>NC_133558.1:6102500-8602500 GCF_048773025.1 Camelus bactrianus
AACACATGTTCAAGAGGAAACTGGGAGTGATATCTGACTTCTCTGCGTTGCCAATTTCCTCACTCTTTTCTCTGCTTTACACACGGGCACCTTTAAGCCGTGTAAATTGCATTTTCTTCCACCCTCTTCTCAAGTTAGATTTTCTCTTTCTTGATGAGATTTCCTCTCTTAAGCTCATGGAAAATGACCCTTCACTTACATTGTACATCAACTCACTCATTCGTTACCACTTGGTAAGTTAGTGTACTTATGGAAATGTTATTATTTCTAATAAGTTCACATTAACTTCTTAAATATCTATATTATATTCCCAAAATTAAAGAAAAAAAGTTTAGGCTCTAGTATTTTCCTGCTTCTCACTGATAGCTATTTATTTCTGAAAAAGAAAGCAAAATATATAGATATCTTGGCTAAAATTACTATGGATATGCCTCATGGCTTTTTTCCTTCACATTTCTATTTAATTGATATAATATAATCTAACTCTAAAATCAAAATGAGCAGTTTCTAGTGACACATTTATATGCGTGCTTAAATAGTGATAAATCTATTTCTATTACCAGTTCTTTTCAAAAAGAATTTGGTAAGGTTATTCTATTAAACAGATGTATATGATAGAGTGTGGAAGAAAATAAGCAATACTCTGTGATTCGAACAGAGAAAAAAAAAACGGCGTGAAGTTTGTAAGAATTGACAGCGTTTTCCATGATATTTTCCTTCTCATTAAAAGGCAGCAAATATCTTTTGATGCCAACACTCTCAACTTGGAAGGAAATCAACGATAGAGTAACCGACGCGCCCAACAACAAACTCATTTATAACCAGTGACAAGCAAAACCTCCAAGTTTTTAAAAGAATGTGATTGTTGTCAGAAGCCATCGGGCTCCCCGGCGCAGCGCACGGCTGCGGCCGCCCTCGAAGCCATGGCCGAGGGGCGCGGGCCACGCTGCTCCGAGCCTGGTGGGCACAGACCAGCAAGAGGGTGAGTTCTGCATACTGCACAGATCATCGCTCACTTCAGGCCAGTCAGATTGCATCGGGGATCAACCGACTGTGCTTCATGAAACCGTCAGCCCTCATTTGTGTCGGGCTGTTTTCCCCTGTCCGGCCGTCAGCAAGGCCGGCGCGGGGTCGCCGCCCGGCCCCACGCGCGCCCGGGGACCCGCAGTCAGACCCCCTCAGCCGCCTCGCAGCGCCCGGTACGGCTCCTCCTCGCAGACAGCAGCTCGGCGCGCACCGGGAAGTCACAGACTTCTAGAAGCCAGCTCTGGAACAACAGACTCAGGGTCCCTTTTCAGACACGCGTACCTTACACTCCTACCCATCCTGGCGTGGCACGTCTCTTCCATGAAATGAATTTAGGTGTTCCTAACACGAACAACTGTTGTTTTGGTTTGTTTCCACAGACTAGCTCAGCAGTCATCGTGGTGGGGAAGAGGGGGTGGCGGTGATTGTTTTTGTTGTTTCACTGCTCTGGGGCTTTGCTTGGATCAGCCAAAAAAAAAAAAAAAAAAAAGACAGGGATAGAAATACTGTCAATCTGGTCCACCTCCAGGAAGCCAATCATGCCTGAATTGCTGGGAGGAGTGCAGCGACGGCCAACAGGAACAGGTATGATGGCTTCCGCTCTCGCTCACTTCCGCCATCGTGCTGCCTTCACGATAAAGCAGAGTACGGTTCTGAAGCAACATCATCCCAATAATAAAAGGTAGGGGGTGTGATTGAAGCCCGTTTCCCTGGCAAGTGGCATAAAGGTAATATTTAGTATTCACTACACTGAATTCTCCTAGCCAGCTGGTGTGTCCCTGTTAGGACGTTCATTTATGCAGCTCGAGCTGGAACTCTTTTTGTTCTCCCAGTCCATTACTTTGTCGATTTAAGGGATAACAGCCAAAGTGAAACAGCTTGCAATTTGCACCTGTCGGCTCTAAGCATTCCGTGTTAGATTACGTGGAGAGCAAACTCTTCACTGCTAATGAGAATGCGCCTGCGTGGGGCTGAATGCACTTTTTTTGGAGGGTGGGGGAGCTACAGGATACTGCAGTGTTTTTTTTTTTTTCTTTTGTAAATGATCTGATAAGGACCTCTCTAGTCTCATCTCTTAAGAGTTCCTGGAGTAAAAGCATAACAGTCAATAATATAGTTAAAGTTGGACATTATTTTTTAAAAGATTAAATATCACTTAACGAAGAACTGAATTAATATTCAGCCTGAGTTGCCTCAGATGAGAAAGAAAAAATTTAAATGCTAAATGATGCCCAAGTTGTTGTAAGCATAAAATACCTATAAGAGACCTTTTATTTGTAAAACTGGCCATGAGAAAAAAGAGATGAAAACATTTTAGACGTGTTTCCAAAATGGGACTAGTTTTGGAAAAAATGTCAAGTGCTTGAAAGTAAACCCAAAGTCCTCTACTTTGATTGCCTTTGAAAATCAAAGAACTGAATTGAAAATAAAAATTCAAGTGGATAACTTCGAAATCAGATACAGACATAAATATATTTATCTAACTCATCACCATGTGAATCACAGAATAAATTTGCAGCAAATGCCAAAATGTCATCATATAGGATTCTCTCCCACCTTTTCTAGAAGTTTTCTGCATCCCCCTTAGCAGTGACTGTTTTGAGGAATTATATCAGTGGGCTAGCATCTATTTTTAAAGATTTAAACTCATTGCCATGAAAGAACTTTAATTATGGCTTACAGTGCTTTTCCAAACCTTATGTATTTTTTAAAAATCATTACAATAATGTTTGAATAATTTTACAAAATATCCTTGAAGATGATCCAAAATTTAGTGAATTATATTTATATATGTACAATATATATATTCTGTTAATCAAATGGCCCGGGCTACATTTGGATTCCAAAAATTTCTCACATTGCTACTTCCTGTTGAAATCACGATGGCAGGTTAAATGAAGTTGAGGTGGTCACAAACGTGGTCTCACTGGTAATTAGTACAGTTTAATGTGGTTGTTGCCTCTATCCCGCCTGACAGCGTTCCAGCTTGTCAGGGATGGACCCTTTCAGCACAGCTTCGGGAGCTCTGCCAGCCATCGCCGGGTCTGGTTGGGTCAAAGGGTTGAGCCATGTGTAATTCAGAACAGAGGAGGTCCCACGGTCACTCCACAAAAACAATTACACTACTTATTTCACTCGAGCCCTTGCCCAAAACTCACAAGCCTCACAGTTTCAGTGCAGTCAATCTAATTCTGCCCCTGGGCGATCAGCCACATGAAAATATGTGCTGCTGTGTTTATAAATCTAATCAAAAATAGAAACATGGACAGGCACAATGAAGCCCTACTATGGGTCATGGGAATCCTTGGAAATTCTGAAGGCACTTTTGTTTATCTTCCAGAGACTCTCTTTAGCTGTTACATTGTCTGCTACACCCGTTAATCATCCTCTTTACTCATGAGTGCTACAAAAAGGACTAAATTTCTACTCACTTCTCTACTTTCCCTCCACAATAACATTATGAAAAGTAAAGCTTAAAAGGCTGCTTTTAAAGGAAAAATAAAAATCAAAGAAGGGGCTCCTGTTATATCAATCTTACCTTTCTCTCCATGTTCTCGGCTCCTTGCCCTTGGCAATGCAGATTTAAAGCAAGTTCCCCTAAAAAAGAAAAATAATATTTGAAAACTAAAATGAATTGGTCCCACCTGAAGATATTTTAAGCAATTTGGAGTTGGAAAGCTAGCGCTGTGATGCTTCCTGACGGTCCCCCCAGAATCTCAGTGTGAAGTCAACAGGGTTTGCTTTGGTGTCTTGTTTTTATTGTTATTGTTCTTGTTTGTGTAGCCAGATTCCTCATAAACGGAGAGTTGTCAAATATTCACAAACTCTTTTTCAAAGGTAATCTCTAGGAAACATTCAGACTTCATCTAGACAGCGTAAACTTCCTGGTTTTATGCCAAGAAGGTGGCCAATACAGACTGTGCTGAAGTTATGATGAAAACTTGCTTTCACATGCTTCCAGTAGCTTTTATATTTATCTTTTTAAAAATTAGAAGAGGGTTATGCAACTGGCATAAGTCAATAGTATCTGATAAAGTCAATGATAAATATGTGTACTCAGGGACCACGCAGATTAAATCCTGAGAACATTATCCAGCAATGACATGGAATACACACATTTCATGAAAGGAAATGTGTTTGTAGCACTCATAAAATTCCTTAGAGTTGTGCAATAAATTATCAGATTCAGTCTGTAAGCTATTCCATTTGATACTATTTCAATTGATAAAAACATTACCCTGAAAATACAGTCTGGGGCCAGATGATTATAATAAATGGGAAATTTCAAAAATGAGCGATAGTCCCAGCATTTATTAGATTACTGTAAACATCCACCAAAGGAGCTTTTTAAACTTGGAATTTGCCCTTTTGAAATGGTTATCAGTATTTGGCAGTAAAACAAAGTACATCATGTATGAATGATACATGTGACACATTTTTTTTTTTTATTCAGAGCTCTCAATCATAGTTTTAAACATCCCTTCACAAAGCACATGTGAGCTCTTACATAGCCATCAATGTTGCAAGGTGAAAGATGTTAGCCCTTCTAGTGGTCATTTTAAAACTCTTACTTGTTTATGCAAAAGTAACAAAAGATTAAAAGATTATACTACTTCCTAAAATAAGGGAAATACATGTAAAATTATTTAAAAGAAAAAATTGACACAAAATGAGAAAATTTTAACCAAGTAACAGAAATTGAACTTTGACTTGTCTTGCCCACAACACAGTGACTGAAGAAGGACTCAAAAGCATCTACTTCTGGGAACAAATGTGCAGTAGAAATCTGCTTTTTGTTCCTTGAATTTGTATTAATCTAATAGTTAATATCTGTCTTCAAAATGTTTGTAATTTGTAAAATGGCTCATGTTATTCTCATCATAAATTTATTTGGATACATAAAAATCAAAAATGTGCAAGCAAGTCAAAAAGCACAGGCTGCCTCTGTTAACATCAATATAGTGCTTAGGAGACTTCCGCAAGGCAGGCCACTTCTCTCCCTCCACAGAAGGCTGCATTTTAAACATCTTTCCGCACCAACATTCAGAATGCAACATTAATACAGTAAGACTGAATACAGCTGTGAAATCAGCTCACAATACCTTCATTCTCTCAT
The DNA here is from genome assembly GCF_048773025.1 of Camelus bactrianus. Taxonomy (NCBI): domain Eukaryota; kingdom Metazoa; phylum Chordata; class Mammalia; order Artiodactyla; family Camelidae; genus Camelus; species Camelus bactrianus. Next base: position 6,107,644 of record NC_133558.1, read on the forward strand.
ATAAAGCACATAGTTGAATCTAGAAAGCAGCTTGATAGAACCAAGGGGTGCACCGTTTTTAAAGCAGCCCTCACCAGAGGAGAAATGAAGCCAAGTATTCCCCTGTCTCATGAGTAAAGGGTGTGGCGGAGGCACCCTCCCGGCTTGGAGTCAATGGGAGCTTAGATCAAGTGTTATTTGCAATCAGTAATCTCAGTCTCCAAGTTTCGATGAGGTAGAATTTGGGGTTTGTAGTCAGATGCCTTACAGCTGGGAGACAGCCCGCAGGACAGAGGCATAAAGAACAGGTCACCCACCTGGGGGGCCAGAGGAGTATGAGGGAGCATGTGACCTGGCTGTAGGGCATAAAAAGATGGAGGCAAGGTGTCGGTTCTGGTCTAAACATTGGTACCTGAATGTGTGTCCCCTGTGCAATTCGTGGGAATTTAATTCAAAGACCTCCAAAGTGGGAAAGAACTGTTAAAAAGTCAAAAATGACCCAAGTGCTAAGAGCTGTGGCACGCGGATGAAGAAACTAGTTGTGAGACCAGTTTCAGAGGCCAGAGATGCCAAATTCGAAAGATTCATGGGCAGCAGAATGAAACTCTGAGAACCGGCAGGATGAGGAGTCAAATAGGAAAAGATGGATGGGGAAAAAAAATGATGAGCAGAGAGGGGAGATGAAAATGAAGCTAAGTTCATAGGACAAGGAGAGTCTGGCAGCTAATAATAATTTCTGTAAGTTAATGATCAATGAACAGTCATCACAGCCCGTAAAACACCTATCACTTGTGTGATTAACTCCAAAATACGGAGCCAGTTAGAGAGCTGATGTATTTGCTAAACTCTCTGTATGACCTATATTGTCAAGAAAGCCCAAAGTAGCTTCCTTTACAAAAGAAAAGGAAAACCACAGTTATAAATACTATCAACTTACCCAAAACTCTTGACTTAATGGACTAATGGCTGCCATTACAAAACTTTTACAAATTTGGACCTCAGGGGTAGCATGTTTGTTGAAATTCAAGCAGCCTACGATAGAAATCACGTTTTAAAAGCCGGTCTCAAACTTGCAAGCAGGTTGGTAATTGCAGTATAACCTGCCTGCAAGAAACCTGTTGACCATATTCTGTCAGGCCCAGGTTAATAATCACCTGCTAATTTCTATAGTCATTTTTTTTTTTTCGTTTGTTTCAGGGCTGATCTTAAAATGGCTTTCACTGAAATTGTTGACCTTGTATTGCAAATTAAATCCTGGCATTGCCAAATCTCTGACAACTGGTTCATTGCTTCCAGAGAAGGGAATTAGCATGGCTACAGCTGTCATTCCATTGCATTTTTCTTCTCAAGCAGACCAGCAAGGGCAAAGATGGTGTTAGACAGAGGTCGCAAGCCAGATTCTGTCTGCAGACATGTTTTGTTTGACCTCCACAGTGATTTAAAACACACTGAGCCAATATTTAGAAATAAGAAAATTGCAGTAAAAATCTGACTTCTGGATTCTCTTGGAAAATTTTAAAATTTGGCCGCATCAGTGGTGCATGGCAGTAGCGTGCTCTTGAGGCAGTGCCCTTCAGGTCTGCAGTCCCCACTCCCCCTTTTGCAGACCACAAACCAAAACGGAAGCTCCAGAAAGATGAGGCTTGTTTATTTCACTGCCGCATCCTCAGAACCCAGAATACAGCCTGGCACGTAGTGGGTGTCTGACAAATATATAATGGGGAATGAAATGCTCTCAGGAGCAGGCAGGTAACTTTAATAGGCGACTTTAAAACAGTAGGCAGTGCCCAGGCACTGTCATAATCTATGCCTCAGAAATGTGCAGGTCAGATAAACTCTGCTAGTCCTCAGGCAGAGAGAGAGAGAGAGAGAGAACCCACATATCATTCTGCTTGCACTGCTGTTTTTCTTATAAAGAAACATTTCTCTGTATCCCTGCCATTATCAAAAGTAGGGCCACAAGTGTCAAGGAAAATGAGAGTGATCACAGACTGAGCACACTTCACTCATTTATATTTCCTGCCTGGCCCCTAAGGCATCTGAATTTGACATCTCTGGGAAAGAGATGAGAGTAGACTGATACCCATGATGACAAACTGCTCGACCAATACTCCTCCCTCCTTCTGCCCAGTCATTTCCTGTACGAAGTCTAAATCTGTATTAGAGAATAAATGAAAGGGGGAATATAAAACCTACCTTGGCAGTCACCAGTGAAACTTAACACACTATCACTTAAATAAAGACTCTGAATAACACGGTGGAATAAACTCGTGTGTACAGCTGGGAAGACATTGGTTCAAATCTCTTGCACATGGGGAAGTTGCTTAACCTCTAAGTCTTTTTTATAGTTTCTCTGCATAATCATTACAAAAATTTAAAAATTAAAAATATCAAACTTCGAGCTTCCTCTTAGGGTATAAAAAGCTGGAAAAAGTGTTCTTCCCAAACATAAAGCAAAAAAAAAAAAAAAAAAAAAACCCAAATCCTGAATGTCTGCAAATTTACAACTTTTATTAAACCCACCAGGGAGCTGAAGTCACAGCATAACCAACTAACCCAAAGTCTAAGGAAAGAAAGCTGCCTCTAAGGAGTAACAGGATGCAAGCACTTGCTTACCACAGCAGACATGAAGCCCCTTAGAAGCCAGAAAGGAGGATGTGATCTGGTATGAGCATATAGAACTTGTGGGATCTTCAAACACAAAGGTAATTCACAGACGTTCACAGACTCTTCTCCACGGACCCCCTGGGTTATCAGAAGAAAACTGGGAGCGAGGTGAGAGTTCTGAGCAGCTGTTCTGAACAGGGAGCAATTATACCTCCGAGAGGACATCTGGCAACATCTGGAGACGTTTTTGATTGCCACACCTGGAGGGACGCTACTAGCACGCGGTGGGTAGAGGCCAGGAACACGGCTAAACATTTTGCAACACACAGACTAGCACCCTACCACAAAGAACTGTCCAATCCAAAGTGTCAATGATGCTGCTGCTGAGAATCACTGGTCCGGAGGAAACCTCCCTTGTGATGGAACAGGGCTACTGCAGAAAAACACAAAGTCCCGCCTGGATACTCCAACTTTATCTCTCCTTAGGAACAAGAGGCTTCATTTTCTGAGGAATGGCAGTAACTCCTGTTGCCCCCCAGCCAAGGGTAAGACCCACTGCAGCTGGGAGAAGAAAACACAAAAATACCCGCTAGCCCTGGAGCAGGGGCAGGAAAACACCCTGGGCCAAACTACTGGAAGCCTTCTACTTAAGAAAGAGGGGCAGGATCTGAGATGGCCCCACCCTTGGGACCCAGAGACACAGGTCCTTCCTAAGAGGAAAACCTGCTCAGCCTACCATCAGGCTACCAGGCAGTGAGCAGCAAGTCACATCAGTGTAGAGGTGGGACAGAAGAAAGGCTGCAGAGAGTGGACACTCCCTCAAGTGCAGTCACCATGGAAAGACTTAAACTTGAGGCCTGACCATACACTGAGGAAACTTCGCCAAAAACCAGCCATTATTCTAAGCATAGATTAAGACTAGAGGAGTTTAAGCCCGTGGAGCACTGCTGACCATGACAACAGCAAAAACCAAGCCCAGCTCAAGTGCTGGCTAGACTGACCAAACCTCCTACATGGAAAACTAGCAAAGTAAAAGATATGCCATTTCTGGGCGTGAATAATATATACCTCAGTCTCTACTGTCATACTCAAGATGACCAGCTTTTAAACAATGTTAGGTGATGAATAAAGAAGCAAGGAAAACAAACAAGACACGCTATCAGGAAGATAAAGCAGTCAGTAGAGACAGAGTCAGATCTGACCCAGATGTCAGAACTACCAGAGAGAATTTTAAACAATGCAACTAGATAAATTGATGTCATCAAGATGACAACATAGGTGATTCCTGACTTCAGTCCCCCTCACAAAAAGAACTAGCAGCTACCCATAAACAGGACACCACTGTGAAAATCCCAGAACCCAGTGGGTGAGGCTGAAGCTGAAGGACACCCCTGGACAACAGAGACTGAGAAGGACAAGGGTTACGAGGAGTGGTTTCAGACTGCATTGACCCTCCCCCAGGCCGAGGCTTAACCAAGAGGGCTCCTCTGGACCTGGAGATCCTGGAGATGAGGGAGGCAAAAAAGGACTAAATGGGGCCTCCCCAGGTTCCTGCTGACCAGGAGGCTGCGCACATGTGCTGGGAAGACTCCAGAGGACCCCAGCTATCTGCACATTCCCCGCTGACATGGATGTTATGCAGATCTGTGGGAAAGACCCAGAAGGACCTGGCAGAAGGTAAATCCGTGAACATTTGAAAACTGAATTTTGAATGTGTTCCCAGCCCCAAACACAGATCCACCAGCAGAGGAGAGAAATCTTACAGACTCAAGGTGTCTGTGGACAATCATTGGTTGACCACCATGCTATGCAGACATGGAAGAGCTTTTATAAAGCCAAGCTAAAACTGTTTATTATAGTTTTTAAAAGCAGAGCAGACACAGCAGCAGCCACACATCACAGGAAAAACAGATTCAACTGATTAAGTTCAGGCAAGTTCCTAAAAACAAAGCAAATGAAAACAAGCAAAACAACAACAAAATAAAAAGGCAGTGGTAATAATCCTCAAGGCAAAAACTCAAAATCGTATTTGCTACACTACATTATCTGAGATTCAGGTTTTCAACAAAAATTTATAGGACAGCAAAGAAACAGAAAAATGTGACCTATATTCAGGAAAATAAGCTGTCAACAAAAATTAACTCCAAGGGGGCAAGGAGGTTATATTTTGTAGACGAAGATTTCAAAGCATTATAAAATGCTCAAAGAAGTCAAGGGAACCACGGTTAAAGAAAGAAAGGAAAATATATGAATAGACTCAAATACAAGAAACCTCAGAACAAAGAAAGAAACTATAAAAACAGTGAAATGGAAATTCCAGAATTAAAAGACACAATGACTACAATGGAAAATACCCTAAATGGACTCAGCAGCTGATATGAGGTAGTTAGAGGAAGAATCAAGACTACTGAAGATAGCGCAATAAAAATTATCCAATTTAAAGACGAGAATGGAAAAATGTGGGAGAAAATGAACAGAGACGCAGAGACCTATGGGATGTCAAGCACAGCACCGCACACGTAATGAGAGTGCCTGGAGGAGGTGAGAAATAGGACAGGGTGGAGGAAATAGCTGGGAAAAACAGCAGCCTAAGAGCAGAGCGTTAAATATATGAAGCTAAATTGACAGCAGAAGAAGAAATAAACAATTCAACAACATAATTGGAGATTTTAATATCTCACTCTCAAATGACAGGACAACTAGAAAGAAAATCAAAGGGGATATAGAAGAAGAATTCTACTAACCACCTTGACCTACCTGAGTTTTATGAGAACATCTAACCCAACGACAGCAGAATAAACATCCCTTAAGTGCACATGGAACATTCTCCACAATATACCATTTGCTAGGCCATAAAAAAGTATCAATAGACTTAAAGAATTAAAATAATTAAAAGTATGTTCTCTGACATCAAGTGAATTAAATTAGAAATCAGAAATGACAAAAATTGAAAATCCATAAATATTTGAAAATGAAACAACCCACTCTAAATAGCCCATGGTTCAAAGGGAACTTAGGAAATATTTTTAACTGAACTAAAATCAAAACACAAGATATCAAAAAATTTGGCATGCAGCAAACACAGTGTTTAAAGAGAAATTTTAAAATAGCTGCATTATAAAAGGGGGTCTTAAATCACTAATCTAAATTTCACTTCAATGAACTAAAAACAAAAGCAACAAATCAAATCTGAAGCAAGAAAAAAAGGGAAACTTTACATCAGAGTGGAAATCAATGAAAAAAAAAAAGAAAAACAATAGACAAATTTATTGAAACCAAAAGTTGGTTCTTTTAAAATTATCAAGAAAATTGATAAAACTTAAATCAGACTGACCAATAAAAAAAGAGAGAAGCCATAAATTACCAGTATTAGGAGTGAAAGTGAGACACCACAACAGACCCTAATAAAAGCTTAAAAGATTGTAAGGGAATATTCTGAATGGCCTTATAGCAATCAATTAGAGAAAATGGGCAAATATCTAGAAATTACCAAACCTGGTTTAAGAAAAAAACAGAAATTTAATGTACTTAAAACAAGTAAAGAAATTAAATTAATTTAAATTAATAATTTTAAATTTTCCCATTAAAAAAAAGCCCAGGTCCAGATAGCATCAGTAGACTGAATTCGATCAAATATTCCAAGAGTATCCGTCCTGCAAAAACTCTTTCGGAAAATAAAAAAGGAAAGAACACTTGTCAATTTATTTTATGATGCCAGTTCAAAAATCTGGCATGGCGTGGCTGGGTGCTCTGCTTACACTGAAATCAAGATAGCTGGTGACATTCTCAGCTGGTTTGAGATCCTTCTTCAGGTTATTGGCTGAATCCCTGCTTCATGTAACTATCTTTCCCCTGTTCTCTGAATCTCTGATAGTTTTTTCTACATCTTGGAACATTTCCTTAACTTTGTCTTACAACTCCTTCATTGAGTCTTTTTTTTTTTTTTAATTTGCAGTTGGAAGGTACTTTAAGGTAGGAAGATATCATTTTAGGACAAAAAGATGAGGAGGCAGCCATTGAACTGTCCTCTTTCATGTGAGAATAAAGCCCCAGTGTCTACAATACCTGCCCAAGTGTTCTCAGACCATTGCTTCAAAATGTTTAAAGAATTTCCTCAGTTTTCACCTATGGGTAAATGCCTGACTTCTTCCACTCCAAGGGTTTTTAATTATTTATTTGTTTTCGCATCCCAAAAAGAACGTTGAAAAACTGCATCTTTTAGATGACTCTGGGATGACATACAAAATGGTCCACTGTAAGGTAAACACTTGCTACAAATGTAATTCCTGGTATACTGTGAATACTGAGATTTCTAAATAACCTTGTTACATCACTTTTACAGAGCCCATAAATGTATTCAATGGAATCCAAATACAATAGCATTTGATACCCTCTGTTTTCCTGTTTCACAATACATGAACTCGCTCTTCTTTCCTGTTGATAATTTGTAACATTCCTATTTCTATTTTACTTCCTTTACAGAATTTTATTGTTTTATTCTCATGTGTTATATATTTGTGCTTGAATAAATACGCATTTTGCTGAACACTCTATATTCATCTGCAAGAAAAATATGTATACACATTGAAATTATAGTTTTTTATACTCTTATATTCCTATAACGCTCTATTAACTCTTCTCTCCAATTAGTTATAATTAGTTCACGATTGAGCAAAAGTATAACTATAGTATATAACAAATATTGATACATAATTATCAAACACAAAATGTAAAACACAAACTGTAAAAATGCCCCCAAGTAAAAGGAATGGTAAAGGGCTACTCTCTTCAGTTCTACTGGACAACTGCAGGGGGCGCCATTCAACCCAAAGCCTGCTGTGAGTGGCACCCTTGAGGGAGTGTCCTGTGCAGGCATACACAGCAGCCACATGTGAGACTTTTTTGTTCATCCAGCTCATCTGTCTGTTTAGAATATCATTGACATATATTTCCACATCAACTCTATTGCTGTTTTTCTGGATATACACACTGAAACACATTGTTCACAGGAGTAAGTAAATGAAAATGGAAAGCTTTTGTTAACAATTCATGGAATCATCAAATTCTCTTTAAGAATCTATGCACTGGCTCCTCGAGGTTGGTGCCGCTGTTGTCCTAGCTGACGATGTTCAGCTCCAGGACAAGTGACTCTGGAATAACAGGGGTAGGAGAGGGGCAAGCCTGCCTTTTGAGAGGTGGTCGTGAACAGAGGAGGGGAAGGCCAATCAGCGTGTTTTTTCCAAGACCGATCAGCTTTAGAAAAATAGTACACATGGAAAATGAAATTCTGAAAATTAACTACTTTAAAACTATCTGTGCCTGCAGACCCCCGTCCCCCTTTGCATGCAAGAGTAAGTGCCGTGTGTATGTGGTGAAGGTGGTGGGGGAGAGCTGGTTTTGTTCTCAGCTTTCAAATAAACCTCGTACTTGCAATTCTCCTCTGTTCTACTGGCCAACTCCCAGGGGCTTTGCTGTGTCTGCTGGCTCCTTCTCCCTCAGCCACTTCCTCCAGGTTATTGCTTTTTTAACCCTGCTTCATCAACCTATGCTGGTTCAATTAGTTTTCATTTTTCAGAAATTTGTCAGCTCTTATTTGCAGATCCCTACCATCCTACATGCTTTTATTAATCTTTTACTAGTCTTTTAATAAAAATTCAGAGAAATGTGAGTATATACATATACACATACATATCTTGAACCAAAAACTCATAAAAAAATCTTAATAAATAGCTATTACATTCAGCAGCTAATCTAAATGGAGCACTAAAATACGTTCCACCCAGAGCAGCAAAGATCCTCTCAGTGCCTGTTCAGGGCGACCCAGCTGTCCCTCCACCCCTCAGCCTTGCCATTTTCATCATTAAAATGAACTCTGCCTAATGGTGCCCATAAAGCATACTAGTGACCTGAACTGTGATTCAAGTCTATCCTTAGGGTCAGTGAGTACAAGTCCACACCTGCTTTATCCTGGCAAGAATACATCTTTTAATTTTCCTAGCACCAAACAGAAGAAAAATTCGAAAATGCTTTTCCGAGGTGGTACCAATAGTGGGGGAAAGACTGCCTTCAGCAAGCACAAGAGTTTAGAAAACAGACCTGTTTGTTTGTTACTGACAGTATAATTAACCAATCCCTAGAATCAATTTGAGAACACTGGGATGTAAATCATGCCACATGCGCAGTTCCTGAAGCATCACTGCTAGTAATTCACAGCATACTTCAGCTGCCCCTGGCATGCATTTCTGGATTAGTGTCACATAGGGGTTCACAAGAAACAACAAGGGTTATTTGTTCATATGGTCACATTTCTATCCTTCATTTCACCTCATATTCAACTTGGCACCAGCTCTACATGTCAATAAACACATCAGTGTGGGTTCACATTTCTTCGTCAGGTATCCAGGAACAAAACATTGGTTGATTCACAAGTAAAGGGAAATGAATGTCATGAAAGATATTTCTGTTACCAAAAGAAACAAATATTACTTATTCAGCGTGCCCACTGCCTGAACGGTTCCTAAGCAGAAATGTTCTCAACCAGCACGTTAATTGCTGGGATATTCTGTATTTATTTTCAAGGCCCACGTAGCTGTGCATTCTCTCAATCATTCAACGCATGTTTCCTGGGCACCGTGTATGAAAGACACTGTTTTAAGTGAAGTGGGTTACAATGACCCCTAAGGAAATTACAGCCTAGGGAGGAAAATAACTGGTACATAAATAATGACAACTTTACACAGAAAGTCAGAACCAAAGAGATACAAAGGACACAACTAGTCATAAAGAAACTACGGAGGAATTGACCAGAGCCTGAGGTCTGTCACTGTCTTGCTGTGTGATTTTATGGAAGTCACTTGACCTCTCTGAGATCCTGTTTCCCCATTAAATGACGTACTTTATTTAAATAACTTATAAAATCTCATACCACTCTATAATTCTATAGCTGACCCAGAAGAGGGAATCTGTTCCACCACACATACCAAACAATTTGAAAGATCTGTTCTTAACAGCGAACACAGTTATTGTGTTTCAAGAGAAAAATACGCTCTTGCCCCATACTGTCAGTTCTGCAGTAACAGTTCTGCAGTGTTCTTAAAAATCATCACATTGTGCTAAATTTTGCAAAAAAAAAAAAAAAAAGACATGATTTATAAGTAAAATGGGATTGGGGACACAACACTAAGAAAACTATCAGTGACTCAGAAAAAAAGCTAGGAACCTAATAACAGTGGCAGAGTTTCCAACATGTTCAATGGTTGAGAAAATGCATAAATATTACAATAAATATGGCACTTTACCTTGAAGAAGACTGGATGTTTGCCGTGGAAATGGGCTGGGAAGGGTTGCAGCTTGTGAAGTATCTCAAAGCGGTGGAAGGAAGGTGATCTGGAATAAGACAAAGTTGTAAGAGCAGGTGAGAGTAGATGTGCCTCAGTGACCTGAGTCCAGAGCTGGCATGAGCACCACAGTTCAGCAAGCCCCAGCGGCCTGCAGTCCGGGCATGTTTTCCTGTCTTGGAGATGAAGGTCGTCCAAGGCACGCATTTATAATAGATACTTACTTCATCAAATTTGAAAATTGGGTCCAATGTGTAGCATCCTTCTACAATTGCCTTGTGTATCACTGCTGGAAATTCTCTGGTGACTTTCTCATCTGTGCTCACAACCTGGCCCAACAGCTGAGGGCTTTGGAAACTGCAGCAAGGTTTAAAGCCACTGCACCGGTCACTAACTGGCACCAAAAGGAGCTGGATTTGGCAATTTCCATTTAAAGTCTTCAAATACAGATACTGCTTTCCTTTTGTGATTTGAACTAGAACACTTAGATTTACTGTCTGGGATGTTGAACGGGGTGGTTTTGCGAAAAAACGGCAAATGTGAAAGAATAGGAAAAGCCAACCTTCAAGGCTATTGCTACCGGGGAGATGTCTGAGGTGTGTATTTATATGTATTTTGGTCTGTGGAAGAAATGTGCATAACCAAATTCAAAATTCATGTTTTACTCAAATTATCCCCTAACTTATCATTCACATTCATGTTTCCAAAACAGATGTTTGGCAAAACGACTCTATTTTCAATGACAAATATTAAAACTTTGATGTTGGAGATACCATTTGGTTAGGTGTAGAATATTGCAAATCTCCCATAATCTCTCACAGGCGGGATTGAACACATTTAGGAAACGACTTCTATTACATGGGGAACAACCCAGGAGAGTCACGATTTTAATACAATTAGTCAGAGCATAGATAAGCATGTAAGGGCTGGGCCTGGGGGTCCTTAAAAGGAAGACTAAGGTTGGGTGTTTATCAAGGCTAATGCGACCCGAGATTGTTTTTGATGATGTTCAATGATATAGAAACATTTCCATGAAAACTTAAGTTTCCAACAAAATCTGTCCCTTTTCTTCTCTTCAATTACCTGTCAGAGAACATGGTGCTTATGTCTCTCCAAATTTTCATAAATCGAAACCAGCTTCCTCTTGATTACCCTTGTGTAAGATCTTTATGGGAATTGTTTTCCCACATTTATTATGAACATTTTAATAGAATGATAAAAACATAACAGAAGAATTTCAGAAAACAGACACAGGAAGTACTGAAGATGTCAAAACATTTTCTACAAGCACAGAAAGAATCTGTTGGGATATTTCAGGATTGCAAGAGTCAAAGGAACAGTTTAATAAGCCTAGGATTTTTCTTGACTCCTCTCTTGCACTTATGCCTCATATTCTGTCCATCAGGAAATCCTGTTGTCTCGCATATTCAAAATTCATCTACACTCTTAAAACTTCTCACTGCTTCTGCTGTTAAATCTTCTGGTCCAACCCACAGTCATCTTCCCCGCGGAACCATAAACTAGCTGGTTTCCCTTTCTTTTTCCCTCTTTTTCTTTCTCTCTCTTTCTTTCTCTTTTTTAATTGAAGTATAGTTGATTTACAATGTTGTGTTAGTTTCTGGTTACAGCAAAGTCCCTGCTTCTTTCTCGGCCCCTCCCTCTGCTATTCTCAAACCAGCGGCCATGGTTGTCCTTTTAAGCTATGCCATGGTTCCACGTTTCATTCAGGATAAAAGACAACTCATCTCCTGTCTCTCTCTCATGTCACACTGACTTTGTTGGTGTTCCTGGAACCTACCAGGCATTGTCCCACCTCTGCCCCAGGGCTTTGCTCACAGGTCACTGCCTCAGTGAGACTCACCTCGACTAGCCTATTTAAAAATTGTAAGCTACTCTTCAACACTCCCACACACGTACACACGCACACGAGTAGTTCCCTTCCATTGCTCCTTTCTATCCCCCATAGCACGTATTTCCGTCCATCATGCCACGTAGTTTACTTTTAACCATGATTACTGCCTGTCACCTCTCCCCCTCACTGGTATGCGAGCACCATGAAGGCAGGGTCTTTGTTGTCTCACTAAGGTACTGTATCAGGAACAGTAACCAGTGCTCAATAAATCCCCAGTGAATACGCCATTTTCAGATGAATGGAAATAGATAGGAGGAAGAAGCTGGCTGACTGTCCTCCATGAGTGAGAAAACAAGAAATAAAGAGAAGTGTAAAAAAAGGAAAATAGTAACAAAATAAGGAAACACTTTTTTGGAGTAAGGGAGAACAAAACTACTAGAATAAGCTACCTGCAGGAAACTTCTTTTGATCGACCAGGTGCTTTCTGAGAGAGAAAAAGGCTTCATTGGCTAGGAATCAGTAGGAAAAAAACAGAAACAAACAAACAAACAAACCCCACAGGAAGTATGGGGTAAAATCCCAATTTCTGTTCTCAATGAAAATTAAGACTTTGGCCACATATTTCTACAGAGAGATCTCTGCCACTCACTTGCTCCTCTCCTTCTCCAAAAGGATCTCACTCACTCAGTGGAATACAACTTTACAACATAAGGGTGTCCATCATTTCTGTCAGGGTGGGGCTTAACAGTGTCTATGGCATTACATTTTAAGCTATGAATACTTGAAAATAGCCTCTCCCAATAAGCTAAATGGAAAGTTCAAGTGCTTTGATTACTTACCAATTTTAGGGTGAGAGGGGAGATCATATTTCCTGTTGCATGGAAATAAAATAACAAAAAAACTCCTTTGTTTTCATATACTTAGGAAGGTCCCTATTTAAGATTCCAGAGATACATGCAAATATTTTAGCTGTTCACAAAGAAAAAACCCAAAAAAACAAAACTAGTTTTATGTTAGGAGCCATTTTGTAGGTTTAAAAGGAGAAATTCTATATAAATTGTTATCAGTCTGGTGATGAATAGACCTCAGACGACAGAAAGATAAATTAATACCATCAATTATCATCTAAATTGCCGCTTCACACTTAAGCATTGTAAGTAACCAAATGAAAATTTAAGACAAACAAAATGAATTTTCAAAATTATATATGGCTTTTTTTTCAAGTGAGATTAATGTAGAAATTCAGATGTAGAAATGTAAATAATCATAAATAGGGCAATCTGAATAATTCTACCAAACCAACAATTCCTTTATAATAAAAGAACTTTTTAATCAGTAATTTGCAGGTTATTTCTTTAGATTTCAAATAATCTTGGTCAGTATAAAAGCAATCCTAAATTTCTTCAAAAATCAAAGTTGTATCTAAGTAAGAAAACAAAATCATATTTTGAAAAATGTATAAAATAAAAGTCTGATTGTTATTATTTTAATAAAGAGAGAACTCTCAATTTAGAGATATAATTCAAAAACAATTTCAAATGTATTTTTTCATAATTTTTACATTTTAAATATTTATAGGTAGAGAACAGGTGAAGGAATAGCACAATAAACACCTTTATTCCCTTCCCCTAGATAGAAAAACTGTTATTTTGCCATATTTGCTTTATCTCCATATATACACACCTATGTATAAATTTTTATGTATTGATGGCCACCATATTTTTGAACCTCACAATATAGTTTCCCCAAAGCAATAATCCCTTCCCCTCTTCTATGCTAGACAACCATTCGACAAATACTTGTGAGTGTCTGTTAAGTTCCTTGTGCGAATGCCACAAACAAGATTTTTCCCTGCATTTAGAGGGCTTATGATCTACTGAGTGAAGAAAAACACATAAACAAGTAGACAAACCTTAACATGTTAGCAGGTGCTCTGATAGATTTGTGTTGGAAACATCTAGAAGCAAGGAAGGGGTCAATCCAAACCAGGGAAAATAGGGAGGAGACAATATCATGGAGGAGACACAGAGAAACCTAACAGAATGGCAGCAGACTGGTTTTGCATATTTAGCCTGCAATGCACATCTTCTAATGAAGCAAGTGAGACTGACACCGTTTTGTCATTCCCTGCATCATCCTCCCTGCGTCTGCTGTTCCTTTCACCTCCCAGCTGGGTGCATTAAGGTCCGTCTGCTGTGTATAGATAGCTTCCTGATTCATGGCAAATCAAGGCAAGACAGGAAGTACAGCAATGACTACACTGTTTCAAATTAAATTCTAGATCAGTAGTTATCAAAATTTTATTCAGACAGCTCTAAAAAATACTAATACCAATAAGAGGTTCCTCTCCTAGAGATTTTGATTTCATTGGTCTGATGTAAGCTTATTCCAGAACTATAAAATGAAGTCAAGGCTTCACACCACTGATAGATCACAGTAATCGTACCACTAGTATGATTCTCCAACTTTAAAATGCATGCAGGTTGTGTGGAGATCTTGTTAAAATAAAGATTCTGGTTCTGGAGCATGGCCCGAGATTCTGTTTTTCTAACAAGCATCCAGGTGATGCTTTGCTGCTGGTCTGAGGACCCCAGTTTGAGCAGCAAGATTCTGGATCATAGCACTGACCACAACTGCTATTCCCTAAGCTGACACAATGTCTCTTCAACCTAGGGCCTAACTAGTGAGCCCACCATGCCTGTTTACCCCAAGTTGCAAGTCCTCCTTCCTCCTCCAGTTTACCTAGTCTAGTGGTACTTAAAATGCGGCCCCGAACCAGCAGTATCACTATGATCTGGAAATTAGTGAGAAATTCAAATTCTCTCAGAACTTATACCCCAGACCTATTAAATCAGAAATTCTGGAGGTGGGAGCAACCATCTGTATTTTAATATTCAAGTGATGCTGGCCTAGGCTGTTATGTTTGGGGATATTCCTTGCTTCCCTTTTCGTATTTCTGACCTTCTGCTCTAAATCAGTGATTCTACCTGATTTCATTTTGGAATCACTTAGAGAATCTTTCTAACATGCCTGTGCCCCTCCCCTAAATCTCTAGGAGAAAGTCGAGTTATGAAAATATTCTCATGAAAGCTTCCCAAGTGATTCTAAGATCCAATTCGGGTGGAGAATCATTGTCCTAACAAAATATCCAGGTGGTCTCTTGTATGGAGTCCTTTCCTTTGGCCAATCTCTATTTCTGGAATCTAACTACTCATGAACGTATTTCCTGGATTATCTACTCTTTCCCTCTCCCAATACTGTTGGCTGATTTCTGAATTCCCTTCCACGGTACTTCTCAGTGAATATTACAGGGACATGACTCAGGAACACTCAGAATCCTTTTTGCCCTTTTTGCTTAATTTAAGATTTGGTCATCTGATTCAAAAAATTTCATAAATGTATGCCTATTCATTTAACTCGTCAATTTCCAAACATTGCTTTTTTTGTTTGTTTTGACTACTTTTTAAGGCATCAAACAGCCCTCTGGCTGCTTTAGTGCAAAGGAAGGCCCCACGTGGCCTCTCACATGTTCAGCATTTCCTGACTCCTTGTCTTTCCCGTCTGGAGCCCCAGAAATAGGGCTCATATTTCAGTTCATTTCCTCCTGCCTTCTGAAGTGGAGAATTTAAGACGAGGATTTCAGGGCCACCTGAATCAGAACCACCTTGGGGGGACTGCAGGTGCCCATGCCACAGTTTATCCAAAATTCCTGAGTAGAACCCAGAGATATGCAAAACCTCCTGGATGATCTGAAACACACCGAAGTCTGGAACCCCTACTTTAAAGGCAAGTATTCCATCTAGTAGGGCAAAGGAAAGCACACGATAGGGATGGAAATACGCCGCGGGTAGTGCGCAGTTCCCTCCGGTGAAGAGGCACCAGAATGTTCCTGGAGCGTTTGGACAAATGCAGACAGTAAGGCGGGGTGAAGGGAACAGGGGAGGAGGCTAAAACAGATGCGGAGCCACCGGCGTCTCGGCACCCCACGGCCTCATCTCCTGGCACTACAGCAGGGCTACCGGGGACGTCCAGCGCGGGAAAGGCAGGGGAGGCGACCCTCGCGCTGAGACGCCCGGTCTGCGGACAACACCGAGGGCCCCCTGGGCCGGCGCGCCTCGGAGACACTGGGGTGAGTGCAGGGACCCCAGCGCAGTGCCGGGAAGGCGCCCTGAGCCCCCCGCCCAGGCCCGGGGCCGAGGTCCCTCGCCGCCCCTACCTTCGGCTTCCCGCCCGACAGCCGAGGGGCAGACAAGACCCCACAATCCCAGGCGGCCGCCGCGGCCACCAGCTCGCATGCGCAGACGCGCCGGCCGCCGTCAGAACCGGGAGCGCGCGGCGATGACGTCACTGGCCTCTGCCCAAGCACTGCTTTTCACAAGGATTCCATTGGTCTGATCAGGGGCTGTCTGTCTCGTTGCAGAGGTGCTGCTAGAATCAGGTCTTGGAGGTGGGGCCTCTGAGAAAGTTGGTCTTCACACAGACTAGTAACCCATGGAATAGACAGGCTCCACGTCTCAAAGTCACCATCTGGCCTGGCCCCCAAATGGATCCCTGCAGGTTCCCAGTGAAATGGGCTCGGCCTTGAACATCCAGAAGCACTGATAAGTCTCGACAAGTAAAAAGGTGGGAGTACAAGCCTCTCTGACGCAGCTAAGCGTGGTCCCAATCCGCATCGAGGGGGACCACGCTTTCAGAAGCTGGGCTGGTGACACACACACACACACATACACACACAGGTACACACAGATCCAAATAAGAAGCTAAGAGCCAATTCTTTTCTTTCATTTCAAGCATAGCATTGTGTAAACTCCAAATGCTCTGCTAAATAAATCATATTGCATCAACCAGCTTTGTAGCTAAGACCTGCAGGCTTTAATTACTTTAAGGGGAAAGTCTGGTGTCCAAAGAAGTTCTCATTACAAACTGGCATTTGCTCTAGGGTGGAAGGAGGCCCAGGAATGAGGGGGTCTTGGGGTTCCTTTACCAAATCAAATCTGTACACTCCTCCTAGTGACAAGACTGGTGATCTACATAACTAATATAAGCTCACATAGAAGTAAACATGAAATGAATGCGACATTGAATATATGTGTGTTCACATATAATTAAAAAATTGTGCTCTACACTGACAATTGACACAACATTGTAAACTGACTATAACTCAATTTAAAAAAACGAATAAAATAAAAGAAGTAAATATGAAATAATTAAACAGGAAGCCTTGAACTAGGCATCGTGTGAGGAGGGGGAAAAAGAGAAAAGAATTAATATTTACATCTTATGTAAACTCTCTGATATCCTCTTGCAGGACACACAACACACAGGGTTATTGAATGAGAACTGTTAAGCAAAGTGAAGCAGGACACACATGACCCATTATCAAAAGATGAATGACACCAAGATTTGGGAAAACATTAAAATCTGCAGTATCTCTTGCTTAAAGGCTTCCTGTCTAGAAATTATGAAATTATACTTGCTTGCTTTTTAATGGTTGATTAAGGAATTAAGTTAAAACGAACAATAAACCCCTGACCTGAAGTTTTCTGCATCAGGAAAACAAGTTCTGTCTGGATGTCAGCGCTGATCCTTCCTTCAATGATGAGTCATGGTTGGATGTCACCAAGGGTCCACAGCTGAGGCTTCATTCTCAGTAAATCTGTACCTTCTAAATGCGGAACTTTAGCACAGAGCTTGTCTGTAGGTCATAGGCAGACATCTACAGGGCCACTATCACCACCAAGTGAGCCTGCTCAGGGGTCTTTTTTCCTTCCCAAGAAAGGAAAAATCACACATTTGCCAACAACTGATGTCAGAGTGAGTAATACTGTGTATAATAGGAATCCTGAAAGAAACACCCAAAACCCTTTGGGTTTTGTCTGTCTCATCATCTCCTGGAACTTCCATTGCATCATAATTTTCTTTTAAGTTAAGCAAGACCCAGCACATGGAGAGGAGGCAGCTGGTAATTTTACTATTGTCCCCAGATATAGCCCTTTGAGGAGGGCATTGAATGGCATCTCCATTAGTGCAGAGAAGGAAAGACACACTAGAAGAGGCTGATTTCCTGGTTATTGCTGCAGGCAGTGAGTATCAGAAGTTAAACTCCAGGCAGTTCATTCCATGCATATGCTCTTGGCACTTTCCTGCACCCCTGTCATGGGAGTAGTGCCCATTGGATATGGACAAATATAAACTGTAAAGTGTCTTGGGTCCTGAATTCAGAAATATACCATAGGCCAATGGAAGATCAGAAAAATGGGAAAAGAAGGGAACTCAGGATGGTAATTCCTAGCAATATTGTAGCTGATAATCAAAAGGGAGAGGACTGGTTTTTACTAACAGAACCAGGCTGGAGGGATAAAAAAAAATTTGTAGTTCATTCTGTCTTGAAGTTTCAGTCATTTCCAGGTAAGTTTTTTACTGTTACTGTTAAGTATTAATAAAAATCTATACCTGAACCATGTAGACTCAACTGAAGTTTTCCTTCAAGAGCCAATAGTACTAGGAAGCAACCCTTAAGAAACGGGGCTGGAATACAGCCTGAGCCCCTTGGGCTGAGCGCTGCTGGGCAGCCTGACCTACCTTCCCTTGGGCCCCAGGAGTGATACCGACAGATGAAAGGCCTAAGGAAGGACCAGTCCTACCAACACAGCTCTTGGTTTTCGAATTTCATTTTCACGTCTGTCTGACAGAGGATGCAGGGACTACTTGCCATAGATAAGTGTTTGTGTTTTCTCATTCTTACAGTTACGGGAAAGGTGCAAAAAGGTATAGAAAGTAAGTACAATTTTTTTTAAACTGTAAAGTTTGAAAGCTGGATGGAATTTGGCTGGCCATCCTGCATTTTGAAAACTCATTATTTTGGCTCCAAAATTAGGAAAGCCTGTTTTAGTTTCTGAAATAAACATAATTAATTTTTGTAACTGCAAAGCAGTTTAAAAATCATTTCAAAGGCTTGACAAGTTTAACCCAACTTCCTAAAAACCATTCTGTCACCCAAGGGCAGTGCAACAGAACAGAGGAACAAAATGTGCATAAAATGTTTCATTAAACAAGTGCAATTGGCAAGACCCTTTCTCCACCACCTCCCAGCACCAGGCACGCCCTCCAAACAAGGCAGACAATAAATAGGAACAACATGGGAAGGCTCTGCTCATGCCACACATCTGTTCACTTAGTTGGGTCATGTTTTATATTTAGGCATAACGAGTTTGGATTGTCTTCATGTACAGTGACAGCAGCGCAATGAATGTTGTTTGAACTCTGAATTGTATAAATACGGAGACATGTTGATTTGAGAAGAGAAAACAAGGCATGTGAAAATTGGCAAAGTACCCATTTTAAGAATTATAGATAGTCTTCTTCAAAAAAAATAGACAAGAAACTCAACTGACAGACCACCCACAGAGTACCATTAAGATCTAAACAACGTGAAAAAAAAAAAAAGGCAACGTGCTCTAGCCAGTACAATTTTTGAAAGCATTAACTTTAAAAAGCGTTTAGTTTAATCCAGGTTCCTAAAATTACAGACTCCTCTTGGATATTCAGCAGAAGGTCCCTCGCATATGTGAAATGAACTGGGATAATTAGAAAAAGATAATCATAATAATAGTGGCTATTAGGACGACTTCTATGGAAGCGTTATCTTACGTCATCCTATAAAATAAACCCCATAAAATAAATATTAAATGAAACATGTCCTCATTTTTCAGATAAAGAAGCTGAGGCTAAAAAACTAAATAAATTGAACAAAATTCACATAGCAAGACCAGCCGTGGAGGCTGGATTCAAACTCAGGCCCACCTGTTTCTTAAGACATGCGGCCTTGTCACCACAGTCCACTGACATTGAATAACTCCTTTCTACAGTAGGTTTAATTGGCTTCCAATGAATCAAATTCATGATTAACAATAAAAAAAAAAGAACACATAACCCCAATTAAGGACTCAGTTCCTAGAAGAAGAGATTTCATAGATATGATCTTCCAAGGAAACAAATAAGCAATTAAATTAGGCAAATGTTCACTCAATTTAAAAGAAACAAAAAGAGGAAAACGTCCAACAATAATGCAAAATAAATCCGTCCCAAGCAATGAGGAAGTCACGAACAGAGTAATCCGAGTGTTTTCTCTCTACAGAGCTCGCGGTCTGCAGAAGTAATAAGACTTCCTGTCTCATTAAATACAGGGAAATGCCCTTTGCCCCTGTATTTCACTGATGGGCCTTTTCGCTTTCCCGCTGCTCTTGATGCCTCATTCACTGTGTATCACAAATTTCTTTTTATATGTGTAGATCGCTGCGATGACTTCTAAGTGTCTCACAGGAGGCAAGTATGTCTTGCACTTCTCTGTATGCCTCCGAATGCCTTGCACCTAATAAATGCTCACCTAATTTTTGGTTTAATGCAGGGCAAGACTTCTGCCACAAAGATGATCTAGACTCACAAATTTGACTAAAATGTAAGATGTAAACATTCTGGCTACCTGGGCAACCTTCGAGACGTTTTGCAATGCAGCTTGTATTTGCAGCTCAGAGTGTCCAGGACTTTGCAATGGACGTCATCCTTTTCCCCTTGAATAGGCAGACCATTGTGTTTGTGAGCAATAGGTACAGGTGAAGCTTGCTTTTTATACTGCGTTTTTCCAAAGTTGTATTTCATTTTAATTTTTCTGCCACTCAAGAATTCCTCAAGGAACCTCTAAGGGGCACAACAGATTATAGGCTCTGTTGCAAACCAGGAAAGATGATGGCTGGATTGGTAGAAAGAAGGGAATGGATCAAAGCTTGGAAAATATTGCCATAAATAATAAATCCAGGGAGAGCGAACCTTTCAGCCTCGTAAATCAGAGCCACTAGAAAAGCAAAAATGGACCCAAAACAGGAAAGATGCAGCAAAGGGACCAAGACATTAAGATTTGTAAGTGAGAGTTAAGATTTAAGATGTTCTATAAACGTTTATTGAGTGACTAAAGGATTGAATTCATACACCCGGAGTCCCCGCACTTCATTGAGCTTGAGAGAGTGGAAACATAATGATAGGATAGTAAAAGGGGATTGAAGGTCAGAGTTAAGAGGCACTTAAAGGATACAATTAAGCTAAAACAACCAAGAGTTCTTTGGGAGCTGTACGGAAAACCTGAACACTGTTGCATGGCTTTTGAAAACTCCCAAGAAGTTTTGGACAGTGTTGGCTACCCAGCAACACATCAGAGTGATGGTCACACCGTGCCTCTCAGAATCATCCAGGTGGCCGGATGGAAAGAGGGCGCTCCACTTAGCAAACTATTTCACCAGCTGTCTCTGTGTGTGAATTTTGAAGCTGCCAAACCGTACACGAATGGCACGTTGGCCTCGACCGCCACACAGGCGCAGTGAGCCACTGACTACAGCAGATGTGCTGTGTTCGCACAATATCCACAGTGGCTAGAGGGCAGCTCCCTTCCCCTGAGGATGCTGTGTGCACCAGCTGCTGGTGACAGCAATAGAATCAGATAGGTTCTGCCCTGTAGTTTTTAAGTGCTGCCTGCTTTTAAAAGGCAGAGCCTCCAAATGATACAGGAGCTAACAAGTTTGCAAAGGAAATGCATTTGCAATATGAAAACCAGAGCAGCTGGATATCCAACTGTGTAAAGAAATACAGAGGGCTCTTCTTTTCCCTCAAATTGATATTACTCACCCACATTTTATAGAGTCGAAAGCATATGCTTAAGTGTCATTACTCAACAACTCAGACCGATTTCCACATCACAGCCATGTAAATGGGATATTCAGTTCCACCTAGGCGGTGACTGTATGACTCTTTTGCTAGGGTATTCCTGATGAGTATTATAAACCAATGGCTCTGGAGGTGACATTTTTAAATTAATTTGTAAAATGAAGTGTTTCATACATACAAATATACATGACACTGTACAGAAAGTATATAAAGCAATGTCAAATACTCATCACCCAGGTAAAGAAAAGAACCAGTACCCTTCAAGTGCCTTCTTCCTCCCCCCAGGACTGGCTAAATAATTTGAAGAACCCAATGCAAATAAAAATGCAAGGTCCCTTGTTCAAAATTATCAAGAATTTAAAGATGCAAATAGCAAAGCATTAAGCCA
The DNA here is from genome assembly GCF_048773025.1 of Camelus bactrianus. Taxonomy (NCBI): domain Eukaryota; kingdom Metazoa; phylum Chordata; class Mammalia; order Artiodactyla; family Camelidae; genus Camelus; species Camelus bactrianus. The sequence goes on from NC_133558.1 coordinate 6,129,521, forward strand.
AGCATAGGCTCTTCTAAACACAGGGCCCTGTGTGACTGCACAGGTCATGTGTCCATGAAACTTGTCCTGGGGGTTCCTCTATCACCACCCAAACAGAATCGCTGCACTGAGTTTTCTAGATGTGAATTCCCTAGTCTTTGTAGGCTTTATTACATGTGGGTTAATTCAATATATTTTGCTTTTCATATGTTTGATTTATAAACATGCTATATATCCAGTATGATGTTTTTCAGCTTCCTCCATGTTGATCTGTGTGGTTGTCACTCATTTTCACGGCTTACATTTTGCCAATTAATTTACACGGGACAATGTATTTAAATATTTTCCTATTGAAGGGCATTTGGATTGTATCCAGTTTTCTTGGTTTGTTGGTTTGTTTGTTTCTATAAGTAACGATGCTTCCAGGAACACTTTTACACTTGTCTCCCAGAGCACATGTGCAGAAATTCCATATGTTTTAGGTGTGTCTCTTGTAAAATGCATAGAACTACATCTTATTTTTATCTAACCTGACAGTATATCTTGCTTCTGATGAAAATGGTCCATTGACATATACTGTGTGATATATTTTGGTTCATTTCTATCATATTATTCTGTGCTTTCTATTCTTCCCACTTTGCCTGTGCTTTTTTTCTTTTTTTCCTCTTTTTATTTCAGTTTTTCTCTACTGCTTTAACTGAATTCTCTTCTCTTTTGCCCTTAGAGTTGTAGCATACCTGCATGTCAGAGTTGAAGGTTAATTGTTAATCTTAAGTCTCCAGCCAAACAATGTAGAAACCATAGAATGTTTTACCTCTTGCCTACCCTCCTCCAAACTTATGAGCTATTGTCATATGGTATTTTAGTTCTGTCTTGTTGTTTTGCCCCACAAAATAGGCATTGTTAGTATTATATTATGCTGACTTTATCGACATGTTTATCAATTTCTTTGCCCATCTTCCTTCTTATAGCTCAGACATGCCTTCTGGAGTAATTTTTATTCCTCCTGAAGTATAGTTTTTGCAAGTTCTTTCATTTAGACTCTTACGGTGGTAAACTCTCAGTTTTCATCTAAAGATGTGTTTTGTTTGGGGTTTTTGGAATACTTGTTTTACTTGCTAACTAATACTATGTCTCAATGCAGCACCCATGGTTGCTATCAGTCTAATCATTGTTCCTCTCTTTTCTCTCTGAGCCATATTAAAATCCTCCCTCTGTTTGGTGCTCCCCAATGCCACTGCAGTGTATGTTGAGGTGTAGATTTCCCTTTATTTCTCTTGCTTGTAATAGTTCGTGCTTCTAGTCTCTGATGATTCAAGTCTATAATCAATTCTGAAAACATCTCAATCTCCATGTATCCAAATACTGCTTTTCCTCATTCTCCCTATTGTCTCCTTCTGGAACTCAGATTAAAAATGCTACATCTCCTCATCATATCCTCTATTTCTCTTAACCTCGATTTTATATTCTCAGTCTCCTTGTTCTATGCGCTGTGTTCTGGTTTATTTCTGTATATTTATCTTCCTATCTACTAATTCTCTCTTTGGCTCTGTCTACTTACTGCTAAATCATTCATGAAATTTCTTACTGCAAATTTTTCATTTTTGAGTTTTATTGTGTCTTTAATAAGCAAAATTAATTCAAAGCTAGAAACTAAGAGAAAGATGTTTCTATTTCCCCAAGTTCAGCATTCAATCCTAGTCCAAAAGGAGGCTTCCTGGGGCCTGGGTTTCTGGAGAATGAGGCCAACTGGTCATCCTATTTGTCTTCAACTCAACCAGTTAGTGAAGAAGGCATTAATCACCTCAAGCTGATGGTGACTCTGTTGTCTCTGTATCAAAGGAGTACCTTTTGCATTAGCATGGTGTTTGGTTTTTTTTTTTTTTTTTTTCACTCTGCTTTCATTTTTGAATAGGTAACAGGCTAAGACTGCCTAAAACACAGCCAGTGCAGAAAGGAAAAGGCAGCAGATCTTTGATGAGCTCGGGGCAGATACATATGAGTGTGTGAAGATGTTGAAGCAGATTAGAGGAGGATGTGGAGTTCATGTAGCCAGGCAACGTGGAGGAGGGAAAAGAAGAAAACTGAGGTTGGAACAAGGGCACGCTGTTGATCAGACCTAGCAGCTTGGTGTCAGGAAGTGTGTGAAGGAGAAGGAGCCATTGAACTTAAAATCACCAGGCATAGATTTTCTTAGAGAACTCTTTACCTCTTAGATTGTGTGTGTGTGTGTGTGTGTGTGGTAGGGGAGTATGTGTGTGTGTAGCTTATAACCTTTTTTATACACATAGTATACATATTTTAACCCTAAACTAGAGGATAACCTTTGTATCATATTTGATATTTAGTAATCCTATATGCTGTGAACATGGTGGAGACACAACTTGCCGATTACATTTTTAGCAGTCACACCAAAAAATGACTGTCTCATGAGAAATGTAAAGGAATTACTTTTCTGATTTCTTCACTGGGGGAAGGAGGCTGTTGTCTGAAGAGGCAGCATAAAGGGGCTGTTTGGATGTTGTAAAGAGCCATCAACTTTATTATTCATGACATAAATGGAAACTTTTTAAGTAGATTATGTTCTGACATAAAGGATTCCAGTTAAGACACCAGATTGCAAGGAAAGACACAAACAGCTGGTGCAGCTTTGAAACTGTACTTACTGCTCAGTTGTTCACAAAAATGTTTAGATCAACTTCACTACTTTTAAACTTTCTGTAGACAAGTGGCACGGATGTATCACAGGCCCAGGGAATGGTTTTAGAAACAATCAAAGGCTGACAGCAAAGCCAGGAAGGGTACAGGAGACAAAAGCACTCAACTACAAAAACCAGGATCTCACTGGAGAAAACATGGGCAGCCAACCTACGAAACAAAATGAAAACTTCAGCCATAATGAAATCACTGCTCATGTTCCAGCAAGAAGCCATCCCCAGAGGATCAGCAAAAAATTTGGTTTCCAAAGAATATGAATCCTACTTGCCAAAGAGAATCAGAGGTACCCATTTCTTTTTTGGTGTTATTCTAAGTTTCTGCTTATCTGTGATTACGCCATCCTTCAGCACCTAGATCAGTTTCCACTCCTCCAGAAGGTCTTACCTCATTAGAGCCTTCAAATTCCTGTAGCACATAGTACATTCTTCCATTTGTGCTCTTGACCTTGAATTCTGTGGCACATAAATTGCATCCCTATTATACTTGCCATATAATGACATCAGTCAGAAAATTTCTGAGATTATAAATCTTGCTCTTATACCACATCTCATTTTTCGATTTAATTCAGTGATGCCAGTTGGAAGACATGATTACTGTTACCTCTTTGTATGTTTCGCAGATAGAAGATTGCACATATGAGTTAAATATATTTCAATTTGTGACAAGGAAACAAAAACCCAAGTTCTATTCACATTTACACAGTTAAGAAACAGTCAAACCAGGTCTTAGCACACACCTAGATTTTCTGATTCCAAATTCATGTTTCTTTCCACTTTCAGGGTTGCTTCTCATAGTCTTCCTTGTTAGCACACTCAGACACGCAAGCACACTTGCACACACACACACCCCTACGCACAGTTTACCTACAAGATCGAAATCCCTTACCTGCAACATTGAAAGTCTGCTACAGTGTGAAAGACTGAGGAGAACAGGGTGATGCTAGCAAATGAATTGTTTACTGAACTTAAGAAAAAACCTATTCAATGACAATCAACATGCCATATTATCCTGTGAGATCATTTAAGTAAACTATAATAAGCAAAAGTCCTTATTTCCTTTCGTAAAGCCCTGCAAATAAGGGGGAAGTTTTAAGAATTCCCAAATAAAAGTCACGTGAAATTCATTTTCTGAAACGTGTGAAAAGAAAGTCAAGAGAACGGAAGTTATCCCTGCAAGTGCTGTGTCTGAGCAAGGACATCACTGAGGGCAGGTGGAAACTCTTTCCTTCTAAACCCAACATGAAACAACGACAAACAACAACACGCCAGCAGCAGCAAAGATGAGTCGTGAACTTTTCAGGAAGTCACGGGTATCTGGGGACAAGTGAAAAATGCTTTAAAATGAATAAGATTTTTAGAACATGAGCAGAAGGCAAGGTTAATGATACAACTTTAAATGCTTCTGTAAATCACACTAAATTGTGTGCAGGATGCAAAGAACTGGAGAATCCCGTGCATCGCCTCCTCTAGCACGCATTTTGCCCTGAGTGGTTTCTGCTTTCTCCCGCGACCCTTTTCCTTGCCTTCCACCCCAGCCTTCCTTCTCTTCTTGACCATGGTGAGCTCCCTTCCCACTCAGAGCCTTGAATCTGTTGATTCCACTGCGTGAGAAGCTCTTCTCTCAGAAGAGCTTGACTCCCCATCTTCCGGGTCTCAGCGCAAGTTCATGTCTCATCAAGGTTGTTCATGGCCACCCAAACTAAAGTGGCCCCAACACACTTTATCACACTTGTCCCCTTTCTTTTTCTCCTTGCACTTATTTGAAATTCCTTGCTATTTTATTAGTTTATCAATGACTTGAAGATTATTTTCTAAAGACTTAGTTTTTCCTAGGAGTTTCAGATTCACAGTAAAATGGAGAGGAAGGTACAGAGATTTCCCATATACTCCCTGCCCCCACACAACCACAGCCTCCCCCACTGTCAGCATCCCCTGGCAGAATGGGACATTCGTTACAGTTCCTGAATCTACATTGACACCTTTATTGTTTTTAATTATTTACTCTTACTTTATCTTCTAGGTCACTTGCCCTTAAAATACTAGATTTACGAAAGCAAAAACCTCGTCTGTCAGGCTCACCAAGCCAAAAACAGTACCCCCAAATTACAAGTGTTTAGTCAATATGTGTCCAAGAACTGAATTTAAAAAAAAAAAATCCTATGATTTCTCTTCTTCAGCAACTTTCATATTTGCTTCTTGACTCTACAGAAGTTGCTTTGGCTTTTTCTATCACTCTTCTATCCCTGGACTATTACAGTCTTCTTATGACTATTCTGATTTTTATTGGGCCTTGCTCGCTACTACTGATAGACAATTTTTTTGAGAGAAAATATAATCATGCTATTTTTTACTGACATATGTACAGGGACTCCTGTCCAAGATGGTGTGCTCTGAGGATGCAATCATTTCCTTTTTCTCTTGGGGAGCCACCAAATTTCTAATAAGGAATAAAAAGCAACAGTCCAACATTAACAAAGAGATCAGGAGGGGCAGTGAACAGGAGATCAACACAGCCTCGGACAACTTGCTGTATCCTGGACTCGTACAGAGCCCACCAGTCATGAGAAGGCTTTGTTTCTCCCAAAACCCTTTACAAGGAACCCTGAAGTATGAAGTTGGAATGAGTGAAGAACAGAGAAACATATTCCTGCTTAAACTTGGCTGATTGATATTTTATTCACCTAAAAAATCAGAACTATAAACTTAATAGCTTCCTCTAAACTCCTCTTATGACCTCAAAGCTGGCTACCCACAGAATCCACAAACCTAACCAGCAGGTTCTGTGGCCCCACTACTTGATTCTCCAGCTTGGGGCTGTACTGTGAGTCAAAGCCGCTCACATGTTTCACGGACACGTTCGCCAACTTCTGACTGTATATGTGCCATGGGGGCTCAGTGGGTAATTGGATAATTTGTCTCTCACTTTTCAAGAAACGTAATATTTATCAAGCACCTCAAATATTTATGAGGCAGAAAGCATCTTTTCTAGTGTCTGGTCTTCAGAAGGCTGCTGATAAACCGTCACAGAATGTAGATACCTATCATATTTTCAGAGATTTCCAGTAAAGAAGATAAAACAGCTCCAAAGAAATGCCCATCACAGGATTTTTCTATCCAGCCGTCCATTCTGTATAGAGTTTCTCCATGTTGACGCAACTGGTATTTGGGGCTGGATAACCCTTCATTGTGGGGGGCCATCCTGTGCATCGTAGGGTGCTTAGTACCCCCTTGATCTCTAGATGACAATAGCACCCCCTGCTCCCCAGCTGTGACAACCAAAAATATTCCAGGCACTGCCAAATGCCTTCTGGGAGGCTAAATAGCCCCAGTTGAGAACCCCTGGTATAAACTCATCAGTTTGGTGACCTTGGAGAGTGATTGGGAAGACTGCGGTGGTGACCATGTCTATATTTATAGCAAGCACACGCCTCCTTTCTAGCTTTGTGCTTCTCAGTATGGTAACCACCAGACACGTGGCTGTGGAGCCCTTGAAATGTGAGCAACTCCTCAGATCTGAGTTGCTCTGGGAGCATAAAACAAACACCAAATTTCAAAGACTTTGACATAAGAGAGCAAAACATCTCATTAAAATTTTATATTGATTTCATGTTGAATTGAAAATATTTTGAATAGATGAGGTTAAGTGAAATATATTATTAAAATCAGTTTCAACTTTGTACTTTTCAAATACAGCTACTAGAGAATATGTGATTACATACATGGCTTGCCTTGTATTTCTATTTGGATTGTGCCGTTCTAGGAAGTCAAAGCTCTTTGCATGTGAAGGACTTCTGTTCCTCATTCAGCCAACAGTATTCAAAGAATGTCCATGGTGTTTACCTAAAATTCTATTAGTTGCTTTAGGCTACATCTATCTGACATAAATTCGTTTATGTTAAGCGCTGTCATTTCATTTTGCAGATGGAAAAGTAGGAGTTAAAGAGATACAGCACCTAAAATCATTCTTTCAATTGTAGTGCCAGAACTAACTAACTACAACCTATTGCTCCCGCTCCCCAAATAGTTTTTAGTCACCAGATATCTTTGTCCCTAGAAAAACAGTATTTTCCTTCTTCTATAATTATTATAGAGATAAAAATCAAATTCCAAAGAAAACAATTTCCAGACACCTTAAGACAATAAAGCCAGCATTTGTTTGAAGAGAAAACAAAAACAAGATGGGAGACTCAAAAAGCATTACTTTGTATAATAATTTAATTAATAGCACGTTGAGAAAAGAAAAATATTTTCCTTTACGTTTTCCATCACTCTTGACTTCCTTTTGTGGAGACTTATGCAATCTGTTGTGGTTGGTGCAGGTCTCTTGCTTTTTTTTCAATGCATCTGGATTTGCGTAATGTGCTCTGATGCCTCATGGGCACTCGCTTAAGATCCACTGAGCTAATTTGCTTTCTTAACTCGGGTTTACGTGTTTCATGGGCACTAAACTTAAGATCAACTGAGTTAATTTGCTAGCTTAACTCAGAAAATTAGAATCATGGTTGCCCCATTTTCTTTTAAGCATATGTGTCATCATGGTCATTGGACTAGGTGTAGGTCCAAAATCTTTGTCTACTCTTCCCTAGTTAGAAGGAGAGCCAAAAACACAGGAAAGGAAAAATTCCACAAATGTTTTACCTGTGAACAAGAATGAGTGGTGGCAACGGTTGCCACAACTAGTAAGTTATGTTGGAGTAGCCATGGTCCAACATTTTTCTAGCCAAGAGAGTACAATCTGCTAAAAGACATACCACTTTTTCTTGGAGGCCACGGTTACATCCCTTCTCAGCACCCAGGGTATCTGAGAAATGTTGCAAGCCTTTGAGAAATTGAAGATGACACCGTGAGTCAAGAAATATGCAGCTGAGATCAGCATGAAAGAGAAGTTTCATTTCAGAGGAAGAGAGGACTTCAGAAGAAGCCTCCTAGTGCACCTGTGTGGCATCTCTAAGAGATGCTGTACATCCAACAGAGCATGTGGTTTGAGGAGAAAGCAAGACTACCAGCTTTTGATATATTCATTTGCTCTCCTATTTTTCAAAAACATGTGTCAGGCACCGTGTTAAATGCCCTGAGTTTCCTGGTGAAAGAAGAGACAAGTAAGTGACAATAGGCAATGGTCAACAGCAGACAATTACTATATCAAAAAATGTTTTCACGTTGAGGAGAAGAAAAAAGGCTTTTGCCTCAAAGTTTCATGTGTGAACCTGCAACACCTTGACCTCTTTCTCTCCTCCTTGATTGTCAGAATATCGCTGAGGTCACCTCTTAGAACTGGCTGTCACCTTTAGCTACAGTGACTGCACTCCCACGTGTGTATATATATGACGTTGTACGTTGCCCAGACCCTGCGGTCCCACAGTTGGTCCCTCTCCCAGCTACCCCTTTACAGTATGATGAGTTAACACGTTGGTGACCTGCACAAAGCGAGACACAGCTGTTTAATCTCTTCCAGACATCGCTCCTCCTGGCGGGATGTTATACAGATCTTGGTAAAAAGTCCTTGCTGTCTCTGCAGCCAATCAACCTAGAGTTTTTTTTTTTTTTCCTGGATTTTTGTTTTGTTTTCTTTTCTTTCTAATTGAGGTGTGAAATAGTTCTAGGTTCAGTTGAAGTTCCAGATGAAGAAACAATTGAGATTTTTTTTTTCAGTGATAAAATCTTCATGTTTGTATTTCAAACAGTGTAGCTAAAATTTGATGTAAATTCCTCCTTTCCTCCTTTTTTGGCTTAATGAATATCATTTATTCAGTATGAAATATATATATATATATTATACTATATGTTCCACACGTTAAGAATAAATAGGGGGGAGAATATAACTCAAGTGGTAGAGTGCATGCCTAGCATGCACAAAGTCCTGGGTTCATTCCCCAGTATCTCCTCTAAAAATTAATAAATAAATGAACCTAATTACCTAGCCCCCAAGGGGGGAAAAAAAAGAATAAATGTACATTAAGTCTGGGTTAAAAAAAAAAGTTTTCAACCTGAATTTGAATACCTACAAATGGGAATGCCGGGCAGTATAGTGCAAGTTTTTTCTGAATGTCCCTTTATGCTGAAAGAAATACTATATCCAGTCCTTTGTGTTACAAGTACCAGTGGTCTAATTCTTCCACCATTCATTTATTCATTCATTCAATAATTATTTAATTCAGTTTGTTTTCCTGAAGATGGTTGAATCAGTCAATGTGTCTTCCTCTTTGGTTTTGATCGAAGATTCATTGATATGAAAAGGGTGGCAGGAATTAATAAAAACTGCTTCTTATTTTTATTATATCAATTGGATGAATTACATTCATTCATAAATTTGATTTTTTTAAACATAATACATTATGAAAAAATATGCCAACTTGATGAGCTGTGTGCCTCGTTGAAACTGAATGGATTATATATCAATTCATAAATTTGTTTTGAACGTCATATATTCATGGGAGTATATGAGGACTTGATGATGTGTGCCCAGTTGAGATTCTGAGGTGGTGTACCAGCTCGTGTTAAGTGTTTTCAGTCCGGAGCGCACCTGACCACAAAAAGCCAGTGAGTCTATTTCTATTCATCAGATAGCTCAGCTTTGCCAACTCGAACAAAAGAGTTCCTTCCCTATTTTCTTACAGTCCTGACCTCTCCTCATTCCAGTATCCGCCAAACCATTTAAAATTCCATAAATGTTCAAAGAAGCATGTACCCCAAATTAGAAACACTGTTGCAGTTTCATTCCTCCAGCAGGCATTATGGAAGCCAGATTTTACTGCTGTGGTGTTTGTAATTGAGAGTTAGTAATAAGCAATGAAATGGCACACACTCGAGGAAGTCCAAGGTAAGATCTGATCTGCAGGCATGATGGTTCTTAGAAGTGGGTTCTAGTGAGAAATGTGCCTCATGCCAAGAGAATTAACTCCAGAATTCAGTGCTCAAGGCTCTGCTACGCTAAAATTCCATTTATTGCAAATTGTGCTATTTCCAATTTCTTTTCGTAATAAAATGCATGAATAGCCCAAAAAAGGCTATAAATAGTCAACAACGCCAAGAGCTTTTCATCAGAAGCTCTAGCAGAACCGAGGGACCAGCGGTCTCTGGTCCTGTTCCCTCTTCCCCTTGGGCCATACTTCACAATAACTCACTAATCATTAATAATTTCTTTGCCCATTTAGTTTCAATGAATACATAAATCAACTATTTACTCTAGGATGAGACATGGAAAATAGTTTGAAGCCAAAATTCTTTGGGGCATCAACAGTAAGTAAATTATGTCCTCTTCTGTTTGAACTCTGAATAAGTAAAGGGAAAGAGGGAAGAAGGGAGAAAAGTGAGACTCTAAACAGCAGGTAATTTGTCCTGGGCCTCTGTTTATCTAATGTTGGCCTTTTAGATTGGGTCAGTACTGTGTCGATAAAACAAAAGAAAATGATGCCTGCTGACTTTTGTCGAGGCTGAGTGATGTGCATGCTATGAGACTGAACATTTTCTGTGTCTGCATTTCATCATTATATTTTTTCCTTAACTTACACTGGTCAGTAGCTCAAACATAAATTATTTAGTTTAAGAAGAAAAAGACGGTAGATGTTATTTTATTTACTGTCCTCAACACTATATTGAACCAACCTAAAAGCATGGCATTAGGTAAACAAAGGAATATAACAGATTACTTAAGGTTTGGAACCTTATTATTGCCATTGCTTTGTCCAAAAAAAAAAAAAGTTATTAGAAAGAAGGTAAAGTGCAGCTAAAATGATAATAAAACAGACAGACATAACGCCATCCAATATAAAATGTTTAAAGAGTACAACCACTTGTCCCTTCAAAACAAACAAATCCAATGATTAAATGACTGACTTCTTGTTTACAAAAATGCAAAAATGATACCTTTCAACTTCGAGGCAGCGTGAGTGTTACTTTCTCATCTTAGTGGCTTGTAAAATGCCATCTTCAACAAGATCTAACATAGTATAATCTCTTCTGAAAACCCTGGGGGAATTATGTAATATAAGTAATTCAGGAAAGTGTCAAAGTTTTATTTCTCTTACCCTTAGGCAGGTTCAAAACTATTCTTACAAAATTCCTATCACCAAAGTTTAATTTATGACCGAAGAGTTTTAGAAAATCCTACCTGTCTCTCAGTTCCAGGCAGCGTTTTTTCCCATTTGAAACTGTATCTCTGGCTCGGCTGTGGTTTCTATAGTGACAATTGTGTCTAAGTGTCATCATGAGAAGATCTTTGGTACGTTCAGTAGTCCTGGAAGTGGCTTCAGTGCGCCAGTGCTCTTTACGGCTAGAGTCCTGTGACATTGAAGAGACAGATCATCTCTGAAAATAATATTCCTAATTATATCTTTTGGGAAATGAGTACAATCATAGCAAATTAGGAGAAAAGTTCACAATAAATTTAAGTATGCGTTTATATGCTTCTCTTGGAGGAAATAACCCCTCCACACCAAAAAAGAGAAAAAAATATATATATATATATAAATATGCATGTGATATAATTTTAGAAACAAAAGGTTAGAAGACATCTTCGAGATTATCTAATCTGCTATTAATAAATACACAGTTAAGTGAAGAGAATATGAAAGATAAAAGATCACTTCTTGCTTTCTGGGAATATGTGCTGCTTAAACATCAGTGATACCTGCATGAGAAATAGGCTGAGACAGGCATTAAGGAAGGAAGGTTTTTTTTTTTTTTCTTGGTTCCAACACATTGGAGATAAAAATTAATAGGCAAAGTGTATCAAAAAAACAGATGCTCTGCTGAAAAGCCCTTCAGGCAGAATTGCGTCAGCTGGCTTTCTCTGGTGAGGCAGGACTTCAACGACTCACAGAATAATTGCTACATACCCCAGTCGAAGCATTTTACTGTACCTGGCTTTGTGCTCGGGCAACCAACCATTGATGGGGAGGGGGTATCCATGGGGCTGGAGTGACAGCCAGAAGATGCATGTGATTTTAGATTATGTTCCTTTTAATTTCAAAATTACCATCTCCCTGCTTCTTAAGTGATCAGAAGCCTCAACAGTTCCTTACCTTGCTTTTTCACCTAAGTGAAGCAGTTACAAGCATTATTTGTAGGATCTTAGGACTCAGAGAACAGGTGTGATGTAATTCTTAAATGTATAATAGGTGGATATGTCAGTAAAAACCACAGAAGTGGTCAGAATGTTGTAGTTAAAAAAAAAAAAGGAAATGATTCAAGTAATTTCCACATACAGATAACGTTTGGTGAAATTAACAAGGCAATTGAGGGCAAGGATATTATGAAAATTATTTTAACCTAAACACAAATCTTTTTTGCATCTGCCATAGTCTAGTAGCATTCCCTAGTACCAGGGTTCTCAAAATATGATCCCTGGACCAGTGACATCAGTGTCACCTGGGATCTTGTTAAAAATGCGACTTCTCAGGCGTCTCCCTTGACTCACCAAGTGGGAACTCTGGGGCCCACGATCTGTGGTTGTAACAAGCCACACAGGTGATTCCTTTGCCTACTAAAGTTTGAGAAGCTCTGGTCTAGTCCAGTTCTCAAATTTGGGTGTATGGTAAGGATCACCGGCTACACAGTAATAGTTCTGATTCAGCAGGACTCACTCCAGAAAAATTTTGACTCGGTAGATATTTTTAATCACATCTTTGGTGATTTTGATCCAGCTGGACGTCTGCCTGCAATCTGCAAACTCTGGCTTAATGTTTAAGAGTGCAGTAAACCCAGTTAAAAGCGTAGTATGACTATTTCCTGTCTCTAGGCTAGTTGGTCTCTTTGGGCCTATTTGCTCATCGTGAATAATAGTAACACCTGTTTTGAAGGATGATCGTGAAGGTTTGGGGAGATAAAGTATAAAACTAGCACAGCCAAATGCCAGGCACAAGGCAGGTGCGCAGGAAGCGATAACTTAGGATGGCTTATCAGTTTCCACGTGGCTGTGTATTTATTTGAAATGCCTAAAAGTGGCAGTAGCCTCTGACTTAATCCAGCACGGTGAAAACCACTGCATCTATTTATAGACATCTCTGGTCCTCCTTGAAACTCAAAACAGACACCGATTCAGTCATCTTCTACCAAGAAACAGACTAATGAAAACACAGAAGATTCTGTTTTCTGTGATTAAACAAACAAACAAAAACTTCATTTCAGATAAAAGAAAATAGCATAGTACTTAAGAGCACAAACTATGATTCCGGAATCCTTGAGTTCAGACTCTGGCTCTGCCACCCACTGGCTACATGACCTTGGTGTAAATCCACGTACCTCGGTTTTGTCATGAGAAGAATGGGGATAATAATCGGTACTTCATGGCATTGCAGGGAGAATTAAATGAGTTAATTTAACATGTGCAGTGTACTTCTGCTAATGTTGAAAGTACAAGCTTTCAACAAATAGTAAACATTATTACCTACAAAAATCACTGGAGTTAGTTTTCCATGTACTGATTATGGTATATTTGGAACCAAATTTAAACCTGAATTTTTGTCCTAGTGATTAAATAGAATTACTAACAAGATAGCAATGTTCTCATTGTGCATAAATGTAGATTTTTAAACTTTTACAGTATTAATACAGAGTACACATTTTTGTAATAAGAGCACCTTCTTGTCTGCTTGGAGAATGAGGATTTGAGTAATGCCTCAGGTCAAGGGAACCATAATGCCATTGCATTATCTACTGTTGAGTGCTCAGGAGTGACTGGAGTCCCATTAGCAGATCTGCATCAAGTGTAAAAGAAATAGAAATTCCCCTTTAAATATACGAGAAACCATCCTGATGACCTAGTTTTTAATTAAAATTTTACTAGATATGTAAATACTGGGAGAATCAAAGGCACAGCTTCACAACTGACATAAATCCATATTTGATATACCTGAGATACCTGAACCCTGAAATATGCTGACCGTAAGCCACCAAGGGTGGAAAATAACGTGTAAGCAAAGTAGACAATCGGCCACCATCATGCATTTGCTGAAAACACTGTATATGATCCCAGATGACTTAAGAAAAGATAACCTCATTCCAGTTTAGAAACCCACAAGTTTTTGAAGGCCTGGTTTGCCTTCAAATACATCATAATGGAAAGTTAGCCATAGTGGTAAGTTCTTTCAACATTTAGTCCATAAAAAGATTTGTACTATCCCCCAACTTGCTTCTTATCTTAAATAAAGAAGCTAATAAACCTTAAGAGGCATAGCTCTTTGGGGTTCCTTCCAAGATCAAACATAAGTCTTGCATTATATGTTTTTAGATGTGCATAAAACAGTAATGTCACAGCACCCACTTTCCAAAAGCTCAAAGCCACACTCCATTTCTTTTTGCAACTGATAGCCTTCGAAGAGTAAGATAGTAACACGGGCTTTCTTTCGTATTCTGTTGAGAAAGCTGAAGTCATATCAAGTCTCAAAATTGGTAAATTACGACCTTTATTGCAAGAAGCAGCTTCTTAAAATATAGCCGATCAACACTGCATTATCCACAGGCATCCTATAGCAGACTCAATAAGCAAGTTAAAAAAAAACCCAGAAGAGTTTGGCCTAGAGTCATTTTTCACTTTTATTCAAGTGTTAGGGTAGAGAAGGATTGGGTAGAATTAGGGTATAGGTGGGGTCTAACATAATACTAGGCAAAATTTCAAAATGAATCTAAATTTCCAAGTCCCTTCTTTAGTTTAAACTGTATGGGACTGACATTTTGTAAGTCAAACAAGAGTGAATTCTGGCAATATCACATGATTCAGCCTTAATACTTCCCAGTGCTCTCTCTCCCAGCCCCCAGCGCCAGTTGCCTTTCTCTTGTCGCAATCCCCCAAACTCGTTATATCGCATCACACTGGTTTGTTTGCTTTCAAATCCCTCATCCTCCAAACAATCAGCTCTCACCTGCTCCAAGGAAATTCTTAAGTAGAGGAAGTTTAAAGTTAAGGAACTTAGTCCATGAGGGAAATATTTAGAGGTAGGTGGGCCCTCCAGGACTATGTAAATCAAACCATATAATAGCCAAACTCTCTACTCTACATGCCCACAAAAAAATACAAAAACAAGATGATTTCTCCATAGCTACTGGCAAGATTGTGCATTACAATGACGTCAGTCATGCATATACCTCATGGAGATCACTTCTCTTTCAGCTGAAGTCGAGAAAGATTGTTGGCAGTTCAAATATTTATTTAACTCAAGAGTACTTGGGATGATTTCTTTTCCTTTCAGACCTATTTTTCCAAGTGAGCCTAATTCAAAATCATGAACATGTCACGGCTGTAATATTTTTGACATCATTCCAAGTTTCTGTTTCCTTATCGGTAATCCAATTCCTCTCTGCCCAGACACATCTGCCGTGATTTTGTATGAGAGTCAACGTAGCGTGGTAACGGGAAGTGTGGACCCCAGGCATGTGGGGTTTGAGTCCTGGCTCTGCCACGGAGCACCTGTGTGGCTTTGGTGATGTTACTTGTCTTCCTGTGCCCCAGTTTCCTCTTCCGCAGAAGAGTAATCCTATTTATCCCATAGGGATAAGTTTACCAAATTGAATTTAATTTCATTTTCTCCACTACCCCAAAAGGTGAGGCTGATGAGGAATATGGTATGAGCTCTGAAAAATAATGAAACTGTATCTTTTTTGCAATTTTGAGTGGACCAAAAGTAAACTGCTCACCCTACCAAAAACACAATGGGAGAATAGCACATTTGATTTTTAAGAGATGAATTTGGACCTTTTAAAGACCATTTTGTTTCATAAAACTATCAGTAATGGGGAAGACCCTATAATATAATGTCCAGAGCACATGCTTTGGAATCTGGTTGCCTTAATTCAAATTCCAATTCCATTCCTTTCTTAGGCGGGTGCCCCAGGGCAAGTGATTTCTTGCTGTCTTAGTTCCTGTACCTGTAAAAAGAGGCAATTAACCAGTTACTACCTCACATGATTGCTGTGAGATAATTCATGCCCATCATGATAGTACTGTTCAAGCAAAAGCTCAGAACAATGCAGGACACATGGTAGGTGTTCAGCTAAGTTTAGCCATAAGTAGACCATTCAGCAGAATTGTATTGGTCAAAAGAAAGTTGACATTCAGCCAGCTGACCTTTTAAAGAAAAAGATTTTTTCCAAACTGCCATTTGACAGGAATATGGAGAGCCCTCCAGCCTTATTGGAAGTGACGTGCAAGTGTTTAGACTGCTATTTTAAAATTATTCTTTCATTATTTATGTCCAGCCTAAGTGTCTAGTTTATATGATTTTTAACCTTGAATTTACAGAGTGATTCTGTGGAAGTGGGGACATGGGCAGGTCCTTTAAGTTAAATTACCTCTTGAAACCAAATGACTCAGGGAATAATTTACTTGGAATTTAGAAATGCAGAAAAATGGGATTTTCATTAATTATTTACTTTTAGTCTCTCTAACAATTAACCCAATGGTTATAGCATAGTCTTCTTCTTAGGATCTGGGAACAAACAGGTTTCAATGACAGGTGGCTGGAAGAATTTTACAAACTATTAGTCTTGCTTACTTAGTTTCCATTTGATAGTGAGTCTGCTAATTCAATCACTCGGTAAACATGTATTGATTGCCTACTGTACCCTTGACAATACACTAAGTATATTGAGGGGGAAATGGAAGATGTTAGGGGAGGTATAAAGAAACAGGGGATGTGTTCTCTACTCTCAAAGATCTCATGGTTTAGTTTTAGACATCTCCCACACAGCCACAAGCCACAGAGAATGACCACGGAATGATATATGCAAAATAACATTGTAAGAAAATGAGTATATAAATGCTAAGTGGATATGGAATACAAAAATAAAGGGGTAGAAATTATTGTACAGAGTCAAGATACGTATATATAAAATTATTTACTTTCTTAAACTTTATACCAATCTTAATGAAAAGAGGCAAGGTGCACAATGTATGTATAGCAGTGTATATGTATGTATATATATATACTAGGACAATGAATTAGTCTTTCTGTTTTAAAATCTGTTATTCAAAGCAACCTCTAGAAGAATGGGCCTTATTTAAGAAGACTAAGTAAAAACCAATGCTGTATAACTTACTTCAATAATGTACAAATTCAAATCGAATTTCCACCTTCCTTATTTTTTTAACCATGGTTTCTCTCTTTAACCTGCAATTCCCATGTTGATGTTATTTGACTCCTATGTAAATGCATAAAATAGACTACATAGGCTGCATGAATGGTGAACAAAGATGAAAGTTCAGTACTCTACATGATTATTTCTAAATTACAGCATAAAAAGAGAGTCCTGAGAAACAGAAAAATGCACTATTAAGAACAACTTTGCAAATAATTATTGCATTTTGTTGGTTTGAGTTTTAATTTTAGAGAGCATCACTGTTCAGACTCTGCCTGATCATGTCCAGTGATCACCATCTTGAGGGTTAACTCACTCCATTATTTGCTAGTTCTCATTGTAAGAAGATATGTTTTTATACTGAGCTCACATACCCCCTCAGATTTTCACTTGTTGTTTCCCTTTAGCCAAACAACATAAATTGATTTTTACTTTGCAAAATAGCAGCCAACACAATGGACATAAAAGAATAAGAATAATAGTTTCACGTTATTGGATGTTTACCGTATCCCAGGCATAGAGCTAAGTATTTTACCCACATCAAATCACTTGGATGTCACAACAGCCCCAAAAGGGAACTACATTTATTATCCCCATTTAACCATTGAGAAAACTCAGGAATAGAGTTAAATTAATTTTCCAAGAACATGTGGCTGGTGTTGGAGCCACAGCAAGCTCTAACCTGGGACAGTTTGATTTCAGAATCCACTGCGTTACCTCACCAAAACAGTTAGGCAGCAGGACCCGCGACATATTTAACAGACCTAACAGACCTGCGTAGGATGTATTACCACATGCATCGCTCTCCCTGTGAAGGAGCATTCTGAAGGTCAGTCTAAAACTGGATTCTGTCCTATATGCCAAAATAAATCAAGATTTTAAACCAATCTCTTCACCAGCATATGAGACAGAGCATGAAAAGCTAAGGCAGAGGCAAACATAATACAAAGGAAACAATGCTGGTTTCCGAAGGCAATAACTGACACTCATTAATTTGAGAACTGCAGTCTTCTTTATATGTTGTTGTTGAGGGCACCTTAACTGAAAACTGAGCTCTGAGAAATTGCAGCTGTAGAGTGTAAGAATTCCCTGCAAACACTGACAAGAAGCAGAAAAAAGGGAACTGGTCACCTTAGCACAGACCAATGAGACTCAGTAAATGCTTGAACACATTTTATAAAGTGTCAACTGAACTTAGAAGTGGAAAGAATAGAAATCTGAAACAAGATGTTTCCTTAAGCCACATTAGTTAAAAACTTCACCAAGATCCTAGTGAAAAGGAAATGGAATCAGTTCGACAATACAGTTTTTATAACTGGTTTTCTCACATATTTATGTTAAAAATAAATGCAGAACTACACTTAGAGCCTGGGAAGCAGTGCCCCAGCCCTAGTCCCAATTCATTAAAGGGTCCAGTTCTAGGAATTTCTGGTTGCACTTTTCCTCATCCTGAGCTTTATAGTGAAGATGTGATGGAGGGCTGCAGTCAGCCTGCAATGGACGTGTTGTACAAGCAAAAATAAACTTGTATGTTCAAAAGTCACCAAGCTATAGGGATTGTTTGTTGCCACTGTATTACTTAGCTGACTGATACAAAATAGTTACCTTGGATGTGAATGCTTTGTCTGGATGTGAAGGAGAGAGGTAGGAAAATTTTTCTTTTTTCCTCTGTTTATTCTTCCAGGTTGTTTAAATTAGTTTTTATTATTATTATGGTATTTTATTTTTCTCTCAAAAAGCTGGTTTTAAAAGCATTGTGGGGATTCAGACATACTCAGTTAATCATTTAGCTTCTTTATATCCTGCACTAAACAACCATTTTAGATATTTTTATATAGCTATCTAAAGCAGGGAGACCCTACCCACCTAAAAAAAATAATGATTTTTCCTGATTATAAAAGTAACAACAAACTTATGGTTATCAGGGGAGGAAGGGGGTTGGAAGGGATAAACTGACAGTTCAAGATTTGCAGATACTAACTACTATATATAAAATAGATAAACAGGAAGTTTCTTCTGTATAGCACAGGGAACTATATTCAATTTCTTGTAGTAACCTATAATGAAAAAGAATATGAAGACAAATATATGTATGTATATGTATGACTGAACTATTATGCTCTACAGCAGAAATTGACACAACATTGTAAGCTGACTATACTTCAATAAAAAAATTTTTTAAAGAAGAAAAAAAAAAGTAACAACTGTCCAAAAAGGAAAATTAAAAAATGCAAAAGACTTTACAGGGCAAAATGTAAGTCATCATTAATCCCATGATCTGGAGATAGCCACTGTTCTGGTGAATTAGTATTTGTATGTTCTTTCTCATATAGTTTCTATTAATACTTATGATTATTACAAATTGGCATCTTTCTGTAATCCAATTTTGCATTCTGCTTTTTTACTTAACATTATACTGTGTTTTCCAAAATCATACAATATTTTTGAAAATATATCTTAATGTAGACATGCTATCCCATTTAATGAACACACAATTGTTTATTCAGCTGTTTTTGTATTATTAAATGGAAAAATAATGTGATAGGATCATAATAATTGTGGCATAACTCAAGAATTAGATGAACACAGACAAAGAAGCACATAGTTCTATCCGGCAGAATAAAAGACAGCTTTAAGGAGGTGGTGTCTTGTTAGACGGTTCTGAAAGATGACAAGAATTTCATGTGGTAGACTTGGGAGGCAAGGGTATTGCACGAAAAGGAGACAACTTGAACAAAAGCATCAACACTTAAGAGCATGTGATCATTTTAGTAATGTCAAGTAATGTCAAGGAACAAGTACACTCAGAACGTGGAGTGAGTGATGGTGAGGAGGATGAGTCCTGAAGGAACCATAAAGGCAGATTGCAAAGGGTCCTGCAAACCATTCTAGGGAGTCTAGAGTTTATCCTATGGGCAAGAGGGAGGGACCAACACTTTAAAGAGATGTGGATTAGATCCATGTTTTAGAAACACATTGTATAGAGGAAAGAACACTGCTTTTGAAATCAAGGGACCAGTTTCCCCTGAGGCTGATTTCCCCATATGTGAAATTATATTTCACAGAGTTGCTTTGAGGATTAAGGGATCTGAATTAGTAAGTGCCCAGCAAATGATACTTACATGTGAATTGGCTGCAAGTGCAGAGTTTGTTTTAAAGGAGGAAGAGGGAAAACCTTTGTTCTGGAAATAGTAGGCAGGAGATGGTGAGTGACTAAGCCAGGAATAAATGGTGGTAGAGAAGCGAGTAACCAAAGGGTTCAAAAACATTTCCAAGATCTAAAAGACAGGACTTGATAACCAGCTGGATGTGGGTAGTGGGAACAATGGAAAAACAGAAACAAAATCACGGAATGTCATTAGAATGACTAGTGATCAAGGGTAGAGAAAACCAAGAATAGAAACAGAAGGAAACTCTACATAACAGCAAAAATGTCTTGAAACCTTGAGCAAAATTAAGACCATGAAGACCATGCCTCCATCGGCTGTATTAGATGGACAGTGAAGTCGCAATTGGGTGAATTTGATCAATATCAGTAACACAGGTCACTCGGGCACTAAAGCACTTTTCTATCCACTTTCCAGGATGAAGGAGTGGGCAGAGGCAGTAATTTATCTGAAAAGTTTCATATTTTTCCTTCTGGATTTTGAGGTAAAGTAAAAATGAGGATCGGACATCTCAAACGTGGTTTGCAAGAGAACAGTATCCCTCACTTTAATCCTCCCTTCACCTACCCCTTGGGGAAAGTGTTTAACGTAGTTGCATGAGTATGGCTTTCAAGCATATGCACACACACCAGATATAGATATATACGTATAGTCTGTATACACACACCATATATATATAGTCTATATACATACACATCATATATATAGTCTGTATACACACAGTATATATATATATGTAGTCTACACACAGCATATATATATAGTCTGTGTGTATATATAGTGTGTGTATAAATAGTCTAAGATGTATATGTTTATATGTGTGTATGTATGAGTGTACGAGTATGGCAATAAAATAAAAACAACTATGAATAAATAGGTGGATGCATACATACATGTACACATACATGTAAAAACATACACACGGCATATAAACTAATATACACCATATATCAGCCTAAGATAGATGTGTGTACATATGTGTGTATATATAGGTTATATATAATAAATTATAAAAATATGTAAACTATACATTAAGTTATATGTATGAACTATATATATTAAAAAATGCACAGGCTTGAGGCCATGGAATAAAAGATTTCCTTACTTCCATCTCTCTGCACCTGCAGAAAAGGATGAGGAAGCCAGACTCGGGAGGCTGTTCCGAGCATCTTGAAGCTGCTATTCCAGAGCAGCTGTGTCCTTTACACAAGGGAAGCTTTCCCCTTGTATCCTAATTGGGCATGAAATCTGACTCACCAGCACAAGTTGTGCTGGAGCCGGCCAACAGAGCAGCTGCCTGTGAAACCCCTTGAATAACCCTCATCCAGCGACTGAAATTGATGTGGGATGGAGCACTGGGCCCGTGTTAACCTGGCAGATGCTGCAAGGAACTCGAGCCACCTCCATTCTCACCACACACTGCCCTGAATTGTCCTCGTTTGTTCGTCCTCACAGGCTTCTCAAAAGTTAGAAATAGAACAAGAGCCCAGATATTTTTATCGTGACGGTAGGTTTCACGACATAATATCGGCATACTAAGTTATTCTTTTTCTATACCAACTCATCCTGTTTGGAGATTAGGGAGTACGCACCCGGTGAGAGTTCGGTCTCCAGACAATGGGACCCACTGAAGACGTGAAGACTGGCATCTCACTAAACCCCCTGTGGTTGGTGTCTGTCACCGGCAGGTCCCTGCCAGGCTCTAGGCAAACGTTCTGTAGTGAAGGCAGAATCTCACGGTGCTGAAAATTGCAGGCTTTGGAATCAGACAGTCTAGGACAGACTCGAGCCTAACAATTATCTCTGGGGGATGCTGAGCAAGTTACTTAACCTCTCTGAGCTTCTGCTTTCTCCTCTGAGGTTGCATATTATTTTTTCACACATGGGATCATTGTGTGAGTTCATTAATACAGTGGATCAACAGTACCCACTGTGTAGGAAGGGCTCACTAATGTGAGATATTAGTATTAGATAGCTTTTTTTTTTTCATTAAAACAGTCACGGTCAAGCTTGGTTTCAGGACTACAGCAGGACAAAAGCAAAGGATCTCGTACACAAAACTGTCTCCCCTGCTGCCATAAATTTCCAAAATTAGCAGTTCCTCTCTGTTTTGGAAAACATTTCATCCTTAAGAACTCATTCACACAATACAAACCTCTCTTCTGTGGAGCCCAGATAAAAGAAATGAGCTCATTTGTATTCCGGAGACCTTAAAAAAAGAAATTCCATTCCCACACATGCTACTTTGTTCAAAAGGAGAAGCTTGGACTTTGAGGAAACAGGCTTCAACGTTCCTCAGGATGTCTAATGAAGATTATTGATTTATATTCCCTTCTGATCACTAATTAGAGTTAATGCAACTTAATGACCCCGCGTCTCTCAAAACTACTTATCAGGATAGGGACACCCTAAGAAGCTGCATCTGCTCCTTCCAGACACTGTGGAAAGAGACTAAATATTCACGCCCTGAACGCCAGAGTTACTGGGAATAGGGAATTCTGGTGAGTCTGGGACAGGAAAGCCTATTTTATTTTTCTCAATAATTATTGTCCTGAAAATCACTTCTATCTCATCAAACAGACAGATATGGACGTATATCTAGATGAGGTTCCATAAATCTTAGTGCTCTAAGGAAAAGCACGGAACATCTAGTCCGATCTCCCATTTATAGACAAAGAAGCCGAGACAAGGGACAGCTAAGTAACTGTTTCAGCTCCCACAGCTACTTCAGAGCAAGGTAGAGTCTTAATTTGAATTTCCTGAGGCTCCCTATATTGTGTTCCTATTATTGACTTTTCTTTAAAGATTCCTCTTGTTGAAACATCTCTGGTCCTCAGTGAGGGATCTGGGTTACGAACACCTAGGCATCCAGGGCAGACATAACAGGAGACTGAGCTCAGTCTGAAGTGCCCGGGGTATATCCTGACACATCTCCGAGAGCCACTTACTGTGTTGGTCCCTTTCTCTAGAAGTGAAGAGTGTGGCAGAGAGTGGAGCATCCAGGCACATGAAGAGTTAGGGTAATAAGCATCTTGTTAAGTCAAGCTGTGCTCTGTGGTGATGCCCTCAGGACCCATAGGAGTTAACGCCCTCCTAATTCCTCTCTTCGATGCATTTTCTTGGGACCGTGTGTTTGAGAAAGCATTTTCTGCAAGCAAATGTTTCCACTCATTTAACCAGTTCCTCCTCAGAGGGGTTCCTTGTACACCAGGGCTCCTGAGGACGTCCCAGGAGAGTCCCAGGGGCGGAAGCTGTGGTTTCCATCACTGCAGGGAGGGAGGGGGAGGCAGCCCCTCATTGGCGGAGCCTTCTCTGCTCCCCCACCTGCGGGGCCCTTCACCTTTCCTGACCATAGTCTCTGTGGGTCGTTGGCGTACCTTCACCGTTATCACTTCGTTCCCCTCCTGCCCAACCCTACTACCACCTCTCTGTCATGGGCTAACGAGAAAAATAAATTCTAATTGCTCTAGCCTTCACAATAGCAGGGCGAGCTGGTCTGGCTTGAAAACTGCAAAACTCAGAAAAAGGATCCCAGAGAGAAGCAAGTGTACACAGGTTAGAGAGGAGAACAGCACTTTTGTGCGTCATAGACAGGGACCACCAGGGACGAGACCATGTGGCAGACACAGCAATTATTATCTAATGGTTTACACAAAAAAACACACACACACCACTTCACATAGGCTTACCCATGACCAGATTTGTTGAAAACCAATGTCTCTTTACTCCATCACATAATCTTAACACAGAGACCAAAAGCAGCCTCCTTGACAGAATCAACAAAATCTCATGTGGATGAATACTAATGAGTGACTTCCAAAATTTAAGACGGCTCTCTTGTTCTCGGTATGGTGTACTTGAAAAAGCAAACAAACGAAACTCTTTTTCATACGCACCAACTAAGAGACACATTGAGGTTTTGGGCCATCTCTGTGCACAGTCTCCTTGTCAAATGCCCGCCCTCGAGAAACTCTCCCAGCCCTTTGGAGTGAACATATCCGTAAAATTCCTTTCCCTTCCCTTGTCACTCAGTAACCAGCTCCATAAGTGGAGTGACAGTCCCCCTGAACTGAGTCCTGTATACTGCAGGCTAATTTTATGTTTTTATCACAATAGCAGGGCAGTATTAGCAGCCTGCGATTTTGTCAGCTTTCTCATTTAGCAAAGCAGCTTCAATTTACTAACAGTGAGGAGCGCCCGTGAATCAATATGCTTCATTGGGCAATGTGTCATTTGTTAATCGGATATTGATGAGATTATTGACGCACAGCTAATTAATCTCCAGCCCGGCGCTAGCCTTCATATGTTTCCTTAATTATGTCCTTCATCTTAGTCTCCTGGCTTGAGCGCCCAGACGCGGGACTGTAGACAGTGAGTGAGGTAAGCTGTCAGGGGTTCTTTTCACACATTTACAATCCCATGGCAGTGAAATTATTTTCTTAGTTGTAAATAGGTATCAAACAGATATTTAATAACATTTGGCAGCAGATTGATATTGATTGGTGTGGACTTGCTTCAAATCCAGCAGCCACAGAATTCTGCCTCAGAAGGAGGCTATTAAAAAAGAAAATGCTTAATTAGTGATCAACAATTGCACGAGTCAGTTGTCATCTGCCCTCTGGAATTTAAACATTGCCCTCCTATGGACATTGTTTGTGGACCCTTGGTTCAATATTTCAGGTAATTTTGTTTTCTTTTTCACTTTAACTCTTTATTGCCACCTTTCTTGGCCATGGGCAGCATTGGTGGGGATAGAAAATTCAGAGAGACCCAAATCCCTTGTAGTTTTTAAAAATTAATCCAGCCACGATTAAGTGTAAGTTATAATTCCACCACCTGCATCTGTACGCCCGTGAACCTAAACAAAAACCCTTTATGTTAAGAGAGTTCCTCGCTTTCCCTTCCTGGACTTCTGAGTCAAAGTGGAAAATGCAAGCTCCAGTCCCATTCATTAGTTCTGTCACTCTTTTACACCTGACAACCATTCGGAGCCTTAATTTACTCATCTGCTCACGGGATCATTGTGAAGTTTCACAAGGTAACGTGTGAGGACACGTGGGACTTCTAGGATGCTAGCCGATTACTAGCGGTTGTTTGTTTGCATTATTATTTACAAGAGTTCCAAGGTTCATGTCGAGCCCATTTGAGGAATGTAATAGATATGTGAAAATTAGCTTGTTATTATATTTCTTTCCATTTATTAATTCCTCAACTAAGGTTGAATGGTGTCCCATAGCAGAGAGAGAGCAAGTTGGCATTCAGGTGACGGGTTAGGCGAGCACGCCCCTCACTCGTTGTTTCATCGTGTCTAAGATGAGAGAAGGACTAGCTCACCATGAAGTTGCTGGAGCTCCTCAAGAAATCTAATAGAAAACATTATTTCCTAGATGTGTGGATCTTAATAAGGAACCCCTGATGAAAGCAAGTTTATTTCTGTTTTCAGTATCCTTGTAAACAAAAGGGTCTTTCAACAATTGGAGTTTCAAATTCAGCTAGACTTAAAGTTCTAATGCACAGATTTGCCAGTTGCTGGTCCTCACTGTGGACATTAAGATAATGTCCAGTCTTTCTTCTTAACTTACAGGGGACTGCTGAGTCTAACAGGGAGCAATTTCAATACTTACATGATTTCTTAACCAAAAAAGCTTCTCTCTCTCCATAGTGGATGTATATGAGACTATTAAAATGATTTTTTAAAAAGACAAAAAGATGAAGATTAAGAAAAAGGAAAAGAAACAGAAGAAAGACGTGAGCCAATGAGAGCTGATCAGAGAATTTCCCTTCTTACAGCATCACGTGAAGCAAATATTTAAATATTTTAATGGTTACACTGACGACACCAAATTTTTCACCAGCGGTGTCACTATGGACTTCATAGTGCAGCTCTAGTTCAGGGGACAACTATAACTCTGTGAGTCAGACTAAGTGGCTACCCAAACTTCACTTTTATGTTTTTTTCTCCAGCAGAGAGACCTGCATATAGTAGGTATTCAATTAAGGTTTTTTTTTTAACTTTTTTTTATTGATTTATAATCATTTTACAATGTTGTGTCAATCAATTAAGGTTTTTTAAGATTGGTTATGCTTCTATGGATATCTGGGAAAATATTGTTCATAAACAATATTGGTCAGCATATTGAAGCAACCTGGGAGATGACTTCAGGTAATTACATTACGCCATGTCGTTCATATGGACCAGGGTCAAGAGAGACATAGCATCGGTAAGATGTCGTGAGTACAGGTTTAACATCATTGTGTTAGCTTGATCTTCCCTGGCACAAGGCAAATCAGATTGTCCCCCATTAAATGCTTTTGTCTCTTAATCTTCTCTGGACCTTTCCAGCGGTGGTCTTCTTTTTCCCACTACATACTCCCCAAGAATGACTTTATCCATAACTCTAGCCTTAAATACCACCTACATGTTGATGACATTCAACCCGTATGTCCAGACACATCTTGTCTGTGGAATACGTGACCCACGTCTCCATCTTCCTTTAGAAAATGTCAACTTCGATGCTCCACATGTAAGCACCTCAAAAGCCTTCTCACCCATTTTTAAATCCAATCAATTACCAACTCTGGTCATGTCTGCTTTTTAACCCTCTCTCAAATCCTTTCACCTTTCTCTCTCCTCGGTCAGTTCCCTGCATCATCTCCCATCACTTTCTGCCTAGACTATGGGCAGCTGCCTAAACCCTCCCAGTCGTGACCCAAGCCTCTGGTGAGCTAAGCTCAAGCGCTAGAATGGGAAAAACATTGGCTGAAAGAAAGAGAAAGAGGGGAAGGGGAGGGGAGGGGAGGGGAGGGGAGATAAGAGGAGGAGAGAGGAGGTTTAAATTAGCCTTAGTTAAATCCATGAACGTGAATCTCAAGGAGAAATTGAAGTCATGGAACGCAGCTACACTCTTGGTCATGTATACGAAAAGAGAAGTGTGGTAATACTTGCATTGCTTACTGAGAGCAGAAAATGTACGGACAGTTATACAGTAGCCTCTCGTGGTCTACTACAATTGCTACCTTCTTCTCTTGTGGCAACTGTGTCCCTCAAACCCAGCCAGCAGCAGTTTGATGTCTAAAATAATGCGCATCCTTCAATAAAAGACTCAATTCACTGTACAATAGGTGTTCCCATTGCATCGTGCCAAGTTTCATTTCTTCCCTTTGCTGACCCTGACCACTTTATGATGGGCAGATTCTCTCTGCCAGTCTGGTACTCTGATCTCACTGTGATTCCAAATACTTTCCCCTCATCAAGATGTGTTGCCAATCTGTTAACCTCCCTCCACTTAAAAAAATGTAACTATCAGAAGCTCCCAGTTTTCCTTCTGCAGTCTCGCTGGTCAGTTGACAGCGAACATAAAACATTAGGAAGAATTGTATTCAAGGAATACAGTCTAGGTATTCGTTGTGGTTCATCCCAACCCTAGCAAGGACAACAGAGGCTGTCTAATCAGAATCAGACCTATAATTCCAGTGGTGACAAAATCGGAAACTGAACTCAAAGAAAAACCATCATAGATCTATTCTCCCCAAGACTTTCCCAAATCCCCTTGAGATAATCACGACTAATGATCTACAAACTTACCTGCGAGTTATCGATCACAGTTCTAGAAGCAAGCCTGCCATCTATTTTCAGCAAACACTACGCAGAGGACACACGGAAAGTGAACTAGCTATGTGATAAATTACACGGTAAATCTAGAAATGGTAGATGGTTGAGATGTACCTACTTCGAATCACAAAGGACCTTTCTATTTACCACAATAGAGAAGGAAATATAATTCTATGTTACGATTCATGCACTCAAGTAAGCAGAAGGGAATAGAGTTTAAATAATGTAACCAAGTATTAAACCAGGTCTAGATACACATACCAGAAGCCAAACTCTCCAGTGATACTTAACCATCTGTTTCATCTTGGAGTTCAAATATGCCCATAATATTGAAAAAAAATTTACAGATTAGGTCTTCTATTTAAAAGCATCAGTATAGTATAACAGAACAAAGAAGAGCAAGAACACATATTATGGGTAATAGTTGTGTCGTTGGCAGTTGCCATACATGGGTTAAGCTGATTAAGAATGGATTTGGTAATATTTGCAGCCCAAATAACTCATGAAACACCCCTGGGAAGTCTTCCTCGTTGAGAAAGGAAGAATAATTTTTCATTAAACCAATTCTAGACATCAACATAAGTGAAGACAAATAAGGAATGGAAAGATTTACTTAGATCAGCATTGTCCAGTGGAAACAAAACGTAAGCTACAAATGTAACTTGAAATATTCTAGTAGCCACATTTTTTAAAAGTATAAAGAAATTGTCAAAGTGATTTTAATAATATAGTTAATTTAGCAAATAGTTCCAAAGTATTATCATTTCAGCATGTAATAAATATAAAAAAATTAATGAGCTATTTAATATTCTTATTTTGTACAAAGTCTTCAAAATCAGATGTTTCACACAGTTTAGTTTTCATAGAATACTTGAATTATATTTAGATGTCATAACATTTATAGTTGAAAAAGGAGATTTGCACAATCACATTGTTCTAAACATTCTTAAAATTTTTCCAATAGAAGAATCAAATACCCCTAAAAAAGTCATTTTCCTAATAATAATTGTATCCACAGTAACAAAACTGGCTGGTTCATCTCTTTTAAAAAACTTATTTGACTTCAACCAAAGGCTCATTAATTTCAAAATTATATCTGTACAAGTTAAGTATACCCACTAACTCTTGTGTCAACTCTGTATTAACATTGAATTCAGAAAGGTATTATATAAACTGGAAAGCAACTTTAAGTTTGTCAATACCAACAAAGCTTTCTTCAGATTTTTTGTAGTTTCTTTAGCCAATGTACATAACGCTGTTGATGACAGTTAAAATATTCTGCATATTGATTCTTGTTAGAAAAAAAAGTATAAAATCACTATTATTGATCACAAAGTCATTGTTACTGATTTCAACATAAATTCTTGTACCTGCCTACAAAAGTCACAAATGAGCTTTCCTTTTTCTGGAGCTTCAAATCTGGCTCATTTCTATGCTGTGCATTTTTGGTGGGAAAATGTAAAACATATTGCTGTTTTTGCCTTTGATTATTGAATATGGAATACATTGAGCATTCTTTATGTTGGCGTTAATACTGCAGTAAACTTTTGAAAAATTCTTCTACGACCCCACCAGTGAGCGCTGGCAAGAGTGTAAGATCATTAAATTCATTGTCTTCTATTTCATTCAACAGTTCTACAAACTGGCAATAATTCATAGCATTTGTACATCTCTATGGAATAATTTTAGTAACTACAGCCCTGCCATTTTTCATAGAATCTGTTTCAGAAAACCCTGCACAAATATTTCCAATACAGTGGAACAAAGAAATAAGAGAAGCATCAGTCTCTTGTTTGAAAATTCCAGCGAAACTTGATTTTTTTTAATCTAACATAGCTAGAACAGTGTCCATTATTATAAAAGCTAAAATTTGTATATCTAGGCAAAGTCCTTTGACAGATGTGGGATGCGAAAATATGTGAACCATCAGTTCAGTTTTTTAAGCCATGAATTGGCAATGTTTCTTCATAAATTTCAAAGTCCTTTGAGACAAAATGTACGCAAAGTACTGAAAGGATAGTGTCTCATATCTCACAACTCATCTAACACTTAAAAACAGTATTTAAAATTTGTTTAATTTTGAATAAATTGATCTCTGATGTTGTTGGTAAGGTCTTATATTCTATATGCAACTATTTGGTAGGTTAACTGTAGATCTTTTACTTTATATAAAGTATCATTCGGTCTTAGCCTCATAATTTTCGTAACTGAAATAATTTCTTTTATTCATTTCTCTAGCTGAAAATGGAAGTTTTCTCTGTGTGTGCCAGAATCCAAGCTCTCTTGAAACTAGTCAGTTTTACAAGTTCAAATACTGTTAGAAATTGCCTAAAAATCGTTTTTTGGAGATTCAATTTTGCTTTCAGGCACCTAATTTCATTGATTCTTTTTGACTGTTAAGAGGAGACTTCTTATCAAATTTGCTATGGATTCCAGAAAATGTCTCCTTACATTGCCAACTTTATCGTTTTAAATATTTGTTTACACAGCAAACAAACCAGCTTCTCCAACTTGCTCTGCTGCAGTAAATCGCATTTGCCACTCTTGGTGAAATTTGTGACACCATCTTCCGATCTCTTTTTTCATTTACTGTTCCAGCTTTACTCTGGAATTGCTCCATGCAATTCTGTATCAGTGGCATGCCTTTTTCTTGAACTTTAAAAATGTGGCCATACGTAACTTCATGAAAGGCACTAAATCTTAACATGTTATCAGACAATGATAATTTGTAATGGCACCAATTGACTCAGTCTTTTTCGGAAGTCTCACAAGAAGTTCAAACATAATATGTCCGAAGTGTAAGCCATCAATCACTCCCTGCCCCCAGAATCACCCTGTTCCGCTTCATGTCTTCTTCACATCCAGCATCTAGCACAGGATACACATGAGGGCTCCAGTAGAGAGCTGTTGAGCGATTAAATAAATGAATTCAATGAATTTTGCATTCGTACGCTGGAGTTCTTTAAGGGTTTCTACAAGCTGACCAACTCAATTTTAAACAAACTTTTAAGTACATATGAAAAGTAACCTGTCGTTTTCAATTCATATTGAGAGGAAGGGAACAGACTCTAAAAACAAATTCCATAGTAAGCCAGGGTTCTGACAGCGACAGTTGCACATTACCCTGTGACAGCAAGCCAGTCGGATGGAGTTCTCAAACACCGTCATCCTGGACTACATATTGCTACAGAAATCAGATCATCACTGGCTTTTCGCATTTCTAATATTTTGCAGCTCTATTGAGGAATAACTAAGAAGGGATCCATGAGCTCTGTTTTTGAAATTAATCAGCAGTGCTTGTTTAAATTTGGTTTAAAGTCTACAAACAAAGACTTGATATTAACTTGATTCGTACGGAGAACCTCCTCCATGAGATGCATGTAAAAGACAAGAAAAGAAGAAAATAATAGGGTTTCTTCTGAGAGTAATGAAATGCTACCCTGTGTTTTAATCCCCCTTTCAAAGTACAATCTGCAATTGATGAAATCAGAATGGATCGATCTCAATGAATTGAACCACAAGTTGCCTTTCTTTGGCACATTAAAGTTTCAGTGCCTTCAACTATATCGGGGCATTCGATTCTCCCAAAACTATTGTGGGTTATACTTAACCTCGTCCATCTAAAGAGGACATGAAGGCTCGAGATTTCAGATGACCAGCTTAAGTCACACAACTTGATGGACATGGATTCAAAGAACTCAGTTCTCCCTCCTCTCCACTGGATTGCATGTACAGCAGAATCCAATATTGACAGATTGTGCAGAGACAAGGGGAGAAATTCTCGTCCAAAGTAAAGAAAGTTGAGGACAAAATGCAGACCTGGGGGGAAAAAAATCACTGGAGTTTTTGAGTTGCTTAGAAATAGAGGGTTAGAAGGTGAAAAAGCAGTTCTCAGAAAGAGAAAATCCAAAACGGTTCCGTTGCTGGTAGCACCTTGGAACTTTTCAGCATGTAACAACACAGAAAGGGGAAGGAAAACATGATGTGACCTAAATGAAATGGTTTCACTTAATGAATTTGGACAAGCCATATTTCCTCAAAGCATTCCATTAACCATGTTTTGTCCCTTCGCTTATGTAAAAATATCATATTATATAAGTGCCTGTGTTTGGACATGTAGATAATTAAAGTAGAGGTTTAACGTCCATTTCGCTTTACAGAGCTATGACATTTCCTATACAAAGTCAGGGGCTTATTTCTTCCCTAATTCATTTGATAACTTGCATTGATGGTAATATGAGTTGTGTGTTTTAAGATATTATTTGTTTAGCCTAGGGGTAATGTAAATTCTGAAATTTAAAAGCTACCACTGCAACGATCTGAATAATAACACTCTAGATTTATACGTGGCCAAGTTAATGCCCTTTATGTTTTGTTTTCTCTATACTTTGACTAAATCATTAAAAAAAAATCCAAAGAAGAGACTCTGACACACCATTTTATGTATACAGTGTCGGCTACTGGCGCCCTCTGAGTTTTCTCCCTCTCATGCCACTGAATCCATCCTGTATACCCCACATTTGAAAGTAGTTTTCTATTTTACATTTTCTTAATTCTAATTAAACAAATCTTAATCTTGACTTTAATGGTTGCAATTATGATACTTCATTATGGTAAATGTTAGTTGCAACATAAGAATAAATTGTATAAACAGTTTAGCTGCAATTGCATGGTGTCTAACTGTACATTACTCATTAACAAGATGTGGGTAGCAGCAATTATAACATTTCCTCCTAATGTCCCCATTTATTGAGTCACAGCAGCAAGCCCCCTTTTCACAACACACACTGATTGACGACAGCGGCTTTTACACTCATGGAGAACAGGCATTCTAACCCGCTGTGTGTCTCCAACTCAGATCGATGAAAGTACACATTAGCTCTTAGCCTCCCAGGCCGGAATTCTTGAAGGTCAAAATAGCCATCAGCATCACTGTAGGGTATAAAAATCATTTCACAAACTGTGAACAAAAACAACACAACTTGCTTTGCAGTTTGATTATTGTTTATAGATACAGCAAGCCAAGAATTAAAGCATAGCCTTGGGGCAGCATAATTATTTACAGCTGAAGCCTCATATCATTATTAGCGTTCCCCTAATTGCTTGAAGTTATATCAATGTTAGTTGATTTAACACTTTTTTTATAACATGCATGGAAATTGTTTCCTCTGCATATGGAGTGTCAGTTTAACTGGTAGATGGTTTCTTAATTTATCAAGGATTTTTTTCCCCTTTTTCTTCTTCTTCTAATTGTTCATTTTTCTGTGAGGGAAGATTTCCCCTTAGCCGTAATGGGGAGAAGACTTGAAGCTAAGTTTCGATTTATCCACTGTATCATCATGCTGACAATACGACAATGGTTTTGTTTCATTTTCATTGTAAATTGAATCTGTAAAGCCACGACAACACCTGCAATTAGAAAATGAGTCAGACTTTCCTCCAGGTGGTTTGTGCTCATCTTTTTCCCTTCAACACCTACCCTGAAATTTTGTTTAACGTTAAGAGCAGAGCCATGTAGCTAATACAAACCTTTGATAACACTGAAGTCATGAAACTTTTCATACAATAAAATCTCAAAATCTAGATCTGCCAAGTTTTAAAAATACACACAAGGAAAATAAATATAATTATGTAGCCATAATCTAGATGAAAATCTACAATAGTATTGGAAGAAATTTTAAAAAAAAGGAGACACATTCATGTATATGGCTGTGGATGGGGTTTGGAATCTGTAGAGGTTCAAACAAATATATTCTTTTCTATGATGTTCTCTACCTGCATAGGATCTCTTTCTTTTTTGCAATATATTTTCTACCTATAGGTGGCGACACTTGTACTGTTTCCTTTTGAACTGTTCTTTCGTTGTGCCTAGGAACAAATACGCTGCTACAAGGTAGAGACCATAGAGTCAAAGGCTTTCAAGACTAGAAAAGACCTTAGCAAACTAGTAGTCAGTTCCTACATACAACGTCCTATAGCTGAGGGATCCAGGGCCCTAAGGGATTAAGCTAAGTGCCCAAAATCACATAAGCAGTTAGTGCTAGAACTGGGAAAGTAAAGTAGAAACTAGATTCAGAAATAATAAATAGGGACACATGTGCAAAATAGCACTTAGAACACTATTTGCACCAAGCAAAGTAATCCCAATAAATTATATATATTTAAGCCCAAATCCATCATTCTTCTTTTTTTTTTTTTTTTTTTTTGCTTCACAATAAATGGCTCTCCAAAATATTATGATAAAAGGCTTAGAGGTCTTTTATTTGAGAAAATGTAAATGTTTATGAAAATGCTTCCCAAAGGGAAATATCAATTTAATGGCTAATGTATGTTTTTACAAAATTGATCACCGCTCGCAAATACGAAACTACTTGGGAATATTGGGGAAAATTGCTAATGGAGCTTATTGTTGAGAAGTATGTGAGAGCTAATACCAAAGACTTTGATTCTGGGTCACAGAGGTTACCCAGAGATCTTATGAAATTTAAGCTGTGATTGTTAACCCGCTAAAAGTTACCACATTACTTAACACTTGTGATCTTATCTACGAGACATATGGTTGAAATATTTCCAAAGATTTCTCAGGACAATTTTGTTTTATCAAAGGGAATATTACTTAACAGTTCTCTGTACTTGGTGGGCCTCTAGCAAAACTCTTGCTGCTGCCTGGAAGAAATAGAAAACTCTAAAATGATATTTTAGATTAATTGAATTTAGATTTTTTCTAACAAATTACAGTCTCTCTAGCGACCCTAGCTCTAAAGAGACCCTTCTGGAATCTGGAGCTGCCTCAGTCCCAGCGGTCCCATGAACATGATGCTGGGAAAATGGAAAGAAGGTAAATTTGGAGTGTGGTTTGCAAAACCCAGCATCACTGAGATGTAATAGTAGAGCCACGTTTCCTGAGTCTAAAAATGCTTCGCCTTCTATAGGTAGAAACTATCTTAAACAGAGAAGATTAAGTCAGGTATGGAAAAGACCATTTTACATTGATTTCCAAAAGTATACCTTGATATATCATTTTTATGTTTTACATTTTTGCTTTTTTGTCTGTATTTAGGAAGATACAAAACAATCAAAATTAACTAGGTGGAGAAATAAATAAAAGCAGTAAGGCCAATCAAGCAGTTTTTAAACTACTACGCTCACTAAATACTGCATTAAAAGCATTTTCTCCTCCAGGATCACCCATATTTTTCACAGACTAGCAAGTTGATGTCCTCTCTTTTGTCCTTCATAGCCATCCAACTTGATTTTAGTTTTTCAGCACCAAGTTCTGTTTGTACAAATTATGCATTAACTGTGACCTTTAGGTTTGGGGTAAAATTAATGCTTTTTGTTTGCTATTGGCTACTGTCTTTGCTTTGTGCCAATAACTCATATTAGGTGTTAAACATGTTTATATTTACTGCACCATGATACGATTTAATAGATTGATGTGGTACAATGTTACTCAATTTTAGCACCTGTAAGACTTCATTCTTATACAAAAATGGTGGTTAAGAAAAACTTTTAGCTGCAACAGTGGTTTGATTGTGGTAGCCACTGCAGGGTTGGAAAATTACTATTCTGCAGATCGCATCTTTCAAAAAGTGTCTCTTTTATGAACTATGCATGCACCTGAGGTAGAAAATTTTTTCTCTTGCAGCCCGTGGCATAGAATCAAATTCCTTAAGACTCGTAAGATAAATATTTACTTTTTAAACTGTGTTAAAACAGCTATCATCAAACAGTGGTTGCAATAAATTACAGTCTATACCTCATGTTAATATAGAAGGGCTACCGGTCCATTCCCCCTTTGCGTTTCAATCTCCTGTTGTCAGGGCTCCGTTTGGAGGGGCCGGGCACCCGGGTGCAGGGGGTGGGGGAGGGGGAGGGAATCAGAGTGGGAACACGTCTCAGAATCTTCTAGGTTACAACATATGCCGGGCAGATACCATCTGCAGATAATGACAGGGCAGGGGTGAAGGGTGGAAAGGCCAAGCCATGGAAGAGTGACGAAGCAAGAGGAAAAGAGGAAGCTGTAACAAGCGCCCGGCTGCCTCCACCGTTTCCCATGGAATCATTAATTTGCAGCCTGGCCGTTTAACCTGTGCAGCGCTGAGCCCATGTGGTAGCTCCAGCCGCTGGGGACCGCTGGGGACGGGTTCACTTCTTTTTCCACTTGCAGGCAAAAGAGAGGACACTGATTGCAGTGACAGGGGATGTCTGAGCAGTTTGATATGTGATGAGTAGCACGTCCACTGCTCTGAGCAGTTCTGGCTCTCCTCGCCCACTGGAGCCGGGCAGCACTGAAGTGAGAGAACGCTAACAGTAAATGGAAACTGCTTAGTCAATCCTCGTAGCAAAAGTGAATTTCAGATAACAGCTCAAGCATGACCGCGCGATCACAGCCTAGTGTTTATGTATACGGAGGAACAATGAAGCAGCCTGGCAATTACTGGAAATACATTCCTCAAGCTTTCTGGCGATGCCAAGCTGAAAATTGTGGTCAACACATGTGGGACAAGCAAGATCAACTTGGAATTCGTTGCAGCAATTGAAATGAAATCGCATATTTTGTCTCTATCTCTCTCCATGCCAAGAGTGTCGCTATTTAAACCCTTGCGAACATGTCAGAACATAAGACTGAAATTCTCCAGGGGAGAATCTTTTTCTTTCTATCCGTGGAATCAAACCATCAAGCGGAAATAACGTCACATCAACTGCCCTGACTTAGATGGTAACTTCACACAAATCCATACCAATCTTTCCTGACATCTTAACCTGTGACTTAAAATGTTTGGAAACCTACAATTTACACAAGTAAGAAAGCAGGTTTCATCAAGTGTGGAGAAAAGTTTACTTCATCAGTCGTAACAGCAAATGAAAACACAAACACATTTTTCACCTAAATGAAAAAAGTTTAGTGACAACACCCAGTGTTCACTCTGTGGTGGAAAGTCAGGTTTGGCTTATTCACGACAATAAATGGCATTGGGAGGATCTGACCTCAAGCTGCCTGATTTCACGTCTTACCGGCTGAGTAACCCCAGACAAGTTACTTACCCTCAAAGCACCTCAGTTTCCTCAACAGAAAACGAAGACAGTGATTCTGTCTGCTTCACTGCACCCTGTGAGGGCTACATTTAAAAATACAGAATGAAGTATTCAGCAATGCTTGGCATCCCACACACACCAGCTCTTATGCTTGTTAACGCTGTCATTTTGCAAGCATTACCTCACTGACTTCTCGAGCCGAATTCTAACTCTATTATGGTTGCAACTACAACAGAATGTGTCCATGGCTATGAAAAAGAGTGGAGGAAAAGTCACATATTTAAAAGTAGTCAAGGTTAAAAGGTGAGACAATGGTATTTTGCTCCTTTTCAAAACAAAAAAATCCTTTATATTATTAGATTGTTGACAAAAGGTAGACAAAAGTATACATGCCATTCTTGTTTACTGTAAGAATTTTATTCCCTGCTAAAGTAATTGTGGAGGGGAGATAAATGGCTTTAGAGATAACAATTTAAGAGAACAAGTACCATTGACACAACATTGTAAACTGACTATACGTCAATAAAGTATATATATTTTAAATAAAAATATATTTTATATATTATATATTATATATAAAATATATTGTATATATTTATTTTATTAAAAAAATAAAGAGAACAAATACCATGGGAAGCACCCTAAGTAACCTTCCAGACAATTAAAAAAATATATATCAAATGCATTCTACCAATTAGAGATTTGATGTGGTTAACAAATTCACATTTTAAGGCTCAAATATCCATTAGTGGATATGCCCTATTAGTCATTCACATGTTAGTATGAATTATTCAAACCTTCCCAGATCAACCTCTTGCTGAAATCAGAGGTTAGCAGTTGATAACATCTTTGATCAAGGAATAAAAGAGGAATTTGTAAGAGATCCCTGGGACTTGATGGGTAGTAGGCTTGTTTAAAAAAAAAAAGTGAGGAATTTTAGACAGCCATAAGTCTCCACAAGCAATGTGCTGTTTGACTATGTTATCACATATATACGTACCTCTTGCCAATAGAAAAATATGAAGAAATGCTTCTGCTTTCATGTCACCCTCTTCAAGGTTATCCTCCAATTATTAACACTTTTTGGTATCATATATTCTTCACGTTTTACCCTAAGAATACTTCCCTCAACAGTGCGGAGGCTCTCCTTCATCAGGGAGGGTCAAGGGGGCTTAGAACGACAGTCAGTGGCATGGTGCCTGACCGCAGGGTCAGCCATGCTCAGGTGTTCCAGAAGTTCTGCAGATGGATCACAGTAGAATCTCACATAACTAGTCTCAATTTCTCTCCCACCACCTAATGTTGAACACCCAATGTTAATGTTCTGCGTTATCACAAAACTCAGTCGAAGCGAATTCATTCCTTTTTCCAACTGGGCATTTTGTTTCACTTTCAAGTTTCCTGAATTATCAATGGCTGATGTTTTAAAACTAGTTTCCACATTTAAATAATAGTAAAACAACAACAACAACAAAAATTTAAGAACTATTGAGATTTCAGGTTATGGGAAATCTCCATAAGTAATGGTCCCCAAGTAATGAGCTTGAGAAATATGGGTAGACCCTTGTTAAGCATGACACAACAATGGAAACTGACTGGAGAGGGGGCACCTACAAACTTGGCCCCAAAGGGGTTGCCTGTGTTTAATCTTGAGACTCAGCACTGAAGGTCTCCTCTCTTGACCACCGTGTTTTTCACTTAGGCATTTCTTGCCAGTACATTAGCTTCTCAAAGTTTCCATCATGTTTTTCCTCTCTGATATACGTAGAAACGTAGCTGTCTATGGTAATAAACATCACCTCTGTCATCTATGGCTACCAATAATCGTAGAAATTCCTGTTTTCATCTCATGCAGTTGTGATGAGCTTTCATATTTAGCTGCAAGCACTCTTCTCTTTTAAGCTAGATTCAAACGCTGTGAGACAATAATAACCATTAACTATTACTTTAACAATATCTGAGACAGAGCGATTAACCCTCTAGCTTGCTAGTAATCAAAAATTGCCAGCATCCAGGACAGCACTTTTCCTCTTCATTCAGTATCCCACAATTTTGCTCAGCTTCACCAAACATAAAGAATGTCACCAGAGTTCCATCTTTTCAGCCCTAAAACCACAAAGTTTTTGGATTCACACTGCTGTCTCTTAATCTGACGGCTGTGTGTGTGTGTGTGTGTGTGTGTGTGAAATCCTAATTTTAAAAGGATTCTCGATTCATCTCTTCTTTATTTCTTTCCTTTGTAGCTAATTGGCTTCAAGTCCTTCAAGAACCTGCTGACATACCGCCTCCCACCTTCTCTGGGTGTCTCCTTCCCGGGTCCACTGCGGTGCTGAGTGCAGGTAGGTACCTCTGCGTCGATAGAGCTGTTTGCTGGCTTTCTCATCAGGGCATCCCACGGAGTTAAGGGCACCAGATCCCATTTCATTTGTGCTCGTATCTCTTGCGTAGTCACTGCTTCACAATAAATGTTCATCGGTTTTTACAGTTTGCTGAATGACCGAATGAAAGAAAAAAAAAAAGCCACCACCCCTTCTCTTGGAGAACTTTGGCATACAAACTAGTCCTCAACCATCCTGAAAAACTACCATGGAAGTAGCTTTGAGCCTAATCACGTTACAGTAACTTAGGAACAGGGAGAACGGAAGTGATTTACGTTAAGATCATATTTCGGTAGAAAGAGTCTCACCTGAGTGACGAATAACACCCATCACACTGTTTCCTTACGTGATAGCTCACAATCCTTTTGTGCATCCTCTGTGTTTCTTTTTACATTTAAACATCTATCGCGTCCTCGCGCCCCTC
Source organism: Camelus bactrianus (assembly GCF_048773025.1). Lineage (NCBI taxonomy): Eukaryota > Metazoa > Chordata > Mammalia > Artiodactyla > Camelidae > Camelus > Camelus bactrianus. The sequence goes on from NC_133558.1 coordinate 6,168,910, forward strand.
GAGTCTTCTCTAAGATGCACTTCACGCCTGGCATATTCCGCAGCCCCACTTAGTCTAGTTCTCTTGTTTCCATCATTCAAACAACTTCTGAAATCCTATTTCCTCCATCAAGCTCCCGACTAATTGGAAAAGAGGCAGCAATTTCCCCTAGAAGGGCAGTTCCCACCGCCGCCTCTCCACGGGACTCCGTGCCGAGGACGGATTCCTCTGGGCACTGACGCATTGCTCTGAAGACTTGCTTTATGCCGAGATTTTGTCTGAAAAGGTAAGTTCAGAGAATAGAACTTTGAACGGTACCTTACATTTTTCCCTGAACAAATAGAGTCTTAATAAATGCTTTCAAGGAAAATGAGATGCTAAGAATTTTCAAATTGCAAATTTCTTCCTTAGCTCAACTTCACCTAGAGTCAATAATTCGAAAACAGAGAGTTTTTAAAATGCAAATACTTTTGATGCTTGTCTCTAACAGTGTGGTCAATGAGGCAGAATTGATGGCTGATAGTCTTCTCAGGAGCACTGTCTAGTGCCATTAATTTGTTTAAAATAAAAAATGGGCAGACCCAGGACAATAGAAGTTCGTCTTAGACCAAAGCATGAAGTTTCATTCTTTCCCAGTATATGCACTTCTTACTCTTATTTTACAAATAAGGAGACCAGGACAGCTCATCTAAATCAAAAAATTTTCATTTGCTCCATCCCATACCCGTCCAGCTTCCAGCCTTTCAACTTGGGCACATCACCTCACCTCAAAGAAGTACATTAGGGTTAAACTCGGGAGGAAGAATTTGTACAGGTTACATAATGGCTCCGTTTCCTTCTTTGATTTCTGAAGTTGGAATCACCCAGCATCAACTGAGTTACAAAGACTCTCCAGTTGTAGGGCTTTTTGTCTGTTCAAAATACAATTGGATCCAGAAAAACACTGACAGACTTGATTTCCATGCCTTTTCAACACCTTTCCTGAGGACATACCTTTTTTTTTTTTTTTTCTAACAAGATGCCATTATTCTGTGCATCTACAAATGCAAACCACTGAGATGCATCCATACGCTGTGTGAATGCTTCTTTGATCCTTTGCAAAGTGCTACGGTAACCAGAAGGCACAAGGAAAATGAATGGAGGGGTGCCCTGAGGAACAGTGTTTTAGAAATCAGAATTTCCATGCAATGTACAGATGACTTCACTGGGTACCATGTCAGAATACGAATGCATAGCAACAAAGGGCCGGAACTCGTAATTTTTCTATTTCAAATGTGCTACACAAATCACTGATCTAAACGTAGCATGTGGCTGTCTTCTACTTACTTGGACACGTGGAAGCAGATGCTCCATTTAAGCGACTCCCTGACCGCGTGTTAGAAGCCATTTTTGTAACTGTATTTCAGGCCGTCGGATGAGTGCAGCGAAGTAACTAGTACACCAAAGAACGAGTTCTACAACCTACCTATGGGGCAAACAGAGAGAGTAGCCAGCGTTTGATAGCCTTTGATTCTAAAAATAAAATGCCTGTCCTTCATTAAATGCTTGGTTGGGTTCAGTCCAGTTTTCTGTTTGTTTTGTGCCAGCCACAGTAAGTTTTTTTTTTGATATATCAGCTTTATTGAGATATAATTCACAGACCATATAAATCACCCATTTAAAGTGCACTACTAGGTGGATTTTAGAATAACCACAGAGTTGTCCACAGTCACAGTCATTCTTTATCTGGCTGTTTTAGAAGTCTATGACGTTGATATCCGTATAAATTGAAATCTTCGTGAGCTCATTTAAACTATGTTAAGGTTTAACTATACATGCCAAAATTTTTGCTCCTTTTTCACATTTTTTGATGAAAAGCACGTTATGAAATAAATGAGAATTAGCATAATCTGTTATACTCATAATTGCTAACATTGATAGAGTAGACAATTTGGCTTGTACAATGTTAAGTGCTTTACGTGCGTTATCTCATTTCATCATCGGAACTGCCCTTTGAGATAAATATTATTAGCTCCATTTTATGGTTAAGATAACCAAGATTAACTTGCGGGTCCAAGGTGAGCGAGAAGGTGGTGGAAACAGAACTACTCACATTTATATAATGCTACTCACCAAGCTCACACTTCTTCGTCTCACTTTTTTTTTTTCTGCCTCTACTGTTGCAAATTAAGAAGCTCTATGAAAGGTCAGTGATGGACTTGCTTATCCAGCGCACCAGACAAATAAGTAACAGATCAGAGAGAAAGAAGCCCAGCATAGTACAGGCCCTGGTTTGGCTTCAAAAACTAAGATTTTACTGCTTCTTAGCTTTGTGACTTTCAGGCAATTACCAATCTTCCCTGTGCTTCAGTTTCCTCACCTGTGAAATGGGATACTGGTATTAATATTAGATTAAATGAGTTAGGGGTCAATAGTCGATGCTCAATACCTCATTTATCTTTTACCCAGTGGACAGGAACTTACTTTGTTTACAGAGAAAAGGATAAGATATCTAGAGAAAATCAGACAGTCTGATTTCCCCAAAGAATGCGGTACCTTTTGAGAACTGACCAGGCTCCAGCTACCACGTTTCTATTTAAAATCTGATACAAGCTATAGAAACATTAAAATCACTCTAGCAATGTCCTCAGAACATTGTAATGAGTAACCTTTGAATTCCAAAGCAGAGGTTCTCATTCTTTTGGGGGTTAAGACTCCTTGAAGTTTCAGATGAAAGCCACTATGAGTCTTCTCCAGAAAAATGATATGCACACCGGGAAACTTCTGCATATAACTTCAGGCTTCCAGAGATCCCTGAAGCTCATGAACCACCTCCCCACAAAGAATCTCCGCCTCAGAGAGATACGATTGATTCAGAAACCCCATGTTCTAGTGTGCCCTTGTGAACCTGTGAAAGCATCTTGAAAAAGTGTTTCTACATCTCCAAACTGAATAAATATTCTTACTCCCACCTTAAAATGAGAGGATTGGAAGGTCTCTAAAATTCCTTTCAACTCTAATCCCGTCATTCTAACTTCTGAGTTACATAACAAGTTCTGTTAACCAACCAGTTTCAGTAATTTATTATTCTTCTCCCTGCTTTTCTTAATTAATATTGACCTCACTTTTAGCCGGCGCTGCCAATTTGAAGAAAATGGAAAATTACCTTAATCTTTATAGGCATCTTCTAGATTTTGAATTTATAATTTACTGCCCAATTTCATCCAAGTTTGTGTAAGTGAAATTTACATATTTATGTACTCTATCAATTATTTGGTTATTAATTCACACATCGTGAACTGAGCTGTCTACAGAGTATATGGATAGTAATTGAATTCTTCCTCAATATCCTCATCACTTTGAGGGTCCTGGTCGTCTTTAATTCAAGACATATTTACTTGGTAGACTAAACAGGGGGGAAGAAAGAGAAACTATACACTGTTTTTCAGCCCTTGACTTCACTATACTGATAAACCACAGAGGGCCCTTGTGGCTTGCTAAGTTTTCAGTGTAGTTATTCTGATAGTAACCCTATCCACATTTTCTAATCCTGTGTCTCTCCAAATTCCTGTTATTTGATCAACTCACAATCTTTTATTTTTTTTCTTTTATTTTGGAATAAATTTAGATTTACAGATAAGTCAACAAGATAGAACAGGTAGTCCCCATAGATCCTTCACCAGCTGCCCCTAATGCTACTGTCATACTTGCATACTATCATGAATGCATCACTGTCACAAACGCATACTATGGTACATTTGTCAGAACTAAGAAATCAGCATTGGTACAGTCCTATTAACCAAACACCCTTTTCTCGGATTTCAATCATCTGCTCTAGGATCCAGTTCCAAACACCACATAGCATTTAGCCATCATGTGTCCTTCGTCTTCTTGTGTCTGGGTCAGGTTCTCCATCTTTCCTTGTCTTTCATGACATGGCCCTTGGAAGAGTGTGGATCAGTTGGCTTAGAGAATGGTCCTCAATTGTGTTTGAAGTTTATTCATGATTAGACCGGGGTTATGTTTTGGGGGAGAGACTGTCACAAAGGCAAAGTGTCGGATTCGTTGCATAATCTCACGGGGCTGTGTCATATCTGCATGACCTGTCACTGGTGATATTGACTTTGACTGTTTGCTTAAGATTGTATTTGCCAGTGTTCCCCACTTTAGAGTTATAATATTCCCCTTTCCTTAGCCTATTCATTGGAAACAGGTCATTAAGTACAGTCCATATTCAAAGGAAGAAGAATTAAGCAATAAGTCCCAGAGGAGGGCTGTGCCTATGTACAGAATTTGGAATTCTTTAATAGACAACCACTTTTCAAACCACACACAACTGTCAGTTGTAGAGATGGAGACTGGGCTTAGACTGACCAAATCACACAGCTAGGACAGAGTAGAGCTGGTTTGTGAAACCAGCTCTTCTAATTCCAAATCCATTCATTTTTTCCATGACACCATGGCATCTCTATTTAGATAAAATTGTTTGTCCTGTGTTTTAGGAGGAGTCCAGCAATATGCACTTCCATGTTTGATTTGTTTTTGTTTGGCAACTGAAATACTGATGTCATTTGAACGTAGCTACAAGGGTCAATGTGGCTTCCAAAATCTACTTAATGGATCACGTGATCTGGGAGACTCTGGTTTACTCAGCGTCCACTATATCTTCATTCTAGGAACCAGTCAGCCTCCTGTCTCTTCCAACAGATCTGTTTTTTACTGTAAGGCTATCCAATCAAAATAGAGACCTCATCTTTCGACAGCATTAATAAAAGTAGAACTAACAACTCTAGACCTTGCCTCAGATGAAAGAAAGATTTGTCTTCACACTCAGGTTGTTACCTACCAAAATAAATCTCCATCAGAATGGACTTCCAGATCTTCACTGAGTGATTTGAATTGTCTGAGCAACCCAGGCAAATTTACAGATTGAGGTTGTTACCAGCCCAATGTCAGCAGCCGTCTACACTTCATTTTGGTTGCAGACACCAGGCTTGGGAGAGCTGTCAGCTGGTAATGATTTTCGGTCACAGCAAAGGGAGGCCAAATTGTAACAGGTGACACCAAGGGGAAAGATTCTGTATCAGATTACTAATTCCCAAGAGCTCCCCCGGGTCCCTGGACTTCCCACGTGTGAAATTCAGGAATTTACAGACATTTTAAAATTAGCATTTCTTCTGGCACAATGGCTTGTCTTATCAGTCACTCAAGTACTGTTGAATAAGCACTCCCCTGCTCGTGGTGATTCACTCAGCCTGTGGGAGAGTTAATCCAGAATGACAGGGTCTCCGCCCACTGGGCACTGACATCCTAGTACAAAGACAACAACCCGCTCGCGGAGCGGGAGACATTCCATCCAGGCACGGACTGGAGGGGTTGTTTCATGTTGGCTGTGCTGGGGGTTCTTGGCTTTTGTCGTCTGCTTTAGAGTTTGTGTGTGTGTGGTGTGTGTGTGTGAAAAAAGAAGGAAAGACATGATTGCAAGTAGTGACAATGTAAAGAACCAGGGCAGGAGAGCAGAGTTTGCTGGTTATTATTTGAAAGTTTCGGTGTTAAGTTTAGTGACCTCTCCCCCCAGGTGTCGTTGTGCCTAACACAACAAAGAGAGGTTTTACCAAGTGGAAGCATCCCATACGGAAACTAACATGGGTGGACCACGTGTCCGTGTCTTCCCACTCCCCAGCTCTGCATTGCTGCCCTCCTGCACCCCGACCCCTCGTCCTGCAAATTTCTCTAATATGCCCAAACACAGAGTCATGTTCCCTAAAGAGAGGTGACAGTCTGGCTTTGGTGTTTCTGCTGGTAAAGCCTGAACCTACCTCTTGGTCCCTTTTCTCTCTCTCTTCAGTCTAATGGAAACAGCCAGTTGTGGAGCCAGAGACTCATCTCTGCAGGATATTATCTCTCAGCCTCAATTTTCTGATCTGTAAAATGGGATAATAATTCTAAATTTTGTGAGAATTTAAAAAATATATGTCTAAAAGCATTTTATAAACCGTGAAACACTATTCACGTGTAAGGCAACATTTAGGGATTTTAGATTTGAGCATGTATGTTACATAGTTTCAAATCAAGGGGCAGTCACCATTTTCAGAGTTATCTCATATTTAGGCCATGCCCAATTCATATCATATCATGAATATATTCATATTCAATTCATATCATGAATTCAACTACTGATTTATTTCCAGAATAATTTAAAATTGATTATACTAAAATAAAAATCAATTACATATTATTAAATTTGTAATACATAAAATAAAGTAAAAGGCCCAGGAAGAGTCAGACTGCTAAATTGGAAAGCACATTTTTTTTCTCATTTTTAAAATTGTGGTTACATATACACAGTATGAAAGTTACCAGTTTGCACATGTTTAAGCACACAGTCCTGTGGTATTAAGTACATTTACCCTCTGTGTGACCATCCTCTCCATCCATCTCCAGAACTTTTTCATCTTCCCCAGCATCACTCTGCTCGTTAAAAAATATCTCCCTGTCCTTCCTCGCCCAGCCCCTGCAACCAGCCTTCTGCTGTCTGTCTTTATGAATTTGACTGTTCTAGGTACCTCATGTAAGTGGAACCACACAGTATTTGAATTTTGTGGCTGGATTGTTTCACTTACCATATATCTTCATGTTTCATCCGTGGTGTACACATGGGTTTTTAAGTAAGAGCATCCAAAGCTTGAATTCCGTCTCTACCACTTATTACCTACATGAAGAAACTATAGGTGATTTAACCAAACGTAAAATTGCCAAGGCAATAATTTGGTCAAAACAATAGGCTGGACTAGTGAAAATACACAAATACACACACACACACACACAATGATACCAGGGACATTGACTTTATGTAAACACAGTGTTTGACTCTGGACGTCAAACATGAGGAGCCTCTTTTTGGCCACATTTGAAGAATCACATACACACCGTGTGAGATGGTCTCCTTGCCTTTTATATGAAACCCTCAACTCCGGCCCTGCAGCTCCAGGAATCCTCAGCTCTCCTCTGGAACTGCTATATTTACACCTCCTCTCATCAACACAGGAACAAATAGAATTAAACATTTGAAAACAGCAAAAATCTTCCAACAGTGACCACCCTTGATAGTCACTGCAGGCAGAGTTTAGAATTTTTCTTTGTGTTATTTTATTTGTTTACCTAACAAATATGTATATATCTGTTTTATTATATGTATGTATATATATATATATGTAAATATAACCATGCCGAAATTAAAAGGCCAGAAATGAATTTGTATTCTAATTCTAATTTTACACACATAGTTAAACTTTCATCCAGTTCTTTTTTTAAATTGTAAAATAGTTCACGAGTTCTTTGCAGTTATAGATGATCCAAAAAGGTATCGAGAATCGGAGACAAGAGATAAATTACACTTGTTAAAAATTATTTGGGGATACAGCATAATAATTCATGAAAGAAACACCTCAAGGACAAAAATCCCTTCCAAGCCTTTCACTGTGTGTCTACAGGATTCAATATATTTAGGAAACTAGCATAAAACACTTAACAAGAAATTAAAGATAGAAAAAAGACATCCAGGGAAGCCTATATCCAAATGCATATGTAAAATTATGCTCCTTAAAAACAAATGCACTAAGAGGACTTGCCATAGAAACTTGCAACTTTTTTATTTTATCTACCTACCTATCTATCTATCTATCTATCTATCTATCTATCTATCTATCTATCTAAGTGTCAGATTGTCTTTTTCCTAAAAGTCAGGAAAGAGCTAAAAGTCTGCTCAGACAAACACACAGGCATCCTTTTGCTGCTTTCTACCCAGCACAGTTTGGCTTCAACTTCTAGCCTTTATGAGATTACCCCACTAGTGATAAACAGCGTTTCCTTATTAAGTTTAGTCCATGGTGATCCTAAAATTTTGAGAGTAGAAGAAAAATGTCCTTCTGCCTTTCCTCTGCTGGGAGAAAACACTTTAAGGTAATTTTGCAAAAGAAAGCATTTTAATTTTTTTTAACTTCAGTGAATCACGTTTTACCAAAGCTGAATACTCCACTTTGTAGGTCCAACTTCCCTGCGGAGCTTCTTAAAAATATTAATGTCCAGGTTCTAGCCCCAGGGATTCTAATTGTCTGGATGGTGCCTGGACATCAGTACTTTTAAAAGCTTCCCCAGTGATTCTGAACACATCCAGGTTCGGGGGCCACTGCTCTAAAACTACCCAAGTTCCCACCCAACTGCAACAATAGTGCTTTCTGCAGGACGGTTGTCCCCAAGAATATTACACAAATTTCCTCTTTACTGATCTTCATACCAAACCTTCCAGATGCCCCTGGAACCTCCCTGATCACCCACACAGCTCTGCACCCACCAGGCCAGTGGCTGACTCATCGAGTCATGTCTGCTCCTGCTGACGTCACTTATGATATACCTATAACTGGGAGATCGGATTTAAATATTTACTAAACTAACTACATGTGCAAAAAGAGATAGAGTATTTTCCATGAAAACTGGGATAAATTTTTTTTTAACATAAAGGCAAGTCACCAGGAAAAAATTGTGGTCAAATTAAATGTGGATGAAAAAATTGTAAAGATGATGGAGAAATTAACAAAAGTTAGGGGGAAAATTCTAGGCAATTAAATGAAGCTTTGAAGGTGTGATTTATTCCAAAAAAAAAAAAAAAGAAAGGAAAGAGAGAGAGATAGAGACAAGGAATTGCAATCATGTCCAACCAAATTAGCATTTCTAGCTCTGCTGACTTGAACGAGTGCAGATGCTGTATAATATCTCTAGGGAAAAAATTATATGTTTGTGAGTGCAGTTATGTTGTCAAATAAATCATCAGAAACACCAACACAAATTCTTCTTCCTTCTCTTCCGCCTCCTTTTTCTTCTTCTGTGTCATAAATGATACTTAGAGAACTGAAAGAATTTAAGGAATATGACACATGAAGGAAACTTACCTGTCAGGCAGGACTGCTGGAAAAAAAAGGCTTGAGAATCACTGACGAGAGAAGCCTCTATGTAAAGTGGTTTCACCCTTTTGGGGTTTTTCTTAAAACAGAGCAGCACATGCTGCACTTCTCTGCGCACACAGGTCCTGTAATTCGCTAACTAAAAGGGTGCTTCTGCGGGTGCGCATTAATTCCATTAACAAAAGTGCTTAACATAGACAGCAGTTTGTGCACCGCACGGATCTGGTTCAGCAAATATTAAATAATAACCCATTTGAAAAGAAGAAGACAAATATGGGGTGTGTGTGACAAAGGTTCCACTCTGTGTTAATTTTAGCAGATAAAGGTATGTGGCCTTTACAGTGATTTCTTTCAGTCAGACTTTAATGCAAAGCCGGATATTTTTTTGACAGAGTAAAATCCTTAAAAAGCCCTCATTTGAAGCTTCGGGTTGATTTGTCATTATATTCGAAGCCATTGCCTTTGTGTTAGACTTAACAACATGTTAACCTTGTATGGGAAGAAGATCTGTTTCTGCAAGTAAGTTCTTCATGGAACTCAGAGCAGCAGGCAGAAACATCTTGCCCACACTCAACCTCCACCCCCACCTCCACACACACACACACGCACATCCCCTTGAGAAAATGTTAAGTCCTTAAAACTTTTGAGGCTTTATAGTATAATTAAACAAGGATAATCCTTTGGACATGTTTGCCCCTGTCTAGAGTTTCATCGCGGACTCTGAAAGATCTTACTAACTATAACATATGTATACTTCCATCCACACACATGTTCTTCTGTGTAACAGAATTCTGCAAATATGATACACTGTGCACTCTGAAAGAAGGAAGTCTGTAGGAAGTTTTAAAAAATTACCAGCGTACATCCTGAATAGTGTTTTTGACTTTCACTTTTATAGCAAATGGTCCTAAATAATAAGCATGATGAAATTTATTAGCCTCTGTTCAGGGCCTCCCATTTCAGAAGAATAATAAAGCAGGTTCACTGCCACCTTAATACAAGTACCTCTGAACTCACTCTAGGTGCGTGGCCCCGGGCCAGGTGAGGTGAAGCATGTAAAGGTGTGTTAACCTGTGATCTGTAATTTCTGGATGGTGTTCACTTGGTTAATTTCCCTCAGACCGTGCTCACCCTGTCAGTTTCAAAGCATCACAAAGCCATTTTGCTATCAGAGGTCCTCACATGTTGAACAGGGGGAAGGAGCAAGGAAGAGGCAAGCCACAGGAATGCTGGCCCCTCAGAGCAGGACAGATAAGCACCTCGAGTCAATCTTCCCAGCCCTAATCCTCAGCCTTCCCAGACCTGGCCTTTAAGGGAACCAGTGAATTCATCAGGCGGCACAGCTGACAGGAAAAACGTCTCCGGGTAATAATACACGTTCCTACGCTCAGTACTTCAGGCGGTTCTCAGCAGACACGTGTTGGTGTTAACTTTTGCAGGTATAAAAGGCTACGATGAAGATATTTAGAGTGTCTGATTTTATATGAGAATGGCAAAATGTATAGCACACAAGGTCAAGCACCCCATTCGAAGGATGAAGCAAACATCACCTGCCATAATTTCTTGGAGGATCAATCAAGCTTAAGAGTGTCAAAGCAGCTTGCTCAACATCCACCGGCGAGTCAGTGGAAGCATTTGAAACAGGCATTGTATCTCCCAGGCCTCGTCATCCCACATACACATTTTTGCAATTTTGGAAATCATCCTTTACAAAGCTGCCCCAGAGAACACATGCAGACAGTTAGAATTATAAGAAATAAAACATTCTTGAAACAACAGTAAGAGCTCACACTAATTTATTTAACGTGCTTAAACACTTGGTGTCGGCTCATTACAAAAGACAATAGTCTTTTTGGTGGTGCCTCCTGGAGATGTGCAGTGCACAACCTAAGCAACTGTCTGAAGCAGTTGTTCCGTATATTGACTAATCTGAACTAATCTAACTAATCTTAACTAGAAGATCCTGTATCAGAAGCCAAACTGTAAAAATGATAGCATTTCATGCAGTAATGTCTTCACTAGATTTTATAATTGTATTTTTGTGGTGTCTGTCGCTGCTTTCTGTTGGCTGAACACTTCTTGCTGATATTTCCAAGTCCACGAGAGAAAGGGGTCTGTGTGGCAGGATAGTGACTACTGACTGGTATTTCACAAAGTACTTCTTCACCTCTAGGCATGTTGAAAGCTCTAGTTATTCAACTGGTCCATTAGAATGGATTTTAGTTCCTTTACTGACAAGTAAAAAAATGTTTAGGATCAAGATTTGCCTAGTACTGAGAAAATGTGAACTCTATGGAAATAATTTATCTTATTTTGAGAAGTGGATTATTGATTTAATAAGTAGAAATAGCTGTATTTCAACCTCATTACATGCCAAAAACAAACAAAAGGAAGACTTCCCTAGCTGCTATTAATTCTAACAATGAAAGGATTGAGCTTTAGAGCAAATGTTTGTTTAGCTTATTATTACAAAGTAATTTCAACCTAAATATTTTGGCTTATGTATTCCCTCAAGTGCCTGACACAGCATTTTGCTATAATAACCATTCATAGAAAATTAGAGACTAGAATTAGATAAGAAGATTATACATTTTGGTAACAAATCAAGGTCCAATAAAAATATCTGAAATCTCAAAGGATTATTTGTTTTTCCAATACATTGGAAAGAAATGTCCAGCTTCAAAGATTTTGAAGTTTTCTTTTTTAAAAAAGCATTTGTTCAACCATCCAAAAATTCATACATATATTTGAAAATAGCATTTAGTTACGTTCTTTAAATGATATAGAACAAATGAACTCCTCCAAAAAAAAAAAAAATGCAATTAACCAAACAGCTTCTAAAACTAAGAAGGAACATTGTCAAAGATGGAAAAAGAAATTAGCCATATCTTTATATTTACATCTCTGAGGCAACTTGATTTTCCATCCTAGCTGGACAAAATTAAGGTAAAAATTAAGCCCTATGAATAATGGAAAAGGGAGGTACTGCTGTTCTGCTAATTATGTTAGAGAACAAGGATCAACGGAAAAAGCAGTGACCTAGATCTTGGTCCCATACCTGCTTCTGCCCGTTTCTTCCATGGAAAACAGAAAGGTTTGCACGAATCTGTGGTCTCTCAAGGTGTTATTGGAGGGTGGGGGCAAGAAGGGAAGGTGGTAGCTCATTTGTTTGCAGAGGGAGAGTGGGATTATTTCAGAACCTAGCCTCCTTATATTCCAATAGTTTTCCTCTTCAAAATGGACATTCTCCACCCTTCTTGATTTGCACATCAGTTTACTTATGCTAGCATCCCTCAGGTGCCAGCGCCTAAAAATGTAGGCATCTCCTGGAGATGACCTATAATATCCCTTAAGTTACACAATTCTTTGACCCCACACTACTTCTAAGAAAATAAGTTCACCTACAAAGGAAAATATTCATGATGCAACATTAAATAAAAATAGTACCACATAAAATATAACTACTGCGAGGAAAAGAAAAAATAAAACTTCGATACTATTTACGAGTGATTTCTTATTTATATCATTTTTTTCAGTGTAATTGTAAGCATATTAAGTTATAATAAAATAATAATAATTTCAAAGTAATAGTTCTTTTTTTTATTATTATTATTCAGAAGTGACTGTTGGAGTCACTGAAAACCCTTTCCCTCACACCCGGAAACTCTTCTGTCTGCATGGTCACTGTCATCAGTGCGGGGCTTTGATTACCCAAAGGAAGAAACTACAAGCTTGTCTCTTTCCACCTCACCTTCATCCCCGTGGAGTAGAACCTTGTTTCCTTATCAGAGGGAGTTATTCTAGAGGGGAAAGAGGGCCAACAACAAAACAGGAAAAACGTAAAAGGTAGGGCACCCTCTTGATTTGTGTATGATGTGTACATTCATTTACTTATTTATTGCTCCAGTGTTTACTCATTGTCACTAAGCTCCTTCATCAAGACCAAGTACAGTGCCTGGAGCAAAGACAACTTAATGCTTGTGACTGACAACTGTTTTTTTGATGCTGCCTCAGACACTAAGGATCAACATTACACACCACCTGAGAATAAAGCAACTGACTTTCTATATTTGACGAGCTCACAAAGAAACAGAAAATCAGGGGTATATGGCCTGAAGAATTCCAAAGATCCTTGATTCTCTTCAATCAAATGTTTATAACTTAAGCTACACTCTTTTTTAAATAAGCAAACAGATCATCTTTAATTTTATGCTACAAAATCTAACTCCCACCCTTGAATGGAAATCCAATCAAATTGGCAAATACTGCAAATCCGAAAAATTGGAATGACCCAATCAATTCATGAGACCCAAAGTGAACCATTGGTGGTGTGTGCATCAGTATTACACAAGCCTATATACTGACATAAATATGATCTTTTTATGTCTTTCTTTTCTCAGGTCTTCATCTTCTGGATGGCATATTTCATTGACTGGATCCCATCTGATATATGAAAGATTTCTAATCGTTTGGCCTTGTCTGAATAGAATGAGAAATATAAGTGCAGGTTTCAAGACCACAGGATATACGTGTATGTTTTTCTAAATATTATATTGCCCTACCTATGCTTTCTATATATCTGGATTTTAAAAATCCACCGATTTCTTAAATATAGTCTGGGGTGCCCCTCTGTATTCACATGGTCCTTTGGGGACTCTGGCATTTCAGCACTAGCAGAAAGATGTCTCATGTGATGTTATTTCTAGTCCAAAAGTCAACTGGTGTAGTTTTCTGAAAAGAAAATTACTTTGGTGCCTGATGTAACTTTTGAAGCCAACTCTTAAGGCACCTGCAAGACAGAAGAAAACCTTAAAGCTGGCCACAGGGGCAGAAATAGCAATTTGTGGAACATGGACCGTGAGATCCTGAAGAGCAAAGCCGCACACGCAGCTACCATCAGACAAACAGGTCCAGGTCTGCAACAACAACTACCACAGAACAGGAAACCAGAAGCACAGCTGTGTTCAGAACTGTGCTCAGGACCTGGACATCTGTTTTAGCTCCTTTATTCCTCCCAAAAAAGAATATATAGATGAGTGGGAACCCAGACTCATTCAAATAGCAACCCCTTCAAGATCCTCTGAGCTTCGAATCCACATCTGATTCATGAATGATCCTTTACCATTTAGAAAAAGGTAATAAAGGCCTCTCTTTTATTCTAGAGTCTATGGTTCACTAAATTGCAGGTAAATACCCATGGAAATGATGATTTCCCTCAGTATTACATAGAAAGTTTCTGCACTTAGACATCAGCTCTTCTCTCATATTCATTTAAAAATGAAAGAGGAAAAGGCTGGGCAGATGGCAGAATAGGAAGCACCAGGAATCCACCTCCTCGACTGGACCACAGTTGTGCTGGCAGCATCTGTCTGATGTGACTGTCTGGGAACTCCAGAGTCTATCTGAAAATTTATAACATCCAGGGGAAGCCTTCCTTGGTAGATTATGCTTGGCTTTGGTCAATTTAAGCTCTTTGCAGAGTAGCAGCTGCCAACCCCCACCCTCTAGTCCAGGCAGGTAGCTATGCACATGTTTCTGGGGCAGTTTACGCATGACTTACAAGAGCCAGGGTGGACAGTAAGGCCAAAAATCTGTGCTCTGATCAATAACGGTCAATACAATGTTCTCTTGCTGTTTTTTGGTTTTGTTTTGTGTACTCTCTCTGCTTTTTTGGACTGTCTGTGCTGGGGATCAGTCTGAACATAAACTTAACATCTTTTCAGGTCTTTCCTGAACCTGCACCTTTCCCAGGGCACGTGCAATGACTTTTTCAATTCCCTCCTTGTTTATGTGGTTCCTTTTGGATGTTCTCTGTCTAAAAGTGGAAAGGGAGCAAAATGAAGGGGGAAAATGTGTCAGTCCTTTAAATTCCTTGGAAGTCACTTCAGCAGGAGGAGGACGGGCTTGCCAGGGTCTGTGCCTCTGCACTCAGCCCAGGGGAAGAGGAAGAAACTAATTTTCCAATTTACCACATTGTAAGATTCAAATATCCAGTTTCCAGCAACAACAACAAAAATCACAAAGCATACAAATAAATAGGAAAATATGTCCCATTCAGAGAAAAATAAACCAACAAAAATTGTACCTGAGAAAGACTAGATAGCAAACTTACCAGACAAAGACTTTAAAACAGCTGTCTTAAAGATACACAAAGAACTAAAGGAAGATGTGAGAAAAGTCAAGAAACTGTATAAACACAAGGGAAACATCAAAGGACATAAAAAACAGAAAGACAAAGAAAAAAAGAAATTCTGGACTGAAAGTTACAACAAAATAAGAATTTCATTTAAGGGATTTAAAATCAGATCTATACAAAACAATCTACTCAACAACAATATAGTACACATTCTTCTCAAGTGCACGGGGGCATTCTCCAGGATAGACCATATGTTAGACCACAAAGGAGGTCTCAATAGCTTTAAAAGGGTAGACATTATACAAATCTAGAGCACAATGTGATGAAGTCAGAAATCAGTAACAGAAGGAAAACTGGAAAATTTACAAATTTGTGGAAATTAAACAACACACTTTTAAACACCACCAATGGATCAAAGAAGAAATTACAAGAAAACTTAGAAAATGCTCAGAGATGAATGAAAACAAAAATACCACATAACAAAACTTATGGGGTGTAGGGAAAGCAGTACTAACAGGGAAAATTACAGCTATAAACACATTTTAAAAAGAAGGAATATCTCTTATCAAAATCCAACTTTACAACTGAAAGATCTAGAAGAAGAAGAAAAAACTAAATACAAGCAGAAGGAAGGAAATAATAGAGATTAGAGCAGAGACAAATAAAATAAGAATAGAAAAATAATAGAGAAAATCAACAAAACCAGAAGTGGGTTCTTGAAAAGATTGACAATATTGGCAAAACTTCACCTAAATTTGCTAAGAAAAAAAAGAGAGAAGACTCAAATCACTAAATCAGAAATGAAAATGGGGATTTACTACTGATTCTATGGAAATAAAAATGATTTTAAGAAAGTACTATGAAGAATTATACACCAACAAATTGGGTGACCTAAATGAAATGGACAAATTCTTAGAAATGCAAAACCTATCAAGACTGAATCACAAAGAAAGTAAAAATCTAAATAGACTTACAGCTAGTAGGCCCATTGTATCAGTAGCCAAAAACCTCCCAACAAAGAAAATCCCTGTACCAGATAGCTTCAGTGGGAAATAAACCAAACATTTAGAGAAGAACTAACATCCATTCTTCTGAAACTTTTGGGAAAAAAGAAATTGAAGAAGACAGAGTGCTTTCTAAGCCTTTCTAAGAGGCCATCATTGCCTTGACACCAACACCAAAGACACAACATGAAAACTACAGACCAACATCCCTTATGTATATTGATACAAAAATCCTCATTAAAACACTAGAAAACTAAATTCAGCAGCATATTAAAAGAATTATACACCATGACCAAGTGGAACGTATTCCTGGAATGCAACAGTGGTTCAACATATGGAAATCAATTAATGTAATACTTCACTTTAACAATATGAAAGGGGGAAAAAACACATGATCATCTCAATTGATGTAGAAAAAGCACTTGACAAGATTCAAGCGGTGGGGGGGGGGGGATAACTCAGTGGTAGAATGCGTGCCTAACGTGCCCAAGGTCTTGGGTTTGATCTCCGGTACCTCCACCAAAAGTAGTAAGTAAATAGATAAACCTAATTGCCTCCAACCCCCCTAAAATTAAAAACGAATTTTAAAAAATGTATTGGATGTAGAGCCAGAATTTAAAAAAAAAAAAAAAGGGATCGGGGAGGCTATAGCTCAGTGGTAGAGTGCATACACAAGGTCCTGGGTTCAATCCCCAGTACCTCCTCCAAGAATAAATAAATTTAATTACCTCCCCCACAATAAATAAATAGATAGATAAATAAATAAATAAATAAATAAATAAATAAATAAATAAATAAATAAATAAAAAGATTCATATTTTTTCATGATACAAACACTCAAAAAATGAGGAATAGAAGGAAACTACCTCAACATAATAAAAGTTATATATAAAAACCTCACAACAAGCATCATACTCAATGATGGAAGGCTGAAAACGTTTCCCCTTAGACGAGGAACAAGGCAAGGATGTGCTACTTCTAGTCAACAATGTACTGGAAGTTCTAGCCAGAGCAATAAGACAAGAAAATCAATAAATAGATAAATGGCACCCAAAATGGAAAGGAAGAAGTAAAATTACCTGTTTGTAGGTGATACAATCTTACATGTAGAAAACCCTAAAGATTACACACATTCATGCAAAACAATTAATTCAGCAGAGTAGCAGGATACAAAAGCAACACAAAAAAATGAGTGACATTTTTATACACTAACGACAAACATCTGAAAAGAAAATTAAGAAAACAACTCCTTTTACCATAGCATCAAAAATAATAAAATACAGTTGACCCTCAAAAAACACAGGTTTGAACTGTGTGAGACAACTTATAAAATAGGTTTTTCAATAAATACCACATTCTATCAGGTGACAATCGCCTGCCCCAGGGACTTTGGGAATTGAAAAGCACTCTATACATATAAATTTCTGTTGGTGATGGTAGTGATGGTGGTGGTGGAGTTATTACTATCATCATTATTATTAATATTCATTATATTAATTATTAATAATATGAATATTATCATCAGTCTAGGGTGCATGAGACTGCAGTGGTGAAACAGAAGAGCCTAAGGAGCAAGACAGATCTGTGTTTGAACACTGGTTTGTGCACTTATGAAATGTGTGACTAGAAAATTGCCCTTTTTTGTTTGTGCTTCAATTTCTTCACATAAGAAACAGGAAACATAATACCTCACTTACAGAACTACAGTAAGAATTGGAAATAATTTGGCTGAAGTATTTAGCACAGTGCCCAAACATTGGCACATAGTAGATACTCAATAAATCGTTAACTATTACTATTTTATTAGTAGTAGTGTAAGGAACATATTGTAAATAGGGAATAAAATATTCCATGTTAGTACAGTGTATGGTATCTAGTAAGCACTCATTAAATCTCAGCTCATCATTGCCCTCATATCACCATAACCATCCTAAGATGTCTCTCTTTCTTTCTTTCTCCTTCTGTCTTTCCACATTTTTTGCTTCCAATATAGGTGCAGTCACAACCAGTGACCCTAGACAAGATGCCTTAAAAGCAGGTTTTTAAAATCTTATTTCCAGAAAAACCTATTTTCCATTTTTAGCAGAATGTCTTTTGTCTAGAATAAATATACTGCAATTATTAGTGATACACTAATAAGTTCAAATTTTAATTTTCAATGCATTATGGCTTCACTCTCTTCAAATATTTGGGGAAACATGTAAGGGAAAGTTTAAAATTCTCTTGTGTTTTTAAATAAAAAAATATGAGTTTTCTGCAGTTTGTCTTAAATAATCAATATTTGTCAACATGTCTGTTCTCTCCAGAGGGTAGTAATTAGAATTGAGTAGTAAATTACCATTAATGTACATAAATGTAAGTGTCATATGTATCTTGTAAAATAAACATCTGGTGAAATTCTTGAGTGAAACTATACATTATAATGGAAAGCATTTTTCAATGCTTCCTAAAAGCCTAAATAACTTTTATTTCTTTCTTAAAACTGGGGACTTTCTAAATAACATCATTCCTAGTTTATAATCTTCATATTTTTCCATGGCTCCACATTCTCCCATCTTCCCTTCCATCCATATGTCTGAAACAGAGTCATTTAAAACAGCAAGCTTTTGTTAATTACCAGAGACAAGTGTTAATGGATTTTAATTTTGCTTTATTAGAATTTATGCAGATTTCACTGTGTTGAGATTCCAAATAAAATCCTTACAGTCACTTTTTTTTTTTTTTTTAGCTGTTGACTTTACTTTGTAGAAGAGGATGGATGGAGAGAATTTTAATTAGTATTTGGTGACAGGAACTATTGATAGCAATATTCTTATAGCAAGAAATAGGTATCATAAAATTATCTTGAAAACTGTGTGAGTTTCCTAATTTGTTCATTAGCACTGATGTCTCTCCTCTCAAGATTCAAATATTCAGCTATACTCTGGGTAAGCTTGCTTATTGTTTATTGTCTTAATGACTCTGTTTATTTGTTTTTATCTTGATCAAAATGTGTGCATTGTTACACACCCAATAGTATTCTTTTCCTCCCATCCGATGGGTCCCATGATGTGGTTTTATTAGAAAGTCGCTCTGGTGACAGTAAGTTCTCTGCTAAGTGAAGAAGAATGTGAGAATTTTAGATTACATTCCTGGCTCCAAAATTATTATTTCCATATTATCCAGGAGATATAAACAAATGTTGAGCTTTCTAATGTTCAAAATTATTCAAAGATACTTTCTATTTGCATAGTTTTTTCCATAGCACTTCCGCGGAAATTCTGAGTTATGAATTATCATAATAACATAAAAACGGTGTAAGGACTATTATCTCCATTTCACATTAAGAAATGCAGCACTAGCCAGTGCCTGAGCTCCTGCAGCTACACCTGGCAGGGTCTGAACTGGAACAGTCTGGGTGAGGCTAAAAGTCTTCGACACCACAGGTGCCTTGATCAATGAAGTTCGGAACCAAGGTAAATAGAGCCTTGCATGAAGTCACTTCTCAAGTACCTGTATGTGATGGCTTAAAAACTATGTCCATCCATAAATTATCAAAAGGTGGCGTTTACTTCCCCTCTCCTGGAAAGTGGGCTGGGGCTTCTAACAAAGAGAATGCAGCAGACATGGAAAATTACAGCAGAAATCTCACTTCTGAGGTTAGGTTGTAAAAAGCCTATAACTTCTGTCCTGGGGGGTCTCTCTTTGATGAGTCACTGCCTTGTCTTGAGGAGACCTGGGCATCCTTGTGGAGAGGCTTTTGTGGTGAGAAACTGAGGACCCCAGCCAAGAGGCACGGGACTGCGTCTTCTCAGGTGCAGCCCCGTCAGCCGGCACTCTGCCTACGACCTCATGAGAGACCATGAACCAGAAGTGCCCAACCAAGCCACTCCCGAATTCCTGACCCTCTAAAATTGTGGGACAACCAGTCCTTGTTGTTTCAAGCCACTACATTTGGGGATAAGTTGTTGTGCAGCAATAGATGCAAATATTATAAATAAATAATAAATGCAAATATTTTTTAAAAATTGCAACGTTCTTCTAAGAATTAAAGGTGAGACTCTGTGCAAAGTACTTAACTTAGTTCCTAAAACATCGTGAAGACTCGATGGATGCGAATTCTCACCACCAGCAGTGGTAGCAGCAGACCTGCTGCAGAGCAGAGGAGGGGTAGGTCCGGGCTTCGTGAGGGTGACGCTTTGAGGGCTGCGGGTGCCTGGGACCCACCATGTATTAAAGTTGTGGGACCCAGAGGAGACCCCATGGGCCCAGGACATGTGGGACCTAGAGATCTCCTGATGGAGGTAATTCGGTGGCCAGAGAAGTCACCCAGCAGAGCATCTGGAGCGTCTCATCCCACAAAGCATGGGTTCAGAGTTTCACAGGGATTCACATGGTACCCTGAGAAGAACGGCAATGAGGACTGTGTGGAGTCTGGGTCAGGAGGGGCTGGGGGACCCACAGGGGGGGTAAGAAACAAGGCACATAGTGAGCCAATGACGTGGGACGAGAGCTGACCGGAGCACCACTGCACTCTTACTACCGTTCGGAAGGGTGGCCCCTTTCTGTGATACAAAAAACCCGAAGAGCCTGGAATTTGACGTTCAGGACTGAGTCCTGCAAGGATGGGAGGTGGCGCGCTATCTCACCCTGCCCAGGCTGTCTCCGGCTTTCCCCGCGGAGACCCCCTTTAAGAGGGCTCTTCCTCCGAAGAGGACTTGCAAAGCCTTCTCTAAACTGACAGTTCATGATCTTAAAAAGCGGGATTCGGAAATGGCAACAGTGACCACCACCATAATTAATGCCAGACGGCTTCAAAGATCTTCTTTCACCTACAAATGAAACTAATTACTCGTCCTTTCGGCTGGGAGTCCCTCGCCGAGGCACGCGGGAGCAGCCGCAGCTGGGTCATCCCTGGCAGCTTCTCCTCAAAGGCCTTTCCGTGAAATCTGTTTTGAATTCTATAGCCCACCCTTCCCACTACCCCCACTACCTAAAAGAAATATTCAGGAAATAGAACCTAGTAAAGTGATTTATAGCAGCCCGCAGTCTGGTGGGGAACATGCCGGGAGAGAGGCAATGGATTCCAGCCCCGCCCAGGCCGGGCCCAGGTGTAAACAAAGAGTTAAAAGAAGCAGGTAGGAACCACGGCTCACCATCAAAACTCCTAAGGCAAAGAACCAGAAAGAGAAGGAAGAGCGCTGATCTTTCAACATTTTATTTACAGAACACCTAAGGAAATGAAAGGATTTGAAAGACTTTTAGGACTGGAATGGAGCTTTGAGAACTTCTGTGTTCATCCAACATCATTGTTCAGTTTCTGTCCACGTCACCCTCCCCACCCGAGATTCAAAACAGCAAAACCAGAGGTGCGTGGTTCCCTGTATGCCAGGGAGACCAGGGGCCAGTCCCCCCGACTGCCGGTCGCATTCTCTTCTGACCACGTGAAAAGTTTACGAGATGCAGATGAACTAAACCAGAGTAGTCCTTTCTCAGACACAGCGTACAGTTCCTGCTACTTACCTGGCTTTTCAATTCTGAGCATCAAGGTAAGGATTATCAGTGTCGCTCATGCATTCACAATGCCTGAGGGGTTCTTCTAATGTGCAAATTTATGAAGACAAAAAAAAAATTCCATGGAGAAAAAACGACGTCCACATCTGGAATACAGGCAGGTTACTAGGAAGTTAATAAACGATTATAAAGACTCCTTGACGGGCAGTGTGGTCGTGATTCTAACTAATACTCTTGCATCCTAGGTAAGGTGTTGCTGAGGCCCTGAGAAGGGAGGAGTGTCAGGGAAAGAGCTCTAATTTATCCTCATTCCTCCTCTTCCCTTCTCAGTTTCCTTTTTGTCTTCTGATGCACCGCTGTTTCCCAAAGCCTCCGTGAGCCCTGTCTGAAATCTCCCCTGTATCAGAACTGATGCACTGTTCTCAGATGATTTTCATACATTGTAATTATTCAAACATTCATTTTTAAAATATAGACTTAGGCACTTTGTTGAACTTCAGCTACCTCTAATCTTAATATCTAGCGGCAGAATCAATGCAACTGCTTGCAGATACGCCTGCGATATGATGTCTTCCGTGTTCCTTGCACATGGCTTTTATAAGCCCCCTCGCTTTCAACAAGAAAAAAATTATGAGGTGCCCATGAAAAGTCATCCTCTCTCCCTCAGAAACCCTTTTTGTTTGTTGGTGCCCTTCAGTTCACTATTAAAATTCTCCCAGCACGAGGCAGCCAGGCGGTGTCAGCTTTCTTGTTGGTGTCATCGCCTGGCTATTCAATCCTTGTGGTGTTCTATGTATTTATTTATGAAGGAGTGTCAGCGACCAGCTCCAAACGCCATTCCTTCAGACATCCAAGAGCAAAAATAGAATTGAAGAAGGGGAAGAAAATAAAGAGCAAGAAGAAGTGGAGAGAGAAAGAATGAGTATTCACCCTCGGACAGGCGTTCTTCCAGCCTCCTGGAGTAACCATTTCTCCCCCTCTGCTGAAGCCAAGGGCAGCAGGATGACGAGCAGGACATACACCAAATGCGTGCTAGGGGAGAGAGGATGGCAATCTGAGAGGAGAGAAAGGCAGATTATTTATTAGGAAGGTGTCAGCCCTTTAAAACAGATTAGGAATTTTGCCGAAAAAATGTGGGAGTGGGGCTTATCCCCAAGATTACTGTACCCTTCATCCAGTTTTCCTAGCATCTTCTACAAGAGTGGTTCTTAAGGTTATGTGTATATGAGAATCACCCGAGGAGTTGGCTAAATATTCAGATTTCAAAATATCACCCAGAGATGCTGATCCAATGAGTCTTCCATAAGGCTCAGGAATCTGAATTTTTAGTAAGCCCCCTAGGTCCTGATTCTGATCCAGGTAATCTCATGACTAGTTTTCAAAGTATGTTCTGCAGTAAAACTACCCATTTCTGGAAAGGAAGGAAGGAAATAAGAAAGGGAGGGTGAAATTATAGAAAACATATACCACAGAAAACAGACTCGCAGACACAGTAAACAATCTTATGATTACCAGGGAAAGAGGGTGGGAGGAGATAAATTTGGAAATTCGAGATTTACAAATGTTAGCCACTGTATATAAAAATAGATTTTTAAAAAGTTTCTTTTATATAGCACAGGGAACTATGTTTAATATCGTGTAATGACCTTAAATGGAAAAAAATGAAAGTGAATATATGTATGTATATGCATGACTGGGACATTGTGCTGTGCACCTGAGAAAGACACGTTGTAATTGATGGTACTTGAATTAAAAACAAAAACAAAAAAAAAGTATACCTTGGTCTCTTCCCTCAGTTCCTAGCACAGAGCTCTTAATATCCTCATAATTTCCTAAGTGATAAGAACGTCAGGAACATCTTTTTCTGATATTTGGTCTTGGACCCTGGTTCCTGACACAGAGCCCCTAAATCCTGTGGAACTTCCTAGAAGTGTCCTTTGTTTTAATGAGTGTCTTTTGTTCTAATGAGTGTCTTTTGTTCTAATGAGGGAACCCTTCGCAGAGGCCTGGATAGCTTCAGGAAGGGTACTGGTCACCAGGAAGACCAAAGCATGATTAGAAGCTAGGAATTTTCCACCCCACATCTCCATCCTTCAGAAAGAGGACAGACACTGTAGACTGAGGTAACGATCAATTCCATCTACATGTTGTAGACACCATAAAAATCCCCCAAGCACAAGGTTTGGAGAGCTTCCAGGTTGGTGAGCATGTGGAGGTTCTCGGAGAGCGGTGTGGCTAGAGAGAGCATAGAGGCTCCCAGCGCCTTCCCACTGAGCTTGCCCTGTGTGTGTCTCTTTATTTGGCTGTTTTTCTGTATCCTGTATCATGCCCTTTATAATACACCAGTAAATGTAAGTGTTTTCCTGACTTCTGTGAGCAATTCTAGCAAATGACCGAACCCAGGAAGAGGGGCATGGGAACCAGTCCATCAGAACAGATGACAACCTGGGACTTGGATTTGGCATCTGAAGTGGGAACAGTCTTGTGGGACTGAGGCCGTAACTTGGATCTGACGCTAACTCCAGGTAGACAGTGTCAGAACTGAACTGATTATAGGATACCCAGCTGATACCACAGGGAATTGCTTGGTGTGTGGAAAACCCAAACATCTGTTCTCAGAAATATTGTGACTGTTAAGAGTAAAATGAGCACACGGGAGAAATGTGTTCTTCCTGGATGGGGAGAAAGAGAGATGCAAGGAAAATGTTTCATTCTCTTTTTTCCCAAATCTGAAGTCCTTAAATACATACACACACCACACGCACACACGTAAACCCAAAATGTAATAAAAACTCAGGTAAACATGAAATGAGCACTTGTATACATTAAAACTCTGTTTTAATAGATTCTTGTAGATCATTTAACTTATAAAGAATGAAAAAGATCAAGTAGTCCGTTTCCATGAAATTTTACTTCATTATGCAATGCAAAATTGTATTTTTTAAGTGAGTAAATGCATTTTCCTTGGGAAAAAAAAAAGAGAGAGAGAGAGAAGAAAAGCCACACCATCAAATACTTCTTTTTACCCTTTTTTTCATGAAACAGTTTATGGCCAAATACATTTAGCACATTGGGTCTTTGATCTCCAATTTCAAGTAACCAGTAGGGTAATAGTTACATTTGAGGTCACGTTGAGGTCTTGACCTCCCTTATGGCTTTTTTTCTTCAAGGAAACTTCCATTCTCATCATCAGCCTCCAAATAACTCACTAGTTGCCCAAGTTTTCATACCTTACATCGGAGCACATAAACATGAGCCTGAGTGAGTGCTGGGAGCATTCACTGAAATACTGTTTTCCTACTAGCATGTGGGTAATTCACAGGTGGTTAAACTCTTGGGCAGCAAGGGTAACCCCTACGTTTCCACAACATTAAGATGGTCAGTGCATATGTGATGTGTACAAAAGTCAATTAGTTATTTAACATTGTGTTGTAATATCTTCATTTCTTAAAAAGTTGTCCTCATCCTCTTTTAGAAATAGCATATCATTGATTTATTCTGAGGCAGAAACTAACTTTCCATTCACAGCCTACAATAGTATATTTAAAGATGAAATTATAAATGGGAACCTGGGGAAAAAACTCATTCAAAAATGTTTTATACACTCAAATGCTATTTTTTTTTTTTTTTTAGAAAGCGAGGGTGAGAATTGGCACATGCAAATGTTGCTGCCTGACTTCCCCATGACCGATCATAGCTGGTGGAGGGTTCATAAAGGAGCAGGGCTAACTGTCAGAGCACATTAGCAGCTGCAGAGGAGGAGACAAAAGAGCAATGCGCCATTCTCACAGTTGCTCGCTGTGAGGACTTGGGTCCTGTTTGTTCCCACCTGAGCCGTGGAGAGAACACGCTGTCTCTGAATACTGCATGTATCTCCCAATCCTGAGTTTTTGTTCATGTCGGCATCCAGGGTGGTTTTTAAATGTTCTTCTCCAACAAAAGTGAGACAAGTAGATGTCAAATTCAAAATGCCTTGAGGTTGTTAGTTGGCTACACGATTCTAAGAGTAAATCCATCTCAATCAAATGCATAGAGTGAAAAAAAGTAGTTCTCGGACTCAGAAGACATGATCGAGGGTGGTTGCTGATATTGAACAGTGTGATATTGAGGGAATAAAATGGCAAGTGAAAAAATAGAAGGCCCTCCCCGTCACAGAGCTTACAATCTAGTGGGGGAGGCAGATATTAATAAAAGTGTGTTCCTATTAATTGTACAGGGTGAACTGAGAATAGCATATGAGAATATACTGCAGATTAGACTAATTTAGAGGGTCAGGGAAGACTTAGTTAAGGAAATAATATTTGAGTTTGGGTTCTGAAGGGTGAGTAGGAGTTAACCAGACAAAGGGTTAATTAAGGAAGAGTCCGGGAAGAGAAGCAATGGGAACTTCATGGTTGGGGGCAAAGTACCTGTGAAGGCCAAGGCCGACAAGAGAGTGATGCTCCCAAGAGCAAGTTCATGTGGCTGGGGTACACCAAGCTGAGAGAAAGCGACAGAAAATTAGGTCAAGGCAAGGTTGGAAGGGAACGAAGAGACTTGCTTGCTGTGTTGGAGATTTCGGTCTTCATTTTAGAAGAATTCAAGAGCGACCGGAAGGTTTTGTGTTAGTGGGTGTGCTGGAGGGAATGTGTGTGTGTGTGTGTGTGTGTATGCACCGTGCACACACACTGCACTTGGAAGCTTTGGAGGAAAGGTAGTACACAAACATACTTGAAGCGCTTCAACTCAGCCACACTGTCTGGAACACAGGGAAGAAGTTGAAATGGGGGATCAGACTATGTCGGTGGGAAGCTAATGCCCTGATCCAGGTAAAGATGATGAAAAACTGGCCTGAGACCATTGGGAATTAGGAGTGAGACTCTAGCTCGGAACCGGACGGACAGTCCACAGGGACAGTGGACAAGGACCAGATTTTGGAGGAAGAAGGTTATGGTTGTGGTTTTGAGCCTGTTGAGCTTGAGCTGCCTTTGAGACAGCCAAGTGAAGGAAAGAGTAGAAAGCTGGCTAAGATAGATCAAGAGATCTCAGGATGGACCCAGGCTAAACTCATTTGATCTGCGAGGTGAGTTCAAGGCTTAAGTTATTTGAGCTGTGAAGTGAGTTCTAAAGAATGTGTAGGATTTTAACATGTGGAGACTGAAGGACATTCCAGAAAAAATTTCGTAATCATACTAAAGCAGGAACATATTGTGTCTCCTCTTTCATTAGCCACTAATGTAAAGTATTTTCTTTTATAACATAATTTAATCAAGATTTTAAAAAAATTAAGCCCTAAAAGGCATTAATCCATTATTCTCTTTCCTTAGTTCAATGGAATGTTAAGTTTAGAATCCCTTAATAAATGAAGTAACTGCCTTATAAAGGGTGAGTTCCTCCATCCTATGAAATTTACAACCTTTTTCCTATAATCACAGTTTATTCAAAAATTTCCAGACTTTCCTTCAAAACTATGTTTTTGAGGCAAAAAAAAAAATGCCTTTTAAGCTTCTCAACTATTTCTATAATTTGTTATAATGTTTGGTAAATTTTTGCCTTTGATCTTTTATGTTTTTCACTCAGATCCGATGCACAGAACAGCAGTATGGTCAGCTATCATCCACAATTAATTAAAAACACACATACACAAAATTTGCAAATGAGCTAATTCTTTATTAAATGAATTTACATTCAAGATTATCCTTTTAATTAAGGTTGGTCCCTTTAGTACATGTGAGTATGCTTTCCTGAGAGAAAGAGAAACGTGTGGAGAGACAGCAAGCTTGCAGAGACTTGCAGGGAGGGCGACCTGTGAGCTTATCTGCATCACAGACCACAGGTGTCAGATACAGGACCGTCATCTCTCATAAGCGTTGTGGTGGGAAAAGTTGAGAACTCCTCTAAAGTTTTGAACTCCCGGGTAGAATGTATGAACCATAATACACACGCTTCTCTTTCTATGCAGGTCAAAAGAAAAAATATTTTAAACGTTTAATTTCATAAATCATTGCAAAGAGTAGACTGATCTATTATCTCTCAGATACAGAAGAAAAATAAACTTTGAAGGCAGCATATTCTCATTTTTTTTTCAACTGAGGAAAAACTAAAAAGTACTGGTAGATTTACCTTCTGCAAACTCCTTAAAGAACAATTCAAATATTGAATTTAATTGCTTAATTTGATGTGACGTGAAAGAGAATGCCATCAACGCAGATTGATTTAACCGAGCACACTGTGAAATTTACCCAAGAAACCAGCTACTGGTTTCAGTTTTTTGTGTGGCAAGACCTAAAACACTGACTAGTCCTTTAACACATTTATCATTGTGAGAGTCTCAAAAAGAAAAAGTATTGCAGTGGGTTATGAGAAAGATTTCTTTTTCAACTTGTTAAAAAAGTGTCCTTGGGATTTCCGGAGGGCTTCCTTGTTGACATAAGTTTATGTTCCAAGCATAAACTCTTGAAAGGATATGGCATATATTGGGATGCAAAGATAGTGGATTATAATAACTTTTTCTTTTATTTCTTTCTTTCAATGTGTACATCATTTTAAAATTATTAGCATTATAAACTTGCCACTTAATTAATTTTCTCAGGTTTAGAAACATGAAAGTTTGCCAATGCATTGGAACAGCTTCCATACAATCATCAATTTTTCTTTAATGTTTGTAGGGAAATTTTTAAATGTTGAGTTTATTCCAGAGATCAATATACACACATGTCAGACACAAGTGTGGGAAGTGGGGCTCCCCTGGAATCATAAGAGAATGGGGAAGAATATATGTGGTCTGAGTAAAAGAATATAGAAAATTAAGAGTTTGGAGTTTGCGTCCTGGGAGCACTTAAACATGGGATGTTTTGAGTGTAATGGCTTGCCCACAGGGTATAGAATTGACCTCTGTAGCAGAGAAAGCTGGCTGTCTACTTCTTATGTCCATTTTATGGATTTATTATTGGGAAGTAATTGCCCAAACAGGTACTATCTTTCATGGCTTCCGTAGGTGGGTGCGAGTTATGAGATTTAAATAACCCAACGTGAGTAAAACTGAGTCTGCAGGCAGACTAATGGCCCCACAAAGATATCTGCGTCCTAATTTCTAGGACTTGGGGATATTTAGGTTGCATGGCAAAGGGCAAATTAAGGTTACAAGTGGAATTAAGGCCACTGATCAGCTGACCTTAAGGAGCGTTTCCTGGAATAACCAGGTGGGGCGAATGTAATCACCAGCATTGTTAAATGGGGGAAGAAGGAGGCTGGAGAGTCGAATAAGAAAAACTTGGGAAAAACTTGGCTAATTGTTGCTGGCTTTGAGAATGGACTGGAACCATGGAGTGCAGGAAGTGTCTAGAAGCCGGAAAACGGAAGAAAACTGATTTTACTCTATAGCGTTCAGAAAGGAACGCAGCCCCACAGGGGTTGTGAGGACTTCTGACTTACAGTATAATCAATTTAATAATTTTTTTGAACGCCCTCCATTTTCAGGTTCTACTCTAGATCCAGGGGACCCAGAGATTCAAAAACAAACAATCCCTGCTACCGAGGGACAAAAATTTACTGGGAGAGAAGGAGACATATGAACGAACAAAACAATTACATTATAGAAGCAAGAGGTAAGACCAGGAAAGTGATCAGAGGTGACTTTACAGTGACGTAAATTTTGAGTGTAAATTTGAAAAAACAACAAGAATTTGTCAAATATACAATTCGAGGGAGGACATTCTAGAGAGAGGGCACAAAATGCCCAAGGACAGTGGACCTTAAGAAGCTTGGAAGTTCATGGAGCTGTAGGTAGTTATGGATGACTGGAATTCAGGACAAAACTAAAGAGCATTCTACTAGATTTGCAAGTCAGCGGCAAAAACATACACTTACTGAGTAAATGGTGGAAAGTCATTAAGCAGTTTGCATTGAGAAGTGGCAAGATTTTATTTAGGTTTTAGAAAGATGACCTCAGTAGCAACAGGGAGAATGGAATCTATCTCAGTAATGGAAACTGATAGCATGTTTTTAAAGAAGCCCTGAATTAATTAAAATGTCAGTTCTTTCTAATGATCTACGGTTTTAATGAAATTAAATTCAAATGCCAATAAGGTGGTTGCTGTTTTGTTTTGGTGGAGAAAACGTGACAATGACTCTCAAATTCTTCTTAAATTGTTAAGCTAATTGCTTTACATTAAATATCTCATTTGATCCAACAACCCTAAGAAGTAAATATTGTAATTATGCCCATTTGTCAGCTAAGACTTCTGAAGACGGGCAAGTTAAAAAACTTATTCAAAATAACTTTGACCCCATAGCATATTATCTTAAAAATATTACTTATGACTTTTTTGTGGCAATATTTATAACATCAGAAACTTTTAAATAATCTAACTGTAAAGCTATAGAATAGACATATATATGATGACATTCATATAAGTGACATAACCATGAAATACACTTTGAAGCATATTAATGACATAGAAAAATGCTTATAATATAATGCTGATTGGAGGAGAAGAGCAGGAAAAAATTATAGACATATTATTATCTAATTACAAGGAAGAGAAAGAAGAAGGGGAAAAAAAGGCTGAAGGTGAAACAGGATGAGAAAAAGATACAGAGTAGGGGTTGGGGGCATGCAGAGTGGGGAACAAAGAAAATTTCTAAAATGTATCTGGAGTGTTTATTTTGGAGCAGTGCAGTCACAGGCCATTCTTATTTGTTTCTTTCTACTCATTTGGTTTTTACGTATTCTATAAGGTGTGTACTTTTTCTATTACCAGAAAAAAAGAATGCATTTTTTTCCAAGTAATTGATCCCCATGAGTTCAATGGAATTATGCTAGCTGAACTCAGATTGCAATATGTTGAAGGAAAAAACTAATATTTGCATGTTTCCTATCCTATAAGGTAGGTACTTTTATTTCTTTTCTTTTACAGATAATGAATCTGAGTTTCAGAGGCGTGAAATGACCTGGCCAGGGTCAATGCAATAAGTGAATGGAACAACCAGTATTGTCTTAAGAACATAGTAATCTTAAAAAAATGTTTTGTTTTATTGAGGTGAAATTTATATAACATAAAATTAACCATTTTAAAGTGAACAATTCAGTGGCGTTTAGTACATTCACAACGTTGGGCAACCACCACCACTATATCGTTCTAAAACATCTTCATCACTCCAAAAAGAAACCCCACATCCATTAGGCAACTGTTCTTATTTTTCCCCTGCCCCCAGCCCCTGCCAACCACCAATCCACTTTCTGTCTCTGAGGACTCACCTACTGTGAATATTTCATATAAATGGAATCATACAATATATGACCTTTTATGTGTGACTTATTTCCTTTATCACTTCAACATATGCCTTGAGATACAACTTCTAAAGGGCTTCCATTATGTAGTGTGGCATGTTAAATAATCCGAAAATCTTTCTTATACAAAGCATCCAGGAATCCTAATAAAAGCAGATCAGAACTCCCAAGAAAGTAAGATAAATCCTCAGGGCAGAAAACAAAGAGGAAGTTTAAAACCAAAGAGATAGAAGTGGGCCAATGATTCAGGTACCCTATAGGGCTGGCAGGGGAGTGGGAGTGGTGGAGGCAGGTTCGCCCTGGTAGCCTAGGCCATTTTACTAACCATGAATAGACAAAAGACATAAGCTTGACTCCACAAAAGGGGGCTGGAGGAGGGGCTGAATAGGAACTGAGACTCATGGTAAAGTCAGAGCCTTCACATGTGTATGGGCTCAGTGGAAGTCTGACAAGGAAACAAATTTATCCTCTGTCAAAAGGGATGATAAGAAAGCTGAACCGTCTTTGCCTTGACTCTAGGTGAAGAAGTAAAGGCTTTGTTTGAAATCTATCGTTACAGGCCTACACAAGCCCAAGATTCAAATGCATAGCGTGGTCCTGGAACACGCAAATGGAGATATCAACGTGAAAGTTTGTCCCAGACTGACGGCACATGAGGGGGACTTGGCAACAGCCAGAATAAATTTCCTCTGAAAGGACTTACCCTCAATTCAAGCTGCACTGGACTTGCACAGATAAAGCCTAACAAAACACGGTCTTACAGTTAAAAATTACAAAACACCTAAGAAAATGATCTACCAGAAATAAGATGGAAATCTGGCTTAAGAACTCTGTACATCTTTCTAATCTTTGATACAGCAATTCCACTACTGAAAATGTTGCCTAAACCAAAAGATGGTACACAGCTACATAAACAAAGATGTTTGTTGCAGCATTATTCACAAATATTTGGAAATCATTCTATAGAGAAGAAGTTAAGTAAACTAGGGTACAACTGCTCTACGGAATATAGGACATTAAAATGATCATCCTGAAGATCGTGTAACAACACAGACAACGCTTGTTCTGAGTTTGATAAAAACTAAAATATAAAAATTCTGTCTGCTCTACCATGGTGTAGCATTTAGAACAATGCCTGTGAAAAACTTCAGACTACTACACAGTAAACTTGGCTGGTTTGTTAAAATTAAGATTTTTTTCTTTTCCTTGTTTAGAAATCCATTTACATGGTTGTGATATTTGTGTAATAAATGTAATTGCATTTTACATAAATGCCATTTTAATAATAATTTACATTTGCACATATAAAGTTATTTTAGCCTCACAAAATCTGTGCAATTTATTGCTGTTAATGTGACATTGTTACTCAGAATTATTTCATGCACCTTGAGCGCTCAAAGATTGTACCATACAATTTATAAAGAAATTGTTGTAAAATTATTTTCAAACTGAACTTTAGAGATG
The DNA here is from genome assembly GCF_048773025.1 of Camelus bactrianus. Classification (NCBI taxonomy): domain Eukaryota; kingdom Metazoa; phylum Chordata; class Mammalia; order Artiodactyla; family Camelidae; genus Camelus; species Camelus bactrianus. Next base: position 6,201,196 of record NC_133558.1, read on the forward strand.
CCTTTGTTTTCTATTTTCTAGAAAAGTAGCCATTATTCCTAACTCTGCCCTTTTTGGTTTCTTATCCTTCTCAAGAATTTATTTTAATAACTTTTGAAATACATGCTAAACTTTTACTAGGAAACAAAAAACCTAAGACTGAGATAGTATACTAGTATCAAAGATTTAATGCACTCTAAAAAAACTTTAGTAAGTAAAGGGGTAAATGAATAAATGAGTGCGGAAAAACAGTTAGAATGTGTTACTTTATGACACTTTGATATTAAATACTTTGATAATACAAATTACTGGCAGAACAGGCTAGTTTTGTTGGTATGCTGACTCCTGGGTACCCAGGAAGCTAAATGAAGCCCAGCACACTCCCAAGGAATAAGAGTAGACAAAAATTATGACCTAATTCCATGCAAAGGATGAGGCAATGGTCTAATCATGAAATTCTTTAACTTGATTTTAGTATTTCCCAAACTTTGATCAGTGGAATACTAATGATCCTCACTCTGTACCTGAATATCCTTAAAAAATAGTGTGGTTAGAAGTTAAATAAAATGAAAAACATCACATGTTGCTTCTTTTTCTTGGAAATTACCAATGCATTTCAGTGTATTACTCTTATGGTAAAGAGATTTGTTTTAATCCAATAGTTTCCAAACCTATTTACCAGAAACCCTTTTACTGATTATCAATCTGCCAATACCTCATGGGCTACTGGGAACACAATTTGGAAAAGAGTTCCTTTAATACAAGTGCCTTATCTTTGTGTTAGGAGCCTTTGCTTTTGCCATAGCTACCGAAAGAATTTGTTTCCTTCATCCATAAGAAAAAAGTACCCATTTCTTCCACAAACTTCAAACAGCCACATCCCTGTAAAAGCCAACATATACCATTTAAAAAAACATAATTGAACCATGTAACTCCAGACAGATATGGGCAATGCAGAATAGGGCCACCATGATGTGTGTTCTCTGTGTATGAATCATGTTGCATCAACAATTATTGTCCCCTGTTAGGAAAATGCATGTAACAGGTCCCAAAATGAGTACAGAGAATATCTGTAGCTTTGTACGTTGTTTTGTTGTGGGCAAAGTTTGGCTTAAGTTTCTGGGAGGTTTTAGGAGAAAGAGAGTAGCAGGTGAGCTTGTCTTTCTACTACAACAAAATATAATAATTTTTTTTTCAAACAACCCTTCTGGTGTCCAGCCTACACAGGTAAGAGTTTATTGTATTCGTTCTGAGTGGCCATGTTAGCCATGTGTGGGAGGAGCGGATCCTCACCCACGACCTCTGCAGCCAGTGGCAGAACTGGCTAGATCGGGGAGCAGAGCGTGTAAAAGAGCAATAAACAAGATGGCCTCAGGGCGTCGCACATCTTGCCGTTACATTGATCATCCTTGGACCTCAACTATAGCGCCCTTCCTGGTACAGTTATACTAAAAGGTAACAACCAAACTAACCAGCAGATAGTGCTGGCTCAGACAGGGGTAGAAATGCCTTTTCTCTCTACACTACTAGAGTTAGAGCTATTTTTCAAAACCACTGTACTCCAAGTCCACAGACGTGTGCAGTGGAGAGTTGAGTTTATAAGAAAATTACATTTGTGGGAATATGACCATTTATCTAGTGCTTGTTGTGTGGCAGCCTATGTTGATTGTTTTGCATGGATTATTTCACTGAATCTTCACAGCAACCCCGTGACAGACCATTTCATTCTCACCATCTTAAAAGATGTGAAAACTGGAGCACAGAGAGGTTTAGTAACTTGCTCCAGGGCATATAGCTAATAGGAGGAGAAGTCTGGATTCCAATTGAGAGGCGATGAGAGGCTTGTTCATTAGTCCCCTTTTTCAATGAGATAAAAACCAAGACTCAAATGTTAATTCTTGCCCAGTATTCAGTATAGCACATCAGGAAATGGCAGATCCAGGAGTGGGACCAAAGTAGTATGTATTAACCATACGTTCTATCATCTGCATTCTAACACTTTGACATCTGGACGTTGCCGGACTCTGGAGAGATTGCCCCACCCAGAGTTAGCCGATTCCTAGAGATATTAAACAACTACGAGTCAGTATATCTTTCAAATGCAAACCAACCAACCCAGAGCCTGCACCCCCAACCACCCCCTCTGTGGGCTCCCACACGCTGGACCACTATCCGCCTACCCAAATCACTGCAGGGCTAGACACCCAGGGACAGCCCTATGCCCCAGAGCCTAGGGGCATAAATTGAAATTGAAATTATTGCAATTATTCAAACTGGGCAATCCTAAACCTGCTTGTCCTACCTTTTCTCTTCCTTCCCATGGAAACCACAGTAAAGCCTCTTGCCCTCAATTTCCCTCTCTCCTCTGACTTCTGGCCACGCTGGTGCTTCCCTGGGCGGCCCTTTGTGGTGTGGCTTGACCCTTTTCTTGGGATTTGTGAGTATTACCAAGTGTCTCTTCAATAGCAGTTGTCTCCCGATCTGTTGGCCTCACCACACCTGAGTAATGATAAAACCTGTATCTTAAATGCACTGTGATGTCAATACCTGGAGTCCTTCCACTGCACCAAGTAGATTCCCATTGTCCTCATCAGGCATATGTAAAGCTTTCCTACAGCCAGGTTGGTAGCCCTCTTACATCTAACAAGGGCTTCTAAACGTGTGAGTAAAAATGCCATCAATGTCTTCAATGAGTTTAACTTGTCAATTTACTGGTCTGCTAAAATGCAAAGTAATTTAACAAGTTCTACAAAGAGTTACCCCAATTTCTATAGCTAGAGCTGATTAATAAGTAAATTAATGCTGTTAAGAGAAGAGGCACATTGGTAAATTTTTTACAAATAATGATTAGTTTCATGGCCTAGGAGATTGCTTGTCTTGCTAAATGGCTACCCGTCCATATATTAGACACTCGAAATGTATGTTTGAAAGGTACAATTTTGAGACTTACTTTTCTCATTAGAGCTGTAGGAATGTATTTACCATCAATTCCAACATCTGGATTTGGCGTGATAAAAATGCAACATTTTTGAAATTTCTGTGATTTTAGATTATTTATTTTAAATAGCTAAACTGATTTCTTCTTTAAAAAAAAAAAAATTGTAGGGGGAAAAATTCTCCCAGGCTAAGACCCGATGAGCAGAGTTTTAGCCTAGAGCAAATTTTTACAGCTCAGTTATAAACCCCTGAAATAGGAGTTCATAATGGAAACAGCTGCTCAACCTTAACTATTGCGGGTGCCACTATAATAAAAACGGCAGGAGTTCACATTAACATTGGCTTCCCTTACACTCTTTCCTGTTATCCATCCATTAACCAAACTACACTACCTAGTGGAGGTAAAGGCTACAGCTATGTTCCCAATGAAAATAACAAGATAGGCAACTTACAGGTGGTAAATAACGTATCCCCCAAACATCAGAGTGTACAAATAACCCCCGGAGGCTGCTCTCCAGAGAATAACATCCCACCCCAGTGATTTCAAATTAGGAATAACATCCCAGCCCCAAAAAACACTAAGACATGACGCCTATTTCCTGTTTATTTTTTGAAATGTACTACATTTGCAGTACTTGTAGAGAGAATATACTTAAAAAAAATCTCTCCTTTATAATGGGGCTACCTTTATAGTACATTCATACATGCTGACAGGTAGATGATTGCCTGAAATTAGAAACAATATTTGAATTGAGGTAACTGAGTATTTCACTCATCAATGCTACCACGGTGTGATCCAGATTAAATACAAAGGGGTTCCACTTGCGGGCCACCTTTTAAACCCCTGAGGGTGAGGAAAGCAGCAATATTTTTGAGTGCTTATGACATGCAAGATTCTTTGCGTCTGTTATTCAGTTCTCATAGCAAAACCCGATTATTACCCATCCCATATACCTAGGAGAAAACTGAGGCTCAGATTGGGTAGATAACTTTTTCTTTTCATGGTAAACAGAGAAGCAAGATGAGCTGCAACTTTTGTCTGACGGTAAACTAACTGTACTGCTGGTTTACAAGAGAGAAATTTTTTTTTTAATCTAAATCATTTTTTTTTTTACTCTGAAGCTGATTGCCTTGGAGAGCTTTCACATTAGAAGACATTATTCTGAGAGTCTCTAAGGCGTACTGGGTGAGTTTATTATGGTTGCATAGAATTGGTGGCCAAGCCTCTTGTGCTGACCAACAGGACCGACCCTTCCGAGGTTTCTAATGGCTTTTAAAAACCTGGCAGACACCCCATCCGGTGAGCGCTTGCCCCCCTGGGTGAATATGATGCTGTGGAAATTGCCTTCCTTTCAACAGGATCCTTTCTGAGTCTTTAGCATGAGCCACCTGTCCCACCACTTGGTCTTCAGTTCCATTCTGTAGATGACAGTGTGACTCCAGCAAGGCTCCGGCACACAGCTCCCAGCCTGTTTCCACGTGAAGGTGAGCTTTGTTCTGACATCACTTAAAAGCCTATTACCAACCTATTTTTCATTCGAAACCCTTTAAATCAAAGATGTCACTGAATAAAATGTAAACATTTAGATGTCTGCTATTTTAACGCAGCCATCCTCTGAACCATTTTCAAAAATAAACTGAGAGACCTTGGTTGTGAAAGGGGTAGAAGGAATAAAGGGTAAATTCCCACAATCCCCAGGAAGCCACCTTGACAAACTGGAAGTGGGGTATCATCGCAGCTCTGTCTGAACAACATCCCTGCCTCTTCCCCCATCGCAAAAAAATACAGTGGTGCCATTGTCTCTAATGTAAATGTCTTGCATGTTTACGTGGTTTCTGACTGAGCCATTGTTTATGTTGCAGTCTGGGTATCCAATTTTTTTTTCCAAATTGATTTTGGAAAGTAAGGTAGCAACTACCACATTCTGCTTTATTTGTGGAACAAAGCCCAGCGTTATATCCAGGTGAATATTTTAAATCAATAGTTTAAATAAAGTATGGTGGTGATTTTAGATAGCCATTATTAACATACAAACATTTCTTTACATTATAGGCATTCATTTTCTTTCTAAACGCAAAAATATTTATTATCTGAACCGCTTTGGGAAGCTCTTAGAAGTAACAGACCCTATTTCTGGAAAATGTGCAATTCACACGTGTATACAATATTTTATATATGATTTCAGGGAATTAAAAGATCTCTTTGCCTACCTTTGGACCTCCTGGACATACAAAAACACCAAATTAAGACCCTTGAGTTTACAGACTATAATAAATATAATTGTTTTCAAAGATTCTGCTGGATTATGTATGAAAAATGAAATTCAGGATAAGAAATTTAGATTCTTTTCTTAAATCTCCTACTGTGCAACTTTAAAAACAGTTTCTTTACCCCTCCTGACCAATCTTCTAACTTCGACCATGATATGACTGGGGGTAGTGGGGGCTCATCTCAGCACGTTTTAACATCAGATAATTTAGAGAGGGCGAAAATAATGCAAAGGCATCTAACTTACTAAATATACACACACATACACATATAAACACATACACATATACACACATACACATATACATATATATATGTTTTTTAAGGCAAAATATATTTGCCTTGGAAACCTTTAAAATTTGAGGGTGTTATTCTTAGACCCCATAAGTTGTACTTACACAGATTTTTGTAGGATCTCTTAGAAAGTATTTTGGCAACCAGGTCTCTTGTCCTCACCAAAGGGACTGACCTCTCCAAAATTTTACTTGACCTCCAGAAAAGATAGAAGAGCCAGTTCTACATCTCCTCAAACCATAGGGCAGTGATTTTCAAAGTGTGGCCTCAGACCAGCAGCCAGCAACATGTAGGAACTTGTTAGCCACGCAAATTCTCAGCCCTACCCAAGACCTGCAGACACTCTGGGCATGGCGCCCAGGGAGCTCCCCAGGGGATGCTGGGTGGGAATCACTGCACTACAGCAGCTTCCCTGCCATGGGAGGCTGTATTTTAGCAGCAGCCTGAGCTCCCAAGGAGCACATCAGCCCCAGTGAGGACCACTCCAGTCTCCTCAAGACTGATAAACCTTTCTCCTTAACGACGCAACCCCAAACCTTCCACATTTAAACTTGCTCAGAACTGTTTCACATCAAGATACGAAAGACCATGTTTAAAAAAGCTGAGCAGACTAATATCCAGGCATTAGAGGGAGATGCAGATTTGTTGCAGGCCCAAATCCTCCTCAAACAGCATTTTATTACTGCTTAGGTGAGTAAAGACAGTCCAGCTTAACCTAGTGAGCAGATGTATGTATTGTTCTGTTGAAAAATAGATTACGTATTTGTCGGTTTAATTTTTGGCTTAGGCTATTCAGTGTATAAAAGTCCAAGTGAATTTCACAAGCAATTCCCCCCAACCCGAGAATCATCGATGATAATTATCAATGAAGAAAAAAATCCCAACACTTTAAATTACAGTTACAAATCATACATATCTTTTTACTTTTAATTTTCACCATATTGTACAAATACATCTAATTATTCTCACGCTACATAGTACGCTCTGAAGTGCCTTAGGGGACCGACTGGTTTATCAATTCAATTAGAAAGTTGGTTGTTTTGATTAACGTCAACTATTATCTATTATAATGAGTATCATAATGCCATCTAATTAAGACAAAGAAAGCACTTTACAATTTCCAAACCTATTGCCGGTATGTGTAAAAATCAAAATAACAGCAAAAAGCTGTCTGGTTCCAGTCAATGCAGAGACAGTCCTACAAACCTCCGTCTGCCTCTGGAATCATTCAATTCTGAAGTCTGTGAAAACTGATCTACATGGTGATGGTCCTGGGACATCAAGAATTGTTCGGCCACGCACGCCTGCTCTGTTGAGGACGGCGGGGATACAGAGCTGGTGAGAGGATACGGTGGCACTGAGTCTGTATTGTTGGATTCAAATCTGTAAGGAAGTAAGAGTCAACCTCCCTTGCCCATGACAAATACCCTCAAACTAATACTTCCAGAGACACCTCGGTGCTTCTTAAAGATTTTTGCTGCCCTGGGGTCCCAGAAGATCTGGCAGACAGCTCTTTAGCAGCCATGGATGACTTGGGCAGTAAGGCTATGGAACGGGGCAGGCTGGCAGGGCCAGTCTGCCCACTCCCCATCACCAGAGTGTTCCACCAGAATCTCCAGAATCCTGGGTTCTCTGGAAGGAGAATCCAGGTGCCTGGGCTGTGTCCCTGGGCCATCATTTAATAGCTGTGTGCCTCTGTTGGCCTTTCAATATGGGATTGTGTAGGAAGTACTATGAGGAAATTGATGATTCACTGGAGGCTTGTTGAAGGGTAAAGAGAACTGTCTAAGACTCTTGGGCTCCTGTAACAAAATACCACAGATGCAGTAACTTAAACAATAGAAATGTATTTCTCAGGGACCTGAAGGCTGAAAATCCAAGATCAAGGTGTTGGCTGACTCAGTTCCTGGTAAGAGTTCTCTGCCTGGCTTGTATTCAGCTGCCATCTCATTGTGTCTTTACCTGGTGAAGACAGAGAGAGACGTCTTTTGTTTCTTCCTCTTCTTATAAAGGCAACACCTCTACTGGATCAGGATCCCACCCTTATGACCTTATTTAATCTTCCTTATTCCAACCCGAGTCACACTGGGGGTTAGGGCTTCAACTTACGAATTTGGGAGGGACGCAATTCAGTCCATAGCAAGAACTATACCAATGCAGATTTTTTAGCCCTCTAGGGCCAATTCAGGGGTAGCACCCAGCTCACACAGCATTCTAATTTTTAACTATGGCGAAATCTTATTCTTTGAAGTTTTCTATCTGAGGAAGAAGACACTTAGAATAGTTAGCTAAGGTTGATGAGAATTTCTATTTATGGAGTGCACAGTGTTCTGAATATGGACAAGGCAGGTTTAAATGGGGACTGTTACCAAATAGTTATATAACTGAGACATTTCTTTGGGTTGTACCTGAATTGTCCCCTGCAATTCTCAGTGTGTCTGTGCTTCACTGACTTCAGTCTTTACCTGTAGATGTTAAGATATTCATTTTATGATCTATCCAGGCAAAGGAAGGTATTGGTTCAAAAATATTAGACTCACCAGACTCTCTTAATCCATTTGCAAAGAATTGCTATCTGTGAATCAGAAGTCTTAGAAAAGCTGCATCATTCATTCTGTGGACCTTTTTACATTTTTTTTAAATTGAAGTATCGCTGATTTACAATGTTAGTTCCTGGTGTACAGCATAGTGATTCAGTTATTCATATATGAATTCTTTTTCATTATACGTTATTACAAGCTACTGAATATAGCTCCCTGTGCTACACAGTGGGACCCTGCTGTTTATCTATTTTGTGTGTAGTAGTTTATATCTGCTAGTCCCAAACTCCTAATTTATCCCTGCCCGCCATCCCCTTTGATAACCAGAAGTTTGTTTTCTATGTCTGTGAGTCTGTTTCTGTTTTGTAAATGAGCTCATTTGTGTCATTTTTTCTTAGATTCCACATATCATATGGTATTTGTCTGGTTTGAAAATATGCTTGTTCATCTTTCCAATATTCGTAGCAGCGCTATGTACAATAGCCTGTCTGCAGTTGTGACGAATTTGGTTCTGGAGATGATGCTGGTCTCACACGTGAACTTGCTTGCACCTGGAGCTATGGTAGCATCACTGGACTGGATCATAAATGCATTTTCAAAGTTTAGGGCATTTCACTTCATTTGGGGATACATACTTCTGTTGGGAAGTAGTTTCGATGACAAAACTTACAATGAATAAAAAGCCTTTTGGCCAAGTTCCTAGACTGGAACCGTATTTTTTGTTTGTGGTCTGGATCAGTCCTAAAACCAAAATTATCAGTATGTAACACCTGTGTGTGCATATGGACATTTATACACATATACAAATGTATGTGCTCATAACACATATGTGGATATACATGTGTGTGTGTATATATATATATCTGCCTGTGAGTGTGTGTGTGTGTATACATACATTTGCATGAGTGTGTATTTTCTCACTGGTAGTGTAATCTAATGTCTCTTTCCAATTCCCATGACCTAGTGCAAACAACAGTTGGTTTTTGTCCCGTGAAGGACATGTTCCTTCAGGTGCAGATACTAGCTTCTTAATGGAAAAACCTGACTGCTTCCAGCAAGCTGATTCAGCAAAACAAACTCTCTGAGTTGGTCTGTTAGTCACAGTGAGGGGAAGTTACAAACCAGAATGGTTCACTGGTGTATAATAAAGATGGAAAGTGGTCTTTGGGAGAATGGTTCTTTTCTCCACTTTTGATTATATTTCCTCTTGCGACTGATCGGTGTCAGCTGTCAGGCGGCCAGATTTACCTGGAAAATGTTGCTGGGCGCAGGATGAATTCAAGTCTATGGTTCAATATATTTTAGATAGAAGTAGTGCGGATGCTTAAGAGGAAAGTTTATTTTCTCCTGTTTTTTCTTCCCCATCTCACAAGGTTGCAAGGCTCCCAAACATCCCCCATCCACATCTCTGTTGCATACCACACGAAATAAATATTATCCATCTTCTCCTTCCATACTGCGTGTGTGCCTGTGAAGCTGCTTCAGCAGAGCTTGGATTCTTGTCCTGTTTTTCCTGTGTTCCTTCAGGTTGAATCGTTTGTGGGTTAACAGACAAGAATGATTTAGGGACATTTGGAACAAGCGGTTCGTTTGCCTCATGTAAACATGACATGATCAAAAAAGTGAGTGTGTGTGTACGTGTGTGTGTAAGATTATAAAGAAAAGTCAATATATGAGAGAAAAAATGAGCAGTTTGATCTACATGAATAAGGCAGTCCTTTTTCTTGATGTCTTGATGTCTTCTTTTTTATCTTAAAATGTGCTGCATCAGGCAGAGAAATGTCTAAATTCATATTCCATGAAATCTGTGACTGCTTCTTCTTTAATGTAGTGTCTTTAGGACATGAACCCATTAGGATAATGATCTGATTGGTAAAGAGAGGTCATTAGATGGTTTTCTCCAAAGACATAGCTGCCAGGAAGGAATAGTGATTAGAAATAGAAAAGCTTTTTTTTTTTAAGCTTCCTGTTTTGCAGTAGTTTTTATCCATAGTAAAAAAAAAAATTTATTCTTCCATGCTCAATAAATTTCCCAAAGAGTTTTGAGTTCAGATAACAGGAGATTTCTTTAGATGCACAATGATTCTTGAATACTCATTATGAATGGGTTTCCTAACTACATTTTTAATGCATGCATATTGTGTCAATGAGTGAAAATGTTCCTACACTGAGGGACAAAATACATCAGGTTTTTATTTGGGAAGGAAACTCAGTGGTTCCTACACACATACAAGAAAGTATAATTGATAAGTCTTTTGCTGGAATTTTTGGTAACATATTCAGGAAGCTAGAAGGGTTTTTTTTTTTTTAATTTCTTTTTTGAAGCATTACAAATGCTACTGTTGTGAAAATAAACCGTAACAACCACGTAGTTACAGAAACCAAAACAAACCAGCCACAACGCTGCTGCTGCTTTTGGGGAATCACAATACGAGAACTGAGTACCAGAATTCAGCCAGCTTAGGATGCAATACCTTGTAACAGTTAGAGCAGTGGCTTAGGGATGACACAGGTGCATCTGTGAGCCAGGATACCAGGGCAGTCACTCAGAGGAGGGACTAACAGATGTCTGGGACATTTAGGGAACAAAATAGAAGCCAGGGAATACAGGCCTCATATTGTCAGATTAGCGTCTGTGCCACTGCTCCGTCATCTGTTGTAGCAAGGGCATCTTCCCCTGGAAAACTTGACACCGAGTACGTTGCATTAAAATATCAAGCACAAGGGGGAAAAAAAGAATTATCGAGCTCCTTGAATGATCTACTTTTATCAACATTAGAAAACCTATCAAGTTCATTTAACTGTGCCTCAGTGTATATGCATTCCTTTTCAGGATAAAACCCAAGTTAGTAAACATATTTCAGCAGAAGTAAATCCCAGAGATTGAGAGAAAAAGAGAGAGAAGATAATTAGAGTTGAAATATAAGTGTTTAGTTAGCTTTCTTGATTTTTGTTGGGAAGATGGTAACTCTTGATCTTTTTACGTCATCTTAATGTTTCTTGCCTGTTGTATTATTTTTTCTTTTGCTGTGTAACAAATTACTATAAAATTAGCAGCTTAAAACACCAAAAATATATTACCTCACAATTTTTGAGGATCAGGAATCTAGTTTCATCAGGTTGAAATCGAGTTGTTGTCATGGACTAGACCTCATCTGAAGTTCAGCGTCTTCTTCCAAGCTCACTGGTTGTGGGCAGAATTCATTGCCTTGCGGTTGTAGGACTGTGGTCCCCAGTTTTTTGCTATTGGCTAGAGGTCACTTTCGGCTCCTAGATGCCTCCCGCTCACAGGCCCTGTCGTATTGTAGCTGGTGCTGTCAGAGAGCCCCAGTTCTTAAAAGCTCAACTGTTTGGATGAGGCTGACCCAACTGATGAACTCAAAGGCAACTGATTCACAAAATCCCTTCCCTCTTGACATGTAACGTCATGTAATGTCACCTCATCATGACAGTGACAGCCCATCATAGTCACAGCTTCTCTGCTCACTCAGGGGAGGGGATCGCACAAGGTGTACACATGAGGGCAATATCAGGGGCCATCAGAGGTCTGCCTGGCACATCGCCAGTCCAACATCTGCTCTTCTGTGGTGATCTCTGGGGTCATACTTCTTCTTGGCCACTTACCCAGCGGGAAGAGCCAGATACCTGGAGTAGAGGAAGTTGAAAGTAGTGACACTGAGTGCTTAAACTAAGTGACTTCAGCATCAGCCAACCTTCATTCAGCTTGACTCATAACTTTGCCTCTTGGCCTCAGTGTTCACCCTTGTAAAATGGGCAGAATTTTTCATAGACTCGTCGTGAGGATAAAAGGAGGATGTACCCAAAGCATGTAGCACAGTGGCTGCCACATAACTCCACGTGGGCAAGAGCCATATCTTCCTCGTTCTCCTTTAAATGTTCAGTGAGTCTGGCACATAGCTGCTCTTCAATAAATATTTGTTAAAGGACCAAACAACAAAAATGAAATGATAGTTACTATTTTCTCAGATGTTTTATACATACCAAAACATGATCTATGCAGAGTTTCATATATAACTTACCCAATAGTAATAGTAAGATGATAATCCTTCCATTTAAATTTCTAGCAAAAAAAAATTTTGTTTCTTCTGGGTTTTAGTATATGAACTCACTCCTGTCAGACCTGATTACTAAAAGAAAAAACTGTGGAAATGAAAGAAGTAATGAATTGGGCAGAGTAGGAGTGCTGGATGTTGCAATGAAGTCTTGGGAAAGGTAAAGGAAAATGACAGAAGAAGATCCTGGCCGTGAGCATCTCTCCTTAACCTCTTTCAAGAGAGAGACAGCTGAGAAGTGTGTCCAGGGTAAACAGCTCATGCTTTGGCGTGAGGTTTTTATGAGCAGCCAAGTTAGTGACTATCCCCAAGATATTTAGGTAGGAACCTAAAAGATGCTCAGAGGCAAGATGTTCACCATATTGACTTCAACAATGCTCAATTATTTGCTAAGCTGCAATTTGTTAAAAATTCAGTGAAGACGGTTACTGAAAAGTTTCTAGGTGAACAAAGAATGACAAATGAAGTGAACAGAACTACGTGCCATATTACAAAACATCATTGCTTTGGGATTTATTTAGTGTTAGTAAAGTTCTGGTCACTTATTACAATGTGTGTGTGGGGGGGTAGGGGTGGTCCCCACATTAGCAAGCAATGCTGAGTGGCCTACAATTCAACTCAGTTCTGACAGTGTTTACCCAGAGATAACATCAGATTTCACAGGCGAAGGGCTCAGTCTCGGAAGCCTTCTCCCACCTGGGACTCCAGTTACAAGTCCAGGGCATTACAGGGCTATAAATCAGAGGTTCTCGAAACCCTTTCCTTGGGTTCGATTAACTTGCTAAAGCAGCTCGCAGAACTCAGAGAAACATTTTACTTACTAGATCACTAGTTTATTGCAAAAGGATGCGACTCAGGAACAGCGTGATTTTGAAGAGTTGCACGGGGGGAAGGCACAGAGCTTCCATGCCCTCCCCAAGACTACCACTCTCCCCAAATCTCCATGTATTCACCAACAGGGAAGCTCTCTGAACTCTCTTCTTTTGGATTTTTATGGAGATCGCATTATACAGTCTTGATTGATTAAATCATTGGCCATTGGCCATCAATTCACCCTCCAGCCCCTCTCCCCTCCCAGGAGGTTGAGGGGATGGGACTGAAAGTTCTAGCCCTCTAATCATGTGGTTGGCTCCCCTGGCGACCAGCCCCTTCCTGACCGAGGTGCTTTCCAAAGCTCACCTCCTTAACACAAAAAAGGCAGGTCTCTACTATTGCTCCTGAGGCTTAGGAAATTCCAATGTTTTAAGAGCTCTGTGCCAAAAACAGGGACAAAGACCAAATATTTATTTCTTATTATAAACCACAATATCACAGTCAGTATTTATTGTTTATATTAATGAAATTCATAGCATTTTAAAAGTCACTTTGACTTCAGTTCCTCAATTGTATATTTTTCTTAAGGTTTTAAGGACTTCAGAGTCTGGAAACACTACTGCGTGTGTGTCTTTTTCTGTGTGCACGCATGTGCTCTGTGTTGGTTTAAAGCATATAGGTGTGTATGTATATGTACTTTGTATACATATATATATACACACACAGACATATATGTATATAACATCACTTATATTCATAGGATGCGCGCACACGCACACACACACACACTGAATGTCTTGCTCTCGTTTGGAAAATGCCAAAACCTTTGACAGAGTGTGTGTATCATCTGGTTCTGATAGAGGGCAACATTTATAGCATTGGTTAAGTGCTGAGCACAACATGAACACTTAACAGATACTAAAAATGTTTCTTAACTTTAAGAGAGAAGAAGTTTAAAAATCCAGTCCATGTTAAAGGGTTTAAAGTAGCATAAAAATTCAAAGGCATAGAGGTATGGTTTGGTTCATTAAAGCATCTTCTAGTAAAACCCGGGATATGGCTGACCGAACATTAAGGGGCGAAATGGCAGCTTTCACAGGATGATCCCAAGCACAAAATTCCTGAGACAGAGGAAAACCCTTGGAAATACTTCTGTCTAAATTAATTCAGAATTGTGCAACGTCTTCTAATTTTTGTCATTCTTTCTAAAGAAGAGAAGGTGGAAAGAGGAATCACCAGAATGTATTTGAACAACTGAGAAAATATTCCTTAAACAGTTTGCAAGTGGGAAAAGAATCATGATATTGGAAACACAGGAAAGAAGGAAAGCAAAGAAACAAAAAGGAAAAAAAGAAGAAACACTATATTGGATTAACTACAACCTGCTTTCTTCATCTCAGGTACGCTTGACACAGGCATGAAACCTCCAGAGACATTTCCATCACTGAATGGGCTGCCGTTGTCAAAGGAACTTCCACCTTTGACCTTGTCCAAAGGTCAAAATCCTTTAAGGAGACTTAGAGATGTACCCTCAGGGTAGCATTGAGGGATAAAGGACGAGAGTGTTTGCTTATTGGTACCGGCATCCTAAGACTGTAAGAAGTCCCCCCTTCATAAGAATATAATCTTTCAAGATGTAGGGAAAAAGAGGAAGCAGAAGAAAGAAAACACATGAATATCTCAGCAACCTGACTGTGCATCTCAGGGGGACTTGACAGGAGACTCGGTGCATCACGTCAATCTCATTCTAAAACCGAAATGCTCATGTCGTACAGAGATGGCGTGCTGACATTCACTGGGCTCCGGCTTAAGGGATTCCTCATCATGCTTGTCTGGACACTATCCCTTTTTAAAGTCTTGGTCCCTCTCCTGTTTGCTGAACGCTCAACGGGGAGAAACTAGGTAGGTCATATCCCTTGCAGAACTGACATAAAATGCCTGCACAGATAGAAAATGAGGCCTCGGGTCTTGCCAGCAGTGGGAGTAAAATTTCTCAGCAGGCTGTCCTTTCGTGGGCTTGAGACCTTGGAGTAAGGCTCTTCAGGAACCAAAGGAACTCATGGGAGAAATGCAAGGTCTGAAGGTAAAGGAGTTAGTCTCAACCCGACAAGAAAGTGAGCTAAACCAGCGATGATGACGGAGGGAAAGAAAGGTGGCAGTATTTAACCACTTCAGTTCTAGAAAACCCAACGCTTCTCTCCCCACCACACCACCATCACCACCTCTTGCCTAACACAGTGCGTCAAAGGAGGTGGGTAAAGGGTGGGTCGCGGGCGGTGGGACTGAACATAAGCTCCCGCTCTTCGGGCCACCTGGATTGCCAAATAGCTGTCAGCTCATCCTCTCTGCCTTGGGGATTCTCAGTTGCCCCAAATACAGCCCAGTGGCTGGTGAACCAGGGCCTTTGATCCACTATCAGTGCTATTTCTACCCCCACCCCCTTTTTTCTGTCTTTCTCCAAACTTTGAAGATAATGAGCCTTAAACATTTACAGGTAATTAGAAGGTGTGGCTGCCAAGGAAAAGTGAGTAGTTTTCTTTCAAATGGGAAGAGTAGGTGCTTTGCTTTTGACACCATCCCTAATTACTGCACATGCATTTATTTGGTCCCTGATAAACTAATCTGGCCCCGGTAGGAAGACCACACCTAGGGACTAATGAGCCCCTCCTGCAGCAATAATAGCCATTAGGGGCCCAGGGTGTCATCGTGAGTCACTTACTTGTCATTTACTGACAACTTCATCCTTCAACTGGCTTTTCAGCTTCAATTCATTAACAACTGAGGGGAGGGGACTGGACCTTCCCCTACAGGGGAAAAAAAAAAGATGATTTAAGAAAATACTATACGCAGTACCCCCTCCCCGTGTTGTGACCCATATAAACATGTCGACTGAAAAGAAAAGCACCATCTATCTCTCTGTTCATTTTCAATATTTCTTGGCGTATATGTGTTTGTTGTGTAATTAAAGGACACTTACAATTTGAAATGTGGGCAATCCTTTATTCTCCATTGCTAATGGAGAAAGGATCAGAAAGGCTGAAGGAAGAAAATCCATAAATAAACAGATCACTGGGGTAAACCCCCTCACTCATAAGAACTCTCCAACAGCTACCCTGAAGGGAAAAGATAAAAATGATGGCTTGGTTTATCCGATCATTCGCTCACTTGACTGAGCCATCTCACAGTGTAGGGAACAACAGATGATGAAAAACGGTCAAAAACAAGCAAAAGAAAAAGTTGGGAAGATGTGCAAGACCGTCTCACCCTGTGGGATTTGGCCAAGGGCTACGTAGGAGAATTGCCTCTCAGATACAGGACATTTAAGGTCATGTAGCCCAATCCTCCATTTTGCAAGGGGGTAAACTGAGGCACAGGATGATCACACAAACAGTTGAGGACAGATTTGGATTCTCTTCTGGTCCCACGTCAGTGTCAGCCGTCCGTGTCCTACAGATTGTGCCCATGGCCCCCAGTTGTTGGGCAAAACACCCCAGCCTGCTGAGAGCACTGAGGGTTTTGAGGGTCTAGACTGGACCCTGGGAAGCTAGGTTGTGAAATAAAGACCCTTGGAATCTTTCATAGTGATTTTCCTTTTGATTTTATAAGAGAAAAATATGTATTTGGAGATAATTATCAAAGTAGAAAAGTGTGTTTCTTCCTCCTCTCAAACATGTGGCCATCTGGTGACTCACTTATCCTTGGAATTTTGTTTTCTCCTGCTTTTTAAATGTCTCATTGTCCTTACCATTTTAAAGAGGAGTGTGTGTGTGTGTGTGTGTGTGTGTGTGTGTGTGTGTTCACCCATGCAAGTGTGTGTGTGTATAAATACTTCTCCCCTGTTTAAACTACCCAGTTCAGGTGGGCGCATGAAAAGACAAATCATTCTGGTCTTAGCTGTCTGAGTACTGCCGTCAACCTGACTGTGTGCCCAGTGGTTTCCCTGGATGAGCTGCTGCTGTAACTTAGTTTTTCGCCTGAATGCGGTTCCCTAAGACAAAGCAAGGCCGCCTAAGAACTTCGGGAAAGGGGCTTTCTGTCTTAGTTGTTTTGGTAGGAATTCAAAGTAGACGGGGGAAGACTGGCGCGTCTTAGGTCATCAGAGGCAGAGGTGCCCGCAGACCCTGGCTTGAAGGGGCCGTATTGTTCGGCTTCTTCATTCTCACCCCATGACTTGTGAGTCTCCTTTTGCCTGAGAAACACGGGAGCATGAGTCATGGACAGCATTTGATTAATCTCTTCGAATTGAAGGAAGAGTCAAAAAACTTTGAAAGCAAATAAGCCGCCTTAGTGATAAATGCGACTAGATTAAAATCACATGCTCCCTCGATGTCAGTCACTCTTTTAAACTTCTGACATGTCTTAGCTCAGTGAATCCTCGTGACAACCCCATGAGACAGGTACTATTATTCTACCCACATACCAGATAAGGAAACTGAGGCACAAGTCAGACAACGAGGTTACACAACAGGCCGGCGGAGACTGGGATCTGAGCCCGCCCTTTACCCCCACTCCCCTCCGGCTCCCGGTCACGAGGCTGACTTGGTTCAAGACTTCAGGGAACAGCAAGTTGACATCCTAAAAATAGAAAGTGTCTGGGAGCCTCGGGGGCCTTTTCTTTTGAACACGCTCATCTACTCACACCCTGACCTAAATGAGGTTTGAGAAATCCAGGTGAGATCGGGGTGCCCACTGGGATGGAGATCAAGCAGGAGCGGGGAGGCGGCCGGGGGCCCCGCGCAGCCTGACGCCAGTGTGTTCTGAACTCAAGCAGAAATCTCTCCTCCAGGGGTTTGCCCCTGACTCTAGGTTCCCAAGCCCCAGAATCCTCTCACTCATTCTGAGGGTGGGAGGAGCTTTCATCGACTTTTAGGGAGGGACTCTGGACAAGGAAAGCAGTTATTCCAGAAGCAGATCCAGCCAGATCTTACTTCTGTTCGGCTGCACACAACCCTGCCAGGTGCAGACACAGACGCATAAATAACTCAGTGCAGGACAGGCTGTGATAGATGTGGTCGCCGCCGGGCAGGTGCCGGGGAATTCAGGAAGGCGGCTCCGCCTCCGCCTCCTCCCAGCCCTTCCCCTCCTGATTCCACAGGGCGGAGGCGCTCCGCGCGCGCGGCGCCTTCGCCTGGCGCGCAATGGGGTTCGGTCATCTCGGGAAGAAAGAAGAGGATCCAAGTAAGGAGCGGCCTGGTGAAGAAAGCGAGCCACGTGCATTCTTGGGTGGGGAAAACACAGAACAGGCGACGGCGAAAATGTCTGTTCATAAAAGGAAGTGTGTGTATTTCAAGCTATTTCTGCCTGCGTTTTGTCTTCATTGGAAAACACGAGTTAGCATGTCACATCCGTCTGTTTTGAAAATTTCCCAACTTGATTTTCAAAGGGGTTTGTCAAATCCTAGGCCACTTCTGTCTTTGCTAATGTAGGAAATTAATACTCACCAAAGTAATAGAAAGAAAAAAGAAAAAGAAAGGGGCAAATATCCTCCGTTTCAAGTGTTTCCTTTAAAGGAATCATTAGACTATAAAGGATTCCCTGATTAAAGTAGAAGCATTTTAATAAATACACCAAAAAGACTCGAGCTACTGCGAAACAGAAATTAACCAACGCAGTAATATACTTTTGTATCTCTTGAAAAATTTAGGGATTTTTAAGATTTGCAAAAAGGAATCACAATTCAAACTTCAAAACTTAAATAGCTTAAACTCTCTTTTCTTCTCCCAGCCTCTAAATATGAAATTTATGGAGTAGATGTCACTATCTAAGGCCAAGTGCAGATAAAAAACAGGAGGTCAGATTTTTACGTGCATCTTTGGACATTTTATTTGATTTTGTTTGATGAACTGCTTTAGCTTTTGTTCCATACCTGTGGATTCTGACCGTTTCAACAATCTACATCTAAGAAGGCACTGGGGAAGTTGCGATAATTTTCAGAAGATTTTTTTTAGCTCTTACGTAACACTTGTTTCCATTTGATTCCGACAGCACCGGGAGGCATTTTCCAGCTTGACTCAAGAGAGTTTGTTCAATCTGATAAGGAGGATCTTATCTCTTCTCTGTCCTTCTCTCAACCAAAGAAGATCTCTGGCCCACCAGAGAGAAACTGAATTGGAAAATGCAAAGTTTTGCACCCAGCTCAGTAAAGTTGGGACGACTTGATATTCAGGCTTGGTTAAGAGCGATGTATAATTTAGGCAATTAAGGCAATGAATACCTTACTGCCTTGAAAAAAAAAGGAATTGATCTTTAATAAGATGTTGCCTTAGGTTTACATACATATTTGAGTGTATATGTAATACACGTGTAAATGTAAATCTGATAGACATGAAAAAATAAAATATTCTATTAACTTTGAGGTAGGTATAAATAATAGATCTCCATTTGTCAAATGAATGTTTTTCTTTTCCATCCTGTAAACAGAGCAGTTTCATATTTATCTAAAACAGTTCCACGCAGAGAGGCAGTGTTATAATGAAAATCAGCGAGCAACTCTTCTGTGTCCAACCTTGGCCCTCATCTCTAAGCCCTACAGTTGGAGTTAGGAGGCTCAGTGAGTTGTTGGAGGCCAGAGGAGAGAGAGAGTTATTGAAAACGGGTCGGACAGTCTGTTCAGCATGGAAAAGTGAGCGCTGACTTTATATCCAATCACAGATGAGTAGGAAGGAAGGAAGAAAGAGGTAGAGCTTTGTAAGTAGGAAATAATATAATTAGTTCCATGTATTCTGGCTTTTTATCTGTTTATTGTTGCAGAAATAACAATTATTTACTCTGAGAAGTCTACTCTTAAAAGATTAGTTTAGATTTATTAAATCATCACCATCATCTACTTCCAGAAAGACCAGATTGGAGACTAACAACCTTTAAGGCCCTTTCCAATTTTACCCCCTACTTATTAAGCTCAGTAAAGAATCACCACTGCTCCCCCTGGTTAACACTATCGCCCCTTCTAGAAAAACATTCTATATTTGTCTTCAAATCAATACACACCTGAATAAAAGAAACCACCACATTGTAAGACCTGCAAAATGTTTGAACCAGCAGTGTTGTTGGACTCTGTCGTGCCAAAGAATCTGTCCTGAAATCAAAAGCTTGGGCACTTTCTGGTAGTGGGTGTCCTCAGACTAAATCCTGGAACTCTGTCTACTTCTCAGCATTGCAACATTTGCTTTTTGTAGAAGTTAATAAAACGCATTCAGGCCTTCCGCAAAACCAAAAAGTTTGATAATTAAGACTTTTCTAGCCTTGAACGCTGTTTCGTTGAAAACAAGCCCAGAAAATGGATCTCCACCCCAGCTTCCAGGTACCGCTTACAACTCCCTTCAGTCCTGCCGTCTCCCTTGGCAGCCCCGCTCAGCCCAGTGTCCCTTACTACACTGGCAAGGCTGTGAGAGGCTGGTTTAGAGGACAAAGTTCGGAAGCTCAGCCCATCGGATCCTGCCAGGTGGGAGAAAAGAGCCTAGAAAGCCGTTCACTATACAATATGGCTCAGACCATTTTACACTTTAGGTGCTGGTTCCCCCAGGCAAGGTCTAAAAGCAGCCACTCCCCCAAGTCAGCTTCAAAACCCTGTCACGTTGAAGTTCTGTTGGTGGCCTTTGAAAGTTGCTCTTTCTAGCATTTTCACCCATAGAACATAAAACCCACCATTTAAAAATTAAGATACATTTTCCATCATCAGTTACGTTTCTCAAACATACTAGTTTGCTGACTGTTCAGCTGCTGTACAGATATTGACAAAAAAAAAATCCTGGCAAATTGATAGGACGGCTACATTACACATAAATAATAATCACGCCATTGTGTAGTGTGTGCTGATAAAACTGATTGTGCCCACTACAGCCTACAATTAGCGCCAACGTTTTTAATACCAGCCAAGTGAATTTCCTAGGTGACACTTCCAGCACATATTAGTAATTTGCAGTCTTAGGGTTTCGCATTCTGGCACCACGTGCTGATGCAGGAGAATGTTTAGAAGTACTAAGAACATTGAACTAGAACTTCAGAACTCTATTTTTTTTTTGTATAATTATTCCATAGCTGCCTACTTTTATATCCTTTGAAAGTTCTGACAGTGCTTGGTTTCTTGGAGTCCTCCGAAGTATAATAAATAAATAGATGATGGGTACATCAACAAAAATTTTAAACACCCTGAGCAGAACTGGACAGCTGATTGCACAAATGTGCCAGGAGGAGAGACTTAATATTTCCACTTTTCCAAATCTTGATTTTCTTTTTTAAAAATTTATTTAGTTATTTATTATTAATTGAAGTATAGTTGGTTTACAATGTTGTGTTAATTTCACAACTAGGTCTACAATTTAGTCTCTGCTTTGTGGAGTGTCTAGGTGTGCAGCGTAGTGATTCAGTTATATATGTGTGTATATATGTATTTCTTTTCAGATTCTTTTTTGTTACAGGTTATTACAAGATATTGAATAGAGTTCCCTGTGCTCTACAGTAGGACCTTGTTGTTTATCTATTTTATATATAGTAATGCATATCTGCAAATCCCAAACTCCCAATTTATCCCTCCACCCACCCTTTCCCCAGTAACCATAAGTTCGTTGTCTATGCCTGTGAGTCTGTTTGTTTTGTAAATAAGTTTATTTGTGTTGTTTTTTTAAGATTCTACATATAAGTGATAGCATATGGTATTTTTCTTTCTCTTAGAATGACAATCTCCAGGTCCATCCAAGTTGCTGCAAATGGCATTCTTTTATTCTTTTTATGGCTGAGTAGTATTCCATTGTGTATATAGACCACAACTTCTTTATCCAATCCTATATCCACAGGAAACTGATTCAAAAAGATACAGGCACCCCAGTGTTCATAGCAGCACTATTTACAAGAGCCCAAATATGGAAGTAAACTAAATGGCCATTGACAGATGACTGAACAAATCTTGATTTTCTTAAGCAGAGTATTTTATAATAGGTTGTATTTAAGAAAATGCAGGACTCTTGGAGCATGACAGGTGTCCCCTCAGGACCGGAATGTGGGGCTGAAGCCCTCCAAGGACCCGGCCAGGGGTGTCACACAGGAAACGTGCTGCCCTTACAGCCTCTTTAGAGCAGGAGGAGGTGAACGTTGTTACTGTTGTTTAAAGAACAAGCACTGGATGAGAAAGGCAGGCCAGAGTTCGCTGATACTAGGATGCACTTCTTAACTTGATCAGAATAGAGAGAGAAGCTAAAAGTACAGAAAGCAGGAATTTCCAAATGTGTCAGGATGGAGTTGTTCATTTAATTTCCCGAAGTCACACCGCATCTGGAAGAGGATGGGTAAGGGTGTAGCGGTGGAGCTGGCGGGCAGCAGGAACGAACAGCACATCCTCTACAAAACAAACTGAGAAGAGTCTGCCTGGAGACGGATCATCCGGAGAATACAGCGAGCGCTACCCTTTTCTCGGCTTCCTTTCTTTCTCTCCCAAGGTCAACATGGTCACATGAGGACCAGCAGGTGCAGTGGAAAGAGCCCAGACTCTTATAGATTCAACCCAAGATGGGCCCTCACTAGCTGTTTGACCTATGCTGTCTCGATTTCCCCACTAATAATCCTAGGCTCTACGTGACCCCCTCGACTCTTCAGTTCTTTCATCGCTGTAGGTCTGTTCTCCTTTCCACTCTGTTGGGGGAGGTAGAACAGGGCTGCTCTGAGGACAGCTGGTATCTTGTGTATGGGGGACATAGAAAATTACCCATAAGGATGTAATTCCCTTTCAAAAGCCATACTCTTGCAACCTTTCCGGCTGGTACATTTAAGTCATGGAGACGCCTTTTAATAAACACCGCCACACAAATGGAAACACTGAAATGACTCTGACTAAAGATTTTTATACTAATGGTCGGTTTTATTTCTGTCTGTATTTCAATCATTATTATTGATTGGGAAGTTTTCAGTGTGACATAAAAATCAAGGCCTGATTGAGACATTCTTTCTACTATGTTTAAACTTTTAAATGTATTATGCTCTGGAAAACATAGGACAATTAAATAAGATATGGTGTGTTTTGGAAGCAAATAGCTGTAACACAAGGAGCCCCATAAGACCAAAACCTAGGTATCTTTTTTGCATAATGTATATGTATATAAATTATTAGATGATATTTTCTCAAGAGAATGTAAAGTTTTTTTTAAATAGGAAATTGGTTTTTTTTTCCCACTGCACTCAGGCAAATTAGACAAAGGTTGTGCTCTGCTTCACATTTTAAAGTGGAAAACAAAGTACAAGCAGAAATAAAGGCAGAAGCGTGTCCCAGCTCGTCTAACTCCTACTCATTGTGCTAATCTTTGGACTGTCCATCTATTCCGCTGGTGACCTCAGCAATCTGTTGGTCAAACACAAATGGCTCCGCTGTAGAAAGTTGCTTATTTAGGGTCCTAGACTCCTGGACGTAAGAGAGTCTCATTGCAGGAGAATGTTGTTCACCTACCCAGAAAGGAAGGGAAGCGAAGCAAACCAGTAAAGACTTTCTCAATGTCAGGTCGCTATTCTTATTCCAAGCCTTTGTCTTAGAGAGTTGTCCCCCAGAGTGCCTTTTTTTTTTTTTTTTTTTTGGACTTGAAGAGTCAATGCATTTTCTAAAGAACCTGACTGTCCCCCAGTGAGAATCCAACTGGTAAAATAAAATTTCAAATTGGTGGATAGTGAAATGGATTCCTAGTAAATTCATCATGTCCCAGTTGATCAACTTGGTTATAACTAGTTTTAACGTCTTATTGCATCCCATTTTCTACATTTCAGTTTTTCATTACAGCCTAGTAGTTTGGACCTCTGAATTTAAATTTTTTAGGGGTGCTTATTTAATTTATCTAAATATATGACCTTGTGAGTCTTTTCTCCTGGTCATTTATGGTAAGTGGTCAGTATTGAGCAGTAAACCTTCAAGGAGAAAAGTCTACCAAATATACTCCACTTGTCCTCAGAGTAAAGACACTGTAACAGCTCTGTGCATTTTACCTGGCATTTCTTATCTTGTCATTTCTATTCAATGGGTTGTAAGATAGAAAATTTGCATCGCCTGCTAGCCAGACGTTACTATCCTTAACTTTCCATGAACGTCAACAGTGCTGTAGGCGTTACACAAAGCAGAAGGAGCACCACCTCCACTTAGTCTATCTAAATAATAGATTGGGGAGCAGGTTGCACATGTGAATATATTTTAATCAATACTCGTTTATTGCAGCTATAAATGACAGTAAAACGCAGCTACTTTCCAGAGGTCATTACCACCCACAATAACCCAATGAGCATTCTCCCACCTTATATTAGTAAGTGTTCCTGAAAACCTGCATGTACATCAAATAATATTAAATGCTGTCGAGGAACCCATTATCCTACGGAGAATCCTTCTATGAAGCAATAGGTAGCATATTATTAACTTACAGAAATTTGATATAAAATTCTGGGGTTTTCTCCTATTTTGAATTCCATGAGGCAATGCATTTTTTCAGTCGATATTATTAAACCCCTACCATATACAAGGCCATACAGAACCAGGTGCCGACTTTCAAAACAGGAGAAAGCATGTCTATAACAGAAAGGGAAAAGAATCTATTCCAAAAACTGTAACAGCTAAAGAACTATAGAGATGTTTGAAAAATTCAAAGTGAAGAAAGAAAACCTGACTGGCTAATAATGCATTTATAAAAATTCCAAAATATTCTCTCTATATAAAGATGACTAATATTAGAGAGAAGTTTATGTAAGCTTTCAGTTTTATTAAGTCACTGATAAATACATCTCAATGAAATATTTAAATGTCCAAATAAAATTAACAGACTCACTGGAGAGAAAGGGACCCATTCATCCGTCCAGCGGACGTAGGGTGTTGCTAACTTCCACCATAACACGAACCAGCTCTTTGCTCCAGCTGGTCAAGTGTCTGTTCACGTAAAATAACCTGTTTGTTAATTGCTTTCAACCCAAGTCGTGTTGTTCCTGCACTTTGAACCCTAAAGGTAGTTTGGGATAAATGTGTCCGGGAATGAGAGGTGATTAATGCGACCAGGCAGCCAGGGCCGCAAGAGCCGGGGATGCAGCGGGCAAGGGCCGGGCCTGGTGGTGCTGCTCCAAGGGACTGATCCCGCTGGTCTGTTGTGAGATTTTTTTTTTTCCCCTTTCCCTTTCCTTCTGCCGCCTAGTTGCAGGCTACAACTGGAACCTTCTGCCAAAGCGGGCTGTCCCCCAGCCCTCTGGCACAGCGCACCGATCAGTAGATAAAGCCTTCCCAGCAGTCACGGCAGCCGCCGCGATGCGCGCCGCCGGCTGCCCCGCGCAGCTCGCTCCCTGCCGCTCCACCTGCCACCCCCCACCCCCCCCCGGCGTCCCCCAGGGCCCTCCTCGGGGCTGATAGTCGTGGTGGATGCTTGACCCTGGGCCTTGCAGCTGGCTGGCTTCCAGAAGCTTCCTCGGATGACAAGGCGTGCTGAAGATGGTGTTCACGGCGATCGGGCACAGAGCGCGGGGTCAGGTCGCCCCCAGGCCCAGCCCCCCTCTTCCCTCGGGGGGGGCAGACAGGACGCAGCTCCTGCCCCTGGAGACCGTGCGAAACCAGACTGTGCGAAGCAGCGGGGAATAAAAGGCAAAAAATGAGAGAAAGAAAGGAATTGTAGTTTTCCAGTCTGTCAAAGCTTGTTTTGCTGCACACTGGAAAAAGAAAGGAAGGAAAAAAACCCCCAAAAAACTGACCTGCCAGCTGTTTAAACATGACTGTAACATTTTAAAACATAGGCGACTCACACTGGTTTTTATCTGATTGATGCTTCTCTAACTCTTTGAAGACCTGGGGTAATTGTGTGTGTGTGTGTGTGTGTGTGTGTGTGTGTGTGTGTGTGTGTGTGTGTGTGTGTGTGTGTGTGTGTGTGTGTGTGTGTGTGTATGTGTGTTTTCCCAAATGAGGAACTGGCATTAGGGCGATGGTTGCTGTAATATTCGCTGGTACAGCTGACAGCAAAAATTGCACTCGAAAGATTGAGCTAAGGTGGAACCAGCCAGACTAGTTTTCCCACAACATGTGCTACACCCTCTGTGAAAAGCTGCTTTTTCTTGGCAAACTCATTTTTGCTTTAATGTAACAGGGAAGCGTGTGTCATAATGGGATGATGATGCCCGGTTTCACCAGGGCTGGGAAGTGGGAGAGCTTCAGACGAAAGTGGAAGAAACTTTCCCAAGTTAAACCCAACATTCTGCCAAAATTGTAGAAATTTGATAAAATAGTTGGATCGATACCCTTTATTTAAAGATTCCTCTCTCAAAGGACTCCTAATTATATCTAGTGTTTGGATCTTAAACATACAGCTTCTGGTTTTTTTATCTTAAAGAACTCAGAGCAATGGTAATGTTGGTCTGTTCCTCCCATCACTGAGTTAAACAATAATTTGTATTATGTTTATCTCTTAAAAAAAATGTTACAATGCCTTTTCAAGTGTTTGTTTGTTTGTTTTGCTTTTTTTGCTTGATTCTAACACCAACTCTGGTGAGAAACTATCTCCCTTTTGCAGGTGTGTCGTATGAGTTTGGGAATAAAAAACTCAGCAGTTACCTTGGCTAATAAATATAGTGGAAGTAGGATTCAAACACAGCAGTTCCCACTCCAGAGAGCAATTTTCATCTTTGCGTGAAAACTTCTCCGTCTTCTCCTAGCTTCTCTGGTCTAGAGACGGTCAGGGCCAGACTAGCCCCTGCTCAGGACAGAGTCTCACCTTGGAGCCTGGGAATTAACCCAACGGGCCTGATGGCAGACAGGGTGGTACACTCGCCACCAGGGAGTTCGCGTCCATGACAAAGCTGAGTTCTTCGTCATACTCTGTTAATCCATCTTTGTCTCCTCTCTCTGTCATCACTTATTTATCAGGACCAGCCCTAAGGCAAACTGAGATGCCAATTCCATTTTGTATGTTTTTGTGATCTTCAATTTTTTTTAATCATCGTTTTCACCAAACACGTCCACCAGCAGCCTCTGCGTTAGGTTTCTTACTCATTTTATTTGATTAATTGAAAACTTATGAAGGGTTAAGTATGCTCAGAACGATATAAGACAGGGTTGCATTTTTATTTTCTGATGACTCAGATCCCACCCATATCCCATAAGTAGCAACTGACTATCATCCAAGGTAAAAGAAAAAAAAAAACTGTCTGGAATATATTATGAACTTGCTCCAACACCTGCCTGTATTTTTGAATTGAGGTATTCCTTCTTACAGTCACTCAGAGGAATGACACTCATTTTCACAGCTATGAAGTTAGAAAAAGCCTCCCTTCCGCATCGATTCCTGGAAAGATTTTTCGATTTTTTCATCTTCCCAAGTGAATACATTTCACTCTTATTCCTTCCTCCCGCGATGTTTCTCATTCCTGCTTTCCCCGCTTTTAAAGTCACTCCTGACATTCTGAAAGCTTCTCTTCTGTCCTGCATTCACTGCACACCTCTCTTCCTCTTATTTTTAGGCGCTTTCCTAAAACTCCACTTCCTCTATGAGGTTTTCCATGACTAAGGCGAGAGGAGACCATATGTGAGGACATGCCCTTTTGCACAATAACACGTGTGCACACTCTCTGGAATATGCAATCCAGAAACTCTGTCTTTCACCCAGCCTGCCAAGCCCTCCGCTCCTAGATGGAGAGATGAAATTCCATGTGAAGGCTGAGCAGCGCTCAGAGGCTGGTTCCACACCAGGGTTCCCGGGACTGTGCACGGCGCCTCTCTTCCAAGGCATCCAGCGTGCTCTGTAAGCACTTTGCACTTTTTCTCTTTGACATAAGGTTGTCAACAAGTCCCACTATTCATCGACAGGAGCTGAAGGGGACAGAACTTTGGGGAAGTGAGGCAGCTCCCAGAGACAAAGCGGGACAGAGATGCTGCACCAAACACTCTTCAGAGTAAACCATGCGCATAACAGAGACTCCAGGGAAATGCTTTTTGTCCAAGAATAATAAAAAAAAAAGGTTAAAAAAAAAAAAAAGAAGGAAACTTCTTTCTGTACCACAAATAAATTCTGAGAACAACTCCTACATAGAGTCACAATGATGACTAATAAAATAAAACTGACGCTGGTGTAAGACACTCCTTTCTTGGGAAGCAAAATGAGGACGATGGCCGCCGAGCCATCAAGGACAGGACAGAGGGACAGGACAGAGAGAACGACGAAGCTGTGCCAGCACCTCACTCCTGTCCTGGGCCTCCCCGGGAGGGCGTCGTTTGCTGTACGTGAGACTTCTGCACACGCGTCACTCAGTAGGACATGAACAAATCTTGAGTACTTTTCAGAACAAAAGACGGGGAACCTTGCCTCTATAGCCTTTCTTTTTAGGAGACCAGACTGAAAGTCATGGCTATACAATAATCCTAAATTGCTTTCACTTTTTCTTAGACATAGCCTAGGATTTATTTTTTTTCCTATTTATTTTGTATTCATTTGGTCTATTTTATGACCATATAAATAATACATTTTCTACAACAGAAACCTCTCTAGTACATCTGTTGATCACGACAGATGGTCCAATTAAAAGGAAAGGCCTGCCTCCGTATTCAAGACAGAGCGTCACGTGTTGGGGACACTGTTGCTCCTTCATCACACGAAGGTGGGTGGCAGAGGTGACTCTCATGATGCTTGACTGTCCCGGGACACTAATTTCAGTGGAAGTCTGTGATCAGAGGTGATCTCATCTCAGGCTTTTGAAATATACTATCAGGAGACATTTTCCCACGTCAATCTTTGCTCTACTTTTTATGCCTTTCTTTTTTTAAAAAAATAAAAATGTCCTTTCTTGTATTGACATCTTTTAGAGAAGGGAAATTTATTCAAAAGTCATAAAATCTATGATTTCAGCAGCTTCCAAAGAAAAGGCTGAGGGGAAAGCAACACGTTCCTTTCTTTTGAGGGAATGAGAATCAAGTGCTATTTTTCTCATCATTCATTCAGAAATTTAGAAGGAGTTGAAATCAATATGTCTTGTAGGAACTATAACTTCCTCGCCAAATATTCTACAGAAACATTTTTTCATAAATTTCACGGAGTGTTTTTATACCACTGTTATTCTTTTTCTAAAGTCTTTGGGAAAAAAATTAAACCTGTTCCCTGGGCAAATATTTCTGTTTGATAAAGGAAAAAAAAAAAATAGACTTTCTCATCTTCCTTGCCTTTCAGTGTCATGGTTGCTTAAAAACATTTTTTTTTTTCTCCTGTCCAGACATTTTTGTAACATCTGCCTTGTGCTGCGTTGGCTTAACCAAGAGTGGGGAGGGGACCGAGGGAGGGCTCTGCTTAGAGACACAAGCAAGGCCCCCTCTCACGCATGGGGGAGGTCCCAAGTCCCAACCCACAGGCAGGAACTCAAGAGCCTGGAACGCCCACAGAGGAGGAAAGAACAAATTAACCATTCACCGCTGCTCTTCTCCCAAACTGTCTCCCCAAAATGTCTTCGCTTCAGTTTCTGGTCGGTCCTAGAGGAACCTTATTCATTTTCTCTCCCCTGTATTCGGGCCAGCGGCCCTGATAAGATCAAAATGAGTCAACTTCATGTATTTTCCCAACAAAACTTTGTTGTTAGATGCATCAGGAGAGAAAAAGTCTTGGAATGTAAAACAAGGTCCGATGTCCAACTCAATCCAAGATACAAGATGAGTTTTTAGAACAGTTTTGAAATAACTTAAATCCTCCCTGAAATTCTGCCTGTGCAAATGTATGTGCCATCAGCTTGACATATGGTTCAGCTACAAGTAGTTAAGTGCTAACTGGAACGATGTGGCACTAATCACCTTTGTAAAATGAGAAAAGGTGCCAAGCATGGTGTCCTCGGGCCTGGCCAGCTGGCAGGTCTTGCCCATCAGGGGTCCATTATTTAGGATGAGATCTTAGGTGGTTCTTGATCGTCTCATGAGAGATGTAGTGAGAAGCTGACTTGAGATTTAAATTCTCAGGCAAGAGGTCCTTCAGGCTAAGTTGAAAAGCTCAAGAACTCAGTGCCATTACCCCCATTAAATGTAAGCTGGGAAGGAGTTGGTCTGAAAAACTGGCTGAGAAAGAGAGCCACCCAGATCTGGTCCCACCCACGAGGATGTGACGCTGGGAACACAGACCTACAGCTGGGGCTCTACTCAGGAACAGGCCAGAAGTAGATAAGAAGAAAAGGCAAAGAATCCTAGTACAGGTTAGTCATCATTTTCAGGACCCAGGTACCAGATTTTATCATAGTCTGACTCCGTAAGAGAACAGAGTAGATTAAACATCTAAGCGCGTGTTCCGCCCACAATTAACTGCCAAGGCTTTGTCTGCCATGTCATTGCATTCTGCCCGAGCTTGTGTACAATCTGCCAGTGGTCTTGAGACTTTCTCCTAAGCCTTTTCATTTATTCTTTTCCAAGACTTTCTTCCCGACCAAAAGTCTGGCCAAGGCATTTCTACAATCGGTGCAAAAAAGACACGCCATTGGGATGAGGGGAGGGCAACTGCAGCAGGACTTTGGGGGTGCGTCTGTTGTCTGGTAAAGGGTAGGTAATAATATGAACTGAGCACTTACTCTGTGCTGGTCACGGGTCCAAGTCCTTTATATGACGTGGTGGTGTAATCCCCGATGAAGGGAGAGCTGCATTATCTCCACTTGACAGATGCGGCAACTGAGGCAATAAAAAGCCAATAAAGAGCAGAACTGGGCTTTGAATCCAGCCAATCTGGTTCCAAAGTCACGATTCTACTCTGAGAGAAAGGCTGGGAAATTGGGAAATGCAGAAATATTTACATGCGGTGTTGAGGAGCTGGCCCCTTATGTAAAAACTGCAATTCTATTTCCCCTTAATAGAGGCAGTAAAACGCAGTGGTGTGAATGGCAACCTCCGTCAGCATATTGCTCATGTCATAAATTCCCAGCTGCAGTTTACCAGTCCCAGGAGCTGGTCATGATCAACTCTATGACCTGGGTAAGTCACCTAATTGTTCTGTGCCTCAGTTTCCTCATCTGTGAAAGAGGGACAACGATGATAGTGGTACCTACCTCACAGAATCATTGTGAGGGTCAAGAAAAGTAAGATGCAAGGAGCACTGAGAGCAGTGCCAGGCACACGGGAAATGCTATACACGCATGAACTATTAGCAGCAGAACTTCAGAGCAAGCAAGCATTCATCCAAACTGCTTTCAAGAACAGTCACTAAGTACGTGGTAAGCATCCCCTTTCGGTGGTGTATTCCTCCATTTCTGGAAGTCACCACTAACGCAGATGCTAGTCTGGGATGCTAAATCCCTCTCTCCATGAAACCCGTGTTCATTCTCCGGGGAGGGCAGAGGCTGGTGCGGGAGGGGCGGGCGAGTGAGCAGAGGCAGGATGGGCCCCGGCCGGGGCCGCTGCAGACCCAGGGGAAGCAAGGCGCTGAGCAGCACCACGGCAGAGATAGTGTCAGGAATTGATTTCAAATCAGGTTCTTCAGGATGACGCGGAGGACAATTATAATCATGACTGTTATCGTCATTATACCTCGCAATTACCTTGGCTTAATTAAGTCAGACTTGTGAAGTGCTTTGAGATCCTCAGATGAAAGGTGCCACGTTCCTCTGAAGGGTCATTTTGCTCCTCCTGCTCCTTTCATCCAAGGTGATTACAGGTCTTCAGAAGCGTTAATTAATCCTCTTAGCAGCCCCAGAAAGTAGATAAGCGTAGGTATCATCTGCACCGGGTCCAAGAGAGACCTGTATCCAAGGGGGTTAGTGGCAGCTGTTCCACGGTCAGGTTGGCTGTTGGGAGGCCCCAAGATCACAGGGTTTTGTGACTTGGGCGCCTGAAATTTGGACAAGCCTCCAATTTAGTAACAATTCAATGAGGAGCAATATTCACACAGCCCCAGTTTTTTAAAATTATCATGCAGTTTATACTCAGAGGGGTATCCTCCAAGGCTTGGTTATGAGGTGAGAAGTAGAGAAAAAGTAAAATTGTCATCTACAATTTTTCAATGACCTGGTAACTTTATAATCAAACAAAACATTTTTTCGTGCCCTGTAGTAAAGGATTTGCCCAACGTCATAAAACTGTGGAGCCTAAACTGGGAACTGACCTTAGTTTAAAACCATAGACTGAGTTTGATTTTCACTGAGATCTATTCATTGGGGTCTTTTTTCACTGCTCTTCATGCGCCCGCTCTTAGCATGAAGAGTACTTGAGAAGAAAATACCGTGAGGCTCGGAATGTAATAGCCAACAGGTTAGTCCGCTTTTAATAGAACTTCTCTGGGGAGATTTCACTCCCTAACTTCTATCTGTTTTCAGCACAAGTATCCAATGAGCAAAAGATGTATTTAAAATAGGTTTTCCATCCTCCTGACTCCCCGGGAACAGATTGCGATGATAAAGGGTTTTAAGGGATGTTGAATACACTTGTTTGCTTCTATTACGGAAGCTTTGGGATTCATCTTGTATCTTCTGTTTAGATTCATCTTGTATCTTCTGTTTAGAAGTGCAGATGAACGTGTGAGTCCTAGTCTATGTCAGGCTGGACCACAACCGGGAACGGGGCAGCCCCAGTTCCTGCTCTCACAGTGCCCTCTGAAAACTGGCTCTGTCCACCGGCGGGTGTGGCTCTATCCTGGGGGCAGTGCTGGTGAGGTGGGGAGAGGTGGGCCCAGCTAACCCAGCTACTGCTGGACCACACTTACCCAGGACAACAGACGCTAGTATTGCACAGACGCTAGTATTGCACAGTCACGGACACCGGTGACGATTGTTTTTTCTTTAACTTTGCTATGACTCTTGCCATTATCATCAAATACAATAAACTCATAATTACTATTTGACATTCATTAAACCTTACAAAGCACCACCTCAAAACATGCTCCACCAAAGGTTTATAATTTAGACAGGCAGAAACGGAAACTCCATCTAAGTTTCAAACTTTGGCCCGAATCTGTTTTTTCACCACAGATTGCTGGTCTGAAGAGTATACAGAATTACTCACCGATGGTCTTTGCAAGGCCTGGGTTTGCTTTCTCTTGTCAGTAGAAGGACACCCTTTGAGACGCTGCTCTGTTGCCTTTCCCAGAACTTCCTGGCATACAGTAAGTGCTCAATAAAAGTATGTTGCCCGCTTAAACTGATCGACAGTGACACATGCATTCCAGGTAGCATGTTGTATTTAGTTAAAATGTCACTAAGGCATTTACTTTTTTTTTTTTTGCCTTTTTTAAACTTATTTTTTAAATGTATTACAGCAGTTAGATTCGTGCTGTATGGTATAGATTAAATTAGGCTCTTTCAAACAGTGCTCCTCTCGCCCAGATCTGAAGTCCAGCACGTCCCTCCTCCTCCCTCCTCCACCCAGTCCTGCACACACTACAGTGACAGGGCTCCTCTGTGAGGCTTCCTGAGTCCACAGCCTCCTTGCCGGCTGGGCGTCTGTTCTAATGGGCCTTGGCTATTGCCTTTGCTTCCTAATCCAAGTTCACTTTCCACTGACCTATAAGGTGCCTTGGGCCCTACCCATTGTCATCGACAAACTCCCCAGATCTGCTGGCCTTCTAACCTCCGACTCTCGCCTGTCTCGTGGCCCCATTGCCATAGTCGGCCCAGCCTGTGGGCCACCACGTTACCACACTGTGGCTTCCTGGCGCTGCTTTCCCGGTCTAGGACCGGGTATGGTACTTGGAGACTGAGCCTTGTGTACCGCCCACTTAATTCCTGTGTCATCCAGACACTCCACATCCCACACCTTTCCCCCGCTTCCCACCAGATGGTGTCAGGATGGGCTCAATGCCACTTCCCTGACCTGAGACTCCCTGGACTTGTGTTCTTACAGAGGCTGTAGAACAGAGAGCACAGCTCTGGAAAGGCCACAAGGGGATGCAGTACGCACCTGTTCAAAGCATCCTTCAGGGCAGCCAGTTGCTGCTTTGATGTGACAGTCAGAAAACTGGTTTGCCCCTCACCTCTGGAAACTCCTCACAGAGCATCTTGTCTCACCAGATCTAACTTTCGCTGTACGTAAGGGTTAAGTTTAGAGCCCAGACTCTATTTAAATTAGCTCATTACAAATGGGAACCGACTATTATTTGGTGACTAGAAGTATGTAATAGTAAAATGGATTACACAGAAGCATATACAAAGGATGGACGATACATTTTGCAGGCAATTTCTATTAACCCTTTAAAGTTACCACCAGATGAATCATTCTTCTGAAGGTACTTGAATGACATAAGGAGTATCACCAAGATGAGGACTGTTACTCAGCGGTAGTACATACCCAATTGTTAACTGTGTAATAATTCAATTGAGTAAAGCAGCACACAGAATAAGTTACCTAGCCCAGCACCCAGTGACAGAGAATCTCTTCAATACATGAATAAATGTTCATTTGTACTTGTTAGAATAATCATCAGAATCTCTGCCAGCTCATATCCCAAAGGATGCCTCCTGCCTAAGGGTACCTCCACTGTTGGTCTGTATTTTGTCCCAGGTAACCCTGCTCACCCTTTACCAAGGTTAAGTGGATGAGGAATGCGTACCTGACCCAGGGGGACCCAAACCGTAGGCTGGCCAAGACCCACGTCCTAGGGTCCCATGATGAACCGGTTCAATCCAATTCTTTCTTGGGAATTAGAAATAAGGGCATTTGGCTAGAAAGGTGAGTGAGAGCCAGAATTATGAGGGAGCAGAAACTCTGGGTGAGCAGACGTATGAAGCAGGGCTGAGTCACTTTAATAACAAAGCACTGGAGCGATGAACCATAGTCCCCTGGTGCTGGGTTTCCAGGGCTCATGTCCCAACCCACCCTCCCACCTGAGTCTTTGTGAGGCTCATTCACATGACAGTCCCAGATCTCAGTGTCCATAACAACCATTTCCTCACACTGGTTCCTTCCTTAGCAACCTTGATCCAGCGTGAGTGGGTCACCATTCCTTTTAACCAAAACTATGTTCTGAAACCTGATTTTAAAAATCTGTAGGCTTATGTGATACTCTAAAGTTTTAAAAAGCAAAGTGAATTTTTTTCCTGCTGTTTTTTATTTCCTCATGGCAAAATAAGGGATGTCAAATGGTCAATATAATTAATACGTGCTCAGTATCATAAAATAGCTGCACAACACTCGCTTTCAAGGATGGTGATGCAGGAATTGGTCCTAACACGGGGATGATACCAGTATCTGCCGAATCTGTGTGATGTTTGTGGGAAAATGAAGGGTCTTCAGCCACACACACAGTATCTCTGCCCTAAAGTTTAATGCTTCAAAACCCATTGCTTCATCCTTCATGTTTATCAATGTGATTCTTTGCAAACAAATCGCCCAGGGGTGAGAGAGACTTAATTCTTTAGGTACTGGTAGTCATTTACACCTTAGTAAGATTAAGGGAGGGTTTTTGCTGAGGGGAACGGAAAGGCAGCATGGGGGCTCCTAAACAAAGATGAAATGAAAACAGCACCAGTAAGAAAAGAGAGGCAAGATTAGGGAGCTGACCTCGCGCCTTGTTGCAGCTCCTAAAACCAGACCTTGTTAATTTCGGGTGAAGCCTGACCATCAGCACAAACTCCTTTGGCTCCTGCTTGTGCCGAGTAAACCTTTGACTTGATCCACGTGTAAGTCAAGCTCACACTTGGTAGAACTGCTTCCCCTTTCCCTTACGTACTTTCTCTTCCCACCAAAGCTCAACAGTCACGTTTGTTTCTGGCTGTCTAGGGTGCCCCTCTTCTTCTGAGTCGGGGAGACAGCAAAACCCACGAGCCTGTTAGGATTCGCGCTGGGGACCCAGAATGAACACCATGTCTACTTTTAAAAGATAATTACAGTCCACAGAGTGCTAAAGGCAGTCATCCCAGCATCTTATTTGTGATGTTTGTAACCAGATGGCCCTCAAAGTGTTTAAGCGCATTGGAACGTGCAGGATGCATTATTTATGGCACGAGATGGCGAACAGAGGCGGAACTTGGCGTGGGCCGTCAGCAGGTACGGAGGGATGAGACCATCACAAGGCGGGTGGCTTCTAGGCAGCCAAAGAGAAAGTGGCCCTCCCGTCACATTAGCTTTCTCGTCCCAGAGCTGTTGGACGAAAGCATAGCTCCAAGTCCACCAGGAGTGCTTTCTGGGTTTCTGTGCGTGTGGGAAAGTGAATCCATCTCTTTTTGTTTCTCCAGAATTCACTGGTGAAAAGGCAAGTTTAAAAAGGAAAAGAAAACAAAAACAAAAACCTGATGTCGGTGACAGAAAGGCTGGTTGGATTTAGAACATGAAGGTCCAGAGAGTGGAAAGGGATTCGTTCAGAAATGAAATGAGAAAAACAGAACTTTCTTCCCAAGGAATGCCGGCCCCACCCCCACCCCCACCCTCCCTCCTTCTCTCCAGGTCTCCCCTCCTTCTTTATTATTGATACCTCTTTGCTTTTTTGATCTCTGCCTTCCTTTGTTTCAGCTTCCCAGGTGCCAAGGGAAAACAGCTAGCAGTGAGTTCTTCAGCTCCTCAGCCTCCGTCGGCAGCCAGCCCCTCTGGCTCAGCCAGCTGGATCACACTGAATTAGTCAAGTACTTCATTATCTACCCTCTCTGCACATTTTGCTCCAGGTAACAAATGCCCAAACAAGAGTGCCAGTGCCTTCTGCTGCACTGTCTGTGAAGTCCCAGGTCCAGGCCAGTTCTGCACATCAGCCGCTTGTTCTGGGAGCGAGGGCCGCACTTTTCATCCCTTGTCTGCAGAGCCTCCCCAAGTCCATTCAGACACAGCGGTTCGCTGACCCTGGGGCTGCTGATAACTGGATGGCCGGGGAGCCCTCTGGAGGGCTGGGATCCCTCCCGCTCTGAGCGGACTGAGCCGAGCGGGAGCCGGCCGGCCGGTGAACCAGCCCAATTACCGTGTTGGGATGGATGGCACGCTTGTTCACGGGCAGTGGGGCCTGGGGACCTGAGGCAAGGCCATCTGACAATGGCCTGGCAAAAGCAGATCGCTGGGTCTGGTGGGGAAAGCCACGGGGTGGAATTTTTAAAAAATCATAAAGCAGCCACCCTTCAAGAGTCACGTCAGAATAAATCGTGGTGTTAATTGCACGGCCCTCTCGCCGTTGGGATACACCCCCAAACATGGCTGCTTAGCCTGGGGAGAAATTAGATCCAAGCTGAGACTTCCAAATCCAAGCACATTTTCTCAGCAGAATTTCCCTCTGCCTGTGCCTTTTTGCCTTTCCCGGGAAGACTCTGGGTTGAGCTCAGGGCTGCGGGGACACGAGGCTCCCAGGCCTCCTTTCTGGTCGGGCGTTGGCTGGCCGGGCTCCTGAACTCGGTGGGAGCAGAATCAGCAGAACTGAGTTCTCCCATGTCTCTTCTCTACCGACACATTCAAGGGCCTTTTAGGGTGGCCAAGTTTGCAATGTCATAGGATTCTAAGTGCATTGAAGGAAATTTTGCTAAAGAGACTTACATTTCAAAGATAACACTGCCTTCATGTAAATTAAGGAGGAATAAAATGACCTCAGGGTGAGATTAAAATTCAGCGCTGCTGTGCAGCCTCAAGATAAGATTTCTTTTCTTTCTTTCTTTCGTTTTTTTTTTTTTTTTCCTTACTTTCCTGGTCTAAGTATTCAGGGCAGATCCTGGAAGGGAGAGAGGTAAGTAGATCAAATCTCATTACATCAACATTAGCAGTCCTTATTCTCAGAGAGGAAGTTCGGAGGCAAGAAGAGGCGTGCCCCCTGCCCTGCCCCCCCCCAATGGGTGAAGGACCAAAACGACAGACAGGAGTTTCTCTGGTCACAGACGTCTATGCTGCGGCATTGAGATTAAAAAAAAAAAAATCTACAGCAAAACACTGCTAAATTACTCCACCTTCTTTTGATTATTGATGTCCTACTGTTTTGTGCCTGAAACAACGTACAAGATGCATCGGTCATTCATAAATTATTCATCCAGTTATTTTCGCAGCAGTGTCTTTCCATTTATCAACTGATAAAAGTACAGAAGATAAAAAGGATAATTTTACAGCCCCTTGACATTTACCTTTGACATTATTTTCATATTCTAAAAGGGGAAAACACTAACAAAATGCGTTTGACGACATTGGAGGCATCACAAACTAACACCTGTGAAGTGAGCCACGGGCACCTGACTGCCCAGCTTTGGCCAGGAGCGCCCTGAAACTCACCGGCGCTCTCCCGGCTCCTGCCCAGTAGCTGCGCAGCCACGCCTGCCTCCCCGAAGTGGACCTAATTGAGGGTTTCTGCTTTTGTTTTGTTTGTTGTTTATTTATCTGTTGGGTCAGAATAGTTTTACTCTGGGACTTAAACAGGGGGACGGCATTGTTTATATCTTTAGTTTTTGCAGGGTGGTGGTCCAAGCTGTTTGATTTTCTAAACTGTATCTGCCAGGCAAGTTGAATGAGTCTATAGGGAAGGGGTTTGCCTGCTAGTTCTGTTATTTATGCCAAAGCAGCTCACTTGAGCATTCGTGCCAATCTTCCCCTGAGATTCTTGACAAAATTTGCCGTGAGTAATCCCTCCGCTACCTACCGGACCATGATAACCAGATTTTATCTCCGCCTGCATGTCACCAACATTCTCGCTTGCCTTTCCATTCTACTCTCCTTCTCTGCCTAATATTCGTATGTGGGGAGATCTGGAGAGAAGCAGGGACGCAGGTTGTCAGATGACCCTCCAGGGACTAATCTGGGATCTAGATTTGGGGCAAGAATTTTATCCAGATGGTGTGGGTTGCAGAAGTTGAACCACTGACTCTGGCAAATCAGAGCACAAAAAATGATAAGAATGGCAGAAACTTTCTTCATGCTCCCTAACTAACTGGTTTATTTAAATGCTTCCCCTACATCCAAAAGCCTCATCCACACAGTTTTGCAGAATATGTATTTGTTTGGCAAATGTGATACACAGCGTTGATGATCCCAGTTCTGCAGCCCCGTACCCACAGTCTTTACCACGTGACTTCTCAGTTCTTCTCGCTAAAGAGGAACAGCCCATCTCCCCATTCTTTGAATCTTGGCTCAGCCGTGTTGATTTGCTTTGACCGATGCTCTAAGACAAGCATGATGTTGTGCTAGTTCCAAGACAAGTTCGCAAGAGTCCCGTGTATTTCCCCTTTCCCTCTCGCACCTCTTCCGTTGCAAAAAAAGGACAGACTCAGACTAACCTGCTCGTCTCCGGAAGAGGATGAAACATACAC
The DNA here is from genome assembly GCF_048773025.1 of Camelus bactrianus. Classification (NCBI taxonomy): domain Eukaryota; kingdom Metazoa; phylum Chordata; class Mammalia; order Artiodactyla; family Camelidae; genus Camelus; species Camelus bactrianus. The sequence continues at coordinate 6,240,231 of NC_133558.1, forward strand.
AGAGCAGAGCCACTCCCAGCCCAGCTCAGCCTAAATCAGCAAACTTGCAGCCAGTTACAGACTTATGAATGAGCCTAGATGTGACCGACACACTCAGGATATTTAATAAATGGTTGTTGTTTTAAGCCACTGGGTTTTGATGCAGTCTCTTATGCTGGAATAAGCAATTAATCCAGCAGGTAAAAGGATGAAATATCTACTTTGGGAGCCCTCCTTTGCTAACAATCTTGGGTGGCTTGTGAGAAAGAAATGAAAAGCTCCGAAGATGATCTAGGCGATCTTTAAGGAAAGAAAATGACTGAACAATACCCGGATAAACTACACCCAGATTCAAGTCTAAAGGCAACAGACACTTTTTCACATACAAGAAGAAACATGTTTTAGATCCCAGTAGCTGTTGGGACATTGTGCTGTACACCAGAAATTGGCATGTTGTAATTGACTGTACTTCAGCTAAAAAAAAAGAAAGAAAGAAGCTACTGGAGAACTAACTTCAGACAATCAACAGATAAGTGCGGTCACTCGGTGCAAAGGACTGTGAGAAGCACAGAAACCACTGAGCTGTCTAAGACCCGAACAAATGTGAGAAGTACCGATGAAAGAACAGACTTTTATCATTTTTAAATTCTGACAAGGTAGAAATGATGAGATTAACAAAAATTGAGGTGGGAGGAGGAGAGTAAGAAGTAATACAATTCTGTTTATTTTCTCTTTTGAAAAAAACTTAGTAGCCTGAGATCAGATGAGGCCATGTAAGCCTGATATATGAAACAACAAACAGTAAGTATTCTTAGAGATATAAATACAATCATTAAACATATAATTGATTGCAACTGGGCGATAGGAGGGAGTATGTAAGAGAAAGTTAAAGGTAACAGATTTCGATTGCTCATTGCAATTCTGGATAAATATCCAAGGGAAATGAAACCAATAGCTCAAAGAGGTTATCAGCACACCCATGATCTTTGCAGTGTTATTCAAATCAGCCAAGATATAGAAACAACCCAAATATCTGTCAAAAGACGAATGGATAGAAAGGATGTGATACATACATATATATATATATATATATAGTTTTTTTCATTCATGAGAAAGAAATCGTGCCATTTGCAACAACATGGATAAACCTGGAGGACATTTTTCTAAGTGAAAGAAGCCAGACACAGAAAGACAAATACTGTAAGATTTCATTTATATATAGAATCTAAAAAAAAAAAATTAAGACAGGAATCAAACTTATAGAAGCAGAGAGTTGAACAGAGGTTACCAGGGGCTCGGGGTATGGGGGAAATGGGGAGATGTTGGTTAAAGGGTACAAAGTTGCAGTAATATAGGGTAAATAAGTCTGGAGGTCTGCTGTACAGGAATGAGGACCGTACTTAATATTGTACTGAACTCTGGAAATACACTTCCAGACTTGTCTCCACACCACTGCTTTTTTCTCACAATAAAGTTAAGTCCGGCTAAATTGCCTGGCCCGGCACCACGCTCCCCATCCTCTGGGCTTTCCCTCTTCCTGCTGCTTCCATATATTCTTCCTTTCTTCTCTGCCCGCCCTCCCCACCTGAAACATTAGTCACGCTTTCAAATCCCACATAAATCCTGGGAAGGACTGCCTGGTCTCTGGAGTCAGAAATACCTTGGCCTTCCTCTGAGCTTCCATACCATGTTGAATTTCTCTTCCCAGACCCAACCATTCATTAGAGTTATTTGTGTAGACATCTGTATTTTCCTATTGTACACAGAAGTCCTGCTCAGAGTCAAGATCTGCCCATTGGGAGATAATTCTCCATGGATCCTATGCTTCTGCACATCTTCCAAGCAGAGGCTCAGGCTGCTTTTGTTTCAGACTCTCTTTGCAAGGATGTTTGCTGTGGAGCCAACAATCTTGGAAGACAGAGGTAGTGTCTTCCCTCAGGGCACAGTCAGGCATGCGTATCTCCTTTAGTTAAAAGTTTAGCCTCCTGAGCTCAGGGTTTCTCTCCTGTAACACACTCTGCGGTATGTACAGACATCATCTGGCCCTCTCTACATGGTCCTTTGGGAACTGAGGCTCAGGGAACCAAATGCTGATACTATGGCTACTGCTAATGCTGGGAAAAATCAAGTCCTTTGTCCCTGACCCAGCATCGTGAACCCATGGCAGACTCTGGCAGACTTTAAAGTAATCCCATGGCACCTGTCTCTTCATATTAATGCCCTGTGATGTCCTTTCCCCTTGAATATGTGTGTAAGAGCTGTGACTTGCTCTTAACCAATAGAATATAGCAAAGGTGACAGGATGTGTGTGATTACACGTACATGATTACAATACATATGTTAGAAATGTCTGTCTTACAATTCTGTCTGTCTTCACTTGCTGGCCTTGAAGAAACAAATGGCCATTTTGGGAAGGTCCACATAGCAAGGAACTGAAGGCAGCCTCTAGCTGAGAACCAGCAAGAACTGGGGCGTTCAGTCCACAGCCTGCTAGACACTGAATGCTACCACCAACCACGTAAGCTTGGGAGCAGATCCTTTTTCCTAGTTGAGCCTCAGCTAAGAACCCAGTCCTGACTAATATCTAGATTTCAGCCTGGCAGAGGACTCAGCTAAGCAAGACCTAAACTTAGAACCCAAAGAATCTGTGAAATCATAGATGTGTCTTGCTTTGAGCCACTAATTCTGTGGTACTATTGTTCCTGAGCAGTTGATGATTAATAACAGGCTAATTTGGTAGCTTTCAAGTAGGGTGAAATCTCAGACCCTTCTGAGTTCTTGACTGTTTTAGCAACAAGGATTGGATGCTGATAGACATACAGTTTTCTGGGACAAGAGGTAGGTTCTTGTGGGATAATTGATGGGAACTGAAGAAAGTCTGTGGAAATTGGCAGTAAACATGTTGCCCAAGTTGTCAACCAGGCAATAAATGATCCTCTACTTCCTTACCTGTTAATGAAGAGAAGTTGTCCCCAGTCCTCAACCTACTGTTACAGGCCAACTCCCAAGAAGCAGGTTCTAAGACAGCCGGCTGAACAGTGTCCTGGTTGTTGCTAACTCTCCTCCCGGAAGGGGAGCCTCCTCACCAGTCTGCCATTCGGCCTCCTGTCTGACTCACTGTGACAACAAACGCTAAGCTTCATCCTGGTGGGGTTGAAAGCACTGACTTCTATCTGGCAACAGTTAGAGACAGAGACAGCCACTTACATTATGCATAAAAGGAGGGAAAATTGCAACTACCATGGACAAAAATCCATAGCCTCGTGGTCATACCTAAAAAAATGCCATGTAGCTCTTTGGGGGAAGTTTTATTCCTCACTCCATCACTAAAAGCAAAGCTGATGCCCAAAGGAACCCTTGGACCTGAGCCTGGTTCACAGATAAGTGAGCTAAATTGAAGCCCCAACTGTGTCCTCTGAGCTGCTGCAGCTGTCCAGCCTCAATGTCACTTTTTGAAGAACCAAAAATGCACATGCTGGCTCTGATCAGTGGGCATAACTCAAGTCCACTCTCACAGTTCTAGCCACCATTCCCCTTGAGGAACTATGTTATATTTTCACTGGCTCTCAGGCTGGAGCCAATGGCCTAATTTTTCAGTCTGCACACTTGGAAAACTGTAGACTGGCAGATTCAAGACACCAAAGAATGAAATATCACTCCCAAGATACATGTGCCCAAACGAAACACTCAACATAGCCTGCCTGTTCATTTCAGGTATCATGAAATTTTTCCCAATCCCACGGCCAAACTGACAGTGGCTTGATCTCTAACACTGCTAAAATTAATGCATCAGTGTCTGGTACAGTTCATCTTATGCACATCAAAAATTCTATTCTCATTCTCTCTCCCTTTCTCATTTTTCTGTCTCCTACTGTCTTTGCGTTCTTAAGATTGTCTGCAGACTAAGAAAAAATAATGATGACATTTGAGTGCTGAGTTAAAGACTTATCAGACTACCTCCAACAATAACTTCATGGAACATACATAAAACGTTAAGAGGAAAAGTGGATTTCTTTATTCCATATAAATTGTTGGCTCCTGAGATAGAATGCTTGCTGATCTCCCCACCTTATAAAAGAATTAGAAAGGCAATATGTTGTCTATTTTTAAGTAGGTTGTTTAAGCTTTCATTTAAAAAAATAATTATCAGTGAATCAAAACTGATTTTAAAAGATGATTCAGCTCAGCTCAGCATCAATCAGACCAGCATCCTCCGGCCACCGTCCTAGAAGAGACGATCCAGTGTGGAGTGGCTTGAGATAGACAGAGGTAGACGGGGGCCACAACCCGTTGGGCGATGTCTGAAGGAGGACACGCACAGCCCAGCAGCAAGCCGTCCAGCGAGAGTGACTCAGCACTGGGCTGCCTCCTGCCTTCCTCCCAGACAGGGGGGACCGCGCAGATGGCTAGCCATTCTCCTCGATTCCGTCTGTCCAGAACAACGCTGCTCACTGATGGTCTTCCTGGGCTGCGGGATGAGAGGAGCGATGTCCGTAGTCCAATCACATCACTCCCAAGGAAGTAGCCACATTCCTTTGCAGATCCATGAGAGGTGGCCTTTCTTTTTGTCCCCTGACTGTCTGTATCAAGTACCTGAGAGCAGTTCAGAAGAGAGGCGGGGAGAGGGAAACGCTCTTGCATTCTGCCCAGAAGTGCTGAAATTACCCCTTCTCCGCCCCACTGGGGCCCTGGGACGCTTCCTTAATTAGGGTTTGTCAAACTCTTTGAAACCTTCAGATGAAAGTTGCTGAAGAAGCACGAGGTGGTGATTACTGTCACTTATCTCTCACTCTTCAGCATGTTCACAGGGTCAAAGTTTCTCACGCAACTTGGGGTCTCAAGCAACTCTCCTTAAAAATGTCTAGCCCCCTTTTCAGTGATTTCCAATTCTGGGCTCCGCTGGAAGCACACGCAAGGAAAAATCGCAGGTGAGCGCGCGCTCGGTAGTCAGACTTTGTAACCATGTCGTCAGCTGCGGCCTGCAAAACCATACTCCCCGAGTAAGCCCTGCAGACCCTCCCCACCCTCTCACTGTTACTTCGTTTCTATTTGGACTATTTCCGTTTCCACGAGCAGTTGTGCTTTGCAGTTACACCCTTAGGACAGACAGGTGTGTGGCTATCTTCTCCTTATTGTTCCTCTTGCCAGGGAGGGTACTTTTCTTGGCACTTGTTGATTTTACTGATGTGTCTTAGGGCACCTGCGAAATCAGCATCTTGGAAACAACTGTTTGCTGCCCAAAAACGAAGCATCACGGTAGTAAAGCCCCAGAACCACTGAGCCCCAGAGCCCGCCTCCTTCTGTTGCGACAAGGGTCCCATCTTACTCCCTGTTGGAAAGCAATTATAACAAGCAAGGATTCAAAAAGAGCTGAAGCCTGAAGATCGCCCTGATTAGCAATGAAAGCCGAGCACACCTGCCTGCATACTGTTGGCACATCAGGGAATGGAAGGCAATTTGGGAGCTGAGGTCCCCCAGACTTAACGGGAGTCTGTGCCAAACAAGGTAAAGGGCGGAGAAAAGAAAAAGCTTCTTGAGTCCTCTGCTGGGAAGTTTTCAGATGCTGTAGTGAAGACCAGAGAACAGTTTGGGACCCATCTAACCCTGACCAAAGTTGATTTTCCATCCAGCAGCTGCCCAAGCCCTAGGGGGGCGCACGCCCTGTCTCACAAAGCGCCTTTGCTAAATTTGGTACCATAACCCCTGAGGGGACTTTGTTTAAACTTTTCCCAATAGTGCCTGCATTCTCTCCCTATCTTCCCCAGAGTTTTCTTTTGTTTGAAACTGCAACCTCATTTTTCGTAACCTCATGAATGGAAAACCAGGAATATTTATTTTAGAAAGAATTCGGGTTATGGAAGAGGCCACATTTGTTGATTTCTTAAATAAAGCTGAAGTTCGCTCTCCATTACTGTAAGGTAAACCCTAGGGCTCAATTCAGATAAGTGTGCTGTGTTTCACTGCCAAAAAAAACATCCGTTTTTTCCTTCAGTCACCGTAAACCAACCACCCTAGGAAAACCAGCTTTGTTGTCCTCAAGGAGCTATTATTGTTCAGAATATTTTACATGTAAGTGAACCCTGAGCGTTGTTCTTCCTTTCTTTGATAATTTGTCACTGGGAACTTCCACTTTTATTTATTCTTCCATTTCTAGCACCTGAGTACTTGTGGGATCTGCAGAAGTACATATTGAAATATGCAAATAGTATATAGCAAGTGAGTGTCAGATGCATGGAAATTAAATCAAATACAGGGGGGAGAAAGAAGCAGAGTGCATTAAAGCTAACTTTATGGCCCCAAGCCGTAGATAAATTGTGGTCTGTGGTAGTTAAACAACAGCTGTTCGGATTTAAAATAAAATTATGACAAGGATCCCCAGAAGATAACACTTCTTGAGGTAACAGCATTTACCTAAATGCATCTGTTAGCAACCAGCCCTGACAAGAGTGTTTATGCGAAAGTTTATTCCCATTTGTTTGCCTGTGTTCCATCATTCTCATTTCCAGTGGACAGCGGTTCTCAGGGAGTGAAATTTATGCTTAGGTTCCAGTGCAACCGCTCCTTCCACGTCTAGGCAGGTAAATTTCTGCGTCAGCTGGTTATGGTCCGTCATGGCCGAGAGAATGTCGTCGAGAAAGACAACACAGTGCTGTGGTGCAGGGAGAAAAGAGCAGGGCCACCCCTCTTTTATCAGGGGCTCACTCAGCCAAGCCCAGGCTTCCTTACACCCGGTGAGCAGCCTTTCTTTAAGAGCTTTATACCCAATAAAGTGCAAACTTTTATATATTTTTCTTCATTTATTGTGCAAGACTTTTATGGCAGACACATAGGAAACCACCCAGATGGAACTTCTAAGAGTGGCAATTGCCGTTTCCCACGACACCTCAAACCTGTGCTCAACTTCAAACCGCTCTGCAAATTTTCTCTCTTTCCTGACTTGCTCCATCTTTTACTCTCCCAAGATCTTCATCTCTGTCCCCTCCCACCACCTTCACCTCCATCGGACCCACTCAAGGGCATGTCCGTAGCAGATAGGTTGTCTACCTAAAAATATATCTCTCTTCCTGCATGGTCCTCAGTAAATAAAATATTTGCCCAAGCCCAAAGAATGCATAAATTCTTTAAACAACTTATACTGCATTTGAAATATGATACTAATTTATATGCTTTAAGGATATTCAAGAAATCAATTTTGAACTAAAAGCTTTCCCACAAAGCTATATATATAGAGACAAAATGCACATGTAGAAGCAGCCTTTTTCCATGCCCTGATGTGAAGAAAAACCTTAATTCAGGGTTTTCAAACACAAATGGACATTGGAAACACTTTGCATTTTTCAAATGAATTTTTTAAAAAATGGGTTAATAAGGAAAGATTATGGTTATTAAAATAATAGAAAAATTTTAGAAATGAAATTAACTTTATAAAATCTGTCAGTGAAAGTCCTGTGCATGTGCCCAAGGAGACATTGTCAAGAATTTTCATAGCAGCATTGCTAAGTAATGAAAAACTGAAAATATGCTAAACCTCCATCAAGGATACAATGTATAAAAGACTGTGATGTATTCACGAAAAATTAAAAATAGTTAATTAAACATTGTATACATCAGCATGAATAAATCCCCAGAGCATAAAGTTGAAGGGAGAAACCGAGTTGGAAGGACAAGTACCGTTCAGTAATATTTATATAAAGTTTAAAAATACGTGCAAAAGAGTACTATGAATTGCTTATTAACATTAATGTATATTATAAAAATATAGCAATATGTACGGAGATGGTAGACACCAAGTTCAGGAAACTAATGATCTCAATTTGAGAGGGATGAGAACATGGCAAAAGGGTAGGGGCCTTAACTGGACGTGTAATGGTTTATTTTTCAAGCTGAGTGATGAGTACCTTGCTGTTCATTACATTATTCAATGTGGTTTTTTTTTCTTTTTAACTAAAAACACTTCATAATTTGAAAATAAAAATGCCATCTGTCAGCCCCTAATACAGCCTTTCTAACTTCCCACTAAGATATATAAATGACGGTAAATAAAAAGAAAATTTCAAAATAATGTTTGTATTAGTTTGCTGGGGCTGCCAAAAATGAAATACACAGACTGGGTCACTTAAACCACAGAAGTTTATCTTCTCACAATTCTGGAGGCTGGAAGTCCAAGACCAAAGTGTTGGCAAGCTGGTTAATTGTGAGGCCTCTCTCTTTGGCGTGCGGATATTTGCTGTGTCCTCGCGTGGTCGTTCCTGATGTCTCTTTGTGTGTCTGAATTTCTTCATCTTATCAGGACACTAATCATCTTGCACTGGGGCTCCATCCATATGACTTCATTTAACCGACATTACCTCTGTGAGGACCCTGTGTCCGAACACAGTCACATTCTGAGCTACTGGGGGTTAGAACTTCATCGTATGAATTTGGGGAATACAATTTGGCCTGTAACAATGTTGAAATCTAAGATCCATAGACAATTGATTCCTAGAATCTGAAAGGAAATAATAGTTATTATAAGGACAGTGGAGCAGTTTGAAAAAAAACAATCAGTATGTTATTCACGTTCCATCCCAGGACTCTCAGCAGCACTGTCCCACCCAACCCCAAGGCAGTGAGATGCTTCACCTCTCAGCACATATTCTTGCCCGAGAAGCAAGGTCCGGGTGTCGTGTTTTCTATCTACTGAGAATGTCAAGCAATTTTCTAAAATACAAAAATTTATTGCCTGAAATAGGTAATATTTTGTACTCCTCTGGGACTTCAAAGTGATGATTCCCCCCCCCCCCCCAATTCTGCAATATTTTTCCATACACCTCCTGTTGGTATGTTTCTGTTTTCTCATTTTCAGAAAAAGATAAATCTTGTCAAACAGAGATAGGATCTTATTCTACCCTCACTGCCCCCGTCCCCAGTAACGTTTATCCTGGGCCAATGAAGCACATGGAAAACTCCATTTCCCAGAACACACTGTACCTGAGGAGGACTACATCTCCCAGGATGCAATGGACCTCTTCAAGTCTTCCCAGCTGCCTGCATCATTTTTGTTTGTTTTTTAGTTACAGTCTCTAAATGGATATACAAAGTGTAAAGGCAGAAATATCATCTGCAATGGAACAAAAATCAGGCTGTCTTCAGATTTCTTCCCATTAGCCCTAAATGCCAGAATACAGTGGAACATTGTTTACAGGATTTTGAAAGACGGGGGGAAAAAAAACCCCTATGATCCTTGAATTTATACCCTGCCAAGTTTTATTTGATGGCAGAAGGCAACAGAAAGAACCTCTGTCATGGGGCAGTTTATTGGTCTTCTCTAATTAAACAAAACCATAACTTTGCTTTTTCAATATACATTTTAAAGATGCAGGAAAAATCATTACCCAAGAATGTTGTTTTCACATTGATTCTGCAGCCAAAGAACAGAGCTTTGCTCTGCAGTGCTTCACCCAGCTGTTCCTTTGCTGCTTCGGATGCTGTTCATTTCCCAGCATCAGAAACGCTTTTTAAGCTGCATTTTCTAAATTCTTGACTTCTTTGATAATCACTTAAAACAGGAAACAATGCTGTTCTGTGCCAGCATTTACTAACAATGACCAAACTTTTCACAGGGCTGATATAAAAAGTGCTCTTTTTGCCCTGCACAAAAGCAAAACCAGCAACACCAGCATAAAGGCCATTTTCATTGCCAAGTTTCTTGGATATTGATTTTTTTGTGTGCATCTTTAAAATGTATATTGAGAAGCCTAAGTATAGTTTTATATATAATTAGTAAACACCAATAAACTGGCCTATTATATATATTTTTCTGACACAAATCTCTATTACTGTCTTCCTTCTAAGACCTGAGAATATTTCTACTTGCGTATGATTTTAAAACAGTATATTCAACAGCATTGTCAGGCTTCCTTTGCAAAGAACAAAATCCACTCGAGCTAGTTTAGAAGCAGGTTTACTGTGAGTTTTAAACAGGTTACTGGATTGTTGGGAAAGCTGGAGAAACAGCCTCTGGGTTAGCATCAAGAATGAATCCCGAAGTCACAAAACTCAGCCAGCAGAGGAGCCTCTTCTGTGACGAGGAAGGCTCATCCCAAAGGAGGAAGCAACCACCTCCTGAGCTTCACCACCACCATCCCAACCAAGAAGACTGCTGTTGTCTCCACCAGCAGGTGGACCCCCTCTCCACCCGCCCCTGCAACCCTGGACTGCAACAACAATTAAGACTCTTACAGATGCTGCAACAGAAAAACCAATTTCCCGCCCATCCGTGCCTGTAGGAAAATGAAGCAGCAGAAACACAGCCTCTTCGTCAGTTCCACCTTCCAAATCTTAGGTGAGTGCATCGAATTCACTACTTTCCACAAAATAAATTATACTCAGAATCTTACATACAAAGGATTCTGAGAAATAGACCAGAATGCACCCTAGAACAGGTTGGAAAGGATATTGAGTCTACCATAATCACAATAATACAACCCTAATTGTATTCTTAAATATATGGTAAAAAAAGATTAAGGAAATACCATGATTCTAATGGTCCATTAGAACTGCTTGTAACTGAAGATAAGGGTTACAATGGTAATAATATTAATAATAGTAATATTAATTGCTAACATTTGATTTCATGCCATGTGCCAACCAATATTCCATATGCTTTATGGGCATTACGCCGTTTAATCCTTATAACAGCCCTAAGGCATGTGCTCTTTCTGGCCTCAATTTACAAATGAGAGAGCTGTGGCATCGACAGGTGAGTAATATGCTCAAGGTCACATACTGCTGAGGGATGGAACCAAGAGTCTAACCTGGACAGTTCCCCCCCCGCCGAGACTGCCTCTCTGCTGGATATTTTATTCAGTAGTTCTGAGGTGGCGTCCAGGAGACTAGGCTTTTAATAAGCTCTCCAGGGTGATTTTCATGGACAGCAAAGTTTTAATAATTTCCAGTATCTTTCAGTTTTAGATAACCAGCATGTATGAGTTTTATAACAACGGATGTAATTCTGCATGCATCATAGGATCACTGCCAGGTAAATAATCCACATACAGCAAAAGGGCTGAAAGTATTACCAGGGGTGATCTCCGTGTAGTGAAAAGAGTGAGTGGTGTTTTCCCGTCTTCTCCTTTTTGTATTTTCCAAGTGCTCCACTATAAGCATTACTTTTATTTCATGTCTACCTTGGTCAAGTTCGATCTATCCATCCAGAGACCATTCACACGGGCATCCCAGGGTTAAAGATGTAATCTCTTTTTGCTTGTTTTTTTTTTTTTTTCTTTTCATTTCTTTTTTCTTTCCCTTCCCAATGCATTTTAGTTTAAAATCCAGAATGGAAATGGTAACTTAAAATTTCCTAGTCTTTTGACCAGCCTAAGACAAGAAGGACAAAATAGTGACCACATCAACTCGAGGATTTTATTTGTATTTAATACATTAGAGATCGTCAAAAAAAAAAATTGAGAAGTTGATTCCGAACGTGTACTTCAATACCTGTTGATCACACTTTATCTAATTCCCTCTTTTTCCTGACGACCTCCATCCCTCCCCATCTGTAAATGCAAAGGGGACCTCACCGTGCTGTGGGTGTGCTGATTTCAAGAGCGCAGCTCACGGGAGAAGGACAGCCGGCCCCGTGCCCTGGTCCAGTCCGGCTGCGTCACAGGCTCGAGCTCACAGCACGCTTGGCATCCACGGCTTCCACGAGCCCACTCAGCAACCCTAATACATCATCCAAGCAAACATTAATATTTTACCTCAGTTATCAAGTGTGCCCGTTCAAACTTTTATCTAAAACATTCTTTATCATCTTTTCATTAAGTTCTCAAGAGCTAATGGTTTCTGAGTTCCTTGGGTAAGGATGATGTTCTGAATAATGAAAGCTCATTATTTCTCCACAGAATGCTTGTTAATTCAAATGATGATATTAAAACTATAGTAGCCTTTAGCACTGGGGTGATTTCTAGCATACTTTATCATGTATCAATATATACTCTGTTTGTCAAAACTGCCCAGGGCTGGGGCTGACATTCTCTCTGGAGGAGTCTAGTGCTTCAAAAGGCACTGAATACACCAAGGTGACAACTGGCAGAGTTTGCGCCTCTAGGAAATGGAAAGATGAAACTTGAGTGCCACCGCCTCCCTTGATTCCCTCGTTAGTATTCATAAAGGGACCGTGCCCTCCTCTCTCTGCTCCTCACGGGTCTCCCTTTTGAATGGAATAAAAGGAAATCAATATTTTGAAAAGGAAGCCCACATAGGGGACTCTACACATGAGGTGTTATTTATTTCCATTTAACCGATCCCAAAATAATCTGCGCACACACACACAAAGACTGGTTTAGTGAGACACACACACACAGACTACACTCAACACAGCGCTTAAGGTGGTTATGACATTCCTGGGCAAAAAGGTGTTGGTCCTCTGGGCTGTTTTTAATAGGGCATTATTTTATTTTGGGTCTCTTTAAATACATCTTACTTGACCTCACCCCAGTTTCTACAACCAAGCAGATTCCCACAGCCGCAATATTGCTGTAAGCTTCTTGACTGGGTCCCCTCTTGTCCGGTTTCCACAGCAGGATACAGGCACGTATCTCATTTTATTGCTCTGTTCTACTCTGCTTCGCACATAGAGCGTATTGGGGTTTTTTTTGGGTTTTTTTACACATTGAAGCTTTATGGCAACCCTGCACCCACCAAGTCTACTGGCACCACTTTTCCAACAGCATTGGCTCACTCCATGTCTCTATGTCAGATTTTGGTAGTTCTCACAATATTTAAAGATTTTTATTATTGTTGTATTAGTTTTGGTGACCTGTGATTGGCGATCTTTGATGTTCCTATTGCAAAAAGATGACGACTCGCTGAAGGCTTGGACGGCGTTTGGCATTTGTTCAGCAGAAACATTTTTAGCGTTAAGTGCATTTTTTTGGACACAGCGCCCTTGCATACTTACTAGTGTAAATAGAGCTTTTTGATACGCACTGGGAAAGCAAGACATTCATGTGACTCGTTTCATCGTAATGTTTGCTCTATTGTGGTGGTCTGGAACCGGACCTGTAATATCTCCAAGGTCTGCCTGTACTTCTAATGTTGACAAACCCACACTCCTCCCCTTCTTACCCTTTTAATTAAAAGGTTATATATAAATGAGGTGGGGGAGGGTATAGCTCAAGTGGTAAGGTACGTGCCTAGTATGTACCAGGTCCTGGACTCAATCCTCAGTACTTCCATTAAGAAAGTAATTAAGTAAACCTAATTACCTACCCCCCTCCAAAAAAATAAAACAAAAATACATGAGAACAGTGCCTTAGAAAAAGGTTATAGGCAACTGAGAAGCAGATTGCCAAGAGGACCACACTAAGAGAGTCAGCCACGCCCACGACAACCCACATGAACTCTGCTCCCAGTCAGTGAATTTCGCGTGTCGTTTCTACCCCACTCACTCTCCACCTTCCTGTTATTGTAAAGCTTTGCACAAAATAGAAAATTGCTTCCTTCTGGCAACTTTTCAGATTCTTCCGTATGTCCTGCATTTTGGAAGCACCTGAAATGCTAGTCTCCGAGCAAGTCTCCAAGGAGAGGGCAACTTTCCCCAAACTAGGCATTTTACTTTTCTGAAACGGTATAAAGTGTGAAGAATCTCACCTGTGCCTCCCTCTAGAACCTGGGAGGAATTGTAATTTTGAAAACCAAGCCATTCTCTAAGTTGCTTGGAGCTGCAAGGTCAACGCTTGGGAGCACTCGTGTGTGCTGCAACACGCGTTTCTGTACCATCGTCTCTTAATTATCTCTCCTGTGGAAGGCTAGCCGGACGTCTGCCCACAGGCACTGTCATCCCAACATGGTGAACTTTCTGCATCATAGCTGCACTTTTAGAACAGTAACTATCCGAAAGAAAAGGATCTACATGCATTACTATAGTTATATTAATTGTACCACTCAATGTTTTTTTGCATTTTACATTAATCATGTTAGGCAATAGAATGATGCTTATTTGAAAAAAGAAAAAGCCACTTTGTTAATCCAATGTCTTAATGGTAAGGAGCATCTGAGTGAATTTATTCTAGAAGAGCAAAAGCAGCCCCAGAATACTTGGGTCATTGGGTCAATTTAAGAAAAATGTGGTTTAAGAAAAATATGTGGGTCATTTCCCATTGCATTCTTAGTTTTCAACATCCTGTCTCAGTATCAGACCATGTTAGTCGATCATTCCATTTGGTCTCAAAGCCTGCTGCATCCTTTCCATACAAGACCCAAGAAATAAAATCACGTCAGTTTGTTTTCACTATTTCCAGCCTCATCCTCACCCAGGCAATCTTTTAAAAGCTTGCGCTTTCTTGAGAATAGGTAACTTTAGGACAAATTAAATATGAAACATTTGGAAAATCGACTTATTGATATCGAAGAATAGCAAATTAATTTTCAAGAAGAAATGATGCTTACTGAGACTGACCCAAAACTGGCTAGAAAGCTAACGTAAAGGAATGTTCTGGGTAGATTCCACTTTCAAACCATTTCTATTTTTATTCAAATTTGCAAAGGACAAAGCCAATTATAAACATTTGCATGGTTAATACTTATAAGGACTTTTTTCTTTAATCTAAGAGCATCAGCAATGAAAACATAGAGGTAAAATTCATTCCCCCATCCTTACCCCGCCCAAAAAAAGTAAGTTTAACTGAATGCTGTACATACGAGAATGTATGTTTTCAGAGCTTGGGTGTGTTTTCTGTTTTGAATACATGAATATAAAATTCACTGTATAAAATGACTCACAAGTGGGGCCCTACGTATCATCCTCAACTATTTAGAATATATTGTATTAACTATCACAAATAAACCTGCTCGGATGTAAACTGGGCCAGTTGATGTTCTGTCGGCTTTCTTGCTCAGCTGAAGAGCCTTGCTGACTTCTATCTTAATATATATATAAAATATATATTTCTTTATGATCTGCAAATTATTTCTAAAGAAGGAGATTTATTCCTCTTTTCACACTTTTCAGCCATATGTGTTGCTGTCTACAGAGTAGAGCAGGGATCAGCAGACTTTTTCAATAAGGGTCGGAGAGGAAATATTTCAGGATTTTGGGACCACGGGGTGACTGTTGGAACTACTCACTCTGCCTTTGTAGTGCAAAAGTAGCCGTAGACAGTACCTAAGTGAACGAGCACAGCTGTGGTCCAGCTAAACTTTATTCATAAAACTCGGCAACCACCCAGATTTGGTCCGTGGAACATAGTTTGTTGACTCCTCTCAAGGAAAACGTGTCTTAAAAGCATTTGCTTTACACCCAGGGCTCTTATAATTATTTGCAACACTCACTAAAACTGTCAGTGAGAACAGAATTACATTGCTTAACCATTTGTGATGAAGTCACATCAAGTCAGATTCTTCAAGCACCTAAATGACTCCCCAGACAAATGCCTTTATTCGTAAACACCACATACATCAACCCAATATGTGATGCTTAAATGGACTGTTGACTTTACTTAACTAAAACCCAATCTTTACATTAAAATATTGGAGACTGAGTATCAGGAAGGAAAAATCTGACATAATGACACATTTTTTTAGAGCAAGCACTCCTGTTATCTCTCTGTTGCTGCAATTATCCAAGGAAAGCCACACCCGGGCCTTTAAAGAATGAAAATGATGTCTTGAGTGACGTGCCCGCCTACTCGAAGTATTTAAAGAACTAAACAAGGTCTAAGGCTTTCGTCTTGGATGGCACAGGCAGTATGGGAGGTCTGGGTCAGTCTTCCACACCATGAGGGTTAGCCCCCTTCAACACTTGCAAAGGAAACTAAGGAACAGAGGTCACGGTTTATCTAAAAATGAAATGCATTGTTGGAAATCAACCAACTGGGCATTCTCAAGTTGGAAAGGGCCTCCAAGATTCTGTAGACTGGGGAAGGCTCTTAACTTTGGACCTAGGATAGAGCTTCAGTTGGTTTCCAAAAATTGCCTACAATTAAAGGCAACATTGGGGTGCTTAATATCTGAGTGTCAAAATATCTATTTAATGTTTTCTTTTGTGAAAGTCTATTACATCCATCCATTCTCAAAGAAGCTGTTATCCCTTATGGTGGGTTGAATTGCAGCCCTCAAAAAGACATATCTGAGACCTAACCCTGTGAATGTGACCTTCTTTGGAAACAAGGTCTTTGCAGGTGCATTAAGTCAAGGATCTCAGTATAAGAGCATCCTGAGTTTAGGGTGGCCCCTAAATTGAATGACTGGTGTCCTTACATGAGAAAAGAAAGGAGATCTGGGACACAGGGAATAAGAACACATGAAGACAGAGGCAGAGACCTGAAGTATGTGGCCCCAAGCCAAGGAAAACCAGAGCCCCCAGAAGCTGGAAGAGGCAAGGATTCTCCACCAGAGCCTCAAGAGGGAGTATGGCTTACCCTACTGATTGCAGAATTCTGGCCTCCAGGACTATGAAAGAATACGTTTTTGTTGTTTTAGGTCCCCTAGTTTGTGATCATTTGTCATAGCAGCACTGGGAAATGAACACACTCCACAGAAAGCTGAGACCCAATGTCACACCAGAAGCACAGCAAGGGTCACAGCAGTGTCCGAAGGGAACTGAGCAGCTCAGGGACAAGACAGTGGCCTAAGAAATCAGGCCTGTTTTCTCCAAGTCAAGTACTCAGCCCTCTGCTATCAGTAAATCATGTGCACACTCCTGGGCCAGACTGTGTGGAAGAGTCATTCTGTGCTTAAATTATTTCTATAGCTCTTAAATGGTCCCATAGCTTAACTTAAATACTTCCATTGACAGGGCTCTCACTACCTTACAAGACAGTCTATTCCACTTTAAAGTAACTCTGATTATTAGAAAGCTTTTCTTTATATGGAATTGAAATTCACCTACTTGTAGTTTTTACCCATTAGTTACCCACTAACCCTCTAGTTTACTCATTATTTATTTATTTTTGGGGGTTGGGGGGGAGAATAAGACCATTAGGTCTATTTATATATTATTAGTGGATTTTTTTTCAACGGAGACACTGGGGATTGAGCCCAGTACCCCGTGCATGCTAAGCACGTGCTCTACCACATAAGCTATACCCTCCCCCTAGTTTACTCTTTAGTTCTAGTTAACTTCTTGGGGCAAGTAGAACAAGCCTGTTTCTTCCTTTCTATGACAGTTTTCCACTGCTGCAGGGGTTAGCCCACCATTTCTGTAAAGGTCCAGAGAGCAGTGATTTTAGGGTTTTCAGGCCATACTGTGTCTGCCAACTCTGCCGTGGCGGCCAGAGCAAGGGCAGACAACGTGCGAGTAAGCAGGGTGACTGTGTTCCTACAAAACTTTACTATGACACTGAAATTTGAATTTCATATCATCTTCCTTTGATTTTTTTTTCAATGACTTCAAAAGAGGAAGACCATTTTTCACTCACAGACCATACAAAAACAGACAGTGAACCAGATCCAGCCCCCAGACTAGCCTTTGCCAACCCCTGAACTATTCCATAGTGGATTTCATGCTTCCCCTTACCTGAGGTTTTCCCTGCTCCAAATGCAACATTCGTGGTATTATCGACTTCTTGTAAAACATGGTAATACCTTTTCATTATTCCAGCCTAAAATTTCTTTCTTTTGGTTTGTTTTTGTCTTTTTCGGTGCATGCAGCCATTAATCACATGCATTGAATTATCTGCCTGACAGTATTCTAATCCCTTAAAGATTCATTATCTCTTTTGACCCTCAAGCCAGTCCTTAAAAGGAAGGTGTTATTAATTTATTTCTTACCTTGTTCCAGAAGCTAATATTATCCCTGTTTTATAAATGAGGCAACTAAGACTCACAGAAGACAAGTGGCTTGTCCCAGATCACGTGGTTAGAAAATGACAAGAAGAAGGCTCTGAAGAGGCATCTTCTAGCTCCTCTCCCAGATCACTTCGAACCACACCATGTCCTCTGCAGCTAGAGGTCTTGTAACCCTGTAGAAAGCGAATGAAGCTGATCCAACATGACTCACGGTTGGGGAGCCCATGAGGCTTCTAGAGATCATCACTTCTCTTTCTGTACTTTTGAACAATCTTTCCAGGAGACTGATCCAGCATCGCATCAGAATTAGAATCGAGGCCATCCGTTTGGAGGTTGCAGAATCATCCTCTTGCCTCTTCTGAGAGCTCTCAAAAATCTCAAAGAAAGGGAAATCCAAGCTAAATCAAGACTTAGAGGAAAAAAGAAGGACGTTGGTGGAAGGCGAGGTGGGATTAACAAAGCAGCTTGTCTGCAATGTGCCAAGTCCTGCGTAATCAAACTAGCCACTGACTGGTTTCCAACGGTGAAGTTGCCACCGATCTAGCTGGGGGAAAGCGAGTCTGTTTAGTCAGCATACTCAATGCTGTTCCCCCGGCTCAAATCCAGACACAGAAACTGACTTCACCTATATTCCGAAAGGAAGACAAAACACACAGAAGGGGGAGTGGGGAAGCACCAGCCTCCGGTAGTTCTGAAGGTGGGGCTGGTTCTCACCTGCTGGCATCATCTTGGTACAATTAAGGTATCACTCGAAGCTTTAGAGAGTGGAACTTTTTCCCTTACGTAACTGAGAAACTGTCTTTGGAAGCAATCATAAGGGGGCTGTTTCAGAACTGTTTTGCAAACCGCACCTTTGAAAGACTAAGAGCACATTCTCCTCTTCACAAAGCAACCGCGGTCATTTGGATGCAGGAGTTCTGAGAGACTCGTATAAAAATCAGTACTGCTGCTTCACAGTCTTTGAAACATCTTGTCATGAGTTCTTTCTGTCACCTTTTTAAGCGGAGTTCAGTTCTAACCAAAAATTTTAAGGTGAGCTAGTGTCTTGGTGACCACGTGAGTTTTAAAACATTACCTTAGCCCTTCTCTGTTGGAATATTGTCTTGACACTGTTGGCACGTCCTTTCAGGGGTTAAAGTGCTACCTTTCAATGTAGGGTTCAAGTACAAATCACAAATACTCCTGGGTTTACTAGAGCCCACCAGTAACTCTGCTTTTCCTAAAATGTGCATAAAATGCTTTGTGATTTAGGGATGGCTGCCTTCACTGGTGTCCGTGTGCTGACAAGAAAAGGCTCTCTCTAAGGGGACTGCTTGAGAAGCATTAGTTCCTATCTACTGGCCTGGTCCAGGTGGTTGCCAGTCCACTGTCTGCAGACCATGCACCAGAGGCTGGTGGCAGACTGGTCCCAGCTCTGTTTCATAAACACCCAACTCTGACACCTCTGCGCCGTACTTGCCATAAACGCCAGCAGATAATGTTCTGGCTCCCAGCTATCATGGCTTTGTTTCTAATAGCACAGCCCAGTCAACACAGTTGGGGACAAAAAAGTTTTAAAAAATGTGATGGCCTTAACTTACTTACTCTTTATGGAAAGAATCGATTTGCCCTTGTATATAAGGTTTTATCAGAATACGAAATGCTGCAAAGTTTAAATGCCATGGGAAGGGCCTACATACTTTGAATCTCTGATGTCAGTCTTATGAAGACACTGCCCCTTCTGTTATAATACACATTACATGATCAACTCTCTACCTACTTGTGTTACTTGTGTTACTTGTTACTGGCCTCCCGAAGCTAGAGTGAAAGCTCCTGGAGGGCAGAAATTCTTTTCATTTCCTTCCCTGGTGCACGCTAAGCACCCGGAACAATGTCTGGAACATAATTGGCACTTCGTATGTATGTATTTAATGAATGGATGAAAGGATGGATGGATGAAAGTATGGACAGATGGATAAAATGATATTCTTTACTAGATTGTGAACATCTGGTAGCAAACTCTAAAAGTAATACATGCCCACTGCTAAGTAAAGTTCAAACAAACAACCTGTAAAAAAAAAAAAATTATGACACTATTTAGGGGGATTTGAACACTGAATATTTTATGTGAATAAAGTATTGCTTATTTGTTGAGGTATGGAATGCATTCTAGTTATGGTTTACATGTTGAAATGCTTAAAAATATAATGATGGCTAGGATTTGTTTCAAAATACTCTGGGGCAGAGGGAGGGCAGTGAGTGGAGATATATGTGAAACAAGATTGGCCGCGAGGTGATCGATATTTTGGGGTGATGGATATTGGAAGAATATTATATGACTGTATTTATATTTGCATATGTTGGATTTTTTTTGTAGTAAAAAGTTAAATATTCAAGTCATAAAAAATCGGCAAACAGTTAAAAGTAAGACTCCCTCCCGTCTCTGAACTCTGAGCTATTTTCACTTTAAGGAAAAGCAACAGCTGCTCAGCACCTGAAGGACAGCAAGCTCTATTCTAGCTACTAGAGGTAGGGCTGTTAGGAAGTGCCGGTGTGCTGGTGGGAGAAGCAGACGGCAAATAACTTTGCAAAGAAAGAAATACACGAGGCAGTTTCAGAAAGCGGTAGGTGCTTTAAGAAAACAAAACCAGGAAGGGAGGGTATGTAGCTCAAGTTGTAGAGCGCGTGCTTAGCATGCACGAGGTTCCGGGTTCCATCCCCAGTTAACCTCCACTTAAAAAAATTATAGCTAATTAAATAAACCTAATTACTTACCCCCACCAAAACAATAACAACAACAACAACAACAAAAAGAAAGACAACAAAACAAGTAATTCTCCCCAGAAGCGATCCGCGTTCCCGGAGGCGCTTACCGCACGCATATACACACACGTGTGCGTCCGTGGAAGCATGAGCGTCGTTAACCCGTATTTCAGACACCCCTTCTCCTCAGGAGCAGCCATGCTGCTCTGTACTTTGCTTCTTTCCCTGAACAAGACATCCCAAAGGCCGGTCTGTGTCCAGTCTGGGACCTCTTGAGAGCAAGGACCTCCGGGAGTTCCCTTTGCTTCCCCGCACACACGTGGCTTAGCGCCAGGCACCCGTCAGACCCTCAGCTAGTGTTTAATGAATCGAAGACTTGATCAAAAGCGGCTGAACACTGGCCTCACCTCCTTCTCGTCGTCTCTGCACCTCTGTCTCTCTTCCTCCAAAGGTGGCGTGGAAGGCAGGTCCGCGGAGCTGCGTGGAGCCTGGCGCATGGAGGGCCTTCGACAAATGTTTCCCAGAGGAACTTGGGACAGGATGAGAATCACAGCAAGGCAAAGCCTGTCAGGCCACCTCCTCAGTAATGACAGCTGGGCACCTGGGGGCCCCGCTGGGAAGGAAGTGATGCCGCGTCCCCAGCAGGTGCTCTCTGACGCGGGGACATAGAAAAGCTGTGTTTACCGTGCGTGCTGCATGGCCGGGGCTGGTTTTGATTTTGGGGGTGGGATTTTTTTTGTTTGTTTCTCTGACCAGCTCGAGCTGTTTTAAATACTAGACCCTTTCAATAATAGATTTGCTCCAGGAATCATCTTTAATCCTCACCAGACCACCTAGGGCTGTTCCATGAAATCACTGGGAGGTGAAGACTGTGTTTTTAGCAGTCTTACTGATTCTGCTGCTATTTCGCTGGATGGCATTAACAGCAGAAAAGTTACATGAGTGAAGTGGCCACAGATAATGTGAGTATTGAACTTTGCTTCTTTTTAAATGGCTTGAGACAGCCTACAGGTATTTAAATATGTCCTTTAAAAAAAATAACTGAGTTCTTGAATGAATACCAAAAGGAAAAAAGAAAAGAAAATAGAGTGAAAAGGAAAAGCAAGCCACTGTAAATGGAAATTTATTTACACAGCTCCTAGCATCACTCATGGTTGAGTTAATGCCCTACCTGTGTACACAGAACTGAGGAATGTGAAGATATTCTTACCACTAATGCATCAAGGTCAATACACTGTGCTTCCACGGCAGGTTATGGTATTTGAAAGACAGAAAGATCAGTCCAAACAGTAGACCTAGAGCCCCCATCTTCAGCCCAAGATCCTGTTGAATTCTCCCTTTACAAAGCCACTGAGAGGACTCATTTGAAGTAACAGTAGGGTTTAGGTTGGAAGGGAGCTCAGACCTTGCCATGAATGCTGTGTGTGTTGAGTGAGCTGTGTATGTTGGAGGGTGTGTGAGTATAAAGAAGAAAAGAGGGTGGAGAATGTATACAAGTGTGAGATTGGGTGGGAAGATATCAAGTAAGTGTTCTCTTAAGCTTACCACCAAAATCACCTGAGAAACCGGGACTGGCCGAAGTGCTTGAGGTCCACACAGGAGGGACACCATTGTCTGTAACAAAACACAGACTGGGTACTTAAACAACAGACGTTTGTCTTCTCCATTCTTGAGGCTGGAAGTCGGAGACTAGGGTCAGTTCTGGAGAGAGCCCTCTTCCTGGCTTGTAGATGGCCATGTTCTCCCTGTGTCCCCCAGTGACCTTTGTGTCTGGGCGGGGGAGGGAGGGAATTTTGTCTCTTCTTTCAAAGGCACTAATCCCATCATGGGGACCCTACTCTCATGACCTCATCTAAATCTAACCGCCTCCCAAAGGTCCCCACCTTCAAACACCATCACACTGGGAGTCAGGGCTGCAACCTCTGGATTTTGGGAAGATACAAACATTCAATCCACAACCACACCTAAAGCCATTTTAGCACTTTGTAACTGTATTTCATTTGATTATTATGAAAATATATATATTTAAAGAAGCACTTTGATTCATGCTTGCTTTAAGATGATCGTTCATTTGACATTCAAGAAGTTCTCATCATCATTTACTCTGTGCCGGGTGCCACGGTGGCCTCGGGAGACACAGAAGGAATCAAGATAGCTGTGGTCCGCTGTCCTCGTGGGGCTCACAGTCTAATGAGAGAAGGCGAAAGACAATGAACAAGTAAGCCAACAAATAAATAAACAAGCAAGTAAAAATAAATCAGTCGCCACTTGGGATTCTGCTTTGAAGGACAAAGACAGGGTTCAGTCCTAGAGAAAAGGGTGGAGGAGTCCAGGGGTCGACTTTAGATGAGGTGCTTAAGGAAGGCATCGTTGAGGGGGTAACATTTAAGCTGATACTTGAAAGGCGAGGAAGAGGGTCCCAGCAGATGGAAGGGCAGAGGTGAAGCCCTCCAGGCAGAAGAGAGTTTGGCCTGTTGTGGGAACCCATCGAGGCCCTTGTGTCTGGAACACAGCAAGTGAGGGGGCAAATCACACAGCATGAGGTTGGGAGGTCGGCCGGACAAGACTGCATGGAGCTTTGCAAGCCAAGGTGAGGCATTATTTCATTCCAAGGATGATGGAAGCCATCCTCGAGCTCTAAGCCAGGGGAGAGGTGGTTTGCTTTGTGTGGTTTGTACACTTTTAGTTCCTGTGAAGCAGTTACTAGACAGAGATAAGGAAGGCAGGCGGAGACAGACACGAGGGTCATGAGTGATGGGGGAAAAGTGCTGTGGATATTTTGAGTCCACACGGATTCCTGCAGCCTTAGTGGTCTTAGAAAACTCTTTGTAGACCTAGTGGTGCTTAAAAAACATTTTTCAGGTGATGAAGGGACTACGCATTCGGCAACCATTTGTTGGACATCTACTTAGATGGGTCGTGTGGCCACAGTACAAAGATGAGTAAGACAAAAACCCTGCCCACCAAGAGCTCTCCGGCTGGTCAAGGACACTGAGAAGGACACAAAAGATGTTAAGGGAACCTATTAAGGGTTCTGAGAGGGGTCACCCTGCAGAAGTAGGGGGGGCGTAAGAGGTGGAGCCCCCGCTGGGGAGGCCAGGTAGCAGGGAGTCTGGTTCAGAAAAGAGATGGCTGAGCAGACTTCTTGGTAAACTAGGAGGATGTGCCCCAGGGGGAGAGGCAGTGCAGGATAAGGAGACATGTGAGCAGGGTCTGTGCGGGTCTCCATGCTGGTGAGGGTGGCGGACAGTGACGGTGAAGGATCTATGTGCCAATAAGAAGAGGGCTTTGCAGAAACACACTACTATACATAAAATAGATGAACAACACAGTCCTCCCTCTAGCACAGCAAACTATATTCAATATCTTGTAATAGCCTCTAATGAAGAAGGATATGAAAAGGAATAAACGTACAACTGAATCACTATGCTGTACACCGGAAATGAACACAACATTGTCAATTAATTATACTTCAATTAGAAAGAGAGAGAGAGAGAGGAAGAAGACTCAGACGGATGTCTTTAGAAAGAAGCGTGAAGAACAATTTGCAGAGACTAAAGACAGAGTTGAAGTCTGATGCAATGGCCCAGGCAACAACAGATAAATCAGAGGCAAGATTATGAGAGTCATAAAGGTAAGAGTGCAGGACAGCCTTTTGTCGTGTTCCCTAGACCACCAGGTACAACACTGAACACACGGTATTTAAAAAATTACGGTTAAACTGTATCAAGCACACATAATTGCATATGCTAATACACAAACTGTCCAGTTCTGGATTTAGCATAAGATAATATACCCCCCCGGAGAAGCAAAGAGCTAGGTGCCATTCTTACATATTTATAAGACCCAAACAGGTTAATGTATATTCTTGACATCACAGATTTATTTCTATGTTAATTCACTTTCAGAAAGCATGTATAACCATAATATACATGGTGAGAAAGTAATTTTATTCATATGTTTGGACATAAAAAATATCATTACGCAGCCTAATAATCCCAGTTGACAGTCAGAATCATTTTTTTAAAAAAACAGATATATTAAGAAAGAATTCAAGAAAAGCAGCAACCGAGCTCTGATCTGGCCCCTCTCTTTTGCCGGGTGGCACTGATTTATATCAGCCAGTACAGTCATTTGCAAGTTCATTTCATGATCAATGCCTGGCCAAGTTTGCCTTTATACATTATGAAAGGTTGTCTCAACATTTGCATTTGTGCAGGCAGGCTTGCTAAAAGCACTCTGACTGCCTGTACTTTGCAGGCAACTGAGAAAGCGGTTTATCATTTTTTGCCTCTTTTATTTACCTTTTTTTTTTCTACCTGCCAATGACAGTGATTGGTCTCTGGAGAGACACCAAAGTTGTACTCAACACCATTTAAAAAATCCAAATGGGATCATTTTAGACGTTGATTCAGATCTTTTCCAAAACTGGAAAGCGCATGTTTATTCTGTTTGGATAACTTTTAGATTTTTCTAAAGAGATATAACCTATAAGGCATGAAAGTCAATCAGGGAGCGCTCTGCTACCTTTGCCAAGAGCTTGCGGGGTCCCAAGCTCAGGCCAGCCTCGGTCCAGCCAGTGAGCTAGGGGGAAATCTTGTGTTTCTGGGGGCAGAGCTGAGCCCCTGCATTTCCCTCCACCCCCACTCGGCAGAGAGGGAGAAAGGGTCCACTCTTTGGAACCAAGGATAATTGAGAGAACTTTGTAAGCTGGCGTTTTCTCTCTTTTTTCATCCTCACTTCTCTTTACTCCCAAAGTTTAAACAAGTGATACGTGGCTGGCTTTCCCCACAGCCCACCTCAGCCAACCCTCCTTTTGGGTAAACCTCAGCTTCCTGGCTGGCCTGCTGGAGAAACTGGTTCGACACACCCAGGGGAAAAATGACAGCTTTTCACAGCAAGCTGCCCGGGCGTAAATAGCGCAGGGGAGCGTCCGCAGGCCCCAACCTGCCTTTTCAAAGTGTCAGTGCAGCCGGCCTGCTAGACCTCTTCAGGGAGAATCAGCCACTCTTTACTTAACTTTCTGGAAAGCAGTTTAACCCTGTTTACAACCTAAACAGATCACAGGTGAGGGGCTTTGCCAGTCTCAGGCCTACAAGTGAGTGACCAGTGCCCCCTCCCACTGAAGGCTGGGGGTTCCCTCCTCTTTCTGAGTGGCCCTGGGAGCCAGGCAGAGGCAGGGGAGGGCAGAGCTAAACAGAAGGGAAGTTAGCTTCGTGAAGAATGAGGTGTCCAAAAACCTGGCAAAAGGCCTATAGCTTTGTGCCTTGAGGTTAGAGAGCCAACTGCTTTTCCCGGAACTTGCTCCAAATTTCACACCCGTTTTTGCAGATGTCTGCTATGTGGTGAGCTGTGTGAGCTCCCGGACAAGGGGGACAAAGTAATTTTACAGTAGACACAATTTATTGACAAGCGCTGAAAGAAGCTAAACTCATTCAGGGTTTATTTAACTGTTGCGTTGATCACGAGAAGTGCCTGGCGTCCCCACAAAACACCCCCAAATGTACATTTAAGTTCTTTACAGGCCATATTTAAACCTGGGAGATAGAAGTGGCTTTCTAACTTAATCGCATCAGTGTTTGGGATTTTAAAATGAATATGTTATTATTTCCATGTAAGACTCTGAGAGAAATAGTGAGTGTGAAAATTAAAAGTATGCTGTTGTCCTTTTAGACTGAAGGCTACCGGGGGAATAAAAAGGGGGGGAGGAGGGCATGTCAGGTTAAGTGTGGGGAAGGGAGAAAAGGAACGGGGGAAAAATAGATTGTCACTTCTAGATTACAATTTCATTTCACTTTAATAAGATTTTAAGTTTGGTTTGTTTTGCAAGTCCAATGATATAGCAACAGGGGCTAAAGACCTTGGGATGGGCCATCGCATGAGACGACTTACTAAAGGTTGGACCTGTTTTATGTATTACTTTTAATACACTTTTCATAGTATTTACTGCAGGAGTCTCTTTGGGGAAATTAACAATGGAACAATTTCTATATTTAAGAACCACAAGTTCCCATGTATGTCAAATTAACCCATTGTATATAATATCACCCCAGTATTAGGGAGAGGGAAGAAAATGTCATTAAAACAGAGTTATCGTTATAGAGTTATTTGTTTTTTCTCTACTCCATTCAGTAGATGGTCATAGAAATCTCTGCCTTAGCCTTCATTTTGTCTTTAAGACATGAACTGATCACATGCTCTTGATATATTATGTTTTTTTGTTACTAAATAGCTTTCCTATAAGGAACAATCAATGGCAGTCAAATTAAATAATTATAAACAAATTCTGTTTTACTATCTCTATACAAAAGTACAAACACGAATATGAAGACATCTAAAAATGCAGAAATAGTAAGTTATGTCTTCCGTGTATCAATATATAAAAACATAGCTGGAAGGAGATTTTTTTTAAAATCGAGAAGTAGCTCCTTGTCTATTGGGTTAAAATCTTAAATCCTCCAGCAAATATGTAATTCCATATTTCGAACAATTTCAATATTTTGTTGTCACATAAAATATGTAAATAGCTATTCACATTATTTGGGGTGATTTGTGTGTAAAATGAGAGTCAGATGGGAAAGAAAATACCATTATTTGTAAAGCAATGGAAACACAGAATAAATCTGGAATTAAAGTTGGCCTTTGAAACAATTTAAATACAAAGTTAAGGCATTTCTTCATCTACTGCATATATTTATAAGTTACATAAAGTCTAACTCTTGCACAAGTTGAGGTTTTGCATAGATTAACAGTTAATGCTACTTTCTAGGCATTATCCTACTCAAGGGTTGGCCTGAAATTCATTTTCCCTCTTGGGTCAGTATTCTTGACACCTACGGAAAAGAACATTCGGGCTCCCCCAGAAAGTAGATAAAGCTAAATCGGAAATAAAGAAGAAATAAACATGACGCTCCAATGGAAGAAGTCTGAAATCATCCCAGTCAGACACGTTGGCTGCAGATGAAGAGATAAGCTAATCAATACGTCCTGGAAAAATCCATGCCGCATCTTACACAAAACCCAAACCACCACCGGGACTTTGAGTTAGTTCGGTGTAGACATTCTGCCAGACGTAATGTATTTGATAAAGCTTCTGGCTTTTTATCTTCAGACTGGTTTGCTATATTAATTCAAGAGTCTCAGGAATATGAGAAACAATGGCAATAATTCAAAATTTTTCATTATCTGTTCTTGGCTGTGTCTTCATTTGTCATAACTGGTGGGCTGTAATAGAGGAGCTGCTTCTGTCTTTTCATATAAATTTGGGCTTATTTTTTCCCAGCACTGGCTTCAGTCCTGTGCTCCCCGACCCCGGGAAAGGGTCGGGGGTCCTTCTCCTCCTCCCCCGGGTGGCCTCAGGTTGATGGATTTATTGCTCCCTACACCAAGCCCGCCTTTGTCTCTGGTCTTTCCAGCCTTAGGAACCTTCCTTTTATTTCAACTAGGATCACATCCTTAGTGAAAGGATCAGGGAGAGCCAGACTCTTCCAAATTGAAAGTGATCACAAGGTCATTAAAATCCGAGGGCCAGGATTATTAAAAGCATGGTTTACGATGGAAGCCATTCCTATAAAAGGAACAAATATCCTGTGGTAAGTCAACCACAGATTACCTACAAATATTTATTTCCAGAATTGTGTCTGGATGGGGTGTTCTCCTTTGGTGACCCTCTTTTGTGGTATCTACCCACCTTCTTCCTAAAGATATGGGACATACCAATTAGGTAAAAAAGGCTACAATGATCAGGCTTGCTAAGGCTCTGTTAGCAAAATAAGGTACCAGAGTTTTACTATAAGAGCCGGTCAATATTAGCAAAAGAAAGGGCTGTTTGTCTTGTAGATGTTTCGTTCAAAGAGCTGGAAATAGTCACTTCCCACCCCACCATTCTGCCATCCATCAAGGGGGGAACTAGAATGGATTTATTGAGTTTGAGCCCCAGAATAAATGCCTGGAGTAAAAAGACTTCCAGGCTTTGGGGAGTACAACAGACAGGTCAGAGTGTTGACTCCCTAGTGCCCGTGGGAGGTAGCACCTGAGTGGAAAGGTGACTTGGCGGGTGAAGGTCCCCTGGGCCTCTGCATTGGTTGGTTTCTCTTCCTGAAACCTCATCTCTCTGATACTCACAAGGAGAGCCCTTGCCTCCTTCAGGTCTTCCCTAGAATGTGACTCAGGGAGGCCTACCCCGCCCGGGCCGTTAAAAGTTGCAAACTACCCTCCATTCACCACTCTAATCCCTATCTCTTTCACTTATCTACTGATCACCTTCTAAATATACCCTGTGGTAAAAGCGGGCAGTCACTTTTTACTATGTTATCATATACTCTCTGTCTCCCCTCACAGGAAAACAGGCAGTTTGGGCCTGTTTGGGTCACTCCTGTTCCTGAATTCTTTCACGTATCTAAAACACAGCCTATGTGTAGTAAGAATTTCTTTCTAAATGGACTCTAGAGCACAGGCCACTCTAAATAGTGCCCATTATGGTGAAGGGGTTACAAGTAGGTTACTGTCATCTCAAAAACATCACCACGACAGCGGTGTGGACAGTTCAGACACTTTCTCTGAATCCTTTAGCTTGGAACTTTCTATGTCTATCAGCATTTGCCAATTCCTACACTGACACCAGAAACTAAGGGTTTCTTGTTCAATTTGGAGCAATTATTTATTGCTAATAAGGAGTCACTGATAAACTATGCTCTGTCAAGAAGCAAAGTTAATTGAAAGGAAAAAGCCTTAGGAAAGCATAAATAAATAAATAAATTAAATAAATAAATAAATAAACAAACAGATAGATAGATAGATAGATAGATAGATAGTCATTTCTCATAATCACTACTGTAAATTGTCAAATCTCCATTTTTTACAATTCAAAACCAAGCCAAAACAAAACAACAACAACAACCAAAAAAAAAAAAAAAAAAAACCAAGAGGGAAAAAACTGAGACCAGAGGGGAGAGGGTAGGGCACAACCATTAAAAGAATCACACAGCTGTTGAGAAAAACGGGATACGACAAAAACTGGTTAAAACCCACTAGGCCCAAGATGGCGGAAGGTCTGACTTACCATGGACTTTGAGCCTCATTACACGCTCATTGAAATACATTAGCACGTTAAATGACACACCCACAGGCGCCATGACAGTTCTGAGGCTGATCATAAGAGGCCGAAAAGTAGGCGGTGGCCCAATTCCTGGAAATCCCCTGCCGCTTCCCCAAAATGGTTGGAATAATCCTCCCATTTATTTATAAGCATGTGAAATTATCCAGCCCATAAAAACCAAACAGCCCCACACCCTGGCCCATAAAAACTAACAAACCCACACCCCGGGCCATTCTCACCTCCTAAGCCAGAAAGCATTCTGTCTATGCAATGTGTATCTCTCCAAAACCTCTCCAAAACCTGCTTTCACTTTACTATGACTCTTGAATTCCTTCCTGGGTGAAGCCAGGGACCCTCACTTGGTGGCTCATCCGAGGGACTCACTCAAGACTTGGGATGTGACCATTCTCTTGCTCACTCTTCTGCAACAAACAAAACAAAAACACCTTGTGAGAGAGAGTAAAAGTTAGGGCCCCAAATCAATACCAGAATGGTCATTTTAGGACTTAATAATTCATGTACCTTTTTCACTTTTGCATGGAGAGACTATAGAAAGTTGTTTTTCTGTTTTTTGGTTTTTGTTTTTTTAATTTAGGCCTCTAAATAGAAATTTTAATTATAGGAATTTCTCTATCTCTCTTCCCTAAACATTTAGCACTTGAGATGGTGTGTTTTCTATATTTGCATTACAACATAAACTCCTAGTATTTTGTTTGGCACAGGTGCATTTTTGTTGGATTTATAATCAGACGGTCAAAAACTTCAGACTCATTTTGGCAGCTCAGGGGTTCTCAAGTTGAGACAGGAGGGAAGGGGGCAGGGCACAGCCATTCAAGGAATGACACAACAATTAACACCAAAATGACAAAAGATTCAACTCCCAGTAGGCTTTGGGGATTAAGACGACAGGAGATTTGACTTCTAGTAGAACTTGAGCTTCATTATACGCTCATTGTAATATATTAGCATGATAAATAACATGCCTACAGGTGCCATGACAGTTTTAAGGCTAGCCACAAAAGGTCACAGTGGGCTGCAGCCCATATCCTGGGAATCTCAGCGCCTTCCCCAGGGTAGTTGAAGTGGTCCTCCCGCTTGTTAGCATATGAAGCGACTGAGCCAACAAAAACTGGCAACACAATGCCTCGTGGCCACCTCCCTCACTCCCTCCTCTTCGGAGACGGCCCGCACTCTGTCTACGGAGTGTGTACCTGCTTTTACTTTAACCTGAGCACCCAACCCCCACACCTCGTGGCCTTTCTCTTGCTTTTTGAAACAGCCTACACTCTCTGCAGTATGCATCTCTCTCTAAATAAATCTCCCTTTACACAACTGTGGCTGGCACCTGAATTCTTTCCCGCGCCAAGCCAAGGGCCCACACTTGGTGGGGCACGTCCCAGGGGTTCAACCGAGACCTGGGACACAGCCCTCCTCATGCCCCACACCTGTTTTTCCTGTATCAAAGTGACAGTTGAAATTTGTAAAGAAAAAGTACTTCCAGTTTCCTGTGGCAGATTCACAGAAGTATTAAAGTACAGAGTTCTCAAAGCTTACCCCTGTGAACTGAGCCCTTGACCTTTAATAAGCCATTTGAACTGTTCTGGTTCCCATAATTCTGAGCCTGTTTATTAATATAACTAGAAGACTATCTTTTTTTTTTTTTTACCAGGCACAGGTGAAGGAGAGGAGCGAGGATGCTTCTTCCTTAGGGAACTGGAGCAAAGAAACAATCAGACTCATCAGAGCAAGAGTCAATGTAAACCAAGGTGAAGATGGGGGAAATGTCATGCACTCATTCAGCACCCCCTTAACTGTTACTAGACATCAGCTGAGCACCCAGCTGTACACTTTATAACTGTAACGCTGTAGACACAGGCTGGAGGGAGCCCTGCTCATTATGGCTCAGCAGAATGCCTTGAACAACATTCAAATAATGGATGAATAAATGAATGAATGAATAGGTCCATGAGAGACACAACATACAACTATAAAAAGTCAAATAACAAAATAAGAAACTCTCCGAGTATCGAGAAAATGTACACTATTGAGTTCAAATATTTTAAATCTTCCCTATAAACTAAAGGGTTAGGGAAGTGACTTAAAGGAAGTGCGACTTATATGGTATTGAAAGGAGAGATATATATTTATTATAGCAATTCTAATAGTAACAAAAATAAGGGATGCCACAAAAGGAGATTAGTGAATCAAATTATGGGTCTTCATGCAACAGAATACTATACATCTCTAAAAATAATGTAAAGGAATTTTAATAGAATAAAAAACTTTTTTCAATATATCATTCAGTGGGAAGAAAAAGGCTTACAAATGAGTATATATAATGAAGCCACTTTGTAAACAAGAAAATCACATGAATGTGCACATAGTTGTTAGCCATGAGGTCTCTGTTAACTAATTGCCAGTTCTACTAATGTACTTTACCGTAAATATGTATTATAATTGTTTTAATAAGAGAAAGTACATGTTTTTTAAGTTGCTGTGGTGGTGGGCAGAATAATGGTTTCCCAGAGACGTCTGGGTTCTAATCCTCAGAACCTGTGACTGTGCTGTGTTATAAGGCACACAAGTTTGTGGATGGAGCTGGAGTTGTTAATTAGCTGACACTATAAATTAGACAGATTATCATGGACTGTCTGGGTGGGCCCAATTACATGAGTGCTTAAAAGTAGAAAAGGCCAGCAGAAGACAGTCAGAAGAGATGGACCTGAGGACTTGGGCTGCCACTGCTGAATTTGAAGGTGGAGGAAGGAGGCCACCAGCCAAGGAATGCAACAGACTCTAAGTGCTGGAAATGGTCCTCGGTTTACAGCCAGCAAAGAAACAGAAACCTCAGTCCTGCAACCACAAGGAACTGAATTCTGCCAACAATCCAAATGAACAGGGAAAACACTTTCCCCAGGGACCTTCAGAAAAAAGCATGGTCAGTCAACACCTTGATTTTATTCCAGTGAGACCCAAGCTAGGCTTCTGACCTACGGAACTGTGATAGAATAAACGTGTGTTGTTTTAAACCACTAATTTCGTACTGCAGGAATTTAAACCACTAAGTTTGTGGGAATTTGGCACAGCAGGTACAAAGTTGTTGGGAGGAGTCTGAAAATGCAGAGAGGACAAGGAGACTGAATTTCACTCAGGGGTCGAAATGTACACGCTGTCCTTGAAAGATCCAACAGGAGCAAAGGTTAACAGGAGGGAGGGTGAGAGACAAAGTTAGGAAGATCCAGGTGAGAGAAGGTGCAGGTTTGCTGTCTCTGCCTCTGCGAGGTGCACCAGGAGGAGGCTGCCTCCTGAAAGTGGAAGAGAAGGTCGTGGGGGTGGGTGGGAGGGAGCAAAGGGCTTTCCCAGGGCTAAGCACCTAGGGAAAATGGGGGTGATCTTTACAAGGGTTAAAAACAGCCCCTCATGGAGCTTAGGACGTGAAGGACAAACAACTCCAAAGGCAGCCAGGCAGCAGCAAAACCCCAGCTGAAATGATCTGTGCAAGGCTGGACCAGTGGCATTAATTGGCCCTGGAGTCAATCGATGGGGTGATCCTCATCAGTTGATGGAGACTGGCAAAAAGTCCTGGTAAAACCTGCGTGTAATCCTGATTGGGGGAAAAATGATAAGCCAGTCCTGAAGCTCACCCATCCTCAGCCCTCTTACTGGGTTAAGATTAAGCAACAAGGGATGGCTGAACTGTTCAATCATTCCTGCAGAATGGGAGCCTGTGTTCTCCAAATTTCCTCAGCCCTGCGACAGGATTTGTGTAAACACAGTGCACTGGCTTTGCATTTCCCAAATCTAAAGGAAGTGAATGACTGTATTGAATTCTTTTTTTTCCCCCCTTGTTTATTGCTTCATTACATGGAGTTTGGATCAAAGCCTACATTTAATAAAAATAAAAGTTGATCTGCCAAAATTTTATGAAAAAGATCATTAAATCCCAGAAAAGAAGCCATTCCTGAAACCTGAAACCTGAAATTTTCCATTTTTTGGATAGACTGCCAGCAGCACTTTGTTTGGATTAGAATTACGTGTCTGCCAAATTGGAAACTGCAAAATTCAATCTCAAAGATTTTCTTAATAAATTTAATATAAGATTTTAAGCACCTTCTCTCAAATACTCACTCTTGCAAAAAAAAAAAAAAAAAAAGTCTTTTCTACATTAAAATATGGTGAATTTATAAGCCAGTTACTTCCCACAAGGTTTGGTGGGGGAGGTGCGGGGAAGGAGAGGCAAGCTAAAACACAACTTTATTTTCTTGATACAACTCCAGAGATTCACCAAGTTCTAGAATCAAGTGCTTTGCAGGGACTAGAATCAGAGGTAACAGAGTATTCACCAGGCTCCAGTCACACCTCAAGTCACCCGAGGTGAGAATAACGCGGGGCGAACCACGGCAGCCCTGCCTGGGAAGGGGTCGGGTGGGCGGGGACGTGGGGGGGCCGTCACCATCGGGTCGTGCTCGTTTGGAGAGCCGGCCGCGTCCCGGGCCTCGCTACACACTTTCTCAGATACTAACTAACTCGCAGGAGCCGAGGGAGACGCAGGTCAGATCCTGTTTCACAGAGCGGAGTGGATCAGGGCTTGCTCCTCCCGGCTCCCCAGTGTGAGGTGGAGCCCCAGCCATCCTCGGCTCCCCTGCCCTGGTATGTTCTTTCCTTCATTACATCGATCTCTATCTGAAATGACTTAATGCATTTGTTTGCTTCCGGGTTCCCACGTGACGCTTAATAAATATGTATCAAGTGACTGAATGAACTTGCCCAAGGCCCCGCAGCTGTTGGTGCCCAGGCTAGAATTTGAACTCTGCTCTATCCAAATCCAAAGATAACTACATCTTTAAAGACATTTTTTAATTTAAGAAGAACTACTTAGGTACTTACTGATGAAATGACGTGATGTCTGGGATATGCTTCAAAAGGATACAGGGGGTGGGAATTGCATGTAAATGAAACAGAATTGACCTTGTGTTGGTAATTGTTGACGCTGGGTGATGGGTAGGTAGGGGTTTATTGCAATGTTAAAATTTTCCATAATAAAATGTTTCATTTAAAAAACAAAGAGAATTTCAACACTTAAGTTTTTATTTCTGTTTTTTCTTCTGATACACTCTTTGCTCTCCAGTCTAAATTTCACTCTCCTTCTCATCCTATGCTAACTGAACAATTTCTACTTCCCTCACTGCCTTTCTTCCCCATTTCTTTGATTTGTATACAGTAGACAAAACTTTTTTTCCCCCTGAACACTTCTACATATAAAATATCATCATATTCTTGATTCTGTCTACTAAAAAAAAAAGAAGGAATTTCATTCCAAAACTGCATATGCGCAAATTAGCAAATTTATGTACAACTTTAGTACAATCATTAAATAATGACGTTACATAAAATTTAAAATTCATGTATGCAAAAAATTGCAACACAGGACACATCTGACTCATTGTTATTTAAACTATTAAATATAACTTATATCATTATTTACTAAATGGTCTCCTGAGGTAAGCAAGCAAACAGTAACACCTACTCAAAGCAATTATAAGGAATAAGACTGGCTTTAAACACCAAATAAAAGAGAAGTGTATTTATTTATGCTTTTATTCTTCTGATTCCCATTATCTCTCTATCACTGTGACTGTGGCAAACATTATAGGTTTCTCAACCTATACCCAGTCTCAAATGTTGCTGGGGCAGTGATGTGTCTAGCCCCAGGTGAGATGTTCCCTATCTCACCCCCTTTCGCATCTAAGGATAGCCTTGGAAAGCCATCTGCCCAGTGAGATATACATGAAAGTCCACTCATCCTCTAGGAAGTTTTTAGCATTTTTTTATGAAAGGATACATAAGCAGTTGTCATATCCTTCCCCCACACCACGCACACACAAACATCTTTCCTCCATGAATGTAGATGTGATGACTGGAGCCACAGCAGCCACTTTGCAACCATGAGAATGGAACCCAACAAAAATACAATGATAGAGTGGAAAGAGGTGAGACACCTGTGCATCTAATGGCATAACAGAGCACCTCAGTCAATGCCAGCATCTACCTTTTGACATCTGTTTGTAGTCTTAAAGTCAGGTCTTTCAATACTTGTGGCTGACTACATTCCTAACAGATATAGTCATTTTTGCTGAAAACTTTCAATTGCAGGTTAATATTGATAACTTTCATAGAGAAAATGAGATTTAAAAAAATGAGAAAGAGCCTCAAGGAGGTGGTCCTCACAGACATACAAGACCATGATTTTGCTCAGATCATAGGGTTTACTCAGTGGCTTCAGATAAGACCTCAGTCTTGAGGTTCTGCAGGTATATAAAAATAAATACACTAGCCCCCATGCACTCAAAGAGCTATCTCATTCAGCACCAGTTTAGGGTGCTAATCTAAACAGTGGGCGACATGAGGCACTTTGTTTTTTACCATAAATAAAATTACTTATTGTGAAATGAAATGTAGCACCACGTCTCCATTCCACTGTCTGCTCCCTGTCCCTTCATCTCTCTTTCATGGCCATCAAAAACCGTTCCAGGGTAATGACCTTTTTCCCTCTCAGAGTCACCTTTTTTTTTTTTGAGCTTGTCTTTTCTCTATGACTCCCACCCACTAACACTCCATCTTCAATGTCTAATTCCTTCCCCCTCAGTAATAATTGTTGGACCTGATGTTTATTCTGTATCAGTTATTAGATCCTTTCCTTTGCTCGGCACACACTCATTGAGCACCTACTATGTGCATGTGCAGTGTGAGGTGTTGGAAGTATACTAGGGAGAACACTGGTCTGGTGAATCCAGTGACCTTCGATTCTCTCTTAAATGTCACCTCAGTGTCACTACTCCCGCATTGCACCTTATTCTTATGTGGTTGAAACTAATGTATATGAAGAAAGCACAATTTTAAAAATAGTTTCAAGTTTCCTACTCCAGATTTGCTACTGCAAGTGAATTATTTGCTAGTGACCTTTAGATGCTTTAGGGTGACAAGACTTACCTGGGCCAGAATCAAAATGATTCTGTATGTTTTAAAATGTACCAAAAAGAAATAGGAGTGTTTGAGCATTTGGGTTTCCTCAGAGGGTGTCAGCAACTTAGGAAAAATTGCCAGGTCTAGGCAGTACACACACACACACACACACACGTACATATATTTAAAATGTAGAAAGTTAGAATTAAAGTAACCTTAGAGATTTAATATACTGGGAAACTGTATCCCAAAAAGATTCAGTGACTTGGGTAAAATTACAAAGCTGGTAGATGCTTAAGATTCACTTATTTCACTCAGAAAGGAGGTTTCCTACAGCAGAAGTTAAGAACAAGAGTCATCTGATCATGGCTGAAAAACTGACTCTGACCCTCTGTTGAGAAGAGATACATACAGAGAAAGGAACTAGAACTCAATCTGGGAGTGGGAGGTGGTGCAGCTCAGTGGTAGAGCACACGCTTAGCACGCACTAGGTCCCGGGTTCAATCCCCAGTACCTCTATCTAAAAAATGAAATGGAACTCAACCCGCCATCAAGGGCAGAGAGGCAGGTTCAGTAGTCGGTGTTAGCCATGAGAAAAATGGGCACGGACAGAGCCACGGCTGCAAGTTACGGACATCATGATTATAGCATTAAAGAAGTAAATGTAATACTTTCTCTGATAGCAGAAGGTACCTTGCTTTAAAGGCCCACTTAGGATGGGGGAGATGGAATTCTGCCACAAATGTGGCCAAATGGCCTTTGAATCAGGAAAGCAAATCCAGCTGATTTGCAGCTTTAACGTAGGAAAATGTCAGAAGCTTGATGGAGAAAGTGAGCGATAAAAGTTGAGACTAAAGAGAGGTTATAAATTTGTCAATTTTTAAAAAGTCCTTCTCCATGTGGTTGTCATTGCTTTGCAGGGTAGGCATGACGTCTATGAGGGGCCATCCGTGGAGGGTCTCAAGATGGGCATTGGCGGACCTTTAGGGGGTCTGTGGAGGTACCATATTCCAACGTGTATATTTTGAGGAGAGAAGGTTCATCGTTTCATCAGAATCTCAAAGAAGTCTCTGACTCTAAAAAGACCAAGAAGTCTAGTAATAAACTGTGACTTCAAACTTGAACTGAAGCACAGTCAGTGCTAAACGAGGCCAATGCACGTGTGGGCTTCTCGCAGCTTCTCCCGCTCAAGGTGACCAATAATTTACGCCAAGCAAGTAGAAGAGAAATGCACGTTTCGCTGATTGTATTACCTTTTCCTAAGGGTGGGGCAAAAAGGTGAAAAAAATTAAGCTGTCAACAGTTACAGTTTTGTATTGACTTTAAGAGAGCGAAAGTGTAGACAAAATGTAGTGTAGACAGGATAGATCAAATCACTATTTTATCCAGCACCAGAAGCTTCCTCCTCGCAGCACCATTTCTCAGCCCAGCCGCGGTTGCCCAGGGTAATGTGAGATACTGTGTGGAAACCATGATTAATGGTTCTTACTTATCTCCTATTAAAATGCCCAGCGGCCTTTGACTATAGGTGTCTAAAGATTTTAAATTTATTAATTTATTTTTCTTAGAATCAGTGTATCCTGACACTAAATTACTTTAGCACTTTGCAAAAATTCTATAAAACTAATTTATGAAATAAGTTTTCTGGCTATGTATGGCCTGGACATTTCTCTATAAAAGATTCAACTTTTTTTTTTTAAACTCAGTGCTTTTGTTTGTCCATGTATATGAATTCTTTCCCAAACTGGCCATTTTCCTCTACTGCTTTCACTTAAATATTATGCTTTTTAAAATGTGTCGTGGGATTGCTT
The DNA here is from genome assembly GCF_048773025.1 of Camelus bactrianus. Taxonomy (NCBI): domain Eukaryota; kingdom Metazoa; phylum Chordata; class Mammalia; order Artiodactyla; family Camelidae; genus Camelus; species Camelus bactrianus. The sequence continues at coordinate 6,278,595 of NC_133558.1, forward strand.
AGCATTTTGCTGTCAGCAGTTCACGGGAAATAAGTATACTTGATTTTAAACAGGATGAAAATGACATCTTTCAGACTTCTGTTTAGTTGGTGAGAAGGTGAATGCATAAATATAATGATCTGCTAAACAAAATTGATCAACTCAACATTGATCACGTCCCCTAATGTACCAGAATCAATCCTCACCATCACCCGACAAGGAAGATATTGCTATTTTTTTAACTGAAGTACAGTCAGTTACAATGTGTCAATTTTGGTGTACAGCACAATGCTCCAGTCATGCGTATGTTATATATACAGAAGATAATATTTTTAAGCCTCATTTTACAGATGGGAAAACTGAGTCAGCTAATAACTGGTGGGGCTGGGACTTGGCTCAGGGAACTCCACCCAGAGTCAGTGTGTTTGAACACCTGACCTTCACTGTTTGATGCTGGGTATAGCACAAAAAACAGACAAATGAAACTTAAAAAAAAAACTGTTTATTTTTTATTTCCTAGAAAGCAGCCCAGTATGATGAAGAGGATTTTAAGTCATTATTGCTGCATGTCTCGTGTTTTTTAAAATTAATATGACATAGAAAGAAAGCAAATGATGAGCTTTAAAACTTTTTTTTTCCATCTGTTACACATCATACTACACTCAACCCCTTATTTACTAAATCATGCTTTAGAATAATATCTGGAATCATGTTAATGGCTCATGTATATTCCTGTGCTGTGATGTCCATATTCTGATAGTCTCTTAGGAGCAAGAAGGCAAGAAATCTAAGTAATGCATCTTCTACTGTGAAATCTCCATGGACGGTAGCAAAGAATTGAGAGTACGAAAATTCACAGGAGAGATCTTTAAGACAGAAGCACAGCCACTAGAGAAAAAAAAGAAGAAGAAGAAACATATTTCCCTTTCTCACCGCTGGCCACTCTGTTTATCCCATGAGATGTGGATGGTGGTGATGGGGGCGGTGAGCACGGTGAGCACGGTGGTCACAAGCATCTCTCCTGATCCACGACATCGATGCAGCTCTCCACTTCTGGACTCTGGCTGGCCACCACGTGGACGTGCCAGGAGGCCTCACCCAGGGAAGAGTCTGCCAGGTTTCTAGACTGATAGGAGGAGAGTAAACACCATCCATTTCAAAAGCAAGTTTGTTGTGACAAGGTCTTTGGCCTGTGTTCACTAAACAATGATGCTTAAAGAGTAAAACTATATATGTGTGTGTATATATATATATATATATCGCATGAAATTTTCATTTCTCTTGGATTTTCCAAATGTGTCCTCGGAGGTTCACCCACCACGTGGCTCCTGGCAGGAACCAAGCACGTGCCCAGCAGGAGGTGAGGGCTCAGGCAGAAAAGGAGGCATTGGGGTCATAGACATCTTCCTCTCTGCCACCATCCAGGGATTCACACAGGTTGGAGGACACTTCCTGTGCCTTAAAGCTTTATATCTTTGGGGGTCTTCAGTTTACGTCCAAATATCCCCTAAGGCACAGTGAGCCCTAGAATATTGTCATGGAAGTTGTTTATCCAAGAGTCTGGATACTAGAGAAAATGACAAAATTGTTTGCCAAGGACTTCTGTTAATGATGACTCAATTTATTAATCATGACTAATAATTTTTAAAACATTTGCTGTAAGTGTGAGGCAATATGTGAAGTTACCTGTCAAAAAAAAAAAAAAAAGGTTACCTGTCCAGCTGCAAATTATGGTTGATGGTATCGATACAGACTGACCGAGACCAACACAGACATGGTAGCATGGATTAGGAAGGATGATCACAAATGAGTCTATCAGGGTTTCATCTGGGAAAAAAATCTCATACATTTCATGAAACAAAGACTATTACTTCTGAGATGATATCCTAGAGGAACAGGCTAAAGAGACGTTTGAGAAGGAAACTGTAGCAAGAGTAAGAAGGTTAACAGTGTTGGACTTTTTCTCCAAAGCTACTGTGTCATTTTTATGTATCATCCGGGATCCTTCTACAATTGGAACTCAACTCAAACAACAACAACACAGTGAATGTGCTGGCGTACCTAACTGTAAAGTCCAGGGGAAAGAAGACCCCAGGCCTGGCTACATCTAGGCACTTAACTGACACTGTCAGGAACCTCCACTACTTTTGGCTCGTTTATCCCTCTTTGGCTCTATTTTCAGCAGGCTGTCTTCCTAATCATAGTAAAGCCAGCTTCCAGCCTCCCATCAGTTTAGCAACTATAGGGAAGGGATGTCTCCCTTCCAGTGATTCAAGAAAATAGGGGCTGGATCTCATTGGCCTATTTTGGGTCATGTGGCCAGTCCAAAGCCGATCACTGCAGGCCATTATGAGACTTTGTTTTCATTGACCCGGTGTGGGTACCTGAGGACCCAAGCAATGGGGCCAGCCTTTCCCCTGTGTCTTAGTTTGCTAGGGCTGCCGTGTCAAAGGCTGGGTGGCTTCAACAACAGAAATTTATTTCTCCCAGATCTGGGGGCTGAGAAGTCCAAAGTCAAGATGACAGGAGGGCTGGTTTCTTTTGAGACCTCTCCTCTTGGCTTATAGATAGCCATCTCCTTACAGGGTCCTTCTATGGTCTTCTCTGTGTGTGTCTATGTCCGAATCTCCTCTTCTTATGAAGACCCCAGTCATATAAGGGCCCATTCACTTGGCCTCATATTCTCTTAATCACCTCTTTAAAGGCCCTATCTCCAAACATACTCACATTCTGGGGTACTAAGGATTTCAACATGTAAATTTGATGGAGGCAGGGGCACACTTTAGCCTTATAAATTTAATGTTCTAAGAAAATTCCAAGGTTGTTATCAGAAGAAGGGGAAATCAATGCTGAGCTGGCAAAAATGGCCTGTTGGTGAAGCTCCTCCAGTCTCTGCGGACACTGTCCCACAAATCCTGCCATGAATTTGCTACAACCTGATTTGAGACGCAATATTTTCAGTCCTTCGAGAATGCCCCCACTTGGAAGGTTAGCACCCCAGTTAATAATACCAGAAAAGATTTGTATGCCTTCAAATCATGTTCCCTAAGTGTGTTCCATCAAACATTAGATGACTGGGGATTTAAACAGATGTTCTTAGAGGGGGAAAAAAAGATTATATAGTAAAAGAAAGACTCTTGTTTTAGAAATTCTCAACTCAAATGAGACAAGTTTCTAGACCACAGAAATTTCCAGAGCCTTTCAATATGTAAATAATTATCGTGAATCCCCAGAAATGAGTGTGTCGTCCGCAACACTGACCATTCCTCCAAACACATTTTAGGGAATGCTTTCTTATAAAATTGCCAGCCACATAGCTGGAATTAGAAACTAAGTTTTGAGTCGGGGGCAGAGGCAGGGCAAGGGAACGTCTGGACATCTGAACGTGGACTTCAGCCAGTTCTAAAGAGCTTCAGCCTCATCTGGGATACTAACCAGGTCAACTTCCGCCAGCAAGCAGGGGGAGGTTTAGAGCTGAAAGGCCACCGAAGCTGGCTGCACTGAAGACTGAGGAAAAGCAATCAGGACAGAGAGGGAAAGAGCAGACGCTCAGTCCAAATCACCAAATTCAAGAGCTATAGCAGGATGCAGCGCGAACTGGGCTGCCGAGTCTGCAAGGAGCCCATCTATCTGATCACGGGTGGTGAGGAGAGGTGTGCAAAGAGATTGCCTTAACCTCGCTCCAGTGTCTGGGTCCTGAACCAGGAAGAGCCCGTTAGCTGATAGGATGGATATTGGAATCTGGGTCCATTCCAGGGAGGAGTAAGCCACTGGCCTCGGCATGAGGTGCAGATCCAAGTTCAAATTCCAGAACCAGAGTGGAAGCCAGGAGCCAGGGACCTGGGAAGAAAGCAGTAAGACAACCCGACCATGCTCACTAGAAGTCTAGCTTGGGGTGACAAGGGACTGACAAATTCACACAGTTTTCGAGATTCCATCCCCACACCCAGATCCATCACAGGGAGGGAGGCAGATTCTAGGCAGACTTACTAGCAGGGAAAGATCTGCCATCTGACTATCGGGCTGACCACCCCTCGCCTTCAGCTTCAACTGTCATCATGGCCCCTGTCCTCCATGCTCCGATCAAAAAGCCTGCTGTCATCCCAGGCAGCACACCCGCAAGCCTCCTGCTTTTCCCTCTAACTGCCCCCCTTTCCATGTTTAACCCGAGTAACTCCAACTGATCATCTAAGACCCAGCTCAGGTGAGACCTCCTCAGGAAAGATGTTCCTGCTGTCCATGCCCTCCTTCCCCATCCCTGGGCTGGGTTCACACCCCATGGAGCCTTGGGATAATGCTACAGCACTGGACCACACTCCACCAGAGACAGGTGCATGTCTGTCCTCCACTGGGATGTGGTAGGAGCAGCAATAAATGTCTGTACAACTCGACTGACCTGTGACAGCAAGGTGCACACAGGGTCCACTGACCATCACATTGAATCAGAATGAAGCTTAGCACGTTACGTTTACTTTCCACTTGTAAATGTTGAAAGGAGGTCCTTCCACATACAAGTCTCCTGCCATTTGACCTCTGAAATAAAACTGAGCACACGGTGGCAAGGGGACTAAAGCTTCTTTCTGACACGTGGTAATTACCCTTAAACATATACTCCCAATGAATCCCCTGAAAACCAGCACAGCTCCGATTCTGGCAGTGTTCATAAATCACCAGCTCTGGACCCTCAGAAGTTTAGGAAGTTAGCAAGGACACTTGACAGAATTACTACTTTTATTAATGCTGGGGGCTTGGATTATTTATTTAAGATTACTAGGATCAGAAAACATGGGCTCCAATCAAGCCTTCACCTAAATCACAAGGAATGGTACAAGGTCCCCCCGAGATAGCAACGTCTCGCTATTTTCTGCTGTTGGTAAGAAGCTCTCCAGGGGATGTGGGAGCTGGTTAAACTCCAGGGAGAAGGAAGATTATTAAAAGTTATCTTTTCCATTCCAAGCCCCATAAATATTAAACACATGTTTTGCAGTTCAATTGTTTTAGAATATTTTCCGATGTGACCTTTATAAATATTTGGATATCCCTCCCACTCCAAGCAGTAACTGGCGGCTGGATGGAGGCCCCTGGGGAGAGCTAATGAGGAAGTGCTCCCAGTGCGTGAACTGTGCCCCGAGAGCGAGACAGACCCGGTAAGGAAGTGTGTTAACTCTTCCAGGTCACAAGGCTTCCAATTAGGCTCTAATTACTAAAACACTAAATTACTCAACATGACCTGAAAAGAAAAGAAAGCTTCCCAAAATTGGAGAGGCACTCGGAACCTCAGTGGGAAGGGGCTTCAGAAATGACCTACTGCAAACCCTCTTTTCTAGAAGAGAGCAGTCCTGGGTCACCGAGCAAGCCTCCATCTCCAGCCAGTTGAGTTGCTGTTGACTATGTCTTTCAAGAGCCCACAGAGACCAAGATGGCACTAGAATCACCGCCTTCCTCGAGAACGCTTGGGCCAAGGAGCCGGTGCTGGTGGCATCCTTCACCAACGGGAACCTTGCTATAATTCTGCCCACGCTCAGCCCCTGCACCAAGTACGCAGTCATGATCAACTGGTCCACACGCTACAAACACCCAGTGCCTGGCTCTCCCTGGAGGACTAGCTGTTACCAGTCCTGACCCATGCACGTGGAAGTACAGTGCCCATGGCATTGATCTCTCATTGTTTGCTTCCTTCTCTGCCTCCTGCACTAAACAGTGGCCCACACGGCGCATCTTCAGTTGCCTGCCACCTTCAACTTCGGTCTCTATTTTATATTTATGTTATAAATATATATGTTATGTTATAAATTTATGTTATATTTATATTTTATGTTAACATTTCTTATTAACTGTCAGCTGAAATTCAACCCAGTATCTCACATCTTCCAGGAAGTAATTGACACCAAAGCCCTACAAAGCACCTTGTCTATAACTATATTTTAATAAATTCCCATTTTCTTCTGTATTTTTTTGCGGGGGGGGGCAGGGGAGCGTGGAGAAGAGGACACATCGCCATCAAGACAGAAATGCTGCTTTCCCCACAGTGCTCACCATAGTATCAACACACAGGAAGCACTTAATCCACGCACATTGAATTGAATTATGCAGGAAACAGAAGTCTGCATACCCGCCGAAGTAATGGGTTCTAAGACTTAAACAGTTTTTCACATCTATCGTCTCTGAAATCAGAATCTACCTTGCAGGCAGTGACATCTCAGTAGTTAATTAGCAGTCTTTTTCTTAGTGCTACACAAATTAGCAGTGCCTCTTGCAATGGAAATGTCCTATATTCAAGGAAATAGGGTCTGAAGAGAGTAGCCCAATGTTAGGCTCAGTTGGGGAAAAAGCCCCTCAGAGGATGGAACTGTCAACTGTTGTATGGAAAACACAGTCCCTGCTACCACAAGGCAGAAAGATTGACCCATCATGTATCAGCCAAAAGAAGTCTGTCCTTCCCTTAAGCAACAAAACTCTCAGATTACAGGTAATAAAACTATTACCAGCAGTCAATATCTTTTGTACAATCATGAAGTTATTCTTTTGTTTCCGATTTTACTGTCTCTACAGGTAATTTCACTTTAAGAGAAGTTCCTTCTAGGAACCCTCACTGTTAGTCTAAAACATTGCATTGAGCTGCGACTCATAAATGCATCTGAATAAGGATGGTTTTAATGCTGCCCTCAGAGGACTTCCAGTTAAACAGTCTGGTAACTGGGGGTGGGGGGGGTGTGGCTAGGGGGCCCTGGTAGTTTGAAGATGGACACTAGAAACATGACTCAGAAGCCCATACAATTAAAGAAACTCAAGTATGAAGTCGGATGATGCTAAACTCCATTGACTAAGTTGGACACCAAGGGCCAGGCTCTTTAAATGTGGTTCTTTGTGTAAATGTGGTGCTTTCCCAAGGATCCAGGACAAGGAAATCATGCAAATTCTCCGTCTTTGGGTTTGCAGTTATTACTTAATTTGCACATGTAAATGGAGGCTTGGGGTGTACGGAAAGAAATAAACAAAAAGAGACAAAGGGAGCTGATGTCAAAACTTCCTCCTTAGTAGTGGTCTATTTTGTTTGGGCTTTTGGTTACATAAATGAAAATAATATTGTCTGATCACATCCGGGAAGATCGACCCGAAAAACTGGCATGTAACGGAAATAAAACTAAGTATGGTGTAAAACTCAGAAGACCTATAGTCTAATGTAAGGCAAAATGGAAGTCTAAGGGTCATGTGTAGAATTGTTCCAATGACCAAGATGAATAGAAAAGATGATAATTTCTGGAAGGTGAAATTTTAGATTTGGTTCAACTCCTAGACTTAAATAATCTTCACTTAGAGAATCTGTGCCCATGGTATGTATCATGCTTGTTTTCTTATTTAAAATCTAAACTTAAAGGCATTCTCCCCCAAGGACATACCAGATTAAAAACCATTTTAAGCACACCGAAAAGATTGATCTTAAAAGACACTGAGATGTATCTTTGTCCCTGGTGGCTACATGAGGCAGAAGTCTGACCTGAAAAAAAAATCTAAACAAAAACTACAAACTCAACGTTATGCCAGGAGAAATATATTTTATAACAAAATCTTATAACAACGTAACAGCAAAAGAGTCACTGAAACGAATTAACAGGGGAAGTTACGCCCATAGATGTGTATCAGGACTGAACCCAGACTCTTCATTTTCTTACCTTGGAGATGCAGGGCAATGTGCCAATCCAGGTGCCACAGAGACACAGACAGAATTTCCAGTTTTTCTCACTTATTCCCTTATCCCCAAAATATAAAGCAGGCAAATAGTTTCAAAAGGTATTAGGACATCTCTTGAGAGCTTTTTTTTTTTAAGCAACCTGTTATCCATTAATATTTTTAATTTTAGAAAAATTGTGAGAAAACTTTGCTATTCCTGGCATCGTGCGTGAACAAGTGGAGAAGACGGCCTTTCCCTGCCTTCCTCAAGTCTCTGTTGATTCCAGGCTCCAGGCCCAACGAGGCAGTTGTGCCAAGTGAATCCCTCATGTCGGTCTGTAGCTACAAAGGACCCGGGATAGACAGGCATCGCCAAAACACCAACTGATGCTTCAAATCATACAAGTTAATTAGTTTTCAAGACTACAAGGGCCGGGTGGGGAGGGTATAGCCCAAAGGTAGAGTGCCTGTTTAGCATGCATGAGGTCCTGGGTTCAATCCCCAGTACCGCCATTAAAATAAATAAATAAGTAAATAAACCTAATTACCTCTCCTCGCCGCCCCCCAAAAAGAGTAAAAGCTGCAAGGGCCTGTTTGATTTCCCATGGATGGAAGAAGAGCTTCCAGTCAAACAGGGATACTGGAGTGTCACCTGGTCCCCACATCACAACTAGAAGGAAGAGTGACCCACTCTGTCCATATCCTTGGGAAGCTGGGGAAATCACCACACAGCACAAAAATCTAAATAAAAATCCACCGATCCCATGACAATTGTGGAGTCCAGTCTTTCAATAGGAGCATTAACTCCCTAGACAACCTGTCCAGGCAGGTGGTTGTCTGCCGTTAGCTTCAGCATTTCCGATCACGATTCACCCGAAAAGATGATTTTTAATTTTCAGAAGGGAGTTACAATACCTTGCATTTAATACAATTTAGAGGAAACCCTTCTCAAAGTGTCATCTAAGGACCCCAAGGGGTCCCTGAAGCTCCTTCAGTGGGTGTTGGCATTCAAAACTAGTTTCACAATAAAATAAGACATTATTTTTTCTTTTCACTGTGTTGCCATTTGCACCGATGATGCAAAAACTAGGGGTAAAACTGCTGGCCCTTAGCACAGCCCGGGCAATGGCACCAAACGGAGCTAGCAGTCATCAAATTCTTCCCATCAGCTCTCACGGGGAGGGAAAAAAAAGGGTAGTGTTACTTAATGATCTTGATGAAACAGTAAGAATGGACTGATTACATCTGAACCCTTCCATATACATTTTTAAATATCCTGTTTGATAAAATGGGAGGTTCCCGTAAAGTAGTTCTACTGTCTACCGAAGGCTGATGCTCGCCTTGAGGTAAAGCACTGGAGAGGCCGTCTGGGTTACAAGCTGAAATAGTTTCGTTTTCATGAAACACGATTTTTACTTGGAAGAGTGACTGACAGACTCACTTCGGCTCTTCAGCTTTGACTGCTTGGCAGACGTATTTCAAAAACCAACTAAGTGACTCTGTTAGTTCAGGGTAAATGCCTGGCGGTACCTGCTGCCAAAGGTGAAGCTGGAGAAGACCGAAGGCTATGCTGAGGAGATTGCATTTTGGAATAAACATTGATGCCCTTACTAGTGAGGACCCTGAATTCCGGTTGTAAAATCTGCCACCAGAAGCTTTCTTCCCAAGTGTAGATTTGGCCAAAGCATATGGATTAATCCAGGACAGTGTGCACTCTGCTCTGTTCCAGGTGACAGGAGCTCTGAGTGCCCAATTTCCTGGACCCATTCGGATGCCCGTTTGGTGGTGTTGCCAACGATGCATTCAATACGCGCCAGCAGAACCTGCCCTACTCCCAGCCAGCGAGGCCTGAGAGCGGGGCCCTCTCTACATGTGAGTGGGACCCTGATTTCACTGAAGGGAAAAAAGAAAAAAACAGCAGATCCTGTGCTTGAGTTTTCATTAACCATCTCATTACATGGATAAAACCTCCTTAACTGTAACCGCCACCAAGCGCTCAGGGCGGTGACCGCAGAAGCTTCCCCAGCTTCCTTTGGGTTGGTGTTCCCCCGGGGGGGGATTCGTCATTCTGCATCATGAACATTAGAGTTGTTGCCTGAATGTTGGCTTCCACTAGCGAGAAATAAGGCAGAAGAGAGATCAGGAGAGAAAAATCTCTTTAATCAAAAAAAAAAAAATCTAAGCACAGGGAAATGCAGCAGGTTTTGCTTTGCTCAGGTTGTCTTGGTTCTAATGTGCTTGTCTCATTTCATTTTGTTTGGTTTTTGTGTTCTGGCTACTAAAGGAAAAAGGAATGGAAAGTTACATAAGGCAGAGAAAAGTTTAGAGACTCCTCGTGAACGGGGACTGAATGGTAACAGATAGGGAACTTTAAGACAATTTAATAATAACCCAAGGGTCTGAGTGATCCCTATCCTAGTCAAATATTTTGGAAGCCACATATGTAACTTTAGCTTTTCTAGGAGCCACTTTTTAAAAAGTAAAATGAAATAGATAAAAATTAATTTTAATATTATACTTTATTTAACCCTATATACACAAAATAGTATTATTTCAACATATAATTAATATATAGTACTAGTTAAGTATTTTAAATTATTTTTCCATACTCTACGTTAGTCTGCTCAGGCTACCATAACAAAAATGCCTCATACTGGAGGGCTTAAACAACAGAAATATATCTTCTCACAGCTCTGGAGGCTGGACGTTCCAGATCAGGGTGCCAGCAGGGTGGGGTTCTGGGTGAGACCCCATTTCCCGGCTTGCAGACGGCCACCTTCTCACTTGTCCTCCCTTGGAGAGAGAGAAAGCAAGCGTCGTGGTCTTCAGGGCTTCACCCTATGACCTCATTAACCTTAATTACTTTCTTGCTCCAAACATCATCACATTTGGAGTTAGTACTTCAACGTACGAATTTGGGGAGAGGGACCCAATTCCATCCATATCTTACTAAGTCTTCAAAATCTGGGGGGGTTGCACTCTGTACTCACTGCAAGCTCAGTTCAGACGAAGCACGTCTCAAGGGCTCACGAGTCACACGAGGACCCCAACTTCTGTACCAGACAGTACAGCGCTCAACCCGTGGCTGCTGGTTGCAGGAGGCAGAGCGACCCTGCCACTGCGAGCTTCAGTGGGTGATCTGTAGGCGGAAGGTGGTTCCCCGAGGAAGAAGCCTGGCCGCTGGTCTACACAGCCGCAGCCAGAAACCAAGGTTCACGTGGGGGCAGGAGGGGACACTGCCTGCACACAGCTCAGGGGATATTATTAGTCTTGAGAACCCAACAGTCAGCGTCTGCAGTTTGGTGATGAAATGGAGGGTTTCCCGTTCAGCTAGAGCCTAGTGGGGCCCTTCCTCAGCTGGGGGAACAGTGGCGCGGTCCCTGGAGGTGGCTCTCATGCAAGACAAGCTCACACTCTCCCACCTCCCTGCTCAGCTGCAAGCTCCCTAGGACTCCGTGTGCTCGGGCTTGGTGGCAAGTGGCAGGGGACCGACTGGCACTCTTGGCATCCTTCATCTGCAAACATAAACACTACAGCAAGCACACCAAGTCCAGCCATGTGACTTTCTGTCCTCCCAAAACTGTAGGCAAACTAAAAACAAACAAACCAAAAAAGATGATGAAATAAGGAAACAGTTAAATAAGAGGTAAAATTCCCCTTGATTTCCACAGAAGGGAACAGCAAACAATGAAGTAATCGATCAGTCAGTCAGTCAATCACTTTCAGTAGTAAAAATTGGTGTCCTTTGTCGTCTAAAACTACACCTGAAGCAAGAACATCACAGATGGTACGTATAACTGCCCGATACCCAAAAATCAAAACTAACCAAGAGAAAGGTTTAACTCATTAAGAAGATGGTCGTGGCTCATTGAGCGGTTGGCACATTCTGCAACGCATTCCCCGTTTGCTCGGTCATTTTTAATTCTACCTGTGGATTTTTATGGGCGTTCTTTTCCCATGGTTGTAGCAGCTTCCTGAGACTCACCAGGGCTACACCTGTGACTTCCTGTGACTGCAGCTCCCCCTCTCACGCCTTTGCCAGGTCCCCACTGCTTCCCAGGCCTGGCTCCCCCCATCCGGGAAGGAAAAACCATCAGGCACGTTTGCAATTGTGCTCAAACGTTAGTAGCCACAGTGGACCCTGTTATTTTGCTGCCTTGTATCCCTTCCCTCTTCTTCCAGCAACAGCCCTGCGTGTATCTAGTGACCCATCCCTTTCTCACTCCCTACCTGTGCCGGAGATGGAGTTGACGCTACCCCCAGAATCCAGGATGGACGTATGACTTCGCACCTGAGCAGCCTAATTTGTCCGTGGGCCACGGTGACTGGCTGAGGAATGGGCACATGGCCAAGTCAGCCAGAGCAGCGTGTCCCTCCAGGACTTCACCAACAGCCACAAGAAAAGCGCTCTTCTCCTTCTTCTGGGGTTGCGGAGACGGTCACCTCACCACCGTTTGGGGATAAGTCTGCCTGAATGAAAGGAGAAGACAGAAAACCAGATTCAAGAGATGGAGGGTTGTGTCCTCTTATATCTTTTCAGCGTCTGATTCCGGTGATCCAGCCCTTTGATTAAGACAGTTTGGACTGGGTTTTCTGCTACTTGCAACCAAGAGGCTTTTAACAAACAGAATATTATGCTAACTTAACCTTTTAAGAACAGACCACCCCTCACCCCAACACCACCACTGGAAGACGACAGCTCTTAAAGCAAAGGAAAAAATCACCTATGGACAAATTTCAAGCACCCCTAGCCAATTAGTGAAGCTAATAGTTCGAGGCAGGAAGTTTTCCCATCATCCACACACAGTCGGAAAATATCACATAAGCCTACATGGTTTTGAGGATAAAGCCAACTTTGTTTCTCAATCTACTGAGTTTTCATTCAGTTATTTAATCCCAGAGTGGAAACCGTCTCAATCGGCCTGACGCTTTCATTAGAACAAGGCTAGGACCGGGCTCTCACAACTATGAGATGAAACAGTCTTGCCTTATTTAATTGAAGAATGAGAAAACACTTTTTTTTTCAAAAATAGATGCATTTTACATTGATCTCTACCCACAGGTCACAGCAGCTGCCAATAAAGGAGGCAAATAACACAATTGTCCTACCCTTACTATTACCACCATTCGTAAGTAATGCTGTGGCTTACTGCGGCCACCACTGCCACCATCACCAAACACAACCTTACTCGTGCCTCCTCTGGTTCCTCCTTGTTCTCCAGAATTCTCTCTACCCTCTCAACTCTAAGGCATCTAAAATAATGGGAATGGGGTTTTCTAGAGTATTTGAAGGGGGCCTGAGCTGGATTCTTTTTTAGTTCTGTTTTGAAAACTCCTGTATCTTTACTTTCATGGAAATAGAGTTGATTTACAATGGTTGTGTTAGTCTCTGGCGTACAGCATAGCGAGTCAGTTATACATACATAGATTCTGTTTCAGATTCTTTTTCATCATAGGTTACTGCAAGACACTGAACATAGTTCCCTACGCTTGTTGTTTATTTTATGCTGGTAATCATATAGGCTCAAATACATTCTAAAAAATAGAAGGAAAAACATCGGCATTTTCTTGCTCCTCTCCCCCACATTTTATGATTTTTTTCCTTCTCTTTTTTTTTTATTTGAACTATAGTTGGTTTACAATGTTGTGTTTATTTCTGGCGTACATCAGAGTGATTCAATTATATTCTTTTTCATTTCTTTACGGAAAAGCATGAACTCAGAGAGAGACAATAGAAGATTTACATCGTGTTTTCATTGAAAGCGGGGATATCGTCCACTCGACAGACATTAGTTGAGTACCTGCTAGATGTCAGATATGAAAACGAAATAAAGTCCTCGGCCTGCCCATCCCTGCTCATAGCATCTTTCAGGAATTCCACCCTTGCCGACCCCCATTACGTGCATCTGACAGTCTTCCTTTGGGAATTTCAAAGAAGAGACACCTGGAAGGAGCCCCAGAGAACTTTGAGAGTTGAGGGCTTAGCGATATTTACTAAGTACCCACCAAAGGCGAGGCATTTTGTGCCCTCGTTGTAGGTAAACTTCAGTTCCTTAGTAATTCTTACTTATCCTCAGAGTTCCAAGAGACTGGGGTTATGTCATGCACCCTCAGCTTACCCAAAATGCCCCCAAATTTCACGTGTCTCAAACACTACACATACCCACGGACTCCATTAAATTATTCCGTCCATCAGAAGTGCTCTTCCATTCATCGTCTTCACTGAAACCTCATCCTTTTTGTAAGATTCATGTCAAACACTACTACGCTATGCAAATTTCCCCAGATCTTCTAACTGGCCTGTAACTTTCCCTTTTCTGCAATCCCCAAACACTTCTTGCCTTTCTTTTAGCATTCATCACACGCTGTCCTGGACGTTAAATACTCACATATATTTTATTGTCCATCTGGATCGTACATTTCTTAAAGGGCAGGCCCATTGCATTCATATTTTGTTTCACATATTACCCGAAAATAGAGTTTTGAAAACAGTAATACTCAACAAAATGTGCCAAATTGAATTTTAAATGAGTATAAAATTCTAAGGACAATTTAGAGGTGACAGCTGCCCTGCAATGTAATCAGCTATTGTCCCTGAATTCATTTCACTAAGTACAAATTGTCCCTAAAATATATCCAATTTCTATTACGGTGTGGGTTGCACTGCGGATTATAAGTCGCTCTGTTTCCTCCAGGCATCAAATCGATTCCGTCTCCACTCCCTCCGGCTACTTTTACCCTGAGACCTAGGGATAGCGGCCCCGCTCTCTGAGCCCCAGTTTCAGTTGGAACAACCCAGTGTTGAGATCCCCAGGGCCTGGAGACCAGCTCGTAGCTGCGGCCTCCGTGAAAGGGTCTTTCGCAGCAAACCTTGCTGAGCCCCTGCTTCCTAAATTCAAAAGTTTGGACTTGTTTAGAATTCCAAGATCTTGTAAATATGATTTGCCACCCACCCAAACGTGAAAATCAAATGGACTTCTGCCCTTTCACAAAAAAGGGGCTGCTTAATTTAGCTCCAAGCTAATAAATAGTCCTGTTTCTTGTATGATGAGGAACATCCAGCACTTTGCATGACTAATTAAACAATCTGGAATTTGCTTTGAAGGCTAAGCCATTCTTAATAATTTTAAATTACTGACTGTCTAAGCTGGAAATAATACTTCCAATTGTTAAGAAACTTTAAAAGAGCCTCAACCATTAGACAGAGCTTTCATGAAATGATTTCAGCATCTGCCAGTTTCCGAGATCTAGAAATACCCACGATTCTTGATGATTCAAGAAACTATTATCTAATTTGTGGATTTCCTGGTCCTCGGCCTCCTAGTCTTTCTGGGGACTTGCTTTCATTCTCTGGGACCCCCTCGGACAAAGAGTGAATTCTCTGGGACCCCCTCGGGAACAGAGAGCAAAGGTGAAAACTTAAATACAATTTTAAAACACACTGTGTTATAGTTCATCTGTTTCAACAGCAGTGTTAATTCTTCCTTGGCCCCCCCTTTTTTTTTTTTTTTTTGGCTGAAAAAGTATATTCTGCATCATATTTCTTGCTGCGATCACACGGTTCCATCAGGCACTCAATGCTCTCAGCCTACAGGGCCAAGTCCGTGTTTCGGTAACTTTGTTCCCGAAGTGCAAATCAAGCATTTTGCCTTTTTTTTTTTTTTTTTTTTTTTTAAATTAAGTTGGGTAGGAAAGAGGTCTGAACCCAATGGCTCATAAAGAGCTGTCAAGAACACCGGCTCTAGTCCCCCAGCTTGCGGTACCTTGGGAAACAGACCCACTCATTTTTAAAGGCCCAAGTTCAATTGTTTGCAAAGCAAAGTTGCAGCAGCAGAATGCAAGGATACGGTCAAATACATGGAGACTCTTGCTTGAGGATTACTTTCTGAGACCTGCAACCCATCCAGGCAACAGCTCTCAGACACTTCGGCCTCAGTATCTCTTGGCCCTTTTAAAACTTATTAAGGATCCCACGGAGCTTTTGTTTACAGAGTTTATACCTATCAATATTCACCATATTAAAAATTAAAAGAGGGTTACATTTTGTACTTATACATTACTTTAAAAATGAACCCATTATATGTTAACATGTATAACATAACTTTTATGAAAAATTAACTCTGGTTTTCCAAAACCAAAGAGAATTTACTGTGAAGCACATCACTGTTTTACATTGTTTTTGCAAATCTACTTAATATCTGGCTTAATAGAAGACAGCTGGGTTCTCATATCTGCTCTGCATTTAATCTGCTGTGAAGTGTTATTTTGGTTGAAACAGCTAAAGAAAATCCAGCTTTCCACGGGAAAAGAAAGGCTTTCGAAGATGCCCTGAAAGGCACACTTTGAGAACCAGAAGACAAATGTCCTATCTAAACCTATGGTACACCTCTCATTGTAGAATTCAAATCAGGATTTTATGCTCTTACTTCAGCAAAGCATCGCTGATGGGCTTTGGAATAATAGGCAGCCTTGAGTTTGAATGTTGCTTCCACCACTTCTGGCTACATGCCCTTGGACATGATGCTTCATCTAATCTATTAGTAGGGTGGTTGGAAGGATTTCAAAATGCCTGATTTATAGCTGATATGGTAAGCCCTTCATAAATGTTCGTTTTCTTCCTTTTCCCCTTTCTCCTCATGATGGTTCATTTTATGTGTTAACTGGACTGTACCATCCAGCCGGTACTAATAACCACACGTGGAAAAGACTGTGAGATGCGACAGAGAAATCCCAGCCTGACGACATCATTTGAGCTGCTAAAACCCCACCTGGGTCTGCTGTCCTACACTCTTCATTTATGTGAATCAATACATTACCTTTATGCCGAAGCTGACTTGGGTTTGGTTATCTGTCACTTACAACCAAAAGATTCCTAACCAGGACACCAGGAATGGCGGGCACTCTCACATATGGTGGTGAATGATTTGTACAACCATTAATGCCTCAAGCACTGTGTAAAAATACCCCGAAACGTTGTCTTAAAAATCTTAATATTCAGGGGGGGAGTGGTATAGCTCAGTAGCAGAGTTCATGTTTAGCATGCACGATGTCCGGGATTCAGTCCCCAGTATCTCCATTAAATGAATGAATGAATGAATGAATGAATGAATAACCTGATTACCTCCCTCCTCAAAAAATTAAAACTTAAAAGAAATTTAAAAATCATAACATTCAACTTTAACTTGGGTGGTTTATCTAAGGAAAATCTAGGGGAAAAAAATTCATGCAGTATGGCTTTGTACAAAACCTCCTGCCTTTTTTCCCCCATGTTTGTCTTGCTTACTGTCATCCTAAAGCCTGATGATTTTGCAGACCCTAATACATATGTGGATATACCTTGTCCCTTTTCCAATTTTCCAGTAAAATCCCCTAAGAATTTCTTTTTCCAATGATTAGAATTTCTTGAGTGAAATTTGCTCTCTCAGCCTCACTGTAAGCAGGGATGCATTTAGAAAGTTCTAATGCAAGGAATGTATTTCCGAAACTTGTAATCTACCAAGAGAAAACACCCTGCCACGTGTCAGCTAAGCTACCCCATGGGACCAGGATCAACTAAACGCAGAGAATGGCCCCTTTGCATTTCCAGCTTAAACTCTTCTGCCTGGTCCTCCGCTTTCAGCCCATTCCCCAAAAATAAAGAAGAAAGAAGCCCCTTATGAACACCTCGCAATTTTGCCCTGGAACGGGCAGCCTGCTGGCTTTACTACAAACCTAGTCTTTAGAAAGGGAAGTACAGTTAGCCAGAGTAATAGAGAAATGAGCCACAGAGATCAGTCAAAACTGAACTGGACATTGCGTCTGAATTACCCCACTTGGCAATCACTGCAAATCACACTCGCTGGGTAACTGTCAGTTTCCTGTTTCCTCCCGTCTATGCTCTGCAGAGCCACCACATCACAGGGGAGCTGGTACTCTCTCTCCGTCCCCGCCACACCACCCTCCTGCCAACTGCAGGATGACTCAGCTTCTACGGGCCCTCAAGTTTATACCATTTGGGGTCCCTCTTTCAGAATACAAAATTAAAAATAAAATTTGGGAAGTGGTTTGCACAAGTGAAGAGCCCTGAGGCTTAAGTTTTGTTAGCTTCATGGCCAATCCATCGCAGTCCCCACTGAAGAGTTGGGGATCTCAAGTCGTAGGGTACCTTGCACATGTAGGTACTTAGTAAATGCCTTTTGATTACCAAGAAAAAGAGCTTTTCCTACATTCCTATGCATTCCTTTATGCTTTGTCTTGACTTTTTCATGAAAGAAAAGGAAATGATTCCACTTCTGTTAGAAACGAACAATTAGGAAATTCACAAAATTTAAGAGAATTCTAGAATGTTCTATTAACAACTTGCCTGTCAAACTTTCTTGTTTCCCAAAATAAGAAACAGAGGCTAAAAATGAGCCAAAGACCTGTTAGCAGGGAAGTCGGCACTAGAACTCAGGACTTTTGAGTGCAGAGCCCGCCCACATACTTCCATGTCTTCTGTGTCTCTCAGGGTCCACCCTGTCTTCTCATAACTGCAATAAGAGAGTAACTCTTTCTTACACATTTTGAGGAAATGGTTCCTTTAAAGCTCCTCCCCTTTAGGGAGAAATAAGAGTATTTAGAATTATTGCACCCAGTTTGAATCTCAGCCTAGCCATTTGCTAGCAAACCTTAGGATCA
The DNA here is from genome assembly GCF_048773025.1 of Camelus bactrianus. Taxonomy (NCBI): domain Eukaryota; kingdom Metazoa; phylum Chordata; class Mammalia; order Artiodactyla; family Camelidae; genus Camelus; species Camelus bactrianus. Next base: position 6,296,901 of record NC_133558.1, read on the forward strand.
GTTAGCTACTTAACCATACTGACCTTTCTGTGTCTTCATCTGTAAAATAAGAAAAGACACCCCTACTGCACAAGGCTGCAGCCTGGGATGCAAAATATGCCCTGAAGTACTTCCTGTTCAAAGTGCACACCACGTAAATGGATCTGCTTTGGGTTCTTCCCGAGTTCCTCCTGAAGAAAAGCACAGAGGTACAAAAAGGAACCCACTGTGAAGTGGACATGACAGGAGGGCAGTCACCACCAAGGAGGGATTTCAACAAAGTTCTAGAACGTGGAACGTGGGCGTGAGCAAGCAGACGAAAGAAAGAGGGGCAGGAAGGCATTACCTTTAAGGGAGGAGAGAAGAATTAGGATGCAGTGTGCCGGGTAGAACATCGAGCCCCCCAGAGAAGGCTCCAGGCTCAGGGTCAGCAGATTCCACTCGGGTGAGAGTGAGAAGTGGGAGGTTAACAGGGTGTCTCCAAATAGCACACAGCCCACCCAAGTCCCCATCCTCCTGCCCTCTCCCCACCCTCAGACGTAGGCAGCAGGCTGTCCTTACAGTGAGATATCTTCAACTCTCTGCAAAGCCTGCGGAAACTATTTGAGGAGAGCTAATGCTCCCACAAGGGGGACTGGCTCTCCTCCCTAAGTGAGGCCCCTCCCGTGAAGTGAGGTGAGTCAGTTTCACAATGCAACCCCCCCCGCCCCCCCGCGCACACACACAACAGGGGAGGAAATCAAAACCAACTACTGAAGGCTTCTGTTTGTAAATGCAAACACACGACCGAGGACCACCAGGTCTAGAAAGAGCACACAGCAGCACAAAAGAAAGAGACCAAGATAACTAAGCAAAAGAACCCAGAGGAAACAGAATTCCAAAAAACGGAGGAAACACTTTTAAAAATCCAATGATTACAAAGAGAGAGCTAAGACGCTATTACATCTAGAAAATAATGATGAGAAACTATGAAAAAAGAGGCAATCAGAGAAACAAGAACTAGATTTGGCAGGATTAAAAATATAACTGCTTAGATTAAAAAAGAAATGTAAGGTTTCCAAAATAAAGGCAAGCGACTCTGGCAGAATGTACACATGATAAAACAAATAAGAGATACTAGAAAGGTAATCCAGGAGATCTAGTATCTAAGAGACGTCTCAAAATACTACCAGCAGGAGAACAGAAACCACAAATATTTTAATAGATCACCATTTCAGGGAGAAGAATAAATAATGGAAATAAAGGAGCATCTTTGTGTCATTGAGCTGTTAGATACTATTTGCATTGTTACCACGTACACCTATTAATTTGATGCTAGAACACAGTGCATCCGCAGTGAGTGAAAGGTCTTATGTTACTTGTGCATTTCCGCTCTGGGTGTGGACAGGACCACGGACGGTGTCTTTGAAGGCATTAACATTCCCATAATCTTCATCAGCTTCACACATTGTTTCTACGTGATCGTAACCTCAAGGCAGGCTCTCAGTTTCATTCTCCCTTTTCTAAAATAAATTGCCATCCTATGTTCCTTACATAGAAATTCTGGAGTTACCTGTGCTCTGGTGTCTCCTTAATCCAGTTGTTTAAAGGGCTACATATTAGCCTGTTTGAGCCTCCACTCAAACCCATCCATCCAAAATAATGTATCTACCCTCTTTTCAGTTTCCCTCTATCCACCAAGACCCAGTAGACAAATCTTCCTTAATGACAAATCAGCTATCAAGGGCTTAATTGTAATAACAATAGTTACCTCTGTTAAGGGCTCATTTTATGCTAAACACTTCCCAGGTTTTTGCTCTAATCGCTATGCCCTGCAGATAGATATTATTATCCCCAATTTAAAAACAATAAAACCGAGGCATAGGGGAGTTAAACAATTTGCCCAAGGACCAAAAGTTTTGTAAATAAAGAGGCAAGAATTTTTGCTCAGGGTTATCTGACTTCAAAGTCTATGTTTTTTAGAGTTTTACACTCACCACAGCCCTACCCCCATAGCTTATAGCTACAATATATTTTATGGGTACATTTAAATATTGTCCCAGTTTTGTTGTTTTAATGACCCTGGTACATGTTGTTATTTCCATTTTACAGATGAGAACACTGAGGCCCATTGAAGTTAATAAATTGCCCTTGATCACATGGTGCATTCAGTGTTCACTGACCCTTACTACCACAAGCGCCTGCTTTTTTATGTCACTTTTCTGCTTAATTTTTAATCATTCAACAAACACGGTACCCTTATGAAATATAAAGTGCCACTAGGACTGTGACTTTATCTCTGTTGCCAGTTTTTTCATGGCAAACTCTTTATTCTATCACTCGACATCATCCTTCATCTGGACAAAACCCACACCCTCCACCCCTGCCGGGTGGGTCTCCTGGCCATGCACGCACACTTGCTGAGATTATCCTCAACTTTAGTACTTTGCCTACCATCATCTATTCCTTCCTGAAACACCTTGTTTCCTCTCTGTGGCTCCCCAAATTGTCCCCATTAATCAATGCCCATCTCAAATTCACCATGAACAGCTAGCTCTCCTGTCCCTGACAGCCCAGAATACTTACGTTCACAGCCCTGTACATTTGGCATTACCGTATTCACCTGGACGTTCTTTTTTTTTTTTTTTAACATTTTTTATTGAGTTATAATCATTTTGCAATGTTGTGTCAAACTCCAGTGTAGAGCACAATTTTTCAGTTATACGTGAACATACATATATTCATTGCCACACTTTTTTCTCTGTGAGCTACCACAAGACCTTGTGTATATTTCCCTGTGCTATACAGTAGAATCTTGTTTATCTATTCTACATTTTGAAATCCCAGCCTGTCCCTTCCCAACCTGGACACTCTTCTTACATTTTCTCATCCCCTGTGAAGGCGCATTTCCTAGGGCATGCTCAACAAACCCTGGAGGGACTGAATTTACGGCTTTGGAGCTATTTGTTCCCAAGTCAATCATCTCCCTTCCGCTACGTCCCTTGGAAGCTTGCCGGGTCCTCATGACTTTTCTTTGAGTCGCTTGCTTCTCTCCCCCACATTTTCCAGGCTGGTTTTCCCCACTGACCTGATGTTCTGATGTGCCCCGTGCGTGTTCCTCACTTGTCTTTACCTTCTGCTCTTCCACAAAGCGAAATGTGAAATGATCCATGCTTTCATGGGCACAGCTCAGTCTCGGGCTTTTCCCCCCCTAACTGAACCATTCATGTGGAGGAAGCTTTTGATCTAGGATTCAGATACTCAGTCACATTTTACATAACCAGAAACCACGCTAGCTGGTTATGTAAACGCTGGTTTTGACTTGAATAGCCAGACAAGAGTCTTTACAATTTAGGTTAAAGCATTGTCAGTTCCCATTCATTTCTGCTGGTCTAAATGTCAAAGTTATCCCACAAGAGCACCATCAAAGAGACTCAAGGGGGTGTCAGGGAAGAATATCTGATGATGAAAAAAAAATATTTCTGGACCAGTTTTTTGGTAATGTGTTGCTATTTTCATATAAAATGCCTAAGAAGAGATTGCGCTGGCCTATATAGCGTAGTGAGCAGTTGCTAGAAAAAAGAGCTCGTGGACAGAGCAGCCAGTTACAAGGCAAGGCACAGGGTCACCGTTCAGTGAAAGCATCTTCAAGTCTGTATTAAAATGTCCAGAGGAGGGGCCAAGTCTTTCAGTGCTGATAAAATAAGACTTTTTTGTTGCTTCGATGACCTGTTGTTTTGTCAAGGACTGTTTTCTATACACACTTTCACTATCACTCAGCAGAGAAAACGCAGAACATTCCTGGAAGGGAAGTGGCAGCTAGACCCACACCCAGACAGCAAGCGGAGAAACCCAGGAACCGAAACACAGCACCATCCTGAAGCCACACAGATGTCAGCGGGCACTCGGAGCGCCAAAGCCACATCTCCTGTCCCGTTTCTGAGTTGTTCAGCTTGTCCTGTCATCAGATGAAGAATTATCATCACTGGCTCTTCAACTCTTCTGTTGGCTTCTCCAAGAAACTCGATGACTTAGAGGCTGACTTGACCTCTTGTGTTGCGATGTGACTTCTCTTGTGTTATGATTCCTACTCCATTTGTGTGAAACTTGCAGGATTTAAGCAGTGTTGGAAGGGAGAATAGAAGAGAGGAGTTACTTTAAAATAACCAAAAAAAGGAAAATAAAAACTTATCTTCGCCACAGCCATGAGCTGTACAAGAGCTTCTCCAGGAAAGTGCTTCTCACATTTGAATCTTGCCCCAGGAAGACTCAAGGCACGAGCAAGTTGTGGAGTCGAGGGTGGGAGCACGAGGCTGTCCCTCCCTCCCTCCCTGGCCTTTCCCAGCCCTGAGCGAGGACAAGCTGGGCCCCGTGTTCTCACAGACCAGAGGGGCTCCCTTGACCCCAGAACACACCAGGAGTGGTGTCGCCTTCCAGGACCCGGGGACTCAGTCCCCAGTCAAGGGCTGTTGGACCAGCCACCGAAGAACAAAATTTTGAGCCCTGCCTCCTGGGCCTGGAGGGTGTGGTCGAGCCACTGATCTGTGCAGAGCCACCCCTCCCCCAGTCATCACCCGTCCAGCTGTAAAAAGGAGCGAAGGAGCTAGGCTGGCTGGCTAGCTGCCTGCACCCAGAGGACCTGTTACGTCTCTTCTGCCGGGTTTTCTGGTTCTCTTCTCAGCTGGTGATGTTCAACCTGAGAAGGGCGATTTCTTTCTTTGTGATCAGAGTCCTACAAACCTTTTCAGTTCTGGCTACAATTGTCCATTTATTATTATGATCACTTACTGTTGAACTCAAAGCATTTCTCCCTAAATCATGACATTCCTCAAAGGGACGGAAGTTAAGGAGTGTGAATGCCCGCCTTTCAGGTGACGGCTCTGGTTCGCAGCTCTGGCTTCACATTGGAATCACCCGAGGAACCTTCCAAACTGCTCTCGCAGCAAAGGGTTAAATGCATCCCAGGGGATTCTAGTCACAGCTGAGACTGAGAATCTCTCGTTAAAAGTGGTGAGTTAAAGCAATCTCACTGAGGACAGCTAGGATCCACAGGAAAGTTCTGAGGAACAGACCTGGTGGCTCTTACGGAGCTGGAAGGAACATCTGAAATTGCATAATGCTATTCATATATTTCACAGATGAGGAAGCAGTGGTGAGTGTGTAAGGGGTGGACAGAGGTTCTGCAGACATGCCCAAGGCCACACGGCCAGCAAAGGCCAGAGCCGGGTCCCAGGTCCCAGCTCTCTGGGGCTGGTCCAGTACCCTCTTCACAACGCCAGGCTGCGTCTCTATCAAGAACCTTCTTCCTTTTTCACAAAGACAGCCGAGAGAGGGTTAAAATGTCTTACCCAGAAGTCCCCTCACTTATACAGGATGAGGCACAGATAAATTGAAGAATATAATGGGTGCCTAAACCCTCAAGCCACAGCCCTCACATCCTTGCTATTCATAGAATACTGTTTACACAAGAGCTCTTTAATGGGATCGGTGTAGGTGCGGAATAGTGTTCAATCAGTGGGAGACTGAGAAAATATTAGGGGGAAATCTGCTGCTCCTCTCATTATTAATTTGTAATGAGTCTTTAATGCAGCCACAAAGCAAAACATCTTTGACTACCTGTTAAGCCAATGGAAATAATGAGAAAAAAATCAGTGTACTAAAAAGCATTTTAGAGACAATTACCAGGGATGGATTTCATAGTGAAAATTCTATCAGAAAAAACTCAAACAAAAACTCTTGGTAACAAAGCACATGGCCTAAACTTAAAAGCATTCTTAGACAAAAAGGAGTTATAATGATGTATTAAGTGAGAAGTGTATCAGTTAATGAATAGAATATAATCAGCGTAGTGATTTAAAGTTTAACTGGTAATTTGTTTACAATTTTATCAATTGAAAAGAAAAAGGAATCAATACACTGCTTGAGAAGATAAAAGGATGGAGAATTTGGTGATTTAGATGCGTATTTACATGGGAAAATGTCTCAGATTCTCTGGGATGATAAAATGTCTATTGAGAGCAACATAAAAGGAAGATGATGGGAAATTTAATAAACCCAAATTATGGAATGTGTTTCTTTCCACAGCACAATTTGGTTGTGATTACATCCAATAGATAAAGAAAGATAAAGAAATGCAACAGGAAAAAAGAAAACATTTCATCTTCTTGCTGAAAAGTATCTGATAAACAAGCAGTAACATTTATGCTTAGATGGCTGTTCTTTGCATGTAGTCATATTTTGTTACCATGAAAGACCAGACAGCTAAAGCTAAGGACACAAGCAGATAAAATTCGAATGGGAGCTGGACCTGGAGGTGGGTGGGCAGGGAAGAGCCCTGAGGTCTGGGAGCCTCCAACTCTCTGTTCGCAGACCTGGAGTTAAGTGACAGGTTCAGAGAACAGAACTCTTGTTCTGCAGCTGGAGACAAGTTGAGCAGGTTTCTGGCCCAAACAGGGAACTCACGGAAATGCCCATCTCTCCACAGTCAACTATTAGTAAAATAGTGTAGATGATAGATCTGGAAGGACCCACTGAAAGCCTGGTTGAAACATTTAGTTGCAAAAGAACACCAACAGGACAGTACAGCCGGGGGGGGGAAATGCACTCCGGTCATCCCCCCAGCCGCCCGGGAGCAGACGTCACGAACCATCCGGATCTGAACCCGGGGCACGTGCTGATTGGCCGGTGGGCCCTTCCTCCCCCGCCCTGTGTTCCCCAAACGGAGCGTTCCCACAGCTGTGTGGACCGGCTTGTGGCACGGTGTTGTGTCTGTTAAATATAATTAAGAGCTGCTTGCTCTAGGGGAAATGCAGGATTTGATTAAGGGGGCGTATTTCTTCTTCCTTTCTTCTTTCTTGTTTTTGTTCAGCCTTATCCAATTTTTTTTAAACTGTTTTTTAACTCATGTCACATTCTGGGGCAATTTTCGCTTTTTGTTGGAGACAACCAAATGCCCAAGGCACATATTTATGGCATGGGAGGAGTGTGTGTGTGTGTGTGTGTCTGTTTGAGATGGAATAAAAGAGAGCTGGACAGGGGAACTCTTCCCAAACTGGTTTATTTGGGACCCCTAAAAAACAAAACAAAAAAACAAAAATTCATAGAACCAAAACTGACTGCAGCAGCTTATGAAGTGCTCGGAGCAAATGGCAAGCAGCAGCCCCCAGGCTCTGAACGGCATTTGCATTCCGCAGCTATAATTTCTTTGTTAACAAGTCGACCCTCCCAGTGGTCTCTGTGGCTTCACTGTTACGTACCGCGATGGCGCGGCCGCGGAGGGTGGGCTGCACAAGGAGGAGATGTGACACCAGCCATCAATCTTTTACAAACCACAAGTTCTAAACGAGCAGCCGATTTATGAGCAGCCCAGTCCGGCGAGCCCCAGCCAGGGAGGGCAAAGACCCAGGATCCTGGGGAGAGGGTGGGGGGGCCCGGGAGCGCTGTCAGAACCCAGGGATGAGGAGGCAAAATAACACGACAAAATAGATCTTCCTCGCGGGCTAATCATTCTAATGATCATCTCACATGATTTCAACAGCATTTTTCAGCTTCTTTCTCCTTTAAAAAAAAAATGAAATAAAGATGACATGGCAATAAATGTGACAGGAATTGGAGTCTGCATATATTTAGCGGACACTCCAGTAAGAACATTTCTATTTACTCAGGTCTCGGTGGGGTTCAGTGTGTATTTGGAGCTTCTGCTCTGTGGGGTGGGCGGGGCCCTTAATACAGCAGATTCAGTAAATGTGAGGGTATCAAATTGGTGGCATTCTATATACCTGAGGTTTTTCTTCAAGCTCTTTCTTTTCCCTCTACTGTTCCATCAATTATCAAATGCTCTTGGTACAGCCCCAGAAATGTTTTTCTTTGTTTGTTTTAAATTTCTATACACTTGACATTTATCTATGTCTCCCAGTTTTATTGAGAGACAGCACAGTATACATTTAAGGGGTACAGCATAATGATTTGACTTACATACCTCCTGGAATGATGATCACAGTAAGTTCAGTGAGTGTCCATCCTCTCGTATAGATGCAAAATAAAAGAAAGAAAAAAATTTTTCCTTGCAATGAGAACTCTTAGGATTTACTCTCTTAACTTTCACATATAACGTACAGCAGTGAAAATTGTATTTATCATGTGTGCATTACACCCCGAGTCCTTACTTATCTTATAGATGGGCGCTTGTACCCTTTGACACCTTCATCTAGTTTCCTCTCCCAACTGCCCCCTCAATGTTTTAAAATCAGTATTTCCTTTTCTATTCCCAGCAATTACCATGTGATGCCTCAAGTATCACAACAGCTACCTAGCCACTCTGCCACCTTCTAGTTTATCAGATTATTCTTCCTGAGTGTTCCCAAGCTCCAAAACCTTTCAATCACTTCCTAGTACCTTTGGGGTAAAGCTTGAATCCCTCTGCTGATGTCCTGGGCCCATCACAATTCCATCAAGAGGAAGACACTGCTTCCTTGCTGGTATTTGCAGCAAACTGCATTTTTCTACCACTGTAGCTTGTTTGATCTGTTCACCCATTCTGCCCTACCTAGGACAGGTCCCAGCCTCCTTCCTCTTCATCCTTCCCTCCCTCCCTGCTTCACGGTCAAGTCTCATCTCTTCTATGGAATCTGCCCTCTTCTCTTTCTCCTGAGGTAGACTCTCAGAATCCCAGTTGCTCAATACTGTCTGTTTCACTGTCACCACCCATTCCAGGCAGTTGGGATAATCTCCTCACTCAAGTATTACCATGCCTTCTTGATAAATATATATATATATATATATATATATATATATATATATATATATATATATATATGAATAGTATTCAGCCATTATATATATATAAAATATATATTATATATATATTGAAATAGAATGAAATAATGCCATTTGCAGCAACATGGGTGAATACAGAGATTATCATACTAAGTGGAGTAAGTCAGACAAAGACAAATATCACACAATATCACTTACATGTGGAATCTAAAAAATATATATATACAAATGTTATTTACAGACCAAAAATAGACTCACAGACATATAAAACCAAAGAGGAAAGAGTGCAGGAGGGGTAAATCAGGAATTTGGGATTAGCAGATACACACTATTATATACAAAATATATAAGCAACAAGGACTTACTGTGCTATAGGACAGGGAGCTATGTGCAATTTCTTACAATAACATATAATGGAAAAGAATCTGAAAAAATATATGTATGTATGTGTATGTATAACTGAATCGCTTTGCTGTACACCTGAAACTAACATTGTAAATTAACTACACTTCAATCAAAAACAAAAGTTAAACAAACAGACAAACAAAAAACTTGTCTTCTTGAGCTGCTCTCCATTCATTAATTCATTAATCCATGCTTTCATTCGACAACCATTTATGGACTCCCTATTATGTGCCAGGCACCATGCAAAGTCCCTTACAGAATAATTTAGAAAGAGTCTACTTTCCAGGCTCTCTTAATCATGGGAAGGGAAGGGAAGTAGTAACGCACTATGCTAGTTCAGTAACGCATCTTCACATGCATATGCGTGTGATTTTCATACTGTTCGGCACATAAATTTCTTGAGGCCAGAGACTATACTGTGGACTTCTTTCGTGAGCCCTAGGAACCTTATTGAGCATAATACCTGGACTTTGAAACATACTCGCTGAAAGTTCATGAATGTTTCAATAACAGACTTTGGCTCAAAATTATCTGGATAACTGTCAGTAGCTCTTCATTCTGCCAGGGGAAAAAAAATTCAGATCTGAAATGAGACTTACAAGCACAGAACATTTCTGAAAGGATCCACAAATTACTGGTTGCTTCAGGAAAGGAGAAGTAGTTGGCTGAAGAATGGGGTAAGAACATGTGTCTATGGACACATATGTGTACTTCTGAATTTTGTACCACATGAGTGAGTTATTGAAAATCAAATTAAATGGTACATTCTATTCCCTGCAGTTCCAATAAATCAATGGGGACAAAACTCAAGGTGGCCAATTTTCCTGTGTTTTTGGTCCTCTTGACAATGGTTGGTAAAATGATGACTTAGAAAATCTTTACTATAAATGAGAAAAATTACAGGAAGAATGTAGGCGTAGGAATGTAGGTGAATCCATAATGCACAATGGCATTTCAAAAATAATTCCTAGCTCCCTCTTCTATTTGATGGATTTGCTTCTAGCCTGGATTCAAGTGTGACCCCAGAAGGAACAAATCCTCAGGCTTGGCATCAGCCACCTGTGGTTCTACTGGCCCCAGTGCTCTTTGCCCACTCTGATGAAGACCAGCAGCGGTCTGTGGGGTGTTCTCGAAGCATTCTGGCCCCTGCCTTGGCCACGTCTGTCGTGGAGCTCGTAAGCCTGGACCAGCTGAGCCCCGCTTGATGCCCACTTCACTCTTGAACATCCCTAGGGATCTATTCACCTTTCATCCCACGAGAAGGGTCTGTGTTTAGGATGCTGGCCATGACGCTAAGAAGATCCGCTGACAAGCATTTAGTTGAATGACAGAATATTGATCCCATCCTTTTCTACCTATCTGCCCAACAGATGGGCATCTTACTTTTTTGAGAAACAAGAACATTTTTCGATGGGCAGGCTTTGTGTAAAATATCATACAACAGACAGTTATTAACAGAATACGTCTTTTAACAAAGCACCATGTGCCCAGATGACATCAAACCCAGCATCCTACTCTCGGAGTTGTTAATTAAAATTAAGAAGTATCCAAACTCTATTGACCACCTATTGGCTGTCTGCTTCTTTTTTTTTTTTTTCCTTTGTGAAAATCACAGTCAACCCACTTGTGATCATGTTCCCACTGGCATGCCTGGAAACTATTAAAAACAGATGTCCAGACCGAGCTCCAGACAGCTGGGGACAGAGCAACCCTGGCTGGTCAGAAACATTTCCCTGTGTTTGGAGAATAAGCTCCCTTCAGGTGTCTTTTTTGGTTTTCTTGTAATACCTAATATTTACCTTCCAAATAATAAACTAAAGGCAGCTTGTATTTGTATTTGCTTTGACATCGTTTTTGTTTCATAATTTGCTTTAACTGGTTCTGAAATATGAACCCTTATCTTGAGCTGTTGAGTCCTTCATAAAGATCACAGTGAGACCACACATTTATACACTGAAACTAGAGATTTGTCTTTGTGTACATTACCCACCCTGGAAATGCCAGATCCTTCTTGGCTGCATCCAATAAATACCCAATTATTAGGGGAAGAAAGAGAGGAAGAAGAAGAACTATATTTAAAGCAAGTTTTATTTGCCTTCACTGTTACTGTGAATTCGGTATCTGGTTACTGTTGTTTTCCTTTTAATTTGGTTACTGTTCCTCTGGTATTTGCAGTTTCTGAAATTATTTGAACCAAAGCAACATTAGTCCCAGCTTTTTTGGATCATAAGGAAAGTGGGTCTGATTTTAGTCATACTATCAAAACATGAGAGCAGACTTTCTGCATGAATAACGGGTGATGAGTGGAGGATCCCAAAGAATTGACTTGTCTAAAGAAATATTTAAAACTGAGTGGAATGTGGCACTGTTTACTCCTAAATCATTACATTCTGAGAACTGGTGCCATGCTAATAGTCTATTTCCCAGTTACGTGGTTGGGAAGGATTTTAACTCACCCCAATTTGGAAGGAATGGGTTTTACCTGCAAGTGTTGAGATCTTCAGAGCAAGTATATAAATGAAAGATGGACTGAATGGCTTTCTCTTCTGCTTCTCCTGTGTTCCACCCTCCTCTACCCAGCGCCTCACTCCCCATATCCTGCTATGAATGCTTCTGTCTTTCCTCTCAGGCAGCAGATCTGGGAAGGAGGGAGCCAGAAGAAGCCCATAGTGGAGGAGGGTTTCAAGCCTCCAGAAGGTGTGTTGGGCTTACTGGGAGCCATGGCTTTGCCCAGAGTTGACCTGGTGTCCTAGGGTCACCAGGAGGCCCCACCTACCAATGCCTGCTTTCAAGGGGTTAACTTCACAGTAACTCTCCAAGTGGCCACCGGAGACCCATAGCACAGTATGAAATGGGGCCTTTTTCTTTTTTTCTCTAGGCCCAGGAAGTTACATATTTAGTACTTTTATGACAATGAAGCAGAAAACCAAATCGTCAGCTCCAAAAGAAACAGAAATGGCCATATACGATGTTGACCTCTGTCTCACTATTTTTCTGTTTTCAGGAACTCCATTAAACCTTAGAAAAATCTTTGTCGATTTTTTAAACCTGTAGGTAATTACCGATTATGGTTTTCATATCTTTATGATATTTCCAGATTTTTCTTTACTAAGATTGAGACAATCTTCACACACTTTGGTATAAAGAATTACTGATAAATAAGGAAACACTTTCTGGTTATTTCATTTAAAAGAAAACAAAGAATGATAATTATAAATAAGCAAACATTTATTTTGAGACCATACAAAGAGGGACAGCTACTAAAGAAATAAACTGCCTCTCAGACGGGAGGATGAGAATACAAAATATTTTTATGAGAATTTTTTTTTTTTTAAATAGAGCTCTTTGGAGTCTTGTGGATAAATATTTTTAAGTCACCATGATTCACAGAGGACTGACTTCCTTTGTACCATCGCCCTTTGTGTTTCCTTACCTACACTTCCAAATGCTAAGTCAAAAGCATCCCCTGGTCCTGGAATATTAGGAATACATCAACACGCAAAGAGAAAGAACCCAGTCACACTCAGGTTTGGGCGTCAAAATTGACCTATGAGATTCATAACGTAGGTAACAGTCCTACACGCCAAAGGTTTTGGTTTCAAGAGCTGGGTTCCTGAGTTTCAGTAGACTAAGCCGACTGAAGCACATAAAGTTTATGACATAAACAGTAGATTGGAAAGAGTACAGCAGGAAACTAAATCACAGCTCCATTGACTAAGGTGGGAAATTAGGAAAAAGGGGCAATGATGATGATAATGATGATGAAGGTCTGCAAGAAATGTCTCTGTCCCTGGTCCTATGACCACTGCAGGCAAACTCTGGAAGGAGGGGAACTGATAGACATTCTGGATAGGTCTATGAGAGCAGGGGAGACTGGGATTGCTCAGAGGAGCCCGGGAAGTTGAGAAACCTCCAGGAGAAGTCACCTTTGCCAGCAAGGAGTGGCAGCAAGAGATGAAATGGTGCTGGGTCTGCGGCAGCCTCAAATCTCAGACCTGGGGGGGTGAGGGAAAGCTCCTACAAATTTCCCTTGTCCTTACCTTCAAAAAGGGAGCAAAGGGCTGGGCAAGCCAGGGAGCCAGAAAGAGCTTCAAAATCAAAATGGGTTTTAAGATGAGAGTGTGTGAACCCACAGCCAGAAACAATGTGCGACTATGCTCAACTCAAGGAATGCGCCACTGAACAGACAGTGAACACAGAAGGTCAGATGACCCTCCTCTCCAATTCACTGGCAATACACAGCCCTCGCCTGCGTTTCAGATACAGCCCCAGGGAGCATTTACCCGTAAGGGACTAGGTTTCAGTGTCCGTCCTTAGGTGGAATAAAGACTCAATTTAGAAATTAAGTGCAGTCAGTTACAATGTGTCAATACTTTAATTTAAAAATTCATATATAAAGAAATTAAGTGGAGGTTTTTTTTTTAAGTTATAGTTTTTGCACACTTAAGTTTATGGATAGTGAAAATTACATAGTTGCCACCCTGCACTGACCAGGAAATAATAAGTACACACAAATGGCCACATAATAAAGACTGTTTAAAAATCTTAATATCCTAATGAGCCAGGATGGGTCATCCCTGATAGGTCACCCTTGGGGCTGCTTTAGAAATAAGCTTGGTAAAATTTAAGCAAGGATATAAGAACCCCAAAGTAAGTAAGTAAGTATCTTATTCTTTTTCTTTTTTTCTTTCTTTTTTTTTTTGTAATGATCAGGTGGTTTTCATTAATGAACTGATTCTGGTCTGAGCACCACAAATTAAAATAAAAAATCAGGAATGTAGAAAGTAGAAGAAATGAAAAACTAAGATCATGATGCAGCCAGTGGAGGGAAAAAGTAAGCGATAGCTTTCCGTAGCTGAGAACACCACAAGGGCTGAGCACCTTCACAGTGATAGTGAGCGCTTGATATGTGTTGTTTGAATAAGTAACTACTTTTTTAGGGTGTCTTCAAAGTCACTGCCAATTCTCCCCCTCTTCATCCTTCTCCTCCTTCCATGCAAAGAAAGCAATATTTGAGACCTTTTAATTCAATTCGTGTTGTTTTCTGAATTTTTCTATCCTCATCCATGGGCTGATTATTTTGTCTATTCATTCACCCACTAAACAACTATACACTGAATGCCCAGTAAGTGCCAAGCATAGTTCTAGGTTCTGAGAAGACGCCAGTGAACAAGAGAGGCAAAACGTCCTGCCTGAGGAAGCTTGCATTCTAGCTGGAGTGCCGGATGTTACGCAAAAGTAAACACGTTGGAAGAAAAGCTCAGTGGAGAACAGTAGAGTCGGGAGAGAGCAGAGGGGACCGGAGGGAGAAGCAATCGTCTTAATACAATGGCCTGAAAATACGTCACGGAGATGGTGGCACTGGAGTAGACACCTGGAGGAGGCCAGGAGTGGACTGTGCAGAGACTCGGGGGGAAGCGCCCCTGGTGGCAGTAACACGAAGTGTCAAAGCCTTGAAGGGGCGCGCCTGCTATGCTCGAGGACCCGCAGAGACACCGGCGTGGCTGGGGCACAGGGGATGCTAAGGGCAGTAGTAGGAAATGAGGTCAGAGCAGTAATGGGAACCAGACTGTAAGGCCCGTAGAGCACTGTGAAGACGCTGGCTATTACTCTGGAGGACCATAAGCACAGGGGTGACATGATCTGAATTACATCTTAACAGGACCACCCTGGCTGCTGGGTTGAGAACAGACTGAACGGGGGGCAAAGACAGAGTCAGGAAGAGCATTCAGGATTTTTTAAATAATTCAGGCAAGAGATTAGAGTAACATGGATTAGACAGATAGCCCTGGAGGTAATAGGAAATGGTCAGATTCTAGATATATTTTGTGGGTTTTTTTCTTCTTTTTTTAAGCTGGGGAGGTAGTTAGGTTTACTTATTTTATTCTTAGAGTAGGTACTGGGAATTGAACCCAGGTCCTTGTGTATGCTAAGCATGTGCTCTACCACTGAGCCATACCCTCCCCCCCAGATATATTTTGAAGATAAAACTGACAAGATTTATTTATGGATTAAATGTGGGGTGGGGAAAAAAAAAAAAGGAGTCAGTGATGACTCTGAATTAGGAGACCCAGAAGGATACGATTGCTATTCATTAAAAGTAGGATATTGAAGATATCATTCTAAGGGCAAAGAGCTGACGCTTAGCTGGAGATACCTATTAGATGTCCAAGTGGAAAAGTCAAGTAGGCAGTTGTCTATAGACCTAGGCTGGAGAAATAAACAGAGGCTGATCAGTATGTTAATGGATTTAGACCTATGAGGCTAGGTGAGGTCATCAAAGGAGGGCATATAGATAGAAAAGACTTCTAAGACCTGGGCCTTAGGGAACTCCAGGGATAAAGGTCAAGAAGATGAAAAGGAACAAGCAATGTGGCTTCATTTGAGGTATGAAGAAAAACCAGAAGAAAGGATCATCCTGGAAACAAATCACTTAGGGAATAGCATCGATTTTGGCTGCTGGCTGCCTTTAGAGCATCTCCTGCTCTTGAGTGACTTTGAAGAGTCATAAGAGGTGTGAGATGCAGCAGAGAAAACACAGGACCTGACTAAGCAGGTGAAACTGACAGGAGATCTCTGCATAAAAATGGTGGTCAAAAAAAAAAAAAAAAAAAGCCTCAAGCCAAGAATTTATTTTAAAAGGGTCACACCTTGACAGTGACCCCGGGTTCCTGACAGAAGCAAATTTCTCTGGAGGAATGCTACTTCATGCAGATTGCTTAAAATTTCCATAGATAAAGTTCCACTGAACACGATCTCACATTCAAAAATCATGGAGTGCGTGAGAAAACCAGGAGCCCTGAGCAAAAGGGCATGGAAAAGGCAGACAGACCTGGAAAGACTTTGGTTGTCAATATATTTGGAAAATGTATACATTTAGAGAAATGCATGATGGTTTACAAATGTTTCATGATATGTTCAAAGAAATAAAAAGGACCATTGAAATTATGATTAAGACAAAGATTAGAAACAATGACCAAGCAGTTTTGAAAAGGCGCCAAACAAAACTTGTAGAAATGAAAATGACAATGATTGAAATTTTAAAAATACAATAGATGGATTGAGTAGGTTAGACACATCTGAAAAGTAGATTCAAGATAGAGTTAAAATTATTACTCAGGGGCAACCCAGAAAGACAACCAGTTGAAGCAGGGTAAAACGACAAGGAATGGAGGCTGGGGAACAGCTAATCACATCTAATCTGAGTTCCAGGAAAGTATATGAGAACGAGGGAGAAGCAATACTTGGAGACTGAGTGGCTGAAAATTTTCCAGATCTGATGGACAACAAGACCAGATTCAGGAATTAAAGTGAGATCAAAGTGGGATAAATAAAAAGAAACCTGCCCCATACCATTACTGTAAAACCACAGAATAACAAAGCAAAAGAGAAGGTCTTAGAAGAAGCCAAAGAGAGAAAAGAATGTATACATTAAAAAGAATGATTTTTACACAGGCAGGATACAATGGAAGCTAGAAAACAATAGACTAGTGTTTTCAAAGAGTTAAGAAAAAAAAAAAGCTACCAATCTGGAATGTAAAGCCTGTGTAAATTATAGTTAGAGCCAAGCCAAAAGAAAGACATTTTTGGATAAATAAAAAAATAAGAAATTTGATAATCAAAGAGCCCTTATTAAAGTAAATAAATCAGAATAAATAGATAAGAGCTTCAGAAGGAAAAAGGAAAATCCAGAATAAAGATGAAACACAGAAAGTCATGTTAAGCAAAGAAAGTGGTTAACATTTAATGAAACCAAAACAAACCTCGACTGTATAAAACAAAAAGAATTTAATTTGTAAGTATCAATTTGTAATGTTCAAAATAAAGAGAGAAATAAAATAGCACATGGGTAAAAAAAAGACTGATCAAATGACGCACTATTGGCAAGGGGGGTAAAAAATAAGGGCTTAACTTATTAAGTAGGCCTGTTAAATGGTTTGAGGAACCAAGATTAAAAGTATAATTTATTATTTTCAAACTAGTAGAGGGCAAATAATAGGACGAGAAACACAAATCAATCCAAAAGAAAGCATGAGACGGAAAAAGAAACATGGTAACGTATGGCAAATAGAAAACATAAAATAGCAGGAAAAAATCCAAATGCATTCAGAGTGTGATAGCCTGGATAGAAATAGCCAACCTGGGTGAAAATACAAATCTAACTAGGGTTTAGTTTAGCTGTTTATAAGAGACATACTTAAAACATAAAGACACAGAAAGTTTGAAAGTGAAAAAGATGGGAAATATACCAGAAAAATACTAGCCAGAAGAAAAGCTAGCTCTATTAACATAGAACCGCAACATTAAAAATACTTTAAGGAAAAAGTATTCCTAAAGATAACAGTTCATTCTATAATGATAAACATTTACTTTACACATCAAAAAATATATAATTATTCTAAACTTTTACATAGTTACTAAGAGATCCTAACGATATCGTTAACATTAGAGGAAAAAAGATACTAATGAAACTGCAAGGACAAATTTACAAATCAGCCATTGCTGCAGAATATGTTAACACAACCCTGTCAATAATTGTTTGATGAAGCAAACATAAACAACAATAAAAAGTAACAACATAAGACTTTTTCACAACCCAATTAACAAGTTTGAATTTATGTATTACTCAAAATTTGAATATATGTTTATTTTAAGATAACCAGAATATTCTTAGAATGAACTATGTGCTAGACTTATAAAGCAAGTCAACTCATTTCAAGGAAGGTATCATATGGCCAAATCCTTTCACAGCAATGAAATTAGGTTAAAAATTAATAACCAACTGAAAACTAAGCAAAAAACTTTGATTTGGAAATTTGTCATGCTCCCGAACAACTTGTGAGCAAAAAATAAAGAAATTATGATGAAGATTAGAGGAAAGATAATGAAAATACACATATTAAAACATGAAATGCAACTACCATATTACTTAGAGAAATGTTTTTCGCTTTAAGTGCTTAAAATCGGGCTGAGAAATACACAAAGCATTCATCTTAAGAAATCAGATGAAAAACAAGAAAAGCAAACTAAAGAAAGCAAAAGAAAGGCAAAATAAAAAGAACAGAAATCGATAAGGTAGAACACAACGTACAAGAGAGATCAATAAAGCCAAAAGTTGGTTCTTGGAAAAGACTAATTAAATTGACAATCTCTTGTAAGATTAGTCAAGAGAAAAGAGAAAATATGTAACAGAGTATTATTAGGCGTGCAGATAGGGGCAGAACTGCAAATACTGCAAAGAGCCAAAAAGATAAGATATGAACAATAAGCCAACACATTTCCAAAAACTGGCTGAACTGAAGAAATCACAAGAAGAAATTTAATTTATGAAAACTAACTTGGAAAGAACCAGAAAAAATTAGTTCTCTGACCATTAATGCAATCAAAATTTTCTCATGAAAACAACTGGGTTAAGGCAAGTTCAGCAAAAAAAATTTTTAATGGGATTTTTTTTTAAACAGCAAACTGTTAAAGAACTTATTCCAATCATATCCAAACTGCCAAAAAAGAGGAAAAAATTGGAACATAGTCCATTCTGTTTTATGATGCTTAATACCAAACCATATCAACACGTAAGAAAGGAACAGGCACCTCACACACATGAACACAGATGCAAAAACTAAGCAACATATTAGCAAAACAAATCTAACAATATACTTAAAGACCAAACTAGGTTTAGCCCTGGAATGCAAAATGGATTTATTGTTAGACTATTTATTAAACACTCCACTTTAAAAGATTAGAAGAGAGAATCACTTGATTTTCTCAATATTTATACGGGAAAAAGAGTATTAAAAAAAAATTAGCAAACTAAAACCTGACAGAAACATCCTTAACCTCATAAAGAGAATTTAAAGGCACTAATACAAATACCGTACTGAAGAGTGAAATGTTGGAAGCATTGGCTTTAAAAGCAGAAAGACACAGGTGACCTCCTTTACTCACTACCGTACTGGAGTGCCTCACTGGTACCGCAAGAGAGTAAAACAAGAAAAGATTCAAAAGAAATGTAAATTTTAAAAAATATCACTATTTTTTTTCATCATAAACACCATAAAATCCACATGTAAATTATCGGCATTAATGCTTACCTAAGTGGCCAAATACAGAGCAACTAAAAAGGTTAATTGCATTTCTATATACTAGCAGCAAATAATTAGGAAATATAATTTTAAAACAGTTTTTACAGTAACAAAAATGATGGGGAATAGAGTAAGTTGAGTTGAGGCACTGAACATCTCAAAGAAGACATTTAAGAGAGTGACTCAGTTGTAATGATCAGTTTTCCATCAAAGAGGATGACTGGGTTTAAGATTTTGGACTTGGAGCCACTGCGGGTGCTGACCAGGGCTTAGGGACAGCAGGAAAGCTGGTGGCTGAAGGAAGCAAAGGCCACTTAATCTATTTCCTTATAAGAAATGATTAAATGAGAATTTAAATTATACAAACCAGAAATAGACTCATGGACATGAAAAACAAAGTGTCATTACTGGGGAGAGGGGGAAGGGGGAGGGACAGATTAGGAGTTTGGGATTAATAGATACACATTACTATATATAAAATAGATAAACAACAAGGACCTACTGTATAGCACAAGGAACTATCTTCAATTTCTTGTATGAGCTGTAAAGGAAAAGAATCGGAAAAAAATATATACGTGTGTGTGTGTGTATATATAACTGAATCACTTGGCTGAACACCTGAAACTAACATTAGAAATCAACTACACATCAATAAAAAAATAAGAATATTTTTAAAAAGATTTAAATGAAATGGCTGAATCAAGTTGTAGAGCAGGGAAGAGGAGTCTAGGGGACTTGCCAGGAGATTGTTTTTGCAAGTTTTGATTTAGATCAATAAACGTAGCGAAGATGGTTTTCTTCCCATTTTACGGTAACAAATAAAAACATGTTTTACTTCTATTTGCTGTTATTACAGTGTGGCTTGAGAACGTGGCAGATGCCGCGTGTGGGGAAGGTTTAACCACCACCTCCCACAGTCAACTCCTAGACACAACCACCACTGAAAGATCAGTGGGAGAAAAAAAATCAGGAAACATTTACTTTGAAAAATCCACAAGTTTTATAACAAATGAATATAGGAGCACCAAACCTGTGTGCTTGTGTTTTTGTGAAACACTTCAGGTCAGACTATGTGAAATGGCCATTTTTTTGTGGGCAAATGGGTCGATGTCATCAACTACAGAGGATGGAACCTAACATTTCTGGATCTGCTGTAGGAAAAATCACTGACCTAGCTGAAAAGGTTGGTTTTAAAGATACAGGGGATGGAATGTTACAGACTATTTCATGCTTTTACGGAGCAAACAAAAACAAACACAGCTCTCTAAGTGCCAATTATATTTTGCCATTATCGCCGAGATGATTCTATTAACTATGTTGAGAAGCTATAAAGTAAAATATTTTTCTGGTTGCTCCTGTAGTCAGCGTGGGTAGATATTATCCCTTGACTGACGAGTAAGGGTTCATTTGATTATAAAAATGCAGTCGTATATTAGTGTGGTTTAGAGGCACATCATATGCTGTAGAATATCTAACTGGCATAGAGTCTAATTTCGGTGTTTTTATGTAGGCTTGGCTTCTCTATTAAAATTGAAAGTGTTAATTTGCCAGTAATCACTCCACTTTCTCCTGTTGTCTGACTAAAAGGACAGGCCCGTACTGCGTGGATAAAATGTAGTAATGCATTTAGTGCTAGGCCGTGATTTTAGACCTCCAGCTGTTTTACTGGTTGTGTAACTAAAAATAAGATAATGTTATGCTGGGTAACCACCGCTTTCGCTGGCATTCACGTTTTACAAATCACTGCACAGTATGCAAACCATTATATTTTTTAAATGATTAAATTTCAGCCTAGGAGTTGAACATTTCCGTTATTTTTTTTTTTTAAAGGAGATTTCTGGACTGTAAAATGGAATGAATCCTGGACAGGGAAACGGCTGGATTGAGTTTCTACTGTCAGAGTAATGTCCCCAGCCCTGCAGCTCAGCTGGGAGCAAGCATCCCTTACTGTCAGTGGTGGACAGCAGGATCTGGAAAGGTTGGTGGGTTATTTTTGCTTTTAAATTTTCACTTGATCTGTAAACCTACTATTTAGTCAAAGATTGCAAACCCGAGAACGGTATATTGAGCAAGAACAGTGGGGAGAAATGGTACGCTTCTCTAAACAGGCTTGTATTAAAAATTAAGGGTCAGAGAAAAGAACATCGCTGGTTCACATCATAGGAACACACAAAAGCCCTGTGATATTTAATACTTCTGTGATCTAATCAGAAGCCCAAAGCATGCTGTCTTTAACTGAATCCTTGTTTTGCATGAAAGCATTGGTAAACAAACGGTGTTATCCTCAGCTGCATTTTTACCACAGCGTCTGCTTTCAAAAATACCGGTCACTCAGAACAAGTGCTCTGGAAGCGCATCTCTCCGCACTGACACAAATATGGGCCAGGACTTGGTGAGACTTTGCCCGGTACCTGAACTTGCTTTCAAGGTTCTATGGACTATTTATGTGATTTTTCTGTCTTTGATGGTCTGTAATTTCCCCAAATACTGCATCAATGTAAGACCCCAGGTTTATGTAAAGGCATCTCAAGCTTTCCCTAGGGTTTCCCTAAAATCCTCAGGAGATTAAATGATTCTGGTGTCAGTCAATCAAGACAGGCCAAATATAAAGCAAAATGTCTGTAATTAGAAGGGCTTAGAGTCCAAGCACCGACAACGTGAACTGATTTTTTTGGTTCAAATTTTAACTTACTTACTTGTAATAGCCAAGTGAGTAGTGGGGGAGACGATCATAGAAGTGAATTAAAAAATATGTACCTGAATCTGTGGTTTCTAAGCATTCAAAGGCTGATCAGGGGACCAGAGAAGGAGGAAAGGGGTGTAAGAATGTGGACCTGAAAAACAAAACTTAGTCAATAGAAAGTGAAATTAGAAACAACTTCATCTATGAGTTTTTAAAGACTGGATTCCTATATGGGATTGATAGGAAAAAAAAGTTAAGATTATTGACTTTGTGAGAAAAAATGAACCTTCAAGAAAGATCAGCTAAGAACTTAGAGTTTCTAGGAACTCAGAAAAATTAAAATGTATAAAACCCCCTTTTTTCCAACAAGTCCCTCATGTTCTCCAATCGTGAAGACTGAAACCCCTACGTCCCCACATCTTTTCCTCCCAAACAGGCAGCATTTGTTACACAAGGTGCAGAACTAGATCTTTCACTGAAGCAGGAGTGGGCACACCTGCATCGGGCTAAAAGGTACCTCCTGTTGGTGAGACGTCAGGATCTTTAGAGCTAGAGGGGCATGTGGAATCCATCTGGTCCAAACCTTTAATTTTATATGCAGGGATCTGTGACACAGAGAAGTTAAGTGACTTGCCTAATATCACACAGCTAACAAGCCAAGAATTAAGCCAAGTCTTTTCTAGCCGAAGAAGTGTGTCCAAACTGTTATAGCAGACTGTCTGTACTTCCTTTACTTACCACGGCTTCAAAAGGACAATTAAGAATGAATGAAATAACATGACTGGGCCTAGGGGGTGTTCTGCTAAGCGAATAAGTCAGACAGAGAAAGACAAATACTATGGGTTTTCACTTATATGTGGAATCTAAAAGACAGACACAAAGAGAGCACAAACTAGAAGCTGCCATAGGGGAGGGGGGCGGAGGGATGGGCAAAATAGGTGAAAGGGATTAAGAGATATAAACCACCAGTTATAAAATAACTAAGTTACCAGGATGTAATGTACAGCACAGGGAAAACAGTCAATAATATTGTAATAACTGGGCATGATGCATAATATATAAAAATAGCAAATCACTATGTTGTACACGTGACACTAATATAATATTTTAAGTCAACTATAGTTTAATTTACAAAGAAAAGAATGAAACTAATTCTTTTTGCTCATTTCTTTTTTAATTGAATTATAGCCAATTTACAATGTTTTGTTAATTTCTGGTGTACAGCATAGTGATTCATTTATATATATACATATATATATATTTATTTTCACATTCTTTTCCATTGCATAGGTCATTACAAGGTATTGAATGTAGTTCCCTCTGCTGTGTAGTAGGACCTTGCTGTTTATCTATTTTATATACAGTAAAACTAATTCTTTAAAATCATAACCACTATATATAAAAAACAGACAAAAAACAGATTTTTTTCTGTATAGCACAAGTAAGTATATTCAATATCTTGTAATAACCTTTATTGAAAAAGAACATGAAAACAAACATATGTATGTATATGTATGACTGGGACATTGTGCTGTGCACCAGAAACTGGCACATTGTAACTGATTGTACTTCAGTTTGAAGAAAGAGGATTACACAACTTAAAAAAAAGTCATATACAGCCGACCCTCTATATCTGCTAATATATGAAACCCACAGATACGGGGCTGGGAGAGGGGGTCCTGGACAAGGATGACTGTGTATGTCCCTTTCATGATGGACAAATGAAATGTCAGGAGAAAAACCTCTATCAGCCGTGCTGTGGCAGGGATGGCGGACATGAGGCAGTCGCACGGGTGTGGCCAGTGACAGGGAGGCCGTCGGCAGGGGCCTTGGCTCAGAGGGCCAGATAATCAGGCACGACCTCTCTGCTTTGAGTCGCTGAATCACTGAGTCACACCTTTGCTTTCCAGCTGACTTTTCCCTCCAGCTTCACCTGAAGGGCGTGGTGGATACTCCCAACCCTAAACTGGAGATTTAGCCTTGCTTTTTGCCCAGGGACAGTGACACCCCAAGGGATTTAGCTGGAGACTTGGTGGTGGTTTCGAGCTTTACAAAATCTACGTTTTAGGCCAAATTTACAATATTATACTACATAAGGTAAAGGTAGTTCTTTATTTTGTTTTTGTTTTTTAATGTCCTAAAGAAATCCCAGAGACTTTGCAAGCATCTTCAAGTGAGGCCAAGTTCTTGAGATTACTTTCTAAACTCTACATGTTCTAGGCAATTTGGCCCATACCATCTTAATATTTAAGAACCTAACTTTTACGTTATAAAAATTAGACAGTAGACATATTCTGTGAAGTGTTGATACCATGTCTTCACACCACTAGCTGCCCCCCCCCCCCAACAAGGCCCCTTCATCCAAGGCCAGTACGGTTCCTGGGATATGAATATTCTGAAATGAGAGCTGTTTCCTGGCTCATTGAAATCACATCTTCTCTGCTTTCTGCCCCAACCCCAGTTTCCTGGCTGTTCCATGTCTCAGCTTAGTAACAACCTAATCATTTACCTGTTTGGTAAGTTCCACTGTTGCTAGAAAAATATTGCACAAAGTAGATAACTTACTGGAGAGAGCACAAAGCACCTCCTTTGCTCCAGCTTCGTGGCCATCAGAGGTCACTCAGCCTGTCTGCAGTGTGGTTCCCCTC
Source organism: Camelus bactrianus (assembly GCF_048773025.1). Lineage (NCBI taxonomy): Eukaryota > Metazoa > Chordata > Mammalia > Artiodactyla > Camelidae > Camelus > Camelus bactrianus. The sequence goes on from NC_133558.1 coordinate 6,321,452, forward strand.
TGGAAAATGCCCAGATGTTCCGAGGCCATTCCTCACACTTCCTTAACCACACCAGGCATCCTGGAACACGACATGCCAGAATGCCCTCTCATTCCTCTTCCACTTCCCCCGCAAAACTTATTTTCTTTGCGGAGAGATGCTTTTAACGAGGAAAGTCTTCAATAAACAAATAACACAGGATTTTTGTTTTCTTTTTTTTTTCCAAACTCTCAAGTCATTAAGAAGCAGCTATCACATTCAAAAGGTAATGAGAATTAGGCCCTTTTCCCCCCAATCACTCCACCGAAAGCCTTAGTAGTTGGAAATCGATTAGGCTAAATTGTCTCATCCCATTTTCCGTACCACAGTCCAGGAGATGTAAAGTCGGAGGGCAGATGTGTTGTGGGAGAGTATTCATGCCCCCTGGGCTGGGAGGATTTCTCCACTGAGAAAGGGGAGACGCAGGAGGGTTCTCCAAAGGGGTGACCAGCAGCAGGGTTTTGCATCAGACCTGTTGTGCACATAACTACCACCGTCACTCTTGCTAATTACATGAATCTGATAGCAGCTCTTGTCACTTGACCATTTCTTTGGCCAGTATCTCCCACTTCCTATGCTAAAAACAAACAAACAAATGAACAAAGTTATGTTCAAACTCCACCGCAGTTGAGTTGGTTTTGTGTCTACTTTCTCTCAAGACAATGAGGAGAAGCAGCCCGTTAGCAACGCCTTTGCCGCTGTAGAGAAACTTGCCAGTTTCCAGACTTGGGCTCTTAAGAGCATTTCTATTTTTTTTGTCTTTTTTAAATATATTTTTATTGAAGTATAGTCAGTTTACAATGTTGTGTCAGTTTCTGGTGTACAGCATCATGCTGCAGTCATACAGGAACATACATATATTTGTTTTCATGTTCTTTTTCACCATAAGTTACTACAAGATATTGAATATAGTTCCCTGTGCTATACAGTATAAACTCATTGTTTTAAAATGTAAATGCTTAAATGCTCATCATTTGCTGAAGCCACAAGAAACGGATGGGTTTTCTTATTTCTGCTTCAGAGACAAGGAAATAGGTGATCAGGCAGCAAACAGGATTAATCATTCTTTCTGAATCGTGTTTCACAGCTTCCGAAGAGGCACTCAGAATGGGAAGAACAGAGGTTTCTCTTTCTCGGAGACAGGTGCACCTGGGACCCAGTCTAGTCTTGCCCAGGCTTTCACTGGCTGTGTGACCTTGGGCAAGTTACTTAACTCCTCTGAGCCTCTATTGTTCCTCAATGTATCAGCCTTGTGAAGAGTCAGTAGGATAAATTACAGAAAACAATTAGCATAACATTAACAGATGATGATGATTATTATTAGGCCCATGAGAATGCAGGAGGCAGAGCTTCTGTGCACAGCGGGCTCAGTCACTCGGTTGGAATTGGCTGGGTTTCCATGTTGTGTGGCATGAGAAGTGGGATCTCAACCAACTACTTTTAGCTCAAGCATTACAGAGATAATCTTCGCCCCATTCAAAGGTATTCCTCCTCATCCTCTGTTAAAATAGAAAAATAGGAAACAGTAGACCCAGACTAACACAATGTCTTATTTATATCTATATATATGGAATGAAGTAGATTGCTTTCGTGATGGATACTGTTGGTTTCCTTTGAAGCCTTCATTGCGCCTCATCCCAATTTCAGTCATGAAGACTGGGTATCACCCTACCCCTTCTCCAGGGGAAATCCTGGTTGCCCTGTGCCAACCAGTTTAATTACCGGTTCAGGGATGAGCCTGTAACCCAGGCTAAATAAAGATAGGGGTGCCCAGGATTTTGTTTAAAGGCAGAAGGAAGGGGTATTCTGCCTTCCTCTGGGGAGGTGTGGCTTGGACGTGGGAAGCTGGGAGCTACTACTCTGAGAGAATCCAAGCTGAGAAGGAAACCCACCACTGGAGAAGGGCAAAGCCAAAGTGGTCGTGGAGACGCAGAGCTGGGCAGCTGATCAAAGCACTCCTGAAACTTCCTAGAAGGTTGGACTTTTCAATTCCTGAGTCAGTATAAGGCATCTGCCTTCTGTGGCTCTCAGAGCCCTGTCTCCTCTCCCTCCCTTATTACTGCATCTCAGCTATGGCTGCTTTAGGTCATCTGAGGAGCTTTAAATAAAACCGATGCAGGGCTCCAAATGGACCAATTAAATCAGGACGGCAGGGGCCGGGGCGATTGGCATTGTTTGTTATGCCTCCCCCCACCCCCTGCCCCCCGCCATCTAGCTAATTCTGACGTGCAGCCATGGTTGGGAATCGCCGTGAGGTGCTACCTGTCTCTCTCTAGTCTTTATTACCAACTGCCCTGCCTCAGCATTTTTATTTAAAAAGATTCCCTTTACTTGTTGTTAGAAACGGGTGTGGGGATACATTTAAAACAGTTTAATTGACTCATTAATTCAGTCAGAGAGTCAGTGAGTTTATTTTTCACATATCCAACATAAAGGTGAGTAAGCTTTCCTTAAATCCTTCCTCAATGATGGAATATAAATCATAAGGATTTCTAGATCCAAACTTACGACTGTGCTTACCTCTTCAGTAGTTAGTATTCAGCACTCAGTATCTATCACTCCTTGAGGGTGGGAAAACAAATCTGCAGAAACGCTAAGAGGTGGGCCCCGGCCTTGAACCTGATGGATTCATCCTCCGCATGCTTTGGTCACGTACATGAGAAGCCGTCTTTTTCCCAGAAGTGCTCCAGGCACCCTGGACTGGACGAGAGGGCAGTGCACTGGAGAGGGTTTGCAGTCTCCTCCTCCCCAGCCCCGGCCACACAGACACAAATTTTTTTTTCATGGAAACAGTAATACTGCAAAGAACCCTATAGGTCAAAGCTCTTCATGGCAGCATGGACCGTGGGGAGTAAACGCTAGAGCAGTCACTCTGAAATAACACAGAAGAGAAATGCAGTGTTTCTAAAAGCCTCTGCCGAAGGCCCTTACTCGTGGGACACACTCAGCCGCTGCCTGCTCTCACCGACCGACTACCCAGCCCCACCACCCAGCGGTCAAAGTCCTGAAGGATCAGTGAGTCATCAGAAGGAGCATGGAAAGGTTTGGTGGAGAAATTAATCAGACCAACCCAGCTACAGTGGAAAAAAGAGCTCTCGGGAAGTAGAGCAGAAAATTATTTAGATGACCGTGTACTTTACAAATTGTTTATAGGCATGAGCCTGAATGAGGTGGAAAGAACATTGGGATTAGTGATCAGAGTCCTAAGACGCAGTCCCAGCCATAACATGACTGCCTCTGTGACCTCAGGCAAGCCTCTGAATCCTTCTGAACCTCAGTTTCCTCGTCTGCAAAGCGGGGATGGTTGCACCTCGCTCACTGGATTGTAATGTAGATCAAAGGAAATAACAAGTAAGAAAGTCCTTTGAAAAGGACTTTGCTGTACAGAGGAAGGGTGTTATTATAATTCCACAGCATAACACCCGATTTTAGAAGAAGGCATGCCCGTGTACTTGAATACAGTAGGGCACCTAGAAACAGTATAGTTATACTCTGTGCTGTGAAAACTTTTAGCTGAGAACTTTGAGCAATTTAGGTGCTCCAGAGCAGATTGAAGGACATGGAGAACTTGGAGAAGGTTCACAGAAGAGCCACAGAGATGATTAAAGAGATGGAAAATCAAAACCATGCTCAGGAAAGGTTAAAAGAACCAAGTTCATTCTGCTTCGAGAAGACAAGTTTACAGGGTAATTTAATAATTGTTTACAAGCACACACAGCCTGGTGTCCAGCTGTTCTCTCCAAGGGACAGAGGAGAAGGAAGTATTGTAGACCCTTGGCACTGGCAGAGTTTTGAGAAGTGAGGTTTCAAATCGTTGCACACGCCCCTGACAGTTCATGATATATGACAACTTGTCATTTCTCTAAGCCACAAATTCTCACCGCAGGTGTGTGGATGAACCCCATTTAGTATGTCACTGACTGAGTCTATCCAACCACCCACCCTAGAAATCTCAATGTGTTCTTCTCAATGTGTCTTCCACATAGTAATTCTCAGAAACAGCAATGGTAACAGCTACCTTTGAGTGTTTACTGTGTACCAAGCAGTTTGTGCTAAGAGCTTCATGGGAAGTATTTCATGGAGAAGGAAAGTGAGGCATGAACACTGAAGTAATACGCTCAAGGTCACCCAGGTCGTCAGTGGAGGAGCCAGGATTCTAACCCAGGTCTAAGGCAGAACTCAAGTTCTTCATCACTGTAACAAATTGTGTTTGTTTGTGAGAAATGCCCCCCGACCCGGCAAATAAAGTGGCCATCTGTGCTGCTGAGAGCACAAAGCAAAATGAAGAAGTCAAATAAAGTAATGGTTCTTAGCAGAAACCAGGTTTCGTCATGTTTGGATGCAACAGATATTTGCGACACAAACCAGACCAGCTCAAATTTTGCCATTCCATGCGATATTATATTAGCACATTGGAGACTTCCTATTTCTGCAGCCTTTGTCCAGCCTTCCCAGCCCAATTCATGTTGGACTCTGACCCTCTTCCTGCCAGTGTTTGTCTAGGACGCTCTGTCCCTCTCCTGCAGCAGTCTGTTTGCTGTCTACACAACAAAGTGAAGTCAGCATCACACAGGGCCCTGCTTCTTGTCTGTTTCACACCTTCTTGTGCTTGTATGGCTTTCCATAATCTAATTACAGGAACTGTGCTTTCCAGGTAGATTCTGCAGTTCTTTGCCACAAAGTCTGAGATGAACCAGTTAGTCTGTTGAGCTGATGCTGAGATAATAGCCAAGGGAATCCTAGACCAGGATGAATCATTACCCACAGGGATTAGACACAAACTCATTGAAAGTGGAGATTATAAATCGGACCCAAGAGAAAGTCAAGTCCGAGACCAGAAGCTCATTATCCAGATTCAGCCAGTGAGAAACTATGATCAGGAAATGAGGCAAGAAGTCAGAAGCCAAGTAGAAGAAATGGAGATGGGCGAGAAAGGATAAGAAGATTTGCAGTACAGACTTCAACAAAGCAAGCAACAAGGAGAGGCTCACTCATACCGGGACACAGGGCATGGAGGCAGTTAGCCAATTTATAAACACAGGGCTGGGCCAGACTTAGGTACCTGTGTTCTGCTCATCTGGAAGGGGAGACCCTGACATAAGCCATTTCAGTGCAGTACGGTCACCTACTGCAGTGGTGAACAAGCGTGATAGAGAATGACAGAGAAAGGGCCCTTAGAGGAGTCTAGTTGGAGAAGATGAGGCTCAGACTGAGTTTCAAAGGAAAGCTAAGTGATTAACAGGAGGAAAGGTGTGCTAGGAAGGGGAACAGCATATGCAAAGACCTCACCACTGGTCCTAAGAGGAGTCAAAAAAGCCAAAGATCAGTGTGATGCAAGTTTGGGGGGAAATAAATCATGGTGGTGATTTAGAACATCAGGCCCAAAAGCTCAAGCAAAGAAACAGAGGGAGGAGAGGAGTAAGCTTGACGAACCAACAGCCAGAGTCAGCCTTGCATCCAGGAAGGTTCTGAATGCTGAGCTGGGAAACCTTGACAGTAAGCAAGAGGCAGCCAGTGAGTGGAGGAATCGCACAGCCTGCCGGGAGATTCCTCAGGGGGCATAAGCACTACGGACTCGGAGGGAGATGCTGTTGGCCAAGAAGCCAACTAGGAGGTCAGTCACCGTAGAGCAGAGACTGTAAAAATAAGAAAAAAAAAAAAAATCCAAAGGCAATTTGATGACACAACAACAAAAGGGCCTGGAAAGAGTTTGCAAAGAGTAAATAAAAGTTAAAAGTCAACAAAACCAGGAATGTTCCCAGGAGAATCCAACACAATGTTCCTGAGGGTAGAGCAGTGCACAGCGTCCTAACGTTTTCTGATTGGAGGGCTGAGAGAACTGGGGAGATTCTGGGTGTTCTCCAGCCCAGAATGCCAGGGAAGGCTGCCCCTGCACAATCAGAGGCATATATAGGCATCTGCCCTCTTAGTCTGCAGCCCGTGATATTGTCATTAGCAATGCAAGGGGCTGCTGTGGAGCACAGGGAACTGTATTCAATATTCTGAAATAACCTATAATGAAAAAGAATATGAGAAAGAATATATATATATATGTATAACTGAATCACTATGCTGCACAATGGAAACTAACACAATATTGTAAATCAACTATACTTTAATTTTTTATAAAAAAGATAAAAATGCAAGAAGCAGGAGAGTATAGTCTAGAACTCACGCTTGGAAATCACGGACCCATGTGCAAGGGCAAGACTTGGAAGCACTAGCTGTATGACTTGGTCATGTGTCAGCCTCCTTGTTGACACGATGGCCATCAGAGCAGCACATGGGGTTTCTGTGAAGAGGCGTCAACATTAGGTACGTGTCTTAGACAATCAAGTTGCAATCTAGTTGCGGTGGTGGCTGGCCCCTCACCTGCACCTGGACGGGAATTCTGGGCAGGACCAAATCAACCAGCCAAGAAACACCAGACCAAGCAACCAGACCAGGAACACCAGGCCAGCAAAGAAATATAATCCAACCAGGTAGCTGGACTCCTTCTAGGCATCAGGGGAAGCTCAGATGTGTGAGTCTTTCTGGCGCAAGCAGCGTCCCTGCGGGACTAATATTTGAGAAGAGCGATCTACAAACAGCATGGAGGTTCTACAAATGAACAAGTGGAGAGCACTAAAAGGGCTTCAGAAAAATCTTACAGGCCCGAATGAGGAGGGACAGATTTTATTTTATTTTCCTGGCGGAAATATCGAATGAGCATGACAGACATGTGGAAATATTTAATTTATAAACGAGTTTAAATGTAACTAGGATTCCTTATTTAGAACACATCTGCTTTATTTCTTGCCCTTCAGTTGAATTAATTTGTTCAAACATTACTGTGCTGTGAGTTCATTCTTGACCCTACAAAGGAGAATCTAAGATCATGTCTATCAATTTCGTGAAAACACAGATAAGGGTTCTAAGCAAATCCCTACTGCTGTTACTCACACATCTCATTTATCTACTTAGGGATTTTCAACTGTAAAATTTCTCCCTCCTGTCCCAAGCTTCTGGGCTATTTCCTTCCACCATGAGTTCATGTACCATTGAGAAATACTAACATATTTTAACAGAATGTGCAAAACCTAATTAAGAAATCCTAAAAATTAGGTGAGATATTCCAAAGCCAAAATTGAAATCATTGTTCAATGTCTATTTTTCTGATGACTCTCTCCCGCCAGTATGTGTAATTTCAAACCTACCAGAACTCTCCCGCATTTTCAACAGAACAGGTGACACTTTTTCTTAGATTTCCCACTGTCATCTGTACCCAGCATTTCCCAAAAGACTGCCCTTCTCCGTTAATTATTTCACACTTTCAAATACAAACACAAACCCTCTAGCATACAGTGCATTGCAGGGACTGGGGAGGGGGGGGGCTCCGTATTATTTTGAATAGTTGGTGATTGAGAAATACCCTGGACCCCTCGGCCTCTCGTGTTTCATTTTTTTTTTTTTCCCTTTCCTCCCCTTGCTCACTCCCTTCCAGTCACACTGGCCTTCTGTTCCTCAAACACACTGAACAGCATTCCTGCCTCAGGGTCTTTGCACATTCTGTTCCTGTTGGCTCAAATGCCTTTCCCCATGATATTCATATGGCTCTTTCTATAAGCTCCTTCAGGGCTCTTGGCATCCCACAATTTAACAGTGAGGTCATCTTCATCCACTGGATTAAATAAAACATCTTGCCAAACAGTTCATACCTCTGCAATGACCCAGCTTCCTTCCCTGCCTTATTTCCCTCCTTGGCACTTATCAATATCCAACATTTACTTATTTGCTCATTGTCAGACTTTTCCGTATAAGCTCCTTGAGGGCAAGCCTTCTGCATGCTCAATTCTTTCTGATACCCACAGCCCTTAGGGTAATGCGTGGTATGTGGGGGACACTCAGCAAGTACTTGCGTGAATGAGCGAATGCTTGAATGGGAGGAAAATCCAGTGTCTGAGTGAATGGAACAAGAAATTACTAACATGTCCTGGTTAGAGTTTCTTGGGCAAATTCCATCATTCCTGAGACCTGTCATGCTCAGACACACACAACCAAGTGAGTGCTATTGTGAAATTAGACTTTCTTTCTTAAGTCATCAGACTGTCCTATAAAGTACTTGAACCCCTAGGCCTTTAGCGATAAAGTTTCTGATGCAACTTGATTATAATATGGCAGTTTGATTTAGACACCACCAATATGCTTGAAATGCAACTGTATGGCTGATTTTTAAAGGATTCAGTGGTGATATGTGAAATAACTAGCTACCTCTGATATGATACAGCCACCAGCCCCCGTGATCTAGCCTTCTTGATATGACTGAGGAGTCCAGACAGCCAGTTCCAACAGGGAGCCCTCTGGCTGTCTCCCCACAAGAGCCTAAGGCAACTGGCTCCCCTCCCATTGGGTGATAAAGGACCCTGATTTCTCCAGGACCAGTGGGCTGTGTGTGTGCTCTCCTGCCTATACCCAACACTTATCTAGAGTGGAAAGAAGCTGTAACACTTCACCCCCCTAGAGAGCCCCTAAACCTCCCCGCCCTTTCTGCTGTGAGCCTCAGAAAAACACATTTGTTTCATTCTGAAAGTCTGTACCTCTGTTCTCCCAAAAGAAAAAGGATTTGCTTCAGTTTTATTTCTGAAACTAGAACATCACTCCTTCATCAAAAGGACGTTCATCACAGTTGCCCTGACCTCAAAATAATACCAGGAAGCACTCACTGAGTGTGCGACAGTGGGCTAGCTGCCGTGAAGGGAAAAGCATGGGACACGAGCACTTCTTCCAAAATTCTAAAAGACACAGACACAGTATCTGCAGCAAAGCCTCGTCTAGCCCATGCTTCATGCCCACCTGATAAACAGTGAACCTCAGGACAGGACAGGCTTCTGAGAGGACCCCAGCATTCTTGGCTGAAATGGCGAACGAGACTTTAAAGATGACGGGCAGATAAATCCTAAGAAATCAGAATAAAACTTTATAACCAAAAAAGTGAGAGATGGATCCTACTCTGGCCCCCAGGGAAAGTGGAGTCAGGAGGGGGAACACATGTCCCCAAAAATCGGGGGAATCAGGTCTGCTTCTGCCCCAGGTGTTCTGTCAGAGAACCGACCCAAAAGTTTCCAATGATTCCATTGACTGGAAGGAGAGAATTCCCCTCCAATTTTAATCAATACCAGAGGGCTGAGCTACTATATGGCGGGCACTTTTATATCTATGTTTAGTTTTACAACAAATATAGTTTGAAAAAGATTTTTTTTACTGGTATGAACTTCTGGTTTCTGGTTCAGCATATAAAGAGATATAAAGTCTTCACTCTGTCTTAACAACAGGAAAATCTGAAGAAAAGCTGAACAAACTGAAAAATCAACAACAGAGCTTAGATTTGCCAGTGACGTGAGGACACAGGACAAAACACTAAAGCCAAAATTGGAGAGGCCAACAGGTGAATATGGAGAGGGACAACTTACGAGAGCAGAAGCTGCCATGAGGACCAGTGCTGGGGTGGGAAAACCAGAACTGTCATTGAGGGACTTCTGGAGGTTCAGTGTGGATAGCCCTGAGAGAGAAAGCTCCATGGGGACCCAGTCGTCAGAGGGACCACACTTCCGTGAGTTTTATCTCCAGGAGCTCTGCCAGGTCCTCACAGTGACACTGAAGAAAAATACTCTCTTGTTTCCAGCAGGGGGTGGGGAAAAGGAATCATTCTGAGATTTGCCAGATCAATCTGTACTTCTTAACCAGGCCCACCTTGGAAAGAAATTATTTTACCCAAATCTAATCTCATGGGGTTTTATCAGAGCCTGACATCCCTCCCTGAGGGAAGGGAAATCCTCAGCTCAGGCCAGCTCTAGCCTTCAAAGTGGGAGAAGAAAAGTACGGAAGCCCATCCCCCTCCAGCCAGCCTGTCCCATCTAAAGGGGGAAGAAAGTGAGAATCACCAGTGACGTTCACGGTCCAGGGACACGGGCTCACTGAAAGACTAAGGCCTGGCCATAGGGCTACAGAGTGCCTCCCCTCCCTCACACCTTAACTCTGTATCACTGAAGGCCTAGTTACCACAGTTCCTTGTACCCAGTGCATCACGTATGCCTTTCAAAAACATATAAAGTTTGGAGGGACTGGACAAGTGTCAGAGCCAGAATCAGATATGGCAAAAATACTGGGATTACCAGACCAGGGATTTTTTAAAACTGTGATTAATATGTTAAGAGCTTTAATGGAAAAAGTAGATAACATGGAAGAACAATTGGAAAATGTAAACAGAGAGATGGAAATGCTAAGAGAGTACCGAAAAGACATGCTAGAGATCAAAACCATTGTAACAGAAATTAAGAACGTCTTTCAAGGACCCATTGGCAGACTAAACATGGCTGATGAAAGAATCTCTGAGCTTAAGGACGTGACAGCAGAAACTTCCAAAACTGATGTGCAAAGAGAAAAAAAACCTGGAAAAAATGGAATGGAATATCAAAGAACTGCAGAACCACTGCAAAAGATGTAATACATGCATAATAGGAAAACTAGAAGGAAGAGAAAGAAAGAAAGAAAGAAAAAGAAAGAAAGAAAGAAAGAAAGAAAGAAAGAAAGAAAGAAAGAAAGGAAGGAAGGAAGGAAGGAAGGAAGGAAGGAAGGAAGGAAGGAAGGAAGGAAGGAAGGAAGGAAGAAAGAAAGAAAGAAAGAAAGAAAGAAAGAAAGAAAGAAAGAAAGAAAGGAAGGAAAGAAAGAGAAAGAAAGAAAGGAAGGAAGGAAGGAAGGAAGGAAGAAAGGAGAAAAGAAAGGAGAAAAGAAAGAAAGGGAAGGAAGGAAGGAAGGAGGAAAGGGGAAGGAATGAAGAGAAAGAAAGGAAGGAAGGAAGCAAGGGAAAGAAAGGAGAGAGAAAGGAACAAAAGCAATATTTGAAGAAATAACAATTGAGAATTTTCTCAGATTAATGTCAGACACCAAACCACAGGTCAAGGAAGCTCAGAGAACACTAAGCAAGATAAAAACACATACACACACACACACACACACAAACCTATACCTAGGCATAGCATATTCAAACTACAGAAAATCAAATAAAAACAAAAAATTTTGAAAGTGCCAGAGGAAAGAAACACCTCACCTCTAGAGAAGCAAAGAACTGCATCTGCCTTCTCCTCAAAAACACACAAGCAAGAAGAGCGTGAGATGAAATATTTGAACCCTGAGAGGAAAAATACCCACCAACCCAGAATTCTGTAACCTGCAAAATTACCCTTCAGAAATGAAAGAGAAATAAAGATTACCCCAGACAAACAAAAATTGAAGGAATTCATAGCCAGTAGACCTGCCTGCAAGAAATGCTGAAAAAGTTCTTCAGAGAGAAAGAGAATGACATGTATCTGCAAATCAGGTCAGATAAAGAAAGGAAGTCTACTGGAAGATGAAAAAGTGAAAGTGAAATTAAAACTTATTTTCCTTATTCTTAATTGATCTAACAGATAACATTTGGTTCAAAATAATAGCAACAGTGTATCAATTATGTATGCTTATATATGTATATATAACTATATATGTACGTAAGTTTATGCTTATAAATATATATATGTTATATATAAGTATATGCAAATACATACATATAAGTATATGCATTTATACTCCATATAAGTAAAATTGATGACAGTGATGATGCAAGAGTTGGGAAGGAGGAATTAAGAACGTTTTGTTACCATAAGGTACTGGCACCACCCATGAAGTGGTACAGGGTTATTTGAAAATGGATTTGGATTAGTTGTAAATGTATATCGCAAACTCCAGGGCAACCACTTAAAAAAGTAAAAAAAAAAAAAAAAAGTATAGTTGACATTACATTTCCATACTTTTCTATACTAAGAAAGAAGAGAAAATAGAATCATATAAAATGCAAAATTAAAACCATGAAAGGCAGAAAAAGAGTCCAAGACAAACATAGGAACAAGGCACAAGGGCAGCAAGTAGAACACAGTAACAACGAAGGTAGATACTAACCCAACTATGGTAATAATCACCTCAGTCATCAGTTGTCAAAATACAGCAATAAACAGACAGGGATAGTCAGAGTGAATCAAAAATAAGACTCAATCATGTGTTGTCTGCAAGAAACCCACCTTAAAGACAAAAGCACAAATAGATTTAAAGCAAAAGGATGGGGAAATACATACCATGCTAACACCATCGGAAGGAAGTGGGCGTAGCTATATTAATTTCAGAGAAAGCTGTATAACTTTCAGAGCAAGGAAAGCTATCAGGGATAAAGAAGGGCATTATATAGCATAAAGGAGTCAGTACGCCAAGAAGACTAATAATGCTTAATGTTTAGGAGCCTAACAACAGAGTATCAAAATAGCTTGAGACAAAAAAAACGTAACCTAACTGCAAGGAGAAATGGGTAAATCCATCATTATTCTTGGGGAATTTAAAACCCCTCTTTAGCACTGAGCTTCTATGATACAAACTTTGATCTGGGTGAATTCAGAAAACTCTGCCAACATGAGTATCTCGATTGCTAATACTCATTAAGCACTGACTACATTATTTCATGGACTCTCAGATTCTGTCAATCATAACATTCAACACTATTTTATGAACCACCATGAGAAGAGGACAATGCTACCATGCAAGTCAAGGCGTCATTGATTGTAAGGCATATTTCAGAGATGAAAAGTCTCAGAATCAATGAAAAATGGTATGTGCCAAGTGCTCCGTGTACCTAATGTCATTTAATTCACAAAATAAAACTTCTGAGGCAGGTGCAATTATTGGGCCTGTTTTTCAGATGAGGAAGTACAGCTTACGATTTTCCAAAGGGAAGAGCCAAGAGTCAGATCCATGTCCTCCTCTATCTCCGGGGTCTGAGCGTAGGTCACCACTCTCCTCTGATGGCTTACAGGTGCCTTGGAATAGAACAGAAAAGGGACCAGGGGAGGGGATCCAGCTAGATCTCTGTGACATATCAGCCCTCCCCTCTCACACTTAGAGATCCATTCCAACTACAGCAATTGCAATGGCCTCCTCTCCCTGCCATCTACGATATGCGAGGATGCCCATCACTTACGCCCTAAATCTCCTAGCTGTTTCCTGAGGACAGAACTCAACTCACCATTGACCTGCTGCCTTCCTCTTAAAAGAAGAACACAATATTCTGAGACGTCATCACATTTTCTGGGATGAAGAGGGTCACCATTCTCTTTTCCCTACTTTTTCATGTTTAAAAATACAATAAAAAAACTTTTTCAAAAAATCAGAATACAATGTTATCATGGCCATAGTGAGCACGTATTAAAATCTGACTATTTACCATAGCACTAATCTTCAGATGGCCTATTGAATAAATGGCAGAGCTGAGCTCAGTCCTAGAACAGAGCTGCAGGATGCTGTCCATGTACAGCAGAGAGGGTAGCTTACTTCTTCTGAGGCTTCAGAGAAGAAAATGTTCGCTCAAAGCACCGAAGGGCAATTAGCCTTCCGTGTTAGGATTAGAATGTACCAGAACAATATTCCACTCATGACAAGTGGCCAGTGCGTCACTGAGCACTCCACCTTCCCAGTGCATGTGCTCAGTATGCCTCCTGAGGTGTCTGCAAGCAATTTCCTGGAGATAAAATAGAATTGACTCATTTGAATTTACACAGGGAATGAGGGCTTTCTCCTGCCCACACTCGGGGTGGTGTTCTGGGAAAACTTGTGTGTGGAACGTGCTCGGAAAACAAAGGAATCGGACCTCATGCAACTCCTCTTCTGCTCAACAGTCAGGGAGAAGGTGGGGTTCGGCATGCCCATCAAAAATAAACCAAAAAAAAGGGGGCATAGTGGTTTAGCATTTCCAGACAGGACCGAAGGAAAAAAAAAAGAACCAGTTTGCTTCAAAAAAAAGAAAAAGGAAAGAGCCCCTGAGGGTGGCTGAAGGAGAAGATTCTTGACATTTCCATAGCAATGGGGCTGATTTGCTGAGCCCTCATTCAGCCTGGAGTCCTGGTGCCTGTGGGAGCCTCTCAGGTGGCTGACCCCAGAATGGCAGCGGAAGGGACAGCTGAGCAGGCGGCAGGGGAGAGAAGGGAGCGGGGAAGAAGGAAAGAGGAAAAGTGAGTCCAGGAAAAGTAGACTCGCAAAAAGCAATATTCACAGAAAAGGGGGCAGATCAGCGATCCCTGGTGATGGCCGAAGCTCTAGAGAACGAAGTTACTGAAAGTTACTGATGCTAAATTCTAAACATGGGTGCTCAGATCTTAGGAACCAGGACACGCGGATCTCCCCCAGGTTATTTTCAAACATTAGGTTGAAATACTGCTGAATTAATGGTGTTATTTTTCAGGACACTTGGCTTTATTTCATACACATTCCTAATACTTCTCTCTCTCTCCCCCCAAATCACTCTTTCCCCCACATGAGAAATACACATCTATGGTCATGTCTGAAAGTTACAGACCTCTGACTCTCTCTCTCTGTCTCTCTCCCTTTAGGGTACAGATCAGACACCCTGGAATAGAATGTCACCTACTCATCCGCTTGTGATCATGGACAGCCAGTATCGGTAGACAGCCAGGCAGTGGTCCATAGACACGTCTAAAACACAAAGTTGATGAGAAGGGTGGCGTCTGCAAATGAAAGTAATTAAACACATTAGTCAAAAGCAGAGAAAAAGAAAAAGCAGCCAACAGGCTATTAGAATAGAAAAAGGTTTTCTTAAATGGAAGGACACCATGAAAGACAGTTAGAAATGGAATTAATTTTCATGTAATGAAAGATAATATCCTTGCCAAAGGGGCACCAATACAGAAGTTGCTTTCAGAGCCTTGGTCTTGTCACAATATACACTATCCTGAATACTTTTAGTCCCTCCATTTATTTATCTGTTCACACTCGGTCTGTGCATTTCTCCATCATGCTGAACCCTGACGGGTATCTATAAGCTGTACGGTATAGGTACAACATGTTTCCTCTGGATGGATGAAGTTTATAGAATGTTCTGGAAATCCACTTCTTCAGGCTGAGACATTAAATCTTAATTCGGGCTCTGAAGCATTCATGCTCCTCTGAGAATGAGTTTTGTGCTTTGCACCGCTCAGCCCAACAGGTGGGCTGATCTGCTGCTGAGGAACAGGCCCTTCTCAGGCAACCTCGTCCACTTGTTTCCTTTGTTCACTCAGCTCTCATAAGACCATCATCCCAGGATCCTTGCTGCAAAAAACTGCCAAGTCATGAGAGTTGAGTCATAAAAAGTTGCATGCTTGCCTTTTCTGGTTGTATAGGTGTGTTGGTTTGTTTGCTTGCTGGCACCAGGCTTTCAAGACAATTTAGCTGCATGACATTCATTTTCTGACCTCTAATACCCTGGGCGGGAACCCCAGACTTGCCCACCTCTCCTCTTAGAACCAGACTTGTTTTCCCAGGCACTTCTGAAGAAGGAGGCCCAGGGAGGGAGAGAGAGAGAGAGAGTTTGCATGCACAGGCGCACAAGCACGAAATCCGGCTTCCGCTGAGGACTGCAGCCTGCTGCCCGGTGGGAACCGAGAGCTACGAGGCTGCCCATGTAACAGATGCAAGGTTCCCGTGCTCCAGTTCAGCTGGGAACGCGGGCTGTAAAGCAGAAATAAATCACACGAAACTTGCTGTCACCTCGCTGCCTTCCTGCAAAACCGTCCGACGCTGCGGCTCAACTGGCTGGAGTTGCCGGAGTTTTTAAACGAAGGCTGGAGACTGGCATTGGCAGCACTGCCTGATTTTTAGCTAATACCTTTGTGGGTTCTGCGTTCGCATCTGGCCAGTGCCATCACGCTGGGTAGGATTATAATACGCTGCTGCTCTTTCCCAAGCAGGAAGCTGGAGTCCTGTTCCCCGACAGCCTACACAGGGGCTTGTTCCAAACACAACAGCACATCACAGCCAGGGAAGGGTCTGCGGTGCGGGACTTCTCCCAAGGCATAAAAAAAAAGAGAGAGAGAGAGAGAGAAATGTGTTAACTGTGCTAACAGAGCCAAGTAATATGCTTCGTTAAAAATTTAATCACCTACAAGTGCAAAACAAGTGCAAAGCAATCATGTTGTAATTAGCACAGCAATTAACACCTCCCTTTTCGATAGCACATGCATCCTAGGAAGTGCAGGATTGCAAGTGTTTATGCTGCTGACAGGCTCGGTTCCTATAGAGAGGGAAAAAATTGCTTAAATAGAATTTTTTGGTTTTTGGCATTTGAGCTGTTATGTGTTCATGAAACCTCAGAACCAGCTGCCATTTTGGTTTTGTGCGGAAGTTGTTCTGCTCTGTAGTGTAACTAACCAACTTCCCCACTTGGGGTGTTCTCTGAGCTTCTTTTCAGCATCCCTTTCTTCTTTTCTAACATTCAAATGTGAATAAATCAGTATAGGGACGAAATTTGCCTGCTAAATGGGACTTCCTAACAAATAATAATAATTAATAATAATAATAATAATAATAATAATAATAATAATAATAATAATAATAAATGATTGGCTTCCTCAGTCTGTTATCAGAAAGAAAATAGCCAGTGGCAAGGTAAATGCCTATTGGAAAAATTGTGCTAAAAGTATTCACTCTATTACTTCAGAAAACTTAGGTCCCCCAGCCTGGTCACTGATGCTAAATCTTCTTCTTCAGGACTGAGAGCCAGTTTTTTTTTTTTTTTGGTATACATTTGTTGCAAAATGATCACTACAATAAGTTTAGTTAACATCCATCACCACACATAGCTGCTGCAAAAAAATTTTTTTTTGATGAGAATTTTTAAGATCTACTCTAAGAGCCACTTCTTCAAGGCAGTGAGATAAGGAAGGGAGGTGAACACTCTCTCCTTATGCATCACCCATGTCAAGCCCAGGTCTAGCGACTGGCACCGCCTACGGGGTACCGGGCAATATACTGTCTACTAACCCAATGGCAGCTTTCCCCAGTGTCCATCTCAATACAAAGAAATTCGTGGGTGAAAACAGTCTTCAGTTCCCCAGTGGACAAAAAGAGCTGAAATATCCTTAACTTTCTGACTCTTGTATCTGGACCCTAAACAGATGACAGTGTGACCGCGTGGACAGCCTGAGATGCTCCTTATTGGAAATCCATCCGAGGCCCCAAAGTCCTTGGCGCGGTTTAGAAACTGTGCGAATGGAACCCAGCTAGGGTCTCTAAAACTTTAAATGTGTTTGGAAGGAGTTTTATAAGAAAATTAAAAAAAAAAAAAATCTAAGGAAACATCCAGGGATTTAAGAATTTAATGAACAGCATGAGAGAAAAGCAAATTAAATCCATTAAATCTGCAGAATGACTGTGTTTTATTCTTCCTGACCCCTGATAATAGAATGAATGTGTTTTAAGGAGCAGAGGAAGTATTTGGAGTATGATGTTTGAGGGAGAGAAAGGCAGTTGCGTAAGCCTCACATTTTTATAGTTGACTTTGTAACGACATGACTAAGATACAAGGAGTGAAAAGCAAGAGTCGGTAAGAATTGGCTCTCATTCCAGTACCCTGCGGACTCTCTAGAAAGTGCAGGCATTCAGAGAGGCTGTTCACTTTCCTGGTTTGCTCTGTCCTTTCCCCAGCAAGTCTTTTGTTTAAGCTCAGACGCTGATCCCCGAGAGCTGAGAAAAGTAACCTCAGTGAGATGGAAGACACACTTTCCAAGAGGGGCGATCTGCAACAGAAAAGTCACACTGGCAGGCTCAGCGGGAAGTCAGATGAAACCCCTGTCTCAAATACAAAGAGGACAAATGCCTTATTATGCTAAAAAGCCTCAAATTAAGTATGGAGAGTTAGTCGGAATAGACAGTTCCCGCAGTCATAGTTTTATTCATTCTTACAGAAATACATCTTTTGAGACCAATGCTCTTTAAATATTGCTATCATTTGTAAAACCGGCTGGAAATGTCTGCGGTGTCAAAGCCTTCATCCAAAGACCCAGATGAGATGTTCCTGCATTTGCATTTGTTTCTAATAAATATTTTGCCTCTGCTGCTCAATTTTTATTTTCTCTTTCAACAGAAAGTCTTAAATGCCAGGAAATTTCAAAACAGTCATCGTGCAAATTTAGTCACCTTATCTCACATGCCTGCTAACTCACTCCTTCGTGGAATAAGGAGCAATTACTAGATACACCAGGCGCTGATCTAGGACTAGGCACTCTTTATGGTACGAAAGCAAACTTAACAGCAACAAAGAAAAAGGACCCCGAGGCTGCAAACAACACAAGGATCTCTTTGCACTGCCACATCCCCAGTGCCTAGCACAGAGCCGAGCGTGCCTTAGAAATCTGTTGACTGTGTCGATGAATGGTCAACCAACCTCACCCTAAGCTGGTAGAAGTAATGCCAGCATCTAAATATGTCCAATGCAACTTCTAAATGGATGAGTTCTCTACGAAAGAGACATACTTAGTGCTGAGGAAAGGTGGAGAAAATACTCCGTTTTAAGTGCTGGAGGAAACGGAGAGAGTTAGGATGATGGAACAATAGGTATTCTGGTTTTCCGGAGCCTGGTGTCCCTCAGGGGAAGGATATTGGAATAATGCTGGGAAAGTAGGCGGCAGCCAAGGCACAGGAGCTGTGAACACCTGCCAAAGAAGATGAAGTTCAGAAAGGGAAGCCCAGGAAAGAAGATGCATCTGGCCACAATGTATAAAACCAATTAAAATGGAAATAGACTGGCAGCAGGGAGACCAATTAGGAAGCTCTTGGAATAGTCCAGGCAAAAGTTAAAGTTCACCTGAGCTGGATGAGGGTAGCGTGGATAAGAAGGGGAAAGCAAGAAACTGGTGAATTTCTAGCAGAAGTGGTCAGGTGAGAGCTGAACCATGTCAGACACCCCGGCATGCTTGGTGGCCTGGAAAGTACTGGCTCCATTCACAGAAATGGAAACAAACAGGAGTATTTCAGGGAGATAAGAGGAGCATTTTGGCTTTAAATATATTATCTTTAAGAGATTGGCTGGACATCTGGTGGCAAGTGAAAGCTACTTAGAAATGCCAAACTGACCCCCAAGACATCAGAACTAGAGTTAAAAAAAAAAAAAATCTAGGATCTTCTTGTTTGGAAGTCAGTTAGGTGGCAGAAGGCATGGAGTTGAATGAGAGAAAAAAAAAAGGAAGGATAGAACCTTGAAGACGAGACACATGTGACAGGAAGTCGCCAGGAAGCAGGAACGAAGAGAATTCAGAGCCATGAAATCCAAGGAGAGGAGACTTCGCGAACGTCTGTGGTGCCAAGCGTTGCAGAGAGGGGAAAGCAGATGTGCGCCAGGGAAGCACCGTCGGGTTTGACTACCGAGAAGGACTGGTGACCTTCAAGAATCCAGTTTCAATAAACTGCTGAGGTGAGCAGACAGACTGCAAAGGATTGAGGCTGGGGAGGTAGCAAGTCAGTGCTGTAAAGACTACAGACAAGGCTTTCTGGAAGACTGGCATTTAAGGGAAGGAAAAAAAAAAATAGAAGATTATCTTAGGAAAGAACAGGTCAAAGGTCAATTTCTTTAAGACAAGCGTGCCCCGAACTGAAGGAGGGTATTTATCAAAGAAGGCTCAAGATGCAAGTAGGAAGGGATAATTGGCAGAGCAAGTTGTTTTCAGAGCAGACAAGAAAGAATGTGATGATGTAGGAGCCATAAGAAGATACTATAGCCCCAGAGAACTGAAGCAGAATTTCTTCTTCGAGCCAGTAGGGAATGAGGGAAAACTTAATTAAAAGAAATACTCAACAATTGATAGGGCAACTTGACAAAAACAAATCCAGAAGGATATAGAAAATTCAATGACATCATCAAACAACAGGCTTTTACCAACATTTATTCAACACTACACCCCATGGCAGCAGAATACCCGCTTTACAAGTGCGCCTGGAACGTGCATCCAGATAGACTGCATTCTGGGCCATAAAACACACCGCAAGAGGTTTGAACAGAATGGAAATCATACAACACGCATTCATAAACAAAACACCTCAAGATAATCCTCAAGTCAAAGAGGAAAAATTGTAAAACCTTGAACTGAATAAAAATGAAAATAAATTATATCCAAACTTGCGGAACGCAGCTAAGGCAGTGCTGAGGAGGAAAGGTATAGCACTGAGTGCATAAATTAGAAAAGAAGAAAGCCTCATGTGAATTTTCTAAGCGCCCAACTCAATAATCTAGGAAAAGAGCAAAATAAACCCAAAGCAAGAAAGAAATAAGAAAAATAACAGCAGAAATCAGTGAAACTGCAAACAGAGAAGCAATAGAGGAAATTGATAAAAACAGGGAGGTGATTCCTTGAAAACCTCAGTAAAATTGACAAAACTCTAGCAAGACAGACAAAGAGAAAAAGAAGATACAAATTAACAATATCAAGAATGAAACGGGAGCTATATCACTATAGGCCTTACAGACATGAGAAGTATAAGAACAAAGTACTACCGGGGGTAAAAAAACACTCTAAAATATATATATATATGATATGATCATTTATAGGCATTTATATAAAATGGTATATATTCTTTTTGAAGTGTTTTTAAATTCAATGGAATGGTACCCCCATTTACCAAAAGAATTGCAAACATTTTTAGTGTTATTCTTTCTGCTTATCTCCCAGAGGTCAAAGATGTAATATTTTGCAATCGTATAGCACAAATAAATTTTAACTATTGTTTCATTTAAAAAAAAAAATACTACCAACAACTTTACACACATTAATTTGACAGCTTAGGTGAAATGAAAACGATTCTTTCAAAGTACAAACTACTACAATTCACCTAATATGAAACAGAGCATTTGAATAGCCTTTATGGAAATACGGAAGACAACAGTGACATTGGAGGAATCATTCTACCTGACTTCAAGGCTTACTACACAGCTACAGTGATCAACCTGTGTTGTGCGGGTGGAGCGATAGACACGTGGGTCAGTGCAAAGGAAGAGAGAACCCAGAAGAGACTTACACAAATATGCGCAAGGGACTTTGGACAGAAGTGCAAAAGCAACTCTGCGGAGGAAAGACGGCCTCTGCAACAAGTCACGTTAGATCAACTGGATATCCAATAGGGGGAAGAAAATGAACCTCTACTTAACCCTCTTAGATTGAAATTAACTCAAAATGGATCATAGGCGTGAATGTAAAATGTCAAACTATAAATCTTTTAGGAAGGAAAATAAGAGAAAATCCTTAGGGGCTAGGGTTAGCAAAGAGTTCTTACATTTGACTCCAAAAGCACAACCCGTAAAAGGAAAAAGTAATAAGTTGGACTTCATCAGAATTTAAAACTTTTGCTCCAAGAAGGACCCTGTTAAGAGCATGGAAGATGGAAGTACAAGCTACAGGCCAGGAGGAAATACTTGCCAACCACACATCTGACAAATGCCTGGTATCTAGAAAAATAAAGAACTCTCAAAACTCAACATTAAAATCTAACAATCCAGCCAGAAAATGGGCAAATACATGCAGAGACATTTTACCAAAGAGGATATACAGATGGCAAAAACGCACATGAAAAGATGTTCACCATCATCGAGAACTAGGGAAATGCAATTTAAAACCATAATGAGATAGCACTACACACCTATTAGAATGACTAAAATAAAAAGTAGAGACAACAGCAGTGTCCCAAGGCAACCAAAATAAAAGCAAAAATAAACAAGTGAGACCTAATCAAATTTATAGGCTTCTGCACAACAATGGAAACCACAAGCAAAACAAAAAGACAACCTATGGACTGGGAGAAAATATTTGCACACGATGCGACCAACAAGGGCTTAATTTCCAAAATATACAAACAGCTTATACAACTCAATGACAGAAAAACAAACAACCCAATCGAAAAGTGGGCAAAAGACATAAATAAGCATTTGTACAAAGAAGACATACAGATGGCCAATAGGCACATGAAAAGACGCTCAACATTGTCAATCATTAGAGACGTGCAAATGAACTACCACCTCATACCGGTCAGAATGGCCATCCTTAAAAAGTCTGCAAATAAACGCTGGAGAGGCTGTGGAGAAAAGGGAACCCTCCTACACTGCTGGTGAGGATGTAAATTGCTGCAGTCACCATGGAAAACAGTATGGAGGTTCCTTTAAAAATGAAAAATAGAGCTACCATATGATCCAGCAATCCCACTCCTGGGCATATAACTGGAGAAAACCCTAATTCGAAAAGACACCTGCACCCCAATGTTCATAGCAGCACTATTTACAGTAGCCAAGACATGGAAGCAACCTAATTGTCCATCAACAGATGACTGGATAAAGAAGAACTCAACTATGGAAATGCATCAAAACGTCAAACTGTACCCACACACATGTACACACAAATATCCCTAGGTCCCGAGAGCAAAGCAGAAGGCAGTAGGGAAAGGAGGGGAACATACCCTTTGGTGGTAATGGTAGGCGCACTGGCCGTTTACTGAACACTTACAAGAGCCACTGGGAAGTGCTTTCCACGCATTATCTCATTTGGTCTTTTCCAGGTAAATTCCATCAGTATCCCAACTTTACAGATGAAGAAACTGAGGCCTGCAGAAGTATAATGCACGCAGCTGGGAAATAGCCAAGTGAGGCTACAAAGCCTGATTCGAGAGCTGGTGATCCTGCCTGATGCACTGTCCACCTGCGCCTTCTCAGAGGCATTGGCCTTATCTGTGTCCTCTGTCCCTCAAAATCTGGAGAACGGGAGTAACTTAGGGAGGCCAGGGCTGGAGCTAGGGAGATGCCTCTTCCTTTACAGATGGTCCAAATTTAAACATCCACAGGAGGGTGGAAACTCGGGGCCGATTTCTTTCTTTTTTTTTCTCCTCCTTAAAGGAGGTGCTGGGGATTGAACCCAGGACCTCATGCACACCAACCTCTACCACTGAAATATACCCTCCACCCTACTCAGGGCCAATTTCAACAACCTTGGTTTCTACTCTGTATCTCACGTGGTTTCCAAAATCCATTTGAAGTCTGGTGCTGTTTATGTAAGGACAAGATTTAAATGAGAACACCCTTAGAGTATTCATTTGTTAGGCTTTGCTATGACTGTTGGTGATGGTAATTATTTAAATGACACTGGTTAATTTGTTTTATTGTTTCACATAGTTTGATTTATTTGCTATTTATCGGTTCACTTATATAATGAGTAGGGTTAGATTAATAGGTTTTAGAATGTAAATTCATTTCCACTCATGTTTATGAGCTACATTTGTAGATTGGTTTAAATAAAAACACAGCCAGGAATCAGGATTACAGTACATTTTTGAAGTAATAAAGTAAAGATTCAAATGGGTTCCAGAAATTAATAAGATGCTCAGATTCACACAGACTGCCTCCTAGAGATGGAATGTGTAGCCGAATTCTGTTGCACAGTAAATATGACTCATTTTCTTTCTGTCCTCCCCTCCCTAGAATGAAAACTGTAGAACAATAACCCAAGGGTGATGAGGACTTACATATGAGGCCTCACTGGGAGAGGCTTCCATGCTGTCCTGCTATTTGGGGTGTCCTGGCAGTCAGAGTGCTTCAGAGACAGGTGCTTTGGGGTAGCACCTGCCATCTCATGCCCTTCCAGATGTAGCTTCTGCCCCTACTGAACCCACACCCGAGGGCGAATGAAGGTCATAGGGGAGATGCTGGAGTACCCCAAGTTGCCTGCAAAATCCTGTGTATGCTCAGCACTGAGCAAGCTACTCGGGCTGATCTGATGTCAGTAACTATATGGAAACACATCGCTCCCTGACTTGAGAAGAACAAATGTTTTCTCAGCACCAGAGTATCACTGAGCACAGCGGAAGAACCCACTGAGTAAGAGGGGCCTCGGTGATTCATCTCTTGGAGAAGCAGCAGAAGCAGGCGTGGAGTAGGAAATTGAAACAGTTGCTAAAACTATGTTTTATGCATTCAAGAAGGTAAAGGAAAACCAAAGAATGCCAAAGAGAAACATGTACAATATTAAAAAGGTATAAATCAAACTTCTAGAGATGGAAAATAGTCTGAAATAAAAATATATTGGATGAGATTTTAAATGATGCCACATAATTTTGTTGGAAGGATTAAGGTCACTAATTTTAAGTGCTTAGCACCACACCTAGCACTTAATTTGTGCCGATAATTGCTAACAACTGATATTATGGATTTCACTTTAAATTCAGATTGCATAACAATCACGGTTAACATTTATTTGGCACCTATTTATGTTCTGCATTGTGCTAAAATTTTTAATTTAAATATCTTTAAGACATACAAGTAAATTTTACATATCAATAAATATGGGTTTTTCTTCCTATCATTTCTAAGGATTTATTTCCCAACTTAATTCTGGCCTTCTGATTCCTCTCTATCATTTTTTACATTTTGCTTTCCATATTCTGTTTTCCCTCATTCTGTGTTCTGTTTTTAGCCTACAAGCTTCACTTGACAAAAAATTTTTTTAATTTTCTTAATGTTCTATTGACAATTTTCCCTCTCTTCTAATAATACACTAAAACACGCACACTGAGGTGATTTAAAAAAAAAAAAAAAAAGAAGAAGGAATTAAATTTTGATTGGTACAGGTGACTTTTGAGGTGGACCCAAACAGTAATCCTAAAAAAATATAAATAAGGAAAATCAGACCTTAAACTAAGAAATAAGAAAATATCGTTTAAATTAGAAGAAATGGATAAATTCCTTGAAACATACAACTTACCAAGACTGAATCGTGATTAGAAAGTTTGAACAGACCAATTACTGGTAAGGCGATTGAATCAGCAATCAAATACTTTCCAACAAACAAAACTTCAGGACCAAGTGGCTTCATTGGTGTATATAAATTCATTATTTTCTGATTATTCTTTCCAACTTAGATCAACACTGAAAGTACCTCGTAAGTCAGGCTTATGCTTTACAGTGAAGAAAACCAATGAGTAAGGATTAACTGGTTGGTTTATTTACAGGTTATGATGGTTAATCTTATGCTCAACCCAACTGGGCTAAGGGATACCCAGATAGCCGGCAAAACGTTATTTCTGGATGTGTCTGTAAGGTTGTCCCCACAAGAGACCAGCATTTGAATCAGTAGACTGAGTAAAAAGATCACCCTCATCAACGTGGGAGGACCTCATCCAATCTGCTGAGGGCTTGAAGGAAACAAAAGGTCCGAGGAAGGGCGGGTTTGCTCTCTGGTTGAGCTAGGATGTTCATCTTCTCCTGCCCTCGGATTTTAACGCTACGAGTTCTTGGGCCTTTGGGCTTAAACTAGGACTTACACCGTTGGCCCCCGATTCTCAGGCCTTCACTGCTGGCTTTGTTGGGTCTCCATCTTGCTGGCAGCAGACAGTGGAACTTCTCCGTAATCCCGTGAGCCAGTCTCTGTAATAAATGTATATCTGTCTGTCTCCCACTGCTTCTGTTCGCTGGAGAGCCTTGACTAATATGCACACATGTCCTCTCCATTTTCAATCCGTTTCCTCACATCGGATACAAGGAAATTTGTCCTGGACTGAATCACTGAATTGGGCTATTTCTGATGAATACTTGGTGCGTGTCAGAAATTTCACTTAAAGATATGCCAGTAAAGGGATTTCTTCCAAGTGTTCGGGGTCAAAGGCTAATCAAAGACTCTGTTTGGAAATACAAATGGAAATTTAAGTACCGTAACTCTGTAGATCACACACACACACACATACACACCCCACCCCAAGCCTCTGCTGGGCCAGTGCAGCTGACTGGTCCCTGAAATGGAATCTGTTCCAGCACAACCACAGTGCTGAATCCTTCTGTCCTAGGCAAGCTTCCCCAAGGGAGGTAGAAGAGCCCAGTATGAATGCTGACCTTTGCCAGGACCTATCAGCATTATGAACAGGGCGAGATGTTGCAATCAGTGTGATTTCCACACGTAACTATTTCATTGACTTTCTCAATGGGCAGGATGAGGATGGTTGTCAAGAGAAAAATTCAGGAGTCCTGCATACTGTGACACTTCTGGAAGAATGATTTCAGAGACTTTGACCCCAAAGACCACTCAGAAATAAATATGCATTCATTTCACAGAGGAATAATCTGCACTTGGCATCTCACTTTAGCTGTGAGGAAAGGATCCTGTACCACACTGTCTGGTCACATGCATCTTGAAAAAATTCATACGGGTAATCCCTGAGTCAGATAGAGGTAGCAAATGTGCGTTCTTTTTTCTCACAGTAACTTTTACTTGTGTCTCTTCAGGTTTCTTTTCAAGGTGAGAGATGCAATTATTCCGAATGATGACATTTCAGAGTCCGCTATATTGGTACCCTATGTGTAATTGGTCAATGAGCAGGACCAAGCATGCCACCCAATCCTGTGGGCTGTTACCTCGGTAGGGGTAGGCATGTCTGATTATTCACCAGATACTGTTTGCTGCAAAGTATTTCTACTCCATCATGCCATGTGTAATAAAGAATCCATTGCCAGGCAATTCTCCATTGTGTCTTCTCAAGGAAACGTGGCTGGCGGAGCCATATTGCAGACTGGAAACACTTTCCACGGACACACATGTTACTGAGACTTCATTGATTTAGGATGGTCATCCACCAGAGCTCTCCTTCAAGATGCTGCACACTGGGCACCGTTTCCTTTGACCATTGTCTTACCAGGGGTGGTCATTTCCAAATATCATTGTCCGCGTTGGGTTGGCATGAGAGGCAAAAGCAAAGCAGGAAGTGATGCTGTCTGTCATTCGGTTTTTATTGCCTTATGCATGTACAGAGGGGTCCCTGGGGTCCCTTTCCATATCTAAGTTCAATATTTTGGGCACAGAACTCAAATTCAGTAATACGCAGTTATGGAATAAACAAGGAAATGAATCGCAACAGCTTGGATGAAGACAGAGCACTGGAGCCAAGTAACCCACAGAGCGCCCACATTTACAGGCATGGTCGGGGCTGCTGCTGATTTTATTTGAAGCTGGGGAAGGCTGGACTCAGGCTGCAACAGAGACAGTCCATTTCAAGGCAAATGCAGGTTTTGCAACTTGAGCTGGTGCTGTTTGTGAGCCTGGGGTCGGGGAGCTTTGTGCAAAAATACATACTTTCCAACCAGGCCCATAATTCTTAACAAGATTAGATCCACCAGCCAGGGACACTTGCAAGAATTTTATGGCAGCCCAGTCCACCCGCATTGCAGCAGGCTTCTGGAATGCCAGAGCGTGAGCCTGAGCTGATGGAGGAAGAGAAAGGCATCTGAGAGACGTCGTCGTGTCCTCCTCCTCCCACCTCTGCATTCCAGAGGCACACAGACTCTTCTGCCTTGCTTCGTAATTTAAGGACACCAGCAAGCTTCTCTTCCTTATCAGTGAAGTGTCCCAGATAGCCAGGAACTGCACTATCACAATATGGCTTCTGCCATATAAAAATACCAGCTTATCATCACCCCCTTCTCATTCTGTCATTTCATTGGCAGAAGTGTCATTAACTTTGCAGTGACAATTATTTGAGGACCAAGTAAACTGTGGAAATTTGTAAACTCTTGCACGGCTAAATTAAATGCTATTTTAACTAACAGTTAATAGTGTTTACTGCTGTGTAATAGTAATTTTCATTTTTTACTGTATCTAATGACATTCTGATGACTGGAATTCTCTGTAGGGATACCAAATCATTACATTAAGGATGAGTGATTTTAGTACGCAATGACTGATCAGTACAATAATATGTAGACTAATGCTCGAGCTAGTAAATTAAATCATTTGCACCACAGTGTTTGTCAACTAGAATGGGGATTCCATTATGCCGTTAAATTATAATGTAGAGCCTGCTTAAAGTAAAATAACAAATGAGCATCTTAAATTGGTGATTCATTGGTAGAATACTTTCTCAAGAGGTGTGGAAAAGAGAGAAACACTCCTCAACAGCCCAACAGCTCAACAATTCCTCACAGTAGGCGGCCATGGAAGTGAATTATAGAGAAACCCTTGTGGACCCTTTAAAGTGTGAGTATAGGAGAGGATTTGCCCATTGGAGGGAGAGAAAGGAAACAGGACCTCAGGGAAGCTTTGGATGATCAACCATGTAAAGGAGAAAGGAAGAATTCTCTTCCAACCTGGTGATCGGGCATCCCTGGGGGTATCATCAAAGCATAACAGCCACCTGGGTGAGACTCCTACTTCCAGGCCACAACTAGGAACCCTCCTCCCTGACCTGAAAGTCATCACAGCTTCCCTAACTCTCAGACAAACTGAACTGCACTTTACAAACGTGAGTTCCTTTTCAAGCCAGCCTGTCGAAAAAGCTAAAGCACATTCAGTGTCTCAGATTGGAGAGCAATCAAATTCAAGAGACCGCAACACTCAAAAGAAAAAGGCATCCAGACTTCCTTGGACCTCAGTGGTTCTCAGTCAGTAGATCACGTTTTGGAATCAACATTAAGGAAAGCGTTGGAGAATAGACTTGATAGAGTAAAATACAGGAATGAGATAAGTAGTAGTATTGTCTTTTTCCTAAAATAGGAGTTCAAGGGTGGAATAGGACAGAGAGTAAACGTTACTCAAAACGCTCAGCATCCTTTGGAGAGGGACTTTTAGGAACAAGGTCTACTCCATTCAATTCTATTTTAAATTATTTTTGAGCAGCCGTTATGAGTCAGGCACGATGAGAGGCCTGGGTTCATAAAAGATAGGTACTCTGAGCTACTGTCTTCAAGAAGCCCACCATAAAGAACAGGAAACAAACGTGAAAACCAAAAATTACGACGTAGTTACGTTATGTTTTAATGCAGGGAAGCACAGACCCTAAAAGTCCCCAAGAGAGAGACCCTAACTCTATAGTTGGAGTAAGGATGACTTCTCAAAGACTGCAGCCTCTGTGTCAAGTGGGAGCTGGCCAAGTGAAGAAAAGGAGAAAGGGCTGGCCGTTATACCAAAAGGCTTAGAGGTTTAAGAATCTTAACCAAGATTCAGGGGCACAGCAGAAATAGCCCTTGAATGTCAAGAAGGAATTAAATCACAAAGAGCTTCTTGGAGAACACGTCACAGGGCTTAGGTGTCCTCTTGAAAGCCATGAAGTCACTGAAGAATTTCAGAGCCACGGGACCAGTGATCAAACTAGTATGCTGGAAAGATCATTCTGGGGGTGATATAGAGATGGTTTAAAGAAAGGGGAAGCTGTATTTCCGTAAGAAACAGTAAGAAATTTATGATGGTAGTTGTAACAATGGATGATAGAAGCATGTGAATGACAGCAAGAATAGAAAAGCAGAAACATACATATTTAGAAAGTAAGATGACAAGACTGTTGACTGGGATACGGGACAGACATAGCATATGGTGACTAAGTAAATTGTTTCGAGGCGTGGCACAAGGACTTCATCCTTTGGTTGCACTTACGGACTATTAAAGCATACACTTAAATGACCTCCCTCTGGGAAACACAGCACTATGTATATTAGATTTTTATGCCTTTCGGTTTCTTTCCCAGGGTATCCAAAGAGAATATTTTAACATTACTAGGTGTTTTCCTATAAATTAATCTACTTTGCCCAGGACGGAATCCAGAGCAAACAGTTGCTCCTGAAGATTACCTGATTCACGAAGGTATTCACCGGGTGGATTCCCTCCTAGGGTCTTGCCGTCCGTGCCCTGGGCAGGGATGATTGGTGTACGAATGGGTTCCTGACCTGTCAGAGCTAACAGGCTGCCCTGTCACAATCTCTACCGACAGGTAACTGGCCAAACCCACCAAATTCTCTTCCAGGGATTCTGAACTGAAGAGAGAGAGCGTTATTAAGTCTTAGACAACAGAAGAGGAAAAAGCAGGGAGAGAGAAAGCAGCTGAGTCATCAAAGTGGAAGATCACCCAACCTAGGAGGAACACATGTCTGCTGCTGAGAGAGAAACAAACTTTGTGGTCTTGTTAGAGCCTTGTCATGTCCTGAAAGACAGAATGTACCGGTTGGGCACTGCACAAGAGCCTCTGGTTGAGGGGACAAGCAGGAACGGAAACATAGCTTGCCCTCCACTCAAGCCTAGCAGCTTTTTCTAATTAGCACAAAGGTCTAGTAGAAGACAGTCTAGCCTTCTGTGATGCGTGGTGTGCAGAGTGGAGACTGTCTAATGTCCTGCTTTTTCTCCCCCGAGGCATCTTTATGGTCAACTGCCGTTAAGCAGCCATCAGGAACGTGTACCTTAACCCTATCCAGCCACAGATGTGTTTTGGTTTAATCTACATAGCATTTTTTAAAGCTTTCAATGCGCGTGCTTTTAAGCAGAGTATGCCTCCCCTTCTCACCACAGCGCCACCCTCTCCATTGTGATACCCAAGTGATTTGCACGTTTATGTCAACCACGTGGACTGAAAGCACTCGAGTTTTCATTTTCTGACTCAAGATAACTGAGTATGACTTTTTTCCTTGCGACCAGTAAGCACAAGGGAGAAAATGTGAACAAGGAGGAAAAACCTAGACATAAAAAAGGCAAAATAATAGCAATATAGAGACTGGAGAAGCAACTTACACTAAATAAACTACTTCATTCATTAAGTATTTATGCACAGCGTATTCCTGGAGAGCATTTTGCTCAACTCGGAGGCTGCAACAATGAGCTATGATAACCCTGAGTCTAGGCTCAACACTGAAGCCAAAGAAATCTTATAAATTGAAGTTAGATCCTGAAATTCTTCTGTGCAGACCCTACAGAGGGACTGTCAAAGTCCTGACCCTGGTTCATAAGGCCCTATAAAATCTACCTTCATTACCTCTTTGACTTCATCGCCTCCAGCTCTCCTCCCGGCTCACTCAGCTCTAATTATGGGATACAGGATCAGAATGTGGACTGACACAAAAGGTGACTGAGTGACTTACTGTTCCCCAAGCTTCAGGCATTAGGACCTTTGCACTGGCTGCTACCCCTGTTTGGAACCATCTCTTCCCAGATAGACATGTGGTTAAATCTCTCATCTGTCACGTCTTTGCCTAAACAGCACCCCATCTGTAAGACCTTCCACCATCATCCTGTTTAAAAATTATCACCCGCACTCACACACTCTGGCCTTCTCCATCCCCCTTCCTCTGCTCTCCATTTTTTCCCACCTCTCTTATCACCTGCTAACATATTTCTTATTATGTTCATGATTCATGGTCTCTTACCTCGCACTGGAATGTCAGCAACCCAAGGGCAGGACTCTCTGTCTCTGTCGCTCACTGATGGTGCCCAGCACTTAGGAGACCCTTAGTAAATATTTGTGGAATAAGTAAATCAAGTGCTTGCTCTGGCTGTGAGCTGAAACTTGAGCCTTGCTTAGAGCTTTACATACTAGTGAATTTACTGCTCTTAACAAGCCCAGGAAGCAGGAGACATCACTCTGCCCATTTTACAGATAAATGAACTGAGACAAGAAACAAGCCTGTGGTCACACGGCCAATAAATGGCATCGTCCAGATTCAAACTCAGATGCTCTTACTCCAGAACCCGTATCTTAACTATGCCAAACTGCCTGGCCCTCAATAATTGTATAGTTCAGAGGAGGCAAATTAATACATGCGTTCTTTCAAGTCACTGGTTTATCTGAAAGTCCCTCAGCGGAGGCCAGCTAACAGCTTTTCTGGACTGTTTCACCCAAATCAAAGACAGAAGAAATTAAAGTGGGGAAAGCAAGGTGGATAAGGAAGTGAGCTATTAAATGCTTTGGGAGGATGGATGCATAATATGAAATAAAGTCTACCTCCCAAACAGGATGTCCACAAAGGAAAACATCTGAGGGAAAAAAGTGTCTCGAAAGCAGGCATGCGCTGTTTTTGAAACTCAGCTCAGCTACGTATCAGGTAAAGCTGGTAGGAATTTGAATTTCTTCTACTGTAACTTTCATAGGAAAGTCAGTTCACGAAAGAAGTGGTCACGATTCAGCTGCACTCTGGTCCTCCCAGGAAGCTGCTGCTCTGCTCTGCTGGATGAGAAGGAGAGTGTGAAAAATGGAGACTAAGACACACAAACGAAAAAATGATGGAGAGTTGAAGTTTTTTTGTGGGCCCACATGAAAAAAATCTGTTTACACACATATTGTGAAATGGTGATGAAAATCAATGCATGCTGAATTAGATATTAAATGATGTCCTTTTCACAGGGGAGGGCATCGCTCAAATGGTAGAGTGCATGATTAGCGTGCACAAGGTCCTGGGTTCAATCCCCAGTACTCTCTCTAAACATAAAGAAATAAATAAACCTAATTACCTCCCCCCCAAAAAAACTAAATAAATAAATCACTCTTCAAAAAAAAATACTTAAGAAAAAAAGGATGTCCCTTTCAAATACTACCCAGGAAAAATGTGGGGGGGTAAAAAAGAAAGTTTCTTTTTTTTTCCCTACTGCATATACTTAGATGATCTTTCAAGATATCAAGAAAAGATTCTTCTTTTTTTTTAATAAAAAAAATTCACATATGTTTTTACCATAAAAATATACATTGCTTTAAAAAATCTTTTTTGTAACTGCAAAATTGCCAAGTGCAGAACAATGTTCTATTGATACACTTAAATTTAGTTTAATTTTATAGTAATTTACATTCAGTTTCGATTAGTATATATTGTGATTTTCAAAATATAAATCCAGTTTTCTCAGCACTGATCCAAAACATTTTCTTTGCACCTTCTGATTCTCCTGGCTAAAATGTTATGAGCATCTCTATAGATTTCTTGTTCTTTTGAAAGTAATTTCATAATTGCATTTTCTCAATTGTGAACTGTTTCCTGCTAATGACATCACAGCTCTAATGTATGACAGTCTAATAGGCAAATGAGGCCTTGACTAGATAATCTTAAGTAAATAAATATGTGAAAGAAATCATCTGCCATTGTACTTTGTTTTAGTCCTTTATCCATGGACCCGGTGTTTTGAAAGCATCAACAATCTCACCATTTACCTTAAATAAAAGCTCTTTCCACATTCTACCCTCACAAAAAATGGGTCAAAGGTGATCAGATTTGATTTTGGAAGGAAGTTAAGTGACATCATGGAAAGAATTTTTGAAACATGAACTGAGATATTTAAAAAATTCAAAGTATTCTCTGGGATATCTGATAACCTGAGACGAGTTATTAAAATAAATGATTTTTAAAAATTAGATTCAATAGCTCTATAACGAACCAGGAACTACAGATTTCAAAGAGGCACTGCCTTGGCACTCACTGTGACAAACAGCAGAAGAGACACAGGACAGCCTTTCCTCGGCCTGCTGTTTTCACTAATTTGTGTTATTGGGTGATAAGAAATCCTTCCTGAAGGGACCAGCCACTGTCGTACTGTTTTATTCCAGTGTTCCAAGAATTCCTTTAGAGATTAAGAACAGATCCTTGGAAAAAGGATCCAATTTTTTTAGTCCAAAATTACTTCTCGGGACATCAGTGCAAAACACCAGAAATGAGCTAATCCCTTAAGAAAGGGGTATTTGATAACTCAGTAGCACAAATTAATTGTGAGGATGCTCAGGGAATCCAAATGCATTATAATTAATTTAATTCTTAAGAAATACATTGAATAACGTAGTTAATCCCCATAAATGTAATCTAGCGGAGTGAAGATGGGGGTTGGTGTTCTCGCCCTTCTGTGACTTTATAAGCCAATAATCAGGATGAAGACAGAGAAGCATATTTCACCTCTGCAGCTCTCCAGTCTACACACTCGTAGGTAACAGATTATACCAGCACGTAAACTATATTGCAAAGTGACAAATAGCATTTTGGGTGTAGAAATAGACGGAAACAGGTAATGCCTGATGACTCCACTACCCAATTTCATCATCTCTCCTGTAGTAGAATGATTATGACCTTCTGATCAAGGAAAGGAGTCACATCATAGGGAAAAGAGCCTGTGTGATGAACACATTTAAAGCTGAACGCATATATTGTCTTTCAGGGACTTAATGACTCATTTTATTTTTTTCCCCAAGAGGTCCAGAGTTACAAAAGCATTATATTTTAAGTTGCGAATTCCTCATTACAGAAATGTTTTATGTATGGCTGCATTCAGATTAAGCTTCTCTGGTGACATTAAAAAAAATAAATCCAGTTATCATGTCTAGTTTATGGACTACCTGGCATGCGTCAGTGAGACACATTCAGCAAATAAAATTGATAGTTCGTCAACTATCTTAAATAATATCTTAACCCCTTATTGCCGTGTGGCTTCTTTTCAAACAAAGACTGTCAGTGTCTTCAAGCCCTTTTTAGTAAAATCGTTAGCAGCCCAAAGGTAACAGTTAAGCAGTCTAGAAAGGGGCTGTAGGCGAGATATTGCTCATCTCCTAAAATTAAATACAGACAACCAAACCATAAAACCAAATATTCATCTGGTCAACAGCTGAGTATTCAAGATAAGTGATTTTAGAGGCTATGGCCAACCTTAATGGCTTTTTCATCTCACGGTAACCCCCCAAAACAGTTGGAGCACCATCGCATGTCCTGAAGCCTGAATGCTAGCTCAGACTTGCCTCCTTCTGGAGCAGTTACACCCGGGCGAGAGCTGCCTGGGAGAGACAAAGCCACGCTTTCCCGTCTGACTGCCACCTCTGTCTGTGTGACCTCACGCCATGAAGCTGAGGTCGCTGTCCCTCCACTTGCCCTCCGATGAACGGCCATTGTTCACTTAGTACAGACGTCCTGAATGCCCACCCTGTGCTGAGCTACACCACTAAGTAATTCGTGGTCCTGCCCCAATTCCAGAGGAAGTGACCCTCAAGTCGAGACAGCGAGAGTGAATCACAAGAGGTTAAAAAACAGTACAGATTAAAATATCCACCAAAGGCAACTACAAAGGACGACCAAGCCAGCAGATGACTAAATGATGGATGAGTGGGTCAGACAAGAAGCTTTTATGGAGGAGGTGACTCGGAGGTGGGCAGGCTGGAGGCAGGAGAAAGAACGGTTATTATCCGTTCACATTTGTGCACCCACATACGGCTCGTGTGCAAAGCAAGCTTCTGGTTGAAGCACTCTTGTGGCTCTCCTGTGCCTTCTATCAGGCTCCCTTTTTTTGCTTTCCCAGAAGGAAGGGAGAAGATAAAGATGAAGATGTGGTCAGAGCCTGCAACAGAAAGAAAACCAACAAGGCTACAGCCCAGAACAGAAACTATGTGAAAGAATCAAGCCCGAGGCTGATTCTTACTGGGAGCAGCAAGGAAAGTAGAGCAAAGGTGAGTGAAAGCTCAGAGAGCTGCCCTCCCCTGTGCTCATCGCCGCCGCCCTAGAATCACCCCCCTGCCCCCCACTGGCAGGCCGGTGGACCAGCAGACCGCACACCACACACACACACACACACACCCCCCCCGCCCCGGGGCGAACACCAACAGGGCAGGGCTTGGAAAGACAACTGAACGCTCTCCAGTCTCTAGATGAGACCATGGATCAGACCTGAAGATGGCAGGCACGGAAACTGCAGAGCCAAAAGAACAGTCTTTCCGTGCCTTGCTTTGTATTTTTCAGGTGTCAACTGATTTTGCTAATATCTACCTTCTTTGTCAAATGGCGGGATCAATTTGCGCTCCACAATCTTCCCGAGGTACTTTTGAAGACTAATTAACTAATTCCAAAAGGACTTGTGGTTCTTGGGAGAAACGTGTTTAGGGTAGGAGTGTGACCCTTCCTCTCGGTCACATCTGCACTTAATGCTCAGGTTTTCCATCTTTGACACCCACAGAAGACATCCTGTTAAGAATTGTGTAACTGTCTGATCTCAGTACGCACTTAGTATACCATACAGGGGACTCAAAGTATATGCAATATATAGGTGAAAAATTGCACACGTGAGCACGTTTAAGATAAGTAAGTATCGCACGCCTGTGATGTCCAGCTGCTAAAGGGACACCGCTCACTCACCTGCACCCTGCAGTGACCCATGGCTTTCAAAGGAGAGAAGATTTTCTCTTTTGCAATCGGTCAGTTAATATCCTGCCAAATAAACAAGTCAAGAGCAAACAGTAACACTTATTAGGGAGGAGATATTTAATTGAGAGAGTTAAAACTATTCTCCCTGCCTTCTTACTAAATGAACCGACAGGTTCTACCACAGAATGCACAGCCTTAAAAAGGAGGGAAATTCTGACACAGGCTACAGCATGGATGAACGTTGAGGACATTGTGCTGAGGGAAATAAGCCAATCGCAGAGGACAAAGACTGGATGATTCCACTCATGGGAAGTCCCCAGAAGAGTAGATTCATAGAGACACAAGGTAGGATGGGGGTGGCCAGGGGCTGGAGTCCAGGCTGCAGGGAGTGAGTGTTTGATGGGCACAGAGTTTAAATTTGAGGAGACAACAAAATTCTGGAGATGTGCGATGTGATGGTTATGTAACAGTGTGATGGTACTTAATGCCATAGAACTATACATTTTAAAATGGTTTAAATGGTACATTTTGCTACATATATTTTACTACAATTTTTTTAATTGAAGTACAGTCAGTTACAATGTGTCAGTTTCTGGTGTGCAGCACAGTGTCCCAGTCTTGCATGTACATACATATGTTCGGTTTCATATTTTTACCACAATTTTTAAAACCAGAATATGAGAGAATATGATGTCTGGGATTTGCCTTAAAATAATAAGGTGGAAATGGGCATGAGTTAGGCGGAGGCAAAATAAAATCGGCCGTCCGTGGCTAACTGTTAAATAGCTGGGCGGTGGGTACCTGGAGCGTGATGGTGCAGTATTTGCCTTCCTTTGTGTAGGTTTGAAACGTTTCATTACAAAAAAGTTTAAAAAAGAAAAGAAAAACCAGAATGTAGAGCATGATCACAATTTTGTTTTCTTTGAAGGATTATCTGCATATATATGCATGGAACGTGTGTAAGCTCGCATCGTTTGGGGGGAAAATGTAATATATGTTAAAAGAGAGTTACACAAGAAATGAAATAACACTCAACTGCACAGAATTCTGGCCTCTTCAGAAGGTGAGCCCTGGGCCATCTCCAGTCCTGAACTGAAGCATGGGGACAAAGTTCTCGGGTTCCAGGGGAGCATTTCCTGAACCCAAAATTCATCCTTCACATGCTCGCACGCGCATGCGCTCGCACAGACACACACGCACACACATTCTTCTGTTAGTTCCTCTTCCCCAGGTCAGATTGATGAGTGGAAGCTGCTAAGCCCTGGATTGACCCCTGGGAGCAGGGCCAGTGAGAGCAACCAGCAGGGCTCTGCCCCAGGCAGTCTCTCAGCAAAGAGCCCAGACTCTCAGACGGGGAAGAGCCTGTCCGTCCACACACCCAGGGCCAGTCCTTTTTAAAAGCACCTCAAGAAGAGACTTCAGTTGTGGCTCTTTGCATTAAAATCAGCCCAAGGCAAAGACCATGAAACGGTTTTGATGTGTAAATTTCACTTTTTACCAATGAAAATTGCACACCAATTTTTATAAGTACACCACACACTCACACATGCATAATTTTAGGTCTTCTGCTCCAGTATTTATATATCTCATGGTCTCCCACAAAATAACAATGTGTTAGTCATCCAAAAAGAATCCTAGGTTTTTCATAAGGCGCGCTCTCTCTCCCTCTCTCTCTCTCTCGCTCTCTCTCTATATATATATCACACATAAGAACTATTTCTCTCAATATTTATCTGTGGTTACCTCTTAGGAAGAATACAACCATAATTCTTTGGTAAAGGATGGAGTACAGCCATTATTTAATGAAGTGGGGCAAAATTGCATGACATTTCCTCCAATAAGGGAAAAATTAAACTATATGATAAAGTTCTCTGGAAGCCCCAAATAAAATAATCACAAAGACAATGAACCCCAACTGAAGCTTGACCAGGACACCCTGGCTTCTGGGACACATCCAGAAGCGTCCCAAGGATCAGAAGTGGTCCAAGTCTTTAGTTTCCAGTCTCCAGTGGGTGATCCTGCTTGGACTTGGACAAAATGACCGGAGAGAGAACTATGCAGGTATTTTCCCCAAAAATATCAAAAGGCATTGAATGTCTTTCAATTTACATGCAGACTCACTCTTTGCTCTTCAAGGAAGGAGGGCAGGATGGACGTGTCCCCTGAGTACTGTGCTGCGGTGGGTCCTGATGCAGGTGCAGAACTTGGGGTAAGACAGCCAAACCTCACACATCTTTACCAGATGGAGAAACAAGCACAGGTGTACCAAGAGGCCCCTTGAAGAGGGTTCCTAGTGCCTATAATCACTTCCACATCTGCTGTCCCTTAGGAACCTAAGAATACCTTCAGGAGTGGATGAGAACTGATGGTTGACCTCCAACAAATACTAGAGAAAATGGTGCTTGGGAACAAATTCCTGTGTTCCCGAAACTGACCATTACCAAAAATCTTACATGATCCTAAAATTTCTAGGAAAGCTTTTCAAAGCCAAAGGAAAAGGCTGTAAACATCTATCAAAGATTTTTTCCTCCACATTCTTGTCATAGCTCGACAATTTTATCGGATTAGAAGACCTGCCTTCAACACCCCCCTGGCAGGTATGGTAACCAGCACCACCTGTTTTCTGTATGAGGCTGACAGTGTGTTTCCCAGACACTGACCGCTTTGCTG
The DNA here is from genome assembly GCF_048773025.1 of Camelus bactrianus. NCBI lineage: Eukaryota > Metazoa > Chordata > Mammalia > Artiodactyla > Camelidae > Camelus > Camelus bactrianus. The sequence goes on from NC_133558.1 coordinate 6,359,892, forward strand.
AGATTCTGAGATGAGTTTCAGAGGACGCACCTTATGGCACAGTAAGGAGCTGGAGTGGGTCTCGCCTTCATTCAGACCTCTGTAGTCCTGGGAGAGGGGTTTTTGGCCAAATCACTTCCCCTTTCCGGGCTGAAATGTTCACATCTGCAAGATGAAGGCTCTGGTCATTTCCAGGTCCTTTCCAATTCCAACATCTTATGATTCCATCAATAAATATCAGATGACAACTTTCTGGGAGTCTCTGGGAAGGGGGGATCTGAGCCAACAGTTTAACCAACAGAGACAGTGACCTGACTGATAGTCTTTGAAACGAGAACTATGAAGAGCCACTGGGGCAGGCAGAACAAAAGCCCTGACAGCAGGAAGCTAGACTAAGCCTCTCTTTTCCCACCCGTCATTCCGAACACTCCTCTGGGTTTTCTGAGACCTTCCCTAATTCTTCCCCCAGCTGACATGTCCACTTTCCAAATACCCAGAAATGAAACACATATTATTCCTATGATCATCGACTGTGTGTCTTTCAATAAGCCGTCTTACCATCAGACCTCTTCCATTTTAATTTCTCTGCGTCCTTCCAACAACTGTATAATGAGGATCCAGGAAAACCAACGCACATCATCACAGCAAAAGACTCCTTTTAAAAAGCTGACCTGAAGTTCTAGTTTAAACCCCAAAATGACTAGAGTCGGGCATATTTGTCATTTAACCTTTTTATTACGTAGAGACGCGAAAGCAGCTAAAGCTGGGATTTGGTTTTGCTGGTGTACTATCATTTTCTCTTCCTCCTGGCCTTTTACAATCACATCTTAAAGAATGCACGTAACATCAGCTGCGGAGTCTCTCCTCCTTGCATCCTCTCCCTTCTTTCTCTTTAACAACTGTCATCCTTTTCAGATTAGCCAACCATGGGCTATTATTATACCCCAGAGATGCGATAAGGCAGGTAGGAGAGCCGCCAACATGAAGAAAAAAAGAGGGGAAAAAAAAAAAGGTGGGGAGGGGGGCGTTTAAAGCGCCTCATAAAATTAAATCTTAGATTTCAATTCTCCCTCATATTTTATTGTCTTTTCTTTTCTTTTTCCTGTGGTAAATGGTAATTAGAGTCAATAATCTTTTGCTGAGAGAGCACCTTGTCTCCACAGTGTTTATATCATCATCATCAAAGATCTGCCTTAAGGCCCTGGCGTGTTAATAATTTAAGGTGTGCACAGCCTAGTTATAGCAGGAAGCCTAGTTATTGAGTTTGTAAACCAGCCCGTGATTTATGGGAACACCTTGCATGAGTCATGCTCATTAAATAAAATACTTCAGTTTAATAAGGAACATGGGGTAAACTGTTCTTCCCGTTATGGGGTGAGCGTGCGATTGGAAATTGTTGAGTTCTGTCGCCGGGTTCACCAACGCTATTTGCTGTTAATTGTGTTGGCAGGGCCAGGGAGGGAGGGCTGCGTGTCCGTGTGCATCTGTTCGTGCAAGCACAGGGCGCTGACCCTCTCCCTCCCCACACAGACTGCAAGTCTAGAACTTTCTCTCCCCTGAGAAGCCGTATCTTAGAAGCCAAATCCTCTGATAGAGAGAATGTTAAATCTCTCTCTAAAAGGCTACTAATTAAGAAACCAGAAATGCTCATGGAAATAAAATTACAAGAAAAAATCAATATATGGTTGTTAAATGTAGCCTGCGTTTAAGAGCCATAGCCATGTTTTACTGTTAAACACTACGGTTTACTCATTAGGAATTCCTAAGCAGACTGAAATGGCAAAAGCCAAACATGACTTTCTGATCTAAGAGAAAATGCATATACAGGGTGCACGTTTTCTTTTGAATGTCTCATCATATCTGGAGCTTTGAAAAAACTATCTGAATAATTTTGTTGGGTGTCAGGATGTACTATTTCCTAACCCACATGGACCTGGTGAGCGCTTAGATTTCTTTGATGCTGAATTAATTGATGGGAGCTGCAAAAGATGAGGAAGTGAACTTGTGTGGTTTCACAGATTTCTGCATAAAGTGAACTTTGATATATGGTCGTGCTGATTGTTGTGTGATCTCTTGGGTGCTTAAAAAAATAACTTTCAAAAAGAAAAAAATAGAAGAGTGAGGTAAGATACACTGAACTTTTATCTGTCTGATGCATTTAAAAAACTCCTTCAACCTCCACATCCAGTCTATCTGGGGGCATTTCTAAGCATAGTCAGAAATGTTTTACAAGCAGAATCGCTAAAAGAAAATCATTTGCATTCATTTAATACAAATCTAGTCGATGATTTATCTGCTTTCTTTAGAAAATGAATGTTTCCTGGAAAAGAGATGCCACTCTGAGGCGATTTGATGAGTGAGTAGGTGAACTTTGTGGTCTCTGTTTGACCACAGAGAAAATGGCTGATTAAATCATGGTCCTTCCCTCCCAGGAATCCTACCTGGTTTTTCGCTTCGTTCTGGGTTTTTTCTTTTTCTTTTTTTCTGTATGTTTTTCTTTCTTTCTGTATGTTTTTCTTTCTTTTTAAACCCTAGTATTTCATCCTTCTTTTTTGGAGGGGAGGGGAGGCAATTAGGTTTATTTATGTATTATTATTGTTTGATTGCTGGCACTGGGAATTGAACCCAGGACCTCCTGCATGCTAAGCACACAACCTACCACTGAGCTACACCCTTCCTGCCTTATTTTTCACTTTGATGCTCTGCTGGTGCTCACTGTTTGGAGGTGTGGCTTCCCATCCAGAAACCCTGCGCGCTGCGTTTAACTTCCTCAAGACAAGAGAGCACATACTCACCTCCACATCAGTATCGCCTGTCCTGATTTAAATAAAGTTTTCCATCTTGCCTTTGGAGTAGGTAATACTATATTCCCTTTACGATAAGAGAGAAATTATGCAACAGCGCAAAACATAACGCACAATGAACACTTTGATGGGAGAATTTTTGAACGAGAATTTCAAAACCATAGAGGCATGTCGATGGAGTTTTAGTTACACTACATGTCATAAATGACCTGGTTTCCCAAATATAGTCAATTCTGTCCAACCACAAAAAAATTAACAAGTACAGCCCAACTCATTTCTCTCCTAAGACCTATTTTATACCTTTCCTCTCTGTGCACAGAAATCTTATATCAAAAAGTAGTTTCAAGTAGAAGCGCTTTACTCAAAGCATTTTAAATTCCAAGCAGCCTCGTGGGCATTTTAATAAATAACATTTATTACCCAAGTCAGACTGTAAGCTTCCAGCAGACCCAAAATAGATATGTGTATTATTTTCCATATTATATTTAGCAATGTCATGCAATTATGTTCCTACCAAATAATGATTCTGTTAACAGGAACCTATGCCATTATCTCATGCCTCCTAGGTTGGGTAGTGTTTCCTTTTCCTCTAATGGCACACAGCTCTGGTTTTACACAGAAGTTTTACAAATTCTGCTTTGATTTCAGAAATGTTGGGGTTTTTTTTAATAAATTAAATAGCCGCAAGTCATTAAGAAAATCTCCGTGTGTGTGTGTGTGTGTGTGTGTGTTTGTGTGTGTGTGATCTAATAAACTCACTTAAAGACAAGGAGACTAAGGCCACTGATATGTTAATAAACATATCCAGTCATATAATTCTGGATTATTTAGGTTCTTCTGAGAGTGAATGTGTAACTATCATTCTTGGTGTTGCTATAACACTTTTCCCTCCTCTCAGGACCTCAGAGCTTCCTCATTTTTCTTCCCACCTCCTCCCCATCCAGCCTCTGAAGAGGAAGATTCCTCAAATTGAAGAGCTCCATATCCACGGTGCCTGGACAAGTCGCAGAGGACTTGGTCCCTAAACCCTGCTCTGAGGAAGGCCCGTGGGACGAAGCCACCTCCTCCAGAAGCAGCCCTCTTAGTAGAATCCAAGACTGCGCTCCATGACCATCAACTTCACTGGGAGGCAAATGATGTTCTGGTTCCTGGAAACATCTCCTGATTTTCGGTTCCCGCAGTTCCAGGGGTGAGGATCCTGAGGGGAAAATCCTGAGGATTCTGGAAAATATTTGTTTCCCAACCTGACAGCTGTGTTTTTCATGCCAGCCTTTGCCGTGCAACCTGAACCCACATGCTTCCCACAGGCCACCTGCCTTTGATGTCAGCCGGAGCTCAGCCTTCTTGAAGATGGAGGCAGAGATAATATTAGCCAAGTCTGCTTTGCAAAATTCAGCTTTTCTCCCCTCTGCAGACAGGATGATAAGTCCAGAACTTGGGGGGCTGACTCCCTCTTTGCTGGGCTCTCTTACCGAATCCGCATAAATCAGTCTTTAAGAGCCTTTCTTTCGGTCCTGTCCCCCACACCCATCTGATAGCATCTCAGCTACTCCCTTCAAAGACAACGCAGGGCTGTCATTTTTTTCTTTAATGCCTCTGTTCTCATACAGTATATTTTACTCCCAATGACAAAACATAAGCAGGATTGAAAACAGATTGTTTATCTGTACCCAGAGATAAATATTTACTAGCCAGCAAATACAAACCCTGCCAGAGTTGGCCAGTCAAATAGCAATCTTCTGTGAGAGAGATCCATTTATTAAGGGTGTGTCTCCGGTCTCCGGTGTTTTGTGACCTCATTCACTCTGCAAGGGGACACCTGGGGACATCATGGGTGACAAGAATTCACCGTTTCACTCACGAGCTAAGGAGTAGCCACTGCTACGCCAGGAATCTTTCTCATCATTCCTGAAGCTGAAATAGGGCTTTTCTCTCTAGAAATAAAATCAGCGATAGTCCAGGGAAAACAGTGGCGGGGAGATAAAATCTAGAAAATACTGCAGCAGGCGTCCGCCCCTTCCCCTCCCTCTACTTTGTGTGTGGACAGTGACGGCTGAGGCGCTCACAGTCACCCTGAATGTATGGCTGCCTTTCGTGCCCCGGGGCCAGGGGAGATTTCTTTACTGGAGATGCAATCAGCTCTAACCAATCAGTAAGAAGGGTTAATCAGCTGATCGATTGGTCCCTCAGCAGCCAGGACCTGGCTCCTCTCTGACTGGCTCTAGCCTGGCCTTGGGGCAAGAGGTTGGGAACTTTTAATTATCCGCAGCAGCTACTGCACTGATTGAATGGTCAATGGGTTTACCACTGAGGTGGCACTGCTTGAATAATAATAGAAAGCCCTGTGAACGCTGGCAAGTGCAAACAGAGGGCCAGATAAGGCACTGGGCCACCACAATGCCCGTTAAGACGAGTTAATTGCCTGGCAGAAGCCAAATTTCAAAGGTCTGTAAGATGTTTTATCAAAGTGTGGCGGCGGTGGGGGGAGGGGGGAGCCCTGAGAGATGGCATTTTCTCCTGTTCCTCTTTGGTCTGTGACCACTGTTGGCTGCATATGCTGCCCCAGGACCAAGGGAAACTTGCTTACCCTGGTGGTTAAAAAATGATCACTGGAGGAAATTTGTATTTTGACATTTGCTGGCACTGTCAGGGTTTAATTATTTTTTCTTGTGAACTTCCTTTAAAAGAAATCATCTTCCCTAGCTCCACTATGTGAGATGAGCTCATTCTGTGTGTGTGTGTGTGTGTGTGTGTGTGTGTGTGTGTGTTGTGTGTGTGTGTGTGTGTTGTGTGTGTGTGTGTGTGTTTTGAGGGAGGGGGCAGGTGACATCCTGCCAAAAAAAAATAGTGTTCACACCCAAGGGGTTTTTAAAAGCCTCACTCAACTTTGTGATAGGAAGACCCTTCCACTTTCCATTCCCAAACAGAATAACTCATTAATCTGATAACTCACTATAATATCCTGACCCCTCCTTTCCCTGATGAACACAGTTCATTCATGGTGGTTCCTTTGTCTTTCCCCTAAAAGATTAAACCAAGAAATGCCTCAGAATAAAAATGATACCCTTGTTCAAATCCTCAGAGAGTGTATCACTGGAAGCAAGTGCTCCGGGAGGGGCAGAATAACCAGCCAACAACTCTATATGCTGGAAAGGAGGTTGGCAAAAGATGTGAGCAATTTCACAGAGCTGTTGAAAAGGATGTTTGGGGTCAATTAGAGAGAAAGCGAGAGAGAGAAAGGAAAAGGAAGGAAGGAAGGAAAGAAGGAAGGAAGGAAGGAAAGAGAGAGAGAAAAGAAAGAGAGAAAGAGAGAAGGAGAGAAGGAGAGAAAGAAAGAAAGAAAGAAAGAAAGAAAGAAAGAAAGAAAGAAAGAAAGAAAGAAAGAAAGAAAGAAAGAAAGAAAGAAAGAGAGAGAGAGAAAGAAAGAAAGAAAGAAAGAAAGAAAGAAAGAAAGAAAAAGAAAGAAAGAAAGAAAGAAAGAAAGAAAGAAAGAAAGAAAGAAAGAAAGAAAGAAAGAAAGAAAGAAAGAAAGAAAGAAAGAAAGAAAGAAAGAAAGAAAGAAAGAAAGAAAGAAAGAGAGAGAAAAAGAATCAGGTCGGCACAGAGTCCAGTGTTTGGAGGGGCATCAAAGAAAAGTCAACCCGAATCCCTTTTGAAGGTGTCACCTGGAATCTCCGTCAAGACCCTCAAATTGTCAAAGATCAGGAATGGTCCTTTCAAGCAGATTCCATGTTAAAAATGTGCCTTTCTCCAGCAATCGCCCACAAACACAGAGCTTTCATCAGGCTCTGCCAGAGTCATTACTATTTATATTACCATCCCCTGGCTGTGTGCAGTCAATTCATAATTGTCCAGTTTTTCTAATTAATCACAAAAGATTTTTGTTTTGCCTGCAGCTAGTTCTGGGGTGACTCACGATGGCAGGCCGGAGCTCATCCATCAAACACAGGCCCTTTCTCACTCCGGCCTTCTGCTGGGGAATGCGGCTCAGCGCTTCTCCACCGAAGGGGCGCTCACTGGGCATGTGCAGCCCCGGGCGGGGGAGAAGCCAGAAATCTGTCCTCGACTGGGTGACTTGTTATTTTTATCTGATGCTTGCATTCTCGGGCAGAATCAGATCCAGATAGCAAAGCATGGTTTCTAAATTCAGAGCACGGCTGCCCTCCCTGTTCTTTCCCCCCATCCTTTTGTCAAGTTGTCCAAGATTCTTGCATCTCCAAAAGAGAGATCTGGAGACCATTTTTCATATCCTTCAGTCCTTTCCAGGGTGCCCTTTTATGGAGGCAACAACAATAAAAGAATACCACCCAGAGGGGAAGAAAAAAAAACCCACAATTTCTGCATTTTATCCAACCCAGTCCATGTAATGACCGGGCAGCTGGAAATACCTGTTTAATATGCAGTTGATCTTCTTGAAAGGCACCAGAGGGTGTTTCAGCAGGTGACTGTTTGGAAAGGTGTCGGGTGCAAATAACCTCTAGGATTTCAAGAAAGGAGGCCAGTGCCACAGCTGGCCAGGGTCAGGATGGGGGGAGCACCTTCTCCAGATGACCAGAGGGCCTGCTGGGGAGGAGACAGGCCCAGACTGTCCCGGGTAACCTGCATTGCACGTGAAGAATTTCAAGATCTCCTTTGATCACATTCCACCTGCGTCGGGGTAGGGTCAACGGGGTGACAGGAGAAAGGCACGCAGCTCAGCAGCCCTACGCAGCCTTCAAGGCTCCATCAGATGCTCTGGAGACGTCAGGCAGCAGCGAGCTGCTGATTCTATACACGGATTCATCTTGCTGGTGTTCATGAATGTGGGCGATGCACTGTTACACTAGAGAGTTTCCAGACAGCAACAGACTTGCACATTTCCTTGTGTAAGACAGTCTGCAAGGCCATCGTGCTCCCACCTGTCCATCTCGCCAACCCCACTGGTCCTTTAAGTCTAACTAGATGTCGCCTCCCCTGGGAAGTCTTCTCTGGCCACCTGCCCTGACCTGCCTGCCACCTGTTCCCATCAGATTGTTAGGTGCATCTTTTCTGCACTGCCCCAAAAGCTTGCAGTGCTTGGATCCGAGCACGCATCCCACAGCCTCGCAGCTGCCTGTTTACCTGCCTGATTCCCCCATGTCGCTGTCGAGTCCTGGGAGAGGAGGAATCATCCTGCTTGCCTTCAGCTCCGGCACATGTCACCACGGGCAGCTCCAGGAGAGAAGCCCCTCTAAACAGAGTAGATGCACCATTGGATGGAAAGGTCGTAGTCAGTGAGAAGGTTGATGGTGACTAAGCTTACCTTTCTACATTGATTTCTCAAGCTGTGCACCATTATAGGGCTCCTTCCACCCACCCACCCCGTCACTGGTCACCTACTGTGTTGACTCTTCAGAGAATTAAGCCTCCTAGGCCAGCCCTGCATTCTTAATCTGCTCAAGCCCAGAACGATACCGATGTTCAGTTCACTTTTAAATCATAACAATAAAAATAAAGAATGCTGTTATTAACCCTTGATTAAGAAAGGCCAAGGAAACCTGGACTGGTGTTTTGCCTTTTAGCTGTTTCCCCTTCTAAAAACTATTTGCATATGTGGCTGGGGTGGGGGTGGGGGGTGAGTAGGTATCAAAGGTGCAGCTGCCTGTTTGATCTAATTGGTCTGTTTTTCACTCTTTTTTATGAAAACACTAGGCAAGGGGAATTCTAGACCATCCTTGGATCTTAGTAAAGTAAATTCATTTTTCAGATGGAAAAGAGTGGATCTTCTTTAACACAAAGGATGCTAAATTTACAAAAAAAAAAAAAAAAACCCAAGATCACTAGGTCTTTGAACATCATATTAATTCATACGTTTTTACTGAGCACGTGCTGTGAACCAGCACATAATGGGTGCTTGAAATGGACAGAACAGGCGTGACCTCTGCCCTCATTCGTGAGCAACCAACATCGAGATTGCTGGTCCTCTGGGCAGATAAACCCACACAGGCTATCACAAGTCTGATGGGTATCACAAAAGGATGATCACGGGGTACCATGGAAACTCGCAGCAGGAGGAGCTATCATGGTCTGGGCGGGGGTGTTCCATAAGACTTGTGTGCAGAAGCTCCGTTTAAGCTGAGTCATGCAGGATGACTAGGCTGGAACCGCGCCAAGCAGGTGGGACTGAGAAGCTGTGCTCCTTTCTCAAGGACATGGAAGAGCAGCCTTAGCTGGGGCATGAGAGTGAGTGGAATACTGGTTCCCAGAGGCTAGGAATCACTAGGACCACCCCATAGAGTGCCTTGTAAACCACAGTAAAGATTTTCAATTTTGTCCTTAGGACAATGGGGAAACATCAAAGAAGGGGTCTAAATGGGTACCTTAAAGACCCGGATTTATTGTCTACAGGGCACTCTGGTTGTCATTGGGAAGAATAAGAGAAGCTAGATGGAAAACAGGGGAATAATTAAGCAGCCGCTGCAGAAGCCCAGGGGAGAAATGATGGCAGCCTAGTCCAGAGCAGTGACCGTGGGGATGGAGGAAAGTGGACAGGTTTTAGAGATACTGAGGAGTTGAGAAAATGAAGGAAAAATAAATTGTGGAACTTGCCAAAGAACAACTAAGATTGGTTTCTGCATTTCAGGCACTCAACTTTGCTTTATCCAGTGTCCCAAAAACCAAAAACTCTGAAACTTAAATCAGTGAGTTTAGGAAAATGAGTTAGGGGTGAAGCTAAGGTACCGTTGTTGCTGATAGGAACACAAGGCCTTAAGCTAAGACCAGTTTTTCATTTACCTAACATCTCTTTTGGCGCTACAAAATCACACATCCACACATGTTTGGAGCCAGCAGAGAACTCTGCAGAAATCTGGATTCTCTCCACCCTTCTGACCCACACCCCCTCCGCCTCCCACCCAAATGCAGAACCTTCTCCCCCACCATTTCCTCTTCATTCAGTTCCAGCAAACATCCGAGTAGCCTTGCAAAAGGCCATTATGTTCTCCAGACTTTAGTTTCTCCTGTGTTAAAAATGGAGAAAAGTGGAAATGGTATCTGTTCAGTTCTCTGCAAGTGGTATGAGAAAAACTGGAGGAAGAGGATAAGTCAAACTGAACTTTTCAGAAGGCAACACCCTCTCACCACAGGCAGCCCTCACCAGAGAGTGGGTCTGTGGTTCCATGCCTCCACTGCCACCCTCGGAGACTGCAACAATGAGCATCTGACCTGCCGACACTACTGCTGGCAAAGCATTACTGATTACACATGGCTCTCAGAATACAGTCACCCAGGAAGGGAATGCTGGGCCTGTTTGAACACTCCAGAACCAAACATCACATTCTTTTAGCCTGGAAGTAAGTTAGAAATTTAAAATGTCAACAGCAAGAACATTTCATATCAATAACCAGATTCTAAGTACAGTTAGGTATCATATCAGGTTTCTGATCGTATTTTCTCCTTATTTATAATATCTTGGGTAGCCAATTTCACCTTCTCCAAGAAAGAATTCTGAAATCTCAACCTGAGCCTTTTTTTTTTTTCCTAATACAGAATCGCTGCACAAGTGTTTTTTTTCTCTATTATTCCTATAACAGGGTTTTTGTTGCTAATAATAGGCACTCTCTCAGGTAGCTGGATAAAACAGTAAATTCCTTCAAGCCACTCTAAAGGAATTTTCCAAAATGAGAGAGAATAACTTCACTTAAAAAATACCATTCATAATTTAAAAGAAAAGAAAAGAAAAGAAATCTCTGTGCAAGTAAAAGATTCCTAAAGTAAATACATCTCTTCCTTCATTTAACTGAGGTACTGTAGATAAAATAACAAAATTCCAAATCAACAAAAGAATTTGCACAAAGCCTTGGAATTTATTAGAAAAAGATTTGAAGTTTCAGGTAAACATGAGCAGCCACTTATGGGACAGAAGATGATGGAAAAGAATCTCCTTAGCTTCACTCTTGGACGTCGGACTAAAATTTGAAAAAGAAGGAAGAATAGGAAAACATTTGCGATTTGATTGAAGTTTTTGTAAGAGCCAAGAAGTGCCTCTTTTCCTATCACTAAAGGTTTCCTGATTTTCCTTCTAACTCCAATCCCATTTCTACCTCTTATCTCATCTGCTTCCGGCTTCATTCGCACGGGTGGGAACCTGACCAGGAGAGGACCTTCTCCTCAGGAAATCTCACTTCTCCTAATTAGAAAAAGCCCTAGAAAGACTGCAGGACCGTTCCAGTTCTGATCTGAAGACCTGAGCACACACCTACTGGCCTCACCCAAGTCCTAGGCTCTGGGTTCTAAAGCTAGACCTGGGACCCAAAGAAGAGTTCCAGGATGAGCCAGCCCTTCTTTTTCGAGTTACCCTCAATAATCCAGAATGTAGACCTCCTTCCTCCAGGCTGATGGACCAGGACAGCTGAGTGGGAGCCCTGAGAGGCCCTCTCACAGGTTGGACTGCCTGCGTAACAACGCCCGGGGACACTGGACCCACCCTGGCATGGCGGTCACTTTGTGCGCCAGGGTCCCATCTGTCTGTGGGGCTTTCAGGAAGGCTAAGCAGGTGTCAGAGTGCCATGGTGATGAGGAAAGAAAGGTGTCACTTCTCTTTTCTCCCTCCTCCCTCCCTTCTGCTGCCATTCCCGTTTTCAGTTTTACTTCCAGATTTTTCATCAATGGGAAGATACTTTCATGGATTTTTTTAAAGTACTTTATCTATTTGTAAACACCCTTAAAAATAAAAGTCTCGGCCAAAACAACCTTCAAAAACTTGCACTTTGAATGACTCTGGAAAAGATAAAAATTAGGACTGTAACCCAAATTAAAAGGCTACATTTAGGGAGGGAAGGTACAGCTCAGTGGTAGATCATGTGCTTAGCATGCTCAAGATCCTGGGTTCAATCCCCAGTAACCTATTTTAAAAGATAAATAAACCTAATTACCTCCCCCACCCCAAAAAAAAGAATTAAAAAAAAAAAAAAAAGGCTGCATCTCATTTCAAAGTTCGCCTTTCTTGCAACTCCTGAATAGTTACAGATGAGTCAGGAGAAAAAAAATCTGAAAACTCAAATCACTTTAGTTCAGGCTCTGGGCTTTTTTCGTTCTCTGGCTGAAGCTACCATTACAGAGGAGGCTCTCCATCACCGGCGTCCTGGAAGTGAGTCGCTGGATGAGCTGAATGGAGCTATTACTGAGCGTCTGCTCTTCAGAGACTGAGGGAAGGGTATTGAGGTGGAGTTTTCGCTGATTTATAAGCATTAAATCAGATGAGGATAATGGCAAATATGCCGATCTCTCTTATAACACCGTATGAACAGTGATCCTTCTCCGATACCTGGAGGAGTGGCTCACGACTCGCAGGTGAAATAAGCAGCAGGAAAGGAGGTTGAAAGTGATTTCTGTCATCCCCGCATCAGTGGAACGGCAAGATGAATGTTGCGCCTCGAAATGCCTCACAGTTTTTTGCCTGCTTTTATTAACCTTGCATGCTTCTAAGCAGCACAGGGTCCTAGAGAAAAAGGTTATAACAAGTGGATGTTTGAGAGCAGAGATTGCTGTCCGGGGTAGGCTGGATAGTGTGTGCCTCCTTTAACCTTCCTTTGTGCTTGAAATCTTCGATGCAGCTGCCCCTTCCGTTACAAAAACTTCACAAACACAGCGGCTAAATGGATTTGGGTTCAGCACAACGTTCGATTCAAATAAAGTGCCTTAAGTGACTAAACTGATGCTCCACCGAGACAACGGGGCAGTTTCCACCTTAAGAGATGCCAACTGGCTTGTCCCCATCACCGACCGACTCCAGACACTCCAAGGGTCTTCGTGTTTCACAGTATCTTTCCTTTCTTGGTCTGAGTCCTGTGCTCTGATTTTCGTTTTTTTCAGGCTAAAGAGAATATATTTTATCATAATGGCTTTACATGCAGTGTGTGCAGGCCAACACAAATAGGGTATTACAAGTTAGAGAACGGTACCTCAGGCACCATTTTATTGGAACTAGTGTTTACATCAAACAATACATCCTAAGTACTTTATATTAAGCGTGGACAAATCATTTGCCTGAGGATTAGGTGTTGTGCCATTGAAATGTAATCCTTCTGTTGGTTTTTTTCTTAACTGCCAAACCAAACACGGTCAAAGAAGTAACTGTAAAAGCTGAAACAGGCACAATCTTAGCCTACATTTCAAGCGTGAAAGCAACGCCAAAGCCCAAACGAGTGTAACACGGTGAAGTGTTTTATTCAGGTGCACACCTGTTCCTGTGTTGTCTGTTATCTGTCCTAAGTGTTCTTTCATTATTGGAGTGCACCAACTGTGTGGCGTTCCCAAGCACGTAAGGGTGAAAAAAACAAAGCAGGGCTCAGTAGAAGCCAAGACCTCCCCAGTTACCACCAGGCTGGCCAGCTCCAAAGTAACCCACTTGACTTTTCTCAACTAACCCCATCCCTAAACAGCTGGCAGTGAGGGCAACAGTCCTCGTGTGCCAGACCGCTGCGATATTTGATTTTACTCTCTCAGGCCAGGACCATGTTCTCTAGGATGGATACTGTTAAAATAATGCATAAGTAGGCACTGGGGATATTTTTAAACTAGAGATCTGTTGTGTGGTCTCCAAGATGCTGTTCCATGAGGTTGGTCTTATAGGCACATATACCCTATTTTTTTAAAAACTCCAGCGAAGTCTCCCACGACAGTAAATCCTTGCTTTATTCCAGATTCTCTAAATGAAGATTTGCCAAGTAAAGGGGACACATTATTTAATATAACGTAATATGATGGCTGAAAGTGGTTAAGAATGAAGTCGAACTTCCTGAGTTTAAAACTTTGTTCTGCCACCGGTTTGCTGTTTGACCTTGGGCAACTTACTTAACCTCTCTGGGCCTCGGGTTGCCTGTAAAATGGGGGAGAACACTAATACCTACTGCAAGGGTTTCCATGAATATTAAATAAGGTCACCAAAAGGACGTATTTTCAGCCTTTTCCTCTCCCTTCATATCAGCCGTAAGCTTGCATGAGCGTCTCTGCTTCCTGCCTTAAGCTCTCTCTGTGTTACCCGCCCCCCAGACTTTGTTTTCATCAGAGCAGAAATAAGCCGTGTGGAGGAGAACCCTGACCGGAGGAGGTGGTGCTTGAGCCAGCTGGGGGTCTTGTTAACTGGTGACCTCAAAACCCTAACGTACTAACTTCCCTTCTAGCCTAACTGCAACACAGACCCTTCTTTCTGGGTCCATCTGCTAAAACCATGCCACCTTCACAAGTGTGCTAAGCAGAGGCATGGGAAATACACGTTGCCCTCACCAGCAGGCCTTCTGCAGCCCAGGACTACAGAGAGAGAGCGACAATTACTCTTTTTCAAACAATAATTTTTTTAATTGAGCAAAGGTAGTAATTCGAACGGATAGTCCTCAAAGGCCACAAACTATCAAATGGAAAACTTCGGTAAGTTCCTGAACACATTCCTGGATTCACTGGCTCGTTTGACAAAACCCTTACCGATCGCCAAATACGTGGCAGGCATCGCGCTTGGTTCTGGGTTACGAAGCCTGAGGGAACATACAAGTAAACTCAGCCGTTCATTGCACAGATTCATTCACTCAATTCACATTCATGTGCCAATCACCGTGCCGCACTCCGGAAACACACCAGAAAATGGGGACAGATGCAGTTCCTGCCTACAGATCCTTGGTACATGGGTTTCTGAAAATGAGCAACACCTTGGAAATACTCACTAAATCCTTACTGCTTGAGAAGCTACAGGAAGCCTCTTTGTCAGCAACATCCAGATCTTATTTTTGCTGTGAAAGGGCTCGGAAAGAGCAGCAGAGAAGCTGGGCACCTTCCACGGATCCAGTCTTCCTGAACAGATTTTTATTTCTGAAAAGAAAAGGAAATATATGAAAACTGAACAACAGTTCCTTCCCAGAGAACTACCCAGAAATACTCAAAGGCAAATTCCATCATCTGTGTATTTCCCTAAACAAAGTGTAGTAAAACCAGACGGTCTGAGTGGTGTCAAGGAAGCAGGATGAGGGCCGTCCTTCCTTCTACAGGTCAGTGTGGTAAAGTCCCGGAGCACCCAGCCTCTTTCCCGCTTCAGTAAGTGACTTGTTCGCGATTCCAGGCAAGTCTCTGCTTCTCATGTGCCCCACGTCAGTTTGGGGTGACTTTCGGAGACTTCTTCTTACCCAATTCACGGCATTTGGGACAGAAGAACTTGCGCACATTTTTATGGAGCATGACGAGTTGTATTGGTCTTCAAGACTCCTTCATTCTATAAAAAAGAGAAATGTTTCTAAGCTAAGACACAGAGTATGGTTCGTGGTTTTTACTTTTCTCTGAAATGTATGCATTTATTTCTAAATGGAGATCTAATTCCTTTCCCACCCAGTTTTCAACATCTTTCAGAGAAGTAGGTTTCATAGTTAAAGTGTTTATTCAAAGAATATTCTGACCATTCATAAATTAATTTCTCTATGAATCAGAAAATCTTTAAATATCTGAAATGTGATTAGGTTGGATAAAAATCAGAAATATTACAGCGTTCTTTTCAAAAGCAAATCTTGCCTGCCACCTTCTCCATGATCTGGGGTCCCTCGGTGGATAGATTCCCTCAGTACAACTCTTGCTGTTTTAATGTAGAGAACGTATGTTTCTCTCAACTTTTGATTTCTCCAACTGTTTTCTACAAGAAAAACATTATGATAATTAACATTATTAACATTATTATAATGTTTTTCTTCTACACAAATAGAGTTTTCTAGTACTAGTCTCCCTTAGAATTCTCCTAAGTGTCACCGTCATTTAGGACACACTTGGGACATGAATTTATATATGTAGCTCTCACAGACACACCTCATTACAGCAAAATCTGATGCACTGAAATCCACTATTACAGGCTTTAGAAACTAGAAAACTAGCTCAATACACATAATATAATCTCAAAACTTCCTTTACATACTTCTAAAGTCCATGCAGGGGGAAGGTGTAGCTCAAATGGTAGAGCGTACGCTTAGCATGCACCAGGTCCTGGGTTCAATCCCCAGTACCTGCGTTAGTAATAATAATTAATTAATTAATTAATTAATTAATAGACCTAATGACCTCCTCCCTCCAAAAAAAAATTTTTTTAAAAGAGAAAGTCTGTTCAGCCGTATATTCCAGTAAGCACATCCCACTCTTTCCATTCGTTAACTGAAACGAGTCCCTCTCTGAAATATTTCTGCATTTTCTCCAGTCTGGAAGAGTCTGCTCATTCTAATGCAGCCTCCTCCTCCTTGTTCTGTGTAACGAGCTCTGAGTGATCAGAAGGAGTTGCCCATTCACCCCCAACGGAAAATAATAAAGTGTCAATTTGTTAGGAAAAAAATGACTCTTCAATCCAACGTGATTATTCAGTTAAGAAATTTCTTTTACTTTGCCAAGAAAGGGGAGGGGGAGCGGGAAGTATTAGGTAATTTAATGGTTCGAGTTATCAAATGTGATTTTAATGGACATACGTTCCGTTTTACAACGAAAACGTATAGGCTTTGATCCATACAAGTCCACGTCAGAGAAAAGTTTAGGAGTCCATCTGCTCGGAAAGGGCCTTGCACCTGCAATCCATCAGACACTGCGGGCTTTGAAGTTTCACTCTCCTACTCTAGTTTCTAGTTAATTACTCCCTCCCCTGAGCTCCTTGGGTGTTTGTATAAATTTCGGTTCATAATTTGCTGCTGTGTCTGCTGTCTTGTCTATGCCCTCGGCTGGGCTGTGACTTGCTTGAGGGAAAGTCTCGTGGCTTATTCATCTTTGTACCTCCAGAGCCTGGCGTGCAACAAACACACGTCAAACTCTTAACTAGGAGCCAGTCACTGCTCTGGATGCCGCCCTTATGGAACCTACCCATATCTGTTGCTCAACACAAATCTTAAGTAAGCCCAGTTGCGTTTATTGCTGCCCTTGGTGCTGCTGTTTCATCATTCCTTTTTATTTTTATCAGCTATGTCTGAGTTCATCAGTACATTTACCAGGTTTCATCCTTTTGCACGGATACCCTGATGACCCGAATGCCCATTGCCAGAGGTAGGAAAAAGAGTCAGAGGCGCCACACGAGATCCAGGAAAGAGTGCCCCCGGCTGTTGATGGCCCCAGGGCCCTGTTGGAGGAAAGTGTTTTGAAAGAATTTAATCTGTAAGTTCCCCGAACCTTCTTGGATAGACCCAAAACAGTGTCCTGCAGCAGGGCCTTCTCTTTGATGAGGACCAGCCTCATGGGGGACAGTCGAGCACCTTCCTCCCTAACCTCTGAGTCACCCGCTGAGGCTGAGCAAGGCTCCAGCTTTCTGCACCCTCTGTTTCTTCATCTGTAGATGGGGGACGATGATAACCCTTCGATGAGAATGATAGTAACAGCCGTAACCGACATTACTCACTGAGATGTGGACAAGATTTAAAGCAATTTTCTTAAGTATTTAGTGCCATGAAGAAGAATATTTAGAGGCCAAAATGAACATGAAGAGAATGGTAAATCTTTTCTTTCTCCCAAGGCAAGATTGCAAGAAAATTCTTGTCTTTGTTTCAGCCACTCCCCTGTGTTAAGGCTCAGCTCTCTACATTCCCTTTTGAGAACCCCAGAGAACATTCTGGAATGCAATTATCTGCACTGGGTGAAATCAGCATAACAGAATGACCGATGGAGGGACATCTTAGAGCTCTAATCCAGCGCCGTGATTTTACATATGATCAGCTGAGAGTGATCAGTGTTATCTGGGTTACCAAACGTCACATGACTAATTAGTGATGAGCTAGGAGCAAAGATACTATTCCTCTTACATTATTTCCAGGAATCCTTCCAAGCCTTCATGCTTAAATCTGCACAGTCTATGTTTTTAGGGACTTCACAACGCTGTAACTCGACATGCGCTAGTTTTTTAGATGTTTAAGCTGAAGTCACCAAATGGAAGGAGATGTTATAACAATGAATGGAAAAGGGGGATAAAGGAGAGATCAGGAATCAGGACAGAAATGAAAAAAAAAGAGGAGTGGTGAGAAGGGTGTAGCTCAAAGTGAGGACGCAGATAGAGATAAGGGTGGAATTGGGTGGAGCTCTAAACATGAATACGAGATGCTTGATAAACTGTGACCTAGCCTTTCTCATGATGAGACATCTGATAACAGGGGCAGGTGGACATGCAGAGCTAAAAGTGGGAGTTAGAAGTTCAAGGATGATAACCTGTATCCAGGATTTAACCAGAGAGGTAAAAATAGAAAGCTCACCAAGACGGAGAAACTCCAGTCGATCAGAAAAAGGCATTCTTTGCCAGCAGTTCTGGATGGCAAAGCACAGAATTATAATCATGATAATTTTATAACGTTCTGACAATATAATTGATAAAATGAATAATACGTAACTGATGTATGATGTCCCGACAGGTATGGTATAAGATCTGCCATCATCTACCTTCTTCCTTTTCTTATCCGGTACAGTGTCGTGAAAAAAAAAAAAATTATATATTTTTGGGCTAATGGAATCAGACAGACCAGGTCTGAATCCCAACTAGTCTTCCTGAGGCTCAGTTTCCGCATCTGCTAAGTGAAGGTAATAATAACCTACCCACAGAAGATGATCATAAGAATAAAGTGAGTCAGGATGTGTAACGTGCCTAGCACATAATAGATTTTCAATAGACGTTTGCTTTTCCTCATCTGCCTCTCTGTGCCACTAGCTGGCGGTAGGAGGGGCAAACAGGAGAGTCTAGGAAAGAGGGATAATACGGCCACCAAGCATACTCTAGCGCTCTCTGGGTTTTACGGTCAAAACGATCTCGATCCAGGTGCAGTGGAATCTTGGCTGGTCTCTTCCCTCCTGGCAAAGGCTGTCTGGCACCGCATACTGTACTCAACTTCCCCTGTCACTTCAGATGGGTCTGTTGGTTCTACCTAAGGTCTTGCCTTCCAGAGAGGAGCTAGGAGATTAACTGTGCGTATAGATAATATTGGTGATTTCTCAACACTCCCACTTTCTGAAGCTAGGAAATGCGCATGTCCTATCAGAGACTATGACCCAGTGACCATTGCTCTCCACTTTCTCACCATTCTAAGTACCTGCAACTCACTCATCCCACATCCCACAGTGGCCCCAAGACTTAGCCAAACTGTGCCGTCAATGCCGGCCACACCAAGCACTGCCCACATTTTCAGGATGGGTGTCCGACAAGACCACTTCGGGCTCTGTTCTGAACTGGCTTCTTTGACACACCAGCCAGTGACAGAAACAGAGGTTCATGGATTTCCAGCTTAGAAGTCTTTGTACAAAGATCCTGCTAGGAAGGTGATCCATTCTATTTTCTGACTGCTAGAAAGTTCTTTTTTTCCTAATGAATTGAAATCTATTCACCCATAGCTTGCCTTTACTGATCTTAATTCCACTCTTGAATAATGTAAAATAAGCTTAAAATTCCTTCTTTTCTTTCCTGTGCTCCCAATAGCAGATGCATAAGTGGGATTATTATTCACATTCATAGACTATACCTCTAGCAGAAGTATATTCCTCAAGCAAAAAAAAAAAAAAAATTAATAAAATAGCTATTACCTACTAGCTTAGAAAACTTCTACATCCAAGATAGCCCCAGGATGATTTCTAGGACGCAGGTCAAAGTGGGAAAAGGAATCGTGACCAACATCAAAAGCAAAATAAAAACAAGGACAGAGAATTTTTTCCCCTCCTTTTCACATTTGGACGTATTTTCACTCAAGAAATTTTATGAGGCAGGTGGTGGGCTAGACCATCATCATTCAGTAGAGAGCAACGATTCATGTAGAAGAGAGGCAGCCGCCAAATGCCCTTCCAGGGTAAGCCTGGCAGAAGGAGCTTTAGCCCCCAGCATGCCTTCCAGAGATAGATATTTTATAAATTATTAGTGTTATTACTACTATTTAATATTTTTATATGCGTAATAGTTTATATTTTCAAATTGCCTTCAACATCTCATCAGATGGATCACCCGAAAAAGAAGTTAAGCAAGAATTATTAACACCAATTTTCAGATTAGACCGCTGGATCCTAAAGAAGGTGGGTAACATACCTAAAATCAGAGCTTAGACAATTCATTGTTACTCTTCATGGGATCAATATGGCTGTATTTCAGAACCTAACTTAGTGGATTCCTTGAAGAAGTGTACCAGCTCTAGAATTCTCCAGATATTATGAGCTGAATTGTCCACCACCACAACCACCACCACCCACCTCCTCAAAGCCATCTGCTGAAGTCCTAAACATCAGTTAGGCAAAACGGAACTGTCTTTCAAGGTAGGGTCTTTAAAGAGGTCACGTGGGCCCCAAACCAACCTGACTGGTGTCCTTATAAGAAGAGGAGGTCAGGACACAGGTACAGAGGGAAGACTGCGCGAGGACACAGCAGGAAGGGGACAGCTATGAGCCAAGGAGAGAGGCCTCAGGAGACACCAGCCCCGCCAGCAACTTGATCTCAGACTTCCAGCCTCCAGAAACAAATTTCTGTAATTTAAGCCCCCCAGTCTAGGGTACTTTGTTATGGCAGCTCCAGCAGACACACCAGTTAGTCTTGACTTCAAGCTCCCTGTGGAGGTAAAGCTGAAGCCCTGTACTTCTCTGTGCTGTGATCTCAGGGTCGTCAGAGGGACAGAAAGTTGCTGACACTCGTGCCTGTCTGCCATGCTCCCCAGAGCAGTCCACCTCGGGTGTGTGCACACATGTGATCTCTAACGTCACCCCACTTCCCTCAAACGTGTGCTTCTACAAACCAACAGGTCTCATTGAGACACCAGGAGAGCTTCTTACAGGAACCCCCAACCTCTAAAACAGGTCCAGCAGCACAACTCCATATAATGGAGAATAGTGACAGAAGAGATGAGTGGAACATCTTAACCTATCAATTTTTTTCCATTTTTTTTTTAATTGAAGTAGAGTCAGTTTTCAATGTTGTGTCAATTTCTGGTGCACAGCAAAATGTTTTATATATTCCTTTTCATATTGTTTTCCACGATAGGTTACGACAAGATATTGAACACAGTTCCCGTGCTATAGAGTATAAACTTGTTGTTTATCTAGCCTACATACAGTAGTTAGCAAATCTATTATTTTTTTTTAATAAAGCAATTACGCTCCAAACTGGGATCTAGGGCAGCAGAATTAGAGCTTTAGAATATCCCAAATCACACAATATAAGATGAAGTTTCCACATCCTGGCATCCAGGCACATCAAAGCATCACCAACCATTCACTTCCAAAACCTGGCTGCAGACACGGATGCTTCGTTTGAACAAAAGAAGAACACTGGCTATTACTGACTGGTTGTACCTGAGGCAAATCAAAAGATCCTGAATCTTTTCACTTGGAATTCACTGTAGCTCTCAAGTTCATGACTTCTCATAACTAAAACTCTGGGCTTATATTTAAACTTCCTATATCGAAGTCTGTCCTGAAAGGTGTCTTAGTCACTGACAAAATTATGTAACATTATGTAAAGAGATGAATCCATCTGGCTGGTTTATCTGTAAATGGTTATAAATGTGTGTTGGGTACGTGGCGTTCCTTGAAAACGGGCACATGTGTGCTGTTCCAGGACCTCTTTGAATAATTAGCAGAAAAGTCCCTGACAAATGCAAACATCTGGTGAAGAAAGAGCTGTGTTTGATTTGAACACATGGTCACTACTTGGTAACGATCCCTTTAAGTGTGAGTCTTCCAAAACTTCGAGGTAACCTCACTTTTGAGATCTGTGTATTTCCTCTTACTTAGATCTATCACGGTCACACCTTAGGTTTTCAAGATAATTAATTTAAATGTGGAAAAGGACGTGCAGGGCATAGATCACGGTTGCTGCAACATATGGTCCTAACGAACCACGGGACAAACACAGTGGATCATTATGTCAAGGAAACAGCCAAGCTTCCTTGACATTATCATTCCATAAGTAGTCCAGGCTTTCCCAAACTTGAGGCATAAAACCTGATGCATACAAATTCATGGCCTTCAGGAAAACTTTTCCCATTGCCTTCTACTCACTACTTTTCCTTGCCAACCTCTGAAAGGACATCTTCAAGGTGAAGGGAACATGAATTCTTCAAGGAATTGACAATGTTTGGCATGGCACAAATTCCTGCTTCTTGGGGGCTTACAACGTAGTTGTAAAGAAATATTTATCACATCTGAAATTTCTCAGGGTTTTTAAGTCTTGCAAAACACAATTTATCTATAATACATACCATGTGTCTCTGTAATAGACCATGCATCCATGAGGGCCCAGGTACACATCTGCATTTGCTCATGGTTATGTTCCCAGTGCTTATAACAATGACTTGGTTATAAGCCCTTGGTAGTTATTCATCAATATATTTGAATAAAATGTACATAATAAGATGTAACGGAAGTCCAGGAAAAGGGACATCAATTAAGAGCAGAGTTCTAGAGATGATTTCACGGAGGAAATGATCTGGGTCTTAGAAATTCAGAGACTTCTTCAGATGGAGGCATGAACAAAGGAAGAGACGGACAGGGCATAAGAGGAAAAGTCCACAGTTCTTAGACCCACACTGACCCAAGTCTGTTTACTCCACCAAATAGCCTCTATTGTCATCAGCCACATTAGGTGCTCGTTTTCCTCCTTGCCCTGCTTAGCGTTCACATCCGTCCGAATACTGCCCCATTCACACACGCCCTCAACCCCTTTCTCCCTCCCTTCTAGAACTCACTTGGCAAAACTCCAAAACCTGGTTAAACCCAAGGCTCCATCTGCTTAGCAGCTGCCCTCCAGCTGAACGTGACCGGGCAAAAGCCCACAACTGTACAAACAGGTTTCACCTTTAATTTAGATTTTTATTTTAAATTTATGAACAAAAATCTCAAGTGGCTTTTCAAGACTTCTTAACAACACTATACGTCCAGTCCATTCAGTTTCTCTTCCTCCAAAATGACTATTTCACCCCTTTGCCTCTCTTCCGCAAACTCTAAAAGACATCCCCTGCCAATTACATTTGACACTGCTTTACCTCTTAGAGAACATAGAAACCATAAGAAGAGATTCAACTTGCTTTCCCACAGCCCAGTTCTACCAATGTACCTGCAACCTTAACTCACTTTTCCCTATTTCCTACTTTCTAAGGCCCATTGTTCACTTGTTCTCTTGAGCAAATAACTTCTTGCCTACTTCTTGCTTATTATGTCTTGTTGTTTCTAATTTATCTATTTTTCCCTTTCTTCTGCACCATTTCCATCTACATACAAAAATGCCTTAATAGGTTTTTCCTTTAAAAAAAAAAAATTCACCCTTCACTCCACAGTCCCATATTTCCCTTCCTTTTACAGCAAAACGTGAAAGAATTTCTATACTTCGTGTCTCTACTTCTTTACCTTCTGTTCTCTCTTTAACCCACGTCATTCAGAATTCTAGCCCCACGATTCAACTGCCATGGCTCTTATTAAAGTCATCATGTCTAATCTAAGTAGTCCACTTTCTGTCCTCATCTTACTGGGCTCCTCAACAGCAGTCAACACAGGGGACCACCTGTTCCTTCTTAAAACATTGCGATTTTCAGGACACCATCTATGTCTGGGTTTCTCCTCTTTCATTGGCTGTTCCTTCACAGTCTTCCTTGCCGGCTTCTCTTTCTCAGGCTGTCCGTTAAATACTGGAGTGCCCCTGAGCTGAGTCCCAGCCTTGAATGAACATGCCCCCTCCCCAGATGACCTCTTCTTGACCCATGGCTTTGAATGCCATGTGTGGTGAGTCACATGGTTAACTCCTATAGTGTTTCTCCAGCTCTGATCTTCTAAATTTCAGACTACTATACACAGCTACCTAATACTCAATGTCTTCACTTAAAATCATCAAAACATCTTAGTTTCCCAATCTAAACCACTTCCTCCTCTACTTTCCCCATCTCAGAGAGTGGCCCCACAAATTTGCCCATCGTTCAGACCACAAACCTAGAAGTCCCCCTTGGCTCCCCTCTTTCCCCACTGCTTCTCATCCCATCCATTATCCAGGCCTTTGCCAATCTCTCAAAACGTGCACGGAGCTCTGCCACCTTTTACCACTTCCGCTGCCACCTCCACACTCAGAGCCCCAGCGGCTTTCATGAGCACTTACAATCATCAAGCTGCTGGTCTTCTACACCCTTCTTTCTTCTCAGCAAGAATATTCTCCACAGAGCAGCCAGCATAATCATTTTTAAACTAGAGATCAGATCACCTTGCTCCTCTGCTCAACTTCAATGGTTTCCCACTGAGGTTAGAATAGAATTCAACGTCCATACTGCAACCTACAAGTCCCTAGTGATGAAGCTACTGGCTACTCCCCATCACCCCATCTCCTCCTCCTTCATTAACTCCTCTCCAGCCACACGGACCTTCTGGCTGCTCCTCAACCAAACCTGGTTCTTTTCCAGCTCTTCCCACAGTGCTCTCCACCTAAGCATGTGCTTGAATGCCCACCCTTAATTCAGTCTCTGCTCAGATGTTTCTCCTTAGAGTGACCTTCTAGTCCCCTCCCGGTCAGCCTCCAATCCTTCCTTCTTTTCTTCCCAGCACGCATCACCTTATGAAACCAAATTATTTTTTAATTTGCTCACATGTCATTTGTCCGTCTTCCTTTCTGAAATATACATTTAATAGAGGAGGGAAACTGTACTTGGTTTCTCTACCCCTATGATGCCAGACCCAAGATGAATATTTAAAAAATACTGCTAAGGTAAGGAAAGAAGGAGGGGAGAGAGGCTAGAGTGCTCTTTAGTATCAGATTATTTCCGTGAATTCATCAAATTAAAATATCCAGATGAATAGAAACACCTTCATATTAGCAACTTAGCAGAGCAGCTGTCATGAGCTCAAAATCAATAGATTTCCTGCCACGTCCCATAGGTCAGCGTACAACCTGACTTGGCTCTCTTGAAATTAGACTGTGTGGTTGCCAGATCTAGATTTCCATCTAACAGGTGCATTCTTTGAATGGATTCAGGCTACCTGCTGCTAAAAATACCTGTCATAGAACAGATATGCTAATCGAATTGCCCTGGCCAGCCTGGAGTGGTTGAGAATGTGAACTCCTGGAGGTCAGGCTGCCCAACCCCCGTTACCTACAAAGTAAACTTCAGATGTAAATGAGGCTCCCTCTTTTCATGAGACCCTGTGCACAGCAAGTAGGGAACAGTATTGCCCCTAAGACCCTATTCATGGAAAACTTGGAGGTAAAAATGGATTGCTGTGCATACGCACTTCAGTTCCTGGTTCAAAGCCATATCACTCTCAAACTGTGAAAACTCTATAGTGCCCCCAGTTCTCAGGCTGACCCTCAACTGTCTCTGTCCCTTTCCTACAAAGACCCTTCTTGCCACCATTCCCACCCACCCCTCACATAGGCTGGAGGTAGGGATTTGAGAAACATGTCTGAGAGGAATCAACAAGTGAGAGCTGTGAACTATCTTCCAGTAAAATCTTTTGTGACTCATCAGATTGGAGGCTGAGAGAAGGGAATGAACAAGGATGACACTGACTGTTCAGAGAGACTGCCTAGGTGGTGACAGCATTGCCCAAAGTGGAAGAGGAGGCGGGAGGAAGATGAGCTGGTTGGGGGAGGAACAATGTACTTCTTTTGGACCCATTCAATCAGAGATACCAAGGACCTCAGGTGTGGATAACAGGGAGCAGTCACTCCCGGAGACACAGGTGTTAGTCAAAGCCATGGAAATGGATGAAACCATCCAAAGGAAGCTAACAGAGCGAGAAGAGAAAAGACATCCTCTTTCTCAAGAGCCAGGAAGAAGGAGAGAGGCAGCAGTATCTGGAGACAGGACGGTAGAGGGGGTGGAAGATTATTTTAGGTTTAAAGAGACACAGACGTTTCCATTGGCTACGTGTAAGGAGCTACAGGAGAGGGAGCAATAGAATATCCGGAAAGATGGCTGTAACTTTAAGGACATGGAGAGAGAGTGAAGGTACCAGCTGAGGCAGAAGGGTCTGAGACACAGAGCCCAGGTAGCAGAGGGTGTAGCCTCCAAGAGGAGGGGACATGCTATTTCTCTCAGACAAAAGGGGCAGATGGATTAACAAGTAATAACGTGGGAAGGCCAGGTCTGAAAGCAGGGCACTGGATGGTTATCCTGTCGGCTTTACGTCCTCTGTAAGAGGAAGACGATCAAATCTGTGAAGAGTGAGGGTGGGAGTGGATAAAGGCATAGATTTGAGGGAACTGGAGAGATTTTGGAATAGCAATCCTGGAACATGCAAAAACAAGCCAAGCGGGAAGTGACGATGGGGGCAGCATCAGCACAGGGGCCAGGACCACGTTTACCAAGCACACTGAGCAGGCAGGAAGCTGACGCGTCTACCAGGGCTGCTGCACCCACGGAAAGGCTGGAGATCTTAATGAGCCTGAAAACGCTGCTAAATTTCTCGGTATCTTATTGCTTCATCACTAATAATCTTTGAGGTCCTTGGGAAAGGACCATAAGACAATGGTGACAATGACGATGATGATTGATGGTGACCCTGCCCGTTTGCCAACTCCTTGTTTCTTCCGCGTTTGCTGCTGCAAACAAGGATGATGATTGCAGACGTGCTCTGTGTAGGAAGGTGGAACTAATTCTTTCACCCCTTCCTGCTATCACGTTGATCTTAACCTCTTCCTCCTCTACGCTCTGCCCCTCCCAGTTCCCATCAATCTGGGATGCGATTCCCAAGAGAAAAGGCTGAAAGTGCCCCACCAATTATCAGGAGGAAGAGGGGAACTCGGAGCATTGGATTTTTTTGTTGGGGTGGGGGAGTAATTGAACAGTTAATAATAATAGCTAACATTTATCAATCACAAACCCTGGTCTACTCACTCTTCATGTAATTAACCCACTTATTTCTTATATTAACCTCATGCGATGAAATAGATACTATTATTAACATACCTATTTTACAGCTGGGAAAACTGAGGCACATGGTTCTGCCTAAAGTCACATAGCACAGGTTGTAAGTAACAGAACTCGAATTCAGGCAGCCTGGCTTCAGCCTCTGCCTTTGATCAGTGCACCATACTGCCTTCCTACAGAGAGCTCAGTGTAGGAAAACCTTAGACTTACTTTTGGAAAAGACCT
The DNA here is from genome assembly GCF_048773025.1 of Camelus bactrianus. Lineage (NCBI taxonomy): Eukaryota > Metazoa > Chordata > Mammalia > Artiodactyla > Camelidae > Camelus > Camelus bactrianus. Next base: position 6,386,716 of record NC_133558.1, read on the forward strand.
TAGAGATGAGCTATTCCAGTCTCCCACATCAAGTGGGAGTCCTTCTGCAGCTTGGATAACTCCGGGCTTGACAGACAGCCTGTTCCACAGCTGCACAGCCCTCCACTGGAACAAATGCTGCCAAAATCCTATCCCTGGGCCTCCCACCCTGGGGAAGCCCAGAGAGAATAGGGCTATAAAAGTAGTGAGTGCCCCGACCCTCCTGGCCTGGGGAAGTCTGTACCCACCCTTGGACCAGCAAGACAAGGGCTATTTCCTAAGCTCAACAGGAAAAAAGAGACCAACAGAAACCTAGGCGACGGCGCTTTATAGGCGGCCCCGGCGGGGGGACAGAGAGAGGAGACAGTGGCTCTCGGGTATGCTGGGTCCCTGAGGCCAGAGAGCGTTGGCCTTAAAGCGCCCCAAGGAGGGCTTGTCAGATTCTCGGGGCGAGCTAATGTCAAACCAGAAAATGTATGTAGTTCAACATTTGTTTAGTTTCTGAAACGGACATAAAAATAGATTTCACCTTCTAAAGCCCAGTTCTTCAGTCAATAATTCAAAATTTGCTTCTGAAAGTGAAGGGTAACTTCAGAAAGGGCCTTCTCCCCCCCTGCTCATTAAGCCTAGTTCTCTAATCCCTGGTTTTCCTTTGGGCCGGGAGGCGGACTCAGTGCCCTTCAAAGCTTGGCCTTTTGTCAACTTCCTCTAGGCCCCTGTGAAAGCTCAGTGGGTCTGTTCCCATTTCACTCTCCCACCATATGGGCTGCACTCACCTGAGGAGAGAGAGGGCATTTGGTCAGACAGACAGTGACAGAATGTCTCGGGAGTGGAGGCCCGGACTGCAGGCTGAGCCCTCAGCCTCTGCAGCCCCGGGGACGGCAGCCTGGGATGACTGTCCTGAAACAGTGGTCATCCTTTCAAGAAGCCGTGTGTTGAGGCTGTGCCCATCAGCACGTGGTCGTTTCACACCCCTGGATGTGTGGGGCGCGGTGGGGCGGGGTGGAGAACCAGCAAGCAGAGACAGGACTGAAAACTCAGGAAACGATAAATAAAAAGGCAAGCGTGAGCCAAATCTTTTCACACTGGAGGAAATCAACATATGGAATAAGTTATTGGAACAAGCGCCTAAATCAAAAGGCATAAATGAGTTCAACAGATACCTGCCTTGTTTGCTTGAAGACGAAAGAGCCAAAGAGAAATTGGGGAAGAGAGGAGTAAATAGGAGTGTTTCTCTTACTGATAATTCATGAATTCAACCAAAATTTTGTTGAGCACCTACTGGATACCAGAGACTGAGTCAGGTCTCAAGGATAAAAAGATGGATAAAACGTGGTCCCTGCCCTTAAAATGCTCTCAGACTAGTATTTTAATCCCTGTAAGTTTTTAATGGTTTCAGAGTTCTACTAAAATTTCATCAGAAAAAGTGTTCGAGGCATCTCAAGTCATGGAGGCCCTGGTGATAAAACGAAATTCCATCCCTTTGGAGTCATACTTCAATGCATCATTTTTCAAACCAAGACCACTTCCACTTGAGGACAGAAGAGACCCAAAAGGCTCATGGTAGTGGGAGTTCATTAGTTGGTCGCATGCGGTGGGACTTAGATTTTCATGCTATAGTGGAAACAGCCCAGGCTTTGCAGCCAGGAAGAATCCAGACTCAGCCATTAACTGACCATGAAACCTTAGTCAAATTCTAAATTTTCAAAATTCAACAATTTAAGTGTTGGGAGAGAATTCTCCACGGACCTCTTGAGTTTCTGCACAGCTTATAAGCAAGGCACCAACCGTCCTTTGTTCCAAACAGTCTTTACAAGAATGTTTCCATAGCGAATAGCCTTGGGAAATAATGTCTTCCTCCAGAAAAAAGGGAAGACAGACTTACCGGACATTGTACAAGGTTTGGGTTCCCTACCTTAGTATAATGCACATCACTTCTGTAGGACTTGGGGGCAAAGGTAACTGGCACAAATATACTGACACATGCTGTTTGCTGTACCACCTTCATAAAGTCCTTTGTTTCTGACCCAGGGATCTTGTGTCTTCCACCAGCATTCTTGTGGCAGGTTAATCTGTTAGCTCGCAATTAGGGTAAAACCTTGGGTCCTTCGTAGGTTCTACATTGACTCTGATGTAAACATGCAGTGAGCACAAAGACTGAATTGACTCACTAATAAAGGAACCAAGAAGATGGTAAAGGTGAGTTCTAGGAACATTTGAAAATAGACATCTCTTTGCCTGTTCAGGAAAGAAATGCTGCAAAAAGTTAAATTAGATACAAAACTGGGTAGTGTCCTGCTGGTCAATAAAACTATCACCTTCGGGATTATCTTTTGTAATAGGAAGAATTGGTTTGCATCTCTACTGGGCAAAAGTAAGTTGTAATTTAGCAATCTACAGATTAACGAATTTCACCGAGTCTGGGCCCTAATCCTAAGAAATAGCCAATCAAAGTACCTTCCCCTAAAGAATGACATGATCTCTGGGTGAGCCTCTTAGTACCTGATGATACTGAAAAAACACGCGGGCAACCACACTTTTGCTTATTTCCAAGTTTCAGATTATTTTTTTTCTTACCACCTTGAACAAGTAACCTACGTTCCTGGAGTTCGGTGTCTTCATTGTGAAATAGAGACATTAACACCCACCTTGAAGGGCAGTTGTATGGAGGAGGAGAACATATAAAGTGTCTGTCACAAAATAGGTGTCACATTTAAAGTAGCTGTTACGAACCGTAATCATACGCAATTAGATTTTCCTAAATCTTTCATCCTCAGCCTGCCACCAACAACTTCTTACTTGTGCTCTGAAATTAAAAAGAATGTATGTTTGTGTGTGTGTTAACTTTGAAAAGCTGGCTGGTATGTACAAAAAAAAATATGAAAACAAACGTATGTATGTTCGTGTATGGCTGGAGCCTTATGCTGTACGCTAGAAACTGACACAACATTGTAACTGACGAGACGTCAATAAAAAGAGAGAGAAAAGAAAAGCTGGTTAGGAGCATAGGGTGGTGAGAAGCGGTTAAATTCCTTTTTCTAAAGATACAGTCTGGCTTGAAAAGGCAGGTCATACCCACCTACGGCATAAGGCGCTGTCTCAAAGGGCACAAAAGTATTGAATCTCTGGGGGGAAGGTGGTGGTACAGCCCAGTGGTAGAGCACATGCTTAGTATGCACGAGGTCCTGAGTTCAACCCCCACGTACCTCCAGTGAAAAAAATTAAACTAAAGGAATCTTAAAAAAAAAAAAATCTCTAGACAGTTTGGAAAAGAAGGCAACAGACATGAGTTCCAGCCAATTGAGGGGTAAACTGTCCTTTTTGCAGTTTGGAAAGACTTAGTGCAGGAAAGAAAACAGCAAAGTTTGCTGTCCCTGGAAACAGCGTCCCGTAACTTGGTTAACAGGAACTTGTCTAAACTCAGTCAAACAAGGAAACCTAAACTAGCCATTCTGGACACTAAAGGAGCAACATTCTCTCTGTCCTCTCTTTAGTCTCCTACCACAAGGAGGGACAGTGGCCACAGGTCCGCTCTGAAAACAATAGCCTTTAACCCCCAAGGGTCTACCTTGCCACCACAGCCTGCTGCCGTCTGGACTTTCACCTTGCAGTAGACAACAGGACTTTATAACCCTGTCAGTTCTCAGCAGAAAGTCCCCACCCACACTGAGAAAGCCAACCCTTGCTAATTACCTAGTATTATTCCCTGTCGGCTGAGAAATGTTTGTTTTTCCATTACAGTAACGTGCATAGTTCCCATGGGTGCTAATGGGACTTCCCCACAGACACATAAAAGAGAATAGCCCCTTGAATTTGGACAGATAGAACCTTCTACTGAACTCAGACATTATCTCATTAATTGCCTTTACATCCCTATGAAGTGACCAGGGGCCAAGCATTACGATGTCTCGTATCCAGATAAAGAAACCGAGAAACATGTCATTATGTGTGACACACAGAAAAATAGGTATTTTACAGAGGGAACTGAGTTGAAATCCCCTGCCCTCCAAGAATTTAGAGATGTTCTGTTCAGTATGGTAGTCACCAGCCATGTAAGGCTGTTAAGCACTTAAAATGCCGCCAGTCCAATTGAGATGTGCTCTTAAGTATAAAATACACATCAGATTTTTAAGCCTTGATATGAAAAAGTAAAATAGCTTAGCTCATTAATGATTTTGTGCTGATTACATGTTGAAATGCAAAGCTATTTTTGATATATTGACTTACATAGAATAATTGAAACTGATTTCATCCTTTTAACTTTTTAATGTCGCTGTTAAAAAATAGCACATTCATAGCTTGCATTATACTTCTATCAGCAGAGCTCCTTTTTGACCTTTATGAATAGTGCCTGTTTACATGGGGGGTAAAAATGTGACCAAAGGTCTTGAGTTCTAGTCCTGCTTGTACTACTGACCAACTAGAAAGCTGTTTGATCTTGGTAAAATTACTCTCGTGATTTCCATGAGCTTTGGTTTCCTTCTTGATAAAATGAAAATTTTGGATGATTGATTGGAAGGATCCCTTCCAGCTCTGATAACTAATAACTTTAAAATAACTCTACCTTCTCACTTCTGGATCCTGACCAAATTCCAAAGAAGTCCTCAAATATTCATTTCCAGGACAAGATGAAGAGGTCTGCTCTTGTTTAGAGGTCTGCATCTGTTCTATTCTGAGTCAGCTCCAGATGAAAGGACTCCTGGAATTTGGAGAGGAATGTTAGATTAACTCTCAGGAATACAAATTCACCTGAGAGATGCAAGAAGGTTTGGTTATACTGCATTCTATGATTCAACACTCAGGCTTCTGTATCAATCAGGACAGATTGGGTTATGCTGTATAACAAACAATCCCAAATTCTCTATGAATGCCTCAAGGAAAGATTTATTCCTTGATTATGATATATGTTCATTTCTGGTCATTAGGGTTTTTTGTTTGTTTGTTTGTTTGTTTTGTTTTGTCTTGTAATCACTCAGGAACTCAGGCTAATGGAGAAGGCATCTTCTCAAATATTGCCAGTTGCTATTTCTGGTAGAAAAGCGACACTAGAGGGTCTCACATAATGATATGGTCCAGCTCAGAAGTGACTCAGGTAACTTTTACTCTATCTCATTGGCCAGAATTGGCCCCATGGCCCAACCCAATTTTAAAAGGGCCAATTGTAACCCTACCATGTGCCCAGAATGTGAAGAGCTGGAAATATTTGACATATAGACTTATGACCACTACTTGTCCTAAGATTGATCCTAAACTTACTTGGTCTCCTTAAGTATGACCCAGCATGATATGATATAAACCCAGATCCATGCAGACTGGAAGGAAACTCTAAACCACAATCAGATACTTGAACAATATCAGGCCAGGCACTAAGCCAGAGGGAGATGGGAAGCTGGAATATAAAACAATACCTAGTCACCTTATTTCATCTTTTCTCCATTGAAAAAGGACTTCCTAATAATCATCATTCAGTTTTTGATTTACTGGGCATGCATGCTTTTTAAGACACTTGGTAAAGAGAGCAAAAGATTAATCATCATTCAGTTTTGTTTTGTTCTGTTTGTTTTAATTGATGGGGCATATAAGCTTTTTTAAGACATTTGGGAAAAAGAGGGAGTGATTTGTGTCTATGTTTCCCATTTTTGCCACGTTAACCCCTGTCATATAAAACCATGCTCCAAAAATCAAAAACTGTGGTTTCACAGGTTTCATTCCCAGGGATCAATGGCCTCACTGATCTATATTCAAGCAACCTTACACAAATATCACCACCATCAGAAACAACCAAAAATTCCTGCCAGGGTTATGCTAATCATCCAGCTCACATTCAGGGCAGCACAGAGCTGCTTCCTTAGATGTTCTTTCTGAGGAAGGCTCCATTCCAACCAAAAAACTACTCTGTACAAATGCACACCTGGGGCCTGCCCCATGGGGCACAGAGCTCTCCAGTGGCCTCCACCAGGAATGGCACCACCCTGGATACTATCGGCTGGACACTGGGCTTTTTCATTCAGCTAATTTACACCATACAGACCCTTCTGTCCACTCCAGGCATGTAGACAAACAAATGCAGCAAGATTACCAACTAAACCACTGAATGGCTCAGCACAACACATAATATTAGATGGGTACCTCTGTAAAGCAGTCCATTTTAGCCAAGGGATTGCCAATGGTGAGTTACCTTAACGTATTTCGAGCCCAACACTGCGGAGGACACCTCATCTTGCATCTTGGGGTACAGTGTTTCGGTCCAAGCAGAACCTCAGCATGTATCCTGAGTCCTGAGTCACTGCAGTGATCTATCTACAGTTGCTGCTCCCCGGTGACCAGTCCCCATGTCCAGACTGTGCTTCCCAGAATCACTTCCTCAACCCATTCGGAGGTGACCCATTTTTGCTGGTTAAGTAGCAGCTGCAGAACAGCCCTGTGGCTGTTCATATGGCTGATGGAAAGTGCTGGGTCAGATGCACTTCTGAAAGCAAACCCGATGCTTTGCTCCCCCCAAAAAACTCAGGCTACCGTGATGCACTGTTTTGTACTACGTCCATGCCTCAAACAAATTAAGTTGAGGCCAAAAACATATTTAACTGAAAATAGAGCAGGAGCTAACATTTCTGAGTCTTTAACTCATGCTAGGCACCTCGCTCAGAGCTTACTGCATTCACTCATTTCATCCTCCCAACAACCCTATGAGGGAATTACTATCATTATTTCATTTTATATGTGAACAGATTGATATGTTGGCAAATCCGGTAATTTGTCTAAACTCATACAGCTATAAAATATGAGAATCCGGATTCAGAGCCAAGATTCAAACACTGGCCTCAACCCTGGCGCATCAGCAGGGGTTCTCCAGAGAAACAGAACCAATAAGATAGATAGATAAAAATTTATTTTAAAGGAATTGTGAGGGCTGACAGGTCTGAAATCCGTAGGGCAGGCTGGCAGATGAGAGACTCAGGCAGAAGCTGACACTACAGTCTTGAGGCAGAATTTCTTCTTCCCTGAGAAACCTCAGGGTTCTCTCTTGAGACCTGCAGATTATCGGGTGAGCTCCGCCCACATCACCACGGGGAGTCTCTTCTACTTAGAGTCAACTGATAGTGGAAGCTAACTACTCCTATGAAACACTTTCACAGCAACACCTAGGGTAATGCACTTGATTATGTAATTGGGCTCTATGTCCTAGCCAGGCTGACATGTAAGCATTACGCCCGGTCGTTTGATTAATCAGCTGCACCCCTATCCCCTGTACCGTACTGCCCAGCGACGGTATTGGTCTTCAAGCCGATGCAATTTACTGTCATTTCTGCATCTGGAAATATGCAAAGGATTGGTCTCTTCAGACAAGTTGGGTGCTTTCATGAGTCTTCTATCATTGGCAGGCTGTCTCCAAACTTTCAAAACCCAGTCCCCATGACACCTCCTCCTTTGGTAGCCCCAGCGATGAGACTGATTCAAAAAGAGAATCCAGAAATTGAATTAAGGAAGGATGTTCTTTACTACTGAACACCCCTGCTGAAACATTGCAATAATCTACCTCCCAAATCAGAAGAACCAGAAGGAGAGGGCCTCAAGGGAAAAGGACCCTAGGGGTTCTTATGATCCAGCAAAATATTTGAAGTGGTAGGTGATCAACAAATGGATGCCAAGTCACTGAAAGGACGAATAACAGCCAAAGGAAAAAAAAAAAAAAAAAAAAGGTGGTAGTAGAAGGACTTTTGGCACAAAGCAAATTACAGAATCTCCAAATCAGGGAATTTTTTTAGCCTGAAGTCCCTCCCTCAAATCTAGCTGGGTTTCTGGATTGGCTTCAGGTTGGGGGTCTCCATGAAATGCCCCAAAATATATACACAATATTGTGGGCACCTGCCTATGTGAGTTACTTAGAGAATGCTCAAATATTTCCATTTTCATACTTCCTGCGACAGTCCCAATTTGTTCCTATCTTAGTTCAATTAATTTTTAAATTTTTTTTAGTGTCTCCTTTCGTTTTCAAAAGGATTCTGGTTTGTACAGGATTGAAAACCATCATCTAGACCTTTAGCCACCTGTCTACCTACACAGCCAGGCGAATGCGAGAGTCCTGCAGCAATAAGAAAAGGTTCCCTGGCCTATTCCTGCATTGTCTTGGGCAACCAGCATCCCTGCTTTGCACAGAGGCTGGTGCAAATTAGACCAGAGTTACAGCTGAGTGGTAAGGGTCCCAGACTCTGGCTGTATCCTTGATACTCATGGGCCATTGATCGTAAGTGAAACTAGATCATCAAAAGAACCAACAGCATTCCTGGGAACAACAGAAAATACATGTCCTGCTGACAGGGCATCAGTGAAACCAATGCCATAGCACATTCTTTTAAGAGAGGTGTCCTGAGGCTTTTCTCGATGGAAACTTACCTTGATAGATAATGATGAGAATGTGATTTGCTGACTAGGAGAGAAGGGACCAGAGTGGATCATTGTGCTTGCTTCTCCCACGAGAGGAGGGTATCGGCTATTACAACAGACTTGGAAATTGCTCTGTGATCAACCCCTCAATAAAGACGGATATATCAGAGAAATTTCTATAATGAGGTACCCTGATCACATTTTCTGAGTCAAACACTGGGACTCATGTGCTAAGGAGCATTAACGGGAGAAAGTTGGAACTGTCTCAGTTTATCAAGCACCTGGACTTCCCAAGGGTGACATATAGAAAAGTCAAACATGTATTCATTCATTCATTCATTCATTAATACTACGTGAAAGACACAAAAAGGAAAATGTAACAAGCAAAAATTAAATTAAAATATAGTCCCTCCCACTAGACACTGCCAGTGAACTTGCTGGGGAAGATGAGGCACAGAGAAAGACAATGAAATAGATGAGTAGCCAAGGTGAGGGGTACCATGAGAATTCGTTCTAAAGATCCAACTAGAGGAAGGTTAATAGATACTGGGATATTGAGAGAAGAGATTATGGAACCGGGGGAATCTTTAGAAACGAGCACAGTTTGCACAGGCAAAGAGAAAAGGAAAAGGCACAGCCAGCAGAGGTCCCATCCCCAAGCATGGGTCCTGTCTCCAAGGAGTTCCCAGCTGTACAACAGCCCCCCCACCATGTTATACCGCAGCTCTGGGTGCTGTAGGTGCACCCGAGAAACAGGGAGATGAGGAGGGGAGACATTTCCCCATTTTCAGCCCAAACTAAAACAACCCAGTTGGCCTCTGCCCACGGCGGGGAGATGGGGCTCGCCGTCTGTCTATGTTTCCCAAGGCTCTGAGTAGTCCATCCGTCAAGATCCTAAACTCCTCCAACAGGTTTTGGGGCATGTGATTCATGTCTTTTCTGATTCACCCAGAGGTGATGTCCATCGTTTCCATTTCTCCTTTGGTATTTAACCCCATAACAACATATCTGAAAAGCTTTCTGCTTTAGAGCCTAGAAGAGAACGACACATTCCACCAATGAGGGTTCAAGTGCAGAATGAATGTCTTCGCTGACTGCTGTGATCTGTCATTTCAGGCAGAAGGCTATTTCGAGGCTTTTTGTTCAGTGGTTCTGTGTTTTGTTTTGCTTTTCTGCATCTTAAAGACTTTAAATCTTTCACAACATAAAGGCACAATGCCAGGAAATATCTGGTATTTCAGGATCTCATATCCTCACCAGAAGCATCTCATTCATTTTACTGGTTCCCTGATCCCATCCTTCTAGAGACTTTCAGGTCAGGGCTGTTGACCCTAAAGATAATAATTAATTGGAATATCTTGAAACCTTCTTATCTGATGGTTTTCCAAAGAAGTTATTGCTGTCATACCCTAGAGAATGACACTTGTGATCAAAAGTGTTCATTAAAACATTAAAGAGATCCATTTTTTGTCATACAAAACGAAGAAATTCAACTTCAAGGATTGTAACAATCAGGTGACAGATTTCCACGAGGAGGTGAGTGGTAGCCTCTGAAGAGCACTGGAAATCAGATTCTGGTCAGATCAAAACACAGCTTGGGTTTTTACAAAAGATAATATTCTGAAAATTTTAGCTCAGTGAGTGTCATATCTTTCACTGGCAGACTTCTAGAAAAGTAAACACAGTGGGGAAAAAATCTTGTGAACATTATAAAAAAATAAGATAAAGATCACAGCAAAGCAGGGAGGGTTCACTGAGAATACTCAAGAGAGTTGATTTCCTTTTCATGTAAGATTATCAGCCTAAAGAAAATTTTCAACAGCAGGACCTCCATTTCTTTAAGTTTTTGATAAAATCTCTTTTACCCCTGTGGTGTTGATGGAGAAATGTATGCTGGGTGATAACAGAGTTCTAGAGGAATCAAACTTAGTCAAACAACTTTACACAAGAATACTTGCTTCCTGTGGGTGGGTTGTCCTTGGGTGTGCACGCGGCTGGGGTTATTGCCAAGCTTTTCTTCTGGGCTCAATGTTATCGTCCAAGAGGAGGCTTCTTGGCTCACCTGTCTTCCAGGTTGTCTCTGCTACTCCATCCTCATGAGGTAAACTTGACATGACAATGCCTGAGGACCTACAATGCTGATAATTTTGACCCTGAAATGTGACAGAAGCATATTACATAGACAATGTGAAATGCCTTCTATTATGTAAAGAGGAGATAAAAAAATCTATATAGCACATAGTGTATAAATTAACTAATAGCATGAACAGCCAAGGTGGATAACGGCAAGGCAGGATGGGAAACAGGCAGATGAGGGAAGGAATAAGAGAGAGCTTTTCACTGTATAACTTTTTGTGTATTTTTTTTACCATGTAAGAAAGTCTGTTAGTTAGCTTTTATCAATATTGATCTTATGACTTTTTTATTGAGGTAACGTTGGGTTTACAACATTACATAAATTTCCTGTGTACAACATTATATTTTGACTTCTGTCTACATTACAGCATCCTCACTACCAAAAATTTATCTTCCATTTGTCACCATACAGTTGAACCCCCTTTACCCATCTCACCCTCCTCCCACCCCTCCCCTCTTGTAACCAATACTCTGTTCCCTTTCTCTATGTGTTTGTTTTGGTTTGGTTTGGTTTGTTCATTTATTTTTTTTTTATTTTATTTTCCACATGTGAGCAAAATGATCCAGTATTTGTCTTTCTCTGTCTGACTTATTTCACTTAGCGCCATACCCTCAAGGTCCATCTATGTTGTCACAAATGGCAGGATTTCATCATTTTTTATGGCTGAGTATTTTGTGTCATTTTTGAACCCATCTGAGTGTACTAGAATGTATTCAAAAATCAAACATATTGATTTTCAGGTTAAAGTAAAGTATCACCATCACACATGTTAACATTCATTGCCTCTGGACAGAGAAATCAAACAGCGAGAAGATGGTATCTTAGTCTCCTAGGGCTGTTGTCACAAGGCCCCACAAACTGGATGGCTTAAAACCAACAGAAATTTATTCTCTTGCCGTCCTGGAGGCTAGAAGTCCAATAGCCAGGTGTCAGCAGGGACTTGCTCCCTCTAAAGCTCTGGGTAAATATCCTTGCTTGCCTCTTCCTAACTTCTAGTGGTGGCTGGCAGTCCTTTGTGTTCCTCGATTCCAGAAGCATCACTCCAATCTCTTCCTCTGTCATCACATGGCCTTCCTCCCAGTTGGTGTCAGTGTCCAAATTTCCCTCCTCCTATAGGGACACGGGTCATATTTCATTAAGCACCCACCCTACTCCAGTATGACCTCAATTCAACTCATCACATCTGCAATGACCCTATTTCCAAATAAGGTCACATTCTGGGGCACTGGGGTTAGAACTCCAACATATCTTTTGGAGACACATCATACAGCTCATAAAAGATAGGATGGGGGGAAATTTTCATACTGTCTCCTTTCTATTTTTTCATGCCATGTACAAAAGAGAAGTGCTTAACATTTCAAAAATGAAAGACTAGTGTCACAGACAAATGCGTACACTGTCGGAAAAGGAGCGTTCCCCGTTCGGGCTGCATTCTGAAACCTCGCTGTACGAGAATTCTGCCTGCACTTGTGCTGGCTTGGGGGTTGGGTTTTTTCTTTTCTTTCTTTTTTTTTTTTTTTTTTTTTGTTTCCAGCATGCTAAAAGAAAAGCAAAAAATACATGCCAGGGAAGCGTCTGTGTGTTTACACCAGCCCTCAGAAGCCCTGATCTTTCCATGACCTCGGTGCGGGCACAGTGGGCCCCCACTGGTCCAGAATCGTTTTAGTACAACTGGCCCAAAGCATCCTTCACTTTCGGTTTACATTCCTCTCCTGTAAATACAGGAAGAGGCAAATATGTATCACCCAGGATCCTCCTCCCCAGCGTTTATTAATTACCCAATAAAATCGAATAGCTTCATCATTAATTCAGATGACGCCCATTCACCTAGAAAGCCACAGGAAATTCCGGCGGCAAAGAGGCCACGGGCCAGGCAGCAGCTGATATTTCAACTGTGATATCCTGGAGGAGTTCGTTTGTCAAAATGAAAAAGGAGTTAAATTGTTTGCTGGCAACAATTCAGAGTTGTAGGAGGTTTCAGGGAGGTGGGCAGGCTATGAGTTCTCTTTGCTCACTGTAAACCCACCATGGACACACAGGGGTTTCTTTAAAAACAGCTCCTATTAAATTGAAAAATCAGGGACAGTTTCAAATGCAAAGAGATCCAATTAAGTCTCAGACTCTCAGGAACACATCTTTTCTCAAAATACAGTTGATCCTTGAACAATGTGGGGGTTAGGGGAGCCCACCCACGGGGAGTTGAAAAATCACTGTATAAATTTACAATCAGCACGTCTTTTCCGTGGTTCCACATCCTTGGATTCAGCCAACCGCGGATCTTGTAGTACGTATTTATCGAAAAAAAAAATTGTGTGTAAGTCGACCCGTGTTGTTCAAGGGTCAGCTATATACCCATTTCCAAATCACTTTTGATTATTGCCCTTTATTTAACATTTTTCACACCAAAAGAGCTAAACCTTCATAAAAGATATCTTATTAACCTAATATATTTTTGTTACTAATATATGCAAGGCTCTTTGCCAATCGCTATAAAGAATGCAGATATAAAGAAAGCATAGGTCCTGCCTGCAATATTCTTGACATCTGGTGAAGGAGATACACATAAACAATGAACCAAACACCAAGTGGAGTGAGAATATTCCTCGTGCTTTACCTGAAGCATGCACAGCATTACATTAATTAACTGTATCATAAAGATACAGGGTGTTCAGCAAATAATGATGATCATCACAGGTTTGCAGCAAAGCGGGTCAAACAGAATTAAAGCAGGGTTAGATAAAGTTATAAGAATTATGCTGTAAGAAGTCAGGAGAAGAGACATTTGCTTCTGGGAAGGGACAAATTGGGAGTTCGAGATTTGCAAATACTAACTACCATATATAAAATAGATTTAAAAAAACAATTTATTCTGTATAGCACAGGGAACTATCTTAAGTATCTTGTAGCAACCTATAATGAAAAAGAATATGAAAATGAATGTATGCATATATACATATGATTGCAAATTATGCTGTAGACCAGAAATGGACATATTGTAACTGACTATACTTCAGTTAAAAAAAAAAAAGGGAGAGAGAGAAAGATGATTGCTTCTGACTCAAGAGATTAGAGATGCTTTACGAGATGAATTTGTAAACTGAGATTTAAAGGATAAGAATTATTTATCGTTTTCTGAGTGGAAGACTGGCATTCAAGGCTGAGCAAGGGCCAGGAGGAGGCCTGTAAGGTCCTGATATATTCAACGCAAAAGATTAGAGCAGCCGAAGCGCGGCGCTTCGGAGCATTTTATGAACAAAAGTCTGGAAATGCAGTTTGAGGTTGGATCAAGGAAGGCCTTACCTCCCAGGCTAAGAGTTTCCGAAGTTAATCTTTATGAAAGGAGAACTGTTGCAGTTTCGTGCAGAGGACATGGATATAATTAGACCTATGTTTAGGAATATAACTCTAGGCTACAATAAAATACTCAGCATTAATCCAGGGTGGCAGATGAACTGGGGTGAAGGAAAACCGTACATGAGGATCTCATAGGGGAAGTCTTGGTGTGAGCTCATTCCCAACCTAATTATAAAGCCACCTGACATCTTAAAAGCACTCTGCAATTTTACGGTGTCCATTATTTTATCTAATCCACTCAACATTCCTATGAGATGTATATTATTATGTCCATTTTACAGGTGAGGAAATGAAAGCTCATTCATATTAAGTAGTTCATCCACTGCTAAAAACTGTCTGTGCTTCTGCATCAGAATCCACTCCTCTTTCCACTCAACCACAGCCGACTCCAAACATGCCCATCTTGATTTTACAGCGACGGTTACTGAGTCAAAGGTACCTAGGGTTGTAGATAAAAAGGTGGAAATATTTGGGAGCTTAGAAATGCGTTTCCTTTCAACAAAATTGCCTCTTGGGTCATTCTTGCATGGGAACACACACAGACACACACCCCCAAAAAGCCTTGCGCAGCAAGATTGAAAGTGAAGCAAATGTTAGCAGTCAACTTTTAAACTTTTGAAAACGGTGTCATGAAAGGAGTAACAGCCACAATAACAAGGCTACAATAAAACAGTCAATACTAATATGGTGTGAATGAGAAGGATTGTTGGTTACATTCCCTTAGGAATGCGGGGCAGCCTTCTCATGGCTCCCCTGCAACCTCGTCTGAACCGGTAACAAACAGCTTTTGTGTCTCCGTCTGTGTGACTGTGGTATGTGACCAGACAAGCAGCCACTTCACACAAGAAGGGTTTATATATAAAGGCTTATATATCTACAGTAGTCACTTCTGACCCAGATGGATTGAAATGCTCTTTGAGAAGCACTGTGCCGTCCCATCCCCCTCCATCTGGGGAAATCACTAACCAGCTGACTAGCTCTGTCCTTTGTTGGCAGTGAGTCCTAAGCCAGGTTTCCTGCCACCGCCCCTCAGCGTGTCCTTAGGACTACCCAGGGTGTCTTTCTGGGTGGTAGGGCTTTTTCTTTTTTAAACTTTCACGGAATGGGGAACAGGAAGTTCTATGATTCTTTTTAAATGAGGCCATATCAGGTAAACTATTTTCATGGCCATTTTTATCCCCCTTCCCACCTCGGGCCACTGATCTTTCTCTCCTCTTACTCCAGTTGCTCAGTAATTATCATCATTTCCACTCTCTTAATTGTTAGAGTCCAACTATTAGTACATTTTCGAACTGGTCTTATGTTCCCCTGCTTAAATGACTTTACAGAGTGAAAAATTCCTTCCCAAGCTGTCTCCAAAAATCTCAAATATTGGGCTCAGCAATTTCTTAGGTGAAGCTTTGAGCACGATGTAAAAGTGGTAATTACAGTTAGCCCAAAGGATAAAAACTGCAAACCAAAAAAATAAATTACTTATGATCTTGTGGATGGATTTTATCGCTTTCTCTGTGTATTCAAATTTGGTATCTTAACCTTTGCACGAGTAGAAGGAATCATGTTGGCAAAGTCAACAGCCATCGATTTGTAACTAATGACATAGAATATCATCTGTCCAAAAACATCTCCCTTCTCAGGGTGTCAAAGTCTTATCTAGCAGTTTCTTCCTGCAGCAGGGAAACTGAGGCCAAAAGTTGGTTTTCCAGGCTTCTCCAGAGTCAATTAATTTCTGCAGGAACAAGAGGAATAAAGGAGAATTCACTTTTTTTATTTTGAGACTGAATGAGGGGAGGGGCATCTTTGTCTATCAAGGCATGAATTGGGAAACTTTTTACCAGTAAAATAATGACAAAGTACGAAGTTTAGGACAAACCATCCAAAGCAATTGCTGCTTTCTAACTAACCAAACGCAGCAGCCACAATAGTGAACCTGGTGGTCTTGGACAGCTGGAGTGGTAGGGCAAATTCATTAGCTATTCCACGGGTTACCAGCCTTTTTTTTTTTTTTTTTTTTTTTTTTTTCCCATTATCACTCCCTCTAAGAAGAAAAAAACAAATTAACTTAAAGTCTATCTAACAAGAGGAATTAAATACAAAGGAATAAGATTTCGTCGAGTATGACTGATCTTGGAGAACCACAGACCATTTTAATATCTAAGATTTTTTTGCCCCCTAAGAAACAATCTTTGCCCTTCTGAAGGCACTATCAGCTCAAATGAGAATGAATGCTCTAGCCTAAATACATATATCAAAACGATTAGCTGATCTGCCCCCACTGTGTGCATGAATCTCTATTAAAACTTATCTCATTGTTATGTAATTACATTTTTACTCATCGGCCTCCCCACCAGCATGGAAGCTTCTCAATAGAATTTTTGAATGCCCAGCAAAGCGCTCAAAAGTGTTGAATGAACAAATGAACACATGAATGAATGAAATATAAAGACTGATTACTGCAACAGTTAAGCTGGTATGTCCTTAATAGCTCTGCCTCTTTATGCTTTGACTAACTGACCCTAGTTTCAAGCATTAAAGACATCTCCAGGTGTCACCCCAGACAAGCAACTCATGTGAAAAGACACTAAAGGTTTTCAAACACTGACAAGGGCTTGCCCACTTTTTGGAGGATGACAGGTGCAGTGGGTGGTGACAGAGACTTGATGTTTGTTTGATGTCTTTGTGACCATTTCTCTACCAGACACAATAAGGTGTGGGAAGTAGTAATTATGTTGTCTCAAAGCAGCACTGCAAATTTACTCACAAAAATGAACACTTAACCTTTCTCACGGTTGTGCCTGGACTGGCTGCTAAGAGTGATGGCCAACAGCAAGGCTGATGACCCCGGCAAGGTGGGACAGAGCTCCCTGCAATTAGAAGGGGGATATCCCTAGGGAAGCCTGTGGAGGGTGGGCAGGGAGCATCAGACCCACTTCTGCCAGACCCTGAGGTCCCATAGGAGGCAGGGACCCTCATCAGGAAGGGCCAAGTCACCTCCAGTAGTGTTTTCTCCATTGAACCATCACACTCTACCTCACTCCTACCAGATCCATCACCCCCTACATCCCAAAACAATTGCTCAGCCAAAGGTCAATCAATTTTGGTGACTGCTGCTGCAGAGGAGGTTTTAGAGGTACTAGCATGTATGGATAAGGGAGAGCAGATTGTAAGAACAATAATAACCAAAATTGCTGTTTATTCCTGCAGCATTTTAACAATTCGAAAAGGTTTCTGAATTTTATCTTCACCACACTGTGAACAATATAGACTAGATAAGGATTAGTCCCATTTTATAACTTAGAAAACTGAGGGCCAACACCTTGCCCTTGATCACAATGGTGCATTTTGTGCTCTAGTGCCATGGGTTGCTCCCTGGTGGCCTAAGATACGTTACCTCCCCTCTATCAGCCTTGGTTTCCCATTTGAAAAATAAAGATACCAACCATAGCACTTATCTCCAAGGGTTGTTGAGAGTTTGAGTGAGGTGACGCCAATAAGGCACCAAGCACAGAAACTAGCGAAAGATACAGGCTGAAAAAAATGAGAGTTATTAGTATTGGCACTCATATTTCGATGACATGAAATATTAAGCAATGTGTGCAAAGCCAAAATGACTTGATTTCAGCAGCTCTCAAAGGGAACAGGAAAATATTCAAATTGTCCTAAGTATTTACCAAAAAATAAATCTCTTTTTCCCCTTCAGAAAGAAAGCCAGAAGACAAAACAGTTGCATTAAAGGAATATAAAACATCTTCCTTCAAAACATATCTTCTAAAATGTTGTGCATATTATTCAGCCTTAAAAGAAGGAAATCTTGCCATTTGTGACAACATGGATGAACCTGGAGGACATTATGCTAAGTGAAATAAGCCAGACACAGAAAGACAAATGCTGCATGAGCTCGCTTATGTGTGGAATCTAAAATAGCTGAAACCATAGAAGCAGAGCGTGGATGGTGGTTGCCAGGTGCTGGGGGGAAAGGGGACAGGAAGGAGGAAATCTTAGTTAAAAGGTACAAAGTTTCAATTATTGCAAGACGAATGAATTCTAGAGACCTAATGCAGGGCTTAAGTATTGCCACCAGAAAGAAAAATAAAAATGTAACTATGTGAGGTGATGGATGTGTTAATTAGCTTGAGTGTGGTTATCATTTCACAACGTACAAGTATCAAAATGTCAAGTTGTACACCTTAAGTCTGTACAATTCCTATTTGTCAATTATGTATCAATAAAGCTGAGGGGGAAAAATATTCTTTGTATAATGACTTTCACCAGTTGACCTCACATCTCTTCGCCAAAACTCCATTTAATAAGGAAGAATCCAGAGGTGGAAATGAAAATATTTTTCCAAAATTAGATAGAGGCCATTTGCCCAATGGTGTAAAACAATACGTCTACAAAACCATCCCAAATTAAAAGGGAAACTTCAGGAGAGCAGGGGTTTTTGTCTGTTTTATTTGTTTGCTGTGTCCCTGGAGCCAAGAACAGTTCCTGAACATAGAAGTATCAAAAAAATATTTGTTGAATATTGAAAATATTGAGGGCTTGAGCATCTCAGTCAGGTGCTAACAAGTAGATTGTCCACTGAGTTATTTACCTTTCTGTTTTGGGTTCAATCATTCACTCATTCAACGCACAACTATTAAGCACCTACTATGTGCCAAACACCGGGCTGGGTGCCGAGGCTAGAAATAGCAGAGTAACCTCATTTGCTCTAGGAGCTTACAGTCTGATGCATAAGGAAGAAGGAAAAAGCAGTGATGTCCAATAGATGGTGGAAGACAATGAACTTGCCTGTCTCTCTTCCTTTTCTCCTGGGCATTTCCATTGGGCTCCTTTTTCTGCACGAATTTGGAGGACGTTTGAGTCCGTAACAAGCATCCTGTTGCAAAAGAAAAGAAACAGAGGGGCATTTCATCTTTATTTTCCCTCTGATCCACCAGCTTCTGCATCTCTACATCTTTGGCTGTGTCGTTGCTGCGGTGGTTACTCTGTAGCTACTGTTCCCGGCCAGTCAAACACCAGCGGCCAACCCAGATCGGATATCATGGTGCGGCGCTGGACCGGGCCTCCAACCACATTAGCCATCGGCCGCATTGTTGCTGCCGCTGCTGTTATTTTAATTATGATTGTACGTTAACCACCACCTTCCTCTGCCTCCCTTCAGCTGCAATGATGTATGTTACTTTTTGGTAACTGGATTTCATTAACATTTATGAACTCTCATAAAGTAGTAGAAAAAGCAATTTGTGTGGAAGAATTTTCCACCTCATTAAACAGTGTTCTTTTGGGGGTCAAGCTGATATTTTTTTTGTTGGATTTTTTTTATAGGTCCTTTGTCCTTCTCTGAGCCCTGGGGGATGAAAGGAGGGCGGCCGCACTCGGCGGGGCTGGTGAGGCCTGTAGAGGGCGCTAGACCGAGCGCGGGCTCCTCTCTTGCTTCCGCCAGGCTTTGCCCGTCGGCGTCTCTGATGCCCCAAGTCCCTGGTAGCCACTCCAGGTCGCTACGGCCTTGTCCCTCTTTGGCCAGGTCTGACTCCTCTGTCTCCTGCGCTATAGAGGAGCGAGACTGTGTTGCCTGGCAAAGGGGAGCGTGCAGCTGGTCGCCGGGCCTGAATGTGCTGATGCCTGGAGCCTAAGAGGCTGCTCCGGGCTTCCTCTCGGGCGGGGATGCGCGGCCTCCCGGCGCCTGGTGAGGACCATCGCCAGCTCGGCTCTCGCCCTTCGACGCACCCCTTGGCACAAGTGCACTGGCACCCCCTACCCAAGCCACTTCGCCTTTGAACGCAGCTCCAATCCCGGGAACACAGGCCTGGGAAAGTGGGAGGAGAGACCCCAGAGGGGCCCCGGCTTGGTCTTTTTAAAGCTCTTCCCGGTGTTTCGAGCTTAGGTGCATCTCCTGGCCACGGTCTCCGGCCCAAAGACATTGCGTTTGTGTCCTCCCCGCCAGGACTGCATCGGAGCCGGCCTCGGTGCGCAGCGGGCTGCGGGCAATCGGGCACATCGTCTGGCCGCGGACGCCCCCGAGAGTCCGCACCCACCCTCCCGGCCTGGGCCCCGGGACCAACCAGCGGACGCGCTGGAGCCATGGAAGAGGGCGGGGGAGGGGGGAGACCTACCCTAAAGAGGGGCCTCCTGCACGACTGGGCCCAGGGAACGGGGGAATTTGGCAGTGATTGCAATGGGCCTTGGTTAGGGACACGTTGGGTCCCAAGCTGGGCCCAATAACGCGCCTCCGGGCCCCTAGTAAGATGTAGAAAGGACTCGGAGGCCTTGATGCTTGGGGGAATAAATCGGAAACTCTAAGACGCCACGGCTTGAGTAACGCAGTAATTTAGGAGCCAGGTGACAGGTGCTGGGGGATATGAACACGTGAGGACGGCCTTTCTCTATTTTAAATGTCAAAATATAAAGCAATAGTCCAAATGCAAGAATCGGTGCCTACCTTGATTAAAAAACAACACTCAGCTCACCAAGAAAAGGGCTATTGGGTACGCGTGATATGTTTCTCTGCTAGACAGCCTCCAAATCAGATCTTAGGAAAGGAGGCCTCTAAGAGCCGGCAGCAGGTGCTGGGGGCAGGGGCAGGAGGCGTGCCTGCCGTCCAGCCTGGGGAGAGGTGGTCCGCATGGGTCGGTGTGGACCCGGTCCCGGAGCTTTTCCGATTTGCTGAGTCAGCTGCGGGCGCCGCGGGCTTGGCTGCTTCCAGCCCAGGCGACTGTGCTTCGCTGACTGGTGTGTCGACTTGGTGGTGTAATTATTGTTTTGTTTTCTAATATGTAATTACTCTTTGTCGTCGCTGTTTTGAATCCGCCGAGCCTGGCTCGAGCAGCAAGATGGCTTCGAGTTTGGGGTTAAGATTCGATGCGTGGGAAATACTGGTTTGTCCCCACGCAGAGGACACCGGGCCCACGCGTCTCCTCCCTGCCAGCCCAGCAAGGAAGGGGGGCCTGGGGTTCTCTGCCCGACCAGAGACCTCGAAGGCTGATCCCCGATGGCAGATCCCCTCTCTCTGAGCAGTAATTGCTGAGGATCTTTTTTTCCTTTTGGCGTATTTATAAAGAAGTGGAGGAGGGGAGAGGGGAGAGAGAAAAGGAAGAGAGACTGGGGCAGACGAGCTGGAGAGTTGAGGACTGGAAAGAGGGTGAGGGGACTGACCTAGAGAGTTAAGAGACAAGGAGAGAGGAGATAAACGGAGATGCTTGCTTATTTTCAAATGTTTCCTTCTTAGACTTAAAATGAGATTCTGGAAAGTTCTCTCCATTTCGCACTTCTTTTACCACGCCCTGCTCTAGTAACCCCACCACCACCACCGGAGGCCGCGTGGTCCCAATACAACCTCCCCTAGCCCATGCCTCCGGCTCAGAGCCAGGCCCGCACAGTCGGGTCCCCCCACCCGACGGGGCGACCCCTGGCGCGTCCCCAGTGGTGCTTCACTCTAAGGCTCTGAAAGTGCCAGAACAAAGAACCGACAATGACGCCAGTGCCTCCCTGGGCTCCGCGTGGAGTCCGACCGCAGGACTGAGCTCGGCCCCCGAGGCCCCCGACCACTTCGCAGACGGAAGCTCTCACCGGTCTGGGCCCCGGGGACCCACCCGGCCCTGCCCTGCCCGCCGCCCTCAGAGGCCTGCTTGGCTCCTGGAGCGCAGCCGTCAGCCTTGCAGAGAGGCCGAGAAGAGGGGTCCAGGCCAAGGAGAGCGATCTATTTTCTCTAAACATTTGCCGGAGAGCCGTCAGGTTAGCGCTGCCTCCTCGCCGCCCAGAGAAGAATGTGTTAAAATTCTTTGCACGGAAGTCTCCCCAGACCCAAATATACCACACAGTGGCATTCGCGGCACCGACCGGCGGTCCCTAACCTCGACCACCTTCTCCCGTTGAAATATGCACATCGCTCTTCAATAATTTAGACACCTGGGAGACTGGACACGTATAATTTTTTTCTAAACACACGAGCATCCGAGTTGCCATCAATCATGGTTTTGTTTTTTGTGAGATGGGCTTTGTGTGTTTAGCTGCCCGGCTCCATCCTATCTGCATGCAGCTATTTAATGGGCATTTATTTTAGCTTTGAAGATCTGCTTAAAAATCTAAACCCAGAGAAGAGGGGAAGGGAACCCCCCTTGTGGTTCGGGTGGATTTGCCTCTGGGGCTCTTTCCTTTGAGGAGAAGGGCCCTGCGGGTCTCGATTACAGATGAATTTTGATTCTGAGGTGGGACACGTAATGGAACGGAAAAGATACGTTCTTTTTCCTAAATCTCAGGGTTTCTTTCTAGCAAACAATGCTCCAGTCAGTATTTGTGTATGAGACAAGTAATTGTGCTCCAAATGCTTAAATAAATCATTGATGGGTGAAATTACACATGCTCACTTAAAGTGTAATGTGATTAAGAGATTATGAGATTGAAGCTAATATCTTGTCTCCCAGCTCCTGGCCCCAAATCTTGACACCAGAAATTTGTCAACTGCAACTGTCCTGAAATTTACAGATACAATAGGTTTCTATTGACAATGAATCAAAGACCCCCTCTAAAAAATAAAAGTATGTCTGTGTGTGTCTCTATATTGTATGGGTCGTGATTTTATTTAAAAAGGACAGGAGAAGAGAAAAAGACTGAAATGATGGAGAGCGGGTGTTTGCTGGTTTTATCTTTTATTTTTTAAAAGTAAAGGGTTGGGGGGCGAGGCGGGCGCTACGTCTGCGAGCTGATTACTCCTCGTCTGAAAGCGGCTCCATTTCCCGCACGGTGGGTAAGTCCTTTATCGGGGGACGCCCCGGCCTCGCCCGCAGCCATCCTTTGCCCGGAGGCGCGCGGTGGGCCGGAGCGCGGGAGCCGCTCGGCGACTCCGTAATGACCCGGGTTCGCCGCAGCTGCGCCCTGACCCTTTGTGATGGCGCCGATAGCGCTCGGATGAAATTATGTCCTTCTCCGGGTGTGAAATTACCATGTTTATTAATTGAGCCAGACATTAGCTTTACCTTTTCTTTTTAAGCCGTGAAAATTTGTGATTCAGGGCAAATGATTCTCCGACAGACGCTGGGCTCCGCAGCTCCCCCCCACCCCCCACCCCGGCTCCCGCCCCCTCCCCTCGCGGCTCCCCTTCCCCCACGTCCCGGGCAGTTCAGGAAAGCTTTCTAGGTTTCCACGCTGGAGAGCCCAAGGAGAAAAGGCGAGCGGGCCTCTGAGTGTGCGCGCGCGCGCGTGTATGCGTGTGTGTGTGTGTGTGTGAATGCGCACGCGGGGTTTCTCCTCGGGAAGTGTTATCAAACAATAATAACAACCCCGACTCTGAATTAAAGCCTTTCCCCCAGAATTCTTGATCAGGAAAACCCAAATCGTTTTCAAGACAAAGAAGCATCAATCAGCGACAAGGACAGATTTAACGTATTAAATCTTTATTAAAGTGAAGTCATTCTTATTGAAATGATGTATTGGGTGTGCAGAAAGATTGGATTTTTTTTTTTAACGATGCTGAAGATGGAGATGGTGGCGGACAACGAACGCCGCGTCTTGTCCCTATTGTTCTGGGCTGGGCTTGTGTGGCTGGGGCCCTGTCCTAGCTCCCGCGCTGGAACTCCGCCTTGGACCTCTTCCTCCTGCCAGTCCCCACTTTGATTTCCCGAAGAACTGGTATCCCTGGGGCCCTGTGGAAACTTGACGACTTGATTGGCACGCTAGGGAAACTGAGGTCTCCAGGCCTGGTTGTCCCTAAGTTAGCGAAGTCAACTACTCCGGAGGCCTGGAGAGGAGAGGGAACGCCGTGGGGGGGGGGGGGGCGGGGTGCTGGAGGGCGGGGAGGGTATCCTGGTTTTCGGGAACAAGACCCAGTTCTCTCAGCAGCCTAGAGGAAGTCCTTGCGCCCCAGGTCTGAGAGGCACAGGGAGCGTGTGTTTGCTCTCCGAGGGCTCTCGGGCCTTCTCCACGATCCTTCACTCCTCCAGGCAGGACCCGAGGCGGGAGCTGACCGCTATCCCGTCTGGAATGGACCCTCAATTAAACTGGCCCTTCGGACCTCGGGTCCTGCCAACGGCGGGGAACCAGTGAGGAGACGAAGTTCCTCAAGGAGTCCTTCCCCACCCCCTGACCCCACTCCCCCGGGACGGGCTACCCGGAGTTTTCTGCATCGCATCTTAAATGGCTCAAATTCTTATCTCCCCAGGAGAAGGGGGTGGGGAATCAAAAACCGTAGGCTGCTTCTCAGAATGGCAGGCACAACTTCAACAAGATGGATTTGTGTCTCCACCTTCAGACACACAGACATCCACACCGGCTGAAAATGAACTGTTGGAATCAATTTCCTTGGAATCCCCAACTTTTTTTAATCTATCATATTTCAGCAATGGGCTAAACGCTATAGTCCGTTGATTCAATTTAGTATTTGCATAACCAGGGGAAGCGAGGTGGCTTTGCAGACTCAATGAATAGGTCTCTTGTTTGTTGTGTGTGTGTGTGTGTGTGCGTGTGTGTGTGTGTGTGTGTGTGTGTTGTGGGGTTGGATTTTTAAATACATGCAGGGGAGAAGGCAATAGGAGGGCATTTGTAGAACTGCGTTGTGCCCCATCAGTCAGAAACAGACAAGTCACTGCTGAGAGGGTGACAGACCATTGTTTCCTTGATCCTCATCCTCTCTTCTCACATCCACCCATAGACTCTCCTACATTCAAATAATTACTAACTGACTCGTTTCTTTCATTTGTTCCAGGTAGTCCTGCTTTTAAAGGGAAATTGCTTTGGTAAACTGTGGAAATCATTCTGTGCCAAGGAAAGACAGCAATGCTGTTTTGTACTCTGCACATAAGAAAGGAACAGGCAGATTTTCAGGGCAGTCTTCAGAAATAGAGCCAGTTTTAATAGAATCCCAACCAGTGTACTAATTAAATATTTCACAGCTCTCAAAGTTAATGTGCTAACACTGGGATTCTTTTTCCACCAACTCATACAAGTTGGCCTTCTGGAACACCACCCCCCACCCACCCAGCAACCGCCTCCGTACCCACCCACCCACACACAGTCCTTGCCACAAACTCCTACCGACCTGTTTTCTGAATGGCGCTACAAAGAATTTTGTTAAAGAAAAGTCAGACTAATTGCTGCCAGAAGACCCGTCTCTTAGAGAAGTCTGGTTTTCATAAGCCAGATTCAGTAAGGGCTGTGGTTAACTCTTAGCCTAGTAGAAGGTTCTTAAGGTTTTCTCAGCAAAGGGGGAAATACAAAGAAACACTAAGTTCAGCCAAAACATTCAGCGGGGAGGGAGGGGGAAGGTGGGGCGGGAGGGAAATTCAAGAGGCTTCTCTGAACTGTCGTTTCCTTCTTGCAGGAAATCTTCTTGTTTCCTTAAAAGAACTTTCTTCACACTAACGCCCACTGAGACAGTTTCCCTAAGTGGTTCAGCTACGCACAGTCAGACCAGTGACTTGATTCTTTTGATGCGTCACTAACTTCCAAGGGTTGGGAGTTATCCTAGAGGGGAGAGCAAGGCGCTTCCAACCCCACAATTCTCTGAAGCACCTCCTCCCTGCTCCAGCCTTCCCCTCAGATCTCCCGATTGAATTAGTAGCAAAGACCCCTTCAGAAACAAGCAGGTGGGTTATCCCACTTCTAAGCCATGCCACTGAGGAGCACATGGCTCTTCTAGAGCCTGAAGGGGCAGTGCCAGTCCAGGCTCCCTGCCAGCACTCTCCCTGGCTTTCCTGAACCAAACCAACAAGATGCTCCTTAGCCTTGTAACAGAGTTAGGTAGCAGCGGTGTAGGTGGTGTTTGGAGAGATCAGTCTCTCTTTGAGTGTTTGAGAAAGAAAAACCCCTGTAAGAATGGTCTTATTATTAAAAGGCTGGTTTAACTTTAGATTTTCCTCTTCAGAACTTTCCTCTACTCTGTTGTTCCTGAATCTTTCACAGGCACAGTCCAAGGGGTGGTTAGAAACCCCTTGGAATTCATCATCTCCTCCTAATGGGTCTCCCTTACCCCTCCTTGTTTGGATCCAGCTGCTAGGTCTCATGGTGTGCGAGGAGAAATCCACCCAGTTCCTACCCTCTGAACTTAACGGGAATCTTCAAGACCATTTTGACTTGGAGAAAGAGCCTCAAGGTTAGAACTCATCACTTCCATGCTCGCTGACACTCCAAAAAACAGATTCCTTCCTTCTGACCCATTATCTTGGGTCCTTCTGTCCAGCTGGCCATGGAGGGTGTGGTGAGAAATTGAAAGAATACACAACCACTGTGTTTACTGAGCATGAGCTCCCCCACTCGAGGGTTTCCACAGTCCCTGCCATCTGGGTCTTTAGTATTCAGCTTTTTCTCCTTCCCAAGATTACTGCTTCCTTCTAAATTCTCCATCCCACCTTACTGCAGGGATGAAAAGAGGCTTGGAAAAGGTCATGATGTTACTGTGTCTTTCCTTTCTTTTATAATTACAAAAAGGTCGTAATACAAGCAAATGAATAAAAACTTAAAAATCACTCTCCTTTTCCCTCTGAGGATCCTTATGTTTAAATGTTGAAAGATTTTAACCATTCTTTAGTGTTCGGTAATCATAGCAAAGTAGTTTCTAGTTCCCAAGATGTGAAGCTACTTAGCTAAGAAATGTGTCTCATTTTGCCAGTTTCCAGGATGAGTTGGGACAGTTTTCTCCCCAAAGTCCTATCACTTTCCATCCCACAGCCTGAACACGTTAGGAGACTTTCAGGCATTACGTTTCCATTCACCTATTAAAACTGTGGCCATGAAGGTCTGACTTAAACACCCAGACTTTGGCATTCATAGCAAACTTGGCTCATCCACTTGGTTAATGGAAGAGACTTTAAGGATTTCATCCAACTTGGAAGCGGATCAAGGATACTGGGGTTGGCATTGTAGGGTCTGTGTGAGCAGGGATGAACTTAACACTTTCACACCCTTTCTAGTCTTCCTTAGCTTGGACATGCGAGAAGTAGGGAGAGTCACCAAAAAGCCCCATGGAGTTTCATACCATAAAAGCCTGCTGTATTGTAAGGCTGGAGAACAAGTGGTCATTGCCTTTCTCCTCCTCCGTCATCAGGAAATAAATTGTTGCAGAAGAAAAACCACCTAAGTCCCCGAAATCAGTCTCAATATGGGGTGATTTAGGATTTGAAGAAAACTGTTCATTACTCTGACATTCTCATTTTACAAACAAGCAGCAAAGCTGTGTTCCTATAATAGAACTACAGTCTCTTCTGTTTGTGTGTATTTGCATAATAATTGCTACACAAAGTCAAACCTGGTGCTTCGTCTTTTGCATTTGGCTTCATTATTTTTTTTCTACAGCATCAAAAAATACTTTTAAGCTCTGCTTCTAAGATCTTTCCTAGAGTTCATCTTTTCAATCTGTCATTCTCCCTGTCTTTTTCTCCTAATCAATGAAAGCTTTTTCTTCTGAAACTGGGAATCCAGTCAAACTATTAAATGAGGAGAGTGTAAGACTTCCATATTTACCAAGAGGCTGTAATCATAAAGCAGAGATCTTCAATTCAACTTTCATGTATGTCTGTCACCGGCAACAAAAGAAAGAGATTGGATACTACGTGGCACTTAGTGCTGGGGATTTTTTTGTCAGCGCTTTTCGAGAAAGAGACAACGAATAACATCCTTCAGTCACGGTCCTTCCCTCTTCTCTGCCCATTTTCCTGAGCTTGTTTCTACGTGTCTTTTTAACCCCTGGGACTGCCCAAACACTCCACAGAGGCACTCGATTTCTGTCATTTCAAAGAAAAAAATAACTGAGATGAAACACGTTTTCACTTTGAGGGTGACCTCTGACCTTTCCTTTCCACTACACCTGACACCAAGGGCTTTAAAAAAGACCTGTTTGGGTCTAGGATGCTGATGTTGCTTTTTGTGCTGTTGTTCTTGTCTCTCCCTCCCCCCCCCCCCGCCACTCTCTCTCTCTCCCTCCTCTTTTTCTCTTTGCCTTTGCAGAGACTAAACTCAATGAAAAGTTGTCGCAATAATCCCAGCTCCCTGCTCCGCCAGGGCGGAGGGAGGCGGGCGGCGCACGGAGGGTGTTTTGTTAAATGCTCCGGTCGTTCGCAGGGGCTGGGACTTGATATAAGGAGACAGTTTTCTGAAAAGATTTGATTGAAATGGCGTGTGCCAGGGCTGATGGGAGCCAGCGAGGGACAAAGCGCCGCGAAGCCATGGACACTCGAGCAATTATGCCTCCACGCTGAAGGTGGATTAGCGCGCTGGAAAGAAGCATATGTTTGGCCCGGGGCGACACTTCCCCCCGGCTGAGCTTAGAGAATGGGAGCGCGGAGAGCGGCTGGACCCGGAATATCAACTATCTGCGGAGCCCCCCTTCCCAGCCCAGCCCAGCCAGTCTCCCCGCCCCCGCCCCCAAAGTCAGAGAGCATTTTTACAAAGAGAGGAGGGGAGGGGGAGGGGAGGAGGAGGGAGGAAGGGAGGGAGGCAGAGGGGAAGCCCAGAGGTGCAAATGGGCCTGGGATTGGCGAGGATCACCACCCAAGGCTTTCATCTCAGGTCACCCTAATGGGAGATCCAAGTTGGGTGTGGCGACCCAGAGCGCGGTCACACAAATGGTCCTCCATAGGATCTCTCACTGCTAACGTAGTTGGGTCCGGGATGTTAGCTCAAATGGGTATTAGAAGGTCAACAGAATTGTAGCAATAAAACAAGGTCTTAATGAGTTTGTAAAGAATCAAGTGGCCGAGGGTCAAGGTGCTGCTGCGGTGGGCAGGCCGCGCGGGGCAGACGGCGCGGGTCCAGGCCGTGTCTTGGGTCTCAGCGAAGGGAAGCGTAGGGAGTGGTGTCGGACAGTTAAGATATTCGGTGAGGTGGGTTGAGAGTGACGAGCTCGGAGAGGCCTGGTGGGAGAGAAAGGGTGTGTGCAGGTGCCGGGAGCCCAAGCCCCACGCAGTGCTATCTGCTTAGAGACCCGAGTCAGGGATGCTGAAACTCTGCGCTGCCCTGGGAGTCTTGGAGCCAGAAAGTTTCCCAGATCCCGCCTCCAGTTATTAATTATAGCGCCATTTCCGTGAAAAGGGCCCTGCAAATTCTGACCTGGAGCCTTCCAGCTCTCGCTAGCTGCACCAGCGAGCGAGCAAAGGGAGGCAGGCAAGTCCCAAACCTCTGTCTCAGGGTTTTATTGCGGCTTAATTGGGTCTAACCCGGACGAGCGCCGGTGGCCGCCGCCCAGGCCGCTCACATCCCCTCCTGGCCTCCTGCAACCCCTACCCCCGCCTCTGTTCGACCCCAGGCTGGGCTCGAACCTCCTGGCCCTCATCCCACCTCCACCGCCTCACCTCCCACTTTCTACGCCAGACCATCAAAATCAAGTTGCGAATTGCTTCTAGTCCAAAGGGCCGTGCGCCGGGATTTTTTCGGGGAATTGAGCTAGGACGGCTCCCGGGCGGGCACCCAGCGGGTAAGGACCGCGCCATCTCCTCCCGGGCCGGGTCCTGGAGCCCAGAGCTGAGATCGGGCGCGGGGGGGGGGGGGGGGGCCGACTCCATGCTGTGGACAAAGGCGCAGCCCAGACCTGGGGGCTCCAAAAAAGACTGGGGGTGGGGATCCCGAAATAGGATTTGGTAGCTGACAAGGCAAATGGAAATTTGATCCTAGCATTAACTCAGTGTCTCAGGAAAAAATTCTTTTAAGCTATATTAGTTAAATTTAGTTTGACCAAACACCTTAGATATAAAAATAAATAAATATGTAGGTAAATGTGTGTATTTCCCCAAGATAGGCTGGATTTAAAAGGCGATGAGTGAGAACAACTCAAGAGAGAGATCAGAGAGATGTGGTCCCAGAGGAAATCAAGGGCCTGGGGCCTTCTGATTTGCAAAAGTTGAGTTGTCATGGACAACCCACCAGCAGGGCCACTACTGCGCAGAGGCTGGACCATGAGACTCCACCTTCAGTGTGAGGGCTTGTGTTTAGGGTTGTTATTGGTGTTTAGTGGATATAATCTTTGTTTCCATAGAAAAATCATGAGTAACAAAAGCATAGCATGGAATTGGGCCACTTTGAAATAGAACTCCCCACCCTACTGTTGAAAATATTCCCACTTCTAAATGGATGTTAGTATGGAAAAGTAAATGAATTGGACCAAGCTCCTCAAAGACCATCAGATGTATTCTTGAGTTAGAGACAGACAGAGACAGAGAAAAAGAAGAAAGGGGCTGGAGAGAGAGAGAGAGAGAGAGAGAGGAAGGAAGGAAAGAAGGAAGGAACGAAGGAAGGAACGAAGGAAGGAACAAAGGAAGGATGGAAGAAAGAGAGAGAGAGAAAAGGGAAGGGAGGAAGGAAGAGAAAAATGTAAGTATCCATAAGTATCTGCCATAGAAAAGTCATCTCCCCTGAGCTTCCTTCTTCTCTAACATGGATTTGTCCACTACTATCCTAAGTGTTGCTCTTTTGTTAAGAAATAAATCTCTGTAAAAGCAAACTTGGTTCAACGCTGTCCTCTCAGGCATCAAAGGCGAAAAAAAAAACCACAGTTTAACACATGAATGACACTTAAAGTTTAGTTATAGGGCTCCCAGCTTCAGCATAAAATCTCTTTTATTCCCTCTTTTCCTTTTCTCAGTCTTGATCCTAAGAAGCAGAATAGTTTTTAAACACAGGACCTTCCCACCTACATGAATTACACAGTTTTCCATCCTAACGCCCTTTTTCTCTCCCCATTCTGCTGGTTACCCTGCTGTCCTCCATGGGCGACACCGGTCACTTCTGTGGGGAAGGACTTCTCTTCACGATTTGACTGAGAATGTTTCTCATCTATGTCCAGAAGAGCAAAGATGAGTTTGGGCTTTTGAAGAAAGAAATCATAGGCTTCTTCAATCATACAACTGCTCTCTGTTTATAAATACTCCACCTTGGACTAACTCATTCTCGCCTTCATAGAAACAGTTGAGTAAGCTCTGATCATTAATGGAGTCTTTGGTTCTTACCTCATAGTTAATTTGGCAAATAATGTTTTTAAAGGCAAGCTTCTAGGGGAAACCCCTTACAGGGTTAACCTTTTTCAGTTTCTCTCCCACGGTATGTCACAAGGACAGTGTCATAGGAATAATGATAACAATGGGGAAGCTGAGATGGCATACCTGTGCAGCCACCAAGTTTAATATAAAAAAAAATTGTTCATTGAAATTCACAAGGGAAAGCATCCCTGAGCACCCTAAGAGGTGATGCAGAGGTGAGAACTGCTGCTACCTGGTGTGTTCTGTGGTTTCATCCTTCTGAGTTGGGTTGGGTGATGTGAGAAGTAGCCTTGGGTTTGTCTGTGGTGGTGGTGGGGTATTTCTTCTTCTCTCCTCTCACTTTAGATTTGTTTTTTTACCACGGACCCCTAAGCAATAGGGAAACATGAACGTGTTTCTTCAAATGCCCAACTTGGACAATCAAGCAAATTAAAGAACAAATTTCAGTCCTCTCGCCTTGGGACCACTGCCGTCTCTGCACCTGCAACTCAGAGAATGCAGACGCTGGTTGTTGATGTTGTCCTTTCTGCCTCTTGGATCTCTAGTGAGTTGACCCAGTTTTTATAGCCCTTTTGCCCAAGCAATGAGGATTCTTCCCCTCACTTCACCTCCCCCCGACCCCATAACTGAGTGGCTTAGGAGGAGATCTGTAACTGGGATGAAGCAGCTGTTGGCTTCATGCCGTCCTCTAACTTGATTATTCTTTGGACACGTTAGGCAAGCATTAGTGATTGATAATGACGCTAATTAACCCCTTTCCTTTCCAAACAGTAAACTGCCGCCAGCAGGATGCTACAAACAATAAATATAAAACGCTGCATACATCAATATCTGTTTAAAGCACAACTTCATTTGGGCACATTTAACCACACTGCTTTCAGTTAACAATTCGCTATTTATTCAAGCACTTCTCCAAAAGCCAGAGGGGGCAGGCAGAGGAAGAGAGAGGGTTAAGAAAAGGGGCCTGCGGCTTTAAGATCACAAAATGCTGTCATACCTGTCAGCTGCAGGAAAGTTAAGCTCTAATGGAAACCATGCGTAATTTTTTAAAAAAATTTCAGATCAATACTTTTAAAAAACTTAATTAATCCAGCTCTGTTCTTAACCTATTTAAACTTAACACAAGGCTGATGACCACATATGAGATTTTTTTCTTTGGGGGGGAGGGTCGGGGTGTGGAGGGGGAAGCAGCTCTCCTGCCTGACCTGGAATTATTGTGAATTTACTTTTGATTGAGAAAGGAATGGGGAGATACTGTTTTGTAAAGAGTGGTAAAATTTAGATTTTAAGCGGGATTTGCGGAAACCAGGGCAAATTTGATCTGACTGTGCAATCCAACATAACCTGAGTTGTAAAGAAATGTACATTAAATTTGGAATTTTGATAAATGAATATTCCTAGCAAGTGAATAAAATGTATTCAATTAACTAAAACCCTGTGCACTTCTGAACTGAAGTGGAATCGACTGTAATTGATTTATTTGAAACCAGAGGTTAAGGACTGAATTAGCTAAGTACAACTGGGTATTTCAAGCCACTGACTTCTCAAATGTCAAATCCCTTCTATTTTAAATATTATTTCAGCTGCGGGGCATTGCAGTCCTGATGGTAGTTCCATCAAGAACTCAAATTGTATTAATATTCGATTTTGGGAAGGAATGGATTGGACTGTGATTTTTAAAGGGTGTTGGAGAATGGAAGGGGTAATGATGACTACCAAACTGGAAGTAGCTTTGTGTTTCCATAAAAATTGGCTGTGGCAATCAGCACAGCCTAGCAAGCATCCTTGTAATTCAACTATGTATCCTAACTTGAGTTAACTTGACTTGTATCCTAACTTGAGATCCAAAGAGAATCACTGTTGTTACTATATAAACACCTGACCTGTCAAGTAATCACCATGTGTTTTAGAAAATTCACATTGTTCACAACAGAGAAAGCCAAAATCCACATAGCCCTAAAAATCGTTTTTAATAATAACCCTTCTCATCTCCCCCACCCCTTAAAAATATTCATAGCTTTTTAAATGCTTTTTTTTTGAAATAAAAAGAAAGTGACAATATCACAGTCCTCAAAATGTCCACCTACCAGAATAAAAACAACTAATTCTGTGCATTTGGAAACCATTGTTTATTATGACCTTGTAATGTTCTAACCCACTATTTCCTTCTATCTTTCTCAGGATGCAAGGATTATATTGGGTTCAGGTTTTCCAACATAACAAGCATCTGTAAATCCAGATATGAATGAATGGTATTTAATAAGATTGTTTTCGTTTTAAAATGAGTATTTATGTGTCGTTGGAGAAAGAGAAGCAATCTATGGCTGTTTATGAATGCTATTGTGCCTGAGGTTAGGATCCCCCACACAATCTGAGATGCAGCCAAGAAAAACAGCCTTGATAGACAATGCTTCACTTCACCTGCTCCGAAGCTGTGTGCATTTCATTTCTGTCAAGAGTATGTACAGTTAGGGTTCATTCGCCTCATTATTTTGTTACATCTACGTTACAGTTAACCAGTCTCTCTAGGAAATAATAAATAACCACTTTAAAAAACAATTGCCGCGTTGCGTTCTGAGGATACACTTTCCATTTGAATTAAAAAAAAAAACCCACCGTTGTTATGAATTCTCTGGCTTTGGAAAATAGAATTTAGACTCCACCAATTCTCGTTCATCTGTCGAGATTGATCTTACACCGCCTTCCATAAGGAGATTAGAAAGCAAAGCCTGCAAAATAGATGCTGTCTAATGCTTCCCTTCTTCAGTCCTTCAGAATGTCAAACCAGAAGAACAAATGTCAGATCTCCTCCAGGATGAATACCTAGACACCTTTCCTGTGACCTTTCCTATACACCTTCCAGTTAATCACCTCCACTTTCTTCTTCAAAACCATTCAAAATCCTCCTCACTTCCAAAGCAAAGACTTGCCAGATCGAAAGCTCTGGATTCGCCATCTTTATGTACAAGAAGTCCTTCCTTCTGGAAGAGCCAAGCACTAGGACAGGTCTGCGAAGGCAAGATGCACAACCCTCCCCCATCCTGTCCACCCCACCTTAGAGAAGATTTTGTTTTTCTAAAAGGTCCTAGGAGGAGCCCCGGGGTGACAGAAAGGGGTGGGTTGGCGTTTAGGGGGCAGGCAGAAAAAAAATGCTGGGAATCTACATAATGCCCCGCTCCCCTCTGCTACCTCAAGAGCTACTAAGAGTAGCACGGTAATGAATTTATCTCTAAATGAAATATTTAAATAAATGGGAGGCAATTTGCCCTCTCTTTCCCCGCTCCATGTACATTTCTGTCACTCTTCCCAAAAACTAGAGGTAGTTCTAGCTCATTTACATTGAAAAGCCAGAACAAGTAAGTCAAATCTGAAGTGGCTCTTTCCTTCGTGGTAATGAACTAACAATTTAAATTTCAGTTATCCTCTGAGACAGATCCCAAAGTAGTAGGGGGAGGGGGGTTGAGAGGGTGGGGAGGAGGTCCTTCTGTTCTGATCTCCATCTTCCTTGTCATCCTTAATGTTTGGGTCTGAAGGTTTTATATTTTGGTGTTCAAAACACACATGAAAACCTAAAGGATCAACATAAATAAAATAAAACTTTATTTTTAATAATAAAATTAATGTTTCTAGTAAGGAAAAGATAGTATGTCATTCCTTTAGCAGTACAAACAATCTTTTATCCAAAAGAATACATTGGGTTTTATTGTGTCATTTGTCTGAATACAGACTCAATGGAATATCTAAATGATACCCTGCTCTGAACTCCAAGTTGAAAGTAAGTTTTTATTATACTTGAGGGAAACAATGGGTTCAGCTGCTTATTGCAAGGAGCAATTGCCAAGGGAGAGTTAAACTCAATTACTGTAACCATACTGAATAAAAAATACTGCCAAGAACAAAAATACGCCTGGGTAAAGACAGCCACTGAATAAAAAAAAATCGACATAAAGCGTATCAAATATTTATTTATCTGGGCAACAAAGGACTATGATACATTGACAGGCATGGAAACTACTGCCAGCACAACTCAATACAACACAACTAGAACAGCTTCCAAAATGGCCAGTGAAAATACAGAATACCAGGTGGTCCCAAATGTTTGAAGTTCTTTGAACAAAAAGAGAGAGAGAGAGAGAGAGAGGAAGAAATCCCTAACCCTTGGCTTAAAGACAATATTCATTTATTGCTCAAATGCTGCTTTTAAGGGAGGACAGTGGAATAAAATAAACTTTTTTTTCTCCCCACAATACGTAGAACGGTTATCAAACCACTCAAGTTAAAAATCTTCCCAGGGTCCAATATCACTTTTTTCTTTCAGTTCAATGAAAAGCTAAATGTAATACTAATTATATATAAAATTTTATTTGACTTCTTCTTTTCATTTGTTCAGCTGTTTCATTGTCGTCTTTAACATGCTACAACAGGGCTAAACTCATGAATCCCAGAGGGAAAATAAAATCCCCCAAACCTTGGATTCCTAAATAAGCATCATGAACCACATGAAGAAGTAAGAGGGAAGATTCAAAACCCACTAAACAAGAGGTAAACGAGATCACCAGATAAATTAAAAAAAAAAAAGGCTTAAAACAGACTCACCATATTTACACTTCCCATTAAATTACACATAAATAAATATATACAGAGACGTGAACACTGATTCCCTTATATAACTGTGAATCGTGTTGCCAGAGAAAGTTCAAGTTGGTGGCTTTACCTTGGAGAGGAAAAACTTCTACAACTGAAGACGTGACATGGAACTTCGAGTATCTGTGTTCAAGTTTATTCACAATACTGATAAAAATGTCATTGTCCTTTTTGCCTTTTTTTTAAGTATGGCTACAATCTGAACTGAAGGATGTAAGGGAAGGTGGTGATTCCGTCCCATGAAGCACATATATTTTTTTTTAATTTTTACGTTCTTTTTTCTTAAAAAAAGTTTTAATTTTTGTTGCTGTTGTTGATTTGTTGTTTAAAAAAAAAAAAAGGTTCACAAACTCAGACAGAACTTTTCTTTGCTGGCTTCACGGCCTGTTCTGTTCTCCGAGGCTCCACACGAGGGCAAAGGGGAGGCGATGCTGATGGGGGAGGTCGAGGCAGGGGCCTGGGCCGCGGGGCGCCCCCTCTCTCCGGGGACCCCGAGACTCCGGGCCCAAGGCGCGGCGGCAGCGGCGGCAGCAGTAGCAGCAGTGGGGGGTGCTGATCCCGGAGCTGTCACCTGCCGGTGGCGGTCGGTGGCGGGGAGATGGATCGGACAGGACTGGACGGGCGCGCGGGGGGAGGGGGCGGCGCGGAGGCGCGGGGAGGGGGCGGGCGGAGAGCCTCACTTTCTGTGTTTCTCCTCTTTGTCACTGCTTTTGGCGCTGTTGTCCGTGTGGCTGTTGGGGTTGTTGCTGAGGTACATTTTGTCCATGGCCTTGAGGGCCTCGGTGAGATAGTTCTGCAGGGCCGTGACCGCGGCGCACACCGCCGGGCTGCCGAAGCCGTGGGAGATGAGGTTGAAGTGAGTCAAGCAGCTCTGGATGCCCGGCTCCAGGATGGGGTTGGGCCGCGAGTTCCCCAGGGGAGATCGGTCCTGAGCCAGCAGGTCGGTGAACTCTTTGCATATCTGTCTGCAGCACAAGTGAAGCAGAGAGAGGGATGAGGCTCCCCTGCGGGCAGCACCAGCAGCAAAGAGGGAACCCTTCTCCCCGCAGTTAGTCACCTGCCTGGATCCAGCAGACACCTGACCGGACCCAAGGCCCCAGAGACAGGCTGGGGGAGAGGGGCGGGCGACCACGCTGGGAGACCCAGCCACCTCTCAGAGTCCACTGAAAGATCTCCTTAAATCCTTCCACGAAGGCCTCTCTCTCTCTGTCTCTCTGAGGGTCTGTCTCTCTCTCTTTCTCTCTACTCAGCTGCACCAAACTTCTAACCCCCTCCTTTCTCACCATCCCAAACATCCCAGACACAGGAAGACACTTCACACATTAGAAGAGAAATAAAGGTGACTAAGAGGGCCAAAGAGTCAGAAACACAAGCATGTTTTCAACAGCTGTCCTGCCCAGGAGATTACAGAGACCTTCTCCCATCTTCCAGGGAGACCTCGGCAGCGGCTCGGGGGACGGACTCTCCCCTCACTCACCTTCAGATCAGGGGGGATGTGGGCAGAAAGGCAAAATTTTTCCTGGGGTTATTTGGCCTTTAAAAATAAAAGGTACCTCCCAGGGGGTAAAGGGGGTGGGAAGTGATAAATTGGGGGTTCGAGATTTGCAGATATTAATTACTATATATGAAATAGATAAACAACAAGTTTCTGCTATATAGCACAGGGAAGATATCCAATATCTTGTAGTCTATAATGAAAAAGAATCTGAAAACAGAAAGAAAGAAAGAAAGGAAAGAAAGAAAGGAAAGAAAGAAAGAAAGAAAGAAAGAAAGAAAGAAAGAAAGAAAGAAAGAAAGAAAGAAAGAAAGAAAGAAAGAAAGAAAGGTAAAGAGAAGAGAAGAGAAGAGAAGAGAAGAGAAGAAAAGAAAAGAAAAGAAAAGAAAAGAAAAGAAAAGAAAAGAAAAGAAAAGAAAAAAGGAAAGGAGGAAAGAAAGGAAGGAAGGAGGGAAGGAAGAACACACGCACCAAAAACCTGTTACTTGGGGATAATTCAGAGTGGTTTGGAAAGGAGAAACAGACATGTCAATCTCCCATTCCACCTCTTTTCCCACACACCAAAAAAAAAAAAAACAAACCACCCCATATACATTGTCTACGGAAATTGTGAATACGGGTGTGCTTAGGAAGGTAAGAGGAAAGGAGGAAGTTAGAACACAGGCGGTGAGGCCTACACAGGGGAGGCTCTGTCTCAGAGTCTGGGAAGCAAGGACCAGCCAGCCGGGGCCTTCCTGAGGCGGCAGCAGCCTGGGCGGCGGGCACAGGGAGGGGGCGGACCGGGTAGGGAGGAAGGAGAATGGGGCACCCTGGCCGGCTGCCTCCTCCAAGGCCAGCTGATGTCCCCAGGCCAGAAACTGTCCCGTCTGAGGCCTCAGCCTCTGCCCTCTGGTTCCATGCCCTCCTGTGACATCAACTTTGATAATTAAGGGCTTCCAAACAAGCCTTTTAATTTCCAGAAAACATATCAAAACAGTCATTTTCTTTTCACACACCACCTGGAGAAGCCTTTTCAGCCCAGGCACCGATGGGAGTGTAACCTGGACCATTTTGAAACCTATTTGACATCTCGCCTGTGGGCTACAGCTTGTGGGGTAGGTGTGTGTGTGTGCTCGCAGCACTTTTGAGGAGGATGAGGAAGGAAGGCCAGATGTGGGAGAAGGGATTAGGGTGGAAACTAGGGCAGCTTCTGACTTGAACATTTTGGAGGCCACTGCTTAATCCTTGCCCTTGGAGAACACATTGGTAAGACACGAAAACTGATACAGGCAAGTCTGTCACTCCTTGAAGAACCTGATTCTGCTCTTTCTGAAACAACACAGACAAATCCACATTTAGCTTCCATCAAAGCCCTACTCTACCCGACCACCATATACGTTAATTTTTTTTTTTTAATGAGAAGTTGGGGCGGAAGAAAGGGAAAAGAGGAAAATGGACACTAGCAATAGTGCTTGTATTTCCCCTTTAAAATTGATTATGGTTTATAAGACTGTGTTGCAACTTCAATATTTACAACAACAAAGCTGACTAACACAAAAGGAAACAAGGGCAAAAGTGAGAGCAAAAACCATTTTGATTTTTGTTTCTCTGTGTCAGTGAGCCGCAGAGACCCCAAAGAGGTAAATGTCTTACTTTGTAGCCAGGAGCATGTTTTTTCTTGTCACTTGCTCATTGGGATCGGAATGTTGTCGGTTGAGAAATTCAGCTACTGCTTTGGCAGGAAATTCAGTTTCACACACGTACCCAAAGTCCCTGGCTAGGTGGACGGCTTCTCCTGGCAAGAGGTGAGAGGAGGGAGGTGAGTGCAAAAGAATGGAGAGAGCTGACATCAAAACTTCCTCCCAACTCCCTTATTTTCTTTAACCTAGATGTTGTAGGAAATACAAACTTTTTTTTTCTCATTTCAGGCATTTTATTTCCTTCTCTGAAGGCTCTGGTGGGTGCATTTCTCAGGGAAAATGGCCACTTATCCTAGGAGGCCAAGATGATTTGAAAATGTAAATCTCATTCACTATCCTCCAGTCTCATCCCCCAACCTGATGACAATTTCCCACCGCCTCTTTTCAAATGTTTCTTGCATTCCAACCTCACACCTATCAACACATTCATAAACGATATTCATAATTACTCCTGGAGCTTTTCTGCAAGGGAACGACTAAGGGTTTACATTTTAACTTTATCGCATATAATTATCTGTTCATCCAAACCGATTAACCAAGAGGATTTGAGGGTCACTCCACTGAGTCTGTCTGTGTTGTTGATTTTCGAATCTTTGGTTTTAATTTCCTGAACCAGTTGGTTTTTACTGCAGGGCTTCCTGCCATTAGCTCCAGCTCCGGAAGAACGCATGCGCCAATTAGGGCATCAAAGCCCTCTCCGCTGAGCTTGTTTCCATAAAATGGAGCGGATCACAAACAATAACAGTTCTCCAGAAACTGCCTCCCTGCCACAGGACTCAACCCCCAGACCCATACACGCTCTCAACTACACCCAGAGCTGCTACTACCATTTTCTCTGCGTATAATTCTTTGGGGGTCTGCATGGTGAGTCCTCAGTGCACTGGTGTTAATTCTAATACAATGCTACTGTAGACGAGTTTCTGGCACTGAACAGTTGCTTTATTACTTAACAGTTTTGTTAATATCATCTTTTGACACCATTAACAAATAGTTCGTAGGATTTCTGTTCTAATGTGTGTTTTTAAACACGTTTTAGTTATTTACAAAGCTAGAACATGAATTCCATTATACTCTGTCTCCTCAAATACAGGATGTAAATAAGATAAAATGCCTTCTTTAAATATAAATGGTAGTTTTAAAATCTGCCCCACAATTTAAGTGCTGGGTTTTTTTCCTATTGGCAGAAGACATTTCCAATAGAACACAAAGAAAATGCAAGAGAATTTTACATTCATTCCAACACACCCAAACTTAAGCCAATTTAGTATCAGAAAAACTTAACAGGGGTCTAGAGGAAGTAGGAATGTGACTAGATTCTGGTGTATCCAGAACAAGGAGTGAGGACAGGGTTAGCTTTCATTTTGGGGGGTTTAGAAGCCTGTGTCTGTGTGTGTGTGTCTGTTAAAAGCTGACACGAGAAACTTTCTGCAATGCTTATATTTCTTTTTTCTTTTCCTATCCAAATAACTCAAAGTCCAAAATTGCTCACTTTTCTTCCTGTCCAGTAGAAAAGCACAATTAAATGAGAGATAAGCAAGCATATGTTTGGAAAACAAAAACCTAAAAGGGTATATAACCCTGAGCTTTCAGGACGGTCTTAAATCAGGATGCAGGTCAAAGATTCCCAAATTAATTCAGGAAGTAATGGTCACGCATTTCTCAAACGCAGATGTCAGAATAGCTTAAGTGATTTACTGCTGAGCTCTATAAAGGAGGCAGGAACTTGGAGAATATGCAGTTCTTAAATTTTCACATTGTTTAGGTTAGAATTGAGCTAGGGAGGTATAATTTTGTGGCAGAGGGGAAGAGGAAAGGAGGACAGGAATAAATGCAAATACTTTTTTGACATGCAAGAATTCCGTTCACTTCCGGCTGTATTCTCTGGAAACAATGAAACAGCCCAATTGACACAAAATACAACCAAACATCTGGCCACTAAGTATTATCCATTTTCCCAGAAGAAACCTCCCTTCTTGTTAGCAAGTGAACTCGCTTACCCTCCACTAGTGATGTGAGCAGGGTGACGTTGGCAGCTTTGCGTCTCCCTGCTGGCAGATTTAATCCTATTTTGTCCAGTTTTTCTCTTAAAGATCTTCCTCCATTTTTAGACTTTGCCCTGTTTCACAAATAGATGCGAGAAAGGAATTTAGAAAGCATTTGGTCGCTCGGCATCACACTGTAGTCATTTTGACAACTTCCTAAAATGTGCTTTTAAAAATTAAGAATCCTGGCCCCGAGATATGGAAGGGAGGAAAATCTAGGAAGGAATTACGATACAGAAAGATCATAGGAGATGAATGCTTGTCAAACTGTAAAGCACCCCCTGTGTTCAGTTATTACTGCAACGACTGTGGCAGGTTGCAAGGTTTTGATTTCCCAGCTCTCTAAAGAAGAACCACAAACAAACAAACACAGCTCTCATCTCTAGGGTGAGAGGTAGTTTTGAGTTCAGCTGATTACTGTATATTTTCCCTGTTGTTACAATCACATAAATCCCAGTGGGGTCTTTAAATTGTCTTTGCAAGATCTGCTGTTAGGTTGTTCAGAGTAACCAAAGTTATCATCACTCTCACGTTTCTTGCTCTGGCTTTAGCCTCAATGGGAAATTCATTTCATCAACTGTTTACATGCCATGTCACCAGCCTAACTGGAAATGTCAAAAGTTGACATCAGCCTTTAAAAATTTTACTGATTTAAGAGACAATGGAGGTGGTTCTAAATAGATGTCTAAATAGACTCCCATAATCGGAAAGTGGTTAAGATAAATTGTTTAAATAAAACAGCAAATTAATTAATTTCAGATTTTATTCCCTACCCAAGTGCTCTTTAATTGTGTGGATTAGATTATACTCCCCTAGGTAAACAGTCTCCAATATTGGGGATGGGGGAAGGGTAGGAAAAGGCAGAGGGCGGATCCAGATGTGTGTCAGTGAAAGATTACAAAGGGACAGCGAGACGACTGCGAACGAGGAAGGAAAGAGTTGACTAGCTCATGTTTAATTCTTCCAAAAACGGTTTTGTAGCCTTTGTACGGGATATACCCTTCAGAGAGGAACTTTGGGTCTATAAACAGATACATGAATAAATGTCAAAAGAATGAAGTTTTTGGTCTTTCTTATTAAAAATTAAAAAGAAAAAAAATATGATCTGAGAAAGTTCAACACAAGACCCACTATGCACACTGTTGGGTAGAACCCTAGAAGCAAGGAGCCCACAGGAGGGAAAAACCTGCCCTGAGGATTTTCACCTGGCTGACCCTTAGGAAATCTTATCTACGAATTCATCATCCCAACCTCGCGCGGGTGAGATGAGAACCCTGGCCACGTATGCAACGTGCAATCATGCAGTCATCCGTAGCAACCACACATAATGCACGCAAACGTGCCTTGCACGCTGCCTGGCACCCATGGGGCCGACGCACATCGAACCTATTCAAAGGACGGTAGGCTACCGTCGGAGACCCTACACGGAGGTAAAGCAAAGTGAGGAGCCCGCGAGGAACTTTTCCAGGGCTCGCAAGGTGTGCAGAGGAGGGAAAAGGCGGGTGCGCGGCGCCCCGCGGCTGCGGCGGCAGGCACTGAGCCCGCGGCGGAGCGAGCTGCGCGTGCGCGCGGGAAGGGGCGGGGGGAGCCGGAGGGCCCGGGGAGCGCGCTGCGACAGCCGATCCGGGCGCGTCCCCGGAACGACGGAGCGCGGGCGGCAGACGGGCGGAGAGCGCAGGCGCGCGCCGCCTCGCCCCGCCCCCCAGCTCCCGCCCACCCGGTTCTGTGCTCCTCGCCCCGCCCCTTTCTTTTCCCGCGAAGGGAGGGCCCTGGCGCGAGGCCGGTTTGCGTCGCCGCCCAGGCGCAGGCGCAGTGCTTCCCCGGGCCGCGGGCGGGGCGGGGCGGGGCGGGGCGGGACGGGACGGGGCGGGGCGGGGCGGGGCGGGGCGGGGCGGGGTGGGCAGGGCCGCGCCGGGCCTCACCTCCGCAGCACTCCGCCCAGCAGCGAAGCGTTGAGACACTCCGGCGGTGAGAGGCGCCGCTGTACTTCCGCTACCGTGACCTTGTACTTCGAGGTGGAGCTGAGGAGCGAGAGACGACCCGGAACTGAACAGAAGACTTCGTTGGGGTTCACGACGCCGCCGAAGAGGTTGTCCTTGTTAATGGGGATGGCGGAGACGGCGTTGCTGTTGGACTTGGACAGGGACACGGGGCCTGCGGAGACAGACGGGGAGGCCGCGTGTGGGCGTCGAGGGTCCCTCCCAAGCCCCTTTCCGACCCCGGCCCTCGGCGCGGCCAGGGCCAG
The DNA here is from genome assembly GCF_048773025.1 of Camelus bactrianus. NCBI lineage: Eukaryota > Metazoa > Chordata > Mammalia > Artiodactyla > Camelidae > Camelus > Camelus bactrianus. The sequence continues at coordinate 6,429,631 of NC_133558.1, forward strand.
GGCCCGGGCATGCGTCGCAACCCCCGCTCTCCCGGCCCCGAAAATTCTGCGGCTCTTTCCCCACCTCCTGCCCTATTCCTGCTCCATTCCCGTCCTGGGGCTCGAGCCTCTGCCCCTCGGCATCTCACCGGCGGCCGGAGACGTCCCCGCTCCGCCAGCCAGGCCTGTGCTTCTGCCTGGGCCCTTAACTTATATCCACAAAGGTGCTGTCTACCAATGGTGGTGACATCATGACCCTCTTGGCTCTCAACATCCCAGGAGAGTGGGCCCCCGGACGGGGTGCTGGAGCACAGGCCCAGGGTGCAGGAGAGGGGGTTACGTTTGTAAACCGAGAGCAAGCTATGTGTACTTGGGAGTTTGGGGAGGGAGATGGATTTAGGGTTTTGTTGGGGAGAAATTGCTTCAAAGACCTATAGTTAAAATCAGCCGAGAGTTTAGATGACTAAAGCAGCCTGTAAATGAGCATTTCAGTCTAGGCACCAAGCTGGGAAGTGGTGGATTCAGTTGTCACACAGCACACATGCCCCATCTTTCCGATAAATAGGCCCTTTCCTATGCTTAATTTTGAAAAAGATTCGAGTTTTGGAAATCCATTTCAAGCCTGGTTTTGAGCTGCGAGAAAGAAGGATAAACAGCCCTACCATAGAATACTAGCAGTGTGTTCTTCTGATGAGCAAAGAGTTAACGGCCCTGCGCTTAAGCGTCTTCTTTGAGAAGGGCGGGGGAGGAGGAGGATATATTCTTGTTAGTTAGCATCATAAGCTCTTCATTCTTGGACCCACCATCCTCAGGAGAAAACTCAAGTCCAGCAGAAAGTGTACTAACGTGTTACATTTCTAACACCAATATGATTCCGATGCATTCATAACCATTCAAGTACAGTATGCATTTGTATTTTAAAATTCCACATGGAGACAAATATAATATGCATACATTCTCATCACAGTATTCCTCCCTCTTTAATGGGGATATTTTAGACATAGGGAGGTGGGGGGCTCTAGGTTTTGGATAGATCACTTGTGACATTAATAGCTCTGGGGAGGCTAATAGAGACAATAGGAGTTAAACGAACTCTTGAGAGATTACTAATAAAAGAGCCAATTATCATGTCGGCTTGGAAAGAGCATCTCTTAAGATTTATCCCTTGCACATCTAATTTGACATGACAAAGACTTCACAGATGCAAAAATGAAACTTTAAACTAGCTAACAATATACTGATTGGGGTTAGAAATGAGAACAGTTTTATATAGCATCATCCTCTGGTGGTGCCTAGAATCCTGAAATGTAACATTGCCACCATAACAAGAACAACAACAAAAAGCTGCTGTGAATAGCATTTAATCCAGTAAACTTTATTTCTACTCACTGAACACAATACAGATGACAAATCCATCCAAATCACTTGACTTTTTAAAAACAATTTCTGCTCTGAACAATTATGCTAATAAACTTGACATCTTCAAGAAGCTAATTTTTAAAAGCCAAATTTTTGTTAACCTAATTCACAAAGTTTTAAAACCCTTAAACAGCTAATGAGAGTGTAAATGTGAGAACATTAAAGTTTGCTTTTTCCTCTGCTAAGGAGTGCTTCTTATCATCTGCCCTTATATTAATAGTAAATTATTTGCACTGTTTTAGCATTATACACTTCTTAACACTCACAGCCACTCACACAGTGGGTTAGCTAAACCGTCAAAACCGTTTCAGAATTGAAACGCCACTTCCAAATCAGTTCAACTATCACACATTTCATGTGTTTGTCCAGATATCATTAAATGAAATTAAACGGTCGAATCATAAATCAGAACAAAGCTAGCCTGTTGCCATTTGTAACATACTGAAAGCCGATCATTCAAGCATTGCTGTTCTATGCCTATCTATTCGCTAATTCTGAGCCTTTAGGAAATCCTACTTGAAAAAAATAAATACGGCTCTGCAAGTTCTTTTAAATAGCACTATGCCTGTAAGGACATGTTTGGAATGCAGAAGGAAATGGCTTACCTTTCTTAATTACAGTTTGATCTGGGATGTTAATACCCGGGTCTTCTACGTGCTGCAACAAAAGGGATACACATGGATGTAAGTGAGTAATCAAAACAAAAGGAAATGAATATTCCGTGCAAGGTGGGGGGAGGGGAAGGTGTAGAATCAAAATCTCCCCTCCCATCTAGTGACATTTATATATAAACATCTCAACTTGGCTTATTGGAATTTGGGGCTTTGCAACTCAAGAGGTTTCCACTGTGCACCCATGGTCCATTTCTCCTCCTCCAGCAAATAATCCACGTTTGAAGGAGGTGGGGGTGGGAAATAAAACTTTCTTTGGAAATTAAATTGAGTTTTGGAACACCTAATCTTTCTCGCCATCAGTTCAACCTTTAAAAATACACCTAGCTTTAGTTTGGCGCCTCAGCGTCTTCGGACTTCAGTGATTCCAGTGTTCAGGCAGCAAAAGCCAGAGAAACACAATAGAAATGACAGAGGCGGGAGTAATAGGGGAGCATTGGAAACGTTTCGACAGTGTGATAAAGAGCAAACGTGTATACGTGCCTTCACTTATGGAAAAATGAAAAAATTTTTAAAAAGGACTACTGTCAAAACAATTATCAGGTAGGAATATGAAAAAGATAAAAAAAAAAAAAAAAAAACCTTTGAGATTTTCCTGTGTCCAGCAGCAGCTTTGTTAGTGTGGTTTTCTTTTTTCCTTTTTTTTTTTTATTTTTATTTTTTTTTTACAGATGGATGGGTATACGTGTGTGCTAGAGTCAAAACGTGATTAGAAAGTAAAATGAAATCATGTTTTCTAATGCAGAAACTGACAGGCAATATAATGTCTGGCTGTGTTTACAAATTAGCACCAGGGCTGCTGAGATAGAAGATTTCGCAATCGTTACCAAACACAGGCATTACCATTTAAAAAAACTATCACTTCCTTCTCTAGTCTTTGTCCAACAATAATACTGATTCGAACATTTTCCATTCTGTCTTGGATTTATGCTCCTGTTAATTGTGCTTGATCGCAATGATTCCGGGTGGATGGTACTAAGTTGCTTTATTACAGGTTTTATTATACTCAATGCTCTCATTTGTAACTTGCCTAAAGTGCTTCTGGATTTAAGTATAATTAAATTGAGAAATGTTCAGAAATGACTACTGCTGCAGTTCTTGTGTTTTAACTATATGGGGAAATATGATCCCTTTATGCATGCACCCTAAACCCATAAAGTCAATGTAGTGTGGCATAATACTTTTATTTGTGTTATTTCTAGACCTTGTCCATACAGGGAAGACTGTTAAGTTTAAAACCCCACTGAGATATTAATGATTAAATAATTTTCACCATCGATTTGATTTTCTTAAATATTTGGCAGTCATTCTTATTAAAGGTTAACTGTTGCAGCAATAGGAAAATTGAAAACAACCGTTTTCCTGACCCAAATTCCTTTGAAAGAATTTTTTTTTCTTAAAAGGTGGCGGAGGGAAGGGGAAGAGCAGCAACTGGGTTTCCTTGCTTTTATTCGATCTTTTGGTTAATTTCTCCTATAGGCCAGTTTCACCACAAAGAGTGACTACACAGGTGTTAAGAATTCACAGCAGCCACTTCGGAATTTTTGCAAAGTAGAGCAATTCTAATTCACAGTAGTTCCAAAAGCTTGCAATGTTATTTTGCAATTCAAATATTTCCAATGAGCAGACTAGGAAAAGGCTTCAGACTTTTTGGGAAGGGGAACTAAAATGATCACAGCTTCTAGGATTGTTTTTAAATTTCTCTTTTCTCAACTACTGCTCTTTTCATTTTACTTTCCAAGAACTGCACTGTTTCCTATCAGTTTCTAAAAACAGGTACAAACACACACATGCACACGCACGCGCGCGCGCGCGCGCGCACACACACACACACACACACACAATGCTTACTAACCCCCACCTTGGATCAAGTGCCTACTTTCATACTTTCCATGCTAGGCTGCTAAACATAACCAGCAAATTTCAGTGATTAACTAGGCCAAATGAGAGACGTAATAAATTTTCTATTTTCCTATGTAACTTAAATAATGTTTTAAATTCACCAAGCAAGCAGGTAAGTTCATCTGACCATTTTCTATGCAATCTAATGCAGTAATCATTAAACTGTCAACGGACATATTGCTGCAATATTTGATGCAGTAATTTGAAATAGCATTTTAGCAAAAATCACATCCAGATACATTTCCTCTCCAAAGAAAAGCAGCATTAACAGAGCCTTTACAGCTTTAATAAAATTATTGGCTTGTTCTAATTCCATTTCAGGAAGGCTGTGAGGAAACCATAAATATGTAGAATTGAAGCAGAGATGCTGGTTTAAATTTAATTTCAGAAAGTATTTTCAAATTATCAATAGCCTGGTTTGCATTGTAAATAGTAAATGCGCTAATACCATGCTTATTTGGAAATCATTGAAAACTGTGTTTATTGATAACTGAATTAGATCTCAAAAAATGCATTGCCCAATAGTCTCAAAACATTTAATTTCATATGGAGTGTAGCAGGTTCTGATAGGCGTTGGGAACCCAGCTAATGATTTATGAGGTCAGCACTTAGCACCCCTAGGAAGAGAAAAAGGCTGCATTTAATGTCCTCCTGCTCGCATTTGCTACTTTACTATTCTTTAATCAGGGGAGGGTATACACATAACTTTCAGCTATCACTAGTGCTCCTAAAATCCAGAAAAAACAATAATTTGCTTAGTATGTCTTTTACACTTTCTTTTAAATTGCGAGGGCATTTAAATGAGCTCTTTTGGTCGACTCTAACATGTTTTTCAGGACTGGGAGAAATCCCCACGACAGACTCAGCAGTGGAATTAGATCCTCTCCCAGTCGAAACAGTTTACTGTCGTGGAGAGGGGAAGCTATGGATATCATCAGTGGTGACATTCGTCTGATTTATAATTGGTAATGCAGGCATTGTTTGAAGGAGCTCCAGGAACCATTGTTCTAGGGGCAGAACTCTCAGTAACTTTTTAATTTTTCAGTTGGATTGTCTAGATGGGTCCTCAAAGTATCCACCCGAAAAATAGAAGGAGATTTGGAAAAAGAAAACACCATTGAAGAAACCCCTGGCCCCCGGCTGGACGTTCAGGGGGATCTGCTCGGGGGACGAGCGCTTTCTCTCCCGCCACGCGCGCGCGGCCTCTTACCGGGACGTCCTCGATGGCGTGAGGTAAGGAGTGGATCGGGAGGTCTCCGAGTCCTGAGCCAAGCCCGTGGGGACCGTGCAGGAGGTCCTCGTGCCGCCGGTAGTCCCTGCGAGGATCCAGGCCCGACAGCTGGTGGGGCAGCCCCCGGTGCGTGTGCAGGAGCCCAGACTCCTGGCTCTGCCTCTGGCCGGGCCAGCCCGGGTGCTGCGGCTGCGGCTGGGCGTGCAGGGGGTTCAGGCTGTAGGGGTCGTTGACGTGGGAGTAAGGATCTTGCGACTGGGGGTAGATAGGCTGGTAGGGCGGGGGGAAGTAGGGGGGCTGGAAGTCGGCATTGGGGGTGTGGGACAGCGGCGGGGCGCTCGTGTAGGGAGATTGACCTACAGTGCCCAGCTGGGGCAACCGTGCCGTCCCGTTGCTGGTGCCGTCGTGACGGTCCTGGAAGAGAGCGACAGGGAGAGAACGAGCAATCAGGCGTCGCGTTTCCGCTGCACACTAAATCCACTCGGCAAGGCTGCGTGGGAAACCGCCCATGCCCGTCCGCGGGCCGCTGCGAGACCTCGGCCCTTAGTGGTTCTTTTCAGAAAATTCTCCAGCAGTGAAACTGGCCCTTCCGCCAACGCAGGTTGTGCCAACGTGGGGGCATCAGCGGCTCTCCTTAGACGTTTCTTTCAAAGGGGGGAAAAGATGGAAAAGGGCCTCCGGAATACAGCCCGTGAAGCTGCAGAGTGAAACCTCCCTTAAGCAAAATGAACATTCCTACTAAATATTAAACAGCAGAAGCGGCCTTTTCTCTGTCCCCAGATTTGAACCTGCCTGCCACTGCGTTATTGTTTACCCTGTTCCGTTTATTTAGAGGGAAAAATCATACCTGTTCAAGGACTATTACCATTTCATGACTATTTAAATAGAAACATATTTCGTAGAGAGGCTGTGAGGAAAGCATACGTTTAAATTACCAGCTTAAAGAGGGTTTTAACTGCAGGTTGGGGGGCTATCTTTTCCGCTTCCTCAGTTAGGAGCCTTTTTCTGGACAGGGTCGATTTATGATAGGGATGGGAAGAGGAGGACGTCAAGTCAAGGTTTAAAATGGAAAGATTCAGTCTTACAGTGGGTTTAAAAGAGAGAGGTGCACCCCGGGGCGGAGGCCCCCGCCCCTTCCACCCCAGCCCCAAAGGGCAGAAGAACGCCTGACTTCTGTTCTTCTCTTGCAATTCGCTTGCAAAACAAGCGAACAGAGTTGATTCCAGGGAAGGCGAACCCTCGGAGGTTCAGTCTCGGGCCCCGAAGGTAAGAGGCACACCAGGCAGCGTTTTTTTTTTTCTTGCCGCTGGATTAAGCATCAAATGTTGAGAACATCTCGGGAACAAGTGAAGAGACGAGGAAATAAAGATGAACGTGGCGAGAAACACGCCTTGGGAAGTAGCGGCGAGGTAGGTCTGCGCGCCGGGAGAGGGCGAGCGGGGGCGGGGGTACCGTATTCGATCGAAGAAGGGAAAAGAGGGAGAGAAACAAGGACAGAGGGAAATGCAAACGGAAAGGCGGGTGGGGGGCTGAAGGAAAGCTGGGCGAGGAACCCGAGGTCTCGGGCCGCTCCGCAGCCCCAGGTTTTCAAGAGGAGGGAATTCCTAAGGAAACGGGGAGGGGGTGGGGATGGGACTCACCATAGCTGAAAAACTGTGAACTAACATCTGCGAAGAGTCTGGGGTAACGAGTCAGGGTGGAAAACAACAAGCAAGCCCGGAGAGCCCGGCTGCCCCGCCGCCCGAGCGGGCCCCACACAAAAGGCGCCGAGAGCCCCGCGCCACCCAGGACTCCGGTCACGGCGCCGCCGCTCCCCCGAGCGCAGGAGCCCCGCTCTGGTCCATCCGAACTTGAACCACCGATTCGAGCGGCGCCTTCAGCTGGTCCAACCCACGGTCTCTATCCGCCGCGATCGGGGAGGAATCAAAGTTCCTTAAAAAATGAAAAACCCCAAAAAGGGAAAAAGAAAAAAAATGTATGTGTGTCTGTGTGCGTGTGCGTGTTCCTTAATCCGTGTCTCCCCCTCTTTTCTGAGCGGCGGCTTCGCTTGAGCTTCTAATAACCGCGCTGGGCAGCGTTCCTGGAGCCTCCTAATAGCAGATATTCATGACTATTAATATTACACGAATACTTAATAAGGGAAGAATGCCTGGAAATCGAGCGTGAAGCGGAGAAGCAACTCGCGCCGGAGCCGGCTCTCAATGCAGTCCATTGACGGGAGCCTCAGTGTAGCAAATCGGAGGTGGGGAGAGGGAGCGCGAGAGACAAAAAGCGGGCGAGAGAGGGAGCGGGCGAGCGCGCGGGGGGCCGCGGCGCGGCGTCTGGCGAATCACAGGGAAGGGGCAACATTTTAAAAGGTTGCAGGGCAGGCAAAAGTGAAAGAGAAAGAGGGAGAGAGGGAGACCGAGGGAGAGCGCGCAGAGAGGGAGAATGTGTCTGCGTGCGTGTGTGAGAAAGAAAGTGTGGGCGCGAGAGAGGAGCCCGGAGTGGGGAGAGGGGAGGGAGGGAAGGAGGGAGAGCCCGAGAGGAGGAAGGGAGGGAGAGGGAGGGAGGGAGGGAAGGAGGGGGAGGGGGCCGAGTCGGAGCGCGCAGAGGGGGAGGCCGCGGGGGAGGGGGAGGGGGAGAGGAAGCGAGCGAGGACAATCAGACCTAAAAGGCTGGGGCAGACCTCGGGATGCCGCGGGGGCCGCGCGTCGCGGGCCGGAGCCGCCGGGGACCGCGTCCGGGCGTACGTCGGACTCTCGGCACCCGAGCTGTTGCCCGGCCCTCTTCGGCCGCGGGCTCCTCGGCTCCGCCGCCCGGCCTGGGGCTCGGGGTTCGGCCGCCGGCTGCCGCGCCGCTCCTCCATGGCCCCGCTCCCCGCCCGGGACCGGCCCTCGCCCGGGCCGCCCCTCCGGCTGCCGGCGGACCCCGGGGCCGGACTCCTTGCCGCAGCGGTCGCCCTGCCCTGGGCTCTCCGGGGTAGGGGCTCTGGGAGGGGGAGCCGGGACGAGGCCCGGGGCGCGCAGAGACGCGAGGCGGCCTAGCCCGGGCGCCGCTGGCACGGGCTCCCGGCGCAAACCCGTCCGACTGGCTGGGCCACTCCCGCCCGACGCCCACCCCCCACGCCCCCATGACACGGCTCGCTCTCTCCCAGCCACCGCTGCCAGTCTACCCGCCGGGTTGTCAGAACAAGCGGCACCTCGCCTCCTGCGTGTCCCTGCAGAGCCTGGCATAATTAGACAGCCCGGAGCCGGCTCGGAAACCCGAAATCCCTGCTCCGGCGCTCGCCCACCGCAAAGTTGTTGAAACAGCCTTAACTCTATTTATTCTCCTCTCCCTCCTCTCGCTTCTCATCTTTTTTGGTCTTGCTCACACAAACATGCACACGCGCCCGCACAGGGTCCCTCTCGGGGTGCAAGTTCATCGCCTCCCATCTGGGTCCCACAAGCGCCTGGCGCCGCGCAGAGCTTCGACCCCGCCCGCCGGGGACTCGGAGCCCGGGGCACACGGTTTCGGTCTCCGGGAAAGTGAACGCCGGAGCCTCTGGCCACAATCTGGGCTGGACAATCCACTCTGGGAGGCTTATGGGGCCTCAGTTTCACCTCCCCCGCCACCGGCTCGCAAAGGGACCCCCAGCCCTGAAAACAAAGCGACTGGTCGGACATGGAGTATCTGCGCCCCGCGCCGCGCAGGACAGGAGTCCCTAGAGAAGCATCCGTCCCCTTGGGATGTCACCCGGTGCCCCATCCACGGGGTGGGGGAGGGAGGGCCAAAAGGGAGGACCCGGGAAAGGGGAAAGATTTAAAATAGTCTCCAGAAAAGAGAGGAGGAAGGGGACACATGACACATTGTTCACATAAACCCAGGTTCTGATTTCAAGTGAAGACCCTCGCCGCTGCGCCCGCACAGACATCTACGCTTGACATTCCCAGCTCCAAAAGCCAAAAGGAAAGAAACAAGAAAAGAAAAAACAGTGAAAGCCGGGACTGTCACCTATTTACTTAGGTAATCTCCGGTCGCGGCCCTCTCCCCATCCCCCTCCCATGACTCATCCGCTCCTTTTAGCGGGGGTTGTAAGGGGGTTGAGGCAGCGGCCGCCAGGCCTGTTCCCAGCGCCTCCCGCCGGCTGCCCCAAGAAGCCGAGCTCCAGGGACCCTGGATTTTAAAATGGGCTCCGTCGCGGCGCTCTCTATCGGCCTGGCAGGCTCCCCGCACCAGAGGTTGTGGGCAGCCCCGCCAGGATTCCCACGGTCACGCAGACGAGTGCCCGGCGGCTGCAGGACAGATGCGGAGGGATCGGTCGGCCAGCAGGCTCCGAGCAGTGCACCCTCCCACCCCCACCCCGGGGATGCGCCTACCAAGTGGCTCAGGGAGAAGCTGCCAGAACTTCCTAAACAACACAGAGTACCTGGAACGAGCCCGGTCGCAGTTTGGGGGATAAGTGCTCCCAAACTGAACCCGCTCACTGGGAGGTGCAACTCAGTTCAGAGCGAAGTGTGCGAGCCCCTTCTCCAGATAGGGGGAAAAAAAAGCCTTTTAGAAAGCGTTGGGTGGGGGGACAGTAGGAAGGAAAGAATGAATAAATAAAAAAGGAATATTAAAGATCAGAGACAAAGTTAAAGAAGGAAAAGGGTTTTCTCTTTCCTTTCCTGGTGATGTGGGCCCTCACAAGCTCGTTGGAGAGACACGCAGAGTGCACAGACGCGTGCCCACTTGCCAGCAATTGCTTCAAAAGCCCACGCTCGTCTCTCTTAGCTCTACTCTTAGGCACAGTCTCAATTGGTCCGAAAGAAAAGGGGGAAAGCGGGACAGGGGGTTTGAAGGAGGGAAATGAAAGAAGGGAACGTCCTCATTCTCCCTCTCCAGCTTCTCCCCTGCGTTCTTCGGGCGAATCGGAGAGGCGGACGCTGCGCGGGGCAAAGTTTGTCCCACCCGCATTTCGCAGCTGGCTGCGAGGAGAGGAGGAGGAGCGGGAAGTAGAGCTCGGAGCCTGCGGCCGCGAGGAAGACTGAGCCAGCGCCGCGCTTACCTCGCAGTCCTCGTACTTGATATTATCCGTCAGTTTCCAAAGCATTTTCATGGATCGGCGTGAATGGATTTGCCCCCTCTCCACCTCGCACCCAAGTGGAGCTACTCTGGGTGAGCGCAAAGTGCCGGCTGCGGGCGGTGAGCGCAGGAGGAGGAGGAGGGCGAGGAGGAGGAGGAGGGCAAAAAGGAGGAGGAGGAGGAGGAGTGCGAGGAGGAGGAGGAGGAGGAGGGTGAGGAGGAGGAGGCGAGAAGGGAAAGAGCTCCCGTGTGCGCTCGGAGATCTCCCTCTAATGGTAGAAACTTTTCCCTTTTCCTGCTCTTTACCAACAGCCTAATCGCCTCATTAGCATATCAACAATAGTCCAATTGCTCGCCAGCACCACAATCTGCCGCCGGCCGCTCAGACCCAGGTATAAAGGCCTCTCCGAGCCGCGAACTTGCTCCTAGAGCGCACGCCTGCCGGTGAGCCCACGAAATCTCCCCTGAGCCCCGCCGCGCGCCTCTGCCCAGCGCCCCCGCCCCCAGGCCACCTCTCCTCTCCGTCTCCTCCTCGCCGGAGATGCCCCGGCAAAAGCCCGGAGCTGAGCAGGATCCGAGCGGCCGCACCTGGGACCCGACTATCAGCACCTCTGCCCCATCCCTGCCTCCATAAGCGACTCTGTCCTTCCGGCCCCGTCCAATTTTATTAGAAATTATCCCTTTCGCAATTAAACATAACCACCACGCCGAGACCAGCGAAGTCACTCCAGGATTTTTGCCCAACAAGGGATCGCCTCCGCTCGCGGCAGCCGACACCTCCGGCCGCAGCTCCCTGGGAGTTTTATTGGCTTCACGCTTTCCCCCCAGGTTGGAGATTTTGCCAAACGGCTTCAGTGGCTCGGCTGGGGTTTGCGATCCTTTAATTGCTGCATGTAAAATAAAAGGTGTACCCTGAAGAGGTTACTTGACAGCTCCAGGTGTTAAATGAGTTTCCTCTCATTTGTATGAAGGTAGGGCCGCCTGATAATTCAGCGTGGTACTTGGGCTAAGGGTTTCCTAGGTGCGACGTGGACAAGAATATAGAACTCCTATCGAGACTCACAGCCGCTTCTGGAGTTGAGCCGAAGTACCGACGTGTGTGCGCCATGTCATGCATGCATCAAAATAAATCGCTGGGAACCAACCCTTCGCTGTGTTAATCTGCTCCAGTTTTCCCAAGATTCCCCTTTTTAATTAAAGCAGGGAGAGTTCCTTCATGATTTGGTGCTGTTACTAACGCGGGCGCGCTCGCGGCGCAGTGCCCGGCTGGCGCGGAACCCGGAGGCCCGGGAGCCGCCCCCCGGTCCAGATCCGCCAGTCCAGGCTCTCCCGCTCCACTCAGGGGCCTGCTCGCCCCACCGGGGCATTATATATTTTTCTTCTGTAAAACAGAATTTTTTAAGAAAGAAAGAAAAAAAGATGTGATGTGATCCTTGGAAATATAGAGTAATTGATTTCTCCGGCTGAATGTCCTCATTTTTTTCTCCGTAAAAACATTCTTTCTTCCTCTGAATACTGCAAACTCCCCAACAACAGTAGGTCTCGCCTCAGAGGTGCTCTAGTAAGGACTTCTGATTCCGTCTGGGCCTGTTTCTTGCAAATCTCCAGGCCTCCCAGGTTTCTATAGTGCGTCCACGCAGTGGGTAGGGGCTGCGGCAAACCGGAGCATTCCCTAACAGGTGGAAGGAAGGCGAGAGGAGTGGGGACCCTCCCCCTCCCAAGCTGCCGAAAGGCGATTCTCCCTCCAAGAGGCCACAGCAAATTTCCCAAGCCAGGCAGAGTAGGCCGGAGGCCCTCCCAAAAAGTTAGGAAGAAGACCAGAGCTAAGAGAGGGATTTAGAACCGGAGGGCCGGCGAGCCCTGGGAGCTCCCCTACACTCCCTTTCCCCACCTAGACACCCGCACAGTCCCTTGGCTGAACCTAGCCCGAGGCTCGGCGCCGCACTCCGCCTGCAAAATGGTAAACTTCCAGCGCTGGCGCCGCGCACCCCGCGGGGCTGCCCAGGGGCCGCCGCCCAATGCAGAGGCTTGAAGTCGGGAGGTGGGCCCCCTGCGGGACCAACACCCTCCCAGTGGCGGCCGTAAGCCCCAGAGCGTGATCTGTAGGCCAGACCCTAGGCCTGAGAGCGTGGGACTTTACACCCCCAGACGTCGTCACAGTGTGCTTGGGAGAAAACTTAAGTTTCGCTTTCTTCCTATTTGTGGGTTGGGGAAGGCATCTAAGGGCCTTCAACTTCTCCACCCCCTCCCCTTGCTGCCCCGAGCCCCGCAGATCTCCTGCTCCGCACCCGCCGGGGCTGCTGAACTGTTGTTGTTTTCCCGCCGAGGGCGCCTTTGAGGTGCAGATCGGGGCCTGCGGGCTCCGCGCCGCCGCCCGCGGTCCGGGCGGGCGACCCAGTTGCCCCTGGAGCCAGCGGAGCCGCGGTAGAGTGAGCGTCATTGCATGTCAATGCTCCGGCCTCGCCGGGACCCCAGGACAGCAGCGCCAGGCCTGGGGGCAGGGGTCGGGGGTCCAGGCCTGATGTGGGGGTGGAGAGGGCCTTGGGGACAGAGCGAGTATCTGTGTGAGAGAGACACGAAGAGAAACAAAGAGACAACAAGGGGGCAGAATGATTCTATTTTCTTTGGTTGTCACCACCCAGTGGGCCCCAGGAGCCCAACAGGCCAAGCCCGGAGGATCCAGCCCCTCCAGGCCCCAGATCCGCCTGCTCCACCCGAGATCCAGGCTTCCCACCACTTGCCAAACTGTGAGCCCGCGAGATCCAGGCCCAGGGTTCACGCCTGTCCCCTTCAGGCTGGAATCTTACTGCTTCCGAACCTCAGTCGGCCCACTGGAGGCCCGGACCCAGGCCGAGTCTGCGCTCCGGGCGTTTTCTCACATGGAAAAATTCTGCTGCAAAGTTCGCCTGGCTTGGGGAGAAAACCGAAACCCCTGTGTGGGAGAGCTCCCCCAGTCTTCACCCTCCAGGGAAGAAGGGCCCTGAGGTCCACAGGGACAAGAAAGGGAAAGGTGTAGATTCCCAAGATTTGAGTTTGGTGTGGGATTTGCATCCTTAAACCACAAAGTTAGTCTAACTTTGGAGATGAAATTGCATTTACTTAGGTTTAACTGAAAGGAGGGATCTAAAAGAGCTCACGGTCGGTAAAAATAGTAAGTACAAGGAAAGAAAGAAATATCACAAGATGACTTCCTTTCCCCAACTCCAGAGAGTGTAGTGAGGACGGGACTCCTCTGAACTTTACTTCTCATGGCCTAAACCTGAAACAAACAAAAAAGAACTCGCCCCAGAAGGAACAGGGCCTCGACTTTTCCTTGGGAAAGTCGGGCATTTGGTTCGAATGGGCCACCGGGTTTTTAGGAACCTAGAATCTTGTCCTAACCAGGCCTCCGCTTGGCAAGGGCAAAAAGAAAGCCCCGCGGTTCCCATTATGAAATCAGCGACAGGGAGAGGCTACTATTCTCATCAACCTGGCTAGAGCCTCCCTGGTCCCTGTAGGGGAAATGTCTGGAAGGTGGAAAGAGAGCGCTGGACGAATGCTCCCATGGCCAGGATCGGGGTCCGGGATTCAGGGAGGGCAGGATCTGAGCCTCTCTGGCATTGTGGTGCCTGCGGCCTAGCAGGGCCAAGTTTGGGAGGCGTTGGCTTCAGCAAATTCTAGGCCTTCTGCCTTATCACTCACCACTCCAGTAACCCCCACCCGTAGCCCAAGCAGCGAAAACTGGCTTCAGGAAGAAGACTGAGTGAGAAGTTAAACTTTGTGCAAACTCTTTGAAGTATTCCCCTAAAAGAACACGTTTGCCGGCGCAACCCGTCCATTCGGACCCCTTTCCATTCTCTTCCACCAGGCAGGTCCCCAAAACTTGGAAACCCAAAGAGAGACAGGTGCACCAGAAACCCATCGCACGCGCGGCCCTTGCTGGAGTCTAGGGCAAGACCGGAGGCACAGAGAACAGGGAACCTTCCTCCCGGCGCACCGCACCCCCGCCCTGCGCCCTCCTCCCGCCTGAATTAGTCATCCACCCCAGTTTCTACTTGGGGTGTTGGGGAGATGGCTGTGGCGCAAACCACAAGTGACCCCCGGGGCCACCTGTGGAGCGTGCGCCGGACTTTGCCCAGCGCCCGGCCCGCCGGCGGCGCGCGTGGCCCCCAGCGCCGCGGCCACCGTCTGCGCCCGTTTTTCCTGTCCTCCTTCTCTCCTGGGAACCCTCCCGGGCGCTGCCAGGCGCGCCTCACCTACGACTCCGCTGCCCTGGGCCACGGCTCTTCCTCTCCGCCTCCCCCCGCCAGGCCCCCTCCCCCGCTCCACCCCCGCCCACCTCAAGCCCCAGCCAAGGCAAACCCCCGTACCTGCCAGTCCCCCATTTTGGCAAGTATGGACATCGCGGCTCGGCGCTCCTGGCGACAGATCCCCGCCGGGCATGGGCTGTAGGGCTCGGCCGGGCCCGCTCCCTGGAATCGCTTAGGCAAATCCTCCTTTTTTACCTGCTCACCAACATCTCACCTGGTCATAAAGAGCTGGGTTGCTACCTGCCGACGCATGCGCGCTAGCCCAGGAATTCACTCCGCCAGCCCTAATCCCAGCGCCTCTCGCAGAGCTGACCTGGGAAGTGATGGATTTATAGCCGCGGCAATCTCGCCATCAGCTCCAGCTTTTCCCAACAGCCCCAACCCGCTTTCCCGGTCAGTTCCTAGCTGGCAACCGAGGCAAACTGCCTGCTGGGGTGTGCTGGGAGCGCCGCGAGTGTGACCTGGCGTGTTTTCGCACTCAAGCAATGGGGGCATTTGCACGCTCTTCCCTTGGCTCTCTTCCCCTTCGGAACTTTGGAGCTGGGAGAGTCTCCACCCCGAGGGAAGGGCAAGGCCCGGAGACTGGGCCGGACCCCATGGGCGCCGAGCACCTGGAAGTACGCGGTGGGGCCAGATCCCTGTCCCGGCCTCCCCACCGGAGCACGAGGTTCACCCTCGCGGATCTGCGTCTGCAACCCCCAGGGCTGCTTCAGCGTCGGATCAAAGTGTTTCTCAATAGGTGAAGACGGTCACGATTCTGTTTTATTTCTGGCATTTAGGTTTAGTCTCCTGCCACCGCAGCAGAGTCAAACACACGCACGTACACACACTTGCACACTCACGTACTTACACTTCTGTTTAAGGTCCCCCCCCTTCTCACTCGCGCGATTCCCTGCCCCTCCGCCACTCCTCTTTGGCTTCCCAGATTTTCCATTAAAACTTTTTGAAGGGTGAATGGGGCCGCTGGTGGTTCTGGGATGGGCAACTGAGATTTGGACTGGGGTTTGCTTTCCCATGACAGATAAAATCACTTAAGTGATTTCACCACTGCTTCTAATTAGAAGGGAGCTTTCAAAGAAGCCACAGGATTTGGGGCTTCCGAGGAACTCACCTCCATAGGAACCACACCTGGCCGGGAGGGAGGCGAAGGTGAGGAGCTTAACCTTGGACTGTGCTGGCCCCATAACAGTGCCGGCCTCACTCTGGCAGTCACCTGGGCCTGGGACTCCTGGGACAGACCCAGTTACTTTCTCCAGTTGCCGTGGCTGGGCCTTCAAGAGAAACAACCGGTTTCAAATCATCTTCTCTGACATGTTAGGCAAATGTGAGCTAAAGGTCAGCTCTGTGCTGAGTAGCGAAAACTTGTCCCCACACCAAAACCTCCCCTTCTTAATCCCGCCCAAGAGCCTCTGTCCCTGGTGGCAGGCCCGAGTGGCCTTGCACCGTCCCGGCCCGCCCAAGGCTGGGTGCTGGTGTCTGTCTTAGGGGTTCCCGCGTCGCCTAGGTAGATTAACCGTCCCTGGGCTGCGGGGACTTTCATTCCGGAGCCGATGCTCTTGTTGATTTGGAACTTTCTTCGACCTGCCTTAGAACCTTGCTCAACTAGTTTGGGTTTCGTTTATAGGTGGTTGTTTTTCTTGCGAATTTTAAATAATAACTTAAACTATGGTGTTTTTAACCCATAAGCGTCTCTATTTAACTTCTCTGGTTTTTTTCCAGACTGTCGAAATAGTTTGATGAAAACCGAAGGGAAGCCTTCAAAGTGTGGGACATGCACAGAGGACGCGCCTGTAGCTCCTGCAAGATTCCGGAGGGAGGTGCTGTATTTCCTTAAAAATGTGCGGCCTCACTTCTCTGGGCATGGGTGGAAATGCTGGAGGGACCTAGGACTGCACAGGTTAGGCCAGGCCGCGTCCAGGAAGGACCGGCCGGCGTGTGTTAGGGCCAGGGTGGGGTGCAAAGAGCGTCACCTCCAATTTAGGTACTTTGGGGGTTGGGGGTGGGAGGTGAGGCAAAGCTGCTAGTGCACTTAAGAGCGAAGCTAAGCCGCGGAGCAGGATTGGATGAAAGTAGACAGGACAGAATTGGAAGCGAAGCAACCCAGGCCTTGGTCATGAGGGCCCTGGGTGTCCGCTCAGATGCCTGGGGCTGGGACCAGGGTTGGGGAGGGAAGGGGAAGGGATGTGAGGAATCCGGGAGCAGCCAGGAGCTAGAATTTACCTTTAGAGAACTACCGCCTGGGGTCCAAACTCAGTCGTTTACATTTACCGGCTGAATGATTTAGGATAAGTTACTGAACTTGTCCGATCCTCAGTTTACTCGTTTGTAAAATGGGTGATTGGTTGTGAGAATTTACCAGGAGAAGGCACGCAAAGTGCTTAGCACGGCACGCACGCTGTGCACTAGAGGCTGCTGAGCTGCTGAGGCCTGATCAAGGGCGTTCTACTCTGCCCCAAACCCCACCCCCATAGTCCCCGAGACCGGTTCAATTCTAGTTGGTGTCAACTCCATTGCTCCTTCCTGAGGCACACCACAGCCAGACGTGGTGGCCAATCGCACCTCCTGGGACTCCCTCCTCAGAACCCTCCTCTTTCGGAGTGTTCTCCCTCCCTCTTGCTCCCCATACACCTGCTTTGCCCCTTCTGGCTTTTCCCCACCTCGTCTTCCCCACTAGCTCTGGATTAGCTTGATTCTGCCGCCTCCAGGAGGGAGCCTAGGATGTGGGGTGTGGATGGGGGACAACTTCCAGCTTCACCCAGTGCCCAGGCTCCAGTCATCCACCCTAGTGAGCCAGCTGTGCCCAGGGCCAGGGCAGGTCCAAGGCCACTAACTGCTCTTGGCCACTGTTGGATCACCCAAGCAGTCTCCAGAACTGTGGCCTCAGGCCTCTTGAAAATCAGGAAACTTTGGTGTTCTCTCTCTCTCTCTCTCTCTCTTTCTCTCCCTGCCTGTTTCCGGTGCTGCCACCACAAAGCAAGTTCCAAAGCTAACAAGTCCCGGGACTCTCCGCCCAACGTCAGACTTTTCTGTACACTGCGCAGTGCCGATGCCCCGAGCTTTGGGAAAGAGCAGGAAGACTTGTCAGATTGCACGGAGCTACCAGCTTCAGATAATGCTGAGTTCAGGCTCTCTGAAGCCCCTGGTTTCCCAGAACAGCCGAGTGGCATCTATTACTATCCCATAATGCCCCCTGCCAGCTCCATCACCCCAAAATTACGGCAGGAACAATCTCTGCATTCACTCCACCCCAGAACCCACCTTTTCATTCATCGACAGGTGCCAAACCTCCAGGGCCCCCTTCTAGTTTCCTTAAGGCACTTGGAAATCTAGACTTGAGCAGTGGGTTAACTCGGAAGATCACTCCTGTAGTGGTGGCCCCGGCTTTGCCTTCACCTTAGAGAAAGAGTGATTACTGAGGAAGAATGAGTGGCCACTCACTGACCTCATGCCTCTTCCCCTACAGAGGCTCACCCTCCACGCCGTTGGGCCTGAGAGAGCTGAAGTCAATTTGGGGTCTTTCCCTCCGCGGCTAAGCTGGCACCCAGGCTCAGAGCAGGGGAGGGGAGGGCTGGACCACTCACGGGAAAGCGTCAAGGGGAACTGAATAGCCTCCTGCCACGCCAGGACTCGAGGCCTCCACCTTGAGTTCTCCAGCTGGATTAGGGCAAAGGAATAAGGTTACCAGTGACCACAGAAAAAAGAAGTCAAACCTGTTACCAAAGGTGCCCAGGGAAAGGCGGCCCGGCGACCCCAAGGTGCACCGGCTGCGGCACCTCCGCTTTCAATTGGGTATTCTTGGAGCAGTGGGTACAGGCCTGAGGTGTGCAGCAAGCCCGGAAGCCCAGAGGCCGTGAACCTAGAGATGCCCTGGAGGCCGGAGGATCGCCACCGCGCTGGGTCCCCTCCACAAGCGGCCTGGGTCCCTCCCGGCCCCAGGCGACAGGTGCAGCCGCAGCCTCGGCCGCCCGCTGTGCAAGGGCTGCCGCCACCGCGCACTGGTGCGGAACCACTATCGGAACGAGTTTGCGCTTCTGTTTACAAAGCAATCCTGCCATCAGAAGAGGAACAAAATCACCACTTATCACACCCTGTCATAAAGTAATCTGCCCCGGAGGGAAACCCTAGCAAAGGAGCGCGAGGAGTTAGTGTGCGTGCGCGCGCGTGCTTGTGTGTGTGTGTGTGTGTGTGTGTGTGTGTGTGTGTGTGTGTGTGTGTGTGTGTGTGTGCCTGCTCGAGCGCGGCTGGGGTGGGGGTGCAAAGGAAAGGGGAACTCTCCAAACTGTTTTCCAGGGAAAATCACTGGGACATGGAGTGTCCCTCCAGGCCGGGGAAAGACAGAGGGTAGCCTGCCCACTGGCTCGGGAGTGTGATAGGGGAGTCCAGGCTGGGACTTCCGCCTGGCACAGCGCTGAATTGCTTCCTGGCTCTTCGGAATCTGCACATCTGCAGCTCTGCCACTCCAATGTCTACTTCTCTAGTATTTTCAAAGACGTCCCAAAGTGCCCCCACTCCCAAATAGACGTGCAGAGAGGAAAAGGAGTGATTCTTGGAAACCTCGAGGTCCCTTTTGATCTCTTTCTCCTATGGGGTCACTGCACAGCCCAAAGGATAATCTTCAGGGATTCCTAGCCAGTGGGGGAGGGTTTTGCTCCACTTAACACCCACGTGCCCCCTCTTGCACTTGTTCCTGGAGGGGGAGAAGTTAGGCCATGTGTGGTAGTACCCGCCAAACGGCCAGGAAATGGGGGAAAGACAGAAGTCTTGGGAATAATCCTGTGAGGACCCAGTCTCCTGGGTTATTATCTCCATCACTGTCCTGGCTGGTTTAGAATGAGGGGAGAGGCCCTTCAGGCAGCCAGACCCATTCACAGCAGGGTACCTCTGGGGGTCCTCTGGGAGGCAGGTGCCTCTGCCCCTCCTGCTGCCCTTGGAAGTGTGAAAAGAACAAGCTTCACCACCCTCACCCTTACGTGGCCTTTTCCCTTCAGTTGTCCACTGTGAAGACCTTCCTAGTCTTGGTCTTGGTAATTCAATTCTTGCTATAACCAGAGTTTGGGTTTCAGCATGAGTGGTCCTGGACGTTCAATACTGCTCCCCCTGCCCCTCACTCTTACAGCCAAGTGAGTGAGATTTCCCTGCAGCCAATATTAATGTAGTAGGTCAGCATTTGGCAAGTTTGGATACAAGTGCCTGTGATCCAGTCTGGATTTGGGACTCTCAGCCTCCATAACTCCAGCCTGAGAAGTCTCCAATCACCAACCCTGAGAAATCACTTTGGCTCTTAATGGGATATATTGAGCCCCGATGGCTGAAGGGGCTACCATACAGGGCAGGCAGAATTATCAATGTTAAATTCTCACTGGCATTTTTAAGGCCTTGGAGGGGAACTGTTTCACCCTTTATCATTCCTGTACGGTCGATGAGAGCGGAGAGCCAATGTCATACCTGTGTCACTGGCGAGACAGTTGTAAGGTGAGGATCGGGAAGCTAGATCCAAAGCCAGCAAAATCACCAAGAGCAGGATGGGAGAAGGTCCACGTCCCCAGTCCCCCGACAAAAGTTGTCTGGGGCAGTGAATGCCTTAGGGCAATGGTATTCAAACTTGGCTGTGTATTAGGATTACCTAAAAAGTTTTAATATCTTTATGCCCACGTGGCACCCAAATCAATTGAATCAGAACTTCTGAGGGTGGGACCCAAGCATAAATATTTTTTAAACTATCCCAGGTGATTTCAAAGTGCAGCCAGATTTTAAGAACCAATGTCTTAGGGCGGTGGTTCTCAAAGTGAGGGCCGGGGACCAGCCTGATCAGCATCACCTGGGAACTTATTAGAAATGCAAATTCTCAGAGCGGTATTAGCTCTACTGATAACTGAATGTGCGGCCTGGGCAGGAGTATGGTAGCCAGCACCCCATCCCCCAGCGACGCCAGAGTACTCTCAAATTGGAGAACCGCTGGCCTAGGGAAATGTACGCCTCTATCTGAGGCAGAGTTTGGGGACTGACTTTGTAATCTGCAGCCATTCTTCATCTTCCTCCTTGTGAAAAACGTAAGACCCCAGCTTTGCTTGAGCAGTTTGGGGGAAAACAGGGCTTGTCTCAGCCCTAGGTATGGCGAGGTCTAAATCTCTCAAGCAACTTGCACTAGAATTAACCAACTTCAGAACAGGTTCAACATCACGCCCAAAGCGCCTGCAAGCGCCCAGCGTCCACCGCCTCTCTCGGCGGCGTCGGCTGTTTTCGCTGGATACAGGTTTAGAGCCACACCTGGGTTTTTCTTGGGGCCAGATGTAACTTTCACTCCACCTCTGAGCTCTGGGCTTCCTTTTCTTCCCAAGGCTTCCCGCCTCCACCCTTTCTCTCCCTGCTTCCCAACTCCTCGAACACTCCTGCGCGTCTCAGCCTCACTCGCCCAGGCCACGTGCCTGGGACTGGTCCTCAGAATCTCAATTCCGAAAACCGCGAATCCTCCAGTCGCCGACTTTTTCCTGAATCGGGAGAGGGACGTCTCCGCCCTCCACTCCATCCTACCCCCAGACTCGTCGGGTTAGGGTCTCCGATCACGTGCGCGCCCCGTCTCAGCGCCCTTCCCGACCCTCGCCCCGAGGGTAAGTTCGCAACAGTTGGACCTTAAGGGGCTGGGCTCTCTGGGGAGTGGCTCCGGGTCAGTACTGGCCGCAGGCTCGCACCCCGCGGGCGCGCCCGGCTTTCAGGGCTCCACTCGCCGCCGCTGTCCCTCCGGCCGTGAAATCTAGAGGAGGGTGTGCGCCCGGGTGGAGCCTGATCACCTTTCGGGCTGCAGATCAGTGTGTCTCCTTGCAAACGGCGGCATTTGGGCAAACAAGTGGGCGTCGCTGCGGGGCGGCGTGAGGGGACGCGCGGGGGCAGCGGGCGAGCCGCGAGCTCGGGCTCCCGCCGCCGCCGCCCCTCCGCGCGGCCGCCGGGGGGTCCGGGCCCCGCCGGGCGATCTGTCCCCGCCGCGCGCGGGCCTCGGTGGGCAGGGCGCTGTGGCGCCGAACCCCGGCAGCCCGGGGGCGGGGGAGCCGATGGGGCTCATCCCATTCGGAATTTAGCGGCCGGGGGAGACAGAGGGTCTCCTAAACTGATGCAAGTCTCCTGGGAGCCTGGGAAGGACGTCTCCAACTTTCTGCCACGCAAACCTCGGCGGTCGCAAGGGCTGTTCCGGCTCCCTTCGTGCAGGTCCTTAAAGTTCGCCCCATTCCATCGCCCGCTGCCCGGAGGGGTCCCGGGTGGTGGACGGACTCAGACGAGGCTCTGCTTACTTTCAGTTTGTCTTAGTTGCCTAATGGCGGGACAGGCTGCAATGCGTGCTCTGAGATTTTCTCAAGGATCTGTCACTTTCGTGTAGAAATAGGAGATCAGGCCTTCCTTTAAAAAGCGGAGACCACTCGCTTTGCCTTTTCCGCCCTCCTAAAGGAAGCTCCCGAGGCTGTGCACTACGGGAGCCGCAGACACCAGACGCCACTGCTTTTTCAAGCGACCGCAGACTTTAAAGGAGCAAAAGTCGGTTGCCATTAAAACCTATCAGGCTTCCATGTTTTCATGTCTTGTCATTTCTTAATGATGCAGCCTTACTGCTTTTGCACAGGGTGCTGAAGGACCAGCACCGCGAGAAGGGGCTTTGCTCGGCGTGTTTTGAGGCTGTGCAAGATTATTATCAAGTATCTCAAAATAACAGGCCAGCCTCCTCTGGATTTACAGTTACATAGTCAAAAATCAAAGATGCAAGTACCTTGCTTCAAGGGTCTAGTGAGGGTTTGTTTGTTTTTTGTCATTGATCTTTTTCTTTTTAAATAAAATATTACTTAACACTGTTCTGGAATCTTGGGGAGGCATTGTTTCAATAATGTGTTTTTCTGTACTTATTTCAACATTGCAAGTTGCATTCGACAGTTAAGTTGACAATTTAACAAGGCCAGATCAAACATATAAGGGTTTTTTTTTAAATTGACGTGGCACATATCACTTCATCTGTTTCCAAATTCAAAATTTATTCTGAATCTTACAATGTAAATTATATGAACAGTCTTCCTAATTAGATCATTTCAGCCCCCACGTTGTGGGTATAAGAATTATACAATTTTCCTCTGAAGTGTGGTGCTGAGAAGAATGAAAAGGAAGTTTTTTTCTTGGGAAGTGATTGAAAACAAACACTAGAACCTGGTCATTTACCTACACACCTCCCTTTCTGACTTGACTCTCCCCTTTGACAATTACTAGTTAACATACCAAAGGGACAGGGTACTAAGTTAACTGCGGGCTTCAGTTTAAATATTTTATTTCTAACTTTGAAAAACTAGTTTTCATTTGCCTCAGGAACTTTTAAAGGTGAAGTTGTCCGGACACTTAGTTGAACAAAGACTCAGGAAACAATAGCATTGGACAGCTATCTGAATGTTTTAATTTCCAGTTATCTTAATTTTTTTAAATTTTCAAACGACAGTTTGAATGACCCTCTCAAGTGTATTGCAGAAAGGATAAGTACCTAAAAACTGTTTCAATACATATGTTTCTCCTTTCATTGTTGGAGCACTCAAGCTACCAATGTATAAAATACATGTTAAGTAAAATATGTAAAAAAAAAAAAAAAGACATACTCAGTTTATATATTCTTATTGCATTCAAATATTTATACAAAAAAGACCCCAGGATATTGAAAGAGTTTAAACATCCTTTTTTCTTTTTCTTACACTACTAGAAAGAGAAGCTCACATAGCAAAACTTCTTCAAACAATGGGATTTCCTGGCCTTGGCAGTTCCCGTGTGTCCCACTGCCGGCTCTAGAGAGGGGAGATCTGACTTGTGATGTTCAAAGGCAGCTGGGCTCACATTTCCCAAAGAGAGAGAACTCAGTATGCTTTCCACAGTTCTACCGTGAGGAAGAAACCATAAGAATTACTCAATTTTAGAGCCATAGTGCTCTCATCATAATGCGGCTCACCGTAAATGTATGCAGTCTGAGCCCAGAAGAGGTGTCTCCTGAGCCCAGCACCACTCAGCATGTTAACAGCCAAGCGAGTCAGAACTAGGTTCCCAGGCTGTGTATGTGTGTGTGTGGCGGGGCTGGGCGGGGGTGGGGAGTCTCCCCACCACACCTGTTCTCTACTGAGTTAGTCCACGATACTGTGTCCTGGAATGTGTTCAGAATTAAAGGCCTGATTTTTAATTATTTTATATCCTTTTGACTAAATGTTTGAAAATCCAAGCATCCGATCTGCTATAAAGGGGTTAAAGTTAAATATGACCATCCATTGTTAATTGCAGATAGGAGACAATCAATGGTGATTGAAATGACCTCCAAAGCCTTGATGCTGGAAGATGCTGGAGCTATGAGTCTTGGGTCTAATGGTGATGGTTTCCCATGAATGAGCTCAGCCTCCACCGAAATCACAAGATAGCCAGAAAATGTAAACGTCTAATCTGAACAGGCCTGCAGTTCCCTGTCTCTTGAACATTGTCTAGACACATGGCTGATATTTTATGGCACAAAATTCCAGTATAATAATTCCACTTTAAATAACAAGTGATGGTAGGAAAGAAGGAACAATCCTTAAGAAGTGACTCTTTGGGAATTACCAGCACTGATAAGAAACAACTGATGGCAAGAAAGAAGACGTCAAATGAGTGGGAAAATTAAAAACAGAAGTAACCACCGAAAGACAATGTTTTATTCATCAGTAATCATAACAAGGAAAATGGGTTATGCTAGTAGCTAAAGTAAATCGTCACCAGTAAGTGCTTCTGTACCTATTCCTGTCGGTGTGACACAAAATCTCAGTAACTTCTATAAGGAAGGTGTGACTCTATTAATAAACACTCAGAAGACACACTTTCTACTTATAAGAAGTGCTTTTCATAATCTCTTAGCAGTGGCATATTTGGAAGCAAAACTGGATCACGGTGATGACCACTTCCTCTGAAATCCCCAATACCACATTGTAGCGTGTGGATCATAAGCAATCTTAATACCACCAAATAAACAAACCTCCAAACTCCAACAATCCCATTTCCAAACATTTTCTGAATGTATATATATGGCCTGCACAAGTTCAAAGTGGAATTTTTTTTTCCTAAACATTTGCTGCCCCCATGTGTCCCTTTAGAAAACTGAGTCTTAAGGCTAAATCATGTTTAGATAGCATCTCCTATACAGTTTAGATACACAGAACTACAGTCAGAGAAACTCTAATTATCGTAAGCACCAAAGACAGGGCAGGAGAGAGGTAGAGAAAAGGTCTAACTTTTTCCAGACTTCTGATGTAATCTCTAGTAATTGCATAACTTCTCTCTGCCTCCGTCTCTCCTAATATTAAAATGGGTGGCAGGTTGGCAAGATAGAGAGAGTGTGGGAGCCAGATTTTTCCTAAGATCCTATTTAATCTAGTATTTGGTCAGTCTCATTGAGGATGATAAAACAGAAGTAGGAAAGACTAGTTATCCCATTTCTGGCTAAGTAGTCAATTTGGAGGTGGGCCCAAAACTCAGGAATGAATTTCCTGTTTCATCATTGAAAGCCATTACCTTGGCCTTCTGTCATCTTGACAAACCTGCTTCTCAATGTCTGAGTAGCTCTGAGCCTAAGAGACAAGGAGGAATTCATTTTCTTTAATGGCCAGTGAGTGTGCCGTAAACTGCTTGTGACTTCAAAAGTGAAAATCATCGTCAGTGTTTATAATGTGTATCAGTAACAGGTGCTTCTACAGCTCTGACTAGTTCTTAAATTTTCTCTGTAACGCCATGATCCACCTAGCAAAGCCATTCTCGCCTTACTTCCTTGATAACAGAACTCCAGTTTTGCTCAGTTATCAGGTAACCCAACCACATGACTCAAGAAGGGCTGGTCCCTCCCTTACCCAAGGGGATGAATCTTGATTCATTTAAGAATTAGACTGTTCACTGGTTCTCACCCCTCACTCTTTTCTTGTACTCAGAAGACATGCTCCATCCATGTTTACTGTTACTATTTTAAAAATTATTATTGAGGTATAATTGACATACACTATTATATTACTTTCGGGTGTACAACATAATGATTTGATATTTCTATGTATTGTGAAATGATCCTCATGATAAGTCTAGTTAATATCATCACCATTCATGGTTACACATTGTTTTCTTGTGCTGAGAACTTTTAAGATCTACTCTCTTATCAACTTTCAAAGATGCAATACAGTACCATTTAGTCACCATGCTGTGTATTACATCTCCAGGCCTTTTATTTTATAACTGAAAGTTTGTACCTTCTGTCCCTCTCCACCCATTTCACCCACCCACCCCCACCACCTGCTCTGTTAACCACCAGCCTCGTCTCTGTATGTGTGAGCTCTTTTTGTTTGTTTGTTTGTTTTTTAGATTCTACTTATAAGTGAGATCATATGGTATCTGTCTTTCTTTGTCTGGTGGCACTTAGCATAATGCCCTCAAGGTCCATCCAGTTTGATGCAAACGGCAAGATTTCCCTTTTTATGACTGAATAATATTCTATTTATAATAATAACTTGATAAATGAACAATATCAATTTTTAAATATCAAATTTTCTTTATCCACTCATCAATAGATGGACGCTTAGGTTATTTTCATATCTTGGCTGTTGTAAATAATGCTGTAATCAACATGAGGGTGCAGATATCTTTTCAAGTTAGTTTTTTAGATTTCTTCGAATGAATACCCAGAAATGGAACTGCTGAGTCATATGGTAGTTATATTTTTAATTTTTTGAAGGACCTTCATACTGTTTTCCATAGTGGCTACACCAATTGACATTTCCACCAACAGTGTACAAGGGTTTTCTTATCTCCACATTCTTGCCAGCATGTGTTATTTCTTGTCTTTTGGATAATAGCCATTCTAATTGGTGAAGCCCTCTCTGTTCATCAGAATCTTCTGGGGAGCTCTATGAAAATACTGATGCCCAGGCCCACCTCCAAAGATTCTCGTTTATTGGTCTACAGTTTGACAGTTTTTGAAAACTCCCCAAGGGATGTTTTTGTGCAGCCTCGGTTGAGAATCATTTATTGAAGCCATTTATGATCAGTTCACTTCCTTCTCTGGTGATTGATTTAGGACGAAGCACTTGATGCAATTTTCAGTCTTATAAAGAAAAATCTGATTAGGGATGGGGAATCTTGGATAATTTTCCTTACTCTTAGAAAGGAACAGAAATTAAGGTTATGTCCTTATCTTCATTTCTAGATTTTGGTTGTTACCGTGGGAGACATAAAGGATGGGATATCTGGAACTGCTGCAGCCAGCTTGTGACCCTGAAGGCAGCTCCCACATGCAAGGTATAGCAGAATGGAAAGAAGGAAAGAATAATAGGTCTTTGAGCCTTTTTTTTTTAAGATGCTAAATTAATTGACTCTGTAATATCCTACCTCAGAACTTATTTGAGCATGTGAGTAAAAGGCATTTAGTTTAGTTGGACCCCAAGTTGTCCTAACTAATATGCTGATAGTTCTGAAAAAAATAGGCCCACATATTTTTAATTGGGTTCCTCAAACTATATCCTTGGAACATCTGGGATTCCATGGGGTTTTGCTAGTATTCTATAGGGATATTTTGTAAGTGGGATTTTGTATGGCTGTGTACATTCATATAGTAAAATGTGTAAGGATATAATTTCAGAACATCATTTCTTTCACTTCATTGGCAAACCAAAGCAGCACAATCATTTGTAAATATAAAACAAGGACTGGGGCAGAGATAACCTACAAGTGGGAATTTTATTATTTGACCTGGGTAAAATTAAATGTAAAAAGGAAACAGATTTGTCCTACAATTCATACAACATTAATTCCTAAACTGTCATAGTATGTACAATTGTTATTTTTTATCACACACCATCGTCTTCTGTGCGACCATTAGTGATATAAACTTTATTACCACTTGACTTAAACACATAAATCATTAAGATTTTACCATCATATTAAGGTTTTCTGATTTTTTTTAATGATTACTTAGCTTTAGTGATCAAAATGCTTAAAAACTGTACTCAAATCTGGTTTCCTTTTAAAGAGGTGCTTTTGAGGTCTTCTTTATTATTTTTATCTTTTGTTATCATTTTCATCACTAATGTTCACGTCACCACTTGATGTAACATGAAATCCTTTACCTCTTTTCCTTTGTGTTTTATTCTTTCCACTTGTGAAACATTGATGCAATAGATATGCATTTAATGCATGGGATTCCAAGTCATACTCAGATTTATGAGCCCTACTTTGAGTATCATATGCTAGTGCTAGAATATTAATATACTAGCATACTATGCCTGGTAAAGCAACCTGATAAATGATTGTACCCTTAGGTGCTTGGAGGAACTTGACTCTAGTCTAGCATTCTTGTTATTACCACATGGGTCTTGCTATGTGAATTATATGCATGTGCACCCTCACTTGTGTGGGTATATATAAGGGAGTTTTGACTTTTAGTCTGATCACTAACTAAACTATTAACTATCACTACTATAAACTATAAACTACTAACTATGACAACACTAAACTTAAAAATTCAAACCCCATATATACAATGGAATATTACTTAGCCATAAAAAAGAAGAAAATAATGCCACTTGCAGCAACATGGATGGACCTACAGATTATCACATTAAGTGAAGCAAGCCAGACAGAGAAAGACAAATATCATATGATATCACTTATATGTGGACTTTAAAAAAAATGATACACATTTTATTTACAAACCAAAAATAGACTCATGGACATAGAAAACAAACTATGGTTACCAAAAGGGAAAGGGCAGGGGAGGGATAAATTAGAAGTTTGGGATTAACAGATACACTATATTACTCTATATAAAATAGATAAACAACAAGGAGCTACCGGACAGCACAGGGAGCTATATTCAGTTTCTTCTAATAACATATCATGGAAAAGAATCTGAAAAGAAAAAGTACATATATGTATGTATATGTATAACTGAATTGCTTTGCTGTACACCTAAAACTAACATTGTAAATCAACTGCACTTCAATAAAAAATAAGATTTAAAAATTAACTAATTAATTAATTTAAAAAATTCAAATCCCAAAGGCAGGAAGGGCAACATTTCAGGTTAACTTAGGTGGATTTTCAAACATTTTCTCCATTAACAGGTAGCCGAACAGCTAACCTAATAGAAAACAGATTTATGGTGTAGAAAATATCCATGTGTCCTCCTTACCTAAATACTAATCGTTCTGTTACTTGATTTCTTTCTGTGTACCAAGAAACCAGTGAAACTTATAGACATTATTAGCAACTATCAGCAGGGTATGTGTTACGAATCTTGGATCTGTGTCCTTAGAGCAGGATGCAGAGTGACAGGCGAGAAGTAATCACGTTCAGAGCCTCAGCGCAGTTTGGTGGAGGAGCGAAGCGCCAGGGAACCTATCCTTCATCACGGGGTTCCGTCACTTCTACAGCATTTCTCTAAAGTCAGTCCCCATTCCCAGGCCATGTTATTCTTTCTCAAAGCCACGTGATCCGTTTACATGTAACACACATATCCTTCTAAAAACTGCTACTGTAACAGGTAAGGCCATGCTCAGTCGACTGTGTTTTGGATTGTTGAGGGGGTTTTGAGTTGCACGGGATAAAGGAAAGAGACCCAGACCAGAACTGGAAGAATGGGATTCTGGTGTCAGCCTCACCACGAGCCACCTGTACATCCTTGGGCAAGCTGCTTCGTGTCTCCAGGTCACACTTCCCAACTTGTAAACAGGAGTGTCTATCCGATTATCTCTGAGGCGCCTTCCAGGTCTCAAATGCCCCTTGAGTCAGAGTCATGTATCTGTCAGATGAGTTCCAAAACAACACAGCCTAGAAACAAGGGTTCTAGAAATGAAACATACAACTAAGAAACCTCAAGTCACAAGACCAGAAGACCTTGCCTAATGTATTTCACCACCTTCAGTGGAACCTAAGTGAGTAAACAATTTGGCACATCTGAGAGTCAATCCTATTTAAGATTCATCATTATTAGGCAAAACATTTTCATCTGTTTGTGTTTCACTCTGTACCCTAACTTATAAAATCCAGATAACTTCAGCCCGATATGGAGATAATGTGCCATTTTAATCACATTATGAGCTTCATTGAAGAGAGCTATATAAACACTTGCCAATAATATTCAGGGATATCATAAAAATTATGACATTTCCTTAAGGCAACTGATTCATACAAGCCTATGAATGGATTATATACAATAATCTTTACAGGCAAATCTGCTATTGTATTTAAAGAAGAAAAGGACTAGCTCTAAAATGCTATTCATTGTCTACAAAATCCTCTAAGCATAGGAGAATATTGCATTTTGGTGTCTATACACACAAAAGTCAGATTAACAAATACATTTATTTTAGTCATAGATTCCTGGGCCAGGAAGACAGCAAGGAGCTGACCCACCCTTCCTTTTGTCCTTCTACACTGTGATGGTAAAAATCAACAAATGTAGACACTACCCTATTTCCAATATCCCTGGAGATTTGATTGTTTTTCTTTATTCAGCTTATTGCAATGCTTGAGAATCTTCAATGTCTGATCACTTTTTTAAAATTTTCATCTAATCCTTTATATAGTAGTTTACATCTAATTTTTCTTCTTTTTCTCTGTGTGAGATGTAGACAGCTGCTGAATTGTCCTTGGCACAGTAACCTGTCTCATTCTCGGTAATTATCTTGAGGTGAGGCAAGGTTCTTTCCTTTATTCCCCTTCCTACTTGCTTAGTGTCTTCCATGTGCCCTACACTGTTCTAGATCTGGGGGCTAGAACAGTGAAAATATAGGTCAAAAATCTCTGCCCCTGTGGAGTTTCTATTCTAGAGGAAGGGAACAGACAATACACAAGTAAAATACACAGTATGTTAGGTAATGGTATGGGATAAAGGGAAGTACAAATGAAGAGAGGGAGTTAGGAGGCCCTGGGGAACTGTGATTTATAACTCAGATGGGGATGTCCCACAGGATAAGGTGACTCAAAAGTCCCTCAGCTCAAGAAAATATTCCAGGTAGAGAAATCAGCGAGTGCAAAAGCCCTGAGGCAGCGACATGACTGGCCGATGCGGTTGGGGTAGGAGAGCAAAGGAAAGAGTGAAAACAGATCAGGCCAGAAAGAAACTGAGAAATGGTGGGGGCTGGGAGGATAGAGGTGCACCTAGTGAAGGACCTCATGAGCCATCAGAAAGATTAGCTTCTCCTCTGAGGTAGACCACTGGGGGCGTTCGAGACAAAGAATGACGTGCTCTGACTCATATCTTAACAGGATGCCTTGGCGGCTGTGTCACTGTTGGGGCACAAGCGTGGAGGCAGGAAAACCAGTTTGGAGGCTGTAGTAATTACCCGGAGCCTGGCTGAGATCACCTGGGAGTGCTTGCAGGTACGCAGGGAAGAGGCTCGAGACTCGAGCCCTGTGGTCCTCCAGTGTTCCGCGTCAAAGAGAGGCAGGGACACCATCAAAACAGCTGAGAAAGGAACCACCAGAGAAGTAGGAGGAAAGCCACTGAGCATGGACTCTGGAAGCCAAGTTTCCAGAAGAGGGAGTGAACCACTGAGTCAAGTCTGCTAATGGGATGAGCTCAGTGAAGACAGAAAGCGGCCCCGTGGCTGTAGCCGCATGGAGGTCACTGTCTGTGGAACCAGCAGGGACGTCGCAGTCAGGGAGCCCTCCGGGTTTCGCCAGATTCACTACATGAAAAGCCTGGATACTGTTAAGCAATCTGCTTATCCCTTTGACCCGCAGTGCTCTCCTTGGTCAAACAGGTACCATAATTCCTACCTCAGGGTGGTGAGGACTTAAAGAGATAATATTAGAGAAGCCTGTGAGTCAGCTCGGACTGCCATACAAAGTACCGCAGACTGGGCGACTTAAATAACACAGATGTACTTTGTCACACTCTGGAGGCTGGAAGTCCAAGACTGAGGTGCCAATCAGGGTTGGTGTCTGGTGACACCTCTCTTCCTGGCTTACAGACTGCCACCTTCTTGCTCTGCCCTCACATGGCCTTTCCTCTGTGTGCCCTTGGAGAGAGAGAAATCTGTGGTGTCTCTTCCTCTTACAGGAACACCAGTCCGAATAGGTTAGCCCCCCTTCCCATGACCTCATTTAACCTTAATTATCTCCCTAAAGGCCCCGTCTCCAAATGCATCACACTGGGACGTAAGGGCTTCAGCGTATGAATTGTCAGGGGGAGGGGCACAGTTCAGTCCATTACAAACCCCTGAGCACTCGATAGTGCCCAGAAATGTTCAGTAATTCCAGTGACTATATTATTGTTGTTTGTGTAATTACCACTTGAAGGATTTTCTTATTTTTATAATTTAAAGCATAATATATAATAAAATACACATTCAATTTTTTACATTGAAGTATAATTGGTTTACATTATGTTTGTTTCAGGTGTACAACATAGTGATTCAATATTTTTATAGGTTATACTCCATTTAAAGTTATTACAAAATAATGACTACATTTCCCTGTGTTGTACAATATATTCTGGTTGCTTATTTATTTTATACATAGTATTTTGTATCTTGTATTCCCCTACCCCTGTCTTGCCCCTCCCCTCTTCCTTCTCACCATTGGTGACCACTGTAGATGTTTTCTATATCTGTGAGCCTGTCTCTGTTTTGTTACATGTATTTGCTTTATTTTTGAGATTCCACATATAAGTGATAACATGGACTATTTGTGTCTTATTTCACTAAGCGTAGTTCCTTCTAGGTCCATCCACATTGTTGCAAATGAAGAATTTCATTCTTTTTTATGGCTGAGTACACACATTCAAACTTCATTTAGAAATTAAAAAAAAAAAATCTAACTTGCGCAACAAGTTTTAACGAACATCTTGAAAAGAAACGTTCATTTTTAAGAAGAAAGTTGGCTAATACTGCCATCTGCTGGAATTTTGTTCAGAGCTCATTAGTTCCATTCTTGTCAATTTTTTATGTTGCCATGCTTTTTTTTTTTTTTTTCTCTTTTTAATGAGTGTAAAATTGGATGATTTGTTCTCAATTTAGTCCCACTAAAAGTATTCTAAGTAATACGGGAAGATTTTAATGTGGTAAATTTGGCCTTTTTTAATTCCAGCATCCATTCTGAATTTGACAAAGGTAAGTTGTGGACAGGGAAGCATAGATGGAAAAGCTCTGCTTCTGGAGACAAATAAAAATAGCATCAGTATTAGGTTAATGTTTATCTCTCATTTAAAATCTGCTTGGTGCTCCGTCGCACTTAATCCGTGAACAAAGAGTGCTGGTCTGAAGAGCCTGGCAGTGGACAATGAGGTTTCAAACCTTAAGTTGACAACGTTCGCCTGCTGATTCTGAGGGCCAAGTTCCAACAGGCAGAGTTGGTTTACATGGCTGTGTGGGAGTGCGCGCTCAGGCTCAAAAGAGAAATGCAAGTGACACTGTAGCACCAAACTATAGTAATGTTGTTGGGTGAGCATAAACGGGCATTCTCTTCCTTCACTGGGAAAAATACAAGATGGCATGGCCTCTGTGTGAAATGAATCCAAGTACGTACATAGCCTTTAACCTAGTCATTCTGCTTGTCAGAATTTATCCTACAGCTGCAGCTGCAAGTACACTAGACGATGCGTAGATACAGTGTATCATCTTTTAATATAGCAAAGACTGGAAACAATCTAAATGCTATCAATAAGACACTGTTTAAATAAATTATGGTACAGTCATACAAAGGAATACAGTACAGCCATTAAAAAGTATGAGGCAGTTCGCTATACACTGATGTGAATGAATTTCCAAGATTCATTGTTAAGGGGAAAAAAGAAAAGTACAGAGCACTATGTAGGGTGTACACATCTGTTAAGAATTGTCTTTTGCTACAAATGTCAGAAACCTCATAATAGTGGTTTAAGCTGTTTCTCTTGCCCATAAAAAAAAAAAATCCAGAAATACACAGGTCATAACTTTTCAGGAGACTTGATGATCCTCAGAACCCAGCTTCCTTTATCTTGTTCTGTCATCCAGAGTGGACTGTTTCATAGTCCAAGAAGGCTGCTCAAGCTCCAGTCATCAAGTACACATTCCAGCCAGCAGGAAGGAGGAAGATTTTCGAGAAGTGTAACATACACTTGGGCTTCCATTCCAGTATGTAGAACTTAGGTTACAAAGCCAAATAATTAGGTAAAAGAAAGCCTGTGAAATGCAGGTTTTTTTTTTTTTAACTCAACAGCAATGAGCAGCCCCAGTAAATTTGGAGTACTGTTACAAGAGGAGTGGGACAGTGGCTGTTGGCACTTGCAACCTCTACCATAGTATGCTTACATTTATGTGGTGAGGTGGGGCATAAGTAATTTGTGTATGTATTTGTTTGGAAAATCTTGTAATATTGAGAAATACACAAGTGCCTAATAGCAATATTGTCTTCGCAAAGAGCTGGATGACTGAGAGAAAAGCGAGGAACAGAAGTCATTTTTGCAATTTACCATTTTTTAATATTTTGAACTGTATAGTATGTCCCTGTATTTTCTATAGAAAAAAATATAATGTAAAAGGTATCAGCTAACATTACTGTAGCAATCATGTTGCAATATACAAATATCAAACCAACACCTTGGACACCTCAAACAGATTCAGTGTTATATGTCAATTATATCGAAAAGAAAAAAAGAAAAGAAAAGAAAAGAAAGAAGGAAGGAAGGAAGGAAGGAAGGAAGGAAGGAAGGAAGGAAGGAAGAAAGAAAGAAAGAAAGAAAGAAAGAAAGAAAGAGAGAGAGAAAGAAAGAAAGAGAGAAAGAAAGAAAGGAAGAAAGAAAGGAAGGAAGGAAGGAAGGAAGGAAGGAAGGAAGGAAGGAAGGAAGGAAGGAAGAGAGAAAGAAGGAAGGAAGGAAGGAAAGAAAGAAAGAAGAGGAAAGAAAGAAAGAAAGATTTGCCTTTGAGATTCTGCACCTGAACCTACTTTGTTAACTAAAAGTTCCTAGAGGAAATAAAGTGGAACAGAGAGGTGAAATCCCTTTAGTGGAAGAAAAGACCTGGAGAAATATGAGTTGCGTTTTCATTATGACCACTGGGAAACAGAGAGTTGGAGTTCTGGTTTCACGCTGACTCACCCAGCCCTCCCATGACTGCATGGCCCCAGCACACATTTCTCAGTGGAGGTAAGATTTGAGAGGAGTTTGGAGAGAATGGAGAGAAAAGGAAAACTCAGTGGGAGAAAATGAAATATTTGTTCCTCAGCATCAGTAACTTTCCCTTGATTACGTGCCTGCCCTCTGACACGTGTACCAACACATTTACAAATGAAATACACACATTTAAGTATCAGCGTCAGATATCCTGGACAAAATGCTCAGGTCAGTTGAGCATATGGGAATGCTTAAATGTTCTTTTGTTCAAGAGGATGATTTGGGGAGTTTGAGAGGTTTGCCCAGGGTGTCAGCTCAGAGGGAAGGTCTTCAACCACGAGTGACCCTGGACTGACACCCCCACCCACCCACCTGCCTGTTGATGCCAGAAATTCCTTACCATGAGATAAAACCTCTCATTCCGCAATTTAGAGATAAACCTTAAAATCAGAGGGTAAGGCGGTGAAAATGGGGCTGGATAGCGAGCTGTGGAATACCGGAGAGGCGGACAGGAGGCAGTCAGCACCCTGCTGTGGCCGCGGAGAGGAAAGCGGGGTTGGGAGTGTGGGCAGTGCACGCAGGCTGCTATCACACAGCGGGTGCATCCCCGCACCTGTGGCAGACAGCCCACCTGAGGCCCTGAGATAGAAAGATACTCCCTTTTAGGGAAAACTTCTATGACCTGGGGCAAGAGGCGAAGGAGAGGAAAGGTAGCAATGCTAAGGAGAAACAGAACTGCATTCCATTTCCAGAGGAATATCCATTCCCCGTTCCCCGCTGGGTTACAAGTTTCAACATGCAGACCCCAATCATTTGGTGGGAAAACTTGACGACGCCACGTTTGTACCAGCACCGAAGTCTTTCAATTAACGCTGGGGAAACATCTAGAAGAAAAACTGTGTCACCCCCTAGAGGATGAAGCAAACGAGCATTACGTCCCTCAAAATGCATTACTTCTCAAAACCTTGAAAGCCTATTGTTTTTTATAGGTTTCTGTGTATGTAACATAAAGACGGTCACATGGTTAAGGCTCTTTAATTGTTCAGCGTCTTGAGCACGTAAGGTGGTGTCCTTTCTTGGCTTTGCAGTGCCTCAGGCTTGCTTCTTTAATCACAGAGTAGAATTCTACTTAGAAATCTTGGGGGACAAGGGCGACACCCTTTACTAGGGTGAGATGTGTACCGATGGTGGCTCAGAAAATCAAGGTGAGGCACCCCCCACCCCCGCCACCGCCAAAGTCTCAGTTCTTTTTTATTTTAACTGATTTCTGCCTCAAATTGGACATCCCACTGGTTAAATTACACTGTTAGGAACTTTTTCTTCTTCCTTCCCTCCTTTCTTCCTTTCCTTCTTGACACATAAAGGAACTTCTTAAGTTTAAAAATTATTTTTCAGCACGGACCTTATGTGATAACTTTAGGAAACAAGACAGACTCAGCTCTTTCTTCTCTGTCCTCACACCCAATCGAGGCCTTGAATTTTCCCCCCAACTTTTTTAAAAAAGTAAACTCAAATCATCAGAAAAGCTGGAAAAATGAGACACAAACACTCAGATATCCCTCATCTGGATTTAACAATATTATTATTTTACTAATTTTCCTTATCTCTCAATAGATACATAGCTAATGTGAGGTAGATTCGTAGAGGATAGGAACCAGAGAGACAGAGAGAGAGAAGACAGTACACACACTTTTTCTAAGCCACCTGAAAGTCCATTGTAGACACCAGGCTAATTCCCCCAATATACTTGAGAAGGCATCGCCTCAAAATAAACTTTGAGAAAAGAGTGATGCTCTTTTTTTTTTTTTTTTTTTTTTTTTAAAGCTGGACTGGGTCCCTGAGGGACACTGACTGTGCTCTGAGTGTAAAATTACAAGAAGGCAGGTTGAATCCAGGCAACCACGGAGCCTGCAGTTTTGACCTGGACTTAGATTTCATAATTGGCCCAAGAAAAATTGCCCTTATATTCCTAAAACCCAGGGGTAACATTTAGCTCATTTCTGGGTGAAGCATGTTCAGGCTTAAGCCAGATTTGGGGAGTGAAGGAAATACATCTAACTAGTTGTTATCTCTGTGGCTTGTACTTCCTGCCTGCATGCCCCTCCCCTCTTCACATTCTCACATTGAATCAGGAATAATTTTGCACACCAGACAACTGGCTGAGCACGTGCTGGGTTTCCTACCCACTGCAATAGCGAACATAATGTGTTGGAATGTTGTCACAACATAAAAAGCCTTCCTTACTCCTTTTTCTGGCTCCACCATTACATCTTTGGTCAGCTAGAGGGAACAGCAATATACTTAGGAGTCCTCTGTTTGATGTAGGTTCATGTCAGGCCAGGCCATTGATCTTGAGGCGGGAAGCCCCCCCCCAAAATACTGGCAGGACCCCCAAGCAGGGCCACCACTCTCTTGCCAGCACCATCTGGTTCCCTGGCCCAGCGGCTTTATCTCATTTTTTGCCTCTGAAACAGCTTACTTCTAGGAAAGTGGAACTTACCCCTAAAATTCTATTGGTTCTCTAAGCTAACTCCTGATTGGTCCATTTGTAGTGCTTCATTTGCATGGAGCTCACTCCTGATTGGTTATTTCTCTCACTCCTGACTGGTCCATTTCCCTCACTCCTGATTGGTTATTTCTCTCCCTCCTGATTGGTCCATTTCTACAAAGCTTGTTCCTAATTAGTCAATTTTTGTTATACCTTATTTGCATATGATGTTGCAAAGTGTAAACTAAAAAAGCCTAAAAAAAAAGTGAAGCCTAAAAAAGCCTGTGTAAACCTACAGACAGGGTCCAGAGCTTGGAGTGTTAACTCCTCTGGGCCTTCTGGCGTAATAAACCGGAGTTCTCCAACTTTCCAAGTGCTGCTTGGTCTCTCGCCTGTATCCAGGTTGCTGTCACAACTGAGCTGTAACACTGAGCTGTAACACATTTTTCTGCAACAATCTGATACAAATAATAATTTTGTTCCCAGTTCAGTACATTGCTTTCCAGTGTAGTTTGACTGTAATAATAACCCTCTATTTGATAAAATATTGCCAGTATTTCTGTTTCATGTACAGTCTTGTGATTTCAAAACTGGTCCTAGATTTAGTCCAACATTTTTCAGAATGTATTTTTCTATAGAAAAAGTGGTCCAGAAAAAAATACTATTTTGAGATAAATATCTTCCAGTTACTCTGATACGGATTTTAGCCACATTTATATTCCTAAATGTTCAGTGTGTATCTTGACTACATTAGAAACTCAAGAAAGAAATATAGAAAGTCAAGGAACAAATCAAATTGTTACATTTACTGCCACCATAAGCAATATGGAACATTAAAAACAATAAGTATTCGTAAAAAAGAGCAAAGATGGTATGGTAATATAAAATTAAGAAGGACATTATAACTGGACTGTATAGGAAGAGCCTGGCTGATTTCTTCCCAGCAATGTGTTTTCATCAAAGCTCATACATATTCAGCCAAACGCACAGCATGTCAATGAATTCGATGAACTGCCACTGATGCTGAAACATCTATTTCTTCCCATCTGTTTATGGGAATTATGTAAAATACTTAATGCAATGTGTTTTCACTGCAATCCTATTTTTGTTTCCCATCCAGTGAATTTTCATTTAAACCAATATGTTTACCTGAGACTGGGGTGCTTGCGTTCATCGGAACCGAAATGCAGTTACAGGTACAGGCAACATGTCGGAGACCAAACCAATGCATTTTGATGCAACTCAGCCAACTTTCCACGACATGCATTCTGACTCTCTAGGGATCCAAAGTTCCCTGTCATTATAAATGTACATGATTGGAGGGAAGGCAGGAGAAATGGATGTCCTGGATGGTGGGGAAATACAAGAACTGTGGATTTCTTAAAACCTTGTTCCCCAAAGTGTGCTCTGGGGACCAGCAGTGCTGGCATCCCCAGAAGCTTGTAGTAAAGGCAGCATCTCAGGCCCCTCCCCAGACCTACTGATTGAGAATCTGCATCTTAACCAAGATCCCCATGCGACTTGTTCCAGCAGTAAAATGTTTCAAGCGCTATTTTAAAACCAACTCTTAATGTCCATAGTTGTCTCTGGGGTGACACTCAAAGTTCTCTGAGGCAAAAGCACTCTTTCCAGTGAGTGGACAGCTTGGTGAAAACAGGGGCTGAAACCAGCTTACTTTGTAGGATCCCACGCCCTTTTCCTTTTTTTGCGCACTTAATACATGTGTAGTATTTTTTTTTTTTCTGTCAAGAATCGGACAGTTCAGAAGTCTGCAGAACAGTTTCTTCTTATTTTCACTTCTTTCTACTTTCTCTTCTATGAGTTGAAGTACCTCTATATGTTTAAATATATTTTATAAACATAAATGGGATATATGTTGTATATTATACATATTTTTCATTTATCTACACATTCCTAATATCTGTTCTGGTCCACATATGTGGGACAACCTCAGTCTGTTTTTTCACAACTGCATCATTCTCCATAGCATAGGTAATTTGTGTGGCCAGTTCCCTATACACGGACACTTAGGTTGTTTCCATTTTTGTTTCTATTATAAACAGTGTCACATAACATCTATCTTTGTGGCTATGTCAGAGAATTTGTTTAGATTAGGTCCCTAGAAATGAAATTTTAGGATAAAGAAAAAGGAATACAAATAGCCTAAAATCATGTTAATAGGTTAGCTCTCAGTAGTAATCAAAGGTACGCAAATTAAACAATAATAGAACGCTTCACCCTTTCCAGGTTGGCAATGATTTAAAAGACGGATACATTTTTGTAAGAGTACGAGTTGGTGAAGACTCTGAGGAAGGCAATTTAACAGCATCCAATCCAACGTTCTGATGTCGTGAAGGTCATGCTCAGTCTGCACCCAGGGCTGGTGGGCTTGCCTTCAGATGGGGGGACTTGGCGCCTCGGAAGGCCCGAGTCCCACGTCTTAAGACTCTTACACAAACCTCTTTCGTGCCGGGCACGGGTGCCTTCTCCTCCGGCAGGCAAGCCCCGGGAGGGGTCAGAAGGACTCACTTCAGTGCAGCCAGGACCCCACACTCCCACCACCCCTTCCCGCGGTCTCCTCAGCGCCGGACGGGAGGGGCTGGCCCATCCCATCTCTCTCCCAGAGGAGCAGCTTTCTTCTGCTCATCCTGTTGCCCTTCCCAGAACTTGGGTGTTAATTGGGGCTTCTCTAGTCCCTCTTGCCCTGAAGTTGTTTCTTAGGGACCGGGGGTTGAGTGAGTGGGCCCTCCCATCCCCAAAGGCCCAGGTCTCCTTCTGTGCACGGCCCACCTCCCCTCCAGGACCCGGTCCCTCTGCCAAGCACTGCGACGGCCTTGGCGCATCTATTCTCCCGGACAAGATGTGCCTACCCTGCTTCTATTTGCGAAAGTAACAGAAATTCGTGCACGTAACC
Organism: Camelus bactrianus; assembly: GCF_048773025.1. Lineage (NCBI taxonomy): Eukaryota > Metazoa > Chordata > Mammalia > Artiodactyla > Camelidae > Camelus > Camelus bactrianus. Next base: position 6,469,653 of record NC_133558.1, read on the forward strand.
GTTCACCAGGCAAAAGAGATCATTTGAAAAAAAAAATACTGCACCCCGCTGTGCGGAGGGGATTTGTGAGAAACCCCAGGAGGACGGAGGATGGCCTCACGTGCCCTCCCTCCACACCGCGGGTGAGTCCCGGGCACGGCTAACCTGGGTGGCAAGGTCCGCCACATCCAAGGAACATTTCCTCTCAAAACCAGGTAAAGCGCGAGTCAGATGGTGCAAGGGCTCCCGCGGCGCCTGCATCACGTCCCTGGGAGTGCTCCCCTTCCCGCCTGTTCACACGGCGTCTGCTCTAAGCGGCAGGAGCGGGCACTGAAGGGGCTCCCCTGCATTGGGACGATCAGCCCCGGGTCAGAGCTTCTGCCCTGCTGTGGGCGGTGTCGCTGGAGAGGAGGGTACCATTTCCGGCCCTCACATCTGGAACATTCAGGAACAGTTATTCCAGGAGCGGTAGCACGAGCTGGGTCCTTGGGGGATGGAAGACAAGAGTGGACCTGGTCTCATTGTGGGAAGATGACGGTGTGAGGCCAGACAGGAGGGCCGTCTGAGAAGGTTGCTTCATCTGTAATTGTCACCGTGGGGAGAGCCTTGTCCATGTCGTTATCGGCACGTTACTGTGAAACACACGTGCCTCGAAAATGCTCTCGTGTGTGCCCTGCTCAGTTAATGCTGTCAGTGATCTCTGGACGTGTTTGCAACTGGGAATTCTAAACAGAGTCCAAAATTCTAGACCGAGGCAAGGATTTGGAGAGGCAGAGATGCTACTTCCAGAATAAGAGGTAAGACAAAATGTCTCTGCAGTGGTACAGAAAGGAGAGAGATAACAGGTCAGGCAGGGGGGCAGCTGCTTTCCCCCAGGATTTGGGTCCAGGTGACATCAGATGGAAATGAACCCTAAAAGCCAAAAGAAAGCCACGTGGGTTGCTGGCTGCTTGCTGTCCACGTCCTGCCTTGTATCCGTCTTCTCTGCTGACTGCCTTTTCCCCAGCCTTTGCAGAGTCAGGAATTCAGAAGCAAAAATAGTTTCAGTAGCTGCGTCTTTCATACACAACTGCCCTTGTTTTAGACAGACTTCTAGGAACATTAAATTTTTTGTCACTGTCAAATCTGATTTGCTGTGTATTTTAATGCATTTTTTTTAAAGTTCTTCCAGCCATTTTCCTTCAGATGTAGGCAGCCAGCTGGGTACTGTCAAGAGGAGTGGCAGTTCTTAGCCCTTTTTGTGGAATGGTTGGGTCTTGGGAGCCCCCTAGGGATAGGACCCCTGGAGCCCGTATGTCCCCACTCCCCTGAAGTGAGTTTTGAAGACTTACGCTATTGTTTATCTTGGCAAGTGACCAGAGGTCTGGGGCAGAGGACGTCCAGGAAAGCTGATCCAGCCTCCCTTCCACCTCCACCCTTTTGTCCTCCCAGGAAAGATATTTCAGAAATGGATCTTGATAAAATAGGATATTTGGTCACGTGGGTGCATGACTTCCCAAGCATATTTACATCCACATCCATCGCCAAGGATGGAGTTGGTCAAAGTTGCTATCGACTTTGTGGTGGCTTAATGCAACAGTTTATTCTCATGAAGTTGTGGAGACCAGAAGTGTGAAATCGTGTCACTGGGCCAAAATCAAAGGCCAGTATGGCCCCTCTAGAGGCTCTGGAGGAGAATCGAATCCTGGCCTCTCCCACTGCCCAGCAGCTGCCCTCACTCTTTGGCTCAAGGCTCCATCACTCCAGTCGCTGCCTCTGCCATCAGTCTGCCTCTTCCTCTTCTGTCCTGTAAAACCTCCCTGTTGTAAGGACACTGTGATTGCATTTTAGGGCCCATCAGGATAATTCAGGATAATATCCTCATCTCAAAATCCTTAATTACGTCCACAAAGTCCTCTTTTTGCCATGCAAGCTCACATTCACAGGGCCCAGGGCTTAGGACGTGGCTATCTTTTGAGGAGCCATTAGTAATCCAACCATTCGCACATCTTAAGAGGAGAATTCGTACTGAGGTCCCCAGGCCCAGGACAAAGACTGCTCCCCAGGACAGTGATGCCAATGACAACTCTCAGGCAAAAGTCTAGATGTTGGGGTAACACCTGCAGCAAAGAGCATAAGAGGTGAGGAGAGTCTTTACAAGATACGATTTTTTTTTTCCCCTGAGTCTGGGGGATACAGGCTGGACCCAGTAGAGGAAAAACTGGATGGGTCAGATGCCAGGAAGGTAAAAAGATAAATGCTTGTTTGCCAGATAGGCAGTGGTTTGTCTGTAGATTTCCTAAAAACAGAAGGAAGAAAGGAGGAGGAAACAGAGATTTCATTAATTTGAAAAGAACCTGAATATTTAAACCAGTGGTCAGACTTAGTACCACTGATAGTAGGAAAGCCTAGCATTACATGCCTTCTGATGTGATGTAATGAAGAGATACTTGACATTAGCTACATGGTACTCGCAACAAAAAGGAAAAAAGAAAAGTTAAATCATGCAGAAACCATCAGACAAAACCAGAATGTGGGACAGTTTACAAAACAACTATCCTGGACTCTTCAAAATATTTCCGTACATGAAAAAAATCTGAGGGCATAGTTCTCGGTTAAAGGACAGGAAAGAGACGTAACAGCCAAATGTAACTTTCGATCCTTCATTAGATCCTGGTTTGTTTTTTTTTTTAAGTAGCTATTAAAGGAATTTTTTGAAATTATTAGGGAAATGTGAATATAGACCATCTTGCCACATGATATGAAGTTAACATTGATTTTTAGCTGTGGGAATGCTCTTTTATGTCAGCAGGTATTTTTAACATTGGAAGATTCAGGCATGGACTCTCCAGGCATTTGCAACTGACATTTGATACATTTAAGGGAAAGGTATGTGAGTGTTTATTGCATGATTTCTCCAACTTTTCTGTAGGTTTTGAAATTTTTTTGCCAAATCAAAAGGAAAACTTTAAAGAAAAATTGTGACAGTTACCTGGTGAATTGGTGATGCGTATCACCAATGGTCACAGAAGTTTAAAAAAAAACTTGTAATGGCTGCACCTCTGTCTGTCTGGTTTGCTGTTTCCAGTGACAATCAGGAAACTGAAACAGTGAGGGAAACTCATTAAGGGCTCAGATTCTCCGCCCTCGTTACCATATCGTTCCTCAGAGTTGTTGCCATGATGTTGACCAATATGGATACGGTTATTTGTAGTTTTTGATTCTCTGTGATTCTGTTCTTCTCTATTGGAATTGATAATAAAGCACTGACTAGTGATTTAACTTTTTTGAGCATTTGATTTGGAGCATTTATTCATTCTGAGCACTTGTTCATTCAATACATTTGCACTGAGCTCCTGCAAACAGCCTGTTGTAGGCACAAGGGATTCAGCAGACAAGATACGGTACCTGCCATCCTGGAGATAACGTTCTAAATAGGAGCATTAAAAACACTTGAAAAAAATTTAGGAGGAGCGATTCGGCTTACTCACTGCTCTTCTGTTTACTCTCACCATAGCTACCAGAGCACAAGCTGATGGCATCCTGAGCACCACAGAGGGCTGGGCTCAAGACGGCGCCATGGCCCCCCAGCGTGCCTTGTCTCTTGGGGCCCACACCCTCGTCAGGGTGTTCATCCTCTCACTAGGAGTGCTCAGTAAATGCCCGCTTATTTGGCGAACTTCAAGTCATAGAATGGGTGAGATGACCGACGAAGTAAGTGTAGATAGAAGAGAGAACTCCAAAAGGTGAGCTGTTGGGTAGCCAGTATTTTGAGATCAGCAATAGAAGGAGGAACCAGCAAAGGAAACTGAGAAGGAGCATCCAGAAAGGTAGGGGGAAAAAAACAGGTAAATACGATGTCTTGGAAACTGAGTGAGGTGAGATTTTCCAGGAAGACAGCGAGATGTCAACTGTTTCAAATGCTACCGAGAGTCGCTAGATATAACCGTTGAAATGAATAACGTGGAGGTCACTGGGGACCTTGATGAGAAACTGGTCAGTAGTGTAGTGGGGGGGACTATCTTTGGAAGGAGTTCAGGAGAGAATGGGAAGGGAAGAGTGGGAAGCCACACTTATACACATCACTTCAGATGCTTCTTCTGTAAAAGAAAGGATACGATGGAGGTAGTATGTAGAGGGGAGGGGCGTGAAGTTAACAGAGGATTGTTTTTAAGATCGTACGAATACCAGTGTGCTCGCTAGTATAAAGCAGTAAAGATTAGTCTAATGCAGTGAAGAGGACCACATTTATGACACAGGATGGGATGGCATGGAGAACGGCTGGAGTGATGTCGTGGAGTAGGAGAGGGCTGGATGGGGAAAATACCATATGAGATTGCTCATATGTAGAATCTAAAAGAAACAAAAACATAAATACAAAACAGAAACAGATTCATAGACATAGAATACAAACTTGTGGTTGCCAAGGGGGCGGGGTGGGGGTGGGAAGGGACAGACTGGGATTTCAAAATGTAGAACAGATAAACAAGATTATACTGTGTAGCACAGGGAAATGTACACAAGATCTTGTGGTAGCTCACAGAGAAAGGGAATGTGACAATGAATATATGCATGTTCATGTATGGCTGAAAAATTGTGCTCTACACTGGAATTTGACACAACATTGTAAAATGACTATAACTCAGTAAAAAAAAATGTTAAAAAAAAAAAAAAGAAAGAAAAGAAAAAGAAAAAGAAAAAGGTCAGACGAGGTACCACCTGGAGAGCAAACCTGGGCAGAGCTTTGAACGGGGAGGCCAGAGCTGCCTGAGGCCCTGGAAACTGGAGGTGTACGTGGCGGGAGGAGCTTTACCTGCTCCATGGCGCCACCTAGTGGGAACCAGCCTCACGGTACAAAACCAAGGAGAAAAGATTTAATACACAAATGCTGCAGCCAGGACTCATATTATTAGTATTTAAAGGGAATATATTTTAGGACTAATTCTGATATTCCTTTTTCAAACACTGGGTTTTTGCTTTGTTTTTGTTTGTTTAGCTGGTAAATAATCTTTCAAACAAGAAAAGTCCTGCCAACTCAAAAGTAGCTTTTCAAGTAGTGGTGAACGATACTTCCCTGTAACTATTATTCGCCTTTTCCTACTCATCCTTACAGCAAGTTTTGCTGACTACAGTTTCCTTTGGACACTTTCTGAGCTCCTTCTCCGGTCAATCACGGTTGCAAAGTATTTGCATCGTTTCGTCAGCACTGCCCCTCTGCACAGCAATCTCTGCCCACATTCGGCAACTCAGCTTAGCCCACAAACACACAAAGACAAACACAAACACCCCTTTGCTCATCGCTTACCTGTTGCTTCTCAGCCCCCAGCCCACCTTCCTATTGCTCTGGGACTCTGGGACTGGGAAGTTCACAAGCTGCAAGCTATGGTTCTCCTTTGCCAGCTAGTTTTGGCTTTTCTTCTAAGAAGTCTAAGGACACTTTCTTTCCCACAGTGTGGCACTGAGAAACAGGAGCGGGAACCTCGGCATCCTAGAAAAGCGGGATGAAAAGAGGATGGTTGTCTTTTGTAGGGAAATGACGGTGGAAGATGTTGCCACTGAGAAGGGCTTCCTGATTTCAATGGGATGTGGATTATGAGAGCCAACTTTACTCCCAGGGTCTACATAGGTACAAATACTGTAATAGGGAAACAAGGATGAAGACTTCATCACAATGTTTGGACCCACAGGGATCTTTGGTAATGACTAATTACTTATTTAATAAGTAATTAATAAGTAAACTTAATTACTTAATCTGTATTACTAGAGAAATGCTAGGTCTGGTGACCAAAAACCTGACTTGAGTTGCCACATTGGAGTGTCAGTCTCCCACCCTGTTTCCAGATCCAAAACAGTTATTAGATCTGGAGCCCTTGACAGCGAGGAGGCTGGGTCATCTTGAGAAAGACTCAGAAACGTTGCCATAAGTAGATGTTGTATTTCTTCCTCCAGACTTTCTCCAAATGGATCTGTGTTCATCACTAGGGGTGCTGTGCATGGAGAAAGAGAAATACACAGCTAGAAGGAAAGAAAGGTCTTAACTTTCCCCAAAGTGGTACAACCCAGCCAGCACGTACCAGTAGAGCAGGCTGGATTCTGAGGGTGCTTGATCAAGAGCACTAGACATAAATGTGGATAAGGGAGAGTTTATGGACTTGAGAAACTTGCTCTGAGAGGCAGAATTTAACCCCTGGGAAGGACCCCCAAAGTTGGTGTAACTTACAACTAGGATGGTGTAAGGGGTTAAATGGTGACCCCACCACCATCAACATATGTCCACGCCTAATCCTCAGAGCCTGTGAATATGACCTTATTTGAAAAAGAAGCCGTTTGGCAGAAGTAATTAAGTTACAGACCTCAAGATTAGATCACCCTGGATTTTCCGGTGGGCCATAAATCCAATGACAAGTGTCCTTATAAGACAGACGCAGAGAAGAAGAGAAGATCACGCGAGGACCCAGTCACAGACTGGAGTGATGCAGCCACCAGTGGAGGAACACCTGGAGCCAGAGAAGCCGGAAGAGGCAAAGAAGGAGGCTCCCCGGGCTGTAGAGCGAGTGCTGGGCAGAGAATCCGGCCCATAAGGAAGGAAGTGGGCACATAACCACAGGGTCTGCTGGCCCATTTGCCACATCGTCTGAAACCCACTGACCTGACGGAAGTTTGGAACCGGCTCCTGGGATCCAGCTAGGACTCCAGCTTGGGGTGACATCCTTTCGAGGCTACAACCCATGGAATATACTTTGGCCTTTATATGGTTCCAAAGGGCTTCAAGCATATTAAGGCAGAAACAAGAGGCTAGGGTCTTCTGTAATATTTCCAAATTGTCAGCTTTTGACGGTGATCTGAAAAGACCAGCCGAAAAGTAAAACGAGAGAACGAACAGTTTCATTGAATTTAAAACAAATCATTGTAATTCACTTCATCACCTGCAGGTGGGACCATATTACTACTTTTTCACTTTCCCCTTTGCTTTTCTTCATTTTGTCATATTGCCCCGACCCTAGGGCATGAATCTGGTTATTATAAACTCGATAAAGAAAGGCCACAATCACTGAGTCTCAAAATGTTTGGAACTGATATTATACTAATATTGTCTGGCCGTCCTTGAAAAATGAATAAATGCTATCACTAGTCTATCACCAATAAAATTAAAACAGATCATAGAATGATAGGCTATAATGGAATTTAGGGAGCCTGTTGTCTGTCATTTTCAGATAAGAGAGTTATTTCCCCCAAATAATATAGCCAGTAATTGTCAGAGCCAAGACTGTGTTTCTAAACTTCAGTCCCAAGCTAGTTACTTTATATCATCTTCTCGTGGGATAGGATAAATATTATTTGTAGAACTTGAGAACATCCTTATTGGAAGTACTTTTTAAACACAGGTTGGCAATAATTATTACTGTTGCATGGGCAATGGGTTGTATAAATGGCACGCAGGAACTGCTTGATTACAGCAAAGCTAAAAAGCCTCAAGCTTACAGATTCAGATTAAGTATGGAATAACAAATTTGGGAAACCAGAGAGTATTTCCGGCTGGGAAGTGGGAAGGAGGATTATACACTGTGTGAGGGGAGTGGTGGTGGTATGAGAAATGTATTTTTGCTTCCCAAAGAACTGTATGCTTTTCTGGAAAGATTACAGATATAATCAACTTCATCCACTGGCAAGGTAGACAGTGAAATTTATAATGTGGTTCCAGGGGCACTGGAAAGTCTTCTAGCATTTGATTTTTTTTTTAACTGAAGTATAGCTGATGTACAGTGTTGTGTTAGTTTCTGGTGTACAGTGAAGTGATTCAGTTACACATACATATTCTTTTTCATTATAGGTTATTGTAAGTTATTGAATATACTTCCCTGTGCTGTACAGTAGGACCTTGTTTATCTACTTTGTATAGTGTAGTTTGTATCTGCTAATCTCAGACTTCCGATTTATCTCTCTCCCTCTTTCCCTTTTTTCTGGTATTAGCAGAAGAAGGAGTGGAACATCAAGGTGGGTCCCTGCTCCCCAGAGCCTCTCCTCAGCTCAAGGTCAGTCAATCAGCTTGTTTTCTATGTCTGTGAGTCTGTTTCTGTTTTGTAAATAAGTTCATTTGTGTCATTTTATTTTTTAGATTCCATATATAAGTGATATATGATATCTGTCTTTCTCTGTCTGACTTACTTCACTTAGTGTGATCATCTCTAAGTCCATCCATGTTGCTGCAAATGGCATTATTTCATTTTTTTATGGCTGAATAATATTACTTTTTAAAAAATAATGTGAGGGAGGGATCTGTATCAGCTAGTATTCTCACTGTTTTTTAACTTGGTCAATAAAAAAGGATATTGGAAGGAAAGGGAGGACTTTATGGAATTGAAAAGAAAGCTGAAGAAATAAGCTTGGAAAGGACAGGAGTCAGAGGGAGGCTGCCTCTTAACCAAACCGGTCCTTCGCTCAAGACTCAAACCCCAGAGAAAGAGCATCTCACTGACTGGCCTTGAGCTGAGGAGAGGCTTGGGGGAGCAGGGCTCCACCTTGACATTCCACTCCTCCTTCTGCTAATACCAGAAAAAAGGGAGAAGCAGATGCTGGAGAAAGTAAAAACTACAATTATCTTTTATTCCCCTCCCCCAATCAATCAACAAATGTCTCACAACATTTTATTAACCAGTTCATCCTTTTCATATGACCTCACACAGATGTAGGTCTGTTCTTAGGCCCTGGGATGTGTTCTCTCATGTTCCTGAGTTAAAACCACATCTTTTGAGTTGCTGTAGATTTATAGCATATTTTTGGCTTCTGGTACTGAGTCTCTCTTCTTCCTTCTTTTTCTCCCATTATATCTTGTCTTTTTTTCTATGCACCTCCTCTACAAGATAAACTTTATAATTAGCTTGCCATGCTCCTTAAAAAACTGAATGGGATTTTTAACTCAGAATGAGCACTATATCTTCCCACCGGGGACCATGGTACACGTCCCCATGGAGCCAGACCTTTAAGAGAACACAGACTTGAATAAATTGATTCTTGTTAAAATGTCGGCCAACGGAGGAGACAATACTTTAGGGCATTATCACCCACTTGTGCCTAAGAGTGAGGCTATCAGATGTGAGGAGGGTTGAGCAGACTTTTAATAAAAGAGTGACTAATACTTGGGTGATAGAAAGAAATGAAAATTGAAGGATAAAAGTTAAATGAAAGAAATCCACTGTATACATTTCTATGTGTTTCATAATTTTTCTAGTTCATAACTTTACAAAAACGAATTGAAAAGGTTTAGGCTTTTTACAAACTTCATGAATGGGAAAGGTGGCAGCCAGAAAATGAGAACCAAACACTACAGACAGCAGTGCGCCCTTGGCAGCACGTGTTGTGTAAGGGTGTGATTGTAGTGGTACTACCCCAGATTATTGCCTTTAAAAGAGAGTTGGGAGTGGAGATTATTAGGTTTATGTATGTATTTTAATGGAGGTACTGGGGATTGAACCCAGGACCTCGTGCATGTTAGCATGCGCTCTACACCCTCCCACCAAGTACTGTCTTTTGTTTCTTTGCCTTATAATCTTCTTGCCCCATAACCATTGCAGTGTAGTTCTCTTTGCAAACTGCACATCCTGAGTTTTTTTTTTTTTTAATCTTATTATTGTATCAGAAAAATACTCATTATCTTGGGTATGAGCTTATAATTTACATTTTTGCATCTCTTAAGGGCAAAAGAGTAGGGGAAAAGCTAGATTTGCTTTGGCGAAAGCCTTCTGAATTTCACTTGACATCTCCCTGTCTTGAAAATAAAATGTAATTGATCCCTGTTCCCCTTTTTATAATGGTGCTAAAATACTGGAAAACATTTGTCACAAGAAAACAGGGGTATTCGTGAACACCAGCACTTTAAAATACCATAAGGACAAAATCCTTTTCATGATTCAAAGTAATTGTACTAGTAAAGCAAACCAGGCACTTCAGACATATTGTTGGTACCCCAACAAAAAGACTTCTCTTCAGACAAATAAGAGAAGTCAAGCACCTGATTACCCTAAGATCAAGATCTTTCCAAACACAGAAGAGGAGGGGAAAAAAAATCCACATTTTTTGGAGACATCTGAAAACCCTGAGCTTCAGGACAGGTTCGATAGTGTTAAAAGTTTGTAGGAACACTACTAAAGCTTTTTGAAAATGTTCTTCTCCTGTAATTCATGCAGATGAGGTCTCTGGGCAACTTCTTATTGCAAAAAAAATGTGTTACATTTTAGTGTTATAGCGGGTGTTACAGCTCAGTTGTGACAGCAACCTGGATCTGAGTGAGAAACCAAGCAGCACTCTGAAGGTTGGAGAACTCAGGTTTATTACACCAACCGGCCCAAATGAGTTAACACTCCAAACTCTGGACCCTGTCTGTAGGGTTACAAGGGATTTTATAGGTTGCCAGTTTACACTTTGCAACATCATATGCAAATAAGGTATAACGAAAATTGACTAATTAGGAACATGCTTTGTAGAAATGGACCAATCAGGAGTGAGAAAAATAACCAATCAGGAGTGAGCTCCATGCAAATGAGGTACTACAAATGGGCCAATCAGAATTTAGGGCAATGGACCAATCAGGAGTGAAGGAGATAACCAATCAGGAGTGAGCTCAGGGAACCAATAGAATTTTAGGGGTAAGTAAGTCGGTTCAGAGGCAAAAGGTGAGATAGAACCTCTGGGCCAGGGAACCGGATGGTGCTGGCAGGAGAGTAGTGGCCCTGCCTGGGGGCCCTACTGGTCTTTTTATGGGGCTTCCCACCTCATTCTGAAGTCCTCATGGCCTTTTACAGGTACCTGGTGAGTTTTAAGGATACTCTAAATTGATTTCCCTTGGCCTATTCTTGATGCAGTGTTTCTTCTGCTTTCTTGATCTTTTCTCTAGGGGTTAAAAGATAAACTGAGGCAGATCAAAAATTTTAAGAGTTTATTTGTGCAAAAAAAAACTATTGGAATCGGCAGTGCCAAACCGGAAGTGGTCAGGAGCGCTCCAATCGCAGGAGCAGGGGGAATGTCTTTTACAGAGAAGACGCGGAAGCAGAGGAAGGAAATTATTTGATTGGTTGCATTATTTGAGAAAGCCCAGTTGCCTGTCTGTGATTGGCTGTTCCTTGATTTCTTAACTTTGAGGCCCTGCAGGCTTGAGATCTGGGTTTGCTGAGGCGGGCTGCTAAGGCCTCAGAGCCAGCTCAGGCTTCCTTCCGTAATTAATTTAAGGCTGGGTTGCTTGGAAACAGTGGGATTCCCTCAGGAAGAATTTCTGGATTTCCCTGGTCCTTCCTATTCTTTCTCAAGGGATTACTTAGTTAAATTTCCCACTTTGTATTTTTTGTTGTGTTTTGTTTTTGTTTTTACTTTTTTGTTTGTTTTTATTGTAGTGTAGTCAGTTTACAATGTTGTGTCGATTTCTACTTTGGATTTTGAAGTGTGAGCACACATTGCTGTATGATTCCCATCTGGGTTACCAACGTGGCAATCAGCAAGCTTATCTCGAGGTTAGCATAATGGATTCTATTCTCCTGAGCAAAGGAGAAAGGAGAAATCGTGGCTGCAGCACTTAAAAGCTTCACATCTACTTGGGGAGGTAAGAGTCTCTTTGTAAAGATGGGAATAGCAGAGAAGCAAAACCATGAAAAGGTAGCCTCAGGGTAGAGTCACGCGGATCCAGAGGAGGACACGGCCATTTCTGGGGACAGTGTTGATGGAGAGACTAAAGGTGCACGTGGGTCTTGTGATGGACCAGAAGGACCTGGAAAGGCAGGACAGAGTTCCAGGGAGAAGGTAGGTGGTCCGGGTGTGACAAGGAGATGTTAAAAGAAAAGGCTTCAAGAGAAAGAAAAATACCATATGATATCACTCATATGTGGAATCTAAAAGAAAAAAAAAAAAAGGTCACTATGAACTCATCTACAAAACAGAAGCAGACTCTCAGATTTAGTAAACAATCTTATGGTTACCAGGGAAAGAGGGTAGGAGGGGACAAATTTGGGAGTTTGATATTTACAGGTGTTAGCCACTATATATAAAAATAGATTTTTAAAGAAAGTTTCTTTGGTATATAGCAGAGGGAACTATGCTCAATATCTTGTAATAACCTTTAATGGAAAAAAATATGAAAAGGAATATATGTATGTGTATGCAAGACTAGGACATTGTGCTGCGCACCAGAGATTGACACATTGTAATTGACTGCACTTCAATTTAAAAAAAAAAAGTAAACCTTCAAATTCACAGAAACAGAAAGCAGACTTGCGGCTTCCAGGGCTGGGGAGAGGGGAGGGTTCGGAGGTAATTATTTAATGGATATAGACTTTCAGTGTGGGAGGAAGAAAAACTCCACGGGAGTGACTGCACAAAAACGTGAATGTACTTAGTGCCACTGGACTGTACACTTAAAAATGGCTAAAATGGTATATTTCATGTTATGTATATTTTAGCACAATAAAAAATAGATCATTTTTTTTTAAAGCAGTGTTTGAAGAAGGGGAATGTTAAAGGCTAAGAGCCAGGACACGGGGAGAACAAACAAAGCTGGGTGAGAGTTTTGAGGAGTCCCAGTAAAGAGAGTTCTCTTTTCCCCCTTGTGAATTACAAACTACTTGAATAATTAGACAAGAGTCTAATTAAAATGCCAGTTTTATTTACTAATTGATAAAATCCCTTCCCAGTTATCCGATTTGGATTTTATGGGAGCCATTTCACAGTTCTATTAAGTTGTAGATAACTGACAGCAAAGCAAAATAATTCCCTTCTTGAGACAAAATAACAGAATAATAATTACTATTGTTCTAGCCTATACACAGGAAAATAAGCTCTGTCCAGCGCCTACTATGGAAAACCGATTTTTGCCTCCATTTGCAGATTCGTTTAAATATTCCCGACCTGGAAATGTGTCTCTTTTTTTTCATTTTCCTTTGAATTGGTTATAATAATTCACCAGTTTCTTCATTAATAAGTTAAATTCTTTAACTCGGGTTCATTTATATTTCCATATGAGAATTGTGATTTACACCTTTTTAAAAAAAAATTATCCATTAACAGCATCTAGCTTAAGGGGGAGGGTATAGCTCAGTGGTAGAGTGCATATTTAGCATGCATGAGGTCCTGGGTTCAATCCCCAGAACCTCCTTTAAAAATAAATAAATAAATAAACCTAATTACCCCCCCCAAAAAACTTCAAAAATTAAAGGAAAAAAAAAACAGTATCTAGCTAAGCATGAGAACCAAATGGACCTACTATCTGAATCCCAAAATTAAATGGACAAGCATTGTCCAAGCAGGCCTAGGGCTTTGCTCAAGGAAGTCTGAAGACATGGAGCAGAGGTAACCTCATGTTCTCCAAGAGCAGACTTGCTTCCAAGAGGAAACAGAGAAGGGCTAAGCCAAGTACACTCAGTTTATTTTCTCTAAATTTACTGATCGGATGAACCACTTTTCTCTTTCCGCGACAGATGAAGGAAGGAATTGCAATAACCGAGTTCCCTTCTCATGAAAGGAAATATAAATTGCAGGAAAGATGTTCCCTCTGATAAATCTATTTTGACCAATGCGATGTTTCCCCCAAAATATAAAATACATGAACACACGCCATCATTTCAGGTGGTTCATGGAATTAAATAATATCAAATCACGAAGTTAGAAAAAAAAAAGGACTCTGTAATGAAAAACAAATCTTAGCTTCTTGCTGTCAAACCTTTAACTTTTGTAAGTTTCCTTTTTGAACAAAGAGAAAGATGGCCTCAGGGTCAAAGCCTCTGGCAGGCACCCAAGCTAGTCTGAATCGTACCATATTTACTTTGTTTTGTTTTTATCGTCCTTTTTTCATTGTCTGCCGTAGATGGCAAATTATATTGACTTTTCATTTTATACTCATGAATGAAAGGTTTACTTTTGAATTCACTTAATCTTTTATTTTTCTCAAGTCTTTGTGTGTGTGTGTGAAAATTTCTTTCTTTTTTTTCTTTTTTTTTTTTTTGATGAGGGTACTGGGGATTGAACTCAGCACCTCGCTCTACCACTGAGCTCTTCCCCTCTCCCCTTGAATTTATTGACTTTGATATGTGCATATTGATTTTAAAAGTCATGATGTAAAATGCAGGTGGAAGATAACTATGCCAAGGAAATACGAAGGTGGCACACATGCGGGAAAGAAGCCATGGAGCCCGTGGTTAGTGAGGGACACGGGAGACCCTCCCTTGAGCCCGAGGGGTGATGAGGACACAGATTATCGGGGATCATACAAACCAAGTGAAGAAGTTTGTATTCTATCACATTGGCTGTGGGGTGTTTCTGAAGTTTGTTTTTTTGTTTGTTTGTTTAGTTTTTTTGTTTGTTTGTTTTTATGGAGGTACTGGGAATTGAACCTAGGACCTGTGCATGCTAAGCATGCGCTCTGCCATTTGAGCTATATCCTCCCACTTTTTCAGGATTGTGTTTTAAAATACTTATCTGGCCACAAAGCACAAGACATGCCCTTATGCTGACAGTTCACCTCTCTCCGGAGGCATATCCCTGGATATTTGCATGGCAGCCCTCTTCTCTCCTGTAAGTTTTTGTTGAAATGTTGCTTTCTTCTTTTTTTTAATTTTTAAAAATTGAAGTATAATTGATTTACAATATTGTATTAGTTTCAGGTGTAGAGCAAAGGGATTCGGTTTTACATATATATATATATATGTATATATATATATATACACACACACACACATATACACACACACATACAAACATACAAATACATATATATATTCTTTTTTTGATTCTTTTCCATTATGGGTTATTACGAGACACTGATTACAATTTCCTGTGCTATGCAGTAAATCCTTGTTGTTTATTTTATATATAATGATATGTATCTGTTAATCCTATACTCCTAATTTATCCCTCCCCCTCCTTCCCCTTTGGTAACCATAAGTTTGTTTTCTATGTCTGTGAGTCTCTTAATGTTTTAGTTCATTTGTACTACTTTTTAGATTCCACATGTGAGTGATATCATATGATATCTGTTTTTCTCTGACTTCATGTAGTGTGATCATCTCTGGGTCCACCCATGTTGCTGCAAATGGCATTATTTTATTCTTTTTTATGGCTGAGTAATATTGCATTGTATATGTGTACCACATCTTCTTTATCCAGTCATCTGTCAGTGGACATTGAGGTTGCTTCCATGTCTTGGCTGTTGTAAATAATGCTGCTATGAACATTGTATCTTTTTGAATTAGAGTTTTTGTCTTTTCTAGATAGATGCCCAGGAGTGGGACTGCTGGATCATATGGTAACTGTTTTCAGTTTTTTAAGGAATCTCCATGCTGTTTTCCATAGTGGCTCCACCAATGTACGTTCCCACCAACAAGGTCAGAGGGTTCCCCTTTCTCCAAATCCTCTCTAGCATTTATTATCTGTAGACTTTTTGATGATGGAAAAGTCACCTTCTTAATGAAGCCCACCCTGACCAGCCTTGCAAAACTGTAACGTGCTGCTTCTGCCAGGGCCTCCCAGTAACTGTCACCCTGCTCGGGCTTTTCTTCTTCTCCATAGAGTTTAGCATCTTCTAACGTTTGATAATGTATCTTACTTATTGTGTATATTGCTTCTTTCTAGTCTCCCTTCTCCCGAGAAGTAAACGCCATGAGGATAAGGACCTACTGTGTGTCTGGCACATAGTAGGTGTTCAATAAATATTTGCTAAATGAATGAGGAGACACATGATGTGAGACCAGGAGGCAGGTGAGGAGGACCCTTTGCCAAGGGAGTGGCAGTGAGAATGGGGAGCAAGAGGTGGAGGAGAGGTAGTTGTGGAGAGAGTGTGCCCAGACCTTGGTGACTCCTTGGAAGGTGAGCAGGTGGGATTATGGAGGACTTCAAGGACTGGGGCCTCCAACAGCTGGTGAATGAGGCTACGGTCGAGAGCACCAGATGAGCCTGGGGAGGGGGCTGACCTGAGGGACTTTGTAATTTCACTCGTATTAATCTTGAAAGGGTGGCCAGAAACGTCCCTGAAAATATCCTGGGTTGGGAAAATATAATTAAAAACAAAATCTTCTCCCAACCCAGAAAACCTCTCCCCAAAGATAGTTAGGAAAAGAAATGCTTTTATGACTGAATAAGCAGTAAGTCAGAATGTGATGTGTATCACAGGCAATCCGCTACAAGATTGCAAAAGCAGAAAGAAATCTCACCCTTTCTTAGAGCCAGGCCGATACAGCCTGCAACCTACATGTGCTCAAGGTAGACAATAATTTGTCCTCTGGTAAGAGGACTGGACAGCACCACTGGCTACACCTAGTTCATCCTAAATTCACCTGGTAGTTAGGGTGACCATCTGTGTTAGTTACTTGGCATATACAAAGGGGAAAAAAACTACTCTGATCTTTATGATAGGAAGTGGTTTTGCAACTTAGAGCCAGGGACCTGCTGAAGTAGGCTTTTACCCCCCACCCCCACATACACAGAAACTAGGGGGCAAACAGTAAAAAGAAAAAAAAGCAGCAGAAGAAGAAAATGGGCCAGGGGGACTACACTCCAGCCCCTCTCTCTGCTTAGCTGTGCCTTGCAGCTGCGCTCGCCACCACGTGACTACCGTCTTGGAAATTGGAAACCACAGACTCCAACGTTTCAGTTAAGCCTACGCCATCTACTGTTGGTCTGAATGGAGGACAAAGAGAGGCACACTGGTGACTGAAGTTCGGTCCTCGCCGTGTGTTGACACTACAGGTATTCTCTTACTCAGCGACTCGGCTTTATACAGAACTGGCTTGGCAACCTGACCAGGCTCTGATGGAACTGTCTTTCTCGGTTCAGTGATCTGTTTTTCCAAGAGCTTTCTTCTCTGTTTTTGTGATCAGGACTTTCTTGTGACCCAGGCAAGCTGTGTGCGTGTTGAGTGTTTGGGTGGAAGGAGTGTCTCTGGATGACATTAGTACTGATAGAGTATCTGGTGACACAGGGAAGGTTTGGATGGGGATATCTTGGGAGAGAGGCAGCCGGCAGAGACACCTGGCAGGGGTGAGAGGTTGGTAAGGATCAGGCAGTTGGATATTTTTCTAGAGTTCCAAACGAGATCAGAGACATGAGTGCCTTTGGCCCTGGCACCACGCTCACTTATTGTATTAGTCATTAGTCTAATACACCTTTAATTTCTTAGGTCCCAGCTTCCTGGTAAGTATTTAAGGAACCAACCAGCTTTGCCCTTGAGCTCTCTACTGGCCCAAGAGCATGGGGTCTCTACCTAAAGAATAGCATGCCCAAGGGCACTTAGACAACCTGCCCAGTCATCGAGGGGTTGGAGCTTTGAGGGTGCTCAGACTTTGATGCCCTCCACTCAAGCAAGCAATAACTTGGTTGGCCATGGGTCAAAAATGGCCAACTGGGTGTTAAGTTTCCTGTACTGCATTTCTTAGAAATAGTCTTAACTGTTGACAAATTTCCCTCAGTAGTGGGGAAAATCACTTCCTCAGTGAGTGTATCTTAGTAACCAGATTTTTGACCTTGAGCACAGCGCCCAACGGGATTGGTCAGCAGTGATCAGGTCTTCTTCAAGGAGGAAAAAAGGCATTGCTTTTTAAAAATGGCTTTACCACAGAGGGATCATTTGTAGATCACTTTCCAGGATACAGGCTCTTCCTCTATCTCTGTTATGTGGGAAATCCCCTGCATGCAACTGTAGGCTCCAAGCGCTCGACCAAAGCCAGCCATCCCCGAGGTCGCGATAAGTGGGCTCTCAGGGCAAGTTAAACACTCGAATCACACAGTTTATTTTTAAATGCCTCATGCATAGTGCCATTCTCACCTGATTCTGTATGGAACCATCTTGTCCTTCATGTCTTCATTCTCACACAAAATGTTCAGGTCCTTCTCCCTCTGTTTGGGGGGCACATGGGGTCAAGGACAGCTGAATGGGGGCTTGTTCACCAGGGTTGAATCCAAGCATTCAGCTGGCGCTAAGTCCACTCAACTGCACAGGAAGTTTCTCCCCTCCCTCTGCTTTAGGGACTTCCTGTGTCTCCCGTCCATCCTTCTCATTAAGGTGCCACAGGGCTTCCTAGCCTCCCTCCTTTCCTCTCAGCTCATTTAGTTACTGGGAGAGGAAAAGCTGGCTTTGCAACTCTACATGTGGACATTTTTACCCCATACATGGGCCTGTGTGTTCTCAGAATGCTGACTTCTGATTTGATAACGTGCGGGAGAGACGGACCTGCCGCCATCCCAGTGCCGATGAAAGAGAAGGGAGGGAAATGACACAGAAGTGGCCATACTAATAGCCCGAGATATGACACTCTTAGAGAGTTACATATTTGTCACAGATTTTTGAGAAGGAAACAGTGATAGGTATAGAGAAACTTAAATGAAAGTTAAAAATGAAGCAATTATTAACTCCAGGGAAAACAAAAGTTGTGCAGATGCAATTGTCGTATACACATGGCTCAGCTATAAATTATATTTCCATGATAGTGATCATGTCAATACTGCATAACAAATAAAACAAAAGCTGTAATACACTTATTGTGAGAAGAAGATAGAAAAGTGTGTGTGTGTGTGTGTGTGTGCGTGTGCATGTGTGTGCATTTATGGAGTGAGAATGGAGTGGAAGAGAGCTAAACTGTCAACTTAGACAACCGGCAATCAATAGATAATACCTGTAACCAAAAAACGAAGAAGTAGTGTAAGAATGTTACATAGACAAATGAGAATAAATATTCTAAGAAACAGCTAGAAGAATTGTCCTGGGAATTTCCAGGAAAGGAAAAATAATACTGCTATTTTCATGATATGTCTTAAAGTGTTTTCTAGTTTTAAATTATGTGCCCCTTTTATTGTGATAAAATAAAATTTTAAAATACAACAGCAAAGGTTTGATTTGGGTTTTGGGCTTTTCCCATGGATGGAAGAGAGTTTCAGGCATGGTTTGAGCTGCCCCCCCACCTTTTACTTCTACTTTTTCACAAAGTGACAACCACATGAAATATACAAGAGCTTGAAATATCAAACTATTTGGTTCAGTTCGTGTCTGGAACGGCCCATCCCACATGAGCAAAAGCCCTGGGCGTGGCTTGCAGCATTGTTTCAGAGAGTCCCGAAACAGGAAGTTCACTTTTCTAGCTGAGACATGCTGCTCCTGTTTCCAGCTACTGGAGTCAGATGTGAGTGTATTTCTTGGAAGTGAGAGAGTGCTGGAGCCCGGTGAGTAGTGTGGCTGTCTCTGGTGGAAGGGGAGGTGAGAAGGTGGAAAGAAATGCAGAAATAAGACTGCAGGAAGGAAGGCTGGAATAATTTCGATGCCTGAGGATCAAACTGGCTCTTGAGGAATCTCTTTACATTAAGGTGATGTTTATGGAATCAGGTCCTGATTCATACATTTGGTAAATTCTCATTTCCACGACCTTCACGTGACACTTTGTTTCATCTGCCACCTTGACTTCTTCTCTATAAAATTGGAACAAGAATGTCTTTCATTCACTGAACGACCAATAAGTTAACTGATTCAAGCAATTTACTTAGCATTTAGTAGGAAGTTAGCCAAAGTTACTTTTCTTTTCCTTTCCCCCTTTTTACCTTCCTCAAATTAAAGCACAGGGGACTGGACACAACCTAACCTTTCCTGAGTGGTACTTGGTCCTGGTGATGAGTATCCGTTGCTGTTTCTTTTCTCGTCTGGGGTGTGGGAAGGCAGAGATGAGACGCTTCAGAAATCTCCTCACAATGTTGAGTCTGGACATAAAAAGGCAGCAACTGCTGCCTCCGCCTTTCCCCAAAGACTAAGAAAACTCCCATTTTTAGGAGTCATTTCTGTTCAGGAACCCCAAGAGAATCTGGACCCGTGCCTTCCTCTGAATGACACAGAGATGAATTGCGCCCAGTGGCCCTAAAGGTAGGGCCACCACTAAACCACAAATGGGATGGAGATGTGGGTCAGAGGATCAGCATCCTCTCTAGAATGTCTGAGCCGATACACCCATTCTCACAGGGTAGCATTGGAGGTACCTGTTCCTTGCTTTCTGCTTTGGATGGCTTTGCTATTTCTTGTCTCTATTTTTTTTTTTAATGAAATGTTTTGCCTTTATTTACAGAATATAGTGAATGTCATGAAATTTCTCTTTTCTTTCCATAACTGATTATTTTTAATGAGAATCTATGAGTCACTGAAATCTCATTCTGTAGAAACACACGCTCCATGTAAGTAAAATCTGTTTCCTGAGTACAACATAAAGTAAAACAGAATTTCTTTTTAAAGAAGATTTTCTGTTACTGAGTTGACAACATTACATTTTGACCAAAAGGGTATGAATTTAAATGCATTCTTTTTCATGATGGAGCTTCAGTTAATTCATAAGACATTTCAGTGCCACAAAATCAGCACCATAATTTCAATCTGACGATACATTAGAAAGAGAATGAAGAAATTCTACGTTGTGAAGCTAGATCTGATGCAAAATTTGCCTGGCCCCTTTATTACTAACATGTTTCCTCCTGGCCTGTGTGTCTCAACAGCAGAAGACATTCATTGTTCTTCCCTGGAATGGTGCATTTGTCCTGTTTATTTTTCAAATGATTGTTGGCATAATTCGCACCGAGTAGAGTTGGGAACTTGGCCTGGGGATTTCCATCCCTTTGCCCGCCCTCCCTCCCTCCCTCTCTCCGAATTACCCTTGCCCACACCCCCACCTGCCCCCACCCCCGGGGTAGGTCAGGCAGTGTGCCTTGGAGCTGCTCAGACCTGGTGTGAGATGGGGCGATGGTCCTTCCTTTCCTGGCTCTTAGGAGGATTCTTGGTTAGTGCTTGTTCCCTGGGCGTCTCCTGAGGCATCCACAGGAAGTGAAACAGTGGCTGGATCTGTGCTGAGGCGTCGTGCAAGAGTCAGTGGTTCACAACAATTGGATGTAAGGTGTGTCCCCAATGGGAACTGTGTTATTAAAACACTCACACAGACTGAGTGCCCTTAAGATTATCCCGACCTCACTTGCATCCTGAAGCATCTTGATTAGAGAGAGAGAAAGGGGTGAAGCTACAAAGAGAGGCAGCACGTGAGTGTCTCTTGGCTGTCCCTGGCATCCCCTGTGGGGACAGTCACTTGCCGGGTTGATGTGAACTCTCCTGCCCCCGGGGCTCTCAGTCCATTATGGCCATGAGTCTGGGGACTGGCTCTCTTCCTCTTTCCTCCATCAAGCTTCTTTCCCTTCCACATCATCTTGGATTTGCCTCTGTGGACACCTGCCAGCTTCCCTTTATGTCAGAGCTTGTCTATTGAAAGACACTCTGCTAAGTGGAAACAGCTTTCATTGCTTGGTGGGCATCTCCAAGAGAGCTCGCTCTTTCTGAGAGAAGCCGTAAAAACCCTGGATCACCCGTGACTGGGGTTTGTGGGGAGGATGCTGGGAAATGGCAGGATGTGGCATGAACAGAGTCACGCTGGCCGAGCAGAGGCAACTTGCAGGGGACAGCGCTCCGACATCCTACCAAGAACCACACTTCGGCCTCATGTGGGCACTTTGCTTTTGTAAGGATCCTATGGGCAAAGAGTCCCTCTGAATATTTCGACAAGATGAAGCCTTAATCCAAATAACAGAAACTTGGTGGTGAAACTTAAAAGCTTTTCAAGTAGAAAAAGGAAACTTTTTCTTCTTTCATAAAAAATATATTTAACTTCGTTACACATATATACACAAATAATGCATAATGCTGCTTCAGTGTATCAAGTGATCAGATTTGTCCCTACCCCCCTGTTTTTACTTGGTTACTTGGTTACTCGGTTACTCCTCCACTTTCTCTTTCTAGCCACATTAATTTTCCCTCCATCCTCAGCCCTGCAAGGTAGCCCACGTAACTTCTATGAAACCTGCCATGTTTTTCATCATAAATGTTACAGTTTTGTGTGTCAGCTTGGGTAGGTTATAGGACCCAGTTATTTAACTAAACATAGTCTAAGTGTTGCTGTTAAGATATTTTTGTAGATGAAGTTAACATCTGCCATCAGTTGACTTCAAGTAAAGGAGATTGCCCTCAATAATGTGGTGGGCCACATCCAATCAGTTGAAGGCCTCGAGAGCAAAAACTGAGGTCCCCCAAGGAAGAGGAAATTCTCCTCAAGACAGTAACATAAAAATTCTGTCTGGGTTTCTAGACTGTGAACATGCCCTACAGGTTTCAGGCTTGTCATCCCCTATAGCTGCATGAGCCAATACCTTAAAATAAATCTCTGAAGAACCCTGGTTGATACAGTACTCATGGAGTCATATATATACATTGTCTTTTTTTAATTTACAAAAATGGGATCATATTGTAAATGTGTTTCTTCATCTTGCCTTTTCTCATCAGCGTTTAGAAGGCTGCCTAATACTCCATGGAGTGCATGTGAAACAGGAATCATAGCTCATTTAGTCATTCCCCTACTCATAGAAAATCACTTTGGTGTTTTATTTCCCACTATGAACGATGCTACAACAAATATCCTTGTTTGTGCATGTGTATGTATACATACGTAAAATATCCGCGTGTGTGTGTACGTGTCTAGGTAGATGTGTAAAATCTGATGGAGGGGCCAGGGTCTTTGGCCCCCACCTTAATCAGAGACCCAAGGTCTGTGCCCATGTGTGATGAAATGGGGGAGACTTTTCTGAGACTCCTTGACACAGGTGCCCAATGCACTGTGAGTTTGACATCTGTGGGTGAGGTCTTAATGGGGGCTGAGTTTAGATTGGGAGGATGTGGATGCAGTGGTTGATGGGATTAAGTTGAAAGTTTGAATGAAAATGGGAATTTTCAAACAGATCTTACGTGAGGTGGTCGTGGCTCCTTTCCTATTGGGATGGTTATTACGTCCTCCTGGGCGTCGCCTCTCCCACCTAATTTTGTGGAACAGAAGGCATGTAAGTTCGCCTTCAGGCCAGTCTTGATTGGACATGCTCAATGGGGACCAC
This sequence comes from Camelus bactrianus, assembly GCF_048773025.1. Classification (NCBI taxonomy): domain Eukaryota; kingdom Metazoa; phylum Chordata; class Mammalia; order Artiodactyla; family Camelidae; genus Camelus; species Camelus bactrianus. The sequence continues at coordinate 6,492,531 of NC_133558.1, forward strand.
GAGAATCGCTGAGCCCACACAGTGGTTAATTTAAATCAACTACTCTTCTTTAGTTATTTCATTAAATAGCTTTGACAATGCATTTTAACCCCCAACTGAATCTGTGGACGCGGTATACTAATTCTAACCTGGAAATAAGCGCAGGCTTGTAATAGCTTGCAAAAATTAGCGTATTTTATGTCTGATCACCTCGAATATATGTATATGCAAATTGAAGGTAAATAAAATAGGAAGCTGTAATTAACACTCAAAAAAAAATAAAGGAAAACAATATAGAATACCTGGTTGGCAAAAAGAGATTACCACTTTAATTAATGACATGCTAGACCCTGGAGCGCCAGTACCGATGAATTCTCTGCACAGGGATCCTATGTGTCCGTGAAAAAGGCAGATCACTCACAAAGATTGACAGTGGGCTATCAAATCAATGAAGCTCTACTGTATAGCACAGGGAATTATATTCAATTCTTGTATTAGCCTATAATATAAAAGAATATGAAAAAGAATATAAAAAAAAAATAACTGCTGCGTCCAGTGCAGCTCGGGACCGTGTCTGAGGACGGGTGACACAAGACTTAAGAAACAAAGAGACAAAGTAAAGAGCAAAGATGGGACCGGGGACTCAAGATCTCGTGGCTCGAGAGTGCCAAAAGCCTGGTCGACATCATGTTTATTAGGAGTGTTCAGCTTCAGAAAAACTTGTGATCAAAGAGCTGAGGCTTTAGATATTCCGTGCGATAAGCACTAGGTTCTGCTTGCTGAGAGATTGATTAAGTCCAAGCCTCTCCCCTCCAGGAACAATCACCCTCCTCGGGGTATTTTAGACTTATGAGTCTACCCTGTGATTGCCTCCAGGATATCTCGAGATAGCAAACACTTACCTCGGGTTAAACAGCATGCTTTCATGCCAGAACAAAGCTCTGTTAATGGGTGACCGGCTTTCCAGGACCGTCCATTGTTTACCTTCAGGAAACAGATGCCCTCCTTCATGCCCTTATGGTCAATCCCAGGGCTGCTTACCACAAATTTTCTTTAGCATAATACGGGCTATAGGTCACCTACTGCATAAAACATTAAAACAAAGCAGGCATGTGGATTTTAAGCAAGCAAGTGTGAAAACAATGTTTTAAGCTCATGGAAATCTAGGTGTGGCTTGTTTTCTAGCTGCTTGTTGTCCAGCAGCTTGTTTCCCAGCAAATAACTGAATCACTGTGCTGCACACCAGAATTTAACATTGTAAACTGACTATACTTCAAAAAAAAATAGACTACTGAGGCTTAAATAAGTTTGCGATACGCAGAGCATCAGCTTCACCGGACAAAAAAGATACAGCAGGGCTGGGGCTCTGCTAATCTCCCGATGCCTGCTTCTCCATTTCAGTCTCAAAAAGAGCCGGGTGGAGTTGTGCAAGAAGGGTCCCAATTTGTGTTCACTGTGCCATCACAAGGTTATCTGAACTCTCCAGTTCACTGTCATAGTTCGGTCGGAAGGGATTTGGCTTTGTTGCAGGTCCCAAGGCTTAGTGATGACATTACGAAAAGATTGGAAACTGACCCAAATGCAGTGATGGATCACATGACCAACCGAAGCTCGTTCAAAAATCCAGCAAAGATCCGAGGACCTGCCTAAATGGAATATCGTGGGAAGGAGCCATTCAGGATGTTCCACGAGATACTAAAAATAAACTGCTGTCACTACTCCCCCTTGGGCCCCACCAAGAAGTCCAGCCTTTGGATTTTGGAGATTGCGTGTTCTACACCTGGAAATATGCTAGCTCCTATCTGTAAGACTACCCAAAGGAAAGCTGTATTTGGGTTAGGATCTGAACAAAAGCAGGCTGTATCTGAATTACAAAAAGTGGTGGCTCGCTCACCACCTTTAGGTCCTTGGGATCCCCACTCAAATATGATTTTGGAAGGGTCTGCCTCTGCTACTTACACAGACCAGAACCAATGGCAAAAGCCCTTGAGCGCCTGCCAGTAGTAACCAATGGGATTTTGGACAAGAAGATTTTCAAATTCAGCTTCCCGGTGCACATTATTTGAGAAACAATCACTATTTGCTATTGAGTATTCATTTAGATTGACTCAGTGCCTGTAGGTCATCAATTAATCACGAAATCTGAAATACCCATGATGTCTTGGTGACGGCAGAGAAACAATCTAATAAGGAAGGCGGTGGTCAGGGGAATTCTATGGTAAAATGGAAATCGTTTGCACAGGGGGAGCGCGAGGGGTACTCACTGTACCCACAGCAGGTGGCTTCTTTTCCCCCATGACTGACTTTGGAGCCACTTGAAGAGCTGCTGAGGCTTGTTAGCACGTGGACAGGGCTCTGCGAACACCTCCTGGCTGACCAGCAAAGAGCTGCCTGGTTTACAGACAACTGTTGCAAGATGGATAAACAGTATCCTGTCTGGAACGCTCCACGCTGAAATCAGCAAGTGGGAAGACTGAGTAAAGAAAGTAAGAACAAATCAGCTCCATGGGCGAATTGCATGCTGTTTTCCGAGCAGCGGTGGAAGAATTGAACAATGGTAAAAGCTCCTATGTTTGGGTTTTCACTGACTCATGTGCAGTAGCTCATGGTCTGGTCATGTGGTCTGGCCGCTGAACAATGGAAAACTGGACTATTAAAGGGATGCCCCTGTGAGGTGTGGCCCGATGAAAACATTCTGCAAATTTAAGAGGTATGTTTTTTCCCAGCTTTACTGAGATACAGTTGACATAAAACATTGTGTAAGTTTTTAAGGTGTGTGCTGTACTGATTTGATATGTACTGCAAAATGATGATTACTGTAGCATTAGTTAACACCTCCATCGCATCAGAGAAGTACCGTTTCTTTTTTGTGCTGAGAACATTGAAGACTTCCTCTTTTAGCAACTTTCATGTATACGATAGTGTGTATTAACCACAGTCATCCTGCTCTACGTTAGACCCCAGAACTTGTGCAACTCAAAACTGGTAGTTGGTACCCTTTGTCCAACATCACTTCATTTCCTCCACTCCCCCAGCCTCTGGTAACCGCCATTCCACTCTCTGTTTCTGTGAGGTTGGCTTTTTTAGTTTCCACATGTAAGTGAGGTCATACAATATTTGTTGCTCTGGGTCTGGCTTATCTCAGTTGGCATAGTGCCCTCAAGATCCACTATATCCTCACCTTTGCATATGATCTCTTTTTGATGCTAGCCCTGCTTACAGATGTGAGATGATATTTCGTTGTGGTTTTGGATATCGTCGTTGGGCTGTGACCTGCCATGGCAGGTCGTGGGGTTGGGATGGCCCTGTGGCTGACGTCTGCCTTAGACGGGTGGGGCCACAGCTCGGGGGATCTTGGGGCTGATTTCCATCCACTGGTAGGTGAAACCAGGTCCGGGGGTTAGTGTTGGCCCACTGGTGGGCAGAGTCAGGTCCCAGGGTCTCTGGCTGCAGCAGCCTGGAGGTCCATGAGTTTATATGTCCATCCGCTGGTGGGTGGGGCCAGAGCCCAGCGTTCCTGGTAAGTGAGACTGGTCCCAGGGCTAGTGCTGGCTCACTGGCGCTTGGGGCAGGGTCCTGGATCCTCTGGTTGACAGAGTCGAATCCAGGGGTGGCTAGAGGTTCAGGGGATCTGAAGGCAGCAGGTCTGTTGGTAGGTGGGGCCGTGTCTCTGCCCAGCTGGTTGTTTGGCCCGAGGCATCCCCGGACTAGTGCTGACAGTCTGACCGGCAGGGCCAGTCCTGGTGCTAAGAAGCTAGAGGGAAAATTCCAAAATGGCATTTGCCAGCACCAGTGTCCTTATCCTAGAAAAAGCTTCCTCACGATGGCTGCCGCAGTGTCTGCATCCCTACTGTGAGCTCCAGTCGCCGCCTGCCTCTCCGGGAGGCTCTGCTAGATCAGCAGGTGGGTCTGATGCAGACTCCTTCCAGACGACCGCTCCGCCCTGGGTCCCGGAGCGCGTGAGCTTGTGTGTGCGCCCTTTACGAGTGGAGTCCCTGCTGCCCACAGCCTTCTGGCTCTCCTGAAGGTAGACCCCACTGGCCTTAAAGCCACATGTTCTGAGGGCTCGTCTTCTCGGGGCAGGACCCCTGGGCTGGGCTGCCCGAGGTGGGGCTCAGCACTGTCATTATCCACAATCGTCATAATCCTCTCGTCTGCGGCTCATCTGCCTGCGGGTGTGGGTCCCCACTGTCCCGTGTCTCCGCCCCCCTACCTGTCTCCTTGTGGTTCCTCCTCTGTATCTTTCGTCGTAGACGATCTCTTCTGCCAGCCTTCCAGTCTTCTCATCAACAGCAGGTCTGTGAATCGTTGTAATTTGGTTTGCCCGTGCGGGGAGGTGAGCTCACAGAGGGCTTCCTACTCTGCCGTCTTGGCCACTTCTGGGCAAATGTCCTGTTTGGTTCTACTTTATGTTTTCTTTTTGCTGAACTTCTCGTTTTGTTCTTGGGTTGTTTTCTGATATTGTTCTCTTTGTTTATCTGTGTTCTCTTGTAGCTCTCTGAGTGTCTGTCGACAATTATTTTGAATTCTTTGTAAGGTAATTCCTGGATCTCCGTCTCTTTGGGGCCAGTGACTGGAGCTTGCTGTCTTCCTTTGGTGGAGTCTCGCTCCCCTGATTCTTCATGATGCCTGTATCCTTGCATAGCTGTCTGCACATTTCAGAATCAGTCACCTCTTCCAGACATTATGGACTGACTTCAATAAGGGAAGACTTACACGTACAGTTGGGGATACACTGGTGTGTGCTGTGACCCCTGGTCTCGTGGTGCAGAGGCAAATGCAGAGGCCAAGGCATCTGGGGGGTGATGGGGGGTGCAGTGTAATGTCTCTGCAGCTCAGGCTGCTGGGGTCCCCAGCACCGACAACTGCGTGGTCCTTGGGAAGTGCCATGGGGAATCTGCAGTGGCTACGATGACTGCTGGGGTCCTCAGTGGTTCCCTCCAGGTCCAGCGGCCGGGAACCAGGGCAGGCAGTGACGGTGGCTGGAGCTGCTGCGTGCACCCACTCAGCTGCAGAGGCCAGGCGCAGGTGCCGAGTAGCAGCAGGAGCTGGCGCAGACACACAGGTGGCGGTGAAGGCCGGAGCAAGCAGCAAGGGCCGGGACCGATCGCAGGTGCACTGAGATCAGTGGGGGCCCCGGCTGTCAGCACATGCGACCGTGGCCGCTGGGACCCATGGCGCACAGCAGTGGAGGACAGTGATGGGGGAGGGAGTGGGGAGGGACGCAGGTGGCTGGCGTCAGTGAGCAGGAATACCTGGGGTGGGGGTGAGGAAGCTGGTGCCATCTGCAGGGTCCTCCAGGCAGGGTCATCGGTTCCTTCTTCAGTGGCCAAAGCTGCTGGGTGTGTCTGTACCGCAGGTCACTGTGAACCACAGTCGCTCCCACTGTGTGCTGCCACTCGTCGCCCCGCTTCCCTTCCATTTACTAGCCATCTCCATGACATGGCTCAGTTTTGCCATCTGAATGGGATGAAGTTGAGACAGGACCTTTGCATGGTGCCCCAGAAGGCTGGGGACTCTTGTCGATCACCCTGCGCTTCCTTTTCTGGCCAGGTGAGGGAAATCCAACTTGGTATTAAGACCCCAAATGAGGCTCAGAACAAGAGATACATACTATCTTTTAGCATGATCATACCTTCCGTCTGGAAGGGGGAAGCCGTGTTTGCCGAGACCAGCCCAGCTTTTGGGACCTAAGATCCACTGGCAGCCTGCCAAGCTGAGTGGCATCGCTCTGGGGGGCATACTGGTCATAAGACATGACGGTGACCTGGACCGATGGTTAAGGGCTAAGCAGACTCTAGTTAATGACTAAGCGGACATTTACTAGAGTCCATTAACTGTTGCTTCAATTTTGACTCCAGTTATTTTTGTTGCTGTATTTTTTTCCCCCTCAGTGGTGATACTGGGGATTGAACCCAGGACCTCACGCCTACTAAGCATGTGCTCTACCACCAAACTATACCCACCCCCCTTGACTCCAGTGTTTTGACTCCTACTTTCTAGGCTACGTTCACTTCAAGGAATTTGGGAACGCTAGTTCCTTCCGGGACTTGCAACCATGTGGTGTATGGCTCCCAGCAAGCTGATCTCTGTGTAACCATAAACCTTGATGACCTCATGCTTAGAAAGGTCCCTGGTTCTAGTGGACAAAAATGCAACGGCAGCCTGCCCAACATGCCACTGCTGTGCGCAAACGCACATCACCCTTGTTTTCGTGGGCAGAAAACGACTAAGCAGAGTAGGAGAGAACAGAGTCTGAGGAGATGATAGCAGTGAGCCCCACGTGGGGGACCCAAGTGCTCCTGGGGAGCAGCCCTGCCCTGAGCCCTCTCCTTGCACGCTCAGACTAAACCCCATCTACCACTCATCTGCCCCTGTGGGGGCCCAACATGTTTGGGGCAAAACAGGGTAATAGTATTCGTTTCACGTGATACAATTTCTATGCCCCATTCTCTCAAGGGAGAGGGTCCGATGTTTATGTTTGCTTTTTTATTTTATTTTATTAAAAAATACTTAGAATCTGACTTATGGGACTTAAAATCACTATCAAGCAGAGGTCTTGTTTTTTTTCACTGTAATGTATTTGATATGCAACATTGTGTACGTTTCAGGTGCACAACATGGGGATTTGGTACACGTATATATTGCAATATGACTGCCACTGACGCGCTGGCTGGCGCCTCTATCCTGTCACATGGTCACCATTTCTGTTTTGTTGACGGAATAACAGGGTCCTGGGCCTCCAGGGATGGGCCTGGAGGGGTCCACCAAACCCTCAACTTGTTTCACTTTGTGTGTTTTTTAAGACAGGGCTCGCTGCTTTCCCCAATTCTTAAAGGGGTCTAAGTCTCAAAAGAACCCAGGCAGGTTCTTACCCCAGGAGCTTTCTTCCATCGTGGAAGCTTTCCTTTTCCTTCCTTCCTTCTTTCCTTTAGCCATGGCGATACCACGCAGCAGGGCCGGCTGCAGCACGCGCCTTCCTCCCTGTTCCCTGAAGGCGCTCAGTCCTGCTGGGTCTGTTGTGGGTGATCTGTTCATCTCGTGTGGGCTGCTGAATCCCCAGATGTCGCAGAAACCCGTGCAGCGGTGTGATCTCTGTTTATCTGCTGGCCCAAACTTGCCCGTCAGTGTCGCACCCCTTCCTAAGTCAAGCTGCACGGGTGCGGTGTTTCTGTTGTAGCTTCCGTGTTGGTTATAAATCTGTTTCTCTGGGTTTGGCCCTTTTCATTGTCTCTGATATTTGTGTTTTATGGGGTGGATTTCTATGAAAGGCAATACCATGAAGTTTTTTACAAAGGAGAAGATTCCTCTGTGCATTTTTCCCTCTGTTGTCCTCAGAAGGAGGGGAAAGGAGGGTCACAGATACTCATTGAGTCCTTAGATGTACCAGGAGCTGGGCTGCAAGTTCTTCCTCAAGTTTAATTCCTACAGGAGTCCTCTGAGGACTGTATTAGTCAGCCATGTGGAATCTCCCTCTTTAAAAAAAAGATTAGAATATTCTGGATCTTTCTTTGCCCAGTCTCAGGCTCGGTGACCCCTTTGCTGACACCCCCCCCCCCAGTGCTTGATCTCAGAACGAGGGGTCTGCACATGCCTGGCGGAGGTGTCCCACCTTGCTTCCTGCTGTGTCCCGGCTTCCTGAGTCAGTGTCCAAGTCGTGGTCTCATGTTGCTTCTGTTCTCCCGAAAGGACCCTGCCAAGGCATGAAGCCTCTGCTACGCGATGTGTTAATGAGGTGGAGAGCTTTGCTCTTTGCTGAGTCAGACAAATGTATACAGAGGATTCCTCCAGCCACCGGCCAGAGGGCAGGGTCTGTAAATGGCACGATGCTGCCTGGAGTCAGACAGCAGCAGTCACAGGGTGTCTCCTGGAAAGGGAATGAAATGTTGGAAAAGTTTTGTGAACGATGGTTTTTTATTGATGGGAACGGTGGAAGATGCGTGTGACCAGATACGGCTCCTGACGGACACCTCTTCCCTGGGAGGAACCAGCACTGACTGTGCCCTGGGAGGAACCAGCACTGACTGTGCCCTGGGAGGGAGCACATCCTGGTGGTGATGCTGATGCTGGGGGTGGGGGTGGTGATGGGGAGAAGCATTTGTCCAGGGCTTCCTCTGTGCCCGGCTCTGCTCTGATTGCACAGCGGCATGCATTCCCATGACGGCTTAGGGAGGTCGGCACTGTTTTGGTCCTTGCCTTGGTCTGCTTGAGCTGCTGTGACCCCCGACTGCGTGGCCCCAGCCAGAGAAATGTACTTCTCAGCGTGTTGGAGGCATGAAGTCCAAGATCCAGGCGGCAGCAGGACTGGTTCCTGGTGCCTTTTCCCTGTGCACGCACACTCTCGGTGTCTCTTGCTCTTCTTTTAAGGAAACCAGTCATACTGGTTAGAGCCACATCCTTATGACCTCATTTCGCCTTCGTTATCTCTTTAGAGGTCCCGTCTTCAAATACAGCCACACTGGGAGTGAGGGCTGCAACGTATGAATTTGAGGGGGAACACAATTTAATCCATCACGGTCCTTCTCTGAGAAGTGACGGAACTAAGACTGAGAGAGGGTGTACCCCTTGCCCGAGATCACAGTGAAGACATAAAAGAGCAAGAATTTGAAACCTCTTTTTTTTTTTTTTTTTTTTTTTTTTTGTCCTCAAAACCTACACTCTCAGCCAGCTCGCCACAGCGCCGCAGGCGCGAGGCCGGCGCGGGGCGGGCGGGGGGGCGTCAGGAGCGGCTCCGCGGACAGGCGGAGTGCTGCCCTCTAGTGGCGCGTGCAGGAAGGACGCTCTCTCTGTAAGTTCGGACTCGTTTAATGAAGCCCATAGTCAGCGTGGGTTGCTGTTTACCTGCGGACACCTGTGACAGGAAGAGAAGGCAGCTGCACGCTCCCAGGGCAAGCCTGGCTGAGGTGGGCACAGAGCCCCAGCTCCCCAGTGTTTGTCCATCCGCCGGGAGTTCAGTCTCTGGGTTTATCAGAAGGGCGGGACATTTGTGTAAGTTCCTATTTCTGTTCCATCTTTCTAGACCCAACAGCCCAAAGTTTCTTGTGGGCACGTCCCCAGCCCCTGGGGTTCCCACTGCTCTGAGTTCTTTTAAGGCTCTTCTGTGCACGCCCGCCCCTTCGGCTGTTACTTACCCAATGCCCTCTGCTTTGTTCACCTGGCTGTACTGGAGACACTTCCTAAGACAGGGCTCTGGGCTTGCCATGTGCCCTTGTGAAATGAGCAAATGGGTAAATGAATGAACGATTTTGGAAATCAGACAAACATGTTTCCCTAAAGCTTTTGAAGGACTCCAGAAAAATAATTCCGAGAGACCACGGGATATGAGTTCTGATTTCCTGGACCTACGATTTCCCGCTTGGTGCTTAGTACAGAACAGTGGTGAGGAGAGTGGACACCGTAGCCAGTGTGCCTGGGTTTGAACCACAGCCCCGCCGCCTCTGCCACCATGTGACCCCAGCATGTCACTTAACATCTAGTTCATAGCAATGTTGCAAAGAGGACGTGTGTTCACACTGATAAGGCACTTAGACTCGGACTCAGCAGGTGGCGAGGTCTATGTGTCACCTCCTGCTGTACCGTTTTTATTTTTCCTATGAGCCCCTCAGAGCTGCTCGTGACCCATACTCACTGTGTGGCTGTCCTGAAATGCATCCAACATGGGCTTTGGCCCAGGAGTTGCAGGTGTTCAAAAGTCCCATGATCATAATGTTACGAATCACAACCACCTGACAGCTGTGTCAGGCACTCTGTACCATGACCTTCTGTGCGATCTTTCAAACCTCCAGCAGCCTTGCAGGATGGTCATTGAATCCCTGTTTTCCAGAAGAAAAGGCTGAAGCTCAAGGGGGAAAGAACGTCTTGCCCAAGGCCACACCTCAGAAGGCAGTGTCAGAATTCTCACCAGAATTGTCTGAAAGATCAGACAATTAGGCTGCCTTAGGCTAACTTCTTATTTAAAACCATTTAAGTTAGAGATAATGATAATAATTGTATTTATCGCTTTTCCGACATCCAGTATGTGCAGGACACAGTGAGGGCTTTACATGTAATTCTTCAATTCTTACAAGGACCCTCTGAAAAAGTAAAGATTACTCTTCACCCTTTGCAGAGTGTAATGGTTATTTTCAAGTGCCAGCGTGCCTAGGCTATGGTGTCCAGTTATTCAGTGAAACCCAGTTTAGACGTTGCTCTAGAAGTCTTTACAGATGTGATCAACTACTGATGTAATTAAATCAAATGACTGCTTAATGGAGATTACCCTTCATATTGTGGGTGGGCTGCATCCAATCAGTTGAAGGCCTTAAGAGCAAAGACAGGTTTCCAGAAGAAGCAATTCTGCCCCAATACCGCGGCATAGAAACCCTGCTAAGTTTCCCACCTGCTGCCCTGGGGGAATTGACCTAAGACTGGAATTCAACTCTTGCTTGAATCTCCTATCAATGATCAGCTGAATCTTCTGACAGTTTGCCCTACAGATTACAGACTTGTCAGTCCCCACAATGACGTGAGCCAACTCCTTCAAATCAATTAATCAATCTCTTGATATCTGTAGAGAGAGACAAAGAGGAGAGAGAGAGGTCTACTGCTTCTGCTTCCCTAGAACCCTGACTGATACACAGAGTAAATGAAAACTCAAAGATACTAATTTGTTCTGGGGGGTAGGGGAGGGTACAGCTCAGAGGTGGAGTGCGTGCTTAGCATGCACAAGGTCCTGGGTTCAATCCCCAGGACCTCCATTAAAAAAAAAAAAACTAACAATAAATAAATAAATAGAACTAATGACCTCCCCTCCAAAAAAAGAAAAAAAGTGTTAAAAAATAAATAGATAAATAAGCCGAATTACCTTCCCCACCCCTAAATAAATAAGTAAATACATAAATAACAATTTAAGATGGGATTGAAACCCTGGTCTCTGTTCCCTGCTGCCCAGCTCTGACCAAGTCCTGCAGCAGGGAATGAGAAACCAAGGCGCGCATCCCTGGCCTGTGCTCTAAGGGACCACAGCACCTGGGCACTGACTGTAGGTAGCAGTGCGAATGGCTCTTCTGGGCGCTAATGCAAATAAGTAATACAAATCCAAACAGACCTGTACCACGTACACACCACCTGCGTGCCGTCTCCCCACCGTCAGTGAAGCGCAGGGGAAGGGCTTGTTCCTAACTGTCCCACACATTCACCCTCCAGGAAGGGACTCGTCTATTACTTTCCTTTCAAGATCGCCCTCGAAGCAAGACCCAAACGAAATAAAATGTCAGAAATTTGTACAAAGAGAGCACAAATCCGAGTAGGATTCTCCAGTTTCCTACTCTGATTCAGGGAACGGTGATGCCTTCGCTGTCTTTCCTGCCAGGCACTCACTGGGCTGCGAGGGAGGCTGTATCCTTGACATCAGTTTTTTGCCCCCTTTACGAGAAGGGGCACTGCCCTCTGACTACCCATTTTTTCCAGTAGTCAACTTGGCAGCCTCAAAGCTTTCCAGCCCTTGAGAGGCTCAGCTGAGGCCCTGAATGGGTTCAGAGTCAGCCTCAGTCCTTTCCTTCATCATTGCAAGTCTCAGCAGGGCTCCTTTTTGATCTGACATTTATGGAAAATAAATGCTTCCAGAAATCAAGACAACAGAGAGCCTTTAAAAACCTTTGGTGACCCTTCTTTCCCAAGACACTGGTTTTGATTCGAGGAGAGAGGGTGAGCCAGGACCCGTGGTAGCCTCGCCCAGACCGAGGAGGTGGGAGACAGTCTCTCGGTGATTTTAAGGGAGAGAAATGTCAATGACCACATTTTTCCTCCAAGCAAGGTTTCCACAGAGGCAAGATCGAACTTGCTCCAGCATCCTGCCCGGTAACTTCACTTGCACCACAAGGAGACGATTGCCAGTTCTAGAGAACAGATGTGGGGAGCTGGGGGTAGTGTGCACTTTGGGAATGTACACCCCGAACTCCCACGGGGCTCTCAGACACCAGCAGAGGGAGGCCCCTCCATCCCCGCAGTGGCAGGGGACCAGGGTCCGAATGCTCCCGGGTCAAGTTGAACATCTCAGCGATGGAGGCGAAATCTGTTTAGTTAGCTAATTAGAATTGCTCATCGAGATTTCATCCTCGAGAAGATTGCGATCCCGTGGCGGCTCCAGGGCTTCCCACGACCAGTTTGTCTCCGCTTTGATGAATAATGGCTTTTCACTCCATAACCAGTCCCAATGTGGTTCTGGAAAACTCTGAGACTGTACCACTAATGCCCAGGGGAAGAGTTACCAAGGAAGGGACGATAAAGGAGGGAGTTTGCCCCGAGATAAACCTATAAAGGGTGTGTGTGTGTGTGTGTGTGTGTGCACGCACGCGTGTGTGCGCTTCATCCCAAACTTTTCTGGAATGTTATCAGCTTGGATTATCAATGGATGCCACAACTAATGAAAAAATCACTTACCCTAATTCTCTATGGACACAGAAGACCTGAGGTCAGTTTCCCACTTAGCGGCAGGTTAAAGCTGTCAATGTTTAAGCTCCCCTAACAGAGTGTTCGACATAAGCCGGTTGGCGCTGTAGGGACTCAGAACTCGTGCTGGCGACGTGGCTGCAGGACCGGACACTCCAATGGCAACGCTGGGATGGTCTGAAAGCCAGGCTGCCTCCCCGGCGCCCCTAAGTGTTTCTTTCTGCACAATAACGGTCCAAGCTCTGCATTTGCCTGAGTAAGAGCTGTGAAGTAGATTTTTTTGTATACATTTTATTTTGGAATAATTCTGAATTTATGGAAAATTTGCAAAGATATTACAGAGAGATCCTATATACCTACCATTAGTTTTTGTTATCTTCTCATATTACCTTTGTGGTGCACTTGTCAGAGCTAAGGTATTAACATTGATGCATTACTAATAAACTCCAGACTTTGTTTGGATTTCATCCGTTTTTCCGTTAATGTCCTGTTTTGTTCCAGGATCCACTCATGAGTCCTCGTTCACCTAGCTGTCCTGTCATCTTCTTAGTCACCTCCGTATGACAGCTCCTCTCTTGCCTTGTTTTCTATGACCTTGATGGTTCTGAGGACTGGCCAGGTGTTTTCTAGAATGGCCCTCAGTTTGGGTTTGTCTGATCTTTTTTTCTCAAGATCGTAATGCGGTGATGGCTTTGCGGGGAAGATCACCACTTCTCCTCACACCCTATCCGGGGGTCTCTGACATCTACATGAGGTCACTGAGCTGTGAACTTGGATCACTTGATCAAGGTGACATTCGCCAGATTTCTCTGGCGACTTTCCTCTTTCCATCTGCTATTTTTCAACCGTGAGTTAGATTTGGGTTTTTTTTCAAGAACCGGAGATCACTCTGCTGCATCCTATCCTGTTTATCATTTGCCATTTCTTTATACTGGGCGAGGAAGAATGTCTGTCATCTTGTAGCTGATTTAGGGGTGAAACTGGAGCCATGGGACATAGAGGAGAACAGGAACTAGACTGCTGAACGAGACATGGATGGTGAGGCAGACGAAACGCAGTTTGTGCTCACGCATAAAGTCACCGTGGGGCGGGGAGAGGGCATAGCTCAGTGGTAGAGTGTGTGCCTAGCGTGCAGGAGGTCCTGGGTTCATTCATAATGACTCCCCCAAAAAACAAACACACGAAATCACTGTGGGACTCTGTCTGAGTTTAATAAGCTATTTCATCTGAAAAAATTGTGATGATAATATCTTCTTGAGTAATTGTGAGAATTAAGTTGCACCATGAACTCAGAAGGACTGAGCACAATGGGAAAGTGGTGGATACTCAGTAAAAGTGAGGTGCCTTCCTTCAAAGAGAAAACGACATAGCGTAGCTGCCAGGAGCATGGGTGCTGGCTCTGCACGGCCGTCTTTTGAGACCTGGTTCTTCTGCTTCAAGCCGTGTGACCTTGGGCCAGCTACCTCATCTCTCAGTGCCTCTGCTTTTTCTTGGGCAAAATGGGAGATAATATTACCTCCTGTGGGGTTGATAGGAGGCTTTTATTTTTCTATTTTAGATACAAAATTAAATCCCAAACTCCTAATTTATTCCTCCCCCCGCTTGTCCCCTTTAGTAACCATGAGACTGTTTCCTATGCCTGTGAGTCTGTTTCTGTTCTGTTAATAAGTTCATGTGTGTTGGTATGGGTTTGAAATGATTTACTGTATGTAAAGGTCATAGGACAATGTTTGGCACATTTGCAAATATTCCATATCGTTCAGTACGCTCATAGCCTGGGCATCGGGAGGAAAACACAATGTGCATCGTTTTGCTATTTAATCATATGGATGACTATATCCCTTTTTTTTTCTGTCATATTCCCAGTCAGTATTATTGAGGTATCACTGAGATGCAATAAACTGTCCACACACATACAGTTGAAAAATGTTGACATACTTGTCTATTTTGACATATATATATATTTGATGTATAATATATTTTGATACCCAATTTCAGCCCGGGCCAAATATTGTCTGTAGTTGTTTCTCCCAAAGCTAGACCTATCATCTACTCTTTTACACTTCTCTTAGCATATTTATATTTTAATAGCATTTTATCTCTTTTTAAAACCTCCTAATATTTCAAAAGCATTTGCTCATTATAAGAAATTTGATAGCACAGGGAAATATATACAAGATCTTGTGATAGCTCACAGCGAAAAAAGATGTGACAATGAATATATGTATGTTCATGTATAATTGAAAAATTGTGCTCCACACTGGAATTTGACACAACATTGTAAAATGACTATAACTCAATAAAAAACTGTTTAAAAGAAAAAAAGAAATTTGAATGATGCAGAAGTGCATACATTTAAAAATGAAAATTTTCTCCAAATCAACATGGAAATACTTGGTCTAGTTTAAATGCCTGACTTTGAAAAAAACATATCTTTTTTTGTTACTCTGAGTGAAGAAGAAGGCGTGTGAGTGCGTGAGGACACAAATGTGCTTGCGTAAACACGTGCACACACACGCACATCCACACCCATGTGACCTCTGCCCTTTGTGCTACGCAGGCCACTAAATTGTGCATCTAAATGATATGTGTATTGCCATAATAAAACAAAGAATAAAGTGCTGAAAAGTACTCAGCAATAAAAAAAGAATAAAACAACGCCATTTGCAGCAACGTGGATGGATCTGGAGATTGTCATTCGAAGTGAACTAAGCCAGAAAGAGAAAGAAAAAAAACACCATATGATATGACTCATGTCATGTGGAATCTAAGAAAAAAAGAAGACACTAATGAATTTATCTACAAAACAAACAGACTCATAGATAAACTTATGGTTACCGGGAGCAAGCCGAGAAGGGAAGGGATGAATTGGGAGTTCGAGATTTGCAAATATTAACTGCTAATATAAAATAGATTGAAAACAGATTTCATCTGTATGGCCCAGGGAGCTAGATGAAAAAGAATATGAAAACAAATATATGTATGTATATGTATGACTGAAACATTATGCTGTACACCAGAAATTGACACATTGTAACTGACTATACTTCAATAAAAAAACTAAAAAATTTTTAAGTAAATGAGGTATAAGAAAAGTGCTGAAAAAATGAGTTTAGACAATACCAGATTTAATAAAGCTAACTGGTTTCTTTACAGCCTAGCATCTAAGAATCCTTTTTTTCTTTAATTTTTTAAAAAATTTTGAGGGGGAGGTAATTAGGTTTATTTATGTATGTATTTATTTATTTATTTTTAGTGGAGGTACTGGGGATTGAACCCAGGACTTTGTGCATGTTAAACCCGCACTCTACCACTGAGCTATACCCTTCTCCTAAGAATCCTTAATGTGCTGGTTAGAATGATCAGTCTTTGAGGGGGAGAGATGAGTAGTTCTTACGTCTCTGTAATAAAAGTTGATCAATAATGTGTAGACATTTAAACTTGAAATTTAAGGCAATGAAAAACACAGTAAAACTTCAATCTTGAGCACTGTTTGAATTCATCAATTGACAGTTCTACTTTCAAAGCATCTGGCTCAGGCAGGATATTCAATGGGGTGATGACCTGTGTGCCTCCTCACGCAGGAGCCAGGAGGTCAGAGTCAAGATCAGAGGGCAAAGGAGGAACTGGGGGAAATTACTGCTTCTTCCTGCCACCAATCTTTCCTGGCTCTGGAAAGGATATGCAGAAAGAAGGACAGCATTTAATTTCTTCCTGCTTAATCTCTCAATTTCATTCAACTGAATCAAATTATCCAGGACCCAGAAAAAGAACCTGATAAAAATATAACATACTGTTTCTTTTCGTTGGCATATGACACTGGGAAGTCTCTGGGTATTTCTCTTGGGAATTTCAAATCTCCAGTAACTTTGAAACACTGTCCTTCCTCAGGATGTCCGAGTGTGGCTTCCACTAGACATTTCTGAATTCCAGTACTTAGCTCTTAGAAATGAGACTAGACAAAATATTTCCCCCATGAATAAAACCAACGCACACTCTGGAGTGGAAAGAAAGTAACAAAAATAATTTGTAATCTTATAACACAGAGATAACCACAGTTAACCTTCTGGTGTGTACTTCCAGTCTTTTCTTCTGTGTATGTGTGAGGTGTGTGTGTGTCTGTGTGCCTGTGTGTCTCTGTGTGGCAAGAAACAAGTCTGTGTCTCATTCCTGTATCCCAAGCTCAATCCTTGCTATAGAGAAACCACTCAACAAATAGAGCTAAAGATTTTGGTGTGAAGGATTACCAAATGATTTGCACATTAAAATTTATATCATACTCCATTTATACAAAAGGTACAGAATAGGAAAATTTATAGAATCAGAAAGGACATTAGTGGTTGCCTGGGTCTGGGAAGTGGAGAGGGTTAAGGCAGTGACCACTAATGGGTATATGGTTTCTTTGGGACAATAAAAATCTGATGGAAGCAGACAGCAGTGAAGGTTGCACAGCCTAGTGAAGACAGTCAAAGCCACTGGAGTGTACGTTTCAAATGTATGACATGTGAATTACAGCAATTTGTATCATAATACATAATAATACATATGAATACAGATTCATATCATAATGACAATGGTTGCACTTGGAATGAGTTTACACTTGCAAGTACCTTTCTTTTATTACATAATTTTAATCTTGCTGTAACCTTGCAAAGTACAGAGGGCAGGGTGACTGAATTCTCCTGAACGACTGATGAGCTTGAGACTGACTCTGTGATTTTGCCAACTTCACACAGCAAATTAGAGGTAAAACCAGATTCAGAATTAAACTGTTACATTTCCCATCTTAGTGAATCTGTATTGTCCAATGTCACATTAATGAGTCATAATCAATATCTAATTAATCAATTTTATACCTTTTATATACTAATATTATTAAACAATAACTCATGTATTGAGTGCCTCCTGGTGCCAGAAATTAATTCATACATTAATTACTAGTTATTATACAAACCTCGTAAAGTTCGTAGTGTTAGCTTCGTTTTACTGCTCTTAGAAGTTAGCTTATTGGCCCAAGGTTGGCCCACGGGGGACATCTGGCAGCGTCTAGAGACATCATTGGTTGTCACTACTTGGGGGAAGGGATGTTGCTGGAATCTAGTGAGTAGAGGCCAGGGATGCTGCAAACACCCCACAAGGCACAGGACAGGCCCCCGCAGCAAAGAATTATCCGGTCCAAACGTCAGTAGTGCCGAGGCTGAGAGGCCCTGCTTTAAATGATAATGAAAAAATTGATGTGAAAATACTCTACAAACCCAAACTGCTATTTTTAACTGTTTTACCAAGAGATTTCCTGGGAAGTAGCTAGCCAGCACTAGGCTGTCAGCTCAGTGCATGCGACATCACACTTCGTGAAATAAATCAGTCCCAGAAGGAGAAATACTGCATCGTTTCACGTGTTTGAGGAATCCGAAGTAGTTCAACTCGTAGGAGGAAAACGTAGAATGTGGTTACCAGGGGCTGGGGGGGAGGCGGTTATGGAAGTTGTTGAACGGGTCAAGAAGTTTAGAGATGCAAGATGAAAAAGTTCTGGCGCTCTGTTGGACAACATGCATCTAGTTAACACTGCTGTACTGGACACTGGAAGATGGTCAAGATGGTGATTTTATGTGTTCGTGTTCGTATGCCATAGCAGAAACAAAATCCTACAGCAAGTCTTCAGTGCCAGGGACTGGGGGTAGAAGTCACATTGTCTGGGTTTCAGGTCTCGGGATTAAATTGGGGCCAGAAGAGGATTCTGTGTTCAGTTTTCCTGTGTCAGTATGTGCCCCTAATTAAAAGCTACTCTTCCATTTCAGCCAATTTGGCAGAAATGCAAGAATATGTCAAACACAGAAGGACAGGGGTAGGGGGGTAGCGGGGGAGGACTTCTTAGAGGAGGCACTGAATTTGTGCTTGGAAATACGGGGATGTACTGGCTTAACTCTTGCTTTTATGAGAAATAATCTACTTGTAGAAGATAACTAAGGATTTAGAGGGTATTCATAAATACAAATGTTATTAGAATTAGATGCCCCTGGCGGGGAGGGTGTGCTCAGTGATAGAGTGTGTGCTTAGCATGCCCGTGGTCCTAAGTTCAATCCCCAGTACCTCCATTAAAATTAATAATAATAATAATAAAATAAATAAACCTAATTACCCCCCCCAAATATTTAAAAGAAATAAATAAAATAAGGTGAAAGAAAGAAAGAAAGAAATTAGATGCCCTTAACAAGAGTTTTGAAAATACCTGTCGGTTTTGGTCACAAAGTTTCCAACGTTATCTTTGTTTTGCTTTAGATATATGTACATAATCCTGCTAAGACTAGCCTGAGTAAGTGTTATCACCCCAGGCTTCAAAGTGCAAATATGTTATCAGCCTCTGTGTGAAGCACAAATATTATCTTTAGCTCAGGTTTCCGAGGGTAGAATCTGAATTTAAGACCAAATCTCACGAAGTTAAGATAGCCTCATCCTGGTCTAATTTATCCTTCAGTTGACTGGTGAGTCAGGCTTAGAGAAGCACTTGTAAATGTTGCTTTCTGAAATCCCTTCTGAGAGGAAGGAAACATTTTTGGAAGCAGCTTATTGTGCTGGACCAGATGCCGCTCCCAGCTGTGTGACTTTCCTTCTCTGAGTGGCGTCTTGCCCTGTAAAATGACAGCACCTGATGAGAGGGCCTCTCAGCTTCTTTCCTGTTCTCTTATGTGATCATTTAACTTTCCCAGGAGAAAAAAAGTGAGAATTAAAAATTTGACACTCAAAGTACATGAAAAGGATTCATATGAAACTATTTAATTTTGATGTGAGTGTGCACAGGACATTGGGGAAATTTTTATTTTTAAGACTGTTATCTTTACAATAGCCAAGACATGGAGACAACCTAAATGTCCATCAACAAATGACTGGATAAAGAAGTTGTGAGAGAGAGAGAGAGAGAGAGAGAGAGAGAGAGATAGATAGGTAGGTAGATAGGTAGATACACACACACACATACATACAATGGAATACTACAGAGCAATTAAAAAAAGAACAAAATAATGCCATTTGCAGCAACATGGATGGACCTGGAGATGATTATTCTAAGTGAAGTAACCCAGAAAGAGAAAGAAAAATGTCATATGATATCATTAATATGTGGAATCTAAAAAAAAGACACAAATGAACTTGTATACAAAACACAAAGAGACTCACAGACATAGAAAACAAACTTACGGCTACCAGAAGGGAAAGGGGGTGGGAAGGGATAAATTAGGACGTTGAGATTTGCAGATACTGACTACTATCTATAAACTAGATAAACAACAAGTTTCTACTGTAGAGCACAGGGAACTGTATTCAACATATTGCAGTAACTTATATGAAAAAGAATATAAAAACAAATATATGTACTTATATGTATGACTAAAACATTATGCTGTACACCAGAAATGATACAACACTGTAAACTGACTATCCTTCAAGAAAAAAAGAAGGAAAAAAAAAAGACTGACACCCAGTTCTGAAAATGAATACAGATGGCACATAACCCCTGGAGCATCTTGCTGCCTTCATATTCCCTCTGGGCTGCTCAGCCGTCCCTGCCAGAACATCCCGAAGGACCCCCAGGAGTACCCCACGTTCCCAACCCTGTTTAGGAACATCTAATCTAATCTGTCTCTCATCCCATTTTTTCAAAACCTCTGTTGAATGTCATTGTTTCCAATGGCTTAACGAGACACATAGTAGTTACCACTTCATCATTTTTCTTGAATAACTCGAACAATTTGCTTCCTTATGAGACATTTTAAATGTTCTTGTGGAGACCCTGGTTGGCTGGTGGTATTGAGACCTTGAGAGAGGGAGCCTTTTCAGCTCTGCTCAAATGCCACGTGGAGAATGCCTCCTTATGTCTTCGAAGACATGTTCCTTCTTCCAAGTTACTCCCAGTCTGGCAGGAATAAAATGCTATAATGGCACAAAAATTCTCCCTTCCTGTCATCCACAAGATTAACTGCGTCAGGCTATGCTGTACAGAACCACTATGTGGCAGCACCACATTTTGCCAAAATTTGGAGCACAATGAAGTCAGGCAAAGTGCAGTGCTACGAATTTCCAACTCACTACCGGTGCAGGTGAGACTCGAAACGTGCCAGGTGCAGATAACAGTAAAAGCTAACATTTAAGACTATTTTCTGTGTGTCAGAGTCTGCACCAAGTGCATTCTACTTATTAACCCATATTCATCCGCAACACAGTCTTACTGGTCTGATCTCTACATGACAAGTGACAAAACTGAAACAGAAAGGTAAAGGCACTTGCCCAAGGTCACATAGCTAGAAACCGGCAAAACCAGGATCCTAATCTGCCCACGTGTCTCTCTGAAGCCCATGCTCTGTACCAAGTGGGATGTCATCCTAGCATTCATGAGGAAATCTAGAAAATAAAGGACAAAGTTGTAAACCTGTATCAAGCCCACAATAGTCATCTTGGTGTGGGGGGAATACATGGCTTGTAGAGACATCAGTAATTATTGGGGAGGGATCAGGAAATCTTTCCTATCAAGAGCCAAAGAATAAAATACGAGTCTTGGGTGGCCAGATGGTTTCTGTTACAACCGGTCGGCTCTGCAGTTGCAATGGATAATATTAAACAAATCACTGGGTTCCAGTGGTAGTCTTTACAGACACTGAAATTTGAATTTCGCATGCCACGAAATATTTTTCTTCTTTGAGTTTTCTTTCAGCACTTTTAAAATGTACAACAATTAGGGGGAATGGGGTATGGCTCAGTGGTAGAGCACGTGCTTAGCATGCACAAGGTCCTGGGTTCAAATCCCAGTACCTCCACTAACAAAAAGAAACAAAAACAAAACAAAACAAAAAAATTGTACAACAATTCTTAGCTCAGAGGCTGAACAAAAACACATGGCAGGCTGAATTGACCCTCACCTCTGACGCCACTGTAGTCATGCCAGACCCTGGTGTAGAGGCAAGAAGAGTGACTGGACTTAACTCAGTGATGATCACAAAACACAGTGATCGGTAGACAGAAACGATCCTCCGTGCGCTAGTGGTGGGGCAAACACACAAGCGACTAGAGTTTGCACAAGTCCTGGTAGGACAGGTGGAAGGACTCCTGACCCAGACTTGGGAGGGCAGGGAAGGGACACCAGGGAAGTGGTGCCACACGGGGACCTGATGGATGGGGGGAATTCACCAACAAAAGGTGAGGGGAGACACTGTTCCAGGTAGAAATCTTTTTAGGTTCAAGGCCTGATGCTACCATGAACTCATTACTGACGCTCAGGCAAGTCAGTGCACACGTGGGCTTCAATTTTCTCTTGTCCAAAATGAGCGTAATGTCAGAGCTCACCTCCCAGGTTCTCCCAGGTTGTCAGTGAGAAAAGGGAGCCAAGAGGGGGCCAGAAGATCAGTGGCCGTTCATTTTCAGGGCGCTCCATTTGTTTGTTTGTTTGTTTTTAATTGAAGTATATTCAGTTGACAGTGTGTCAGTTTCTAGTGTACAGCATAATGCTTCAGTCATACATGTACACACATATATTCATTTTCATATTCTTTCTCATTATAGGGGGGGCTCCATTTGTGAATTGAGTGAGTTGGTCTGAATAATCTGCAAGATTCCTTCCAATCCTGCATCTCTCTGAATTCTTGATTTTTATCCTTAGGTAAAGAGAAACACTGCTATTGAACAATTCTGAGTGCGGTCAACGTCAGTCAGTGTCAGTGGTGACCTGCCACCTGACAACTGAGACTTCCCCAAGTTGAAGAAATACACCGTCTCTTGTGGTCAAACGGTGACACCGGCGATGGTGATGGCATCCCCCTGACATAAAAGGGCTGTAAGACTGACGCATCCTGCTCCCTCCCCACCCGGAGGGACCACCCTGAGTCAGCGGCTGCCGCAGGTTTCCCAGGATCTCAACTGGAGGTTGACCTGGATGAAGACACCCAACAGCGCTCAGCTCTTGCTCCGTTGGCCCCAGGGGCTCAGGTTCTCGGAGCCACTCAATCCCTCCACTGTAAGAGAACTTCAGACTTGCGGCTGGGCCCCTGTCCTTTCAATGAGTGGCCAAATTCCCCTTCTTGTTCAAAATAACAAATGAAATTTGCGCCCCCAACAGTCTGGGGATGGACCTGCAAACTGACTTCAGCGATGGTATGAAGTCCAGCCAGTGACCAACGCAGAAGAAATAGTAAGAAAAATGAACCTGAAGGTATTTGTCGTAGGGCTTGTGGCCATTTCTACAACTCTTCTGCTCCTCTATACCAACCACTTGGAGCTGCCAACATACCTGCCAGTGGGGAAAATCTCCAACTCTTCAGTGCTTGCTGAAGGCTGTGACATGATTGTAACAGGAAAGAAAATCTTGAATGAAAACATACGCCTGAGAAACCGAAGTTGCCAGCAATACTTGATCCAGAATCACTACATAACGAAACCTCTGTCCAAAGACGAAGCCGAGTTCCCTCTGGCCTATGTCATGGTCATTCACAAAGACTTTGATACATTTGAGAGGCTCTTCAGGGCTGTTTACATGCCTCAAAATGTCTACTGTGTTCACGTGGATGAGAAAGCTGCCTCTGCCTTCAAAGATGCGGTGGGAAGACTACTGAGCTGCTTCGGAAATGCCTTTCTGGCTTCCAAGAGGGAGTCTGTGGTCTACGCAGGAGTTTCCAGGCTTCAGGCTGACCTGAACTGCCTGGAAGACCTCGTAGGTTCCGAAGTGCCGTGGAAGTACGCCATCAACACCTGCGGGCAGGATTTCCCCCTGAAAACCAACAGGGAAATCGTTCAGCACCTGAAAGGCTTCAAAGGGAAAAACATCACCCCAGGGGTGCTGCCTCCTCCTCATATTCGCAGAAGGACCAAATATGTGTACTTGGAGCAGAGATACCGTTTGCTTTCCTTCATGCTGTGGACTTGGATAAGGAAAATGCCTCCTCCCCATAATCTCACCGTTTACTTTGGCTCTGCCTATGTCGCCCTTACGAGAGAATTTGCTAATTTTGTTCTGCAAGACCAGCGGGCCATCGATTTGCTTGACTGGTCGAAGGATACCTACTCTCCTGATGAGCATTTCTGGGTGACACTTAATCGGATTCCAGGTATGATAAAGTCTGGAAGTGCGCGCGTGTGCGTGAGCGTGTGGTTGTGTGTGTATTTTATACTTTGAAAATGTCCTTCATGGCATTATGTATATTCACCTGTGTTTCCCAGCTTTATGGACATACCATAGACTGTTTTGTGTGTGTTTCAGTGGAATTCATGTAAGTTATACTTCTTAGATATCAGTAAATATACTGCTTGCTTGTAGAAGATGCGTGTTGAATTTTTATTGCATTGGATGGTCACAAATCATTGCTATGAGAGGCGAAACTGCTTTTTAAGCAATTACAGTATGTTGGCTAAGAATTCAGCTCTCATTGGCATGGCTTATTCATTATGGCTTCATTTTATGTGAATGTGAATAGTGTGAGTTAGAAAAGTTTGAGATCTGAAAAGTGCCAACAAAATATAAGAACAATCTGAAGTAGTGCGATGTCTCCAAATTAATTTCGTAAGCGGTCAGAAATTTCCAGAATTCAGTACTGTTGGGACTGACCACACAGCAGCCTCACGCTGGTGAATGGAAACCCTGCCGTCCTCTGCTAGTGAGTCAAGAACTCATTCTTCAGGGGGACGATGTGGCTTAAGTGGTAGAGCACATGCTTAGCACACAGGGGGTCCTGGGTTCAACCCCCAGCACCTCCGCTAAAAATAAACGAACGTAATTACCTCCCCCTCCAAAAAATAAATAAAGCAGAAGGACTAGGAACCTTCAAAAAGAAAAAACAACTCACCCTTCATGAAAACCTCATACTAATTATTAATGGGCAGAAAATTAAAAAATATTTTTTCCTTATTATAAAATACAGTTCTATTGTGGAAAATCTGGGGAATAAAGACAAGCATAAAGTAAAATTGGTCCTAAGTAGAAATTGTAAGAAAATAAAAGTAAGAAAGTAAAAGTTATACATTATGTAAACTGAGAAGTAATTGCTGTGAGTACCTTTGAATATTTATCTCCTCTTCCATGTATAGCTTTATGTGGTTAGGTCATACTGATTTATACAATTTTCTATTCTGCTACTTTCATTTAATATATATCAGCATAATTTCCTCATCCTCTTGAAAATGTCTGATAATTACATTTTTTCATGGTATGGATGTACCATAATTTGCTTACCAATTCCTCCATTGTTGAGCACACGCTTCCAGCTTTTTACTATGTAAAATGCTATTGCAGTCCATACTGGAAAATGTTCAAAAGCAAGTGACACCTTTTCACATCGAGCTTTGGCACATGTCAGTGCTGAACCCAATAAATTGAAATTGAATAGGAACGTTTTAGGTGCTTGATACATACTGTAAAATTGTGTAGGGAAGGAAAAAGAAAACTTTTTCCTTTACCCTTTTGGGTTCCTCAACTAGGACCCTGGCAGTTACACCGACAAAAGACAGATTAACAAGGGTAAAATGAACAGTTTATTAACACACAGCACACATACACCTGGGAGAAACTCACTGATGAGTAACTCCAAGGGATGGTTGAAACTTGGGGCTTATATAGCATCTTAACAAAGAACAATACATTTGTAGAGAAGTGATAAAACAAAGGAAAAGGAATGTAAGCTTCTTTTTAAATTTATTTTTGCTTACTTGCGGTGGGGGGAGTGGTAATTGGGTTTCTTTGTTTATTTATGTTTTAGAGGAGGTAGTGGGAATCGAACCCAGGACCTTATGCAGAGGAGGTACGGGGGATTGAACCCAGGACCTTATGCATGCCAAGCATGCGCTCTACCCTCCCCTCAAGGAATGTAAGCTTTTACGGGTGGCAAACTGCAGTAAGGTGAGTATATGGGAGAACTAATGGAAGATCAGAGCTAGCTAGTAAGGTTTGTTGTGTACATTCCTCTGGTGCGGTCTCCAGAAGGGTCTAGAGTTGTCTTAGGTGGTTAAAAATCATACCATTACTTCTGTGAAGAATTGTCCTGCCTTTCCCGTTGAGAGAGAGGAAGGGCAAAGAGTTTTCTTGTGTTTGCTTCTTCTCAGTTGCCTTCAACTCTAAATAATTCTCATGTCAAACTGGCATATTTGGGGTAGTATCCTCTCAACTCCTTCAGCTGCCTTCTAAAACATGTTCTAATTTTCAGTCAGGCCACCCGTGGACTAGAGGTCTTATTTCATCACACCTCTGCTGACAGTGGACACTGATATGCTTCTTTTTAAAAGCTACTGGAATTAAAGAGAAGAAGAGCTGCACTGTTGTTTTTGTTTGCAATTCATTAGAAGTGAAATTTTCTAATGCATATTAACCATTTTTCTTTGTCTTGGTGGGTTGCCAGTTTTCTCTGTGGTGGGCGCAGAATTTCAATGTCCTATTGTTAATTACGGACAAGAACAGGTCGGGTGGGTCAGTAGAAGAAAGAATAGGGATATTCAGAGGAAAGAATGGAGGCTGTAAGGTGCAGGGAAGGACTGAGGTGATTTGAATAAACACAATCCTGTTAAGTAAGAGCTACAGTGAAATAATTAGGTTATTTGCCAAGGAAAGGAAAATCAGTGCTTGCTGAGATGATTAGGTTTGACTGGCTCTTTCTAAATGAGAGGACCCAATCCCTAATCTTCAGAACAGCTGCTGCTTCTCCCCGACCTCCATCTTCAGATCCTGAAAGGGTTTGTAAAACACCGATATTTACAAATAGAGATATTGATGATTTTATTTCTTCGTTGGTAAAAGATGCAGAACCATATAAAGGATTTTATTCACCTCTCTAGCAAAATTCCTATGGACTCTGTCTATTCTTTACCTTTTTGCAAATGATACAGAATGCCAGGCGGCCAAGAAATTGAGGAAGATGAACGCTAATAAGGAAGTTGAATTGTAGATCTAGGCTTAACACGCGCAGCACAGCACGGATGAGGGGAAAGATAACCAGTCAGGACCATTACAATTTTTCTTTTCCCATTAGAAAATAATTCATGACCATTTAAGAAAATATGAAAAACAGGGGAAATTAGATAGAAGACAGTCATTTTTTCACAAAATGCATTTAAGAGAAAGCTCTGTTCAAACAAGTTGGGCTTCTTCTAGTCTTTTCAGAAACAAGTAACTTTAAAAATTGTTACTTGCTGTTCCTTTGACTTCTCTTGACTCTACTGCAAATTTTGTTTTTAAAACATTGAAGTTTATAAATTATGTCTAACCATTTATGGGAAGAGAGGAACCTGGGTAAATGCATAATAGCACTTAGCCCGTTCCCTGGAGCATGAGTCATGACTCATTCCTGGAAGAGCATATTCATCCCTGGAAAGCTCACGTAGGCCCCCCTGGTGACCTGGCCTGGGAGGAATCTGAGGTTTGGAGCTAAGTGACTTGCTCAAAATACACCAGCTTCCAACTCGGAGGCTAGAATCTGACCTCCTAACTTCCAGCCCAGGGAAGTTATCCTGCTAAATCCTAAATTTAGTACAATTTAGACATCTTACTAAATCCTGTTGTCGTCTTGAGACTTCCCTTCCCGAGTGAGTAGGCCTTTTGGGGGAACTCAGCTCTAAATCTGTTTAAGGTCGCTCCAGATCCGGGGCTATAGGGTTTCCCGCCTGGAACTAAAATTTAAGGGTGATCCTTAAGCACAAAGAAACTGTGAAGAAAACCCAAAAGTCCTTTCTCTGGGAAAAGCAACTCCTGAGTGGATAAATTGAACAGAAGTCTCAGGAAAATTAATTATCATGATCCCTGTTTCAGAGTGTCCTGGTGGGGGATCCAGTTGTTATTTCCCTGTGCAACACCTTTTTTTTTTTTTTAATTTTTAAATGAATCTTTTTATTTTGAAGTAATTATAGATTCAGTTGTTGTTGTGAGAAATAAAAAAGAGACATCATCTACTCTACTCAGTTCCCCCTAATGGTAACATCATATAAACTACAGTAAAATATAACAATCAATAATGACTGGCATTGATATAGCCAAGATAGAGAACATTTTCATCTTCCCTGTGCAGCATCTTATAACATATCTGGAGTTAGAAGTGTTAGGTTCAAAGTGTCCAGGACCCCGTAGGGGATGGGTAAGCTGGTGTTGGGTAGCACTTACACCTGGACAACAGTAACTTGAGACATCCGGACTCCAGGCACAGCTCTGTCTTTGAGACGCTAAAGGACAGGTCTTTGGGGTGGGACTCCCCCCACAAACAGGCAGACAGGACTTTGCACTTCCACATTCCAGCTTTTGTTTTTCTACTTTTAAATACCAAGGTTAACTCTGTTACCCCGCCTCTACCTTAAAGAAAAGAGTATTTGCAGTAGGATGTTTCTAGGCAACTTTATCCTCCTGGGAGTGGAGAGAGAGGTAGGTGGGGGCCAATTTGCTGGAAAATTACTGGAAGGAGGAGTTTGGGAGGAGGTGGTTTTCTGGAAACATTACCTCTATTTACTCGCCAATAGCAATTTAAGATCCAGTAGCCTTGTACCCATTTGGGTGACATTGGTGTTTTCTATTTCCATAATCTAGCACAGTACCAGGCATAAAGTAAGTACACAAAAAATGTTTGTTGAATGACTGAATGACTCATTTGATTGGGGTACATGAGATTTCTATTTCTATTTTTTCCAAGCATAACACTTGTTGGTGTGTTTTTTCATTACGTGATATACTTACTGGGGAACCATGAATTTTCATTTGTCTTGTCAAATCATTAGTATCCATAGATATCTTAGTTACACCTTTTAACTTTTTATTAAAGGGCAATGTTCATTTCTAACTTAATGATTTGAATTATGTTCTTCAGTTCCCTTCAGTCAAGGGGAAAATGTTTCTAGAATTTAATAAAGTACTTGGCACTCCTTGGTGTTTAAAATGTCCTTTATTTAATTAGTCACTCCTGGCAACATTCGTGTGAGATATGAACTTCATTTGATAATATGCAAAACTGAAAATGAAGCCCTGGACCAGCTAGGAAAGTGACGAGGATGTTCTGCAAGTAATTTCTATGAAAATCCATCTTCCGGAATGAAAGACAAATCTATTAAGTAAATTCAGGTTTTGCCAAACACAAAGCTGCTTTTCTATCCTCCTGACTTTTTCAACTTGGGCCTTTGGTAATCATCTCTGGGAAAGAAGGTCTTTCCCCATCCAGCGATGGGTCGGCCAAATAGAAAGTAGGCATCAGTGAGTTCCTTCTGGACTGTGGGCTTCAAGAAGAAATGGGGACACTGCTATCCAGCACCTGGAGACCCTAAAGATTCGGGGATCCGTTTCTTTGCCCTCTGTTCTGATTGAACAGTGTATCGTAGTCAGAAGGTGGGGCCTACAGTCTCGCAGCACGGAATTCTCAGTGATCAGAAGCTTCAGGTCTCCCTGGGGTGGGAACCCTTGCTGTAGCAGTGACCGTGAGTTCCTGTAATTTCCAAATCAAATCAAGGACTTTGTGAGGAATAGAGTAGAGGAAGGAAAGAGCAGGCGTTTAGAAAGATGAAGAGCCCAGTTGGCCACTGGGTTTGGACCCTTGTTTTAACTTTTCCCCACGACACCCAGCCTCTACAATCCAGCCACAACTCAAACCCGAGGTCTTTCTGTGCAGAGAGAAGTTAGACGGTTAAAACTTCTGAGGTTCTTGGGCTCAGCGCCTCCGTTAGCCTTTGGCATTGAACCCAAATGTTGTCAGGTATCTTTTCCAGGCAAATGCAGCTGGAAGGGGCTTTGGGGGTCAGACTCTAACCCAGAGGTGCTGTTCACCTGTCAGCTCTCTGCTTCAGCTTTGCGCTGCCCCAGCGATCTTTAATTAATCGACTGTTTGAAGAAGACCAACTTCTTCTTGCATTTTCCTGCAGTCCCCCTTCCAGTGACTTTATGTCCCCCCGAACTCTTTTCTTCCCCACAGCTTTCCCTCAAGATCTGAAATTCCCTCTGACATCTCAGGCCAGCCCCCAGCTGGGTGCTTTTTTGTATATTACTTCTGGAATCCTCTCAGCTCCACCAGGAGGTTGATGTTGGAAAATAACCCAGATGCAGAGGTGTGGGTGACCCTGCTGGAAGGAAGCCATCATTGAAGAACCCCCAGAAATGGCAGGGGGTGTTGTCTCAAATTTACCCCAGAGGAAGCTGTGAGGTGTGAGGTCTGATGACTGGTTCAAGAGCTCCAGGCTGTCAAGTGTGGCTTTGGCCCAACTGAAGACCTTCTGACCTACCGTCCAGGGTCTTCTGGGCTATTTTAAGCTCTGTTGCTTCCGGCTATTTCTTGTGGTTACCAAAAAAAAAAAAGAACAAAGAAAAAGAAACAAACAAACAAACAAAAAACCATTGATGAGGGTAAAACAGGGTACAGAATTTAGCAATAGTAAGTACATAGCTAAATAAAGAAAGAGAGGGACGAGAGCCTGGGCAGGGGAACAGCTGGCGGGGTCAGAAGACCGAACGTCACATGCACTCAAAGCCAGTTTGACCCAAGCGTCTCTCGCTCTGTGATCTCAGCAGGCTTTCGTGGACACTGAGAAACTTTCCATTAGGTTTCCCTGGTTTCTGACTTGGGCACAGAGGTGATGTCATGATGAAATGAACACGGGAAAAGCGCTTTGGGTACCCCGCGGCCCCAAGCAGAAGGAAGACGAGGAAGCTGCACTGTGGAAACGGGGCCCTTTTCTTTCGCTCCCTTTCTACAGTCAGCTGTCAGCATGAAACGCTAAGGGCAGTTTTCTTAGTGGAATACATATTAGTTTATGTCCTGGAGTGAGAATTTATAAGAATGTACGTTTTGTAGAAATAAGCAAGTACCGGTTGAACTCTGGGACTTCAGTGCACAGCCTACCATTTTCGGAGTGGCCAAGTCACAGGTCTGTACTGGTTCCCAACTTCTTTAGAACTCTAGCCTACCTGACCACTGCCTTCAACTTAAAGTTGGGGGCATCCGTTTTGATCTAATATTCAAGCGGGGATGAAGAATTGCTGTTCTCATCACCATCTTCTACTATTTCCCATACTAGAGAAATGATCAGTGGTATATTACAAAAGGGCCTCAGGAAAGCCAGGAGGGTCGGGAGAACCACGTTTCCCACGTGGTGGTTTCCCACGTGACCACGAAGAGCATAAACATCAGGTAGCACTCAGTAGATGCAAAGAGAAGATTGATTCTGATTCTTGTAAAAATGTCTAGCATTGTCAAAGGCAGAAGACCCTCGAAGCATGTCAGGTGAGGGACAGTGAAGGACACCACAGCAGTGAAGTCCTAACTTGCAAACGTTCTTTACCCTGTAACCGTAGGGTTGTAAATTCAGGGCAGAAAAGGCAAATTATTACAGATGCTTTTATGCATGAGATCTCTGGAGGGATGGAACCATGCCAAGAATGAAGAGACAGCCAAAATAAACAAAGGAAGAGCTGATGCAATTATCTGGATATATTAGGAGAAAAGGCTCTAAAAATGATTGGATTGGTTTAGACAAGCACACTGAGGCAAGGATGCCTTCGTTTATTCATCCCTATTGTTAATTTCACTTGATGTGGACAGTGGATGCCCAGAGGGCTATTAAAAATTAAAATTAGCAAAATTTTAGTCATCATTTCAGGAAAGATTGCTCTTTGTGGCTACTGTATTGAAGAAATGATTTGCTATAAAGAATTTTAAGTAGATACATGAAAGTTACGTAAACGATATTGGGGTTGATTGAGTCATTCACTTGGGGACATACAGACCAGACTGCATGCACCTGAATCGTGCAGTGGGGTCTGATTTCTAAAACAAGTACAGACTGACCCGCCAGTTCTGGAGAATTTCCCTGGGTCCTTTCTTATCATCATTTTCTCTGCTCCCGAAGCTTACCAAATGGAGTTGGCAACCACCTGGTTAACGCGTGAGCTTTCAGCTGAGGTGGGAAAACCACCAACAGCCAATGATAACTCCAGTCTTGCGTTCTAAGGGAAAGGTTGTTCAGATAACACCCAGTGGAAACTAAAAAGCACAGTGGAAAATGTTATGCTCTAGCAGTTAAGTGCAAAATGCAGGATGCAAACTTGCACCTCCTGTGTTTTTAGTAAAATCAAAATGTGTATGTCTAGAGACAAGAGGAAGATGCGAGTGCAGGATGTGAAAACACCATATGCACAAACTATCTGTAACATTACGCTGTCTTTATAATTAAGGTGTTATTGGAAAAATTAGGTACTTTGTCCACAGATCCACAGATACAAATATAGATCACAAATCACAAAATGGAAATCACAAATACAGGATTCCCACACTAATGTGATAAGGGAAATAGGGAAATGCAAACTAGAGCACTCGATCAGTAAGTATTTTTTTAAATTGAGGTACAGTCCATTTACAATGTGTTAGTTTCAGGTGTACAGCATAGTGATTCAGTTGTACATATAGATAGATTCCTTTTCGTATTCTTTTTCAATATGGGCTATTACAAGATACTGAATATAGCCCCCTGTGCTATACGGTAGGACCTCGTTGTTTATCTGTTTCATAGACAGTAGTTAGTATCCGCAGATCTCCAACTCCCAATTTATCCCTCCCCACCCCACTTTCCCCTCTGGTAACCATAAGTTTGTTTTCTATGTCTGTGAGTCTCTTTCTGTTTTGTAAATAACTTCATTTGTGTCTTTTTTTTTTTTTTTTTGATTCCACATATAAGTGATATATGGTATTTTTCTCTTTCTGGCTTAATTCACTTAGTAGGACAATCTCCTGTTCCATCCATGTTGCTGCAAATGGCTTTAATTTCATTCTTTCTATGGCTGAGCAGCATTCCATTGTGTAAATATACCACAAATTCTTGATCCAGTCATCTGTCGAAGGACATTTAGGCTGCTTCTATGTCTTAGCTATTGTAAATAGTGCTGCTGTGAACATTGGGGTGCGTGTATATTTTTGAATTAGAGTTTTCTCCAGATATATGCCCAGAAGTGGGATTGCTGGATCACAGGGTAAGTCTATATTCAGGTTTTTAAGGAATCTCTATACTGTTTTCCATAGTGGCTGCACCAGACTACATTCCCACCAACGGTGTAGAAAGGTTCCCTTTTCTCCACACCCTCTCCAGCGTTTATCATTTAGGAATTTTTCATGGTGGCCGTTCTGACTGGTGTGAGGTGGTACCTCCTTGTAGTTCTGCTTTGCATTTCTCTGATAATTAGCGATATCGATCAATAAGAGTTTGATTGCCTAATGTGTGCAGACAGTGGTGGGAGCGCAAATGAAACACCCCTTCTGCACGTGTGCACAACGTGCCTCCACCCCTGTGTGTCTAGTTACCAAATAAAACAAACTGATCCGTGTCATGAGACGTACAACCTAATTGGCAAGGGCTCTCAGAGGGAGGAGCAAGGGGAGGATACGGTTCTCCGGAAGAGGTGGTCATTGTGTCCTTTCCTTGATGTGCGAGCTGGGAGGAGGAACCTTTGTTTACTCCTGTCTCCCAGCCCCATTGCTGCGGGGCAGGCGATGAACTCTTGATATACTTCCTCATTTTATTCTCAGGACTGACCTATGAAGGTGGTAAAATTATTCTCTTCTTTCATAGAGAGGGAAACTCCTCTGGAAGGTTGCTACATCTGAATTGAAGAGCCTCTCTCCTTAAGTTCTAGAACATCCCAGACAGACAACTCCTCCCTCCTACCTCTCCAGGCATCAGGCTGGTCCCCTGTATCCTCCTTGGGCTTGGATAAAATAAACTTGACATCTCTAACTTCAGCTTTAGCCTCTATGCAATTTGGGGGTGATATTGGGCTGTTAGTTTTTTTTGGTTTGAGTTTCTTTCTTTTTTTTCTTAATTAGCCTTTATTCAGTAAGTTAGATGGTGAGGTAAGCTTGCTAATGTGCCTTTTTAAGGCCATTCCTTTTAGCAGATAAAATTATGTGCTGGAAAGAATCTGGCTCCATCGTCGGTCATATGCTGCACTTTATAGCATAGCCCGCCAATATGGACAGGGGGCGTGTGTGGAAAAAGACAGGGCTAAGCGATTAAATTTTAAGCACTAAATATTTATTGACAGAGTATCTCTCCAGGCGGTGTTCACATGCTTAGAACTGACGATTTTAACTTGGCAGTGCTGTTTAAGCAAACAAACTCGGTCAGTTGAACTCAATGATTAACAGGAAGCTGGGGAGCGGACACACTTGCCAACCTTTGAGCTGGGAGGAGAGGCTGGGGTTGAGGTCTCAGAGCGGTGATTTGCAGAGTGGTCACTTCACCCCTTGGGGATTTTCCTGCAGGGAAAAGTGGGTACACTGGAGTCAGAACTTCCCTGAAGCAACTTGTTTTTGTGTAGAAACAGATTGCAGGTTAGCAGGGGACTGAGCAAAGCAAATCCAAGGGAGTCACTTCAGAAATGTGTCAGAGAAAGGTGGAAATGCAACGCAGCAGCGAATGAGGACAGAAGGAAGACAGAAAAGGGACCAGCACGTCAACTTGGGGATCGCGGAAAAGCCAGTCAGAACTCCATCTACCAAGAAGATGACTGTGGACTCTGAAGAAAATGTAAGTTAAATATATCTACACTCTGATCAGATCTCAAGAGACATTTTACTCAACCCCTGGTTCTGAATAATGGGCTCTTGGAAGCACGGTCTTTTTTGTGTGTCTCTTGTCACTACCCTGGTTTTTGTATTTGTTTACAATAACGAGTTATGGGAGAATAAAGATTTTCTGAGAGCATCTCTGTCCAATGCTTCGCTATTAGCAAAAGCCTGTCATCAGATTGTTCAGGGGAAGGTTTTTTACCCCAGAGAGAATGCATTGAAAACTTCCCTCAGTGAACCTACCTGCTCTGAGTACATGGCTCAGAGTCACTATATAACAGAAACACTCTCTGAAGAGGAGGCTGCGTTCCCTTTGGCTTACATGATGACCATCCACGAAGACTTTGGCACTTTTGAGAGACTCTTCAGGGCAATTTACATGCCCCAAAATGTCTACTGTGTTCATGTGGATGAAAAGGCAAGAGATGCATTTAAAGATGCCGTGAAGCAATTACTGGGCTGCTTCCCAAATGCCTTTCTGGCTTCCAAGATGGAGCCAGTGGTCTACGGTGGGATTTCCAGGCTCCAGGCTGACCTGAACTGCCTGGAAGACCTGAGGGCCTCGGAGGTGCCCTGGAAGTACGCCATCAACACCTGCGGGCAAGATTTCCCCCTGAAAACCAACAGGGAAATCGTTCAGCATCTGAAAGGCTTTAAAGGGAAAAACATCACCCCAGGAGTGCTGCCTCCCGATCATGCAATTGGACGGACCAAATACGTCCACCAAGAACTATTAAGCAAAACAAATTCCTACGTGATTAAAACCTCAAAACTGAAAACTCCAGCCCCTCACAACATGACCATCTACTTTGGCTCTGCCTATGTGGCCCTCACAAGGGAATTCGCTAGCTTTGTCCTTCAAGACCAGCATGCACTTGACTTACTGTCCTGGTCCAAAGACACCTACAGCCCTGATGAACATTTCTGGGTCACACTCAATAGGATTCCGGGTATGTCTGTCTATTAACTTTTGTTTTTATGAATCAATATTGTGTGGTCAAACCGGAACAAACTGCTGAAAAACAGTAAATAATAATAATAATAACATTTTAAAGATCTTTACAGTTTCAAGTGTTAATTTAAAAAAATCTTGATAAATGACAAGACCCCACAGTATAGCACAGGGATCTATATTCAATATCTTGTAATAAATTATAATGGAAAAGAATCTGAAAAATAACATATATATAACTGAATCACTTTGCTGTATACCAGAAGCTAACACAACATTGTAAATTAACTATACTTCCGTTAAAAAAAATCTTTACAGCAGCTCTGCTCACAGAGTGGGTGATATAATTCATCTCCATTTTACAGATGAGGAAACTGAGGCATAATGGTCAGCAGGCAGAGGTCTGACTGTCTGACTTGATTTTGCTGATATACCAAGATGCCTTTCTGAGCCCATAGACCCACTGCAAATGGGGGCAAAGGATTGAGGGAGCAATGCAAAGGAAAGATTAAACCCAACTCTCCTTTAAATGTGATGGCATTTAAAACCAGGAATAAACATTATAAATTAAACTAAATTTGCATGGCAACTCAAACATTTTAATAATACTTTTGCCCCTGCTGAAGCTCCCATAGCTAAATTCACATCCTTTCAAAATGAGAGCAACTTTAGAATTTTTCATTTGCAAGTTCTTTCCTGGAGTGGAATCTGAAATTTAGAGCATCTTAAAGATGGCTAGACCAGTGCCTTCTTTTATGGACAATTAAACTTCAGTGTAGTTACATGATGTGTTCAAATTTCCCAACCAATAAGTAAATGTGCC
This sequence comes from Camelus bactrianus, assembly GCF_048773025.1. Lineage (NCBI taxonomy): Eukaryota > Metazoa > Chordata > Mammalia > Artiodactyla > Camelidae > Camelus > Camelus bactrianus. Next base: position 6,528,259 of record NC_133558.1, read on the forward strand.
AATTATCAACCAGGTCTCCTAAGCCTAAGGTTCAAGTTGACTTTTGATTAGGTCTCAGTTGTTCCTAAATTAATTTAATTCCACCTTTCCTTGGTCCAAGTTCCTAATGATTTGAATAATCTCAAATTGTTTACAGTGAACCAATTCAGTTCTGCTGGTTCAGTTCGAAATAAAAATTCAGATTCACAGTTCAAAGGGAAAGTAACTTGAATTAATGTGAGGATCAGGGTCATGGTTTCTTGACGTGAGTGGTTCAACCCTGGATGCATTTTACATTTGCCTAGAGCTTTTATAAATACATTTCCTGCATTCCTGGGTGGACCTAGCCTTCAGTACTCGTTCAACCTCCAGGAAATTCTCAGAAACAGCCAGGGCTGTGAACCATTGTGGATGCTTGCTTTTGATGTTGGAACACAAAGCTTCCTAGACTTAGAATGCTTTTGAAATCTGTGGTTTTCCCAGAGCAGGAAGGGGTAATGTTGTAGTGATGAAAGAAATCAGGGCTCAAGTACACGCTGTAAAGATTTTTTTTTTTCCTGTGGAACTGTAGCAACCAGAATAAGGGAAGTGAAAGCTCCAGTTCTGTCTGATGTGTTGCTTAAACCAAGTATGATGTAGACTGTTCAGGTCTGGGCACCAAACTTTACGGGGAGACATTGACAAAGCAGATTCCCAAGAGAGCAGCTAAGAAGGTTAAAAGGCCAGACCCCATTTTTTTTTTTCCCACATAATTAAAAGATCTGCTCATGAGAGAGAAGTTAGATCAACTCTGTAGTTTTAGAAGAAGAACCAGCGTCAGTGGCAGGAGACACAAGAACCCATCGATCTGGGATTAGAATGGGTAGCTTGCTCAGTGGTGAACAAGCCCAAGGGATGGGCAGGGGCAGAGGCAGAGGCTGGAGAAACACTGTAAACTAATTTATCAAGTGTTGGACAAGATGGCCTGCGCGTCTCTTCCACTCTGAGAGTCCACGATTCTAACTCATGATTCTAATCAGTTTATTGAGCAGACACTTGAGTTAACACCTTGGCTGCTCAACATGATTTACCTATCGGAACTGGATTTTTACACCTCTGGTAGAGATCAGCAGTGATAGGTCAGCGAAACAGTGGAAAAGAAATGGACTGCTCTGCGCATTTTAAAAAATTTAAGAGTGAGCCCTTGAAATGGTTTCTGTTATGTGTATGAAGGATCCTTACTAGAGGCTGGTGGCCCCTCACTGGCCCAGCCAGCTCTTGCAGGATCTGGGTCAGGCTTGAGTGTAGGGTTCGGTCCTGAGGAGGTGAGGGAGCTAGAAACTTAGGTGGCTGTCTGGTTTAACTGTTACTCCTGCTGTGTGAAAATCTGGGTCATTTCTGTTTTGAGAGTCCTTCTTAGTCGATGTCTGAGTTTGTTGGTTGTTTGTTTTGGACATTTTAAGATCGTTCTGGTCGACTGCAGTGACTGAGGGCTTACTGGAATTCTAAAAGCAGTAATGCTAATTCAAAAAGATACATGCACCCTTATGTTCATTTCTGCATTATTTATAATAGCCAAGATTTGGAAACAACCTAAATGTCCATCAATGGATGAATGGATAAAGAAGATGTGATATAGATATGGATATAGTGGAATATTACTCAGCCATAAAAAGGATGGAATCTTGCTATTTGTGACAACATAGTTGGACCGAGAGGGTACTATGCTAAGTGCAGTAAGCCAGACGTGGAAAGACAAATACCATATGATTTCACTTACATTGTGAAATTAAAAAAAACAAAACATGATAAAACAACCAAACAGAAAGAGAGTCATAGATACAGAGAACAAACAGGTGGTTGCCAGAGGGGAGGAGGGTGCAGAGAGAAGAGAAACAGGGAGATGAAGACATACAAACTTCCAGTTACAAAATAAACCAGTCATGACTATGAAATGTACAGTGTGAGGCATATATTCAGTGATACTATAACATCTTTGTATGGTGACAGATGGTACCTGTGGACTTATCATGGTGATTATTCTGAAATGTATAGAAATGTCGAATTGCTATGTTGTATAACAGGAAATAACAGTGTTGTAGATCAATTAAACTTTAAAAACAAACAAATTCATAGAAAAAGATCAGATTTGTAGTTGCCAGAGGTTAGAGGTGGAGGGTGAGGAGGGGGAAAATTGGATGAATGTGGTCAAAAGGTACAAACTTTCAGTTGTAAGGTAGATAAGTACTAGGGATGTAATGTACCTCATAATTAATATAATTAACACTGCTGTATGTAATACATGACCTTTTTTTAAATTGACGTACAGTCAGTTTACATGGTGTCAATTTCTGGTGCACAGCACAATGTCCCAGGAATGCATATACATACATATATTTGTTTTCATATTCTTTTTCATTAAAGGTTATTACAAGATATTGAACATAGTTCCCTGTGCTATACTGTAGAAACCTTTTATTTTATATGAATGTTAAGAGACTAAATCCTAAGAGTTCTCATCTCAAGGAAAAAAGTATTTTTTTTTCTTTTGTTTTTTATCTATGTGAGATAATGGACACTCACTGCGGTCATCATTTCATGATGTATGTAAGTCAAATCATTATGCTGTAGATCTTAAACTTATACAGGGCTGTATGTTAATTATGTCTCAATAAAGATTTTTTTAGGTATCAAATTAATATTTAAAAGCCATTAATTTCATGAAAATACTATTAATACTTAATATTCAGAAATAACATCTCTTCCTGTGGTGACCTGTCTTAATTTTATACTAAGGAAGCTAAAAGTGGATTGAAGAGAAAACAAAAAAATACTAGGAGTTGGGCCCCACTGAACTAGGATCAGTGGTCACCAATTAGAATGCATTTCAGGTTTATGCAACTGTAGTGTGTTTTGAACAATCTAAAAATCTGTTTACTCTGTGGAGTCAGACAGTGGCCTCCAATTTGCTGGTGGGATTTAAATGCAGATGAGTCCTGGCTCCGCCACCTACAGTCTGTGTGGTTCTGGGCAAAATGCCTAATTTCTCTGAGTCTGATTCTTCATCCAAATATCCCCTGTCGGACTGTGGGACAGATTAGGCTATATACACAAATTGTACCTGGTACGTTGTAGGAACTCATTAAATATTTAAAGAGAGGGGGAACAGATGAATTTCTTCAACGCTGATTTTTGAGGTTTTAATGTGATAATTCTAAAACTTGTGTGGGTGACCCCCCCCCCCCACCAAATAATGTGCTTTTGAAAGTGCGGGGGTGATTTTTTTTGCTAGAAACCGAGAATGTGGCCCACAGAGGTTTTCCCCTTGGCTGTTGCTTTTCTTAGAAACATCACACGCTTAGAATCTGAAGTGGCTGGTTTCTCTTTCCTCTTATTAGGAAGTAGGCTTCTGTGACGAGTGGCCGGCCTCTGACTCTGCCAAGCTTCTGTCCCTCTAGGTTGGTCTGAAGACAAATGGTCCCCAGGCCTTCGCTTGCACGGTCCCCTTGTTCCTAAATGCCCTTTATTTTTGCTGCTCATTCTGGCTTGCTCTCCAGGTCTCAGGGGGATGTCCCTCACTCCCTCACAGGAGCTTCCCCTCTCCTCCTGCACAGAAGCAGCCACTCTCCCCTCCCATGTTACTCCTGCTCCGGCCTAGTTGCCTCCCTCTCTGGGGTTCTAATCGAGGGTTGAGTGAGGAGCCAATAAATGGCAAAGAGCCTTATTCTGTTTCTCAACTACAATATTTTCTTCAAATGAAGGACATTCCCTTTCACTTTTGCAGAACGTTTATTTTGTTATTTTCCATTCTAATTCATCTTTTAAGCCATCCCTGGGGCAGGTGTCCTGCCCCACACTCTCTTTTCCAAAAGGCCAACATCCTTGCCGCCTCGGCTAAATCCATCAGAAAAGTCTGGCACAGTGGTGGGTCTGTGGGGGTCGGTAGACATCTGACTGCTAAGGTCACTAGACATTACCCTCTTTCCGCATTTGGAAGATTGCAGTTGTCCATTTTTGTTCAGGTCCAGAAAAGTGAAATCAAAAATTAAGGGAATTTGCCAGTCATTTTGACCCCGAGGGGCTTTGGTTTAAAAATATCCAGAAAATGCAGTCAAAGTGCTTTCTTCTGCTACCACTTGAATTCCTTGTGTAATTGCTAAGCCCCAAGCCGACCTCTCGGCCTTTGTGCTGGTTTTTGCCCTAGGCCTCTCTTTGCCTGGAGAAATTCTGATTATCTTTGAAGGCCCTGAGCTCTGTGAAATCACTGACCACTGACCACCCACCACGCCTGGGGCAGAGTTGATATTTGTCCTCTGGGCTCTTTTTTCCCCTCCCTGATAGCCCTTATCTTCTTGGGAGTTTGTCATTTCAGTATCTGTGGAAACGGACAGAATGCAGAATCCTGGAGTGTCCAGTGAGATTTCTATCTTTCCAGGCTGCAGCCCACACAGCGCTGGGTGTCAGGTGGAATTCAGTTCACCTGCATTGTTAGTGTAAAATAAACGTGGTGTTGCTTGCATGTGAACACGGAAGTTTTTGACTGTCTTAGTCACTGACAGCTTATAATCGACCCAGGGTTAGTCACTACAAAGCCTTTCTTGAAGGCCAGTGAATCACCATCACATGAGGTCGTCTCAGTGTCAGGCACTTGAAGAAACTGCCTTTTTCTCCCTAAGTTAACAGTTTTACTGAGGTATGCTTTACACATCAAAGAACGGAGGTTTGGGAAGGGATAGACGGGATTTCAAAACTTTGGAGCAGATAAGCAAGATTATACTGTACAGCACAGGGAAATATACACAAGATCTTACGGTAGCTCACAGAGAAAAAAATGTGACAATGAATATATATGTTCACGTATAACTGAAAAATTGTGCTCTACACTGGAATTTGACACAACATTGTAAAATGATTATAAATCAATAAAAAATGTTTAAAAAAAAAGAACGGAGGTTTGTAATTCAGGTACATGATTCACATAACCGTAAAATTTGCTCATTTCAAGTCAGCGATTTGATGATTTTTAGTATATTTACAGGTGTGCCACCATGACCCCAATTTAATTGAGAATATTTTAATCACCTTTCAAAGAAACCTCATGTCCACTTACTGCCACGCTCCATTTCCACACCCGACCCTTCGATTTCTGTCTGGATTTGCCTTTTCTGGACGTTTTGTATAAATCAAGCTGGATGTATTTCTTCATGTTTGGGTCTTTCTACTGAATGTGATAGTTTGAAGTTCATCCATGTTGGACCGTGAATCAGAACTTCACTCCTTTAGATGGGTGACTACTATTCCATTGTGTGGATATACCACATTTTGTCTATCCATTCATCCACTGATAGACATTTGAGTTGCTTCTACTTCTTGGCCATTAGGAATAATGCTGCTATGAACTTTCCGGGGCAAGTCCTTGTATAAACACATTTTCATTTTTCCAGGGTAGATTCTAAAAGTGAAACTGCTGGTGTCTGTTAACTCTATGTTTAACATTTTGAGGAACTGCCGAGCTGGTTTCCAAAGCAGTTGCAACATTTTGCGTTCCCATCAGCAGTGTGTGAAGGTTCCAGTTTCTTCACATCATTGTCTGTCTTTAATTTCACGCATTCCGGTGGGCGTGCAGTGGTATTGCCTGTAGTTTGACTTGCGTTTCCCTAATGAGCAATGATGTTGAACATCTTCTCATGTGCTTGTTGGCCTTTGGTCTGTCTTCTTAGAAGAGGACTAAGTGCCTTTTGGACATTGTTTCTTTCAGTCTCGGTGTTGTTTTGATCCCTGTTTTATAGATGAGGAAACCGAGGTGTGGAGAGTTTGTGTTACTTTCCCAAGGACACTCAGCTCTTAAGTGCCAAAGTCAAGACACTTAAATTTGTTTCGAAGATGGGGTAGATTAAAAGATGAAATTGCCCAACATTCACATTTCAGGTCCAAAATGTTAATTCAGGTTTCTACTTCCTGAATCATATGACTAAGCAATTAGCTAAGACTCACTTAAAAAATAAAGCAACCCATTTATTTTGTTTGTTTGTTTCTCTGTTTTATTTTATTTATTTTAATGCCCTTTTTATTTTTTATTTTTAAAATGAATTTTTAATACTATTTTTAAATTAAATTACATTAAATCAAAGTAAAAATTTACTTTCCATTTACACTTATTGCAAACTACTGGCTATAGTCCCCGTGTTGTACCATCCATCCCTGACCCTATTTTACACCCAGTAGTTTGTACCTTCCACCCCCATTCCCTCCCCCACTGGTGACTGCTAGTTTGTCCTCTATATCTGTGAGCATTAAAACAACCCATTTAATTGAGACACTGTAGTTACTAACATGCACTAACATGTAGTTACTAAGATTTGACCCCTTTTCTGTGGTTTTATGCAAACCGTAATTCCTACTCCTTTTAAAAACCAAATGCCTGGGGTTAACAGATACACACTACTATATATAAAACAGATAAACAAGGACCTACTATATAGCACAGGGAATATATTCAATTTCACATATAACCTATAATGGAAAAAAATCTGGAAACATATGTATATATATGTATGTATATGAATAACTGAATCGCTTTGCTGCACACCTGGAAATAACATTGTAAATCAATTTCATGTCAATAAAATATAAATTTTTTTTTAATTTTTAAAAAGAATCAAATGGCTACAATTCCCTCCTGCCTAACAAAAACCTTATTTGCTATCTCTAGTCTCTGGCCTTTCTGCCAGCTCTTTAACAGTGAGATGAAGGGGTTTATGCTGGAGTCCTAGTTAGGGTTTTGTGGCTTTTTCTTTTTGTTTCTTCCATTTCACAAGAGAAGCCCTTGGCAGTGGTCTCCATTTGCGTGTGTGTGCATTGGTCTGTGCTAGCTATATTTGACCACCTAGAAACTTAGAGGGGGTGGGTGTTTAAATCTACACCTCTTTGCTGCTTCAACACCTCTTCTTGTGTTATCCAGCTCAACACATTCAGGGCTGCATCTGACAGAGTTTCGTAACCATTTGTTTTTTTCCTCCAAGGATTCATAAATGTATCTCTCTAGTTTTCTCCTTATTAGGAATGAAGTGAACTTCAAATTCCTATAATCTCTGCAATCTTAACTAGCCTCCTTCTAGCCGGGGTGAAAAATCATAACAATTTTTACGGAAAGTAAATCAGGTCCCCCCCCCCCACCGCCACCGCCCCGCTTCCCGGTAGAATTTTCCATGCAAATGCTGAGCTGTATGCAGCTGTGTTTAGCTGCTCTTTGCGACTTGACAGGGCTCAGTTCTGCTCTGTGAGACGCCAAAGGCTTCAGTCTTACGAATCAGGCAAAAGCTGAGTGTAGGGTGGGTTTAAGGCTTTCTTTGCTTCCTAGCTTCAAAACCATAAAAGGGAAGGTTAAGATAGGAGGGGAAATGAAATTAAGGACAAAGCAGGATTGGGAATAAAATTAATGGCAACAATAGGTCACTACTGGCAAGAGATGGAGCCTGAGAATAGAAACCTGAAGTCGTTCTGCAGGTCATGGAGCCCGGAACAGCCTTGCACAGCCTCCTTCTGGGCACAGCTGGAAATGGCTCCATCTTTTCCCAAAGCGTGTGGAGTGCTTCTAGCTCAGTTCCCCAACTGTTCCCTGTAGTGGCAGCCTCCTGGAGACCAGTGACCTTCTGAGTTGAGACTCAGAGTTTCCTCAGTGGGTACCTTGGGGGAGGTGGAAGGACAGCCCCTAACACCAGCTATCCGGTGTCATTCACACTTTCTGGTACCCCGTTTTAACATACGTTGTCCTTGTCAGCGCAGGTGGCCCCTCCATCCTTATCCAGTTTAGATGACACGTGCTTTAAAGGCTGGCAGTCAGTTCTGTGTTGATGAGCGCAAAACGTTTTTGAATTAAGTGTTGACCTCCTGCTCTGTTTTCTCCTGGCTCCTTTTCTGCTGGGTGTCGTTCCCTGGTAGGAAGGAAAAGTGGTCAGGTCGTGGCCAAGGGTGGTTAATGTTGGGAGGCAGAGTGGAAACACCCTTGGTCTGCTTAAGGAAGAAATTATGTGGGCTCTGGTATGCGGTACTGCAGAGCAGTTGATCATCAGTGATAACCATACAAACCAGTTATTCCAGAAAGACACCTGATCCCCACTCACCTGGAAGACTCCTCTGGAAGAGTATTTCTAGGTGAAGGACTTTGACTCATTCTATTCATTCATTCATTCATTCATTCATTTCTGGTGAGATATTATATAACATAGAAAAGGGCACATATCATTAGGGCTCAGGCTGATGCAGGGCACGGGACTGCCCCCACAGCAAGGCACACAGCATGAGCGACACCCCAGTCACCACCCTGATGTCTGACAGCAGAGATGCTTTTACCTGCTTTTGTCCTTTATGGAAATAGAAACACACGGCAAGCGCTTTTTCTGTCTGCCCTTGTTGGCTCAGGGTTATGTTTGCGAGAGTCCCTCTTGCTGTCGCTGCGGGTAGCTCTACGGATTCAGTCTCACGGCTCTGGGAGGTGCGGGTGGGCGGAGACGATTCTGTCCCCCAGGGAACACCTGGCGATATCTGGAGGCGTTTTTTGGTTTTCACAGCTTGGGGAGGGGGAAGGGCAGGGGGTGATAGTGGCAACTGGTGGGTAGAGACCAGGGATGCTGCTGCAGATACTGCTGGGCACGGGACAGCCCCCATGGCAAGGCACAATGGGGCCAAGTGCCAAGAGCGCCAAGGTTGAGAAACACTGCTATGTAACTATACAACTGTGGTTATACACTATCACCAAATAGCTATATAATTATAACAACTCTAACTATAACCATTTAACTAACTATATAACAGCCAACTGTGGGTGGGCATTTGGGTCCGTTATAAACATGGCGGCAGTGAACGTTGAGCTGTGTGTCCTTGGATGAACTTGGACACGTTTCTGTTGTGTAAATACCTGGGAATGGAATTGCTGGGTCAGAGGATATGTCTGTGCTCACCCTGAACAGACATTGCCAGTTGTCCATCGTTGTCCCAATTCACGTGTCCAACGGCAGTGCATGAGTGGTCCGGTTGCTCTGCCTCTGCCCCAGTGTTGGGTATCTTCTGACTCTTGTTCATTTTTAGAAAAATTTTTGTATCCTTCTACAGCCTCCCCCATGGCAGCTTATCACACTAGATACTCAAAGCATCGTTGTTTGTCGGTAAATAATAGTAATCTATATTTTGTGGAAGACTGGGATTACGCACAGGTGTGCTTGCTGTGTACAGTAAATTCGAGCATGCATTTGCAGCAGGATGATTTGCGACTAGGGTTTGTCTTATGTAAATAATAGCAACTTAGCACCTTTCTGTATATCCATTTTCTTTCACTCTTCCTAAAAGTACCAATTATCTTTCCATTGTAAATTTTATTGAAGGGATCAGATTATCCACCGTTTGAATTCATGCTTATTAAGTATTTCCAAATTATACAATATTGTTTATCCCGCAACATAGGCTGTTTTGTTTACAGTATATTTCTTACTTAGTCTTAGGAAAATAGGTCAGGGGGAGGCAGGTCACTGAGGAAAAAGAAATCATTGAATTTTGGCATCTGATCCATTATTTCTCAAACTTTGGTCTCAAGACCTTGTTAGAAATGCAAATGATTAAATTCCACCTGAAACTAACTGACTTCTTGGGGTGGGGGACCCTGCAACCTGTATTTTAACAGCCCTTCCATGTAGAGATGTTAAACAGAAGTTTGCAGACTTTTGATCTAAACTCTCCTCAACCTCAAGCCACAGGCACACCTAGTTTGGCTGAATCCTTTCTGGAAACAAGTATTTTGGTAAAACCATGAGTCAGTTCTTCCTCTAAAGTTAAGCAGTTAATTTCCACAAGCAAATTCAGTGGTGAGTTTCACCCTGAACTGTTTATTGGCTGTGACCTATTTGGGATCATTTTTCATTTTCTAAGTCCCCCAATAACAGGCTCTTCGTAGCATTAACTGCTACATTTCTGCTACCAGAAGATTGCGTCCTGTCTGCACACACTTTGACATTTGCCTATGGGAATTTGTGTGTGGTGTCTTTTGCAAATATTTGCTTAGCATCCAGGAAGTGATGCCTTTGCTACATCAAAATCAGATGCAGATTCCTGCAGCTCACACTACCATGGTATGACCTAGTATGGATGCCTTCTGAACCTGCCACCTAGGTTCTTGAAAAGTCTGGGTATTAAACTTCTTCCCCGCTCTGAGACAAGGGTTTGAAATCACGCTTTGGGTTCTGTGATCTAGACAACAACTTCTGTGCTGCTAATTAGATGAGCGGTGTAGAAAGGAAAATGATTGAGTCCCAGGAGAAGGTGGATCTTCCCCAGCGAACCCCACTGGAGGACTTCTGAGTTATGGGAGAACTGTTTTTTTAGTTAAAGATGTGCTTTGGAAATGTCTACATTCTTCTTCGCTTTAGCATTATGATCATTTTAAGAAAAATATACATACATACATAAATACACAGATCGATAGATCGATCGATAGACAAAAGGTTTCGTTTACAAACCATCTGGACACCCGCAGCAGAATTAATTGGCTGTACAAAGTGAACTGGATTGTCACCATTCTCTGCTTTCTCATGAAATACTCTAAGTTCCAAGGGGGAAAAATAAATCCCTACATTTGATAATTAAGAATGAATCCCTGAGTCATTTGACCTGCTTCAGTAACAGCACAAACCACACAAAAATGACCTTCCAAAGAACAGCAACCTGCAAGACCAAGGACCTCACTTACCTAATCTTTTCTGCCTTACACCTCTCAATGACACGCCAACAAACCTTATCAGACCCAGCCCTCTCGGTGCCCTTTCCCTGTTACATAACATAATAAATCCAGCAGTTTTGCTCAAGCCTGTGTCCCCTCAATTTCTTTCTCCACTACAGGATAGCAGTTAATTGAGAACGGAAAAACAAGTCCCAGAACAATTATGAAAGTATAATGGCGTTTGCATAAGTACATGCAATTAAACCAGGGGAAGATGCGCGAGGATGTGGGGCTATAACTTGGTGCTGCTGCGGTTACATTTACAGTTAGGTCTCCATACAGGCGTGGGCTGAGAGGCAAGAGAAAAAAGTACTGTTTGTCTGGTAAAATCACACCTCCGGGTAACTAGATATTGGCTTTAAAGAAAAAAATCGTGATGGCTCTCCTAGTCTTTGCTCTTCTAACATATAAATTAAAACAGTGGGCAAAACATGGGTTTCAACATTCCTTCTTCCATAGCTGAAAATGGTTTCTACCTTTAAAGGTGGAAATGTGGCTAGAACTCAGGTTCCCTGGGTTTTGCACTGTTCTCCATTAGTAATCATGGGGGTTAATGGATAACCCTTCCTTGACATAAAAGAGAAAGCACATCTTATGTGTTTAATGTGATTAAAATGTTGTGGGGTGTTTTGTGTTTTGTTTTGGTTTGGTTCAGTGTCATTTAATCTGTCTGGTCAACCCATCTGATCATAGTTTTTGTTGAAACTGATCAGAAGAAAAGATACCTGTTGCTCTGTTCCCAATTCTAGTTAAAAGAACATTTACTCAGGAGCACCTGGAACCATGGAGGATGTAGACACATTCATTTACTAACTCAATACATATAAACAGGTAAATAATGCCCCCAAATGCCTGTGTCTCATCTGGATAAACAGGTCACAAGGCCTGTTGGGAAGGAAAGGGGCCAGGTAATGGCCTTCCCCTATTACAACAAGCAGTTTTTATTTTTAAATTTTTTTGGTGGGGGGAGGTAATTAGGTTTACTTACTTATTCTTAGAGGAGGCACTGGGGATAGAACCCAGAACCTCATGCATACTAAGCAAACACTCTACCACTTCTGCTATAACCCACCCCACCAACAAGTGGTTTTTTTAAAAAAAGCTCTCTTGTAGGGATTGTTTAATACCGAAGGACAGCCAAAAGGACAACAGGAAAAAGCTCTGTTTTCAACACTCAGACAATGCAGTTTTAAATAACAGATTGACTCCAGAAGTATGATGCAAGTTCCTAATTTAGCTACTGTCTGTATTTCTCAATATAGTAACATTCATGTTTCTCCTCCGTATGTATAAATCTGAACCCCGGGTTGTTGGCCAGTTGGAAATAAAAGCGTAAATAGACTCTGCTGGCCTGATTAAGTCATGTAGTGGAACGCTTTGTCAAACTGCAAGTATTTAAAATATTTTAATATTCATTCTAAGCCAAAAAGCTTTGGCCAAACTAGATCCTGAAATTACTCTCTGTTGTTTTGAAATAGGAGATACAATCACCTGATGTTTAAACGTATTATTTGGGGGAATCCAAAAAAAAAAAAAAAAAAAAAAAAAAGAAGGTTGGGATTGAATTTTCCGTTGTCATGAATTTTAAGTCATTTTCAGCGGGGAGGGTATAGCTCAGTGGTAGAGCGCATGCTCAGCACGCACAAGGTCCTGGGTTCAATCCCCTGGACCTCCATATAAAGAAATAAAACTTTTTTAAAGGTGAAGAAAAATGAGAAGATATGCAATAGTCACCTTGATGTTTTAGAACGCATTGTAAAAAAAGTACGTTGACCTGTATTTTAAAAAGAGCTAGTGGAAAAGTGAAAGGTGAAAGATGAGAACCTTCTAAGTAAAAGAGTTTGAAGCACTTCAGCCAAAACACTGCTATTTACAAATAGGGGGAAACAGCGTTTGTTTCCTCGGTGGTTCGATGAACTTAACTGAGCAGGTAGACAGCACTTCTCTGAGTATCAGATGATGTTCTCTGGGTGGTTAAAACCTGAGTGCCCTTTAGGTCCCCTGATCTGAGCATCATTTGTGCCACGATTCAAGTGCTTTCTGGTGAAGATTTAAGGTCCCATCTAAATCAGGGGATGTAGCTCGGGATTTGCTCATTCGACCTCAGCATCCTATGACAAGCAGCACAGTGGACGCTGGAAGTGGGAGGAGACGGGCTGCCCCCAACCTCAAAGTCACAGGACCAAGAGCCCTGCAATTTCGGATCCCCAAGGACTGAAACTCCTGTGAGCTCTTCTTTTAGAAAAGGGTGGGGCGGGGCCAGAAAGCATTACAAAAGAGCCAGATGACTGAGGGTCTCTTTTCTTTTCGATCTTGTCACTTCGGTCATTTTTTTCCATCAAAGCGGCATATTTGAGAATGGAGGCTACATGATACCCAGTGGAATGTACTGGAAGAGTCGGGGACCAGGCTGTGGATCCCTGCCATCAGCAACAGGAGGGGATGGCTAGCAGGAAACAGGCACGCCTGCCTGAACACATCATTTCAACTTTGGCTTTTACTGCACTAATTCCCCGAATGACAATAACAAGGGGCGAGGGGGCAGGGGCGGGGGTGGGGGGAACCTCAGGAAATGAAAGAAAAGAGAGTTGAGAAACTAAATCGGCAGGGGAAACGGAATGAGCAGGGTTTTAGTGACACAGCTAGCCGATGCAAGCAGGGAGCCAGAGGGAGGGGAAAAGGCTGGGCTTAAGCAACCTGCTACTGGGATTTAGACAAAGGCGGTTTGAGAGAGGCAAAGGACGAGGCGGAATCAGTTGCTAATATCAGCGCAGGGAGAGAGCCAGCAGCTGGACTCCCAGGATGAAACCGAATAAATTCACAGCGTCTCCTCCAGGGCAGGAATGACTGGAGTACGTACCAAAGTAAGAACTCAGAGGAACAAGTAAGTTTGGGAAAGGACTTACAGATTTTGACGGTCTTTGCAATCCTGCTCCTCTTGGAGGCATGCCTTCATTGATGCGTTCCCTCTTTATAGTTTCTGTCTCTTGCGTCATCATTTTTATCGTGTTCTATGTGCTTGGTTTTGGGGGAGAGCAAAGCTTCCAGAGGTTAAATAGCTCAGACACTTTGATGCTGACTCAAGTTTGCGCATCGTTTATCAAAGGCAAAACACCCTTCCTCTGGAGAAACAAACTGATGATACACGAGAAGTCCTCTTGCAAGGAATACCTGACCCAAAGCCACTACATCATGGCCCCCTTATCGAAAGAAGAAGCTGACTTTCCTTTGGCATACATTATGGTCATCCATCATAATTTCGATACCTTTGCAAGGCTCTTCAGGGCAATTTACATGCCTCAGAATGTTTACTGTGTTCATGTGGATGAGAAAGCGACAGTTGAATTTAAAGATGCAGTGGAGCAATTACTGGGCTGCTTCCCAAATGCTTTTTTGGCTTCCAAGATGGAGCCAGTGGTCTATGGTGGGATTTCCAGGCTCCAGGCTGACCTGAACTGCATCAAAGATCTTACAGCCTTAGAGGTGCCCTGGAAGTACGCCATCAACACCTGCGGGCAGGATTTCCCCCTGAAAACCAACAGGGAAATTGTTCAGTATCTGAAAGGCTTTAAAGGGAAAAACATCACCCCAGGGGTGCTGCCCCCAGCCCACGCTATTGGACGGACCAAGTATGTCCACCGAGAGCACCTGGGCAAAGAGCTTTCCTACGTGATAAGAACCACAACACTGAAACCACCTCCTCCCCATAATCTCACCATCTACTTTGGCTCTGCCTACGTTGCTCTGTCAAGAGCGTTTACCAGCTTTGTTCTCCACGACCCCCGGGCTGCTGACTTGCTCCAGTGGTCCAAAGACACCTTCAGTCCCGATGAACATTTCTGGGTGACACTCAATAGGATTCCAGGTAGGTGAGATTTCATGTTTCACATGAAGGCAATGTGCTGTCTTGGAACAGGCTTTTCGAGAGCCTGCTCGTTTTTATGAGAAGTAGAAGATGAAAACTGAAGTGTATGGTTTTCACCCTCATCCTTTCTAAACTCTAAACACCTAAAGAATGATGTTCTTTAGGCGATAGGGAATAAAATAGTCTAGCAAAGCCAAGAACACCCTTCCGTGGCATGGCTTTACAGTTCATCGTGTTCTTTTGCACTCATCATCTTATTAAAGTTTTACCACAGTGGGGATTATTGTTCTCGGTCCCCACTGGTGTTCTTTCTTTGCCCCTAACTTGTCACACTTATGGTAACCCCAGGGCCTTTGCCTGGGCTGCTCTGCTGTCTACTCCCAGACCTCCACAGGCTCCCTCTTAGCAGCCAGATGTCATCAACCCAGAGAAGCCAAGCTGACCACCCGACCCTTTGCCTTCAAAAAGTTTATCCCCTTCTGGAATTATCACCCTTACTTATTTGCCTGGGTTTGTTTTTGGCCTTCTCTGCATTAGCTCCATGAAGTTGGGTCATTTTTCTACCTTGTTAACAGCTGTATCCTCCAGGCATAGAACACATAGTAAATGCTCAATAAATACATATTAGGAGAATGAATGAATGAATGGGAAAGCAGGAGGCTTTACTATGACACCACAGCTGTCTCCCTAAGACCCCGTGAGCGAAGAAATATTTGGACTCATGTATGTCCCTATGTCATAGGTGAAGAGTTTTCAAAATATACATATATTTTTTAGTTCAGATAAACAATGAGATTCCAGAAGACCCTCCTTTCTTTCTCATCAAGACTGTTCTACCTTTACTAATGGACCAGATCAATTATTTTTAAAACTATACAAAACATGATAGGATTTCTTCTGAAGGAAACAGCATGCTTTGGACTCAATGAAAAATACAAAATGGATCTCTGACGAACTCTACAGCATTATTACAGCAAGAGAAAAGCCATCATTGTTCTGGGTTTTGGGGGGCTGCCAAGTTGGAAACATGGGTAGGTGCTCTCAGGCTGCAGGGCAGGGCCTGCTGGGCGGTAAACATGCCAGCATTCTCTGGAAAATACCGTGTTTGGTCTCTGAATCCCGGAGTGACTGGCCGAGTGAACCAGGCTCGCTCTCAGTACCGTACACTTGCTCTTTCCTGACCTCTCCCTTCCTCCCGCCACCATCTTTTCACCTTTTATCTGTTGTTTCCATCGCTGGCATCTCATTGGAGAGCGTTAGTTGCTTAGATGATGTTCATATTTAAATATGTATTCCCTGTCTATTTGCACGATTCCCTTGAGATTTATAAAGGTCCTAGCCACGTGGTTCCACAGAGATCGTATTGAGATGAAGGCGCTTCTCAACTCTGCAAAAGCCTGAATTGTCATTTCTTAAAAAAAGAAAAACCTGGGTTTGGGTTAGTGTTAATTGTCTATGGCCACTTTGCAGAAGGATGGTCAGCCTTATCAATGGCAAATCAATTTAAGAAAATCAAGGGAAAAAGAACTTTTACTTCCTTTTTTTTTTTTTCTTTTCTTAGCCCCTTTCTCCTTTCCAGCCCTAATCACACAGACAAGGTGGGAAAACCAAGAATGGTATCTAGACAGACACAGGCAAGAAGACCTTTTTTGCTGCAGGTTTGTGGGGCGACTTGCTGGTCTCTGCCCTCTCACAGTGACAGCATGACCCCGTATCAGTCGCCTCTTGGGCGCTCCCATCTCCCCAGCTACAAAATGAGCCCCCAGGTAGGCAAGACCCTTTATGTCCCTACCTCTGCCTTTCTTTGCAGAAGACACAAGGTCCAGAACCACATAAACACCTAGCACGCGGCTGTCGAGAATTTGTAGAAATGCTGTTGGGTGAGTCTGGACTCTGTCAGCCTTGTTGCCTCTTAGCCTTGGTGAGTGAATTTCATTTCCCTTGTGGGAAATTGGCAGTAAGAGCTCCGCTCAGAGAGGCTCCGTGGTCTGATTCTGCAAAGGATGTTTTTTTCAGAATAGCATGACATTTCCTGGGGTGCTGCCTCCTTCCTCTCAAACTGCGGAAGGCATCCTGGTTCAGGGAGAAAGCAGAAGGATATCCTGCTGGTAGGTGGGGACTTCTTGAATTACAAGTGATTTAAAGAAAACAAACCATCAGATGCTAGAGTGGTCAAACTCCCCATTTTCCATCACACACTCCAATAACTCCAGCGGTTTTGCACGTGAGTTTTCTTTGTGAGGTAAGATTTGGTGGGTGAATCTGGTTCTTTATTATCAGACAGCCTTTCACCATATCGGGTCTTCTATTTTCAGTGTCATGTTTTAAGTAGGGGAAGTCCTTCGGTAAACACAGCATAAACAGCTTTTTTTGCAAATGTGCAAGTTCAGGTCGGGCTGTTCCTTTCCTCCCTCAAAGTTTCCTTCTCTCTGTATCCTAAACATCCTAAATTCAAGTGTCTGTGCTAGAAAGGCGCTGCACAGGCATATCAGGCTCCCTGAAACACCCACGAGAGGACTAGGACCACGGAAATGGTTAATACCCTTTACTAGGTGATATCAGAAAACAAAAAGAGACTTGTTTAAAACTCAAGGGAAAGTATATTCATAGAGGTAGGACTAAATCACATATCTTCACACTGCTTAAAAACTTTTTCTTTTTTCATGTTGCCTTTCTATGGAGAAAACAACTTCTCTCTTGGTTTTCCATGCTTAGGTTTTTTTTCCCCAAACTGCGCTGGACAGGGCCAACAAGAGTAGTTCCATGGGGGCCCCAGTCTCACTTCTTTTTTTCAGGGGAAGCCAGAAGGGGTGGCCATCATTCCATCCTGTGTGGCTGGTGTACCAGACAGATGGTCTAGATTTCTCCCTGGGCCATCGTCTCAAAGGAAACCCTCCAGGAGCAGAGCTTTCCCTGACTCACGCTACAGAGCATGAGGCTCTGAGGGCAGGCGCTCACCTTGAATTCTGGCGCATGTTGCTACTTCCTGGCATCTCCAATCCTTGCCGTCACTGCTAGATGTCACCTTTAAGAGAATCCATTTCCTCTCGCTTTTCTGGTTATTCCCAGAGCATTTTCTTTGGCTCACCTGTCCCAGGGTGGAGTGCCAGAGGCCTTTTAGATATGTTGCTTTAAGTTTTGTGTAGTTGTGTAGTATCTGCAAAAGCTGCCGCTGGTTTGGTTCCTTCACAGTCCATTCCTGGGGCTACCTTGTCTTCTGGCCCCACTTCACAAGGAAGGGGGGCGTCTATCCTTAATGAAAAGGCAAAACTGCTCTGTGCTGTGGCTTCAGCCACATTTTTTTTTCCCCCTCACACCCTGAGCTTGGTCTTTTGGGTTTCTGCTCCTGTGTTCCTCTGACCTTTCTCATGCTATGATGTTTTTCTTCCATAAGAATGTTTTCATTTGCCTCTTCCCTTTTTCCATTTTGTATACTTTTTTTTTTCAGAACCCCTTTGTCAAATAAATTAGGTCAACCCCACAAGCAACCATGTGATCACATTTCCTCATTTTTTTCAATCTTAAAAATAGCATGTATCCTACTTTGATTTATTTTGCTTTTTTCACTTTGAGTTTTATTTATACAGGGACATTCTTTGGGAGTGTGTTATGACTCTTCAAGTTGCATGTGACAGAAACAACTCAAAGTTGCTTAAACAGACACTAGAACTTACCGGGTCATAGAACTGAGGTGCCCAAGGAGGGTCCCCAAAAATAAAGTTGGATCTGGGCTTGGAACAGTATATGTGGGACTCTTTTCCTGCCAGGTCCTTTCTCTGTGGGGTGACCAACCCATCCCTGTTTGCCCAGGTCTGAGGGGGATCCTGGGCCTAAGACTTTCCATGTTAAAACCAGGAAAAGTTCCAGTTTGGTTTGAGTTGATCACTCGATCTCCCTGTCTCTGTTGGCTCTATTCAGGCTGGTCCTCCCCACCTGGTGTCAGAAACGGCAGAAGGAGCTCCAGGTACCTGCTTCTCACAGCTGGCACTCCAAGGAGAAAAGAAAGGGATGTTCCCCCAATGGTTCCAGCAATGGCTCAGGGGAGTCAGATTGTTCCTGCTTGGTCCAAATCCCTCTACTTAAAAAAATCAGGGTCATGAAGAACGCTGACCAGCCTCACTTGGGTCGTTTTTTCACCCTAAAGCTAAAGATTCAGGGTAAGCTATGGGGAACGATGTTTCCTCGCAGCGATGCCCTGCAGCCAAAGGCGCACGCCCCCTGCAGGGGATTCCTGGTCCTGCAGGTAGGGGTTGTCAATGGGCAGCCGCACACGGATTAGAGAGAAGATTTAACGAGATACATGGGTTTTCAGCACTTGAACAATTGTATCTCGGAGAATACTAATTAAATTGTGGGAAAAGCATGATTTCAATAAACATGCTTCTCTTCCTGCATAAAAACATTTTAATAATAATTATTCTATTTTAATTTATATTTATAAATATAAATATGCAAGTATCAAATACACATACAAATAAGTTAATTACTTAATATAAATGTAACTGATAATTTTATATAAATATACTTTTCTGTATATTTATTTTTTGCAATAATAGTTGTTACATTTGGATAGTACTTAGTAAGCAAAGAGATTTCTAGAACATTATCTCTTTTTTAAAATATTTCATTTATTTATTATTATATTATTTAATTATTTTGTTTTGGCAGGGGTAGGGGAGGTAATTACACTTACTCATTTCTAGACGAGGTACTGGGGACAGAACCCAGGATCTCACGCATGCTAAGCACTCCCTCTACCAGTTGAGCTGTCCCCTCTCCCTGCACATTATCTCATTTAACTTTTTTTTTTAATTAAGGAAACTTCCTTTATTATTTTTTTTATTGACATATAGTCAATTTACAGTGTATTAATTTCTGGTGTACAGAATAATGATTCAGTTATACATAAATATATTCCTTTTCACATTCTTTTTCATTATAGGCTATTACAAGGTATTGAATATAGTTCGCTGTGCTATACAGTAGGACCTTGTTGTTTATCTATTTTATATATAGTAGTTAGTATCTCATTTAATTCTTATAAGAATCTTCTTCAGAGAAGGACTATTGTTCCCATTCTGCAGATGAGAAAATTTAAGATTAAAATACGGGACTTGTCCTAAGACAAATACTGCATTTACCCAGCAAGAAATAGGAATGAAAAAAAACACGTAGGGGAAGCAGAGGTAAGATTTGTGTACACTGAGATTAAACTGAACCTGGTTTTATGAATTCTCCATTTAATTATTGCAATAACAGCAAGTGTTCAGAAGATGAAGTTTAGCTAATTCTAAGTCTCATGAAGGTTGGAGAATGACTGTATAATCAGACCCACCCAGGAATATTTTTCTCTTGTTCCTTATGTCACCTGGATATTTAGCCCATTTTCCTGGAAATGTTGGTCTTCTCATGCGAGCAGAAGGTACAGAAAAGATCAGGAAACTACTGTTTACTGAACATCTGCCTATGAGTCTGCATTATCTCAGTTTAGTCTTCACGAGAATCCTGTTGGGTCGGCACTTAGATCCAGGACCTCGTGCATGCTAAGCACACGCTCTACCACTGAGCTACACCCTCCCCGCCAGCATATGTTTTGAGTCTTCGTTTTGGTTATCCCTGTTACTGTTATTATTGTTTTCTTCATCCATAAAATGGATTTTCATTCAATAAATATTTATTGAGCACTTAGACACGGTGCAAGGTACTGAGCTGTAATAGTGACTAAGAATATAATTGTAACTAAGACAAATAGAACCTCTACTCTCATGGAGTATTCTGGAAGTAGAAGACAGATAATCAAAAGTAGACGGAGAAAATCATTAGAAATTACAAGTGCTGTGCAGTCAGCCTGCAGGCTGATACAGGAAGGGACCTGCTTTATTAATTTTTTTTCAGTTTTTTGTTTTGTTTTGTTTTGTTTTGTTTTGCTGGGGGGAGGTCATTAGGTTTCTTTCTTTATTTATTTCATTGGCGGTACCAGGGATTGAACCCAGGACCCAGTGCATGCTAAGCACACTCTCTACCACTGAGTTTTACCCTCCCCTCCAAAGGGACTTATTTTAAATAGGGTGAGTCAGGATAGGCTTCTTGGGGAAAATAACACATGAACTGCACCTCCAAAATGAGAACGAGGTGGGGCGGGTAGAGCTCAGTGGTAGAGTGCATGTCTAGCATGCAGGAGGTCCTGGGTTCAGTCCCCAGTACCTCCTCTGAAAATAAATAAGCCTAATTACCGCCTTACCCACCCCCCCAAATTAATTAAATAAATAATTTTTAAAAATAAATAAATAAATAAACATAATGACCTTCCCTCCACTCCCTGCAAAACAAAAAACCAAATGAAAACAAGCCATCAGAACGGGAAAGAGTTTCTAAGCAGAGGGACTAGGAATTGCCAAGATCCTGAGGTGAACAAGTGTCATGTGTTCAGGAGCCAGAAAAGCAGCCAGCGTGGCTGTGGCTGAAGGATGGAGGGGGAGGGCTGGATTCGGCTGGAAGCAGGCAAGGCCCTTGGGTGAAGGCCACGGGGCTGACGTGACCCGGCAGCGCCAGGTTCAGAGGGTTATTGGCAGAAGAGGCAGGAGCATGCGCGCAAGGGCTTGGCTGAAGGCAGGTGCAGAGGAAACGGTCAGTAACCGACCCTGGCTACAGGCCCCTCTCCCTGTCTGGTGCCGCCGTCCCTCTCTCTTCCTCTCTGTCCTACGATAGGCGAATTTCTTTCTAACTGCTTCCCCTGACTCCATTCTCAGCCTGCTTTAATCCATCCTCCACAGGGACAGAATGACTGGATAAAAATGCACGTCAATCTTGTGATCACGTCTCTCTCATTTGTAGAAATCTGTGGATCCCCATCACAGACAGCATAGCGTCCTAGCCTCTTTGCCAGACGGGGAGCTCACTGCAGTGTGGCCCCTCGGCCTTTGCAGCGACTTCTCTCCCTAGGCCCCGCCCCACCCCCATCCCATACTAAGCACCAGCTCTATCTACCAGGCAATCGTGGGTCCCCAAAGTGCCACTTTCAGCCTCCCTGCCTCCACTCGTGCCAGTCCCCTGCCAGGATGCTCTGGAATGCTCTTCCTCCCTCTCCCTCCTCTGACTGACATGTGCTTTTCTTTGAAGATTCAGCTCAGAGTCACACTCTCTGAAGAGCCTTTCCTAATTCTTGCTCCTGTGGACTCGATCGTCCTGTGTCACATTGTACACCTGTTAGTCTTGCAGTGCTGTGTTTGCAGTCCTAGTGGCCTCCTAGATTGACCTTCAAGGGTAGCACCCACACCTGCTAATTTTGTTTGCCATATTCCTCGGTCGCCTGGCACATGAGCAATGCTCAGAACAATGGAGTCTTGGCTCCTTGAAGTTCATTTAACTTGCACAAACTCAACTGTAGACACACACACACACACACACACACACACACACACACACACACACACACACACACTGTATGTAATTTTAAATGGTTTTGGCCATCCCTCCGCCGCCCTCCACTCCACCCAGTGCGTTGGGGGTCCGCAGTGAGCGTGACATGGATTCTGCTTGGTCTTGGTTCCTGTGGCTCATGAATCTTAAAGATACAGTGAGCGTCTCATAATATCGCCCCTCAGCTAAAGCCATCTTCTTCATCTGGTGCTTGTAAGAAGAAACCATCATCTGGACCCAGGTTAAAGGGAGACTGGCAGTGTTGGAAGTAGAGAGGGACTCCGTGTCATCTTAATGTGGCACATCCCCAAGAGATTTCTCCCAAGGAGTTCTAGTTGTATGCTGTTTGCCCTGTACACACGGACTCTGCAGCCTGATCTCTCTGTAGGATGTATGCCTTCTCTAAAATTTGTTGCATTTTTGATTGGCTAGTAATCGACAAAGCTAGGGAATGAGTGCAGATCGTCATATTTCTAATCTAGTGTTCTGTCCTCTATCCACGATGCAACATATGGAATCGCTCTTTTCTAAGAGTTGTTTTTACTTGAAAAGGCAGATGAGGTAAATGTGCTACCAAGAGATGATTTTCTGAAGCCAGCAGCCTTTGGACAAAACTTTGTCACAGAACTTTGAGCAACGACTTCAACATCAGGAAGAAGCTATCGTGTGTTGTCAAATGTGTGTAAAGGACATTGTTTTCATAACCCCTCTTTGGGAAACTTGTATTTGGGACCGGCACTGCCATTCTCCATGTCAGCCAACTTCTCCTCTTCCAGCCCCCCGGTATCTCATCACACACTTTGTACATTCAGTCTGTGATGGGTTTCTAGCCAGTATCACCCTTCCTGTTCCCAGCTTTACTGCTCTAACCCCGGCCATGGTGCCCATCCCCCAGGCGGACTGTTGGACCCATCGCATGGTCTCTCCAGCCCAAGTCTCTCTCTTCAAACCATTCTAATCCCCTTGACCTATTCTTCTAAGAATAACTTCTCAATCCCAAAAGTTTCTGTTGAAACTCAACCACTTTTTGAATTATTCAGTATAAACACCTCAACGTGGCATGTCAGATAGCAGCATGTCCCTGTGGGAAATCACCTCGATGTCACTGATGAATTAATTCCCACAGCTGCCACCCCTGAAAGAGACACTCCAGGAAAACCATGCCTCGTGTTCCTGCCTGTGGTCCTTTTCTTCCTGTCTTTCTCCTTACTTGGGTCATTGTCCTCTATTTTTCCTATTTAAATAATGGCCTGAATAAGTCTGTATCCAATGCCTTGTTGTTCAGGAAGTGTTCCCTGATTTTTTTCTCAAGTGTCCATTTTGTAAACCTTTGTTGTAACTCCTTTACATCATTCTGCAATCTTTGCATTTAAGATCATGAATGTGGATGCCCTATTACCCTGACTACTATTGTCTCTTTGGGGTCTTTCGTATTTTCAGCAGGCCGACACAGGGGGTACCCATGGGCTGAGAATAAATATTGAATTGAGTCGAATGGAAACAAATTTTAATACGTCCCTCAGCACTTCTACCCACTCAGCCGCAAGTCACCACCCCTCCACCACCGCACCTTCCCCCCCAACAGCCTAGATTCCTTTGCCAAATCCTGAGGAGTCAGCCTCAGACAGCATCTTCCAGCATATTCAGTTTTTTCCTGGGGATTTTCCTGAAGTCTTTCCTGCCCTTGATTAACAGCAATGGGACTGACCTCTCCCGGTTTTTTCCAAAGCACCTTGCTCATCTTGGGAATGTTCCTCAATGCCAAGTTCATCCTGGGGGTGGCCCCAGCTCAAGCTAGACCGTGCTTCAACCCAAAGCCCACAATCTGTGAGCTTAACCAATGAGCACCTCACTCTGCACCAAAGAAGTAAAAAAGAATGGCCCAACAGCAGAGGATTCTGCTTTAAAGACCAGATCTGGGTTTTTATAGGGCCGCATCTTTGATGGCAGTAACCCATCACTTGGTGAAGCAAATGACTCTGTGGAGATTTTTAGTGGTTTTTTTTTTTTTCCTGGATCTTGGAGTGGACAATTTGCAGCCTCAGAAAGCTATGTCCAAAGCAGCAATTATATTAATTACTTTCTCACTGGCCATTTTTTTCATATTCATTACTTTTCTTTTCTTCACTACATCATCACTGATCGCTTGACTTTAATCTATGTGGATAAAGAACAGCCTGAAAGCAATGCTGATTGAATTTAAGGTAAAGAAAGCAAAAGTTCTGAGCCTTTTTTTTTTTTTACGTGAACATGGACTCTACCATTTAATGCAGATCCAAGCCCACACATTGTTTAGACGTAGGTTTTACTTCCATTACAGGTTATCTTCATGTAAGTCATAAAAATACAATACAATGTCATGAGCCCAATTCAGCAACTCCACACTGCCGCCCACATTAACACAGACGGCTCCTAACAGAGGAAAAGAGAAGTGAAGTTGCTTGACCTAACTCACCAGTTCTTGACGTGGTTTCTCAACGCCTGTCTTTCTCTGGTCCTCTGACCTGAATAGTACGTGGCGTTCTTTCCTGAGATGCTTTTGAACAGAACCATGAGTGGAAGAAGATTCTTCCCAAATGTACCTTTTTCAAAATTGAGATATAATTAACATACAATATTATATTAGCTTCAGGTGTACAACATAAAGATTTAATATTTATATATACACTGTGAAATGGTTACCACAACAGGTCTGGTTGACATCCATTGCCACACACAGTTCCGTTTTTTGGGGGTTTTTTTCCTTTTGATGAGAATTTTTAACACTTACTTAAAACTTTCAAAGATACAATACGATATTACTAACTATAGTAACCATGATGTACATTACATCCCTGTGACTTATTTATTTCATAACTGGAAGTTTGTACCTTTTGACCCCCTTTACCCATTTTGCCCATCCCCCACCTCTGGTGACCACCAATCTGTTGTCTGTAACTATGTGTTTGGGTTTTTTGTTTGGTTGGTTGGTTTTTAGATACCACATGTGAGTGAAATCATACAGTATTTATCTTTCTCTGTCTGACTTATTTCACTTAACATAATGTCCTCAAGGTCCATCCGTGTCGTCGTAAATGGCAAGATTTCCACCTTTTTTGTGGCTGAATACACATATATATGCATATTTTCTTTACCTATCATCCATCAATGGGTACACAGGTTGCTTCCACGTCTTGGGTATTGTAAATAATGCTGCAGTAAACATGGGGGTGCATGTATCTTTTTTGAGTATGTGTTTTCATTTCCTGTGGATAAATACCCCGGAAGTGGAATTGCTGGATCATGTGGTAATTCTTGTAAGTTTTTGAGGAACCTCCATACTGTTTTCCATAGTGGCTGCACCAATTTACATTCCCACTAATAGCCCATAAGTGTTCTCCTTTCTCCATATCCTTGCTGACACTTGTTATTTCTTGTCTTTTTGATAATAGCCGTTAAAACAGGTGGGAGGTGATAGCTCATTATGGTGTTAATTTGCATTTCCCTGATCGTTAGTGATGTTGAGCACATTTTCATGTACCTGTAGGCTGTCTGTATGCCTTCTTTGGAAAAATATCTATTCAGTTCCTCAGTCTACTTTTTAATCGGATTGTTGGTTTTTGATATTAAGTTGTATGAATGGTATATATATATGATATTTACCCTTTATCAGATATATGATTTTTAAATATTTTCTCCCATTTAGTTGGTCACCTTTTTGTTTTGATGATGGGTTCCTTTGCTGTTCAGAAAGTTTTTAGTTTGATACAGTCCCACTTGTTTATTTTTGTTTCCGTTGTTTGTGCTTTTGGTGTCAAATCCAAAAAACCATCACCAGGACCAGTGTCAAGGAGCTTAACCCCCTTACATTTTCTTCTAGGAGTTTTATGGTTTCAAGTGTCACGTTCAAGTCTTTAATCCATTTTTGAGTTAATTTTTGCATATGGTGAAAGAGAGATATCCAGTTTCATTCTTTTGCATGTGGCTGTCCAGTCTTCCCAGGACCATTTATTGAAGAGACTATCTTTTCCTTCCAAATATATTTACTTTGTATCCACTTCAGTGCGGTGTTTTCAGAGGTTAGAAGTTGTGCTTTCAAAGCTTTGCCCTTAGGCTGTGTACTTCTGTGATACTCATTCCCCCATAATCTTTCTCTTCAGCCAGATTTTAAAAGGTCAGAACTTGACTGTGACAATATCAGAAGATAAGACTGCAATCCTTACTCACAAGCAAGCTGAAGACACTGAGATCACCCTACTGGAGTCAGCTTGCTGCCACCGTCAGTCCTCTCTTCTAGATACATCCTCTTTAGTCACCACCTTCCTTGGCCCCAGTCCTCACATAATTCCTCCTTCCTTGAAAATCTGTAATTCTGTCCTCAGTTCAAGTTGGAGCTACTTCTCTGTGCAACTTGGGCTCAGCCGAGAAAATAGAAAAAGAAAAAGAGAAAAGAGAAAAGAGAACCCTCCTGACTAAGCCTCCAAACGCCCTCCCGGGTCCCAGGTGGACACTGCCCATCGCAGACCCTGAAGTCCTGGCCGGGCGTGGGGTGACTCCTGGGGGGGCTGGACATCTGCCTGGCTGGTGTCTCCTCTCCTAGGACTTTGGTCTGTCTGAGCTGACTGCCCCCCACCCCACTTCCAAGCAAGCCTTCTCGGTTTCTCTCTGGTCAGTTGTGCTACCACATTTGCAGCTTTCCCCCGCACTTAACCCAAGCAAACTCCCCAGTGCGATGTTCCCCCTCTTTGTTCTGTGCAGATTCTAGAATAATCACATTTAGAGCTGAAAGGAGTCTCAGGGACCATCTAATTCCAACCCTAAAGTGGTACAAAGTTGGAAATTGAGAACCAGAGAGGTCAAATGGCTGGTTGATTACTCTGCCCCATAAAATGGGTTCACATTTGCTGGTTTCATTGCCCATTTATTGTAAATGTTAAAAGAAGCATTTCCATTCACAAGACCCTGTATTTTTTCTATTAATTCCCTCTTTACAGAAAGACGATCTCTCAGGCCATAATGTGGCGTGAACAGAGGGGGTTTTGAGATACAGGTAACACTGTATAACAGGTATTTTCCTTTTAGATTCTCCCCTCATTGCACAGGGTGTTGCTGAGACATGATTATATCCACTGGGGAACATCGGTGAAGTTAGAATTAAGTGTATTCTTTTAGGTTCACTGTAAATCTACCCACAGATGTTCATCATTTTGCCCTCCTTCCTTAGTGGTTCGGGGATATGTGGGGAAGGGTCACGTAGAGTTTTTATGCACCACAGTTGGCAGTCTTTTGATGATCTGCGTGCTCCTCTTACCCAGATCAATGGTTTAAACATTTCCTTTCCTTCCATACTGTTCAGTTATTGAACACCTTCTAGTCGGTATATCATTCAGCAGTGAAGGCTTAGGATCAATGGTATCTAGGGTGACCAGTCCATCCTGGTTTTCCCAAGACTTTCCCAGTTTTAGCACTAAAAATCCCACATCCTGGGAAATCCCTCAGTGCTGGGAAAACTGGGACAGCTGGTCACCCTAAGTACTGCCATTACATCTTCCTGCTCGTCTTTCCAATGCACAGAGCATCTTGGGACTGAGAATTAGTGCCCTAGATATTCATGTCCCACAGAACAGCACTGACCATTTACTGAAAAAGAAAAAATATATATAATAGGCTAATAGAAACCACTCAGTTATGTAGGTTACAACACATTTAATACACACTGAAGGGTAGTCATCGAAGCTACACTGTCAGACCTGAGAGCCCTAACCAAAGCCGACCAGGACTGAGCTTACTCTGTTTATAACAATTTTTCCATTGTTTCTGAGGAGAAAGAATGGAGTTTAAGGATGTCATTTAAAAAGATAGATCATAAATATAAAATCTGAACCTAAAACCAGTTTAACCAGTGGGAGACTCAAACGCAAAGATTTTCTCCAATTAAGTACAAACGCAGAACATATCTTGGAGGCAAATTTGTTCCAGCTTTCATTTCTATGAAAGCAGAAGAAACATCTGATTTTGGGGATTTATCCAAGCACTCTGCCCTAACAAACTGTCCAAATGAAAGTAAATAACAAGTTCCGTGGGAAAGAAGCTAGTGTGACAGTAGACTGAATTCACTGAAAATGAACCAGGAATTTAATAGGGCTATTAAAATTAGAAGTGGGTGGAAACCACTGCCCATCTTTATTTTAAGACTGTTTTGTTTTTATTTCTTTGAAAACGTTTAGAAGAAAACGAATATCTTCAAGACACAGATCTCTAGAAGCGCTGAATTATAAAATACTGTCTCTTAATAGAAATACCATCTCCTTGCAATTTCAAGTCAACATTCAAAGTAGAGGGTTGGAGGAGTTTGGAGGTACTTGGTATCAGAAGAATACCCAGATTTGGACAGATGTGGGATATTCTGATAAGATCTTCTCCTTACAAATCTGCAGTCTTTTTTTCCTCAGAGCAGACATTTAGAAACAGAGAAAAGTTGCTTAGAAAAACAAATAGTCACCAATTCTGTTCCTTGAGAATTAACAGCCTAAAGTCAAAGGTAAAATGTGTATGTGGATGGGGCGGGGGTGGAGGTGGGGGCAGGGGTTTGTTTGCTTTTTGCTTTTGTTTTTGCTTGGAAAATTAGAATTAAATCTGGGTATTTACGCCTAAGAGGGAAAGAAATTTGCTACTCCCAAAAGGCTGCTAGGGTCATAGAAAAAAATAAAAACCTGTGTGACCTGGAAGAATGGGGTTAAGCTGGAGTGATGGAATGTGGAAGAGAGTGGGGAGAAGATACAGAAGGTGTCTGAGCCATGTTTACTTTCATAGACTTTCTTTTTTTTTTTTTAATTCTTTTTGTTGTTGTTCTTTTTTGGGGGTTGGTAATTAGGTTTGTTAGTTAGTTTGTTTGTTTGAATGGAGGTTTACTGGGGATTGAATCCAGGACTTTGTGCATGCTAAGCACACACTCTACCACTAAGCTATACCCTCCCCGTTTTTCATAGACTTCCTACAACTCCTTTTTAAGAACTGGGAAACTAAGGCACAGTGATCCCAAGAAACTGTCCCAGGGACACCTAGTAACGAGCAGAGACAGATTTAAGCCCTGTTCCAAAGTCCTGGTCCTCGCCGCCACGCTCCATCACAAGCTTTTGCAGGGTGCGCCAGAGGTAACCACGTCCAATGCAGTTTGAAAGAGCAGGTTCAAGAGGCCGCAGGTGGGAATGAGGCCAGTGCCCTCGCTCCAGGGAGTAGGGAGAGGCCTGAAGAGGCTGGTGCTGCCTGGGATAACGATGGCCTTGATGGCTTCACTTGTACTTTGGGATCTTTTGGGTGAAGAATGACCCCCCCCCCCAAGCACCACTGTTCTGCTTCACTAAAGGTACCTAAGAAGGTGCGCAGGTGCTTTGGATCTTGTGTGAGCCAAAGCTGGCAACAGAGATGTCACAGACTTGCTGAGTATGCCTGATGCGCAAGGCATCATTCTAAGCTCCTTTTATGTCCTAACCTATTTGAACCTCTTTGGAATGCTATGAGGTCAGTGTTTTACAGAAGAAAGGAAACCGAGGCATCTAGTCCAGTGCTTTGCGATGTGAGCCCCGTGGGGGCCGAACAGACGACTCAGGCAGGAATCAGCATTGCTGCTCTCCCCCAGTTCACATTTCTTCACTGAGAAAGTGATTGCAAAGACCCTGATGTTACAAAACTTAGGCCTGGAGGAACTTGATGATTATCTAGAAAAGAAATCAGCCAGCGACATACAGCCTGTGGGTTTAATCTGGCCTATTTTTGACCTGCCCACAAGCTAAGGATGATGTCACGTTTTGAAGTGACTGGAAAAAAAAAAAATCAAAAGGAGAGTATTTTATGACATGAAAAAGATAAGAAATTGAGATAACAGTGTCCAGAAATGAAATTTCAGCAGGTCACATCGACATACTGCTATGCCTACTTCTAGAACACAGCAATAGAGCTGAGCGTTTGCCTCAAAAACCAAATGGCCCCCAAGCCTAAAATACTTACTTCCTGGCCTTTTACAGAAAAAGCGCTGATGTCTGATGCAGAAGTGTGTGGTTAACACATTTGCCTACCATTTTTTTCGGAAAAAGTTTTGTCAGAATTCTGAGTTTCCTAGATAATTTAAAGCCTACCCTTTTGTGCACAAAGCGGTTAATTAAAAGAACGAATTTGAATAAACATATTTCAGAAGTGCCTTTTTAATAGACTATGCAGTATA
The DNA here is from genome assembly GCF_048773025.1 of Camelus bactrianus. NCBI lineage: Eukaryota > Metazoa > Chordata > Mammalia > Artiodactyla > Camelidae > Camelus > Camelus bactrianus. The sequence goes on from NC_133558.1 coordinate 6,558,469, forward strand.
TATGTACAAGATATATATTAATACACCTGTATTTCTGTTTCACTAAATGTCAGTTCTCTGCTTATTTTCAATCCTAAAACACTGGGGTAGCCCAGTGTTGACACAGATCTTCCCAGTTTTCAAGCCCTTTCATTAACATTTTTGCACATTTTATTTTTATTTACTTATTTTTTATTGAAGTATAGTCAGTGACAATGTGTCAATTTCTGGTATACAGCATAATGTCCCAGTCACGCATATATATACATATATTCATTTTCATATTCTTTTTCATGAAAGGTTAATTATAAGATATTGAATATAGTTCCCTGTACTATACAGAAGAAATTTATTTTTAACTTATTTGATAATTTTAAATACTAGAGGGAATGATACAGTGTGATCACTGAGTTGTACAAATGCCAGTCATCCTTAAACTGAATGATCTGTTTTTGGAATTTCTTTTTTCCTTTTTTTATTGAAATATAGTTGATTTACAATATTGTGTTAGTTTTAGATGTACAGCGAAGTGATTCAGATTTCTTTTTTCAGATTATTTTCCATCATAGATTAATACAAGGTATTGAATATAGTTCCGTGTGTTACACAGTAAATCCTTGTTGCTTTTCTATTTTATATACAGTAGTGTGTATCTGTTAATCTCATACTCCTAATTTATTCCCCCCCCCACCTTTCCCCTTTGGTAACCATAAGTTTGTTTCCTATATCTGTGAGTCTCTTTCTGTTTAATATGTAGATTTATTTGTATTATTTTTTTAGATTCCACAAATAAGTGGTGTCCTATGATATTTGTCTTTCTCTGACATACGTCACTTAGTATCGTATTCTCTAAGTGTATCCATGTTGCTGCAAGTGACAGTATTTCATTCTTTTTTCTGGCTGAGTATATACACACACACACACACATACATACATATACATACCACGTCTTCTTAAACCAGGCATCTGTTGATGCCCACTTGAGCTGTTTCCGTGTCTAGGCTATTGTAACTAGCGCTGCTGTGAACTTTGGGGTGCATGTATCTTTTTGAATTAGAATTCTCTTCTTTTCTGGATATGTGCCCAGGAGTGGGATTGTTGGATCACTTGGTAGCTTTATTTTTAGTTTTTTATGGAAACTTTTGGAGTTTTTCTTGAACCCACTTCATTCTCAGTCTGTCGCCATAGCTAACAAAAGGGCACTGAACCTACCAGTCCTGCATCTTTCCTCTCTGATATGTGACCCCTTATCTGCTTAGATCCGAGACAGTTTGTTATGATTGTGTCTAAACTAAGAGTGAATAAGCCTCAGCCTCGAGAGGGGTTCAAATACATAAGCTTTACAGAGAGGAGGATATAGCTCAGTGGCAGAGTGCATGCTTAGCATGCATGAAGTCCTGGATTCAATCTAATTACCTGCCCCCTAAAAAACAAGACAAAAAAGAAAAAAACAAATACATGAGCTCTGATGCTTAAACCAAAGATGATAGACGGCATCTTGACGGCAAACAGGGTCTTCAGGGTGCTTGTGGGCGGGTGGACTCGTGTTTTAAAAATTTGTTAATTGCATGATAACATGTAAGGAATTTGGGAAAAAAAATTTTAATAAAATTCAGATTCCTCATTCCTCTTAAAATATCTGAAGCACTGGCAGCACTGGCCCAGTGACCCCACGTGACATTCCCTGCTGGCATTGAGAGGAACCTGCTTGCTTTAGTTGGGGCACAGGCTCTTCTCCGTTGTCCCCACCCTCCCTCAACCTCATAACACCTTGGCCAAGTGCTAGCTGCCACTCATGAACTCACTCACCCTGTTTTTCCTACCCTCCCAGCTTCACTTATTTTTCTTACTGACTTCTTCCGCTTACCTGCCCGTACACACTGGAGTGCACGAATCCAGCCTACCAGGTGTGATTATTATTTGGGTTGCCAGACCTTTTCCTGTTGACTTTCTGGATCTCGCTGTGGCCAGAGTGAGTTTGCCAGAACGACACAAGCCAAGCCTTCGTGGGAAGCGGGGAGGTGTAATCGTGCTGGAGATGGGAGGCCAGTGGCTTGGGGGCCATTTGCTTTTCGAGGCAACTGCTCCGCTCTATTGCTGTGTTCTGAGAGTAGACCTAACAGTATGTGGCTGTCCAAAAACACAGCCAGTGCTTGTGCAGAGAGAAGCAGTCAGAGGGAGAGGAGACCTAGAAGGACTTGGGAACAGATCAGGCCCAGATTATAACCCTGCTCCCGCAAGAAGGTGTTTTTATTTACCTCCGAGAGCCCAGCTGGGGTGGACGCACAGCTCTGACAAGGTCCATGAGAACTAAAGTGACTGTCGGGGGGAAAAGTTCCCACCGTGATCTCCCAAAGCCCCCAGACAGCCCCGCCTTTTCTTTTCATGCTTGAGCTGAGCTAATTATGTGTGTCCGCGGCTGTCCTTGGGCTGCCTCCTTGATTGTGACAGTAAAGGTTATCCTGGGCCAGAGAGAGGCAAGGAGTGATACCAAATGCCCTCTTGATGACAGTTTTCACTATGTTAAGCCAACTAGAGTGAATGGAGCAGAAATCCTGTGCTGGTAGGAAGTTAATCGCTTAGCCCAATTATTTGCTGGAAGAAAATGCCGGTTCAGTTGCCACAGATACCAAGCAAAACAAACCAACTGCTGGGCCAACCACTAAAAAGGGCACTGCGTTCTCATCTCTGGCTGTTCATCTAAATCACTGTCAATAAGGCAGGGCAGACTATGGAAGGGGTTGGGGGATCCTGCTGTTTTGAACCGTAAATCACGTCGCACCCCTTCTCCCTACTTGCAAGCTGCTTTGACTCAGTCGTGATGAAAGATTTCTGGAGTTTGCTTTGCACTGGCGTTGGACCAGCGCTCCCTATTGTAGGATCGAGGACCAAGGCAAAAAGAGACAGGAAAAAACCAACTGAACCTGCAGCGAGAGCCTTCTGCCTCCCTCTGCAGTCCACTCTGAGTCCTACCAGGCATAACTTCCCAGATCAGGGTGTGGCTCTAGTCAGAATCAAGGGAAGAGAAAGCATCCAAACAGAACTTCCTTTTCTCCAGCCACATTTCTACTCTTTTCTTCTTCTTCTTCTTCTTCTTCTTCTTCTTCTTCTTCTTCTTCTTCTTCTTCTTCTTCTTCTTCTTCTTCTTCTTCTTCTTCTTCTTCTTCTTCTTCTTCTTCTTCTTCTTCTTCTTCTTCTTCTTCTTCTTCTTCTTCTTCTTCTTCTTCTTCTTCTTCTTCTTCTCCTTTCTTCTTATTTCTTCTTCTTCTTCTTATTTCTTCTTCTTCTTCTTCTTCCTCTTCCTCTTCCTCTTCCTCTTCCTCTTCCTCTTCCTCTTCTTCTTCTTCTTCTTCTTCTTCTTCTTCTTCTTCTTCTTCTTCTTCTTCTTCTTCTTCTTCTTCTTCTCCTTCTTCTCCTTCTTCTTCTCCTTCTTCTCCTTCTTCTCCTTCTTCTTCTCCTTCTCCTTCTCCTTCTCCTTCAGTAAAGGGAGAGAGACATGGGGAAGGAATTTAACCTTCACTCTTTTGGAGTGGCAATAAATCAACCCATTTGAAAGCCTTAAGGAGGTCAATGTGTTTCTTCTCCGTGACCAATCAAATTATCGTTTCCTTAATAGGGTCAGAAATGTTGGCTGTTTTTCAGAAGGGAAGCAGCAGGAGCAATAACTGCTAATGCTTCTCTGAATCTCTGCGGACAGATACATAAACCCCGAGCACGGGTTATCTCAGTTCATGTTCTTAACAGCCACGTGGAAGAGGAATCACTGTTATTTTCCATCTCGCAGACAAAGAACCTGGTGCTGAGGGAGGTGGAGTACCTTTACCCTGCTGGTACAGCTGGTCAGTGACTACCCGGGATTTGAAGCCAGTTAGACTGGCTCCAGCATCTTGACCAGGTTGCTGCAGAATTAAGGCTCTGGCTTCTATCCAGCTGAATGACTTTGAAGAAAATATTTGTTTTGGCCTTAGTTTCCTCGTCTGTAAAAGAGAGGGGTGTGTGAAGTAAGCTTCAAGATCCCCACCAACTCCATGGGCCCATTGCCAAATCAGTATCTATCCATCACATCCATGCTACTGTTGTCATTCATTGGTCCAGTGAACTACAGGAAGTTAAGGGGTGGAGTGGGATGGGAGGGGATGGGGAGCTTGCTGGTTCTACACCAGTGTCTCCCTAACAGGCGCAGCGGCTCCAACTGCAGCATCATGCCCAGACAGGTAGGATAGCGGGTGATTGCAGCAGTGAGATGGAATCAGGGCCACTTTTAGCTCCGGGGCTGCCCTGGGTTGATCTGTTATTTGGACCGGTAACTTTCCCCCAGAAGCGTCCTTACTGCATTAGCCTGCAACTGCTCCCCATTTCCTGAGTGCTGGTGGCACCTGGCACAGGTGAGCTCTGAGAACCCCTGTGTAATGTGACCAGACCTGCTGGGCGTCTCTTCCTGGCTCCCCTGCATGACACTGACTGATACTTCCAGGAGTTCTGCCGCTGCCCCCAAGCCTTTGTTCTCTCTTCAGCGCCAGGAAGTGGGAGAGGGGGTTGGGTGAAAAGAAGACTCCTTTGAGTTCTGTGAAATGATCTCCAACCTGAAGATGTCAGGGTTTTGGAGAGATGGCTAGTCACTCCACACACCGTAGACAATCCTGTGCCAGCAGCTCCAGTTACCTGACGCTCTGTGTGAAATTGGAACCACTTTTGCTCTCTGGGAATAATGACTATCACGTTTCCCCCTGGCAGGCAAACTAAGGTATGTTTATTTCACTTAGGCCTCGACCCCGACCCTTTCATGTTAAAAGTCACTCCTAGATTCCTTCTGCCCTCACCTCATGCCCCCCAAGTCTAATTGTGATTTCCGTCTTCCCAGAGCCTGCACGTTCGCATACGTGCCAGGTGACACCATCAGCAACTGCCTGATTTAATCCAGAGAACTTCGCCTCCCTCACCATCTTCTTTTTCCCTCCGATAATTTACTTAGGTATGTCGCAAGGGTGTTCTTCCTTATCTGTGTCTGTATGTGCCCAGAAGTAGAGATAACTCTGAAATGAAAAGAAGTGGCAGAGAAACAGGAAGAGAAAGAAACCCGAGGAGCCAAAATCCTCAGTGCGGTGGCTTCCAAGAACTGCTAGCCGCTTGCGGGGTTAATTGGAAAAAGTAGAACCACTTAATTCAAAGAAGGCAAGGGGGAAGCGTGAGAAGAGACAGGAGATGCGATCGACCGGCTTAGATGGGATGGAGGGGGTGGGGCGAAGCCGGAGAAACAGCCCGGGAGAAAGGAGACGTCATTCCGGACCAGAACGCAATTTGCTGAGACCCGCTGGCGTCTTGTATGCAAATAACCAGGGCTTCCCGGAGGCCGGGCTGAGCCGGGCGCGCTCGGCTTGCAGCCGGAGTCAGCGCCGAGGCCTGAAGCCCAGCGCCAGGGAGGGAAGCATCTCCGGCCGTCGCCGAGGGAGGATGGACGCGACCCAGAAGCGGAGAGTAAATGAGGATTAAAGCACTCGGGGGAAGGAAGCCCTCTTGAGAAGCTGTCGAAATTCAAGGTGGGCAGAAGAGGTCAATTCGACCCTCTGACCCTTGTGGTTTCAGGGACCCCTCGATTCTCCATCCTTGGCGAGAGAGTCCTTCCCCAGGGAAGTGAAGATAATGAACTTTTGGAGGTATTACCTTTTTGCTTCCACTGTGTTCAGTGTGGTGATTTTTGTGGTCCTTTACAATAGCCGGTTAAGCCTGCCAAAAAGTTATGGGAAGCTGAATAGTTCCAGTGAAAGATATTTTCAAATACATGCCTGTAATTACGCCTTAGAAGACAAGTCATCCTTTTTGTGGGAAAAGACATTGCCATCACCGGTGGGAAGTGTCCCTTGCAAGGACTACCTGACCCAGAATCACTACATCACAAGCCCCCTGTCAGAAGAAGAAGCTGCGTTCCCCTTGGCATATGTCATGGTTATTCACAAGGACTTTGATACTTTCGAAAGGCTCTTCAGGGCTGTTTATATGCCCCACAATGTCTACTGCGTGCACGTGGATGAGAAAGCCACCGCTCATTTTAAGAAATCTGTGTGGCAGTTACTGAGTTGCTTCCAAAATGCTTTTCTGGCTTCCAAGGCAGAGCCTGTGGTCTACGCAGGAATTTCCAGGCTCCAGGCTGACCTGAACTGCCTGGAAGACCTGAGGGCCTCGGAGGTGCCCTGGAAGTACGCCATCAACACCTGCGGGCAAGATTTCCCCCTGAAAACCAACAGGGAAATCGTTCAGCATCTGAAAGGCTTTAAAGGGAAAAACATCACCCCAGGGGTGCTGCCTCCCGATCATGCGATTGGACGGACCAAGTATGTACACCGAGAGCACCTGAGCAAAGGTGGCTCTTTTGTGAAAAATACTTATATTTTAAAAACCTCACCTCCACATCAGCTGACCATCTACTTTGGCACTGCCTATGTGGCGCTCACCAGAGAGTTTGTCAACTTTGTCTTCCAGGACCAAAGGGCCATTGATCTCCTACACTGGTCAAAAGACACATACAGCCCTGATGAACATTTCTGGGTAACACTTAATAGGATTCCAGGTAGGTACATTTCCGTTCCCATTTTCCCTTATCCATAGATTGAGTTCGCTAACCTTCAGCTCCTCCTTGAAATTATTTGGGAAAAAAAAATTAAATGCCTCGGAAGTTATTAGTCTGGTTGCTTTTTAGTGACAGTTGAGTGCCAGCTCTGTTGTCTTGTAAGTGTGCAGTGTAGTGACAAAAGAGGTATGCTGAGTTACAGGAGCTCTGGCAAAACTACCATTGTCCGAGTATCACGTAGTTACTGACTTTTAGCGCAGTCCTTTTTTTTTTTTTAAAGTTTGAGATGTAATTGACATATAATAGCTCAGTCTTTTGAATGAATGACTTTCGTGGCCCTTGATAAGCACAGCTGTAACATAATGAGACTGATTTTTGAATAAGCATTCTAGAATTTATGAGTTGAAATAGTGTTCCTTTCAGAGGATGTTACACAGTGTGACACTGATGCCTAAAGTCATCGCTCAAAACTCATGGGGGCCATTTTCAGAATCTTTGAATCCCTTTTGGATGTTTACAGATGATGATTCCGACTTAAACGTCTCTAGTCTTAGACCTGATCAAGTGTCCAGGTCCTAACTGACTTGGTTCCATAAAGCTAGTCTGCTGTTTTATTGCCTAGAAGAATGGGTAACAATGAATTGAAATATACAGAGAGAGAATCTAGCTGGAGTTGATCCAGAGTAAATTCTCAGTTTTTAAGTCCCATTGTATTAGAAATTCCCCTTTGCAGCCTCTTGTTTTTATATATTGTGAAGTCATTCCCGTTATTTATGATCATTGAGGGCCAAGGTGTGCCAGGTGTGGAGCCAGAAAATAGCACCAAACTCCCTCTTTGATTCGGGACTGGGTCCCTTTTCAAAATTCTGTCTCCCAGGTGTTGTCTGGGAAGACCTGTGTGACCTGCAGGGCCTCTTCGTGGTGATGTCTCAATGCACCCATTTGCCACTATTGTGCCAGCATGGCTGTGGGTGTCAGCCCTGTGGGGGGGGGGGTGACCTCATGACTACCATGCTTGAAATAACTCCCTGCTCTTCCTGTAGTATCATTATTATTGACACATACGAGTGCTGCCTTCATAGCTAAAAGTAGACTCACGGCAGTTATTAGGTGCCTAATAATCCAGCATCCCTAAGAGTTAAACCAGAATGATGGTTACAGAAACCTACTTAGAGGGGGGCAGAAAGAGGCAGGGTGACTGGGGACCGAGACATGCTATCCTACGAGAGTTTCATTTCAGGCATCCTAGATTAACAGTTCGCAAAAACTTGCAGGAGGGGAAGTGAGCCAACATTTATCATAGTGTAGGGAGCATTCATCCTAGTCATCCACAAATAACTATTTCAAACACATGTGAACATTCTGTGCTTGGCATTTTATCCTGTTTTGGTTAATACAGTTTGTGCTCGATATGTTCTGTGTCATTTCTTTGAATCATGGGAAATAATCCTTGCTCTCCTCGTGTACAGAGGAAGAAAGGGGGCTTAGAGAGAGAGATGTAATGTGCTCATCTTCACACAGTTTGTCCAAGGCAAAGCTGGGATCTGATCTTGGATTTGGGTAGCCTGAAGTTTAAGCTTTTTCTCTTGCACTGGGAAAAGGAATAATCCTTTTTTTCTTTTTCCCTTTCGTGTATATCTAAAGCAAATTCCCTGAAGAACCCCAGAAAGGTGAAAGGGTGAGGTTTGGGGGAAAAAATGTGGAGGGCAATGGAAGTAAACTCTGCTGACCACTTCAAGCTGGAAATAAGGTTAGCAGGGATGTAGAGGGGAAGTGTGTGTGTGTGTGTGTGTGTGTGTGTGTGTGTGTGTGTTTTGGAAGCGGACAGAGACAGCAGGGACCACTGTGCCGGCTGGAGTCATAGGAAAGTGTCCTGGCTGGAACCGATGGCCACACCCCACCCAGGCTTCTGTGCTGCGTCCTCTGCTTCCATCTAGAACATGCTTTGTTCTGGCACTTCGTCTCTGAGCCAGTGAAAACGGGAAGTATTCCTCCGTCAATATGCTCAGACAGGCTGGTGGGCGAGAAGCAACCAGGCTGACTTTGAACCTGAGCACTGTTATGACAATAAAGGAAACTGAAACATCTTGAGGATGTTGTCTTCACACAGAGTAGAAGGCTTCAAAAAAAAGAGACATTTTGACATCTTTCTTTTCAGCGATCAACAGATACTTAATTAGTCCTTCATGGTACCAAGCACGATGCTGTGAACTGAGGATAGCTCTGCAAGAAGGCATTCATGACTTTATGGCATTTAAGTTTTGAGATTAGAATGGTTGAATGTCAAGTGTAGTGACTCTTCAGTATCTTGGTCTAATTTTAGAATGTTGAGCTAATTTTCCCCCACTCCAACCCCTCAAAATGTTGTGGGGTTTTTTTTTTTTTTCTCTGAATTTCCGTCCCTATTTTAAAAACATTTTGTGAAAGTTAGTTTTTTTACAGAACAGGAAATGTATTCACAAGGTTCTCAATTTTTAAAGTTTGCACTCCATCAGCTACTGGTATTGTGTCCTTGGCTCTCCTTCCAGAGATATTTTATTACATTTTAGACACTAAAAGGAATTAAACATCATGTGTGGAAGACAGTAGATAACCTTTTTTTTTTAGTTCACTAAAGTATGCAGAGAAAGAAGAAGAATCCTTATTTTAGGCATCCTATTGTCTGCAAGTGAGGAACAAGATGTATTTTTTCTGTTTTTAATCGAAGTACAATCAGTTTACAATGTTGTGTTGATTTCTGGTGTACAGCATAGTAATTCAGTTATACATATATATATATATATATATATATATATGCTACTTTTCATAATCTTTTTCATTATAAGCTATTACAACATATTGACTATAGTTCCCTGTGCTAGACAGTAGGACCTTTTGTTTATAAGATGTATTTTTCACCTAGATCATGTGCAGACATTTAGGAAGCTAATTTTCATTGAAGAGCTCAAGTTTTTCTTACTTTGAAGCCTTCCGAAATCTCTGCCCAAGGAGTTTTGTGGGACAAAGGTGCCTGGGAGCTTTGCTTCCCACAGCCCGGGGATGGTGGGTGTACAGAACCTCAGACAGACTGGAAGATCACCTGTTGTTCCCTTGCTTAAAGCTTCACAGCAACGTCTCCTTATCTTGAGGGTCAGGTTGAAGCTCTTCATGTGGCGTGACCTCTGTGACCTGACTCCCCCGCCTCCCCTGCCCCATCTCCCTTCTCCCAGTTCTTTTTACCTGGTGCCTCATACTTCCTGTTCAGCAACGACTTGGTCCCACGCACTTGTGCAATTTTCACATGCTTTTTTTGGTAGCTTTTTATCATGTCTTCTCTGGGATACCCTTCCTACCATCTCTAACTAATCCCATTCATCCTTTTTTTTTTTTAATTGAAGTATAGTTGATTTACAATGTTGTGTTAGTTTCTGGTGTACAGCACAGTGATTCAGATATACACATATATTCTTTTTCATATTCTTTTTATGATAGGTTATTACAAGCTATTGAATGTAGTTCCCTGTGCTGTACAGTAGGACCTTGTTGTTTACCTATTCTGTGTATAGTGGTTTATATCTGCTAATCCCAAACTCTCAGTATATCCCTCCCCTGCGTTGCCCTTTGGTAACCATAAGTTTGTTTTCTTTGTCTCTGAGCCTGTTTCTGTTTTGCAACTAAGTTCATTTGTGTCATTTGTGTTTTTAGATTCCGTGTAAGTGGTATCATATGATACTCGTCTTTCTCTGTCTGACTTACTTCAGTTAGTATGATCATCTCTAGGTCCATCCATGTTGCTGCAAATGGCATTATTTCATTCTTTTTTGTGGCTGAGTAGTATTCCATGGTAAATATATACCACATCTTCTTTATCCAGTCATCACATTCATTCTTTATAATCCACCTTCGATGTCACCTCCTCCAGAAGTCATTCCTGATAACCCACCTCCCAGATGGTTGGAACTCCAACTCTGGATTCTCCTATACCCAATGCCGCTGCTGCCAGCATTGAATTAAAATTACCTGCTAAGTTGTAATTTCTGCCTAACCTCCTCAGCGTTTGGGTTCCTTCAGGGTGAGAAGTATGACATCCGTTGTTATCTTCCCTATCACTACCCCACACTATGACCTATCACTGTACATGACTGAAGATTGTAGAGTACTGGATGGTTGTGGGTTGGGTCTGGGGAGGGGCTGGATAGTTCTGAGAAGATCTGAGGGTGATGGTCCTTCCCGGGGTCAGTGGGGTAGGAGTCATTTGTGACAGCAAGGATTAGAGAAACCGTGCATCAGATGTGGCTTAGAGGTATAATTCCACAATAGGTAAGCCAACAAATGATATCAGCAAAGATAAAGATATCCAATACTCTGTAGAATTAGCAAGAGTTCCAGCTGGAATGTTAGGGCAGAGTCCTTCCTTAGAAAATTTGGTTCCCAGGTAGCCAACCTGGGCCCACGATGCAGTTGGGTCTGATGCAAAAGAAATCACTGGCGCCCAGTGTGAACGCCTCCACTTAGTTTCCGCCTTACCTGCACCTGGTCTGAATTCCTCCCACAACTTGGCGCTTATCCAAGCCTGCTCCTGGCCCCATTCCGGGCCTGCTCCTGGTCCATGCAGCGGGCTTCTCCTGCCTGAATTTGACCTAGCGTGCTCCTTAGCTCCTGGCTTGGGGGAAAAAAAAAGTGTAAGAAAAAGTATAAGGAAGTGAAAGGTTAAAAGACAATAGTAGAAACTTGAGCTATTTCTCCAGGGGTAGCTCTCGGCAAACATAAATAAACACTGAGCTATTTGAAAGGTATGTGTTCTCTACAGAAAGGTTACCAGGGCCTTAAATCTGGGTGTGGCTGGATCAGCCCCAGTCTTTTTCAAAGTATGCATTGTGTTCACTGTACATCAGCCCAAATTTAGAGTGCAGTTTCTAGCACCACAAAGGCTGCATTCAGTCGTGCTGTTTGACTAGTGACCGAGAGTTATAAACATTGATGGCCTGGTGGAATCGTGTTTTAATGAACATCATGCCAACATTCAGGTGTGTTTTATTTTTTTTTCTGATTCCCTTTTTTTAAAAGCTTATATTATTTAGTATTTATTTTTATCAAGCTTATATATGCACATAGTTTAGAGAGTCAAACACTTTTTTGGGGCGGCAGGTAATTGGATTTATTTATTTAAATGGAGGTACTGGGATTGAACCTAGGACCTCATGCATGCTAAGCATGTGCTCAGCCACTGAGCTCTACCCTCCCCCTACATTCAGGTTTATAATAAAGCTTGTGTGTGTGTCTGTGTCTGTGTGTGTCTGTGTGTGTGTGTGTCTGTGGCCAGATGACCATCCACACTGGCATTTATTTTGTTGATATGGAGATAAATTCTGAGTGAAGGAGAAATGATGCAACACAGATCCTTCCTTGGGTTCCTATCCATTCAACAGAGTTTAAAAATGACATCATTTTTGTATGGCCAGACAATATTAAATACACATAATAAATTCAACCACGATTATCAAAATATTGTATTAGTGATGTGGGCCTGTTTGGCTTGGTTGTCCTCTTTGGTAAAAACTCTAGGCTCTCCTTGGTGCAGTAATTTGGATGAGACCACAGGAAAAGGTTTGTAATCTACAGTGTACCCTGGCTGTGGAGTACCTAGACTGGTTTTTTTGTTTGTTTGTTTGTTTGTTTGTTTGGGAGGGGAAGGTAATTATTTATTTCTTAGAAGAGGTACTAGGGATTGAACCCAGGACCTCATGCATGCTAAGCATGCGCTCTACCACTTGAGCTATACCCTCCCCCTGGAGTACTTAGACTGATGATTCTACGTCATAAGATGCCAAGCTCCTGGTAGAGAAGCCTTAGACAGGTTATGGGCTGGTATTTACATAATTGAACTATACTGAAGCTATAGCTATTTTGAGGATCATTCATAATGCCTCCGGCCGTTGGCGGTGCTATAATATTTGGATCATCTTCATTGGGGAATCTGTACTCAAACATTTTTTGCCTCCCACCCTGTGAAGGAAGCAATCTGGAAATACTGCTCCTAATTAGCCTTGGGTTTTTTTAAAATTTTTTTACTTTAACTTTTTTTTGGTGGGGTGGAGGGAGAGGAGGTAACTAGGTTTATTTATTTATTTAATGGAGGTACTGAGGATTGAACCCAAGACCTCGTGCATGCTAAGCACAGGATGCTCTACCACTGAGCTATATCCGCCCCCTTTAATTAGCTTTCCATCCCTAATCCCTAGAACAACATGATACGAGACAAGAAAATTTGGATTATAGTATCTGTGTACATTTACTTAAGTACCAATACGATTATAATTGGTAAACATTGGGTAAGCTGAATTTAATTCTCGCAGAAAGCATTAAGATAGGTTCTGCTTTAGAACTGGCAAGACCACTTTTCCAACTTCCATCCAACCTCCAGTCCTTCGCTACCAACTGTATGAAGCTAATCTTTTCAAGAAGCATCGTTTTTTATTTTTAAACAAAACACAATATTGCATTTCAATGCCTTTAAAATAATATAAGATACTTGCTGCACATGAAATAGATTTATAGTCATACAAGATTTATGATCAGTGTCTGTATGATCTCTTTAATATCTCTGCTTTCCTGGAACCAGTGCGACCAAATCTCATGCCATTCCTCTTTGAGTCCACATGATATTATGAAAGGGCTTTGGAACCAGAAAAGCATAATTTACGTCCTGGCTCCCATTATCTACTGACTGTGTGCTACTGGCCTTAGTCTACACCGAGCCTCAGTTTACCCATCTGTGATGTTGGGGGTAGTAAATAGTATTTGGTTCCAGGAGAAGTTATGGGTATTAAATAGGGTAATGTATGTAGTGCAGTGGTTCCCAGACAGAGCATGCTTCAGAATCTGCTGTAGGGCCTGTTAAAACTCAGATTGCTGGGCCCTGGCCCCAGAGTTTCTGATTCAGCCAGAGCAGAGCAGGCCCCAGCATTCGTAGTTCTGACAAGTTGCTTCTTGTCTGGAAGCCCACCTCCAGGGCTGCTGGCACAGACCATGTCTCACAGATTGGCACGGGTATAGATTTGCAGCCGATCCTGGTTCTGTTCGTTTCCATCTAGAGACTGTCCTTAATGGAGAACAAAGGCAGCCACCAGTAAGCCTGAGAGTGGGTTTGTATAAGGCAGAGCTTCACGGTGCTAGTCGCTTACGGTGGGTGTTGTGAGAGTCGCGTGCAGCTGACTGATGTTTGGGAAGGACTCTGGTTGAGGAAATAGCCCAGGCTTTGGAGAGAGACAAGCCCGATGAGGAATTTTAGCTCTGCCCTTATTCGCTTTGTGGCCCTGGGTACCTGAACCTTAAACTCCTCGTCTGTGCAGTCACACTAACGATGGCTACTTAGTAAAGCTGTTTTGAGAACTGAATGAAAAAGTTGGATGTGAAGCGAGAGGTGAGGTGTCGAGCCACTTGTTAATACGAACGTGCATTAAGAAAACCTAAATGTGGTCTAGAATTCCTAAACTAATGAGGTCCTCAAGGAAGGTGTTAAATAAAATCCATTTGAATGGCTTTTACTGCAGAAGGATGTCTACACCCTGGCTCCACACCCATGTAAAACTGGACGTACTATACCCAAGGAGGCATGGGGGAATAATAAGAAAATTTAAGCAGTTTAGCCTGTTGTGATGGGTACTTGCTTTTTTCTGATTCTGATTTCCCTTAATGTTACTGGTATACCTTCTAAAACTACTGCAGAACCTCCCTTAGTGCTTACAGCAATACTGAATACTGTGAGTTATGCTCTCATATCCATGAGAGGAGTGTTTCCTTAAAAATGCGAAGGACATCAGTCGTGTCTTCAGGACTCTATTTTTGAGATCAAATCATGTGAAAAGAACAGAAATTGGGATTAATAGGGTTGTTTTATTTTCTTAAACCTTACCATGTACGGAGAAGAACTTAAGATGTCTATTTAGAATATAAATAATTTCTGTTTAAAAATTTTTTATTTTGGGGGGGTTTGGGAGGGTAATTAGGTTTCCTTATTTATTTATTTGCGGGGGGGAGGTACTGGGGATTGAACTCAGGACCTCGTGCGTGCTAAACATGTGCTCTACTACTTGAGCTATAACCTTCCCCTTAGAATATAATGCAATTTCTTGACAAAGGAAATCAACATAGACAAGAAAGAGTTTTTTTTCCACTATCATTCTATACAAGTTTTTGCTAACCCAGCCATGTTCTTCCCATTTTGGGTGTTCAACTTCCTCTATGTTGAAACGAACGTTGCCTCTCCTACCTACTTACACAGGGATAATTTTAAAACTCTATTATGATGGGGGGAGGGTATAGCTCAATGTTAGAGTGCGTGCTTAGCATGCACTAGGTCCTGGGTTCAATCCCCAGTATCGCCATTAAATAAATAAATAAATAAATAAATACCTAATTACCTCCTGTCCCCACCCAGAAAAACCTCTGTTATGAAATTTACAAACACATTACAGGATGGAGAATAAATAGTACAGTAATTCTCATGCGCCCATCAGCCAGTTTCAACAAGCATCCACGTACTGCACAAACTCAAAGCAGGAAAACTTAAAATTCACGAAAAATCACTGAGTTGACTCTAATCTTCAGAAATGAGTATCTTCCCCTTTTCAAAGGAAATGCAAACTTCCAATATGCCAGGCGAAGGCTTTCTACATATCCCGTGACAATGGTTTGCTGAAACGTGAAACCCTTTTTATGTAACTTTCAGGACATATATTAACCAGTCTGAGTTTTCTTCTTCCCTTTTTTTTAATGGACAAAACTGAATCTACAAACACGAGTTCTTTAAGCATTTGAAGCAAGAGTCGGAATAATGCTTGTGAGGATTTCTGTTCCCTTGGTCCTTCCTCTTCCTGCCAGGAACATGGGAGGAGGGTGTTCCTAAGAGTGGTAGGACTAGTGTGATAGACTGTTCCGTGTGCAGTGTTTAGAGGTAGTTTTTTTCATTGATTCTGGATATTGAGTATTCTGCCTCCTCTATATAGAAAGGGAAAAAGGAAAAATTGACAGTCTTCCTATTTCATGAGCCCCTTGTTTGTTTGACTTTGGCATCAACGTGAAGATATTTTGCCAAATTTCAGCCAAATCGTAATGTATTTACTGTTACCAAATGTTCTCATAGACCTTCTCTGTTGGGATTAATCATTTTATTAATTTTTTACACAGATGATTTAATCTGAGATTAAATGTTTCCCTGATCTTGCAGGGTAGTGTGGAGGGAGGAGCGTGCACTCTGGCCTCTCTACCTTGTCAGTTAACCGCTTGTCTGACATCGGACAAATTGTTAACCAACCTTGGCCTCAATTAATTTTGGTGTTAGGACATAAACTTTGGAAGGAGTTCTCAACTCCAGCCACTGGACCATGTAGGAGGGATCAGTGACTTAGATACGCACACTACACAGTTGTTTTCTCGGTTGTAGCCTCTGTCCTGAACTAGGTGTCTGACCTGGGGCATGTCATTTAACCTCTCTGGGTCTCAGCTTCCTCCTCTGTAAAGTGAGGAAGTTGATCTGGGTGTTGAGAAGATGCCCACTGAATGTCGTTTTGGTGATAGATTATTTTTTTCCTTTTTTTAAGTGGATGATTCTGAAAGGAAGTAGAAACTCAGAATGGCTACTTCAGGAATAACAAAATGATTTTGTGAAGTGGAATGGGTAATTTCATACTCAGTTGAAAGGGAAAGTTTCATCATTTAAGAGTTGAGAAACCAAGCCCAGGGAGGTGACGTGATTTCTCTGGGTCATGTGATTTAGCAGCTGAACTGGGGCACGAAGGTGGGACTTGTAAGTCATAATACGATAGTCTTTATTTAGTGCTTCTCACAATTTCTCTCTGAAATACTCTAGGTATTGGAGCAAAAGGCAGAAATGACATTTGGGCATGAATGCTGTCTAATACTGAAAGATGGGTTTTAATGACAGGATTCCATAAAAAAACGTTCTGAATTCATTCTTAAAAAGAGAATGAATATTACATTTTCTCAAACGAAAAATTCCGTAGGAATACTACAAAATAGAATTTTAAAATGTATCTATTTACCATGAAGGAAATCCATTCTTCTTATACATTGTTGCTAAATTTGAAACAGCTTCCTTTTTCCTTTTTAAGTTTATACGCAATAAAATTCATTCTTCTTGGTGTCCAGTCCCTTGCGTTTTGACAGTTGCATTGGGTCCTGCATTCACCGAGCAGCTCCAACACCTCCAACAAGTCCCTGGTGGTGCTCCTTGTAATCAACCCCTCCCTCAGTCCAAACCCTTGGCAAACTCTGACCTGTTAAAAAAAAATAATTCTGACCTGTTCTCCATCCCTATGGTTTTGCCTTTTCCAGAATGTCACATATGGAATCACAGAATATGAAGGCTCTGGGGTCTGGGAAAGCAGCTTCTCATTCTTCCTTTCTTTCATTTTACCGAATTCATTGTGTGTGTTCCAAGGTGAATGTGATGGTCTCTGGCAGATTATCTGTTGAGTATTGGTTCCATTTGGCAAACTTTTCTTTTCTCATACTGCTAATTTATTTATTATTTTCCATAAAGAATAGAATCCGTTTGACCTCTTATTATTAAAAAAAAGAAAAGTAAGGTCATTTTTGGTAATTTTTGTTGTTGTCGCTGTTTGGAGGGGGGAGGTAATTAGGTATTTATTTATTTGTTTGGAGGTGCTGGGGTCTGAACCCAGGACCTCGTGCGTGCTAAGCATGTGCTCTACCGCTGAGCTGTTCCCTCCCCTCTTAGTAATATTATTCATTTGGGGTAATAAACTAGAAGTAAATACAGCATGTAGTTATATCATTCTTAGGTTTGAATTTGAGATGCTTCTGTTGTCTTTGATTTCTCAGTATGTGTGATTCAGAATAAACAGTAGGAACATCATGAACTTCATTAGAAAAATAGGAATAACCAAATCCATATTCCACTTTTGTTCCAGAAACACATGTGACAGACCCACAAAACTCCCCATCATGCATCCTTTCAGTCAGTCAGGTCACATGAGAAGACTGTAATGAGATTTAAAAGTATCCCGATATCATCTCTATCAGAACTTGTTTGGAAGAGCGTCTGCCTAGATCTGTTGATGGCTCTAGTGTTTCTCTTTTCCTGTAAATTGCACTAGTCACTGGTCTTGATCTAAAGATGTTCCTAATTCAGAGTTCCTAAAATACTGAAATGACTGTGGCACAAATGGAAACCCCAGTATTCAAAAGCTTAAAAGTAAAGCTCTCAAAACCAGAAAATTGAATCCTCAAAACTGGCACTTCAATCCCTAAAATGACCGCGGGCAGAGGACAAGGGTTCAAAGGCGAGAAATCGGAGGGGCCAACATTTTCCTGAAGTCTCATGTTTTGTTTCACGAATTTATGTAAATATTGCATTCCCACCTACTCCTAAATTTCTTAAACTTTTGATTGAAATATCATATACATACAGAAAGCTGCACAGATCAGAATTGAAATCACTGAATTTTCAAGCTGATCCGCACCTGAGGGACCAGCACAAGAACCCACGTTACTGCTGGCACTCCAAGAGTCCCCTGTGCTCCGTGCCAAGACTGACAATCATCCTGACCCCCGTAAATTAGTTTTGCTGTTTTTGCGTCATTGTATAACTTCTAATTGCAGCCCAGTGCTTTTCATCCGAATGTTCAGGTTAAACAGATGTTTCATGAAGAAATGCTGGGGCTACCCTGTGGCTTCCTGTGTTTCTAAAAACAGCTGCACATTCAGTGGGGTTGAGAGTGGCGGGGGTGTGGGGGAGCTGGGATACCCACAGAGGCCAGGCCCATCCTAGGACTCTCTCTCCTATGTTTCTTCTCTTTTTAAAGTTTATTTAGATGTTTCTCATATTTGCAGAGGAGTATAAACAGAAGTGCTTCTGCTGTTCTGTATGAAAGGTTAGGCTTCTTACAGGCAGGCACTTAGCTCCCAGAATTAGCAACCTATGTATACCCCAGTATCTGCAGCGACAGGTGGAATTTACCACTGACCTTCAGCTCCGTTGGACCAGTCTTGGGCTGTAAATGGGGGTTAAAATTAAACAAGAATCCTAAGCAGGTGTGGTGTCTTACTTGGTTGCTTTTACACAGATTTGGAGGGAATGTTTACCAACTTATAAATGAATTCTTGATTTACATCCAGCTGGGTGTGACCTGGTGCCTTGGAGAAGGCAGTGTGTGCAGGGCAAGATGAAATCTGTCTAATGGAGTTACTAAGCACCTTTCCCCAGGTGAGAAACAAAGCAGTCCCGGGCATACCGTGTTCCTTCGATTCCAGTAAGGAACCACCTGGCCATGAAATTGCTTTCTGTGTAAGGGAATGAGAAGGGCGGTCAACACTGTAAATACTTTTATTTGAAATAGTCACATAAAATCTAGGAAATGCACTTGAAATGCAAACACCTAATTCAAGCTGTGAACAAACACACCTAAAGAAATAAATCAAAGGAAAACCTACTACCTACTGTTCACATGCTGCAAATAACAAAGCGTAGGTCCCAAGGAAATGGTTTTTTGGAGTGATAAACCTGTAAAAGTGATAAATGTGTAACTCATTTAAGGAAAGCCAACCCGTATGTCTCAATGGTAAAGGCCACTTGTGAAAGGTGATTTGCAGTCCATACTTGGTATATGTCAGTCTAGTTAGTAGCTGTCTCATAGTCTCAAGGTGACATGGATTTACGTGTACAAAAAGATGCTTTATGAAATAATGTTTTCTTGTTACTTACAGACATAAGATTTTGTGGTGTTTGGGGAAAGTTAGCTTTCATTTTTGTTCATGGTACTTTTTTGAGTTATGAGGATCCATGAAACAGGATTCAATTTTTCACAAATTACAGAATAATATTTTTAAGAGAAAAAAAGTAAAGATTCACAAGGTAAATGTACCAGGATGCTTAACATTAGCTAATTTGGAGGAGTTGGAAAATAAATAATTGGTCTCTTCTTTGAACTTTTCCATACTTTTTAAGTCTCCAAAACTTCAAAATAAAGTTGCTTTGGTGATAAGTAAAATCTTTCCTTTCTGAGATATAGTATTTGGTGTTTTAGCAGCTGAAGCATATTATCCCTATAAAGGGATGTTCCATTAAACAGTTTATGAAAAACCAGTGTTCTCAGCCCTGACTACACATTACTGTAATGGAGCGCTTTTTAAAAAATACCAGCGTCTAGGCCTCACCCCTCACCAACAATTCAGAACACCCAGGAGATGTCTCTCCTCGTTCACCAGTGTGTCACAGCCTTTCCATGGCATGAAGAATTCTCCATCACAATTTGCAATAGCTCTGGAGCGTGCTGTCATTTGAATGCTCTATCATTCACTCAGCAAAGCCTCAAATTATGGGCATTTAGGAGGTCTTATCGGTAATAATAGTTCATTGTTTTATTAACAAAATTGGTAATTAATGATGACGGATAAGCACTTTTTTTCTGCACTTACTACGTACCAAGCTCTACTCAGAGCGCGTTAAGTGTATTACACACTTCACAACAGGTCCCCGAGGTGCAGGGATGGATTTGGCCCTCGTTTACGGGTCGGGATACTGAGGACAGCAAGGCCAGATACCCTGGTGGTGGTCTCACAGAGACGGGCTGGGCGGGCACCTGGAATCAGGCCGTTTCGTCTCGGAGTCTGTCCTTTTAACTGCCTTCTTCTTCTCCTTCTCCTTCTCCTTCTCCATCTCCATCTCCTCCTCCTTCTCCTCCTCCTCCTCCTTCTCCTCCTCCTCCTCCTTCTCCTTCTTCTTCTTCTTCTTCTTCTTATTATTATTATTAATTATTACATTGCCTCTCAGATAATAATTTACAAGGGATTCGAACCCCAATACACTGAACTGCTGAGTCACGGGATATGCATAGTTTTTAAGAATTTTGGTGCAAAATGTCACGTGGCTTTTCTAAAAGTTGGACCAGTGTGTGCTCCCACTGGCAGGTCTGAAACCCTCAGAATCCTGACACCCTCTCGACCACTGGGTGTTATCATTTTCTGAATCTTCGCCAGTTTGATAGGGACGAAATGAGGACAGGGGCTGGGAGTATGAGGGAAATCTCTATACCTTCCACTCAGTTTTGCTGTGAGCCTAAAACTTCTCTAAAAAAACAAACAAACCACACAGTCTATTAAAACTTATTTTTTTTAAGAGGAGAGGCTATCTTAGGATTTAAACTCTACTAATTTTAGTTCCTAACCGGTATGAGCTTATTTTCTATTTTTCCAATGAGACATAATTGACATGGAACGTTATTTTAATTTCAGTTTAGTTTTTGTTTCGTTATACAACCTAATGATTCGATATTTGTACATACTGTGAAATGATCGCCACAGTAAGGCTAGTTCGCGTCTGTTACCACCACCACAGTTACACGTTGTTTTTCCTTGTGATGAGGACTTTTAAGACTTACTCTACTAGCAGCTTCTAAATATGCAATACAGCGTTAATAATTACAGTCACCGTGCTGTGCATGACATCCCCATTTTTGAGGGAACACATGGAGGCAGGCTAGTGAAGCTGGTTGGTAAAAGAATTTACCAAAGGCAAGGAAAAGTTTAAGAACAAAGGAAAGTTTAGTAGGTTCACCGCTACAGGCAACAGCGGGCCACGCGGACAAGAGGTGCCTGTGTGTCCTCCAGCGTGAAGAACAAAAGAAAAGTTTAACAGTTACCCTGCTGGAGGCACCAGTGGGCCATCCAGGCAAGAGGAGCCCACGTGTCCACTGAGCGTGAATGTGCAGGGTCTTTTATTGAGGAAGGGGCTGTGAACACAAAGGGACAGGGGAACAGATTTCTGATTGGCTCTAAGTGAGGTAAGGGGCTTTGGTATATGGGAGGAGAGTGGATTTACGGCTCCAGGGAGATGGAGACCTGGGCTGACACTAACAAGGTAGTGGGATTTCTGACTGATGAGGAGGAGACATGAGCTACAGTGAGGCTATCCGCTTCCCAGGGCTGTTTGTTCTGCTAAAGCAAACACGTTAGGAAAGGGTGGACCTTTTTTTGTTTTTGAGGGCTTGCAGGCAGACATCTGAGAGCCCAGGAATGGGGGTCGCAGGGCTTCGGCAGGCACCATTTGGCACCACACCCATAACTTATTTTGAGCTTGTTTTCATATATTAGACATTTGCGTAAGCCAAGATTCAGGGAACCATGTGAAAATAGAAGACCGATTTAGGAATTCCCAAAAGGATGGCAGGACAGCTGGGCGTGTGTGGCCAGTGATGAAAGATGACGTGGGCAGGGTTGAAGGTTGTGGTGTGGAAACCCAGTATTGCAAACTACATGTCAACAGGGCCGGGCAGACAACATGAGTGGACTATGTGTGATGGGGACCAGGGCAGCAGGAGACAGCTCCTGGCTGGATAAAGTTCCAGTGAATTGTGGACAATGGGCACTAGCAGTCCAGACTTTCACGGGAAATCTATGGTTGTTTCTTTCCTCCAGCGGTCCACCCCTTCTTCTAATGGGATCACACCAAATGGGCCTACCAATCAATCAGAGGTGGTTTCTGGGCTACCCATCTGCTTTCTGTAGTCTGGGGACATGATTGCAAAACATTCTTTTGTGCCATTGATACAAGAAAATGGGGCATAAGAGGATGGCCTTGTCCCAGGTCTTGGTCAACTCTTTGGGATGTGCCCCACCATGAGGAAAGAATTCAAGCGTGAGTATATGCAGATTTATTCAAAGAGATGCACACTTCACAGACAGAGAGCTGGCCGTCTCAGAAGGCCCGAGAGGCCACAAGGCGGGGGGCAAGGAGGAGGACGTTAAAGTAAAACTAGATACAGACTCTATACAGTCTGGGAAGGTGCAGGAGGAAGAGGCTGTGAGGCAGGTGTTGCTGTTTTTATGGGCTCAGTAACTTCATATGCTAGCAAGTGGGAGGATTATTCCAGTCATTTGGGGAAGGGCCTGGGATTTACCGGAATCGGGCCACTGCTCATTTATTGACCTTTTACGATCAGCTTCAGAGCTGTCGTGGTGCCTGTGGGTGTGTCGTTCACCACACTAATATAATACAATGAGTGTGTAATGAAGCCCAAGGTCTAGCAGAAATTAAATCTCCTGCCATCTTGAGCTTCACGGTCTATTGCGAGTTGACTTATCTGCCATCTTGGTGTTAATTGATGTGTCATTCTGTTAACGGCTGTGCTCTGCCCCCTTCCCTCCTGTCTCACCATGGTCAGCGTTTTGGTGTCTCCCTGGCCAGAATGTGATCTAGAGCCGTGAACTCCTGGACCCAGCCCGGGTCACTGTTCTGGGGAGCTGGCTGGGGCAGTTGATGAGTGACCATCTAAAGCAAAAGAAAAAAAGTGCCAGTTCAGAGTCAGGCTTTTGGGGGAGGAGATCACATTAAACCGGGTCCCGAGGAGCAGAAGCAGCAATGAAAAATGAGTGAGGTGAGGAGTCAGAATTCTAGTAAGAGGTGCAGTGGGCACCAGCAGGAGAGGTTTGGGATGAAGGCAAGTCTGAATTTGCTTTCATTTGTTGGAGGGAGAATGGTTGGTGGGTAGACATCGCCAAGTGGCTTGAAGAAACAGACACAGGGCAGACCATTCAAAGTAACCCCGAATCCCCCAGATGGGAAGGCAGCAGCAGGGTCAACACTGATTGTAGAAAAAGCCAGCCGCTGCTATTACCAAAGAGTGGGCAGCCTGAAGGTGGGGAGACTGGCTTGGAGGCAATTAAAATAGTTTCTTGGGGGGTGATGTTAAACACCCGAACTAGGGCAGAGCCAGCAAAGGAAAGTGACATTATGCTAAGCCAGGCAAGGCTTGAAGAACTGCCAACAGATTGGAAATCAGTTGGGGGCTCAACTGAAAACCAGTTCGCTGTTAACTAGACTTATCGTGGTGATCATTTTGCAACACATACAAATATCACGCCATTATGCTGTACACCTGAAACTGCTATAATGCCTACGGCAATTCTAGCTCAATTTAAAAAAAGAAAAAAGAATAGAACCCAACAAGCCTTCATTTTAAGCACTCCAGAAAATTTTGATATATCTGAAGTTTGAAAACATTACTTCAAATTCTTTTTCTTCCTTTCATTCTCTTCTTTTTTCTTTCCTCCTCCTTTTGCTCAACCACTTGCAGAGTGTTTGCTGGTTATTTGGCCACTTGTCTGAGGGTGGACCTCTCTCCATATGTAAGTGTTCTGATGTTTGTTTAGACTTGGTGGTATTTCTGGAACGCCTGGTAAAAGTCTGCCTTGAGAGTGCTTCCCTCCCGTTCATGCCAGAAGTCAGCCCCGCCTGGCACAGCTCCCTCAAAGGATACTCTGCCACTGAGTCAATGGTGTGCCAACCAACAGACGTTGAAACAGAGCAGGACCCCGTGGGGTCCTCCCTGGTACAAAGCCTTTCTGTGTCCCCCGTTTCTTGTTTGTCGGAAATAGGCCTCATTCAGCCTCCCGGACCTTTCCTGAGTTCCAAAGGGCAGATTCAAACAGTTACTAATCCAGGAGGGAGGCAAAAACAAGTGCAGCCATTAGAAGTAGGATCCTGGTTCCTCCTCAAGGAATATACATAGCAATATCCTTGAGTTCTTCTTCTGGAACTAAGGCCCCCACCCAGGCGAAGGGTGGCAACTTCAGGAAGAGCACGAGATTCCTGGAACATCGCCCTATTAATTCACTCCCAGCCAAGCAGAAGGAAGTCACACACCCTGCAGCCCTCACCCCAAATTTTGCCTATAAAAACTTCCCCCACAAGACCATTGGGGAGTTTGGGTTTTTGAGTACAAGCCACGCATTCTCCTTGCTCGGCTCTGCAATAAACCTTGCTCTGCTCCAAAGTCCCACATTTCGGTTTGTTTGGCCTCACCACGCCACAGGCACACGAACTTTTGTTTGGTAGCAACGCTATAAAGCAAGTTTTTTCTTCCAGATGCTTTCATTAACCTTTAAATAAAAGGTCCACACCTTTCCATGTGGTCATTCAACCTTAAACTTTCAAGGAAACAATATCATCATAATAAATTTGCTTCTTGTCTCTCACCTGGCTCACAAGACTTCACACTCTCAGGATAGCAGTCACTTGAGGAAAGTTACAAAGAGTAACCTAACTGCTCTTCGTTTCAACGTTTCTTTCTTTTCTACGTTGAGTTAGCATAATTTTGCACTAAAGACAAGCAAATCAGATGAAAGGAACCTTATTTTGCTTTGACGTATTAAAGTACAGCACGTGCTGACACAGATCAAGCTCTTCAAAAGAAAATACAGAGAGAAGATGGTCAAAGACCAGCTATTCATCCAAGTTTATTCTCGGAGAGCTGGAGTTCGGAAACCTGCTCTGTGCCACTGGAAGCAGTTCTTTGTGGAAGGGAAATCGTTCTGAAAGCTTGGTTTTTGTAATTCTTCTCATTCTCTATTAGCATAATTGTGGTGCAAATTCTGGGCTGGCCTCTTACATCCTTGAGCCATTTTTACTTCCCGACAATCGACAACCGTCGTGGGGTTAGTTCCCAGGCAGCATTTTTAGTTAATCACATTTTATTCGTCATTCAAGATCCACCCCAAAGTCTACCCAGGCAGGTTTTCTAAAGCCTTATTAAAATAAAGGTCTTGGAATAAAGTCTGCTGGGTCCTATCCCCAGAGCTTCTGATTCAGTCTGGAAGGGGGTGCAAGAATTGGGGTTTCTTTGAGGGGAGGTGGTAACAGCTCAGTGGGTTCAACCCCCAGTACCTCCATTAAAAATAATAAATAAATAAATAAATAATTGGATTTCTGTGCTTCATTATAGGTTTAAAATTTTTTTAAAGATTCCTTTTAATAGATATATAAAATTTTTTTACTGAAAAAAATTTTTTTAAAAGCCAGATAATGCTTGAAGAACTGCCAGTTGATTAGAAATCAGCTCTGGGCTGCTGTACTGCACAAAATTTCAACAGTCCTAGCTGGAAGGGATTAATCGGTGGATTGAGGTTAATTGTGAAGGTGAAAGATTTTGAAGAAGGTCTTGGTTTAGTCAGGGGAAGAAGGGGAAGCTGTTTGGAAGTAGGGAACAGTAGGCCTTCACTGCTGCAGAAAAGTTTGCCATCATTAAAGAGCTGTTTGACAAGAGCAAAAGATGATAAGCAGACAGAAATGTAAGCAGAGGGTCAGTGGACTAAATTCAGCCTTTAGGTCAGGACCGGACTGAAATCTGCCCTGCTCTGTGATTGCCGGGAATGCCCCCTTCTCTGAACGCTGCTCAGACCTTTCCTCTTCTTCTCTGGAAGACTGTCCAGGAAGGACCCTTGAGTAGAGGCGTCCAGGCTGCTAATAAAAGTATCAATACATAGGAACCCTTCTGGATACTCTGGGCCAAAAACTCTAAGTATATCTCACTTGTGGCTTTACCTCCAGCAACTTCTCTGAACACAGGAGGCCTGCGTTTGAATGAGTGAGAGAGTAAATTATCTTGCAACAAAATCAACAAGTTATTTAATATGTCCTCAGTCCTGGGCAATTCACTTAAATGTTCACAGGTTGGCCGTGAAGGGGAATGTATTAAAAATCTTAAAACATATGAAAATGTCTGAAATCCCTTCCAGTCTAAAATTCTTGGTTTTTCTTCCTTTCTTCATTTCATCTTTTCTTCTTACAACCAAAGAAGAGTTAACTTGTTGGCAGTTATCAGAGATGAATGTGGAAAGGTTATCTTAAGGATGCTATGCCTTTATCTCAGGGACTGCAGAATTCTAAAAGACGTCCACGTGAAATGACTCTCAGTAAGCTTCATGTGTTAAAAATCTTGAGTGATTAATGAACACTTGGTAGGCAAAAACAAATGTACCTTTTTATTTCTAAAAATAATCACCGTTAACAATGAGAAAAAAATCTCCAAGCTACTTAACGTACATTTCGCAACTATTAGGTAGTTCTCCATTTTTTATTGTCGAGGCTAATCAGCAGTGAACATTGTGTAATTTTTGTTGTTAGTGAATTATTCTTAGACTGTTCCCGAGCACAATCACTAAATCAGCGAAGCAAATCAGACTCAAATGTATGTGAATAAACTTTAAATATAAAAGCAATATGACATTAAAGGAGGTTTTGTAAACAATTTACTAATTTCGTGTGTAACTTTTGTACACGTATTTGTACAAAATATTGATTTTAATACAACAGTTATGCTTTTAACCATTTATTTAACACTAACAAGATCCTGTGAAGTTTTGAAGATTAGTAGATGATGTCTTAAAGAGATTACGTAACTGTTCAAGGTCACAGAGCTAGTAATGGCAGAGGCTGGGATTTGTTGAGTGTGTGTAAGTCTTGTTGACTGTTTTATCTCCTCCATAGCTGTACCAGGCAGGACAGATGTGGGTAATAGACGACTGTTGGCTACCCACGCAGTTGCTGCAGGGCAAACTGAAAAGACTTGGCCATTGCTAAGAGGGTAGAAGAAATACTTTTCCCTCTGTGTCAGTTATCTGACTTCAAAGCCTGCGCAGTCAGACATCAGGTATAATGTCGTGACGAACATCTTCATAGGCAGATTTTCCCATTTAAAAAATGATTTCCTTAGCTTATTTTGAAACTGTTTTAAAGGACAAAGGGAACTGGCGTAGGCTCTCCCAGTGTTTCCAAATTGATTTTCCAGATTTGTGCCAGTTGATAGCACTGCCATGAAATTGTGAGAAAACCTCTTTCAATACACTGACACCGGCATTCACTTTTGACATTTAAAACCAAAATTCTTGCTTATTTAAGAAGCTAAAAATATATATCTGAGCTTAAATAATAAGCAATTGTTGGAATTTGTTACCACATATAGGTCTTCCCAAAAGAACATGATGTTAGGACAATAAAAAGAAAATCAAGTCAATATAAGTGAAGCTTGTGAAGAATCACATTTGTTTATGCCACAAATGCAGTTATTTGTCTATCAAGGGTTAAGCCCCAAGAAAAACATTCCTGCTTACTCTGTAAACTTTCTCTCAAATCTTTTGTTTAAGTATTAGCCCGTGAAGAACAAATGGGAGAATTGGATTTTATAGTTTAAGATGTTTTCTCTGATAACATTAGTGTCTTTTTGGCCCCACCCTAGAAATAATGCAAAATGGTTCCTTCCTAGGATACTTGTTAATTCAAGATAGACTTATACCCATACACCCCGCGACTACCCACCTGACAAACAGTAAGCCTAGTCGGCGTTGTAACAGCAACAATAATAGCACAAGCTTCTTGCCCAGTATTTTTCAAATAATAGAATATCCCATTAGTGCATCCAGAAATCACTTTGGTGGGTTTCGACCAAACTAGAAACTAACACGAACAAGGGCATCGCATGTAATAATCCTAGTGTTCTGTGAATTGTGTTATGTAGGTCTGTGCGTATGTGACAGTGTGAAATTGTCCTTCTGTGGATTGAAGACCAGTGATCTGATCTACCTACTTAAGTGAGTCTAGAAGACATTAAATGATGCCCAAGGATACACAGCTCGCTCGTGACAAAGCGGGAGTGAGAATAAAGTTCTCCAGTCCCCAGGCCAGTGTCTCTTCCACCGGGGAGTTCGCCCGTGGTCAGTCTCTGGGGGAAAAACAGGAAAGAGTTAGATGAGGTGGATGCTTTTAAGGGAGTAAAAGGAGCAGCTGGACTTTGGCACAAGTAATGGGATCAGTGGCTCTGGGGTCTCCGAAGCCGAACAAACGACTTACTGAATAGTGGACCCACTGTACATTTAGGCTGTTCAATCTTTTGCTTGCCATTATCTCCTCAAAATAATACCCAAGGGTTGCCTACAAAGCATCTGGACTGAGCTGTAACCAGAAGCCTGGTTGAGTGTGTTATGTCCTCCCTGCACTAGTGGTACGAGGCCACACGGATGTGGAGAACAGATGATGCGTGGCCACCAAGGCAGTTGCTGTAGGGCAAACTGACACCTACAAAGGGAGAAGAAATGCTTTTCAATGCTGAGGAGTAGAATGTTATTATACCTTAAATTATGGAGGCGTATTAGGAAGCCAAGTAGAGACCAGACCTGTCTGATCCACACACGAGCTAGAGACCAAGGTGATGGTGCATCCCTGGCACCTACACCCATTCATTCCTCTCACGGCCTTGAGTGTCCCCCGTGGGCCACACACTGTGGAGTCAAAGGCACCCTGAGGCCTGGCCCTCCACTCAACACGGCTCTTCCCGGCGACAGGAGGGCTGATTGTCTTCAAGGAGGTGACTGAGGGGTTCAGCTGCATATGCAGTTGATCCTTGAACAGCACGGGGTTAGAAAATTGAAGTATAACTTACAGTTGGCCCTGTGAATCCAGGGGTCCTCCATATTCGAGGTTCCACCTCCATGAATTCAACCAACCTCCTTCTATAGTAGTAGTGTACTGTTTACGATTTTTAAATATCTGCGTGTGAATGAATCCTTGCAGTTCAAACCCGTGTTGTTCAAGGTCACCTGTTTTTCCAGCGAAGGGGACGAGGATGTAAGATACATAGTACCAGATTCCTTTGTGGGAGCAGAATTCGGGTGAGAATAGGAGAGGGAGAAGCTGCCTGGAAACTTGATGAAGGCTGAGAGGAGGACTTCAAGGACAAGAGAGAAAGCAGCTGAGTCTTCTTGGCAATATTGATGATAGCCCAGAGCTTCTCAGGCTTGACTGTCCTCAGGAATCCTCTAGGGACCTTGTAAAGCTGCCAATTCTGGTGCAGGAGGTCTGGTGGGGGGGCCCGAGAGTCTTCATTTCTCACAAACTCCCAGGCGATGTCAAGGCTGTTCGTCCAAGAACAACACTTGAAAAGCAAGGGGCAGGGGGCAGGTATAGCTCAGTGGCAGAGCACATGCTTAGGACGCATGAGGTCCTGGGTTCTATCCCAGTACCTCCATTAAAAAAATTAATAAAAATAAAAATAAATAAACCCAATTACCTCCACCCCCCAAAAATAAAGAATTTTTAAGGTATTTCAGCTATTTCTCTGTCTCACAGATTCTTTGCAAAAACAAACCAAAATAAACCAAAAAATAGAATTCAATATTATTTGTATGTACCTCTCCCTACTTCTGCTTTTAAAAGTGTACTTTTAAAGCACAAATATGAACAGTATTTAAACAAAGATGTTTGAGATTTGTCATCAAACAGAAAGTATAGAAGTTGAGGTTTGTAATTTCATTAGCAGCAGGTTCATAGGTGTTGTGTTTATTTCAAAGGCAACAGTCATTCATTATTAATGTCCTGGTCTTATCTCTAGAATAATGGAATGTGTTTCTGAGTAAGGGTCAGTTTGTGATGATCGATGTTAGGGAGAATGGAAGAGGAAGAAAAATATCGTGCCCTTTTAAAAATGCAGTCCTTTAAAGAAGAGTAGGGGACTTTTCGTTTTGGCAATATTTTATTTACTTGATCAAAATAGACTCACAACAATCACATACGTGTCAGCTAATCTTGCAGACGTTAAGTAAAAATACATTCTCTCTTTGCTTTCCAGACTGCCTTCTCCCAATGCCCCAACTTCACCCAGGCGAGTTTTCTTGTAAATTCTTTTAAAATGTATGCTAAGAACAAAATCGAGAAGCTTCTTTTTGGAGAGGCAAGCACTCAAGAGATTTTTAAAGTATTAAATGCAAACTAAAGCAATAGGAAGAAATACTGTTTCATAAATAGTATTTTTCTTGACTACTCAACGTTTATAAACAAAGTTTTCAAGTTTGGCAGCAAGAAGAGAAGAATCGTTCCTGAAAGCCCTTAGGGGTACAGACTCATGCTTTTTACAGAAAGGGCTGTGCAAAATTTAATTTTAGCTGGGAGACCTTGCTACAGTTCTTGATTTAGATCATCATACAGTCACATAAATTATTATGTGACGTCAGGGTAAAAGAGCATCACATTTTCCTTCTGAAAATGCACATGTTTTTATTAATATTTTTAAAGAGGAAAAAATTTTGTGTGACTAATCCAATTAAACTTCTTTAAAAGTATTGGCCTTGTCCATTTTTTTTAATTAAAAATATTCATCAGCTTGGGTAGTTTTTTTCCTCATTAGCTTATGTATTAGTTTTCTATTTGCCATTGTAACAATTTGTCACAGACTTAGCAGTTTACACAATGTACTTGTATTCTCTTACAGTTCTGTAGGTCGGAAGTCTGGCATGGGTCTCACCAGACTAAAATCAAGGCATTGGTTGGGCTCCCTTCCTCTCTGTAGGGTCTGGACAGGATCCTTCTCCTTGCCTCTTCCAGCTTCTAGAGGCCACCCACATTCCCCAGCCCCTTCCTCCATCCTCCGACGGCAAGGATCAGTTGAGTTCTCACATTCCAACCAACCAACTCTCCATCCCTCTCTTTCACTGTTAAAGACCCACGTGGTTACATTGGGCCCCCCTGGACGATTCAGGATATGCTCCCTATTTTAAGGTCAGCTGGTTAGCAACCTTAATTCCCCTTTGCCATTTAATGTAACGTATCTTCAGGTTCCAGGGATTAAGAAGAGGACTTCTTTGAGTGCATGTTGGGGGAGGGGAGGGGCATTATTCTGCCTACCAGACCTTCTAAGAAAGGTCTGTTGCGTTTTGGGTACAGATATCATTTGCGTTATGACGTTACATCAAAATGATGTTCAGACTGCACTTCTCACTGGTGAAAATTATTGGAGCTCTTAAGAAGCGAAACGATCCTCCTTTAGTTGCACTTACATCGATTCCTGTGTACAGCACTCCTTTTCCGGTAATGGAAACCTTGGGATAGGACCACTATCACTGTGACTGGTCCAAAATTTACCGAAATGGAGATGGTTATTAGAGATAGCTTAGCAGTGTTTCGCCAGTGGGGCAGTTTTGTTCCCCCAGGGGACATTTGGCAATATCTGAAGACATTTTTGATTGTCACTGTTGGTAGGAGGGATGTATTACTGGCATCGGGTAGGTGGAGCCCTGGGATGCTGCTACGTCACACAGTGCACAGGACAGGCCCTATGACAAAGAGTTACCCAGCTTAAAGGGTCAGTAGTGCCAAGGTGGGAGAGCCCTGGCTTAGCAAAATGGCAGCCTAGTGCCCCGCTCTCCTTTTCACAGGCTTTTTACACTTCAGAGGTGGGTTAGATAACATCCTCTAGATAATGGGTCAGCAACTAAACTTTGGGTCAAAAGAACAATGGAAAGAAATAGAGAAGATGGGTAGATCAGGACACAGCAGTCTAGGAAAAACTTAAAGCTTGAAACCTATTGCTTGGGGTAAACAGTTCATCATCTTCACCGGGTGCTCAGGAATAATGTCATGTTTCTCTCTCTGTCCCTACGGCCAGCACACCAAATGCTCAGCAAGAACTTTAACACATAAAAAAGGATACTGTGTTGGGGGGAGGGTTTAGCTCAGTGGAGGAGTGTGTGCTTAGCATGCACGAGGTCCTGGGTTCAATCCCCCGTGCTTCCATTAAAAATAAATAAATAAACCTAATCACCCGCCTCCAAAAAACCACCAAAAAAACAGAAAAAGCAATAAAATTTTAAAAAATTGAATAAAAAAAAAGATACTGTGCTAAAAGACTGTTCGAGTTCCATAGGACAGACATTGCAACTTCATGTAACAGAGACCCTGGAATCTCTCACTTATTAGCACTAAGGACATAGAGTGGCCTGTTTTCTGAACTTTCATTATATGATAGACGACGTTATCTGGAAGGTCCTAAAAGGTTTGATAATAGGATTAAAAGTAAACTCAATTAAAAGCCATTGAGAGACCAGAAAATCCCCCTCCTTTTTCATCTGCATTAGTTTCATGCTATGGCATTTCCTGCAGGCTTGGGCACACGTTATGAGAAGAGGCAATAGGTTCTTTTTACTGATGGCAACACTACATCTATAAACACCAGCTATTCACACGGCAAGCCTTCGGGCGTTTCGCACCAATGACGAAAAAGCTGACGTGAAGGACAAAACACTGAGAAAAAAACAAGCGTGACTTGGAAGCTTACCTGATGAAACTGATGTTGTTCTCTCTTGGTTTTCATTTTTGCTTTTCTTCTCTCTCAACGTTGCAGGTGTCCCCGGCTCCATGCCCAACGCATCGTGGGCCGGTAACCTCAGAGCCATAAAGTGGATTGACATGGAAGATAAACACGGAGGCTGCCACGGTGAGAGGCACTCACTTCACACTGGGAGGCCGCACTGCTTGTTGGTGTTGGCGCAGAGGTAGTTGTGGTAGACTCCGTGACGGCTTCTCACGGAGAGAGCGGCTGGTCCATTTAGACCAGTCTGTGCATTATTAAATAGAGTAGCTAGAGGCTTCGAGCACAGCCTTTGAAAAGCAAATGTAAGTGTCTCACAGACGTTCTCCAGCTTATAATTACCTAGGGAGACACGGAGGCAGGTTCAGGGCATCACGGTGCTTCCTTCTCACCAGTTTCTGCTTTCTCCTTATTGTTCACTCCTCTTTCGGCCCCTTTTGGGAGTGCAGCGGTTAGGAGGAGAAGGTGTTCAGGATGAGAACTGAGATTGGTGCTCACCACGGAGCAAGCTGGACCCCCGTCCCTCACGTCAGCCTCTGCCCCCTCCGCAGACAGGTTTCCAGGTGGCTCGGAGGAGTTTGCTGCAGCCCCGGCACGGTGGCAGGTGAAAGCAGCAAGAGAGAGTGCTCCTCCAGATGGGCAAGAACTAGAAAACTTAAGTCGTTTTCATTTCTACAGAACCTCATGAGGAAGGTCTGTTTTAATCAGTCCTGGTGTGTATTCCATTCAAATATTGCCTGGTACACGGGGGGCATATGTATTTGTTGACAAGGGTTAGCATAACAAAGTACCACAGACTGAGTGGTTTAAACCACAGAAATTTATTTCCCCGCAATCCTGGAGGCTAGAAGTCCGGGATCAACACGTCAGCAGGTTTGGTTTCGTTTAAGGCCTCTCTCTTTGGCTTGTAGACGGCCGGCTTCTCCCTGAGTCTCCTGAGACCTTCCCTCCATGAGTGTCTGTGTCTCAGTCTCTTCTTATAAGGGACACCAGTCATAATGGATTAAGGCCCTTCCACATTCCCCATTCTAACTTCATTATGCCTTTTTTTAAACTGAAGTATAGTTGATTTACAACGTTGTGTTAGTTTCAGGTATACAGCATAGTGATTCAGTTATACATAAGCATATATATATTTTTCAGATTCTTTTCCATTGGAGGTTATTACAAGATATTAAATATAATTCCCTGTGCTATATAGTAGGTTCTTGTTATTTATCTGCTTTATATACAGTAGTGTGTATCTGTTAATCCCTAACTCCTAATTTATCCCTCCTCTCTTTTCCCCTTTGGTAACCATAGTTTGTTTTCTATGTCTATGAGTCTATTTCTGGTTGGTAAATAGGCCCATTTGTATCTTTTTAAAAATCCTTGTATCAAACAGTTACAGCCTGAGGTACTGGGGAGTTAGGACTTCAGTTTATGAATTTGGGGGAAACATAATTCAGCCCATAAGAGCAGGCAATAAATCTCTTCGTAAGCATATTCATGTCTTTACCTTAATCAGCCCACAAATTTCTCCAGAGGACAGCTCATGGCCAGCTGCCTGCCTTCTCATCATGGCCTGCCCTCCCAGGGGAAAGAAGAGGATGGAGAGGAGGGTACTTTGTTCTTTGATGTCCTGGATCTTCCTTAGAAAACGGACCATCTCCATCAGTCAGGGTCCCAATACTTGGGATATGTTGTCCTCTCCGCATCCTTCTATAACCCCCATCGCCCTCTCTCTAGGATGGCTGCAGGCATCCTCTGGTCGGCTTCTCTACCTCTTCCCCGGCTGGAACCCTTGAGGACTTCAACATGGACAACAGGGACCCATGTGATGTCATTACTTTGCAGCTCCAGCCCTCCCCTATCATAGATGCTCCTGTCCACTGTGCATCAGCCACACACCCACACACCCAAGTAGAGCCCCACCTTCAGTCTCCTTGTCACCACCTGTATCCAGGACCTACCCCAGTAGAGAAGGTATAGACTAGACAGGTTTGCGTTTTTATAGGGACCTTTACTGATCACGTGGCAGGAGAGGGAGGCCATGAAAGTAGCCCCTAGCCGGAACCTACATAGGGTACAAAGTTTAGGTAGCCTAGCCCCTCTCAAACAAATGTCTCATTTTTCTTCGCTTAGTTCCTGTTATGCCAATGAACATCTGAAAGCCTTAAAGGATTCATAGCATGAAAAATGTTTATCCTTCAAACCACTGTAAGGAAAAGAAAAAGACACGGTCCAGGGGAGGCAGAACATTATGCCAAGCCAGCAAGTCAGTCTGGACCTTTGTTCCAAACCTCTGTGTGTATCCACTTTCCAAGCCCTCTTGGGCACTTTTGGTCTTGGACTTGGAGCTCCCATCTCTTATTACAAGCTCCTCGTCGCCCTGCTAGTTTCCTTCACCAACTTACATGCTACAGAGTGTACGGTCTTTCATCCCAGAACAGAAGAGAAGCTCCAACGGGGCTGGGATATTTGACCAGTTTGTCCATCACTATATCCCCACACCTAAAGCTTGTTGTTGTTTTAAATGTGTTTTGCTTTTTTAAAATTGGGATTCCCGGAAGTTCAACTTTCCTGGCTTCCTCCTTCTACTAGCTTCCTTCTGAGGACTCGGGGACCAGCCTGTGTGCTGCATCAGCCGTCCCATGCTGTGCTCTCTGACATTGTAGGTCCTCTTGTCGTTTGACCCACAGGGCTGATTCCCACTCGCAATCATTAACCACCATCCGCTTTTTGCCATTTGTATTTCCCTAAGCAGAACATTGCTGGAGAACGTTACAAAACTGTCCTAAAAACTGCCCATGGTGGGAACCTGCTAGCCAACTTCAGCTCGACCCTCCTGGCTGCCACCTTATTCTTTTATTTACCTCATTATTGTCCTGGCAGCCTTCCCTGGTGTACGCCTTTCAGTTTTTCTGCTCACCTTTGAGTTCCCAATCTTATGCTAAAACAGCCTTTCCGTTCTCAAAAGGTGGTTAATTTCAACTTTGGCAAGAGCTTTGCAGACATCTGATGAAAATCTCTGTATCAGTTCCTTTCTCATGTCCTCCCTTTTCTCCATCTTAGAATGTTTTGGGCCCTTTCTCTCGTTGTTGCTTCCTGTTTCAAGAGGAAAAGTTACCCATCCTCACAATCAAGGTCACCATCTGTGGTCTCGGTTGTGTGTGGGTCCCCTCAGTTATCCCTTTGCTCTCCTGCATTCTCAGTGTCTCCCTCTCTGCTGGCTCCTTCCCTTCTCTCCGCAAGGATGTCCTTCCTGCCTCCATCCTGAAGACCAAGCTATTTCTGCCCCCTCTACTTGATCCTGCCTGAAATGTTCTCTCCTGTCCCTTTTAGTTCCTGAGCCTGGGTGTGCTGCCCACACACCGAGCTCTGCTCACCCACCTCCCAGTTATTCGTTAACTTCCCACAACTCTGGCTTCTCTCTCCAGTGACTTTCACTCTCTGCTGTGCTTCATCCCAGCCACAATGAGTTAATCACCAGGTCCTTTCAGTCCTTCTGCCCTCTGCCTCTAACAGCCTCCCCTACCCACTCACGGCAACCATTAACTTTGAACAGGTTCTGTGGTTTACATGATGACTGTAGTCATTTGATTGGTTTCCAGTGTACCCTGCAAAGCTCTGCAAAATTAATCTTGCTGCAATCGATTTCATCATTTGATTCTTCTATTCAAAAATCTTTAATGGCACTCCATATTCATGGGATAAAAATAGCCCAATCCTTAAATCTATTTTTAGTCAGTCCACCACCATCGTTCTACTCCATGCCAAGCAAACTCTGCCATTCTTGTTTTTAATCCGTTCCACCACCAAACTCTCCATTTCAGCAGAAAATTCCCATCTCTAAATTTTCCCGAGGCATTTTCCCACCGGAAACCATCATCCGTCCCTCCCCGCCAGATGCTTCCAAATTCTGCCCATCCACGAACTCTCCACAACTCCTCCCCTAGCCTTTTATTCAACAACTGTTCATTTAACACCTGATATTTACCAGGCACTGTTCCAGGTGCAGGGGACACAGAAGTGAACACGGTGGTCTCAAATTCCAGCTCTTCTGGAGAAAGACAATAAACAAAGAAACCTGTGTGTTGGTAGTAAGTGCCAAGAGAAAAATGAATCAGGGAAGAAGGGAAGGAGGTCAGAGAAGGCCTCACGGAGAAGATGGCCTTGAAGCAGAGACCTGGATGGTGCCAGAGGGAGCCTTGAGAATGTCTGGTAGAGAGGGGTGGTCCAAGGAGGAAGACGCCCAGGGTGCCAGGAACCAGCAAGGAGGCCAGTGTGGCTGATGGGAATTGTGCAAGGGTTATTAAGAGTTGCAAGTGAATGAGCATGTGGTGGGAGGTAAGTCCAGGTTACAAAGGACCACCCTCTCAGGAATCTTGAATGCCATTGCTAGGATGTTGGCTTTTATTCCACATGAAATAAGAAAACATTAGAGGGTTTTGAGACATGTTCTGCTTTCATTTAGAGCAATCACTCTGGCTGTTGTGCTGAGAATATACTAACAGGCAAAAATGGAGACCAGTTATTAGCATACCAGTTCAGACAGAAAGATGGAGGTGGCTTGGTCTAGGACGGTAGTAGTGGGGGTGGTGAAAAGTGGTCAAATTCTATTAATATTCAGAAGGTTGAGCTGACAGAATTGCCGACAGATCGGATGTGGGCTGTGAAAGAAAGTGGGGAGAAGTGCCCAGGGCACTGAAGAGTAGACTTGCCATGGGTTATGATGGGAAAGACTTGGGAAGGATGAAGGCGTTCAGACCTGACACGTCGTATCGGTGAGGTTTATTCCTCACCCAATAGGAGATACAAAGCAGGCACATGAATAGACCAGGCTGGAGCTCAGGGAAGCAGCCTGACCAACACGGCCAAAGAAGACCTCTCTCCTCTGTACACGTCTAGAGCTTGGCATCCATGAAATCCAGAGTTCATTATACGTGAACTGCCCTGTGATGCCTAGTGCGTCATTCCTTTGTATTATGTAACTCTCGTGTCCTCGTGGGCTGGACCAGCACAGTTCTCTTTCATCAGTGTCTCGTAGACTTGGCACATCTCTAGCCATGCAGCAGTCAGGCCGTCCCCCTACCATTCTGTGAGTTCACTACCCCTGACTCGAAAACAAACCTGTTTTGACTACTTCTTGTTCTCTCCCTCGCAGGCCACTACGTCCACGGCATTTGTATCTATGGAAACGGAGACTTGAAGTGGTTGATTAATTCATCAAGCCTCTTTGCCAACAAGTTTGAGCTCACGACGTACCCTCTTACTGTAGAATGTCTTGAACTGCGGCTTCGAGAGAGAACCCTCAATCAGAGTGAAGTTGCAATACAGCCCAGCTGGTATTTCTGATCTGCTGCAGCTCAGGGCTGGAGGGAAATCGCAGCTGGGAAGGAGAGCCTTTCTTAGGGAGAGAACTTTGCCTAGGGTTAAATGAACAGTTTGAGGACCACAGTTACGGCTTCAGGACCCGACTACACTATTACATGTTAAAATACCTACTGGACACTGTGAAATGCACTATCAGGATGGTTGTACAGAGTGATCCCGGCGCTCTGGTCACGCTGGCAGTTCCCTGAGGCTCCCCTCTGTATCAGGCTAAAGTTTTGATCAATGATAAATGTAACTGTCATCAGATCTTTGCATCGGATACTCATGGTAGATAAATGCTCTAATGAAAAGGAGAATTGTAGATAGTACTGTTTAGGAAAATAAGAATTGGGTGTCTTTGAAGAAGGAATCTTTCATGACAGATCGATAGCCACACATTAATGGACACTCCTTCTCTTTGCTCAACTACACTTAGGCGTAGAAACTGTTTTCTGAGTAACTCACCAAACTCCTTTAAAACTTGACTGAGAACGAGATCTTGTTCCTGCATTGCAGGAGCAGCACTTTCCAGTTTCCTGTGTCTTAGGTTCTTTCTAGAACGTAAAGTCGTTCGCAGGAGACAGAATTGAAGATGGCAGTCACTGCCTGCCACTTCAGTAAAAGGACCCCGCGAATCAGTTTCTTGATAATTTGTCAGAATGTGCTCCGATCCCTCTTGCATCATTTTCCATTGAGAACAAGGAAGAGTTCTCCAAGAATGAAGATATTCCTCCAAGACAGGAATTGCATAGGAATTGTTGCATAGGAGAGTGAATCACTGTCCTTCTCTGCCGCCACCCCTCGCCCCCACCAAAGTGATGTCATCTGCAACATGGAGACCGAGTTGTAGCCGTGAGCCCTTCAGGAATCCAGAATGTTCCCTGGGTAGCTTTGCCGTGCCTGGTGCTGATAGGGGTGCCTGGGTTTTTAAGAGCTTTCACCTGTGGGCGAAACTCTCTGTCACTTACCTTTTGTCCCGTTTACCCATCCACTTCATTCATTCAGGAGTCTGTCAGTAAGCATCTCCTGGGTGTCTGTTATACAGCAGACATGTGCAGAGACAAGGAGGAGGAGAAAATCAGAAGCTGTTTCACTCTAAACATCTTGGCACTAACGTCACTGTTGGAGAGGCTGCTCTAAAAGAGTCTAGAATCTGGTTGTGTTTTATTAACGCATGTGTGGGGTTGCCAGTTGTGATATCGGGCTGAGGGCATCATCAACTACAAAGTGAGGTCTAAATCGGGGATTATTCCCGAGAGAGAAGTGGGGGACGAGGCAGCAGCTGCAGCGGATTGCGTTCTAGGTGTCCTGCCAGCAACTTGACACCTCATTGCCTTCCAGCGTCACAGCACTCTCGTGAAGCTCGCGTTGATCGCCCCGTTTTGCAGGTGAAGTTAGTGAGGCTCAGACAGGGTCTTAATAAGGACGAGGGAACAAGTTCTCTGAAAATCAGGATTCTTCCCTGGTCTGCTTAGTTCATTGCCTGAAGTGGACCACTGGGAGAAGGTGAAATAAAGCCATATTTAGTGTAACAGATTGGCTTCAGTGTTAATATTTGAGGAAACATCCTGTGACCTCGGGAGAATGTGAAGTCTACTTTGTACTCCGTGGATCTGTTGAGTTCCATAATATTTATTCTAATGAAAAACAGTGACTACAACTCATGGTACACTTAATGAATGCAATTTTATTATTTTTTTCTGTCCTTGTGCCTGTTGAATGTTGGTCACATTTAAGGGAATGACTTTGAAGTAAAGCCTTCTTTTCTCCTGCTACTGAAAACGATGGAACTGTACTGGGTGATGAAGTGTCAAAGGGTAGGGAATACACCCAGAGCTAATGGCAGAATCGAAACATCACCGTTTTTGTTTTTTCCAGCTTATTTACATGACGCCCCCTGAGAAGAAGGAATGTTTTACACTGGATCCTTCTCACGTAGAACAAGAAATCTTTCGGAATAGATGTTTACATGTCCATTGCTGGTCATTTCTTCTATGTCTGAAGTGCTTTAATATTGGAAGAATGTCGTGTTCGGACTAGTGGGTTTCGGCTAGCCCATGAGATGCCTTTGTTTTGATGACGTTCCACGTTGTTTTCTTGGAAATAAATTAATATATTGTTTTCCATCTTTGGGGCTATTGTGGATTTTTATTTGACAAATACTTAACAAGGTAATTCTCCTAGTATGTTCTAAAAAATGCAAATCAATACATTCATACATACACACATACCTGTCTAAAAATGCCCGTTCACTGGAAAATAATTACGCTTTCTCTTTTGGGGGTGTTGGGGAGAAGAGAATATAATGGAAGGCCAGTTTCATTTAAATTGGGTACAACGCATTTAAAAATTTGAGGCAGGAATAAGTTACCCTGCTATATTTGCCTCCTTTATTCATTTTTTCAGAATCAAGACAATTTAGGAAAAGGACATGTTAATAATATTATTAATTGGCTTTATCAAATGCCAAAGTTTTTGAGTAGCCTCTCAGTGCTGAGTTTTGTTAAACAAATATTGTCTCGAACAGACACATGGAAAATGACAGAAATACTAAGGGAAATAATTCATTTGAAGGACATCTGGTATACTCTTTTTTTTAAATGTAAAATACTTTAAAACTAAAGTGAAAAACACTGCAAACTACAAAAAATATTGCTCATAAAAATAGAATATAGAAGACTATAGAATAAAAAGTGAATTAATACAAAAGATATAGAATGAAAAGTGAACTCCTTTCTCCAGAGGCAATCACTTGTTTGGTATATGTTCGCAAGTGTCTTTTCAATATACAGAGAGATATATGTATCCTGTGCAGTGCTGTCCAAAAGAATTTCTGCAGTGATGACAATGTTCTATACCTGCACTGTCCAAAATGGTAACCACGCATGTTAGCTGCTGGGCACTTGAAATGTAGTTAGCGTGACTGAGGAGGTGTTAGCTGCTTTTAGCCACGTGGGACTAGTGGCTATTTTATAGCACGGTTGTACAGCTATGTGCTCGTGTACACAGTGGAAATAAACACAAAGACACACACACTGGTTTTTTTTTTTAATGGGTTGATTATACAGAGATATAATAGAAATTGTATCTTTTTGCCACTTGTTTTTGGGGGGCCCCTCAAAAACAAACTTTTAATTTTAGAATAGCTTTAGTTTTACAAACTGCAGGTAGCACGAAGAGTTCCCATAGACCCTGACAGTCTCCCCAATCATCAGCATGTATGGACTCTGTTCTGTTCTACTGAGCTTTTGGTCTATTCATGTGCCAAAACCATACATGAAAAATCATTATAAACCTCTGACATGTGGCAAAGAGAGACAGAGGATCTCTTACTGATTTTTTTGACATTTTCTTGGCTATTTTTTGTTCATTTAATTTTAGGCAAATATTAGAAACAGTTTGTCAGATTCCTTGAAAGATCCTGTTGAGATTCTGAGGGAATTTGCACAGAATTCACACTGATTGACTTGGGGGGTAACCATACCTGGACAAGACTGAGCTGTCAATATGTCTGCTTACCTGGGTCCTTTTTTATGTCCTTCACTTGTATAGCTTCCCCCATAAAAGTCTTGCACATGTCGTATTATGTTTATTGCCGTGTATTTTAATAGAGTTCTTTGTGCTTTTGGGGAATGAGATTTTTAAAGTATATTTCTATTTTGCTATTGATAGCATAAAGGAAAACAATTGATTTCAATTCTGTATGTGGTTTATTAAACTTTTTTATTATTTCTAATAGTTCCTTGAATTGTTACACCTCACATTTTTGGGGACTTATGTATAAATAACAGTGTTTGCTTTTTCCTCCTCAGTAAGTCATTTTGTTAAGATTATTACTAATCTTATTTCTTTCTTGTCTTCTTACATGCAGAAATCTGCAATACAGTTTCAAACGGTAGCATCTGTCCTTGAGTTGTTCTCAACATTAAAGGGCGAGTTTAACTCTTGTGTATGATGTTGGAGGTTTGCAGTAGATTTCTGGTAGATACCCTTTATTGATTTAAAAATCAGAATACCAGAAAATAAATATAAACTGAAATATATTCTAATTTTTAAAGTCCCAGTTACTATCTCTTTTCTTTTGAGTGACTTTGATTTAAAATTGTTTCTCTTCAAAAGGTAAGAGGAAAAGTTCACCACTCTTAATCTTTTTATACAGTGAGAATGAGAATTTAGTATACCAGTTTAAGTCAAGTGGGAAACTGGAGCAGGGATCCATTTGAACAGATGAGGCAAATAATTGGAGTTTGTGACGCCTAATGCCGGACCTGAAATTTTCTATGGTAACTACTCCCTCTTCTGGTCAGGATGGCTTAGGGATTAAGAGGTCAAGCTAATGGGAAAAACACTGGGAGTCAAGTTCTGACCTTGGAAAGAGGACCAGCAGTGATGTCTCTGCAGGGAGGAGAGTAAGAGGTGAAGCTGGTTATGCTCATTTCTCCATAAGGAGCATCTACAAACTTCTAAAGTGGTGGGCTTCCATGGTGTCTGCTGGGAAGATTAACCTTGACAAGTCCTGCTGTGAGCCCAGAAAGCCTGACTTACATCTTG
Source organism: Camelus bactrianus (assembly GCF_048773025.1). Lineage (NCBI taxonomy): Eukaryota > Metazoa > Chordata > Mammalia > Artiodactyla > Camelidae > Camelus > Camelus bactrianus. The sequence continues at coordinate 6,600,853 of NC_133558.1, forward strand.
AGAAGGATCCTGGGGGCTGTGTTGGATGGGTGGGCTGAATGGTCCAAAACTAAAGGGTTCTTCTGGAAAGGAGACAGAAGTCAGAAACTGATGGCCAGCATCATGTCAATATCAAACAGGATATTGGGAGAAATACTTTAAAAAGTTAGTGCAGGGTTTAAGTGAATTATTTATGAATTCCAGGCTATTTATTCCAGTCAAAGTCAATTGTTAGTGAACTTCTGGGCAGTAGCTATACACAAGGCAAAAATGGACGATTTTAGATGGCTTTCTAAAAAGTTTTAAAGTAGCTTTAGGCTTCAGAGACAAGTTACAAAAATGGTACAGAAAATTCTTGTAGATCTTTCACCCAACTTCTAATGCTATCATCTTACAAAACCAAAGTTCAATGATCAAAACCAGTTTTGTTGGGTTTTTTTGTCCTGTGCTGGCTGTGTGTTGAGAGCTGTAGTCAAGTGACCCTTACCTTTGCACAGGAGAGACCAGATGGGTAAGGCGAGTCCCAGTAACATGTAGTGCCATCACATTAAAACAAATGACAGCAAAGGGACTGGTCTCAAGGGACAGTTCTTGATGACAATGATCCTATGAAAAGGACGACTCTGTAGATTCTTTATTCTAGACAAGGGAAATGAGATAAAAGAAGACGATGAGGAAGGAGAGCAGGTCCATAGTCTTATCACTAAGAGGGTGATGGAGAAGGAAGCAGGTGTACTGCAGTTAAAATGTGTCCTACATCTTACAGAGCAATGGTTGGAAAACTAATTTAGATTCAGTTTCTTAGGATTATACTAAATGGATGTAATGGGTCGTGAAGAGGGAAAAGCACTGATTACTGCCACGTCCACACATTTCAACTCCGGTGCTTAACACCTTTGGTGGTTCCCTTCCGCATACCTTTGAGCAGGTGAGGCGTGGTAACCCTATGATTCGCATTCCATGGTAGCTTTCACAGAGGACTCAGCAGGAAGTATTTGAATTAGACTTTCCAGTTGCATGGTTGTATATCAGAGATGATTCAGTGGAAGAATGATGGTTTAAAGAATAACCACAGTCATAAGATGGGATTCTTTTGAGATAACAGTGACAAAAGGCAAGAGTGACTGAAATTCATTATAGGCTGGTAGAGAAATATTTATAAATGTAGGAAATTTACTAAAACACTGATGTTTGTGATCATTACCATAGATGGAAATTTTCCTATCTGGATATGTGATCAAAAAAGCTTTTCTAAGGAATGGTGAGAATCTGGGCAAATGCCATTTGAAAAACTTCCACACGTGTAAAATGGGGCTAGAGAAATATTGCTGTGTTTCCATAGGATTTTTGATCAGAAAGCTTCCACTTATTTCTGCATGTATTTAACAAATGAACTATGCTAGTTTGAGGTTCTGGATATACAGCTACATATTAAGGCTGTTAGATCTTTTACATCCTAGTTGAAGCAATAGAAAAATTCCAAAAAAAAATAACCAACAAACAAGATAATTTTAGATAGTGATCGAGTGTTACTGTGAAAAAAAATAAAGCCAGTGAGATGATAGAAGTCACCAGATGTGGAGGAAAGGGGTCTCCTTTAGGTTAGGCTGTCAGGTAAGACCTCCCTGTAGAGGGAATAATTTGAGATTACAGTTTTGCTCTCTGCAACTGATCACAAAGACTGTAGCTGGACGTTAAGACTTGCCTTTACCAACGTATTCCTTGGCTTTGTTAAAAAGTCAGCCAGTCAAGAGGTCCTTGGAGAAAAGGCTGGTTCCAGAGCTTGGGCAGGGGAAGTACGAGTCTGCAACACACTGCAGCACCAGAAAGTAGGACAATGCTCAGAGAATGATGAGAACCTAGCAAAAGGCACCAGAATCACCTTGAAGAGGCCACTGCTGGCTAATCTAGGACACTTTGAGCATCAAAATAAATATGGCAGTAGTAGACTGTAACTCAATAAGAGCTCGTGAATCCATATGTGCATACATGCACATATATATACATTTATACACACATAAATAGTGTAGAAGGGGAAACTCTTATAGTAAAAGGCCAACTAATAAATACAGAAGGAACGATGGAGTTAGGAAATCATTAATGGTGCCAAAACTAATGGGTGAAAATTTGACAAGGAACAGGATATTTACATGGTTTCAAAATATCTCCCCACAGATGGCTTATTAATTATAAACATACAATTGTAACCTTACAGTGGAAAAATAAAGCCTAGAGACATCATCTAATCAAGTGATCAAAGTCACATCACTCAAATGGGGACAGACCGGCTGACAGGAAGTGCTGAGGTCATAACGTCGCTTTAGCAGTGTTCCTGCCAAAGCTGCATAAACTGAATCTATAGTCATGAGGAAACAGCAAACAAACCAAAATCGATCAACACTGTAGAAAATAACCGGCCAGTGCTCTTCAAAGATATCAAAATCAAGACAGACTGGAGAACTGTCCTTGATTAAAGGAGATTAATGAGAAATGAAAATCAATGCAATACAAGATCCTGAATTAGATACGAAACTGGAGGTATAAAGAAAAGCTATAAAGGACATTACGGAGACAGTTTAAAAAATGAGTAGACAGACTAAGGATTAGATAATACTAGTGTGTCACTGTTAAGTTTCCTGATTATTAAAAAAAAAATTCTTTGTCCTTAGGAAGTAGCAAAGTGGTTAGCGTATAAGGTAGCTTGATGTCTCCACCATACTCTCAATGGTTCAAAAAATGTACATACACACAGAATGGTAAAGTCAATAGAACATGTGCTAACCAAACACACATTCAAGCCACATAGCTAGTGCCACCATCAGTGCAGGTCAGGCCCATCTCATATGAGACCTATTATCAAATGTCTTACAGTGCAGCCTGTTTTCTAGTTCTGTGACCTCTTCGGGCACTTACGTAATATAACACACTTTCAGAAATGAATATGCTGGTCAAGTTTATTTAGATTACATTCTCTCATGTCAATCACACTGAAGTCCTGGAAATCTGTATTTACATATGGAATCCGATACATTCCTGGATTTACATACAGAATCCAACACATTCCTGGGAGAATTTTTTTTTTTTTAACAAACACAAAAATCAAAATACGATGAATATGCTATCTGGGTAGCTTAATGAACATCTTTCTTTTCCGGAGTCTCATCTGGGATTTCAGAGTGAACTGTATCCAGGGGCTGCCAGTGGCAATTCATGAGAGAGTCGTAGAATTCTTCACTTTCCTCCATAAATTCTTTGTTTAACTCCTCAATATTCAAATGGAGATTTGGATCTGCAATAATACCAATAATACATATTAAAAAAATAGAGTTTTACAGGAAACATTTTAGAAATAGCTTAAAATTAAAGTTTTAAAAAATATTAGCAGGAAATGTTACAGATATTGAAGGCTAAAATTTTTAAATTGTGTGTTTACTTTTAACCAGACTCGAAAATAGAAATTGCAGCTATTAAAGAACTAGTACTACCAGACTCATAGAGCATATAGATGGTGGAAGAGATGGAGAAAACATACGGAATTGAGAGAGAATTTGGAGATGAATGGACAGTATTTGGAAATGCCTTCAATTTGGAGCAAAAGGCAAAGGAAGGGTCAAGGATGAGTCCTGAGTTTCTGGCATGAGCACGTGGGTGGATATGGTACCAAAGAGTAAGCCAGAACCAAATCCCTGTGACACAGCTTTGAAAAAATAAATATGATGCTCTATCTATTTAGCTAACAGTTTGATGTAAGTGAATAAACCGTTCATGGCAATTAATTCAGAAACAGAACACTGGAATTTTCCAGTAGGATCTCTCAGGTTCTAGCCAGAGTGAATGAGGAACCTGGAAAAGGGGTTTGTTTTGTTTTCAACTAGTGCGACACAGAGTTTCTGTTACCTTCTAGCGAATCTTCATCTGGGTTTTCAGCCAGAGCTGTGGTTCCCTACAATGAAAATCAGTATTTTAAGAAAAAAGAATTTTACAGAAATGGTTACTATCGACACACTTTCTTGGAAGCTCTCAAAAATAATATCTATGACCCTAAACTCCCTTTTGATCAATTCGATTTTGAATCTTGATGAAAGAATCTTCAAATGATATGAGACTCATTTAATGGGTGAACTGAGTCAACAGAAGGAAAGTCACAAAGGAGGAGCATCAGACAGCGCCTTCGGCCTCTCTGAAGTTTCGGGGAACTAACTAGCATCCTGGGCCTGTGCAACAGGGACCCTGCATCAGACTAGGGACCCAACTCTCTACCTCGAGCTCTGCCCTTCCTTCCAGATGACAGTCTGCAAAGTCTCCATCAACACATTCCCTCATGGCCTTCTAATCACATCCCCAACCCCACAGCTCAGCTAAGGACCAGGACAGTAGGTGCCTAAGGAAAGGCTGAGGCCACAGAAAAGCAAACCCATCAGTTAACTTCTTAATGTTAAGTTCTAGAAGCACTCCCCAGATACATCTCAGTTAGTTTATCAAGGCTCTGTGGGGTCTCCTGGGACTGTGTAAGTTTTTACAACTCCTCTCTATAGGCACCTGCTGGGATCTGTCTTTGTCAAGGATGCACAGCTGCTCCCAGGAACCACCCCATCCAGGAAGGGCCAAGTTAGCTCCTGGCACCAATGAACTTAATTAAGCCTCCCTTGCTAATAAGAGCACCATAATATCGAAAGCCCAGGATCCACTCTCTCTTCTTTTCAGTGTATCTGAAAGGATGACTCCCTTTCATACCAAAATAAATCCTAGTTGGGAAAGTTAATGACATGGTTGTCATAAATTCAATCATACCATTGGTGCATTTTTTCTATTTAGAAATGGCTAAGACAGCCAGAATATGCGCTTAAATGAGGCCTTTCTTATACTACAGTGTCCAAGAAATCCCACATTTCCTCCTTTTCAGTGTGTGCTCTGGTAAATGTGGGCCCTCCATGACCAGTGCGCAGGGAGTAGAAGTGATCTGGAGACAGAGATTTCTCTCTGGTCTGAGGTTCAACTGAGCAAGTGTTCTGGTCTTTCAACCACCTATAAATCATTCTCCTCTGCTAGACATAGTGTGGGAACATTGTGCTGATGGACCCCAAAGACCTGAGGATTATTTTGAAGACATCCACTTTCAGGAATTTTAAGCAAGATTCAGTGTCAAAACGGAGATGGCTCCCGGGGGCTAACTCCTCAACTTGGGGAGATAAGGACTGTGGACACAGGAATCCTGCAGAGGGGGAAATGGGCAGTAAAGTGATGGCATCTCGTAGAGGACACACTCTATCAGGGACGACGTTAGGGAAGGCTTGTGAGGGAAAAACACCCCCCCTCCCCCACCCCGGGACCTTACCATCTTGAATTTTGCTGACCAGCTTCATAACTGGGAATTCCCACCAGGATAGCAGGCAGGTGGCTCAAGTTTGGTAACCATAGCCACCAAGGAAAATATATTTCTAATTCTTGAAAGAAAACTGCATGTTATAGTAATCATTTACTAGGAAGTGAGATTAAAAAAAAAAAAAACAGTACATGCCAACAAATATGGAGAGAAGGAAGAGGAAGGAGGGGCAGGGCGAGGAAAAAAAGGATGTTCACTTCTTTTTAATTTTTGTTTCTTTTTTTGTTTCTTATTGTCTTTTTATAATTTCTCTGTAGGTTGTTTTCTTAGTTTTCTCATGACTGGAGGGAAATCAAGAAGTACGTTCATTTCTGAAGTTGACAATATACTCAAACCTATACTTCCCTGTTTAAAGATAGAAAGGTAATCACAAGACGGCAGGTAGACCATCTCCCAAAAGAGCACAGAAAGAGGTGAAAGAAAATAAATGTGACAAAACCTCAGGCAATACAGCAAAAGATTTTTTTCAGTGATGCAATAGCAAATATCTGCTAAAAGGCTAAAACCCAAATTGGGTTGAAAAAGAAAAAGAAAAGCCAAGATATTTAACAAGATATTTTATATAAGAGACACACCTAAAACAGACTTGAAGAATTGGAAATGAAAGTCTGAGCGGAAAAAAAAAAAAAAACACACCAAGTTAAGGCAAGTTTTAAAAACAGGGCTTAAGTATTAACCCAACTCTGGTGTCAAAGCCAAGGCCATCATACAGAGTGTTACTGGTAGGAAACAATTTGGGGAGAAAAATTTGTAACACTCTGACTGCAAAGTGCTAATTTCCCTAATATGTAAATATCTCACACAGTCACCAAAAAGGGAGGGGCACAGCCCAACAGAGAAAAGGCAGACAAAGGACATCAAGGAAGCCACAGAACACAGATACTAACAAGCATTTGAAAGGTATTTGCCCCCAGGAAAAAGCAAATGCCTTCCTCACCTGTCAGTCCTGCTCATCACACACAGAAAAACACGGAGGAGCAAGCCATGTCGTTAATGGAAAGTGTAAACTCAGGCTTTTTGGAGACAAGTTTGCCGTTTAGAGTTTTAAATGTTATATTCTTTACCCCAGATCTTACACTTGAGACATTTTTTACTTAGCCCCAAACCACTTGAATCTTGAAAATAGTAAAAGGCAGTTTGTTAAAGCACTGGATACATTTGAAATGTCAGCGGATAAGTGATGAGCTAAAATCACAGCGCATTCAAATGGGCGGCTTTTAAGGGAATCCCTCCTGGTGCAGCTTGTAAGCAGGAGCGGCAAGGAGGAAGCCAGCAGGCATATGCTTCACAGTCCGTTCTTGCCCAAGGCGCCCCCAACTCCCCAAACAGAAGTAAAGTCCAATCACACTGACTCAGTGAGAGTACGAGAGAAAAATCTGGAGGATGCGAATCCACTTGAACAACGCTTTCTTCTGAGTGGGGAGGGAAGAGGGGAGAGGGAGGAGCAGGGGAGACTTTCCCTTAATCCAATACATCTTTCAAAGCGATCCGTTACTTCAGCAATCAAAAAGGAAGATTTTTTTTTAATGCCTTTTTCAAGCATGTTAATGTTCACTGCTGCAGCAAAACAAAACAAAACAAAAACTACCTCTTGTCCTATTTCAAGTATTTAAGAGTAAAAGCTATTGAATGATGATAATCTTCAATTTAGTAGCACAGACAGCACCAGCCTATGATTTTGTTTTCGGAAAACAGTGAGGACATAAATTGTTTGCAAGTCAACATTTCTCAGGTCGTCAGCTTTTACTCTCTGGGACCAAATGAGGGAGCAGAAACCATGGCTGTGGGAATCTGAATGAGAGGATCTGGAGGCATGAAGATAAGAAAAAGGTGCTTCCACTAAGGGCATGAGAACTACACAGTATTCATGCCAGCAAGGGGTACCTGGAGTGGGAGCAAAGGTTCAGCTGGGTGTCCAGGGGTCTCACGCGCAGAATAAAGGCTGGGTCCATTTCCATCCAGTGCATAACCACAGCTGCAGCCGGAAGGAGAGTAACAGCCGTGCTGCTGCTCGTACCAGTTGCCAAAGGGGTAACCCTGGTAGGGCTGGAAGTCTGGCTTCACTCTATGGACAGAGGGGAGAGGACCGGAAACACACCATCACCCAATCAGGCAGAATCATTCAAACCCCGAGGACTCTCTCTTCTTTCCCAGACCTTACAGGTAAGGACGATTTCTGCTTTCACTGTTTTAAGAACACCTACTTTCAAAGCAATAGTTTGTAAATTGCTGAAGATTGTATACGAAATAGAACAGTATAGGCCTTCATTTTTGTTCAGAGTAGGAAAAATCAGCTCACCTTTGCCAGTACCAATAATAATTATTTTGTGGAGCTAGACCAAAACCTGCAAAACGCTCCTGTCCAGCCATTACCCAGACATAAATCGAGGCCAGGAATCCAGAGTTTTTACTCCCGCATCGCAAATTCCAGCTCCTGGTGTAAACTCTCTCAACCCAACAAATAACTCTGACAGCAGCCCACAGAGATAGCAATTATCTTCAGTGGCAATTCCTGGCAGGTGATTAATTCCATGACTTTCGTGACAGTGTGGGTTAAGGAGTGGGTGGGGCAGGAGTGCACTGGGGTCACCTGTGGGAGCTCCTGCAACAAGTCTGCAAGGAGCTGCCAGTCCCCTCCCCCAGTGATCAGGCCTGGGGAAGCCAGCCAGAAGGGCGAGGGTATGGGGGAGAGGGTGACAGAGAGGGAGTGTGCTAATAGGTAAGAAAAGCACTTTTAATCTTTAAAACCTTAAGACAAATATTGCAGTTTGATTCCCTCCTCAACTCAGTTATCTGCAAAGAATAACTATTGGAACTAGCATCGAGTGGACTTCTTTTTTTTTAACATCCCCTGCAGGTTGAAATCATTATCTCAATCCCCCCCCCACACACACACACCCTTACCTTAATTTAAGTGCAGGAAAAAATTTTAAAGAAGTATTTCTGTGGTTCAATATATTTTTTTAAAAGCATGATAAAGCAGGGCTTCCTAAACATGAGTGCACATTCAGATTACCCGAGTGTGTTTAAAATGTGGGTTCAGATTCCAGAGATTTGGCATGGAGCCTCACATTCTGCCTTTCTAGCCAGCTCCCATGCACTTTAAGAAGCAAGGCTACACAAAGTGTCAACATTTAAGAAGATAGCTTTTGAGTCTAAACAGGGGCCCTTAGGGTTTGGCCATTTCCCTGTAGCTTGTTAATACCCGTCCCACTGTTACCTCACTATTCCACTATTCAAGTGCTTAATGTATTCTATAGTCACTTGTGATGTGAAAAATAATAATCATGATGAATTCAGATCAGTCATTCACCCAGCATTTACTGAGCACCTACAATACGCAAGGCAGGTGCCTGGCGTTGGTGAGACAGTGGGGCTTATACTCAGCAGATTTCCCTGTGTCTTCAAGGGAGGTGTTGGTCAGCAGCTGTGCACACCTTGCTTCGTGCCACCCAATGTCCAGTTTCCTTTCCTTGCTTAATAACAGAGCCCTGATTTTATTTGCAGGGGGGTGGCCACAGGTCCTGCTAAAAGTCTGCATTTCCTGGTTCCCTCTTTGCAGGTAGATGTGGCCAGGTGGCCAAAGTGTGGCTAATCCGGTGTAAACAGAGTGGTTATAAGAGGATGGAGGAAGGCTCTGTGGGCAGAGGGAGATTGCTCAGCTGGAAGCAGGCCTTTTTGGACTTCCCCTGTCCAGGCCTAGTGCTAAGATTACAGATACGACTGTTGGAGCCAAAATAACTCAGCACCTCTCTCGGCCCATGAGGTGATGTCGAGGAGGAAGTCACGCACCCAAGTACAGGAGCTAAAGGAAGAACAGATCTGGATCCCTGAGGACCACAGACTTCCTGTTCCAGCACTAGACTAAGCTACCTGCCTTCCACTTAAGAAATGTGTCTTGTTTAAGCCACTGTTGTTTTAAGTGATAGGGAGTTAAAAACAATTCTTAGCTACTATAGCAGCTTAGAAATCAAATGCAACATATCAGTTAAGGATTCTTTAGTGAAAACTTTTAATATTGTTATTTTTTGTCTCTTCTTTAAGGACTGATTTTTTTTTATAAAAAGGTCAGAATTTTGGCTATGAATGGGTGAGAGATGGAGCTGCATTTGGAAAGGAATGTGGGAGGTGAACATTCATGATAAGATGGTAAGGAGGCTGAGGGAGGGAGAGGCCACTGTGACACCTTGAACCCACCCAGGACAATGGCCAGGGCTGGGGCACCCAAGACCATGAGCAAGGCTCCAGAGATGAAGATGGACATCCAAGCGTTTTGCAGATGACGGTGAGAAGAAGAGGTCACAAATATTGCTTTGCCCTCTAACAGCCACAAATGCAAACTTCTCAGGGTTCACCTGGATCAGTCCCATGAAGCAGGTGCAGTGAATTTCTACCAGGCCAGTGTCCAGGGGAAGTAGCCCACTCTCTCTGTTTCCCTGAGCTCTGCCTGCAGAGGAGACTGAAGTCCTCTGGGAATAGAGCACCTGCAAGCTCTGTAGTCTCCAAATTTAACAGCCTTGCTACCTGTCACACTGTGGAATATTAGACTCACATGATATTGCTAACAGGGCCAGTTTATCTCCACTCTATCCTGCTTTCAGCCACCTAGCACCGCCCTCCCTCCCCAAAAAACAAAAACTGGCTCTTTTTTCTTTAGCAAACCAAAGCCAGGCACTCAATAAATATTTGTTGAATGAATGAATAAATCACTGCATGAATCAAGCGTAAAAAGCTTTTCTATCAATAATTTAAAGGCAACACTGAATATCCTGTTGTTCTCTGGTGTTAATGAACCCTGAACAGTGGGCTGTTTCTTGGCAACTGCAGTTTTCACAAGCATGAGACTGAATGAATGGCTTTTTACATCCTGTGTTTGGAGAGAGAACAGGAGGTTCTGCAGGAAGTGTGCTCCGTTTGAATCCAGCTGAGCAGGTAGAGAATATTGTGTTGTGTGTTTTTCTTTAGACAATGAAAAAGCACTTCTCTTCTTGGTTCAAGAGGAGGTTTGAGCCCAAGGACACGTAAAAAGCCACACCGCGGCGTCTGTCGCTACTTGGCTATGTGGTTTTGAAAGAGTTCCTTTTCTGGACCTACTTCAGCACTGATAACCGCAGACCGGATGAGTGTATTTTAGACTTTGAGGTACCAATATTTTTTGAAAAAGTAATGAAACTGTATCAGTGCTTTCCTTCATAAATGTACATGCACAATTTTGCATACGATTTCAGGGATTCACAGCCCCAAAAGCTTATCCATGAACTCCCCCAGATTTGGAACACCTGGACTAGATGCTGTAAGGTCTTCTGAGCTCTCTGATTGACTCTACTGATTTGTCACATAAAGAAACAAAAAGTAGACCGCTCTAAGTTATGTTTATGTTGCTTGCACTATGGTTTTCATTTTTGAACCAACTGTATTCTAAAAGATTCCTGGCTGGAGCAAAAGACTTTTTTAAGCCACAAGGTTTTCTCTAAAATGTGACAGATGTTTAAGCAGGTAAATGTGTGACAATCTGGTAATAGATGCTGAGTATGGTAATTATCCTGATAGAGTGACATATTAAAATTAATTTCAAATCAGTGTTATTTCTTCTCAAACAGCAGTTGAGATTTCCCTGGGGTAATGAGGCAGGGCCCCAGGGGGATTTCAGAAGCACCAGAACTACATAAAGCATGTGATTTTGAAACAGGTTTACTCAAAGGTTTTTTTTTTTTTTCTTGTTGGATGAGAGAATATTACTTCCCATTAAAATAAAGCTATGTCATGGAATAAAGTGTAAAAAGTCACATATTTAAAGATAAGATATAAGACTTCAAAGAAATGTCCAGCTTACTTATTCTCTGTCCCAAGCCCAGGGGAAACCCTCTCCAGCAATTCAGTCCTCTGACGTCAGGAAAATAAATAGAATAACTTGTAACTTTGTGTACCATAGTAAAGATAACCAGCACAACGTGAAGGAATTACAGGTATGCCTCATTTTATTGCACTTCCCTTTACTGTGCTTTACAGACACTGCATCTCTTCTCATTGAAGTATAGTTGACTTACAATGTTGTTAGTTTCAGATGTACAGCAAAGTGATTCAGTTACACATATATATGTATACATTCTTTTTAAGATTCTTTTCCATTATGGGTTATTACAAGATATTAAATATAGTTCTCTGTGCTATACAGTAGAAACTTGTTTATCTATTCCGTATATAGTAGTGTATATGTTAATCCCAAACTCCTAATTTATCCCTCCCCTCCCTTTGCCCTTTGGTAACCATACTTTGTTTTCTATGTCTGTGAGTCTATTTCTGGTTTGTAAATAAGTTCGTTTGTATCATGTTTTTTTAGATTCCACATATAATTGATATCATATGATGTCTTTCTCCGACTTACTTTACTTAGTCTGATCATCTCCAGGTCCATCCATGTTGCTGCAAATGGCATTATTTCATTCTTTTTAACAGCTGAGTAGTATTCCATTGAATGTATATATGTGTGTGTATATATAGTGTATGTATGTATGTGTGTGTGTATATATATATATATATATATATATACACACACACACATGTACACACACACTATTTCTTTATCCAGTCATCTGTTGATGGACATTAGGTTGCTTTCATGTTTTGGCTATTGTAAATAGTGCTGCTGTGAACATTGGGGTGCATGTATCTTTTTGAATTAGAGTTTTCTCTGGATATATTCCCGTAGCTATTTTTACAGATACTGCATTTTTCACAAACTGAAGGTTTGTGGCAACCCTGCACAGAGCAGTTCTATTGGCACCATTTTTCCAACACCATTTGATCCTTTTGTCTCTCTCACATTTTGGTGATTCTTGCAATATTTCAAACTTGTTTATTATTATTCTATTTGTTATGGTGATCAGTGATCTTTGATGTTACCACTAGGACTGGCTGAAGCCTCAGATGATGGTTAGCATTTTTTATCAATAAAGTATTTTTTAAATTAAGATATGTACATTGGGGATTTTGGAGGGGGACATAATGCTATCGCACACTTAACAGACTACAGTATGGCGTAAACATAACTTTTATATGCACTGGGAAACCAAAAAATTCGTGTGACTTTATTACAGTGGTCTGGAACCAAACCTGCAATATCTTGGGTGTGTGCTACAGTATGCTATATTGTGAAACAGCTAACACAGTTTCCAAGAAACTGACAATGAGTTGGACTTCAGCATTTCAGTGCCTGAGGAAGGCTTACACATGGAATCGCCAAAGTGTGCAGAAGGCATGGCCTCCCTTGCACTGCAGTGACAATCAAAGCAACCAAAATGAAAGCATTTCTACAAGATCCAAACCAGCATCAATTAAAACAAACCTGCAATATGAACCTATAGAGGATTCAGAACACCAGTGAACAAATGTCTTCAGAGACAAAAAGGTCTAGGCACCACAGTGAGACAGGAGGGGAGGGGGCAGGGCACAACCATTAAAAGGATGACACCACAATTATTACCAAAATGGTGGAAGATTCAACTCCAACAGAACTTGAGCTTCAATATATGCTTATTGAAATATAATAGCATGCTAAATGGTACTCGAACAGGTGCCATGACAGTTTCAAGACTAACCATAAACGGTCAAAAAGTGGATGATGGCCCAATTCCTGGGAATCCCAGCCTTTTCCCCAAAGTAGTTGGAATAATCCTCTCACTTGTTGGCATGTGAAGTTACCAATCCCATAAAAACTAATAACCCCCACACCTCAGATCCGATCTCATTTTTCCTAGCTGACCCCATGCACTGAGGCCACTGCTCTCCCTTCTGAGAAAGATGGTCTGCATTCCGCCCAAAGAATGTGTACCCTAGGTCTTAGCCTTTCTCTTTCCTTTTGAGACCACCCGCACTGCCTATGGAGTGTGTGCCTACTTTTACTTTAACCAACTCCTCCACCCCTGTGCCTCTTGGCCTCTCTGGCCTTCTGAGATGCCTGCACTGCCTATGGAGTGTGCATCTCTCTGAATAAACCTTTCACTCAATGATGACTTACTCTTTTTTGTTTCCTGCATGAAGCCAAGGACCCTCACTTGGCAGGGTGCATCCCAGAGACTCACCTGGGACCTGGGAGGTGGCTATCCTCTTGCGCCCCATTTTCCTGCATCAACAGGATTGTATTACAACCCCAATGTGGGGGTTGAAGGGTCAACAGCAACTGTATGCTTCAACTTCTATCCATCACATCCACCTGCTAGGTCATTTATATGAGAACAATTTTACACTCCAAGATTTACTCTGTTGGAAGTCTGTGTGAAGCTGTGCTTTCTAACACATCTCTAAATCTCCACATCTCAAGAAAATTTTAACTATTAATTAAGATTACTTTCGCTTTTAACATTTAACTTTGCACGGAAGCTGAGGAGGTGGTGAGACGAAATGAACGAGATTTCCTCCTGGAACCTCATCAAGGATGACTGAGCCCTTCTTCCCCAAGTAGTGTCTTTACTCCCCTCAAGTAAAGAGTCCTCCTCCCTCCCCAGGATGTGCTGACCAGTATGTCCCCAGAGTTCGACAAGCCACAACCAAGCTGGAAGGAAAGGTGTGCAGGACGGTATTATTCGGCCGGGACGGGAACGAGGAAATCGGAGTGCTCTACTAACGGCGAACCCTAAATTCCACCCCTCCTTGCCCTGTTGAAGAAAATGTGAGCAAGAAAGGTTCACGCCACGGTTTCCCACGCAACAAGAAGACCTAACTGCTGCCCTCTGTACTAAAAACCCCCAAACACAGGGCTCCACATCGACCAATTGCACCGCACACCGCCTCCCCGCCTACCGCCCAGACCGGAAGCTCCTCCGTCCCGTCTGTAGACGCCCCGGAAACGAGGGGCTTCCACAGAGGATGTCCCGCCCACTCGCCTCAGAAGGGCCAAGCTCAAGGCTTCCTAGAATATGCCTGCTAGGCCCCAATTTTTTTCTTCCTTGAAATGAGAACTTCATCGTGTGATGTCCTTCCGTTTTCTCCTCTTGGAAATTCCGCGTCATCTTCGAGCCCTGAGCCCCTTCCCACGGGTTCAGGCACTTAAAAGGCAGCCCCGCAGTCTTGACGTCAATTTGAGCGCCGACACAGGAAGGACCCTTCTCCCTCCGGCGTCCGCGTTCGTCACTGTCCGCTGCGCCGAGCCCGGCTTGCTGAGGAGGCACGTGCGCTGCTGGATGGAGCTGGTGGCTGGTTGCTACGAGCAAGTCCTGTTTGGGTTCGCTGTGCACCCGGAGCCCAAGGCGAGCGGCGACCACGAGGTGAGACCTTGCGCGCGGAGGGACCGCCGGGGCTGGGGCAGGCCGACGCCAGGCCTGGTTCCCACACGGCGGAGGTAAACACAGTACCTCAGGTGAACACACTGATCTCTTAGGGATTCACTGATGAATGAAACCCAGGAGACTTAAAATATACGTTAGCCTTTTAAAACATGGAGAAGGCGTTTCATAAGACAACGTGATGTCTATCTTTTGTAGTAAATATTTTGACTACAGTGCACGAAGGAAGCTGGCGTTTCTGCATACAGGCCACTGAGCTGTAGATTATTAATGTAAGGGTCGCTCCTATGAGTTGACATGTTGAGGTGTTCAGGATTTAATGAAAGAATAGTTACTTCTTTCATTGAGTTCCTGTCCTGGGATTTTACAAAATATTGGAGCTGGATCTGGATAAATCCCTCATTGATAAAGTGACACTATTTCATTATTGGACCCCTGTGATGGGGCCACTGCTTGCAGTGAAGGTGCAAAGAAGCCAAAGGTGTGGATCCCGCACTGGAGAGCTTCCCAACATGAGGAGAAAATGAGGGAGGCAAATACATGGAGAAAAACTACAGCAAAATATAGATACTTTACTAGGTGTATGAATTAAAAGATTAAGTAAATTGACAGTAGTCAAACAGGTAGTTAGGACATAGCAAGAACTAGAAATAAGATTTCCCAACTTTTAGACCAGTACTGTTTTTTTCCCTAAGCAATCCTAGGTATTTCCTATAAACCTGTTTCATTGAGTATGTCTTTACGAAGAAGTTGAGCTGTCAGTCATGAATTAACCAGAAAATTAGAAGTACATGTCTTGACCAATTGGTTTTATTTATTTTGTTTTTTACTCTGGTTATTAATCTGCCTTTGGCTGAAAGGTAATGTTACCGAACACAAGTCCATGTGCCTGACACAGTGAGGCCAAAAAATACCAAAACGTTGGAGTTTGGAGCAGAAAAAACTTTATTACTGGGCCAAGCCAGGAGAATGGGTGGCTCATGCCCCAAAAAACCCCCCAAGCTCCCGGAGGGGTTTCAGCTGAGCATTTTTAAAGGCCAACTGAGGGAGGGGCGTCCCAGGCTCTGTGATCAGTTGTGTACAATTCTCTGGTTGAAGGTGATCAATCTTTAGGTGCCAAAAAGTCTGGGGCTAAGTGCTCCTGGTCGTTGAATAGTTAATTTCTTCCATTTGGTGGTTTTTAGCATCTGAAAAACTCCAGAAATATGCGTGAGATACTGTTATCTGGGTACTTCAGAGAGGAGCTACAAGCAGAGGATATAGGAGAGGGGTCTGTCTGGGGAAGGCCCCACTGGGTCCTGCTCCATTATGTGGCACGCTGAATACTTAAAGGTGATGCTGCTGATTGCACTCTTTGTAATAATGTTACTTTCCACATCCAGACACATAGGATCCCTCACAGCAACCCTCCAAGGCAGATACAGTTATCCTCATTTTACGGATGGGGAACAGGAAGTTTACTAGGTTAAGTGACTTGCGCAAGGCAACAGAGCTAATAACTGGCAGACCTGGGACCCAAATCCTCAGTTGTCCATGACACTTGAAGCTCTTGACTGTTACCTGGTACTGCTTCTAAACATTGTCAGGCAATAATAGCCCATATAACCAACATTCCTTCTGTGACACACTAAAGCAGAGATTAATCCTTGATTTATGGCCATAGCAGCTCCTCAGGAGTGTTGCGCCTTTGCTCAGAAGAGGTCCCCTCAATCCTTATTGACGGAAGGACTGCCTGTTGCTGTCGTTTTACTCAAAATCACGTGTCAGCAAAAGTGGTGCTCTGAGACCTCATCCTTGGTCATTCTCTAGGGTTTATGTAGGTACTAATGCAGACCCACTTTCATCCTGTTTATTTTTTGTAAGCCTTGTCATTATACTTATCGCTGTGTGACATCATGTTTGTCTTGTCTTTCTCTCCCCCAGGAATGGCAGCTCCTTTAGAATAAGGACTTTTGTTCCTTTCATTCACTGCTCTATATCAACTGCCTAAAATGATGCCAAACACATAGTAGTCATTAAGTATTTGAGTGAATAAATTCAAATCAAAATTTGACCATTTCAGTGAACAAATGGTATGGAAGTCTCACATATAAGTAAATATATTAAGGAGTTAAGGGCTTAGATGGGACCTTAAAGTCCCTGAGTCCCATTTTCCTAATGTTTTTGGAGTCGTGATACTCAGCGTTGCCTTCCCATCTCCTGGCTTTAGCTTCCTTTTTCAGTTCTCAGATGGTCTGTTCATGTGAATCTACCTATCATTGCATAACTTTTTCTCCGTTTGTGGGAACCGTTGGTAGTTTTCATGGGTCGTGAAACCACTTATCTCTTTCTGGAGAATTATGACATGATGGTGCCTGGCACTGAGTGTTCGTTTTACTCTTCAGCAGAAATGGACTCCTGTGGCCGACTTCACTCACCACGCCCACACTGCCTCCTTGTCAGCCGTGGCTGTAAATAGCCGTTTTGTAGTCACTGGGAGCAAAGATGAAACAATTCACATTTATGACATGAAGAAGAAAATAGACCACGGGGCTCTAGTGCATCACAATGGTAAGGAAATTGTCTCCTTTAAGGTAATAATGTTGAGGTATGGTATTGTGACTTTACAGTTTGACTTCAGTTGAACAATTTATTGGGTCTGTTATGTAACAGATTCTATGCCAGGACATACACAAATGAAAAACATGTGGTTCTTTGTCCTGAAGTCATCCACAGTCTGTCTTGGTAGACCAGGGAGGCACTTAGTCTAGAGGGGGAGGAGGAGGTGGTACATCCTGGTTTGTTTCCCAGATTAACTCATTAGTTTTGTTTGACTTCTGCTCAAACAAGCCTCGCCAGCCATCTCAGTTTATGATTATGGGGATGTAAAGCGAGAAAGAAAGGTAATTCGTTCAAATCTATATCTACAGCTAGGGAAACTCTGCTGAAAATATTTGCATAGACTTGAAACTTGTGTCCTTATATGAAAAAAATTAATTTCTTCACAGAAGACTTAAAGGAATATTTCAGTAATTATTAAGACATTGGCTGTTTTACTTCCTGCAGCATAGCCTTCAAATGAGAAATGGAGTTTGCACTCAAAGATGAATGTATGAGTTTTGCCTCTCTTGGTTCTTCCACAGGCACAATAACTTGCTTGAAATTCTATGGCAACAGGCACTTAATCAGCGGGGCAGAGGACGGACTCATTTGTGTCTGGGATGCAAAGAAGTGGGAGTGTCTGAAGTCCATCAAAGCTCACAAGTGAGTCCAGCCTTCCCCACTGGTGGTTGCCAGGTGCCAGTGGAGTTGAGGGCTAACTGTCGGTTTCCTTTTAGAGGACATGTGACCTCCCTTTCCATTCACCCATCTGGCAAGTTGGCCCTGTCTGTGGGAACAGATAAGACATTGAGGTAAGTTATTAAGGCCCAAGAGCACCTTCATCAACTTGTGGTCTCTGTTTTCCAAATACAGCAAGAACCCACCACTGGGGTGTCTTTTACCACAGAAACTAGGTACCATTTCTGTATCACCTCACATTGTCAGCATTTGAAGAGATTTTGACACAAGGGAAAGGTTGAAAGCTAGTGAACCTTTTCATAATGGAAAGAAAAAGAATGACAAGCTCTAACCTCAGACACGCACATTACATTGCAGCCGTAAGCCTTGATGTAGAGTGTGGTCCTAAAAAAAGTATTTTAGGAGTGAAACCTTTTGAAAACATAATGGATTCAGCTTAGGAAAGGGCTGTGGGAACAGAGGGACTTTTACCCTTGCTTGATAGTAAGGATTTCTGGTGTTGCCGTAAGAAAGTAGGCAGTTCTTCTAAATGGCCAAGTAGTACATTTTCACAAGTCTTCGTTAAGCTCACCGCTACACCTAGTCAGTGATTGTGCCGTAAATGAGCTTCCTGTTTTGCAGAACATGGAATCTTGTGGAAGGAAGATCAGCGTTCATAAAAAACATAAAACAAAGTGAGTGTTTTTGTTTGGAATGTTCTTGATAACCTCATGGAATGTTAGTGTTTACACACGTGTTCTTGTGCGCATGCATGTGTCTGTTTATTCCCTGCACAGTGGTGGTGCCCCTCGGAGAGCAAATACTTTCTTTTCCTTCTTTAGATTAGGATCCCCATATGACCTTAATGATTCTTTGAACTAGTTCATTGTCTAAAATTTAACTCACAAAATACCATGAGTTTGTTGTGGAGATTAAATGGGATAATGGCTGTGAAATGCACAGTGTAAATATTTGCTATTTTTATTATTACCCTGATCAATTTATTTTTTATTTATGAAATACAGCAGCTTTGTTCTTCTGACTTACAGATGCTCACATAGTAGAGTGGTCCCCAAGAGGAGAGAGATACGTAGTTGTCATACTGAACAAAATAGACGTCTATCAGCTTGACACTGCATCTGTTAGTGGCACCATCACAAATGGAAAGAGAATATCTTCTGTCACGTTCCTTTCAGTAAGTGATCAGAAATCAGCGAGGGGAGTTAGTGTGTGTGGTGACGGCTGGGATTGTAGATGACATTCTGGGTCTTACTCTTTTTCCTTCCCAGGAGTCTGTCCTTGCCGTGGCTGGAGATGAAGAAGTTGTAAGGGTTTTTGACTGTGATTCACTAGTGTGCCTCTCTGAATTTAAAGCTCATGAAAACAGGTACTTTTTTCTCACTAATCTCTGTGTGTGTGGGTAGAGTCTCAGTAAGTGTTATAAATAGCTTCATAAAGTGGGGTGTGTGTTTTTTATGAACAGTTGCAGAGAGAGTCAGACACATCTACATAGATAAGACTTCTGGAGCCTCAAAAGATAGTGGAAATGATGTCATCTTGGCCTGAGTAGTGCCAAAGTGGTGAAGTTGTCATCAGGACTAGTCACTTGCACAAGAGATTTAATTTTCCAACAGTATCATTAGACCTGAGGCTTCAGATCAACCCTGTTTGAACAGGGGACAAACGAACATCATGAGCTCTGCCCCCACCCTTCCTGTCCTTCCACTTTTCCCTTCTTGTCCACTTCAGCCCCTTTCTGCACTACCTGTTTTTCCTGCTGGGGAAATAAATGACACTTGGCCCTGTCTGGGGCCAGTCTCTGTTAACCTGTTACTGCTCACTGCATCTCTGTGGGTAGACATGAGTCTCAGAGTAAACGATTAAGTCACTTGACAGAGATGACCCACCTCTTAGGTGTCGGAGCTGGGAGCCAGCCCGCTTCTGTCTGACTCTGCCCCTGCTTCTTCCTCTGTAATTCTGAAAAAGGTGATCATGTACACTTATACCTTAATGTGTTTTGTTTGCATGTTCTTTTATGTTTCAAGTAACTCGTAGTTTTTATTTTCTAAATAATAGTTAAGCTTTTAAGAAATCTCTTTGTAAATACTCAGAATATTGCAATCAGTATACAGGCCCTGGTTTTCCTCTGTATTGGGAAGTGAGCATAGAGTATGGCCTTCTTCAAGGCTATATAGCACTTGTGATATTTGACCATTCATTCATTCATTCATTCATTCACTTAACAAGTAATCACTGAGCATTCTTTAGGAGATGCTGCACTAGGTATTCAGTGATGAACCTGAGAGACAAGAGCTTGTACTCTCCTGGCTCTTATATTGCAGTGGGGCAACAGACATAAGATAAGTAAGCAGATAATTATAACAGGAAGGAAATAGGTATTATGATATAAGAATAATGGGTAACTTACTTAGATAGGGTGATTGGGGAAGGAGGAGTGAGACCTTAGGGATAAATGAGCCATTTCTACAGAGAGGAGAGAACTGTAGGCACAGTGGCCCTGGGGGAGGAAAGAGCTTGGTGTGTTTTAAGCAGCTCCTAGTTTTGTAGAATTTTAAACCTGGAGTAACGATTTGATTTACATTTTAAAAAATTGTTGGGGGACAAAAATGGAAGCGGAGAGGCTAATTAGTCTGCTCCATAATCCAGAAGAAAAATGACAGTAGCTTAGATCAGACTGGAGGTGGGAGAAATGGATGCAAAGGAGGCCCTGGGTCATCCCTGTTGTCTTTTCTCTCTGTGCTGACTTTGTAGTTTCTTGAGGCAAGGGGCTTTAAGTATCTTTGTTTCCTCTGTGATAACCTGATTATTTATAGTTATCCATCGTCATCTTTGGAACTTTTTCTTAACGTATGGTTGTCAGGTAATTTTACCTTGGAATTTAGACCCTGAAGTGACTTACCTACTCATGGGACTGGAAGGCATGTGGTATTTTAGGCATCACTTGTTAAGCAGTTTGGAAACACTGAAGCATTGAAAAATCCAAGAGACTGTGGACATAGTGTTTCTGGCAGTATCATACCATCTGGAAGAAAGGATCTTTTACGGTGTTACTATTTCTGTTCTAGGGTAAAAGACCTATTCAGTTTTGAGACTCCAGAGCATCATGTTATTGTTACAGCATCGAGTGATGGTTTCATCAAAATGTGGAAGCTTCACGAGGATAAGGTCAGTGTCTTAGCACAGTGTAAATACACCGAATGCAGGTCTTACTGTTGGTATCACTGAGTTAAATGAGGTGGAATTCTCCTTGAAGGTCATAAGACATAGATCTTCAAACTTTTAAAATCTCTTCCAGGCATGATTGATATTCGTGGTTTTGAAGTTAGGGTTCCGCAGCCCTGCCTCGGGTTGGCAGGACCCAAGAACTCCTGCTCTTTCAATCCGAGAAGCGCTAGTTTCTTCTCTTTTATATATATCAATGTTCTCTGTCAGATTTTGTTGCATAAAAATACTGCCATTACTAGAAAAAAAAATGGAGGAATTTTTGATCAATTGCAGAAGCAACAGTAGTTTTGAACGAGGTAACTGGAAGGTTAAATTCCCTTTGTCGTCTTCCCCATGGAGACTTGGTTGTTTATTCTTCATCCTCTTATAGACACGTTCTGTGAAAGTGCTTTGTTGAGTATCTACTTTGTGCAGGGTTCTTTGTTAAAACCTACAAATGAACAAGATAAAATGGTCCGTTTCCTTATCGGAGTAGTTCTTAGAAGTTGTCCCTTGTGAAGGACAGAATCAAATGAATCATGAATCCAAATAAAGGATTTTTTTCTAAACAGTATATTTTGTACTCAGGAAAGTACAGTGTAAGTTTTAAGTTAAGGTAACTTGCTTATGGAAAAATGAAAGTAACGATTTAAAATTCTCCTGTGTTAGTTGTTATAGTTGTTACCAGTTTTCTTTCTTATGTTTTAAAAGGTCTCCCCATGTTTACTCTGTGAAGTAAACACTAATGCCAGGTTGACTTGTCTTGGAGTGTGGCTAGACAGAGCGACAGACACGAGAGAAAGCCCGCCTCCAGATGCAGAGACTCCTCCTGGTAAATGAAATTGATCGTTTAAAAAAACTAAATAATCTGTTATCTCTTGAATTGTTGAAGTGGAGGAGAACCAGATAACTTCACTTTGTCGTCAGTTTGTGCTACTTCAAAGGGAAAAATAGTCTTTAAATGCACTGTCTCTTGTGTTTTAGTAAGTAAAGAAGAACCGTCCAAAAGCAACAAAAAGGAATCTGGTGACGAGGTGCAGGAGGGAGAGCGGCAGTCAAAACCTGGCACGAAGAAATGTGGTTCAACTGGTAATGGTGACAAGCCAGCAAAAGGAAACAGCCTGGTGTCAGCCAAGAAGAGGAAAATGGTAGAAATGTTGGGAAAAAAAGGAAACAGCCTGGTGACAGCCAAGAAGAGGAAAATGGTAGAAATGTTGGAAAAAAAGAAGAGAAAAAAGAAGAAAATGTGAACAATGCAAAGAAAAAAGGAGAAAATATGGACAGTGCAGTGAATCCCAGACTTCTCCTTAGAGAAGAATTTTTCAAAATGTACTTTTTTTCCTAAGTAAAGGCTAAGTAATTTCTTCTTTTGAAGAAATATATACAGCTTAAAAATCACTTTCAGGTTTTTTTTTAAACAGTGGTAAAACTTTTTGATAGGCTGTATGTTACTATATTATTACGGTGATATATAGTATGTTAATATGTAGTATATAATTTTTACTGTTGTGTAAAGCAAAGGTCTTTCTCAAAATATTACAGCTTAATATAATACAAAATCTTGAACACATTTCTTTACCAGAAGTGGATAAGCACTCTGGGAAGAACTAGCAGGACAAGCCTACAGATAGTCAGA
Source organism: Camelus bactrianus (assembly GCF_048773025.1). Classification (NCBI taxonomy): domain Eukaryota; kingdom Metazoa; phylum Chordata; class Mammalia; order Artiodactyla; family Camelidae; genus Camelus; species Camelus bactrianus. Next base: position 6,623,615 of record NC_133558.1, read on the forward strand.
CATATTCAGAAGATTTTATGAGACCAATTTCTTGCCTCTTCTCATGTCTAGAAAAGCACTAAAATCATTAATGGAGACCCCTACTCCTCATGAGTAGGAGCAGCCTTCTGCCAAAATGCTTGTGCGCACTGTGCTCCTTCACCAAGACCACATATATCTTGGAGCACTTCCTCAGAGCTGTCTGAAAGGCTATCCTGGGCTGCCCCATTTTGCCCCAAGTGAAACTACCTCACAACTCTCACGTTGTGCATTTTTTTCCCCTAGTCAATAATGTGCTGCAATTTGCTTTTTCACTCAAAGATTCTATGTATTAGATCTATTCTTGTTGATATTTGTAGAGGATGAAAAAGGGAAGTCAAGGATGACACCCATCTTGTGGTGGTATAGCAACTGAGTGAATGATTGTGTGGGAAACAGATCTGGAGTGGGAGTGGAGATGATGTGTGGGCAGGGGGCACCACAGAGGTAGATGGAGATTTAATTCACCCCCTGTCCCCTCTAAGATGCTTTTCTAGTAGCCTCACTCCCTAAAACAAACACCAGAAGAAGCCGCATTGTCTAGTCTGTGGCCACCATACCGTCTGCAGGGAGAAAGTCCCTTTTCCATAGCAGCAAACGTAACAAATGCAAGTTCATGTGCAGGTGGTGCAGAGAGGCTGAACAAACTGAAATGTGGGAGTTTGGGGCAGAGAAAGGTTAATCACAGGGCCAAACAAGGAGAACGGGGGCTCCTGCCCACAAAACCCCAACTCCCTGAAGAGTTCGAGCAAAGCATTTTTAAAGGCTAGGTGAGCGACTGGAGTCGCAGGGCTTGTGATCAGCCCTGTTCAGGCAATGGGGTGGTTAACATCAATCCTTAGGCACCAGTAGGTCTGGGTGCTTATGGTTATCAAGTAAATTTTTTTGGTGGTTTCAGCATCTGTAAAACAACACTGGAAGTGTGCACCAGGGACTATTACCCTGGTACTTAGGAAAGGAGTAAAAGTAGAAGATACAGGGGAGGTGGTCTACCCTAGTAAAGCCCCATAGGGTCCTTCCTGCTCAATTACAAAGCCACCTGATGAGGCTAGAGTGATAGTCCTCTCTGATGGCTTGCATCTGGTAATGGGTCCCCACTCAAGTCTTTCAGAATCCAGCCTGGGACGCCCGTCTAGCGCACTGAAGCCCCTTTCCTCCCTCCCCCAACCCCAGGGCAGGCCTCGCCCAGCTCAAGCCCCTGGCAACCCCAGATTCCAACTCTGAGCTTCCAGCTTCTGGCCTGGCTGGCTCAGAACTGGGACTAGTGCGGGCAACCCTGACCCATGCCCTTCTTGCAGGACACACTTCAGCTACTCCCAGCCCCTGGGATGCGCAAATTCTGGGCTTCCAGCTGCAAGCTCCTCCCAAAGCCCCGCCCCTGGCGCTGAGAGCGAGCGGGGACTCTGGCCCCGCCCCTGGCGCTGAGAGCGCGCCGGGACTCTGTCCCTAGACCCACCCCGCCCCGCCCCGCCCCACGCCCCGCCCCGCCCCTGGCGCGGAGAGCGCGCGGGGACGCTCTAGCCCTGCCCCACGTCTCGCCCCGCCCCCAGGACGCAGAGAAAGCGCCGCGATATTTCCGGCGGGACTGAGACTCCCGCCCCCACGGCTTGTGTGCTTTCCTTGGCCTGTGCAGACCTTCTAGAAGGAGGTTGGTGTGCTTGGGAATTGTTTTTATTTTACACCTGTTTTGACTTTTAGCTGTTATATGAGAGGCTTTGTGGCCGCCTGCTCTTTGTTCCTCTGACCCAGGCGGGGGTTGTGGGCTGCGTGGTAGGTGCCTTTCTCTAGTCGCTCCTTTTCTGCTTTTCTGAGAGGGGGTTGTGCGCCCTGCGGAAACCCTGAGCTCTCGAGGCAAATGCTTAGCGGTGAAGCGGAGACTTGATTCGTTTCCTGGAGATTTTTATTGCTGCATCTCCTTAAGAGTCCCGGTGACTCAATGCTATGTTGAATTAATGACTGTGGTACGGTTCCAAGCCTCCCCCCACTTTTTATAGACACATAGTAACTTAAACAGAAGAAGCATGTATGGCTTTCAAGCTTAGCGTCGTTATAACCAAATGCATTTCTTGAAGAAACCAGGAGTTTCATCCTACTTTGCCAAGGGTGTCGTGTTCCACATAATTATAACTTGGGCTTTTGTATATTTTATCCTCTCTCCTCGCCCCTAGTCAAACAATAACTGTGAGTGATGCAGAATTAAATAATTGAAAGTTTTACAAATGTCTAATATTGAAATAATTCTCTGTGCACGGGCGAAGAGCAGCACCCCTCCCCCCTAGAAAGGGCAATTAAAATACTTGAATTAGGGGAACAGGAGGTATTTACTTTCCGATTTAGTTATAACTTGGTTAGGTGATGAGAAGGTTAGCTGGTTAGCTATAGAGAACTGGTCAGTGAAGTTTCCTGTGGGTCTGTTATATAAGAATTGAGGTTATTACCAAAATGGTTGATATTTGTTTAGCAGTTTGTGCAGAACAGTTTTATATATTATCCCATTCAGTGCCCACAGCAGTCCTGGGACACTTGTATCGTTGTCACCCTCGTGGTAGGTACAGGGACGGGAACTAAAGCTAGAGAGCTTGTCCTTTACTTCTTAGCTCCCAAGGGGTGGAGCTGGAACTTGGACCCACTTTTCTCTGACTGCTAGAGAGCTCTGCGTTCACCACCTCTGATCCAGCCTGTCTTCCACAGGTGCAGGCCTGGTGCAACCTTCTGTCTGGACAGAGTGAAAGGGCACAATGCAGAAGGACTCTGGCCCACTGTAAGTGCACACACAGTGAATGGGGGTGGAACAGCCCGAGCTTCTGAAAACCGGAGTTCCTTTTCTCATCTGCCAAGGGCGCTGAGTCAGGGCTGCCGGGCAGCTTGGGATGTGAGAGGATGGACATGTAGGCTGGGGACCTGGGTTTGAGTCCCAGCTCTGCCACTGACTCTCGGCCAGTCATCTAACCTCTCTGGGATTTATATGCGTTTGTACGGTGATAGGCTTGTTCTGGGATGATGACCTTTTAGATCCCATCCTATGGTTATGTGTTCTGTCTCTTTCTCTCTATTTTTTTCATGGTTGGCACTGATTTCCTAGTGTTTTGTTTTCAGAGTGCCTTTACATTGGATTGGCTTTGGCTATGCAGCACTGGTTGCTTCCGGTGGGATCATTGGCTATGCAAAAGCAGGTATGGTCTGTAGTTACTTAACCTCTTAAAATCTTGTTCCTGGTGAAGAGTGAGTCCCCAGCGTCCCCAGACTGCAGTCTTGTTGGGGTCCAATGTGCTTTAGGCCCTCTATCTTGAGTGCAGGCTTATTATCTGTCCTGTAGCTCCATTTAGTTATCAGGCTGAGCTAAAACAGGCTTCTGGTCCAATTGCTTGTTTTTGCCTCTTTATCTAAAGATGCTGGGCAGGGGTGGTAGTAGATTGTTATTATCATCACCTGCCATACCTCAGCATCAACCCCAGAGCGCCTTCTCTGCTCTTCCAGTAGCAGGAAACTTCTAGTCCTCACATAAGCAGTTCTGAAGTCTCCGCATTAAACCAGGCACGGGTGTGTCAGTGAATATGCCTGTTCCCACCCCAGCACACACACCAGAATACCTACTCTCCAAATCTTTTTTTTTTTTAATGGAGGTGCTGGGGATTGAAACCAGGACCTCCTGCATCCTGAGCACACACTCTGCTACTGAGCTATACCCACCCACCTCCAAATCATTTTTAATTCATTATTTCCCTTTCCTTTGGGGATGTGCCTGAGGTCCTGCCTGTGGGCAGTTCCAGTCCTTGTTAGGTTAAGCAGGCTCGGTGGGGAGCCCTTCTTTTCTCCTTTGGTGTAAGTGCCCTGCTTGTTAGAGGAAAGAGGAACGGTGCGGTATGACCCTGACCTCTCTGGTAAACTAGCAGACTCCCCCAAACGTTTTCCTGCTTGAAGTGAACTGTGCTGAGGGTTCTCTGTGCCATTTTCCTCTGTAGGGAGGGGAAGTCTGGTGGAGTCTGTCAGTGAAATGAGTGTCTGACATTATGACGTGCTGGCGTGTGTTTGCTCTCCCTCCAGGTAGTGTCCCGTCCCTGGTTGCTGGGCTCTTCTTCGGTGGTTTAGCGGGCCTGGGTGCCTATCAGCTGTCTCAGGATCCAAGGAACATTTGGGTTTTCTTAGGTATGTCGGTTTCACTGTCTCCTGGATGCAACTGTGTGTCCAGAATACTCTCCCCAAAGGTCCTGGATTGGTGGGATGTGGCAGGTTCTTCACATTAAGACAGTTTTAGCGCTTCTGCCAAGTCTTAGGGAGGTTTTAAAATTGGTGGGGGCGGGGGGGTGAGGTTTGTGCAGTTTCTTCTTATCTTTTATGTATAGAACATGGAAAGGTTTTCATACATCGTGAGTTTAGATTTACCCAGCAAAGTTAGTGTTACACTTGAATAAGGCAAGCACAGCTCTCTTAACCCTTGTGCTTGACCACTGCAGACATCTGCTTGAGCAGCACTAAGGGATCATGTGTCTGGGTTGGGTTTGCATCAATATTAGCCCTTTAGATGTGAACGAAACATAGAAAATGTAGGCCTTTGCCTTCCCTGGGAACATACCCTGCGGTGTCCCGTGAGCCGCGCGGACAGTGAGGAGTGCGGGAAGGGACGATACTTCTTATCAGGGTGGCCTTTGGTGCATTTTTGCTGTACTCCACCCGTGTGTCAGACACTCTGCTGGGAGTGCGGGCCCCTCTGTCTTCACAAAGCTATGGGATGAGAAGACAGGCAGCTCTGCCCTCCCAGGTGTTGGGGGGACCGGGGCTGTCAGCCGGGGGTGGGGGCTGGGAAGGAGGAGGCGCCCGGCTCCAGGTTCTGCCCAGCAGCTCCCTCATGCCAGCTCCGATGACTCTCACCCCACTATGTTCCCATTTCTGATCCCCCCCTCCACTCCTGAGTGTGACCCCACCTACATAAAAAACAGCCATCAGGTAGGACTCCCTCGTGCTGTCACCCTCCAAGCCTCCGCCGTCCTGCTCTCTCCTCTCCAAGGCCAGTCACTCCACCCAGGCTTTGGGCTCTTCACCTTCTCCAGAGCTTCACACTGTCAGTGATGCTGGCTCTTACTCGGATGCTGCCTTTCGGGTGGATCTCACCCACTGATGCTCAGATGATGCCCATTTCTCACCCATTTAAAAAAAGAAGGACCACTTGCGACCCCACTTCCTTCTCCAGTTACTGCCCTTCTTCCTCTTCAGAAACTTCTAAAAAATCTGTCATGCTCCCCTTCCTCACTTCCTCATCTCTCACATTCTCAACCCACTCCAGCCTCCACTTCTGTCCCCCTAGTCCATGGAAATAACTCTCCCTGAGGCTGCCAGGAACCTGTATTTTTCAAAATTCAGTGTACGTTTTTTAGTCCTCATTTTATTTGGCCTTTTAGCTGTTCTCAGCACAGTGCACCAGTCCATTTTCCCTTCTCGTGGTTTTCCTTTTTTTTTTCGTTCTCTTTTGTCGATTTTTTCGACCCAGTTTCCTTTTTAGCCATTCAATATTGAAGTTCTTAAGGCCTAACTTTTTTAATCTTTATACTCTCTCACTTGGCAATATCGTTGAAACCCAAGCCTTAAGTTACCACTGATACACAGATGACTCACAAATTTCTCTCTCCTCCAAGCTTTACTCATATATGTAGCTGCCTGCTTGAATTGAAATCTTTCAGATGTCAAGGCATCTGCCCGAACCCAGCTTCATGTCCGTACACACGTTCAGCCTTCTGGTGTTCTCCCTCCGTTTGGGTCTCCATTGCTCCCTTCCCCTCCATCTTCACATCTCATTCATCAACAAGTCCTGTCAACACTACCTCCAGCGCCTGGCCCAGCTTGTCCGCCTCTCTGCCTCCAGGGCCACCGCCCACTTCCCAGTTAGCCCTCCCTCTTGCCTGCCTTCCTGAGGAAGCATCTTAGTTGGTATCCCTGCATCTCCACTGGTTTCCCTGCCGTGTGTTCTCCGTGGTACAGCTGCAGTTCTATCAGAATGCAGCTCTGTTCACGTATCCCTCTGTGTGGTATCTTCCAGTGGCTTCGCATGCTCTTAGCGTGAAGACCACAAGGCTTCCTGCAGCCCTCCGGGTTCTGTATGGCGTGGCCCTCTTCCTCGCTCGCCCTCTTGATTTCCGTGCTAACCAGCCTTTTAGTCCCCTCTCACCACAAGGCCCTGTGTATGTCATTCCCTCTGCTTAGAATGTGCTTTTTCCCCCTCGAGCTCATCAGCTGAGAGTCTTCAGATCTCTGTTAAATCTTCACTTTCTCAGCAAATCCTCCCTGAATTGGCTGGATCCCCTATTTATTGTTATTTGTATTGCGTTAATTCTACTTGTAGCACAAATTTTACTTTAAAATTTTTATTTGTGTGATTCTTTCAAGTCTGTCCCATCCAACTTGAAACACTTAGGGCAGAGATCTTTTTTTGATCATGATTGCATTCTGCAGCTGTGCAGTGCTTGGCAGGTGGCAGGTATTTGAATAGAGATTGAGTTGGAAGAGCTTAGGAGCATACAGGGTAAGTAGCATCAGTCAGGAGGAGGGAAACTCCCTGCGGCAAGTCTGAAGAAAACTGAGAAATGTACGGCTGAAGAATAGTAGGAAGTGAGGGTGGAAAGGCAGGCTGGACTGGGACACCAACGGCCTTTATTCCAGTATTGTACTTAGTCCCGGTGACTGTGGGTGGCCATGAAGCGCCCCCCACTAGGGAAGGAGGAGGTATGAGATGGCGTTTGGCCCTTGAAAGACAGACAGGTAGGGGGCTTGGTCAGTTTTTAGGCCTCCCATGTCTAAGATGTAATGATCTTTGGCTCTTTTCATCTCTCCACCAGCTACATCTGGAACCTTGGCTGGCATCATGGGAATGAGATTCTACCACTCTGGAAAGTTTATGCCTGCAGGCTTAATTGCGGGTGCCAGGTACTCTCTGCTCCATTGCTAGTTCTAGTTTAATGCCCAGAATACTTTGTACATTTACTTGTTTCAGTATACCCAGTGCTGAGCATCAACAGAAGTGACCTAATTTATACACAAATAGAAACAGCTGCAGAAACAGCCGATTTAATGTCACAATGAAATAGGTACATTCATTCACTCTGGAAATGGTTTTGCTTTGGAAAGAGATTACTTACCCAGCTTTGATCATGGCAATGATGCTGTCAAGCACAACGTATTATGTTCAGTATAGACCGAGGTCAAGAGCAGTAAACTGGGAGGTTGGAGATCGAACCTTAACCAGCTCTGGGAAGGTGGGGAGGCCTTGGTCTCTCCAGTGCTGGTTTCTTGTCTCTGAATTGTTAGCAGTTAGATTAGGAACCTTACCGCACATGTATGATTTTAAGGCCGCAGTGCGGGTCTGCCCCTCGGCATGTCCTTCCTTTGGTGCCTCCGGGGGTAGAAGTGCATCGGAGCTTGCTCTGCCTTGGCAGCTCCTCACCGTGTTGTTGGGAGGGACCTGCTGAGTCCTGGACGCTTAAAAAATAATATCATGCCTGTGCTGTTCTTCACCTGATTTTTGTTTATGTGTTTCTTTTGAACAGTTTGCTGATGGTCGCCAAACTTGTGTTGGGTAAACCCCATCAGTAGTAGTCATGGCCCAGCTTGGACTTGAAGAATGTTTAAACTTCCACTATTTTTAGTGTCTTAAGATAAATAAGTACAGCATTTTCACTTATTCTGACATTTTACTTAAACAAAAAAAATACTGAACTTTGCAGAGAAAAAAAATCAGTCATTATCGTTATGACGGTAAGAGTTGGACAGAGTATAACATGAGAGCTGCTTGTCATTAGTACCTTCATACAGATTGGTTCTTGTATGGTGGTGATCTCTCTTCTTCCTGTGTCTGTGCATAAAGTCTCTGGGGGTAAAATGTTAGGTATCACCGTTGGGGCCCCTGAAACCTACTCAGAGGAACAGTATGAAAAACATCTCTGAATGAGATTTAGCACATTTGTTCTTTTGCTCATCTTAGGGCCACAGACCTACTTTGAAATTATGTTAAATGAAATCAATGAAAATAAATTTTACTGTAAGTAATATTTTCTATGGTGTCTTCGTTGCCAGGGCTGTCTAGAACATAGAATGAGATGTGAATAGCAAGAAGGGATAAGAACATGAAAGTGTTTCTGTTAACATTTTATTTAGGAATTACCCATTTTGAATAATTAAAAGACCAAGGGAAGTAAAGTTATTTACAATTTAATTATACATGGCATTGAGGTTTGGATTTCTAAGATTAGGGCTGTATAACCAAAAAGAGAAAAAAAAGAAAAAATGAAATTGTGGTTAATCTATAAATGTGAAACCTAAAAGGGCCTTTCTGGAGCTTGAATTACCTAGGTTGGTCTCTGCATTGGACACGTTAACTAGATACTGACACATTTTCACTTCACTTTGGTTTCTTTCAGCATTGAGAGTTAAGTCATTCTGGTACCACTTAACTTCAGTTTTCCTCTCTTTAAAGAAAAGGGGTATTTGCTTCTTACCCTGACTGATACTGATTGGATATAGACGGTATGATTCAGACAGTTACTAATCAATTTTATATGTTTGCTTAAGCTTCTTTCAAAGAGTCCTAATATTCTCATTTTTGTTGTGTGTGACATGGTTTGACATGTCTGCCTGGGCCCATTCTTAAAACGGATGCTCAGAGCTCCACACAGACGGGGTGTGTCCAGGATACTGTATTCTAGGCTCTGCATTTCTGTTAGTGTGGCCAGGATCAAAGTAAGATTCTTGGACAGCCCCGTCACAGCAATGACTCATTCAGCTTTTGGTCTACTAAGACCTCCATTATTTTTCTCATATGCTGCTGTTAATAATAACTACTCATAGATAGGAAAGGGTTGGTGCTTGATGTCACATACTTGCAAGTATTTTGATGAAATAAAAAATTGGTGGATAGTTCCTGACGTGGTCAGTAATTGCCTATTATCACATAGTTATACCTCATAGCTTAAGTAATAAAGACACATCCATTCACTAGCAGTTCATTGGTATTTGATGTGATTTCATGCCCTGATGAATCATATTATTGTGGTCTTCTCAAACATTAGTCCTGTACAGTCTAAAGGAAGATGGACAAAGAAAATCAAGTAGGCAGGATATTTTACTGTCTTTTTGATATTTTAAAAATTGATTTTTATGGAAACGTGTTTGGGAGGAAAGAAACAACTGGTTGTAGTTCTAGTGTTACCCAGGGCAGGACACCTGCAGGTAGGCTGGGTGTTCTCTGGAGCAATGAGGGGCTGTCTGTGTATGGTTTGTGTTCACAGAGCCTCATCTTTGGGCTTGTTTCTCCAAGCCTTGCTACTGTGTGAGGGCCAGCCAGAAGTGAACATCAGGTATGACTTGTTGCTCCCCAAATGTTTGAATCATTATGATTCTGTGCACAGAGTCACAGAAAAAGATTGTTCTAAACAAAAAAATAAATCATTCTCTTAATCAGAAAAACACATTTTGGATTCTAAGCTAGCCCTTCAGTGATTATCATGATAGCCACTTAAAATATTGCAGTTAAATGTATTTAATAATTCTTGTTAGTATTTTCTGTCTTTTCCATTCAAACCCAGTCACACATTACACTTTTAATTTTATTTAATTTTTTTAGCTTTTAATTTTAAATTTTACTTGGGATTTTGATTATGATTGCTTTCAATTATAGATCAATTTGGGAGGAATTGGGAGCTTTAAAATATTTATTTTTTCAATCCAGGACATTATATACCCCTTCCCCTTTTTTTTTTTTTTTTGTCTTTAAACATTTTAGAGCTTTATTCATGTAGTTCTTTACATTTCTATTAAGATTACTGCAGAATATTTTATAATTTATTATTAATATGAATGGAACTTTTTCATATACATTTTCTAATTAGGTATCATCTGAATAGTGAATTTCTGATATTAATGTAAATACTTCTGTTGACTCACTAAAGTATATTACTTGCCTTAGGTTTTTGTCAGCTACCCTTTATCTAGTGCTATGGGTTTATGTTAAAGTTGGAAATAATAGGATAGTTGCTGTCATTGACAATTCAGCATTGTTCTAGAGATGCTAGACAAAGCAGTAAAACTAGAGAAATAAACGAGGTATAAATTAATAGTGGAAAAGGAAATTGTCCATCTAGAAAATCCAAGACAAGCAACTAAAAACCTATTAGAACTAAGGAGGAAATTCTACAAACAGTGAGAAACAAAAACCAATAGCTTTCTATCAACAGCTATGATCAGTTCTCTTCCATTCCATTGCTAATACCCAAGTCCAAGTCTCACCATCTTTTAATCTAATAGGACTCTATTTATGCTTTGATCCAACAATTCATTCTCTACCCAGCAGGCAGAGGCACATTTCAGGTGTAGACTCCTAAACTTAAAATTGTTCAGTCATCTCTTGCTGTATTTATATCCCTTCTTTAATCTCTGTAACATCCTGTTCTTTATCTTAATAGCACTCATCATAATTTGCACGTGCATAGTTTTTTGTGTATTTAATGTCTGACTTCAGAGTAAATGTTTTTTGAGATCCAAGAAAATGACCTTTTTGTTAAACTATCATATATACTACACTTAGTATGTAGTAGGCACATAGTAAATATTTGCCAACTAGATAGATTGATCAGATCTTTTCTTAAAAATAGACTTTAGCATGACTGGGACATTATGCTGTACACCAGAAATTGGCACAATGTATGTAACTGATTATACATCTATTTAAAAAATAGACTATTTTTTAGAACAATTTTGAGAAGATAATACAGTTTCCGCATATCTTACCTCCAGTTTCCCCTATTAGTCACATCTTACATTAAGCATGATACGTTTATTACAACTGATGAACCATTATTGATACATTATCATTAATTAAAGACCATACTTTATTCAGATTTTCATATTTTTAACTAATATCCTTTTTCCTATTCCAGGATCCTATCTGGGACACCATATTACTTTTAGTTGTCATGTCTCCTTAGGCCCCTCTTGGCCAAGACTGTTTGTTAGACTTTCCTTGTGTTTGGTGACTGGGTTTTGAGGAGTACTGATCAGGTGTTTTGTAGAATGTACTTTCATTGGAATTTGTCTCGGTTAGACTGGAATTACGGGTTTTTAGGAGGAAGACCACAGAAATGAAGTGTCATTTTCATCACATCATGTTAAGGTTACATATATGAACGTGATAAATTACTGTTGACGTTGACTTAATCATCTGGCTGAGGTGGTGGTCCTCAGGTTTCTCCATTGTGAAGCTACTCCCTTTTCCCCCTTTCCATACTGTACTCTTCACAAGAAAGTCACTATGCGTATTTCACACTTAAGGAATGGGGAGTTGTGCTCTACCTCCTTGAGGGCAGAGTATCTACATAAATTATTTGGAATTCTGCTGCATGGAAGATGTCTCTTCTCCCCTGTGTGTCTGTCCATCCATCCATCCACTCAGTGTAGACTCATGTATATTTACTTTCTGGTTTGGGTTATAATTTAAACTTTGCCATAAGTTTTTTTGCTCAAATTGTTGAAGTTTTGACCATTGGGAGTTCTTTTAGTTGGCCCATGGTTACCTTTGACATAGGCAATCAGTGCAGGCTTTTTTTTTTTTCTTTTCCTTGCTTGTTTTTTGTTTTTCTAGCACTTCCACACTTTCTGGCACTTTGAGATGCTCCAGGCTTATCTTGTGTATTTCATCCCCAGTACTGGAATCAGCCACTTCTCCAAGGAGCTCTGGTTTCTTTTACTGGACAGTGATGTTAGAAACCAAGAGCAGGTGCTGGGTAATGCTTGTTGCTGCTGGGACATTATTTTATACTTTTATTTTAATTCTTTTCTGCTTTTTAAAGTTGTTATTCCTTTTTCTAGTTTCTTAAGCTAAATGCTCAAATTCAGTCTATCTTCAGTGTTCCTTGTTTGTTTCATAAATGGAACAAGTGTATAATTTTTTCTCTGAGATTTGTTTTGACTGAGTTTCACAAATTTTAATACAGAGGTCATTTCTAACTTTTTTCCCTTTTGACTTAAATGTTTATAGCAATGTTCTTAAATTTTCAAGTGGATAAATTTTGGAGGCATGCTTTTTTTATTCTACTTTTATTACACTGTGGAAAGAAGTAGCGGTTTACACATTTCTACATTTGAGAAATTGAGATTTTCTTTGTGTGCTAATATAAGGTCAGGTTTTTGGTGCATGTTACGTGTATTATATTTTGCCTTATTGGTCAAAATTCAATATGGTATATGTGTTGGATAAACTTTGTTCGCTCTGTGACTGGTACACTTATTCAAATAAGTGTGTCTAGATCTGTTTTCTAAGAAAAACCTCCCACTCTGTGTTTATATCAATTTCTTCTTGTACTTATGATAAATCTTTACTTCATAAATGTATATTGTTTTAACATTTGATTTTGAGTATTTTCAAATCTAGAGAAAAGTTCCCCCCAGATATATATGAACATAGATGTAAAAATCCTCAACGAAATATTAGCAAATCAAATCCAATATACAAAGAATTACATAACACGATCAAGTGAAATTTAGGTATACAAAGCTGGTTGAGTATTCGAAAATCAGTGTAATCCATCACATCAGCAGGCTTTAGAACAGAAATCATGTGCTCAGTGCTCATTATCAAAAGGTGCAGAAAAAGCATTTGACAGGCTCTTAACACCCATTCATGATGAAAACTCAGCAAAATAGGAAGGTCCTTTCCTTGATAAGGAACCTACTAAAGAACCTACAGCTCACATCTTACTTAATGGAGAGGAATTAGATGTTTTCCTGCCTAGATCAGGAACAAGACAAGGATGGTCACTCCTACCACTTCTGTTCAACACTGTACTGGTTTTACTAGCTAGTTCAGTAAGGCAAAAAAAGGAAGTAAAAGATACACTCCTTGGGAAGGAAGAAATAAAACTTTTTGTTTGCAGATGGCATGTTTGTCTATGTAGAAAATTTCAAAGAATCAACAGAGAATCTCCTGGATTTAATAAGCAATTATAACAGGAATTAGGCTACAACTCTAAAATAGAAAAGTCACTTGTTTTCTTATATACAAACTGAGCAGTTCAGATTTGACATTAAAAACTACAGTAGCACTAAAATGCACAGTTAGGTATAAATCCAGCAAGTATGTATAAGATCTGTATGAGGAAAACGACAAAACACTGATGAAAGAAATCGAAGAAGATGTAAGTAGAGAGATAGTCCTTGTACATAGGTAGGAAGACTCAGAATTGCCAAGACGTCAGTTCTTCCCAACTTGATGTGTTATTCATCGCTTGATCGCTGCAATCCTAATTAAACTCCCAGTTATCTTGTGGATATTGACTGATTCGAGAGTTTATATGGAGCAGTAAAACACTGAAAACAGCCAACACAAATTTGAAGGAGAGAAACAAATTTGGAGGGCTGACATTACGTGACTTCTGTAAAGCTGTAGTAATCAAGACAGTGTGGTACTGGTGAGAGCCAAAATATCCTTCCGTTGGTGAATGGATAAACTTTTGTACATATAGACAGTGGAATATTATTCAGTGATAAACAGAAATGAGATATCAAGCCAAGAAAAGACAGGTGGGAACATTAAACATGTATTACCAAGTGAAGGAAGCCAATCTGAAAAGGCTACATACTATGTAACTCCAACAATAGGACATTGTGGAAAAAGAAAAACTGTGGAGATAATAAAGGTCAGTGGTTGCTAGAAGTTTGCAGGGAGGGAGGGATGAATGGATAGAGCACAAGAGGTTTTTAGGCCAGTGAAACTATTTTGTATGGGACTATTGATGGACATGTGTAATTATACAAGTCAAAGCCCACTGAATCTACAATACAAAGCATGAACCCTAAAGTAACTATGGACTTCAGTTAATAATGATGTAATATTAGTTTATCAGTTATAACAAATGTACCACACTAATGCAGGATATTTGTAATAGGGGAAATTGAGGAGGGGGAGATGAGGGAGTATATGGAAACTGTACTTTCCAGTCAGATTTTCCATCAACCTAAAACTGCTTAAAAAAAATTTGATTAACAACAAATAGGTCTCAGTATAACTATAAAGTTTAAAAATGTAAAAGAAGACACACTAGTTAACCATATTAATTTTATATATCTATTCAGAGTTTAAAAGTTTCCCAACAACACAAAAGAATGTTTTAACTTTGAGACATTAATTAAAACTGTACAAATATCTATGTATATATAACCATTACCACTAACATAAATTATCCTTGTAGATTTTAGCATTTTTCAGCAAGGTGAGCTGAATCTTCTGTACAAAAATACCATATTATTATTATTTTATAATGTGCTTTTGTATATCCACAAGGTGATACCAATTACATTAGCATTTGTTACAGAGTCGTAAAATACATAAAATATCAGCAGTCGATAACATTATACTTTAAAAATAATGTCCAGTTCATAAAGTGACAGGCTTAAGTAGAGAAGTCCTAAGTTCAAAATGTCTACTTTAAATTCCAATTTAGAAATAAAACTAAAAATGCGTACTAAGAAATCACTGCTATCGCAACTGAATGCACTTGCTTTTCAGAGCAGATGTGAAGGTCAGAGCCGAGTCAGTGACCTGCAGCAGCAAGTTTGCTTTGGGGAACGAGCTGGCATATCTCACCTTTGGTAGGAACACGGAAACAATGCATTTCGAAAGTCTGATGAACACACTTCTCACTTCCAAGGACTTTTTTGATGTGAAGATGACAGAACATTGACTTGGTTCACTGGGAATCATCAAGCCGTTGGGTTTGATAGTCACCATGAATTCAAAGCGGTTGTTGGTCACAGTCAAACAACAGACTCTTTCTCCACCAAAATTAGGTGTTGTAATTTTGAAATCTTTATGTTAAAGAAATAGTTATTTCTAAGAAAGACATCCGGCGCAAGATTGGAATTACCATTGCTTCCACAGTTTCATAGTAGAAAAATAAATGATAAATTACCCTCTTTCTGCCATTGCCCACATGGTAGAGTAGAGCCTTGGCCAAATCAGAACCTTTACCAACAGTCCACAGACGTCTACCTAATTGCTATGAAATACCAAAACAAAACAAACCTCTGAGGCCAAACAATGAAATACTAGTTTAGGCAAATATATGACGAATGAAAACTGAAACACTACAAACACTTAAATTTCTGGAGGCTTTTTTTTTTTAAGTTTCTTATACTTAGTGTCTACTAATTTGTAGATCAGATAACTTGATACTTTGGCAAATAGTTTATTCAATACTTTGTAAAGTCCTACCCATATATCAGCACTGTGTGGGTGATGAGGCTAAGAAAATGCATTTCATTTCTAGGAAAGAAATAAAATAGGAGAAGCTTTTTGCTCTTCAGAGTACCCACTATCATATATTTCTTCCAGAACACAGTAGAAATAGACATCTGTAGTCATTTCCCAGGGTCAGGGTCAGGGGACATGCACAGACCACGTGGAGCAGTGTTGTGGGCCTTCAAACCAGACTACCGGTGGCCTCCGTACTTGGCCACCCAGTCTGTCCTCCCATGCACAGAGGGGACTGGCTGGGCGTGGTTCACAATATTTAGAGTCTTGGCTGTAGGGTTGTAAGTGGGTCCTGAGAACTGCCCCCGACCAGTTTTTGTGTTCCAGGAATATTCTGAAAGAAAGCAGAATCAGAAAAGAAGATTTTATTCATCTGATTATTAAATTCAGAATCAATTCATCTTCTCATTTGATGGGGGAAATTTTGAATTTTATCTTTGAAAGATTAATTCAGTGGTCACTAAGGTTTTTTTTTAATATAAATATTGAAACCAAAAATTCTCCTGTAGTATTATATTGATGCCAGTTAGAATTCTGAGCTGCTCAAGAGCCATCATTTCTGGTTTATAGCTCTGACACTGCTACTTTTATTTGGGTTCACTGAAGTGCCCATCGTATTTAGATAGGCAGTACCTTCTTGGTCTAAGTTCAGTGGGCAATGCCCACAGTGTTAGTGACTATTTAAAATTACACTGTGGTTGCAACTAAATAATATTTGAACACAGTATCACTACAGGAAGTGTATTCAGAATTGTGAATCCTGTGAAGCTTTGGCTGCATGGAGCTACACAGATGGGGTCCCATAATAGGTTTCTTTTAATGTGGGCTTTTTTTTTTTTAAGTTTCCTTTTTTTTTTTAATAGCTTTATGTTTTATTTATTATTTTATTTTGGTGGGGGGAGGTAACTAGGTTTATTTATTTTTAGAGAAGCTACTAGGGGTTGAACCTAGGACCTCATGCATGCTAAGCACGCACTCTACCACTTGAGCTATACCCTCCCCCCTAATGTGGTTTTTAAGAGTCAAGAAACTTCATGTTTTACTGGGGAAATGCTGGTTGATAACAGAATCCCTTTAGAAGGTGAGCCCTACTTAGGATCCCAAACCTTTCGTCACAAGGTTCATTTTATTCATAGATTGATTTGGCTGATCGAAGTTTTGTGAAAATTTGAATTTGGGAAACATTTGTTCCCTGAACAATTTATAAACTAAAATTGCTCAAACGACAAAGCCATAAATCATTTTACAGAGAACTTCAATATTCTCAGTTCCTCCATCCCTGCCTCACTTCAGACTGGGAGCTAGGTGTCACAGGTATTCTGTCTGATGTTCCATCTTTCCATTTGGGACTTAAATACCTTTTCACACTGTGTGTTAGGTGACATTCTTGGATTAAACTCTGTAAGAGTCAATTTTGAAGTGAGTCTCTGATGGTTCTAACACTAGCTATACCATGTTTACTGGCATAGCTTCCCCAGTTTATTCCTACACTTTTACTGTAGAATTGGGAGTACGGGAGGAATGTAGGGAGCCTGTGCTGACAACCTCAGCTTCCAGGGAACAAAGCAGTGAGGAACCGCCTGGTGACAGTTCCCCCCAACTGCTGTGTGGTTTGGTTGGGACAGCGAGGCCAGGAATTTTCCCTTGGTTTGACAGGTCATTTCATTCCACTCTTACCAGCTTTAAAGCTCTCAAAGCCAGTAAAAGGTTCCCTATTAAAGACAGGGACCATGTGTCTAGGAGGGCCAGTTAAGTGCACTGTTCAGTTACAACCCACTGGAATACAAACCAGCATCAGTCTGAAATGAACGTGCTTACACCTGAGACCTGCAGGTCAAAATGGTACCCTGGGCGGAGGAGCCCTCATGGGAGGGGAAGGCGTGGGGAAGGAGGGACAAGGAGGCCGTAGGCTCCGGTGATTCAGAGGAGAAAGGGAACAACTCCTTCAGCTAGCAGTGGGTGGGAATGGGTGAGGGGCTTGGGGAGTACCATCCAGAGCAGCTTTTTTCCAGGTCATGACATCGCCTCAGTCGAGTCCTAAATGCATTGGGAGGAAACTGTCCAGGCCAATATTTGTAAAACCTTCTTTGAAAAGGGAATCATTTTGCTAGTAAGGCAGTAGCGCTGACATTTAGGATTCCTTTCTGAGAAATTACAGAGTTTTAGGACTCCAGCAACCTTAGTGAAGACCTTAGTAGGTGACAACGGAGCCCAGGTCTCGTGTCCAGGCAAGAAGTGCTGTGTGCCTCAGCTGGGCCCGTGCCTCCCAGCTCCCTAGAGCGGAGCAGTCAGCCCTCTGATGCTTGCTGTGCATTTATTATACAAACTGCTTCTGTCCTATCAAGGGCATTTAATTTCTTGTAGAAAATGTTTGCTAAAGGAAAAGGCATTTGCCTCTAGTTGAGAATGTCATCAATGCCATTACTGTGTAACTTTTAGCAAGATAGAAAACGTCTGTGAAATGGAGATCATGACAGTCCCGTCTGTCAGAGAGCCATGGGAGGGTCCAGTGAGTTAGTGCAGGCAGAGCACTTAGACCAGGGCCTCACGCTTCTAGAGGGTGGCTGTGTCTGAAAGAAGTCTCTCCTCTAAGTCCCTGTTACTGTCAAAGCAGGGGACAATGAGGGATGAGGAAGTTCGGGATGAGAGATTACATGGGGAGGAAGAAATTTGATTTGATTTTTCTTCTCCAAACTTGAGGATGAGGAAGAAGAGCGGAGAGGGAGGCTGAGAGGAGGGGAAATAGTTGAGTAAATACGGTAATGACCTGGTTTTTTTTTTTTCTTGTGGGAAACTGTCACACCAGTGGGAGGACTGGAAGACACACCTCTCACAGAACAGTGTTTTCCTAAGGATTTGCATTGACCACTTGAGAATGTTTAATATTTACTTCTTTTTTTTTAACCTTTCCTCCTATCACGATCTGTGGGAAATCTGATAAGCAGAGTAAATGAAGAGATGAAAAGTTATGAGAAAGCATTTTACTTAAAACAAAAAATGAAAACAGGAATATGCATGCAAACCTGACAGAATAATTAATATATAAAGGCCTCCAATATCTTATAAAAATGCAGTGAAAAAAGACCCACTTCCACTTTCTAGAGCAGGTGCTCTGATGACAAAGTACTCTGAGACGTTAAGACTTTCTGCCTTTATATTAAAAAGGGCTGCTAAGCCATGGCTGCTCACTCATGATAAGGCTGCCTTAAAATATGTGAGGCTTTGTAAAAATTACTGCTGCATGTAAAATGTTTGTTTATGTATTTTGTTTCAGCAGAGAGATAATGAAGCATTTCTTTTCACAGATAAGGTAACAGACTACTGCTTAAGCAGTTCTGTTGTAAGAAATAAAAAATTATACAAGTCCAGTGCTTTTTACAGTTTTAGCTCCAAGAGTGCGAACTTTAAAGATCGACGGCTCTAATCGGGAGTTCTAATACCAGATCCTGGTCAGGATAGGCTGTGAGAAAACTTCGAGTCAACTTTTAAACTAAACTAAACTAACTAGGTATCTTACCAAACTTAATGTTTATTGTAGGTGCTTTAATAAGGATATCTGTTTTAGATTAAATAGGGAACGTTCATAGTCACATCGGGTCAGCTCAAGTACAGAATCCTCACCTTAGCTTCAAGAGTGTCCCCCTACTACGTGGCCGTTGTTCGCCACGCCACTGCAGAGCAGGTGACCTCGTTAATCATAACGTTGGAGGGTGGGGAGTAAAACTTCACCACCTAATATATTGCAAAGCAAAAGCCAGTAGAAGTTCTGCCACAGTTTAGTTCTAAACTCTGAGATGGAACTGCAGAAGACCTGCCTGCTAACTGACACGGAACAGTGTCTCAGCATTTATTAAGCTTTTGCTCTGTGCCAGGTACTGGGCGGGAAGCCCTGAACTGTGCATCTTCTTACAGCTCACTGCGTAGCACAGCACACTCTTTGGAATCAGACGACCTGAGCTTCTGTCCCAGCGCCACTGTTTAAGAGCTGTGTGGTCTTAGGTCAGTTAACTTAATGTCAGTTTCCTCATCTGTAGATGATCGACCTCATCAGCTCATTGGGACAATTCAGTGGCACAATCCGTGTGTCTGACAGACAGCGGCCACTTAATTAGAGGTAGCTCTTCTTAAGAGACTCTCAGACCATGTCTTTGGAAGAAAAACAGGACATTTTGCCAAAAACCAATAAAGCTGTAGTTAGTAGGTAAGGCTAATTTAAAAGTCTTCACTCAGGAAAAGTGACCATATAAACTTTAACAAGTTCCTTTCTGATCAGAATTCTCAAAAATTGTATCTGAAGTTGTCCTTACCTGAAGCTGTTGCACCGAGAGGTGCTAAGTGTATCCTCTGGCCAGCTGAGCCCACTTCTTTTTTGAGAAAGGAAGGAATATATCCTGACTGATTGTAAGTAGCGTAACTTCCAAGATTTCCTAGTGATGTATCATAAAGTTTCACAGTCAGAAGGTTAACTTTGATTACAACCCCTACTGATTCTAAATTCTATTCTTTGAGCATCTATTACATTTCACGCACAGCGCTGAGGTTTTACAGATAATCCTATTCAGTCCATATAACAACCCTCTTAGACACATGTTACTATCCACGCCTGACTCGGCTCGGTTCTCACAGTTAGGAAGTGACCGTGCTAGAATGTGAACCAAGGCTGGACGTACCAGGGCTTTTATGACTCCAGTTCTTAACATGAGAGTGTATTTCCTGCCAGAAGCCCACATCCCTGCGATGCTCTCTGAGCGCTTCTCCATCTCGTAAAGTCACTCTGATGAGCGCGCCTGTCCTCACAGGGTTGTTGTAAGGACTGAATGAGATGAATGCAAAGCACTTCACATGGGATATGCTGTTCAACAGAGTCAGCTGTCATCATCCTGGTCGCTATTAGTGAATGGCCACTCGGGGGACAGTACAGGGATGGGTAGCAGGGGGACAGTAAAGGCAGGAGACCAGTCAGGAGGTCACTGCTATAGTTCAGATGAGAGTAAGAGACTCAGGCAGTCATGGCTGGATGGAGGAGGGAACTGCACAGTGGAGGGGGACAGGGGGAAGGGCAGGAGAGAGAGGAATAGAAACCCCTAAGTCTGTAGGTGACCGAGAACAGCAATACAGGAGGAGAATCAGGTTTGGGGTAAAGACATAGAGCGCATGGCAGCTTCAGGTCCCAGGCCTGGAGATTTGGAATGAGCAGGGGATGGTGGTTAAAGGCGCACGGGCTTGGAGGAGTGCACTCAGAGGGACTGTAGGATGTGCAAAGGCCTGGAAGAGAACAGAAGCCCAGGGGACACATCATTAAGGGAAAGGAAAGAAAAGGGCAGGGAAGCTGTCTCAGTGGCCCGAGGCAAGCTGAGGACAGACCACAGTGAGTTGAGGAGTAAAGGGAAAATAAGAGGAAACAAGAACCCGACTTCTCGTTCAAGGAGCCTGGCTACACTGAAGGGAGACAGGCTTGTCGGGGAGACGGTGGAACAGGGCTCTGACCGCCTTGGCAGCTTCAAAGAGCTGTTTGCTTGGCAGCGACGACTGAAGCTTATTTTTACAAGGTGTTACCTGATTGCAAGGCCAGACTCTGTCCTGTGCCCCTGAGCTCTGTCAGGGGCTATGCGTAGGAGGTCTCAGTAAGTGTTGGCTCTTGAACCAGCAAAGGTCAACAGCACGAGTATTAATCAGACCCCGAAGGATTTCACACAGTGTCCGTGTGATCAGTCTGTACAGATTTAACACTACTGAATTCTGCATACGCACAGCTGCCTAACTTGTCCTTCCTTTTCACCTCGAGGACTTGTTCTGAGTTGCGAATCTGCCCTTTGACTTTTGAAAGGGAAGTTCAAGGCAGTGATTCTGTTTGTAGCAGCTTCAGAACATCTCGCTCTCTTCCCATCATATCAAGGCAAACCCTTATTAAATGCTTCCTGTGTGAAAGAAATCCTAGGTATGGTTATGTAATAATGCCTGGTAAATATTATTTCCTCTGTTTTATAGGTGAGGAAAGTGACTTAGGGGGCCTGAGTAACTTGTCTAAAATCACAAGACTTGTGAGTGACAGAAAGGGGAGAGGTCTGGCTCTAAAAGCCACACACTGAACAGTTGCAGGAAGCGTCTTCCTACTGGAGGAAGAAGCTGCTTAGAAAAAGATGCAGAGAAAATTAAGTCGTCTTCTTAAATTATTTTGGCTTATCATTTGCGATACTTCATGAGCTGCAAGTTTTCAGGTTGGAGCCAACAGTTAGCACCACTTAAACCACTCACGGTGAAACTCTAGGAAATCCACCATCTCTATTAACCGGGTTAACTTTTTCTTTTAAATGATAGTTCATGCTTAGAAATGAGTCTCAGAACTTAAAAAAATTTTTCCAGGAATACTGATTATAAAATTAGAAAATACTCTTTTAATTATTTTCAGTAGATTTGCTTGATGTCTGTAAACTGTCATAATTAAGAAGAAGAGCACATTGAGAGCGCCTCAAGAGCAAACGACTCTTAGAATTCCAGACACTGAAGAAGGAGGTTCTTGAGGATGTGGATGCTTCTTTCTCTCCTAGTCCTGATCTGACCCCTAAAAGCAGGTGACCTTGGCCTTCACAGTGGCCTTTTATGATGAGATTTGGGGTAAGAGAAGAAAATTGCATAAGAGGTTCAGAGAACAAGCTGCTACCCATCTACAGTGCCCAGAAATTACCTTGTGGGTCCTCTAAGTTTTCAGGAAAAGTTTCATTGCATGATAGTTTTTCAATTGGCTTAATTATGCTTTCCTCTAGAGAGAAGGCATATGGAAAGAAAGAATGAATAGTAAGGAGAAGGTTTTAGAAAAAGCTGAGGAAAAAATGGATTAGATGATTAATGAAAAGATCCAGAAAGAAATCTTAAAATGAGAAAATGCTCTGTGTTGTCACTGCTTTCATTTGATGCCAGTCGTACAATTCCTTGAGACTCAAAGTTGGGGCTGATTTGTACTTAACCAGTTGGTTCAGTGAATATTATTTTTAAATAACTAAGAACAAATAAGCAAATCGCAGTGCTGCAGCGTTTGACATCTCAGCACTATTAAGTGGATAAGCTGAGTCTTCAAAGCATGTAGAAAACTTATAAAATGTCACACTGGAATATCTCACTAGACTCAACTGCTACACAGGGATCCTTGAACTTTTTTGATCCAGTACCACCTACATTAAAAAAAAATACTCTGCCTCTTCACACACTTTCAGCTGAGATCTAAAATGTTTCATAAGTTTTACAGTTCCAAAGAATGTGACTTCTAGCATATTGTAACTACAGACATTTAAAAATAAAACTATTACATCTCTCTTTTAAATGTAACCAGTGGAATCTAATGCCATCGTGATTTTACGCTCACCAGTATCGGCTTAAGAAATACACAAACGTTCCTTTTTAACAGGTGGAAATTTTACATTAATCCCTTTTCTCTCTAAAATTTTATCTTCTCTCATATGTCAACTCCCAAATTTTATCCAAATACAACTTTAGACTGAAAAGCCTTTAACCAGTCAAAAAATGTGTATAAACTGAAACCTTTTAAAAACTTCTTATAACCATAAGTATATTAAAATACTTTTTTTCTGAATTAAGTTAGTTACAAGTACAATGATTCACTGTATATAATCAAAAAAGATGAATATTATAAAGTTTGATTATTAAAAATGAAAAGTCAGTTTTTTAGAAAATTCATCTGTTAAGGAGAAAAGTGGGACTTTTTCCAAGTAGTTCACATATCCACAAATAAATATTACTTATTGCTAAAATCAGACAGGATTCAGCTTCATTTCTTTTTTTGGAGCAGGAAGCAGTGAGAAATCTTGTTAAATGTAAATGTATAGTTTGGAATGAAAGGTGTTTTGTTACAGCCTTGTCACTATAGTCTTTGAATTCTATTCAGAGTTACAGACCAAAAATCATATAGTGAGTTCATAGAAAATGATTTTTAATTATCTGTCAGCTATAACTCAGGCTCGCTCTCTCTCTCTTTTTTTTTTTTTTTTTTTTTTGAGTAAAGGTAGATTTATTTAGAGAGATAAATACTGCGTAGAGTGTAGGCTGTTTCAAAAGGCCACAAGGTGTGGGGTTGGGTGCTCAGGTTAACGTAAAAGTAGGTACACACTCCACAGACAGTGCAGGCCGTTTCTGAAGAGGAGGGAGCGAGACAGGTGGCCACGAGGCATGGTGTTGCTGGTTTTTATGGGCTCGGTAGCTTCATATTCTATAGGCTCTCTTTCAATTGTTTGAAAGTTAAGAACTGGAAACCACTTGACTTAAAATGGATTTGTTTCCTAGTCATCAGAGTTATGCATTTTCTTGACACTAACACCAGTATGTCAAACTGTCCCTTTGATTGGCACCTCAAGTTACTTTTACACTTTGGGGAAAAAGGAAACACAGTGAGCAGTGAAAGTCTTTTCTTTTGCAAAGTAGGACGGTAGAGACACCTGGCTCAGGCAGGTCCCTTTTAGGAAAGAATCCACATGGAAGCTGAGATCTGGCAAATGATTTCCTTAAAACTATCTGCACTAAGTACCAGTTGGAAAACCTCTTGTACCCTGCAAGGGTATCTCAGTTGGAAGAAGGCAGCCGCAGTATATTTAGAAGTAAAAATCTGCAGAAGGAGAGCGGTGTGAATTTACACTTTAAAGGTGGTCTTGCTTTACCTGCGTTAGTCCTTTTGAAAGCAAGTTCTCCCCCAGTGGGTCCCAGTGACTTAGGAAATAACTGGTTATTCCATGTGTATGGGTTTCCACTCGCTACCAAGGATACGTTCTTGGGATTTATACCTTAGAAGGACAAAACAGTCATTCCAAAGGTTAGAGTGTGATCATAAACTTGAAGGGAAAATACACATTCAAACAAAGACTAGAAATAACTTGGGAGAGGACCATGGAAATAAATTTAGATTACAGTGTAGCAGATAACTTGCTTTTTGATGAACCCTAGCATGATCCTAAGTCCTGAGCACAATAACCTGGAATCCACACGGTTGTATTTTACAAATAGAAGATTATTTTCTGTAATACAAGTAATAGTAAACATTGGACACTTCTTGCTAAATGTCTTGTAAAAATTGAGGTGGCACAAAAATTTCCTTCAAAAAGATAATCACCCCATCAGTCACTTATTTTGAGTGTGTGCTCTGGGCCAGACCCTTGAACACTTAGTGTAGCTGGGAACAGACACATGACCAAGAACCCAGGGGAACTGGAGGAGTTTGGAAGTAGACGTGTAAAGACCCATCTATGAATCTTATTGCATATCAGAGATAGTAAAATCTAAACAGATCAATTATTTATGATTTTCTGAAGTCTGAGATGCAGAGTCAGTCTTGGACTTTGGTGCCAGTGGTCAAAGGGTGTTGTTTTAAACTTTTTTTTTAATGGAGATGCCGGGGATGGAACCCAGGACCTTGTGCATGCTAAGCATGTGCTCTACCATTGAGCTGTCCCTACCTTGCCACCTATTTTAAGAGATGTGAAACTTCCTTAACTTGCTTTCTTAGTTTTTCTTAAATTGAAGTATAGTCAGTTACACTGTGTCAGTTTCTGGCGTACAGCATACACCAGTCCCAGTCATGCATATATTAACTTGCTTTGTTGTCACTGATCATTAAATTGGATTCAGTTTAGGAAGTGCCAGGGTCATCACACCGTCTAAGCCTCTGGGTCACACGTGCAGGGTTCTCCTTAGTGTAGGACACATCCTCACTGAGGACTGTCATTCATGTCGAAAGCCAGCAACTGTTTCCAGGTGGTGTGCACTTTGGCTTTTGAGCTCCTTCACAAGATTTTACATTTATGAGATATATAATAATATCCCTGTTTTAAAGCCAGAAACAAGGCTGGTTGTTCTGAACCAAGCCTCAAGGTTACCTTTCGTAAGTTCTCTAACTTATGAAACACTCCATCAGGTAAATAATTTCCCTATATTATAGGATCTAGCTCCTTATGGACTTTGGTTTCTAATAAAACACTTACAAATAGAATTATTTTAGGCAATTACCTGACAACAAAGAAGATGCACTAGGTAGCAGTTACTCATGTTAAAAACACCTTCAAACAAAAAAAAAGATCTTTACTCAAAAAGAAGGTGCAGGGTAGGGGGAAAAACTACAAATCTTTTTAGGTGAACACTTTTTATAAATATACCTCAACAAAGAATGGGCCCTGAATACTTCAATTATTCTGTTAATACAGTTAGCCTTGTGATATCCCTATTTTTTTTAAAGTATATACATACTACAGTATTGAAGATAATTGCTTTAATTCCTTGTCTTTTTTAAGATTTCAGTTTTCTTGGAAATAGACAAGATCTAGAATTTTAAAACATGTACTGGTTTACAAGCTTTTATAGAGCACCTTCTATAACCAAATACTGTTAATTAAAGAGAAGCAGAAATTAATACACTATCATCCCTCCCCTCAGAAGATTGAAAAGTCAGTTAGCAAGTATTTACTGAGCACCTACCACGTGCCAGGCAGTGTGTGTGGCACCAGAGAAAAAGTGGTGAACCAAACAGACCAGTTTCTACCCTTGTGGCTCTTACAGAGACTACTCTAGTGAGAAGGGAGACATTAACAGTTATAGATAATTAGGTAAGTAATTAGCAGTGTGCAAATTATTTAGAAGAATCTGATGCTGAGGGGGGCAAAACCCAGAAGCAGCTAAGCCAGCCAGCCTTTTAAAAAGGTAATTTTAAACTAATATGTGAATCACAGTTAGGACCCGGTATAGGAGGTGGGGAGGTGGGTTCCTGGGAGAGGCGACCCAGGTAGGGTGGGCATGGGACCTGAGAAGGGAGGAGCTCAGAATGTTCATCAGGGATGAGCAAAAACTGAGCGTGGCTCAAAGTGAGGCAGGAGAGGCGCGTG
This sequence comes from Camelus bactrianus, assembly GCF_048773025.1. Taxonomy (NCBI): domain Eukaryota; kingdom Metazoa; phylum Chordata; class Mammalia; order Artiodactyla; family Camelidae; genus Camelus; species Camelus bactrianus. The sequence goes on from NC_133558.1 coordinate 6,649,796, forward strand.
GGTGTCAGATCACGGAGCATTCATGTCTTGCTAAGAAGTTTAAAATGCAGGTGGAGAGGCAAATACAGAAATGACATGGGTGTGGGATACACCAGGTGGGAGGAAGGTCACTAAGAAGGGGACTCAAGAAGGGTCCCCAAAGCGGGTTCCAAAAGTGCCGGGAGGGAGGGGGAGTGAGATCAGAGGGCACCCCTGAGATCGTTAGCACTTCCACTGTATACTCTATTTATAGCAACTACCTTGTGATAATTAAGTACCTAAGGCTTACAGGGTGAGCTGAGAGATGACCGTGGTCCCACTGTAAGTAACAGAAAACAATCTCAAAGTCGCGCTCCAGTACACAGCCGGTCAGTAGCAGGTCAGTAACTATGACTCTTGCGTCTCTCCCTGAAGGCCAGTGTCACAGATCTGCCAATCCTTGTAGTATAGTGTCATGCTGCCCTGAAATTATATGGCACATTTCTAGAGCTCCCATGATCCTAAAAGTTGATGTTTAATAAGACCTTAATACTTGGCTTTATGGTTAAAAAAAAAAAAAGGCCCCCAAAGAGAATATTCTTTTTTCGTTCCTGAAGATACTCAATTAATAACTATGGACTGTAAATAAATGTTAGTGATCACTTCTTGTTGGCGTTTCTGTCTTCTGCAGTTTCTGACTCGCGACAGGTGCTCGGTAAATGTTTGTCCAAGTGACTGAACTGAGCTCAGTTCTAGTTTCAAATCTCACCCAGCTCTAGAGGAGCCAACTCAGGGCAAAGCCTGCCCAAATAGGGCACAGGAAGGCTCGGGTTTAGATTCCAAGCATTTCTAATTTTGAGCTATTTCTTGGGTCTCCGTTGCAGCCATGATTCTTATCCAAAGTCACTAGCAGAATCTGTTAGATCTTTTCTGGTTAAAAAGGAAATGATCAGACAGGTCTCAGATACCCTGAAACATGTTCCTGAAAACTACATCAGGAAGCAGAGCTGTGAAAACAGGGTGCTTTGGATCCGTTTATCCTCCATCAGAAATGTACAGTAGCCTGTTCCACCACCAGAGGGCTCCCTTATGTAAGACAACGCTGATTTTATTTCAGTCAATGAGATGTCAATTTTTTTTTTTTAAACAAGAAGAGTCCCCCGTGAATCTTTGTTCTGGAAACTTTCTAATACCCCTGCTTTTGCAGTCAGATCAGCACTCCCTCATGGTTTCTGCACTAAAACTTACAAATCTACTGGTATCTCTCCTCTCCTTCCTGATCAGTTCCTGCCTCTTTCTGCCATCATTCCCACGCAGGACCTGAACACCTGCCCTGGAGGCTGCACTGCTGAAGCCCCCACCCCAGAACACCACTGCAGTACGGCCCCATTTCTCAGCTCCTTTTCCCTGCAAAACGCCTCCAGAGACTTGTCGCATTTTCAGTCGCTGCTTTCTCACCTCTCATCACTTTCCAAGCCACTCCAAGCTGTGTCTCCCTCACCCTTCCAGACTGGAACACTCATCCAGCCATCAGAGATGTCTCCATTGTCAGGTTTGATCAGACATTTCTATCCCTTCTTACCCAACTGCTCAGCAGCGAACAGCTTTTTTGGGTAAGACTCTCCCTTCTCGGCCTCCGGAAACTACCCCTCCTGGTTCCCCCGGGTCCCCAGCCTGTCGAGCTGCTTCCTTTCCCCTCCTGCTGCCACCGAGGGGAGTCACATTGTTCTCGCCCACAATCTCTCCAAAGGTGATCCTATTCAGTCCATGAATTTCAACACAGTGGGGCACTAGGGCCTCCCAGATCTGTTTCCTTGGGCCCAGGTCCATCCTCAGCATTCCTGGCTCTTCCCTTCAGTGGCCTGCTAGGCCTTTCCACACTGGAATGGAAATGGACCAGCCACCAAACAGGAATGACTGCATCTTCCCAACCCAGCCCAGGTCTTCCTGAGTCTTCCCCACCTCCTGACACAGTACTGCAAGCCAGACTCACCCGTTCCTTCTTTTCCACCAACAATCCATCAGCAGGTCCATTCCCAAAATGATATTAATCAAGGGCCCATCTCCCTCTAAATCAGTTTCTTTTCTCCTATCAGCCTCCTTTGTCCTAGTCTTGCCTTCATGGAATCCATTCTTTATTTACACAAAGAGATTTTTTTAACACATGAGTCATGTGTCACCTCAAGTTCTCCCCAAGGCTTCCACTGGACCCAGAATAAACCCAAGTTCCTTCCCCTGCCCCCAAAGTGCTGTATCATCTGAGTGCTGCCAGCTTTTCCCCACCTCACCCCGCTCTCCCCCAAACCCATTCAACTCCGAATGGGCAGCCTTCCGTTCTGTTTCTCAGTGAGCCAATGTCTTTCCCACCTCTTCCTGAAACACCTTTCCCCAGCTCTTCACATAACCGTCTCCTTCTCATCTTTCCCACGTTAGCTCCAATGTCAGGGGTTCCAATGTCAGGGGTTCCCGCCCCACCCCTACCCCCAACAGTCATACTCCAGTTCATGTCCCTGTTTTCACAGTAGCCTCTTGTTCTCTCTCCACTGGAACATGAGCTCCTGGAGGGCAGGGGCCTTGTCTGTCTTGTTCAATGCTGTATCTCCAATGCCTGGGACAGTAAGTACCTGGCACATACTAGGTACTTAATATATATTACTGAGTGGGTAGATGAAACGAATGAATGAATCAACAGAAGCAACAGATGAATGCTCATGCTACCCACGGGTCCTAGAATGCTTCCCCTTCTGCAGGGAGACCTGCTGCTCATTCCTTAAGGACCAGCTGACTCGCCTCCTCTATAAAGGGTTAAAACAAAACATTTAATCCACTTAGATCTCCAAATCCTCTGGGTTACTGTTCTAGCACTGCCAGTCTCCTCGGCTTCTCTTAGACACATCAGTACCTTCCTCCTCAAAATCAGCAGAGACGTGCAGTCCGAGAGCCTTGATTTCCCCATAAGTTTATTTCAACTTATTGAACACTTGTGGCTAAACCTCTCCATCCGCTTGGCCTTCTGTTTTCTATCCTGTCCATTTCTAAACCCTTTCCTCAATTTCCTTTTTTCCTCTCCTCAGTTACTGACTACAGGAGTGGATCACTGTTGGCTCCCTGGAGCTGAAATCTGCATGGCTGTCTAAAAGGTGTATAGAAAAGTACATTATGCATCAGTCTCTTTGCTGACAATCCAGTCCCAACCTTTTCTCTCTTCTTGCCCACGCCTCCTTCCCAAACACGCTTCTGGGAAATGAAGACTACGCTTCCTTCAGGAGACTTCCTCATCTTCCTCAGACGAGCCAAGTGGCCCGCTTACTCCATTCAGGGAGCTGTAGACAACCACCCCCACGGACAGGAGAAGGTCACCGCTTCCTCTTGTTGGACTAAAGCTGCATCTGGTTAGATACATGGTGGCTTAAAAATTGATCCCCCTTTAGATTAATTTGAACTAAAAAGTTTTCTTTTTAAAGTGGGTTTTGAGGAGAAAGGGCTGCTTGCAGGCACATCATATACCACCCCCCCATCTGTCTAGATCTTTCTCCTAAGCTCCAGAGTCAAATATCCAGTTGCCTACTAGATAAATCAGCTCAGATGTTCACCAGGAATCCCACCCTCAGCTCATGATTCTCTGCTTCCATGTCCTTGTCCTCTCCTAACCTCTTTCTCAGTTTAAGTCACCACCACCCACCCAGCTGTCAAGGCAAAAGGCCAGAAGCTGACACTAATTCCTTCTGTTTTTTATTGTCTCCTATGCTGATCTATTAGCGAGTCCTATCGGTTCCACCACCAACATACATCTAGATTTTGTCCACTTCTTTCTGCTTTTACCCCTCGGGAACAAGTCGTCACCCTCTCTATCCAGACATGGGCAGTGGCCTCGTGACCAGTCTCCTTGCCCCTTTTGAGCTCCTAGCCTGCTCTACCTAGCAGCCAGAATGATCTTTTCAAAACACAAATCAGATCATTTAGGAAACTATAAAATTCTACATCTTATAAAAACTTGTAAAATGGGGGTGCAGAATTGTTTTAATAAAATTTAGCATTTACTGAAGGTGTAGCTTTGGTGGGGGAGGGTGGTATTTTTGGAATCACACTCATCATCTTGATATGTGGCTGCCAGGCATTTATTGAGCAGACATGACAGAGGAGAGGGTCTAGAAAAGTCCCTGGTGACAGGCTAAGCCAGCAAAGAGCACTGTGATCATATTTCACTGATGCCCTTTATTCAGAGATTCAGACACTGAGCATGACCTGTTTATAGCCTAGTTCCCAGTAAACATTTCATTTTCTCTACTGACCTGGAAGGTATCTGGATTGTTTCAAATAGTACTGTTTAGCTGTCGAAGCAGTTGACAATTCAGAATCAGATTTTAGGGAAGTAACAGCAGGAAAGCTCTTGTTTTCCCCTGTTGAGTGGTTGGAGCCTACGGGTACTGACTCCGGAAGCCTTGAAAGTCAACAGAAAGTAGCATCACTGAGTGAAGAGCAAGAAGATGACGGCGACTCTGCGCCCAGCCGCCCAGCCACCCACCCCCTGCACAGCTTTCCAAACCAGCCAGTCGTCTTCATCAGAGTCCTTCTGATGACTTCTGCTCCACTAGACACTGGGCAGGGCGCAGAATCATTCCTAATCCTGGACGGTACGTGGCAGGAAGCTGTACACCTAAGCGGCAGATTGCCTGTGCATAGTATGTTTCCATCTTCCCTGCAACTGCTACCACTGTGGATTTACGGCGTGGGAAGATGGCTGGTTAAAAGGGGAGGGAATCACAGCTACCTCCACCTGTCTGCCACAGCAGTGTGTCACCAGGGAGGTTGTTGGGGACACAGTTTGGGCTGGGCTGAGAGAAAGGAAGTGAGGAAAGACATGCTAGGTAAGTTTCCAGACAAAATTTCCAATTCGCCTAATGTGACATACAAAGAAAAGACATGTGTTGTGATGTGCCTGTTCCCAGTATGCAGGGCCGACTTGGGCCTGGCTGGGCACCTACCTGGCTGGTGCCCAGCCAGGTGGCTGCCCCTCAGTGCCTGCCTCCCGCAGCCCTGTGTCTGTGTGGAAAAGAGGACTTCCAGTGTCCGGTTTGCTCTGTCTGCTTCCTGAGGCCATCTGACCGGGCAGCAGCCCTCGCTGCCTGGAGGACGGGGCTGTGATGGTTTTGCTGCCTGTGCTGTGCGCTGCCCTTCACTGCGACCTTCCCCTCCATGTCCAACTGGGTCTCTTCCTGGGCGGAAGCCTGGTGACACTGTTGGTCTTGCCACCTGTCTGACTCCATGCCTCCGTGGTTACCTCCGGGAAATCCCTACTGAGACAGCCGAGCCCCTGGGAGACGGACACTGATGTGGCTGGCCCTTCGAACCACTGGCCACCGCTTTCGGGTGGCTCTCAACACAGGAAGACCCATTCATTAGGAACAGCCCCCCCCCCTTCTGGCTTGTTTCCCTTTCCCTCGGGCTGTAGTTACACCTGCTTCCCAACACAGGCTAAAACACCTATTTCTAAATGTGAGGTTTTCCCCTGAAGAGAAATACATTTAGGACATGGAACCCCAGAAGGCCAGTGGAGTTGAGGTCCGGTCTTCTGATTGCTTGCTGGGTTAGCACCTCAACGGCTGTTACATCCTCAGGCCGTATAGGACTTAAAGTGGCTGAGAGGTGAGACTTCCCGGCGTAAAGTGTGAGGTGGGTTAAGCAGGTTTATTCTGTGTGTTCTTGGGCTTGTGTATTTTAGGGAAGAGTACCTGTGGAGCTTGAGGACCTGGAAGCTGACTAAGCATGAATCACCCCATAGAGTCTTCATGTTCCTTCAGAGGGATGCGTACTGAGAAGTGAGGACTTCTCACTGTGCAGTGCCAAGCAGCTATGAGATACCCTCCCCTGACTCCTGCCACATCTTTTCTCCCTATTCCTCTTTTATTCCAAAGAGGCAGGGTGGGGAGGAAGATATTTTTCCAAAATAGTCACCAGAATTGAACCCATCTTACCTCAAAGTTGAATAATTCACTCATGATAATTCAACTTAAAAGGGACTGCTAGAGAGACTAAGCTTCCAGGAAAAGTTCAGAAAATGGGCAAAAAAGTTGCAAACAGCAAGCAAATAAATAATGAAATCTGAACACCACCCCCAGAGGAAACCATTACCTTGGTAAACTGTGCTTCGCTTTTTGCAGAAAGGCATGTGGATTTCGAGTGGTTATAATGGTGATCATAATTCAACAGGACACACTGAAAATTTAACTAGGACCCCTCCCTCCACACACACTCAGCCACGGATACTGAGAATCATTACTGTGAGAAGTCAAGAGTCTTACTTTTTCAGAGGTAAGCACAGAAATTTGGGTTTTGTGGAAGAAAACAACATTAAAGCTACTTACTATCTTTTAAATTCTACATTCATTTATACTTAATGAGTAACATAAAGTTGATGCATGATAAAAATACATATTTTCCCAAGAAACATGAAATCTTACCGAAATGGAGAATTTTTCCTCTTTTCTTTGACAATACCCATGCTTGGCTTCTTAGAATGGGAGGCTCCGAAATCACAGTCCTCAAACTCTTCCCAGCTGTCTCCGGACTTGAACACAGTCTGACCCCAACGCCGCCTAGCACTTTTATGGGCCAGGCTGCCATTTGGCTTCTGTGTTGGGAAACCAGTCATCATCTTCAATCAGGTGCTGAATGCCTTTTGTGTGTAAGCTATTTATTATATTTGATACTAAGAGTCCCCATTCTCAAGGAGCTTTCTATAGAATCAAGGCAATGACATACATACTTATTTAAAAGTATGAATAAAAATAGGTAGCACATGCTAAAAATATGATAGGAATTTAGAGAGGAGAGAACTCGTGAACTTGGGGTGGGGAGACTTGAATACTTAGGCTCAGAATTGACTCTTCACTGATGTGTAATTTGGAAAACTGCCATGTGTGCTGTGTGTGTCTCTTTGGGCAAATGACTTGACTTTTCAAAGCCTTAGTTTCCTCCTCCTTAAATGGGGATGTACAGTATTTATCTTAGGGTTTTTTTTTTTCTTTGGATTTGATGGTAAAATACATCAAAAGTTTTTAGGATAGGTATAGCACAGGGGACTATATTCAGTTTCTTGCAATTGCATATAATGGAAAAGAATCTGAAAAGAAAATGTATCTGTATCTGTATAAAATATGTATCTGAATCACCTTGCTGTACACCTGAAACTAACACTGTCCATCAACTATACTTTAGTAAAAAAATAAAAAAGTACTCCTGAGCCATGCTCTAAGACAGTGGTCAGAAAAATTAAATAAACTCTTTTAAACTGGAAAAAAAAACTTCTAGGATAGGGCCCAGCACACAAGCGTTACTAAAGGTTAGGCATTATTATTATTGCTGCTGTTGTTATCACTATTACTCTAGAGTTTGGAAGAGGAAATGAAGTATGACTTTTTAATAGGAAGGTGCCGGAGTGTGCTCCAGGAAGAAGGGGGAGACTCGGTTTACTGAAGCAGATGCTCTGTGCTGGGTGGAGGACAGACTGTAAAGATGCGACGTGATGAAGGGCCTTCAGTGCCTGCCTAAGAAACTAGAGCCATCCTGGGGGCGGAAGCACACTGGGTGTTTTTGAGCTTAAAGAGTGATGTGATTAAGGTTGTATTCGAGGAAGGTCGGGCTCTTCAGATAGGAGGCCTTTGCAGTTACGGTGGCATGGAGTGAGAAGGGCGGCAGGTTCACAGTGGTTGGAATGCTCAGGAAAGAAGACGTCTGCTGTTACCAAGGAATAAAAGGTCTGGACTCTGTGTCTGTCTGAGCAGAGGTCAAAGGAGAGTGTGGCCGGCGCTGCTGGTTGCCCATCAGTGGTCCCACTCCCCTCCTCCTTGCTAAGATTCTGTTCAGCCGTGTGCCCAGCTTAAACACCTCAAACGCCAGCCTCCCCTGCAGCTCTGTGGAGCCACGGGACATGATCTAGCCAACATTCTCAGGGATGCCTAGAAACGAAATCCTAGCTGAGCCAACCATCACATTGAGAATGTCGTGATGGGCTACTTACGGTTGGCATGTTCTTGACGATACTTGGAAATAGTGTTTGTGGCTGTTTCTGTTGACTCTGCTGCTTCGGTGCTTGCTGGACACTTGTGTTCTGTGGCGGCTGGATGGCCTGCAGTGGCTGGTGGCTGTTTTTTGGTTGGGGCTGCCCGACAGTCTGATCATTTATGTCTGGCAGAGGCTTGGCTTCTAGGTCAGCTACAGATGGTTTTGATTCTAGTGGTTGCACATGCTTACTTAAAGACTGTTTCGATTCCAGATGATGGGAGGAAGGGCCTAATACTTGACCAACTTGAAAATATGGGTGTTTCAGTGCCTACAAAAAATGGAAATAACCAGTGGAAAACAGGTTCACCTAACTTTAATGCACATAAACTGCTGTCTGGCATTGGGCTAGACACATATTATTAGCCCAATAAGTCAAGATAAGCTTCAGAGATTTAGAAAGCACCCAGTTTTCCCCTTATGTGATGACTTTAAAAAGATAACCAGGAAAAAATGATTTGAGAAATAAATTTCATTTAAAAAATTAAAAAGTACATTAGTAGAAAGAATGTAAAACTCACTTGTAATTTTAACATCCAGTCAAAGCAACTCTTGATAAACCTCTGGTTAAGAATAGACTTATCTTTAAAGGAAAATATCTCTGATACTGTAAAATGTCAAATTAAGAAACAAACAGAAAAACCCAACCATCCCAGGAAGATTTGTCTTACCTGGCTTGCTGTTGGCCGTTTCTTTGGATCCCAACTCAACATTTCAGTCATAAGCTGAATAGCTTCATTACTGGCATTGGGAATAAGAGTTTTTAAGTTTATAGGAACACACTGGGGAAAGCGGAAATTCATAGAGGATGCAAGCTGGTACCCTTCTGGCCAGTCACTCTGTTTAAGGAATAGAAAAGTGGAGAAAGAGGGGGGAGAAAGCAATAAGAAAACTGTGTTTAGCAATGACTTTAAAACATAGTGTAATATAAAAACGACTTGTGCACAAAAATCTTAATGTTGGCTCATAAATAAATGTGAGTGTGAAATCCCAGATCACACACACAGTTCAGTGCTGCAAGCAGCATGGAAAGAACAGTGAGCTAAGAATCAGGGGGAAAATGGAGAAAACACTTTTACAAATTGCAGAATATTAAACTCTTTTCTGTTTTTTGGATCTTGATGATTATCATGCTACCCAGGTGACTGAACAAATAAGGACAAACGATTTACAAAGAGACTGATTATTACCAAGAGCCTCATTGTATGTTATACATTGCGTCTCATGTTAAAAACTGCACATAGCTGGGAAATGACAGTCATGTTACAAGTTTTAATAGGTATGTTTACTTGTCTAATGTTATCTACAAGGCACATACTAGTTTAATTAAGGTGTAATTATATATGCTTAAACTTAGTAAATCAGTACATCTCAGAAAGTAAAGTCTAGCTGAGTGCAATAGTTAATTGAAAAGTACTCAGTTCAAGAAATTAGAGTTTGTGATATGCAGATAGTAACTACTATATATAAAATAGATGAGCAAGTTTATACTGTATAGCACATGGAACTGCTTTCAATATCTTATAGTAATCTATAATGAAAAAGAATATGAAAAGGAATGTATGTATGTATACGTATGACTGAAACATTATGCTGTGCACCAGAAATTGACACAACATTGTAAACTGACTATACTTCAATTTAAAGAAGAGAAAAATACATATATTGAAAAAATTAAATATCTGCAGCAGAGGTATATCTAAAAGGAAACAAGAAATGGTTAAGAGAAAATAAAGTCCAGGACACCTGGCATTAATGAGCTGATCCCAGTGGATATTGACAGAGCAAGTAGGAAAGAGTCTGAGAGAGGATGTCTCTGTAGTCATCAGCCCAAAGTTAAATATACAGAATTCTAAATATAGGGAATTTTCACTTCAGTTCCTAAAGAAGGGCAAGCACCTTTTTTCCTACAGTCTGGTGGAATTCTAGCTTCTTGCAGTCCTATCCCACCTCAGTTAAAAAAAATACAGGCTATAAGAAAATTAACTATTAATGCATAAGCCTTTTTGAAAATAAAAATACCAGCCAGCTGGCTGGCCAAAAGTTATAAATAATCAAAAGTTATAACAACTTAAGGACCAGAGTACTTACTTTTTTGGGAGTCCCTAAAACTTGGCAGATCTTAAAGATTTCATCAACCTCACTTGTCCCTGGGAAAAGTGGTCTTAACGTATATAGTTCAGCCATTATACTCCCAACAGCCCACACGTCAATTGGAGAGCTATAAACGGAAGATCTTAGTAAAACTTCAGGAGCGCGATACCTATGAAAATAGAACACAAAACAAAACAGACTATTTTGATTGTAGTTTCAGAGATGGAGTGGCAGTGGGATCTTACTCTGTTTGATCATGCATTTCAGTCAAGGACCAGGTACGAAGTGCTTTCTGTGTATCAGGCTTCTGCACAATGTGTTGGGTTGATGTTGGATACAGCACATTTTTTTCTAATCACAGTTAGCAGAGCTCGAGACAAATAAAAATAAAATGTCCAGGTGGCCTCAGACAGGAACTTAAATATAACGGTCTATAGCATATTAAGAAAAAGGGAGCAAGCAAGCTCTGAATGGAAGCAGATACATTCCGAATGGGAATAGCTGTGTAATTTTACAGAGCATTACATCCTGATATATTCATATGAAGGACAGAACACAAAAGATTAACAAAGATGACTCCTGAGTACTGGGCTTTTTTCCTAATTTTTGCTTATCAGTTTGAAAGTGCTGATTCCTCAACTGACTCAGTTCCCTTAATTGACAATATTTTTAATTGAGAAAAATACTCTGTAAGGCAAAGGTAGCTGGTGGAGGATGTTCTCAGTTACTCTTTTTCATGTTGAAATCTGAAATGTTTTTCAGTATTGTCCTCTGGCTTCCATTCAGAGTGTCTTTCTTTGACAGCTTAGAGGTAGGGTTCACATGATACACATCACATCCATTTAAGAGCATACAATTCAGTGGTGTTAAGTGTATTCACAGAGGTGTGCACCCATCATCACGGTCAACTTTACAATGTTTTCATTACCCCCCAAAGAAACCCCACACCTCTCTGCTCTCCCTGTGCCTCCAGCACGTCTAATCTACTCTCTGTACATTTGCCTGTTCTGTCACTTCGTATCATTGGAACCATATGCTGTCTGGTCCTTTGCGACAAGCTTCTTTCACTTAGCATGTTTTCAAGGTTCATCCATGTTGTAGCAGGTATCAGTACTTCATTCTTTTTATTACCATTGCATGGCTATACCACATTTTGCTTATCCATTCATCAGCTGCTGGACACTTGGGTTGTTTCCACATTTCGGCTATTGTAGATAGGTTGTTATGAATGTTCACGTAAAAGTTTCTGTGCAGACGTATGTTTTCATTTCTCTTGGGTATATACCTCGGTGTGCAGTTTGCTGGATCACACAGTAACTATATGTTTAACCACTGAGGAACTGCCAGTCAGTCTGTTTTGTGCCATTTCACACTGCCACCAACAGTGTGTGAGGGCTCCCATTCCTCTACGTCCTGGCCAACACTTGTTACTATGTTTTGACAAATATTTTTATGAGACAAAACTGTTTTTACTGTTTTGCCAAATTTAGATGCTGAAGGCAAGTGTTCTCAATTTCATTCCACTGCAGCATAGACTTAAACTTACCCAGTTGAAAATAGAAGCTCCTTCAAAAGATTCTTCCCTGCTAGAGATTTTCCAATTCTAATTATACATTTAAAAAAAAAATAGTAGTACACTTTGAGTTTTTATCATTTAATGTGTTCACTTCCTCCTTTGCTCTTGCCAGCATAAATATCATTATCTTCCTATTTGCAGACTTCTTGCAGTTTGCTATAGACTTCAAAAGCTTGGGGGTTTTGGTATGCTATTTATCAGAAATTCTGATTGAAGATTTCCAAGTGATTTGAAACAAAATGCAACCAAAATATTAAGGGATTGTTTACAAAAAGAGCAAGATACCACTGTAAATCATTTAAGTCAATTTACAAAGTAATTTTTCAAAGGCTCAAGCAATTCTAAACTTCAAAGGACAGCACAGCACATACAGCCACACTGAAGTGTTTTTTGTAGTCAACATCAATGTCATCATAAAAACTTTGTAGTTCAGTTACCCGCTGTGTGCGTGTACGTGTAATCTGTAAATTGACAACTACAACTTGTTATTTTGATTGGTAGAATACAAATTCAGCTGCATATTTGGATGCAGTTACAAAACAGATACACATCTTAACCAATCCAAATACCTTTCTGCTTTCTAGCTTTCTTAATTTAGTTAGAATACTGTTTTTATGATGCCAGGCTTCACTAAAATTGGTATTTGTATTATCACTGCAAAAAGAATTTTATTTTCAATGCTGAAATTTTTACCTGAAATTAACTAGCATTCACAGTACTGTCAGACTTTTCACTTTTCAAAGAGCGAACTCCCGAAAGCTTCACTTTGATTCTATTAAGTGTGATGCAAAAAATCAAACTATTATTTGAAATAAGGTAACTGATTTTTCTCTTTGAAGCCAACTTAAAGACACTCATTTAAAACTATCATTGTTAAATTGTGAATTCTTCCTCCACGAAAGAAGCCTGTACAATACCTGAAACTAGCATAATATTAAACTAATGTCAGTTGTATCTCAACTAAAAAAAGGAAGCCTATCCATATACATTTGCAGGCAGTCACTTTACTTTTCATATCTGCATAAGAGAATTTGGTATAAAAAAAAGTGAAACAGAATGAATTAGAATATTCATTTCATCTAAGTGACCAGTGATAATGAATACCTCATAGAGTAATGTGAAAACTCATCTCTGTCGCTGCCTTTCCTCGTGGCCGTCTCTGGCACAGTCTTCTTGGAATAGCTGCTGACTTTTGAAATGGATGCTGGTGCTGCTTCAGCAGCTTTGTGTGTTCTGGTTTTCACCAGGTCAGTGACTTCCAGCCCCAGGGGCGATGGCAAATGCCAGTGAACATTTTATGTTAGCTCTTCAGCACCTTCTCTTGAGAAACAGATACTTAATTTTCCACTAAGCATGCACTTCTGTTTTTTGGAGGTCATTGTTGTTAAAAAAAAAGAGTTCATTGCAAGCCCCCCCTTTTTTTTTAATGCATTATCAAACGTATTGGTTTCCTTGGGCTGCTGTCACATAGTGCCACAAACTGTATGTTTAAGTCAGAAGCTTACTGTCTCACAGTACTGGAGGCTGGACATCTGAAAGCAGGGTGAAGGTAGGGCCAGCTCTCTCCGAAGGCTCTCCGGGAGGATCTGTTCCCTGACTTCTCTTAGCTTCTGGCGTTGTGGGCGATCCTTGGCTTGCAGGTAGGTGCACCACTGCAGCCTCTGTCCCCGTCATAACACAACATTCTCCCCAAGTGTCTTCTCATGTCTTCCCCCTGTGTATCCGCCTCTGAGTTTCTTCTCTTATAAGGACACTAGTCATCTGGGAGTGTGGCCCACCCTAGTGACCTCATCTTTACTTTTCTCCATAGTAATGTACCACCATATGATATTCAAATATTCTTGTTTTTATTGGAGTATAATATACACACAGAAAAATGCATAAGACCGAGGAGCACAGCTTGCTGAATTTTCACAAATAGAAGGTACCCATGGACCCAGCACCCAGGTCAAGAAACCGCATGTTACCAGCATCCCAGATGGCCCTCTCCTGCACCCTTCCAGCCACTGCTGCCCCCACCCCCACCACATAACTGCTGTCCTGACTTTCAACAGCACAGATCAGCTCTATTTTTGCACTTTATGTAATGGAATCACATAATATGTGTTCTTTTTCTGTTTAGCCCCTTGTTCTTTTTTTTTTCAGTTTTATTAGGTAAAATTGTTAGTTTGACTACACATATACAATAGATTGCATGTAAATACATATATACAATATGCTGCACATATTTTTTAAATTTACATATATATACTGTTCATTGTTTCTAGAATAGTTTAGAGCTTTAGCTTTTCAAACTTACATAGTTATCAAAGGATAGCCTCTTGTTCTTGACATTGTATCTGTGAGATTCATTCATACTGTTTACGCAGTTGTAGGTCTTTCATTCTCATTGCTGTAAAGCAGTCCACTGGGTGAATATATTGTGCCCTGGGTGATGGATATCTGGGTAGTTTGCAATCTGGGACTATTACATGTGTCTTTTTGTTGATAACTCACGATATTTTTAATTTATGTATTGGCTGTCATGGAAGCAGCACGAGGCAGAGATTTTTTCTGTTTCCTTCACTTCTTTGTTCCTAGTGCCAAAAATAGTATCCAGCAGATAATAGGTGTTCAGTAAATATTTGTTAAATGGATGGATGGATGAATGACATCTTTTTCCCTTCTTTTATTTCCTTTATCAGAATAGTCATGACCCAGTCTTTCTCTTTCCAAAGAATGCAAAATTCAGTTCTAAATTTTGTTTTAAATACTCAGTGTGGAACCTCCAGAAAGATATGTAACAACCCACTGTAGGAAAACTTCAGTCTGCCTCTGGACAACTGCATAAAGCTACTTACCATCTGGTAGATACATAGTCAGTATACGGTGGCTGTGACCTTAATTCTCTTGCAAGTCCAAAATCTGCAATTTTCACGAGTTCTGGGCCCATACAAAGCAAGTTTTCTGGTTTCATATCCCTATGAAAAAAACCTTGGTAATATAGAGAGGAAAAACAATAAATCATCATGTTTAGACATATTTGATTAATTAACAAAATACGACCGAGCCTTTCTGTTCTAACTAGGAATGTGAACTTAAAGAAAAAAATAAACCATATTCATTGTCTACAAAGTGATGGGAGGCAGGGCTTTCAAAATAATTTGTCAAGGAAATTCATACAGTATATATGGTCATTAAAAAAACTATCTACATGTGTATTTCTTTCTCTCTCTCTTTTTTTTTTTGATAATCATTTTGTTTTTATTTTGCCGGAATTACCAGCACAAACTTTTTTCTTCTTTTTTTGCTGGGGTTGGGGGGTACTCATTTGCAATTACAGCTGTGTATCCACATGTATTTCTATTTGTGGATCCAGTAAGCTCAGGCACTGAGTTAGACACTGCCACGTTATTATCCCCATTAATTTGAGCAACAGCCTTTAGGAGGTATTATGATCACGAGTGTCTGAGGCCTGTAGAGACACAGTTGAATGAAAGCCCGAGGAAGGCTGCGTACAGGCGGAGGTCAGAGCAGCCAGTCCTACCACTGCTCTGTCAACGCTGCAGTTTAACACGCGACTCCCTGAGAGTAATCACTTATTTTAGAAGTCCATTAAACCCAAGTGGAACGCCACACATTTGAATCAATTCCTTCATTTAAAATTGTTTTATTTAACAGCTCATTTCTCCCCTGGTAGCCACTTTATAGAAAAACCCAATAATGACAATGCTTGTTTACCAAGTAAACGTATAAAATAAATGGCTAGTTATGGAAGCTACAAGGCAGCCTGCTGAAAAGAAGGCAGAAAGCCCTCCTTGCAGACGTGAGGGGGTTGTCAAGCGCACGAGTTGTACACAGACAGCTTGTGTCCTAGTGACCTTGCTGGGCGGAGCATTGAGAGCGGGCCTGGTCATCAGCTGTAAGAGGTCATCGCGAGAGGGTTTTTCATGTCGCTCTGGGCCAGGAGGACTTCCTAAGCCTACACTTTTTTAATCCCTTCAAAGCCAGTGTGGGCTCTCTGTGGCATCTACAGCAGTTCTGGACTCCCTTTATCTTGTATTCCTTACTCCAAATAGCTCCTGTGATCCATTTCACTTACTTCCAAGAGATACACACTGCACTTTCATAATATGAAGACAGGAATGGAGAGCACATGTGATGGTAAAGTGACATTAATCCATGAAACCTTAGAGAATGAAACCACAGTTGAGGTTTTCCCTATCTTCACTAATATAAATATATTTTTAACTTGATCCTATTTTAACTAAAATATTAGTCCAATATTTTGACAGTTACTATTTTTAAAATACCTATTTTCTCACAGGATTACATCTGAGATGTTTATTAACTATGGCAAAAATAATTTAGCTTTTTTAAAAGTGTCTGTTGTTCTTGGAGTCTGGTTTCTAAATCACTATGTAGACAATTTTACAGCCGAGTCTAGATTACTCATACGTTATTTACTTTCAGCAACAATTTTTAAATCCCAAGCTAATTTCTTTCTTCAGTCCTAATGCTCTGAAGTTCCTGAAGTTATATCTGAGGAATCTAAACCACTTTTATTCCTAGCCTAAAAAATACCAATGAAACACAAAGGTCTTTCCAAAAATCAAAGAATTCACGAGGCTTTTGATTTTCCACATCACACTTGCTTCCATTAGCATAAATTAATGCAGGCAAATATCAAGTTACCATGCTGACCGGAGTTTAAAAATGGGTTGAGGGTCAGGAACCCATTTGGAACAATTAAAGTAGCATATATCCTTTATTTTCTGTGTAATTAATAAATGACTGACTTTTGCGAATGGACTGTAGTATATTATCATGGGTTTTAGCTTTTAAAGACCTTAATAGTTTATATAAGACAAAAAAAGCTGAGGATTCAGGAATGCTCTTACAATGGTCATATGGAATTCTACATAACATTTTTAGAAAGTAAATTATTTCCTGTAGCAGTTAAGAGAGAAGGGAGAAAAGAAAATATAAAACAGAGGAGGAAACATGAAAGGAGACTGATGATGGTGATTTTTGAATGCCTGTGCTCAGAATGCAGCAACAGAACGGCATAAACTTCTCTGATTTAATATCTAAACATCTAGTGATTCTAAACAGTCTTTAAAATTTTTCATAATAATCATACTAACTTTTCAGACAAGTTATTTTGGTTTGATGTGCAAAAAATTATAAATTAAGATTATATAAATAAGAAATTCATAAAAATAAGCACTTGATTTAATTTTCAAAGTACAGAAACGACTAAATGTAAATACTAAGGAAAACTAGGAAATACCACAGCATGTGTGCTTTCAACGATTTAGATGTTAGTAACTGGTAGATCCAAGCACGACAGACTGGAGCATTTCAGTCTTTTCCAAATGAGGGGTCTTATTTATTTATTTTTCATTTCCGTGTAAAATTAGGGGGAATGAGATTGCAGGGTGGGTTTATGATGACTGAGACTCAAGGCTGATGATCAGTCTTAAAAAAAATTCTGCTACAGAGGAATATAGTTATAGATTATTGAAATTCTATTTTATATAGAATTGTAGAAATTGTAAATTTTTAAAATAAAAATGTCAGTGAGTAGGCACATACTCCAAACTTGTAGTTATCCACTGTAATATTATTTAACAGTTTATATACAATCCCTATGCATGACCTTGACAATAAAGAGGCAGGGAACGGACACCTACCATGTTTATGGATAAATGCCAGCCCTTGCAATATTTGGTACATAATATTTCTGATGACTGACTCAGGGAACAACTTGTTTCTGTTAAGAAATGAACAAATAAATAGTCACATCACTCTGTTAACCAACTGACTAACCAACCAACACAAACAAGAAGGCAGGTGTTCCTCCTTCCTTGGAGCCCCATTGGCCTCATAATACTTGCTAAAGGCATGATTTATAGTTTATAAAAATATTAAAGGTTATAAATTTAAAATGTGAAAATTAGAATATTTTTAATACTTGGTAAAAACTCAAATCCAATACTAAATGTCCTGCACAAATATTCAGTAGCTAAATTCTAAAGTGTCCCAAAAGGAGCAAAGTAAATTGGAAAACTGATAGCCATCACATAAGCCAAGTGTATTTAAATCTGTATTCTGTAGGCTTTAAGAGTTTTAGAGGCATAACTGCTTTAGTTCTAGACTGCATATTGGTACTGTCCAATAGAAACTTAAGAGCCACAAATGAGAGCCACTTATGTATTTAAATTTTTTCCAGTAGCTGCATTAAGAAAAGCAAATAAAACAGGTGAAATTAATTTTCTTTAACATAATATATACCAAATACTGTTTCAACATGTAATTAATATAAAAAATTATTAATGAATTCACATTCCTTTTTTGTATCAAGTTTTCAAAATCTGGTATACAATTTATTTTACATTTACAGCACAGCTCAACCCAGACTAGCCACATTTTAAGAGCTCAATAGCCACATGTGACCAGTAGCTACTGTACTGGACAGTGCAGTTTTATATGGCAATTATAAAAAGCCTAAAGTAAGATCTTAATTACTGCCAAATAAAGGCTGAAAAATGTTAATCACTAGCATACCACAAATTAATGTGATCAACACCTTAATTCTTTGACCCTGAAATCATGCTGTGTTTTGAAAGTAATTGTTTCAAGCATTTAAACTTTATCATAATTTCAACATTTTCTAACGTCTTTATTTCAGCATGATTGACTGGATTACCTTACAGTGTTCTCAACATATGGAAAATGGCCTGTTTTTCAACATTATACTGTTAACTGTATTAGATACTTATATAATGTTCTAAAATGTCCCACCAAATAGGCTAGAAACAAACAATAGAGAAAGATAAACACTGATCTTTAAACAAATTTGAAAATAGTATTGATCATGATCAAAACATTTTAAAAACTCACTTTCATAAACTATAAAATAAATTTTAAAAGAGAAAAATATTTTTATCCTTGCCAACAATTTAAATTTGTAAAAAGAATGCTATATACTGAAGGTACAGTTACAGTATCAGTGAAGGTTTTGTATATTGGTCTTCAGTTGAAATGGAAAAGAAGTTTACTTGAATAAAAAATATTTGTAAATTAATCTTGATCCTTAAAAACTCGAAATACTGAAAAAGTATTTCAGTAAGTTAAGCTGCCAAAAACAAAGTGTAAAAACACCACTTAACCTCAGAATGCCCTTTATCACGTACAGTTGTTAATGGTTTAATTTATACTTTTGACATTGAATAATATTCTAAACAATGTCACTTTTATTTCCATTTAATTTAGATATCCAGAATTGAATCATGAAATTCCAAAGTTGATTCTTTTTAGTGTTCATTTGCAATTGCATTAAGTGCGACTGCACTTCCACCAACAGGTTTATGTATATTTTTAAAATCAGATGAATTTCTTTTTCTTCGACAACTATATTTCAACATTATCATGCCTATTTTTATCATTTTGTATATTTTACAGAGCCATAAGTTATCAGAAGCCAAAAAGATTACCCATAATCACACCACCTGGTAAAGGTTTTGATTTTTCAGTATTCTAATCCAGTCCTAATCCATTTGTGTGTATAACTTTTATAGTAGGTATCAATGTTACATAAATATAATTTTGGTTTCTGTTTTTTGTCCACTTGTAAGGATTTTCATAATCTTCATAATGAGCACTTTTAATGGCTACAAAATAATTACATCAGCATTATACACTATGATTCCCAACCTACTTTTTTTTTTTAATTGAAGTATAGTCAGTTTACAATGTTGTGTCAGTTTCTGGTGTACAGCATAATAGTTCAGTCATGCGTATACATAACATACATTCATTTTCATATTCTGATAGTTATTTCTTTTAAATAGTTCAAAGAGATAAGTGAAGCTTGGTACAGTCATTTAATAGAACATGCTAGCTCTGGTAACTATGAAGATTATGTACCAGCATTTAAAAAAAGCCTGTAATGAACAAATTAAATTAAAAAATATATCACCACTAAAATTACAATGACATAAAAAGCATGCATGCCGTTATACACAGGAGCTAGAAGGAACTTTGGAAAAATAAACAGTGATTTGAGAGGTAGAAATTTTCTTCACTTTTAGTTTAACTGCTATTATTGTCTTAATGATAACAGCCTCCTGGAACATAACAGGCATTCAATAAGTATTTTTTGAAAGAAGGAAAAATATGATTAAAATTTACTCACCATCCTTAGAAACTGAGTGAGTGTGTGTGTGTGTGTGTGTGTGTGTGTGTGTGTGTTGTGTGTATGAAAGAAATACAGAGAGAAATCAACATCATTCTATTGGGATATTCATTTCTAAAGTATTCTGGATCTTTTGCTGAACAACTCTGGCTTTAAAAGCAGGTAAAATGGACACTAATTCCCCAGATGTGACCAGCAGCTACCACCAAAATATTATCCTCTCCAAGCTCATGGCAGATGACTGAAGCTCTCCTTCGTTAGAGATTCTGTTCACATGTTTAAAAATTAAAATGAGAATTTCCCTGGGATTGGCTAACACATTTTTATCATTCACTTAAGCATTCTAATGAACGAGTTTATTAGGTCCTTTCTTGGAAACTCCTTCTCTTGCCCCCATTCTCTTTAACTTTTCACAAGATGCTTGGGAGAGCAAGGAAGAGAATTTCCTCAATTTTGCCCAGGGTCAGCTTTATTACTGAGTATTAAACTGCAGATAGACTTTCGTTTCAAAAAGTATAGATAGTGTGTTTATATGAAATATTTATCTTGACTTTTAAGAGATTACAACAGAAAAATGATGGTTCTTCAATGTTAGATATTATCCTTTGATAAAGATAATTTAAAGCTACCTCTTGGAGTGATAAATCTGTATAATGTAAAGTGTGACATATAGACAGGACCAAGGGATTTATGGAGGAGATAATAAGGAAAAAATCAGTTTTCATAAAATAAAGACATACCTGTCTTTCATTAATTGATAGAGGTTTTCTTTCATATATTCAAATATAAAATAAAGGTGGTCGTTTTCTCTGATAACTTCTTTCAGTTTAATCACATTGGCATGATTAAGCTTCTTCAGAGACTGCAGTGGGCCAAATAAGCAGTAAAATTCTTAAAAGTTACAGAAGTTGGCAAAAGCTCATGAATGCTAGGTGTGACAAATACCTTAAGTAATTTTCCATTTCCTCTAAATGTATTAATGAATTGTTTTAATACCTCTAATATCTTACATGTCTAAAAACATCTTAGACCATCTATTTAAAGCATGCAGTAATTGTTTTAAGTAATGAATGTAAGTGCAAAATTAAACTGGGTCAGCAGTAGCTACCAAACATTCAATCTGTCACTTTTTTTTTTCTTGGTCATTAAATAGGTTTAACTTTTTTCTGACTTAACCATGTGAAATTCCGTGCAAAGTCACCAAAAATGTACCCAAGTTATACAGCATAAAATATAATGAAGTTGTACACAGTAATTATTTCCTTTGATAGTATAAATTTAAATGCTTTTTTAAAAGTGAGAGTATATTTTCAAATATGAGGATATAGTTATTTTCTGTTCTCCACTGACATGAGAAATGAGAAGTTACTTTAGGAAGATAGAGGGGAAAAAAAAGAAATATAATTATCTTTGGACTGCTTCCCACAGAGAACAGAACAGTCTCCTTGGCCACGGTCCTCAGAGACGAGAGGTGTGAGGTGGACCTAAAGCCCTCTCAGGTTCTCATCTCTAGGGTTTTACCTTAACTTCTCTCAAGTTCATGCACTCATCCCAAGAATAGAACTTTCTCTTCATTCTGAAATTTAAAACAAGAAAAGTTTAGTGTCTTGAGGACTAAGGATTTGAAGACACACATTACACCACTGGGCTTTCTTACTCTGTTGTTCGTTCACCTTGGGCCAGCGATCCCTCCCTTCCTGCCTCCTGAAAAGGAGGTCACCTCGCTTCTGCACATTTCACGGCCGTTGGTGCAGGTTCATGGCTGTCACACCTTGGACAAATTACCTAACGGCCCCTCTGTGCCGCACATTCCTAAGCTATAGAGTAGCTACTATTTACTGCACCAGGAAAGTTTAATGTCAACTGCTCAGTTCAGCAGTCTGATACATACTTCATGTTCTTATTTTCATCTGTGTCTGCGGTCGGCTGCAGTAAGATGTAAGGGGCATCACTGCAGTTACTTCTAAAACACCCTTCGTGAATCAGAATTTCACTTATCCTCACTCAGTGCTGGAAATTTATGAAGGAGCCTGAAGAAATTGAGGGCCTACTGACTTATCAAAAGATACTTTTCAGTACTATAGATTTATAAATGTTTTGCTAAAATGATAAAGGTAAATCTAGCACAGCGGTCAATTTTTAAATGAACGTTCAATAAAATAGAAGTCAAATACAATGTAAAAGTATTTTAATAAACATCCAGAACTGTGCACCTAATCTCTGTGATTCTTAGTAACTATAGAATTTTTAATCTAATTTTTTAGAGGCTAGATAATCAAGTTCTTTTCCAAAATTTTAGTACAAATGGAAACTTTTATTCTTCTTGAAAATCTCTACTAGCTGCATCCACATAGACTAATATGCTGCTTTCTTTTCACAACCGCTACTACTCACCAATACTACCCTAAGGTGATGCGCGTATCTACAGGCAACAAATACAGACATTTCCTTACAAAACATGATCCCAGTGTCTTAGACCAATTTAAAGAAATTAATTTAATTGGAAGAAATTAAACCAGTTTGTTAAAATTCTTTGGAGATTCCCTGCCACCTTCTCTTTCATTTATTCATTCATCCAGCGCCTACTCTGTGCCAGGGCAATGAAATCAGAGACGGTGACCATGGCACTTCCCATCTGACAGGAAACAGACCTTAGAAGGTTAACACAAAACAGTACAAGTTAACTATAAGGACCAGGAGATAAGGGCGTCTTTTAAACCACTGAATGGCCAGGCCTCAGGCCTTTGTGATGAGGCAGTATTTCTGCAATTGAGAATGGAGAATAAGGGGTCTAACATCTGTGATTTTCAGGTAAAGTTTATTCCTTTGCATCAGGCTTGAGAGAAATAGCCTTCTGCGTGATTCTCGTAGGCGACATGAGGTCAAAAATTATCCTAAGATTCTGTCTTGTCTAGAACCTTAAGGAGTAATGGCCGTAGTGACCATTCATATTGATAATCTTGTTGGTAGCTTGGCTTCACAGTTCCTTAACTCCAAAAAGGTGTTGCCCTCTATCCTACTGTAGTCCCCCATAATTACCATGATACTTGGGGAATGGTTCTACTCTCTAAGACTTTAGACTCTCACCACATTCTCCTTTCCTTCCACCATCGTTACTACTGCATTTGCTGTTTACATACACTTGTTCAGCTCTTGGCTTCGCCTCCTCATCCAAGAGCCTCATGTCCCTTCTCTGCCCCGTTAATAATCAACACTCTAGCCATCTCCTCTTCTTCGAGCTCCTCAGCCCCAGTCCAGCCTTCACATGCTCTCTCCTGCCTCCAGGCCTTCATACATATTTAACCTACAGCCTGGAACATTCTTCCCCCTCCTCTTTTTCTTGATAATTTTTTTCTCATTCTTAGGGTCTCATTTTCTATGAGAAGCCTTCCATACTTCTCCAGCATCCTCCATCACAGGACTTAATCATATTTTGTGCTGTAACTTTTCTAATTTGTTGGTCTCTTATAACTCATCTATCTCATCCCCATTTTGTCCTGAGCAACCAAGTGGAGTGGCTTAACAATTATGTGTTGAGTGAATTTTTAAACTTCAGGCCTTCCACACTGCCCCTCCTCTCCTCATTCATTTCTGCTCTGTCCTTACACTCAAGGCAGGAACGCCGTCTGGCACACAGTGAATACTGAATGTGGCAGACACTATGAGTTGACTGTCCAAGGGCCACTCTTCTCTTCTTCACCAACATAGCTCGGTTTGAACACAGAGATACAGAATGCCAAGCTAAGAACTCAGTTTCGCAGCTTCCCTATAGCTAGGTGTGCCACGTGACACACTCCTGGCCAGTGAGAAGTAACCAGCAGTCCTCCGGATAGGGGCGTAGGAAAGCTTTTGCTTTCCTAATTAAAAGAGAGTCCAGTAACTGACTGCTTCAGCGGTCCCTCCTTTCTTCTTGCCTGGAGCTCATCCTCAAGGCCTGGAGCCGCTGCAGGTATTTTTTAAAGACAGAAGAACCGAAGTCCACGATAACAGCAGTAAGACAGGCACGAGCCCCGGCCTGCCTGCCTCAAAACTTTTTATTATGTCAGACAGTAAATCCCCATTTAATTTATTTTTTGTTAGCTTTTTAGTTTCATACACCAAAAGCATTCCTAAGTTATACACGTATGCCCTCTTCTCAGCCCTCAATCTGTTTGACTTCTTACAGTATTTGACCTCTCTCTTCTCTCAGGGTTTTACCTAGCTCTGTGCAGGTGAGGCCCAGTTCCCCATTTTATGAAATTGAAGACTAAAACAAATGCGTGATCTTGCCACCCGGAAGGAATAATGAACATTTTGTTATATAAAACAAAACAATGATAATAACCTTAAATGAGACCATGAGACACAACTCTTATTCTCATCTTCTTACCCCTCCCCAGAAGCCACATAAAATTCATGAATTTTATGTAAATCTTTCCAGTCTTTTAAAGATATTTTTACGTATAAATTTATGTGTAGTGAAGTATTTATTTGTGTGAATTTATGTAATCATTTAACCTATAAATAAGGATGATTTCATCTCATTTTGGCAAATACTTGTACCTCATTTATTATTTTTTTTTTCTCTCATTGCATTAGATAGGGTTTCCAGTGCAGTCTTGATCAATAGGGGATTTGGCAGGCATTCTGGTCTTAAAACCAGTCTTATGGGAAGTACTATAATAGTTCACTTTATCAGGTCAGGGTAATTTCTTTTTATTCCTACTTTTCGTTTCAGTTCTTGTACATTGAACATTTACCTATTTGATAATAATGGCAATTAGACAATATTTTGTAAAAGTATTTCCTTATATACATAATGTTCTCTATCCTGATGTAAAGTTTTTAACATTTGATAAACATTTGTTAAAGCATTTAAAGTTTAGAGTGTCATCATTTGGTTGAGTGTGGTAACCAGTTTCCAGGACTTGTTCTGCTGGAAGCCAACTGCCGTGTCATGACAGTCAAGCAACCATCTGTAGAGGCCCATGTGAAAAGAAGTTGAGGCCTCTTTTTGTTCTTATAAAAGGAGGAAATTTAGGCACAGAAATATGCATTGAGGGAAGTTGATACAGGAGAGGTATAGAGGAAAAAATGGCCATCTACAGATAATCCAAGGAGAAAGGCCTAGAATAGATCCTCTCCTCACAGCCCTCAGAAAGAACCAACCTTCCTGACACCTTGATTTTAGACTTATAGCCTCCAGAATTATGTCAGTAAATCTCTGTGGTTTAAGCCGCCCACTCTGGCTTAAACTTTGTTACAGAACCTAGTATTTGCCAAAGTGTGTTCCCCCCAAATGAATATGTTGACGTCATAACCTCCTAGTACCTCAGAGTGTGACTGTATTTGGAGATAGACTTTAAAGAGGTAATTAAGGTTAAATGAAGTCTTTAGGGCAGGTCCTAATCCGATAGGACTAATGTCCTTGTAAGAAGAGGAGATCAGGACACAGACAGACACAGAGGGAAGATCATGTGAAGACACTGAGAGAATACAGCTGTCTACAAGCCAAGGAGAGAGGTCTTACTTGAAACCAACCCTGACGCAGACTTCTAGCCTCCAGAAGACAGGGATGGATGTGGACGAGGGGTGGGCATGGGACAGGGGGTGGAAAGGGGTCGGGTGGGGGATGGGCAGTCTGTGGCCTTCTGGTGTAGCAGCCCTAGCAAGCAGATACAGTGAACCACCTTAGAAGAGGATGCTCCAGCCACGGTCCAGCCTGCTGATGACTGCAACCTTGGCTGGCATCTGATTGCCACTCAGGAGAGACCTGGACCCAGAACCACAGCTAAGCTACTCTTAAATTTCCTGACCCATAGAAACAGAATTAATAAATGTTTATTCTTGTTTTAAGTCACTAATCTTTGGAGTAATTTTTTTCCATATGATAGATATCAAATACAGTAGATAAAAGAAATAATTAAGTTAATAATAATTAATTCTATTTCATTGGTAAGCTCAGGAAAATACCATATGCCATTCAGAACTCAATTTGGTATTATGAATACCATCTGATTTCAAGGCCTGTTGTTTAAAAAAAAAAGTACTCTTTACTCAACTTTCAAGTCTGAAAAAATTCCATCCATTACCTTCAGTTTCAGTTCAAATGTATTCTGTGTAAAAAGCAGAGCCCTTCTATTTTTTTATTTGTCAAGCTAGCTGGACAAACTAGAAAATTAAAATAATACCCACAGGGGTCAGCAGAGCTCCTTCTTAGCCACGGTTTCTCCAGAATGGCCTTCCACATCATTAGCCTAACAAGCTCGGGGTCTAAACCAGACTTCTCTCCGTGCATATATATGTTCTCAAGCAAGCGAGGAAAAGAAAGATGGGTTTCAAAGGGCGACTTTGCAGGGCTGCCCACGGTACCTTTTGATGGCCACCAGCTCCCCGGATTCGTTACTCTTGCCCATCAGCACACTCCCATAGGTGCCATCCCCCAGCTGCCTCATGGTCGTGTACCGGTTCATCTCGGAAAAATGACGCAGCAGAAGTTGATGACTGAAAGGACTTTTTTGCTGAATATAAATACAAAGGCGTCTTTATTTGTATTCCGTTTTGCCCTTGGACTATTGTTGCTACACTGGTGACACGTTTATCATCATTGAACACAGGCTCTTCCCCAAGACTATGTAGGTTCATAAGATACAGCAATAAGCAATCTGGCAAGGAAACAATATTTCCATCCTTATGAACACCCTGTAAAAAAGCGAAACAAGAAGAAGAGGAATTTTCATTCAAAAATCTCTTCAAAAAATTTCCTGGTAACCTACAGCACAGGGAAAATTATAACCAATATAAATACCAAGATGTTACGCTTGTGTCAGTAAATCAACTGCTTGTGGAATGATGTTCACATAGAGAAGACTGATGGTACTCCCTGGTGAATGCTCCATTTACACCCACCATGCTACTCATCCCATGAATGTTCAATAAATACTGGCTCAGTGATTGGTATGATCCCTTTTTTTACTGAACATAATCTACATTTGTCCAAATCAGACTTTGGAAAATCAGACTCTCTACTATACCCATTCATGAATCAATTTTGGTATCGTATTTAATTTGGACCACAATCTCTCATGTAAAATTCCTAGGCCAGATGTGTTGGAATCCAGGGATTTGAATATTTTAGAAAAGTAACACGGTTCGTAACACCTCCCAAGCAGCATCTTAATGTACCTGCAGAAAAATGTATGAAAAGGACACGAAGTTAAAATAAATGAAGACTCTACATGGCCTCATGTCATTTCAGGTCATGCTTTGTTGCAAATGAGTTTGCACGAATTAATTTTTAAAAATTCATCTTTTAGTGCTTTCCCACAGAAAGGGGATTGTGGATCTGTATATACTAGGAGGGTTAGGTTTCTATAGTTCTGATTTTATTACTACAATTAAAAAAAACACAAAGCACTAGCCCTACAGCAGCGTTCAATAGTTTCCTCCCATGGTTCTGTCTTACGTCTGCATTCCAGGAACTATTTCTCTTTCATACCTGGTCCTCATTCTTACGTTGCTTTAAAAAATATCTCTATCGTTCTGTTACAAGGCTTTATGCTTAGTTGCAGTTGGTAACATGTCTGACACTATTAAAATAGTTTGTTTTAAAATGCCTTCTATAATTGGTGCTTCATTTAAAGATTATTTTTTCTTTCACTGTAGTATGATTTCCATAAAATAAAATCACAGAAACTGCTTCTCTGTTACATTCAGAAATTTAGGACTGACAAGAAATATGCTGTAGTTGTCACTGAAGGCTTCCAAAAACAGGCTTTCTGGAGAAACGGGTGCTGAGAAATGCAGGAAGCTTTGTTCTTTCCCATGTACAGGAACATATTTGTCCACAGGAAACTTTGGAAGAAGCTGTGAGCTTTCAAATAACAAAGAGTGTGTATTATCATTTACTTGACTTCGTATAGAGAGTAACCCCTTCAAGGCCCATGAGAAGTAATTAGGCTATGCTAACTCCATGGCCAGGATCTTGAAAAAGAAATCATGACAGCATATTCCATCTCTGCGTAGGGGTTCCTTCACATTTCTCAGCATAAATCTGAGCAAAGGATCTTAACAAATGCCAGCAAATGGTTCCCCATTGGCCTGAAAATTAAGATTTTTGATAAATGGTCTTTACACTATACACAGACACAGATTCTAAATATTAAGACATTAATATAGAGAAAGGCAACACCTTTTCTGACCAAAACATGTATTTACTTTAAAATTTGTTTCCATTATCTGGATAAGGAAATCTTTTGGGGTTTGTTTTGTATTATGTGTGATAAGCAAAACATGGACTAAAGTGTATTTCTTCTGATCATTTAGAGTTTTATTAAATCAGTCTTTTGCAGTTTATATCAGCATGTCAGATGGCTTGGCATTCTTTTCTAGCTTCCCTATTTAAGGTGACATAAACATCTCTTTTAAGGAAATGGGCGCTCTAGAGGTTTACTGATTCTTTCTCGTTAAGTCACAATACAGAGGATATATTTGTCCAAAAGGCTGCAATGTTCCTCATATCAGTAAAACTAATAAAAACACAGAAGGATTAAATGATCTGTGGTCAGAGAATCAGTGATGGAGTCAGTCTAATACTTGAATCAGCCTAAAGCTGTTTGTTTTTTTCAGTGTGGTCCCCAACTTTTAAATAACCCATTCTTGCCAGCTTTTATGTCATTGATGCACCTCTCTTTGCCCCAAAACTGTAGAATCTACTCCACCATGGAAGCTGCCCACACATCATCATCCCCTAAAAATCCCTAATTCCTAACTCAGCTCCTGGCCCTAAACCACCAAGATGCTATAAACAAGCTGGGAAGTGCAGACGGTACCTCCCACCTTGACTACACCTGGGGCTACAGCTGGCTCATCCTGATACCTGGAAGGACATTGTGAAAAATAAGCCAGAAAGAATGAAGGAAAGACTGTGAGTGAGTAGGAGAGAAGGGACCTGGAGTTCCTTAAGAAAATTACTACTTTTACTCTATCCCAAAATTATTTAAGAAATTTAATGGGATAACAGTATCTTTTCTTTGCGAACCGGCTGCATATGCAACAAATTATTTTCATGTTAACACCTAACTGAGAACAAGCATTGAGGGTCTGAGAGGTAGACAGTCATGTAGGCACTTCTGGAAAAGGACATACTGCTTGAGAAAGGAGTGGAGGAGGGAGCTGCCCAGGCAGGGAGAGAAGTTCACAGGTAAGAGGTGCCAGAAACAGTACCGAAGTTTAACCTTGCAGTGGCTTAACAACCCGCCAAAGTGGAATTCATTGCCTCTTTCTCTTCCCCTGTTGAGACCATCAACCACCACCATCACCAGTACTGTCAGCACACAGGTCAGTCAGTAGGGGATGCCCTCTGCACTGGCCTGGAAGCACAACCATTTTTGGAGAGGATACTCTAGAAACTTCACCCCAAGCCTAACCAACCAACCTCCAAACAAAAGCTGGAAACACAAAGTGTTTGCTTCG
Organism: Camelus bactrianus; assembly: GCF_048773025.1. Classification (NCBI taxonomy): domain Eukaryota; kingdom Metazoa; phylum Chordata; class Mammalia; order Artiodactyla; family Camelidae; genus Camelus; species Camelus bactrianus. The sequence continues at coordinate 6,679,117 of NC_133558.1, forward strand.
AGTGAGGGTGGCTATGGCATGGGATACTTACATTCAGGGAAGAATAAACAAACAAGGGATACAGCCATTTCCCAGCTTCTTTTGTTTGAGGGGCAGAGTGGTGACGATTATGGATATAACATAGATCTTTAAAAAGCTCTGATTCGTGGCTCTGAGAGACTCGGGCCAGTTTAAGCCCTGCCTAACCTTTAAGTAAAACAGGCATACATACCATGTTCCCAAACAAAACTTTAGGAAGGCCTCTTTTGAGTCATATTCATTACAAAAGGCCCTGCAGAGTGAGCTGACCATCTCAGCTGTCTCCTTACCCCCCTGAAAATATAAGGATAACAGCCTAATGTAAAGAGGAGTAGATGTAAGAGTAAAGGTGGTGTTTTTTAAATCATCATTCCCATGTACCTGCTCACTGATAGCACATACACACTTACTATCAGTGCAGCACAGCAAGGTCCTCAATGGATTACTAGCCAAAGAGCAGTATCTGTAACTTAAAAGACAGGCTGCTATGGGTCCCCAGTTCACACCCAAGACTATTTCTCTATAAGTTACATATATTCTTCTCTGTTGACCTATGGAAAGCTAACTCTGCAAAAGAGGGATGTGTTAACATGATTTCTTACACACATGAATATTTCCATATGTGTATTTCCATATTGTGCAACAAGGCAAAACAAGTCAATGTAATATAACTATGATCTTCAATTAATTTAAAAGAACTGTTACGAACTTGGAATTTTCTACAGTCAAGCTACAATACTTACTGACTTTCTTATAAGTTAAACAAACCTTATTTTCTGCTTTAAAGAAAAAGACGTTTATTTAGAGGCTCAGTTATAGACCAACATTAGATAAATATTATTTCTCTTCCATTTTTGTTGTCTTATTTTTATCTAAGTGCACAATTACTGTAAACTTGAGCTTTCTTCTCAACAGCTTCTGCCAGCTAATAAGGGATTTAGACAGGATTAAAGAAGATTAACACAGAGGGCAAATGGAGGGTAAAATTTGGGTCTGCCAATCACTGAGCAGGTGAGTTTGGATGTCTTCAACTTGTCTTTGTAGAATCAGCTGTACTGTTACCACAAGGCTGGCATTAACGTTTGTTGTTTTTTTTTTTTTTTCCCAAAAAAGTAACACCTTAAAAATAACTAAATTGTTTAAAAAGCAAAACAAAACGATTTCAAACTAACCAAGTCATATAGAAATTTTAAAAGGAGCTTTTACAATGGGAAAACAAAGATTCAGTGTTGAAAAATAAAAGCTTTGTGCTGATATTCACAAATTGTTTAAAAACAAAATAATACGCCAAGGAAGAGATCAAACATCCTGCCCAAGGCCAGCTTTGCATAAGCATGAGGTGGCTGCCTTCAGGGGGAGTTTCTCTCTTCCTCAGCACGCAGGGTGAACTGGGGGTTCGGGGTGGGGGGTAAAGGCCAAAAGACTGTAAAGTAACTTTTGCCTCCACCGCTATTTCTACTCAAGGGGTTGTTTTTCTGATTAAAATAACTGGTAACTTTGACGCTCTGAGAATTCCATTATCATTAGAACAAATGCCTGCTCGTTTTAAAAGATTATCTAAACACAATTACATAAATTTATTTCCTTTTAGAATTGAGGTTAACCACTAAAAACCAGTTTTATTGCCCCCCTGCCCCCCAACTCCAACCCTGTCTTTAAATTAACCAAGTCTCTGTCTTATTTGCAGAAAGAAACAGTTTTTGTTACCAGACATTGATCTTTTTTCTCAAACCAGAGCCCTTCAAAGGCTCTTGAGGCCGATGTCCTGCTGGTTTGCGGGAACCGGTCGCCACCAGCAGGCGACCCCCTGAGCCCCCACGGCTGGCTCGACTGGGAGCTCCCTCTAGGTCCATCCAGTGCCGGGACTCCGCTTTTACCGGGGAGTCACTTGGGGTGCACGAATGAGCACTGAATTTGGACCCAGTTTCTCTTTCTTCTCTTTTACTTTGTAACAGTTCTGAACTCAGTTCCGCTGCCTTCCCGAGACCCGATCCCGCCCCTCACTCCTGAAAGTAGTGTCCCCTCCAGCCCAAGCACTAAAGGGAGCCGGGGAGGGGAGGGAGGGAGTTGGGGCACCCTGGCGGAGAGGTTCGGGGGTGCTGGCCCCTCAGACTGGCCGTCATCCTCCAACCCGGCACTGACCCCGGCGGTGTAGGAGCGCAGGAAAGTGGTCAAGGGAGCCTGGGAGAGCACCCACGCAGCAGGCGCAGGCTGATCCCTTCCCGCCCGCCGTCCCTCCGGTTTCCTCTCCTTCGCTCCCCACTTCTCCCCTCCCCGAGTCCTCCTCCCTCCAGTCCCTCCCCTACCAGTGTCCAGGCCCCTTCTCTCGGTGGAGGTTGGCCCTGGTAGGACAGGGCGCCGAGGGGACATGCCGGGCCGCCTCGCAGGACAGGTTCAGGCTGGGTAGGACGGAGGGTGGCGGCCCCGCAGCCCTCTCGGGATTACCTGCCCGCGCCGGCCGCTTACCTCGTTCGCCCCCTTGTGAAGCTGGGGCGTCTGTGTGTTTCGTCTCCTAGGAAACGGCGGGGGTGCGCCAGCTGCTGCGCAGCCTCCCGCTTACACCCCGCCCACAGGGGCGTGGTCGATCCGGGAAAGCCCCGCCCGTGCGCACACGTCCCGCCTCCCTAGGGGCGGGGCTTCCGGGAACATCTGGATGTATATTCAACTTCCAGTACCCTCTGCCATTTAATTTGGGGCTAGGGAGAGTCCTGATTACCTTTTCAGTTTTTATAGGAAGTTGGTTTGCTTGCCCTTTATTTTGTTTTCGTTTGTTCCGTTTCATTTACAAAGTCTTGATTCATTGAATCTGGTCCCTAAGACTTGTGAAGACCAAGAGGAAGGCAACGTTTGCCTCGAAGTACTTGTATTTGCTTATATATGTACTACCTGAGGGAAGAGCACTCTGGATTGCAGTTCCTTATACTGGTCAACTCTTCAGATATGTTATCTCCTGGGTCACGCTTCTAAATTTGTTTTCACTTCTCCGTTCAAGGAACTTACTCAGTACCAGTCACAGTGTTAGAGCGTGGTAATCCCAAGATAAATAACTGGATGTGTGAATAAGTGAGGACATGGTAACTAGCCTAGAGTTGTGAGAAAAGGGTACCCTTGTGTCACTGCAAAACAAACAAAAAACTCAGTTGGCTAGCAAAAATCCGAAGCATGAGAGATGGGGCAGTGATGTATCCATTGGTAATTATCTATTAGGTGTCAAGCTCTGAACTTGGCACCAAGAATGACACCAAGGTAGCAGGACAGACATGTTCATGGCCCTCTCACAGTTTAAAGTGAAATTGCAGGCGAAGTGAGAAGCATAAGTTAGATCATGGAGAGTTTATATGCCCCTTGTGAAGACTAAGCCTTCGTAATCTACCTATGAAGGTAGATTTCAGCAGTGAGTCTAGAGGCAAAAGAAAGAAAAAAAGGCTATGTCAATTTATCAGGAAGGAATGATGAGGATCCAACTATAACAGTGATGATGGAAATAGGAGAGAAAGGGACAGATTCAAGGGCTATTTAGGTTAATATTGACAGGACCATGTGGCTTAGATGAGTGGTGAATAGTGGTGTCCAAACTTAAGCTGAGAAATATTGGAAAAAGCAGATTTGGAGATGGTGTGTGGGAGAAATAATAAACCCACTTTTGGAAATTTTAAGTTTGAGCAAAATTGAAATGGAGCTTATAAGAAGGCAAGACTGGAGATGGATGGGTAGTGAACAGGTTTGAGAAATTGAAAATAGTGAGTGTAGAATACTCTTAAAGTTTTGCTGTGAAAAAAGGGAAAGAAGATGAATTGGTCGTTAGAAAGGAGAAAGAGGCTTTTTTTCAAAAAGGAAAGGATTTGAGGACATTTATAAGGTTGAGGGACATGAATGGTAGTGAGAGAGAATGGACGTTTAAGAGAAGGAAGGATAATCGAGCAAGATCCTGGGATTGGGGATGGGGCTGTGGAGATGTACTGGGGCTGGAGGAGGAATTAGCCCTTGACAAGGGGGAAATAACTCTCCTCTAAAGTAAGTCTGGAGGCGACCTGGCAGACATTATGGCCTTGGTTGTGTTTGCGTTTGATCAGTTCAGACTGGTGCAGTTTATGCAGCTGCATTTCCTACTGAAGCATTGTCATTGTCATTTCCTCCCTATTTATTTATTTATTTATTTATTTATTTATTTATTTATTTATTTATTATTATTTTTTTTGGTGTTATTTTTTCAAGTAGTGAAAGGGAAAAGAAAGTCACCCACCCTCAGTCTAGTTCTCTAACCAGCCCTCATTGAGCACCTACTATGTGCCTGCACTGTTCTTTGTACTGGGAGTACAACAGTGAACAAGACTCTCAGAAGCCAGTTCTCAAAGTCCTGTCTGAGGACCCTTTAGGCAAGACCTGAGGGACAGAAGGAGGCAGGCACATGAAGGCCAGGGAGTGGGTACCACAGAGGAAAGAGCAGGAAGGGCATCTGTTGGTGGGGGAGAATGTATGGGATGGGGTTGGAAGGGGAGGCAAGACCCATTATCACACAGGGCCTCCTAGGAGAGAACTTACTTTCTCCTCTAATCTCAGCTTGAGACATTTCTGGTTGTTTAACTTGTCCTTTTATTGAATGGCCTCATGTTACTGTGTAGTTTCTGACCCTTACACTGAATTCTACCCTGTTTGATCTGCAGTGGACCTCTTGTTTTGCCTGTTCAGTATATACTCCTCCTTGTCAGGTATTCCCCCCTGTTTTCCTTTGGCGGGGGACACCTCTGATCCATTTGTCTCTGTGATTCAGCTTCAGGGACCAACATGTAAGCCACTCAGTCTCAGTGACTGACTTGCAGAGATGGGCACATGATTCTAAGATCCCAGGGAAAAGGTCTTCCTTTTCTGTTAGGGATACTTGTCAATAAAATGAGGGCATGGAGCCGCTGGCCACCATTTTTGCTGCTCATCTTTGCTGGGATTGAACGCGGAGGAGTGCAGAGCTGACAGGAATGAGATCGTTCCCAGATGACAGATCTTGAGCACCTACACTGAGCCATGCCTGAATTTATTCCTGGCCTTTTCAACTGCAAGAGCCAGAAAATTCCTCTTTTTTGTTTACAGTCATTTGCTTTTCATTTCCACTCACAACTGAAAGCGCCTCTGACTTACACAAGACCATAGAGAAGACTGACTTCTTCTCTTACATGTTAACCCTTCCGGCATTTGAAGTTAGCTGTCCCATCCCTCCATGCCTCCCCCAGGGACCCCAGAATTGCAGGGTGAGCAGTCATCTAATCACTCCAGCCCCCAGTGAACTCCTCCCTCAGTCTCAAAGCCAAGTGTATGATCCTGACATTCGGTTAATGACTTGAGGGATCAGAACATTCCTGGTTCAATACATTTTTGACTATGCCATCCTCTTTTCATTTTTTTCTCAACTCCCAACTCTGATCTAGCTAGCATCAAATGATGTGTTTAGGGGTTATCCCCCCTCCTTAGGGTTTCAATTAAATTGTTTTCTAAAGGGATGTATGAATGTAAAGAACTATAAGAGATCATGATCAAATTTTAACCCTAAACTCAAAACTAGTTTCACATGGTTGTAATTTTAAAAACGGACACTTCTTGCTTTATTTTTCTTCATAGCACAAATCACCTTGTAATGTACTATGTAATCAATTATTCTTTTTGTTTATTGTTTGCTTTCCCCTTCATCCCCACTAAATTATAATCTTCACAGGGCAGGGATTTCATGTGATTTGTTCATTGTTGTTCTCATAAAAGTAGAAGAGTACCTGACACATAGTGGGCATTCAATAAACATTCGTTGAATGAATGAATGATACAGATTCTGCCCTTTAGAACGGGAATTTGCATTTTGCTAGAACGATATACAGTCCAATAGAGTCTACGACTTTCAGGTTTGATTCACTTTCATTTTTATAAAGACATTCCTAACAAATTTCTTCTTGGATTTGCTTTTCTGAGCAACTGCTTTGCATTAGAAGCATTTAATTTTTTTAATTTATAATATTTATTTTCACTTTTTCAAATAAAAGTCAGTTGGAAAAAAGTGGAAGACACAGGCAAGTTGAAAAAGAGAAAACAAATATTATTTTATATTATTATCTGTTTACTATTTCATATTTTGCTGAATTTTTTTCCATTTTATTTTGTTTTAATTTGCTATAAAATAAAAGCTGACATCACTGAAGAAGCCAGTTCCAGAAACAGTTTCCACTCTAAACCAAGGAAACCACTTCATATTATCATGTAAAGAGATTTTCCACTTAAGCAAGAATATGTGTGGATGAGTTGCTTTTTGACGTGTTCACAGCTTGTAGCTTTTCTCCAGATGAAGGATGTCTGAGCCACTCAGTGCCACACAACAGCATCTTGGCTAAGTGCCATCCCAGGACTGGGACCCTCTTCACTGACCTCAAAGACGTCCCAGAAGCTGCAGGCATAAGCCAGGGAGGGCTCATATCTGGGAGATCAAAAGACATTGAACCCAAAACACTCGATAGGAATTTCAGGGACAAAACATCCCTGTGGATGACTTTGACTGCCTTGAAGGGCCACAGGGCACGGTTTGGAACCTGAGATCTGGCCTGTCTGTCAAGAAGCAGCTACTTCACTGTGTTATGTTTACGCAAACTCTCCAGTTCACTACGTACCTTTCACAAATAAGTCCAGAGAGTCTGCCCTGCTTCGGAGGAAGTCATAAATTATATCACCTCAAGTGTGTTTGCTTCTGTCAGGTGAATTTGTGGAACTGATTTTTATCAATATGTTTCTAGGTCCAGCAACTTTGTTTATATGTTTTATTCACTGACTTAGAAGATTCTACTGTAATATGATATCTCATCAAGTTCCTGCCCAAAATGAAGTTCAAAAGCTCTGAAATAAACATTTTAAAATACTGGAGAGACATTATAAAGACAAGTGACCATGGAAATTCTAATTTTCATTCCCAGCTCTTTTCATTTCTTAAAATTCATATTTCTTGATTTGGGTCACAATGGGACATTTGGTGGAGGTTTTGTTTTAAAAAAAAAACAAACCTCAGGAAATCAATTCAGCTTTTTAAAGCACAGGAGGTAAATGTAAGCTTCACATTTTAAAACACCACTCAAGTCTTCGATAAGTATAATTTTTAATCAGTTTCATACAGAAATATTTTAAATAGAAAGGAGTTTGTTCTCTTAAGTTTACTAGTTATAAATAAAAAATTAGTCCACTTCACTAGATATTTTAACAACAATGCATGCTCATTTTTTAAAATTGAGGTATAGTCAGTGTGAGTGTGCAGGAGAAAGAAAAGAGGAAATGATATCAAAGATCAAAGAGCTGGTGGGGGTAAGGTATAGCTTAGTGGTAGAGTGCATACTTCGCATGAACAAGATCCTGGGTTCAATCCCCAGTACCAACACTGAAAAAATAAATTAAAAAAAAAAAAAAAACCAAATTACCTGCCCCCAAAAAATTTTTTAAAAAATCAAAGAACTAATACAAGAGTAGTACAGAACTGAAGGGCACTGGTTTGCAGATTCAAGGAGCCCCCCAAATGCTTAGTGAAAGAACAGGGAGAACCCACAGGAAGACACAGCACTGTGAAAGTACAAAACCCTAGTGAAAACAGAAGATTCTAAAGGCTTCCAAAAAGACAAAACAGGTCAAACATCTATGGTTAGTAGTCACAGTGGAGGCTGATGCCGGAAACTGGGGAAATATCCAAGAAAACAAAAATCGACTAGAAATGAAGAGATGATGAATTCAGTGGCTCCCCATTTTCACACCTCATTAAACGCAATTCCAGATTTTTAACTTTGCAGCAACCTGAATTATATTGACAGTCCTCAATTTTCACATTCACTGTATAGATATGCTAAAAGCCAAATGATAAATGCTGGCAGAGGATTATCATTGGATTTGATCAGTGGGTATCATTCTCTTGCTGGGCCATTTTAGGAGAAAGTCGTAGCATCAAAATGTTCAGATCTCTACGTGTATCTCTGCTCTTTGCACCGCCAAGATGGGATAAGACACTGAGTGATCCACAGTGTGTGACCTTAGTTAATATTTCTTCCAGAAACCTAAATAGTTTTATTTTTCTTTAAATGTCTTGGAGTAACCCCAAAATGGATATCCATCTTCAAGAATGTAGCAGTTTCTCACCAAAACAGTTTTCAGTAGGATTTAAGGACTTCCCTTTAGACTATTTGCCTCTCTCCAAAGTTATTTCATTTCTAGAGAAATATTCATAGTGGCTACTGTTTTATTCTGAGAAATGTGAAGAATTTGCTTTCTAAAAATTTGAGGCAAATTTTGCATACATTGAAGTGTCAGATCTTAAGTGTACAATTAATTGGATTTTTATAAATGTGTACACCTGTGTTATGACCACCCAGATCAAGATATAGAATATTCCTATCACCCAACAAAGATCCCTTGTGTCCCTGACCAGCCAATCTCTACTCCCTTTCCCCACAGACAAACTTCATTTGACTTCTATTATCATAAATTACTTTTGACTTTTCTTGAACTTCATGTATCGGAATCATAGAGGATTTACTCTCTTATGGTCTGCTGCTTTTGCTCAGCATAACATTTTGAAATTCATCTGTGTTGTCATGTTTATCTGTAGTTCACTTTTGAAATTATGAAATAGTCCATCATATAACTTTACCATCATTTATTTATTCATCTTCCCATTGGTTGACTTTGGTTGATATTAATAAAGCTGCTGTGATGATTCCTGTACATATCTTTTTAGTGAAAATATGTTTTCATTTCTTTTGGGTAAATACCCAGGAATGAAATTGCTGGATCATAAGGGAGGTGTATGTTGAACTTTAAAAGGAACTGCCAAATAGTTTTCCAGAGTAGCTATACCATTTAACTATTCTAGCAGAAATGTATGAGTTTCAAGTTTGCTCTTTATTATTGCTAACACTGAGTATTGTCTGTTTAAAAAAAAAAAAAAAGTAGCCATTCTACTGATTGCAAAATTTCTCATTTAGTTTTAATTTACATTTCCCTGATGACCAATAATGTTGAGCGTCTTTTCATGTATACGTTAGCCATAATCGTTCATAGGTTTTCTTTTATGAAGTGCCTATTCAAGTTTTTTGGCAATTTTTTTTTTGGTTTTATTTTTTTGTCTTCTTGTTAATGATAAGTTTAAGTTCTTTATATCCTCTACATATACGTTCTTTGTCAGATACATGTTTTACACAAATTTTCTCTGTGGCTTGCTTTCTCATTTTCTTAATGATGTCATTTGATGTGCAGAAGCTTTAGCTTTGGATGATGTCCTATTTATCAGTTTTTTGCTTTAACAGTTAATGCTTTTCATGTTCTAAGAAATCTTTGCCCTCCACAAGGTCACAAAGATATTCTCCTATGTTTTCTTCTTGAAACTTTATAGTTTTAGCTTTTACATGTAGGTCTATTATCCATGATAAGTTAATTTTTGTGTGTCATGTGATGTAGGGGTTAAGTTTCATTTTTTTCCTCCACGTGGTTATGAAATGAATTACATTAATTTTTTTAAATGTTAATTCAAACTTATAAACCCCACTTGAAAATGATGTATTCAATTTAATAATATTTTGGTAAGGATTTTTCAATTATGTTCATGAAAGATATTACTCTGAATTCTTTTCTTTTGTAGTGTTTTGTCAAGTTTTTATATTAGGGCTGTGCTAGACTTGAGAAAACAGTTGGAAAGTGTCCTCTCCTCTTATTTCCTGCAAGAATTTAGGTAGACCAATACCATTTTTTTTTAAACATTTGAGAGCATTCAACAGTGGAGTTATCTCGGCCTGGAGTTTCCTTTGTAGGAAGGTTTTTAATCACAAGTACATCTTTTAAAATAATTATAGGGTAATTCATAATTTTATTTCATTTTGCATCACTTTGATATGTTTCTTTCAAGGAATTTTCTCATTTCATCTCAGTTTTCTAATGTATTGGCTTCCAGTTGTTCATAATATTTCCCTTTATCCTTTTGATGCCTATAGGATGTGTCTCTATTGTGTCTTAAAAAACATTTCTGCTGGATAGAGAGCTTGGGCTGACATGTTTTGTTTTGTTTCGTTTTTCGTTCCAAAAGTTGAAGTTGTGACTCTGTCCTGTGTTATTTCTGATGAGAAGTCAGGAGTTAACACTTGTCATCTACTCTCATTTTGTCTAACGATTTTAAGATTCTTCTCTTTATTTCTGATCCTTCAGCTGTTTGACCATGATGAGCCTAGCTGTGATTTTCTTCATACTTACGATTTTTGAGATGTATTGAGCTTTTCGAATCTGTTGCTGTTTTCCTACCTGTTTTGGGAAATTTAATAGAGTGCCGATTTTTGTTTTAAGTAGTCAATTATGTTACTAATTTGTGGATATTTGGTATTGCTTTTAAGGATAGGTTTGTTTTAGTTTTGCCATTAGTTTTAGGCAATTCTTTGGACCTAGGCTATAACCATACTCCCCAGGGCCCCTCCTGCAGGTTTGGATGGGAAGCCTACCGGTGATTGCCAGGCCCTTCCAGCCTGGTGAGACTCAGTGCCACGTTTGGTCTCCCTTGCAGCCGGCAGCCGGCAGAGATGAGAGGGTTGCTCTGCTTCTGCAGGTTTTCCAGCTGTTGCTTTACCAGTCTTCTTGGAGTCTCATCTATGCAAGCACAGGTCAGGGATTGTTACGGAATCCAAACTTGTTCTGCTTACTGCACGGCAGGCAAATAAATCGGGAGACAAGGTGTTGGGGTGAGGAATAACAATTTTATTCAGAAAGCCAGCAAACCAAGAAGATGGCAGACTAATGTTCTGGAGAACCATCTTCCCCAAGTCAGAATTCAGGCTCCTTTTATTCTAAAAGGGGAGGGGGTGTGGTTGGTTGTTGCAAACTTCTTGGTGTCGATATCCTTTGTTCTTGCAGCTGTCGGCATAGGTCAGGCCACCATGTACCTGTAAACCTCCAACAAGATACATGCTATTCCCTGTTCTGCAATCTTTTATCTCTGTATAAGTGGAAAAGTGTTATGCCCTTGAAGTCAGAGCCTTGAGAATGGGCTCTCCTGTATATTTCAGGCTCTAGGCAACATTCTTTTACAAAAGGTGCAGATCTAGCACGACTGAGCCCAGGAAACTGAGCACAGGGATAGAGCTAATGGAACAGATCTAATATGGAGTCAGCTTTGTTCTTCTCTGTTACAGGGCCAGCCAAGAACTTGAAGTGAGTTTGTGCCCAGATCTGGGGGCTTCTCTGTTGCTCCCTCTTTTCCAAGATTACCCCCTCAATTTCCAGCTGCTCTGGCGGCCCCAGACTCCATGCTCTGACAAGCCAGAAACACTGCAGGGTTCTGCCCCAGTCCTAGCTGCTCTGCCTCACGTGGATTGGGACGTGCCCTTTCTACAGGAGAAGCTGTATAAATATGGACCTCAGCCATCACGATTCCCTTCCTGCAAGGGTCCAATCCCCTCTGATTTCTACCTGACTTTGGGAATTTTTTCCAGGGCCCTCCAATAGTTAAACTTTATATTTGTCTAGTGTTTATAACTGTCACCTGAAGGAAGTTTGGTTCAGTATCAGCTATGCCCCCATTTCGAGAACTAGAAATTCAACAATTTACTTTTGAGGATTGATACTTCAAATATTGCCAGAGCAATATTTTATGACCCTCAGTATTTCTATTTCTAGTTTGATGGATTGACATGCCGATATGTAACGGCAAAATGGCAAAACATGTGTTCTGAGCCTCAGCAGAACGTCGAGATTTGCAGTGGTCTAGTAGAATCATCATTTGGGGGATTCCCTCTCACACACCCTCAGCCTTGTGCTTTGCATACACTGTTTCATCCTCAGATAATCAATTTTTCAGCGGTTAAACCTTAATTGACGTTTCTTCCAATTCTCCTTACAGGCTGAAGTGTTGAAAAGTGTGTCTATTTTTAAACTACCAGCATATCCCTTATCAAAATTGGCAGCATATCCTTCAGCACATGATTACTATCAAGACGATGGCTGACCTAGCAGCTTCATGGCTCTTTAAGACCACATTTCACATTTGAGCATTTCGTTTCCTAGGAAGATAAGCATTATTGAAGATGTCATGACATGGCCTCCAAAGAACTTCCAGTTGACAATATTTCATAAGCCTAAAATCAGTTGAGAACCTCTAAACTTTTTAGTATGTAAGATCAGCAGTAAAATAGTTGAGAAATAGAACAAGGAAAACCTAACACTTGCATGTATGGTGTTCTATTCAAAATATCTTTCAAAAAGTATCTTTTGGTGTTCCAAACAGAGGGGTTAGTGGGCCCATGATTGCTGCTGTGTTATATTCATGAGTAATGGTACTTCATGCTTGAATAGCATTTTACAACCTACGAATGCCACATTGTATTATATGCTGATGATTCCACCCTGAACTCTAGACTTGTGAATCCTACAAGCCTACTCAATACCTCACTTAGAAATCCAATAGTTTGAACTTAACATGTTCAGACTGAGCTCCTGCTACTCTTTCCCTGCCCCACTTCCCCAAAGTGCACCCTCTTCATCCGTCCCCACCTCAGTTGATGGCAACGCCATGATTTCAGCTGCTCAGATCAAATGTTTGATGTGTCATCCCTGAACCTTCTCCCTCCCATTCTCCAAGTTAACAAACCCATAGACTTTACCTTCATAGTATGTTCTGAGCCCACCATGTCTCACCACCCCTGTTGCTCACAACCTTGGTCCGAGCTGCCATCATCCCTCACCTGTATTATTATAATAACCACCTAAGTAGCCTCCCTGTATCTATACTTACCCCTTCCCAGTCTGTTCCCAACACATCAGCCAGAGTGATTGCTAAAACACGCACATCGGGGCCAACCCCTCTGCTCAGAAGCCTCCAGTGTTTTCCTGTGTCACTCCAAGTGAAAGGCACAGCTCTCATTAAGACCTACAGAGCCCCACGTGATGTCTGCTATTGTCCCCTAACTTACCCAGCTGCAGAAAACTGACACTTCTAACCACCCTGAACACTGGCTGTTCCTTCTGCCTACAATACTCTTAGCCCTTACACCCACATGGCCAGCTTTTGCATTTTCTTCAGATTTTTAACCAAAGGTGACATTTTTAGTGAGGCATTCCCTGGACTCTATCTAAATTTGAACTCTTCCTCCCAACATGTACCTTCCAATTCCTCTAGCCTGTTTTATTTTCTTCCTTAGTGCATATCTCTGTTGAGATCTTGTGCGTTGTTCATCTGCATAACTAGAATGTAAACTCAGTGAGTACGGGGATTGGGTGTTCTCTGCCCTGGTTGTCTAGCACACAGTAGGAGCTCCAAACTTACTTGCTGAATGACCAATACAGAGTATTTTCATACATATTGCCAGAGCTGATCCTTACAGCAGTGCTATCTCCCTGGTTCTGATGAGGAAAGTATGTTCAGGATGGTTACATGACTTAACCTAAGGCACAGAGTCAACTGCAAAGATAATAATCATACACAAGATTTCTGATTCTGGATTCAGAGATATTTCCAGGGCATTACTCTGTCACACCCCAAAGTCGAGACCAGTGCAAATCATAGATCAGCTGAATCCAAAGAATAAAGTTGAGCATTGTTTTTATAAACCAATAGGAGTAGAATTTTTAGGTGTCGTTATTTCTATGCTGTTATAATATTTCCTGTGAATTAGTAATACAGATTTTTTTTTAATTGAAATGAGATTCTTTTAAAAAATTTGGGGGGGGTGGTCATTAGGGTTATTTATTTATCTTAGTGGAGGTACTAGGGATTGAACCCAGGACCTGGTGTATGCTAAGCAAGCACTCTACCACTGAGCTATACCCTCCCCTGAGGAGAGATTTATATTATATCAATTAACCATTTTTAAACCATTTAATACACTCATAATGTTGTATAACCACAGTCTCTGGTAATATAGAATTCTTGGATTATAAATTTACTGAGACAGATATATATATATATATATATTTTTTTTTTTAAATCCCTATGGGCACTCTGCTCAGCTGTTTGGTTAAACACTAACCTGGATGAGCTGTGAAAGTAGTCTGTAGATGTGATTAACAATTGACTTTAAATAGATTACCCTCCACAATGTGGATGGGCCTCACCCAATCAACTGAGGGCCTTTAGAGCAAAAAGTGGTTTTTCCCCAGGGAAGAAGTGTTACTGAGTCCAAGATGGTACTGCTCGCCACATGACAGGCCAAGAAATCAAGAGACAAGTTGTTGAGGCAAGTAATATGACTTTATTCAGAAAGCCGACAGACTGAGAAGATGGTGGACTAATGTCCCAAAGAACCATTTTACCAGAGTTAGAATTCAGGCTTGTTTTATACTAAAAGAAGAGGGGGTGTGGCTGGTTGTTGCCAATTTCTTGGTGTAAGAATCCTTTGTTCTTGCAGCTCTGCATGTAGGTCCAGTCGGTCATGATGTTCCTATAAACTCTAACAAGGCAGAGATTATTTTTTCTTCTGCAACTTTTTCTCTATGAATGGGGAAGTGTTATAGCTCCAAAGGTCCAGTCTGGGAGGTAGAGCCTTGAGATATTTCAGGCTATAGGCAACAGTTGTTTACAAAGGTGCAGAGCCAGCATGGCTGAGCACAGGCAACAGAGCACAAGGATTAGAGCTAAAAGAATAGATCCAATATGGAGTCAGGTTTGTTCTTCTCTGTTACAGAAAGAATTCTGCCTTAAGACTGTGGTATCAAATCCTGCTGAGTTTCCACTTGCCACTCTACTCTACAGAGTTCACACTTGCCAGCCCCACAATCATGTGAGGAAATTCCTTAAAATAAATTCCTTTGTGTATGTGTGTCTATATAACATATATGTGTATGTTTCTATATGCACATATACATATGCACATATACATAAATGTTATGTGTGCATGTTATGAGTGTGTGTGTGTGTGTGTGTCCCATTGGTTCTGTTTCTCTGGAAAACTCCGATACCGACCCATTTCTGGGAGTTTCTGTACTACCTGGCATGTAGTGTTTGTGATTCCACAGCTGATTGAGTGGGTGTGCAGCGTAGATTCCAATGGGTTATGGTGCCAGAATTATTTAGGGACCAAAAAAATCTATGGATGAGACTTTTAGAGAATATTCCTTTTTCACAGATATTTCTGCTGTCTGTTGAATCCTACAGTGTAGTGGGTTATCCTACCACTGCAAATGTCCAATAGAAAAATAGAGAATTCACTCCCCATTTCTACATTTTAGAATCGATTTCTTACTTAATTTAGGATTTCCCTTGGAGGACACTGAAAGAGTAAGAAGTAATCGTGGGAATTCAAATTATATGTATCCATTCTTGGCTGGATTAAAGTAGACATATTTATATTTTTGAGATAATTTAGTATTTAAAGTTCAAGGAGTACTCTGGAAACTCAAGGTGGAATGCCTGTTACTAGCCTGCAGCCATTTTTGATTTATGATCTATTACAAATACCTGAGAAATCACCTTGAAGTTATTTTCCTGGCGTCTGCACAACTGATGCAGGTCACTGATAGCATTTGTTATTCTGTCACCACTCGCTACTCCCTTCAAGTTCAGCACATGCCTGGTATAACATTTCACAGACTCAAGACAACTTGTCCTCACTAAAGAAACAGATCTCCGGCGTCTCATGGCCATAGCTGCCAGTCGTGGGTATCACTGCAGTATTTTCCACCAGCAGTGCAGAGTGTAGAAGACTATCATTAGCTACCAAATAGCTAGTAGCGAAGTAAGAAGTGTAGATCACTATGATGGATTTACCATGCCGATGAGCAGACAAGAAGTCGTAACCTACATTAACTTTGCTTACTAGTAATACTTTTTCCTTCTCCCCAGAAAATATGTTTTAGTTTTTTAATGCATAATCTTTTCTAATCTTTAAGATTTGACCACTTACTATTTATTTGTCTAGTAGATTGTGGACTTGTATTAGTTGATAATTTTTTTTAATTCAAGTATAGTCAGTTACATTGTGTTAATTTCTGGTGTATAGCACAATGTCCAAGTCATGTATCTACATACATTTTTCTAATCTTAATTTATGCTGATGAAATTTTGTCAAAAGAAACCGAGCTTCAGAGCGTGAGTTTTCTAAGCTGTGCTTTCTGTGTAGGCAGTCTGTAAGTCTGAACTTTTGTCCTGAGTGGATCATGAAAGAATGCCATGTGTGATGTGTGATGGAAATGGAGGTTTGAGATGTTGCAGTCTCACCATCTATCTTCCTTCTGAGGATGTACCGAGTCCCGTTTTCAGAGGGCTTAGCTTGATTTGCGGATTCCAAGGTCCATGGAAAAGACTCCATGATAACAGATTGCTGTTGCTTAGTCTGATGCATTTTTCTCCAGTCTTTTCCTCTATGCCTTAGGTGGGTTGCTTCTAAGCAGACTTCTCAACCGCATCCTGTTTTTCTGGCATACCTTCATTCATTATTTCAGATTGTAAAGCACATATTTCCCATGTTCCTGTACAAATCCTCCAAGCAGCTTAGAACCTCTGCCCCTGAATAAGAAGGAGAGATTTCAGTTCCCCTGAAAGGAAGGAACTGCAGCCATCAAGTCATTCCCCAAAAAGAACTGCCTTCCTCATCTTCACAGCGCACAGAAGGGCTGGTTCCAAATCCCAGCTCCCACTCCACAGCCGTGGGAACTCTAGCAGAATCCTGTCTCTACTCACTGCCTTCAGTTTTGGCTCAACTCCACACTACGCTATTCAATCCCACCTCTGCACCAGCTTACTGCAAATATTTCTAGATTTTATTATGCCCCACCTGAGTCTCTTCTTATAGCTTAAATATTCCTGGTCCCTTTAAGCCACCATGTGTGATGGTTAATTTTGTGAGGTAACTGGCTAGGCTGTGTTGTTTGGTCAAGTTTTATTCTGCAGAGACAGATTCAACGTTCACAGCTTTAATGTTTTTAACAACGCTAAAATGAGCAAGGAAAGATTCTTAGAAACATAGTTCAATTTTTTTATTTATAATATAATGCATGTGATAATGTAGCTTTACCTGCTATTTAACATGCCACTTGGCATGTCTTATTTCTCCTGTTTGCTAGAAATTTCTGGAAGGCAGGGACCACGCTTTATGCTTCTCTGTGTAATCCCCATAGGGAGTTCGTAGCATATAGTTGGTGAATGAATATATTCCATTGAATAGATCGTGGTTTTTTTCAGTCATTTTTGCTGATAAATGCTTTGAGGTGAACTTGGATGTTTTTTCCTTTAAAAATCACCGAAATGTAAAGTTTTTTAAGCCCCTGTTAAAGCTCCCTGATGGCCATGATATTCTTGCAGTTAAGGATAGAACCACCCAAAGTGGAAAGGGATGGGCTTCTGCTCGGAAGCCAAGGGCACTGGGGCCTGAGCGCAGAGATGAGGACAGATGACTTCCGCTCATCCCTCTAGGGGCCGCAATTCTGGGTGCACTTGAATTAAGGCGGTTTTTTGTTTGTTTTTTGTTTTTTTGCTACATCTTATCAAATGTCAGATCTTTGAAAGCATAGTGCTTGGGGTGGTTAAGAGGAGTTCAGGTGGTTTATGGAAACCTGGATCAGTAATAGAGTCTATTGGGTAGGCTGTCTCCAGGCAGAAGGCTTTTTCCATTGGGGGTTTTAAAACCTTGTCCTTAAGAAGCATTAGAAAAGAGAATGTTTATTTTCCACAGGCGGAGGCCTCCAGAAGCAGCCAGGTGGCATTTTTACTCAGCAGCGCCCTTCTGGTATATCAGGAGGGAGGGACCCAGGTGGCGGAGGGTCACAGACAGCCTTCTTCAACCTCTTCTCCCCGTGCCTCGTGTTTAAAAAGATTTATCAGACAAGCCATAGAACACAGTGTTATGTGGGTGTCTCAGCTGCCTGAGAGAGGATCAGAAGACCCAGTTCTAAAGGCCTGATTAATGGAAAATCCATTACTGGTGTAGGGTCCCAAGAACACTCTTTGCTTTAACCGAGTGGCAGAGAAATAGGAATAAACAGGGTGACCATCAACTGAAGAGGTTAGTGGTAAGAACCCTGCTTGTCCAGCCAGTGTGACTGATAAGCAAAAATGTTAAAGGATGATGTTTGGCTTTTTAAAATCTTTATTAAGTTATCTATGATTTTTATACTTTAAGGGTTGATAAAAATACATTCTCTTCCATTAAGTAGACCCCACAGTTAAATATTTCCTCACAAAACTTCAGCAACCTAATTGGTTTAGGTAATGACATTTTTAACCTCTTAGTTTATCAAATGTCATTTACCATATTTTGAGCAAGAATGAAATTAACCTATTCCCGCCTTGTAGGACTGCCAGGTAAAAGGCAGGACACCCCATTAAATTTGAGTTTCAGATAAACAATGAATACTTTTTGTGTGTCCCTACAATATTTGGGATATACTTTTTAAATCTTAATTCAAATTTAAGTGGGAACCCTATATATTATTTGCTAACTCTGGCAAGCCTATCACCAAAGCAAATTTCACCAGCAGAAATTTGAAGCTCTCAATGTAGTGTTTAGTCAAGCACATGGACTTTTCTTTATAGTTCGAAGTCAACTTTACATTATCCATAGAGTAATCGAGTTGTTGAGGCCCATAGATCCCATCACACTACAGAAACAGCTTTGGTCACGGTCACCAATGGCTTCCACATTGCCAGATCCATTGGATACTTTTCTGACCTAATTTTAACTTTTCAGCAGCGTTCAGTGCCATTGATTTCCCTCCCTCTCTTGAAAGAGTTCCGTGACCTCCTTCTTTATCCTGGCACAACTCCAGGCTGGTAGCCAGTGGCTACCATATTGAACAACAGCACAACTCCAGCTCATCTTGCCCGGTGAGCTATTCTTGGCTTAAAAAAGCAGCTTTATGCTTATGATTTCCTGGGTTTTATCTCTAGCTCAGATCTCTCCACAGAGGTCCAGAATTATATCCATCTGGTAACTTGGATGACTCACAAGCAGTAAGTGATCAAAACTTGTTCTTCCCCCAGCTGCCGCTGCTTTAGAGCATGGCACGAGCAGCCATTCAGTTTGTTGAAGCCTGAGAACCTGAGCGTTGTTCTTGTTTTTCTCCCTCTTCCTTTCTGTCCCACATCCACTGATTCTACCCACGAGTTGCATTTTTGAATCTGTGTACTTCCTTCCATCTCCATTGCTACCATTTAATTCAAACCATCACCATTTCTTGCCTGGATTACTTGTAATAGTCTCCCTGCTTCAACACATCATCTACACAGCATGAGACTGACTGATCTTCTCAAAATGTGAGTTACTTCGTGCCCCTTTTCTGCTTAAAGTTCATCAGTGGTTTGCCGTGGCTGTTGAAATAAACTCTGACTTCCTTGTCTTGGACGTCAACACCCTGGACGCTGCTTGCAATTTTAACCCATTTTACACTGTTTCCTCTTGCTCCTATGCACTGGTCCTTCTGCTGCCTCAGGGCCTTTGCACTCTCTGTTCCTCTACCTGCAGCCTCCTCCCTGGCTGTTCGTCTTACTAGCCTTTTCACATCCTTCAGTTCTTAACTCTCGGTACTGCCAGGAGGTCTTCCCTAACCACTTCATCCGGACAGGTTCACTTCCACTTCCTTATCCTCCATCTCAGTGCCCGTTTTCTCCTTTATGGCTTGTCCCATCTGTAAGTGCAGTATTTGCTTACATCTTATCATCTGTGTAGCCCAACAGCCTGTGAGCTCCAAGGGGCAGAGACTTCTAGTTAACTCACCTCTGTGTATCCAATACTAGCACATCACTGATTCATAGTGGAGCTCAATAATTATTCATTGAATGAATGAAGGAAGGAGCTCACGATTTGACTTATAGGCAGGGTATTTTATCTAGTTTTGTGGCTTTCAAAATCCAAGTTTTACTTTATACTTAAAGTAGCAACAAATAGAAGTTGGCTTCTGCCAAGTTCTTCCCTTTGTCCTTAAATGAAAATGATGACATCCAGAAGAAAGTGAGAGATGAGAGAGATTAATTTCACCGAGAATACTGTCTTTCATTCAAGCCTCCACGAGATCATATTGCTTTCAGCTTCCTGGGAAAGAATTTACTAAAAAGGTTTCCAGTACTATTCTGACAAACTAGACATTGGTTGCACTTTGGAATCACTGGGGAAGCTTTAAAATACTCTGATGGCTCACCCCTGGAGATTCTTATTTCATTGTTCTGGGGTGCATCCTTAATACTAGGGTGTTTAAAGCTGCCCAGGTGATCCTCACATGTAGAGGGATGTTGTGAACCATAGAAGGATGGAGGCAGTGAGAGGCCATTTTTCAATCATTTTTTTTCTGTGAATTCTATTTGCAATGGTTTTCTTAGTGCAACATCTTGCAGATAATTAGTTGATACTATTGTACAAGAGCCTAAATTATGAAAAGAATTCCGTTAGCTTTTCTGACAGATGTTCCGTTGAAACTGTTTGTCAGAGATTAGGTCTAATATTCTGAGGTTCGTCCAGGTAAGTGTACCCAGTCTACTTCGAGACTATGCACTGTTCATGAAGAGGAAAGTATGGTTAGCAAGTGAATAGCTTCTGTTTCTGTCCAGTCCCCGTGCCACTGGTTACGTCTGATTGGGAACAGCTGATCACAGGTGTCGGCTCTCAGCCTGGCCTCCCCTCCTGTGCATTATCCTCTGCTCTCAACCACTGATGTCGTCACAGGTCTGGTTGAAGGCTTGGACTCACCTCAGTTCATGAGCTAATCGGAGCAAAGTATGTCAGGAGCTTTGGCTGCTCTAATTTATACTTGGCCACATTTGAAAGCTTTCAGTTAGTAATCCAAGAGTTATTATTCATAACCTGTGGTCATCATTAATATTTCATATTGATACTATAAAGCCAAACCCTTGAAAGTTTCCTACTGCCATTCATTTTCCACAAAATTCTTTTGCTCCCTAATAGATCAGTTTTTCAGAGCAATAGATAAGACCCAAAGTCTAAAGCTCCCTGTGCCTTCTTCAGTTGACTCAATTTGCAAGAACTCACCCTGCCCTGTGACCTGGCTCCTTGGAGGAGGGCACAGCTAGGGGCCCCAGCCAACACTTGAGGTAAGTTCTGTCTTCACCCCCTCTCCTGGGATCAACTCCCACAGCCTGGCTCCTGAGCATTGCCCACTGTCTGGACTCCTCAACACTGTGGTAAAACCTACAGATGTCCAAAGTCACAGCTGGTCTTGGTTGCCTCATTGGCTCCTGCTTTATACAACCTCGTTGTCACCATTTACCATTTCCAGCGTGTCACATCTCTTCTGTCCCCTGACCCCTTGCTCTAGGAAAGTGTTTTTATGGAGTCCAAGCTCATACTGCTCACCACACGACAGGCCAACATAGAGAGAGGGGAGGTGTTGGGGGCAAGGAATAATGATTTTATTTGCAAAGCCACTAGACTGGTGAACTAGTGTCCTAAAGAATCTTACTCAAGTTAGAATTCAGGCTTCTTTTATACTGAA
The DNA here is from genome assembly GCF_048773025.1 of Camelus bactrianus. Classification (NCBI taxonomy): domain Eukaryota; kingdom Metazoa; phylum Chordata; class Mammalia; order Artiodactyla; family Camelidae; genus Camelus; species Camelus bactrianus. Next base: position 6,700,549 of record NC_133558.1, read on the forward strand.
AGGGGTGGGGGTGTGGCTGGTTGTTGTGAACTTCTTGGTGCCTGCCAGACCCTGCAGGGGGTGTGATAATCCTTGGTTCTTGCAGCTTGTCCAGGTAGGTCTGGTCAGGATGTTCCTATAAAGACAAATGTTATTCTTGTTCTGCAACTTTTTATCTCTATGTGAATGAAAAGTGTTATACCTTTAAAGGTCAAGCCTGGGAGGCAGATCCTTGAGAATGGGCTGTCATGTATGTTTCAGGCTCTGAGCAACATTTTTTTTACAACGGTGCAGAGCCAGTGAGATGAAACACAGGCAGCAGAGCACAAAGGTTAGAGCTAAAGGAATAGATCCAATATGGAGTCAGGTTTGTTCTTCTCTGTTACGGTGTATCTCATTACTCAGTGGTTCTCAACCATTTTGATGATTTTTGGCATTTCCTTGTAACATCTGTACTATTACTTGCTTAATATTTTTTCTTACATTACCTTGCCTTAAAACAAAAACAAAATTGTTTGCTTTATTTTGGCAAAAATATCCTAAAGTCATAGGTTTGATATGTTATTTGTAGCTTTCCTTATTACACATTAAAATAAATCCATAACTATTAACATACAGTATTTGTGGACTATCTAGAATCATCTTGTAACCCAGAACACCCTTGTACCACCTTTTGGGAAATGCTTACCTCAGGGCTTTGCCCCGAGTCTGTTCACTCCCATCCCTGCCCTTTCTACTCATCCTGCAGGGATCCCTTGGGTCCAATGTTGGGACATAAATACTTAGAAGTAATAAAACTCACTACTCCGAGTATTACCAAACCAAACTTGGGTCTGCTTGCCTGTGCAGTAAAGTTATCTACTGACACTGGGTTGTGGTGAAGGAAAGTGCAGCATTTATTGCAGGATGCCAAGCAAGGAGTCCAGGTAGCTAGTGCTCAAAACACCTCAACTCCCCAGTGGGTTTCAGGAAAGCATCCTTAAAGCATCCTTGTACAGTTCTCTGATTGGTTGATGGCCAGGTAACAGGGATGTGTCACAGGAGTTAATAGTATCAATCCTTAGGTGCCAGTCAGCCTGGGCACTACGGGCTCATGGTCATCAAGTAGTTAATGTCTTCCATTTGGTGGGGGATTTAGCATCTGAAACAACTCAGGAAATGTGCATCAAATACTGTTACCTGGGCACTTCAGAGAGGAGCTACAGCAGAAGAGATGGGGGACGGGTCTGTGCTGGGAAGTCCCCACAGGGTCCTGGTCGGTTTCGCAAGTACAATACTGGCTCTGCCAGGTACACCACTTGTTCAGTACGGATGGGATTTCGCTGATAAATAACTATAATCAAAGCTAATACAATGCGGTGGTTAAAACCATGGACTCTGGAAATGACCTGAATTCATATCCCGGCTCTGCCACTTACTGTGTAAATCACTTCTCCTCTCTCAGGTAGCCCAGAGGACTGCCCCGAAGATGAAATAAATTAATATGTGTTCAGGACCTAGAACAGTGTCCGGCTCACGTAACTGCTATGTAAATGTTAGGTACGGTTAGAAGCTGTGAGTTTTGGCAGTGAAAGTCAAAAGAAAAAAATTGTCCATGAGTGTACTTGAGATCTTTTCCTTTGAGAAGAAGTTGGCTAGGGAATAGAAATGCTCTGATATTTATTGACTCTTGTGGCCAGTACTGCATTTACTTACTACATCAGGGTCTTAGGGCTTTATGAACCAGGTGAGCAATATGTACCACTCAGTGATTTAAAATGGCATCTGACCTACTGCAATTTAGTTGTACAAATTGGGTATTCCAGGCGAATTTGAGGATAATCCTCCCCTTCCATCCATACTCAAAAATTTATTTTTGTAGTTTTTATTTGAAAACCGAATATTTTCACTAAGTATTGGGAAGTGTGCATGCATGTGCACATATGTACACTGTTTTGAAGAGGCTTTCTTTTATAGCAAATAGTTTTTTTCCTAAAATAAAGTACAGAACGTAAATACACTAATATGTTTATTCTATTATAACAAGTTTCCCGAGTTATAATATGAACAATATTTTTTCCTATTTTTTTGAAATGACACAGGCATCAGCTACATTACTTAAAAATGTCTTTATTTTTTAAAAGCCTTTTTTTTGAGTTATAATCACTTTACAACGTTGTGTCAAATTCCAGTGTAGAGCACAATTTTTCAGTTATACATGAACAGATATATATTCATTGTCACATTTTTTTCTCTGTGAGCTACCATAAGATCTTGCATATATTTCCCTGTGCTATACAGTATAATCTTGTTTATCTATTCTACATTTTGAAATCCCAGTCTGTCCCTTCCCACCCCTCCCACCCCCTTGGCAACCACAAGTTTGTACTCTATGTCTATGAGTCTATTTCTGTTTTGTATTTATGTTTTTTTTTTGATTCCACATATGAGCGATCTCATATTGTATTTTTCTTTCTCTTTCTGGCTTACTTAGAATGACGTTCTCCAGGAACTTATTGCTGCAAATGGCGTTATGTTGTCGGTTTTTGTGGCTGAATAGTATTCCATTGTATAAATATACCACATCTTTTTTATCCAGTCATCTGTTGATGGACATTTAGGCTGTTTTCATGTCTTGGCTACTGTAAATAGTAAAATGTCTTTATTATGTTTAATTGAACATTATCAATTACATTTATGAGGTGTAACAAAGGAACAGTAAAGCTATATTTGAGTAAAACATCTCAATTCTAATTTTGAAACCATTAAATACACATCATCATTCTTAGGCTGTCTCTGTTAGGAAAGCATTCAACAATAAAAGCAAAGTTATTCAGCTGATAGTGGAAAACAAAATTATCTTAAAAACAACTGCGCTTGATCATTGCAACATTGTAGATCTCTTAAAAAGCTGCAGATACATACTGTGCAGATAAAATGATCAAAGTTACTTCCTGAAGTTATTTTAACAGGTTCTAAATGCTAAATAAAAGTCTTATGAAATGACTCACGAGATAAGATTTCTTCCCCAAGCTATTTTGACAACCCCTAAGGGCCAAATAAAGATTTGTGAAATTCCCTACTGTGATTCAGTGGGGAAAGGCTTAGGGTGAGAAGCAGGGTTCATAACTTCTTCTCCAGCTAACAAACTAGGTGAGCTCAGCTCGTTAACGTTCATGGTCTCCAGTCTGCTTATTTGTTCATCTGGGACAGTCACAGTCCAGACCTAGTTCTATGTACTATAGAGGGTTTCAAAATGCTGTGAAAAATTTCCCTACACTAGCTAAACATTTTCCCAACCTATAATTTACTCAACTGATCATTGGTTTTACTATTTATATATATATATGTATATATGTATTATAACATATATATTTCTTTGCATGCTAAATGAATCTCCCAACTTAAGGGCTAGTTTGCAGGTCACATTCCACCACCCGCTTGGAGACCAATATTACAATGTGCCCAGGACTGTTGTTCAGAAGTCCTCATTGTCATAGCTCAAGAATGGACTATCTCTATCTGAGTAACCAGTTGTAGACCCCAGTCCAGATGGACACACATCCCAGGTCTCTGCTCCGTCCACCCGGGAGGGCACTGACTCCTGAGGAAAAGGCAGAGTATGTCTGATGGCCCTGCAATCTCCGGGAATTTTCAGAGGAAGTGACCCCGTTGGAGAGGCTGCCGTGGCGACAGTAGCTGGAAGGTCCAAGGCTTCTGGGTAGATGGACAGTTGGGTGTTTTCAGAAGCATAGTTACAGCCCAAAAGGCTCTTAACTTCCCGTACCGTGTCACAGTATTTCAGAGCAGGGGGCGGGTAGGCCTGGTAGGACACTTTGGTGGTGGTGGTGATCACTGTCTGTAGGGCTGGAGGACCTGGTGGAGGAGTTGTGAGATACCTGCAGGGAGGCTCCGGGTTGAAGTAAGGGCGAGTGGCCACAGCCTGGAACTGTCCATGGTCAGTCCTCTCCCCAAGGCCGGGTTTTCCAAGAGCTGGTTTCCAGCCATGCTGTTTACTGGTGAAATCACAGCTTCTCTCAAAGCTGCTGTATGAGTTGACATCATATTGTAGTGCGTTCAGATGAAGCCAGTCTGTGTCATTAGGGATATTGTTGGAATCTTTATAAAGAGCGGGATACAGGCTCGAATTTGCATAACCAGGACAATAGATTCTTGGATTTGGATATTTCTGAAAGGGTGGTACTATGTCTCCCTGAAAGGTGGCTAGGTCACAGGTAGCTTTGTAAGCATCCGAGTTTGGAAAGGAAAAGCAAGGCTGTCCTGGAACAGGGAAGCCAGGGTCAGGAATTATATCAAACTCCTCTGGATTTTCCAGGGGATGTATGTGGTCAAAATGTCCGCTGTCGTCTTGATTCTCTCCTGCCTAAAAAAAAAAAAAAAAAAAGACACAAATTTTTATTTGTAAATAAAGAATGCAATTGCATGGACACCCTCACCTGTAACCAACCAACCAAATAGCAAACTTCCAGTTGGTGAGCTCTGCGTTGTGAGCTCAGAAACATGATTTGGGCACGTGGGCCAGGAGTTTCACAGCTTGAGCTCAGGCATGAATTCCATCCTGCTGAACAAGGAGGGTCCTCGGTGGCTGGGCAGGGTGGGTCTGCGTGGCCGATGGTCCTGTTCTCCCCACACTATGTGCACAATAGCAGGAGTCTGACGCAGACCAGGGTTCAAATCCTGAAGGTCCCTCGTGAATTCAGTAAGTGACTTAACCTTTCTGAGCCTCAGATTCCTTACTTAAAATGAGACTCAAAAACAGTAACTTCCTCTTAAGTCTTTTGTGACCAATTAATGTGTAAAACTCTTAGACCCTAGGGGTCTGGTGCCTAGACTTGCTCAATGCCAGTGTCTCTCATCCCCAGACTAATACGCTGCCTGCTTGGCATACATTGGTTGAAAAGCCAAACTGGATCCAGTTGCCCAAGGGAGTTTTATCTGTTCTATGCAAATAACGTAAAAGACCCTCTCAAGGATGCACTGTTAACTCGTTGGTCCGCCTCTATTTCTGTACGACCACTGGGTAATTGCCCTCGCATTAGGATGTCAGCAAACACCCTCACTCTGCCCTTGACTGCGAGACAGTCTGATTTTTTTTTTCTCAAGAAGAAAAAGGGATTAGAAACTTTATCCAAAATATTGACTGAATGACATTTTGTTAGAGATAATTGTCACATAAAATCAAACCATTTAAAGTATGACATTCGTATTTTACATAGTGATCAGTGTATTGTGTGATGAAAATGAACACAGACCCTAGTGTAATGTCAGCTCCCCGTTACCTCAGGTTCTCGAATTCTCTTTTTCTGGGGTTGGTAAAAAGAAGCCATTTGTCTTTTGATGGCGCTTCTTCTAGCTTCTGTCTCTGACTTACTCTCCGGTCTGGGGTGATCATGAACTCCCTTGGCCTGCGTGAATAAGGCAATGAATCACATGTTCCTCTGAGCGAAGCTGGCAAATGTGGTTAAAAATTGAATACGTCTTTCCCAGCATCCCAAGTTGCTGTTTGTTTGTTTGTTTTTCAAAATGACAGGGGAAAAAAATTCTCCAACAAATAAAACTGTGTAAATAATAGACATCTTAAAAGATGACCTTACAGTCCTCTTACCTTATGAAAACAACCATAACTCTAAATCGGCTGACTCTCTGGCAGTGACAGAGCACACAGTAAGTGAACCAATTCCTAGGACCCTGATAAGGCCCTGGGACCCCCAGCATGTATTTCTGGCCCCCCAGAGCTGTATTTGTTTTGGTCCAGAGTTCCTAAGGCATGGGGCAGGTGGTTTGGTCCCTATGGCATGATGAGAACGTCCATCGCAAACTGTGGTGACCCCTCACCTACCTGAAAAAATATCGCGTTGCCATCGAGCCTCCAGAAATTGGTTACCGGGTATCCGCTGTGCCCGCGACAGGGGATCAGTTCCAAAGCCGCGTGACAGTTGGGGCAGGCCTTCTCTGCAAAGCCAAAGGGGAGAAGTACTCCTAACAACCCGACCCCAGCCCCCTTGGGAGGAAGAAAAGGGAAATCGGTCGGATAGAGGGACCTCACCTCTGCAGAACCCACCCCCCCACCCCCACCCCCGTCCGCTGTCCCCCGTCCCCCGCGCTCACTCTGCTGCTTCATCCTCGCCTTGTCGCAGATGGCAGGTCGCAGCTGCAGACGGGAGCCGTCGGGCAGGGCGCAGCCCCGCGCACACACCACCACGCCCAGGCACGACTTCTTGAGGATGTGGCCGTTGTGGTTGTTGGTGTTGCGCATGGCCCAGCCGCTCAGGTGGCGCTGCGCCTTCTTCTCGTCGCCGCGGTAGATGAAGCGCACGTAGCCGTCGGGCCACTCGCAGAAGCGGTCGAAGTGGGCTGGCTCCTGGAGAGGCGCACCGCAGGAGGCGCGGTCAGGCTGATCAAGCCCAAACCCGGCACATCCCGGTTCTTATTTTGCCCAAGCACATTGGAATCAAGAGGGAGTCTCTTTAATTCCAGAAATGTTGTCAAACCCAGAAACGGTGCTCTCACGAAAGGTCGGGCATCCTGTGTGTGCCTTTCTGACAACTGGCTATAAACTGGTGTCAATATAGCGCTTATGTTCTAAAAGCTCTGCGTAGTTCATCTAGTCCTCATAATGCATACAGACAACAGGTACTGTCATTACCCCCATTTAATGGAATAGTAAATGGAGGCCAGAGAGGTTCATTAATTTGCCCAAGGTCGCACAGCCAGTAAGACCTGTCTCTAGGATTTGACCCGGAGCAGTTTGACTCCAGAGCCTGTTCTCCCAACCATCATGTTATACCACTACTTGGTGTGTTAAAATGTTGAAAATATTTCAGATTAAGTGGGGTTTTTTTTAATTGAAGTACAGTTAACTTACAATGTTGTGTTAGTTTCTGGTGTATAGCAAAGTGATTCAGTTATACATATATATATTCTTTTTCATATTCTTTTCCATTATAGATTATTATAAAATATTGAATATAGTTCCCTGTGCTATACAGTAGGACCTTGTTGTTTTCCTTTTTTTTAATATAGTAGTTTATATCTGCTACTCCCAAACTCCTAATTTATCCCTCCCCATCCCTTTCCCCTTTGGTAACCATAAATTTGTTTTCTATGTCTGTGAGTCTGTTTCTGTTTTGTAAATATGTTCACTTGTATCATATTTTAGATTCCACATATAAGTGATATCATATGATATCAAATTGAATATTAAAGTGCCAGGGCCAAAAGTGAGTGGAAAGTTCTATCACAGACATACAGTTGCACCTGTAAATATCTCTACTTCTACCCAGAGCTTTTTCTTCAAAAGCTCTTGGATCTCTCCCAAGCCATTCAGTCACATCAGCAGTGATACCCAGCGCAACACCAGAGAGACAGGAACAGCTTCTCTCCATCCTCCCAACTTAGCCCTCCAGGTTTACAAGGACATCGCGATGACAGCCTCACCATCCAGGTAAACCTGAGCACTGGGTGGAAGCCTGCCGGGCACTGGACCTCTCCCCAGAGCAATGCAGAGTGTCAGTCTCTCCAACAAAGAGCTGCGTGGCTAAAATAATGTTACATCTAAAATACGGAGCGCTGCTTTATTCATTGCAAGTCCTTGTCCATATTATGCATTATCTAGATTGTGACGTTATCTCACACCAGGTACCAAAGTAGTGATGCTGAAAATGAGCCCCAGAGACTGCATTTTCAAACAAGAATGGAGGACTCTGGATTGGGTTTCATTTGCTCTCCTGCTTTGGCTCAGGGGAGCACATGCACACAGACAAGCACACACACGCTGAACGCAGCAGAAGATCTGGACAGGAGTTTAAGATTGTTATCTAACTCCACCACCTGATGACAGGTGAGCAGCCTGAGACTCAGGCAAATTCAGGAACTGTCTCAAGGTCGGACAGCTATTTTGAGTTTTTCCTCTGTGGGTTAGCCGGAGCAGGGCTAGGGTCCTCTTTCTCCAGTTCTTTTCCTATAGCCCAGTGCACCTGCCTCTTTTGAGATGTCACACACACTCCCTGCTTAAGAACCAATCCCCCAGAGGAAAAATAATTCACATCTACATGGGAAATCTAGAAAATGCTTGAGAGAGGAGCCATCCTTCCATTATTTGCTTGGTCAAGATGAGATTTTTCTAAAATGCAAGACTAGATATTTGCCTGTGAAGATTCACATGGACAGAAGTCAATGAAAACATGATGCCTTTCCTGTACTGTGGTCCACTTTCACAAAAATGGCACTGTGCCCCGAAAGCAGGCAGACTTTCAAACAAATAAACTTACTACAAATATATACACCCCCCAAAGCACAGATTTCTTTGAGGGGTTAAACAACCTTGCAAATGAATTGCTATCCATCTGAACACCTGTATGGCATGTAGTAGATGATGAATAAAAGACAGGTCACTCAGCCCTGTACCACAGCATCGCCCAAAGTCCACCTCTGCAAATGCTTGCCAGGCGGCTCCTACTCTCCCTCCACCAACACCCAGGACTTTAAAGTCACTTCGCAGTTTTGGTCCCAAACCAGTATGACCAAGCATAACTGGCCAGCTCATTCCCTGGACTTGGCTCCAAACCCCTTTGTTCCATTAAAACAAACCAAAATAAGACAAATTCACCCTAAACGGATGACAGCGATTTCCTTGTCATTAGAGAAGCAAGCTCAGAAGTTGCGTCCAAAAGCGGAATTCCAGAGGATCTCCGGGCCCCCGTATGCTCGTTGGCATGAGGATGGAGCCTCCCAGGAGCCCGGCGTCTGGATAAACAGCCCAAGTCGTGCAGTTTAAGATTCGATGACCATGGTTTGCAGCCGTATCTCACAGTTTTGCTGCGTGAGCAGCAGCGGTATCTACAACCCCTGAGATTCTCCCCACTACGTTTCTTGTGGGTCTCCAAGAATGGATAGGAAGAGAATCGCCTGATTTCTACCTTAATTAAAAGAAAGTGAGGGATAAGGTGTCCGGCTGCCGCCAGGCGACGAAGAATTTGGAGCCTGATTGACAGTTCCCGCTGCTTTCCGTGTGTTTTCAAACAAGCTCGAGGAAAGAGGTGGGAGAAGACACATCTTTAAACCCAATTCTGCCGTTTGTAGAGTACATGTGTACATTTGAGCTCTCAGGGATGTGTGTTTGGAAGTAGGGGGTCTGTCCACAGTGTCTACAAGGACTTAAAAGCCATCCTTCCTTTTTGGATGGACAGCGCCGCGCGAGGGGTTTCACGCACCTGAGGCATCTGCGGATCGTTGATGTCCCAACTGAGCTTCATCCCGTAGGAGCAGGCACAGTCCGCCTTCTGCCCCGCCTCCGCCGGCATCTGGCCCTTCTTGCTAGCGCTCTTTGCCAAGGGTTCTGAAAGACGGAAGAAAAACAAACTAGAGGTGCGCAAGGTGATTTTTCCCCCGTTTTAAAAGAAAGGGGAGACAGAGACAGAGGGGAAGAAGGAAGGAAGGAGGGAGGAAGGGGGAATGAGAGAGAGAGAGATTCAGAAATCCAGAAGCGGCGGACAAGGGTGGTTAAGTACTCGGGCGGAACTCTGTTCTTGGACGCGATGCTGTAAAGCCTCCACTCGGAGCGCAGCGCCAGCGCCCACCAGCTGCCCGCAGGTTTATAAAGACGCAACCCACTCCCCACCCAACTCCTGCTCCGCCTTTCCTCGCTCGCCCGCCAGCATCCACGTTTCAGGCACCAGCAAGGCCCGTCACCTCCTCCCGGGCAGAACTAGGAACAGAGGGGTAGGTTGACCTCAGCCCTTGGGGTAACGGGAAACTAAAGTCAAGACCGGCCAGGGCGGGGGGAGGTTAATGCCTCTCTCTTTTTTTTTCCCTCACCGCGCCCCGCCTCTGGGGTTTCGGATTGGATCTAAGGGAGGCTTTTGAGACAGCCTTTCCAGCAAAGCCCTCTAAGGGCCAATCCTCAGTTCCCAGGCAACTGGGGAACCACCTGTAAGAACGTGGGCTACGGCGCGCCCTCGTCTGGGTAGACGCGTCCACGCCAGCTAGTTCTGGGACCGGCCCTCTTTGGGCCTGTACTCCCGGGCTTTCGTTGTAGCTGTTGTGCGTGTTCGGGAGTCTGTGCTCATTTGGGGGCGGAGGAGAGGAAGGCCATCCGAGGGAGTGCCAAAGGTCCCCGTGTCCTCGTTGGCCTAGGAGCACACGTGCTCCCAGGGACTGCGGAGGGACCTGGCCCAATGGGAAGAGAGTCCTGGAAAGTTAACCGGGAGAAGGTGCGGGAGATGAGCTTGGGGAAGGGGTGGGGGGGGGGTGAGCTCTGCGGCCCCAACCTCCCGAAAAAACTCTTAGCCTGTTCCCTAAACTTTTTGAAAGAGGGTTTGGGGCTTGGTGAGTTTTCAGCCTCCATTCACCTGAAAGGACCCTTAAAAAAATCGTCTCCATTGGTATTGTGGAAATTCCACGACAAAACCGTATTTACACCCATTCCATATACAGAGGCTTTTCGCAGACTGCAGGGACCAGGAGAGAGCGTAGGTCGCTGTGGGCTCCGCAGGGCTGAGACCAAGCCTTCTTCACCTGTGCATCACTTCATTAGGGTGATTAGAAGCGCCCAATAAAAGAAACAGATTGAAGTGACTTAACTCGCTCTTTGGCCTCCCTGGGCGGCGAGGAAAGGTGGGTTTCCGGAGTTTATTCCCTGAGCCTTTGTTCTGCGGGCGGCACGCTCCGGTTCCCAGCCATAACCAGAGAAAAGCTGGCCTCTAAAAGCGGATCAGTGTTACGGGCTGCTCGGGAACCTACATCCCGCTAAATCCCGAGACCCGCGCGCCCAGGACCTCGGCATCGCTGAACGCGCACCGGGCGCGCGGACTGATGCTGCGTGGGACCCGGCCCGGATGGGACCCAGGCCAGCGTCTCCTGCAGGATTACAGCCTTTTCCTTTGGCAAAAGGCAGGAAAAGCAAATGCGCTCCTATAACTTCAGGAAGCGACCCTCTTCCAGCTCCTGGTCCTCTTACTTCCCAGGTTAAGGGCACAATCGGGTTTGTTAGAAAAGTCAATCCAACAGTGAAGTGCAATTCAGAGCCGCTAGCCGTTGGCAGCAGACCGGCAGAGATGGGGAAAAACCGGTCTTGGGCAGTTCCACGAATTTTCTTTTCTCTAGTTTCAAGCTGGGATTCTCCCCCGAGGCAGAGGCGCAAAGTCCTCAAACAAGAAAATGACTAGTTCGTCCCCTAACCTCCCCTCTCTTGGTCGTGTCGGTCTACGTTCCAGATTAAAATCACTCTCACAGAAGGTCTGGGAGGAAAATGCGTTCACTCTTCACCTATTGCTTTCATCCAGACTTTCATCATATTGACCGACTACCGAAGGTCTCGGCAACTCCTGTCATTCGGTTGCTTTTTTGAGTTTTTTGTTTTTCAAACGTTAAAATTATTGATACTGCTTTTCTTTCTTCCTTTTTTTACAAATCGTTGTGAAGTTTAAGATAATATACTGTTCAAAGTGTTCTTAACATAACTTCAAAAATAACTTAAAACCACCTCTAAGAATGCATAGAAACTAATTTTTGGTCTTACTGTAATCATTTGCTAGACTATTTCTCATCTCTGTAATTTTGGAATGTTCCTAGAGTCCTTACCCTTCAAAAATATAAGTAAGTACTTTTTTTAAAAGTTAAAGCCAAATCAATTAATCAAATACTTTTTTCCTAAATGAATTCTAGTGTCCAAAGAAATATCGTAGAGTCTCCACCATATTTAGTTTGAGCAGAATTAGAATATATATTTCAAGTTGCCCTAAAATTATGTCCGGGTAAAACATGTTAGTAAAAGAAGCTAATCAAAGTGAAAATATAACAAAATAAAAATAAATAAATGGTGTTGTCTGTGATGTTATCTTTAATTTCTCCTGAGTTTTTGGGAGTGTTAACAACCAAGTCGTTTGAAAGGACATATTTTCCCCCCAAAGTCTGAAAATAATCGATTAAACTTTTAAACTAATATTAAGAGAACTTTCATTTCATTATATATTCCATTCTATTATTATACTACCTATTTTATTCTCTAAAATAAAATGCATTTAAACTGTATTTGATTATTATATGTTGCTGTCCTGCAGTTTTTCCTGCACTAATATTTGCATTGATTCAGAACACTTTATTCACAGCTGCTCTTCCTTGATTACTATTTTGAAATTGTAAAAGTCTATTAATTCAAAAGCAAAGTAAGAGGGTTTTGAATTTGCTTGGTTTAGATTAAAATAGGTAAATTAATGTAAGTATATTTACATCGTATTTGCCAGGAAATGGATATGGTGAGCTTTAAAGTAAGTACCATTTGAATGGACTGGAGGCACATTCAGAGTCCTGGGCTGACTTGCAGAGATTCTGGTTATATTATGTTTTGTTTTGATGTAAACAAGTATCTTCTGTGAATCAAATATCTTCATGACACAAAATACCCATAGTATCTACTCATAATACAAGTTGACTTTTACAAGGAATGTTTGGATTTGAGGGGTCTTTTTGTTTGAGTGTTTTTTCAAGAAAACCCCAGTCCACTTTATTTTTGCTACTGTATTCACCTAACAGACCTCTTGTCGGCCTAAACCTGGCCACTGGTACGCATTCTTGTAGGGGTAAAGGAAGTGGGCAGAAAACAAGCAAATTGGATGAAAATATTTATTTTTTTATTTTATTTTGACAGAGTACAGCAAGGTATATTTTTAAAACCCTTCTTTTGTGTTATCAGGAATAAATTAACAATTTCAGGTACAAGTCTGCTTCCTCTGGGGAAATCTGAATTTCAGTCTATATCAATATCAATGGATCAAAACCAGCTCTACCAGCTGTTAAAGGCGGAGAGAAAACTGCCCGCTTTTGCAAAGGGGACACCTGTCAGTTTCGAATTTCGCAGATAAAGAAGGTTTAAACGACGTGTTCACCTCTTTTGTGTAATCGCTTTCTCTTAAGGTGTGTGCGTGCGCGCGCCCAGGTGGCCCGACCTTGATTGCTAGTTAACTCGCCAGCGTTTCTTGCTCCGCAAACACAGGACTTTCAGGGGCAGGTGTGTTCATTAGAGTTCCGGGGAAGCTGGGAACCCTGGAGACGCGAGCTGCCCGGGCCCACGCCGCAGCCCCTCCCCACCCGCCCGGCCTCGGGCGGCGGAACCGCAGGAGGCAGAGCGCCGCGCAGCCGCAGAGCGCGCCCCGGTCCGGGTGCGCGGCGTCCGGCCGGGAGCCTCGGGATGCGGGAGGTGAGTGAGCTCCGGGGACCCGTCGAACCCCGCCTTCTCTACGCGGGTCTAGGGGTCCCGGGGGCCCACGTCCATCGCACTCTGGGCTCAGAGCCTCGCGTGCTCGCGCAGAGACCCGGCGCCCCCTACAATCCCAGGCCGCCGAGGCAAGAGCCCTTCGGGGGCCCTTGGGAGCTTCAGCCCCCTTCGGTTTGCTTGGAGTTCAGGCAGCTCTCAGTGAGACAGTGAGGCAGGGTAGAAACCTCCGGTGCCTTGCAAATAAAGCGTTCGGGAAGGCGGAACTGGAAAGTTAATGTTTGGAGGGCAATGAGATGGTTCTTTTCAAGTTGCTTGGGATGTTTTCCCAGCCCGGTTTCGTGCAATGAAGTTGCACTTGGACCCCAGATCTACGGCCCCAAACGCTTCTACTTCTGTTTGCCGCTCGGCACCTGCTAATCCCCAAGACGCCCACCGCGCCGGTGTCGGGGTTGGGGTCGGGGGTGGATTGATACTTCTGGTGCTAATTTTTACTATTCGTTTTACTGAATACAGTGTTGGTGAAAAAAATAAGTCGGGATTTGGGTCTTTGAATTAACTGTATTTTTCATATTTACGAATAATGATATTACTGTAAAATACGTTGACATTTAAGGATTTTGGTCAAGTACATATAGGACTGTTAGCTCAAGCTAGATTTTTTTTAATGCTTTTAGAACAGATTTAAACATTTTTGTATTATACTTTAATTGTTGGGATGAAGTGAGCAGAAGAAATGCTGTTATTTAATGTAGCATGTGCTGTGAAAACCAGATTGGTAAACCAGGGATCACTTTCTTGAAGAAAATAGGTAGCAATCTATTACTAAATGTTTTGTAACTTTTCTTGTGATTGTGGCTGATATTTGATCCTTGAAGTTTCAATCCTAGAGTCACACTTAGAATTCATGTCAGAAACATAGAGCTTAAATTCATGACTGGACTTGAAACATACTTTAAAAAAATTTACAAGCTCTCATTCTAAAAACAGCTCGTTAATTCAAAGTCTTTTCTATTTTATATTCATAAATTAGAGTTAAAATTTGTCTATTTTGTGATTGTTTATTACAGTGATTGCTTTGCTTCTTGTGATGGTTTGTATTTGTCATAGACAGTGCTAAAAGAAGGTTGGATAAAATTGTTTTTTGTTTGTTTTTTTAAAGTAGTGTCTTTCTTAGACCTATAATCAGTGAGTGGCATGACCCAACAAAAAGTTTTGTTGGGAAAAACAATATGAAACTTTATTTATTTATTTTTTAAAACTTGAGATGCATTTGAAATGAAATTTGAGAAAAAAAACATTTTTATTGTGTACACAGGAAAAGGAAGATGTTTTGCCGTCTTCTCAGGAAAAGGATGGGAGTGGAATGGACAAGGATGCTCTCTATGTAAAGATCACATTCATTTTGTGTTCTCTGTGTGTGTGCTCTGTCTAGTTCTGTGTTCCCTGGGCTATCAGCACAATTGTTCCTCAAGCCAGAGGCAGAGAAATCCTCTTTGCTTCTCCTACGCCCCTATACCCCCACATCCAATTTATCGCCATGTCTTGTCAATTTTACCTTTGATTACCCTACTAATATCCTAGTCTAAGCTGTCTTGTACCGGGCACCACTCCAGGTGGAGGTAGACATTACTGAACAAAACAGACACAATTCTTGCCCTCATGGTGATTTCAGGCTGGCAGAGAGTCAGAGACAGATTACCAACCAAAGTAAGGTAGAAGGAAGAAAAGAACAGGGTGTTGTGATGGAGGAATAATTGAGGGTGGAGAGAGGCACTTAGCTTAATTTAGATAAGGTCCTGGAGCAAGACCTATCTAAAAAGGTGAAACCAAAGCTGAGATATGAAGAGTGACAAGGAGCCAGAAGGTAGTAAGTGGTGGGGAGAAGCGGTCTAGCATAGAATAGCCAGTGCAAAGGCCCTGAGGCAAGGAAGAGTTTGACTTATCTTAGGACTCATTAGCAGGGAAGTCAGGCAGGAGAAATTGACAGAGATCAAATCACACAGAGCCCTGCGGACCCAGGCAAATAGTTTGGATTTGCTGTGAGTATAGAGAAACCAGGCAGAAGCCTGAATTGGGGACACAGAGAATGAGGTGAATCTCAGCTGGGTGAACCCAAACTCTTAACCTTTCCCAGCCTTGCTATCATTACCGCCAGATGAAGATTCTAACCGCTAGAGTGGTGTTGAGGGTTAAATGAGAACATTACTCAACACTTAACGCACCTGGAACAATAAGGCTTACTGCGTGGTAACTTAAAAAAGAATACATTCGTAGTAGAATGCATGCTTAGCGTGCATGAGGTCCTGGGTTCAGTCCTCAGTACCTTCATTAAAAATAAATAAATAAACCTAACTGCCTCCCCCTCTCCAAAAACCCACAAACAACAAAAAAGATTCAAAAAAAAAAAAAAGAAAAAGAATATATTCAGCTTAAGTGTTAAATTTCAAATGCTATATTCCCATTTAAGTCAATATTAAGAATAAGTGTAATTTTAGGCTGTATATAGAAAAATGACTCATTAAAGTAATATTGTATATTGTAATTTAGCCTGTAATTGGGCTGGATTTTTTTTTTTTGCTAGTTATTATTTTTTATTTTTTTTCTTTTTTAATGGAGATACTGGGGATTGAACACAGGACCTTGTGCATGCTAAGCATGCACTTTACCACTGAGCTATACCCTCCCCCCCAAGATTGAATTTTTTTTAAAAAAAAAGAATCTTATCTTTTATCATACAGATACTTAAGGACATTTCTGTTATTCAAGTGTACATACTTTGAAGGTTAAGACATATTTCTGGCAGAAAAGATCAATTCCGTTCACCATGGCAATTTGCATATTTATCAGCTTCCGTTAACTACTTATTAGTGTTGAACTCATGTTCTTCTATTATCATTTTTGTAATTTAACAAATGATAATAGGCTTGAATCTTATAGTGTTTTGCAATTTCTAACATTACTAAGGCTAAAGTCTCTTCACCCAGAGATACCTGTAAATTCAGGTGTTTTCTTTTGTTTCATGAGCCGGAGGTAATTGGGTTTATTTATTTATATTTGGAAGAGGTACTGGGGATTGAACACAGGACCTTGTGCATGCTAAGCAGGCGCCCTACTACTTGAGCTATATGTGCCTCTCCAGGTGTAGTTTTCTCTTAAATCTGTTGTTCTCAAACTTTAGCATGCTGTGACTCATCTGAAGGGCCCCACCCCCCAGGGTTTCTGAGTCCTCTAACAAGTCTCCACGTGGTGCTCATGCTGCTGGTGGTCCAGGAACCACATTTTGCAAACTACAATCTTAAGTCAACAAACTCAACTACTGTCTCCGTGATTATTTACTGTTCAAGCTATAACTCTGTATTTACCCTCTATTATTTTTGCACTAAATTATTATTGATAAGGATCATTAGAAATATTACTATGAGATAACTGTTCTTGGGGAAAAATAGTAATTTTTAAAGTACGAATTTTCCAGCTTCAGTCACTTATTACTGATGCATTCCATGATGAAGGATTTCGGAAAATAAAAGAATATTTTCGACAGAGAGAGCGCCACGTTCCTCAAAAATATAATCATCTTTTACTACACCATCTTGACAGATTAATAAGTAAGGCAAGTAGGTTTTCTTTTGTAACCAGAAAACTGAAGGGTAATTATATGTAAGGTTTTAAACTTCGTGTGGTCTAATTCCTAGGAACTGGATAAAAATGAATTTCAGCATGTTTCACTGTTGCTGAAATGTATTCAGCGATTCTTCATTGATGGCCTCAAAGAAGATGAGCCTTTGCTAATTCAGCAAGGACTGATCCCAAAGATAAGTGTCCCATTTTAGTTTTGTGTACATTTGGGTACCCTAAAGAACTAGAGTGGATTGAGTTGCCTGGTTTGATATTTTCTGTTCCTGTGAAATAAAGTTGGAAAAGTAATTGGTACTGATGCTGACTGCCTATATCCAATCAAAAATTAAGTTTGACATATGTTTCCCAGTGCATGGGGTTGGGTGGATTGGGTACGTGGGGAGTGTACAGGAATGAGTCAAATACAGCCCAGAATCTCTCCTGGACAAGCCAATGCAGTAATAGCATCATTTTATTATTTTAGTGTGTTTAACTTGGAAATACAGGATGAGGAGAATGGACTATTATTACACACTGTTCCCCCCACGACTAACTATTTTAATAGCTGATGAACAAGACAGGACATACTTCCTCTTGCCACAGCCCACTTTTCCAGCTTTCTAAAATCCTGGTTGAATGTGAAAAAGCAAATGGCAAAATTTTTTTTTGCTTATTCTAATTCACCCCAGTTATGCAAATCTATTCTGTTTTTTTTTTTTTTTTTTTAAATCAGAAGGTAACATGATGTGTGCCTTTAGGATGGCACCTGGAAGCAAAGTGGAGTTTGCAAAATCTCTTACTGCAGTTCTCTTTTTTCCATAACATTTTCAGCCCTGAGATTATTTATTGGTGAGAACAGGAGGGTAGGTAGAGGGGCAGAAGGGTGATCCGGCTGGTAATAAAATCTTTGATTTACCCCCTGGACTCTAGTACCTGAAATTTATCAAGACCAGGCTGAACTTACAAAACAGAAACAGACTCACAGACATAGAGAACAAACTTAGGGTTCCCCGGGGGGGAAAGGCGTGGGGAGGGATAAATTAGGAGTTTAGGATTTGCAGGTGCTAACTACTATAAATAAAATAGATAAACAACAAGGTCCTATAGAGTACAGGGAACAGTATTCAGTATCTTGAAATAACCTATATTGAAAAAGAATATGAAAAGGAATATGTATATGTATAACTGAATCACTATGCTGTACACCAGAAACTAATACCACGTTGTAAATCGACTATACTTCAATTAGAAAAAAAAAATCAGTTTGACCAAGGAGATCTGTCTCTGCCCTTTTTTTTTTTTTTTTTTTTTTTTTTTAACTGTAAAATGCCTCTAATCATGGGGCTTCCCCTCCAGAGGAGGGAGCGTAAACTCCAGGCTTTCCTAATCCTCAGGGACTTTAAAAGGGTTTGCAGCCAGGGGAGTTGGGGGGCGGGGGGAGTGGAAATCCAAGGGCTGAACTTATGCAGACTGTGTATATTTCATTTTGTTTAACTCCATCTAGCTCCCTGACAGACTTACTCATGCAGATAACAGGACACAGGAAAAAAGAGCTAAAATTCCAAAAACTCAGAAGGAAATGGAGCAGGGATGTCCCAGGGGTACCTTGGAAGCTCACGCTGATTTGAGGGGGTATTAATTGGGATCTTCTCTAAAATGAATTTCCTGTTTTGACTTGAGTGCCCTCCAAGGCTTAAAGTGTCAGATCAAGTGTCTACAGGCATTTGGAAATCAAATAGGAATTTCCACACTCCATTGGAATTCTTGTTGGTGATGGAGATGCCATAACCATAATTTAGACACATTCTAAAGCATATACTATTATTTCATGGTGGTTTTGGCCAAGGAGAATAGATTGGTATTATTAAAGTGGATGGGATACTAGATTTTATACTTCTGAAGCCCTCTGTGTTTGCAGGCTCAGCAGAAAGTGCTGGGAAGCTATTCTCCATAGGATAAGAATTTCCGACAGAAAGGAACATATTTGGCCCTGTACTTGAAGATCCAGGAGGATTAAGTAGCTTGTCCTTTACCAAAGGCTTAATGAGTCGTAGCGCTTGCATCCATAAGTAATGGTTTCATCTGGCTTCTGGTAGTGGGGCAGCTGTGGGCGCAGCCGGTGCGTCTGGTAGACCATGTCTGGTCATGGTACGTAGATGCGTTCAGAGTAACCTCCTAGTCCAAGTCTTGATCAAATAACGTGGCATTTCCCCCACTTCTCTAAACCTATACTCAACCCATGTATTTTGAGGGGCTGAGAAGAGGACAGGATTTAGGGGAATAAATAGAATAATGACAAAAATGTATTTAAGAGCATAGAATTTTGAGCATGGAGGGAGGGAGGGAGAAAATACCGCTTTAGCAGTGATCTCTACCATGTAGAGGGACGTTTCTTCTCTTGGGCCGTTGGAGAAAAGTTTGCTTCAGGAGGTAGAGGATTCAGTCTAATGCAAATATCTGTGTGATTTGAGATAAACATCACCTGGGAAAAATCAGTGACTTGCAACCCTCGCTGTAGCTTAGAATAACCTGGAGAGCTTGAACAAGAAGCACCGCGTGGGTCCCATCACGAGAGGTTCTGATTTACTGGGTCGGCAGTGGGTCCCAGTATCGGGGCATTTCAGAGCTCTCCAGGTTTTCCTAATGTGCAGCAAAGAATGAGGATTAGTGGGTTTCTCCGTGGTCTTCAGCAGGTACCTTGGGTTCTTGGCCAAGTAGACAAAGTGGACAAATTTCCCAAGGCCTCTCTTCTATGAGAATCCTTCATCACAAACTCAGGCTACTAACTCCTTGTTCAACTGGTGATTTCTAACTGTGCATGCAGGATTTCATCTTTCTTCTTTCCTTTCTTTCATCTCAGCAAAAATGGTCCAAAGATGGCCTTCACTTAATTGAATAAATATGTTTTAGGAGGGTTTATATAAATTTATTTTAATTCATGCCAATTCTAGCAAACGTACTATGAACTTGGGTATATGTTCCAACAGAAAAGAGATCTCCAATTAGCTGGAAGCTTTCAGCCGAAGAAAGGTGGCCAGGCCTGAGGTGTACTGCTCCAGCATGCTTTTGGAGCACTTTTCATGCTTTTGGGGCAGTTTTCAAAATCTGCATGTCCTTTGTTATTTAACGGCTTGTTTTCTGCAGCCTCTGAGACAACAGGAATTTCTCCTGTGTGGAGAGGCTCATTTATCCCACCTCTTAGGAGCCTCTTTATATGGGTCTCTGGTGTTGACAGTCCTGGCCAGGCCTCCAGTGCTCCTTGGTATCTGAGAACTGACTGCAACTCTGTAGCAGTCTGGTTCCATTCTGGAGTGTTCTAGGTGGCATCCTCAGAGCCAGGCCGAACTGAAATGGCAGGGAATGGGAAAAGGTCTTGAAAGTTATTTTGCCCTAGTGAAGGAATTATCTTGTGAAATTTTTATCGCATGCATGGTAATTACTCAGCCAGGGAGATTTCATCAGTGTTTCTTCCCTTGTGTACATGGTTTCCTGGTTTGAAAGAACAGCGGGATTTCTGACCACGGCAGATCTAGCCTTGGACACATCCCTGATTAACCTGACGACACACTTCTTTGACACAGCCTTGGTAAGGATGGGGGCGGAGGCGGCACTGAGCAGACACCGTTGGTAATTTGTAGGAATCTTTGAGTTATTTATAAAAATTGTGTTTGGTTTTACTAAAAGATAATGGGTTTTACTAAAGGACTACCATATTTTATTATTAGAATATTATATGAGATAGTAAACAAACATTAATATATATCACAAATATGGGAAAATGAGGTGATTTATTTTCAGATATGTGATTCACCTGATTGAGGATGATACACTGATTTTAATAAAGTGATTGACAGTCAAACACGTTCTCTGAATTTTTTTTTTTACTGTAGTTAACTTTAACCTCTGCCTGTTAGAGAAGTATCAACATTAATATATTAATATTGTACTTTATAATGTTGTATTTATAATGCTTTTTAAAAATAATACGAGCTTTACTTTTTCTTTCTTTTTATTAGATTATTTCCAGAACAAGTAGTAAAGGTAAGTGTATTATTTACTACTAATTGGCTGTTTACTTTTCATTAATAGAATATTGTTGTTCAGAGAAAAGAATATTTATCTAAATGGTATATAAAGGTGAAGTGGGTTTAACTGCTTTATTTAGATTTATTGACCATCTACGGTAGTCAAATTGTGATGCTGAGATGAATTTTGTTGTACAGGATAACTCGTTTGCCTGCAGGGCACCTCTGTTTTGCTGTTCCAGTCACCCTTTGGCCATTTAGCTCCATCCAGGGATGGAGAGTCACTTTTGTCATTCAGAACCAGTGAAAATTAGCTATTTCTGATTTAACTTGGACCCAATTCCGATTCCTTTCTGTCTTTCAACAGTGCAAAAGGTAGATAATTGGGAGGTTAGAGCAATGATTTTGTTCAATTTAGCTCATGTTAAAGGTAATCCAACATTGTGAATTATAAAACCATGGATTCAAAGATGCAGAGAAACTGGGGCCATCTTAAATGCACGTGTCCCCCCCCTACTGCCCATCTTTTTATTTTTCTTTTGAAAAGTTGTTATTAAACTGACACTGCATTCTACAGTGAATGGTATCTTATAAATAAAGGATACGTAAGTTTCTAAAACTATTTTTTCTTAAGTATGCACAGTGCTTGGTTGACTTAAAAAGAGGTCCCAATAATCTAAGTCAGGGATCTTAATACTTTCTTTTTCTAAAAATTTTAGATTATTTATCATTGTATTATTTTAATTTTTTTTTTTTTTTTTTTGGCTGGCAGGGCGGTGGGGAGAAGGTAATTAGGTTTATTTCTTTTCAGAGGGGGTACTAAGGACTGAACCTAGCTAGGACCTCCTGCCATGCTCAGCATGCGTTCTACCACTTGAGCTATACCCTCCCCTCCTGGAATAGTTTCAAGTCAATTTTTTTCTGAACTCCAAAAGTGAGAGTTACTGTCTCTAAAACTGGCCGATAAACTACATAGTGGTGAAAACTACTTTGAATTTTGTAACATTTAAAAATAAACTATCACAATAAAGGCGTGAAACAAACAAAAATTTTAAAAAAGCTTGTTTTTTGTTGATAACAACAATGTGTATATACACAGCATATTTTTTCAAAAATATGTATGAGAGAGTTCTATTCAGTCGATCGTTGTTGTTTGGACCACTTAATAGGTTTATATAATCCTTGCAGTCACTCCGTGGCCCCGGGTGGAGGAAACGCCGCTCTGGGTGACTGCATCATTTAGCCCCAGCGGCCGTAACAAAATCCTGCGGGCTGAGGGGCTTAATCAACAGAAATTTATCCCGGCTTATAGACAGCCCCCTTCTTAATGTGTCCTCACAGGGCAGAGAGCAAGCCAACTCTCTGGCATCCTGTAAAGGCACTAATCCCATGATGAGGACCCCACCCTCAGGCCTCATCTAAGTTGAATTACCTCCCAAAGGAGCTCATCTCAAACACCATCGCCTCCAGGGTAGGGCGTCAACATATTAATTTTGGGGGAAGCAGTTCAGTCCGTAGCAATAGCAGATTGTGCTTGGAGCCCACTCTGGCCAGCTCAGGGGGTGCTGACCTCTCTGCAAGGGTCGGATTTTCACGTGTCACTTTGCATGCGGCCGGCGGGTAGTGTCCAGGCTCTACAGAGCCGATGTCTGATCTCACTCTCTCTGAAGTACAAAGATGTTTTCAGTGACCACCTTCTCACCTCCTCCTGCCATTGATAGAATTATTCCTTCCTTTTTGTTCCAAGATACATTTTATTGTATGTGTTTTGTTTTTATAATTCCTTTGCTTTGTGCTTTGCTATATGGATTATATATTCGTTCACTATTAGCTTCTCTCCAGTGATTTGAATGACTTCTGTCCTAGTTTTATTCTTCTGGTTCTTACTCTTAATTTAATTATCGACATCAGTGTGATAGCAGCTTATTTCTCCTTTATACATGACAAGGAATTCAACCTGTTTTTATTCTTCCTTCATCTTCTACCCAGATTTAGTCTGGGGCTTTAGGCTTGTATTGTGTCTATGTCTTTGTAAACAGTGCATAAATGAAATCATAAATAACAGTTTATTAATAGGCATAAAGTGTGACCACATCCCTTGTTTTTTTAGTTTACTAGGTACTGATATATAAGTAGCCATTCACGTTTCTATGATTAAGCTGTTTAATAAAGGCCAACCATTTACTTAAAAATTCCCACTTCTGTTAGCATTCAGACCTTTATAAAATTTTTATTTTTGCAAAATACACAAGTGTAAGAAATGTGTAGAAACAATGGGGAAGTGTGTGCAGGAGCTGCCCTTGGCACGTGGCTCAGTCTGGACACAAACAGTGGCTTTGCCTGAGATGTGATCATCACAGTCACACTTCGCAGGTCCAGCTGCTGTTTTCTGCGGTGGGCTCTGTGCTGCGCAAATTGATGGTGGCCTTGTTGCGGGGGGGGTTCTCGAACTGGAGGCAGGCTGTAATTTGTCCCTCACCCCGACTGTATTGTTTTTGAAACCTTGACTGCTTACAGCTTTCCAGCCTTTGCCTCCCCCTGTGTAGGAGTCATGTCCTTATTCTTTTTAGCAGCGGTTTGATTCCTCTAAAATTCCGCTTTCAGGGAAAAGTCAGATGTTGGTCTCCTTCATATTTACCTTGGGATTTCTGGTGACAGAAGAGGCTGTGGACCATTTGATCCAACGGGAGGTGAGTTGCAAATAACAACCCTGAGAGCCGTTGCCCTGGACCCCTTGGAGATGCTCATGCCCAGGTCTCTTTGGTTTCTCCCCCGTGAACACCTTCCTCAATTCCGTCCAGGGCCTGAGGACTTTGAACTGCATTCTACAAGCTGTGCCTCGAGAAGAGAGAAAACAGCTCCTCGTGTCAGAAGACCCATGTCGTCTTATGTACGTGACCCTCACTCAATTAGGTGGTGACGTCAGGGCAAAATCTGTTTTTGTTCCACTTTGGCCTGATGGCTTGATTACTTTAGTCATCAAGCTGCTCAGATCAGGCCCTGAGCTGAGGGGGAAAACTAGACTGCTGAGCTCTTCTTTTTAGCAGCGTGGTGTTCGGGGCGGTTTTTTTTCACATCAATTTCGTGAGGTGAAATGCTTTCTTAGGCTATAGATTATTTTTCATTGTGCATAGGAACAAAATTAGTGATTCATGGGAGAATGTAAGGGGTACAGACTGGTGCCAGATCAGTTGGCTTCAAATCCTAGTTTTGCTACTTAAGCTGGTTGCCTTCTCTACATCACAGTCTTTTTTTAAAAAAAATTTTTAAATTGAAGTATAGTTGATTTACAATGCTGTGTTAGTTTCAAGTGTACAGCAAAGTGATTGGTTATACATATGTGTATACTTTTTCCAGATTGTTTTTCATTATAGGCTATTACAAGATACTGAATGTAGTTCCTTGTGCTATACAGTAGGCCCTTATTTATCTATTTTATGTATAGTAATGTAGATCATAGTTGTAACCTCACTATACCTCAGTCTGCTCATCTGTGAAATGGAGCCACATTAATACCTGATTGATAGAGTGATTGCATGATTGCATGGGTCAATTTCAGGCACTCCACTGAAGGGCATTAGCACATTGCCTGATGGAGAGTTGATGCTCAAAGCTTACTGGCTATTAACTACACCTATAGGGAATGTATGGCTTTCAAAGGGATGGAATATGGGGGTTTTGGTGACCCACTCACAATTACGTTGTTCTTGGGACATTGAAATTTGGACATGAGGTTGTCACATGTGACTGTGGCAAGAGGAACACCAGCACTCTGGAAATTTGAACTGAAACCTATGGCTGTGCTGACCAGTCACCAGCGTCAGTGACATCACTGTGGCACACCATCCGTCAGGTGACGTGCAGCCAGGACTGGGAGAGGAGGGGCCGCGAGTTGGCCGTAGTGTAGACCTGAGGAGGTGATTGGTGAGCATGGAGCTCATTGTGTTTGTCCATCTAACTGGTCTTTGCAGGATGCATGTTCCCTCTGAATTTTTCCTACAAAGTAGTCATTGAATACATTAGTTTAATCATTACCCTTAGTTGTGTGCTTAGATCTGGAGAGCAGCTGACCTGATATTTTCACCTCAGTTTCCAAATTAATGCAGTGGTCCTACCTGATTGTGTGTTCTAGTCTGGAATGTTCTGGACTTTAGGTCAAATGTCAAATCTGCAAGCATAAAATTGAGTAGAACTCTCAGTGGTACTGTTTTAAGGCTTCTATTTAAAAGTAACAAATCAATCCATTTATTATGAGAAAGCTACAGAGTTTCATAACAGGTCTTTAAAATGGGGGTTATTTCAGACATTAAAAGAAGATCAGTATCATACTTGTTAACATTTAATCGAAATTCTTAAATGAGTGGGCAGTATGGGGGTCTAGTTGCAATAATGTAATGACTTTAATCCCATTCCATCTGTATCTTAAATTGATCAGTGTTTAAAATCCGTTCCAAAAGCTTATAGGAAAGACCCACAGCACCTGCTGTATCATTTCTTCCAGGTGTCAAACTGGGGGGGGGGGGGATATACATCCTCACAGGCTGGTGAGGTTATTAGAAAATTCCAGAATCTTTGCATTTGATGAATCCTCAGAGATCATCAAATTGAAATTATTTTATAGAATGAGAACTAGAACCTCAGAATGAATGGTAGCTCTAGCTTCTTTTTAAAAAGTATAAAGTCAGTATATAAACTTGAGAATTTTTCCATAAAAATGTGTTCTTGACATTGAGGAAATGCTGATACTGAATTTGAAATAGTTGCAAAAATATACTCCTTGGTTTAAAATGTTAATGCCGATATAGTAAAGTTTTCCTTATTTATGTTCATTTCAGTAAAATGAAATTTATCTAAATGTTTCAGGAAAGACCTTGCAAGGACAATCTTGACTGTGGGTGGTAAGAAGTATTTAAAATTTTAAATATTAAAATATTAAGTATTGGACATTGGGGGTTTTATGAGCATCTTAGAACTATGGGGAGTAAATTAGGGTCACATTGAAAATAGAAATTAGGATTTTATTTTTAATTTATTACAAGAGAGTTAAGCATGCTGAAAACTGTAAAGAATAATTGATACTCCTTTACTCACCCACCAGCTTAGTCAGATTTTATCATTTTGCTACATTTGCTTCAAATCCTTTTTAAAATAAATCAGAGTAACAGGTAAAGCCCCTGAGTCCACCCCTGCCCCACCCCCCTTTTCGTTTGTGGAGGTAATCCTTGACTTGGGTTTGTTTTCCATTTCCAAGCATATTTTTCTGCTTTTGCTCTGTGTATTCACAAGCAACATGTATTACTGTTTTACAAATTTTAAAAGCATTCTATAAATGTCATCTTATCCAGTTGCAACTTGCTTTTTACCCTTAAAATTGTTGGAGGTGTAGACATGTTTATATGTGGAGTTCTTGTTTCTCTTCTATGGAATACCACAGTTTACCTAGGGATTTTATTTTTATAGTAGAAGTATTTCTTAAGACTGGACAAAGCTGCTTTTGATGAATATTTAATACATCTAAAATATAAAATTCAGAAATGTCATTTTTATTATTTTGGTGGTGGGTAATTATTTAATTAATGGAGATACTGGGGATTGAACCCAGGACCTCATACATGCTAAGCATAAAACTCTACCACTGAGCTATTATACCCTCCCCGTATTTTTAAAAAAATTATTATATGCTGACCTATTGTTTGAATCTTTCCCCTAATATTTTTTTTTTAATTTTTAGAAAACTTTTAACTTTGAAATAATTATAGATTTACATGAAGTTGCAAAGTAATGTACAAGGAAGCTTCCTTCCCCCTAATGTTTCTTAAATATGAATTTAAGTGATTATATTTGCTCCTGGATGCATCTTGCTGCTTATCAGACACAGTGCTAGTCTTCTAAGATGGAACTCCTTAGAGCGGATGCCAATCTGTGGAACTCATTTTTTCTTTCGCTTTGTGCCCAGAATTATCCATGTCTACCATGTTTTTAATCCCTAGATTATGACCAGCAGGTTGCTCTTTGTGAAGCATTGTGTAGACTGACGACAAAAAAATCAAGGGAAGACCTCGTCCACCAGTGGTTTGAAGATGATAGCATTGCTGAGGCTTTCAGAGAAATTAGGGATCGAGAATTTGAGACGGTGAGATTCTCGGTCATGAAAATTCCATCTAATCAGTACTTAAGGAAGCATCCTCTCAGTGCTTTCCTGTGCTTTGGGCTCAGGGGAGGATTTTTTTCTTAAATGTGGTTAAATTGCCATTCTCAAACTTCCTGTTTCCCACACATAACTTGAGGACTGTAGAAACAGCACATTTGTGGACCAAATGCAGGCATACACTTAGGGCGTCTTTACAGGAAACTTAGCCTGGACACAGAACTGTGTGAATTTAATGGATCCATTGGAGACAGTGTCATGGAGCGGGAAGCGATTTTCTACAAACATTGAAGGGTAGGGAGAGACAGAGAAGAAAAAAACGTGAACTTCAAGGGGGAAGGTGTAGTTCAGTGGTAGAGCGTGTGCCTAGCATGCATGAGGTCCTGGGTTCAATCCCCAGTACCTCCATTAACAAATAAATAAATACACCTAATTACTTCCCTTCCCCCAAAAACAAAAACAAAGATGTGCACTTCAGCCTTGCAGAGAGCAGCTGGGAAGGTGATGGGAGGCTGAGGCTGGCGTGGGTGCTCTAGTGGCAGAGGACTATTATGGGTTGGTTGTGTCGTGAGCCTTTCAGCCTCTATCATTTGGAGGCAAAATAATTTTCCATGTCTTCCATGCAACCTGGGCTCACTGTGATTGTGTCCTCAGATAGTACAGGCATAGTTAATGGCTTTGCTACATTCTCACCTTTATCCTAAAATAGCTAAAGTGTTTTCCCTCTCCTTTAAAAAAGTTCTTAAAATGAGAGCGATTCCCATAGGAAAAGGTAAAATTCTTAATAACAGGGCTCACATTGAACAAAGCCTTTCTAGTCAAAGCTTGCTGTGAGCAGTTGGGATTCTATTAAATGTGAATCTTCAAATATATTATTGAATATGTTAAACCTGACTTCGAGCCTATTGCCAGATCTGGGGTAGTTATTTAGCCAAGATGCAGCTTGGTCCTTTTAGAGAAAGACTATGGGTCGAGTTTGGGTCCCACCTCCCCAGCTGACAGGCGCGGCATATCCATTTTGGCACAGCAGTTGACTTTTGTTTTTTGGGGTTTTGTTTGTTTTCACTGAAGTATAGTTGATGTGCAGTATTAGTTACAGGTGTGCAAGACAGTGATTCACAATTTTTAATGGTGATACTCAAGTCACTTATAGTTATAAGGTACTGGCTGCACTCCCTGGATTATACAATATAGCCTTGCTGCTGTTAGTTGACTTGAAGCCTGAGCATCCTCATCTGTAAAATGGAAATAAAACCCACCTCAAAAGTGTGAGAATTAAATGAGAGAAGCCGCAAGTGCCTGGGACATTGTGGACACTCCCATGTCAGTTGCCTTTCTCCTGGGTCATTCCCTCATCTGCAGGGGAATTTGGGGCAAATATGGCAAAAGTCATTATCTTTTTTTTTTTTTTTGCCTTTTTTGGGGGGGAGGGGGAGGCAGGTACTTAAGTTCATCTATTTATTTATTACTTTTCCTGGAAGTACCAGGGATTGAACCCAGGACCTCGTGCATGCTAGGCATGTGCTCTACCACTGATTTATACCTTCCCCTCTTAAAAGTAATTATCTTGTTTCTCAAATCACTTTCCCCCTACAACCATCAGCTTCTTAGTGGAACTGCTTTTAGATGAAGGCTTGCATTAATGTTGTCCATTTTAGTGCCGAATCTAGACATGGAGTGTGAGGATTGTTGGACCACAACAGACGGTCCTCGCTAACAAAAGGGACACTGGGTCAGTGCCTCTTTGGCTTTAGAGTTTGAGGGCAGCAAACTTGCCTTCCTAATAGTTGTTGGTTGGTAGAACTAAGAACATACTTGGAGAGAGAACCCAGGAAGGAGTGAGACAGAGAACTCCTGATGAGGAAAATTGGCAGTGGATAAATACATCAGGATAAACTCCCAGCTGGTATGGGTTTATGGTTGGCTTGTGCTGGGAGACGGTAGGGAGATGGATGCCCACTGGGTTAGTCAAATATTACAATGTCAGTCATCAATCAGGGATATTTCTCTCACTTAACTCTTCTAACCCAGTGAAAGGTAATGGCACATGTAACTTTTGGAGACCTAAGCTTTCCTCAGCTGCAGATCTCATGGCTGGGAGTTCAGAACAGGAGTCTGGAGCCTCTCCTTTGAGACGCAAAGTCTTGTTTTAGTTATATCACACTTAATAATGAATCCTTATGAAGCTTTGTGATGTCACTGGATCCTGGAAATGTAGACACAAAACATTGGCCTCTACATGTTCCAAAGGGTAGCATTTAAATAAAATGCCTTGATATTTTTAAATTAAAAAATTCGCATTATTTACTTTGAAGGATTGTAGACGGTTTCTCAATCACCTAAATGACAGACTTGGCGACCAAAGAAGGTAAGACATTTCCCTGAGCATTACTTTATTGACTAGACCTATTCTGAAAATGTCTACTATTATAAAAAAAAAAAAATCTAGGCTCTGCTTTAGGAGAGAGCATAGGACCCAGCATTTACTGAGTTATCCTCTGAGTAGAAACCTCAGAAGAATAAGCACATTCTGCCTAGCGATTCATTCGTGTGGGTTTAAAAATGGTTTCCATCAGTCTTTAACATATTTCCTTGTGATTTGGAATGGTTTTTTTGTGATGTCCTCCAAGGAGATTTTATGAAGAATGATTTCCTGTAGGTCTGAGGTTCCTGGGGATAGATGCATTATGGACAGTTAAATCCTTGATGGGGAAATATTTGCTTAATTTATTCCTTAAGACTCTTGCCAAGCAACTGGGTGGAGGTATGTTACCAGCAACCTGGCGTGTTGGAGACCAGATGGAGATCTGAATTCTGCCCATAGTAGATTTCCATTTGCGAGTCTGAGAGCCCCTTCCATACTTTTTACGAAGGAACTCAGTGGCACACCCAAGTCGTTAATCTTGTTTGTAGAATGTCTGCAAGGTGGTGTGTGGGGTCCACCCATGTTTTACTTCCCTTTTTAACTGTGAGGTGTTTTGCAGGGTCTGTTCATTTCCGTGCATCGCTGCTTTTGCTGATGAACGTGAGGTACGCTTGTCTCTGTCGGGGGCTGCGAGGGTGGGTGGCGTGTAATGAAACCCATAGTGAGGTTTACATCAGATCAAACTGCTGTTGCTCCACAGAAGGGCTTCTTTAAAAAGGAAGCTTGCTTTTCCTCATAGAGGTCTCAGCTCTGAAGCTTATTAGTTAAGAGCCCTACTGTTACTTCTGGATAAAGGAATCGTGGGGCTTATGCTGTGTTCACTAGGTCAGGTATGGGAACCATGCCTTCTGTTATCCTGTTAATGGGTAACATTACTCATGCCTGGAGTGGAGGGGAGGGCGGGTCCCTTGCTTCTTTCTATCCAGTTACATTTCCGGGTCTGTCCTCAGCACTCGGGTCACTCACGTTCCTCTAGATCTTTCTACCTTGTACTTCACAGTCTAAAGTGGAGCAGTCTCTTTTCACCCCTTTCTTTGGTTTCTAGAGGAACAAGATCCTTCATGTAAATAAAAGTGCCCCAACCTACAGCATCTCCATTTTGGGGTAAAATCTTCAAAGGTCTCTGTGCCTGGACTCTGCTGAGGTTTCCTGAACCCCGTCTCCAGAATATCCTAATTAACCATTTCTTGGTTTTGGGTCGGGAGCCCCTTCTTTGCCTCTGTGAGCTGAGCCTTTAACTCATGGCTACACCACGAGTTCCTTCTCCCCAGGGCTGGTTTTCGTAGCCTGATTGCTGTATCTCAGTTCTGTTTTTCCTACTGGTTGACTGAAGATTCTGATCTCTGCTTGATTCCTCTTCTTCCTAGGACTTCTAAATTTCTACCAGGGTCAGTAGGAGTCCTTACACTGCTTCCAGTAAACATACATTGTATGTTAAAGCCTTCCTTCAACTCTGTAGCTATTAGAAAGCAGGTGTGTATGATGGAGCAGTGTCCAAGAAATACTGTTAATTGGAAAAGCAAGTGATGGAATCGTTAAGTCTAGTGTTTGTTCCATCGCTGAGAATAAAAATGTAATAAATACGTCCTGATATGTGTTTAGAACACATCTGGGGAAAAAACTAAGGCTTTGTTAATGGTGCCCATGGAAAGATACCTATGGGAAGCCGAGGGACAGAAGGAAACATTTGCTTTCTATAAACTCCGTTCTGTCCAAATCTTTATTTTAACTATAGGCATAATATTTATAATACAATCACCCCTCAGCGTCTGTGGGGGATTGATTCCAAGACACGCCACCCTGTGGGTCCCTTATATAAAATGACTTAGTATTTGCGTGTAACCTCCACATATCCCACCATATACTTTAAATCATCTCTGAATTACGTATGGTACCTAATACAATGTAAATGCTATGTAAGTAGTTGCCAGTGTGTGGCAAATTCAAGTTTTGCTTTTTGGAACTTTCTGGAAAATTTTTTTCCTAATATTTTTGTTCTGTGGTCTGTTGAGTCCTTGGATTTGGAACCCATGGATACAGAGGGCTGACTGTAATCAATTAAAATGAGGGTAATTTGAAATCTTCAAGTCTTAGCTTTATTTTGACAAATGGTAAGTTAGCTGGCAAATCACCACTTATATTGATCACAGCACCTCCTTTGCTAGACGTTTCCATCCAGATACAGTTACTGCTTCAACATAGAGCTGTTTTCTCTGTGATTCTCACCAGAAAACAAAAAAAGTTTGTGTGTATAGAGTCATCGACATATTTAAATATCTATTAAATCGCTTAGTAGAGTTTTTCTAGAAATAGTTTAGTTATATAAAATTGAGACCTTCCTCCTGTTTTGCAGAAATGAGTAAGGCAATCAAGGATCCTGTAATGTTAACGTGGTGTCATCCTAGGAAGGGCAGTTTTGTTTTTAATGGAGTAATTTTCATTTGACCCTTTCGCACAAGATTAATGCTGAAATTTTATCTTACAGATGAGAAAACCTGCAGATGAAAAATTAGAAAAATTTTGGATTGATTTCAACCTAGGAAGTCAGAGTGTAACTTTTTATATAAACAATACCGAGGTAACCATGTTTGATTGCTGTTTAGACCTGTTTGGAGAGTGTTCATATCCAAGCATGTGCTCATGAGTTTCACTTGTTTTTTCCAAGAGTGTCCTGTGGGACTCCGTAAGACTTTCAAAGGAAGCAGTGCTTAATTTCGGCGTAGCAGGTAAGATGATGATTCTGCACCGCCCCCACATTCAGTCCTAGTATTGTTTCAGGCTATACCTGCAGTACATGTTTAGTTAATTCTAGGGCAGACTTTGCTTGCACCTTGGGGTAGCAGGGAGGTGGTGAGTGCTGGGGAGGTGATGAGTGTCAGGGAAGGAGGGCTGTAATTCAGGGCCGGGATGCAGGGGTAAAAGATGGAGGTGACCCCTCCACTTTGGAACTTTGGGATTCAATTACTTGCCTGGCTTTCTCATTGTAAAAGTGGTTATAGTTCCTCAATAAATTAAAAGTAGAATCATCATGTGATCCAGCAGTTTCACTTCTGGATATATATATCCAGAAGAAATGAAAGCAGGACTCGAAGAGATTTGCACACTAATGTTCTTAGCAGCAGCATTCACAATAGCCAAGAGGCGCAAATGACAGAAGTGTCCATTGATGAATGAATGGATAAACAAAATGTGATCTATCTTTACAATGAGATAGTATTTAGCTTTAAAAGGGAAGGAAATTCTGGCACATGCTGCAGTGTAGATGAACCCTGAGGACATTATGCTCAGTGGAAGAAGCTAGTCACAAAAAGATAAGTACTGTATGATTCCACTTCAGTGAGGCATCTAAAGTAGTCAAATGGATAGAGACAGAATGTTGAATGAAAGGTACCAGAGGCGGTGGGGAAGGGGAGACGGGCAGTTGTTTAATGGGTGCAGAGTTTCAGATTTGCAAGAGGAAGAAGTTCTGGGGATCTGTTGCACAACAATGTGAATATACTTGGCACTACTGAGCCCTGCACTTAAAAATGGTTAGCAAGGTAAATGGTATGCTTTGTACCACGATTTTAAAAGATGGTTATTGTACCTGCCCTACCTTTCGCATATATTTACAGTAATTGATGAGTTATGTAGGTATGTACCTCCTTTATTTAAATATCAGCCCTCTGACTCCCCCTTCTTAAACCTGTTACATTTCTTCGCCTCTTGGTAGGTGGAGTTGAGGGGCATGAATCAGGAGTGATCCTGGGCAGAAGTAAGTTATTAGTCCAGGTCAGCATTTCAGCTCTAATCATATTTGACCAGGATTCCTGAATTTGGTCTTTAAAGGGATGTTTTGAAAGTAACTCAGCATACATAACATTTTTTAAGCAACTGGGTTTACTAAAGAGTTAAAACCAAATATTATGTAATTATATGGATTTTATACTTCTTTTCACAAAGGATTTAGGACATCTTGCATATGTACATCTAATAAAAAATTTCAGAATAACTATTGAAATAATTTCCTTTCCACTTCTCATCGCAGAAAAATCTGGACAGTGAACAAATATCCCAGTGCAGTTATTTAAAATTAAAAATTAAAAAAATACAGCATTTCAATATGTTGTGTGCATCAGTGTGCTTTATTTTTTGCTAGAGGCTGAGATGAAGATACTCAGTATTTACCTGAAGGAGCCTATTAATATCAGAAGCAAAGAAGCAATGAAAATAGAAATCCATTTTGAATTGCAATTCAACATATTACAAGCTTCCATGAAAGCTTTAGGTGAAGACAAACAGGTGGCAAGTTTAATTCTGTTTGAATATGTTTTAGAATGTTTTCATGT
This sequence comes from Camelus bactrianus, assembly GCF_048773025.1. NCBI lineage: Eukaryota > Metazoa > Chordata > Mammalia > Artiodactyla > Camelidae > Camelus > Camelus bactrianus. The sequence continues at coordinate 6,734,282 of NC_133558.1, forward strand.
CTCTTAAATTTCCAGGTTGGGGTTTTTAAAAATCGAGATATAATTGACATAAAACATTGTATTAGTTTCCAGTGTACATCATAATGATTCCGTATTTGTATATATTGTGAAATATTCATCACAATGAGACTAATTGACAGCCATCACCATTGTTAGAAGTTTTTTCTTGTGAGAACTTTTAATTTAGTCTCTTAGCAACTTTCAAACACCCAATATAGTAGTAGTAACTATAATCACCGCGCTGTATGTCACGTCCCCACGACATACTCATTTTATAGTGGGAAGTTTGTACCTTCTGACCCTCTTCACCCATTTCTCCCACCGCCCACTCTGGGCTCTGGAACCACCAATCTGCTTTCTTTATCTATGCACTTACTGTTTTTTGTTTTTATTTTTACCCTAACCCTATGAGCTTGTTTTTTGTTTGTTTTAGATTCCATGTATAAGTGAGATCATATGGTATTGATCTTTCACTGTTTGACTTCTATCACTTTTCATGAATTACTACTTTTAAAAATCAATGTGGCTTTTGGTTTGCATTTCAGGTGATGCCTCACCAGGCAAAAATCTCAGACCTTTTTGGTGAGTTTGAGAAAGAAGACACTGAGACGCCTGGCAGCCATGAAAAAGAGCCAGGTATATTGGAAAATCCCAAATGTCTTACCCGGATTCCCTGTAACATCAATGATAAAATATTACTTGAAAGAGGTCACTGAAAACCTGCGGTTGTATAGGAGGAATTAATGTGTTGTTATACCTTTAGAGAAAGAAAAGTTGCTAATTAAACTTGGAATTACTTTCTCCACCTGCTACAGTCTCTCTTGGGGTCAGTTGGAAATGACAAAAGGGAAATAATGATGGGGTGGCAGGAGGCATGTGATGGGGTGTGTAAGGGTCCATCTACGCACAGAGCTGGCCCTACTCAGATTATCTTTCTCTTATAAGTTAGACCCAAAGGCTGTTTTCCAAAGTACCCATAGATTTTTGGTATGAGGTTTGAAGCAGGACCTAATTAGCAGCTCTTACCAAAAGATGGTGAAGTGCCAGCAGTGTGACTCCCACGAAGAGCGCAGAGGTGGGGCGTACCCAGCGTTATGTATTGTTATTGTTACCACTTTTTACTGGTCTTCTCATAATGTGTACAGGCCAAGCAGAGGAATCCACTGAGCTGGTAGAGTTAGCCAGCGCTGAAGATGACCACTGCCTAACGACCCTCTCCTTAAATAACCAGTCTGAGCCTGCGGTGAGTGCAGGGAACTGGGGGCAAGATTCTAAATTGTATCCACCAGGATGCTGGCAGGTGGAAGCTGACTGTCCTGGCCTGTTGTCCATTTTCTCCTGGCCAGCCAGTTGTCTAACTATCTCCTCCTTTAAATTTCTTCTACCTGCCATGTGTGTTTTTTCTCCTTTCACTGTGGCTCTCCCATGGAATGTGTGCCTTGGCTGGCTTTGCCTTATTCCCTCATTTGGGATCGAGAGACTGAGCTTGGGGACAAAAGAGCATCTTAATGTTTGGAATCAGACCTGTTTTTCACTCACTAACTGTGGGAACTTGGGAGAATCACTTAAACACACTCAGCCTGAGGCTTCTCATCTGTAAAACAAAGGTGGTAGCTGGTTCACAGTGTGGCGCTCTTAGGGTTAAAGACGTAATGTACATAAAGCGCCTAACACGCCGCTTGGCCTATGTTGGTGTTCAGTACAGTCCCTATTTCCGTGTGTTTCATCACATGAGCACATTATACAGAAGGGAAATGATAGTGTCATGATTTTCTTTTTTAGCAAATATACCAAAGATTATTCCTCCAAATAGATTGTCTCTGTGGGAACTTGTACACTTATCTCAACAGTTCTGATGCTGTTGAAGACAGTTTTGTAAGTCTCCCTTTGATGGTTCCCTTAGTGACTTTGAGACACTGATTGTCTTTGATAGTGACAAATTCTCCTGAGGGTGGGTAACATTTCTTTTGGAACAACCAAAAGTCATTTGGAGCCAAATCTAATGAACAAAGAGCCTGATATCTTAGTATAATTTGAAAGGCACCATAATTAAACATATATATATATATATATATATATATACACACACACATTTTTTTTTTCCTGCAGCAAACAAATACAGCCGATCGTTCACCTGAGAAATCAAAACTGGATGATACTCCAAAAGGTCAGATTTTTAAAAATCATAAATAAGGCCTGAGTGGTATATTTAAATGTTTACTTCGAGTTGCTTAACAATTTTTGTTTTTCGTTTTCACGCTTAGAAGTTGCTTCAGAACCCGAGTATTCTTTAGATTTACAAGAACCACCAGCAGAAACTCAGGTTTCTAAATTAAATGACACATCTAGGTAAGGGATTTTAAAAAACTAATAAGCCACATGGATTGCTGTTCATGCGGATAGTTAATTACAATTCCACTGTCTAGGTTTTCCGCTTTCTTACATCTGGCCACACCCCACACAAGGAGAGAGCACTGTGCAGTTTTCTGTAGATTGATCAGAGCAGGACTGGAATGTTTTCTTGATCTATGTGTTTCTACCATTATGCCCCTAATGCTGTCTGTGGTGATGCAGTTTTCTGCAGCAAAACACTGAATGTCCCTCACCAGAAAACACGTATCACTTGGCATCAGTTTATTTGCCACTTTTCCATGTAAGCTTCTGAAGACTGGGTCACACATGCGATTTTTTTAACAGATTTATTGAGATATAATTGAAATAAAGTAATACGCAAATCAAGTTTCTTTCTGTATGCTAGCAGCAATAAGAGAAAAAAACCTGATACCATTTACAATAGTATGAAAAATATGACATACTTAAGGATTAATTTAACAAAAGGTGTGTAAGACTTCTACACTGAAAACCACAGAGCGTTTCTGAGAGAAATTAAGCAAAATCTAAATAAATGGGGAGAGGTACTATGTTTATGGAATGGGAGGCTCACTATTGTTAAGATGCCAATTTTCCCAAACTGATCTATAGGTTCAATGTGAACTCAACTCAAGCAGAGTTTTTTATTTGTTATTTGTTTTTTTAGAAATTAGCAAGCTATTTCTAAGTTGCAGGTGGAAATTTAAAGAACCTATAATTGCCAAAACAAATTTCAAAAAGAAACACAAAGGGGGGAGGGCTAACACACTACCTGTTTTTAATACTTACTATAATCTTATAGTAATCAAGAGAGTATGATATTGGCATAAAGACAGATAAATACATGGAACAGACCAGGAAGTCCAGGAACAGACTACACATATATAGACAACTGATCTGTGACAGAAATGCAAAGACAATTCAGTGGAGAAGTAACAGCTTTTTTTCCCCAAGAAATGATGCTAGAGTAGTTGAGTATATATCTATATATGAAAAAGAAATCTTCAATCTTTACCTTCCACTGTATTTAAAAAAAAAAATAACAATGTATCATAGACCTAAATGTAAAACCTATTTGAAAGAAAACATAAGGAAAAATATTTGTGACCTTGGGTTAGGCAAAGATTTCTTAGATATGACACCAAAAGTACAACTCATAAAAGAACAAATTGATAAATAGGACTTAATCAAAATGAAAAACTTCTGCTGTTTGTATTTTTAACTTTTTGAGGAGCCCCATGACTGTTTTTTTATAGTGGCTTCATCATTTTCCATTCCCACGGATAGTATGCAAGATTTCCAATTTCTCCATGTCCTAACCAACACTTATCTTTTGTGGGATTTTTTTTATATAATAACAAGGGGTTAATATCCAAAATATCTAAGGAACTCCTACAATTCAGTAGCAAAAAAAAAAAAAAAAAAAAAATCACCTGATTAAAAAATGGGGAAAGGATTTGAAGAGACATTTCTCCAAAGAAGATATACAAATGGCCCATAAGTATATATAAAGAGGCTCAATATCACTAATCGTCAGGAAAAGCTTTTTTTTTTGCACCTAGTGGATTCGAAGTCAGAGCCGGGCAGGAGGCACTGATGCATCTGTGGCATCACCACGGCTCACTGCCGACTTGATGATCCCACTCTGCCTTCCTCTTTGTACGCCTGACAGAGAAGGGCTCCGCAGAAGTCTGCTTTGTTTTAAATAACCGCTTGTCAGGCAGAGGATCTGTAGAAGTGGACTGCAAGATAAGAAGTCTGTCGCAGAATGGGGCACTTCCCACTCGCTGGGCTCACAATCAGACAGAGGGCACGTGACGGGGAAGAGAAATGCTGTCAAGTGATGAAAGGAGAAGATGGTGGTGGTACAGCTCTGGTAATTCAATATATTCTGTTTTAGGAAAGATTCTGCTTCTGAGGGTGACAGAAAGCAAGAAACAAGGATGTCGGTAATGGAATACCTTTTATTGTTTTGGGGCAACACTTCCCACATTTTTGTTATTTGCATACCATCTTCAAAATTTGCCATTCCTCTGCTCTTTATGCTTCTCAGTTAAATCTATCTTGAGCTTGTTTTAAAAGGAAGTATTCCACTTTCAAATGGAAAATCAGCATTAGTCGTACAAATAGTTGGTAAGCACCCAGATAAATACAACGGAAAATGACAAAGTTGTATCGAATTGTACTTCTACTTGTATTAGGCTTTGAGCCAAACGTCTGGTCTTGCTTTAAGAAATGATTACATAAATACAAGAGAGTGTTAAAGACTTATTAGCAGCTGAATAGAATGTTAATGAATTTAAAGAAATATTTGGCTCTTAGCCAATGACATGGCTTCGTTCCTGTGTGAGCCAATTCCCACCTATCCAGTGCATTAAAAAATATATATATATGAGCAGTAAATGAAATTTTTTTTCCCTAAAATTGACACCATGGGCTTACAACCAACAAGTTAAGGCTCCTTCTTGCTTTCTCTTAGTATTGGTCCTCACTCTCAGCTGCCCAGTGTACCAGTTGGAATCACATGGGAAGCTGAAGGGGAAGCCTGGAACTCTTCCCCAGAGATTCAGACTTAATTGATACAGAGTAATCTAGGCTTTGGGTTTTTCAAAGCCCCCCTCCTAGTGATTCTAATATGCAGCCAAACTGAAGAACCACTGCTCTAGATACTTTTTTTTTTGTAAATAACTTTCAACATCTCTTTATATAAAACCAAAAAGCCTGGGACAGCCTTGCTGCATGGTTTTTCAATCGGGCACGTTGAAGGAAGTAATGTTTGCGTTTTGCAAGACACCAGGGTGAAAAACTCTGGAGGTATATAGTGAGTTCCATAAACTTTCTTTTTTCTCCCTTGTAAGAGTAAGATGCAAATACGCCTGGTTTACAAAATTACTTTAAAAAATGACCTCTACAAAATGTTCAACTGCTAAACATTTTAAAGTCAGAATAATTGTGTCTTCAAAAATGGATTCCTTAGAACAATGGTTCACCATCACCCACCTTAAAAGTTATGGGTTAGGGAGAGGCTCTAGCTCAGTGATAGAGCTCTTGCTTAGCATGCACGAGGTCCTAGGTCCAACCCTAGTAGCTCCATTAAATAAAATAATACCCCCCGCAAAAGTTACAGGTCATGTTACATAAACAAGGGTGACACAGCCCCTGACATAGGATGGTCTCAGGGGCTGAGTCTGCATGCTGTCATTCTCAGCACAGGGTGTATCCTCCAGCTGATCCGTTTCATATTTGAGAAGACTGTCAGATATTGTCACCACTTAGTATGTTTGGATTCGTAAGAATCCTCCCTGTCCTGAAATAAGACTGTCTTACCAGCTGAATGATGGAGCGCCCTCTAGAGGCTTGGTGGTTTAAGGACTGGGCCCCCGCCTCCCCCACCGGAGGGGCACAACAGACAGGGTTCAGAGTATGTGTTTTGTTAAAGTCAAAAATTCGGTATTAAAATCGAGCATACACGTTTATTTGTCATAGCATTCATAAAAGGTAATCAAAAACCAGACTTTTAAAACATAAACATCAATGTACAGTTGAGTAATCCACCAAAACAGAATTAAATTTGCCCTAAATCTCTAAATTTTGGAGTCCAGGCTCAATTGCAAAATGCTTTACGGTTTAAATAGAAAACCCCTTTGTTTTATTTTAGCTCCTCTAGGACATAGACAAGCATGTCTTTGCAAAAGTAATTCTTACAATTTCTTTTGTTGTTTGGGTTAGTATTTTGAAGTTTGTGTTGGTAAAACATCAGCTGCATCAGCTTTTGGACAGTTCCCTAGCATCTCTTAAGTTGCAGATACTTGATGAGAGAGCATTTTGTCATCTTTTATAACAGTAGCTTGGTTGAGAACTGACAAATGAAATAATCGTTTTGCTCTTGTATTCTGTAAGAGAGCCCAGGATTCTTGAAGGAGTTACTTCTCTTTTGTCTAACTTTGTAGTAATATATTTAATTGTACATAAATGGTACCAGTGCCCTTTTAATAGTTCTCATTTATCATTTGTAAGTTGAGCTATAGGAAACACCTCTTCTCAGAGAGTAATCAAGATTCAAGTACTAGCACCAGTGACCTGTCCTGGACCAGTAACCAAAAAAGGAAATCCCTAAAGTCATATCCTAGTAGGAAAAAGAAAAGAACCAGAAATAGCGCCAGAAGTAAGTTTGGGTGGGTGTTTTCTTTCCAGGCACCTTTCAGATCCATCAGTAGGTACTACTTTTCCAGTGTGTGATGGGAGCGGGTACCAAAGAGATAGGTGATCATGTAATTCTCCTTCTCTGATGCAAGTACATTGGGAAGGGAAAATGCACGTACATGAAACAGCACAAAAGAGTGTGGAACTGACCAATAATTGTTAAATAAGAGCTACAGATGAACGGAGTAAGGAGTTCCGTTCAGAGGAATCCGACATGAGCTGGAATCCTCAGGAAAAGCTTCCAGGAAGAGGTGGGTGGGGCTTCAGCTAATCCAAGGGAAAGCGTAGGATTTGATGAGGTGTGGAGACGTGGAAGCATTCTAATTACATAAAACTACAAGGGCAAACTAAGGGACCTGAAAGCAGCATCCAGGGATGTGATCTGGAGCAGAGAGTTCATGTTGGGTGATGAGCAAAGCAGAACAATTAGAGTTCTTGAGAGCGAGGCATTTCGGCAAGCTGTGGGAAGTGGGAGTTGCTTCTGGTGTGTATTTTTGTATTTCTCATAAGTAAACTTACCCATTGTGTATACTTACTCCCTTTCATTTTAGTCTTGCCACCTTTCCCTCTCAGTAGTGGCAGTGACCTTGAGAAAGACCAAGTAAGTAAATTTTATCTGGCCTGCTGTGTGCTCTTAACCATGAAAGCATGAAACAAGTTAATCAGTTTCAGGTAAAACTACCTGTATTTGGCAAAAAAAAAATAAATAAATAAACAAAACTCCTGTCCAAAATATAAGAATAACAAATCAGTGGTTTACTCATAAATCACTTTCAATAGAAACTTCAAAGACTTATAAACATTTAGTATGAATCGTGGATAAAGATTTAGAATCTTTTTTCATCGTTTCCAAATTTGTTGAAAGATGTTTATTATCAACAGTGCTTAAAACCTGGGCTATTCTGATTTCCTGCAAATGTATCCTCCTTTGAATTTATATTTTAAAATAAATCTCTTGGTTTAATTCTTCCTTTAGTTTTCAGTTTGTTGACATGTTACTCTCAAAGATTTCAATGATTTAAACATTTAAATCTTTGTTTTTGCAAGTCGTTGAAATGCCTTCAGGTTTATGTAAACAATGAATAAGCCCTGAAAGTCTGTTGATTCTCTTCAGTTACCCTTGTTTTATAGCGAAGTAGTTAAGAACATGGACACTAGTGTCCTCCAGACCAATTCAGAACTTAATTTATCATGTTTTTAGCTTGATTACCTTTCTCAGGGGTTGGTTTTTGTTGTCAAATGAAATTTTATATATAGAGAGAGTGTGCGTGTATATATATATACACTATATACATGATATATGTTTTCTATGTAATACAGATCATTATACATTATATGTAATCATGTATATATAATACATGACATATATATAATAATTGTGTACATATATTAAATATATATATTCACACACACACACACCCCCCAAAGACTATGATGCCAAGTGTTTAGAAATTTTCTAAGGGCAGCTGGTGGGATTCTGAGAACATCACCAGCACCCTGCTTACTCATACAGAAATAACTGTGGTCAGAGCTCTAATCGTAGCTCGATCTCTGCCCTCCCCCACCGCCTGCCTTCTTCCATCAGCCTGGGGGTGTTGTCTTCTGTGAATCTAAGGGACTCTCATGTTCTGTAATGACTGAGATAGCTTATAGTTTAAACCTATGGGTAAGTACCTAAATATCTGTTGAATAGTTCAACCTGAAATAAGGGGTTATCAGAAAAAGGCCAGAAGAACAGTTTTTAGCATGATATAGCTTTAAAAAATTAGGTACCAAAGAAACATCAAAGCTTTGAGAATCCATAAACATAAGGTATGCAACTGACAGGAAGTCCAGCTGATGTCCAGTGAGGCCACTGCTGACTTTGTACAGACAGTGGTATCTAAAACTCACTTCTCCGTATTGGAGTTTAAGAGAATAATTTAGAGCAGGAGTTGGCAAACCTTTTCTGTAAAAGGCCAGATAGTAAATATTTTCATCTTTTCAAGCTGTATGATTTCTGTAGCAACCACTCACCTTTGCCCTTGTAGCATGAAAGTAGCCATGGACAATACTCAAAGAATCCGTGTGTTGTGTTCTAATAAAACTTTATTTACAAGAACAGGCAGTGAGCTGTAGTTTGCTGACTGCTGGTTTAGACAGTGGCTCTCAGGCTTCAGTGATGATCAGGATGAGCAGGATGGCTTGCTGAAATGCAGACTGAGATTTTGATTGAGTGCATTGTAGGTGGGGCCTGCGAATTTGCATTTCCATCAAATTCTCACGTGTTGCCGAGGCTCTGGTTCAGGACCACACTTGGAGAACTTTGAGAGTCATCTTTGAGTTAGGTTTATCAATTGATACATGCCCTAATGGGCTTCCAGCCTTGGGATCTTACGGTCTTAGTGAGGTTATTTTCGAATAGAGCATATCCAATACTTAAACTTTTTAAAAGGATATTGGAAACGTCTTAGAATGTTTCGATAAGTTGTTTTGAGTGGTTGTGAATGTTAACACTTTAAAAATACTATATTTTAGGCTAAAATTCTAACACCATTATGGAAAGAGACCTCCAGAAAAAAAAATGCCACACCTCCAAAAATTCCAACAAAATTTCAGAGTAGTTCTGCCTTTTTAACTCCTGAAGATTCTGCCCAGAAAACAGGTATGTGATTTTCTGTCAATTCATGTAGAAAAAAAAGTATATTTTGACAAAGGTAGTTTGAAAAAACAAAACATATTTCTTTTAATATCCATTGAAGAAAATGTGAAAGTGTGATTGATTGTTCTTCTCTTTTATGCCCTCATTGTGTCTTAATTTTGTTTTAACATTTGAGATCAGCTTATGCACAAGAATTGTTGTGTTCTTCCTCTTTTAAAGAAGCAAGGAAATTCAAATAATGATTTATTGCAGGGGTCAGTAAACTTTTCTGTAGAGGACCAGATAGTAATTATTTTTGCTTTATGGCCCCTGTACTTTCTGTTGCAACCATTCGTCTCTGCAGATGTAGCCCCAAATCAGCCACAGAAAAGACATAAACCAATGGGCATGGCTGTGTTTCTATAAAACTTTATTATAGAATCAGATGTCAAACTGGATTTGACCTGAGGGCCTGGAGTTTGCCAGCCCTTGACCTACAGGGTTTATCTCACCGCACCCCCCCACCCCTGTATTTTATTAAAATGATCTGCATCATTTAAATTTTAGGGGTTTTGTTTTGCTCTTTATCACTCTACATTTTAGCACATTGACAGGCACATAATGGTGCTTAGTAAGCACATGACTGGGAGCCTCTTAGCTTGGCTGCCACCAGCAGAAAAGAAGTAGGGAAAGGAAAAGAGGAGAGAGGAAAATAGAGCATTAGTGAGTAAGAGGAATAAAGGGAGCCAATCTAAGAGAGGAGAGAGAAGGACCACAACGTTGAGGTGATAGAGTCTTTGTCATGTATCTGGGGCCAGATGGGCAGCTGCTGAAGGTACTGATCCAGTTGGGGTAAGTGGCTATTGATTTTATCCACAGACCTATAAAATTAATACCCATGGGTGCCCTGAAAGATCCAAAGTACTTCTTGGTTTTGGGATTTTTCTTTTTTAGAGCTGTGTCCATTTTGGGGGGCGTGGGGGATGGTGAAATTTTATATGTAGATTGACACTGAAATTTTATGGCCTCAGTTTCTTCTCAGTGTGCTTATCCCCTGAAAACTTTTCATTATCCCTAATACTCAGAACTTCACAGTCCTCACCCACTGAGCGAGCTTTCTTCCTTGGAGCATTCAGATGTTGAAGGAAATGTATCTAAGGTACTATTTAATTGTTGGTTATTCATCGGGTTTTTCAGAATTAATATTATATTGGTTTATTCCTTCTTAAGGGGTAATACAGCACCATGTGTTTCTTATTTTGACATAAATACATGTATTTGTGTGTGTGTGTATGTTTTTAAAGACTGTGACCCAAGAGTCATCGATGAAAAGTGCTAGCTTCAAACATAAACTGCAAAACTCGGAGGACAGAGGTGAGAGGATTTTAAACTGTTTTTGCAGAATGAAGCAAAATTAATCCGATTTTGGCAGGCTAGGCTGTTACTCAAATTGAGGCAGATCCAGTCACTATACGGAGTGACAATTGCCAGGCCTTGGAGAGAGCAGGGCGATCTGCTTACCAGCTCCAAATATGCATGAAGGTCAAGGGGAGGAGGACGGGGTTTCACTCAGGAACAAGACTGTCTGTGTCAAGAAGCGTGTATCCTGAGACTGGAGTCCCATCAATCAGCATGCCTCCTTACCAGCCCCACAGAAGGTACTGAAATCCCCAACTATTATTGTTCTGTTGTCACTTTCTCCCTTCAGATGTTAGTTTTTCCTTAAAATATTTAGGTGCTCTGATATTGGGTGCATATACATTTATAGTTGTTATGTTTTCTTGATGAATTGAACCTTTATCATTATATAATAACCTTCTTTGTCTCTTGTTAAACATTTTTTGACTTCAGGTCTATTTTGTCTGGTAGAAGCATAGCTATTCCTGCTTTCTTTTGGTTTCCAGTTGCATGGAATATTTTTCTCCATTCTTTCACGTTGAGCCTGCGTGTGTCCTTAAAGCTGAGTTTAGTCTTCTGTAAGCAGCATATAGTTAGGTCTTGTTATTTTATCCATTTAGCCACTCTGTGCCGTTTGACTGGAGAATTTAATCCATTTACATTTAAAGTAATCATTGCAATGTTAGGACTAATGCCTTTGTATTCATTGTTTTCTGGCTGTTTTATAGTCCTTTTCATTTCTTCCTCTCTTGCTGTTTTCTTTTGTGGTTGATGATTTTCTGTAGTGGTATGCTTTGATTCCCTTTTCTTTATCTTTTATATATTTACTATAGACTTTTGCTTTGTGGTTACCATGAGGCTTACATAAAACATTTTATAGATATAGTTCAAGCTGATAACAACTTAACTTTTATGACATACAAAACTCTACCATTTTTCTCTCCCCACCCACATTTTATGTTTTAGATCTCATAATCTATCTCTTTTTATATTGTGTATCTATTAGAAATTATTATAGCTATACTTATTTTAAATATTTTTATCCTTTGACCTTTATTCTAGAGTTGATTAACACATCACTGTATTACATTATTAGAGTATTCTGAATTTGAATATAGACTTACCTTTACCAGGGTGTTTCATATTTTCATGTTACTATTAGTGTTTTTTCATTTCTTTTGACAAAAACTGCTTTCCACATTATTTGTAAAGCAGATCTAGTGGTAGATCAACTCTGGCAACCACCAGTCTATTCTCTGTACCTAAAAGTTTGGTTTTATTTTTTGTTTTTCTTTTAGATTCCACGTATAAGTGAGATCATATGGTATTTGTCTTTCTCTGTTTGACTTATTTCACTTAGCATTTTGCCCTCAAAGTCCATTCATGTTGTCACAAATGGCAAGATTTTATTTTTTATTGCTGAATAATATTCCATTGTGTGTTTTCATTTTCATTTTCATTATTCATCCATCATTGGGCACTTATATTGCTTCCATGTATTGGCTGTAGTAAACAATACTGCAATGAACATTGGCGGTGGGGGACACATATAATTCCGAGTTAATGTTTTTCTTTTCTTCTGTTAAATATGAAGACGTGGAATTGCTAGATTATATGGTAGTTTTATTTTTAATGTTTTTAAGAACCTCCATACTGTTTTCCATAGTGGCCACACAAATTTACATTCCAACTAACAGTGCACGAGGGTTTTATTTTCTCTACATCTTCACCACCACTTGTTATCTCTTGTCTTTTGTTAACAGGCAGTCTAGTAAATAGAGGTGATATCTCCTTGTGGTTTTTATTTTCACTTCTCTGATCATTAGTGCTATTGAGCACCTTTTCATGTACCTGTTGGCCACCTGTATGTTTTTGGGAAAATGCCTACTCAGATTCTCTGCCCACTTTTTAATTGGATTTTTTTTTTTTTTGGCCAGTGAGTTATGTGAGTTCTTTATATATTTTGGATATTAACCCTTTATCAGATGTACAATTTGCAAATATTTTCTTCTGTTTTGTAGGTTGGTTTCTCATTTTGTTTATTTTTTTTTTTTCTTGTACAGAAGAAGCTTGGTGTAGTCCCACTTATTTATTTTTGTTTTTGTTGCCTTTGCTTGTGGTGTCAAATCCAAAAAAAATGATTGGGAAGACAGCTGTCATGGAGCTCGCTGCCTGTGTTTTCTTCTAGGAGTTTTATGGTTTCAAGTCTTATATGCAAGTCTTTAATTCATTTGAGTTAATTTTCATGTTTGATGTTAGTGGTCCGGTTTCATTCTTTTACATGTGGCTGTCATAGTTTCCTAACACCTTTTATTGAAGAGACTGTTTTTCTCCATTATATACTCTTGGCTCCTTTGTTGTAAATTAATTGATCATATATGCATGGGTTTATTTCTGGGCTCTCTGTTCTGTTCCATTGATCTATGGGTCTGTTTTTGTGCCAATAATGTGCTGTTTTGATTATTAAAGCTTTCTAATGTAGTTTGAGATCAGGAAACTTGATGCCTCCAGCTTTGTTCTTCTTTCTCAGGGTTGCTTTGGCTACTTGAAGTCTTACGGTTCCATACAAATTTTAGGATTGTTTTTTCTGTTTCAATGAATTATTTCTATTAGGGGTATCTATTAGTGGCATAGTTTGTTTCTGTCAGTGCTATCACATTAATTCATATAGGCTCTCTTACTCTATTATTTTTTCTTCGTTCTCCTTTGAGTGGATAGTTTGGATAAATGATCTGTCGTTGACATCTCAGATTCTTTCTTTTGCTGGATCAGATCTGCTTTTGATATTCTCTATTATTGGATTTTTTTACTCCACTTTTGTATTCTTTAGCTCCAGAATTTGTTGGTTCTTTTTTGTGCTTCCTGTCTATTAAACCTCTCACTTTGTTGGCTTATTGTTTGCCTGATTTTGTTGAATTGTCTTTGTGTTCTTGTAGCTTATCGCACATCTTAAAGGCAATTATTTTGCTTTCTTTCTTAGGCAAATCACAGACCTCCACTTTTTGTGGGGGTCAGTTACTGTAAAACTACTGTGGGTTTTTGGCAGTGTCAAGTTTCCTTGAGTCTTCGTGTTCCCTGAAGTTTTGCATTGCTGTCTTCATATTTGAAGAAGCAGTCACCTCCTTTTAGTCTTTACTGACTGGCTTCAGGAGAGAAATACCTTTTGTCTCCCAGGGATTCTGAAGCCTTCTCAGACCTTTTCTATGGATATGCCTGCTCCCCACTTATCTTCTTTTTATGGGGGACCTCTTAAGATTGCATGCTTTCTCGGAATCTGCACAGCCAGACCAGGTGCTGGCAGCCTCCTGTTGCTGCAGTGGTGAATGTTCAGTCTTGTGTGCTTACTCCCAGTCCTGGTGAATAGGGCTGGCTGCCTGTCTGCGAAGGGTCAGAGTCCGTGCCCTTGTGGGGGTGTGCAGAGTAAGCCAACCATAGGGTGGCGTGGTGTGTGGATGAGGCAGACGGTTGTTTGCAGTGTCCTTGGGCCATTTGGCGGGGAGAGGCGGATCCATAGGTGAGGCCTCCCCAGCTCATGAGTAGGGTTCTTAATGGAGTCTGTGAAGCAGTTAGTAGGCTCTGCATCCCTTTGGTGCTCTCTGAGAACCCTGGATGTTGTTCTCCTGGTCCTTCCCCACCCCTCATTTGCGTAGCATACCTCAGTATTCTGGATGGGGCGAGAAAAAAGTGGTTTTCTTTGGCAGGGTCCCACACAGCTGGGGAAACTGCCCAGACACTCTCACCTCCCCCCACAGGAGAAATCATGGGCTGCAAAGTTCTCTCTTGGTCCTGGGCTCTGCTGCCTTGAGCAAGTGTTGATGTGAAACTGTCCTTGTTACCCTCCTCAGTGCGTCCAATCTTGGATTTTTTTCCCTTCCAACAGTGTGCTAGAACTTCCCCACTGGGCTCCCAAAATTCCACAAAGGCACTTTTGTCAGTAGGTGATTTTCAAAATCAGTATCCTTTGTGGGGAAGACAGTAGAGAATTCCTCTTCAGCCATTTTTCTCATCAACTCGTGTTTTAATGTTTCCTCTGGAACTTTGGATGTACTGTGCTCCCAGAACGGTAAGCAAACAGGATAATCACTCATGGTTTTGCATTTTGCCCTCATGTGCCTTCTTGGAGAGGCCCGAGGAATTGGGAGTGAGTCAGGAAGATAGCACTGAATGAAACAACGAAGCCAGGAATGCCTAGTATGGTGCCTGGCATGTAGAACCATCCAATAAATCTTTGCTAGGGGACCAGACTAAGAAACTTAGAAAACACTGTCCTTTCGTGCTGAACCTGCATAATTCCATATTTGAACAGTTATTGATGCTTAGTCACAAATAAGGATTTATTATTAATTGATTTACTGATTTTTAAAATGCAGTAATCCAGACAAAAGATATTTCAGTAGTCCTTGTAAGACTAAGAAATTCAGCAATAAAGACTGTCTTTATTTTTTTTTATTCTCAGCATAGTACACATTGGTAGGAAAAACAAAGAAATTGGTCCTGGCAACAGGCTTCCACAGGAAGGATATTTTGGTAAAGACGACTATTCTTGCCCCAGTGAAGGCTGTTGGCCTTTATCATTTTAGGCCACAGGGTGTCACTTCAGAGTAAGATTTTTTAAAATGCCTTAACTCAGGAGAAGTTGGCTGTTAACCATAGGGCTGGGTTCTGTGTAGCACTAAAAATTGTTTCATCAGAAGTACGAGTGTATCAATGCAGTGTGGACACCAAATTACTCACTGCGACCTGTGCCCAATAGGCCACCCCAGATAGGTTCAGAGGCCCCTCAGATTGCAAAAGTCTTCAATCTTCACAGAAATGGAGGCGGCCGTGTTCACAAGCAAGCCCGTAGCCCCTCTGCCAGCCACCAGCAAACCAACAGAGTTAGCGTTCATTTGCAATCACTTTACTTTCAGCCACGGTGTGCGTGTTCATTTCTGAAGTGCTCTGTGTACCTGGTTTGAACTCCTTTCTGAGAATGTCAAAAAGTCCCGGTTAAAAGAGGCATGCAGTTACCATGGAAACGCCCGAGGCAACTGCATCGCTTAGGACCTGCAGCCTTTAACAAATGCTTCAGTTTCTCTAGAGGAGCCTCTTCCCTCTGAGAGCCATTCCTTTGTTTCAGGACATTTATAAGATGTCCCCCTCATAAAGGCTTTTATATGCCAGGTTACTTCCTTATCTCCCACGTGGTCCATCTGAATGATCCCTGTAAATTGATCACAAATTCCAAGCAACTCATTCAAGGGGTAACAAGGTTATTTATGCAGTGTTCCTGGATTCCTCTCTCCATAGAAGGTACCTGTTATCTGTGCCAGCAGGTGCCCTGCTTTTCCACTAGTGGTTCATGAACATGATAAATGGAAATTCAAGGCCATGCTTTGAGCTATGGCTGCAAATATGTTGTCAGAAGAGAAAATTTTAAGAATCTAGAAGGAGCAGCAAGGAAAGAGATGTAAAGAGATGTAGTTGCCCAAATTGGGATAGCTGAAATCCTCTCTAAGTGGTTTCTTTGGGCCACGATGAGGGTATAGACACCATGTGAGAGTCAAGCATCAGTGCTGTTTCTTTTGTGGCTGGAAGAGGGCCGTGCTGTGCCTGGATTCTTTTCTTTGATTTAAGAAACCATTTAGCTTTGAAACAGGGCAACTCCCTAGAAATACCCATCCATGCTTTGCAAACAAACGAACACACCTAAATCTAAGAGCAGTGAGGAGAAACAGACAGTGGCCCCTCTCAAAGCTGAGAATATTTTTTATGCTTTTCATTTTATTTGTTTTTTTTATTACAGAGAGGCTGGATGTGGGTTCTTTTCAAAGTTCAGAGTAGGAGTGTGATCTCTAATGAAGTTTTTAGTTTATGAAAATTCTATTATAGCAAACCAACTAAGTGAAGGTCATGTATTCATGTATTCAGCTCATTTTATCTATATGTCTGATATTAATTTAGTTCGTTCTGCTTTTGATCATCCTTTTCTCTCAGTCTTGTTTTATACCTCCCTTGTTTAGCTATTTCTTTTTTGTCCTTTAATAGAAAATAATCTAAGTTATTCATTTTTCTTAAAAAATGTATCTTCTATTTTACCACAGAGTGTGAACTATTTTAACACTGACTATTCTCTACTTTGCATAATTCTAACAGCAAAATTATTTTTCTTTTCCTTTTGTCACCTTGATATTTATGACTGGTATTTCCTGCTGTGGTGCTGTTTCTAAAAAATGAGTATATTTACAGTTCCTCCCAAAAGGTACCTTCAGCAAGTCTCAAAATGCTAAATTTTACTAATTTCTACTTACTATTTATGCAGTAGATACTTGGGTCTCTAATAGTTTTGATATTCCTGTAGCTCTTCCCTCACTGATAGTATAAGATAATTAGAATAAATTCCTGTTTTACTAAGATCCTCTTTTAGAATATTCTGCAGCATTTATTTATTTATTCATTCAGTGAACGTCTGCTGAATGTCTACCATGCACTTGTCTACATGTTAGATATTCTGGTGAACAAAACAGACAGCACACCTGCCTTCACTGGACCTTACCTTCCAGTAGGGGAGACATATTATAGTATATTACCCTGTGATAAATGCTAAGAAAAAATTAAGCAGAGAAGGGGATTTAAAAGTTGGGAAGTTGAAATTTTAGTTTGCCGTTTCTTTGAGGGGGGTAGGTAATTAGGTTCATTTATTTTTTCATTTATTTAATAGTGGTACTGAGGATTGAAATCAGGACCTCATGCATGTTAAGCATGCACCCTACCACTGAGCTCTACCCTCCCACTGAAGTTGTAGTTTGGATGGCCAGAGGACACCTTAGTGTAGATATGTAGGGGGGAGGCGGAGGATGCAAGCTGGAGGAGCAGCAAGTGCAAAGGCCCTGAGGTGAGAATGTGCCCAAGAGCCTGAGGGGCTGCAGGGAGACCAGGGCAGAGCAACCTGCTCCTGCGGAAGGAGAAACTCACCATATTGCCCAGCTCCCTGCTCAGAGTAACACTCCAGGATTCACTGAGTGAACTCATGAAGTTCAATTCCAGAACTTTCAGGGGAAAATCTATAGTGACTAGCTGGATATGTGAGGAAAGGGGGAAGAGCAGATGGCTTCTCAGCTACGTGTGTGTGTGTGTGTGTGCACGTGCGCGCAGGGGCTCAGTGGATGGGGAACAAAGAGTGATGTGGGTGGGGAGGAAGAGAAAAGAGTGGGTTCTCAGATGGAAACACAAGGTTGCTGTTTGAGAGAGCTCAGACAAGAGAGAGACTGTGGAGAGGACAGCTGAAGGTATGGAGCTGATGAGGTCCTCCAGGGAGGTGGCCTGGGACAGGTGCCTTCTGTAGGCAGAACCTCAGGCCTTGAAGATGGAAGAGAAGGAGACCA
Source organism: Camelus bactrianus (assembly GCF_048773025.1). Lineage (NCBI taxonomy): Eukaryota > Metazoa > Chordata > Mammalia > Artiodactyla > Camelidae > Camelus > Camelus bactrianus. The sequence continues at coordinate 6,752,237 of NC_133558.1, forward strand.
AAAAGAAAAACAGGGGTCAGGCCTGAGGCTAGGGCACTGCTGACAATGATGCGATGCCATTGATAGGGCTGGGAGGGCCCAGATGGGGTGAGGACTTGTTGGGGGTGAAACTGAACATCAAAATAGAAACTATTTGTTCCTCTTTCTCCGCTACCTCTAAACTGACCCTCCTCCTTCCCTCTCCCCACTGGTAACCACTAGTTTGTTCTCTGTATCTGTGAGTCTGACAAACCATTGAATATAAAATAAGCCACAAGGGTATATTGTACAACACGGGGAACATGGCCAACATTTTACAGTAACTGTGAATGGAGTATAACCTTGAAAAATGGAATCACTGTTGTACACCTGTAACTTATAAACACTGTACATGAACTATACTTCAATTTTTTAAAAAAAAAATATTTAGTAACTGCTAAGTTGAAAAGAGAATTTGAGGGGCAGGATTAGCATGCACAAGGTCCTGAGTTCAATCCCCAGTACCTCCATTAAAAAAAGTAAATGAAAAGGAGAAAAAAGGACAGCCATTTAAATTAGAAAGAAAAACAAAAGATAATCTTTTTATTAAATCTCATCAGCGGAGGCTCTCAGAGTCACCTGAGTTGTTGAGGAATGAACTTGACCCACTTAGGAGGCGCCCTCAGGACAGCACTGAAGTGCCAGTGTAATCGGCAGGTGGCGCCCTCTGCAGGGTGATCCCATGAGCTTCCAAAAGCTGGCAGGTCAGGAAACCTTGCCAGTTCGCCCTTTAGCCCAGAGCCCTGAAAGCGTTTTTGACACCAACCATCACTGCTTTTCATTTGAGTCAGTCTATATCCTGCTAAGCAGGGTGTCCCTTAAATGAGCGATTAGTAACAAGCAGGGAACAAGTCTCAATTGCTGTGCATCAGGGCTGGCCATTAACCCTGGGTGAAGAGAGGGCAAGATAAATTTGGGACCAGAGAAAGGTGTGTGTGTTTATTACTGTGCTGTGCTTGCCTTCAGACCAATCGGAGGGTCGTTCTGCCAAGTGGAAACAGTCGAGACTGGAGGACAGTCACGGTCCAGGATCCCTGTCCTCAGCAGCAGAAGAAACCAACTTGGCAGGTAACACTGTGCACCCAGCCAGCAGGTCAGGTGCAAACGTGACAACTGTCTCAGCTCTGAATGTCCCCACATGAGTTACAAGGGAGTTAGTTTTAAGGTCATTGTAGCTGCAGGACCCGAAAAACTAAGTATTTTGTCCTTTCAGAGACGGGTAAATTGTTACACAGATTGTGGATAAAACCAAGCACTCTCTCTCCTTCTGACGTTTTAGTTTCTGCCTTTTAACTCTTCGTGGCCATTTTCAGGGCCCAAGTGTTCTTAAACGTATAGGTCTCTGCTTTAGTTGATGGTGATCAGCTAAATTTTTGTGTTAGAAATATTCGCTCTGTACAAATAAAAGAGAGTGATCCGAAATGTCTGCATATGTGAGGATGGCCTTCTGGGTGAGCGATGCCACTGTAGTGAAGCAGGAGGCTCCAAGGAGGCAGATTTGGAAGCCTGGAGGGACTAGGAGGAGGTGGTTAAGAGCCAGACAGCCTGTGTTCCAACCCTGGAGCTGTGGGTGTGAACTTGGACCAGTTATGTGATCTCTCTGTTAAATGTGGACGATGACAGTGCCAGCTTCACTTGGATTTTGTGAGGATTCACAGACTTGATAAGTACAAATCCCTTAGAACAGTGCCAGACCCCTCGTGAGCCCTCCGAAAACTTCTGGTACCCAGAAGCTGTTCTGCCAGCATTGCCCCTGGAGACGCCCCACCCATCACGTCCTCCTGCAAACCTCTTACAACACCCGGGTCTGCTTCTTAGATGTGCTAGCGGGTGCTCTTATTTAAAGCACTGGGAACGTTTGGGTGAAATGAGCACTTGCCAGAGTGTGAGTTTGGGTGGGAAGTGACATGAAGCGTTTGCTCAAGCTGGCCTGGTGGGGCCCGGCCACTGCGGTCCTGCTGCAGTCACAGCCGGGCAGCCGGTGGGGCTCCTGTGGGTCAGGTCTGTGCCTCTGGCTGTCCATCCTCTGGGCAGCTGGTGGACCGAGCACATGTACTCGGAGCCCTTAGTCGGTTTTATTTACTGTTCTGTTCTTCTTGTTTGGAAGGCATTCCTACTTCATCCCTAATAGTTACGCAGGAGAACTCGAAAGGTTCTGCAATGATCACAACCTTTGAAAACTTCACGAGAGAACTGAAAAGAAAATACGAGGTAATGGTCCACTAAGAAGCAGCAGCCAGCTCGTTAGGCATTTGTAGTGACCAGTTCCTGTTCGTCAATACCGTTGTTACCCTTCCTGTGTGAAGGTGTCCCTGAGTCCCTGGGGAGGTATGTTTGTCTTAGCTGTGGTCACAGACTTCAGTGCCGTTGTGAACTGTGGTTTGTTTTTATAAGCTATTCCATGTCCGTTTGCTGCAGTGGGACCAGAGGTACCTACGTGCAAAGCAGACTCATGGTTTGGTTGTGTTGATTGCATTCTCAGAAATCCAGAAACCAGGAAGCAATGGTTTGGTCACAGTGATATACAAGGAAGGGGAGGAGGGGGCACCGTGTGGAGGAGAGAGGTGACTTGGGCGGATGGTCAGCTGAGTGGTGGCAGATCTTTGAGACCCTGCACATACGGGTGCCACAAAACGTTGACTGCAAGATGAACTTTGAAACCATTTCCATCCCCTCCATTTTATCCTATTGTTTCTAAATCCCTAATGAGTTACTTATTAGCACTTTTGAGAAAAGTATCTTACCTAACATACACTCGTTTAGCTAACTTGGAAGATCTCCAGTCTTACTTCCTGTAGTACTGATGTAGCTAATTTATAATGGAAATTTGTTCACGATAGTCAGTCTGTATCAATAGCATTGTTCTTTATTGGTACGGAACCTGGGGTAACACATGAAGTGTGTGTTACGGTGCCTGGTCACAATTCATTAGTGATAATGTTCACTGTATTATGTGCTGGCAGCATCCTTTTAGGACAAAGCCGGCACCCAATGTATGTCGTTATGTTTAACCCAAATGTGCTGATTTTGTTATTGTTATGATTTAGCTTAGGTACAGAAGGAGCCCACTTTATTCAAAAAATACAAAGCAAGCGCCAGATTGCCTAATGAAACTTTTAAACCAGATCCATCAGTGCAGGTAAGTGTTGGGTTTCAAAACAAGTTCATGGAAGGCTGATCCTTGGCAAACCGCCTTTGTCTCCTGACTGTTGTGCGGGACCATGAGTGGAAGCTTGAGCCGAGGTGAGGTTTGATAAATTGCTTGACTTTGCTGGGTTTCTGGTTTCTCATTTGTACAATGAGGGATTGAAATAAGAGCCTCCTTAAGCCTCTAGTTGGTCTTCCATTGTATGATCCTGAAATACCATTCTTAGAAAATGCATAGTCCAATTGTGAAGACAATGAGCGCGGATATATATGTAAAAAAAATGCTGGGTAAATGGTGTATGGTATATACGTACAGTGGGATGTTAGTCACCTTAAAAAGGAGGAAAATTCTGACCCGTGTTACAACGTGGATGAACCTGGGGACCTTAAGCTCAGTGAAATCATCCAGATCCAAAAGGAAAAGTATTATATGATCCTATTATAGGAAGTACCTGGAATAGGCAAATTCATGGAGCTGGAAAGTAGAATAGAGGTTCCCAGGGGTTGAGGGAGGGGGAAGAGCTTGTTTAATCAGCAGAGTTTCTGTTTGGGAGAGTGGAACAGTTCTGCAAATGAAGAGAGGTGATGGTTGGACGACACTGAGTTCTTAATGCCACTGAACTTTACACTTAAAAATGGTTTCAGGGGTACATTCTATGTATATTTTGCTACACTTAACATGTGCACACACACACACACAAACACGTGCACAAACACACCCCTAGGTCCATGTAGCAGGAAGCACAAAGGTGCCAAGATTTCAGACAGATGTGGAGTGAGAAGGGGTTGAATAGAGAGGTGGGTTTCTGTTGTGATTAATTCAGTGATTGCAGCGGAAGTGCGTCTGGAGTGAGGTTCTGGATACACAGCTTTGCCTGGTACAGGGAAGGCAAGGATGGAAGCTGTTCCTCATGGGAGGGAATGGCCTATAAATGAAGGGAGGGGGGCGGAAATCAATGAGAGGTCAGTTTGCTTAACTGAAGTAGAAAGTTTCTTAGGGTGGAACACATAACACAAATAGCAATTTATAATTGTTTCAAACTTTTATATATACGCAAAATCATTAGATTCTCGAAATCAGCCCGTGAGGGACTTTGGGCTTGTGGAACTCCTGTCACCTTGTAGGGAGCATGCATTCACCTCCCTTTCCATCCAGTGAGCGCACGCTGAGCCTGTCCTGGGCTCAGTGCCCGCAGGCAGTGGGCAGGAGCTTTTTGCCTTCATGGGACTTTCAGCCCAACGGAGAAGGCAGAAATAAGCAAGTGAGAAGATAAGCAGTTTATTTGGTGTTTAGACCCAGAACAGCGACTGTTAGAAATTTCAGGTTGCAGATGCAGAGGTGGAAAGAGAGTTTATCAGCCAATTTCAAGGCCAACTGAAGGCAAGAGAAAGAGGGGCAGGGGGGAGGCGGGAGGTGATGGGGAGCCGTGATTGGTGTTTTGGCTTTTAGCCAAGTCTGGCTTCAGTCTCCCTATGCCTGGAGTCACCTCCCCTTTGCTCTACTAAGAATGATTTTTGAAATGCCAGTTGTCTCTGGACTTCTGTTGAAAGGCTCAAGCAAAGTTTGCATAGTTATGTTTCTGGGGGTGAGGATGGGCAGGCGGGGAGGGGAGGGCTGAGAAGGGAGATGTATATTTGATTTACAATGTGTTAGTTTCTAGTGTGCAGCATAGTGATTCAGGTATACATATAAATATTCTGTTTCAGATTCTTTTTCATTATAGGTTATTACAAGCTACTGAATATAGTTCCCTGTACTATCCAGTAGGACCTTGTTTGTTGTTTATTTTGTATATAGTAGTTTGTATCTGCTAATCTCAAACTCTTAATTTATCTCTCCCTGCCTTTCCCCTTAAGTTTTCTATGTCTGTGAGTCTCTAATTGTAAGTAAGTTCATTTGTGTCATTTTTTTTAGATTCTGCATCTAAGTGATATATGATATTTGTCTTTCTCTGACTTACTTAATATGATATCTCTAGGTCCATCCATGTTGCTGAGAAAGGCAATATTTCATTCTTTTGTGTCCGAGTAGTATTCCATTGGATAAATATACCACGGCTTCTTTATCCAGTCATCTGTCAGTGGACATTCAGGGTGTTTCCGTGTCTTGGCTATTGTAAATTGTGCTGCTATGAACATTGAGGTGCATGTATCTTTTCGAATTTAGGTTTTCGCAAGATACATGCCCCCAGGAGTGGGATTTATAGATCGCATGGTAGCTCTATTTTTAGTTTCGTTTTAATCTCCGTACTGGTTTCCATAGTGGCTGCTCCGGATTACATTCGCATCAGTAGTAGCAGTTTTTCTCCACAGCCTCTCCATCATTTGTGGTTTGTGGACTTTTGAATGATGGCCATTCTGACTGGTGTGGGGTAATACCTCGTTGTAACTTTAATTTGCATTTCTCTGACCATAAGCAGTATTGAGCATCTTTTCCTGTGCCTCTTGGCCATCTGTATGTCTTCATCGGAGAAATGGTAGACATATATTCTTAAGACAAGAAATGTCTAGGGAAGAATATGAAATATCCTTGCAATAAGAGATTAAGAGTGTCGTTTGTCACATCCAAGCTGCCCCAATGAAATTTGTGGCTTTTATATTTATCAGAATGAGTAAACTAGAAGAGTTTCACGATTTTGTTCTTCAAGAGCTGAGCAGTCTTGAGAAGGATATTCAGGATCTGAAACGCCTTGAGGAGAATGTTCTGGTAAGTTCCTCTTGTTTGGAACATTCTCTGTGACTTAAGGGGCTCTGTTCCAGGGTGGAATAACTGCTAATTTCTTCATCCAACCAGCCAACCTTTTGTTCAATTTTAGGAATTTTGGGGGAAACAGTCTGATGATCTGAAATCATTCTGTGATCTGCAACTGCTGAGGTATTTTTTTTTAAACAAATACTCTTTCTAGAGCATATCTTAGTTGAAGTAGGAGGTATTCAGCTCAAGTATGAGTGGCTGAGTTTGATAAAACCTTAGATTAGTAGCAAATTAGCTGCAACTTTTCTCAACAGCCACTTCGGTTGGGGATCCCTGAGCTTAGAGCGTGGTTTAGCATGCCAGTTGGGGTATTGATTTTGACGAGCATAATCAGGGTCATCCAGACTTCAATGTTTTTGATGCAAGTGGTTTTCTTTTTAAGCAATATTTTTAAATACTTAAAATAGATTTTGAGAAAAATATTGAGGTTGGGCTTCTGAGCCAACCGTTGATTTTCAGTGAAGCTGAACTGTGTTCTTGACAATATATTCTGTATATTCTGTTTTAAAAGACACGTGGGATTGTCTTGCTCCGCGTGTGTCCCGCTGTGATCGGCCAGCGTGCCTTCTGAGGCTGCGGCTTCTATCCATTTGGAACACGGTGCCTTTTCCTAGGGTTTAAGGAGTCGGGAAAGAGAGAGGAGCCCGTCACGCCTCTGCCTGTACCTGGGGCGACATTCTGTGCTTTCTTCCTGCTCGAATCAAAAGGGGCCCCTTATAAATTTGTAATGGCGCAAGCTTTCTCTCCCAGTTGAGAATCAGCTTTTATCACAGAAATCGAAGTCACGTGGTTTTAAAAGGGATATTATTCTGATCATGTCATGTATTTCAGACAAGTACAGCAAAAACTTTCCAAATTTGAGTTCCATGCTACTGTCGACCCCAGTTAACACAATGAATAATGATGACAGTGTGGACTATAGATTTGCAAAATTCTTCCACGCATGCATCTCCCTCCATGTGCATGATTAAAGTAGGTTTCCATTTAAAACTTCTTCACTGAATGCCCATGGTTGGCTTTTAATGGTTCTCAAACTTGTTGGAATCAAGACCTCTGAACACTTTTAAAATGTATTGAGACTCCCCAGAGAGGTTTGGCTTTGTGGGGATATATCTCTGAATATTTTCCACGCTAAAAATTGACGTTTTTTAAAAACATATTTATTTTAAAAAATAATAAACCTTTGCATAGTGGTATAAATAACAGATTTTTTTTTAATGAAAAATAACCAGACTTTCCAAAACAAACGTGAGAAGAGTAGCATTGTTTTATGTTTTTGCAAATCTCTTTACTGTCTGGCTTAATAGAAGACATATCTGCTTCTGAATTCAATCCAGTGTGGTACCACACATCATGTAGCCTCTGGAAAACTCCACTGAACATTTGTGAGAGAGTAAGAATGAAAAAAGCAAGTAATGTCTTAGTGCTATTACCATTATGACCGAAATAGTTTTGACCTCACAGAACCTTTGGAAACAGTTTCCCTAAGGGTCCCAAATGTGAGGTGGAGAACTGCTGATATAAAGCAGTTCTCTGTACTATACTATGTATATTTACGTACACTGTATCTACCTGTCTGTATATCTGTCTATATAATACAGATAAGTATAATCTATAATATAGTGAGCTTTATAGAGATTATATCCCTTAGTCTTCTGAAACCTAGAGAATTCATGATCTATTTTGCTAGAAAATAACTTGAGACAATTTAATTAAAAACATTATTATGAACTTCTAAATCTGGGCTGCCTTTCCTGAATGAAGGGGTAACTGTTAGTACTTTGAAATGAATTAAATACATCTTCTTTTAAAGTATACTTCTTGGGGTAGAGGACCTGTTTTGTCTAAACCCAGATTTTAGGCAACTGTCTCATCAGTTCATGTAGTTTACGTTGTAGATATTAATCACTATTTTCATTCATCTCCCTTGACAATGGGCCCCTGTGTGAATTTCAAATACCTCGAAGAACAAAAATGGCTTTTATTTATTTATTTTTAATTGAAGTGCAGTCAGTTACAATGTGTCAGTTTCTGGTGCACAGCACAACGTCACAGTCATGCATATACACGCATATATTCGTTTTCATATTCTTTTCCATTAAAGGCTAAAGATGGCTTTTAAGTATACAACCTCCAAGTTTTGAATTTGCTCTCTTCTCTTCTGAGCACATAAGGACCATGCCCCGTGGTTTGCAAATGAGAGAAGGCGGTGGTGCCCTTAGCTCACACTGCGTTCCGACCGGGCACTGGGCTCTGGGCTAAGTGCTTGATGTGCCCTTGAGACTTAGCAAGGTTAATCAGCTTGGCTGAGATCACACAGGTGCCCAGTGTCTCTCCTTTTGCCATGTCTGCACGTCAGTGGTGGCTTGACACATTTTCCTAGGGAGATGAGAAGGACTTCCTCAGACTAGATTGTTGCAGCCCCGAGCACAGAGGTGCAGAAGACAGGGATTCAGTGCTTTGAATGGTGGTCATGAAATCCCTCTCCATGTGTTGTGGGCTAATGGCATGACAGAGACAATGCATAAAAGAGAATCAAACCTAAAAACTACTATGTATAATATAGATAAACAAGGTCCTACTGTGTAGCACAGGGAACTACATTCAAGGTCTTGTAATAACCTATAAATGAAAAAGAATATATATATACACATATAAGTGAATCACTGCTGTACACCAGAAACTAACACCACATTGTAAATCAACTGTACTTCAATAAAAAAAAAAATCAGATGAAAATATTCATCTCTTACGTTGATATCTTGAATTGGCTACTGAGCCTCCTCAGTGAAGGTCCTGCAATACAACAGTCTATGAAATCACTCCGTGGTACATATGTAATAGGCACACGGATATATAGTCTTGTTTTTAAATTGCCTAATGTGGACATAATGAGGTGGATCAATTTCTTGCAGGCTTAATCCAGTTCAGCCTTCATGAGGAACGCCAAAGATCCACTTTATGCTGCGCTCCTGGGGTAGGTACAAGCTTTGCTCTGTTCAGTCACCGTGACTTGAAGTGGGGAAGCAAGCCCTAGAAGTTACTCTCATTCTTTGTCCACATTACGTCGCTTCCACTGAGCTTCCTCCTGTTTCACCATATCTCCCATCCTAGAAATTATCCTTCTGGATCTGGGTCATTCTTTCATTTGGCAAATACGTATAATTGAGCACTTGCCCTGCATCGAGCTCTGTGCTAAACAGGGAGACGCAGTGAATGACACACAGACATGTTCTTGGCTCCCCTCCCGCCTGCCACCCCAAAGTAAACTCCTTGAAGGAAGACAGAAAACTAAACAAATAAAACAATCACAAGTATACTAAGTGCTTCGAGGGAGGCTGAGAAGGCACTTTGGCAGAGAGCGGTGGCGTGAAGTACCAGTTTCAGATAGGATGGTCATTCAAGGTCCCTCTGAGGAAGCGACACTCAGGATGCCGTTTCAGGAATGGGAAGGGACTAGACTTGTGAGCTGTTTCAAGGAACAGGATTGGGCTGGGGAGAACTTTGACATCTTGGAGGAACTGAAAGTTCTTGGATCACGGTGGTGTAGGGGGGACAGTTCCTGGATATGAAGTTGGGAGCCTGGCTGACTGTCAGTGACCACGTCGAGGAGTCTGAATTGTATACTAAGGGTGAAGGAAACTCTGGATGGCTGTGAGCAAAGGCATCGATCGGGGGGTGAGGGTAGTCTGAGTTGTATTTTAAGAAAATCCTTCTAGCTGCTGTGTTGAGAATTGATTGGAAAAGCGAAGACTAGAAGAGGAAAGCTTGACTGGAGGGCCTTGGAGATGGTGAGAAATGGAGAGATTCCAGACGCATTTGGGGGCTAGACTAAGTAAGTTCCTGAGAAGTGGAAGCAATAGGTAAAGGAAGGAGAATTCAGCTGCCTCCTGGGCTTCTGTCCTCTAGCAATTAGATGGATGGTGCTGCCGATTAGAGAGATAGGGAACACTTGGGGTCGGAGGGGTATGTGACTCGGGCAGAAACAAGAGTTCATTTGTTAACATTTTAACCTGCATTTGTCTGCACTTATCCAAGTTTTGATGAGAATCTCAAGTAATGGACAGTTTTCCAGAAAAATATAATTTAATAAAACAGACTCCTAAATAGATAGAAAAACATAGGCAAATGTTCACAGAAGAAATAGAGAAAGTTAAAGAACTACCCTACAAACCTGTGTCTGGCCCAGATCACATCACAGAGGAATTCTGCTGGTCCTTTAAAGTATAATGTTAGTGTTGTTGAAACTATTCCAGCACAGAGGAGCATAAAAATTCCCCAGTTCTTTTTATGAACCTTGCATTCCAATACCAAAACAAGAGAAATTGCACAGAGAGACCCACGGAACAATCTCCCGTAAAGTAACAGGTGGTGCCTTGGAGTCAGCCACGTTTTAGCTAAAAGGAGGAGGCAAGGAGATAGAAGAGGCTGAGGATGTTGAGGTGTTTGCTGCTGGCTGATTGGGTTGTAGGGGCCCGAGAAGGGGCGCTCTGGAGGGTGGGGGAGGGGAGTAGACTGGGGCAGAGGAGGAGACGTGCAACCATCTTTAGGTGAGAATGGATGGTAACGTGGCTGATAGTGGCTGTCTTTTGACAGTGACTAAGACAAAGAGGAATTTGAAGCCAGATGGGATTGACTCAGATCTTTAAAGGAAAGAGTTTATAGAATTATCACCATGAACCCTCATGCTTCCCGGACGGGCCATCACCTCCTGGGGCCACCACTCTAAGAGTTTCCTGGCCGTGTTGTCAGGCCCACAGAGTGAAATAAATCTAATGTGTGTAGAGCAGCCCCCAACTCTTCTGTTCTTGGACACAGTCACTTTAAGGACAACAACCCTCCCACCCAGCTGGATTCTTTAAATACTGTTTTGTTCTTTCTTACAGCATTTAATAATGGGGCTTTTAATGCAGGTATCAACTTTGAGATTTTTCTTCAAGGTGGAGGTCTAAGCAGACCATAGCTAAATATATTTTAATAGGACTGTCATTCCCTTTACCTTAAAGAATTTAGTAACTATTTGTTGAACACGTGTGTTTTGCTTCATTTTATTTGGGAATAAATGCAGTGGGTGCTTTTTTTTTTTTTTTAACAACTCCTTTCAATGTCCAAAGCTGTGCTTTGAGATTTTTGACACAGAAATTCCACTTCTAGGAAATTATCTTAAAGATGAAATTGGCCACCAGACACGTACTGTGACGTGTATTACAGATGACTCTGATAGGGAGGTACTGGGAAGTGTCTAGATGCCCAGCTAGTGTCCGGTTAAATCGATCGATACACTCGTATGGTATGTCGTATTGCCATCAAAAAGAGTGATTTGGATGACATTGATGTAGAAGATACTCAACAGTGAGTGACAAGTAAAAGCTGGTTGCAAAACAGCATATATAACACAATCCTATTCGTTTTAAATGTTAGATGAGGGTGTCTATGTTCATATATTCATTCGTTCAGTGAACTGTTGAGGCTTTTAGGTGCTGGTACTGTCTTAGATCCTGGGGGTAGAACAAGACCCAAGGGGCCCTTGACCTTTTTGGGGGTACATTCTAGTAGGAAAGACAGATGGTAAACAATTAAATAGATAAGAACTCATGATCGTGGTAAAGGCTAAGAAGGAAAGAAGTGTGATGAGAGAGACAGATGGTATGGAAGGAGGAGAGTCAAGTCAGTCCTTCTAAGGAAGTAACATCTGAGTTAAAAGTTGAAAATGATGTGTGCGGTGGAGCTGGAGCTGGAAGGGCTGCTGATGGATTAGTTGTGGCTGGAGGGGAAGCAGCAGGATTAAGGACAACTTCCAGGCTTGGGGCTTGAGCATCTAGGTGGAAATTGATGTCATTTAAGGAAATAGTGAAGACTGGGAAAGGTCCAGTTTTATTGGCTGGCGGGGAAGGAGGAGGATGTGGATGGATATTGAAAGTTTGATTTGGGACTTAACATTGACCTTGTGACTTCGGCCTGTGAATGGAATTGTCAGGTGGGTAACTGGGATATTCGAGACTGAAGTTCATGGCAGAGGGCTGAGCACGAGACTGGAAGAATTGATTTAGGAACCAATTATAGAGACGTTCCAGAACAAAATTCTCGGGACGCTCCAATGTGTTGAAGTTTGATGAGGGAGATGAAGCCAGAAGAAGAGGGTGAGAAAGAATTGTCCCAGGAGGGGGTGGTGTTACGGAGGATGGGGCGTGTGTGCATGCATATGTAGTACGAGGTCTCGACTCTAGAAGATACTCATCAAAATGTCAACTGTGGTTATTTCTGCGTGGTGACATTTTAGGTGAATTTACTTTCTGTCTTAGAGTGTTTTGTATTTTTAGGACATAGTGCAAGATATAAATTTCTTTCATGTGTTAAATTCAAACAGCATAACATTTATAAAGAGTGAACTTTTCCCCCTTTCCCTAACCCTCCCTCATCTTTATGATCCAGAGAGAATTGTCTCCTTACTATTTGGTATGTATTCTTCCAGATATTTTTTCTATGCTTATATAAGAATATATACAAATCTTCAAAAGTGGAAATATGTGTATTTTAGGTAACATAAATGATACGCTAAATATTATGCACATTAGTCTTCCTTTGTTCTCTCAGCAATAGATGTAGGAATCCTTTCCAAATCAATCACATGAATCTGCTTTTTTTTTAAATGCAGTGTCCCAGCTGATGTACCTACTATAACTTACACATTCAGTTCCCTATTGATGAACATCCAGGTTATTTAAAATGATTATTACCAATAATTCTGGAGTGAAGACCCTGGTACATAGGTCTTGAATGGCTTTCATTATCAGGAGAACATTATTATTTTATCCGGGGGCAGCAAAAATGACAAATCTCCAAATCAAAATAGTACTAAAAGAGGATATGGAGAAAAGGCTAATCTGGGCTAAGAATATTAGAATTCCCAGCCCTCGTGGGGAATTGGATCACAGGCCAATTAAATGAACATGTTACACTCAGTCACATAATGAAAGCCAAACTCCAGCAGTTAAACCAAGTAGGGGTCTTATTTTAACCCTGCGAGCAGCCGCCCAGAGGGAGGCTCTCCAGGGCTGGGACCGCAGCTTTAGGTGGTAGTCAGGGCCCCATGTTCCCGGCGCTTCCTGCTCTGCCCCCCGTCCTGTGGCTTTGGGCTTTGTAGCCACAGAAGGACTCTACTCCCTTGAAGCGTGTCTTCCACACCCCGGGCAGAGGGAAGGAGACGGGCAAGGATTTGGTAAAAGATGTGTGCCAGCAGAATCTATTCTCCCCTATTTTTATTTATTTATTTATTTTTAACATTTGCTGAACTCTACTCTCTCTTTTTTTTCTTTTGAAGGGGGAGGTAATTAGGTTTGTTTATTTAGTGATTATTATTTTTAATGGAGGTACCAGGGATTGAACCTAGGACCTCGTGCATGCTAAGCATGTGCTCTGCCACTTGATTTATACCCTCCCCCTTATTCTCCTCTATTTTTAAATTAGGGAAACCATTTTCACAGAAGACAAACCAGTAGACTTCTGTCTCCATCTGATTAGCCAGAACTGAGTCACATGAGTCACTGAGTCACTCAGTTACACGGGAATCCGGGGTGGCAAGAATTTAACTGAGCATGCTACTGTTCTCACAAAGTAGGGTTCCGTTCATAAGGAGGAAGCGGAGACTAGATGTTGGATAGGTAACCAGTACTGTCTCTCATGCCTGAATTAAATTATGGGTGCTGCACACAGGAAGAACGGAGAAATAAATCGCACGAGTGATTTTGCCTGTCATTTTCCCCAATGAGCATGTGCCCTAGTGTTTTTTTACGGTGGGAGAATCCATTCCCTCAGCTGATGTCAGCTCCTACCTACTTCTTGTTTTGAGAGCATCCTTGGGCTCAGTGACAGTCTGGTTGTTAACAACACGCATTTTTCGTACAAGCTGGCCCCGAAAGCCAGCCCGGCCACTTGATCTGGTCCTCCGTCCAAGAAATAGCCTAGCGCAATAGCCTGTTGAAAGATGGCACATGTGTCTTCACAGTGACACGTTTTTTAAGAGATTTTTGAGAGTGTTCCCTGGCCCAGGGCACAGACCTTAGCTCCTGGAGAGCATGTAAGATGCAACTTCACTGAGTATCCAAGTTAGGCATGTAGCCAATGAAAAGGAGTGATGTTCATGTTTCCTGCTGAGTTCTGAGGGACCACGAGGGAGATAGTTCAGGCTCCACTAACTACTATTGTCCTGTTTCTTTTCCGTCAGTCTGAGCCGCGGGGAGGAGATAAGGCTGCCTCGGGCCATGCCAGCACTGACTTTCTGCTTTGTGCTCATTCACTCCAAATGGAATTCCTGCGACCTGCCAAGCTGGAATAGACTATAAATATGTTGGTAGTTTGTCCATTTGTTTACACAAGTTAACCTTTTGTATTAAATTTGGTCAGAAAATCGGAAGTTCAGGATGTTTAGCAACTTGGAGTGATGTTGCCCTTTTTTTTTTTTTTTGATGATTTGTAAAAGTAAAATTGATTTCTGTTTGAGAATTCAAGTTATCTGCAGGTGGGGAAACCTTAGCATCTGTATATGTACTGCTTGGTGTTTCTCTTTAAGGGAGAACTAATTCAAATGTGATGCAAATCGCTCAGGTGAAAATGGTGGTGTGTTTCGAAATAGTTATCCTTTCATTTGATCTGCAGATATTCAGTTTCTCTGGCACTTTAACAAAAATACCAACTTTGGCAGAGGAGAAATAGTCATCTTTTGATAATTACTGAATGCCCTAATAAAGTCTGAGTGCATAAAGTTGTGCATACAGTCGAGTGAATTTATTTTAGGAAAATGAAACAATGCAAGTTGAGGCTGTCTACAAAAAAGTTTTCTTCATGATTGGATAAGTTCAGCTAGACTGTACACTGAAATGAGTTTATCCATTATAATTTAATAAGTTGCATAATATGACTTATTTATTTATAGTTTAATCTGCCTAAAACAATCCTTACAACTCCCATTTGTCATCGTTTTTCTTTAGAGTTTTTTAATGAACTCTATTTTTAGTATATTGTTGTAGGCTTTGCAGAGTATAAGAGCACTTATTTAATTAATTTCATTTTTCGATACGATTAACATTTAAATCGGTAGACTGAGTAAAGCAGATTCCCGTCTGTAAAGGGGGTGGGCCTCATCCAATCAGTTGAAGGCCCTAAGAGCAAAGACTGAGGTTGCTGGAAAAAACAGTTCTGTTTCAAGATTGCGGCATAGAAGCCCATCCTGCAGATTTCACACTTGCCAGCTCCCACAGTTTTGTGAGTCTAGTGTTTGAAATAAACATTTCCCTCTCTCTCTCTTTATAATTTAGGTATAAAAATATGTATATCAAGGTATCTCTATCTGTATCTGTCCTACTGGTTCTCTTTCTCTGGAGAATCCTCACTAATACAGGGTGTGTCTAAGCCAGTGTAGCTGAGACCTGTCCCAGGAGCCTAAGGAATGAAGTGTGTGAAGTGTGTGTGTGTGTGTGTGTGTGTGTGTGTGTGTGTGTGTGTGTGTGTTTGGAGGGGGAGGCAGGGAGTCAGAGTGGTTAGACTATATGGGCAACAGGTATCAGTGAATTCAGAATTTTGATGCTTTTCAGAAACTAGTAAGTTAATTAAAGCAAAAAAATCTCCAAGATGGAAAAACTCCGCTTTGCCTTGGGTCGAGAAGGGCTGGAAAGCCCGTCTCCACGTGGTCTGGGATCTGTCGAGCAGGAGGCCCAGCTGCACTTGGTCAGGCTCTTTCCTGCTCATTTAATGGTTTGATTCTTGCATTTATGGTTTGGTCATGCTTACTGACCAGATAATAGAGGAGCCAATGCCGCCTGGGTCCCAGAGGACTGGTCGCTTCCGGCTGAAGCCCCTCACTGGGAATTCAGGTGAGCTGGGAGCGTGCCTTTCAGTTTTCTCACTGGGTCACTGGATTCCTTTGTGTGTCACCAGCATTTTTGATTTTTATGATGGGACATGGTGGCTTGGTAGTGTTTCGGCTTGACTGGGCTGAAAGCATTTCCCAGGACCTCTGCTCCTGCCCCTTTCTGGTGAGAGCGGGTCACAGAGCGAGTCTAGTGGTAGGTTTGAGGGGCAGAGTGACAGGACTGCCATCCTGTGGTGCTCGCGCTCTGTTGCGGGTCTGCGGACTCACCTCTGATGGGGGCCTGCAGCCGCTCTGCCTTCCCCTGGTCCTGTCACCTCCTCCTCCTCCTGGGCCAGGCATGTGTGTGTGTGTGTGTGTGTGTGTGTCGCTGTGACACGAGCCAGGCATGGGCATCGCGCTGCGACACGGGCCCTGGCTCCTGCAGCACACTCTCATCACCCAGATCAGAGGCATGTGGGCCGACAGGGTTTTGGTCTGTCCTTGTGGGCTTCGGTGCACGGCTTGCTCTCAGTCCTCCCCACGCTGGATCCCTCCTCCCTTCCCGACTGCCTGCCCTGTGGACTTCATGCTCCAACATCTGACCCGAGGACCACAGCCTTACGGAGGCTGCTGTCAATCCCACAGCTGTGTAAGGTCAAGTCCAGGAAGGATGTAGGTGGGCCTCTCCTAGTGGCTCTGCTCCTCAGATTGGACCCTAATACACAGTGCAGTGGTTTTTTGTTATCAAAAGGAGAAAAGACTTCAGGTATACTCCGAAAGTGTGATGAGTCATGCTTAGTGATGTCATTTCCATCGTCTTTGTCATTCTTCTCAAGCCAAGAATAGTAAAGTGGTGTCTTGAGCTGAATCAGGAATGAACAGTGATCTCGGCCTTCATGTTCAGTTCCCCCTGTAAGTGAGGGGAGACCGAACCCTGGTGTGTTTAACAGCGCAGACAGCACATTCTTGCCCTGTTCTGTGATAGCCCCGGTTTTCCCTCTAGGTGACCACTGGACGTGAGCTTTTTGAGCCGAAGCCTTGTCTGATTTCTGCACCACTTTATTCCAGACCCTGGTGCTGTGGCTGACACTTGGGGGGCACACGAGACAGTGCCGACTCCCCTCGGTGTTTAACCTCTGGAATTTCCTTGGGCAAAGTTCCCTCCTTCTCTCTCTGGAGGATTCCTCATCCATCAAACAAAGGAATTGTCTCCTTTAGGAAAGTTTGCTTGGTAAGCTGTTTTCCTTCTTTCTTCTTTTTTTTTAATCGAATGTTTCTCCCCCTACTTGACCAGGTATCTTATCGGAGTCCCTTCTGTATCTCAAGTGATTAATAAGCAGCATTGGAAAGGTAGAGTTAATGAATTTTTCAATTGAACATTACTATTTCCAGAGTTTCTCAAAGCCCATAGGATTAAACAAGCCTTAAAAAAAAAAAGCTAGTACTACATGGACTGTCTTTGGTAGAGCGCTTACATCTTTCAGAGAAATTTTCATTTTCTGATATTTATCACTAGTACCACAGCCAACAGGAATATTAAGTTCATTTCCCTGAAAGTATATGACATCAGTCCAAGCAAAACTGTACAATTTTTCCTTTCGTTGTTCAGCGCTTGGGAGTCACAAATTTAAATGCCTTCGGGGGTCAGTGAGGTTAACAGGCCGAGTGTAAAAGGGTGAGTGTTGGTAACTGTGGCCAACACAAGTGCACAGGCCAGGCCCCATCGGAAGGTTACAGACCGCGGTGCGTGCAAATGCCAGGGTTCGTGCCAGAGCTTGGCGAGCCCTGAGGGTCGCTGCCCCTTCCCATGTCCCTCACCCCCGCTGCCAACAGGCTGTGGCTTCAGATGGTGTCGTGATGGGCTCCCCGGGGCTTGCTCGCAAGCGCCACACTGGCCGCAGTTACAAAGTGCTCCACGAGGGTATGAGTTTCAGCCTGACTTGTCCTCTTGGTGTTTGTTCTCCCAGCGTTCCCTGAGCACAGTTTCTCGAGACAGAAAAATGACCTACAAATCAATAGCTTCTCCGTTTTTCCCCCATGACTGAAATGTCTTACCGAAGGTCAAGGGGTTTCTTAGGTGAGTGTGGTCGAGGTGTTGTGAGAGTGTTTATTTCTCTGCCTGCCCTGGGGTAGAACTCTTCTGTGGTATGAATATAGTTTGACTTTGAATAAAGCCTAAATAAATAATTTAAGTAGCAAAAAATAATTTCAGAAGTCATAAAAACTTACCGAATTGTCCTCTATACAGAGTAACTAAGAACTTATTTAGGTAAAGCTTTATCGTGTTTAAGCAGCTTCTAATTTGCAGCAACAGTTAGGATGCCTTCATGAACTGGTTCTACTCGTTTAAAATAATGAAATCGCAGCAGGTGACGGGGAGGCTCTTCAGCCCTGACTCAGTTCTAAGTTTCCCTCTGCAGGGCCACCTCCCACCCCCTCTTCCCCTGCCCTCATCCTGTTACTAGCCAGGACTTTAAACAACTTCATAAGAAGACTCTGAGCAAATCTTTTGTAGCACTTTTGGATCTGTTTTGTTCTCCTTAACATCACATGAAAACTCTACTCCCGACACTGACACACCATGGCCGTAATGTCTGTGATGTGCCCCACGACCTTTCGGCTCTCCCAGCCTTCCCCGTGGTCCAGCCTCCGCTTGCCTCCCATCTCCTGAGCCGCAGGGGCCTCCTGTCTGCTGGCCTCCACCGAGGGAGAGTCAGGCTTCAGAGCATCCCACCACATTGTTCACGCCTAGTCTAGTCTCATCAACCAATCCAGTGCTCGTCCCGGGTTATCCTGCACAGCACTTTGTTACAACTTTTCTATCCTCTGCTTATCTAATTGGTCTTAAAGTTTTCTTATGAATGGCCGTTTTCTGAAGTTGCTTACCTTGGTATATGAATACTATGTAAAGGTGACTGTTACATAGAAGCCCATGGCTTATTGGAACGAAGAGTTAAATATCTAAAATTAATTGCTAAGATAGCACTTTATTGTTAAAAAAAATTCCTGAGTAATAGATCATTTGGGATAGCATGTAGAACACATGTGAACTTCTTTGAACCAAATAAGAATCACAACATGCTTTACTTTAGTGTAAAAATTAATTTATTATACAACAATCATACAGAACGCTTTTTATCTACAAAGAAAAATGGTTTCTCTTGCTTCCTTGGCCACCCCAATCATGATACAATGTTCTTAAGATTTAAGTACTTTCAAAGGAAAACCAAAAAAGTGATATCCTTATTTTCCAAATAAAGACGTCCCCGGAAACATCAAAAACTGATGTGTACCTGTCGGAAAGCACCAGACTGGTCCCTTACAAAGTGCTGTCCTGCCCATCACAGTAGATAGCATTTTGCCTTAAAAAATACTTCTCTGATGGGAGTGGGGAGGACCTTCCCCCCAATATGCCTAAACAGTTCAGTATATAATTTTGATGGGTTGAAAATTTCCATATGTAATTCCATTAAGTAAATATTCTGTTAGTTTAAAAAACTAGGGAATTAACAGATATGGTTACAATATTCATTTAAATGTTTGCATTCCTAAGAGCAAGAGGAAGTTTATTGGGGGGGGACATTTTCTTTTTTTTTTTAAACAAATTATACAATATTTTTTACAATTTTGCTTTAAGGAAAATCACATTAAAAATAAACATTTTGTTTAAAATTGTAACACTTCACGACAGATGAAAATATTGACCTGATTCAATTTTTGTGGCTAAGAATTCCTAGCTATGTATTTTTACCAGCCCTCCAATGGTTTAAGGCTGTATGTGTGTTAAGCTCCTTTAGAATTAAAGACCAGGTTGGAAATAAGCGTCCTGGGACCTCTAACTAAGCTGAGCTTGCAAGTGTAACTGCCCGAGGTTCTCCCTCTGATCAGAGAGGATTCCAGCTGCCTGGCTTTCTCATTCTGCTGAAGGATGCTTCCCTGCCTGCTGCGTGGACATGAAGCCCATCGAAGCGTCCCAGACTGCAGGTATGATGCTGAGTGCTGAGACTAGGGCCTCACGGATGACTGGGAACACGGTGGATGCAGTGGCTGACCAGTGATGTCTCTCTTCTCAGTCTCTTTTTTACCTACAGTGGCACTTTAAGGACTGATCGTAGTTCCTGTTTGAGACCTAAAACCGAATAGAGTCCACTTGCTCCAAGGGGCTTCTTTCTCAGTCCCACTCGGGTTTTGTCAGAGGCTCGGTAACAGTCGTGCTCGAAGCGAGCCCTTGTTTTACAGGGAGTTTCCGGGAGAGAAGGATACTTACAAGCGGAGGGATGGAGGTGGGGCCGAGCACCTAGAGCAAGTCAGTTTTAGAAAATAATTTAGAAAAATAGATCCACGAGTAAGTGGGCATTAGACAGAAGATGTCTGTTCAGTAGAAACGGATCAGCGGGTAGAGGAGGGGTCTGACAGGGCACGAGGCCCTCACCGTGAAGACGGGACTAAGGTCGGTCACCTTTCCCAGCAGCCGGGATCGCGAGCAGCGTTTACGGGGAGCAGAAGTTGGAAAAGTCAGTGTAGTCAGTGTCAGTGTACGTGTCAGAGCAGAAGTGTGTTTCTTCCTGTTTAAAAGTAACTTAAAAACTAAAGCTCAGAAGAAAAAAAAAACTAATGGCCCCCAAAGGACAGAGTGGCTCCCAGACTGTCATTTGCTGGGCGATGGCAAAAAGCCTGATTGGTCAATGTTGTGACCTAAGAACTTCTTACATTAAGGGAGGAAAGAAGATAAAGCGTCAGAGTTGGCAAATCTTGTCTTACAGGGTATATATAGGTAGTGATTTTATAGGGTATAAACCTTCATCAAATCTTGAGGAAATATCCTCAGTTTCCATTCTTGGTCCAGTTTCATAGTAAACAGCGGTCCCTCCCCCCCCCCCCCCCCCTTGGAGGAAGGCGACGGCCAGGACTGGCGTCCTCTCCCCTCGCTCGTCTCCCCGGAGCGGGGAGAGGACGTGCTGAGCGCGCCGGCCTGGGGCTCAGAGCCGGAGACTTTCCATGGTCCTCTTTCTCTTCCTGTTTTCAAAAACTTAACCTGAGAAGAGCAATCAGGTACTTGGGGATAATATCACGAGTAGACTCATAAACTGTTGACCAACTCCGTGTCTACTTTGCCCCTACTGCTCTGTTAATTCTGATTTATAAATATTCCAATGGCATATCATTCTAAGGCATGAGGCCAACTGGACTCGAGTCCTCACTCAGGAGGGAAGTGGGCAACTAACTTCAGATCCTGCTTCTAAAGCTGAGCATCAGGTCCATCTGTATCCTGACCTAGGGCGCCTGGACACGGGAGGTGGACATGAGTGTGTAAATAATTAAGGAAACCAGATGAAAACTGAGGAACTACTCCTGTCCAAAGCCCCTGAGCTATGAGGGTTTGGCAGAGGATTTTTCTTCAAAATAAAAAATGCTCATTTCTTAAAAAAAAAAAAACAAAAAACTTTATGGTAATACCATGTCACTAAGCTGAGAATTAGGAGCAGCTGTGGAACTTTGGCAGCCCCCTCTCTGGAGTCAGACTCCCAAGAGAAGAGCTCTGCTGGGTCTTCCATTTGTCATTCCATTTTGAGATTTTTCTGGGGTTGATTCCTAAAGGTACAAATGGACTGATTCTTCATGTACTGACAATTATTGCTTAATACAGATTAGGGCATACCCTGTATTTAGAAGATAATTAACACTTTGTTTTCAACATTTTAATCAGAACAAAACTCTCACTTCTTAGTTGAAGACTCGCTGTGGAAACCACTGATCCAGGTGTCCAGCTTTGTGCATAAGGCGTTACAGAGACCGTTTCTGGTGAGGGGCTAAGCGTGAGCGGGAAGGAGCGAGAAGTTGCACCGGTTCTGAGGTCTACGGAGTTGTCGCCTCAATGCTGGCGGAAGCATTCAGTTAACAGAGTAACCTAATAGCAATATATTAATACATCCCAGATACAAATGATTTATAAACTCAAAAAGAAATTAGTTTATGCTAAAACATATATATATATGTATATATATATATAACTTTCATTTCAGTCTTTGCTTTAAAACAAGCGAATCTGTTAGGCTCATGTGCTTTCTTACTCAACATTTATTGTGCTTTCTTGTTTATTACTCCGTTTGTTGCAGTCAAGTAGGCTTTGGAAAAACCATTCTTAACTTCTTTCCCTGCAGGTGGCTCCTCCATGTCTTTCTTCACTGGCTTTTTTCGGTACGTCTGGATGTAGTCACGTCGATGAGAAAAAGAGAAAAGGATTCTAAGACCTTGTTCATCATATGACATACAGTCTAAAACAATGCATGATTTTCTTGGGTACTGAACTTTCTGCCCAAGATTTCTTGTTTGTGATGACAGTTTTTAAGCTTCTGGTTAAAAATAAAGGGTAAAAACAAAACGAATGCACGCATGCCAATGAAAAGCTGTTTCACCTGCTCTCCATCAGGTTAGTATTTATGTAGTATGATTTATGGGATTAACAGTCAAAGTATTCTGTATTAGTTGCTTACTTGGAAAGAATGTAATTTTTTGGAGTTTTCTGAAGTTACGGTACGAGTGACATACGTTAGTTCAGGGGCGCACCATGGTTTGAAGTTTGCATACACCGAAACGATCACAGTAAGTCTAGTTCACCGTCTGTCACCACAGTTAACAGAATTTCCTCGTCATGCGATCTCTTCAGACCTAATCTCTTAGCAACTTTCAAATATGCAGTTTTTGCATAATAATGAACCATTATTCACTAAAGTCACCATGCTGCACATATTACATCCCCGTGACTTATTTAAGGCTGTAATTTTTAAAAAATACAATTCAAGTGAAAAAGTGCTACTATTTTAAAAGTCCTAGTGCCCGGGATTCTGGGTGGATGTGTGCTTTGGCATATCCTATTGGCATATTCCTATTCTGACAAAACACCTGACCTCATTTTAACTTTTTTTTTTAAAGCACTAGTATCAACAAGGGTGAAGGCTAAAAGCACATACACTCAGCTTCACTAGGGACCCCGCTCAGACCACCTGGTGTGGGGCCGCAGCTCTGAGGGCCCAGGCCCCCTGCTGGACTGCCGTGTCCCAAGTGTCCACCCCCACCCCCGCCACGACTCCCTTAGCCTCCCTGCAACATTCAGCATTTCTTTCTTTTTTTGTTGTTGGCTTTGTTTGGTTCTATCAATGGTTATTTCTTTAGAGATTCTCAAAGGAAACTTTTATCTCTTACAGAAGACAAAGCCTCGCCAGTCCAATTTCAGAAACACAAGTGCTGAAAAGCTGTCAGAAGTTCTGTTCCCACAGTTGTACTCTGTCTAAAACCAGCAAATGCAAACTAAAAAAGTCAGCAAGCACGTGTTTGTCTGAAGAAGAAGAAAATAGTTGAATACGATCCCCAAAATACAGTTTTGAATAAACTTCTCGTTTTTTCTCACGAAGCGCCCTTTCCCCAGCCCACAAAGGAGAGCAGTTCGCTACCACCTGAGGCCCTGAGGCCTGTGCTGGTCCTGCTGCCGTCAGTTCTTACATAACAGAGTCGCTGTCGAGTGGCATTTTGAAGCTCTCTTCCATTTAAATTGTTGGTTGAAAAGAAAATGACACTTTAAAAGTCAGCATGACCTTTCCACACTGGTTTGCCTTAAAAGAATTTTTTTTTCCGAATGAACAGTGAGTCTCCAACATTGCAGTAGCTGATATGGAACCGATTTAATATTAAATTCATTTAGCCCGTGTTTTCCTCCATTCCTACAAATTTCCTGGACCTGTGTTACTATACACAGTTTAACTTTCAGAGGTCAGACTTTGGCAGCATGGTGCAAATACATGATTCAGATGCAGAATACTTCTGGTAAAACTTGCTAAGCTTGCTTGGAACATGTTTCCCAGAAAGCCCACCAGGCCATCAGCGGCCATCGTCCTTTGAGGACGACGACTCGGGGAGGGGAGTTAGGAACGCAAGTTCCCTTCTGTACGTTGTGGACCTCTGTTACTTGAATTTATCCAGGAGCACGTGCTGCCGTAACATTTAATTAGTAACGTGAAACACATAATGCAAAGTGCGGAGCCTGAGACTGTGCCGTGGCCTGTTTCTGTTTCACTCACCTGAACGTAGAAGTTTAAGAACAGGATGACCAGGGTGAGCATGTAAGAGGACTGGAAGATGAGGCAGCCCAAGGGGAAGCCGCAGGGTCTGACGACGGCACTCATGGTGTGCGTGATGGTGAGCACGAACTGCACCTGCGGGGACAGGGGACCGCGCTGAGGCACCAGCCGGGGACACCACCCTGCGCATCGTACGCTTAGCACTCAACCCCTCTTCCCCCCTAAATCTCACAGTCATGAAACAGAAGGCTGAAGCAGCCCACTACTCTATCCAGAAATGCTGTTTGCAGTTCTGTTAGGAACTGTATATAATTGTACCATTATTAATTTTCTCCTTGAAAAATCCCAGTTGAAATCAGTTAGATAAAAATGCTGTCACAGACATTAATTTTTAAAGCATTCATCTACATTTCAGAGCGAGGAGTAAGCTAGCTGCGACACAAAGGACGTTTTAACACACAAGGTCTCACGCTTACAAGGCAACATTTTGAGAGAACAGGCCTCCTCATCCCAGGAGAGCTCTGCCGTCTGGGCCGGGGTTCCTGCCCCCTCCCACCCCCCCACCCCCGTGGGAACGTGCAGACTCTCCACGCGGAGCGCTGACCGCGGGGTAACCTACCAGCTGGGCCTGCGTGAGGTACTTCTTCCACCAGAGGTACTTGTGCATGGATGGAAACACAGAGAGGCCGTAGTAGGAGTACATTAGAATGTGGATGAAACTGTTCAGCGTGGGTCCAAAGAAGCCTAGAAAAGTACAGTATGGAAAATTACTGGTCTTCTAGAAAGGAGGACTGTTCACTCTTCATCCAGTGCTGCTCCTCCCGTACATCGTTACTAAACGTGAGTAACAAATACAGCGCTAACAGTTCACACTGATGAATTCACCCCGGTTGTTGTGCCATTTTCCCGGGACTCAGCGGAAGTCCCCTAGACAGAAGACTGGACGGGGCAGTCTTCTAGTCAGGGTGCCAACCAAACAGGTCGTTCCTGACCTGCAAAGGTTCTGCTGTCCCCGTCATCCTTATCAGCTAATCAGGGAGAAAACGAAACATTAGCCTAAAGGCAGCAGAATTTTGAGAGAGCAAGTGTCTCTGCTGTGGCTAAACCTTTGCACCCCTGGGACTGCGGGAAGAGTGCACTAGAGGGTTGAGGAGAGTGTATTGCTCTTCATAATTAAGTGAATAAAGTCTACTTGAAAGGGACCTCAAACCAGGAGATGCTGCGGAAGGTGAGGGAAGTTCGTCCAGCAGGAGGCGGCGAGGCGGGCCCGGGAGACTGGACCAGGAGCTGGACCACCTCATGCACTTTTGGGATAAGGACCGTAGAATCCAGTTTCAGGATATTTGCTGTGCTACGCTGTGCCATGGCAGTCCTCCATCCCCTGCTGTCACCTTCATGAAAGCTTCTGTCATTAACATGGGTGAACTGTATTTCAGGAAGCCAAGGAGCAAGGTGGGGCTCAGATCTATGTTGGGTCAACTAAGGGTTGAAAGGATTGAGCTGCAAGAGGTGAGATGTCGGAAACGGAAATGGAGCTGGCTGTTGTGAGGAGTACGTCCATCAATATGTGAAGTGCGTAGGACGGTGCCCAGCACAGAGTGCGTGCTCTGTGTCAGCTTGGGATCCAGGTGGCTGGTCTCTGAGCTTTCAATCCGGCGGGAGAAGAGACAGGCCGAGCAGCTAGCCGACACCTGTTAGCTGTGCCCCTCCCCTTGGACATGTCACTTTGACTTTGTAAATTTCCTTTCTCATCTGGAAAATGAGTACAATTACTGCTTAAGGTCGTGACGGGAGTAAATGAGAATATATGTAAACTAAAAGGCACTGCACAGTTTTTTGGATGTTGGTTAATCAGTTCTCCTGCCTGGCTTCCCAGTCCTGGATTAGTGATCTGGATAGATCAGCGCAAATCAATGAGTAAGAAACAAGAGGAACACCGCCATGAATCTAGCAAGTCCTTAAACGCTGGATGGAATACTTTGTCAAGGTGGAGAATTTATGTGAACACACAAGTATAGTTTTTAGAGTATCAGGCAGCATAGAATCAGTGATATTTCTTTACCAACCTCAGTTTTCATTTCTATCAACTAATAAAAAAATAAATAGTTGCTTATAGTTTTTTTTATGATATTCTAGACTGAGTAGAAATCGTCACACACAGAATCCCTGTGACTGAAATACCATGTCTTTACACAGTGATCAGTTAAGACTGACTTTTAGATGCTATAGTGATTTGTAAATGAAGCTGTTGATCATCACTTAAAATTCTTAACCTTGATAACTGTCCTTTGGTGTTGATTATAGTCAGTATATTGACCACAGTATAAGTCTATTATAGTCTTAATAACTAAACTCAAACCGGAGCCTGTCGGGCTAGGAGAGGTGTAACAGCATCTCCTTCTGCCCAGTGCACCCCTAGCAATTT
This sequence comes from Camelus bactrianus, assembly GCF_048773025.1. Taxonomy (NCBI): domain Eukaryota; kingdom Metazoa; phylum Chordata; class Mammalia; order Artiodactyla; family Camelidae; genus Camelus; species Camelus bactrianus. Next base: position 6,778,504 of record NC_133558.1, read on the forward strand.
CCTTCTTCGCACTGTAGTTTAAATTTGCATCTTCACAGTCACTGATGTCTTCCAGATACCCTGGGGTTTTTAAAAATATCAAAATATTCAAAATATCAAAATATCAAAAATATCAAAAATATTCAAAACTTAATTTTGAATTAAGTTTTAACTTGTTCTAATTTTTCACAGAATACTGTTAAATTCTTGGGCACAAGACAGTACCGAATAGAAAAGTACCGTTCTCTCTAGTTCAGTGTTTCTCAAATTGCAGGTCATAACTGACGCATTAGTGAATTGGGAAATCAATGTAGTGAGAGCAGCGTTTTGAAAAGTGAAATCAAATTTTGTTTTAAACGCACATCACACACAGCCAGGCTAAATACTGGTCCATGAAATTTTTGTTTTGTATAAAATACATACATATGAATGAGGGCATTGAGTGTGATAATAAAATGTATTACTTAGTGACTTCTCATTAAAAAAAAAAATTAATTGCTCTTGTGGGTCAGAGCGACATGACTTTTTCAGAATGAGAAAACAAGCCCGAAAAGTTGAAATGACTTTAAAAAAAAGAAAGTTGAAAAACAATCTATATCACAGCCAAGTGGTGACGGTGGAAGGTGTTATATTTAGTTTTACAGCGCCAGGTAATAGAGTCATCCGACAGTTTTTGGTGCGTGAAAAAGAAAACATTTTAAAAATTTAACCTTAATACTCAAAGAGTCTGCCAAGATCAAAGACCAGAAATGGAACGTGTGCTCCCCGTGCGACAAGCAGGCCGGGAGGGCCCCTCCCTCCCCTGACCCTCGGGCAGTGCCCACTGAGAGACCCCTCACCGAGAACCGAAAAACGGACAAAAGTGCTTACTTTGCCCACAAGGTATCCAGTTCAGAACGCACCACCAGATATTAAACATAGAGGCGTGATGGTAGACGTGAAGAAAGGTAATCTGACTGGTTTTTTTCCGCAACACAAAGAAAATCGTGTCCAGGAACTCAATTAACTTGGAGAAGTAGTACCACCACAGCACCCTGGCTACCTGTGAGGACGAGAAACGGGAGGGCGGAAAGGTGAGCCAGGACATCGCCCGGGGCCGCCCCAGCGCGCCTGCCTCTCAGACCGTCAGGAAAGCATCTCACCCGGAGCCTTTGGTCCCAGCCATCCAGCCCACTCTAGAGAGGAATTCTCTCTGCAAAGCACGTAATCCGATCCAGTCACTCCTCTGCAGCGACAGAACCAAGTCTACGCTGATGCAGGCTCTTCCCAGGTCTGGGGGCTGCTGTGGCCACCACCCTCCTCCCAGCGCACCACCTGGCATCCGGCCCACGCCTCTCCCCCTCCTCCCTGCGTTCCTCTGCTACCCAGCGTCAGGCACGGTCCTGCCGTCTGAGGAGCACTCCTCTCGAATACCAGCTTTCTCTGTAACTAGCCCCCTCCTCTCTTTTCTCAGGCTGAATTAACCCGGCTTCTTCATCTGTGGTCCCAAGTCACTTTACGCCTCTGTCACCAACAGCCATAGCCAAGCAGGGTGAGTGTGAGGACTCCTTCCCACCAGGCTGTCAGTCACTTGGGGGCGGAGACCATCTGCTCAGGGCCCAGTGCTCAGCAGGAGATCACTACTGCTGTTACACTGGTTTTTTCCTCTGTTCCTTTAATGTTCATATTTTGTCCCTTAAACATAATGCTACCTGGGGGGAGGGAAATAGCTCAGTGGTAGAGCACTTGCTTAGCATGCACGAGGTCCTGAGTTCAATCCCCAGGACCTCCTTTAAAAAAAAAAACAAACATGGTACAAGGTCATGACTGCCACTTCCCCTCCCTCCTGAAGCCCTCACAATCCCATCTGCAGGAAACACTTTCAATAAAGGCACTGTGTTCTCAGCACTAACATTTAAACATGAAAGGAAACACTGTATAATAGGAATTTTGACATCAGAATGTAATGCCCTACTGTTTACTTCCCAAGAAGAAAATCACAAGGTGGGGTGTTATCCTTCTTAATGTTTAAGGGAAAAATTAACCCTCAAAAATATTAAACCATAAATAAATACATACATTGGACAATGACCTTCAGAGAACTGTACGTGTCCCAAAGCACAACGGCCTGTGATGACATATTGGAAATGAAATGGGTATAATCTGTGTATCTTACTCTTTGCATTATAGCTTTGAAGATGTTTAAAAATGCACATCTTAAAATTTGTAATTAAAAGGTTTCTACCTTCTCTTATGAATAGCCCATATTTTTTATTATGGAAAATTTCGAACATTCACAAATGCAGAATGAGTAAGTCATACAAACCCTCTGGTATCTAACACTGAACTTCAGAATCTTCAATATGATTCCCATTTGTGGAATCAGTTCTATTTCCTGCCACTTTTGCTGGTGTGGGAGGAAGGCAGCATAAGCAAATCCAGAGTATCTCATATTCTCTCTCTCACAATTTCTAACAGATAGGGAGATTTTGTTTTAACATAACCTCCAGACACTATCTTATCTAACAAAATTAACAACTCTTCAGGATCCTCTAATAGCCTCATCAATGTCCAAATCTCTCTCAGAAGTGTCTTTTTGTAAGAGATTTGTCTGAATCAGGACCCAGACAGGGTCCAGCTTGCACCTGTTTGACACGGTGGCTAGGCCCCTTCTAACCAGTGACAGGCTCCTTTCCTTGCTCCTGTTTTCCTTCATGTCCTGCACTTCTTTAGAAAAGAGGTCAGTTGTACAGAACTCCCGACAGTACGGACCTGGAATACGGTTTCTTCCTAGTGTTGTTTACCTTGTTTCTCCATCCGCCGCATTTTCTGTAAATAGTGATTCGACTTAGAGGCCTGACTGGATTCAGGTTTAAGGTCTGGAGCGAGAACGCAGGTGACCCTTGGACAACACGGGGGCCCCGGCGCCGGCCTCTGCACAGTGGAAAGTCTGTGTCTGGCTGACAGCCCCCCTCCACAGCGCAGGCCCCCCATGTCCGCGGATTGCGCGGTACAGCAGTACTTGCATTGAAAATCCCACGCAGTTAAGTCAACCGTGCTCCGTGGGTGCTCCGTAACATCACACCCAGGGGGCCGTGATTTCTGGTCGTTCCACTGAGACTCAGATGCACAGTGGGTTCGGGTGGCAACCGCCTAATCCAGTCATTAAGTTCCCACCCATCTCCCCCCCCCCCCCCCCCCGCAGGTTCATCGCTTACAGATGACGGCTGCCTGGCTCTGTTACTTCACAAGAAGCTGCCAAAGGGTGGTTTGCAAGCTCTCTTCATACTTGGGCATTTTTCTTTTTTTTTTTTTATGGAGAAGAATTCTTCCTCTTTAGTTATTTGGAAATTCACATATGAAAGCCAAGATGTTTTGATTTTTTTCCCCTTTAATTTTTTTTTCTAGACTGAATTGGTGTTCTAGCAATTTTCAAAAAGCAACGAGGATTCTTTTTGCATCATTTAAAATTTTTTTAATACGTCTAATGTCTGTATTCTTTACAATACTCAGACTGTCCCATCATTAGCTGTGGGAGCCCCTTCAAGGTGGCTCCTACATCTTCTTGTCACAACCCTACTATCTGGGGCGGCTTCCTTGCTTTCTGCCACAAGGTGGCCTGGATTCTTCTCATATACATTCCCACCCCCAAACCAGGAATCAGCCAGCTCTCTGAGGACCCTAACCCCTTCTGGTTTGGATTTTATTTAAAGAGCACAACCTGGGTATTCATTGCTGGGTTGTCGCAGACTAACCAGGCCTTTTCTGTAGACAGAGCTAAGAAATACATTTGTTTTTAGAAAGAATAAAGTTAATTCTAATATTTCCAATTTGAATCTACAATTACTGGGTTTGAGTTTAACTTTTCAATAATCTCATCTATGATGTTTCAAATATGAGTTGTATGATACTAACATTATTATATACTTTATTCTAAGTGTACCTGTAACAGTCTCATAAAAAGCAGTATCAGTATTTTTATTAATAATAGCAGCCAAAAACTTCCTGAATACTGTTAAGCTATATCTCACTAGGGATGTGCAGTCAAAACACAGTGTCTAGAGTCACCAAAATAATTCTTCTTTGGGTAGTTGTGTTAACTTAAGATATGGGTACGTTATTCTAGTTTATTTCCAAGATTTTGGGGGGGGGCTGCCTTGCTTTCTTTTTAAATTTAATTTTGTTTTATACTTTTGTAAAAACACCTAGTGGGCCTGAAGTCAGATATAAGACAAGGTACGTTCAAAGAAGTCTAGCTTCCATCCCTAAACCCTCTGCCCTGTCCCCTCCCTGGAAAGGAAACCACTCTGGTAGCTTTTGGTGCATTCTGCTGTTGTTTCTTTCTAAGAACATGAGCAAACGCACACATGTTCACATCATTTCTTGCCCAGAAGGCACTCTCCTATAAGCACGGTCTGCGGGCTGCTTTTTCCCACTTAGCTGTATCCGGTATCTTCTGTACCAGGGCAGAGGGCATCCTCGTTGCCCTTTGCAGAGGGAAGCACTGTGTGGATGCGTCCTGGTTTGTTCATTCAGTCTGTCCCCCCCTCCAGTAAGCACCTCCACGAGGGCAGGAGACTGCTTCTGATCTAATCCCAGCCTCCAACCCCGTGTCTGGAAGGAGAAAGCCCCTCCTTTACAGGGAGAGAGAGTTACAGAGGTTGACTCACCCGGATATCGGCCTCCCCTGCGCTGGTAAGAGCCTGACACTGCAAGTTGTAGCCTCCCTCCCAGCTGGAGAGGATAAGCTGCCAAAGGAACAAGGAAGAGGGGGAATTCAGTTTTCATCCAAATTCTTGTGTTGGATTTCCCATCGTGTTTCTGACTGGCGTCTGTTCAAGATTTGAGTTCTTCCCAGAACTGGAGTTTGACTCAACCCAGTTCTTGCTGTTGAACTGCTATCAGTGGTTACACTCCTTAGTTAATATAATTTACTTCTAACCTTTACATCTGCCAAAAGTAACAGAATTTAGCCATTGCTTGTGTAACACAGTGTTTTATGTAAGGAATTTATCATAAGTTTCTGCAAGTAAAATGTAGAAGTAAGTGTAAACAAATGTGAGGAAACAGCATGAAAACTTTAATAGTGCTTTACGCTGGCTTATATATAAAGATCTTAGTTGATCATCTCAATCCTTTTGTGAAGTTTTTACCATTTCACAGATGTGAATCCCAAGGCTCAGAAAGGTTCTTAAATCAAGTTCTTCATTGTATTTATGCTATGTGGTAGTCAGTCATTTGTGTGATTATAATTGATTAATGTCTGTTTTCCCCGTTATGCTCAAAAAACAAAAAGCTCCATAAAGTCTGTGCCTCCTTTTCTGCTCATCTTTGCATCTGGGTTCCTTGCTCAACGCCTGGAGCGGCGACGCGCTCGGCGCTTTCCCGAGGGCGCGTCTTGATGACTGTATGAAAGTGGACTGTTCGCTCTGGCTTACAGGCTAGAAAATGGTCCAGCAGTGACTGGACTCGGCCCTTCTAATTCCTTGCCTAGTGTTTCTACAACATTATAAGAAGATGAACTTTCTTTGCAGAAAATTCTACAAAAGAAGTTCTCTTCTTTCTTTCCCACTATACTAAGAAACTTAAAATTCCAGAATATAAGGCCTTTGGCTTTGATTTACATAAGATATTACATGTAAATGCCTACAATTTTCTGTTGCTTATCAGAAATGTGTGAAGGTGCAGAACTGTTAGCATTCACTAGCAGAGCAGGGAGGGAGAGGCGTTAATGAATTGAACAGTCAAAAGACATGAACTACTAAAAACAATGAGGATGTTTTAGAGTCTTTTCTCCAATATCCTTATTTACTGCTCTTTCCTTCTAACAAAAACATCTTGCAGTTAACATCACAATTACAGATTACCAGGATAAATGAATCCAGTGAAAGTTTAAAAGAGACTGAACTTTCCAGATGGCAAGAACGCAGGTGTCCCTTGGACAACACGGGGGCCAGGGCGCCGGCCTCTGCACAGTGGAAAGTCTGTGTCTGGCTGACAGCCCCCCTCCACAGCGTGGTCCCCCTGTGTCCGCGGATTGCGCGGTACAGCAGTACTTGTATTGAAAATCCTGCATGTAAGTTCACCTTGGCCCCAGCCCGTGGCTCCCTAGTGCCCGAGGGCAAAGGCTGTGCTCCAGAGTCCAGAACACCCCCTGCCACAGCACAGGGATGGAGAACCTATCCGTTGAAAGAATAATTCATAACTGTCGTGTAGCTTCCTGGCCTGAGCGAACCTCTGGCCTGGGCATAACCAGTTAGCAAGGTTAAAGGAAGCTGTCACTTGACTGGTCTACTAAACATACCCCCGTGGTGTCCAAGAGAAGAACCCTCGCCCTGAGAGAGGCTACAGGCAGGCGACCAGGAGCAATCCGTCAGCAGCGTGATTCTGCACCAAGAGACAGGCGTGTGGGAAGAGGGACAGAGGGCAAGCAGGGGCTGAAACCGGCCGTGGGGAAGCGAGCTCCGGGCAGACGCTCTCCCCCAAACCGCGCGCTTGGCTGTTTAAACACTAAGCTGTTGTTCTTGTTCTGGCTGATGGTGCCTAATATTCGCCTGAAAATTTACGAGGCCTTTTCACGTTTACTAGCTGCTACCTGTGCTAGTCTGTGAGCTCTCCCAGCACAGAAGCCACATCCAGCCATCTCTGTAGCCCCGCGGCCGCATCCAGCAGGTACTCAGCGTCGGCTGAACAGGACTGACTCATCCTTACGCTCCCACGCCAGCAAGGCAGGACAGACACCATGTTAAAGCAGAGCTGTCTAAGGTTCAGTGAACCTAAGTCACTCCTCTAGAGTTAGAGAAAGCGAAGAGCCGACACTTGACTTCGGGTCTTCTGACTCCACCTACATCAAAGCCTCCAGCAGGGACGAGTTTCTGACACGGTCACACGTTCAGGCTGGCCCCTCGGCACGGCTGCTACTTCTGTGGACAGCCCAAGCAGGAGGAGCTTCCTCTCTGTTACACAGGGAGACACTAGCCCCATCAAATACTATCTTGCAAACGCATCTAGGTAACTAAAATTTACCTAGTAGGGAACCTAAAATAAAAATTCCCATTAGAGTCAGGTGAACTAGAGAACAGCCATGTGACGTGATTTCCAAGCTGTTGGCATGGCTTTCCTGACCCCAAATTCCACCTCCTGCACTCTGATGCTTAAAATCCGACAATCAGATTTTCCTGACAGTCATTTTAGATAACAGTTATGAATCATTATTAGTATGGTGCCTGTTAGACTAGTGCACAGATTAATCTCCAAGCTGAGAGGGCCTGTATTTGGGGCAAGAATTGATTTCTGTGTGGACTCCAAGGACACCAGGAAGGCAGCAACACTTGTGCCACCATCAGCCACTGATCGTTTATATGAATGATTTTATCCTAACTTTTCCCTGGAAGGGTTTAGTTATGTTTTAGCTCTTTCTCTCTCAAGCAGGTTTATTTAACACTTTGACATTTTCTCTTGTATTATAGTAAAATAAAACCTTTGGCTGTAGAGGCAGGGCAGTCATTACTTTTTCTTTTCCTTGTAAAAAAAATTGCCTGGGTTTGGCACGTTCTAAAGGAATAGGGAAGACATGATGCAGCGAGAGCGGCTGTGGCCCCTGGAGTGTCGCCCCAGACCTCAGAAGTCAGCCCTGAGGACACACGGCGGTCCAAAGCTGCGGGGAGGAGCCTTTAAGGGATGGTATATTTGCATTTCGGTCCAACTAACTGCATTTGATATTTAATTTTAAAAATACTCGGTTCCATAACAGCTGTGTATTCTCAGGCAAGTCAGGTTAACTTTTATAAGCCTCAGTATCATAATCTACAGAAGGAGAAAACGGTAACATACGACCTTTTAAGGCCCATTCAGATTGAAACTGTGATTTTAAATTACAATGAAAGACTAAGGACTAAAGAAATTGGTCTAAATTGGAGTAAGAAAAATTCAAGTTAGAAACAAAGACTGCTAGGACTTTGGGAAGGAATAATATCAAATGCTGGAAGAGCTTCCTGAGGTTTTTTTATGATTATTATTACTGAAGTATAGTGTCTTTACAATGTTGTGTTAATTCCTGGTGGACAGCATCGTGATGCAGTCATACGCGTATATTCCTTTGCATATTCTTTTCCACTACAGGCCATTACAAGGTACTGAGTGTCGTTCCCTGCGCTGTTCTGAGACGGTAGAGGACAGCACTGAGGCGACGGTGGACAGTTCCGGGAGGCCAGACATAACTGCTCCTGAAAGTCGCTCGGGGGATGTCCTCCTGCTGTGCACTTACCTCCACCAGCATGTACGCGGAGAGCAGTGTGATTCCAAGGTTGTACAAGGTGAGGACGCCCCTGAGGGGAAGGGCCGGTCTGTTCTTCATGTATTTGTTGCCCAGCCATATCGAAAGCAGATACAAGACAGTGAGAAGAAAGGTAGGAAGGTAGGAGTCCAACATGAACCAGCCTCTGACTCGAGCATCTGAAAAGAAACGCACAGTGAGGCTCGGGAGGAGCAGCGGTGTGGCCAGTCGTGAGCCGCCACGCGCGACAGGGACAACGGCCCAGCGCAGGCAAGCTGCGTGTGGCTGATAGTTCAGGAGCAGCAGCCAGCAGGGGCTGGAGCAGTTAGGAAGATTCCATGGAACAAACGTGGCTTGAACTGGACCCTGTGTTACGGGGACAAGTGAGAAAGGCGGCAAGCGATAGTTCTTCAAAGTCTAACTTGGGAACAGTTACTGTATTTACTTGAACTCGATAAACACAAATGAGCTTACTGTGCCATTTTATGGATGTAAAAACAGCTCAGAAAGCATTAGTACTTAGAGAAGGCCACACAGTAGTTGGCAGCCGAGTCAGGATTTGAATTCACACCTGACTCCCGGCCCAGTTTACCTTGCCGCTGCCTCCCACCGAGAAGCTTTGAGTAGGTGGGAGAGAAGGCACACTGATACCGTCTTCTAACTCCTAAAACCCACAGCCCCCAGAATTTGCTTAGGATCATTGTGCAGAAACCAGGAATGGTTTTGAGCTCAGCTGACCCAAACGGAGCAGTGGGATTCCAGTAGGGCGAGCCTGCCAAGCTGGAGACAGCAAAGGCAGAGCCTTGGCGCCGAGGACTCAGAACTGAGTCAACAGCTGCTGCTGGGAGCCGCGTGGTTGGCGGGATTTCACTGCGACGGGAAACTAGTAACACACACGGTCTACTTCCCTGCTTTCTGTCATCTCAGAGGTGTCAGTTTTACCTCCCAGCTGCGGCATATGCTCTGTGAGATGGACCACGTCTCACATTTCTCCTCTGTGTCACTTACAACTTATAACCACTTAGTGCAGAGTTGAGGGAGACTCACCAGATACGTAGCAACTGGCACGTGGAGTAGCACATATTACCTAATACAGCACCTGAGGGTTTCCTTTTCTCTTGCCACGGTTCTGTAAATGTTGCCACGGTCATTAGGGAGGGTCGTAACCGTTCAACCAAAAGGTGGGAACAAATACTCATAACATTTATTATCTTTGGGACTTAAGACATTAACTCCACGTCTGGGTCAAGTATTTGCCCAGAACAACCTATCCTGATGGTACCAACATGGAGCAGGTCAAGTCAGAAAAGGCTCGGGGACACCTGTAAGTTCACCAGGTGGCCTCAGACCGCTGAAGCCTGGGCCACTTCTCAAAGGGGAAAAGGATTCTTGATGGCCTGGGGCGAGACTCCTTGTCACTGTGGAGGTCACCTGATCCAGCTGTCAACTGTCAATCTCACAATCTCCTTGCCACAAAGGAAACTTCCATAAAAATGACCAAAGCTAAGCAAACAACTGCAATCCTATCCTTAGCTAATCCCCTAGCCACATAATTCCAGGTCACTGTGATCTTACTGATGGCAAAGTTCAGTGCGGCCTTGGCTCAGAGACACTGCTAGTTAACCCCCTAGTGGAAATGTCACGTGGAAAGCCAGCCGCCCAGAAGCCCCGCATGACGATGTTAGCGCGCCATGCCTTCTGTGCTCCCTGCTAGAACTCAACAGAACACGTTAACTACAGCAGGTCACGAGCTATGGGGATCCCAGCCTGCCTGCCTCACAGGAGCCTCCCAAGGATAAACTGGAAAAGAAAACAAAAACCAAAGACAATGTGAAAATACATGATTTGTAAAGCTCTGTCCAATCACAGAGCATCATTTCATCAAAACCGTGCAAATAGTCATTCCCTTAGGGTAGTTTATGGAGCCCATGTAGAAACTAGAGATTGGTCTAAATACTCCCTAAATGATTCCGTTTAAGGATTCTGAGAAACAGGAAAACCTCATTCCCCACCTCCCCCAGTGATGCTGAGGAGACAACTTGCAGGTTTTTCACATCTTTGTGAACCAGAAAGACTCAAGGGAAACAAAACATGTTGTTCAGAATTTATTCGTTTATTTGCACTACATATTTATTTAAATACGTGCCTAATAGGTTCCTAGAACTGTGAGAGGCCCCGCAGATCCGTCATAGCTCCTGCGCTGGCGGGAGAGCTATTAACAACAACGAAGTAGGTGAAGGAAATAAACAGAGGCCGCGGGGGAGAGTAAGGAGGGCCTGCTTTTGAGGGCCAATCTCTGGCGTCCTGACCAGGGAAAGCCTCACTGAGGAGGGGACAGTGACACTTGGTGTGTGAGGGGGTAGGACTTAGCGGGAGGAACAGCATAGCAAAGAACTTGCCGTATCTGAGGGCGTAAGAGGCGTCCAGGGAGTGAGGCAGAGGAGCTCGGACTGTCGGACTGGACAGTACAGGGAACATGGTCCACGGTGAGGAGTTTGGTTTCTATCCTGAGGACACCGGGAAGACACGGATGAGTTTTAAGCTGCAGTGCCACAGAACAGGATATAGGCTTTGAAAATATTACTCCAGCTGACAGGTCACACATGATGAGAAAGGGGCAGACACGCTGGGAGGCCCTGTAGGGGCTGAGGGACCAGTGGTGGAGGAACGACCTAGACATGCAGAAGGACCGGAGCTGAGAAGCCAGAACTCGTGGCCCTGGGCAGAGAAAGTCACTCATCTTTACCGGGGATTTACCTAGACAGGGCAGGGCTGACAGGCCGCGCATGACTGCGGGGCGGAAGTGGGAGGGATGGGCAGCAGGCGAGGAGAGGAGGCAGCAGCGTAGATGGAAGGTGCCTCCAGGCCAGTATCCACTGCACTCTGTTCACGCTCCTGCTCCCAGAGCTTGAGCCCCAGGGAGGCTGAGCAGGAGGCACGAGGCCTCTGCACGTCCTGGGAGGCGGACATCAAATGGAGGGTGGGTGAAAGGCTCTGCGTGTTAAGTACCTTACTCTTTAAGACACCAGAAACGACAATCCTCTCTAAGTCAGCTGTGTTCCCACCACATGAAGTTCTCAAGCAGCTCACTCACCCCGAGGTCCAAACATATTGTCCAAAAAAGCATTGATTTCATCATCAAAGGCCTTTAGATGCTCCTGAAAAGATAAAGAAAAAAATGATTTCAGTGGATTTGGGGGGAATGACTCAAAACAAACCACTGCCAGTGACATGCAGTGGACAGAATCTCCAATGTCCTGGCTTTGAGGGCTTTCAACTGCCAGGACTTAAGGAAAGCAGACCTCCAGACTTCCAGAGCACCCCCTCAAGCCAAGGCAGGAGAACACGGAGCACATGGAGCACGGCCGTGCTCCCAGGAGAGGACCTTTGGCAAGCATTCCGGGTGAGTGGACTGGTCCCTGACTAAATCTGAGCTGAGCAGGGCGGCCCTCAGGAAGTTCGTACAGAACATTCTCTATAATCAATAGCTGGACTGCAGTCAAAGCATCTTATTCTCAAAGAAAGTGTAAGTGCCAAAGAGAATTAAGTTACTGGCATCTGAGAAGATGTGCGCGTCGGCACTTACCACCTGCACCAGCCATCATTCCTGACCTTGATCCTGAGAGAAATTTCAAGGAAACTTCGGTCTCTGGGAACTTGACAAAGCTTGGGAAGGAGGATGAGCAAGAAAGACTAGCAGTTATTAGCACCCACTATTCGCTGACCAGTGTGTTAGGACCTTTGTTGGTTCATGATATCTCCGTGAAAAGTATCTGGGCTAAACCAAGTTTGGATGTTTTTATCTTTGGTCCCCATGACGGACATCTCAGGAGATCTCCAGACTGGAGAAAGGTCAGCTACCCAACTTCTCCATGGGACAGAATATTGTTTGTGTTGCCGCTGGAGTGGGCAGACCCGTCCAGAGCCCTCTCATTCCTGAGCAAAGAATGTTTACCTCGCTGACGTAACCCGCGCCACTGCCCATAACAAACACCGGTGAAATCCTCTTCGTTGCCACATCCACCCACAATGTTTAACCTTTTCCGGTTTGTTTGCCAGGGTTCAAAATCCACTTTCCAACATCTGTAGGTCTAAGAAAACTCTAAAGGTCACAAAGCTCGTGCTATTGCTACTATCTTGCAGACATTCACTCACAGTGGAGACAAAGAGAAGCAAAAGAAAAGAGGGGAACATATGAAGAGAGTAGAGCATGAAAGAGATGAGTATGAACGAATTCTTTCAGTCACTGATTTACTGAGTCACTAACCAGTTACCTGGACTTTACCGTGTGCCCGCACCACGCCAGATGCTGAAACACAAGGGCCAGTGAGGCGTGGCCCCTATCCTCACACAGACAAGTCATCAGTGACTATAAACTGTTTTCTTAAGCGTGATGAGAGAGGTTTACAGGGAGGTGCTGTAAGAACCAAGAGGAAGGAACTACTAGTCATAAAAAAGAAGGAAATCACGCCATTTGTGACAACATGGATGGACCTTGAGGACATTATGCTAAGTGAATAAGTCAGACAGAGGAAAATAGTGTATGACCTTATTAATGTGTGGACTCCAGAAGAAACAAAAAACAAAAACAAAAACAAAATAACCAAACTCATAGATACAGAGAACAGATTGGTGATTGTCAGAGGCGGGAGGTGGGGCGTAGGAGAACTGGGTGAAGGGGGTCAAAGGGTACAAACTCGCGAGTCCCAAGATGGTCCTCCTGGCTTCTGACTTGACGTGCTGGACTGATCACCACGTCCTCCTGCCTCAGCTGCCGTTTTCGGAGAGCACCTCAGACACGAGAACCATGAAGGGCACCTGGTTTCCGGCTGCCATGACGCTGACTGGGACTCAACATAAACCAGGGGCATATCACACTGGAGGACATTTCCCGGTCTGTTCTTGAAGGCGTGAACGCTGATCGCTGTGGGGACCGCCTCATCCCGAACACCTCGATGGCCCAGACCGTCTGCAGCAAAGGCTGTCTTGCCATCGGATCAGAATCACCATCCCTGTGATTAAGGGCCATTCCACAGAAGCCAAGCCAGAAGCAAGGCAGAAATAAACCCGCCACCCAAACTCTGCTGGGCTTTCTCTGGTCTCTAAATGATGGGACCTCCAATGCTGGTTTTTTCTCTTCCTTTCCTTCTCCCCTCCCCTCCTGTCCCTCTTCCTTTACGTTCCTCATTCCCTTTCTCACCTTCCATCCCTTCCCTCCCTCGCTCCCTCCTTCCCTCTGTCCCTCATTTATGTTTTAGGCACTTGATGGCTTTTAGTATTTATCTATCATGGGCATTGTGTTACATAAAAATCCAGTGATTTGAGCTCTTGGGTTGGTCCTATTTTGTTGACTTCATTTTACAGGACATTGTAAAGACACTTACTCAATCAGAATAGGTACCTACTTCCCACTGCCAACTCCCTTCCTCACTGCTTTTTAAAAAGAGCAAAAGCCATTAAGATTATAAAACAGTTAAGTTGGAAGAAGGTATAGTATCCAAATCCTTAAAAGAATTTCATAATAACCACAATGGTGAGCAATAATAATTAGCTCCTGTTTTTCAAACACTCAACACGTGCCAGGCATTTGATGGATATTAGCTATAATTTTCACAAGAGCCATGCAAGTTGGGTATTTTTCCCAGTTTACAGACGTGGAAGCAGACTAAGCTCCAGAGTGGATCTGCCTTGTGAAACTTGAAGGAAGTCCGGTAACGGCTGATGAGGGTTTCACACCGTCAGAGGGAAAGGCGTCGGGGCTGGGGCAGCAGAGGCAGGGCTCTTTGCAGGGCGAGCACTGTTCCTTGTGCGGGGGTCCATCTCCTCACACTGAGCGACCAAGAAACCAGAGGCTGATGGTCCTGGGTGAGCCTGAGGCTGTGGGCGGTTCCACTCAGTTAAGGAGGAGGAAAGGTCTTCTCCAGCACAGCAAGTGCTACCGCAGTTGGTTTGTCTGCCCCTTCCCCACGGCTCCTTCTCATCTCCTCCTGGGTGTCTGGTCAAACGGCAGCTCCTTTCTTGTTCCCCTGATGTGTCTCCCGGGGGCCTAATTACTAATCTCGCCTAATTGCTTTGGGGCGTCCTGGTCCATCTCCATCCCTTCACCTGCTCCATGTATTCTGTCATCACACTTATCATTATGCAGATGCTCACTGGCTAGTTAACTTGCTTACTGTCCGGGTCCTCCATCAAAACAAGACCCAGTAGGCCACATTATCCCAATTCCAAGAACCACGCCTGGCACCTAATGGGAACTTAATGCTTAGTGAATTGCCTGATGAAACTCTGATTGTTCTAAACCTTCAGGGAACTCATTTGATACTAATTTCATATCACTTTGCATTCCTTGCTGTGTTTTCATGTACACAATCTGGTTTCCAATATATTTTGAAAGATCCTTAACCCTCTTTTAACACTTGGTATGTCATCAAGTTCTACTGGACCGAATTTTATTCCTTGAGATTTTTTTTTATTTTCCAGGAGATTCTTTCTTCCAAAAAACAAAGAAAAATTTGTCTATTTTAAAAGTAGAATTAAACTTTTTTTTTTTTTTTTTTTTGCAATTAACGTGAGTCCAGTGGACCCTTTTATAAATCTAGGATACACTGTGGGATCCCAGAGGTCTTATTTTTTCTGTATCTTAAAAGATTGTGCTGTTTAATCATCCTAGGAATTCTCACCAATACTCAGTCATTTCAATTTGTGCTAAAAAGAAAAATATTAAAATGTAAGAAAGATAGAATTGCCTAGAAGGACAATGCAGTAGTCACATAAGCCAGCATGATTGCCTCATCCTTCATTGTCATTCTAACCAAAGTAATGCATCATGCTTTAAGAGGATATAAAAAAAAAAAAGAGATTTTTACAGCTTTTTAAAGATTTCACTGAACACAACTAAAAGGTTTTCATGCTCTAGATTCTAAAGGTCATACAGATCATCTGGGGATCTTGTCAAAGTGCTGGTTTTCACTCAGTTGGCCCACGATGGGCCTGAGAGTCTGCATCTCTCCAAGATCCCAGGTGGTGTCGATGCTACTGGCCCATAGATCACACCTGGAGTAGCAATGGTTTAGACAGTGGGGATGGTCTCTTGAAATTTGTTTCATTTTGGTCTCTTGAAATTTGTTTTGATTATAATCAGGTATTAATTTTTATGTGACTTTATGATAAAAATACCAAGTTCCTGCTTACTTTCTACAAATCTACCAAGGATTTTATTGCATGGTCTACTCTATGAAATTCAAACTCGCTGTACACTAGCTATGTTACCTTGCATTTCACAGCACTTTAGTAATGAACTGTCTCTGCAGATCCATGAGACACCATCTGCATTGCTCAAACAGAAACAAGACCACTGGTTTGGCTGTATTTTTTCCTTATATTTGCTGCATCTGAATACAGCACTCTGAAGGGGGCCTACTACTCAGGGAAGAATGCAGAAAGACTGGTGGCCTCCCTGGGATCAGGACATTGTATTTCTATTAAAGTATCAGAAGACTGCATTCACACATCACATCAGTCAGTCATTGTCAACAGACTTTACCAGGCATTTCTCATGTTAATTGCTGTCAAATTCAAGCCTTGCCCAACCTATACACAACTGATTTTTTTTTTACTTAAATGGAATTTTAAACCTTTATCCCTTTCGAATTTATCTTCTTTATTTCAGCCCCATCTTTGTACTCTGATAACAGTATCCAAATTCCTAAATATATATTTATTTTCCCTTTAGGTTTAGTAATTTTAAAATTTTTGGCACCTTTATTCAAATCATTAACAAAGAGAAGGGGCACAATCAGGGTGTTATGGACTGAATGTTGGTGTCTCCCATATTGATAATTTGGAGGCTTTACCCCAATGTGATGGTATCTTTTGATGGGGCCTCTGGTAAGGGGTTAATATCCGAAATATATAAAGACTCATACAACTCAATAGCAAAAAAAAAGCTTGATTAAAAAATGGGCAAAGGAACTAAATAGACATTTTCCCAAAGAACACATACACATGGCCAACACACATCTGAAAAGATAAACATCACTAATCAGAGAAATGCAAAACCATAATGAGCTATTACCTCAAACCTGTCAGAATGGCTGTTGTCAAAAAGACAAGAGTTAGCAAAACTGTTGGCAAGGATATGAAGAAAGCAAACCCTTGTGCACTGTTGGGAATGTAAATTGGTGCAGCCATGATGGAAAACAGCATGGGTGGTCTCAAAACGTTAAAAATTGCCATGTGATCCCAGAATCCCAACTCTGGATATACCCAAGGAAGTGAAAACAACATCGCAGAGACGCCTGTGCCCCATGTTCACTGCAGCAGCAGCAGCATCAACAAAGGCCAATATATGGAAACAGTCTAAGCATTTGTCAACAGATGAATGGATAAAAGAGAGGTAATACACACACACACACACACACACACACACACACACTCGAATATCAGCCATGAAAAGGAAGGAGATCCTGCTGTTAGAACAACTCAGATGGACCTTGATGGCATTATGCTAAGTGAAATTAGACAGAGACGAATATGCTGAATCTAAAAAAGCCGAGGGGGGAGGGTAATAGCTCAGTGGTAGAGCGTGTGCTTAACGTGCACGAAGCACCTGAGTTCAATCCCCAGCACTTCCTTTCATTAAAATAAAAAATAAAAAAGCCAAACCATAGAAACAGAGTGGTAGTCACCAGGGGCTAGGAAGTGGGGGAAATGGGGAGATACTGGTCAAAGGGTACAAACTTCCAATTATAAGATTAGTAAATTCTGAAAATCTAATACACAGCATTTTGACTATAGTTAACAATACTGTATTGTATACTGGAAAGTTGCTAAGAGAATAGATCTTAAATGTCTTCACCACAAAAAAATGGTAATTATGTGACAAGATGGCGATGTTAGCTTGCTAATGAGATGGTGGTACTCATTTCACAATACATAAGCGTGTCCAATCATACTGTACACCTTAGACGTACACAGTGCTACATGTCATGTATGTCTCAAGCAAGCTGGGAGAAAACACCAGCAGCCCCACTCTCAGCAGTGGATCGCGGTGTCTGCTTAAACCCTGAGTCTCACCTTCTCTGAGCTACCAGGATTCAACCGTCTTCAGAAGATCAGCAGCTGTTTAATGTTCCTCTGCAGGCCTTTCAGAGACGCCTTCAGAGAAGGGCACCCGCGGGTCCTTCAGCTCCTTAGTTACCCACTTCTGCTTCATCCACCGACACACCACAGGGAGGGGTGTCTGGGTCAAGAGTGACCCATTCCCACACTAAGAGAAGGCTTTTTTCTTCAATCAAAACAAATAAACCCACTTAGAGTTCCTTTAATGGGTTTGTAGCAGTCAGTCCACAGAATACTGGTCAGATTACCATCTTGTAAGAAGTGAAAACAGAATTTTTTTCCCCTAGTTAAAATTATACAAAAATCAAAGCCCCAAAGCAAGCCTAGTCCAGTGACAATCTTATTATTTTTAATCATTACCAGCATTGTTACTGTTGTTATCAATATTTTAATACAGGGCAAACAACACAGTACAGAGCTCAGGCGAAGGAACGTTCGTTACAATAGTGGACGGCACTGAGATAGCCCAGACATAAACCCTGCATTTTAACCTCCATTCCCTGACATCCAACTCGCTGTTTCAGGAATAATTTGCACTGTTTGCCATAAAAATCTGGAAAAATTTTAAAAATCAAATAATTAAGTTCTTTAGCCAAATGACCTCTACCCACCTTTCTAAGCCTCCTCTCCTTCCGGGTGCCTGCGTGTACCCTCTGCTCCAGGCATATCTGAGTATCTGAGGTTCACCCAATGCTTACCCGTCTACTCCCCAACCCCCCACCCCCACCCCCACTGTAGGTGTTCTTCCTTCCGGCTGGAGGACCCCCAGCTATCTTTTGGTTTTCACTGACCACTCTCCTTCTCCCAAACTGGTCAAGATCCTAGCACACATTAGTCACTCAGTAAGCGTTGGTGGATAAATGAATGAGTTTGCCAGAATTGTGCCAGGAATGAGCCTTGCAAACTTCAGGGGTCCACTTTTGACCTCTTTTCCTTTGACAACACTCTTCTTTGACAGGTTTAGACAGTTACCAGGATTATTATGTGTGAATATATACAGGGCAAGTAAAGACTGCTGGGGATTAGGGAGAAGGAAGAAAGACACCGGAAGAGCTATGATAAAGCATCACTGGATCGCAAAGTAGAGGGGGGCCGCAGGCGTCCCCAGGTCGTAAAGAGACCCGTCACGCGGTGGAAGCCAGCTAGCAGGACTCAAATATCTTCTTTGTTCTAGACTTTTTAACATAAATATCAATATTTAAAACTTACTAATTTCAATTCAGGCAAGATCTTGGAGATACTGTAGGTTTGGCTCCAGACCACCGCAACAAACACGTATTGTGACAAAGTGAGTCACGTGAGGTTTTTGTTTTCCCAGTACATATAAAAGTTATGTGTATGCTGCACTGTCCTTTATGTCTCTGCCCCCTGAAGTATATGAAGTGTGCAACATCATTATGTCTAAAAAGTGTATGTACCTCAATTATAAAATACTTTATGCTGAAAAATACTAACCATCTTCTGAGCCTTCAGCGAGTCATAGCAGTAACAGCAAAGATCACTGATCACAGATCGCTATAACAAATATAATAACGAAACAGTTTGAAATAGTCTGAGAATTGCCAAAATGTGACAGAGAGATACAAAGTGAGCAAATGCTGTTGGAAAAGTGGCACGGACAGCCTTGCTAGATGCAGGGTTGTTACAAACCTTCAATATATAAAAACGCAGTATCTGGGGAGCATGATAGATCCAGTTTGCCTATAAAGTATTTTAAACATTTTTCTAGTATGCTGCATGCGTGTAAGCATTTAGTCACCTGTGTATCTATATATTGGGAGGTGGTGCCGCTGGCTCACTTCTTGGCTCAGAATTCTCTGCAAACTGGTGGGGCAGCCAGTCCTCTTTACACGAGAGCCCGAGCAACGTATCTTGGGAGGGAACTCTTCCCAGGAGGTGCACTGAGGGAGGAGGCAGATACAGACAAGGCTAGCTTAGTAACAAAGCTTTGGACATGAGAGGAGTAATGCTGGGTACAGACTCTGTTACTTGGGATTCTTCGTGGCTCAGTTCCCTGTGGGGCCCAGGGAGAGAACACAGTGATGGAAAAAGTACAGGATGTACTTAAATTTGCATGCAGTGCTGGGGTTGCAGGAGAGGAGTGCTTTGTGATCTCTCCAGCACAGAACAGAAATGAAGAGACAGGATTCTTTTCAACTTTTCCATAGAATACGGCTTGGAGTTGGATGCCTGCGGGGCTCTCTGAATCAGCAGTTGGTACCCAGCAGAGCCCGGATACCTGACGCGAGCATCAGTGACTTCTGCCAAGCAGCAGCGCTCGGCAGGCACTCAGCACTCCACAGACCCAGTGGGGGATGTTAGGTGGTTGTGGGGCACACGCCTTACCCAGCAGAAGGGGATCTGAGCAAAGGACTATTCTCATGAAATAACTGACCAGAACCACTCCTGAACAACCCTGTGAGAGCTCCTGAAACACCTGTCTGGGTATGGGTGTATGCCGGGGGTGAGGCAGTGAGTGCAGTGGATTTATGAGGAGCTGGGGACAGAACTGCTGAAACATAGATGTGTGGACACAAAGTATTGTGAACGATCAGCGATGTATCTCTCCAGCACAGAACGGTCCCTGGTTAACAAAGATATGAGACAAGTATTTCCGATTAAGTCTCAAAAACAGATTTTAAAAACTTCAAAAATATATTCACAAAGCTTAATTTGTGAATTAATTTGTTGGTTATGCAGAAACTTGCCAAGTTTAAGGAAACTGAAATTTTACTAACCAAATACAAATTCTTAACAATGAACAGTTCCCCCCATCACCACCCTGGTCACTCTGCAGATTATGGCCTTCTCTCCAAGAATATGGAAATAAAATCCAAACACATTATTTCTTTCATAACTATCTAGCCTCATGAAAAGGTATTAAATAACTTGCTTTAATTTCAAGTGAATAAAATGAAATCTGCCGTACAGAACAAAGAGCATCAATTTCACAATTAAAAAATAAAGTTATTCTGTGATTCGATGCTGGATATGTGAGCAGCCCAAAAAGGTGCTAAGGTTGCAATGCAAGATAATTTGTAGTGATTATTACAACTTCTATTTCCACAGGAAGTTGCGAGTGAATACCAGACTCCTTGGAGATTTAACCCAAAGCCAGACAACTGTATTCAGGACACCTTGGAACTCTACCAGCTTCTGAATTTGGGGACATGGGGAAGAATAAAGCTCTTTCACAATTAACAGCAGCGATGAAAGGACATTCTGTTTGTATGTGCCCTGGTTATCAAGTACTGACCGGAGGGGAAGCAGGTTGGCTATTCTGCATGTACAAGTGGTGTCCTTTTAAACGGGAAAACAAAGTAAAGCTCTTAATGGTTTCTTGGAAAAGACATGAGCCACATTTTATTTCTAATTTTTAGGCAATAATCATACCTATCTATTCTACATCTACGTATATATTCCAATCTATTTCTATTTCTAATGTTCTAAAAATATCTACAGTATTTCAGTATATTTATGGTAAAGTCAAATGAGGTGTTCTTTTACTGCTAATAGTAAGAGACAATCTGTGAGTTGTATGGATAGACTGTTTACATTATGTGGATAGACTGTTCTATATTTTCCTTCTTTCAAGCTATAAAACCAATCAGTATGGGGAGTTACTGAGCCATCCAGAGCCTTTCCCTACTGAATGAAATACTTATCACATCCCTTTTCTTTGTTTGAGATATATGATCATAGTGACAGCTGATCCACACTTCGCTGTGTAAAGCCTCTTGTAAGAGGTGAAGGAAAATCACACCCTTTCCTTAACATTTTAATCCAGATAATGTCAAGTCAAATGGAGCATCATTAGCAGGCTCTAAGAGGAAAATAAATCATCAAAAGGCAAAATGCAGCTTGAGCTGTGTGTGGAAAAAAATGGCCTTTTTCATGGCTACCTGACCTTCATGATGGTTAGGGTTTTACAAACTAATTTTAGATATTTCATGTTATTTTGAGCATCTCCTGTGATATCACCTTAACTAACGAATCAACATTCAATCATCAGCCCAACAAGATCTCTCAAAGCACTGGGCTGATGGAGAGAGACAACTCTGTTTGGGGAGGGGGGTGAGGAGAGAAGAGAGTGGTAACACGTGTTATCTATTTGATGGACAACAAAATGCAGAAGAAAGTGATTTATTACAATCACACACCATGCGGGGCTAAGCCAATTGCCTTTGCCAAGATACTGTGTCAAAATAAAGAAAATTACGTAAATATAAGTCTCTGACCCCCATTTTTGTTTAATTAGCATTGCCTCACAACCTCCTCTCCAAGTTCTTCCTGAGCTATTGTTTTGCATCCTGCTAAATGAGCACTTTTATGACATATTACTATCCTTAATCTTACTGATAAATCATTTCTCTTCAATGGAGAACAAAAAGCATTTTGTAATGTTTTCTCAATTTTCTTTAAAGTGCTCAGTAATGGATGCTTTAAGCCCTCCCCCGTAGCCTTCCCCTCCATCTCTGCAGCCAACCAGACAGCTGTCCCATTCTTTGCCTAAGAATTTTGAAACTACTATTGGAAATAAATATAAAACATAGTATATTTTTAGCTTCATATATGGTGCCAGTGTCCAAACTATGTAGGATCAATGTGTGATTTGGAAATGAACTGAGTGGATAGAACTGAAATCAGTGAAACTGAAATCTGCAGCCTTTTAACGCTGGGTAATTTCCGTTTGGTAAGTTGGGTTACTTTAGGCATTTCATTCATTCAACAGTTTTTCAGTTTAACTTCATGCAAGCAAGGTCTTTTGAATGCTTACCTGCAGTGTAAATTTTAATAGAATTGTTTTAAAGTGAATAAATGCCTATCTGAAACAATTATAAATGTATCATAAACATTAAAATGGAGTTAAAGAAGCACAACCATTTTTAGTCATGTGAGTAATGTAAGACATTACCAAATTTTCTTTAAAACGTGTGTGCGTCCATCTACTCCTTTGTCAACTAGAAACCAGTTGAATTCTATGAAATAAACATACCCAAAGTACGCTAATTGTTATCTTCACGATCTTATGGTTTTAAAAATATTTTCTTGGCAAAAGTCTTCACCTAGTTTTACCTTTCAGCACTCAAAGGTTATTTGATTTTCCTTTTTGAATACAGCTTTTTAGAACTGAATCGTAGAGAATGTTAACTACTATAGCTAATGCAGCTATGAAAATTTACAGCGTTTTCCCTCCCAGTTTTTAACAGAAAAGATAAATTCAGTAATGCTAGTGGCGGGTAGCCCTGGGCAGTGGGTACTTTCCTGTTGGCTGGAAGCAGGTGGGGATTGGCTGCGCTGTGATTGGCTGGCTTCAGTCCAGAGGACTGTTCCCATCGGAAGAGAATGGCCGACAAGCTGTAATAATGGCTGTAGGCTCTCCTTCCCTTTCCTTGTCACTTACTGATTGAGTCATAAAGAAAAGCACTATACACTCCTCCATTAGTTACTTACAGCTGTCATGAAACATGTTTTTTAATTTTTTTTCACTTTAAAACAATACGTCAAGGAATTCTTAATTTCAGAATTACCCCCAAAGTCACAGATTTGCTCACTATAGAAGCTATAGATGATAACAGTAATAATCAATGTAAACAGTTAGAATGTATTCACTGGGCATCAGCCATTGTATTTATCGGGCATATTACATACTGTTAGCTCACTTAATTCTTACAACTACTCTATAAAATAGGTATTTTCATCTCCCTTAACAGATCAGGAAAGTGAGGCTCAGAGAAGGAAAGCAACTTGCCTAATTTCATAAAGCTAGAAAATCATGCACCACCCTGCTTGGCAGAAAGCTGCACCTTCCTGCCACTCACTCTCGCGGCAATTACTTTTCGCCAAGCCCGTGTCTGGCGTGTGGGGTCGGACATGAGAGAGGTATACAGCATTCAGTGCGGTCTTGCAAAGAACGGGAGTTTTACATGGGTTCTGGTCTTGGTTCTCACACTAAGCAGCTGCATAACCTTGGGCAAAACATGATCTGAGTAACATCTCCATTGTCTATAAACTGGGGAAAGTGATCCTAACTTCATGGTGAAGCGCAGGTGATTTCATACTTGTAAAAGCATCTATGATGGGGCTGTACACTGAGGAGACGCTCAATAGACAATCATTCATTCACTGTCCTGGATTTTCAAATCCCAGCTCAGCTGTGCACCATCGTGTCCTTGTATGGCCTGCATCATACCTGGATGATCTGCAGGGAGTGGCATCTTACAGGAGAAACGTCCGTTCTTTAACTCCACAGGGATAATTTTTTAAAAAAAAATCTTGAAGATATCTTTTTAAAAATTAAAGGAGGAAATGCAGTAGTGCAATAAAGGAGAGTACCAAAACTCCAGTTTGAGTTTTAACACTGGAAGAGGACCCCAGGGATATCCAAGATAAATGTTCCCAAAGACAGCCCCAGGTAAATTAGCTGTCGGAGGAGAGGAGGGGAGAGGATGCTACGTGCAGTGGATCAGAGCCCTTCACGGCTGCCTTCCTATGAGGAAACACGAGCATCATAGTGTATAGCCTGAGTAAAAGTGCTTTCTTTACTCCTGCATGCTTCTTTCCCTGGACTGCCTCAGTTTCCCCTTCTGCAAAAAGGAAATTATGGCCCCAACTCCCAGGTGTGCCGTGAGGATGAGAGAAAATATAGACAAGGTTCTTAGAACAGGACCTGGAACTATCTTTACTATTGAGAACGCAATACATGTGCTTAGTTGCTATTGTTGTCAGTATTCAGCTGTGCTCTCTCTTCGCACAGGGGAAAATAGACTTATTCCTTTACTTAACGCTGAGAATGACAAGCACGCCCGCCAATTCATCCTTCAGTTCTCTAAAACTGCACGGCTGCCTAGTCTGACCTTGTAAGGTCTTTCAGATGTGCACTCAGTCGGCCAAGAAGTGCTATTCAAATCAGGCCTTTAATGCAGACCCGAAATCCAAACCCATTTTTAACTTGGGAAAAATACAAAGGAATAAAAGCATAAAGAAGGGTAAAATAAATATATCACACATTAAAACTGTATCATTTGTTTCAAATCTTTCAAAATTAAATTCATATTTACTGAATATACCTAAGTAGGTGCTAGGAACTGAGAAATACAATATAATTGATAAGGTTGTCATTCCCTTGGTATATCTCCCTAATCCTCCATCCCTTCTTCCTTCCTCAGATATAAGTATTGCAATAAATTTGATGTCAAGCCTTCCTGTCCATGCGTTTAGACACTTTATATCCGAGTATTCACAAACAAAAATAGCATTGTTTTGTACATTAAGGGTGTATATAAATGATCATACTTGATTTCTGCAGCTCGACCCAGTCATGTTGACACGCGTGGGTCTAGTTCATCCCCCGTAACTGCTGTGTAGTATTCCACCAGGTGTTACTTATCCATTCCCTTCCGAGTGGATATTTTAGGTCGTTTCCAGTTTTTTGCTATTACAAATAATAATGCTTTCTACAAATCTCTTTATGTTCATAAGTGAGAATTTCCAATTTTACTATATTGCTCTAAAAAAGTTATGGCACTTGCTACTGTCAGCGTTTTAAGTTTCTGACAAGCTCACGGGTGTAGCGCGGCTTTAAGTCTGCATTTTCTTATTACTACCGTGGTTATGCACATCTTTCAATGTTTATGGGCTGTGGTTTCCTCTGCAATGAGCTGCCACTTAATAATCCTCATCCATGTTTCTGATGGATTGCTTGTCTTCTGTTCATTGATTTATAGAAGTCATTTGCATATATACACCAATCTATATTGTTATACAGATGGCAAATACCTTCTCCTAGTCTGTTGCTTGTTTTTTTAATCTCTGCCTATGGTGCCTTGTCATTTCAAAATTTAACATTTTGATATGGTCAAGCTTGTCACTTTTTATGGTTTGTTTTTTCAGTCTTGCTGAAAATACCATGGGTAGCAGGAATGCTAACTGGTATAATGAAACAAGTGATGGGGTAGGAGACAAGAGACCCTGCCTGGATGAAGTGGGTCTGAGTCTCCGGTTCCCCATTTACCAGCTGTATGACTGAACAAAACAATCTGAGTCAGTTTCCTCTTACACCAAACCCCCGCCCATTTACCCAAGGAGTATTCTTCGGGGTCTGTTACACGCTGGCACCATTCTAGTGTGGGAATCGCAGTGGTGAACAAGACATCCAAAGTTCTTCCCCTTACAGACCTTATACTGCAGTGGGGGAGATAGGTAATGAATAAGTAAACAAATATAATATTTTAAAAAAAGCAACTAACTCACATACAATTGAGATGCTGTGAAAGTGTTCTGTATTGAAAAGCATTATATAAACATATGGTATTGTGAGCATCACCATGGGGGACACTGTGGAAAGTTCCAAAGTTGCTCACAAACTGAAGGTGTAATTATCCAATTTTTTTGGAAAGTGAACTGTTAGGGAGTCAAGCCATACAAGACAAAATAACTACCAGGTAGGAAAGGGTTTTATGCTGGAGAGCATCATGGACTTTGACCAGAAACCTGGAGACTTCATTCTGTTTAGTTCAAAGCCCTCCTCCAGCCTTGGCTGGATCAGTCCTCTTAGCAACAGCTTCAAGCCTCCCAGGCTGGTCTACTCGCTGCCCTCGACACGCCCAACGAGTCTTCTACTTTCCCCACCTAATCTCAGCCTCTTCTGACATCGTCCTCTCCTAGACGGTGAAAAGTAAGTCCCGCATTGCCCACTTATTCTGGTCTTACAAATATACTTAAATTTCTAATCAAGTTTCACTACTTTCAAACCGACGGGGAAAGGTAGGAAAAACAGCAGGATACATATACACACATATTCTCTTTCCTCATTATTTCCAATACAACATACAAATCCAAAAATCTGCTCTATTTAGGGTTTTAGCAACTGAAGTAATGACGACCCAGTGGGAGAGGCAGAACACGGAAGATACGTTTCCTTGTAACTTTCTAGGGGTTAAGGCATTAGACTGAACAGTTAAGCTTAAGACACAGGCAATTTGATGCAGGCGGCTGGGCAAACAGATGAAGTTTAATCTGATTATGGGGAACTCTTAGGATTTTCTAAACTTGTGATTCAAATCCATTACACAATTACCAAAATATTCAGTTTTATGACTGCATCTACAGTTGAGAACCATTCAGTAAGAAAAACTGTTCTGAAACAAGCACATAGTTCGGCTTTTCATTTTTCACCAACAGACCTCATGCAGCCTAGAGTAAAGGAGCCCAAATCAGAGAATTAAGTCTTTATCACTTTTTCATTCTCTCCAGAAAAAGTCCTGAATGTTAAAACTAAAACCCATTATCTCAGGAATACAAACATTTTCTAAATGTAAATCCATGTAGATCAGTCAAGTTAGTGTTTCAAAAATGTCTACCCCAGGCATAGAGGAAAACGTTAGGTGTGTAAAGATGAGCATGATCAAGTTTCTGCGGGAGGCAGCACCAGTTCTGAGGATCTGTTCTCAGCTAGTTTGTGTATTATGAGGGGCTTTATACACTATCTTATCTGACCCAATATTCCCTACATGTTATTACATGTATTTCGTAGATGAGACAAATGGAGTAGAGAATTGAACCCAGGAGTGTGTGGTGAAAGAGGTTACGTTTTCACAAGTCGACAACACAAAAACAAGTGAGAAGAACTAACACATTAGTTGGGCCCCTTTATCACCTCCTCATCCAGGCTCTCGCAGCCCCAGCTGTGAGAACCGATTAATCTTCCTAAATGATGCTTTCAACATTTGACTCTCCCATTTCAAAAACCTGGCTTACAAAACCTAGAAGAAAACTTCCCAGCTTCAGATTCAGGACTCTCTGAAATCTGACTTGATCATCCTATAATGCTGGTCCCCAGTCTCCACAAATACAAACCTTTATGCAGCACCCAGTCCCTGCGAGGTTCTCTAAAGACACGGCCTGGTCCACGAGCTGCTCATAGTATCGACTTTTCTCAAATGCATGTTGCATGAGTTATTTCTCTCTGGTTCCTCACAAAGTTATTTCCCTAAATGAATGTTCTGCTCAATTCTACTTTTCTCCTATTCCCTACATATCAAAATCCAACTTACTCAAGATCCAATGTGATCCCAACTCCTTCGTGATCATACACCAAACGTTTTTGCTGGAAAGTTGGTCCCTCATTCCTGTGAGCTTCTAGAGCAAGATTCCAAGTTCACGTGCACCCGATTCCCAGAGTGCAGATTCTGAAGCCCCTTCACGTGGATTCAGGTTCATTGCAGCTTCACCCAGCCTGGGAACGTGAGTTTACACACGTCTGTGTCACTCTGTTCACGCTCCCTCTCCCCACGCTAGCTCTCGACAATGGGTTTGATTTTTTCTCCTCTCACTGAACTGCCTCGTCTTCTGAGAACTCTGGTGTCTCAAAGACAGTCCTGATCTCAGTTTTGTCAATCCTGAGGATTTCAGCTCTTCAATCACCAGCCGCTCCTGGCCCTGACCACAAGTGGGGCCTGATAAAGCAGCACAAGTTACTCAAGCTGTAGGGTTTAGATTTTTTTTTTTTTTGGTAATAAATCATCTAGTCACCTTATTAGATTGTCTTATTAATGGATAACATGTTACACAGACACAAAGCACATTTACTGGCCTAAGTGACTTGATGGCTCAGCTACTGACTCGTTTCTAGGCTCGCCCTGGAGGACACAAGATTCTCCCCCTGCACTGCAGATTTCTGGGAGCAGGAACTTTCTATTTAAATTGACCGTGCACAGCACACTGCTACTGATCACATGCTGAATGAACGAACCAATGGGCTTATCCAACCAAAAGTTTACCAAGGCAATGTATTTTCACATCTCCTTGGTGTTGATTTTAAAGAACTTGGTATTCAGCATAGAGCACATTTCTCTTTCCTTCAAAGGAAGAACGAACGCAAACAGTCAATCCCAAAGATGGACTTCAGACTTACAGACACTTGTTTTATCTTGCACTAAGCAAGCACCAATAACATCAGTGTTCTTTTCAGAAACGTCTTACAACAGGGACATTTCACTTACTCTTTAAATTGTAAAAAGAAAAAGATTTATGGTATAGTTAACCTAAGTTACAAAAGGCACACAGCAGCATCTTAGTGACACTGGCAGGACCTTCAAGGGGCTGATGTATAACCACACCATCGTTTAATGAAGAAACAGGCTTACACAACAGTAAAGGTAGTGTGCTTGGCACTGGTGAGTTGGAAACAGACTTCAGGCAGTAAATCCCCAATGACTTGTGACAAATGCCATTTCTTTTTGGGAGTCTGAACAGAGAAAAGACCAAAGGAAAGGAGGTACTGCTTTCCTTGAAAAGACAAAGAACCAAGAACTCTCCAGCCTATGGAGAAAGGGATGTGAAACAGCCTCTCAGGGCAATTCTGACAACTGAGTATTTTTCTGACAGCCCAAAGCACCCTCCCTTTTAGGCATAACTTCACTGCTGATATTAAAACAGTCATGAAATCTGCATTTCCAAAAATCAAAAAACTGCTGGCTCCAAGAGAATGGGTCTTCCCTGTAACAATTTAAGGAATGCCTCTGGAACGGGAGCAGAGAAGGTCAAAGCACAGCCATCCTCATTCTTCCCACATGCCTTCCCCTACACAGACCTCCCAGAGCGGAGAAGAAAGTCAGCTGATCGGGGCTAACCCTTCAGGAAAACTGAAAATGGCCTGATTGATTCTTGCATTACGAACACCTGCTGATTTCTTCTTTAAAGGCTTGAGTTAATTTTTAATCTAACTCTTCAGTACAGTAGTCAATAAACTTTTTGACCCTGTCAAAAAAATAAGGGTCTCCCAAGTTGCCATAATATCTATTAAGCTCAAAGTTTCTATTAACCACATTCTGCTAAGCCTCATAGAAAAACCAATACTCTAGATTATTTAAGTACTGGAAACAAACTCAAATGATGAACTCTCATTATGAAACAAAAATGTGCAAAGCTACCATCAGTCTCTCTGATCAATGTCCTAATACTGCAGGCATTCCACTCAAAACCAGAGACCACATTCCTTGTGCATGTTCCCCTATTTACTATACTGGTAAGTAGATTCAGTTTGATATGCACATATTTTGTTCATGATCATCTCCATTTAAAATAACACATTCTCTTGTGTGCCTTGTTTTCCGTATGTACGAAACAGAGCTTTAGGTTTTATATGTTTAATATGCTTAACTGTGTGTGCATATATAATACATTTATATCTCTATCCATCTATCCTTAGAATTCTGAGAAAGAAAACTACATGGGGAAGTCATTCTGATTTTTCCGTTCTTATCTAAAGTTATGAGAGAAAATGCTATTCTTTCATCATATTTATATGCGAAGAGTATCTTTACACTGGTTCTTGGATAAGGCTACAGGGATTAGCAGAAAAGGTTGTATTTTTAGAATCAGAAGGTTTATGCCTGGCTTTGTTAACTCTAGTATGTGATCTTGGGTAAATCATTTATCTTCTTTGAAACTCAGTTTTCTTACCTATAAAGATGATATAGCCAAACAGGATTTTTTCTCTCTAAAGTCTTTTGAGAGGCTTCAAAAGAGATAATGTGTGTAAAAATGCATTAAAAAACATTTAACTGATAAATATAAAATATTGCTATACTCGTGTATTCAAGTGAGAACTCAAAGCCAAAAAGACAACAAATGTAAGTAAAAATAATTATTCAGTAAATTCATAAATCACAGCTTTGTTTATCTATTAAGATAAATATTCATTTTTAATTTCAGTAAGAACTTAGTATTTTAGATTTAATTACATAAAAACAACATAACCTGGCCTGGTCTACAAATTGTATCATGAAATGCAAATAAAATTCTAGATCGCATGCACATTTTGATTTCAATAAGAACTAATGAAATTACAGGCTTCATTATTTAAGAATGACCTAACCTGGTCCCTTCCACAAATATAATGATTGTGAAGTGTAAATACAGTTGTAGGCATACACACACATTGTCACTTGCTAACAGGTCCCATAGCATATGTGCCTTGGTGAAGCATCCATTAGTGAAACATGTCTAAACTGAATTGTGGTAAATAATTTTAAACGCACTGAGAGCTTGTTCTTTGAAGGAATCATACTGTGGATATGCCTGGGAAGCAAATGTTCATTTCCCCATCCATGCTTTGTGGATCGGAGAGGGGACGGGAAGAGAAAAGAGCAGCGCGCTGGGAACCAGCAGCACCAGCCTGCACTTAATCAGCAGCAGCTGAGCATTTACTGCATGTCAGGTGTTAGCCTCGGTGCAGGAGAGACATTAGTGAGCAATGCAGACAAAAACCTGCCCCCGTGAAGCTTGCATTCAGGTCAGAAGGGCCAAATAAAAATCACATGATTTAATAAATAAGTAAATTATTAGAAAGTTCCAAGTGCTATGTAAATGAATAACTTGTTAGGTCATAGCGTTATTAAAAAAAAAAAAAAAGCAGCATAAGGAGATGAGTATGATTATGGTAGGGCAGTTCCCGTTTTCAAGAGCGGGTAAAGTGGGTCTACCTGAGAAGGCATGGGGGGAGACTGCAGCTCAGGGGTAGAGTGTGTGCTTAGCATGCACAAGGTCCTGGGTTCAATCCCTAGTACCTCCGTTAAAAAATAATTAAAGCTAATTACTCCCCCTCCCCCTCACGCACAAAAAAACAAACAAAGCAAAACAAAACAAACAAACAAGAGTTGTCTGAAGTCACTTAAAAAAAAAATCACTTAAAAAAACGAAGGCATTAGGAAGACAGCCACACAGCTCTCGGAGAAAGACCCAGGCAGGGGAAACAGCCAGTGCAAAGGCCCCTTTTGATTCTGAAGAAACAATCTTGTGAAAAAAGAGAGCAACCCATTTTGCCGATGAGTAACAGTGTCCCAGAGTGACTTGTTCAAGGGAACAGAGCTGCTCTAATAAAGCCGGGACGAGAAACCAGGTTTCTTGGCTCTTGGTCCAGAGCCCTTGTTCCGTTCTGTGCCTCTGTTCACCAGGCACAGAGGAAAGTGCCCTGTTCCTACAAGGCACTGAGTGACATAGGGTGACATCTCTGCCGTGGGGGGTGCAGAATTCTTCTGCTCTATTACTCAGTCAGGTCCACTGACATTTCTCGAATGGTAGATAAAGCTCAGAAATAATTTCATGTTTCTTCCCAGGGTTTATTTTTCTCCTCGCTTTATATGTGCTTCCTTTCTTGGGTGGGTCATTTTAACATCAGGTTATCTATTAAAGTAAGTGTATTTCTTTGGATGCTTGTTAAACATGGAAATAAGCTATAAAATAGAAAGCATTTATGACTGAGCATGAAAAAAAGCTGGTAAAAGAGGAGAGAGCTGATAAAATGGAGAGAATGTGGAGCCGATGACTGAGAGGGGGAGAGGCTGTAGGGAGGCAGGAGGAAGGGGGAGGGGGAGCCAGACCTCTCAAACATACTAGGACCAGAGCCCCAGGCACTAAGCTCCTAAGTGAAAACGATGACGAAATAAGAAGTTTCAGGTAAAAAAAAGTTAAAAACAAAGAGACAACAAAAGAAGAAACCTGCAGAAAAGGCAAGCATAGTGGAAAGGGGGCTGGAAAGGAGAAGAGATTTAAAGGTATTTTCAAGTAAAAATATGAGGATATTACATAATAAACAACAAAAAGAAAAAAGAATCAGATTTCAGACACAGTAGACTTGAGAGCTGGTGGAATTACTAACAGCAAAAGGGAACAGAGAGACGTTGTCTGAAAGGTGAGCAGCTTTCTTTTGGTGATGCCAGGTTTAAGGTGGCACTGAGGTTCTCACCAGTGGAAAGGCTTGAGCAGAGAAGAGGTGCATTTGGAAGATGGGTATCATACGCCTGGGGCTGTTTTGTCTAATACAGTAGCCTCGAACCACACGTGGCTGTGGGGAAACCGGCCAGCAGGAGCTGAATGTGCCATAGCAGGAAACACACATCAGATTGTGAAGACTTCATAGGGGAAAAAAGTTTAGTGTCTCACTAATTTTTTCTACACTGACTAGATGTTGAAGTATTATTTGTGGGGAGTGGGTTAAATAAAATACATAAAAATAACATCACCCATCTCTTTTTACTTTTAAGGTGACTACTAGAAAATTAACAATTACATACGTGGCTGGCATTGTATGTCTCCTGGAGAGTGCTAATATAGAGCAGTAGTAGATAATTTTAGGATCACAGAAGGGAAGAGAATTGAGGGGGATCACAGACAGCATTTAGAGGTGTCTCCACTGCAAACATACGAGAGAAAGAAGAACCCAAGTCATTATAATAGTTAATATTTTCTGAACACTCGAAGCACTAAGCCAGCCACATTGTGTTATCTTATTTGTTCCTCCAAACCTTATGAATTAACATTACCATCTTCTTTTACAGAAGAAAAAACTGAGGCCTAAAGAAGTTAATCTGCCCAAGGTCACAGTGAAATGTTGATGCCAGGATTCAATCCTATGACTGACTCCCAAGTTGTCACATCAACACCAAAACTATGCACACTCTGCAATTATTAAATTGTTAGTTTCAATATAACCACTTAAAATTTAACAATTTATTACAATGGTTCATTGTCCAGTCGATGTCCTAGTTCGATTAAGAAAAAAATACAAATATACACATTTGTAACCTTAGCATTATGCTGAACTACTAATGCTGACATACTCTCACCATGCTGCGCTCAAATAAGAGCATCCAGTGCGACTTCCTGCCTCCAGTCAACATCTACTAAAACCCAAACTGGACGAGTGAAGAGGGTACACAGCTGATTGTCCAAGGGAGGTGACCCGGCACAACCCTGAGCAGCAGGGCCCTGCTTTCTGAATATAACTAGATATACCATGTGATCCACTTAACACATCTTAAACTCTTTTAGACTTATGAAAGCCCCAGAACCTCCCAAACTGTGATTTAAATGTTTTGAAGGGATCAATTACACCTCAACTAAAAAAAAAAAAAAAAAAAAAAAAAAAAAAAAAAAGATATTCTTGGACTTGTTCCCTTACTCGTTCCAGTTCATAATAATTTGGAACAGAAGTTCAGGCCTTGAATGACACAGCCAGTTAGCCCTAACGATGCTTTGTCCACCCAGCTGCCAGGCTGTCAAGGGCATGAAGTGACAGACTCAGGCATCAGAGATGCCACCTATACTCGTCACTGAGCACCACCAAACGGAGTCCCTCCGGTCCAAGAGCATCTCTCCTCTCATCTTCACTTGAGATTCTCATCATTACCATTGTCGATTGGATGAACAATCCTGCAGCTGCACTGCTGTTTCTCATTTGTCCATTAGCATCATATGCTGCTTTATTGGGTTATTTTTTTTTTAATTTACTGAGCACCTTCTATGTGCCAAGCACTGTTGGAGGTACTAGAAATACAGCAGTGGACAAAATGACAAAAATCTCTGCCCTACTGAAACTTATATTCTGGCGGCTAGCACATTCAATAAATTCAATAAACCAGATACTATATTAAATAATAGATGCTGAAGAGGGGAAAAAAAAATTAGGCAGACAAGGGCAATATGAACTGTGGTGGGTGGGGTGGGAAAGACGAAGAGTGGCCAGGGAAGGCTTCACAGGTAATCAGATAGTTTGTGCCTGAAAGCGTAGAGGGGGCAAAAGCTAGGGCTGATAGGTGCCAGCTGGAGTGGGGAAAAGACAGGAGATTTGCATATTTTAACAAGCCCTTAAGTGGAGAGGAAACCCTTTGCGAGGGAGGAGAAAGGCAGAGAGTATGAACCACTGAGGACAAGGAAGTCTTCACATTTTGCCGGGGACTAGCTGGTCCTTTGAGTTTAGCACACTTTCTTTCTTTATAGTCACACACCCAGACTCTGCTTCCAACACTCTCAGGCAGTCCATGGGACACTCACACACCGCGCTCTCTCTCCAGGAACAGAGCTTAACGCCCAGCAGACAGCGCTATGAATTCGGAGTCGCAAACTGGGAGAGAGCGCAGTTGTTGGAAGGGAAGAGGCCCCTCCATCCCGGTCCACAGATGGAAACCCACCCCTCGGCACCACCGTGCAAACGCAGGGAGGCGCGGGCCGGCACCCAGACACACCCCCGGGGCTGCGGGCGCCGTGCTGGAGGAGAGGAAGGCATTCAACCGTTAGAGCCCCAAAGCCAGAATTTCCCGAGGCAGGGTGGGTCCCGCGCGAGGGAAGCGCCGTTCCCCGCGCCGGGAGCGGGGGGCGGCGGGTGGGAGCCGGTGCGGGGAACGCGGCTGCGGGCGGGCATGGCCGCCGCGGGAGGAGCGAGCGGTTGCCGGGCATCCCGGCGCTGCCGGCCCGGTGCATGCAACAGGGGGCTGGACGCGAGCGGGCGCCTCGAGCGGGACGGCGGGCCCGGACCGAGTGCCCGACACCGGGGGCCCGGGGACTCGGCCCGGCCCGCGCGGCCCCCGCCCAAACGTTCAGCGCCCTCTCCCCAGGCCCGCGCGGCCCGGCCCGGCCCGGCCCGCCGTCAGCGACGGGTTCCAGTGGTCGAACCCGCGGATCCCGCGCAGCCTCCCGCTCGGCCCCTGCCGCCCCGCGCGTCGGTCGCCGAGAGAAAGAAAGAAAGAGCGAGCGGCGGAGACGGCGCGCGGCCGGCACTCACCATGATCCGCGGCGACGCCGGCGGGCGGCGATGCGCTGTCCAGGGTAGCCGGCGTCCCTCTGCCCCGCGCGCCCGCCGCGCCCGCTCCTCTTACCCCCACCCACACCCACGCCCGGCGCGCGCACGCCCGCCGCCCGCGCCTCCCCGCCCCCTCGGGCTCGCGCCGCTCCCGCGCGGCGCTCCCAGCCGCAGGGCCGTTTCGGGCGCCCGCCGCTCCACGCCCCCTCCCCTCGCCGGGGCCTCGCCGGCCGCGGCGCGAGCAGGGCGGCTGGGGAGGGGCGGGCAGGCGAGGCCGCGGCCCCGGGTGGCCTCGCGCGCTCCCTCCCGGGCGCCCGGCTTCTCCCGCGCGGCCGCGGCGCCCCCTACCGGGAGGGCGGCGATTTGCAGGCCCAGCCGGCACCGGCCGCGCTCAGCAGCCCCACGTTCGCAGAGCCTCGACGAGGACCCACCCATCACCTGCCTCTGTCCGCCGGCCCGGAGGCTGCGACGACCGCAGGAGCTGGGGGAGGAGAGGAGCTGCAGAGGTCCTTCTCTTAGTTGGCTCCGTGGCTTTCAAGCACACATTAAAGGAAGAATGGCCCTTGCTCATGCTGGTTTGCGGGATGTGGTGTTTTAGAGGTAGGGGTCAGTCCGGACACTCAATTTCAGTGTGTCATTAACCTGGGGTAGTAGAATATGAATTCTCAATGTAGATATTCTCAGACATTATTGTGTATGCATTGCACCTGATGATTTCATCAACTACAGAGAACTGGGACGCATCAAGGTGATCACAGGTGTAGACCACGAATACAAAATTCTAACAAGCATCACAAATGATGCTGATGCAAGCAGGTGGTCCATGGACCACAGTTTGAGAACACAAGTCCATTATCTACTTAGGGAGAGCTTTAGTCTGTTCTTCTAACAACAGTAGGGGGAGATTTGACTGCCAGCCTTTAGGCATTGTGCTGTTTGCTTGCAGGAATTGTACCACTTTGTCATGTAGACCCTGCAAATGCACAACAGGTTAACACGTGAAACTCTTAAATTTTGAATTATCCCTGTATTCCCCCTGCCATTTAGCCTGATAATCGTTATTTTACGTTTATTATCTAAAAACACATATCAACTGACAGGGCCAAAAAGAGATCTAAAAAGTCACCAATATGTTATCTTTTTCTTAAAATATTATTTTATAGCTTTTCTTGTCACTACAATAAAGAAACTAAGGAGAGGGCAACTGCCAGAGCATTTTTCTTCCCCCACCAATTATTTCATTAAACAGAAAAAGGAAGTGGTTCTGCGTCTGTAAACACAGGACTGGGGTAGTACCTTAACATTCTGACCAGATGTAACATG
Organism: Camelus bactrianus; assembly: GCF_048773025.1. Classification (NCBI taxonomy): domain Eukaryota; kingdom Metazoa; phylum Chordata; class Mammalia; order Artiodactyla; family Camelidae; genus Camelus; species Camelus bactrianus. The sequence continues at coordinate 6,814,761 of NC_133558.1, forward strand.
AATTCCCACTTATTTACCAATAAAAGTATTTTAATATGCCATCAACATGCTTTTATAAAAATTATCTTCCTTTTATCATTTGTTCTCTTTTATGGATTACTCACTTATAATTTATTGTGACTTTAAATCAATCTGCTTTTCTTCAGAATATTTGCGTTTTTAGGCCAATAATAATAATAGAAACAGCCCCTGGAAACCACATACTCTGCCTTTGTGTAAAGAAACTCTATCTATGTGTATGGTCAGGCCATTCAAGATGGCTGTTCTCTTGTTCTCTGTACAGCCCCTGCTTCACTCACGTGACTATCCAGTCCTCTTCATTATAGGGCTTAATCAGTAACTTTCTAGTGCTTGCTTCCTGCTCCAGCTGCTGGTTTCTCTGGGAACTGATGAGCCACCCTGACATCACTTCCCCCTATAAATGGTAGCCGCCTCCTCCCCCAGACTGCTGCCCTGTCCTGCCTGCCATCCACCATCCACCATCCACCATCCACCATCCACAGTGGGGGACCGCTCCAGGCCCTGTTGTTTCAGACGTGTGAGCTTCCCTATTCGATAAACTGTTGATGTCTCTGTCGCTGTCTCTGGACCTCTTGCTTCAGTCCAGAGGCTGGGGGCAACTACAAGGCATGCAGACCTGCAGGGTGCAGCCCAACACTGTGAAGTTAGAAATGAAAAGTAGTAAGATGAAGAGGAAACCCAGACAAAGCCACCCTGCGCAAGTCAATTACCTCCAACAAACTGATTGCATCTTTCACTCAGTATCATCAGGGCTATGGATTTACAACAAAGCAACATACGTATATGCCGCTCATTTGGCTGTTAGGGAGTAACAAGTGGACAGGCCTCACCTCGGATCAATCCAGGTAAAAAGAGATTTATGTTCATTCATTTAAAAATCTTTTCTGAGCACTGTGTTCCAGTACAATGTTCTAGAGCAGGGGTTGGTAAACTACAGCCACAGGACAGATCTGGCCAGCTGCCTGGGTTTTTGTAAATGAAGTTTTACTAGAGCACAGTCATGTTCATACGTTTACACGTGGTCTCGGGCGGCTTTCATGCTACAATGGCAGAGTTGAGTAGCTGTGATGGAAACCATAGGGCCTGCAGGTCCTCAAATATCTACTGTTCGGCCCTTAACAACGAAAGAAAAATGTGCCAACCCCTATTGACTCCAGACGTTATGAATAATGCCTTGGACACTGCAAATAGATCCTTGTCTTTTGTGAGACTTCTATTTTAATGGGAAAGAAGAATACAATAAACAGAACAATTTTAGATAGAGAAGTAGTATAAAGAAATAATATTATGAAAGAGAGTGACTTGATGGGAGGAGGCACTGTGGAGAGGCTGGTCAGGAAAGTCTCCCTAAGCAGATGACATCTGCGTTGAGATTTCAGTGGCAGAACAAGCCAGCTATGAAACCATGAGAAAAATCTACAGGAGATTCTTCTAGATGAAGAAAATGCTCTGAGACAGAAAAGTTGGGCCCTACTTTTAAGGACTTATGTCCCTAAGGATCCTGGCCCTGGTAGGACATTCTCAAATGATGTCTACCTGTCAGCGGCAGCCACCCAGTTCAAGCAACCCTCGTGGGGCCGTTACTTTGTACTCTTACGGCCATTTGACTGTATTTCTATAAGCTCTGAAAAGGAAAACTTTAACCCAAGGTTTTAATGTGATTGGTCCTCTTCAAGGAAATAGGTCAGAACTCAGAAGGAGAATGAGTCATGAAGAATGTTTTGAGTGAAATATTATTTGATTCTCTCATTAAACTAGGTAGATAGAAAAGTACATGACAATAATCTTGATACAATCTCTCACCACTCTAGTTCTATTAAAGGTAAACTGTAATGGATTTAGTTTTACAAATACTTCAGTTTACATCAAAGTCTGATTTAAAAATATTCATTCAGGCTGTCTTTATAGTCTGTGTCACACAGTGGACATTCAGTCAATATTTCAGACAGACTCACTTTTTTTTTTTTAACCCCATGCCACCTAAGGCTCTTGTGACATTCTAATGAGAATATCATTAGAGTCAAAGGTCTTTGGAAAGTATATTATTATTACTAGTTAATGTAAATGTAGTCCCTGAACAAATGCTAACTTAATATCTTTATATAAACAATATTGTGAAAAATGTCATGATCACCCTTTCAAAGTCTACACCATGGCAGCACTTTAATACAGAATATTCATTAAGGACCCCATTTGGACAATGGCCACCTCATTCACCATGCAACTTGGACTCACCCTGCTCCCCCAAAACTCACCTCACCTCCAGACACTCTAGCAAGTCCTGCATAGCTTTGGACCTTGCTAAATAAACTGCTGCTGACTATACATAATTTTATCATCCAGACCAAGCTGTGTTCAGTAGCCAGACTACCTCTTGAAACCTTAGCGTGCTGGCTTGTGACAGTAGTCAGAGCATACAAATAAATACCAAGGCCTGATCACCTTTTGAATTCCCTAAACAAACAGTTTAAAACAAACTGATGTCCTTTGGAACTGGCTGGGCAATAGGTCGATAACCTTTACTCCACTTAAGGAAAAAAGAAAAAACAAATAGAAAATAAATGTTTTCGTGAGACTAGTTAAGAGACTTGATTCTTCCAGAAGATAGGTTGCAAAGCAAAATGTTAAATGTAACATAGTAGAGACCACGGGAGAGAAGCAGGTAATCTCAGAGGCCTCTAAAGATCATCTGATAAAGTGTTCTTGAAGAGAAGGTAATAGCAGCTTCGAATTTTGCTTTCTGCTAATGAGGACAGCTGAGGAAATAGACTGTTAGCCTTGGAACAAAGCAGAAACTATCGCCACAGTGGTTTGAGAGGTCCTTCTTAGACATGTGGCCATGTTAGTTAGCATCACTGATGGATGTCCGTCTGCACTCTTTTTGTCTAATGGTTTTATCCGGAACTCACTGATACTGAGTATCTATCCAAAGCCTAACTGACAGAGGAGTTTTTTATGGGAATTTGTCATGTTTGCGGTCTTACCTGAATAGTCTGACTCACCCCTCATTAAGCCAAGTCTTTAGAAAGCTGAGGACATGGACCAAATCCAATTGGCCCCCACTAAATCGTTTGACTCAAATGAACTTTGCACGATGCCATGATTTTATTAAGAAATATTGTAAGAAGCAGCCCTATGAAATATTTTATTGTGTTTATGTCAATGTAGCTAACTTAAAAAAAAAATCATTCACCCTACTAGAAGGGACCTGGGATAGAAATACTTACAACTTATTTTTATCTGGCTTTAGGATGTATGTTTGTACTAGAAAAATTTTCACAGGTTCTACTTACTAGAATAATCATCAAAATGAATTCTAAAGAGTTAATCAAGTAGCAAATACCTTTGGGAAGGCCAAACTTCATTCATTCCTTCATTTATTCATCCATTCAGCAAGTTTTTCTGAGCACTTTTCATGTGTGCACTTGTCACCAGTATGCCTTCTTCGGTAAAGAGTCTCTTTAAATCTTTTCCCCATTTTTTATTGGGTTGTTTGTTTTCTTATTATCAAGTTTTGGGAGTTCTTTGTGTATTCTGGATGTAACTCCTTTATCAGATAGGCATGGTGCAAATATTTTTCTTCTAGCCTATGGCTTGTTTTTTTCTTAACCATGCCTTTCAAAGAGGTCTTAATTTTGATGAAATCCAAGTTTTTCTCTTTTTATGAATTGTGCTTTTGTTGTTGTATATAAGAAACATTGCCTTTCTAAAGTTACAAAGATTTCCCCCTACATTTTCTTGTAGAAATGGTGTAGTGTTATGTTTTGCATTTAGGTCTATTGATTCGTTTTCAGTTAGTTTTTGTATTTGGTATGAGAGATAAGTCAGAAAACAATTTTTTTCTGCACGTGGGTGTCCAATTGTTCTTGCACCATTTGTTGAAAAGACTATCTTTTTTCTTTTGAATTGCCTTTGCACCTTTGTCAAAATCAACTGACCATGTAAGTGCGGCTCAATTTCTGGACTTTCTGTTCTGTTCCATTGATCTATGTGTCTATCTTTTCACCAATACCACACTGTCTTTATTACTGTTTCTTTAGAGTAAGTCTTGAAATCAAGTTTTGGAAAGATTTCCACTCTCCTTTTCGAAATTGTTTTGACTTTTCCAGCTCCTTTGCTTTCCCATATAAATTTTAGAATCACTAAGTGAAATAAGCCAGAAAGAGGAAGAAAAATACCATATGATATCACTCATATGTGGAATCTAAAAAAAAAAAAAAAAAGGAAGACAAATGAACCTAAATATAAGACAGAAACAGACTCACAGTCATAGAATACAAACTTGTGGTTGCCAGGGGGCAGGTGGGTGGGAAAGGACAGACTGGGAGTTCAAGATTTGTAGATACTGACAGGTAGACATAGAATAGATACCCAAGATTATACTGTATAGCACAGGGAACTATATCCAAGATCTTGTAGTAGCTCACGGTGAAAAAGAATATGAAAATGAATATATGTATATTCATTATGACTGAAAAACTGTGCTGTACACCAGAAATTAACACAACATTGTAAACTGACTATAACTCAATAAAAATAATAAATTTTAGAATCAGCTTGTCAACATTCCACAAAAATTCTTGCAGAAAGTTTGGTTGGGATTGTGTTGAATCTACAGATTAATCTGGGGACAAATGACATCTTAATGATATTGAGTTTTCCAATCCATGAACTAGTATTTCTTACCATGCATTTAGAACTTCCTTGACTTCTTTTCATCACTGTTGTGTAGTTTTAGGCATATATTTCATTAGATTTATACCTAAGTATTTAATGGGGTTTGGTGCTCTTGTAAATGGTTTTTACATTTTTATTAAAATTTTTTAAAAAAAATTTCAACTTATGATTGTTCGTTGCTAGTATGTAGAATTATCATTGATTTTTTGTACATTGACATTGTATCTTGTGACCTTGCCAAACTTATTCATTCATTGTAGAAGCTTTTTTGTAGACTCTTTGAGATTCTCTACATACATTATCATGTCATCTGTGAATAGGGGCGGTTGTATTTCTTCCTTTCCCATCAGTATGCCTTTTCCTTCCTTTTCTTGATTCATCATATTGACCAGGACCTCCAATATGATGTTGAATGGGAGTATGAGACCAGACATCTGTTCCTTGTTCCTGAGATTAGGGGTCTAGCTTTCAGTCTTTCACTATTAAGTATGATGATTGTTGCAGGGTTTTTGGTGGTGTCCTTTATCAGGCTGAGTAAATTCCCTCTTTTCCTAGTTTGCTGAGATTTTTCAAAAAAATAAACAAATGTTGAATTTGGCAAAAATGCTTTTGCCATGTTTATTGAGATAACCTTTTTTTTTCCCTTTAGTCTGTTGATGTGGTAAATTTCGTTGACTTATGTTGAATGTTGAATTAACGCTTCATTTCCTGAATAAAACTCACTTGGTCATGACGTGTACTCTCATGCTTACATTATTGCTGGGTTCCATTTGCTGACATTTTGCTGAGACTTTTTTTGCTTCTCTGTTCTTGAGAGTTATTATTCTGTTTTCTTATGATACCTTTGCCTGGTTTTGGTATCAGGATAAAGCTGGTCTCAAAAACTGAGTTGGGAAGTCTTCCCTCCTCTTCCATTTTCTGTAGAAGTTTGTGTCAGACTGATACTATTTCTTCTTTAAAATGCTTTGCAGGACGTACCATTGAACTCTTCTGAGTCAGAAGCTTTCTTTCTCAAAAAAAAATAAAATTTGAATTCAATTTCTTTAATGGACATAAGATCATTCAAGTTATACATTTCATCTGGAATGAGCTTTGGTAATTTGTGTCTTTCAAAGAATTTGTCCATTTTTATTGTCAAATCTGTGGCATAATGTTGCACATCATATTTCCTTATTGTCCTTTAAATGTCTGTGGGATCTGTAGTGATATTTCCTCTTTCATTCCTAATATTGGTAATTTGAGTCCTCTCTCATATCCATGGTCAGTCTGGCTAGTGGCGTATCAATTTTACTGACCTTTTCAAAGAATCAGCTTTTGGTTTCATTGTTTTCACTATTGTTTTTATGTTTTCAGTTTCATTGATTTCTGCTCTTCCTTTGTTATTTCCCTTCTCTTGTTTTGGGTTAGTTTACTTTTCTTGTTCGAATTTTTTAAGGTAGAAACTTAGATGATTGATTTAAGATTTTCTTCTTCTCTGATGTAAGCATATAGTACTATAATTTTTGTCTAAGCATTGCTTAACTACATCCCACATAATTTGATATGTTGTGATTTCACTTTTATTCAATTCAAAATATTTTCTACTTTCTATGATTTCCTTTCTTACCCATATGTTATTTAGTAATTTTTTTTATTTCCAAAGGTTTGGGGGTTTTCCAGATATCTCTTTGTTATGGATTTACAGTTTAATTCTGTTAAAGTTAAAAAAAGCATACTTTGTATGGTTTCAATTCTTTTAAATTTGTGGAAGCATTTCAGAATAGGAATTGGTTCATTTAGCCCAGATTATGGCCTATCTTAGTAAATGTCCCATGTGTAATTAAAGAGAATGTGCATTCTGTCATTGTTGGGTAGTATGCTGGCTTCACCCAAAGTCAGCTAGGTCAAGTTTGGTCTTCTATATACTTAGGTAGCCCTAATCTTTTTTTTTAATTGAAATATAGTTGACTTATAATATTGTATTAGTTTTAGGTATACAGCATAGTGATATTTAGTTATGTTTTAAAAATCATATTTCATTTAGGTTATTACAAGATATTGAATATCATTCCCTGAGCTATATAGTAAATCCTTGTTACTTATCTGTTTTATGTATAGTAGTTTGTATCTGTTAATCCCATACTCCTAATTTGCCCCTCCCTCCCTCTCCTCTTTGGTAACTATAAATTTGTCTTCTATGTCTGTGAATCTGTTTTTATTTTGATATAATATAGATTCATGTGCATTCTTTTTTAGATTCCACATATGAGTGATATCATATAGTACTTGTCTTTCTCTGTCTGACTTACTGCAGGCTGCCCTAATCTTGAATCACAATGTACCTTCAAATAATATACTGCCTCTCATATAGTACAAGAATGTTATGACAGTATATTTCCATTTCCCTGCTTCTATCTTTCGCATTGTTGTTGGCACACATTTTTCTTTTCTATATACTATAATTCTACAATTCATTGCTAGTATTTTTGCTTTAGATAATCAATTACCTTAGAGCAATTAAAAACAAATGTCTTTTCAAATGAGGCAAGAATATACAATGAAGAAAAGACAGTGTCTTCAGCAAGTGCTACTGGGAAAACTGGACAGCTGCATGTGAAAAAATGAATTAGAATGTTCTCTAACATCATGTACAAAAATAAACTCACAATGGATTAAAGATGTAAATGTAAGACTAGAAAACATAAAATTCCTGGAGGAAAACATAGGCAGAACACTCTTTGGCATAAATTGCAGCAGTATTTTTTTAGATCTGCTCCCTAAAGCAAAGGAAATAAAAACAAAAATAAACAAATGGGACATAATTAAACTTAAAAGCTTTTGCACAGCAAAGGGAACCATCAACAAAACAAAAAGACAGCCTACTGAAAAGGAGATAATATTTGAAAATGATATGACCAATAAGGGGTTAATACCCAACATATATAAACAGCTCCTACAACTCAACATTCAAAAAACAAACAACCCAATTGAAAAATGGGCAGAAGAACTCCACAGACATTTTTCCAAAGAGGAAATGCAGATGGCCAACAGGCACATGAAAAGATGCTCAACATTGCTAGTCATCAGGGAAATGCAAATGAAAACCAAAATGAGACATCATCTCACACCTATGAGAATGGCTATCATCAAAAGAACACAAATAACAAATGTTGGTGAGGATATGGAAAAAAAGGGAACTCTCGTACACTGTTGATAGGAATGTAAATTGGTGCAGCCACTGTGGAAAACAGTATGGCGGTTCCTCAAAAAACTAAAATTAGAACTACCATATGACCCAGCGATTCCACTCCTGGGTATATATCTGAATACCAAAACCACTAATTCGAAAAGACACATGCATCCCGATATTGATAGCAGCATTATTTATAATTGCCAAGATATGGAAGTGACCTAAGTGTCCATCAACAGGTGAATGGATAAAGAAGATGTGGTGTGTATATACATATATACACAATGGAGTACTACTCAGCCATAAATAGAATGAGATTCTGCTATTTGCAGCAAAATGGAGGGACTTACAGACATTATGCTAGGTGAAATAAGCCAGACAGAGAAAAACAAATACTGCATGTGTTACTTATACGTGGAATCTAAAAAATACAACAAACTAGAGAATATAACAAAAAAGCTGCAGACTTACACAAACAGAGGACAAACTAGTGGTTACCAGTGGGGAGAGGGAAGCAAGGAAGGGCAATATAGGGGTCAAGAAGTAAGAGGTACAAACTATTATATATAAAATACGCTATAAGGATGTATTGTACAACATGGGGAATATGGCCAATGTTTTATAATAACTGTCAATGGAGTGTAACCTTTAAAAATTGTGAATCACTAAATTGTACACCTGTAACTTACATACTATTGTTATCAACTACACATCAATTTAAAAAAATGTCTTTTACATCTTACCTTCAGTTTAACCCTTTTGGGATCCAACTTTCTGTCTCATATCATATTCCATACTAACTGCCAGTGATCCCTTTTGCTGGTCCCTTAACTATATTCAGTATTTTGCAATCACCTATAATGGAAAAGAATAAATATGTGTGTATAACTGAATCACCATGCTGTCCACCAGAAACTAACTCAACATTGTAAATCAACCATACTTCAATTAAAAAAAAAAAAGCCCCTATCTTTGGATTACTAGTGGCTGAGGTCCCAGTGACCCCCTGCTGCCATTCAACTCATCAGCCTGCTTCTGACCTAAAGCATCCTAGGGCTTTGCTGAGGTCAGGCAACCTGCCAGCTCCACCTTGGCAGGAGAGCCTGGGTTCCCGAGATAACTGGTTCTGTGCTTCTCCAATCACAACCTGATTACAATCCTGGATTGTTCTTGGTGAGCTGTGACAGCTACCACTGCAGGGGCTGTCAGACCCTATGCAGTAATTCCTGAGATTCCTTTTTGGTCTGTTACAGTAATTCAGAAAGGAAGTTCTTCTTTCCAGTACTTAGAAGGACTACTTCATTCGTACATCTTTATCAGAGAAATCTGTTTCTCTGGCTTTATGAGATTAAGCAAAACGGGGATGCTGGGCACCAAGTTTTCCACTTTTCTTTTGTCACCCATCAGCAGCACTAGGTTAGTCTCTGGCTGCCTGACCCTGTGCCCCAAGCCTGGTTGTTCCCCATCGCATGTCCTCATGTACACAGTAGTTACTGTGTTCTCAGAAAAAACAAATATGTTTTAACATAACTCAAAAACAAACCTAAGTAGGGAGGTAAATCTACTGTGAAATCCTTCCCTCCAAATCATATGGGACAATGAATTTAAAAGCTAGAAACAAAAAATTTAAATTATCCACGCTAGCAGTCCTTACAACTAAGGAAGAAAGGTGAGTTAATAGTATAGCCTAGACGCTCTTCCTTGGAAGATACAGTGGTCACTTCAAAAATCAGCGTTATTTTATTTCCAATAATTTTTATTATTTTTACATTTGTGGCATGTGGTAGTTGCTAGGGCTATCCATCAAGTAAATATTTCTGGTTTTCCACCCAGATGGGCAGTGGCATTGTATTTCCAGAACACCACAGTTTAGGTGTGGCCATATGATTTGCTTTCGTTAAGAAAATGCTGGTGGAGGTAATAGATGCCACCTCCAGACCAGCACTGAGAGCCAGGGCACGACTGCCCCGCTATCATTTCCTCTGCCGTGGTGGCTACTCCGTCAACCTGACTCCCCTAAAAGTGACTATAACAGGCGAAGCCCCCAGATAGCTGTGTGGTGGACATGAAGCACGAGCTAGAAAGAAACCTTTGCTGTTTTAGTTACTGAAACTGAGATTGTTACCACAGCATCACCTGGCCTTGCTTGACTGGTGCACAGGGTTTCTTGAAAGCGTCTGGAGATTAAACGAATGGCTTCCAGATAACCTCTTAGATAAGTTCAGAAAAAGTTCTGGCTTGATGAATGTAATAAGATGACCCTCTACAAATTTAAGGGACTATTGATAATTTTGCCACACTTTCTAAAAAGGCTCATTTTCTAACTTACATAATATATAACAATTATATTTCTATGTGAGTATATACATACATATATATGTACATATATCACTCTACAGAAAGTTTTTTATTTTCAAGAACGTTAAAAGTTTTACACTGACAAGGCAACATGGAGGAAATTACCCTTGCATTTAATATTAAAAATTTCACATTGTAAAAACTTTGGTTCTTAAGCCTGCTTATGTCCATATTCTACAAGACTGGCTCTTTGTATATATATAAACTATAAGAAACTGACAATCAAGATTGAATAGGCAAATCTATTATTCAACTAAATTTTCTAAGCTTCACTGTGCCAAATTTATATTTTAGCACCCCCTGCTGGAGACATTGCATGCACCTCTGATAAACATAGGCTACTCCTGCCAATGTGATGTTTTTGACTTGTGCTTTTCAAATATAGGCCCTGGAGAATGTATTATTTATACTCTGTACTGAAAGAAGCTTCTCCTCTAAACGAATGCCCTCTGACAAATGATCCAGCCACCAGGGGGATTTGCCTCCTGCAGATCCCACAAGAAAAAATAATGCAGATGTACATGCAGTCATTAATGTGTGTATAATTCACACATTCACAGTGTAAAAATATACTTAGTGAAAATCAGAAATTTGTAATATTTGCCTTTTGCCTTTTAAATTACAGTGTGTCTTGGTGCGGTCCTCTCTGGGATGATCCTGTTTGGGACTCTTGGTCCTGGTCTCACAGGAAGGGGATTTAAACTAGATCTGTAGATATTAAAGTTTTTTGTTTGCAACCCACAGTAAGAAATATATTTTAAGTGTGGTCTTCTACATAAATGAAATTTTCATAAATAAGACAACATCTTTATAAAATGTACTCTGATATTTCCTATTCTATTGCAATCCTCTGAACAAATAGTTTTCACAATTCATGCAAGCATGGTGACCCAACGCTTGAAAAATCTGAACTCCAGGACCCTTTCAGCTTTCTTTCTGTCTTATTTTTCATTACTGTTCATCAACAAAATGTGATAAGCTTTGTATTGCATTTAGGCTTCTGAAGCATGCATTTGTCTTTCTTATTGCATGAGATGGAATACTGGAAGGTGGCATTCACAGTAGGATGTCAGGAAAGAACTGCTGTGTCTTTTGGAGCAATTTACAGTATAGGGCCCAGTTACTCTATTTCTTCCCCAGTCTACGACATTACTACATGTCTGATTCTTGGAATTTTATGGAGGCAAGTGGAAGTATTATTCCTCCTATCACCACTTAACTCTCACTTAAGCAGGCAGAATGAGCATGGTGGTTAAGAGTGTGGTCTCGCGGCTGACTATCTGGATCTGCATCCTGGTTCTCCTGTTACGATCTGTGTGCCTTAGTCTCCTGTGCCTCAGCTTTCCCAACTATACAATGGGAAAAAGAATAGCTCCTACGCAATAGAACTGAGGTGAAGATTAAATGAGTTAACAGAGTAGACAGGAGCAACAGGAGTGCCGTTAGTGCCGCTTAGCCAGACTTCAGTTAAGTGACAAGGTAAGATTTAAGCCTCACTTTACATTTTCATGATAATGTAGAAAAGTGCTGTATTGATACGTCTTTTTTTAAAAGAATGGCTTTAAAGTAGTAGCTTGAGCTACAATATTAAGTCCAATGAAGGTGTTTTTAGTAATCCCCAAATGCAGTTTTTCCCAGTCCTGATTCAAATAGACCTGCAATAACGTAGTTATTCAGCTAATTAACGTCCTTTGTTCCCTATGGAGTACACCAGGGAAAAAAGATTCTAACAGACATTTAAATTTTGTTCCAGAAAATAATGATCCAGTGAAATAACACATTTCTCTGGAAATGTTAAGAATCAGGGCTTTATTCTTCAAATTGAAAGATTCAGATTCCATTCTGTGTATCACCAAGGAAAACATGACATGATTTAGGGTTCCTTTTCTCTTAGAGCCCACTTTCCACTTTCTTTGTCGTTGCCCAATTTTTTTGGTGGGCAGAAGTGGTTATGGTACTTTAGAATAAAGGTAGGTTGAGCTGCTAAAGGAAAGAAATATGGTATTTGTTACGGACTAAAGGATTGTGTTTCATATGTTGAAATCCTAACTCACAATGTGACAGTAGTAGGAGATGGGCCTTTGGAAAGTAATTAGATCATGAAGGTAGAGCCCCCATCACAGTGGGATTAGTGCCTCTGTAAAGGGGACCCCAGAGAGCTCTCCTTCTTTTTCTGCTACACGAGGACAAAGCAAGAAGATGAACCAGGAGGAGTTTCTTCACCGGACACTGAATCTGTTGGCGCTTTGATTGTGGACTTTCCAGCCTCCAGAAGGGTGGGAAATTAAGGTTTATTGTTTAAGCCACTCAGTATTTTTGTTATAGCAGCCTCGGTGAACTAAGACAACATCCAGTATAAATGTTCAACCTATTAAACTGTGAAAATAATAGCATAGCCATCTTTTGCAGTTCTAAATTGTTTAACTTTAAAAAAAACTAACAAATTAACCTGAACAGCTTCAACATAAACTTTTATACTTATGGTCTAAAACCGAATATTCTGTCATGGGAACGATTAGACCAAGAAAGGAAACGAGTATCAGCCATATGTGCCTTCTCGCTCCTGACAAGCTGTTCCTGTCTGTGTAGATAAAAATCTATTGCTATAATTAGTGGTTTAAGTTGCCATTGGGGAACTGGTGTGTGTTCAGTGTCTAACTATAACTTAACTAAACCACTTTTAAGACTTAAATCATGTGGATTTCCACGAGGTCAGGATGAGAATAGGAAACAGCATACTTGGAATAAAGTTATTTTCCCAAATAAGGTCGAAAAGGAACATTTGAACTCTTTTCCTTTCCCTGGCTTCTCACTCCTGTTAGTCACAAAGCTTGCCCTTCTTAGTGGTGTCCCTTGAACCCAGCCTGTCCTTTCTACCCCTCTGCTCCCCCAGTGCCCTTGCCTGCAACCTCACCAGCCCACATCTGCACCCCCGCAGCCTCCTTGAGGCCACCTTGACGCCTGCAAGTGAAGCAACATTTCCCCTCTACTCTCTTAGGCTGGGCCTAAGAACTAACTGGACAGGAGGCATATGAACAGGAGAAAAGCATGTAAATCTTATTTAGTAATTTTTACATGTACGTGGGAGTCTTCACAAGAACAACGAAGACAAAGAAGCCATTAGGGTCCAAGCTTATACACTAAGTTGGACAAAATGTAGTGAAGAGAGTATTTTGAGAACATGTCTGTATGACTTAATTGTCCAAAACTACACAACGATGTCTCCTGTCTGCACACAATCTTGGAACCAGAATGATTTCACTTTAAAATGTCCCACACAAAGCATTCTCATGGATTTTTAACCTATTCATACAAATAACAAAAATGCAGTATCTTCCAATTAGTGTTCGAGAATAACATAGAAAAGATAGTGATTTACCCGATGAATGTCAGTGCCAATCTTTGTGTAGGAAGCAGATGGGGCTGAAAACGTGTGTATCCCAATCCAGAAAGTCAGTCAGAGATGCTCTCCTTTCATTGGGATCTCTGAATCTTTTTCAGACATCTTTTACAATTATAACAAAGGTTGAAATTAATTATTGAGATAAACCCAACTTAGGTGGTGGAGCTGCTGAATCTCAAAGCGTTAATCATTTTCAAAAGATTTTCTTAAAAGTAATGAAGACTAATTTGTTGGTTACTACGGGTTGACTTGTGTTCCACAAAGAGATAAGGTGAAATCCTCACGTCCAGTGCCTCAACATGATTTTATTTGGAAATAGGATCATTGCAGATATAACTAGTTAAATTAATGACTGGTGTCCTTATGAGAAGAGAAGGCTGAGAAAGGATTTATGCGGCCACATAAACAAAAGCTGGGAGAGGCAAGAAAGGGTCCTCCCCTCGAGTCTTCAGAGCGGCCATGGCCCTGCCAACACCTGATTATGCACTCCTACCCTCCAGAACTGTGGGACAATACATCTCGGTTGTTTTAAGCTACTCAGTTTGTGGTATTTCATTAACGGCAGCCCTAAAACACCAAACAGTGTTGTGAAAACTTTTTCCTACCATTAAAAATAAAACTTAAAAAACTCAAATGTTTAATTTTGTCTCTTTCTCATCTTTGGAAGCTAACAAACATGTATTAAAGATGTGCACTCAATATTTTTTTTAAAAAACAAAGAATGGCAAGCAATTTTTTTTAAAGGAGTATGTGCTGGAAATTGTATTTGAAAAGCTGTTTGTAGAAATAATTGGTGGCCTTGGATGTTGAGCTTCTTAATTCGTTTCTGCCAGGCCTTGCGGCTATGGTAATCCAGGATTCCCTTAATCCAATTTCAGGATTTGAGCTTTTCTGGGTCAGCTAGATCCGGCAAAGCTGACCCAGCCTGCAGGGTTATTTTTGGTTCTCCTTACTTCTGGGGTGCAAACTTTTGATGTCCCAGCCCAATGTGGCCGGTAGTCCTCAGTGCCCTGAGCCCGGAGTCCCCAGGAGCTTGGAAGGCACCGCCCAGAACCCTCCGTCAGGACCTCCCCAAACCCTCTGCTAAAAGAGCCCAAATACCCAGCTGGTGTTTCTGGATTTCCATTCTGTCCTCTCCCTTCTCTTGGAGCAATTAGTCCTCATTATCTTCTTAGTTTTGTGACACTTAGATTTTTTTTTTTAATTTCAGAGTTATAAGTGTTATTCAGCCAGAAGGTTGGCTCTGTTTATCTAGTCTATCATCACCAAAAGCACAAAGACAGTTTAGAGACCACTATCCTAGACCATACCAATGATCTTTTAACATCTCCAATCTTTCTTCCTCCTCAATTTCACCTTCTCTCTGCTGCCAGGTCAATATTTTTAAACAATACTTCCATCAAGCCACTTCTCTGCTCGAAAACAAAAACAAACAAAACAAAACCAAAAAATCCCTCCTCCCAAACCCTCAATGACACACTTGTGGTAGCTCTGTACTATGTCAACTTAGCTAGACTGGAATTTCCCAGAATTTCCTTTTCTGAATGGTTCTGGATCAGTGCTGGCCAAGAGAGACATTTTGGATGCTATCTGGAAGGCAGAAATGAAGCAGCTGCCAATTAAAAAATAATGTTTTCATGGCTCTGGGAGGAGGGTGTATCTCAGTGACAGAGTGTGCACTTAGCATGCACGATGTCCTGGGGTCAATCTCCAGTACCTCCACTAAAAATAATAAATAAATAAATAAACCTAATTATCCTCCCCCCACAAAATAAGTAAATAAATAAAATGCTTTCATGACTAGTGGAAGGGGCCAGGCACACTGCCTCTGATCTGCCAGCACCCCACCCATTGTCATGGGAAGCCCTGGACCACAGTTCCTCCATGTAGGGGGCTGAATGGTGCTGTCCTGTCCCCTCTCCCCACATTCACATCCACCTAGAATCTCAGAATGTAACCTTATTGGGAAATAGGGTCTATGCAAGTGTAATTAGTTGCATTAAGATGAAGACCTACTATGTCAGGGTGGGCCCTGAATCCAGTGACTGGGGTCCTTATAAGAGGCCATGTGAAGACACAGAGATACAGACACCAAACGGAGGGAGGCCATGGGAAAACAGAGGCAGAGATTGGAGTGATGCAGCTGCAAGCCGGGAAAGGCCAAGGATAGCCAGCCACCTGGGAGTCAGGGAGGATTCTGCCCTACAGCCTTCAGAGGGAGTGGGCCCTGCCAGCACCTTGAGTTCAGGTTTGTAGCCTCCTAAACTGTGAGCAAACACATTTCTGTTGTTTTGAGCCGCCCAGGTTGTGGTACTTGGTCAGGGCATCCCTGGGAAATGAGTACACCCGACCTTCTCCTCTAATCGCTCCCACTCTTGGACCGAGAGCGCATGCAGCTCCACTGTGAAGGGAGCCAGCTTCTCCTACGCGTCAAATACAGCATCGAGGCTGGAGAGGTGGACAGGCAAACGTGGGTTCCAGTTAGTCTCTCTGGGTAAGGGTTGCCTTCGTTGGTCCTAGTTTGCTCTCACCCATATCCACATCCAACTTTCCTTCCCAATGCCCACTGTAGCAACTGTGGGCTCAGCAGTAGACACGAGGCAACTGCCTGCATGGGCGGCCCCACCACTCACACAGTTGCCTTTAATTCTCATATTTTACTTATACTACATGGCGCATGGTGGTTCTGCTTCTCTGATCAAACCCTGAGAGGCTGCTTCCCAAATTAAGTAAAAATGAATTGAATGAAACCAATCCTGCTATCAGTTCCTTCCACTCTCCATTAGAACATTTTAGATTATTAAGGTTATTAACTAACGTTTATTGAAGACCTCCTAAGGGCGGCTTACGATGACAAGCAAGATCTTTACAGCATCTGATTAAATTCTCACAACATCCCAACCTAAATATTCAACAATAAGAAAATGGCTAAATAAATTACAGCCCAGCTCTATAAATGATACAGAAATTTAAAAAACGAGACAGTCTTCTAGATATGGGTATGGAAGTATCTCCAAGACATATATACAATTTTTTTTTTAATGGTGGTACTGGGGATTGAACCCAGGACCTTGTGCATGCTAAGTATGTGCTCTACCACTGAGCTGTACCCTCACTCCCTTTCTAAGACATATTAAGAGAAAAAATATCAAGTGACAGAAAAATAGGCTCAGTATAATCCTATTTACGAAAACAATACGAAACAAAATAAAACTAAATATTTCATATGAACTCTTGGTGCTTCAAACTGTAGTCCCAAATTTTCCCTGGCCTCATCTCCTACTATATTCCTGCCTTGACCTCACACTTCAGCTATGTTACACAGTAGCTAAGCAAGAGTAGGCATTTAATGCTTGTTGGATGAATGAATGAATTACAATTTTCAAACATTTCCCCCGTCTTTATTGTTGAATAAAAATACATTCAAAAAATTCTCAAAACAATTCTATGAGAAAGGTACTATTATTATGCCTATTTTACAAATGTAACAGTGGCTTAAACTCTTAGAGAGATGAAGGAATTCAGCCAAGTCAGAATTCATACCCAGAGCCTAACCAAAGAACAGGAGTTCTCAACCACCATATTGTACCTTTACTCTAAATTCATTAGAACTGAAAGGAATTGTGTCTTTTTCATGGACTCTTAAGGACCCTTACTCTCTCGCCACGTACACACACAAGATGCATTTTTGTGACTTCAGCACTCTGCTTAAGCCTTTTCCCTGAATCTTCCCCTTCTTCCAAGAACTTTCCCAGTGTCACCCTCAGTCCTGTGGTACAAAGGAAATAAGACTTTCTTTGAAGTCAGCTTGCCCTGGGTTCGAATGTCAGCTCTATTAACTGCTACCAATTTTTAGATTCCCTAAGCCTCAATCTTATCCATAAAATTCCTGTTATACGTGTACAATCACATTTATATAGTCACTTATATGTGTCTGGCTCCCCCCTGCTAAACTAAAGATCTTCAAGGGTTTAAAAGCTCTGACTCACAGTGAGAATATATTTTGCATTGCAACTCAATTCACACATGGACATCAGAGCCCCCCGACATATACACACCCATAGACATAGATTCTGAAACAAGTCTGATGAACAGTGCTTGCTCTGGCTACTTGTAGTGCACATTTTATTCTATTCCATTCCATTCCTTCAGATACTTGTCACGACTCACTAACTTGGTTCCATGAAGCACAGACATTAGAGAACGCGGAGGCAGTTTGGGTTCTTTTACGTAAGATAGCATATTTTATTTATTTTTCTTTTGCTACTGGCAAGCACAGTGCCTGACACAAAGTGGGTATTTGACAACTGCTTGCCGTAGGACTGGGTTTTCCTTGAGAGCACGAATCCTGTCTTAGTTATCTGGTATCCATCCCACAGTTAGCATAATTCTCCTCACAACATTTAGAGATCAAATGGCTAAAATTCAGGCCCATTGCCCGCTTTAGTGATCAAACATTTGCATCAGTCAGTATCTGACAAGCACCTACTAAGTGGCGACACATAAATGCTGAATTCTTGGCTCTTTCCCTTAATTATCTTAAAAGCAGTGTGGGAATCCTGAGTGGGGGGACACTGAATAATGATGCCTAAGTGAGAAATTTCAAAAAGGAGTAAGACACATGGAGGGCAAAATATCACTTTTATTAGTAATAAAGACTAGGTCAGCTACTATATACAAAATAGATGAAAAACAAGGTCCTACTGTATAGCACAGGGAACTATATTCAATATTTTATAAATAACCTATAATGAAAAAGAATACATATATATATATAACTGAATCACTATGCTGTATACCAGAAACTAATACAACATTGTAAATCAACTATACCTAAAAAAAAACCCCAAAAAAACCAAAAAAACTGGGTCAGAGAACATATAATAATGTGAGAGCCAGTCAGGCCTGTTAATTAAACCCTAAGTTGAAACAGTGCTGAACCTGGGTGCCCTCTATGCTGAAGGCCTTCACAGATGAGGCATAAGGCGGCTCACACCCAAGAGGAATGTGGGAGGAGCTGAGCTCAGCAAACCCAGTTTATTTTTTCCTTAATGCATCAGTTAGATAAGTCACTCCTCCCCTGACAAGGGACAGAGGGAATAAAAGGGCGTGGAGAAACCAGACATATTATTACCAACTGAGCTTCCTTTCTTTTAGGAGGACAAAGCATGAGAGGGCTCAGTGTTCCCTTTTAAGAATCAGATTTGGGGATACACACACACACACACACATACATACATAGATGTATATATGTATTTATGAATATGAACTACTAAGAAGTAATGTAAAACAATCCAAGAAATATCATAAAGTAGGTGCCTAATTATTTGCTAAATGTAGTTTACACTGGTGATTCTCGAGTCTGATTGTTCATCAAAACCTGGAGAACATTAAATAATTACACACCCTCTCTAATGCCCTCCCTGCCCTCCACACACCAGGCATGAAACCCAGGAATCTGATTTTTGGAGCTTCCTGGGTAATTTTGGTATGCAGGTGTGGCTGAGAACCACGGACTTAGAGCAGTCAGGCAAGCGATCAGGAAGCAGGGAGGTCTTATGAAGGAGGAAATTGAACAGACATTGCAGGATAGGTAGGATTGAGGTAGTCAGAAGGGAGACAACAGAGCATTCTGTACACGGAGGAGCGCAGTCAGTAGAAGGACTCCAGGAATAACTGTGGCTCAGAGGTAAACTCAAGACCTGATTCTTGAAAACCCTTACAAATTTTATCCCTGGACAGTGATCTATGCTAATATAGCAAATGACAAGACATACTGCAGCATGGCTTAGTGGAAAAGATCCTGGACTTTTGAGTCAGGAGACTTGGTTCCTGGCTGTGTGACTTTGTCCCAGTCACTGCATCCTGGATATTTAAGGATGCTTTGTAAAGACTGGAGTTCGTAAAGGACTCTGGGGAGGTGGTTGCACAGTCTTCCCATTTCAGGAAATGGCACTGCCATTCACCTAGAAGCTCAGGTGACAAACCTGGGAGTCATTTTTTAATTTCTTTTCCTCAGTTCCCACATCTAACCCATTAGCTAACCCTGATGATTTTCCTTCCAAAACATATCCCAAATCTCTCCACTTCTCATTGGCTCCATAGATTACTACCCTAAGACACCACCTTTTACTTGGATTACCCAGAGTTTTGGATTCAATAGTTCTGGGTTACAGCCTGAGAACTTGCATCTCTTTTCTTTCTCTTTTTTTTTTTTTTTTTAAAGCCAGCATTTTATTTGCTTTTTTCTGTTTGTTTTTGGTGGGGAGAAGGTAACTAGGTTTAATTTATTTTTTAGAGGAGGTACTAGCAATTGAACCCAGGACCTTGGCATACTAAACATGTGCTCTACTACTTGAGCCATACCCTCCTCCCCACCCCAGG
The DNA here is from genome assembly GCF_048773025.1 of Camelus bactrianus. Classification (NCBI taxonomy): domain Eukaryota; kingdom Metazoa; phylum Chordata; class Mammalia; order Artiodactyla; family Camelidae; genus Camelus; species Camelus bactrianus. Next base: position 6,834,773 of record NC_133558.1, read on the forward strand.
CCCGGAGAACTTGCATTTCTAACAAGTTTCCAGGTGATGCGGATTTTGCTGGCCCGGAGATCATTCTTTGAGAAACATTGCTTTAGAGCAGTGCTTAACATGGGTGCACATTAGAATCACCCGGCAGCTTTCAAAAACTACTGTACTTGGGACTGACCTCTAGAGATTCTGATTCATTTGGTCTGGCCATTTGTAATTTTTAAATCTCCCTAGTGTTACCTGAAAACTGGGTTCACTGTTGTTGGGTGTCGAGCCAAAAGCACAACTAAGCCAAAGAGCAGGAGAAGATCTGTTACTTGTAGCAAGTAAGGAGAACACTGGGGATCTTTCCCAACGCAGTGTCTCCATGAACAGCAAAACTGGGGAAGTTTTAAGCTAAGGGTACATGCATATTCATGAAGGGGCTTGGGCGTGGGCGGTCAACAGAGTCCAAGCTTTAGCTGACTGCTGTCAGGAGCGTCAGAAAAGGTCAGTATCATCATCCTTTAGGTTCCAGTTGATCTGGTGGTTGAAGCTTCAGACTAATTTTTACCATTGAAACAGAACTGGGAGTCTTGACAACTGATATATTATCTTTGCTATTGTTACTTCTCCTGCCTGATCGCAGTCTTTTGTTTCTGCATTCTTTTGTTCCCTTAAGATCATTAATTACTGAGACTTGTTAAAAGGCAAGAATTGTAGCCAGGCTTAGATCACAGAATGGCTTACGCCAAAAATGCATTCTCTTCTGTCTAGAAAGCCGTGCCTAGTTTTTTTCTCTGGGGACTCCAAATCTTATCTGCTTATACTAGGAGATTCAAAATGTTCATCTAGGGTTGAGAAACACTACCAAGGCTTAAAGGAGTGGCTAAGTTTGTTTGCTTCCTGTGGCTTTGTAAGCAGATCAACCTGAACCTAAGGGAGCAACGATGTTAACCTTTTCCAACCCTCCCGACTTCAATAAACTAGAGCTTGGACTCTAATGACCTCCCAAGCCCAAGCCCCTTCATGAATATGCATGTACCCTTAGCTTAAAACTTCCTCAATTTTGCTGTTGGGGAGATGCTGCTTCGGGGAAAATCTCCAGTGTGCGCCTTACTTGCTGCAAGTAATAAATCCTTCCTTCTCCTACTCTTTGGCTTGGTTGTGAATTTTGACACCCACCAAGAAGTGAACTCATTTTTCAGGTAACAGTTTCCATATTAGCTGCTCCCATTACCTGGTACACTCTTCCTCTAGGTCCTTCCATGGTTGGATCCTTTTTGTCATTATTCAGGTCTCCGGCTAAATGTCACTTCTTCCGGTAGATTTTTCCTGATCCCCTCAATCTAAAGTAACACCTCTATCTTTACCACATTGTCCTGCTTGTTCTCATTCTAGGAATTGGCAGTTTGTGAGATTTCCCTATTTACGCTTACTGCCTGTATCTTCCAACTATGACATAAATGTGTTGAGCATAAACGTCTTTGGCTTATTCACTGCTGTGTCCCCAGCACTTAGGACAGTGCCTGGCATCTATCAGGTATTCAATATATGTGAACGAAAGAGAAGATACAAAGCTTTAAAATGAATTCTTCCAGTACTGTATTCAACTGTTCAGCTGGATTTTAATAAAATGTGTTTTATTTATGCAATAGAATTGAACCATCTATGAAAAAAATTATCAGTGGATTTTTCGGTAAATGTAATTGCACTAGAGTCACTCTTTTCATAGGAACCCTGTATTAAATCTTCTGCAAAGTCATTATCCCTTAATGTATTTTGATATACAGTATTTGTTCATAATACTCCTGCTTAGGGAATACAGCTCACAGAATGGAGCAGCTGGGTATGACCAGGATCTATTTATTTCATCAAGGGATTGTTGCTCAGATTTGGTTTGCTTACTTTTGGAGACAGAGTGTTAGCAAAAACTGGGTTTGCTTCTTGGTGGGAGTCGAGCCAAAATTAACAACCAAGCCAAAGATAGGGAGAAGGAAGGATTTATTACTTACAGCAAGTAAGTAGAACACTGGGGACCTTTCCCAAAGCAGTGTCTCCATAAACAGCAAAACTGGGGAAGTTTTAAGCTAAGGGTACATGCATATTCATGAAGGGGCTTAGGTGGTCAGCAGAGTCCAAGCGTTAGTTGAGTGACATCAAGAGGGTCAGAAAAGGTCACCATTATCCTCCTTTCGGTTGATCTGGTGGTTGAGCCCCCAAAAGGGGTTTAAATTTTGCAAAACAGCTCAAGAAAGTGCTTCAGGCTAAACAGAATTGGGAGTTTACCACTGATTTATTATCTTTGCTATTGTTATTTCTCCTGCTTGACAAGAGTCTTTTGTTCTCTTAAGATTATTATTACTGAAACCTGTTCAAGGGCAAGTGCTGTGGACAGGCTTAGATCACAAAATGGTTTAGAACAACAACAACAACAACAAAAAGACTTCTGTTATGTCAAGAAACATTTCTTCAAGATCCTCTACCTTATCTGCTTCCAAGATGGCAGGAGAAAGAAATTAGAAGAGCGACAGGAAAACATGAGGATTATACCTGATTCCTTCTAAAAGTCGGCTACACAGTTACCCTCTTTTCTTCTGGGCTTCTTTAACGAATGAATGTAATCTGAATTGAAGAGTCTTAACTTCAGAGTACTTGAGATAATTAAAGCGTCTTGTGTCACAGGGGTTTGTTCAAGCCATTGTGGCCAAGTCTTCAGCTGTGGGTCATGTCACTTGGTCTCAGGGAAGCAGCTGGATTGAATTTACGACTCAGGCAAATTAAGGGCAAAGCAGATGTCCTTAAGTCCCTCGCGGTTCATTTCAGAAATACATTATCTATGAAAACATAGAAGAACATCTGTCACGGGGAAAAAAGGGAGTTTCCATGCCTCTGGCTCCTCTCTTTGGCAGGGACGTTGGTATTTCCTCAAAAGTCCCAAGTATCCAACCTTCGCCCCCAGCAAAGAGGCTAGGTTCACATGTAACCAGTAATTCAGGCAGCTGCCTCCCCTTTCTTCCCTCTTTGTGCTTCGCCAGTCATGGCTTTAAACAAAACGACTTTGTGCGTGGAGTAATGGTTGAACTCACTCTGGCGCTTTGGCACAGCGCAGGAGGGGCAGCCAAGAGCACGGGTTCCGAGAACACAAACCCCTAGTTGGTAGACGGAGGTTGTGGCTTGAGAAAACCAAAGGCAGAGTGGTGAGTGGGAGGGAGAAGCAAAGCAGCTGAGTCGGCGGTGCATTCTGGGAGTTGTAGTCCTTTTGGGGCGGCCTCCTCAGGGCTCCACCGGCTCCGCACTTCAACTCCCAGCCGCTCCCGCGCGCCGGAGGCAGCGAGCTGTGGGAGCGTTAGCTGATGAGCTGCCGCAGGGGGAGGGGGTCTGGGGCGGAGAAGCGCCGCGGCTGCCGCCGGGAGACGTTATCTGCGGTCCGTGGAGACCGAGGGACCCTCGGGCGGGCGACGGCGAGGGCCGTGTGGCCGCCGCGCGTTCCAGTGTTCGCCCTCTCTGCCATCCACAGGCGGGCGGCGTCCGCCATGGAAGCATATCCGGCCGCCGCCGAGGTCTCCGGGCGCCGCGTCCCCGGTTCCCCGGAACGATGAGGGGGTAGGAGCGCCCCGCGTTCCGCCTCCCGCCCGCGCTCCGTGGGCCAGACCGAGAAGGACGGTGGGTCGGCCGGCGGCCGCGGTGCCCGCCCGCGCGCCGTCCCGCCCCGCCCCGCCTCCTGGGGGCGCTGCCGGGGGGCGCCCACCGCCCATGCCGCCCCGGCGCCCCGCCGCGCCCGGCGCCGGCCGCTGAAGCCCCGGACGTGCCCACCGCCCCATTGCCCCGCCGCCCGGAGCCGGCCGCCCTCCGCCACCCAAGATGTGGCACAACGTCGGGCTGACCCTGCTGGTGTTCGTGGCCACGCTGCTGATCGTGCTGCTGCTGATGGTGTGCGGTGAGTGGGGCATCGCCGCGGGGCGGTTACACCGCGCGGTACGCGCTTCGGCTCCACTCGTCTGGCCGTCTTGCTGGTTTTGTGTGTTGAACAAGGGGGAAGAAAAGGGCTTGGGTGGGCAAGCGTTTTAAAATCACTTGTTGTCCGCTTTCTTCTGGGAATGAACTCAGGAAGTGTGCCCCTGACCCGCGGCAGGCCCGCCGGCATCCTGGAGAGGCTAGAACGGGATCCAGGGCTGGGCATCTTGACTCGAGGTTAGACCAGATCTTGCTTCACCCGGCAGCGTCTTGATTGCCGTTCTTACCACAGTCTGCCCAGATTTTAACCTTGGCCTGTATTCGAAGGTGAAATGATTGGTTTCTCCTTTTTCCTTTTCACACGTTCTGACCCGGAGGATAATGAGAGGTTTCATTACCTTCATTTAATCAGGGACAGGGACAGAGCTGGGTTTGAAGCACATGTGAAATTGCTTGTTTATTTCGAGTTCGGGCTTAAACTCAGTATGAAACAGAAATGTTGAGACGAGGCAGAACTTAAAAAACACCGGCTATATTAAACTTCCAGGGTCAGGTAACCTAACTCTTAGTTCTGTAATAATGGTGCTAGTTTGCTGAATTTTTTTCTTTTTCCTTCTTGGAATGAGAGGACTACTTTCTTAAGGTATTAGCGCAATTGTAGATCTTCTTGATTTTTTTTTAATACACAGTAACGGATAACCACAGGTCTCTCAGCAAAGTGGCTGAGCAATTGTGAAAATTTAAGAAGTATTTAGAACCAGATGGTTCAGTTTATTTTTTTTAACAATTAACAATATTGAAGTATAGTTTCAGGTTGATGCAATAATTGGCCAGAATTCAAAATGATATAGGACTTACTCATGATTAATGTACTAAATGCTCAGTATCAGCCATGTTTGGAGAAGATATTTGTGCATATGCATATATATATATACATACGCATGTAGTGTTTATATATGTGTATGTATATTTTAAATTTTCTTGCTTTTACTAACGCACTAGAGTTAAAGCTTCTAACTTACAGCCTTTCTTTTCTGATGATAAAACGATTGGAAAGCCTTTCTCAGTTTCCTGCTTGTGTTGTCAGGATTTGGGGCTAATTGTAGATGTTTAAGATTCTTGAAGTAAGGAAAACCAGATCTTTGTGTTTATTTGGATGTGAGGAAGGAGGCAAACATATGCTTTCGTTTCTAATTTGAAGATGCAGCCCACCTGAGATGGGTCTGTGGCTTGTCAACCATACAACACTGCCAAACTTGCCTTTGGGGCATCAGAATGCCTAATTGCTGCATATATTAGACTTGCTCTCTCAGCTCAGACGCTATTTGACTTAAATGTTACTCACTTTTCTAAAAGTATCCTGCCTTAGGTTTCAGAAAACATTATGAAATGAGAGGAGAGGTGTGATAAGTAAAATAACGCCTTATTTTGATTGGAAGGGTCAAGACTAATAGCTCTGAGAAGTGATCCAAGCACTTTTTTGTCGAGCTAATGATGGGGTAGCTTCATCTTTGACTAGGAGGGGCCCAGGGCTTGGGGGAAGAAGGCTCCCATCAGATTTGAGGGAGAAACCAGGACATTGTATTAGTTTGCTTGATCTGCCGTAACAATATACCACAGACATTAAACAACAGAAATTAATTTTCTTGCAGTCTGGAGGTTAGAAGTTCGAGAACGTGGTGCCAGCAAGGCTGATTTCTTCTAAAACCTCTCTCCTTGGCTTGTAGATGACCGTCTTCACGTGGTTTTTCATCTGTGAGTGTGTCTGTGACCTAATCTTATATATTAGGACACCAGTCATGTTGGATTAGAGCCTCACCCTTAAGAATTTATTTAACCTTAAATAACGCTTTATCGGCCTTGTCTCCAGATACAGTCACGTTGGGGGTTAGAAATCTAAGACACGGGTCTGCCCAAGAAACTCATAGCCTAGTTTATTTTTAGAACTGACCAGCTTGTTCACATAATGAGTTCCTATTTTCAAATTTCAGTTTCCTAAGGAGGTCTTCCTTCTCTTGTCTGTATTGATTGTACTTTCTCATCTTTCATTCATTCTAAAATATTTCCCACTATTCACTGAAGCTGCCCTTGTGAAGGTCAGTAACAAATGGCCTCTATTCCCAAGTCCATGGTCACTTATGAGTTCTAATCATACTTACCCTCATGCTCATTCTGTACAGGTGAGCATTCCGTCCATGAAGCATTTCTCTTAGTTTTTGTGCACTAGACTTTCATGGTGTTTCTTCCTACTGTAGTGGCTAATTACCTTTTCCCGGTTTCTCTTCTCCTAGAATTTAACTTTTTTTAAATCACAAGCTATGCTAGGAAATAAATTTTACGTTATTCACAGTAGGTTCATAAGTATAAATTACATATATCAGTCAGTTTATATATGCATGTCTCTCTACCTGTTACCAGTCATCTTGGAAATAAACGTTTTACAGACAAGTACTTCTTGAGGTGCATGCTGCTTTCTATTATATTTCTATAATAAATTATGTTATAATATAAATATATATTTCTATTTTCCCCTTGCTTCTGTGCTTTCCCTATGGTATCTTATCCAGTCCTAAAGATTTAAATAATAACTATTGACTAAAATTGAAATCTCCAGATCTCACGCCTCTCCTGACCCCAGCTCATGCATCAGACATTTTTTTCTCCGTATCCCTACTTGGAGATCTAATAACCATCTCAAACTAAACACCTTTAATACAGAACTCTTGATTTCTACCACCTGTCTCTCCCTCCCACCTCAGCTGTTATCAGCAGGCAAGGATGTGGGTGTCATCCTTGGTTTTGCCCTTTCCTTTGCCTCTTTTAAGTGTCAACTCCATCTAGAAGTCTCTTCAGTTTTGTCTCACTTTTTTTCTTTCAGTTTAATCGAGATGTAATTGACATACAGCACTGTATAAATAAATTTAAGGTGTATAGCATACACACTTAACATATGTCATGAAATGATTATCATAGTAAATTTAGTGAACATCCATGATCTCATATAGACAAAATTAAAGAAATAGAAAAAACATTTTTTCTTGTGATGAGAACTCTCAGGATTTACTCTCTTAACGTCTTTCATGTATAAGATACAGTAGTGTTAATTGTATTTATCATGTTATATGTCATATCTCTACTTTCTTACAACTGAAAGGTTGTGCTTTTTGACCACCTTCATCCAACCCCCCTACCTCACCCCATAACCAAAAATCTGATCTCCTTTTCTATGAGTTTATTTTTGAACTATAATTGATCTGCAACACCGTTCGTTCCTATTACAGGATATAGTGATTTGATATTTCTATACATTTCAAAAAGATCACCACGATAAGTCACATCGGTGACTGATAGTTACATCGGTCACCCTACAAAGATAGTACATAATTATTGACTTTATTCCTCACACTAAATTTCATACCTGTGACTCACTCATTTCGCAACTGGAAGTATTTGTACCTCTTAATCTCCCTCACCTATTTCTTTCCTCCCTCCACCCCCTCCCCATGGCAACCACCTGTTTGTTCTCTGTATCTCTGACTCTGTTTCTGTTTAGTTATGTTTGTTTTGTTTTTTAGATTCCACATGCAAGTGAAATCATACAGCATTTTTCTTTCTCTGTCTGACTTAATTGCATTTAGCATTTTACCCTCAGATCCATCCAAGTTGTTGCAGATGGCAAGCTTTCATTCTCTTATAAGTATAAAAGTAATATTCCATTGTGTGTATATACCTCCATTTATATATCCATTCATTTCCATTTGCATGGAATACCTTTTCCATCTCCTCACCTTCAGTCTATGCTTGTCAATCTTGCCCGCAGTGAGTTGAATCTGTGGAGGTGGAACCCATGGATATGAACCCATGGATACAGAGGGCTGACTGTATTTTACATGTTTGTTTCCCCCAGTTAGAGTGTAAGCTTAGTGCAGGCAGGGACCTTCTTTGGCTTGTTCACTGCTCTATTCCTGGATCCTAGAGACTAGTGCCTGGCATGTAGAAGGCCCTCGTATTTGAAGAAGGAACAAAGATTCTTCAATATAGATTATTAAATTCCCATTACAAATACCGTCTAAAGTGTGGTACAAACCAGGGTCGTCTCAGGATGGATAACCCTTGTATTACTCAATGACATATGCTTAGCGAACTCTAATGTTCAGCTGCTGTAGTGGAGATACGAGTGTCCAAAAGTTAATAAAGCTTAATCCCTGCTTTTGAGGGCCATGTGCTGCAGTGTGGAAGACAGTCACACAAGGTACCTAGTAAAACCTAGGCCTCTGAGCTCCAGTTTCACTTATAAGGCTCTGCTCCTTTCTCTGGTTGTTTCCTAGAGCTCAGAATCCTTCCCCAGAACAACTGCTTGTTTTCAGTGTGTGCACAACACCCAAGGTATTTACCTTCCTCATTCATTCCCAGTCACTTGGCCATAGGTCATACACCCATTCATTCTCCAAGTATTTGAGCATCTCTTGTAAACGTCATTCTGAGACACAAAGATAACCAAAGCCTGGTTCTATCACTAAATCACAAATTCTGGAAGTTGATACAACTTGGTTACTACTTTCAACAAGTGGCAAGAGTCTTAAGAAATGGTCCAGTAATGTAGGTACACTGTACTTTTATGTCAACTTGGGTGATACCCTGATATCACCTTCCTTTCAAGCAGAAACAAGCCTTTTCTTTTCCAAGAGCAGTCAGCAGTCACTGAGTTCATCTCCACGGGATAATAAAAATATATTTTTTATTTGGTCTTTGGGCCTCTGGTGCACAGCTCCCCAAACCCTTGGCATTTCCTGAGTCATAGGTGCATCTTTTGTTGTTGTAGCAAGCCTCTTCGGACCAAGCCCGAGTCTGTGCTAATGAAGCACTCAGGGTGGGGCCCCTAAATAGTTTCAGGATAGGGGATGGTCATCAAAAGGACCAAACATATGATTAGAGGGTGGGAAGTTTCAGCTCCACCCCTTGACCTCCTGGGAGGGAGGGGGCCTGGAGACTGGGTTATAAAAACTCTTCTACAGTGAGTATCGTGGCATCTCAAACTTAGCATATCTAAAACCACATTCTTGAGCATACTTTTCCTGCAGCCTTCTCTATCTCAGTCAATTGCTGGGAGGCCCCGCTGACCTCTCTGCCGGCCTCCCACACAGATGCCCCTTTTTCCTTACTCTGGTATCTTTTTCCTATAGTTCACTATCATTGGACAAATATGTCACAGTAAGGGTGGTATTTGGGACATAGTAAGGGCTCGACAAGTATTTGAATGAGGAGATAGACGATGACTTTTCAGCCCTTGAGGAGCTGGTTAGGATGAGGTTATAGATGGGGCAGAATGCACCAGATTGAGGCACTTCATATGCATCCTTTGCAGAGTTTATGCTTTCTTCTGGGCAATGGGGAGCTACCTAAGAGTTTTTGGCAGTTACTTAGAGTCTCATAGACCTCTCTAGCTGAAGTGTATGGAGACTGGGAGGCTAGAAGCAATGAAACCAGTTAGGAGGTTAATGTTAAGGGGTGATGAAAGTCTGAACTGAGGCAGCAAGTAGGGGCTGGGAGTGGTGGCGGCCTTCTGCTTGGAGGGTGACCCGGCAACAGGGACACCACTGTTGTCTGCTCCACCTGCCTCTGTCTAAGGGGCATTTGAGATCTGAAGCCTTTACGTGCTAGGAGGTGATCGGTGTGGGCCCACATGAGGCAAGGGCAGTAGTTATTTGTCTGGTGTGCAGGCCCTCCCTTCTCCAGAGGTTGGCTTGGTTGTGCCCCGAGTTCCCCCTGATTCAGCAGGCTGTGGGCCGACTGAAGTGTGCCAGGACCCAGTCCAGGTTCCCGCTGGCCTAACAAGGTCTGGGTGCAAGTGAAAGTGAACTTGGACCCCGGCTGATCCAGCTTTAAAGATACCAGCACGGCCACTTATTAGCTAAGCGACTTGAGCGGGGTGCTCAGCCTCTCTCATTTTAGCCAGGACGTGACTTCGTAAGTCTTAGAATCTGGGGATACTGAGGAGCGACTGTGTTTCTGCTTATCTGTCCCACATTAAGGCTCAGGTGACTAAATATGAATTAACTAGTGTTTGAAAGATGGAATTTCAAAGATTAAATCTGGTTTTAGACGTTTAAACTATCCATGGTTTAATATGGTTTTACTTAGGATAATGATAAAATAAGGTAAAACGTACAGGTCACAGAAAGTGCATGGTTTTTCCGCTGTGTGTCTTAGTTTTTGCATGGTGTGAGCCTCCGTTACGGTGTTGCAGGGAAGGGGCGAGAGCAGACCTTCCCTGATCTTCTGGATCATTTAGTCGTTAACCACTGAGTATAATGGTAGCTGAAGGCTTTTTGTAGACATTCGTTATCAGGTTGAAGAAAAGTTCCCTTCTATGCCTACTTTGCTGAGATTTTTTTTAAAAATCAGAAATGGATGTTGGACTTTTTTTTTTTTTTCCCGTAATGCCTTTTCTGTATCTGTTGAGATGATCAGGTGGTTTTTAAGTCTGTTACTGTGATGAGTTACATTGAGTTCTGAGGGTTAAGGCAGCGCTACAATTCCTCATAGATTCCTCCCTTGTTTGTGATGCGTTATCTTTTTATAGGTCGCAGGGTTTACCTGCTAAATACTTAAGGTCTTGTATTTACATTCATGAGGAATAGTTTTAGTTTTGTTAAGTGCCTTTGTCTAGTTTTGTCGTGTAGATCTCATCAAATGATTTGGAGAAAGTTCCTTTCTTTTATTTTTTGGAAGAGTTTTCATGAACTAGTATATTAGTTTTCTATCGCTGCTTTAACAAATTACCATGCACTTAGCAACTTAAAACAACATGCAATTATCAGCTCACAGTTTCTGTGGGCCAGGGTCTTGGTACTGCTTAGCTGGGGTCCTCTGCTCGGCATCTCACAAGGCTGCAGGTGGGGTGTTGGCCTGGCTATGTGTTGGCAGAATTCAGTTCCTTATGACTGTAGAGTCATGACAGCTTGCTTCTTCAAGCCAGCAGGAGAATCTCTCTGACACCAGGGAAGGTTCTGGTCTGTTTAAAAACCTTTCCCTTAATTGCGTTAGGCCTGACTAGGATAATTTCTCTTTTGAGTAACTAAAAGTCAACCAGTTGAGACTTTAATTACATCTGCAGAATCCCTTTACCCTTATCATGTAACATAACCAAGTAAGGAGAGTAACTACCCTATCACCTTTGCTGTATGGTCTGTTGGTTGGAGTCAATGTCACAAGTTCTGCCCCCACTCAAGGGGAGAGGTCACACAAGGGTGGCTTGACTGACTCCTTGAGGTTACTTACTAGGGTGTGTCTGCCACAGTTGGTATGCTTTCTTAAATGTTTGGTGGAATTAATTTGGGCCGGGACTTTTCTTTCGGGGAAAGTTTTTAACCGCAAATTTAGTATCTTTCATTTGGGCTAGTATTGGGCTATTCCGGTTATTTCTTCTTGAGTGAGCTTTTGTAATAGTTTTGTGTCTTTCAAGCACTGTGTTTATTTAATCTGAATTGTATAATTCACAAGAATAAAGTTAAAAATATTCTCTCACCATTTACTATCTGTAGAATCTGTGGCGATGTCTTTTTTTTTGGTATATATATTTTTATTGAAGTATAGTCAGTTTACAATGTTGTGTCAATTTCTGGTGTACAGCACAATGCTTCCGTCATACATGAACATACATATATTCGTTTTCATATTCTTTTTCACCATAAGTTACAGAATATTGAATGTAGCTCCCTGTGCTATATACAGTATGAACTTGTTGTTTATTTTATGTATATATTAGTATCTGCAAATCTCAAACTCCCAGGTTTCTCTTTCATTCTTGATACTGTTTGTGTCCTTTCTCTTGTTTATGATCAGTCTGGCTAGAGGTTTATAAATTTTATTGATCTTTTCAAAGAATCTAGTTTCTGGTTTTATTGATATTTTTCTCTATTTGTCTTTATTTTATTTCACTGATTTATGTTTATATCTTTATTTTCTACTTATTTTGATTTTTATTTGCACTTCTAGTTTATGAAGAAAGCTTAGACTATTGATTTTAGACCTTTCTTATATTTTAAAAAATAGGTATTTAACGATATAAATTTCTTTCCAGGTATTGCTTTTGAATTTTTTTTAAACTTTATTTGGTTCAAAAATTTTTCAGTTTAAAATATTTTTTAGTTTCACTTGTGATTTCTCCTTTTGAACCATGAATTATTTAGAACATTATTATTATTGCCTCAAGTTACTTTATCAATTTGTAGTTTGATTTTCTTATGTTAAGGAAATATATTTTGTATAATAAAATTTAAGAAGGTTTATACTTAATGAGACTAATTAATGGTCTGTTTTGGTGAATGTTCCACATATACTTGAAAAGAATGTTTATTCTACTGTTACTGAGTGGAATGTTCTGGACGTGTCAGGTCAGCTTGGTTGATAACATTGTTCAGTGTCTTTGCGAAAGGGTACCCAGCAGTTCTGTTTATCAGCTACTCTGTTATCTAGTAGGAATCTTAAGAGCCCTGAAATGGATCAATTGGTGAAATTTATTAAACCTTTAAATTTATGGTACTTTTTTGGTGTGTGTTGGAGGTGAGGGTTGGAGGATGGAGGCTGAATGGTTTCCTTGGAGTGTCTACTCTCGCCAGGTACTGTTCTAAGACATAGAGGACATAGTAGAAAACATAGATAAACCATACATTTTACTTCCTTAAGAACTTGTGTCTTAGGGGACGGCTTTATACAGTGAAGGATGGATGTGAGCATGAAGTGCTAAAGCAGCCATCCAAGAAAGTGCTGCACTGAAGAGATGCTGTAGTAGAAAGACGTAAAAATTACACGTTCATGATGCTTAAAGATCTCAGTGACAGTGGTGGCAACCTCTTGTCTGTGGAGTTTGCCCTGGAGAGGAAGAGACTGGAGTCTAAGAGATAGTAACAGTGGCTAACATTTGATGAGTGTTTATGAGCCAGGCTTTTTTTTTTTTAGCAATGTACACGTATTTTTATTACCACGTTGAATCTTGGAGGGTGGGGACTTATCTCCATTCATGGAAGAGGAAACTGAGGCAGATAAAAGTTAACCTGTCCAAGTATCAAGCAGGTTGCTGCGTCAGAATTTATGGCCGAGCAATGTGGCTCGAGCATGCCTCTGAGATATAAGAACTTGTTGTGGTCCAGTTGACAGATCGGAAAGGTTTGTCGTAGGATGGAGAATGGCACCGGGAGTGTGAGGAAGGGAACAGATGGGAGCGGGCTTGTTGAGGTTGAGTCTGTAGCACTGGAGTAAAGTGGGGGAGGGCCAGCATGCTGAAGCACGCTCCTTCCCACCTGGGGGACGGGAGAGGATACAGTACTCATTGCAGAAATATGGAAGTCATAAGAGGGAGCTGTTGGGCATATATACTTTTTAAAGGTGTTTTCAAGCCAACAAGGTAGAGATTCCTTCCTGGGGATTAAGAAAGGTAGAAAGTATAGATGAAAAATGTGGCCATCGTCTGTAATAGATGGATCTGTTGGAATATTGTGATCACCAAAAGGAAAAGAAAATGGAGAAGAGGAGAGGTTTTGAAAAAGGAACTTTAAAAATGTCAGTGTTTATTGGAGGCAGAGTTTTGGATGTGGAGGTATTACAGTTCAACAGTGGGTTAATTCAGCGATGGCTTCTCCCGGGGCCTGTCTGCTGGCGTTGCCCTGTGTGTCTTTACAAAAGGGATGTGCGGTAGAAGGCGCTTTGAGGTTTTGTTTCACTTTGCCTACATCTTGGCCGTGGACATATAATCTTAGAAGTTGGCCTTAGCTGCCTTCAGTATAAAAGGAAAATAAGGTTATAAGATTCAAAATGGAAAAGAGCTTCATACAAATTGAGGTTGGTTTTGAGCCAGTCTGTTAACCATGGCTTAGATGGCACCGTGAAGGTAGGATTATGTTAGCATATTGGAGTGACTGCACAAAGAAGAACTTTTGGTTATACTGCACCTGGCTTTTGAACTAAAAGGATCTTAGATAGTGAAATGAAGTTCTCATTCCCTAGACAGTGTTTTGTGTTTTAGCCATACTTTCACTGTGAAAATATGGGAAATTTGATAACATTTTAAAATACATTGCTGTTTTGCCGAGCTAGCCGTCTTCAATGGTTATGAGTCACTTGGAGCCTTTGTTTTCTTATCTAGAAAATGAGATAATGACTCCTAGTCCCTGATTCAGAGGGCTAATGGGAGGGTTAAATGAGATATTGAATGTAAAAGCACTTTGTGAACTGAGGACTCTAGGATTACAGCTGGCCCCCGGGTGTGTGGCGTGTTGATGGTGACTGGTCGTCATTCAGGTTCACCTGCCTCTGCTGCCCTTCTGCCAGCACCTTTAGCTTGCGTAGACAAACAATATACAGTGTGTTTCATGAAATCCATCCTTTGAACTAATGCTTAGTTACCGGCATACGCAAATTGAATGTCCTTTGCTTATCCCAGGATACACAGGGCAGCCAGATTTTCCGACACGCAGTGCTTACTTGTGTGAAGCCGGAGCAAGGCACAGACTTGCCTTTTAAACTATGAAAAACCACAGCACTTGTCTTAACAATCAGTGTAAATTTCTGACTCTAAGTACACACAATTGTGGACAGTCCTTCTCCCCACTTCCAGCCTCCTGTCTGCTCTCCCTCCTTCCCATTTTTCTCTTTCAAGCCCAGGACAAGGCACAAGACACACACTCCCTAGAGTAAGAGTAGGTAAGGCGTTTCTGGTGTCTGCGTATCGGGTTTGGGGGGAGGACGTGTGTGAGCCGTATGCGATACTTCCCGAAGAGGTCCTGTGGGCGTGCAGGGAGGGGGGTAGGTCCCTTTCAGTCAGAGATAGCCCAAGTTTTAGTGGTTATCCTTGCTCCACTCCTGCTCTACCCCAAAGACACAAACCAATCAAAGGTTTTGGTCAGACTTTGTCTAATAAAAGAATTGCCTGCCCAGCTCACGGGTGGTTTTTGTGGGAGTGACTCCTGTAGTGAAGACCTTCCTCCAGGAGCCTACTGCCTAAGAAATGCAGAGGCGACATCTTTGTAGGAGCTCTTTCTCCTGCCCTGTGCACAACCCTCCACCTCAAAAATCAGCCCTGAACTCTCACGGGTGGCCCCACAGCCATGTTCACTGCACCTGCTGCCCCAGGTGATGCACACTGGCCTTGGGCTGACGCTTGACCCAGGTTGGGACAGAGATTCTAGGCTGTTTTTTGAAGATAACCATGAAATCATAGAAAGCTGGGGAGGAGCAACTACGTGCAAGAGAAGCCTAGAAGGCCATGAGACAAGGGTGCAGAGAGAAGCAGGTAATGCCGAGAGAGTGACCTCAGGTCACCAGGGCCGCCTCCTAGTCCTCGCCCCTCGTGTCATGTGCTCTGTGAGCCTCTCCTGTAAGCGGGTAACAAACTCCCCCTTTCTGCTTAAGCTTAGTCTTAGGGTTTCAGTTACTCAAATTAGAAGTTGCTTTGTTAAAATAGCAGGGGATGAACTATGTATATGACTTTCGATTTTGTACCGTATTTATCATAAGATCAGTAGAAGTAAAACTCTATAGATGAATAGGTGGGGCCCTGTGAGTCACCTGCAGGAATGTGACATATACGGGAAGTACATGACAAGACAGTTTATACTGAATAACAGTTTGGCCATTAAACATGTGCAAAACACGTCCTCATGTTACCTGTCCCAAAATTAGAAAGAAAAAAAAAAGTTAGCTAACTTTGTTTCCACATCTGTGAACGCAGCCGGTGAGTGTTAGCAGCTGTATCTGGCATTGTCATCTCTCTCTTCGTTTCTTCTTTGCTAAGTCATGCTTTCCCTGCTTTGTACCCACTGGGGTTTTTAATAATGTCTCTTTTCCCAAAATGTCCTGTGTAGTTGTTTTTCCCTTCAAACTGCTTGGTGTTTTTAGTGTCGTCCCATATTCAGACTGTTAACACTCGTTGATAAACCTCAGCTGTAGAAGGAGCAGGAGCTCTCACCAGTTCCAAGTACCGGTGATGCGGAGACGCCCCTGCCCCGCGCCCTACTCCCGTCTCCCCGGAATTACAGCTGCGTAAGAACTTGGTCATCTGACTGCGGGAATAACGTGTCGAACCTCCCTGAATTTGGTGACTACCACTGCGGTTCTTGTCACCACTACAGTTTCCCTCTTCATTTTGCATTCCCACCCTCTCATGACAGTAGCCGTTGTGAAAAACCAAGCACGGGGGATATTTGTCCTCTGGGCTGTGCGGCACGTGAGCTCCATATCTATATTAGGGGGATTCTCTGCCTCACGGTTTTTGGGGAGAAGCAGTGTCACCTACCACACATGCCTCCGCCTCCAGCCCTCACACATCTTACACCCGGGCAGAGTGGGGAAGAGTAAGCAGACTTTTCAAGTTTGCTTATCTGCAGATTTGGGGCGTAAAAATGGAAGAGGTGTGAAGTCGAGTGCTTTAGCTGTGGGAGGGGAGGGGAGGTGGTGGCTGTAACTTGCTACTCCAAACTCTGGAGTTTTCCATTTGGCCACCACATTCGGAATTTTGACTTCAGATTGAATTCCTTACACTGTTTGGTTGCTGGCAATTTTTTTAAAATCTTTTTTTGGATCTGTTTTATTAAAATTGGAGAAGACAGAGTTTGCAATCTAACTGAATGTCCTTATTAAATCTCCCCAAACTGACTGCTGAAGCAGTCTTGAGTTCCTTATTTTGTAGATTCTGTGCTGGGAGACTTTGCTTTCTCTTAAGCATCCCAAGGACACTAGTGTTTTTTGGTGGGAACCGCACTGGTGACAGCCCTTCACTATAGTCTATTTTCAGTCAAAGGACTTCAGTAGCCTCCCTTGAGTTTTCTAAATTTACGGTCATTTTATACCAAGTAGCCATCGTTGGAACCTTTGACCTTTATGAGGTCAAGACTACCATCATCTCGTTTATGATTCCCTGATGGTAAGTTCACCTCCATAATCTCTTCAGCACAGTACCTTGGGAAAATAAGTTCTTTTAACTTTTAGGCTGAATTCTCAAAAGTAACCTAAGAGTTAGGAGTTTTCCTTAGTATCTGTTTAAAATCAACTGGGCTTATTAACTTAGGCCAATTCATGGCATTGTGGTATTTAAAATATCTACATCTACAGAATAATCACAATTTACTCACCAGTTTCTGACTTGTTTTTCTCCTGATTTTTCTGATCATCAAAACCATGTATGTCCATTATGGAAAAATTGATACGCACAGAGAAATATGCAAAAAAAGTGTAGGTCCCCACGTTGATCTGCAGATTCAGTACATTCCCTATCAAAATGATAGCTGCGGTTTTTTTTTTTTTTTTTGCCAAAATTGACAAGATAATTATAAAATGCACATAGGACTGTAAGGAACTCAAAATAACCAAAACAGTCTTGAAAAGAACAAAGTTGGTGAACTTAACACTCTTGATTTAAAACTTAATACAAAGCTGCTGTAATCAAGATGTGGTGTGGCACGAGGACAGACAGACCAGGGAATAGAATTGAGAGTCCAGAAATAAAAACATTTATGATCACTTGATTTTTGACAAAGATGCCAAGACAATTTAATAGAGGGAAGAACCATCTTTTCAACAAATAGTTCTGGAACAGCTTGGTATCCAAAAGAAATAATTTGAGTCTCTCTCTCACAAAGAGTTAACTAAAATGGACCAAAGACCTACGTGTAGGAGCTAAAACTGAAACTCTTAGAAGAATGCATAGGCTTAAATCTTCATGGCCTTGTGTTAGTGTTTCTCTAGATATGACATGAAAAGCACAAGCAACCAAAGAAGAAACAAGATAAATTGGATTTCATAAAAAGAAAAATGACAAATTAGGCTCTATCATAATTAAAAACTTTTGTACTTCAAAGAACATTCATAAGACTGTGAAAAGACAGCCCACAGAATGGGAAAAGATGTTTGCAAATCATACATTGGTAAGCACCTAGTATCAAGAGTATATAAAGAAGAAAAAAACAAAACAAACAAAAAAAGAACATATAAAGAACTCTTATGTAATCACACATATATTTAAATTATGCTACTGTTTTGTCATATAACTCCTCCATGCATGATTAACTGAAATGCTCTCAATTGATAATCCCGTGTGTAATTTTTCTTAATATTTGTTGTCTCTTTTTAGGTTGGTATTTTGTTTGGCATCTTTTTTTATCAAAATTCAAGTTTCTTCGGGAACTGGTGGGAGACACAGGATCCCAGGAGGGAGATCATGAACCTTCAGGGTCTGAAACGGAAGAAGATGCTTTATCGTCTCCACACAGGATCAGATCTGCTCGCCAGAGGAGGGCACCTGCTGACGAGGGCCACTGACCCCAGCCGTGGTCCTGTGTTAGTTCCTGACGAAAGGCACTGGGAGTTTCTCTTTTTAATGACCTGGCTTTGCAATTTGCTAAAAGTTTGAAGGACATTTTTTCTTGGATTTTAAGTCCAATTCAAAAAAAGATTTACATGTAAGCCATATGAAAATAAAGGGAATTAAACCAAATCGGACCATTGCCAATTTCATCATAAAGATAATATCCTGATTGTATACTTCTGCGCCTGCACTTGCTCTGGCACTTATTTTCTCGCACTGGTGTTAATCTGGTAAACAGAACAGGCTTGAACAACCATATTTTGTTAGTTCTGTGCTGTGCCCCTCCCCCCCTTTTTCCTTTGCCTGAAATTGGGACGCGCCTCTCGACCACCGCCAGCCAGGCAGCAGTCACGACGCGGTTCTCCTCGCCTGCGCGTGTGTGAGCTTGCCACGGCGTCATTGCTGTAGTGTTGATGTCGCATGTGTCGGGTTTAATTGACTTTTAAAAATGTCTTCAAAAAGATTACACTATGACTCAGCACTGAAACGAAAAGTTACCTTGTATGCAGAAAAGCATGGGAACAGGGCAGCTGGGTACACGTGTGACATCAGTGAAGCAAATATCCGTCGCTGGAGGAGTGACCGAAATTCCATATTTTCTTGTAAAGCAACGACAAAGTGCTTTACGGGACCTAAGAAAGGAAGATACCCACAGGCAGGCGAAGAGGTACTGCATTCTGTCAGGGAGACACGAGCCAAAGGACTGCCGATCACACGCCAAGCAGCGCAGCTGAAGGCGGGAGAAATTGCCAAAACCCTCGGAATAGATGAAGCAAAATTCTGAGCAATGAGAGGCTGGTATGATCGACTCATGCTTCAAGCAGGACTGTCGTTAAGGCGTCAAACATCGTTTTGGCCAAAGCTTCCTGCTGACATTCAGCAGAAGGCGTGGCAGAGCACTGTTGTAAGAGGTGACACCAAGGGTGCTGTGATCTGGAGGAGTGCAGACATCCGTGGCTGTGGTCTGAGTGATTCAGAAGTTATAATTTTACAACTTAACCAGCTTCTTTCATACACTTTCTTGACGTATGCACAAGACTGACGTGATCAAAATCCGCTTAACTCTGAAAGCTCTGTTTCAGTAAATATAGAATAAACATTCTACAGGCTACAAAGGCATTGGGTCATAGTTTAATTGCCTGTGTTTTTTCTTAGACATATGGTGCATCTTACAATTGATGGTATCTTAGGTTAGACCCCCAAAATAGTCTGTAAATTTATTTTTCTTTCTAGGAGAGCAGTAATTTATTGGGGAACTCAGTTCTGATTCTTATAATGTTAAAATAGTTATCCTCTGTGAGATAACATTTTGGGGGCACCCTATTCAGGACTGTAGAGTAGGAATTTGGGAATCCAGGAGCTGTCTTCTACTTGAAGAAGAGAAAGATTGGTCACTCCTTTTGTACAGGGGGACTTCATGCCCAAGGCATGTGTTGTGGAGGAAATACTTCACAGACAGTTCCGTGACAAGGCCTCAGAGGTACTGGGTACTGAGGGAAAAAATAAAAGAGTGGGTGAAAATGCCTGCTTTACTATAAAGTGATTCTTGCCAGATTCCCATGTTTGTCTTCGCTGAACTTTGGACTGGGCGTTTACTGGGAAAGAACCTTCCTGTTTAGTGTCACCTGCTTTATACAAGAACGAATGGCAAAGCCAGCTGATTTTATTCATCCAAGTTCTTTTTATGTTTTAAACCTTTGTTTCTCAAGAACTAGTCATTACGGAATATCACCTCTATGATAAGTTGGTGTGTGATTTTGTTCAATACCTCATACTCCACGCCGATGGTTTTGTCTGTTGATTAACCGTTCACTTTCTCTGCCCCAAGGTGATGGACACCTCTGGTGTCATTGTAGCCCTTTGGATGCATTAAAAGGGAATTTATATATAGGGTATGACTTTACTTTTAAATATTTGCTGGGGGAGGTCCCCGGCAGCTGAGAGAGGGGCAGTCTTTCTGTCTTCGTTCTCTTACTGGATGCAGTTTTCTGTTTTTATGTGATTATACTGATTAACAGAACAGTGACACAAGTTTCAAGCATCAATTTTGATGCTTCGTACTAGTTAAATATCACATGAAAATGCTCATCAGTTAGAAGAAAAAATGTTTCTGTGTACTGGGAGGATATTTGAATTAGATCTTTCGTAGTCAGAAATTTTGAGCCGTGGAGCCCGCTTTGTAGTGGATGTCTTAGGTTTAGATAAACTAAGCAGGCCAGTGAACCTCCTACTGTGTCAGTATTGAAAATGATGGTTGATATAACCTCCCAAGTCTACAAGGGTCATCTACAAATTAATCCATGTAAAGGTGTACATGTTGGCATTATTTATGAATATTTATGCTTCATGGATGTCTTTTTAAATAGTATTTTAAGGAATGTTCTGCTTAACTTGCTTGGGAAATATACCCAGAGCATATTAATAGCTTACACTATACCGTGTTTTAACTCTTAGAAAAGTAGAAATAAATCACTGATGGCCAATCTGAAAATTTTACTGACTTTGTTTAAAGTGTTTTTCCGCCCTGCACTCCTCTTCCTCCAGTACCCTCACATAGTGCATATTTCTGAGGCCAGTAAGAGAGGCAAGAGAAATGGTTGTTAACACAAATACTTGTGTGGTAGCGTTTCTGTTCTTTTTCCTGTTGCAGTGCTTTTGTAGCTGACCTTATCAGAACTCGGCATAAGTGCATTTTCAGTTTCTTAGTAGGAGGTGGTCCAGCCTGTGGTTTATTTGAAAGCTTAGAAGGTTCTCAGCATTAAAAACACAAGTATTAGTCTTGTCTGAGTACTCGCAAATGTGATGGTGATGGTGATCAAGGATGCCGTCTTTTGAGGATTAATTCTAATTAATCTGGTGGGTGCTTTTATTTCCTTCCCAACCAACCGTTTCCAAATCTTTTTCTTCTTTTGCCTTTTGTGAAACTTGCCTGTGTCAGATTTATTGGTAGCATTGCTCTGATTTCAAGGCCAAAAACACTAAATATTTGTGTGGCACTGTTAAATAAGTTTTTTGATATTTACATAAAGCTAAAAACAGAATTCATCCAGTGGATTTTGTAGTGATGTTTTCATGGTGGAAACATAAATATGTCGTTCTGTGGTGGATAGCCAATTTTCCAGGCATGCTGACCCATTTCTTTAGATGCTATCAGATTTAAAAACAGCTTCAAATTATTTTGCTGGAAGTTGGGAATATCTTAAGGAATGGTTTCATAAAGTAGGGCATTTTAAACCAAAATGTGTTGAAAGATTGGAAAGTAGTGCATTTTTACTTAATTTTTGAAATTATTTCAAGTTAACAATACAGTGTTATTAAAGTCAGTTTTTCTTAAAAGGTATGTTTTAATGTAACATGTAACCAACGTAACGTTAGCTTTTGACTGGTAAGCTTCCAGTGCTTTTATATTTCAGGTTGACTTTAAAAAGCCAATGAGCAGTTTTCAAAGGTTATGGATTCCTAAGCAAATAATGGGGATAGTATTTTGTTATGGAGTCTAGAATTAAAGCACCTTGTATTGTCTGCTTTTAAAGTATTCTATAGTTTTTAACTTAAAGCCTAAAGAGAACATTTTATCTTATATTAATAAAAATTACCTTTTCCATTTGTTACTATACACCTGCTGCCTGTTTTATGACCAGTGTTTACCCTCCAAGTCAGTTCTATGCATAACCGTTCACCAAATACTGCTGCTCTGGTTTCTTAAAGGAAACATTCTGTGCTATGCTATGATGTTTTGTCACCTCGCTGCTTGACAAATAGGTTTATAAGGAGTTAGAACTATGTGTGTTAATAGTACTTTTCTATAACCAGATGTAAAATTAGAGATGAATGTATGTACATGATTATTCACTGTTACTGTTTTAAAACTGGTCAACACTATATCTAAAGCTTCTGTGGTTTGTGTGATGTTTTAACTTTCACTCTAAACTGCACAGAATAAATGAAAATGAAAACAGAAGTTGTGTATGTTTCATTGATAAAATATAAGAAGTATGAAGGGTACCTTGGACATGAGGGATTTGAACACAGCCATTTCTCCCAGCGGTTCACTCTTCACCTCGATTGTCAAACTCTAAACATCTGTAAGAATTGAGACAAGATAGCAGTGTTCCTAGTGCCATGAAAGTAACTGACTTGGAACCTAAGGTCATATATCATTCGAGCTAATTTACACTTACCGTCTTTAGCCTTTTTTCTTCTCATACTTTATCCAGTACCTTCAAGATTGTTTTGATAATCTGTTTACCCTAGATCATGTCGCACATTTTGTTAGTATGAACCACCAGGAAGACTGAGTGAGGGAATCTGCCCAAAGCCCAGTAAAAAGATCAAGGGATGCCTTTGAAACCCACTTGAGATAGGAGACCATCAATTGCAGTGGCTGGGTGCCAGGTTTTGATTTTTCTTCAGCAGTGCTCAGATGCCAAGAATGTGAAATGGAAAAAGTGGACTATGCCAGGGTCAGGCTTTGTAAGGTCGGAATGTCTAAAGGGCACAGCCATTCACGAGTGCTGGAGACTGGCCCTGGGATTTGGGCTCAGTTGTAAGAGAAGTCAGATCAGTCAGGCAGTGATAAATCAGGTGAATGGGAAGGATGGAGATTGAAGAGAATTAAATGAGTATGACGTGTGTAATGGATAGAATAGGAAGTTGGGGGCGGGGGGCGAGACCAAGATTTTAGAGGGGATGCAACCATAGAAAAGGAGAACCTGAGAACTGGGGCGTGTTCTAGGGGATCGTGTGGACTATCCGAGGGGCCGCTAATACTTTGGAATGATGGCTGGAGTTGGGATGGAAAAGATGACCATGACCTGGGGACTAGGTCGGGGACTTGGAAGACTGATCTCTTAAGGTCTGGGATGTCAGGTGACCCTTAAAAGGAGGAAGGAGTTTCCTGAAAATGAAGGAGGAATGTTCTTGGGGAGCTGCAAGGATGCTTTCCCTTCATCCTGGTCCGTGTCCCCCCCCCCCCCCCCGGCAACTCTACAAGCCAGTCTGTGATTGTCACGTACAGTTAAATACTTTGGTTATAAAAATGTTGATGTTTCTGAAGAATTTTTTTGGGGAAAGGGGGAGGGGAAAGGAGGGAAGGCAACAGAAGCTTCTCTAAGAATCTTACGAGGAGCAGTGGTTTCCAGGTAGATGGTGGGAAGAGGATTCTGGACAGAAGAAGGGGCATGTGCAGAGTTAGGGCTGAGGGAAGGTGCCTGGCTTGGAGAGCCCTCGATAGCTGATTACTCCTGGAGTAGAGAGTGATTATGGGCTACAACATTTTGAAGCTGGAGAAGTAGGAAAGATCTCGGTCTTCAAAGACCTTGTGTGCAGTGTCAGTGGCTTTACCACTGAGGGGCTGCTCGTGGGGGCACCCGGACTAAGCACAGACGGCTCAGAGAGCTCCTGCCGACGGCAGCAGGGAGGTCTGACTCGGAGACACAGTGGAAGCAGGGCGCCTCTCACTGTAGTCCTGCAGGTGCGGAAACAGAAAGCTGGTGGCAGGCTTGAAAGGACAGACGGCCGTGGGGAGTTTGAGCACGTGAAGAATCTACAGGACTTAAGACTGGGTTGTGGAAGCTTGTGACGGAGGAGAAGTGAAGGATGACTTCAACGTTTGAGATGGACAGCGTTGAGGGATGTGGGAAGAAGTAGGCTTGAGGTCGGCCAAAGGGAGGTGTTAGATGAGAATGCAGTTTTGGGCACACCTGTTCGACTCTGAGGTGCTTATAGGCCAGTCGGTGGACAGGAATACTAAACAGTTGTCAAAACAGCACGAGGGCCATGGCTGAAACGTCAGTGTGAGAATGCCACTGAAGCTGTCGGCAAAAACAGGATCTGCTAGGGGAGAGGCCAGAATAAAAAGAGACCCAAGGAGTGTCAGTATTTAAAAGGCTGGTAAAAGGAAAAGAGGTCAGGAGGGACACTGAGAAGGACGGGTGAGAGAACCAGGAACACACCCTGCAACAGGCAGTGTGCGAGGGGCAACATAGAGAAAGCACAAGGGTTAATCTGATATATAGCGAAGATTGATGCTGCTCAGATCTGATTATTAAGAAATTGTGGCAACTTGATTCTTGCAGGCGTCCATGCAGAAGAAGATGTGGATCTCTGCAAGGTGACAGGACAAATTGAGTAGATATTGACAGGAGTCCATTGGACAGGGTTTGGTGACTGATTAGATATGGGAGGTGAAGGGCAAGGATGAATCATTGATGGAGGGCTGACGGAGGATGTGGGTGGAACCTGTCTGAGGGGACAAGTCCTAGTACGTGTAAGACCAATGGAAGTGGCTTCTCTGAGGATGAAGTCAGGACCCCTGAGTTCCTACCCAAATGCTGTAACTTGATAGTTGGCAGTTTATTTAACCTCTCTATTCTGATACTGTGTAGGGTTGTTGTAAGGAGTAAATTTGTAAAAACACCTGTTAAGCATATCCCTTAATGTATAGTAAGCAACCCTTTCTCCCCACTTCTTTCCTGAATTCTCACTCACCTTTGTAACCGAGGAAGGCTCCTAATGACAGCTGGGCCCAGGAGCTGGTCAGTTCACTGAAAAAGTCAGTTGAAATGGGGAGTCCCCAAAACGTACACATTCTTCCTTACTCTATTTTGAGGAAGGCCAAGGCTTTTTTTCACTGAATATAGAACCATTGGAGTTCAATGTCACTTTTCTTTGCCAGTCAGACCTATGATTTGGTGATCTTTAGTTTTGTTCACTTAAAATTGGAACAAGAACGGAAACTTACAAAGATTTTTACTGTAGTATTTTTCTCTCTCTTACAGTTGCCTCACTTTTAGCATCAAGATTTTTAGCATCTTGCCTTTATCACGTTTTTCTAAAACATTCAACTACATTTTCATAGAAACAGCAAGCCTTTCCGCACACTTATATTTCATTGTAATATTTAATTATGTAATTATAATATCAGAGACAATTGAAATAAGCAGGCATGGGAACCATTTTGGTTAGACAAGTCATTTGGTGAGAAAAATGTGAGCATACAAGATACTAATTTTCTATTTTACTTATTTATATTGAAGTATAGAGTTGACTTACAATATTGTGTTAGTTTCTGGTGCACAGCACAGTGATTCAGTTACACATATATACATATTTTCTTTTCATATTATCTTTTATTATAGGTTTTTACAGGGTATTGAATATAGTCCCCTGTGCTATATGGTAGGACCTTATTGTTTACTTTATATACAGCAGTGTATATCTGCTAATCCTAAACTCCTAATTTATATCCCTCCTTTCCCTTTGGTAACCATAAGTTTGTTTTCTATGTCTGTGAGTATGTTTCTGTTTTGTAAATAAGTTCATTTGTATCATTTTTTAGATTCCATGTGTAAGTGGTGTCATATGGTATTTGTCTTTCTGTCTGACTTCACTTAGTATGATAATCTCTAGGTTCATCCATGTTGCTGCAAATGGCATTATTTCATTCTTTTTTATGGCCGAGTAGTATTCCATTATATATAATTATATATATAAAAAATATATATACCACAATCTTCTCTTTCCAATCATCTGTTGATGGACTCTTAGGTTGCTTCCATACCTTTGCTATTATAAATAGTGCTGCTGTGAATATTGGGGTGCATGTTGTGGGTTCATCACCAGCTGTGGGTTCTGGCCAGCAGAAGTCCCACTGAAACGGAATTAATTACTCAAGACTCTGTGGAAAAGTCAAGAGAGCGAGAGGGAGTCGGGAGCCAACTCCACGAGCCTCTCAAATGCCCCCACATTTATTGTGTACCATCAAAGGAGAAATCACTGACAATTGTGTGATGGAATGCAGGAATTTAGGGAAAGACAGGGTGGGATCTAGATTGTAGAGTCTGGCTCAAGGTCAGAAGACCCTTTATGTTTTGGTAAGTCATGTTCGTGTTGACATCAGCGAGCCTTACAGCTTATCAGGGCGGAACGTCTGAGAAGAAGATGCTTGACATTTTTCTTGGACTCAGGTGGCTGTGCCTGTCTTAGGCTGCCCCCCTCTGGGGGTCTTACCCGCCATTGGCTAACCAGCCTTCTCTCCTCTGAGTCTGCAGCTTTTATAACTTGTTTACCATTCCAGCCCAAGACTCGTTCCTTTGGGGGCCTACAGTTTACCTTTAGGGAAGTCATGGGAAGAGGGGAGCAAGATACATTCTTATAGATATGTTAAAGCAGACCACCAGCCCAGCCAGCTCCTTGCTTTGGGGACAGAAGACTATCTAACAGCAGGCACGCCCAGCGCTTATAGCCGAGGGGCCTGGGTCGTTGCTTTGCAAGGAGCAGAGTGCTATCTAAAACCTCAACTATGCAAGCAAGGCAGTTACTAAGCACATTTGCTCTTCTTTAAGAAGACAAGGGGCTGGGGTCTGTTACAATTTGTTAACCCAATCATGGGCTCCCACAGCATGTATCCCAGAAATGGGACTAATCCTCTATTCTTAAATGAGGTACCCCACCAAGGCGGGGACTGTGCATCTCAGTTCACAGAGCAAATTGAAGCCTGGAATCTGCTTACCCTCCCCGGAGCCTTCATACCTGTCTGTATCTCTTCCGACCCTCTCCGTCCCTCCTGCGTCAGAGGACAGACCCCTCTGCCTGTCTGAAGGGAATTTCGCCTCCTGTGCTTTGGGTCCTCGTCTACATTTTTAGCAAATTAACACCGTCAATGATTTCTTCTCTATACTCACTCTTTCTCTCTCTGTCAACTGGGTCATTCTCTTCAACATTTAAACATACTCAATAAACATACTCTTATCTTGAAAGAAAGAAAGAAGGGCCTCATCGTCTCTGTCTCCTCAGCTGCCGGCCTCCCTTCCCTCTCTACCGCACACCAGACTTCCTCAAGCAGGTGCTTCCCTGATCTTGGTACAAAATCTGAAGGACATTTTCCAGTCTTCAACTTTGCCTGACTTCCCAGCAGCATTTGTGTGGTTGCTCATCCCTTCCTTGTTCCTTGAAACGTTCATCTGCTTTGACTTTAATGACACTAAATTCTGGCTTTACTGGTTTTAGTCCTGGCTGGACACACCTTCCTCTCATTTGCAGGCTTATGGGGCAGTGAAGTGTCAGAGGTCCTTTGGGCTGGGTTCCAGCCCCCTCTTCCCTCCGCTGTCTCCTCTGGCAATCCCGATCGTGACTTCACCTGCCAGCTCTTCACCAGTGGGGCCACATTCCTGTCTCTTAAGCCAGTACCATCTCAATATCTCTGGGTTGTCTTAACTGTGGTCACACCCAGCACCTGCAGGGTCACATTTATTATCCCCTCCGAACCAGTGTCATACCAGTGTCCCTGCCGCACCTTGCTGAAGTGGACAACCTAGGTGCCTCTCTTGGCCTCTCTTTCAGGTCCCATATTCAACACATCAAGTCTTGTTGATTTTACTTCTGAAATCGTTCTTGAAACCTCCACTTTTCTCCACTTTCTTATTACCATCTGTAGGCAATGAAGTGTAGTTGTCACGAGGGTGGCCTTTGGAACTAGACTTCTGTTGCCTCACTGTTCATCTGTAAAGTGGGTGTAATACCAGTACCTATCTCACGGTTTCTGTAAAGATTAAATGCGTGAACATACATGAAGTGATGAGAATAGTGGCCAGTGTGTGGGGTATCCCTGCTCCCCTCAGGGCTACCGTGGTGGGCGTCTCAGATCCGTTGCAGCCCCCTCCAGTCTTTTCTCCTCCTCATCACCAGAATGCTCCTTTTGAAACTCAAATATGACCCTGTTGGCTCCTTGCTTATATTGTGTGAGTGGTCTCCCACTGCTCCTGGAGCAAAGGTGGGAAATCCTTTACATGCCCAGGGACCTGCTCCAGGATGTCATTCACCAACCTGTCCAGCCTCATCTTGGACCACAGCCCTCTCCCCACTACACAAATAGGCGACACTCCCCTGCACCCTGTCACGGGGTCCCTGCACTGGCCCTTCCCCCTGCTCCACCCCCGCCTCCCCCCCTTCTCCTAGTCATTCATCAGATTGCAGCCCAAAGTCACTTTCTCAGGGAAGCGTCTTTGAACTCCACCCCCGACCCCTTTCCAGGCAGTGCCTTTGTTTCATACAATAGTCCTCCTCTCCTTCAGACAAGAATTAAACACTTCTTGGTGGAGCTGTTTGATGAAGCACCATCATTCTCTCTGTTGAATTAACCTAGTGTATCAGTATAAAGCAGAACTTATATCAAAATAACGTTGTAACCCGCAAACTGCATATATTCAATCTTTTGGCTGGAATCTAAGTCTAATCTGAGAGGCTTAATTCCTGCCTTATCAGCATCTCCTGAATATGTTTACCGTCTTCTTTAATCCACAAACACAAAAGTATATGTTAATGAAATGCTTATTTTGCAAGCCTTTAATTTTTTCTGTGTAGTCTGCGTCCATTACTCCATCCCTTCTAAAAAGCTCCAAAGATGCTGTCAGAAACTGTCAGGACAGCAGCTTTGACCACAAGATGGCGACAGATTTCAAGAATTAGCAGGTGAGCCTTGCTATTCCAGTCAGGGGTGTGTTCCTTTAAAAGGCTGTTGATGGCTTTGGTAATTATATGGTGCCCTGTTTGGCGTCATAGGTATTTAGCCTAATCCTCTTTACCTAAAGCAGCTAGTCATTGATCAAACTGGAAGGGGCGAGGGGATTATTCATCACTGGGCCAGGACAGCTATAAACCAGGGCTGTTCTGGCCACCCCAGGACAGCCCTTCGCTCCATCTAAAGCTGACTGAGCCAGACAAGAGTATTTACGGTCCCTCTGATTCCTACTGATGAGGGCTTGAAGTCAGAGAAAGAGGAGCCCTCCCAAACGGCATCTGAACGCCGCCTCCAAGTGTATGACTCCAGAAATGAGTCCGTTTTGGAAGATGAGTGCTGAGAGGCTGTGTCTACTTGTGGGAGCAGGATCCCTGCCTTGGGTGAGATGTCACAGAATAGTGAGGAGAATGTGTTGACAGACAGTGCCTTTGATTTGCAAAGTCCTTTTTAATATATTGCCTTCCTCCAACCCGACAGCCGGGTGAGGCGTGAGGAAGGCAGGGAAAATGCTATCCCTCCGATAAAGAAATCAAGGTTCAAGGAGGAAAAGCAGCTTGGCCGTGGACATGATAGTGCCAACCCCTTGTTGCCTAGAGAAGGGGAATAATTTCTTTTTTATTTAAAGTGTCCAAATCATCTTATGTCATTCAACACAAAGGAAAATAAGTACACGTTCCAATGCAGACACAAGATGCAGCCCTGACTCAAATGAGCACGCATGGAGGGGTAAACTAATGGAGAAAGTCGCAGTGTTTCTTTCCTTTTGTTTCCTTCGAGCCCCACTAACGGCATCCAGCCTGTGTGTCCTGTAGTGCTGGTCCTCCCTCACTCCAGGAGGGGCTCAGCAGCTTGGGCCCAGTGGGGTTCTAAACCCGATTGTCCAACAGTGAGAAGGACCTGCAACATGTCAGGAGGGAAGGGACACTTGGGGAAAGTGACCTAGTGGCCTGCGGGGCAGGCAGTTGGGTTCCCAAGGACTGAAAGCAGAACCTGCATCCTGTTCTCACAGCCATGTGAGGTGGCAGGCCTTGGGGCGGAGATGACCTGTGGGTACCGGGGATCCGAAGGCTAAGCTCTGGCTTTGGAAAGTGCAGCCAGGTTTTCTGGGACAACACCAGGCCCAGGGAGTGATGCTGTGAGTGGATCTCACGGGGCCTGATGGTGAGCATCTCAAAGGCAGCCCTGATGGACTGGAGAGCAAAGGCTTTTGCTGACTTTCCTGGATTGTGTAGGAGCCTGTGGACTGTCAGCGAGGGAGATGGGTTGGCCAGTAATGACTAACAGTGAATGTCTCACTAACCGTGGAGGAGAGGCTCAGAGTCACAGTTAATTTGGTTTAGACAAAACAATGCAAAACAAAACACAAGTCTTGCATGGAGAGTTGTCAAGTTAATTCATACTCACTAATGATTACATATAAAAACAAGCTCTTAGAGCTCCTGCCCAGACCTTTCCAGGAAGAGAAACCTGAGAGCCAGGCCTTTCTTGCCTTCCTCCTTCCCATCTTGCATGCTGGGCCCTCTGGTAGAGCTGAGCGCCGGGACCTCCTCTCACCTTGAATTCCCCCTCAAGAGCCCTGTGCCCGCAGCCTTCGCTGTACCCCCACCCCCTTGCTCCTGCGGCTTTGTGCTGGTACCTCAGGCAGAGCACGGCCTGCTTACCTGTGCTGCTGGCTCAGTGCCCTCGATTTGCAGTCACCTGGGTGCTAAATGCAGGCTTTGGGCCGGTCCTTATTTCAGCCGACTGACTCAGAATCTCAGGCAGGTCAGCACTAAAATCTGAGTTTTTAACACTTTTCCTCCCAGGTGATTCTGATCCTTTGTTGTTGTTACCCACCAGCACTGGGTTGAACAGCACCCCTCCAAAATTCCTGCCCACCTGGGACGTGTAAATAGGGCCTTCTTTGGAAATAGGATCTTTGCAGGCTAACCTGAGGTCATTCTGGATGAGGTTGGGCCCTGATCCAGTGACTGGTGTCCTTGGAAGAAAAAGGAGGTTCAGACACAGGGAGGCAGTGCTGTGTGAAGGTGGAGGCCAGGACTGGACGGCAGTCTTGGGCACTTAGAAGCCCAAGAACGCCAAGGATTGCCGCCAGCTACCGGGAGCTGGGAGAGAGGCATGGGACCGATGCTCCCTCCCAGCCTCCAAATAGCAGTCAAGCCTGCCGACACCTGGTCCCCGTCTCCTGGCCTCGGGACTGAGAGAATGCATACATTTGTGCCATTTCCAGCCTCTCAGTTTATATAACCTTGTTTCTGCAGCCCTAGGAAACAAACACCTCCCGCCCCGCCCCCATTTTTTTTAAACCTATTGTCCAAAGTTATTTTTATTTCTCCTTTTTCTCTACAGGAAGTTATACTTCCTATTCAAATCGCTTTGAATAGGAAGAAATCTGTTCTGGTGCACACACGTACACGTTTTAGCGGTCCGGTGGTTGACCTCTTTGGGGCTATTCCCTACCTCGAGTGTCTTCGGGAGGCTGAGCCTCCCTCTCTCTCCCTCCCCGTGCAGCTTTCCTGGGCTAGCGCGTCACCCAGGGTGGGAGCTCGTGCCCCGGGGAGGGCGCCCTCGCTCGGGGTCAGCGGTGGCGGCTGCAGCGAAGCGGTGAGGTTCTCCGGGAGGCTCCGGCGGGGGCTCCAGGGCGGCGCTGCCCTGGAGCTCGGGGCTAGCCCTTCCTGAGATCGGCAAGCTACCGATGGCCTCTGAATTCATCTCTTTCCTCCTTTCATCAGCACCAGGTGGTTTCTGTTGCCAGTGACTAAAATGTCCAGTTGTCATGGGTGGACGTTTGTTTTCTTTTTCTCTTTTCTGTTTTTGTTGAGCAAGCATCCTTGTTTTAAATCTAAAGACAGTAGTGTTCCCTTGTCAATGCCAGGACCTTATGGGATAGTAAGTGTTCTGCTTTATCCATCTTTCATCTTATTAGGGTTGAGAATTTTTGTTCTACCTTAATTTTAATCAAGTAATTATTAGTCATTAACTAGTCACTATTATTATAGTCTTGAGAGTTTGTGCTTCTTCAGTTAAACCAACGTATTTATGGATTTCTTTGCTCTCCATTGTTCCTTGTAGTCCAGCTCTTCCCTCTGCCTTCAGTTTCCTTTTCACCAAAGTACATCCTTTAGGAGTTCATTTGGTGAAGGTTGTCACCTGGTGACCTTCGGTCCTTGCCTTGCCCTCGCCCGTGAGATGAGCCTGGATATAGAATTTTAGATCGCAGCAATTTTTCCTTAGCACTTTGAAATTATTATTCCATTGTTTTCTGGCCCATATTATTGCTGATGAGAAATTAGGAAAGCTGTCAATTATGGCCCCTTTGTGAGCTCTGCGCACCTCCTCCACCCCCAACTGTAACACACACATTGGTTACTTTGCCATCCTCTGGTCTACCACCATGTTTCTAGGGGTAGATTGGTTTTGTTAAAGTTGGCTGGGAGTTGTGGTGCTTCTTAGGTCTTTCTGGAAAATTCTCAGTCGTTGTTTTGAAATTTTTTTGACCTAATAAAATTGTATGTCTACCTGTGTGTGTGTGTGTGTGTGTGTTTGTGTATCAGTCCAAAACCCAGCTTCTTATTTGACTCTCAAATGTCAAACACTTTTAGGAAGGCACTTCCTTCAAGTCAGGAGCAAGACAAGGATGTCTGCAGCCTCTATGATGATTTAACATTGCATTGGAATGTTAGCTAATGCAATTAAACAAGAGAAGACAATTAGACTCATAAGGATCAGAAAGGAAGACGTAAACTCTCTGTTGATAATGTAGTTGCATATCTGGAAAAAAACCAAAAGAATCAATGGAAAAGTACTGCAAGCCATAAGATAATGCAGTAACAGGACATAAAATTAGCATATTGAAATCATTAGCCTTCATCCATATACACTATAAGCAATTTGACGATATAGTAGAAGAAAAGACCCTGTATACAATAACGAAAATTTTAATACCTAGACATAAACCTACTAAAAAATATGCAAAAATAATAGGAACACTGCCAGACACTCATGAAAGATATAAAAATAGCTTTGAACAAATTGAAAAAAAAAAAAAACCCATAATTTTGAATAGGAAAACTCAACATCATAAAAATGTTATTTCTCCAGAAATTAGTTTTACAAATTTAATGCAACCTCAATAAAAATTTCCTCAGTTTTTTTTTTTTCTGGAATTAGTCAAGTTGATGATAAAGTTTATATGGAAGAATAAACAACTGAGAATAGCCAGGAAATATTTAGGAAGACTATTTAATGCATGGGTAATCCTATTAGAGTTAGTAAAACATTTAACATCCTCTCAATTAAAGCAGTGAGGAACTGGCTCAGGAAAAGACTTATAAACTAATGGCTCAGAATAGAATGCCTAGAAATACACACAGGGAAAATTTAGCATATAACAAAAGTAGCATTGAAATTAGAGGGGGAAATTAAATAGTGTTGGGCCAAATGGATAGCTATAAAGAAAAAATTTTTAAATTGGACCTTTTTCTCACAATGTATTCCAGGAGAAATTACAAGTGTATTAGGGCTCTAAATGAAAATTAAACAGAAACAGAAAAATATACAAATACTAGAAGAGAACATGGGTGAATTTTATTTTTATAGCCAAAGAGTGGAAATTTCTAAATGATTTTAAAAATCCAGACAATAAAATAAATTTGACAACACTGCAAATAACAAGATAAGAAAAGTCACAAGATGATTACAAATTGGGAAAGATTTTGCAGCTTATACCACAAAGTACTCATATACTTAATGTAATAAGGATTTCCTAAAAACTGAAAAGAAAAAGATTCACAACCTGCTTTTTAAAAAAATAAGCAAAGATATGACTAGAGAATTCATAGAAAAGGTGCATGAATAACCCTCATTCACAATAAAAGAAATGTATGAGAAACTACTGAGATTCCATCTCTCATCTATTAGATTAAAAAAAAAATTGCCAAAGTTTGACAACGTGAATTTTAGCAAGGCTATGTAAAGGACAGGCACTTTTATACACCGCAGGTGGGAACACAAAATGGTACAATTTCTGTGAAGTCAAATTGGCAATACATTAGCAAAATTACATATGCATTCACTTACTCTTTGACCCAGCAGTCATACCTCTAGATTCTATCTCAAATATTCAGTTGCAGATACATGAAGACATGCAGAAGCCTATTCTCCATGGCCTGATTTGTTACAGCAAAAGTCTGGAACAACCCAAATGTTTCTCAGTAGAAAATCAGTTAAATAAGCTATAGTATATCCAGGCAGTAAAGTACTACAAAGTTGTTAAAAGAAACAAAGAGATAACCCCAGTTCCTATGATGGAGTAGTTAGCTGAAAACTGCTGCTTCCACTGAGAACCACCAAAAAAGATGGATACAACTAAAATGGATCTGCTTCAAGTTTTCAGAGAGCCACTGCAACAGCCTGGAGGTGAAGGGTCAAGATCCCAGGGAGAAAGGGATCGCACTGAAGTGAGCCCAGCATTCTGAAAGCCGCTTTTCTCCTCTTGGCATTTGGTAATTCTTGGCTCTGAGAAAGAGGTGAGTGACTTGGTAGAAGCAGAGAAGTACCAGAGCTCTGGGCAGTCTTATAGGTCTGAGGAAATAGAACTTGGAGTGTGGGACTTCCAAATCAGCCAGGATTCAAGAAGCCAAGGTTCCAGAACAAAGGGAGGTACCAAGAAGTTAGACTGACATTTGATGGTTCTCTCTTTGAAGTTCTTGGTGAATCTTAGTCACATAAAGTAAAAGGCTAAGAAGCCAAGAAAAGCAGCTGGAAAACAGAGTGGAATTTTTGGCAGTCTTTTGCTGTTGTGGAGATGAAAACTGGAAATCAGGAACTGGCCAGGAGGCTGTGCGCTGTAAATGCTGTAGGCTTTAAGCTGGGACCCTTGAGAAGGGGTGCACTGTGGTAGGGCAAGCCTCACTACAGCTCCCTCAGTCTTGAGTCACCTTAGTCCCTGACTGGATTGAGATAAACTGCCCCTCCTCTAGCTGCCTGCCAGACCACAGAGTGAATCGTCTCTGGAGGAAAATAACTTTATCTGGATCCCTCTTTCAGGCACAGGGCTCAGCATTCCATCCCAAACTACTAGGACCCAAGAAAGAGAGCCAAGAGAAAAAAGTGTAATAGAAATAGACTCACAGATGTCCCAGATTATTGCAGTTATCAGACACAGATTTAAAAACATTTGTAATTAAAGTGATCAAACAAACAAACAAAATGAAGACTTTTTACTAGAGAACTGGAATCTATACTTTCAAAAAAGCAAGTAGAAATTCTAAAACTGAAAAATATATAATCAAATCTTGAACTAAGTTTTCCAGCAGATTGGATACAGCTGAAGAGAGGACTGGTGAGCTGGAGAGAAGGCAATAGAAAATATCCTGACTGAAGGACAGAAAATAGAAAGGATGGAAAATGTAGAAAAGAGTGTGAGAGACATGTGTGACATGATCTATCATACGAGACATTCTAACAAAGGTAATTGAAGTTCAAGAAGGGAAGAAAGAGAGATTGTAGCAGAAGGAATATTTGAAGAGATAATGGTCAAGAATTTTCCAAAAGGGATAAAGGCAAGCAAGTATTACGCACTGGCACATTATAACCAAATCAGAAGAAGAAGTCATAACAGAAGTAGAGAAAACAGATGCATTACTTTCAAAGGAGCAACAATAAGGCTAAAAGCTAACTTCTCAGCAGAAATTATGGAAACCAAATGATGAAATGACAGCTTTAAAAGGCTGAAAGGAAATAGCAGCCAGTTTAGAAATTCTGTAGCCAGTGAAAATAAAGATATTGCCAGAAAAACAAAAACCGAGGTTATATATCACATGTCACCAGTAGACTTACATTTGAAGAAATATTAAGTGGAGTTTTCATGTTTTGCATCATGATTGTGGTGGGTGCTTAAATAAATTTATACATGTATTAGGATTCATAGAATTGTGCACCAAAAAGTCAATTTTTTTTTTTTTAAGGAGTGCATTAGGCACAAGGAAAATAGTCCCAGATGGAAATTCAGCAATACAGGAAGGAATGAAGAGCTATAGAAAAGACAAATATATGGGTAAATGTAAATGAATGTTGACTGATTACTGCTGGAGATTGCAAAGGCTCCAACTATCATGCTGGGAAGAATCAAGCATTTTTCCTGCTTTTCCTTTCAAACTGCATTCCAAAATAGTTGATGAGGGAAAACTGTTCATTATGGAAGGACTGTGACTAATAAAGGCAGAAAGAAAAGTAGAATTAGAACATTCTTGCATATTGCAAACCTCATGAATAATTCAAATTGCAAAAATAATTCATATTGCAAACCTCAAGAATAATTGAAAAAGTAATTTCAATAAGGAACTGAAAAAATAACTATATTTCAGATTCACAAGAAAAACTAACTTGAAATTATAGAACTGAAAAAAAAAAACCCTGAAATTAAAAACTATATAGCAGTTTAGATAAAGCTGAAGAGAGAATTAACAAATTGAACAGTAAGTCAGAAGAATGAAGCAGAGAGACGAAAACGTGAGAAGTATCTGCCAGAGGGTAGGATACATATATGATCAAGTGAAAAGGTCTAGCATGCATTTAATTAGTGCCCCAGAAGGAGTGGCGAGAGAGAACAGGGCATAGCAACAGTCCGAAAGATAATGGTTGGAAGGTCATATAGCTTTAGGGACTGAGGCTGCCGTTTTGGGTAAGCGTGGTTGGTCATATGTAAGTGGATGATTAGCAGATTTTCTGAGGAAAAAGAATGAATCATAGTTGGGATTATGCTGCTTCCAGAGAGACAGAGGCAGAGACTTAAAGACAGTAGCTAGCTGCCTTGTAACCTGAGATTTTTTTTCAGGTCCCAGGTTTAGTCCCTTGTAATCTCCAGCAGCATTTCCTATTCTTTGGTTCTTTAAATCTTTGTAATGAATTCCCCTTCACTTAAGCTTTTTTTTTATAGAGGTTTCTTAAAAAGCCAAAACCAATTTCTTTTTATTACTGTATTGCACTGGTTAGACAAGTCATCTTTCTCTTGCTTTAGACCTTTGTGGAAATGACACTATAGCTTCATTAATATGTATGCTGTTAGCTTTTGGTTTCAGATCATGGAAGCATCTTTCTATTCCAATATACAAAGAGTTTTTGAATGTTAGGAATGGATGGGTAATTTTATTAAATATCCTACTGGTATTTATATGGATTTTTTTTTTTTTTTGGTCAACTTGTTTTCATGGTGAGTTATATTAACTGATTCACTACTATTATACTAGACTTATCTGCTTGGAAAAAATCTTATTCAGTTATGGTACATTATTCTCTTAATGCGCTGAGATGTGTTACTCTTTTAATTTACTAATATCCTGTTTAAAATCTTTGCATCTGTTTCATTAGTTTGGATATATTTCTTTTCTTTTTTTTTTTTGCAAGATTATGCAGTCCTTCTAAGAGGAATTAGAAACGCTTCATCTTTTTCTGTATTCTGGAATAGTTTAACACATGTAAGTCCTTAATAGGACTCTCTTTAAAATCCATCTGAATCTAATGTCTTATTTTGGGGGTAATTCTTTGTAACATTTTCAGTTTTTCCCCTGAGGATGATTTCCCAGGCAGGTTTCTCTCTCTTCCTGATTTTACTGTGATACTTTACATTTTCTAGGAACTGTCCCACTTCATCCAGAATTTCAAAGGTGTTAACAGAGTTGTATACAGAGGCCCTTCCTCTATGCTGTGGCCACTTCTCTTTTCATTTCTAATGATACAGATCCATGTTTTTGTTTCCTCTCCTTTCCTGCGTACAGTTGCCAGGGATTTGTCTTTTTTGTTGGACTTTTACAAGAAAAATCTTGACTTTATTTAATTCTACTTTTTGTGTTTTCTAATGTATGATTTTTTTTTTTTTTTTTGCTTTTCAGCTCTACTAATCCTCTTTTTCTACTTCATTTTGTTACACTTGGTCTTTTTTTTTTTAATTTCTGAGTGAAAACTAGTTAATTTAGTTTAGTTCCTTAATTTATAATTATGTTTTGGATGTTGTTCTTTATTTAAATATGAATGTAAAGATAGATGCCTCCTCAAGAGAACTGAAAGCATTATTTCCAAATTCCAACTATGGTACTGTATTAATTATGGCGTCTTATTTAAGGAATCAGTCTGAGAGCTTGCACATGAGAATATGACGTTAGGTATACAAGAGAGAAAAGAAGATTGTCGTTAGTCTTGTAAATTAAAAAGATGTCTCTTTATGAAAACTTTAAGAAATATGAAAGACCATGTTTCTCTTCTTTTATTCCTATTTGAACCTAGGATTATCCAGATTCCCATTTGCTAACCCTGCTATTCAAAAAGGGAATACCTTTTTTGTTCCTTTCTGAACACAGAACATCTTTCCTTTAAAACTGTCACCCCACTTACCCCAAATCTTTATTATTTGTATTATTTGACCAGTCTCCTTCCTTTTTGACCAACCAGTTCTCCAAGTTCAACCAACTTTGTTGAAAAACATTTAAGATTTTTTTTTTATAACGTCGAGAAGTGATTCATTTTAATTGAAGAGAGCTGGTTCAGAACTTCCAAAATGAAATTTGAGCTTCCACAAAGAAGGCCTCAGACAGAGAGGGTAATTTTTCGTAAACTACTGAAAATGGGATGCAGTCTGTGACCTGAGCGCTTGTGGTTCCCGCCACCATGGAACTGAACGGCTGTCTTTACTGTTCTGTAGCTCAGCCCTCATGCACGGATCCTTGCATAAAACAGGGGCATACAGCCGGGCAGTCCTTCACTAGTTTAAACTGTTTATTGTTTCTTTTGTACCTATAATTTACATTTAAACATTCCTCCAAGTGCATTTGTTTATAAGTTACCCGAGCTCAACACTGGGGCTTTTGAGAAGTTCCTAGGTTCTGCTTCACAATGGAATGGCCACTTAACATGGAAAAGGAGGCGGGGAGGGTGGAGAATGTGACCTTGTACCCTGAGAACATGCCTGAGGAACCCAGCATGCCTGTGGGAACCTACAGAGGGAAACAATGCCCCCAAGCCCCGCAGGAGGAGGATGAAGGAGCGCCCCAGTGCTGGGGAGGGCGCACGGGAGGAGAGTGCCTGGGTTTAGCAGCTGGACCAAGGTGTGAGGTCACTCCTGGATGACGAAGAAGACTTAGGCCCATGAAGAACCATGGTAATTGTGTGTCAGAAGGAGAAATAGCGTGAGAAAGTTAGGAAGGTGTGAAATGGCTGCTGCACGGAGAGGGGGCTTTACGCATGGCTGAAGTGATTGTGGGCAGGACAGGATGCGGGAGACGGGGAAAGCCACCAAGGAAGACACTGGAGCGCCCCTGCGGTGTGGCATATCACACTGGAATTGGAGGAGGGTCACCCTGAATTCAGGATGGAGAATGGGGGGGAAGAGTGGCGTGCATCGGGGTGAGCAGGTAGGCAGCCCTAGCAATGGTCTCACTGACAGTGCTGTAACTGGTACTGAGGGAATGGCCACAGGAGAGGTGAAGAGTGGACAGACTTACGATATTAGAGGCAGAATTCGATCGCTCTTGATCACTCATTGACTGTGGGGCCTGAAGGAACAGAATGACTTGTTACCTGGCCCCCAGCGCCCAGCACTGACTCATGGGGGGGGGGGGGGCTTGGGTTTCTCTCTCACAACTTCTAGTTGGTAAATCACATGGGGGATTGATTGCTCTTGTCCCCCATGGAACTCTACCTTGAAATATTTAGCAAAAGGCCACCCGTGCAATTCATTTGCACACCATCACATTCTATTAGGGGTTGAGGAAGGTTTAGCTGTCCATTCGGCCTTTTGTAACTGCTTTTTAAGATGAGTAAATCAACATAAGAGGAAAATTAGGAAAGAAACATAAGAAAGGCCAGCTGAGCAAAGGCCGTTTCCCTGAAATGCACGTTGTAAGGTCTGGTGCAAGCAGAAGGCGGCCTGGGCTTCGACTCTGGGAGCCCTGGGATCGTAGGAGTGAGAAGGACCCTCGTGGCTGCGAAGTCTACCAAGGCCTTCGGCCCCTTCAGTGCATGTCTGTTGGGCTCATGTCTATTCCAGGCACTGTTTTGCCTCTGAGGACACAGCACGGATGAGACAGAAGGATTACTTCTCACACAAGATCACATTTTAGGTGGAAGCAGACTGAGGAAAAAAGGGCAGAAAGTATAAGAGCTGGTAATCAGGGTCCTGGGAGAATGAAGAGAAGGGGATGTGCTGGAAGGTGGCCAGGAGGCAGCCCTGGATTGGGAGGTCTGGGTGGTGATGAACAGCCCGACCTTGACCTTCTGGGCGGGGAGCCTCAGGGCAGGGGCCGCTGGTGCAAATGAATGACTTTGGCTGATCTGAGAAACAGAAGAGAGGCTTCTGTGGTTGGAAGGGGGGGGGGGGCGAGCACAGGCTGAACTGAGGTCAGAGGTCAGCAGTGATCACGACAGCCTTCGCAAGTCAAGGTTTGAGTCAAAGGGCAAAGAGGAGGCGCTGGGCGAGCGGGTACCAGGATGTCATCGATGTCTTTGAAAGGTGGTCTTCTGTGTGGTATCTGCTCTGTAGACGAGCCAATGCGGAAACGGGGAGCCAGTCTGGGGGCACGTGCTGCCATCGAGGAGAGGGACGACCACAGCTCGGATGAGGCTGGTGAGACCCAGTGAGATCCTGTAGCGAGACGAGAAGGGGGGCAGCGGACCGAGCCCCGGGGTTCCAACAGCCAAAACAGCATTTGGGAAAGCTTAGCTTTTCTAGGCCTGAGACACAAGAGAAATTTCTCAGGGGGTCTTCATGAAGGGATACTCGTGGATGGCAGAGTACCTGTCTGAGGCCAGCTCTCAGAAAGGGCATTAGTTCCCCAAGGGAAGAGCCATAGTAGGGGAGGTGGACATCTGGGGCTGGTTTCCCACCCAAGCAGGTGAGAAGTTGCAGTGAAAGACTGACTTAGGGCATGAGGGTAGCCCGGGGTGGGCCGTGCCCCACCCCAGCCCCCGGCAGTGGCTCTCTGTAGAGGAGAACTGGCTGCGGGCCCCACAGGGCAGGCCAGTCCATCCTCCGGAACATCCTGACCCCACAGATGGAGAAGCAGAATCTAGGCTTTTTATACCCCCCACCCCCATGAGCATCCAAGCTCTTACATGGTCAAATATTTCACATGAACATATGTGATATTAAAAATAGTGGTTGAGAGGACAGCATAATTTAGGGAGAAAAGATTAGATGAAAAGTTAGAACCCAGATACTCAAGCCACAGGTTACTAAACAGTTGCTGACATTGGTTCACACATTTGTCTTTAACTTTCTTGGTAGTAAAGGCAAAAACGAAAACATCAGTTAGTTATAGAAATCTCCCTTCCATGAGAAAAAGCCTGTCGGTTACTCAGGAGAAAGAAAACATTCTCCAGTGCTTAAATATGAATACGTCTGCCTGTAATTTGCTTACTGGGAATAAGGCTTTTCTTCCATTGAGCCTTTTGTCAATTTTCTCTGTAACTGAGTTTTACTTGTGGGCACCCTGGTGGAAAGGTCTGTAAGTGCTGTGATGTGCTGAAGACCCGAGTATCAGGATGGGGAGGTAACTAAAGTGTTGAGTCATTTTGAGAGAGCACATGGGGTGATGTTGATGTAACATCGCAGTTATCCAAAACCATGGGTTCTCAATCCAGGGACTGAGGGTTGGGTCTAGTTATAACAGTGTTGCAAGGGGGTGCGTTGGAGCCGCACCCACAGGGAGCTATGAAACAAGATCTCCAACCTCAGGGACTTGTAGCAGAGAAATCACAGCAGTCCAACAGGGACAGAAAAGGCACTAAAGTAAATGATGGGAAACTACTTACATAATGTAACTTACATAATGTAACAGGAACGTATGGACACTTGAAATCCTGCCCTTTGGAGAGATTTCAGTTTTTATTATCTTCAAGGATCCTGCAAAGACCTTTTGTTTCAAAGGGCTCCTCCAGGGTGGGATTAATGGGGGGTATGGGGCAAGGGATGGGTGGAGTCATTCATTTGGTCAGTTAGCCAGTCAACAAACATAACTTGAGCTCCTTGTGTGGGCCAGGCCATGAGATGGAGAAGATGAACTCAAGATGCCCCAAGGTCTGAAATGTACACCAGAATAGGGAGATGTGCAGGCAAAGAAATACTAGTGCTGCAACGTGTTTGTCGAGCGCTGAGGAATTATCTTAAAAGCTTATACTCACAGCGTCGAGCAAAGTCTGCACTAGTATCCGCATTTCACAGGCCGGGTGGTGGTGGAATCCATCATAAAAACCAAATTGTCCTCTTAGGCCTTTTGTTTTGCCCCCAGACCAGAAGGGGGTGCTGCGTGAGGCTACCCTGAGGGGCCCCAAGGGAACTCTGCTTTAGATCTGCTAAATGTGGACACAATAATGAAAAGCTTCGAAAGCTTTGGAACGAGTAGGTGCTGGCAGTTTGCCCTGATAGAGAGGACAAACTGGGGGCCCCTTCCAACAAGGGCAGCTGCCTGGGACACTCACGAGTCCACTCCTTTTTGGTGACTTTCCTCTAGAAAGCCTTCCTCCACACGACAGGCCCCTACAGGCCTCCTCTTATCGAGCCCTGGACCCCTTTTGTTTTCTTGCTTGTTGATTTTTCCTTTGGCAAACAAGATAAGGGCACCATTATTCAACTGAAACCTTCTTTTGTCAAATCGTGGGCCTTTTATAATGTTGACTGGATGTCTAGACAGACAGGTAGAAATAAATGCCCAAGGGCAAGGTCAGCATTAACCAAGTGGTCCATTTACATTTTCACATCCTCCTAAAAATACACCTGCACCGTCTTTTGTCTTGCTATTTGAACATTGTGCAAGACTCAGGAACATGTAGCGTCTTAACCAGTGTTTACAATGTCCCATTCACAGCTGTTCTCCTTAGAGGAGTCAACTTCTTTCATAGGGATTTGGTCACAAAGGGCCCAGGAGGTTCTGAAAAACCCATCTTACGCTCCCTGGGTCTTAAAGGAGACTCATAAATGGCTTTTGGATGCCACCGCTGGGGCGGGGCTGATGGTGTCTGGTGTCTGACGGATCCTCGCTGCCAGGTCAGCCGAGGGGAACGAGCAGTGTGTCTTCATTGAACATCCTTTCTTGCTGACTCCTGTCTCTTTGGAAAATTGTCTGTCAGGAGACAAGATAAGGTGCCCTTTCTGTTAACTCCGTTTTCTTAATTACAGTTGTGGGGAGGTGGCTTCAATCCTGTTGTGCGAGGGGGTTCTTTTTCTCCCCCTGCTGTAGAGGAGTTTGTTTTAGAGCCCGGTGATCGTAAACTCTGAGATGAAGTCTGTGTGCTCAGTTTTTTTTTCAGGTGCCCCCGCTTAGAGGTTTCTTCCCTGCATGTTAGCTTCTACTCATTGAAACCCTCTCCAGGTTGTTTTTCTTTCCTTTCTTGTTCCTGCTTGTTCAGGCCCTGGGAAGCAGGAAGGTGGGATCACAGAGCCCCTCCCAGGGCACACGGCGGGGTTGATTCCTTCCCTCGCGCTGTACGCAGTTCAGTGCCCGTCAGGGCTGCAGGAGGCAGTGCGCAGGTCACACAGGCTGGTTCCACGGGGCTGTCGAACTTCTGGTGCTTCCTTGCCCAGAGGGGATGCACATCCATCCAGATGGCCCCAACAGGTACCCCCAGCCTGGCTCCCTCCACCACATCCAGTTCAACACCGATCATGCTGACTCCCTGCCAACATACCTGGAATCTTTCCCCTTCCTCCTCCCTGTTAATCCAGGCTGTCTTCCCTTTCTCCTAGAACTGACAAGAGAGCTTCCAGACAGCTGTTAGG
The DNA here is from genome assembly GCF_048773025.1 of Camelus bactrianus. Lineage (NCBI taxonomy): Eukaryota > Metazoa > Chordata > Mammalia > Artiodactyla > Camelidae > Camelus > Camelus bactrianus. The sequence goes on from NC_133558.1 coordinate 6,878,333, forward strand.
ATCTGCAAGGCCCCTCCTCACCACTTTTCCACACTTCAGAGTGCTCCCTGCAGAACGGAGCATGGATTTGTCTATGTCATTATTGGACCTTTTCAAGAAGCCTTCCCATGTATTAAAGCACCTTTTAATCTGTTTCTGACTGTATTTCTTTCCCCATCTATATGTATTTTATTTTTCTTTCACTTTTTTTGTGTGTTCCCATCTATGAATATGGCTTATTATTCCATTAGATTTTTTTTTTTACTGAAGTATAGTTGATTTACAATTTTGTGTTAGTGTCTGGTGTACAGCCAGTAATTCAGTTATACATATGTAAAAAATATATATATATATTCTTTTTCATCATAGCTTATGATAAGATACTGAGCATAGTTCCCTGTGCTATACAGTAGGACCTTGTTGTGTTTATCTGTTCTGTATGTAGTAGTTTCTATCTGTTAATCCCAAACTCCCAATTTATCCCTACCCCTGCTTCCCCTTTGGTAACCATAAATTTGTTTCCTATATCTGTGAGTCTGTTTCTGTTTCGTAAATAAATTAATTACTGTTTTTTTTTAGATTCCACATATAAGTGATATATGATATCTGCCTTTCTCTGCCTTACTCCACTTAGTATGATAATCTCTAGGTCCGTCTATGTTGCTGCAAATGGCATTGTTTCATTCTTTTACTGGCTGAGTAGTATTTCACTACATATATACCGTAACTTCTTTATCCAATCATTTGTCGATGGACATTTAGGTTGCTTTCATGTCTTGGCTATTGTAAATAGTGCTGCTATGAATGTTGGGGTGCATGTGTCTTTTTGAATTGTACTTTTCTCCAGATATATGCCCAGGAGTGGGATTGGTAGATCATATGGTGACTCTTATTTTTAGTCTTTTAACGAATCTCCATACTGTTTTCCTTAGTGACTGCACCAAATTATATTCCCACCAACAGTGTAGGAGGGTTCCCTTTTCTCCACACACTCTCCAGCATTTATCATTTGTGGGCTTTCTAATGATCGCCATTATGACCGGTGTGGGGTTTCTTTCACTTTCTTGGTTCCCATCTGAAAAGTACTTTTATTTTAGAACTCATCGTATAATTGACCTTCTCATAGCATTTCTATAAAATAAATTCCTAGTCCAAAGGAGCTGATTATTTGGGGAAGTTCATCCAAATGAATCATTGGTTTGCTTTCTCCATTTTTATTCTAAGGCATTCAGGTGATGTGAAATGGATCGAGGAAACAAAGTACGTTTGTGTACTTCTGTTGGTGCCTTGCATGGATTCGGGAGAACAGGTGCCAGAGGTCAAGGCAGATGCTGCCCCCTAAACTGTTGGTTCTAAAGAGCTGTTACAGGGAGAGGTCTTGACTTTGAAAGCATGGGTGAGACCAGCGCCATCTCGGGGAGACGGATCTCATTAGTGGTCCTCATCCTTTTGACGGGGCAGGGAAACAAAGACAAACTGAATCCCTGAGATGAGATTTCCATACATGTTAAGAGAGAGAACAGATCTTAGGGTCAAGAAAGTTTTGGGAAAGGGTAGACAAGACAGGTTTCTCTATTAGAAGACTCTGTAGGTCCTCTGTTCTGCTCCTGGGTGTTAGGTCTCTCCAGGAGAGCCACATATTCTGTGGTGTCTTCCAAAATGACAAGACAACCGCATATGTACTCACGATTTATTTCTCACAATACCTCGAGAACCTGAAATATCGAGGAAACTAAAGTATTGCTTTAGAATATACATCTCTTGAAGTCGCTGTTTGCTCCCAGTGTTTGAGACCTTCTTCCAAGTCCCATGTCTTGTGTCTTTCTTCCTCTACCTCCTCCCCTCTCGCTGCCCCATTCTCCCATCCTTGCTCCACCCTCCCCCTTTTATCCTTTTACAGACTTCATGGTCTTTCTCATCTTTCGTCTCATCCTGCCCCCTCCTCCTGTTGGTTTCCTTTCTCTGGTTTGAAAGGATGTGGCGTCTGCCTGTTCCGAGCTCAGTAGTTCTCCGAGGGTGCCCAGTGCAGAGCCCCGGTCCTTGGGAGGGAGAATCCTAGCCAGCTGCTCACCCTCCCCACCGCACGTCTGCCCTGCTTGTTGGACTGACTGCCAGCTTCAGCCGGGTTCCCTCTGCCTCCGTCCATCCAGGTGGCCCTTCCTTTGCCATCAGTCTCTTCGGCCCCGCCCTTTGTATGCGTCTGTTTCTGCCCCTCCTGCATCACTTTGATTTTCTTCGTCTCTTCTCCTGAAGTCTTTGCCCGAGCTTTCAGTTGGGCATTCGTCTTTCACCTGTCTCAAATTGTTTAAAAGGCAGGTTTACTTTTGGTCCCAAACGAAGACAAGCAGAGAGCAGCCCCTCCCCCTCCTGTCCCTTTGGTGCACAACCTGTTGCTGAGCAGAGACACTGGCTGCGAGGCTGGGCGGCTCCGGGGCTGGGACGGCTGCCGCCTTATTGATGATGAGGCGGATCTGGCCAGCCAGGCAGGAAACATTCAGTGAACAAATGAATCCTTGTTTTCCATGTCCTCTGGTTAATGGCAACATTTCTTTTGTCCTGATTCCTCAAACACTATGAAGAATGTGGATGTGGTTAATGGGGACACATCTGAAGCCCAGACGGACTTTTTCTGACTAGGGGAGGAGGAAAAGCACGTTTGTCTTGCTGGTGGGTTCGAAACTAGCCCAGGATGGGCTCTTTAGAAAGCTGAACTTTCTGACTGGCCCTTCCTAGGGCCCTGGAGGGTTTCTGTGGATTGATGGATGATAATATTGATTTGAAAACAATGGAACATTAGAATTAGTTGGGAAATATTTTTACCTCTTCAAAAAATCAACCTTACTAAGGTGTGACATACAATAAAATGCACCCATTAAGTGTATGTTATGATAATTTTGACAAATATATGCATTCACATAATTACCCTAACATCAACATATGCATATGGTGCTGTCCAATACGGTAGCCACTAACCACTGATCACACGTGGTTATTTAAATTAACTAAAATTCAAAACAGTTCCTCATTCAGTTTTAAAATGTGTGTTTCATCACATTTCAAGTGCTCAGTGGCCACGTGTGATTATTGGCTACTGTGTTGGACAGTGCAAATTACAAATACATGTTTTGTATCAGTGCTATATACGCCCCTCCCCCCCCAAAAAAAGTTCCTTTGTGCTTTTTTCCAGATAATACCCAATTCCCAACCCTAACTTCGGGAAATCTCTGATTTGGCTTTTTATTACACATTAGATTCGTGTCTCCTAGAGCTTCGTGTATATGTGCTCTTTATTTACCTGGCTGCTTCTCAGCATAAGGTTTCTAAAGGGGGTCTGTTCATGCTGTTACGTATGTAATTAGTTCACTCCTTTTTGACAGTACTCCGTGGTCTGGACAGACCACACTGTGAATCCACTCACCTGTTGAGGCCGTTTGGATTGTTTCCATTTGGGGACTATGATGAGTAAGGCAGTTTGCTTTTTATATGGACATATTTTCATTTCTCTTGCCTAAATCCCTATGTTCGGAACTGCTGAGTTATGTGGTAAGTGGGTATGTAGCTTTATGAGAAGCCGCTAAACTATCTTCCAAAATGGTTGTACTGTTTTGCATTCCTGTCAGCAATGCATGGGTTTCCAGAAAACTCCAGTTATTACCAATTCTACCAGTTTTTTTTGCTGACTTGCTCTGTTAATTACTGAGAGAGAGTATTTAAATTTCCACCTATAAATACAGATTTTCCATTTCTCCTTTCAGTTCTATCAGTTTTTGTTTCATATATTTTGAAACTTTGTGATTAGGTCCGTACGCATTTCGGAATGTTTTGTCTTCTTTATGGCTTGATGCTTTTACCATGATGTGCCCGTCTGCCCCAGTTCTGAATTCTACTTTGTCTGCTGGTATAGCCACTCCAGCTTTTGTTTTTTTAAATTAGAATGTGCATGGTACGCTTCTCTTGGCTTTTAACTTATCGGTGTATATGTATGGGTGTCTTTTACAAATGAACTTATCTACGAAACAGAGGCAGACTCACAGACATAGAGAACAAACTTATGGTTACCAGTGGGTAAAGGGGGTGGGAAGGGACAAGTTGGGAATTCGAAAATTGCACCTCTTTGGGAGTGATGGAAATGTTAGCTATCTTGATTGTGGTAGTGGTTTCAAGGGTGTGTACATCTATCAAAATTCATCAGATTGTACATCCGAAATATGTGTAGTTTACTATACAGGAAACATACCATAATAAAGGTGTTAAAAAAAAAAAGTGGATGTCTTTTAAATAGCATATAATTTAGTCTTGCCTTTAAAAAAAGTCCAGCCTGAGAACCTCTGACTTTTAATTATGTTTAGTAATTATTAAAAAATAATTGACAAAGAATAAACTGTATGCATTTCAAGTGTACAATTTGATGAGTTTTGACACGCATATACCTGTGAAGTCATCACAACGATCAAGAAAATGGGCATTTTCATCATTCCCCAAAGTTTCCCTGAGCTCCTCGGTAATCCATTCCTCCCCCAACCCCTCTTCCCCGGCAACCACTGATCTGCTTTCTGATACTATAGTTTGCATTTGCTAGAATTTTGTTTAAATGTCTGGCTTCTTTTATGCATCATAATGATTTTGAAGTTCATCCATGTTGGTTTCTGCTTCCCTTTTTTTCTCTGTTTCTGTGTAGTATTCCATTGTGTGGATGTGCAATAATGGACATTCATTCACATAGACATCTGGGTTGTTTCTAAATTTTGCTTATTACAAACATAGCTGCTATTAACATTCTGGTATAAGTCTTTGTATGGACATGCGCTTTTATTTGTCTTGGGTAAATACCTAAGAGATGAATTCCTAGGTTTGTATGGCAGGTATGCATTTAATTTTTCAAGAAATTGTCAATCTGTTTTTCAAAGTGTACCACTTTGCGTCCTCCCCAGCGGGTATGAGAACTCTGCTTCCCTTTCTCATCAACAGTTGGCCTGGCTTATCTTTTTAATTTTAATGATTCTGTTTGGTGGGTTTATATTTCATTTACCTATTGTCTATTCACATGTCTTCTTTTGTGAGGTTTCTCTTCAAAATTTTTGCCCAGTTAAAAAATTTAGTAGTCTTCTTATTTTAATACATGTCCTTGGCTGATGTATGTGCTACAAGTTTTTATTCCTGGCTGTGGGTTGCCTTCTTGTTTTCTTGATCATCGTCTTAGAAGATAGAAGTTTAAAATTTTGATAAGGTCCAATTTGTCATTTTTTTATGATTTATGGGGTTTTTTTTTTTTTTGTTCTATCTAAGGAACCTTTATCTACCTAGGATCACAAAGGTTTCCTCCTGTGTTTTCTTCTAGAAATATTAGAGTTTTATGTTTTACATTTGGGTCTATGATCCATTTGAGTTAATTTTTGTGCAGGGTAAATATAAATAGTAAATGTTCATTTTTTTCCATGGAGAGATGTAGTTGTCCCAGCACCGTTTTTTTCAAAAGACTCCATTCCCCAAGAAGTGCCTTGACACTTTCCTTGAAAATGTTCATAGATGTGGGAAAAGGTATATTCAAGGTATATTCAAATACTTTATCTGTAACTCTCAGTAGGATACCTGAGAGAGAGAGTAGGAAAAGCAGTAAAAATTTATGTGGTTATGACTCTCTGATTTTCATCAAATGTAGTTTTCTTTTCAGTATTTCTTGATGTCCATTCCAGGATGAATTGAGCAATTCCCTTTGACTCTTCAACCACATGAATAGTAACATCTACATTATGACACCAGAAATTATCCTACCCATCATTTTAATGTGTAGGCTTTCTGGTGAAGAGAAGTCTTATTCCAGATATTTGGGTTTTATAACGTTCATATATTCCAGAATTTTCCTCAAATGCAAATACACCCTGAAGTGATGCAAAATGAAAAAAAAAAAAAAAAGCTCTCAATTCTACTCAAAAATCCAGATCTGTAGTATTAATAAAATAATTATAATTTAACTTTCTATATTACGAGTTCCAAAATAAGCCAACATTTAATTCTGTGATAAAGAAATATAGGAAAAGAAAACCCAGTGCCTATGAAAACAGATGTCTAAAATTTTAATGATTTTAAATCATTAAATACATACAATGTGGGAACGAGAGTAATACAGATTGAACATTTTGGTTTTGAAAATGTGAAATGTCACCACTTAGCTTAGAACAAATCTGTTTTCCCCTAAGAAATATACATTGTACGGTGAAATCTACAAGGACACTTGTCCACCTCCTCTTTGTTGATTTTCAGCAGTCGCCTTCCTCTGCACACTTACTTGTCACAGAACAATATAACTTATTCTTTTGGTAGAGCAGAACATTAAGAACTACAATAGTGGCTATTTTGAAATGCACCTCTATAAATTTCACTAATTTTTTAAAAAAAAAATCTCACTTAGATCACACATCCCTCTCTCCTCTTTTCCTGTTCCCGTGACTTGGTTGTTTAAAACAAGAACGCTTAAGTAAGTCAAGGCATATGTTGCAAATCAAAGTGTTTCCAAATTGGCTGGAAAAGAACCATTACATAAAAACTGGACTGAGACACTGTGGATAACATGCTTCTTGACTTGGTAAAATGTGGAGACACTTCCCCACCAGGTAGGAAGTGTTTCATTTGTCCCATGATGACTCTTACGGCTTGTGGAGTGACTGTGCTGGGCCGACCCCAGAGGTTACGAGAGGCCAGGCTGTGGAATGGCTGCTGTGACGAGCTGTGAGACGGCGGGGGGCTGTGTACGCAGGTCCATTGGCCAGAGCTGTGAAACTTCCAGGGGCTCCATACAGCTGCTGAGTGTTGGGTCTGCACACGCATGTTTTTAAGGCGGGTACAAGTGATTCTCTTACAGTAGGATGTGGCCTGGTGGCGTTAACGTTTAGGTGGCCAAGGAACTGGCCAGCTTCCCTCAGGTGATGGGTGCAGATTGAGAGTCAGAAAGGCCCCTACTTACAACTAGCAGATGAAACCATCCCTCTTTTTGTGGACGATAATAGTCTGATGTGTCTTTATGAATTCCTGCTGCAAATAATACAGTTTTTACAAATCTAAAATCAATCATCCTCTGGAAAACCTCACGGCCAAATCACACACAGAGGCAGCTGACCATAACGCCCTGGGGAACCACGTGCTCTCCTTTTATTGGGACATTGTCCTCGCCATGTTGAAACAATCCAGCCCTACCTGGAGACGTGGCCTCTAGATACAGTGTCAGTCAGTCTTCCAGCACCTAACATATCAGAGTTTGGATTAACATATTCTTTCTGAAACTTTCTGAGAGGGCATTTTTCAGCCAGAAGTGAGGCATTTTGCCACAATGTGCTCAAAACGGTCAATTTTGGAAGGGGTTTCAAAACAAAAACAAGGCATTCCATGCTTCCTTATTGGGAGGTGAACACTTGTAAATCTATTGTGCTTCCCAGACCTGGCATTGACAGGCTCCGAATGATCGCTGGTCTAGGCAAAGCAAGGTTACAACCAGCTGGTATGTTTTCTTTTTTTAAAAAAATGCAGCATTAGGAAGTGTTTACTAAGGTGCTTCTTAATTCATGGTTTTTAATGGAATGTATCAGACACCTACAAACGAACATGGGTACGCAGTCAGACACACGCCCACGGACATGATTCTGTGCAGTTTATGTCTTAGATGCTTCCCTGTGTACACAAGAACCACACAGGAAAAAAGTCCCCCGGGAGCTCCCTGAATGTCCTCTAACCCATTAAAACATTAAAATATTTTCATATAAAATATCTACAAAAATAGATAAGATTTACAAAAACCAGAGCATATTTCCAGTTTTCCTGGGTGACCCCTGCGTCCCCCTCTGCTGCTGCCCTTCTCAGAAGGTGGCCATCTCCAGCAGGGAGCGCTTGAAGAGCTGCGCATTCCGGGACAGGTCGGTCACGTGGTGGACCATCTCCTGCAGCGCCGGGGTGCTGGGGTAGTGCAGCGCCGCCGTCTTGGTCGCCAGCACGATCGTCTTGAGCTGCTCGCACAGCTGGTTGCTGGAGTTCATCACTTTGTTGCGAACGTCCTGGGCAGCCACCTGCCTGGTCAGCGTGTCTCCGATGAACACCAGCTTGTGCGCGCTGAGGATGACAAACTTGCTGTGCGCCACGAAGATCCGCGGGGGCTGCGCCGAGCTGACGCAGCTGAAGAGTGCGTCGATGGCGTTGAGCAGGGAGATGTAGTGGGTCTCACACTGGTCGTAGTAGAAGCAGAGCAGCTGCCTGTCCTGGGCGCCCACGCCGCCGCTGGGGGTCGGCAGGCTCTGGGAGGGCTTCCACTTGGAGATGTCGTTCTCCACCGGCTTTGTAATTTCTTGTTCCAGCAACTGGAACTGACTCAGCTGCAAGGGAGAAAAAAAGCCAGTTTCGGTTAAGGATCCGGTGGTGTGCTGTCATAGAAATGAACCAGGGCTTGGAGTTAAAAGGCAGGGGTTTTCATCTCCCATCAGGGTCAGGGGCTTATCAGATGTGAGGCCTTGTCAAGTCCCCTTGCTTTCCTAAACTGTAAAATGTAGGGGTTGAGAAAGATGATTCCTAAGGAATCCTCCAGCTCCGACTTCTATGATGGGATGGTTGGGCTCTTCTACGCTCAAGCTGGATGGCAAAACCCAGCTCTGTTTCCTGCGCCGCTATGAAGGTTAAATGAGTTAATATTTGCAAAGTGCTTAGAACAGTGTTTGGTATATTGCAGGCCCTATGTAAATGTTTATTAGACACTGAGTGGTGGCAAAGGAAAAGCAAATGTAGGGATCTCTTTGGCAAGTCAGTCACTGACAGTTTGCTCCTTCTCTAGGAAAGGCTTGACTCTGTCCCTTCGAGACACTTAGATAAATGACAATCCATGACTGACAATTCATGACATAAATATATGTGCGTTATGGAAAAGAACACCTCCAAGGGAATCTCAGTACTGACTGCATCATAACACTTAGCTGCCCAGAGTTGTGGAAAGAAAAGGACCTCACATAGAATCAGACTCAGTGAGTGTTAGCTTTCTTCCTTCTCTCCTCTCTGCCCCCTGCTGGTGTAGTATTTATTTAGTTTGGTAACTTAGAGCTAATTTTTTTAAATTGAAGTATAGCTGGTTTACAGTGTCATGTTAATTTCTGGTGTACAGCATAGCGATTCATTTATACATAAATTCCTTTTCATTATAGACTATTACAAGGTACTGAATATAGTTCCCTGTGCTATACGTAGGACCTTGTTGTTTATTTTATACAGTATGTAGTAATTAGTAGCTACAAATCCCAAACTCCCAACTTATCCCTCCCACTCTCCCCTTCCCCTCCTGGTAACCATAAGTTTGTTTTCTGTGTCTGTGAGTCTGCCTCAGTTTTGTAAATAAGTTCTTTTTTTTTTTTTTTAAGATTCCATATATAAGTGATATCATTTGGTATTTTTCTTCCTCTTTCTAGCTTACTTCATTTAGTATGACAATCTCCAGGTCCACCCATGTTGCTGGAAATAGTATAATTTCATTCTTTTTTATGGCTGAGTAGTATTCCATGAGATAGATAGATAGATAGATAGATAGATAGATATACCACAACTTCTTTATCCAGTCATCTGTTGATGGACATTTAGGCTGCACCCGTGTCTTGGCTATTGTAAACAGTGCTGCTATGAACATTGGGATGCATGTATTTTTTTGAATTAGAGTTTCCTCTAGATACATGCCCAGGAGTGGGATTGCTGGATCATATCATTTATTATTTAAATTGCAGTAATAATAATTTCCAACTATTACACCAACTCTCAGGAGAGACTCTCTTCTACAGGCAAGGACTGTCTATCTGTGACCAGATTTAGGACACCGTTAGAGGGAATTGGCAGTCCTAGCTCTTCCAGACTTGGGTATTAGATCTTCATTTTCTGTTCTTGAATTCCCCTATTACAACCTGACTATAAACCCTGTCCGCTTGGGCCAGGATGAGTGGGTCCTGCTCCTTGAGATCACAGCCTTGACCCAAACAGGCTCGGCCTGGAGAAACTGCTGTTTGGATACAGTCCAGGCACACCGGGCTGGATGACTAAAGCCAGAAACCTTCTCTTTGTTCTTTCTTCACCCTATTATATGCCTTGGAGCTTGTTTATGCCAGAGTGTACTAGAAGGATCAAAGGCATGACTTTGTGAAGTTATACCTTCCTTGTTAAATGGGAAATCTCTTCAGTACCAAATAGTTTTTGTTCTGATTGCACACACCTGATGGTGCTCCAGCTGCATCTTGTTCTGTTTGATGATGTTTTCCTTCTCCAACAGCTCTTTCTGCTGCCTCTCAAACTCCTCTTTACCCTGTTATTTTTTGACATAAAGAAAACATTAAATCACCATTGTGATTCACTGATGCTAACAATTTCATTGACAAACACGTAAATACTCTTTGATTTCCCACTGCCTTGGCAATTTCCCTGAATGCCCAATTAGGCCCTGGGAACCCCAGACAGGGATGACCAGTTCCCGGCCAGACTGCCAGTCACTGTGTAGATCAGGACTAAAAACTAAAACCCGTTTCCATGTGGGGCACATGCCCTCTGCACCACTTTACCATTTTGGAGGGCTACCTGTGACCCTCTTCAGACGTCCTTCAGCAGGGCTGTCTCAGTTCTTTTCTAATAGATTATCTGCAAACCCACAAACCTCCTAACACGGGTCTAAATGTGGTCTATGCTGCAGTTCTAGTTTCTTCAAACCATCTGCCACTCTACGCCAAATTAGTCTGTCTCAAAATGCAGAGCTGGACGGCCAGCCAGGTAAAATGTTTAACGCCTCCATCCTCTCTCTCCCCACACTTGTCTTCAGTACTCGGTGCGGCTCTCTTCCCCCTTTCCCAGTTGCGCACAAAGGAACTGTAGTTTCATAATTCTCAGGGTAATCCGTGGCTGTGATCCAAGTAAAAAGAACGGCAGAGTAAGATAGTAAGCCAAATTCTAACTAATGGATCTTGGTGGACTTTTAATCCCCAAAATGAAAGGGCAAACTGGCGGGATCTAGGTCTACCTGGTGGAATTTCCATTTAGAAGAGGCAGACTGTCACTGCCCAATGACCCATACGCAGGTTAAGTTCTAGGTCAATTGGCAAATGCCTTGTGGTCTTCAAGGTAAGTCTGTGGTGGGGTTAAGTTTCTCTGTAACTACACACACACACAGTAGAGCTTAGTAATTATCTAGTACGGAGTCTTTCAAATTGTTTTCTTAACAGTGAACCACCCCTTTTTTTCAAATAAAATATCATGCAGAACTGTATATATCCTGAAACAGAAATGGAGTTGGTATGATTATTCAAGGGCCCACTATCCTACTGGGGGTCTCCTCCAGCTTGCCCATAGCAATGGGATCTAATCCAACCCTGGGCTTCATTCATTTTGCATATGAGGAAATTAGGCGAGGTTACATAAGTTGGTGACACAGTTAGCACCAGGGAAAGTTCTAGAGGACTCAGGACTCTCAGGCCAGTGTTTTTCCTACTGTACGACATTGCCCCGTTTGTGAACCACTGCTCATGTTTCAGGGCCATTCGCCACCCGCAAGCCCAGCAGCCTCACAGGCCGTGGCCCCAGACACCCTGCAGGTGGGCACTGGTGCTTTATGAGCCTGGTTCTTTACCTGTAGGTGGACGTAGTCATAATCATCCATCCAGCTCCTTTCAGAGCCATCACTGCTGCTGCAGTCAGGGGGCTGGACCTTGCCCAGGCTGGGGGGCAATGGCTTGTTGAGGGCTTGGGCCTTGTGGTCCCCGGGATGCAGCAGCTGCATCTGGGATCCAGCGTGTGGGTACTCGGTGGAGTTCATGATGTTCTCAGGCCCATTCTTCCCATGCGAGCTGCCGGGGCCCGGTCTGAAGAGGGCCTCTGCGTTGGTGTTGATGGTCGTGGTGAGCTGCTTGGCATCGTCCGGCACTGTCTTTGCCACCATCACAAACCGGTCCAGGTCATCACACTTGTTCTGGAGCTTGTTGGTGGCCAGGATATTCAGGGACCAGCTGCACTCATTTAAGTCATGGCTGGTCTGGCTCAGAATCTGGTGGGAGTCGTCCACTCTCTGGAGCTCCCGCTTCATCTTGTTGTGGAGGGTGAGATCCGGGAGGCAGGAAGCGTTTGCCACAGCTCCCTTGGCAAAGTGGAGGTAGTCCCTCAGGCACAGCTCCACCTTGTCCACGGCGGCGCGGATCTCGTTGAGGTGCCGCTCCATGTACCCGTAGCATCGCCAGTCGGTGGTGACCAGCGCCGTGAGGCCGGAGACCCCCAGCTCCAGGGTCTGCTGGAGCCAATGGAGTCTCTCGATGGCTGTGTCCGGATCCAGGAAGAGCCTTTTGTCCTGAGATGGGGAGGCCGACAAGGAGGATTCCTTCGAGGTGGTGGAAGATGTGGACATGTTACTCCTGGTGCTGCCCGTGCTGGAGAAGGATAAGCGGTTGATGCCGTCGACCACGTCCTGCGCGCCTTTGGCCTCCGGCGGGTTGTGCAGCGGGACGTCGTAAACACCGAGCCCATCTCTTTCTTCCAGGTTTGCTTTCTCGCTAGTCTCTGCAGGCGGCTCGAGAAACTGAACGCCCCGGGGGATGTCGTAGGCGTCGTTCTGGGCGCCCACGGGCGGTCCCAGCTGCGGGGGCGGGTGGCTCAGGGAGATGCTTTGCTGTCTTCGCAGCGCCAGGTCTGCAGCTCCCGGGGCGTCACAGTTATATTTCAGGTGAAGGTCCTTCCCCACGGGCTTGGTGCTGGGTGGGGGGATGTCATAAACGCCCTCGGGTCTGGCGTCCGGCTTCCCAGGGTGCCTCATCGGAGGGGGGAAATCATACTCTTTCTCCCTCAGCCCTGCTTCGTCTCGGCAAGCGGAGGGTGGGCTGGCGTAGACCTGAAAAGTAAGCGGAAAACGAAGCTATTTAGTGTTGGGTCGGCTCCCATGAGCGGCGCGGTAAAGGGAGGGTCGGGGTTCCCAGCCCCACACGGATCGGCCTCCCCACCCTCCGCCCCCACACAGCGGTGCCACCCAGGCTCTCTCCCACTGCCCACCCTCTGACCAGCGCGTCCTTCCCTGGCTTCCACGCTGTCTTAGGCGTGGACCCCTCCTGGCTGAGTCGCCCTCCCGGGTCCCAGTCCCACGTTTCTGACCAGCTCCTGGGTACCCCCCCGCGGCGGCTGCTGGTGATGCATTAATACACCGGACTAGGGACAGAAGCCCTGAGGTCTCTCCCGGATCTGTCAGCTGTGTGATGCTGAGTAAGTTGCTTTAATAGCCTGAGACACAGTTCCCTCATCCGCGAAACAAGGATAACTGTACTTCCCGTGCAGGCATCCCCCGGAATGAGTCCAATGCATTAACCCATATGTGTATATACGGCCTGAGGATGCTCCAACACCCTATGTAAGCGCGAGCGCCGTGAGCCGTGTTAAGGCTTGCCAAAGGGAATTGATTATTTTACCTTTTTATTGGCTCTCCTCAATGACCGTCCCATTTTTTTAGTGGGTCCCCTAAATATGGAATCCCTAGAGTTATCTTTAATTATTGTGTTTTCTTCCTCCCGCCCTCTTTCCTTCCCTGTACTCTCCCACAAAGCTAGCTTTTCCTTCTTGTTTCATCTCAGTACACACACACCTTGTTTTTTTTCCCCAGCTGCCCTGCAGTAGCTCACTTACCCCTTTGGAAGGAGGGATGTCATAGACCCCCTGAGGGTTTCTCTCTCCCACCGGAACCGAAAACACCGGGCCTTTCACGGACGAAGGAGGGATGTCATAGACCTGAGGAGACACACCTGAGTTACTGGCGTGGAATCGTCTGTATACGGGTCATTTTTTATGCCACGAAGCTTTTAATGACGGGTTTATCTACCAAGTTACGTACTCCCTTGCTCTTTAGCTGAATTCTGTGTAATAAGGGGCTGATGGAATCTCTCCCTTTAAATTTTGCATTCTTTGGCTTAGGTTGAATATAAAAATGATCTTTGGTGAAATATCTACACTGTCTGTACTTTAAATTGTAGTTTAAATTTTATACTTCCTGGTAAAATGACAAGCACCAAAAGCTTTATTAGATCAGAGCCTAGGCTTTCCTGATACAGCAGGTCCAGAAAACATAACTTAAATAACATTGGCTAAAACAGCCCCTGGATAGACAACCTAAGTCAAGTTTCACGTGGAATATGCACATTGTGTGGACTCTTTTCCTCCGTGGCCCTGAGGTGGCCCTGTCCCTGGGGACCACGTTCCCGGCACGCACCCCTTGAGCAGTGTGGGAGGGGGGGATGTCGTAGACGTCCTTTTGGTATCGGGATGGGTACTCGTACACGTAGCCATTGCCTGTCCTCACTGGCGTGATCACCTGTGGACAAGGAGACAGGGGTCAAATTCCAAGCTGAGTTCTGTCTCCTAACCTTCTAATCCGACACGCCTCCCTGGACTCTACCCAGCTAACAAGAAAGAAAAAAAAAGAAAGAGGGAAGAGATAAAAGGAAGGAGACAAGGAGACATCAGGCCCATAAACTTTTAAATCCCTCTTGAGTCCCAATGAAGAACCAGTCCTGGAAATATCTCTGTCCGCCTCCCTCACGGTAACAAAATCACCTCAAAGTTGGTCAGATAAAGGCTCAATTCCCAAAGGGTGCTTTAAGGGAAAATCATTCTTCAATTATTAAAGTCCTAGCTCCTCCCTTTGGAAGATCAAAAGCACAGCATAATGAAAAAAAAATTTTTTTAAAGGCTCTGAAACTATTTGTAAAGTGAATAATGCAAATAGAGTTCAGTCACTTAAAATTCCTCTCATACCTTCCCCGGGAAGCCTCTTCATCTGACATTATTATGATCATAACTAAAATTCCATAGGCCACTGGAGTACTTCGATGGAGTTAAAGCTCACACAGTGCTGCCCTTAGGAGCCTCCAGGAGCTTTTGTCCTAACGACTGACACACATGAAATACCAAGGCCAGGAGCCGACCAGGAACAGAGTTCAGGTCTCTAATTATTTTCCCATTTCCACCAGGGAAGCAAACATCCAGACGGTGCCTACATTCAAGTGACGTCAGAAGTCAAACACCCTCATCACAACTCAAGCATCTGGAACCAACGTCAGGGAAACAGATCTCACCCAACCGGCTCGTATTTTCACATCGACACACTTCACTGTGTCCTAAGTACAGGCAGAGAAATTACTGGAACTTAAACTCCTTGGAAATATATTTAATCTGCCAAGAGCTTCTGAATGACTGGGGTCTTGTTTCTACCTAACCCAGTCCCTGCATGCTAATGGCGTCCACCTCCATGTTGCCCCCGACATCTGTAAGAACAGACATTGTAGGTTAGGAAGACTGGTTGTTCCCTAAGAAACCATCATCTTTTATCCTTTCTCTAATGTGAAAACTCTGGCGTCAGGCTGCCTACAAAACTATGTGAAAAATGCTCACATCCGTCCTACCCCGAAATGGGTGGAACTCAGCCAAATGCACCAATGCCCTTCTCTCCGGGGGCTCTAAATGCCCGGGTTCAATTTGCTTTTAAATCCCTGGTGCTTGCAGCTGATTATTTCTTGCAATGAAGGTAAAAGAGATTAGCATGCAGTCACCATACCATCAAATCTCTCCCCTGCCTCGGGTTTAAAAAAGGAATCTCTTGTTTTAAGGTTTGTTGGCGTGGAGTGCACAGCATCACTTACAGGGTGACCACTGTGCTATGCAGAGCAAATCTTCCTTTTTAAAGCAGGGTACTCTTTGCTCAGGGGAGATACACTGTGTTCCCAATGCCCTTATATAATTTTTTTTTCACTCGCTATTGTCCAGGAGAGAAATGACATGTCTTCTCTTAGTCTCTCTCATCAGCTCCTCTATTTATAGCTCTCTCCTTTGGCTGTTTAATAGAACCTGCTCACAACACGGCTTTTGTTCAGTCTACAAGCTTCTAAGAGTGGATTCTATCCCCAGTTGCCAAGTTAGTCATGATGCTAATGGAAAACCAAGGCTGGCTATGCTGAAGGCCAGCTGAAGGGTTTCATCTTTAGTTTAAAAAAGGGAGGGTGGCCGAGAGGTAGAGGGGGTGGTGTTGGCATCTGAAAATAGCCCTTGGTGACATGTAAACAGAAAGCACGGCTCCAGAAAGGCGGGTTGGGGACCAGGCTCTGCCTTGCCTTTGGGGATCGTCCCTGGCAGAGAGCGTTAACGCTTCCCAGGACTTAACGTCTCCCTTCCTGACAAATGTCACAGAACCCCAGCGTGCTCTCTCCTTCTCATTTGGAGGATGCCTGTGGTCATCTGGTTTTTTAAAAACTTTGCATTCCAAACCAGTCATTTGCCTTGTTTATGCATTAGAAGAAACAGATGGTGAAAACCACAAGGGGAAAAAGCCAGCAAAATACCACCTTCCCCGACTCCAGCCCTCCTGATGTACCCATAGAATGCACGGTGGTCCACGGATGGCATGGAAATGGGACCAGTGTTTTGCATCTGGCCAGACGCAGGCAGGACACAGAGTGACCCTCTTTGTGACGCCTGAGAGAACCAAGGGCTGGACGCCTTCTGCGTTTGGAATCCTCCTCCTCACCCCGTCGCTTGGGTCACATTCATGCCAACTTCGTGTTCTCTCCTCAGAGGAACTGCTGACTGTTCTGTACCTTACAAAGTATCCAGTTTTGTGGTTTGTAAGGCCTTTTCTTCCTGCTTGACACGGTATCCAAAAGCCTTTCTACTCTCCCAGAATTACTGTACCTCAGCCCAGGAGGAACACCAAGGTCTAGCCAAGGGGATGGACATTTTAGAAGAAATCTCCTGGCAATTTGCAAGGCATTGATGGAATTGCTACACACTGGGCATTTTAGAATCTAATTTTCTCAATGAAATAGAGTCAGGTTTTTCATTTCCTTTTTTCCTTCGTTCGTTTTTCTTTCCTGCATTCCTTTCATTCTGCGTGTTTATTTATAGTTACAAGACTTAACCTTAGGGATTAACCAAAATGACCTCCTAGCTCCTCAGCATTGCCACAAAAGGGGGCTGAACTGTGGGCTTCCCAGGGCTCTAGGACTGACTGTCCCATCAGCTACTTTCCTGGTTACCCTGCAGAGAACCTGCATTTTCCAAACATGGGTTTTCTGTCTAGATGAGAAATCCAACCTTCCTCGGATGTTAATCAACCATTCTTGTCAACTAATATAAGAGCCTGAAGGCAGACACTTTGAGGAGAGCTATGAAGCAGAGAAAGGCAGACTGTAGAAGTTTAGAAAAGGAAGAGTCCATTTAATAAATCTCTGAGGCTGGAGCCCGGCAGGGTAGGATCAGAAGTCTAGGGCTATGTGGGCTCTCTACTAACTCGGCTTGTATAGGAACAAGCAAACATGGCTTGCCTCCCGTGGGTATAGCTCACTGGTAGAGCGTGTGCTTAGCATGCACAAGATCCTGGGTTCAATCCATAGTACCACCATGTAAATAAAAAAAAAACAAACTTGTTATTTAGATAAACAACAAGGACCTACTGTATAGCCCAGGAAACTATATTCAATTTCTTACAATAACATATAATGGAAAAGAATCTGAAAAAAAAATACGTATGTGTATGTATAACTAAATTACTTGGCTGTGCACCTGAAACTAACACTGTAAATCAACCACGTTTCAACTAAACAAGCAAAAAAACATGGCTTGCACCGCCCTCTACTTTGATGCATTGGATTTACATGATTTTGAGCCTCAGATCATAGGAAGCGTGAGCATTTTTAGAGATGCTGCGGAGACTTCCGTCTCTCGTAATTTGAGAGCCATGCACGCAGAAATGTTAAAGAAGTGGAGTCTGTCCAGGGCGGCGAGAGCCAGGGCGCACTGAGAACCACCAGGTGCGAGTCAGTGAGGAGGCCCTGGGGGTCTGTCATTCACGTCTCCACATTCGCTTGGCCTGGTCTGCACCTGGATCAGAGCAAGGGCCTTACGCGTAGATGGCTGTGGGGCTGAGCAGGTTGGGGAGGGAGGAACAAACGGGGACCCGGTGCTGGGGACACAGAGCTCGCCGCCCCCTGTTGAAAGGTGGCAGCCTTTCCTCAGCTCCCGCCAGCCCCCATCCTGGAAGAGTACTCCCTGGGCTGCCAGATCTTTCACATTTTCACAAGAAGCCAGAAATCTGGATTTCCATGTGAAGCCTGATTTCTCAAAATGGGATCCAATATTTCAAACAGCATCTGGGCCAAGCTACACGTGTCTCTGGCCCCCAGGGTGCTGGGCCTCGCCATCTGGGTGTTTCTTCCCTCCTCCCTCAGTCTCAGGGCAGGACCCGAAAGCTCCTCACAGCTCCGCGCCTTGGCAAGGCTGACCGACTCCGAGTTTCATAGACGCCCTGCCTGCCGCGCCTCTGCGCCTTCACTCACGCATGTCTTTGTGTGAGATGCTCTTCTTCCTTTCCTCTGAGGCGGAGTTTATTCGATTTTCAGGGCCAAGCTGAGTGCTGCTCTGCCACAAAGCCTTTCCCAGACCAGACATAAACTCTCCCTCCTTGGACCCTCCCGCGTGCGTTATCCGTACGTCTCTCACAGGGCTTGTCACCTGAGGGTCGGCTGTTTCAGCCTGTCCATCTCTTAGCATGGTGGAGTCAGAGACCATTTCTTCTGCATCTGAATATAAACAGCAGGGCCTAGCGCAGTGCCTTGAATATAGTGGTCTTGGATAAATGTATTGACTGAATATATTAATGAACTCAAGGAAAACTCAAGGCTTTTCTTAAGCAAAATGGTGTGTATGTGGAGAGGATACTGACAGGTCTGCCTGCATAGGATAAGGCTGGTTTCCAGGTAAGTCAGCTCTGGGATGAGGGGGACCCCTGGGAGAAGGGGCGGAAGAGCATCATATCAGCCATGCATGAGCAAGTAGGGGAACCAAGAAGGCCGGGGGAATGTCAGGTAGAGCTAAGAAACCATGTTAGAATTTTCACCTGCACCACTGTATGCTGCAAACCACTATTGGATGGGGGCCAAGAAGGGCCACTAGATGGTTTTCTTTTCCCCAGCCTGGAGCCTGCACGTGACACTAACACCTGCGTGCTTCTCAGCCTCCAGCCAGAAACATATGCGGGAGCTTTGCAAAAAGAAATGAAAACAAATGCTGCTTTTAACCTTAACATCAGAAGGAAAGTACAATAGAAAGGAACCGGAGTCACGCTTTCTCTGGTTCTAAAACTATGTGATGTGACAGGCCCGTGTCACGGGAAGCCTTGTACCAGAGGCCACGGCCACACTGGGTCTTTGACTCATTGAAAGGATTAGGTCTGATGAGGAGGGTGGTTGAGAAAATAAGCGGGACCCAGGCAGAACTGGATCTAAATCCTGGCTCTACCACTAGTAGCTGGGAGGACATGACCTAGGCATTTGTCCATTCTAAGATTGTTTCCTCATTAGTAACATGGAAATAATGTACTTACAGGATATTAGGAGTATTAAATGAGATCAAGCACATAAAATACCTGGCCCAGTGTAAATGCTTAAACCTTAGTTACTTTTATCGTAATTGTTACCTAGGTTATGCAGATTTTACTTTTGGGCTTAAATTGTGGACTAGGTAATTCAGATAAACTATCCTACTGAAGACAGATTTTTAAAAAGTGAACTGAAAATATTAAAAATCTTTAGCATCAAAAGTTACAAGATAGGAAAGAATTATCAGGTCAAAAGTGAAGTGTAGAGAAGGAATTCATAGAGAGAAGCCCAAATTTTGAGGCTGCTTTTTCTCTGGGGGGCATTTGCTGATCTAAAACAGGTATCTGAGAGGCTACATTGTGTTTTTCACAGTTTCTATGAGTGAAGGGGAACACTGGCCTCTAGGGCTCACCAAGGTAGGGACCCTAATAACTATCCCCTACTTTGGGTTGGGAACCTCAGGGCTGCACACCAAAGTAAGGATTAACTGGAAGTGGCCCTACCTGTGCACAGGCTGAAGCTAGGTTTTAAGTCATCAGAGTTGGCAAGAATGTCTCAAAGCCTGAAATTAGATTTATGTGTGCCTGTGAGGCTAGCAGAAGGAAGTAAAACCTCTCCAGAAGTGGAGAACATCTTTACAGGCCTTAAATTGTTTCTACAAATATTTTACAATGTCCAACACACAACCAAAGATAACCAGGAATGCAGGACACCAGTCAACAGAAACGAGAAAACCTCAGCCAATTCTTGCTTTCTTCCAAACATGATGAGGATGTTGTCTGTGTCTTAGTGATCACAGATGTAAAGGCTGTTTGCTCTCAAATATTTCATGATTAAACCATGGGAGAAAACAAAGTTTAATCATTCTCAGATTTAAGTCACATAGAAAGAAACAATCTTCACAAATGTATAAAGTTTTCCTAGCAAGGTCTATAAGGCAATGGGAATTTCAGATCCAAGCAGTACATGACAAGAGACTTTGGCTCTTGGTGACCATTAGTGGATTTACGTGGGTTATAGTTTTACTCTGGTCATATCAGTGTTGCCATTATCACAGTTATCACCATAACAGCACAAGACACACCAGGAGAAAACACGAGAGACAAAGATACTGATCCAAGAGAAAGATGAAGTTCCAAACCCAAGAGACTGTGTTGCATTTCTCCGCAGACGAGGATCTTCTCAGTGGAAGATCATGAGTGAGATTTGTCAACAGGATCTCACCAAGAAGAAGGGCACACCCCCATCACAAATGTCTAGGAGCAAAACACTTTCTCTCAAGACAACTTCTGTTCATGTGGTATCACTTGTGCCGAGGTCTCAGCAAGTCTACTCGGGGGGGGGGGTCACTTTCCTTGGGCACCTACTTTGCCTCCTTCAAGCATTGCTGGTGGGCACCTGGGATGGGGCATAGCAGGAGCAAAGGCCCTGCGGTCCAGGGAGCTTCAGCCAGAGGCTGCCAGTTCAGTGGCCCACTGAGGGAAGTGGGAAGGGAACAGGCTGTGCCATTCATGAAGGCAGATCCTCCTTGTCAAGCACCCCACCTTGAACCCTGTGGAAGCCAGTTAATAGGGTCTCAGGTCCCACCATGTTCCCTGGTGCCAGCCCTGCCCTCACCTACTGCTTCTCATCTCCCTCCTCCAGCTCTCGCCCCTGTTTTGACTCTTTCCCTCCTTCCTTGCTACTGGCAACCCTGGGGAGGAACAACAGCAGTAAAAAGGATGCAGAAAAATCCTACTGTGTGTTAGAGAGAATTGGCTACAGTGGATGAGAGACCGAGATGGGATGGGGAGGAACACAGGGCACTGCAGCCACATGGGTCCTGTTCTAGTGTTATTATTATTGTTATTATTATTACTACTACTATTATTATTCATGGTTCTACAATGGATGTATCACACATTACGAAATCACAAAAATATAATTTTAATCAAATTTTAGAAAATAAGAAGAAATCCCACTTGGAGGGGTAGGGAGGAGTCTTTTGTAACTGTTTTAGTTTCTGTGTCTGTGCCCAAGGAAATCTGTGTCCCATGATTTAATTCTGTGTCTAAGTCCCTGCAGTCCAAAGCAACATTAGGAATGATGTGAATTACACAATCCTCAGCTTCTGAGAGCTAGATCATGCCTCGATAATGGACCCGTGGAGCTTCCCCAAGAATCTAGCAGAGCAGGAATGTGTGTAACCACCTCCTGGTGTTCTGCCCCAAGGCCCAGCAAGAACTAGGCAACCCAGGTGGTGCTCCGGAAAAGTACTGGGTAACTGATGAGAAGTTAAAAGGTGCCACTGTGTCATAGTGATTAGAGCAGATTTATAACTTCACATTAATAGCACCTATGATTGTCTGAATTCAAAAAACAAACGACCCAATCCGAAAACGGGCAGAAGACCTAAACAAGCAGTTCTCCAATTAAGACATATAAATGGCCAATAGGCACATGAAAAAAAAATGCTCAGTATCATTATTAGAGAAATGCAAATCAAAACCACAATGAAGTATCACCTCACACCAGTCAGAATGGCCGTCATTAAAAAGTCCACAAACAATAAATGCTGGAGAGGCTGTGGAGAAAAGGGAACCCTCCTACACTGCTGGTGGGAATGTAATTTGGTGCAGCCACTATGGAAGACAGTATGGAGATTCCTCAAAAGACTAAAAATAGACTCACCATATGATCCAGCAATCCCACTCCTGGGCATATATTGAGAGGGAACTTTAATTTGAAAAGATACACACACTCTAGTGAGTGTTCATAGCAGCACTATTTACAACAGCCAAGACATGGAAACAACCTAAATGTCCATCGACAGATGACTGGATAAAGAAGTTGTGGTACATTTATACAATGGAATACCACTCAGCCATAAAAAGAATAAAATAATGCCACTTGCAGCAACATGGATGGACCTGGAGATCATCATTCTAAGTGAAGTAAGCCAGAAAGAGAAAGAAAAATACCATATGATATCACTCATATGTGGAATCTAAAAAAAAAGAAAAAAAAGAAAAAAAAGAAAAAAGAAGACACTAATGAACTCATCTACAACACGGAAACAGACTCACAGACATAGTAAACAATTTTATGGTTACTTGGGGGAAGGGAGTGGGAAGGGGTAAATTTGGGAGTTTGAGATTTTCAAAGGTTAACCACTATATATAAAAATAGATTTTAAAAAACAAATTTCTTCTGTATAGCACAGGGAACTATATTCAATATCTTGTAATAACCTTTAATGAAAAGAAAAGAAAATGAATATAAGTATGTATATGCATGACTGGGACACTGTACTGTACACCAGAAACTGACACACTGTAACTGACTAAACTTCAATTAAAAAAAAAGTCACCCTCACTGATTAGCAGTCATCAATCTGCATTTTTCTTGACATGAATGGAAAGCAAAATTAGATTGCTTCCGATCTGTCTTTAATCCCCCAAGACCCTGTTTTACTTACACTATCTCTGGGATTCATGCATTAACAAGAGTATTTTGATTTCTCAAGCTGCCTGTTGGAAAGGACTGATTTCCCTTCAATGCCCTTCAGAAGCATTAACAGAGTCACCACAGTATTTATTCGATCTTATAATAACCTCTTTGTCTTAAAGCCCATGAACTGGGTGACCCTTTCCCTTTAGAAAAAATCCTTGGAAAAGAAACATCACTATTATCAGTGCCTGCTCATTAAAACTGGATCCCATTTTCAGAAACTGCTAAGAGGTTTGTCTGTTGAAAATCCAAGATTACTAGTTGCTTTCCTCTGACCGGAGGAAAAGCCACATGTTGCCTGTTTATTAATTCTCTATAAATTCTCTCTGCCCAGCTTGGGTGTAGCAGTGAGCTCATTTATTTACTTGCATAGCAACAATATAATGAAAACGGAATCTAGAAATACACCCTAACAGGCCACGTCCAAGGCTAGCTCTTCCTAATGCTCCTTTCGTGCTCCTCAAGATCCCCTCCTCTATTCTTGGGAGGTGATTTACTTTCCCTCGAAGACGGTTTGAACCTGGTTGGATGCTAGAACGAAGCCTTTGGCTAACCACGTATAAATCACGGCCGGCCTCTTTTTCCAAGTGAGGAGAAAGTCACAACTGAAAGCTCTGACGTGGAACGGGGCTCTTGGGTCACTTTCCTTTGACATGGCATTTGGACGGCAAACCACTCCACGCGAACAGTGCCCTGATTGTTAGGCCCCTAGCACGTCTCCCCTGCTGCTTTCAGGAAGCTCTTTGTGTAGCAAGTGCTAAAGCAATATTTAGTTATGGACTGACCAGGCGCCAAAGAGCAGTGAGAAGCATTTAAACGTGAAAGGACATGATGGGAGATGATGTCTGGATTCTGCAAGTGGTTGAGGTCTTTCTCTGGACAAAGCCGAACACGGTCCGTGTGACAGAGCTGGGCAGAGCCAAGCCATTTTTCCTGCCCCGTGGACCGAAATGTTCCTTGAATGAAAACTATAAAAGGCACAAGCATTTTGGTTCTTTGGTTGTCCAAATAAATTTAGCTAAGCACTAAATCGAAATTTCAAAATGGATTTTAGAGAGGTGCTCACAGACTGCCCTAAGTATTTAGCGGATGTGATTGCAGAAAGAGGAAAGGGATGGGAATTTCTGCACCTGAATGCCGAGATGTCGTTTCCTCCTAAACAGGCGGAGGAAGGACGCCGTGACTTAAGTAGGAGAAAAGTCATGATGGCTGATGGGGCAAATGGCTCACATGGCAGAACTTGGTGCCAGTTCTGAAGGGGGCTGGCCCAGGGCTGTCACTTCAAGAGGCATCAGACCCACCAAGAGCCTTTGTGAAGCTGAGAGGATTAAACTGAGGAAAATGGGCGGAAAGGAGTTCCAGGATGATGCACTTTCTCAGCTCTTTGTAACAGAGCAGGGATGAGAGTTCTCCTTGAGGAGGCGCTCTCCGGAAGTGCTCTCATGTATGGCACCAGGTCTGCAAACTGTGCTGCCCCCGGCTCAGCACCCCCAGCCCTCCCTCCATGCTCCTGCTTGCTCCTTGCTTTCTAAGACACGGTTCAATCTTCTAGAGGAGACTGTGGTTTCCAGATAGGAAGGCGGATGGGACCCTAGAGGAGGGTATTAGGATGATATGCCAAAACGCAGGGGTCAACTGAAATTTACATCAATGCCTGAGTGTCTTGTCTTTTTTTTTTTTTTTTTCCCAAGACTCTGGAGGCCAGCTCATGTTCTTTGCAAGCGACTCTGGGAAAGAATCAGATAACGATATCTGGGTCATAAAATTTTAGCCAAGACCATTAGCGATAATCCAACCCTACTCCCCATTTCACAGCTGAGGGAACTGAAGTTCAGAGAGGTTATTCTGCTCGCTGATGACAGGGACAGGGAGGAGAACCTTGGTTTGCTGGGTCCAGCAGCCCAGCACTTCTTCCCTCAATGTCCTGCTGGCTACAGAGTCTACCGTGAAGACTGCCTCACGGGACTGATGAGAAATTCACTACTTCTCTAATTTCACAAACCAATAGTCCCAAAGGAAATGACTTCCTTATTCGAGAAGCAAAATTTGAAGTCTGGATTCCTTATGTTTTGGGGGTGCCAACACTGGCAGGCCAGTTCAGGGAGATTTGATTCTATCTGGCTAAATGAGGTTATCCACTTGGATCAATTTGAAGTCATTTGAAAAGACAGTATTTCCAATGGCAGAGGAAGCCAACACAGCAGGGTTCCCAGCGGTACCGCGGTCTTTGCCTCACCTCAGGCCCCTTCAGCCTGCAGCGCTACTCTCTGGATCTGAGGTGGGAGCCTTTGGAGGTGACTTTTAAAAATTTGTTTTATTTTATTTTATTTTCATTCTGGTGGGGAGGAAGGTAATTAGGTTTACTTATTTTATTTTATTTTTAGAGAAATCACTGGGGATTGAACCCAGGACCTTGTATATGCTAAGCATGCACTCTACCACTTGAGGTACACCTCCCCCCTGGAAGTGACTTTAGTTCTTCCTGGCTAACAGGATGCTTTTTAGCACCCAGGATTCTGGTGAGCTGGAATTGCTCACCAAGTATTTAAATATGCCTTCTTATTTTAAAGCTTGGCAACATCAGCCATTAGCTAGGATGTAAAAATCATTAGCTTCAGAGTCAGACAGACGTGGTATCAAATATCAATCCTGCCTCTTAGTCAAGCGAGGTATGTCCTTCAGCAAGTTAACTTCCCAGACCCCAGATCCCTCCCCTGTAAAACAGAGGTGATGACGAACACCTTATGAGGGTGTTGGGAGGATAAGATGAGACAGTGTACCTAATATCCTTAACACGCAACCAAAGCTAAAAGGCACCTGTGGGTCACCCTGCTTTAGATCTAAAACTATCCTAAAAAAAATTAGTAACTTAATAACATGCTAAAAGTTAGTCGATGGCGGTAAATGTGAAAACAAATAACTATTCTGAGCAATAACTGGTTTAAGCACACCATGCTTTAAGAAAACCAAAAATTACAAAAATTATTCGAATAAATCAGTCGTTATTGTGGCCTTGCTAAAGAAAATTGTTGCTTCAAAAACTGATCAAATGTGGGGTCCCTTCAAAGAGGGGACACTTTGGCACTCTACACGTCACTGGAGTTACAACTTTGAAGGAAGATATACTGTCCTAAGTGAGCCACACCTGTAACCTCCCAAACTGAGCAGCGAGAGCACCTCCCTAGAAGTAGCCCTGGACAACGAAGTTTACGACACAGCTAGTTAGAACCAAGTGCATTTCTGATGGTGTCTCACTCTGCATCTTGCATGATATCCTCAAACAAATCTGCTCATAAAGATGCATTCAACCAATATTACATTTCAGTTTTACCACCAAATCAACAAGATTAATACATTATTTCTTCTCCCTCACAAACAGCGTTATCCACTGCACAGACATGATACTGTGTATGATGGCTGACCTGTTGTCTCTGATAGGCAGTCATTTAGCATGAGATCACTGAGGAAGGAAAGACGATTACCTCTGTTTGCTTTGGTGTGACTTTACAAAAAGTTACTAAATCACTCTTAGAAACAGGCATTATCTATGAGCTTTATAACCAATTGCAACTGAGTTTGAAGACCTTGGCATTGACCAAACAAAAAAGACCATTGTTCATTTTCACAGAGGTGTTACAGTTTGCTCATTCCTCTGGCATGGGTGACTTGACTGGGAGGAGAAACTTCATTTTTAAAGTGAAGTCATAGAGCCCTTGAAATGCTCAAGGACCTTCAATTTTGTGTAAGATTTAAATTTTACCTTGACTCTTGAGGGTAGAGATTTTAGGTGAAAGTTCACTTCTCTGCATAGCCCCAAAAGCCATGTACTGAAGGAAAAAATCATTTAAATTAGGACTACCTTTACATAGAAATGCACAATGCTGGAACGTGGTCATATTTTATTGAGTTTATAAATGAAGAAACTGGAGATATCCTCTGCCCTGTCAAACTCTGATTCTCCCCAGTATTTTTTTAGGGTGTATATATATATGGCTGTGTGTGTGTGTGTGTATAAGAAGGGAACAAAGGAAAGTGATGTGAAATCAGGCTTTATCTTTTCTGGGAGCTTTCATTTCCTCTTAATCTATTTTTACTCGTTGGTGGACAAATTACACTGCTAATATATAGCAGTTAGTTGACTGGTATCTTGAGTGTTGCTCTGGGCAACCAGATTTCACAATGCCTCACATCCCAATGAGGGAAGTCCTCCGTTCCCCAACCAGTGGCTTTGGGTGTGTGCGTGTGTGTAACTTATGATGACTCAGCGTCTACGTCTATGAAGGTACAAAGATTGAAGCTTAAGCTGTTTATGGTTCTTATATTACCTTTCAAGGATAGGGCCCGGAAGCCTGGCTAAAATCTTTGAATCATTTCCTGCCAATATTTGGCTATGTCTCACTTTGGAAGGTAGGAAACAGTCTTGAAAGATGATGTCATGGGGTCTGTATAAATCTTAATATTACTTGAGTTTTCCAAGAGCTACCCCCGAAGCAGTACTTACCCCTGTCTAGTCTATCATACACATTAGAGTGGTGGGCCTTTACATTTTAATAAGCCCATGAGCTCTCTTGAGATGAAGCAAAATTTACAACAGATTTTGGGACCGGAGTGGAGAGAGAAACTGCTGGGGTGCAGAGAAAGCTTCTAGAGAAGATGAACTAAAAGTAAACTCAAAATGGCTTAAAGATTTAAATATAAGACAAGACACTATAAACCTCGTAGAAGAAAACATAGGCAAAGCATTATCTGGCAAAAATCTTGGCAATGTTCTCCTAGGGCAGTCTATCCAGGCAAAAGCAAACATAAACAAATGGGGCCAAATTAAACTTATAAGATTTTGCACAGCAAAGGAAACCATAAGCGAAACAAAAGGACAACCTATGGAATGGGAGAAAATATTTGCAAAAGATGAGACTGACAAGGGTTTAATTTCCAGAATATATAAACAGCTCATGTAACTTAATAATAAAAAAAACCAAACAATCCAATCCAAAAATGCACAGAAGACCTAAACAAGCAATTTTCCAATGAAGACATATAAATGGCCAATAGGCACATGAAAAAATGCTCAGTATCACTAATTATCAATCAGAAAAATGCAAATCAAAACTACCAAGAGGTGTCACCTCACACCTGTCAGAATGGCCAGTATTAAAAAGTCCAGAAACAATAAATGCTAGAGAGGGTATGGAAAACAGTATGGAGATTCCTCAAAAGACTAAAAATAGATTTACCATAGGATCCAGCAATCCCACTCCTGGGCATATATCCAGAGGGAACCTTATCGAAAAAGATATATGCACCCCAATCTTCATAGCAGCACTATTTACAATAGCCAAGACATGGATACAACCTAAATGTCCATCAGCTGATGACTGGATAAAGAAGTTGTGGTATATTTCTACAATGGAATACTACTCAACCATAAAAAATAATGCCATTTGTAGCAACATGGATGGGCCTGGAGAATGTCATTCTAAGAGAAGTAGGCCAGAAAGAGAAAGAAAATACCATACGATATCACTTATATGTGGAATCTTAAAAAAAAAAAGACAAACTTATTTACAAAACAGAAACAGACTCACAGACATAGAAAACAAACTTATGGTTACCTGGGGGGAAGAGGGTGGGAAGGGATAAATTGGGAGTTTGAGATTTGCAGATACTAATATATATATATAATAGATAAAACAAGTTCATACTGTATAGCACAGGGAACTATATTCAATATCTTGTAGTAACTTATGGTGAAAAAGAATATGAAAATGAATATATGTATGTTCATGTATGACTGAAGCATTATGCTGTACACCAGAAATTGATACATTATAAACTGACTATACTTCAATAAATATATATATAAATTAAGTTAAAGAGGAGATGAACTTTGAAATGGGTTTTAAAGTATGAATAGGAGTTCAAGGTAAACTAGAGGAGGAAAGGCAGTAGATAAAAGGCAGTAGATAAATAATAGCACAGGCAAAGGAAGCTCTGCTCCTCAGTAGAAAAAGTGTGGTTCTCCTTTTTAGGTGACTATCAAGTGTTAACTGATCTTGCCTAAATTTGGCAAAATGCATGAAAGTTAGGCCCTCAGAAAAGCTGAACTTGACATCAGTCATGCTTTGGATGCTCATTTGTCATGAACAGACAGTTATGACTACAGAAAACAGATGGTCACATTCTCCAAGACCCTTCTAGGGGAAAATGACCGTGTATAACCTGACATATGTCATAACAGACTAATGCACTGGACACGGGATTTGAATTGTGTGTGACGGTGGATGGGTGATAAGATCAGAACCACTTTTCAGCTTATTTAAAGGTCAACTCAAATTAAATGCTTTGTTTCTTGCTTCTGCCTGCGCACTCACTCATTGGCTGTTATCTGTATAATGATGGTTTGCTGCGAGCTTGGCCTGCAGCAGTAAAGAGACACCCGTGTCCCCTGCCTGCCTTAATGGAGTTTATAAGTTAGCCCAGAACTGATCTTCAGAAGGATGCAAAGCACATCTATTTTACCAGTTAGAATATAAGTGATGTTTACAAAGAATAATCAGTGAGACACAGATAATTCCTTGTGAAGATCAGGGATGAAATGGATGAACTCGGGTAGCAGTTTTACTGATCTCTGAAGGAGAGAAACGAAACTCTCAGACCTCTGTGGACCTTAAGCTTTTGAAGTTTGGGTAGTCCCATATTAAGTACAATTTTTGCCTTTAAAAATCGAGGACACATTAAAAAAAATACAATTCAGCTTCTCAAATTATTAGACTATGAGTAACTCATTTAATTTAGAATTGCCTGTGAGTTCTTGGCAATCACAGGGCAGATTTAGAAGTCTTTGAAAAGTGAGAAAAATCTAACCTACAGATTGTTTTCAAATGTAATGAAATAATTATGACATCTAAATGTAACAATTAATGAGGTTGACACTGTGTTGTTTCCCACCCATTTGTCTAAACGTTTATTAATTTCTGTTTTGCAGTTTTTGTGTTTCGTATTTCAGAGCCAAAATTTTTTATTCAGTGCTCCAACATTCTCGTAGACCCCAGGCATTCTGCCCACAGTGCCTAATGGATAAAACGGCCCTACACACAAAACCCAGAGTGAAAAAAAAAAAAAAACAATGAAATTAAGCCAAGGTGTCATGTATATGGTTTCCAGATAACTTTGAGAGTTCTTTCCACCCTGTGCAAAATTTCTGTAGAACCAAAGAGAGAGCCACAGACTCAAAGGGAGTATCATACGTGCCAGCAATAAGATATTTGCATATTTGGTGCAGAGTCTGAAACACAAACATGGCTGATCATTTCAAAATAAACTCTGAGAAAGGAAAGAAAAACACAAGGCGAGAGGCACTAAGTTTTTTTTAAACCCCTGCACTGTGAAACTCTGTGCCAGGTCCTTTCTACATAGTGTTTCATTTAATTCTCACAGCAACCCTAGGAGGTAGTTATGATTAGTCCCATTTCACAGACAAGAAAACCAAAGCCTAAAGAAGTTCAGTAACTTGCCAAGGGATTTACAGCTACAGAGAAACAGAACGAGGAACCGGCCTCACCCCAGAGCCTGGGCTCTTGTCACAGTACAGATAAGTCTTCTTGTTTTGTGAAAGGGTGGGGGTTATATGACTTTCTTTCTTTCTCTAACCACTGATTTAATAAGTGATGAATGTCACTGTATGTGGATGGGAGGCAAGAGGGTGGGTAGGGGCTGGAATTTCCCAGAGAGCAAAGTGATACAAGGCAGAATTTGCTGTCTGTTTTTTTCCCCTAAGTGATTCATTAGTAGGAATAAAAAAAAAAAAACTGTGGTGGATAAAACTTCTGAAGCCCACAGTCTGCAGCGACATCAAGGGAATCTTTAACTGTGGAAAGTCCCGAGTCACCATCAGATTGGAACATGTCCATCCCCCATCGTGGCCCCGTCACAGTGCTTCTCAAAGTGCAGTCCTGGACCACCTCCCCCAGAACTAGCCAAGGAGCTACTGAAATGCAGATTCCCACGGGCTAGGATTCGAGTCTGGGGGAGGCCTGGGCACCTGCATTTTAACACCTTCCCTACCTCTCTGGTAGGGTAAATTTTCCTAAAATTTAAAAACCATAGCTTAGTGGTTCAGCACTAGATTCCACTGCCTCCTCTTTCTCTCCTTCCATTGCTTTTAAGGACTGTAGCTAAAACCACCAGGAATGCCTGCTGCTGGGTTTATCACCATTTTACAGATAGGAAATTCAAAGAGAAAAATGGGAACAGGGCTACATAGCAAGTCAGCAAAACTACTACAAGGAAAATTCAAAAAAAAAAAAACCCCAAAACCTGCCTCATCCCCCTTGTACTGGGATTAACTCCTGGGACCTTGGGTTAAGTCATCAGTATGATTCTCACGCACTGAGAAGATCTGGAGTCAGGAGTCAGGAACCTCACCGAGGGCATGTTGATAGAAGTTTTTAAAGCAGATTCTGTCATCAAGAAGGTAAAAATCACCCATTAGCAGCCAAGCCATCTCCACTACGAAGAAAGGATGGAAAGAAGGAAGGAGGGAAGAAGGGAGGAGAAAGGGAAGAGAAGGGCAAACGCACTCCCACGGGGGTGTGAGCCAATGATCCAGTGGACAGGATGGAAGTGGCAGCGAGAGAACCAGTGTCACTAAGGTGACTTTCAAGGTGAGGTCAGGTGTCCCGGGGAGCGTTTGGCGTTTGGCAGGGAAGAGCTAGGACCATTCCTCCTGCCCTCTGCATCCTCGCCAGTAACCACCTCAGATCCCAACGGCTCGAAGCTCCGCGCTCCGGGCTCTGTCTGCTCCTGAGCTCTGGTTAAGTCTCCCCCACGTCTGCGCATCCCCTGAAGGGCCGGCAGACGTCCTTTCCGGAATTTGTCTTCCTTCTACAGGAATCACCTAACTCTTACTAAACATGAAACATTCCACTGATTTTAGAAGTAAAAATAAACAATCAAAACACTGAGTTCAAGTGCCCGAGGGTAACCCCAGCACCCCAACCTCCATCCAGGCGACGGCGTGTCAAAGTCTCTCCCCTCTGAGGGGATGGAGGCTGGGAGCGAACACGCTGTACAGTTACAGCAAACAAAATGGGAAGACGGCTGAAGTTTTAGACTTTTCAGACTTGGAACTAAAAAGGTTGAGTCTAAAAAGGAAAACACGTCACCTTCCTGCCAAAATAAACTGTGATGAAAGCTTCAACCCCACCATCTCTCAGCCAGGCACTTCCTGTACCGGCCTCCCCCGTCTGCCTGCCTCACACTGGCTCCTGCGAGGCAGGGCTATTTTTAAGGTGCAAACAATCAGGACTAAGGATGAGAGAGGTTATTTATTTATAGTTACACCTTTCAACTGTTCATTTTTCCTCTCTGGGGATAGAGGCCTGATCTGGCTTTCCCTTTGAATCTCAAACCCCTGGACTAAGCGCGACTTCTGTGGTCTCCACACAGGGATCCCTGTCCCGGGTGATACGAGCAGAACTGTTCCCTTCTTGCGGAATTCCTCCTAACGGACGTACACACAGCTTGTGCGGCACCGGTGCACCTGGGCAGAGCTTTGTAAAACGTACATTTTGTATAAAAGGTGATTTGAAAATACATCTATGGCCCTGTTACTTAAGGAATCCAACAGTAAATCTCACCCCTCCCCAACCCCTGCTTTTTCCTCCCCAACAGAGGATTCCATTATCATGCAGGTTGATATTCCATAATTTACAAGGGTCTGTAAATTCAGACTCTGTATTAGGTTTTCTCAAGGCAGGGCCCATGTCTACAGCATCTTCTAAGAGTCAACAAGATCTTTCTGATGTCTAACTGCATCTTTCCTCTTTTAATTCAGGGATCTTTTCTTGCTGTTAAATTGGTTCCTTCTTAATACCAAACCTCACAGGACCCATTGGAGCCCCTTGGAATTTGCCAGCAAATGGAAGAGAAAAGCTCTCCCTTGCCAGGCTCCCACTGGCATCGGCTTCGTGTTGGCTGTTACCCTCCCCGAGTCCACTGACGTTATATTCCTCACAGCACGTTGCCCCACCTGACATTCAGCGTTTGCTTGGATGCCCTACTCTTGTGTAAGCATCACGGAGGTTACATCCACTCTTTCATCCATCACTGCATCACCAGCATCACAAACATGCAAGATGATTCAAATGCATTCGCTTTTCTGCGTATCTCAAATTGTGACGGTATTTGGAATAGATTGCTGAAAAGGCCCTTCCCCGCCTTTTTTTTTTTTTTTTTTTAATATAACATGATGCCTTCCTAAATACCCTAGTTTCACTATTTCCACCCACCACCTCAGGCATCATTATAGGAATTGCCTGAAGGACAAGAGGATGGCTCCTGTCTAAATTCACTGGTCTGTGTGTTTTCAGTGAGTCACCTTGAAGCTCATAACCCCTACAGAATCAGCTGGTTGACATGACCCCCTCCCAGCTTCCTTGCTGCCTCTACTTCTGGTGAGTTCTTGGTGCAGCCAGGCCAGTGGGGGCAGGATTTAGCTTTTGGCTTTTGACAAAAGTAGAGTCCTTGCTGGCATCACTGAACTCATGCTGCAAAATTTGGTGCCTTGTACCACTCCAGGGAGAAAGAGTAAAGACTGGAAACTATTTGAGTACAGAACCTAGGTCTAAAAGCAGAGCTATCAGAGAGATGGAGAGAAACAACCTGACGATGCAGCGTGACCCGGAACGACTCAGGAACCTGTTACGCCTGTCGATCAACAGGACTTGGCACGTGGTGGGAGTTCAAGAAAGTCTTGCTGATCAATGAATGAAGAAGCAATGCAAAAATAATGTCCAAGCTAGGGTACTTAGGTATACTTACTTCTTGCAAGACATACTTACTTCTTGGAAGCTTCTTATTTTCTTATTTTAGGAACACACACACACACACACACACACACACACTGAGTGCAGTGGAAAAAATAAGCAGGAACAAAAATCCAGTCCGTTATTCACTCACCTTTTTACTTAAGTGGGGACCATTAGCCCCACCAATGCCTCTCTGCACTGATGGTGGTACTTGATACACATCTTGTTCCTGGGTACCATGGCCAGTGGGTACTTGGTAAATTCCCTGATTTTGGTAGGAAGGTGGCACTTGGTAGATGGTGTCTCGAGGGCCGCCCTGTGGGTTTGGCACTTGATAGAGCTTCTGTGGGCCAAAGGCCTGGGGCATCAGTCCAGAAGTCGGCTGGTCCTGACTGGAGGAGGTCTCCTGCACAGGGCCAATCAGAAGCTTCACCCGGTTGCCGGGGACAATGCCTTGCCGACCGTGTAAGGAGCAGAGCCACCATCCTTCCAGCCCTCCTGTGTTCTGCTCTATGACAGTCAGGATGTCTCCCTTGCGAAAGGCCAGCTCCTCAGCACACTCTGGGACATTGTCGTATAAGGCTCTTGCCATAAGATTCTAGGAAGGAAAGAACAGAGGGAAATCTTGTTAGCGTCTCAGCTGAGTCCCTTTAACACCTAAAGCCCACGCGCTTACGGGAGGCACACTTCCTGGAAAGAAGAGAAGAATCTGGACAATAGCCTGTAAGGAGAAGAGCAGATGGTGCAGACGCAAGGCAGATCCATACGTCCGGCGTCTGCCACCAATGACATCAGACTGCCTCCTTGGAAAAGCTCCGAACACCACGAGGGTCCTTCCCTCCGGCCACAGACGCCGTGCCAAGGAATTCTGAGTAGCACTGGTAAGGAGTCAGAGAGCGTGCTACTTCCTTTCTTAAACCTAGTGGAAGGAATAAAATACCCCCAGGTATTCAAATGTGCTACGAGAGACAGCTCCCTCTCTCTCTCCTCCCCCCGCCCCCATATTGGAGGAAGAAAGAGTCAAAGAAAATGCCGGGAATAAACAGCACAAATGGCATTGATATTCCGTGTTAAAATGGAAACAGAAGTGCAATGATCTGTGCCTTGGCAGGCCTTAAGGATTCTTACTCTCAGTTGATCAAGAGGTCCTTGGATACAGGGAGAACCGACAAGCAAGCGTTCTCCCCATGGTCTTCGAGGATGGAGGGCAGCATGACAGTAGTCTCCATCTCCAGATCTGAGGGCGGGGCGCTTCAAAGAAGTAACCCCACGTGGGCAGATGCCATCTCTCCCTCTCTGTTTTTTTTATTCCTACCTTTTCCTGAGGGCCCCCCTCACCCTGCCACTTCATTTCCTTCTTCTTGAATCTCGCCATTCACATCGGAAAGGCTCTGCCTTCCCCTTTCATGGGCCCCAAACACTTTCTCTCTTTGTGTGAAGGCCTGTCTGGCACATCCAGTACTTAGCAGGCAGCCAAAGTAGGCATTCAGCAGAGAGCGGGCAGGCAGTACGTGCTGACATTCTTGGAAGCCTTTCAAAGGCTCTGAAGATTTCATTTCTTGGCGTTAGGAATGTTCCGCGGCACCATAGCAGCCGTCACCCCATGCCTGCTCCTTCCCGGCACACAGAGGAGTCGGGGAACGTTGTAAAGTCATCACGAGCTGTTGGAAAACTCAGAGCGATCTCTTGAGTGCTCCAGTACAGTGCTGGGGTGCACTCGATGTCCCTGAGATGACGGTTCCTGGGGGAAAGGGCTGCCGGCTGGATGGGGCATGCTGTTGCGACTACTCACTCGTGGAATTTGGGGCTGCTGTTGTTTGGACTTCTGCCCCCTGTTTTCTTCTCTAAAAATATGGATTTGATCTTTCAGCCTAGTGCTTTTCATTCCTTTGTCACCGACATACATTAATCATCTCCCCCTTACTGTGCCCCAATATCCGCGAGTCCTGCCCTGGCGCTGGTTCTCTCTGTGCGGTGGCTGTGTTGTGTGGTCAGTGGCTGGGGAGGGTCCTCCTTTCACTCTGCTAACCACACTCCTCTTAGCGCAGCTCCTTAACATGAGGCAAGGAGCTAAAGCCCTAGAGGTCAGTACCCAAGAAGCCTGGGGAAACTCTTTAAGAATAAGGTTGCAGCCCTTGCTCTTGACAGTTTTCTGATCTAGGAAGTCTGTGACGCAGGCAGGTGAGCAGTGAGGCAAGCTAAGGGGAAACTGATGGGTGTGTGTTCCAGGTGAAGGTTTTTACTCAGTATTTCTATTGTAAGAAGCTCCGGGTTCCTTCTAACAATTAAAAGTTCACATACGTAAAGATAAAGCCATGCAACATTGTATCCTGGCTTGAGGAACCACGTTAAGGATATTTTGGAATCCTAAAATCTCTTATGTTTCTCTTCTTCCATCTTTTGGGTGTTCCGTTATTGAAAGAAAAGTCACAGTTAAAGAAGACAAGATTCTGGTCCTTGTAGCTAAGTGATCTGAAGGAAATTACTCCCGCGCAGATGATGGAGCAGGAAGAGAGCGGACCACTCCGGCCTCTGCCCCTTTCTCTGGGGCCCATTCAACAACTGGGGATGGCTGGTGAGGAAGCCCCAAGACACAATCAGAAGTGGGAGGGTGGGGGCCAGTTCTGCGGGAGCTGGGGGCAGAGAGCTGTGCAGTTACGTTGGCTACGAAGAAGGGAAAGAAGAGAAACAGAAGCAGCAGAAGGGCTAAGGACTCCAGGCCTCCTCAGCATAAATAAGGTTGAGGCATCCGGAGCTGGGTCACGGCCGTGGAGCTCCGTGGAACGCTGAAATCCAGCCCTGAGCCACGCTCGACTCAGGGCAGACAGAAGTCCCTGTGTGACAGTTGTTCTGGACGGCCTTGTCTCCTGTCCAGTGCCCTTCCCACCTCCTGTCAGCAGCACGCTGACGTTTCTAGACAGGCCTCAGGAGCTGCTTCTCTGGGAAAACCTGGAGACCCTCTTGTGCAGGCGCCATGGAGGGGCGTCTCCTGACTGGCTGTCCACCATTTCCCAGCGGTCCTCCCCGCTGCCTCCAGAGACTGGGATGGACGGATGGACGGATGGATAGATGGATGGATGGATTTTTCTCTCTGTTCCTTTTTTTTTCCCTTTTTTTAAAAAAAGTTTTTCTTTTTTATTGACATGTAGTTGATTCACAATGTTAATTTCAGGTGTACAGCACAGTGACTCAGTTGTGCATGTACATACATATGTATATATATTTTTAGATTCTTTTCCATTATAGCTTATTACAAGGAAATGAATATAGTTCCCTGTGCTATACAGTAGGTCCTTGTTGTCTACTTTATATATAGTAATGTGTGGCGATGAGGATTTAGAAAGAGAGCTTGGCACGGTTGCTAGTGGAGGCACCCAGTGCCAGCCCGACCCCTCATGCTGATAGTTATTCTCGGCCCCGGCTGAACGGGAATAAGTTATTTCGTATCCGTGCTGGCTACAGGGAGCCAGTGTCCACACCCAGCCACTCTCCCGCACAGAAGCTTATGGTCCAGAGACCTTCAGAAAACACCTGGACCCGACCTCCCTGTTTCACAGAGGAGGAAACAGGTCTGGGGGGCCAGGGATCATCTGCGCAAGGCCACACTGTTGGAATCAGAGACGGGACTGAACCGTGGCCTCCTGGCTCAGTTTCTACTTCCAGAACTCTAAGCCACCTTAGCTCTCCTGCACAGTGTCTCCTTACTGGGCTCGATTCCATTTTCCAGTAAAGTTCTGAAGAGGACAAGTATTTCTGTCATGTCTATGGATAAAATAGGTTCTTGGGGTTTGGGGTCCTGGCCGTGTGACTTGGGCTGATTACTTCTCCCCTTTGCACCTTAACGTTCTCATCTGTAAAATGAGAATCAGGATAACATATACCTGCCTCACGGGTCTGCAGTGAGGATTCAGAGAGTTAATTCAAGTCAAGGACTTTAACACTGCCGGAGGCTTCGGGAGACGGTATGATTTTGTATTTAATGTGTTGATGGCACTTTGGCCTTAAGCTTCCTACCAGTTTACCTCCTTGGTTCTCGGTCAGGGGTCGGTCCTGTTCTAATGATGCTATTATGTATCTTTATACACATCTGATATTTCTCTTGCTCACAACTGTATTTCAGGAGAACTGTATCTTGAAGCAATATTTCTCTGAATTACTAATGAGTTCTGGTCATTGCAACCTCTTGTCAAGTATTTGCCTACAAACAGCAATAATGCAATTATTGGTTGTACTCAAAAGATCTTCTGAGACAAAATAATAATAATTAATAATATTACTGGACAAATTACGGATGAATCTCATTAGAGTCCAGCAGAGTACAGTCCATCAAAAGTGGGGAGGAACACGGGTGAGGCGCTTGGCTTTTGAAACTACCTGGTGAGTTGGGGCAAAAGTTCGGTTAGAAGCTAACAGCAAAGTTAACTTCAGCCAGAGCACAAACCATCTCATTTAAAAGCGCACAGGCAATCATTAACAGTCAGATCAAGAGTGAATTTCTCTGGCCAGGAGAAGGTGGAAGGACCCTCTCCTTCATGTAGAGTTGTGACTCCTTAAGGCCACAAAGGCATAAGGTGATTATCTGAACATCTTAGAAAAACCCAGGAGAGGCAGTTTGTCTGTTCAAGGCCTCCTCTTTCTCCCACCCTCCCTGGGATATTTATCTCCAGGGCAGGAAAGGTCAACACAGAAACACATCAAGGAGAGATAAGACAGCTCTGCAATTCTATGTTCAGTTGGAGGCTCCGCCCCCGGAGGCTGGCAGTTAGAAATGCAGCCAGAGCTCGGCAAAGCACCAAAACAGTCGGGGCACAGAACCTGAAAGCCAGAGGAACTTCAGACAATTATAGCCCAACTCTTTCATGTTGCAACTGAGAACAGTGAGGCCCAAGAAGTTAATGATCTGCCAAGTCACCTGGCAAGAAGGTCCCAGAGCTAAGAATCCGGGCCTCCTGCCTCCAGCTCCAGGACTGGACAGATGCACGTGTTACCAACGCTGTGCTTCTAACTGGGATTGGAAATCTGCATTGAGAGCCAACAGTCCTACTTGAGGAACCTAACTACCAGCCTTGAGCACCGGTCCCCACCCGATCTTCCTTGACGCCATCTTCTGGTTCCCATGATGACACTTCTTGCTTCTCCCTCTGGTTCTCGTGACCTCTCATCTTCCTTCTCCTTCACAGACTGATGTTCCCCCCATCTCTTTAGTAATCATGCTCCCAAGGGATCTCTCCTTTGCACCTTTCCCTTCTCTGTGAGCTCACTCCCTGCAGGAAATCTCATCTAGGCCGATGGCATCTGAACACGCAGGTAACACTGAGCTCCACAGCCCCAGCCTAGCTGTTTCTTCTGCGCACCAGTCCCTTATTTCTGATTGTGTAATGGGTATCTTCACCTTTAACTCGACAAGAGCAAAAACCCCTTTCTCCTGCTCTCAGTTAATAGCATGCACACAGCTGCCCGAGATCGGAGCCTCAGCGGTTTGCTGAGTCACTTCACAACCTGAACCCCAACCAGCTGGGGTCCGTCCTGCTCACCCTCCTCACAGTCACTCCTTGCTCAGGCCCTCAGCAACTTTTCTGGGGGGAAGGTGGGTGGGTATAGCAACTGCTTCCCAACTGGTTTTCCTGCATTCAGCCTCTTCCCACTTTAAAACCCATCTTCCACATAACCAGCGGAGTTATCTCCCCTGAACCGATCTCATTATTTCCCTTTCCAGTTCTCTGTAATAGTATTTCTCACAGTATCATTGTATTATACCACTCAAGACAGTCAACTCCTTACATTCAGGGAGGCTGTTACTCTTTTGGCATTTCCAGAACTTCACCCCAGTGTCTAAAATAAAATACACACTCATTAAATGTTTGCTAACTTGAAACAGATTCTGGACTCTGATTTCCTGGTTCTCTACAGAGAGGGTGAAATTGTTTTCTAGAGATGTCACCAGATACTTGGTTAAAATTTTCAGATGGATGCAGGAAGATGAACAGAACCAGAAAGGTACATGGCGTGTCCCAGTCATTAAGCCTCACAGCCAGAGAGTGTGGGAGACGGCGGGGGGGGGGGCAGGAAAGGGCCCTCCCCGCCCTGTGAAAACAGGATGATGACGCAGATGGGGGGCCTGCCCCCAGCGTCTACGCCACTAAGCAAACAGGAGGGCCAGGAGGAGCCGAGCATCCCAGTCGGATTAAACACAGTGGTCTCTGCGAGAGCCTTTTCTCCCTTCGGTGTAGCCGCCTCCATCTGGTGGCAGGTGACTGAGGACCATTCGTGCTTTGCCAGAATGTTTGGCCTCTGCTGTTCCGGGTTCCCAAGCTAAGCCCGAGGACTGGGAGGAAAACGCTGTACAGTATGACAGCAAGCATAGAGAGCCCCAGGTCACATGGTCGCCCCACTCTTCCTTGCCCCCCCCCCCACTGTTATCAAAATGCCAAGAAAGCTTATTAGGCCGGCTGCCAGGGAAACTATCTGCTATTCCAAATACGGAGAGGTGTGATTTATAATTTCCATGACGATTCATGCTGTTCTTTGAAGAGAAATGAGACACAATGGCTGCTGTCGCCCTCCCTCCCCACCCCACCCCCCGGACTGATAGTATCATCAGTGGCCCCACTTCCTCTCATTATTTGACTTCATTCTATATTTATCGTGCAG
Organism: Camelus bactrianus; assembly: GCF_048773025.1. Lineage (NCBI taxonomy): Eukaryota > Metazoa > Chordata > Mammalia > Artiodactyla > Camelidae > Camelus > Camelus bactrianus. The sequence continues at coordinate 6,918,651 of NC_133558.1, forward strand.
AGCTCCCGCCAAGGCCTCGGGGCTGCCAGGTTCTCGACAACGTGACCTTCCTGGGCCCAACCCAAAAACTTTAGCCCTGGACTCTGGCAGGGACACACACACACACACACACACACACACACACACACACACACACAGTCAAGGAGGAAACAGCCATTGTCAAGGAAATCGGTCCTAAAGGAAGTGGCTGAGGAATGAGCATCATCAAGGTCAGTCTCTGGACACAGTGGAGAAGAGAAGGAAAGGACCCTGTGTTTCTGTGTCTGCCGACAAAGATCAGCTCAGGTCTTTTCCATGGTATCCATCCAAGATATTGGATATAGTATCTTGCAATAAACCACAATGGAAAAGAATAGAAAGAATATATATATATAAAACTGAATCACTGCTGTACACCTGAAAATAACCAATATCGTAAATCAACTATACTTAATTCAAAAACATCAGCTCAGGTCTGAGGGCTGTCGAAACAGTCTGGCTTCCTCCCACCATCGCCTGTAGGATACAGGGGGATGTAGGATTTCCCCAAAGACGTAAGCAGCCATCGAAGGCACACACAGATATCTACAAGTGTCTGGATTTTGATTCTTGGAATATCTGGTTTACACCTGGGTTCTTTCATCAGATGATCTGGAATGTTGAATTTTTTAAAGAGTTGAATCCTCTGGGGATTGTTAAGTAGCAGACACAAAGCTATCAGGTCCAGGAGTCAGAAGATACTCGGCAGAGCACATCCAAGTCTTTTCTCAGAGATATCTGTCGCCTGCGACTGACACACTTTTCATTCTGTGATCTGAACTAGCCACCAGAAGGCAGCATGAGATCCTGGGAGGCCCCCTAGTCACACTTCTGACCCTAGCACATGCCACCAGAGAGTCCTCTAGTACCTAGACCACATTACAGCCAATGATTTTCACTTTCTGGAAGGTTCTTCCAACTCCTATGAGTATCTTGGGCTCTCTCTGAATGTTCGTGGCATTTACTCTGTCCCAGGTCCTCACATCTTTTCAGATTTTCCAGCTTTGTGAAGTTTAGCTCTAGCATTGTCTTTTGAGCATTCCTGAATGGGAGATGCTCCAAGAAATGTGACACTAGACACCCATCTCCCATCATCTTTGACATTGCAGCAGCCTGATGTACATGGGGGGCTGTGCCCTCTGATGGCTGCCCAGAGAGCTCCCAGGTTGGGGACGCTTCCTGTCCCTTTCATATTGGCCTGTTCCTGTGTGACGAGGGATCATTCAGAACTCAGAGTTACTTCGGTGGTTCATATATCAAAGTGATACTACTTCTTCAAAGTTGGTGAGAAGATCTGATGCTCACTGCAAATTTCGATATTTGAATCTCAGAATTTTCCATCTGATCAGATTTGGTAACATTGTATAAACTGGGAGATTTAAAAAGCGATTCTTCAAGTGCTGGGTTCCTGCTTAGAATGAATGCCATATATTCACCCTTAATTTAAGGTCCATGCAGAACAGAAAAATTCATGCTGGGATTTGTTTGCCAAGAAACCAATAAAAGCCTAGAATAAACTGTTTCATAGAAGAAAAATGACAAGCGGTTTGTTCGTGGCATGCATGTGTGTACGTGTGTGACTTTACAGCCAACTTCTATTACTTCTTGGCCAGTTATGGAGGATGGATTTGATTGCTGACAGTATTTGTGAAAAACAATTTAGCTTTTCCTCCCAAGTCTGATCATCAGACCTTTAAGACCTTAATTTTCTACTCTTCTGTGGTCTTTGAGATTTTCTTGAGCAGCTCCCGAGGGTCTGAGAGATAGTGAGAGAACAGCCTGGTTTCTGTGGGTATTCAGCATCAGAAGTCACCTACTGCTTGATCAGAACCAACTAGGCTGGGATTTCAGACCAAGAACAGAGCCTAGAGATCGCTCTCACCCAGTCTTCTTGTTTTACAGACCAGAGGGTCTCCTATTAGATTAGCAGCGGAGCCAGAACTCACAACTGGTTCCCCTCTTAATCTAGGATTTTTTTTCCACTGGACTAGGCTATGTTTCTCGAGAACCTTCTCCATCTTAAAATTTACTACTGTTCCTATTAAGTCTTGGAATTTATAAGCACTTGTCCCAGGTTGCCTGGTTTTGCTAGATGTAAGTATAGTGTATTGGCAAAGGATCAAAACACGGGGCAGGCACAAACACTTTTCAGGGTCTGTCCCTACATAAATCTGAGAGGCGTTATATAGTGATGAAGGCCTGACACCCACTCACCCAAAAGATAGGTTTTACTAACAATAAAACAACCATCTGGATTTCAGCCAATAGTGTGGCACCGGCTCACATCTATCTGCCTGTCTAGACAACTCCCTGCAACATCCAGGTACTTGGGGGAGTGAAGTGAGAATTAAGTTATAAAGGAGTAGGAGACCCTAGTCCACAGATATTACTCTGTTTCCCCAAACTGTATTACTTCTCAATGGTCAAAAATACACGAGTTGTAGCATCTAATAAAGGATTTGAAAGAAGGGAAAGATCTTCCTATTTTTACATTTCCTTGCATCTTGTCTTCCTACACCAAGGTCTGCAGCCCCCAAGGTATGAAGTTATATCCAGACCCACGGATGCCAATATGCACATGAACCAGCCACCCTCTTCCACCTCCCAGTCAGAACCCAGTGCATGTAACGTGGATGCCACCCCTCACTGGAACTCTTTTAGATGACGCCTGACCTAGGTTTGGGGCTGGACTGGTATTATCCCACTTAACTTGCAAGGTCCTCAAAGAGTTTTTAAAAAGTGGATCCGTACACTTGGCTGCGAGGTTGTGTACCATCAAATACTGTTGGCACGACAACTGCAGGGTCGTCCCAGGAAAACCTTTAGTTGCGGCAGCTTCTCTGCTCCAAGAGGGAGGAGGGATGGCAGGAGCAAAGGGAAGAGAAGAAAAGCTCAAAATGGAAGTGATGACGTTGTTGGGTGGCGAGGTGTACAGACAGGCTCCCACGTGCACACGTGATATACCACTTTCCGAGAATAAAACAGTTTTCTTCAAGGCCCGGTTCTAAACGCACGTTCCATTATCGTGTACGTAATATACCTAACAGGAAGATCAAAGATAAAGCCAAAGGAAGCCTTCAGAGAATTCAGGCGGCACTGGAGATGGTCTGATGGTTCGACATGCAACCTCGTGAGACCCCCCGCTTCTTAGTATTTTGTGGTATTTACTCGAACTGGGGCTGAGCATTTAAGAGGAAGCTTGCTTTTGGTTAACACCTGTTACATTAAGCCCAATCTGAGTTGTGATAAAATTATGACAAACAGTTCTATGCTTGCATTTTTGTGCTTCTATTACATAAAAGCAGTAAGGCAGTTATTTTTAAGCAGAAGGAAGGAGGGGAGATTAGACCTGTGATTCTTCAGTGCCCTTTGGCAATGTTTAGAGACATTTTTGGTTGTCATGTTGTGTATGTGCACGTGACTGGTAAGCTAGTGGCTAGAGACCAGGGGTGCTGCCAAACAGCCTCCAGGGCACAGGCCCCACGGCAAAGATTTATCCAGCCCCAACGTCAGTGGTCTGAAGTGCAGAAATCCTGGATGGAAGGCCGGACACTAAACTGCTAACAGAGTCTAATCTCAGCCCTCGCCTCGTAAGACTAAACACGATGAAATCACTGCCTTCTGTGCCTCTGTTTCCCCATCTGCAAAATGAGGATAATGAACATGTTCTTTATAATAAAATCATGGCGTCATGAAATTTTATATGTGAGACCCTCTGATTTCTTCAGAAGGGTCTCTATAAAATCAAAGCACAGTTATGATTACTGCACTATCATGAGCTCATGAAATTGTGTCTGAAGAACTGTACTCCTCCCCCTCAAGAAAAAAAAATTCCTCTGGGGAAAGAAAACAAACCAGAAATGAGCTCATCACGATGACACCTGCCATACCAACAAAACAGACACAGTACAGAGAAACGAAATTCTTCCCCTCCAGCAGTGAAGTAAGCTGCGTCTGTAATTAAGATCTTAATAAGGGAGGCAGGAGGCTTGATGTAGACGCTGCGGGCTGTGAAGTGCAGAGCTGTTGAGCCAGGTTTCAACAAGAACGACTGAAATCCAAGCCCCCTCCCTGCTTCAGGCTCTCAGGTGTCCTCCGTACAGTCCAGATTTCCCAATGGGCTTTCCTTCATTTCTACAGATGCCTGTTTCTGCGAGGAGAAAGAAAGGGACTACCTTCTTATTTACAAGTAAGTGTTATGCTGCAAATATTATTTACAAGCAAACATGCAAAATTTGCCTGAATCCGCTTTAAAAAAGTCTCTTGGATGATCTCCTGATAAAAAGCTGAAAAAAGTCAGAAGAAAGGCTGGCGTTAGGCAGAAGGGACAATGCCTTTGCCAGCTCATTGATCTCTGGAGCCGCTCATGTTGACAGTCTAGAGCGACCATGTGTCCCTAAACTTTCCGAGACAGTCCCGTTTCAAATGTCCTTCCTATTGGCAGACCATCTGCCCCATCTTGGGGTCTGTGAAACATGGATATATACCCAAAGAAATGATATATATTTTAAATTAAAAATAAAAGATAGGCCTCCAAGTATCTATCTTGCTACTGTGTCTGCCTTGACTGAATTTGGGATTTGGGAGGAAAAAAAGATGGGTACTGATGAAAGTCTGAGACTGAGTCAGTGGGCATGTCTCTAGTTGACAACGTGATCCTTCTAAGGAAACGAGATCCTCTCCAAGGGCAAGGGGCCAGCTTCGCAGTGCACGCTGTTGGGCTGACTGTTCTATCGTCCTCCTCCCCTCTGCCCCTAGTTAAGGGGATGCTCATCACAGCTCCGAGTGAAGAAGCTGGAGAATCACAGAATATAACGGGTGCTCTATCCCAGAGGAGCACTTGGGGGGGCAGAGGACTTCAGAGTCTTGCTCTGCTGGTGCTGACATGATGGCCAGGAGCACTGCTGGTCCTCCCACCCACTTCCTGCTCCCTCTGAGTCATGTTACAAACGATTAGTCACAGAAAACAGAAAACAACAATCACCAATTCATCGACAGACCAGAGACACGTCCTGTTGGATAGTAAGACTCTGAACTCCAAGGCGGCCAGACTGTCTAGATAAGTCCACCTTATTGCCTTCCCTGTGTGCTGACTTTGCTTGTTACGGTTACTGGGGGCCAAGGGCTGGAACCCGAGCTCGTTCTGCCAGGAGAGCACAGAGCCTGGGGCAGAGGCCCCGGAGTCAGCCCCACCTCCTGTGGGAGGGAGGTGCTAAATTAAGGGTAACAAACTGACTCCTGCAAGTGAAGTGAGGTTAAGGTTAATTTATACAAGAGGCAGCATAGGGTGTCCCCATAACTAAAAGAAATTAGGAAAAATAGTAATGGTATATCATACTGTCTAAATATATATTGCTTTAATTAAATAGAAAGATCTGGTTCAAATCTTAGCGTTATATGCCTTTTGGTGGCTGCAACTTTCTATTGAGTTTCACAAATATTGAAACCCCCACTCCCAACACACACACACAGAGCAAAGAAAGGAACTCAACTTAAATTCAAAAGGAGCTGCCAGACATTTTTGTGCAGAGCTTGTACTTTTACATTTTCATGGTTGCACAATCTTTATTTCTGGTAAACATAAACATCGTTCCACATAAGGAACACGTTTGGTAACATCTTACAACTACTGCTTTGACATATTAGAAATATCAGGAAAAATTCTCATCTCCAAAGAAATAAGACCTCTCCTGAACAATGAACCCAGCCTTTGAATAAGGATCATGAACCACCTACTTAAATACCATTTAGCACAATTAACGGTTGAGGGAGAGGTTCGGGAAAAGGACCAGCTTTTTTTTTTTTTTTTAATAAGAATAAATTGGTATTTAGCACTCCCTGATGGGGCCCAGCCACATGTATTTGAAAACATTCCACTGGCAATTTTACCATCTCCATGATCAGCTGTCCCCACAACGCGCCACCACCTTGACCATGAAAAATCACTCTCACACCATCACTGCTGGCATTTTCTGGAGTGCTTGTTCCAGCCTCCTCAAAACATACTCCTCAATTCATCTAGATTTCATTGTCTACCTTCTGAAAGAATCACTCTTTCCAGTGGAGGGTGGAAAACGTCACCAACAAGGGATTTATCTTAAACGGAAGATTCCTCTGGAAGACAGTCTTTTGCAGCTAAGCTGTAATGGTCCCCAGGCGTGCGGAGTCCTCATTAACCAGTAAGAATTCCCTCGGGGAGATGACTGGAATGTTCAAAGTAAATAAGATGGAGGAGGGTACTGCTGACGAACTATAAACAGGGTTATTTGGGGGGGGGAGGGGAGTCCACACTCTTTGCAATCATCCATTGCCTAGGTAACCGGCAGCTATGCTTTGCATTTTAAGTTGGAAATAGAGGATTTCTTCCCAGTGGCCGTTTTGTTTATCTTGGCAAAGAGGCTTGGTAATTAAGTCTATATGTTACTGCAGAGTAATTCCATGGTCCCAGGGGGCTGGGATTTCAAACCAATTTGTTTAGGTTTCTTTCTAACCCTAAAATGACCTAAAAATAGATCACCAAGACCTCTGATTTTTCATCTCCGTCACTCTGACTGCAGTAGGATGAGGGTATGAGCCCCATTCACTAACTTTGGACTTCACCTCTCATTTGCTACATTCATGAGTTTCTCTTTTCCTCACACATATTTTTTATTTTATTTATTTATTTTTTAATTGAAATGTAGCCAATTTACAATGTTGTGTCAGCTTCCAGCATACAGCATCATATTTCAGTCATACATGTACATACATATATTCCTTTTCCTTCTAGGTTACTACAAGGTATTGAATATGGTTTGCTATGGATAAACAATTCTAGCCAATGTTTCCTCTGACATTTTTATCTACATAATGCTTCTATATCTGTCTGAGTATATGTATTATATCTATCTTATAACACATCATATACTAGCTGCCATTTAAAAATGCCTACTGTGTGCTAGGAACTGATGACTTTCATATATTATCTCCTTACAACTGTCTGATGAGACAGGTATTGTGACTCGTGTTTTATAAATGAGGAAATGGGGCCTGAAGTAGCTTGCCTAAAATTATACTGTTAGAAAGTAACAAAAGTGGGATTTGAAACAAAATCCATATTCTTTCCACTGTGCCACACAGCAAGACTCTTTCAAGAGGTATTTGTGTAAGTACTTTATGAAATCCAACATTCAGTTCGATATTTGTTGAGCACCTACTCTGAGCAAGGTCCTGTAATTTCAGGAATGTCAAATCTTATTAACAACAATGAAGATAGCAAGTCACTCATATATCAGCAAGTGGGGACGTAGGTGTGCTGGTAACTCCTGTGTCTGGCATCTGCATTTCTACAAGACACGTCCAGACCCATGGAACAGTCAGCAAGATTCAGCCAGCTTAATCTAGTGACTGGGCTTTTGGCACAATCCTGTCACCAAGTCTTGAGTCCGCACTGTCCTTTCAACATCTATTGGGCATCTACTCACACAAGCAGAGCTGGGCTGACCAGCGCCGTCCACTTCCATACGCAGGGGCCATGGTAAATGCCCTACCATGGCAACAGTCTTGTCTAGGCCTTACAACGATCCTGTGGGCAGTTATTATCCTTATTTTACAGATAAGAAAACTGAGGCTCAGAGAGCTTATTTTGCCCAAGGTTACAGAGCATTAAGTCATAGGAAACAGAAATGCCTTTTCCCAAACCCCACACTCTATCTGTGCTGTAAGGACACAGAAGACCAAGTCCCTGCCCCCCCACCCCAAGGCCATAACAGACTCTGGATCAGACTTTTTATTCAAGGACTTGTCTATCGGTCTGCCTCTACATACAAATAAAGGGTGAATCTCTCGTATTCAGTGGGGCTTTCCTAAAACTGGACGGCCCCAGTGGGCAACCTAAGTGAGTTACAGGTGTTATCTGGATAGTGATCTGATGGAAAGGGATTAACGAGTAAGGAACTGCTAACGGAGCAGGGCAGAGGTGAAAAACAGAAAGCCTGTCGTAGGAATCACAGGACAGTCAAGGAGATGAAGGTTTAGGCTTTGGGTTGTTCTACGGAGTAGATGGATGAGGAGACTCGACTGCTGGGATGTGACAGACTAACCAAGTCACACAGGCACAAAGAGACAGGGCAAATGAATGGAAGCAGCCAGGGACAGCAGAGTCCAAAGAGAGGAGGGAGGGAGGGAGGGAGGGAGTACTGGGCGTGCTTTAAGTGTGTCATGTCTGTGTGGGTGGCAGGCAGGGGGCAAGCCCTACAGAAGTCTGGTATTAGAGGAGCATAAAGAATGCTTGAATGAAAAAAATGAGAGACGATGAGGTCATAAGGGCACAAAAGAGGAGGGAATTTGCCAAGAGGCTTGGAAAGTAGAGAGGTTTTTTTTTTTTTTTTTTTTTTCCAGAAGTGAGGGTGGGGGGGACGCAGGCAGGAAGCCACTGGTGAATTCTCAGAAGAGAGCTGATGGATATTCCAGCAAGGAGAGGATGCTGAAGGAATCTCTGTTGCTGTGCAACTTGCTAGATTTGGTGTTCTCAGAACACCTTCATTCTACCAAGACTTTGTGTAGGTAAGTCATTAGCTCTGAAAATGGGCTTGCTCAATAAATAAATACATAAATAAATAGTTAATATTTTTCAAAGCATCTTTTGGTCCTTTAAAATTTTTAGATCATGCAGAAATTTTAAAAGGGAGGCAGGGGGCAGGTGTCTCTAATTTGGAGTGTGCAGCAACACACCATTTAGAAGAGAATAAAAAATTTAAAACCAAAACATCGAAACAAGGAATCAGGAATGATACAGGTTATAAATGGCCATACTAACTAAATCAAAGACACTCGACCATGTGTTCTCAAGCTACTTTGAGAAAATAAAAGTATTTTTCAAAGCCCCTCAAAAGCTTTTAATAATACACACTTCCTGGTTTCCCTAAGCTCCTTGACCCACATTAAGCCAGAACATAGGACTCTGAATTTCAGAATATAGTTTCCTTATTTGTTAAGTTCTAGTTCTTCAAAATGTTTAAGAATGAATTTGTTGAACTGTAGACTAGATAGATAATGTAGAATTTTCACGTAGGCACAAAGGGTATAGAAATTTGGCAAAGCCACAAAAGTTGCTCAGTTATTAGAGATCAAACAGGCAATGCCTGGGAGGCACTGACCAGGCCCGGGCCTGCACAGAGTGGGCGGGGTCTCGGGCCTCTGCTCAAACACAGCTGTGCATGGGCCCTTCAATTACCTTCCTGGCCATCAGCAGCAACCATCCACCTACAGACCCTCAGGAGGGAAGCCTTCACAAGCAAGTCACAGCCAAGGGGGCGGGGTGGGGGGGGCAGCCCCTGCCCCTGCCCCCCCCCCCGCCCCCGCCCCATTTCAGAGCATGCTCTGCAGAGGCAGAGGAGCGTTTGGAAAACGCTTCCTAAATGAGGCCCCGCAATTTACTATCAGAGAAGCTCAGATGGAATCCTTCAAACGTAAGTGGAACACTAACTACAGACCAGAGCGACTGGAGCCTTCCTATGAAGAAATGAAGACACGTACAATGAGATAAAAATAGACTAGATAGATGCTAACCAAAAAAAAAAAAAAAGTTCACCAAAGTAACAGCTTACATTCCACAGTTCTCAAGATTACTGTAAATACTTAGCTGGCCGACCTGGAGCTGTGTGGAAGTTCAAGATGAGGGGAGGCTCAGTTGTTCTCTAGTTATGATCCCTGAGGTAGCCAAACCAGATAATCTGGTTAAAAAAAAAAAATCTTATAGTGGCTGGATTATAAATCTCTCAGTGAACATTTTTAAGTCTGACGGTGCTAAATTCATAGTGTTTAGAGCAAACATAGCGTCTAAAAGACCTTTCCTGTCTCCAGGATTTTACAATCTACTAATTATCTGATTTTACTCCCTAGGTTGCTCAAATTAAACACATAACTGCCAAACGCGCGTTGTATTTTGCTTTGTAGAGTTATTGTCTTAAAAAAAAAAATCTATCCTGCAGAAAGACTTTGGATGAAATAGAGTCTTAAACTTCCTGGGAGAAGACACAGTCACACAGGACATTTGAGGGAGGTCACAGGTAGGTTCTTTCTCTTTCTTTAATAGTGATTTAAAGTCACAAGTTCCAGAGCCAGATCACCTTGGTTCAAATCCCAGCTCCACCACTTTTTAGCTGTGTGGCTTTGGACAAATTACTTAGCCTCTCTGTGCCACAATTTCCACATTTGAAAATGAGTATAAAGTATTAACATTACCTCATGGAGTTAATTGGGAGAGTTAAATACGACAATCCTGCATTGTCATGGTGAGTCTTAAGAACTGTTATTTATCACTCTTCTACCTTTGTGTCATTCCCCCTACTCAAACTTACAAAATCTCCTGAGATAAAATTGTCCATTATTAACTAGAGAGAAAATAAGCTTTATAAGAAAGGGAAAGTAGATTGCTTCAGCTATTGGTTCCTTTTAGAATCACCACAAGGTGTCAATCTGTCATTTGGTTTGTCGGAGGGAGAAGTCAGTAGTTTTGCTGGTGAAGTTGTCCACAAGCTAATAAAAATCATCTATTTACATCACCTGGCAGGATGTTTGACACTGCTAAGACCTGGCGAAGAGGCAGGTTTTCCCCAAGAACGCCAATCACGGTTCACATCGTCAGTTGCCATGACATTTTCTTTCCACAAAAGTAAGACTAAACAGGATGAGGTCACTGGATAAAAGTGACTTTAGACTTTGTCACTTGCCAGATCGCAGCACTCAACATTGAAAACAGCCATTTATACTTTTGAATAATAAATGTATGAACGTATTTTCTCTTTTTTGACCCTTCCAGCTGGTTTTTATGAAACTCAAGGTGTTCAGCAATGGGGAGAAGGACAAAGAGTCATTAAGTAGTATCTGGAAATGAGATAATAGTAATTCCTATCACTGTTCTAAATAAGGGAACTGTGGAAAAATGGGGTGAACTGCTTCAAGAAAGCAAGCTTTCCTGCCAGGTAGAAAGCTTTTTTCCTGGTTGCATCAAGTCAAACATATTAAGAATCTTCAGGATTATCCACTCCCCTGATCTTTCCTATTGAGGCAGAAAATGGAAAGCTGATAGTACAGTGATAACTGATACCTGTGTCTTCAGCGAGGTCTCACCTTTTCAAGGAGAACTATAACTCATGCACTACAATAAAGACTTTCGACATTTAGATTTAGAGCTACTGAAGAAGATTTATAGCTTTTGAATAAAAGATTAATCACTGAGGTTAGCCAGTGGCTATTAGCCAGAACTAAGTATTTACAACCTCATATTAAAAAAGGATGAGCCAGAAGCTAGGTAATTCAGAAAGAAAGCAAAGTAGCTCCCAGCTACCACAATCCTGAAGGTCAGACAGGTGATGGTGATGCGAATTGCCAATCCAAAAGCACAACCACCTGCCTAAATTCTTTTTAATAGCCTGTTTGTTTAAACGCACTAGCATTGCACCTATTCAGAAGTATTCCTCTTCCAAGGAAAATTCACATCCAGTTCATTGCAATCTGCTCTGAATAGGGTCTGTGGAAGCTGCTTGCCTGGTTAGATGGGGGCAAGTTCAACAAAATGGGGTATTCTAAGCAAGTCATAATCCTTTTGCCAAGAATAAACACAAGGAGGAGTGAAATGCATGGGAAAATAACACTGAGTGCTATGACACTGAGTTTCAGGGACATAAGCTTGCTGGAGCCTTCAGACCCTCAGTCGATTCAAACGCCAATAAAATGCTTTCAAGAAATGGCAAATACTCATTTGTTCTTAATCCAGCATCATTTATGGATGTCAAAATTCTCCACCATCAGCTGTGTAACAGTACCTGGGACTTTTAAGGTCTCCCACCAAAAGTACATATGGCAAGGTGCTTCCCGAAGCAAACGCGCCAAAGCCAAGGCTGAAAACAGCTTTAACAACCAGTGTGAGAGACTCAGCAGTTCTGATTCCTCTCTTATTACAGTTCCCGGGACAGTGGAGGCCAGGCCCCGGGAAGCCGCGGAGACTTGAGTTAAGGCGCGCTCGGCTTCAAGTTAGACACCCGCTGATCTACAGCGGCTGCTGCATCCTGGCTCTAAGACCAACTCCCCGCAACTTTCAGGGGAGGTGGCCCCGGGTGTGCCGTAGCTCCCGGCGTGGGTCTTAAGAGACCGGGTCTCTGCCTGCCTGCTTGTATGCCAACCTCAGTGACTGAGCCCCATCTCAGAACCCTCTCGGGCACAGCAGAGGTCCCCGCAGAGGAGTTGTCACAGTGGGACACGGACACGGACACGGACACACACACACACACACACGGAAACCTTTTGTAAAAGGAGCCCTCCTACCTTATACTTCATCTCGGCAGCGGGGAATTGAGCCGTTTTCCTACACTAGTTACACTGCATTAAGCACTGACGAGTCCGTCCCTCCATCGAGCGCTGGGCTAAATGAGAGAACCGCCCGGACTCGGCCGCTGGTCAGTCGCAGTGCGCGGAGCTCTGGCGCACCTACGCCCGCCAAGCCTCTTAACTCACTGTTTTGCTCGAGGCGGGCGGAGCGCGGGCCTCATTTGCATCCCGATTCCCCATTGGCTAGTGGGCCAAGGTAACGCGGATGCTCCGCCCACCCTTAACTCCCGAAAACTGACAAAGAACTTGTAATGTGATCATTTCTTTTTACATTGTCAGAAAGGGTGGAAAATAAAACGGGGAACCGTCCCGAACCTTACTCCACCCCCGCCCCCACCAAAAAAAAAAAAAAAAAAAAAAAGAAAGAAAGAAAAGAAAAAGAAACCGGGAAAGGAGATATATTCTTTTTAAGATTAACCTAAGTTTTAAAGAAATCGAATTCACAAAGCAGTCTGACAGTCGCGCTTCCTGTGACCTGGCAACTCCTTCATAAACCCATTTCATTTCAAAGCCATTCACCTCACAATCTCTACATGAAACGAACTCGGGGAACAAAAGGTTTTCTGTCTCCGGGTCCCTTTTTACTAACTACCCCTGCTGATATCTCTCTCTCTCTTTCTCTCCTCCCTCCCCTCCCCTTTCTTGTGGCTGTTTGCTTTTTTTGTTCTTTTCAATGTTCAAAGTACTTGCAGTGTCAGTCTGCAAGGAGCCAGAATACAATTCTCCCTCAGTGAAAAGGAACTCCCTAGCACTGGCACCAGGGATTCCCTGGCTGGCTTCTCATGAGGGCCTCACAGAGCTGTGTCTACCGCATTCAGTGACCTTCTCTGGCTTTGCTGAGGATAAAGGTTAGATGTGACCTCTCGGATGGGGTGGCTAGTGCATGCCCTATATATTATCACTGCTCACCAAGTACTGTGCTCTTTGATGGCTGGGATTTCTAGCTCCAGCTTTGAACACTGCTGTTTTTCCTTCTGACCTCTCTCCTGAAGATGACCCATTAACCCACCAACACTTATTATCCGGGGAACAAAAAAAATGCCCACTGTTTGATGAGCCTGGTTAAAAAGACCAGTCTTTTTCTAGTGAAGCACAGAACATTCGGTTCAGCCTCATGCTTTCTATAGAGAGAGCCATCACCCAGGAGAGTACAGAAATGGTCACCTTCAGCAGCTCTTCTGGGGGACAGAGCAGTGAGGGGAAAATTCCTTTTCATGGGGCCTCAGGATTGAGACTTGGTGAGTGCAGACAATAGCTGTCCCTGAATGGGATGGACTCCAACCAGACTACATGACTTGTATGGAAAAATCAGCCCTTACATTTTTTCTGACCAAGTTGGATCAGTATCAGTTTGATTTTTCACCTGCTCCCAATTCCCAACGGATTAAAATTTACTTTTACGATCTAAGTAAAAAGAACAGGAGAGCAGCTGTCCTACAAAAGTGGTTTCTAGATACAAGGCTCATAGTTTAGATCATGGTTTAATGTGGCACGGATTCCCTGGACAGGCCCCCTAGGCAGTCATAATGAGGTTGACACACTGGTTTGGGGCCTCTACTCGGCCTCCTTCCCTCATTTAGCCTTAGAGTGAAAATTAACCTGAGTGATTCTGCAAGATCTTTCTGAACACACAGTAAATACAGGACATACTGCATTGTCTGGATGTTCCGAATAGTCCCACAGACTTATGGGAGAGTCATTAGCTTGCAGGAAATTGTTTTTGGTGTCTGCCTGGATCAGCCAAAGTCCTTCTCATCTGTAAGATGAGTCTTGTGGCCTACAGGAGATCTAGATAACATTCCTTCAGCTTCCTAAGCAGTAAAGCTGAATCTGCCTTCTGTTTTGACTGCTATTAAGGAGCAAACACTAGCTAACCCTATTTTAATGCTTTCAAACAGTTCCCCCAAGCATATGCTAGGGTTTTTTTCTATTCTCTTGGTAAAAAAAAAGCTTAATTCACACCAAGTGGCCCTCCTGCTTGCCTATTTCTATCCTGTACAGAATATACCTGAAAATCTACCTGAAGTTCATTTCAAGATGGTTTGGGTCATTGCATTGTTAGTTATAGAAAGAAAAGCAAGAGGGTGTTGGAGTCACGTAAACCTGTGTTAGACTTTCTAACTTCCTCATTCTGGTGTCCTGAAGTGTGAAATAGAGAAAATAATAATACCAGCCTGCTAGGGTTATAATGAAGATTAAATGAGATCACGTGGATAGACGTTAATAGTGTCTGGTGCATAGTAAGACCTTAATAAATGATTGCTTATTAGTATTATTACCATTATTCTTATTTTAATATTAAATTTATGATATATTTTATTATTATATCACATAACACTATAAGTTAAATACATGTTAATATATATTTTATAAATATATACATTATTTTATTTAATTATTATGTTAATTATAACTGTATCACTATTAGACTGTTACTGATATCTTAAGTGTGGTGGGCATTTAGAAAACGGTGGCTGAATCCCCTCATCTCTGTGCTGTCCTCTCATAGGGCAGCTTTCTCATTTAACAGATATCAGTTCATCACCTGCCATGTGCCAGGTGGAGTTCCAGGTGGGGAGGATACAGCAGTCCAGAGAAAGCTCTTACCCTCATGGAGCTGATAGTCCAGTGGGCGTGGAGGACAACAATTAAACGAATATATAGTACAATTTTGGAGGGGCGAATGCCATGAAGAAAAATTAAGCAGGAAAACTGTTAGAGCAGGGTGCATAAGGGGTTCTTATTTTACAGAGAGCTGTTGTGTAAGCCACTCTAAGGAGGTTAACAGTGAAGCAAAAATCTAAATAATATGAGGAATCCACTCAGAGATCAGGGGAAAGAACATTCCAGACAGAGGAAGTGTCCCATGGAAAGGGCCCAAGATATGAATGAGCCTGGTGTGTTTAAGAACAGCAAGCAGTCCAGGATGCCGGCAGAGGGGTGCCCAAGGGAGGGGCAGGGAAGGCGAGCTCCGAGACGGAGTGGGAGCCGCTGGGATTTTCTCCCGAGTGTGGCAGTCACGGGAGCATTCTGAACAGGGAATGGTATGATCTGTTTCTCTCTGTTTTTACTCTTTGTTTAAACATCAGGGGTAGCAGACTACTAATTAAAATACTGATCACATTCTGAGCGCAGCTTACATCATGCTGATGGCTGTGACTTTATTAGTGTCATCTAGTATGTTCCCTTCAAAACCTTTTGGGGAAACACAAATTCAATGAATAGAGAAACAACCCCGTCCCCATCTATTACCTGAGATTTTGGATGCAAAGGTACTGTTTAAACTGTTCTATATAAACACTGTACTTAAATTATGCAGCCACCATACTGCTCCTGAGGGTAGCCTCCTAAAATGGGCCAGGACACCGGGGCTCGGACATTAACCTGTGTTCACCAGCACACTCTCAGCCTGTCAGCCCTGCCACCTGCCGGTTGCCTGCCAAGGGCTTTATCTCCCCAGATGCTCGTGCAGGCACGAGCAAGGGAAATGGCACTGATGACATCCAAATGGTTTTCCAGCTGCCACTGGGCACTGGCGTGGATACAGCAAAAACTCAGAGGGGATGCTAGAGGGAAGAGATTATTCTGTCCACAGCTTGGGAGGAGGCAATGTGGCTACTCTCTAAGAGGCAAGGGCAAAGTCAGAGCATGTGAGGGCAGGAACTGACCTCGGGAATCACTCAGTCCAGCCCCTGGTAGAGAGGATGAAGCTGCTGCTCTGGGGGTACCCTGCCCAGAGGCCACCCGTTTGGTTCATAACAACAGTCAGTGCTTTAGGTCAGTCTGCTGTATCTCCTGTCTGATTTATTCCAGTCATTCCTTTTAGTCTCCCTGCCTGAAACTTCCTCCGCTCTAATCTATAGTCCACGTCGCTACCTGCTTAATTTCTAGAATACAGAGCCGATCACATTACTACTACATTTAAAACAAACAAACAAACAAAAAAAACCTCTGGGAACATTCCAATGCCTTAAAAAGCAAAACCTGCACTTTGGCACAAACTATAATCAGAGCCCTCTCCCTTTCTGGTCTCAGCTCCCACCATCCCCTCACCCCACATCCCACACTCCAGCCACACATTCGTTGGGAGGAAGGAGGGACTCACAGATTCCGAGACCTGCTTGTCCTCTCCTGACTTTGCACAGATGGGTCCCTCTGCCCAGAACAGCCTCCCTTCACTCTTCTGCTCTCAAGCCTGGTCCCAACACTAACTCCTTTGTGCTTCCTTGTCTATAGCCCCCACCCGGCCCACCTCGCCCTTTCAGAACTAATTCCGCCCTCCTTTTACTATGCCCCCATTGTCCTTGGAACACGGCCCTATTAGAAGGCTCTTCCACATTGTATCATGATGCTTTATTGATGAATGTTTCCCCAACTTCCAGGTGAGCTGGCATCTTATTCAACTCTGTGTCCCCTGTAGGCTTATATCTAATAGGAGCTTAAATGCTTGCTGAATGAATAAGAGGACAACACAACTTAAAAGAATGTGTGTGATCCTGAGGTTCCGCCCGGTGTCCGGGAAGGGAGCGGGGAAACCCGTGTCTGAGGGCAGTCCTGCCGTTTACGTTTTCTGGACGTGGAGCTGGGCTGCACCTCTTCAGGACCAGCTCGAGGCCTGCTGCCAGCTCTGACCCTTGGGTGGGGATCAGTCCAATAACAAAGTTTTGTGGCCCGCCTGTTTTTATATGACCTATGAGCTAAGAATAGATTTTACATGTTTAAATGGTTGGAACAAAATCAAAAGAAGGATCATATTCCGTGAGATCTGAAAAAAAATAGTGTCGAATTCAAATTTCAATGTCTACAATTAAAATAAAACCCTACGAGGTGGGTCGTCGTGCTCTGGTTTTCCATGTAACTGATACTCGGGGAGGTTCTCCAGCTTGCACACAGGCACAGGCGAGGGCGGCAGGTCTGGCTCCCGGGCCAGCTGATACGGCGGCCAGGCTCCCTCTGGGTGCCTTCGTTATCTGAGCCCCCGCTTGTCGGTTCAGCAAAGCAGCGCCTCCACCCTAGTGGGGCTAAGCCTATCTGAGCAACAGGTGTTGTTCTCGAGTGATGACTAAGGCTGGTAGTGTGCACGCAAACACACACCTCAATCAGTGTACTTTCAGGCATGTGTGTGTAGTCCCTCTTGCCTAGACTGCCTTCCTTTCCTCATCTGATTTAGATCCCATCTTTCCCCCAGTTTGCACTCCATCTCCCTCATGGAGCCTTTAAAATCTCTCCATTTTTGATCTTCCCTGACCTCCCTGTGTCTTTCATCACCTATGGCCTAGGTCAGTGCTTCCCACATCTGGCCTCCCTTAAGACCTGGCTATGAATGCCCCAACTTCTCCCCTTTAAGTTGGATTCAGTAGACCTGGTGTGAGGCCTTGGAATCTACACGTGAAAAAGGTCTTCGAAGGATCCTGGGTTCAGTGTGAGATTCTCCTCCATAAAGAGATTTTAAGCGACTCGTGGAAGAGGATCCTGTTTTCCCTTCAGCCATAGCCCATTCTGCACCTGCTGGGTAACTGCATCTCATCTTAGGTCTTCTCAAAGCCCTATGTCCCGTCCAGGCACCCGGCCTTCATCGATGTCACTGTGAAGGAAATAAGTCACCTTGGAGCAGGCGGGGGAAAGAACACCTCTCACTCGGGGCAAAAGCTCACTTCTATCTGTCGAGTTGGTCAAGCTCTTGGCATGAATGCAAGTTTATTATTAGAGAGACACTCAGCCCAGTCTCCAGGGCTTCCTGCCTCATGTGCTGTGGGTGGAGCTTTCATTCACTTTCCCTCCACTAATATCTTGGCACAAGAGACCTCCTGAAAGTCACCCGAACCCCACCCGTCTTCCCCTCTTTTCACAGCAGCGTCCTGTAAAGAAGCTCTGTTTTCTGAAAGAGTTGTTAAAAGCACTGCTTGAACATACTCGTTTCTGCAGATGGCCAGTGGTGTTTACCAAAAAGGCTTGTTGACTCACGGTCCCCGAATTACTTCTGATTTGGTTCCTCCCTAACTTATTTCTTATTTTCGCTCAGTGACGAGCCACCTGGGGTGGGGTGGGGCTCTGAGCAGATTAGAAATGTTTCCTCCAGATCTCACTTCACCGCATGACATGGTGGATTCCCACACTGTGAAGACTTTACAAGGTCTGACTGCCCCTTTTCACTCGGTCAAGTTTATGAGTGTGTCATTGTCACCATCCTTTTAAAAATCCACCACCCGCTTTCCCCCACCCCACTCGCCACTGCCCTCTGCCTCCCATCCCAGACTCCTTGAGGTGGCTTTTAACTTTCTCAAGGGCGAAGTGCTAAAATTGAGAGTCTCAGGCCCTTCTCAGTCCTTGATAAACCCTGAAAGAATACATGTAACACCATGTCACTAAGGTGTTACTAAAAAACTACAGAGACTCCTGTAAATGGGGTGATTGACCTGATTTTTGAAAAACTTGTACGACTGTAAAGTTTCTAATGTTTTAGATATATATATACATATATATACACACACACATTAATAGTGTTATTATAAATTTGGAATACTTAATTACTACCTTTTTTCTCTGAAAGAACTAAAAAAAGGAGATTAAATTATATGTTTAGTAAATTCACTCAACTCTAGTGAAATATGACAAGCATTTGTGAGACTGAATTTTAACATTTAGTATTTTCTTCACATGAAGGATTTGGGGGCGATAACTTCGGGGTGAAATGATAAGAAAAGTTAGAAACACATAATAAAGATTTAGGTTGCTTTAACTTCCTAAGTGTGCAAAGGCTTACATCTCTACTGTTTATATGTATCCATCTGGGCAAAGGAACGGAGTTTAGTGGAGCACAAGGAGTTTAGCAGTAAGCCTGCGCAGACTCCAGCCCCGAGGTGTTATGTTACCGCACGCTTTACTTGGTCCAAGTAAACAATGTGTTAGGTGAAACTGTCCTAGAAATCTCTTTGGCTGGTAGAAACTTCGACTGCGTGTTTTCACCAAGGTCCAGGTGATCTGCCAAGACCAAAGAGTCAGGAGTTCCACGACTAGACAGAGGATGGCCCCTCCTCTTCTGAAGAAATGGTCCAACACAGTGACATTGCTGCATAATGTGTGTTAAATCAAAAGGGACAAAGGCACCATGTCTCCTTCTTGGTAACTCTTGTTCTCCTTTTACATATTCTTATAGCTGAAGATTCTTCCTGACCCCTCCTCGCACACATATCATCACTGTCTATATGCTAGGACCTGATAACGTGGCGTGACAAGCTGGGGCTCTGCAAACCCTCCCCATCCTCCACACTTTGCTACCATCTAGGTAAAGTAAGCACAGAGCTTTACAGACTGCGTGCCCTCAGATCCTGGCTGGGGCTGGATGTTCTGTTTCCAATCCACTCCTGAGCTTTGCCATTCTCCAGACACACAGCTGCTAAAAGGCACCCTCCACATCCCACATCCAGCATGACTCCAGGATGGAGATGGGTGGGGAAGAACTGCGGGGGACATGGGGTGGGTGCTTTAAACATCAAATAGACACTCAACTGGCAGCACAGAATAAACCATTTCTTTAGGGTTGGGAGATGCATTTCCCGCCACCCTCACCCCCACCCCCCCCAGCCCCCCACCCCCTGCCGGGCAGAAGAGAGCCTGGCTGACTCTGTCCTTCAAGAGCCCCTGCCTCCCGTTCCTCCCTGCCCTCATCAGCTGAGGCCTGTGACTGTCCCACAGGCCCTGCCCCAGGGCACCTGGTCCGTCTGGCCAGCCCCGGTGGCCGCCAGCTGGCGCTGATGAGTGAGTACTAGGAATCTGAGTGATGCAGGGCCTGGGGGAGGGGGGGCGGAGGGGGAGGGCAGGATGAGAGGAATGTGGCCGAGGGACCAGCGTGCGGCCCCGCACTGTCCAATCTAAGCTTTTGAAGAGCTTGATTCATTTTAGAAAGCAAACAAAGCACTCCAGCTATCAGCAATCTTTTATTTCGTCTGCTGGAGGAGTGCCTTTCCAGCGTGGGCCAGAGACGAGGCGGCGGCGGAGACACCCGTGTCCACCCTTGACTGGCCGGCGCGTGTGGACGGCGCATTCCTTTCTGCCCACTGAAGCCGGGAAGTAAAGAGCAGCTCTCTTCTTTGTCAGAGAAGCCAGAGAGGAGCCGGCTAACGAGGAGCAGGCACCAGACTTTAAGGCTCAATTACTCACACCACTGAGGTTTACAGATGCTCAGTGCAAGTGCCCTTCATTTGCTTAAGTCCTGGCACCCTGTGATTTCAGACCAAAGGATGTAGACAAGGGAGGGAGGCCGCAAGGGTGTTCTTGAACTTCGATGCCTGCGGGTTCTCATGACTCATGCTCCAAGCAGCCTGTGGAGCTTCTGGCCTTCAGGAGGGCGGAGAGTTGGGAGAAAGGGCAAAGCCACGGCTCTCCCGTCTCTAGAAGGTGGAGGCCACGTGCTCCTCACCTTTAGATTTCCCCATCTCAAAATCGCTTTCTATCTTTAAAAGCCAATTTCTATGCAATTCTGGTCACCAGGGAAAAAAAGCTTTCCCTCGTTACCCGATGGTTGTGCGCTTTTTATCCTCCCCTCTCAAGCCCACTGCGGGACTCGGCTCCCCACCTTGTCCCCTGATCTTCCACATCCCGCTTTCTACAAGGACCTGCACGCCTTCCTCATCCAAAACACAGATCCTTGGTTCCTTGTTCAAAAACCTGGAGGCCAGACGAGTCGTGGAATTCAGAGTATTTCAGCTTTTAGAAACAGACTTAGCATCTATGTGGCATGCTACGAAACCTCCAGTGGGCCGCGGGCCTGCGTCCGGAACACAGAGTCATTCACATTTTGGCAGATGTACGAACATTCACACCAAGGCAGGCAAAAGAATATGTACACCTGGGGCCAGTCCAGGTCAGGTTTTGCCGCCAAATGAAGTATAAAAGAACTCTAGATTTTTATACTTTGTAATCGTGGATGAACCAGCACGGACCACTGACAGCCTCCAGTTCCTCAGGACCCGCCTCTGCCACCTCTCCTTCCCCCAGCACCACACCAAGCGCTCTGCTCTGTCCGTCTTTCACTTGCCACCACCAGTGAGCCATCCCGTCCTGGCCTCCCATTCTGTCCTCCTCGCCTCTGCCTCTGCCATGCACTCCACCCACCGCCACGCAGGCCAGCGCCTCCCCAGCTCTCCGCTGTGAAGTACCAGTGTCTTCCATTCTCAAGCCATCATGAACCACTTAAAAACACATGACTAGAGGGGTGGGTATAGCTCAGTGGTAGAGCACATGCTTAACATATAGGAAGTTCTGGGTTCACTCCCTAATATTGCCATTTAAAAAAAAAAAAGTAAGTTACTAGAAAAATGGACATAGGAAATACAAGCCTGGTCTGTTGTTATTATTACCGAATTCAACCACCGCGGTCCTGGGCGGTGTGTGACCTGGTGTGGGTCTGCATATTGCATCTTGAGGCCCCTCTTGTCCAAGGTGGGGTCTGTCCTCAGTCCCTTGTGTCCCCCAGCCTCTGACATTCTCCATCACCTGTCTTGAAACAGCCTCCTTGGCTTCGGCAGCAGTGGGCTCTTCCTGGTCTTTAACCTGTCCCACCGATACAGTCGGCACTCCCGCCCTCCGTACCCACGGGTTCCGAATCCACGGGTTCAACCAACCACGGATGGTGTAGTATTTTCTACCCACCAGTGATTGACTCCGAAAATTCGGGACCCGCACATATAGAGGGTAGACTGGGTGGGACTAGAGCACTGAGGATTTTGATATCTGTGGGGTGGGGTGGGTAGGGAGGTCCTGGAACCAATCTCGCTACGGACACCCACAGACCACTGCAAATCAGCCTTCTTTTCAGGCTGCCTTTCCCCGAGTTTGCATCCTCAGCCCTTTTTTGTCTCTCTTTTCTCCTTTATCCATCTTATCCCCTCCAACGACTTCTACTCTCAATTTTATGTTGATGAAAATCACATCCCCTGGCTTGTGTTCTGAGATCTCAGCTCTCATTTCCTCCTACACCCAGATACTCCAGAGGCTCCCCATAAACTCCTCACAGTCACATCTTGTAATGGTTAATTTTATGTGTCAACCTGGCTAGGCCACAGTACCCAGTTATTTGGTCAAATACTAGTCTAGACATGCTGTGGAGATATTTTTTCAATGAGAAAAACATTTAAATTGGTAGACTTTGTAAAGCAGTTAACCTCCATCATGTGGGTGGGCCCATCTAGTCAGTTGAAGGTCTTAAGAGAAAAAAGACTGATGTGCTTCCAGAAAGAAGAAAACTGCTCCAGGAGGCCTCTGGACTCGAGCTGCACCATCAGTTCTTCTCTGGGTCAAAAGCCTGCTAGCCTGCCCTGCAGATTTTGGACTTCTAGCTTGCACCATCATGTGAGTCAATTCCTTAAATCAATCTCTGTGTACATAAACACACACACTCACACATCCTATTGGCCTATTGGTTCCAATTCTTTGGAGAACCCTGGCTCATTCTCGTTTGAACTTCCCACTGAAACAGTGTCTACTTCTAGCTGTTCTGTCTGTGATGCTGCCATTGTCCCAGGTACCTAGAATCAGAAGTTCAAACTGATCTTTTGTTTCTTCTTCCCTCCTCTTCCCACATCCGATCAGCCATGTCAACCCTATACCCTCAGTATTTATGGCATAAATACCCCCTTTCCATTCATTCACCAGGGGAGATCTCCAACCGCCGGTTGTCAGGCCTGGTCTGTCACAGACTGTATTCCCACATTCTCCACAGCGATTGGCCCAAGAACTTGGCATGTGAGCCAGACAGAGTGACTCTGAGACCTTCTTTGAGATTTTTGTAAATGAAGCTTGGGAGAGAGAGGGCCTCTCTTTCTTTGGATCATAAACTGTAAATGTCTGCTTGGCAGCAAACATCTTTTCCTCATTGTAGAGAGTGTCCGTAGCAAGGAAGAATGAGTTCACACACAAAAGAAGCAAAGTTATTTGGAGTGGAGGAACGGAAGGAAGCCTGATCCTGTTGTCTGAGCGTCCGGATCCAGCCATATCTGAAGTCTCTGCTTAATCCAATTCCTAAAGCAATAAGCACAATTTTCTGCTTAACCTAGCTGGGGCTGAGCTTATTGAACTTGCAGCTACAGTGTCCTGACTGTCCCTGCACCAGAAGTATTCTCCTAAAGGGCAAAGACTACGCCTCACTTATTTGTATCCCCTGTAGCACCACATTTAGGATCTTTTGGGACTAGATGCTGCACTGAATTCCCAGCTCGACTTTAAGGTACCAGCTATGTTATGAAATTGCATGTGAGGGGAGAGTGAGAAATGACAGGAAGGAGCATTTTCTGCAGCTCCTAAGAAGGCAAAAATAATACGGAGACTTACGTATTAGGAAAGTTCCAGGTGGGAATTTGGTGACCCAAATGAGAAGCAGATCTACCCTTTTATTTCAAATTCATTGGTTTGGATGCACAGATTTAACAATGAAAGGAAGAGCAAGGCATAGTTTTACTGTTAAGTGCAGGCTAGCAGTGCTCTGTCTACCTATAGATCCGTATAAATATTTATATTACATTTCCTTGCCAATTAACGTGTACTTGTTAATCGCTGCTGAGATTTCATTCCTCCGTCCACCAGTACTTAACTAACTGCCCAACAGAATGCTGGGCATCGTGAGAGTTACAAGGATGTGTAACACTCAGATACTGCCCTCACTTCTGAAATACCCATTACGGTAGCAGCCAAAGGGACTTCAGGAAGATAAACTTGTGCAGGAAAAAAAAAAAAATCCCACCGTAAAGTTATGTAAGTTTCTATTTTAAAATCATCTGGTTCTAATTTACTAAATTTAATGCTTTAGAGTCAAAGCCAAAGTGCTACATTTGATTTATGGAAATACTTTAGCACGTTTTTCCATCGCACTCTTGTACAATATATTTACCGCCCTTTTGTTATGGTTAGAAAGATTACGGACCTTTAAAAAAAGCCCTCTTTACGAGCTTGCTGATATTTTAGTATAAAACGCCGTAAGATGGAATAAGAAGTCTAGTAAACAATAATATTCACCGAGGAGCATTCCACATGGTTTAGCTTTTTCTGTGTGTGTGTGTGTGTGTGTGTATGTGTAAATTTAACAGAGCGGTCCATCTGGAAAATGGATGTTTAAAAAAACTCCACTTTATGCTAAACCACTTCTTTTCATGGCAGGCAAGTACTCTGGGGCGAGGGAGAGATATTTAAATAGCAGTCATACTCTGCTACCCTGCTAACGAAATAATAACGTGAATACCAAAGAATAAAGGAATGCCAAAGACGCAGACTTCCATCACCTCCAGGAGGGAACTTGCAAAATATTCCAGTGAAATGGAGTCTAAGAATCTGGACATCTGCACCGTTTGTGTCAGTGGCTCCGGGCCCAGGAGCCCACCATCTGCCTCGGGTTGAGGGCGGTACCAGGCTGTGCCATCCCGCCCACTGTCCCTGACATGCCCACCCACTGGTGTCACAGTTCCATGGAAGAGGCAAAGGTAGCTCTTCCCG
This sequence comes from Camelus bactrianus, assembly GCF_048773025.1. Taxonomy (NCBI): domain Eukaryota; kingdom Metazoa; phylum Chordata; class Mammalia; order Artiodactyla; family Camelidae; genus Camelus; species Camelus bactrianus. The sequence continues at coordinate 6,943,521 of NC_133558.1, forward strand.
GGGCCCAGCAGTGAGCCACCCCCTGTGGCTTTCCAGGCCCTGGGTTCGACCGGCTTACCTGGCTTGGCAGTCTGGTGACCACCCCATGGCATTTTACAGAAAAATCAAGGCCTCGTGCCAACCTCCTCATTGAAACCTCCCAGACGTGCTGTGGTTTAGCCAACAAAACCTGCCCTGAATTTTTAAGGTAGTATTTAAAGCCAGTGCGTGTTCCCTTTGTTCCTGCTTTACCCCAGTTTCTGTTGACTTACAAAAAATGAGAGGGTTTTCATTTCACACCCACATAACGTAAGATGGCAGCCTAGGAACCCCCCACACCTGGCAGCACTGCTCTTCTTTACAGCAAAGAAACCTCGTTTCCTTCAGAGTTCAGACAGCTCTTGTAACGAAAAACTGCAAAGGCCAGGCCAGTCAAATGTTTTCATCCCAACAAGCCACCTTCACATCAGGTTATAGGACGCAGGATTCAGGTGCTCAAAGGCACCTGGAAGAGTGATGAGCAACTGTCTGGCCTGGCTCAGGGGCTCCAGGTGACCACGTCCTGCGTCCTCCCATACAAAGCAAGGCCTGATCATCAATAAACTGTCTCTTCCTCCCTGTCTGCCCCAGATCTGTTCCCCCAACTCCCCTGCCCGGGAGACCCGTCTTGCCATCTCCCTTTGGAAGCACTGTAAGAAGAAATGAAATAAACAAGACAACAGGAAGAAAGTAAAACACCACGATCTCTTACTCCTTCTGAATTCTTCTTTGGAAAGTCTCTTATTTCACCTCTCCAAGTTCATCCATTCTTCCCTCATCTCCAGCTTAAGTCTCGGCTTCTCCTGGAGATGTGCACCAGCCCCTACTGCTGAGTCCTTTTCCTGAACTCGCGCTCTGCTCACTGACCAATCCACCCTGCCGCACGCTGGGGTCCTGGTGCCCTTGTCCGTCACTTGCCAGTCCCTAACTGTGCCTCGTGTGGGGCAAGTGCCTCACGTTTGCAGGTTCGCGTAATGGGTGATCTTGGAAGTAGGCGATCCTCTATCTGACCCAGGCAATAGCAGTTTGTTTTCACTGAGATACAGTTCACATATATGCGATTCACCATTTTTAAGTGTACTATTCAGTGGTTTTTAGGATATTCACAGAGTTGTACCACCATCATCACTATCTCACTCCAGAGCACTTCCACCACCCCAAAAAGAAACCCCACGCCCATTAGCAGGCCCTCCCCTTTCCTCCCCTCATCCTTACCCCCAAATCCTCGGCAACCATAACCACCATTCTCATTTTTGTCTAGCAATAACAATTTATAACTGACTTCATGCCGTTATTTCTCATGCAATTCCGAAGGCTGACACAAACATGAGACTGACTATGGAATTTTTTGTATGCATTTAGAAGGATGGCGTCGGTTGTATGAACACATGGATACATTTAGTACTCGTGAGGGAGTGTGGCGTGATAACCACCAAAAAAACCTGGTAATTAAATGTAGAGAGGAAAAAGCAAAAGTTGGGAAATGTTGGAGAGAGTTGGGGAGTGAAGTCTTTAGACAGAGAGGAGAAATAAGTTTTCCCGAGAGACAAGGAGCTTATTCTCTTTGTATTTGCCACCCAGAGATCTCATCATCGCCAGATACAGCCAAGCGTATTATCTAATCTCTGTAACAACAAGGCAGGGGTTAGTGTTCCTACTCTAGTGTTCCTACCTGATGCTCGGAGAGGCAAATGTCTTGCCCAGAGTCACATAGCAAGGGTTTAACCCAGGCTTGTCTGGCTCCAAATCTCAAGCTCTTAATAACCCGTTATTCCCTTTCAATGCTGAGGTTCTACAGGTCCTTGAGCTGATGCCAGAAAAGTACCCCAAAGAAGAATTTGCTGTTCTCTGGAAAACAGCCAGAAGACAGAGGCAGGCATAACAAACACGCTCCCGGTCTGGACAGGAGAGGGCCTTGGCTGCTCTGTGAGGCCACTCACGTTCCCTGGGTCCCGGGCCTCCGCTCGTCACCCTGGAAACCACCAGAGCCTCTGGTTTATCCCATCCTCCAGGCCAGTCTGGTCTAGAAGCAGAATTGTCAAGGTCAACTCTCTGGGTGGCAGTAAGCCTCCAGAATGCCAGAGCTACTCTGACCTTCTTCAGTTCCGAGGCCCCGCCTCGCCCCCCAGGGAGCCCTGCCAGCTGCACACAGGTCTTCCCACCGCTGGGCTGATCTCTGAGGATGCGGCCAGGTCTCTGCAGTGCCTTCTGCTGACACCTGCTCTTTCCTGCACGCGGAGCACGCGGCCCTCCCTCCTTCTCTCTCTCCAGGCCAGGTCACCCACTCGAGTGCTTCCAAAGTCACTTACTCACATGCCAATGACCTCTTGATGGTTAACTTTGTATACAAGTCAACGTGGCTGGGCCACCACGCCTAGATATCTGTTCAGACTCTATTCTGGGTGGTTCTGTGAGGGTGCTCTGGATGAGATTTACATTTCAACTGGTGGACTTTGAGTAAAGGAGATTGTCCCTGTTTGTGAGTGGGCCTCATCCAATCAGTTGGAGGCCTGAATAGAACAGAAAGCTGACCTGTTCTGAGCAAGAGGGGATTCCGAAGACGGCCTCTGTAACATACCTGCAACGCTTGCTTTCCCTGGTTCATCAGCAGATTGCTTTTGAATTTGAACTGCAACTCTTTCCTAAGTCTCCAGGCTGCTGGCCTCCCCCATCAGATTTTGGCCATGCCAGCCTTCCATTAACACAGAAGCCAATTCTTTAGAAGCAAATCTTCCAGGGCTCAAATCCATACTGCAGAGGAAAATAGCCTTCCTCACGGACAACTCACGTCCAGAAGAGAACTAGTACTCCGGGATGACTGGTAGTGTCGAGTACCTACAGTGTAAACAGTGTAACTGAGTAGAGCAGGTGCTGGAGAACAAACTGCTGAGTGTACACACATCAGGCTTGGTCTGCCGGTCAGGACAGCCCTCTGCTCAAGGCAGACAGTCATAATGGGTCAGTAGGTTATATACTGAGTTTTCCCACCTCCCGCCCAGAGGTTACGCTGTCTGCTGGCGTGAGCTTTCTCCAGCCTCTGCCGCTGGTCTGGTGCACGAGGTACTAAGTGTAGAGGTCCTGGTGAAGGGGCTCCGAGAGGCTCCTGCCAGGACCAGGTCTTTCCCAGCTCTCTCCAACCGGCAGAGGTGTCTGGGCTACGAGCCCTCGCTCTTCCTATCACCCAACATGAAGAGATGTGCGAATGGATGGCTTTGGCCAAGGCAGAACCAAGCACCCGCCCAGCATGTGTTTCAGAGAGCAGGAGGGAGGGAAAAGCTGGGATAGGAGAGAAAAGAGCCCCTGTTGGTCTTCCTCCCAACTGGCCATTGTCCTTAGAGGTCAATGACAGTGCGAAGTCATAAAATTTTGTGAAATGCTGGCTCTGCATGAGTTAGAGCCCATGACAAGCACGGTGGACAGAGGCTAAATTTAATTTGACACACCATGAAAATGAGACCATTGTGTGCTAGCCTTGCTGGAATCCCTACACGTCACCCTCCACTAGTTTCCTCCACGGGGTGGCTCCCAACATCTCTCCTCTCCTCAGCGTCATAAATGCAAAGGGAGAACATCCCTCAGAGTCCTTAACCCCCAGGAGGAGAGAGGCTGCTAAGTGCGCAGAATCCCGCTCTGCTTCCTCTTCCCGAGGAGATTTTGGCTGACAGTCCTGGGACACAGAGGGCTCCCGTGACCCTCCCCACGTGCTGACCTGCAGCCGGTAGAGGGATCTTGCTCCCCAGATCCCAGAGAGACCTGTTAGCTGGGTCCAGCGACGGGTTTTTGAGCTTGACTGTGATTATTCCCCTGGGGTAAAGGTGCTGAGGATGCCCTGTGACCTCAGCTCTGAGATTCCATAAGTGGGCCCAGCAACCCCCTCCCATTCCTCTGAGCACTAAAGCTCCTTTAAAATTCACCATCCCGCCGGTTTCCAAGTTCTCATTTGCAAATCAATTTAACAAGGCTCCAGGCGGAACCCCGTGGTTAACAACATTAAAACGGTTCTTGTGACTGCAGTGAGGAATAAAACCACACACCTGCAAATTCCTCGCTACCTTTAGCTGTAATCTTTAACTGCGGGTCAGTGAACCGTGTTTTAATTTCACTACGTACCGTGCCTGCATTTTCCACCTGTGGAGATGTGTCCAGAATTCTGCTGCTATGGGAGACCTAAGGAGATGACGGAGTATGGGAAACCTGGCTGTTTAATTTGGGTTTTAAGGGAATATAACCTACAATGGCAAGAATAAATGCCATCCTAGAAAAAAATAAAGCCCTATAAATACTAGTTGGCTATTATTTTACTCTCTTGATCTTAAGTCTCTCAACAGGGAAACGTTAATCCAAACTTAACTACATTGGTCGGCCCCATTCTAACATTTCAGGGACGATAAAGGTTTTAGGGAATAATAAAGATACTTTGTAGCTCACAGTGAAAAAAAATGTGACAGTGAATATATGTATGTTCATGTATAACTGAAAAATTGTGCTCTACACTGGAATTTGACACCACATTGTAAAATGACTATAACTCAATTAAAAAAAAAGGGAAAAAAAAGATATTTTGTTGTGGTGGTGGTTGTTTTGTTTAAATCACCTTTCTGGTAGAGACTCATAGACATAGAAAACAAACTAATGGTTACTGGGGGGGGATGGGGGGAGGTAGGGATAAACTGGGAGTTTGGGATTGGCTCATACAAACTACTATATACATAATAAACAACAAGGTCCTCCTGTATAGCACAGAGAACTATATTCAACGGCTTGTAGTAACCTGTAATGAAAAAGAATGTATATATATATATGTGTATAACTGAATCACTCGGTATACTGTACACCAGAAACTACCACAACACAACATTGTAAATCAAAAGAAAAAAGAAAAAAAATCACCTTTCTAGGTCTCTTGCCTTCTATTAATGGGACACCTCTGAGGGACATCTCAGGGGGTTAGTATTAAACAGAGAGGGATATTGGAGTCCAGGGTAGTTAAGTAAGAGGCTCAAATCCACACTGTAGAGGAAAATAGCCTTCCTCACGAAGAACTCACGTCCAGACGCACCATCAATGTTCCCGATTCTCTCTCCCCTCTCAGGTGGGCAGGACCCACGTTAGGAGCTCAGTTCTGGAGGAAAAGGCTGAGGCCTGCTCATTTTCGGTGGAAGTGACTGGCCCTGGCAGCCAAGCCAGCGCAGCCCGACTCCAGGTCTCCTCACTGGAATCCAGCTCCAGCCACTGGCCAGGTTTGCCTCCAGCGACCTCTGAGAGTCTCAGAGACAGGCACTCAAGAGCTCTGGGGCCCGAGGAAACGGGCCAGGAGGGGGAAGGAAGCAAAGCCGGGAACAGGCACGGTTTACCGAGGAATGTGGTTCTTTTCTGGGGGTCTCTACAAAGAAATACCTCCTGGACTCCAGCTGCCTCAGAGTCTTTGCCTAATTTCTCTGTGGGTCAGTCCCAGGGTGCGTTCGTTGTGGGCCCTGTGCTGCTCCACACCGCAGCCCGAGCCGGCGTGTGCGCGTGCGTGTGTGTTGGGTGGTGAAGGGCAGAATTCCCCCCTTACCCCCTGCTTTGCCTTCACATAAGCATGTCTCCACCGACCCCTGTGCTTCCGCCCTGCCCGTGGTCTGAGGCTAGGTTATCTGACGCCTGTCAATCACAGACTGTATCTTGCTCCCCCGCCGCCGTGAACCATCACGTGCACACAAGCAGCCTAGTCTTCAGTCCCAGGTGCTGTAACTCTACCTCTGCTGGCTCTTCATTTCAAGCCTCTCCTTGGGCTCAGCCGTGGCAGCGAGGGCCTCTCCAGAAACAACTGGGATTCTCATTTTCTACCAGCCTGAGCATGACATGAACTTTCTGGCCCACTGGCAGCTGAGAACACAGATGAAGACAAAAATCAAAAAAGGGCTTGGGACGCTCTAAGGAGGTGCCAATCATGTGAAGGAACAGGAGGTTCCCATTGAAATAGCCCAACTAGCTCTCATGTCCCTGTTTACCTCTGCTTGGAATGCCTCAGCAAACCTTGTGCTAATATAACTCTCTGTGGGTCTGCACGGGCCCTTCCTTTGCTTTAAAGAGAGCAAAACACATTAACATGTGCACACACGCACCCCTGGCCCCCACCCCGTACACACAGCCAGTCACAGATACACACTAAAACATGATTCACTGCTGATTGGCGTTAAAGACCCTGGAAATTATAGCTGACCTTTTCCCAGGCCTCCTGGCAGCACCCCCTTCCTTGGTCCAAGAAACACTACAGAGATCAGAGAGGAGCTGCTAGGAAATCGACATCTTTGTTCCACGTCACTTACACTATTTGATCACACAGAGGCTCCTGCACGCGCAATGCACTGCTGCCTTCATACGCAAAGTCAGAAGCGGTGAATACTGGAGAGGAGCTCATGCCTAATCAGACGTAGTTCAGTTTTCCCAGAAAAAGCGCTGTCTCTCAAATACACGGTTTATTTTTGTGTATAAATTGGTTTCACATCCTAGGGTCAATATATCTTTACCAAAAAAAAAAAAAAAAAAAAGAAATAAAAATGAGACAGAGAGAGATGATAGGTATGCACCCACCCCCTCCCTCCATTTCAACACAGAAAGCGTTCTTTTGGAAAACTGGGCATGAGCTAGGTGTTTCTGATGCTTAATGATGGTCGCCTAGGAACAAAACATTATCTTCTGGGGAAATAGCAGGGACATAGGACTGTTTAAGTTTGTCTTAATAATCTGAGATTCTTGCAAACAGCCGAGTCCCAAGGAAGCCAGGACATATTCTTTCAAGAACCTCTAGACAAGGATCGGGTTATGGTCAAAAGAAAATGCAGAGACTGTAGGCCTAACAGGTTTTCAAGGCAACATTCTGTATCGGTTTTACCATGTTCATGCGTGCTCATGGTCCCTTGACTCACAAAAACTCGTCAGATCAAACTCAGTTTTAATTCTTGTTAATAATAATATTAATAAAAAAAGTCTCACCTTGCAAGATTATAAGGGAGGAAAAGATATAATGAAATCAAACACAGCCTCCCCAGTTGTAGGAATCTGGCCTCCTCCATCGAGGTTACAGGGAGTCAGCGCTGTACTTGTTATTTCTGAAGGGAAAATCTGATCAGTCTGTCTCATTCCTCACTTTTATTTCCTCCTCCTCGAAAAGGCAGAAGTCTCCAGGAAAACTGCTGGAGAGTATGTGCTTTTTCCTTTCTCTGCCCAACCCCACGCCCTGGGACAAACTGAGATTTGACTGTGAGTTAAATCCTGAACTTTCAAGTTAACTTATGTAATATATTCAAAATTGGTTTCTGCCTTTCTATTTTTTTAATGTAAAACTTTATGTATGGGAACTATGGTCTTATTTTGGAATCTAACTCTAAATATGTGGAAATGTTATGAAAACTACCAACAAAAGTCCATTCCTTCTTCCTGAACATAATAGGCTTTAAGTGCACATGTGAATATAACGTCATCTTGGGATCGTATACAAACTATAACGCAGATCCAGCACCGCCCTTGAAGATAGCGATGATTCAGGCAGTGATATGACAACCATATAGACAGACCAGTAAACACTGCTGAAGAATTCCATTCATGGGATCATTTTGTACTGGCATTCTTTGTGTGTGTGTGTGTGTGTGTGTGTGTGTGTGTGTGTGTGTTGTTATTTGTTTGTATTACAGCATCTTGAGCCATACATTAAAAGCATGTGGTTAAGTTTGTTAGATAAAACACAGGGTAAGTTACATTTCAATTTCAGCTAAACGATGACTATTATTTTTAGTAAGTATGAAAGATTTGGGACATATTTACACAAGAAAATGCTTATTTATCTGAAATTCAAGTTTAACCAGGAGTCTTGTATTTTATTTGCTCAATCTGACAACCTGACATACAGAGAAACAGTGTTACTGCCCTGACCGCCGCCTGGAACAAGAGAAGTCCCAGCGGTGACAATAACTTACCATTAATTACAAGATTCTCACAATATACCTAATTTCTCTCCCCCTGTGAACAAAGCACCTCTTCCCATCTGCATTCTCTACCCTCTCTGAGAAGCTCAGGTGGGTGGAATGTCACTGGTATTAGTCACATCTTAGCCGTTTGAGGTTATGCCTCTCACCGGAGCTTTCACGAGTGACATTTTGGTGTAACCAGTATTTATTAAGCACATACAACTTTGCAGAAGAACAGTATGCTAGGCTGAGTCTCTTTTCTTGAGGAGTATAGAATTCAAAGGGGAAGACTAACATGTCTACGATGGATGCTAATTAAAGCATACATTTAATAGTTAAATTGAAAGATACAAATAAAGAGCAGCAGGATCACAGAGAGGGACGCATACGTTCAGGGAGCAGTGGGAGGCGAGAGAAGAGTTTACAGAGGAAAGAGTGGGTGTGCTGGGCTTGTCAGGGAAGGCGAATTCTCAGTGAGGAGACACAAGCCAACAGCCTCCCAGGCTCGGAGGATGGAACCGCCAAAGAGGCAGAAAGAAGACTGTGTGGTCAGAGAGAGTATTCCCACCCAGCGGGGAATGGTTCATTCACCTGTTTGTTCAGTAGATACTTACTAAACACCTGTGCACACGTCAGTGTAACACTGCAGTTGTCTAAAGAGCTTTGAGGAAGAGGCACATGGTGTCGTGACCCAGTGAGGGAGGCTGGACAAGGCCTTTGTGAGGGAGGCAATGAATGAGAGGAGCTCTGAAGGGAGGATAGAATTAACCAGGTGACAAGAGTGAGGGCCTGGGAGGAAGAGGCTATAAGGCAGATGAAATAGTATGTGCAAAGGCCCTGTGGCAGAAGTAAGCAGGAAGCCCATGTGTTTGGAGCACAGAGAACGTGGTGGGATATCACGCTAGAGAGGCAGGATGCAGCTGGGTCCACGCAAGGCCTTGTGAGAGCTGTAAAGGGATTCTGTCTTAATCTTCAGAGCACTACAGTGACATTCTAAGTAGGAGCACAAGACAATTAGCTTTGAACTGGCAGGACTCACTCTGACTGCACTGCTGAGAAGAGACTGGACGGGAACCAGATGGCTGTGAGGAGACCAGTTAGGAGGGGACTTCAGTAATTTGGGCAGGAGTTGAAGGAAACCTATATTCTCCACCTCTCCTGATGATTTTTTTTTCTTTTTTCTTTTTTTTTTTTTGGCTACATTTCCAGAGGGTCTGGGAAGAGCACCACCAGACCTCCAACCAGCACAGCACAGAGCATTTGGGTCTTGCTGGCCCAGCAAAGTGAGAAGGATTTCCTATCTTACTGTGTGGTTATTGCTAGAGGGTGGCAGGGCACGCGGTCTCGTGACTGGGAGGAAGTGCAGGCAGAGTGCAAGGGGCTTCAGGCCTCCGAGGGGCAGTGGATGCAGGCAGACTCACGAGTCCACTGGCCTTGGTTGTTCAGAACCACCTTTCCCAGGCCAAGCACCTGATAAGGCAGAGCCTCAGCTGCTTAGGCAGAGGTCCCCCTGTGGAGCCCTTCAGGGAGTTACCACTTCTCTTCTCTCATGGGTTCCTCTCCTGCCAGGCGTGCCTGCAGCAGGAGGGCAGAATGGTTCCAAAACTCTTGGCAAATTCTTGAAACCTCTCCAGCCCACTCAAAAGCCACAGGGGCCCCTCTCCTCTTGTTGGCTGTACTCACCAAACAACTGCCAAGAAGTGTAGGTGGCAGCTCTTTCATAGTCTCCTTTGATATTTCATTCTTATATAATGTATCTACTTGTTCTAAACTCTGTGGATTCAAAAGAGCCCTTGCAGGAGCCTTTTAAGATCAATGAGTATGAACTGATTCTGGGGGCACCACACATCGTGTAAACGCAGAGCAGCCCCCACGTGGATGGCGAATTTGCTGACTTCCACTTTCATGCACCTTCCAACCTCCCTGCAGGCCAAACCTCCCTTTGAGCAGCTGAGGTCAGCCTCTGAGTGTGCGGGACACATGCTCACGAATGCCAGAAACAAGGCACAATCTCTAAGTATAATGGGTCACGTTGGCTCTGTGGTCCTGAGAAAAATGCAAAGTATGGCCATTGGAGTCTTGGTTCCAGACCAATCCTCTTTGAAGGGGCCATCAACCACATGGATCTTATTAGAGGGTAATGGGCCCTTCAAATGGGGCAGCCCAGAGGTTTCCACCATTGCCACTGTTGGCGTTCTGGCCAGGATAACTCTTCCTTGCGGGGCTGTCCTGTGTATCACAGGATGCTTGCAGCATCCCTGTCCCTACACACTGGATGCCAGTAGCAGCCACCTCCTCCTTTCTGACAGCCAAAAATGTCTCTAGACGTTGACAAATATCCCCTAAGAGGGCAGAACGGCCCCTGCTTGAGAAGCCCTGGTGCACTGCACGCTCCTCTTTAATCTAGTGAGAAAACTAGGACCCGGAGAAGGAAGGATGCTTCTTCACGGCCCACGATTCCACGGGGACAATGTGGAACTAGCCCTCGGGTCTCTGGACTCCTAGTCTGGGTCTGTCTCCACAGCCCCCAAAACAGGCCATTTTTCTGACATTTGCTTCTTTCTGTCACCATCCTCCTGCTGAACACTGCTTTCTACCCTTCCCTGTTGCTCTGATTTCTCCTTTCTTGGTCCTCTTGCTCCTGAGGCCTGCCTGGAAGCCTTAAGAGATGTGCAAAGTCGAATTCCCAGCCAATAGAAGAGTGGGTTTCAGGCAAAACTCTAAACAGGGTAAGAACCCACAGGGCCAGCTCCTGGCACAGTGCAGATGATCGTGTGTGTGTATTTTAACTGAGTCGTATAAAAGGTTATCTATTTTTTCTTCCTGGTCTCCTGTTCTAGTGATTAATCCCTAGTCGAGTGATTAGATCGCTCATGGACAAATGTCCTAGGTCTATCTGTTGCTTTAAAACCTGACTCTCACAGCCTTCCTTCACACCAAGATGTGAATAACTGATAATAACCACAAATGATAACTTCCTGCAGCGTTGGCATATCCTGAAAGAGGCAAAGGCCAGATGGATGAGGCTCTGTTACAACTATGGGACTGATGGCACTTTTGTGGCACCTAAGTTTGGACCGTTTTCTAAATGAATCATCAAAAGCCAAAGTCCAAAGTGAGTGCAGACAAACTCAACAGTCACCATAGGATCTTACAGCACACACAACTATTATCTGGCATTTAACTACATTTTCACAAGACTCGAGCAGTAGGCTGTGCAATGTTCTGAGTGGGGCACGTGCCTACCAGGGCGGTTCATGTGCTTAGCCCGCCCCTCACTGTTTGGACACCAGCCTTTTCCTCGCAGGAGAACAGTGTGAGAGCTGGGCCCCAGCACCCGGACGCTCTGCTGCAGGAGGTGTGAATGCTCTCCTTTGAACTTTGCTTACTTAATGATCTAACATGATTGCTATCAAGAACTTGAAGGGAAGTGGTTTTGTGGGTTTTCATGCATTTTTACATTTAAGTTTTGGGTCACTCACTTATTGGTCTGAAGCAGCACTTTTGTTATCTGATCTGCTTCGAAAGCCAGTTGATCATCTGCACTCTTCCCCTGGAATCTGGACTGAAGGTGGTAGGTTCTGAACCATCTGAAGCTACACAAGTCGTGACAGCCCGTGGGTAACCGTGCCCACACAGCCCTCCTGGAGTGCGTGTGAGCTGGGCGAGGTCGTTACACCCTCCGAAGGGGTACCGTCTATTCAGGTGGAAGGCCACGAAGTCATAAACTCTTGGGGACTGATTGTGTCTCAAAGCAAGGCAAAGCTGGTGAGCGTCTGGGGAAAGGTTATTACTTCATGGGCTTCTGGCATCATTGCAAATGTCATTTCTGTCGTAAGAGAAGCTGGGAAGAGCTGCAGTGTGAAAACAGAACACGCACACCTCATTTCTCTCTGCCGGCACTTGGCGCTGCTGCTGTTTCTCCTGGGGGTCCAGGGGCGTCTCCTTGTGCAGGAAAGAGCGGGACCTGGAAACACGAGCCAGCTCTGGGCAGTTCATGTGGTGGACCCGGGCACGGCTTCGAGGTCAGGAGGGAAGCATACTTGGGCCCTGTGCTACACCAGGTGGGCGTTCCTTCCTCTCCTCACCCAGTGACCCCGGGCAAGCTGAAGAGGCTTACAAAATAAGCCCCTCTGCTGGGATGAGGGCTCCTCCCCTGGCCTTTGCTCTGATAACCTTGCAGGGAGTGCTGTTTCTGCAAGTAGAGGTATTCCCGGAAGGCACTCTCCACCTGGAACCTGGTTATTCAGAAACATTTTCCAGTTAACCTGAGCTGAAAGACCTTTCATCTCCAAAGGCCACCTCGAAAGAGGGGCAGAAATGACAAATCCCAGGTTTGTTAAAAGGCAAATCATGGTTTAGATTTCTATAAAAGAAGCATCTGGTCATACCCTTGAAAAGAGCAGGGTCCGAAGAAAACCTGGTGTCACGATTTTGAAGATGAGTCTTAGTCTTGTCCCCCCGAGCCACCATGACAAAGGGGTGCCTCCGGGGACAATTTTATGAGTATGTGTAATAATTTAATCTTAGTGCTCTAGGCGTGTGCTGTTATTAGCGAAACTGACTGTTTATACAATGGAGTTTTCTTTGGATGCTCTTATTTGAAGCAAAAAAAAATGACACTCTGCAAAAATAACACACAGACACGAGTGGCCTGAAACTTACTCCCTCACCTTCCCCGGAAGGTTAGAAGGACAAGTCAGGTCTTTAGGAAAAAGCGGCATAGTTTCTGATTCTCCTAATAGCAGAGGTAGATATTGCTTTAAGATTGCCCAAATACTAATATTAACCAGCTGTTTTTACTTCCAGGACAAGGACATTGAGGGCCACAGCAATAACATCGAAACTATGAGATCAGGTCAGACAGACGCTTAAATGATGTTAGGAGTTCAGTGACTGCCCCTTTAAAACACACACACACACACACACACACACACACATTTATCTTGATTTTCACCAGCTTTTTCATTTTTCAATTGATTCATTCATTCCATATACACAGAACCCTTTTTATTTGCCGCGTGTCATATAAGGCATTAGAAATCCAAAGATAAATATGTCACAATTATTGCCCTCAAAGGGCAAACTGTATCCTGTCTTTTATAAACTGTACTTGGTTTATAATTTTCCTAATTAAAAACTGAGACATACCACCTGGCAAGTATGACTACCTGCATGGGAACAACCAGAGAGATGATATGAACAGAGGTGATGGAAAATCCAGGATGTGTAATGGTTGTTGACAACTTATACCTTGTCTGTGCCTCATTTTCTCTGCTTTCCCTTATTTTTGCTCCACTAAAACCCTTAGTGGGTGGAGTCTGGGCAGTGAAAGATCACACCAGCCCAGCAGTGAAGATTGCAGACCACCACACAGTCACTGCTGGGATGTGTTGGATTCCTGTCTTACCCCAAGGATGTTGAATTTGGAACTGACCTCCTTGGAAGAAACCTCCACCTTAACCACCTCCCAAATTTCTCAACTTCATCTGACTTTGAAGCATTATCTTTTAAAGAAACAGACAAATCAACAGCCTTAAGTATTCTGGAATATTCCCCAGTGTGGAAGTTTGGGGCCAAACATGTGTCCAGACTAGATTTGCCAAGGGCTGTGCTTTGATGAGGCCTTTTGTCTTGTAGCCTCCTGCCCCAGGTTCTATTTGCTGGGAGCTCCTGGTGCAGAAACTCCAGCTCCCAGAGAGAGTGTGGAGAAAAGGGAACCCTCCTACACTGTTGGTGGGAATGTAGTTTGGTGTAGCCACTATGGAAAACAGTATGGAGATTCCTAAAAAGAGTAAAAATAGACTTACCATATGATCCAGCAATCCCACTCCTGGGCATACATCTGGAGGGAACTTTAATTCGAAAAGATACATGCACCCCAATCTTCATAATAGCACTATAATAGCCACGACATGGAAACAACCTAAATGTCCATCGACAGATGACTAGATAAAGAAGTTGTGGTATATTTCTACAATGGAATACTACTCAGCCATAAAAAAGAATAAACAATGCCATTTGCAGCAACATGGATGTACCTGGAGATTGTCATTCTAAGTGAAGTGAGCCAGAAAGAAAAATAAAAATACCATATGATAGCACTTATATGTGAAATCTAAAAAAAAAAAAAAAGACAAATGAACTTATTTACAAAACAGAGACTCACAGACATAGAAAACAAACTTGCAGTTACTGGAGGGGAAGAGGGTGGGAAGGGATAAATTGGGAGTTAGAGATTTGCAGATACTAACTACTATATATAAAATAGATAAACAAGATTTTACTGTATAGCACAGGGAACTGTATTCAATATCTTGTAGTAACCTATAATGACAAAGAAAATGAAAATGAATAAATGTATGTATATGTATGACTGAACTATTATGCTGTGCACCAGAAATTGACACACTGTAAACTGTACTTCAATGAAAAAGAAAGGAAGAACTTTAACCACAAAAAAAAAAAAGAAAGAAAAAAAAAGAAAAAAAGAAACTCCAGCTCTCAGGCAAGAGGAAATTAACAAGTAACTTTCAGAAAGAAAGCACCAAAGAGGCTTTGCTTTAAAGATTTCCTTTCTTCTGCACCTTGAAAAACTCTGGTGGCTATTTTGGTGACAGATGTGTGGCAACATTCTTCTGGCCTAGGTAAATGTTTGCTCTTTTTTCCCTCCCGGATTGTGCAACCAAGAGCATATGAGTCTGGATACCCTCCCTGCCCGAAGGTGGAAACACGCAACCTTCTGGGTGCAGAAGAAGGCGCACATAGACTTTGCTCACTACCCGGAGTCCCTGCTTGGAGCAAGTTTAAGAATTTATGTGTGGTTGAATGGGGAGTTTTGAGGATTCTGGAACCAGCATACCACTCCACATTCCCAATTTGGCTTCAGTTGTTATCCCAGGATAGGGTTCTTAGAGAAAAGGCTTTCCATCCACAGAGCCCAGAAAACTGAAATAGAAAACCCTGACTTAAACACAATATAGATTTATTAAAAGAATAAAGTAAGTGACAGCCCAGCAAATACATGGGAAATATGCTTGTGGAGGAGGAGGAAGGAGAGATGCTCCTGGGCTTCAGGTAAGTGTGGTTTTGTCAATCATGATATGGGCTTTCTGTGAAGGTCACACAAAAATAAAATCAGGTGACATTTTAACACTCAGAATTATATATTAAAGTGTAAGCTCTGGGCCAAATTCTCACCTCATAAAATTAGATCAAAATGGGCCTTTAGAAAATGAGTTCTTCTATTTTTCGATATCATTTCTATGAAATCTAGGTTAACCAATGTTTTAACAGGAAATCTAGAGGAAATGAACAATACGTTTGTGGCTAATTTTTAATTCTCATGATTTCATGATCTGTACAGCAGTTGCATTTTTGGTTTTGCCTGAGTCCACTTCAAAGCTAATCAGCATACGTTCCAGGTTGGGTACGTATTCCAGGTAAACCATTGTTTAAATGTTTAAAATCATTTAAATCAAATAACCAGGCAGGATTTTGTAGCTTTTTTGAGAGGGCGAGGGTGGTGATTGTGATTAAATGTAAAACAGTTCAAAGAAGTTCAGGAGTCTGGTCTGCATGATTAATAGTCTGCAGTAGATATTAGAAATCCAGACAGACTGAAGACAAAATGCCTTCCCTTTGTAGACAGACTGTATTCTAACCTCCAAGGACCCTGCATATTTAGTCACTCTCTCAGTTCAACTGCCTTTGCCAGCCCGGGCTTCACTGGATTAGAGAGTAGTGGAAAAAACCCTTCCCCAGAGGGACTGTATCAAATTCCCGGAGTGTTCAATCTGTCTGGCACAGCGACGGCCCTCCTGAGCTGTGGAGAGTGCGTGGCAGAGACAGCCGTCCCGGGCTGGCAGTACTTGTGCCTGGAAAGTGAAAGCAAGCTGTTATTTTCTCCTCCTCAACTCACATTCCTGGCCTTGGACATCATGAGGTCATTGTTTGGTTGGAATGGAAGAGTGCGTGTTAAGGTCACACATGGGTAGGTGTCATTTTTGTCTGGGACACTGACCCAGGGAGCTTGTAACTTCTTGGGGCTTCTTGAGCCCCACCATTCTCCCAGAAAGGAATTTCCTTAGTCCTAACTTTAATTTCAATTTTAAACTTTAGAAATTTTAATTTCTGCTTCATTAATCCAGTATCTTTGCACACCTAAGTCAAGGTGGAGGACAGTCCATTTTCCTCATAAGAATCCATGTAGAGCATCTCCTAGTCTTGCTGGGTTCAGGTTTATATTCTAAAGTTTATTAGCTGAGTGATGTGGGCAAATTTCTTAACTCCTCTCTGTCTCAGTTTTTTTTGTTTTAAAAGCAGGGTCATTAATAATACCTTTCTCCTAAGGTCGTTGTAAAGATGGAAGGAGGAGACCACATCTGCAAACAACTTAAAGTAGTGCCACGTACATAGTAGTGCCATGTACACTCTGTTACTTATTATTATTATTATTATTATTATTATTATTATTACTATTATTAAATTCTAGATCCTGATCTTTCACTTATTTTGCTATTCTCTTATGGATCCTTTTTTCCCCTGAGCCCTGAAGCATGTTACTGGAATTCTCAATACATCCCCTTTATCAACTGAATACTTTACAGGTAGAGTATTCTGTTTTGAGAGGCTTCTTGACACAATCTAAAAAGAACTATTCATAGTCTGGACTTTTCATGTGCTAAGATGTGTATAGAAGATTTAAAATGCAGTCAACATTCACAAGGGAGAGGGTATGTGAGAGTAAACTGAGTGACGCTCAAAGAAGTTGAGGATTTACTTGCCTTGAAGGGAAGATAAGTACTTAATACTAGAATGTCATTATAGAATCATGGGGAAGTAACCTTTGGTTATTTCATATGGACATTTTGGGAAGGAGTGAGGATATTAGGAGTATGTAAGGAGACCTTTTCGGTACCCACTAAGTACTAGAATAACTAGGTGACCCCAAATGGCAGAACTCAATTGCAGATCTTAAGTGGGAAAATTAAGCAGAAAAAAGACTGGAGAGAGAGAGATGGTGGCTTATTCAGGGAAGGGGGAGAAAGCGATGGTTCTGCACCTTCCAGACCCGATGGGAAGCGAGTGTTAGAAGGGAGAGAGTAGGCACCAGAGTTCCTGGATGAGGGAGGGGGCACTGGGAGAGAAGCGGCAAGTCTGCACCCAGCACAGGGCGGAGAGGCAGGAGGAGCCAGCCCTCCACCCTCTGAAGGGCAGCGACGGCCTTCAGGTGATGGGAGCGGGCCAAGATGTGGCCTCGGTAAGTGCTGTCCCAGGGAGGAGGAACCGGGAAGCCCTGTGGAGCCAAGTGCCCAGTATCCGTGGGCTCAGAGGTCACAGCAGTGGAAACCGGCCATCGACTCCAGCAAGATCCTGGAGCGGCGTCTCTGAAGCTTAACGGCAAGAAACAGTCACTCAAGAATTGCATCTCCAGCCAAGCTGTGCTTGGAGTATGAAAGCAGCAGACAGCTATTATCAAGGATTCTAGAGCTCAAGAAATACAGCATGGATGGGTCCTTTTTGCAAATAAAAACTGTGTCTTAAAAACCAATCCAGCCAAAAAAAAAAAAAAAGAGTCAAAATAAAGAATTCAGGAACTGAGAGTCTGTGGATTCATTTAAAATGGAACTGAGACACAACTACTGTAGGAAGTATGGCTAAGGAAGAAAACTTAAAGGTCACATGTAAATATTATAACTAATCAAATTGGGGATGGGAGGGACAGGGGTAGGAGAAATTATAAGCTAACTAACTTCCTCATTTTTTCCTGTTAGGGAGTTTAATGTTGAAAGAGAGTTTAAAAATAAAAGTAACTTCAGCTCTTAAAATTTTGCATAAACATTTTCTCAGTTTAGGGAGATTTTTTAAGAACCAGACTCTGTAACGGTGAAGAAACATTTATTTGAAATGCATCAGTTTCTCCAGGTTTGTTTCTTTCTCATTTGAGAATTAAATATAATTCTTTTAATTTAAAACTGCGTGCGTGTAATCTCATTTTTGTAAATTACAATATGAAATCGTGGGATGATTAACCCTGGGCTATTTGGTAGAACTTCTGTGTAGAATCAGGCTTTATATCTGTCTGTGTACCTGAAGAGAGGTCTGGAAGAAGGCTCACCAAATGTCAGTAATGGTTATTTCTGCATGGTGAGCTTTGGGTGATTTTTAAATGTTATTTTAAAAAAATTCTCTACCATGTTAGTTTTTCGAGAGTATTTGCTGGGCTTTAATTTATTTTACTCTTTCAACAAATCTACACTTTGAGTTTTCAATTTTAATTTTCTAGGATGTATGAATGGAAACACTTTTCTCTAAGAACTCTATCCTGGCATAACAATGGAATCAATCAATGTATGATCCCGTGAACAGTCATATTGGTGGGAAAGTTGTATAAACTAGAGCTGGTCCTCTTTCTACAGAACAAGGGGCCATTCTTTTGTAGGGCTTGGGAGTGGGGACTGGGGAGAGGTGTCATTGGTATAGATGAAGTGGCAATGGGTTTATTAAATAATGCCTAAACCAGTAGTTCTCAGCTGGGGGTGATTTTGCACCCTATCCCCTCCAGGGGACATTTGGCCATGTCTGGGGACATTTTTGATTGTCACGACTGGGGTGGGGAAAGTGCTAGTGGCTTCTAATGGGTGGGGTCCAAAGATGCTGCCAAACATGTTAAATGCAAAGGACAGCCCTCACAACAAAGAACTATCTGGCCCCAGATATTAACAGTGCAAGTGCTGGGAAACCCTGCCCTGAAGTCTTGGAATAGAAACCATTGTAGAGACAATTAATTCACTCACAAGAGTAAGCCTGGAGGCAGAGGATCCTGTTTTAGAGATGAAAGCTCTCTAAGAAGCTGAGTTTATTCTCTCTGGCCACTAGGATTTTTAGCCAAATGCATTTATTAAAAACAGAACTTCTGCTTTTTATTGGTCTCTAATTAGTCCCCAGCTACAGTATTGATTCATGTGTCACTGAGGGATGAAAAAATGCCATTGGAATCAGTGGTCTAAGTCTAACCAAGGGCCGATGTAGTTTCCAGTGGTACCTTGACTGAGCTGGTCCCTGATCTCAATCCTTCAAGCCAGCCAGGCTATTTGAAGTCTCTGGGAAACTAGCTGATGGTCCGGATCCGTTGCATTAAGCAGGAAGTTAATGTAGGAAGACTGGACTTGGTACACATGTGTGTATGGAATGAATGACTCTCCCCTCATGCACCATAAGGACCATCCATCACTGTGAATCGGAAGCAGCATATCAACAGATAGAAGTGGGATGGCTTCAGCAGACTAGAGGTTTTGCTCTCAGGCCAACAGTCTTTACAGCACCCATGCCAAAGAGAATCTACATATGCTGGAATTACCTGTCTGGCTTATGATTACAAACAGCCTTCGTACGAACATCTCAGCATCTCTGGCTGCTGCTTTCAGCAGCTCTTTCTGAAGTCAGTATCTCTTGATGTCAGTTCTTTCATTTCAGGCACCATCATTTTTCTTTGGCAATGCTTCCTGCAAATGTGTCTTTTCAAGAAAAATAAACCTGGAAATGGCTTGTGACATGCCATCTGACTTTATCATGCCAAGAACAAATGACTCTTATGCTTATTAGATGCCAGATGAACTGACGAACTGAATTCCTGGTCTGCTTTGATGAGGCCAGATGTCTCTGCAAAAATAAAAAGCTACCACTTACTTGGCTACAGGGGTATAGTTCCCACATATCTTTTTATAGTGCCTTAAGACTTGGACTTTGACTTGACTCTAATGTGTATATCTTAAGAAACGAAGAATTGGCCTTATGGTAGTAGAGAATCTTTTGATTCTGGAGAGCAACCTAAGTACCCAGGGCTTAGAGGCATTGGCTTTCGGCTAAATATGGTGATTGCTGCATATATTATTAATTTACAACAGGGACCCTAGACGGAAAGAGTGAGGGGATGTAGAGGTGTAGCACTAATGAACTAGTATGAAAAGAAAAAACATAAAGCTGTTATCATGTCTAGCGAGATATTTATCTTTCTTCAGTTTTCCATAGACGCATTATATTCGAATGTTATAGCTAAGGCTTATAATAAGGTTTATTTCTAAGCATATGGCATAAAAATAGATTGAATTTAAGTAGAGAAATGTAAAAAGGGAACCCACTGACCCCTGTGGCTTCCCCTTGCAATGCCTTTGACCACAGCAGTCTGGCTTCAGCAAGTCTAATGTTGGGAATTTTGCATACAAATTTTTAGGAACAAGTTATATTACAGGTGGGAGAATCTTAGCACTTTCTTCCATCTTAAAATAAAGTCCCTCCTCCCTTGAAAGTCTTCCCCTTAACTTCGAAAATTTGAGAACGACTAGGATTGTGTCCCCCAGTCATACTTCAGAGAAGAAGCTTAAGACAAATCCTTAGGGCGCCCTTTCTCCTGGGCTGGTGTCCTCCCCTCTCCCATGTGTGGCAGGGACACATTCTTTTGCTCCCTTTGTCTGGCCCCTACGTGGTCTCCCAATCTTTTGCAGACTAGCCTTTCCCCATGCAAGTTGCAATGTAATTGCAAACAACTGCAAAATGATGCTTTCTTGACAGGGGCTTAGGTGTTTCCTGCGTCTTCCTTAGCACACATTTCCAGAACATCTCAAAAATGGTTATTTCTGGTCTTGGATGATCTGTGCATTTTGTGCTGATTTTCACTAGGTTTTCTAAAATCAACTTTCCTGATTTTATCCTTAATTTGGATTCATTTACCATCGTCCTCTATGGCCTGATCAGCTCTCAAAGAAATGTTAGTTTAATGCTAAGGATGTAAAGCATTTATAATATTTGGAACCTTAGGTGTTCTAAATTATCAATAAAAAGACTTCAGTTATCATCAGTTCTACTACACTTGAATAGCACTGCATTGTTTCTGAATGATTTTCACAGGCAGGCCTTTTTGTTACCTGATTCTGTATCCAGGTGCAAGGAAGTCGGGGAGGAGGCAGAAGAGACCCCTCGTTCCCGCCATCAGCCCTGGTGTGTGTCCCAGGCAAACCTGCCCTGGGATTAGACAGTCACCCCCTCTTCTAGCTCCGTTCCCTGGCAGCTGGAGAAAAAGGCAATCTTATATGCCATCTTCAAACTATTCTTGTGAGTCTCTGGAGAACACAGAAATAAACCTACTTTGAAGTATGCTATATATTCATCTTACAATTTAACTCTCAAGTGGAAATCTTATTTTTCCAATTTCCCAGCTATTCTAGGGCACCGTTCAGGAGCTTCCACATGTACTAAGGAATAAATGATGCATTTATTCTTCTCAGTGACTTGTTTCCTGTTCGGGACACCCCCTTTCAGAACAGGTTGTGTGGGCGGCAGAACCAAGTACCAGGCATATGTATGGAGTTAGGGAAAATGGACTTGAATTCAGGCTTGGAGAGATACTTGGCCTAAGCCTTTGAAAAATTTGACAGAAAAACTGAGCTGACAGTATACCTGCACGACATTGCCTTCTGGTTATGACTTGGCTTTCCCTGTAAGTCTTCAGGAAGGGATCTCATGAAATGCCAGCATTCTGTTTCTTATGAGAATAGTATCTCACGATGAACCAGCAGAGTGGCTCCTGATTAGGACAGAGCTTCCCATGTGGCCTGAGTACAGGGAGGGACTCACGCCCACACGATAGCTTAGTCCAACCCACTGTATTTTGAACAGATTAGGCATTCTCGGGGATACCCTCAGCATATCTGCATTCTGGTTGATGTCACCCCTGGATGTAGATAAGAGCAAGTTTCTGGGATTCCAAAGCAGAGCACGAAGCTCCCAGGATGGAACTACCTTCTAGAAGTACCAACCCGTGGGGTGCTGCCCACCCAGGCTCAACCTGACTTTCCCATTTACTCTTTTTCATCTGAGTCCTCTAGGTTGTACATCAATCTCTCCTCCATTTATCCATCCTGATTAGTTCTGGAACAAAGACAGAATTTATTTATTTATCTAGGAGCGCCTCCTGGGACGTGGGGAGGACCCCCGGGAACAGGGGGCAAGCAGCTTCCTTGCCTGGCTGTTCTCGCCGCGTTAGCAGCTCTACTGTTCTGACCTCTAACTGAACCATCTGGCAAATGAAAAAAAGAAGGGACATTAAGTGAAAATAGATCTTCAGTTAATTTACAGTGAATTATTCTCTGATTTATAAACTATAAGGTAGCAATTTTAATACTGAATGTGTGTCAATCAAGGTAAACAATAAAGTCACTATGTTTGTAAAAGGCATTTACTTGCTAGCACAAGAGTAACTGAAGAGCAGATACACAAAATTAAGTTAAAGCTGATGGCTTTTAATAATAATATTTTATTTAATATTTAATAATATTATTTAATATTTAATTATATTTAATAATATTTAATATTTAATAATAATATTTTCCAGTGTTTGGAAAAAAGAGCTACATTTATTTTTATTTTTATTTCATCTTAGTTCCTTAACCTAGTTTCAGAGATATTTAAATCCGTTTGAAATTAGGAAGAGAAATTTTACTTGTTTATGAGACAATTCAATAAAGTTGAAAATTAAAATTAGAATTAGTGAACTTAAAGAAAAGGCCCAAATTCCCAAGATGCCTTCTGGTGCAAATGTGCTGTTCTCGTCTAGTTTTAAAATATTTAAGGTGAGCCCTAAGACCTGAATTTAACTGTATGCAGTGAATCTAACCATCAGTTATTACAAACTAGGTCTCTGATGAAGGTTCGGGGCCTGAGGAGAAAGCTGGGGATAACGTTGCGGGATAGACTTTCTGGAAGCTCTGCTCCTACTATTCTGTCCTGCGCTCTGTTTGGTTGGGTCATGGGGCATTCTCGCTGCTGGGACAACTTGAACAACTAGTTTCTGACCATCTCTGATGTCTTAGGCTGTGTAGAGAGCTGGTGAGACCCCTGGGAAGAAGAATGAGAGAGTCGTAGCTGTCTTACTTATTTTGGTTTGTTTTTATCCCCAGGATATCACATGTTCAGCTTATGAGAGCAAAATGGATCGCCTACTATTGTTTTGCGCCAGGTTAAGGGCTGAGATAGTGCTCACGACAAAACTGGACTTTTCCCCCAAAGATTTTCCTGAGAATAATCTCTTTACAATCTCTTCCTCTGATTAATACCTAGAGTAAGCCATAAAAAATAAACAAAGACTCCCTATTGATAAACAAAGAGAAAACACTCCCCTTATGTAAGAGGTGTGCCGCCAGGCTCCTTCCAGCCTTCCGTCAACATCAATTAACCAGCAAAGCTGCAGCATTCGTTACCCCGAAGTTACATGGTAAGTGGTTGTTAGCTGTCCTAGGCAGGCTGTAATTAGGTATCACCAAACGCTGAGTATGCGCTCTCTCCCCCTCTCCCCTTTTAATGTGCCAGGGATTCCAACGTATCTTCACACTGTTCTAATTTAAAAAGTCACCAGTGATCCCCAGCCCCCGGCATTTCCTACCTTCCCAGGAATTACAGCAACACTTATCTACCTAAAATAAACAAGCAGACACTTTCAGGACAGCTGGAGACCTTGAACGGTCTTGGCCACGGCTTATCAGCCTCCAGGGACGCAGCTGCGAAGCCAGGAAAGTCTTGAGCTGTTAACTTAAAAATACTGAAACAGTAACATCCTTAGTGTGTCACATCTGCATTCACGAGCTGGAAGCATCCTAGAGACTCCATGAGGCCAGGTAACTTGAGCTTAAGGTCCATTCCCTCTTAATGAGGTTATCTCGTTATCCCTTGTGAGAGGGCCAGTGTCTGTGTAACTCTGAACTGAGCATGCACAGTCCATCTGCCTCTTTGCATTTTGTTGTCACTCTTAACCAGTAAGGTATGACGTATTTCTCTGCTGAAATTCCCAATCAAACTCAAGAGACACTGAAAGAAGTGGCTCTGGAGGGGTCCTTAAAGTACTCATGTACAACGCCAACGTAACAACCTGCTGGACTCTTAGGAGCAGGGAAATGTAACCTGACGTCTACGAGGTCTTTGATGCCCCCAGTCTTTTAGGGGACCCAGGCGAGGCTGGTGCAGGACTCAAGCTTTGTAACAGCGTATGTATATGACATGAACTTGGATCTTGCCATTCACCCAAAGGGGATGCTACTGACACATTACGAATGGGACAAAACACTTATTATACTTTCCAACAGTGAAACTGAGGTGACAGTGATCTTTCTACCTTCTATTGCTCTGTCTCCCCTTCTGAATATTGTATGTATTTTGTGAGACCTGGCTTGGGCCCAGTATCCAGTTGGCAGCTCTGTGACTAACTGACCAATAGGTGAATACAGACTTTGCCCCCGTTGGCATCACTGTTCAATGAAGTGGCTACAGGTATATATTAATGTTACTCACTTATTCATTAGCTGAGCGCCTACGACCTTGGTCATTAGTTTTGGAAACACAAAGATGAGAACATTGCTCCTGCCTCCAGAGGGTTCTCAGTCTAGCTGGACAGACAAACCCAAGGAGATACTTAGGAATCCAAAGAGGGGTGTCAGTGAAAGGGAGCCGCTGGGGGACTTCAGGGAAGGCTTCCAGGAGGCGGTAACACCTTAGCTGAGTATTGGCAATAAAAGAGGAATGAGAGGCCGGAAGGGAACTGGGGTGGGCGGGTAGAGGGTGGGAGAGTGCGTTCCCAGCCGAGGTGATGGCAGAAGCAAAGACAAGCTGCTGAGAAACAGCCAGTGAGTAGCACTCGTGGTTGACGTTCCTGAGAGTTCAGAATCCTTTACTGATCCGTGTTCCCTGCATTGGAACCCTGCTCAGGCAGTGCGGGCCTGTCCCAGGTTGCAAAGTGATTTAATTGCATGGCTGGATCTAGGTCTTAACAGTTAGCAGGTGCAATCTGAACTCCTGTACTTCATGGAAGACAACTGCTCTCCGAGAAAAGGGCCAATAAGTGCACTGTAAGCAGTTAAAAAAACTGTACCTGCAAAAAGAAAAAAAGGCCCAATGTGGAGAGGGTAACTACACCCTAGAATTTTATGTAATCAAGGTAAAAAGTCATCTACTTTATTTTCAGTTCTGTTTTATGTCCACCCTTACTTCTTCTGTGTTTGGAAGGAAAAGTGCAGAGTCACGACACTTTGACACCAATGACACACGGCTGAATCTGGAGCTTTGCTCGTCAAGGAAGTTGTCGATCATCCTACAACAGGATTCTCCCTGCATCCTCCTTCCCTCCTCCCCAGTCTCACTTAGCCATCTTCGCCAGCTGTTGTTGGTAAGGACATAATAAACAGGCGCATAGCTGGAGAATGACAATGTTACACAAGCTGCATTCGTGCCGCTGCTATGTAAACCAGGCTCGTGCATCGTAAAACCACAATGAGCAACAAGACGCATCCCTTCCCTTAAAGCATATTTCCGTCTGGTTCTCGTATTGAGATGTTTCCCCGAGCACATCTTAGGTGGCTCCACCGCAGAAAACAGCTGTCATCTTGAAGGTTGGCGCAGTGATGATCTGCCGAGTCTGATAGGGACACTCTCCCCTCTGCTCCCTTGCACAGCCCGGAGACTCAGTTTACCCTCCTTCCCTGAAGTTGAAGATACAGGACCTCCACATCTCACGATGCTCCTTATGCGAAGATAACAACTCAGATGTGGTCACTCCCTCCATCCTCACGTCTTCTTCGCTGGTCACCACTGTGGCTCCTCCCACCTGCCGAGGCCCCCGCGGAAGGAAGGAAGTGGGTACTGACAGTAAGGATGCCCTTTTCACATTCAGCACTTCACAAAAGCTATGACTGTTGTAAATAAAATGAAACAAAATGATTACCTCCCATTTTTAAGGTCTCTTGCTCCAAGTACGAATGAGTGCAGGTTGACCTAGGTTTGCCTTCTTCGTCTGCAGTGTTTTAAATTAAGGGAGGGCGTGTGAGCCCCGGGTTGAAAACGGGAGGAGAACATCATTGTCATGAATTTACTTTGAGATCATGAACTGGGAAAATGCCATTTTTCATGAATGGCAGAAGGTGTGTTTCCTCCCTCCCTCCCCCTCTCCTCCCCTGGCGCTGGCCTTGGCCTCCACAGACCCTGGAGGTGTGTGATCCAGGTGGAGAGCCGTGAAATGAGGCCTTGGGGTTGGGGTGGGGGTGTTGCCCAAGTTAAGGAGAGAAGAGCCGTGCCTGGGAACTGCTGTTGAAAGCACCGTCTCCTCCCGTCCAGCCCCATCCCATTCACACTTGGTTGCCCGTTCTGCCGTGTGCAAGGGAGAGCACTGTTTCTCCGCACAGAGACTGGATTGTTGTGCTTCTTACATGGTCTTCATAACTGTCTGCTTGATTTTCATTTCTCCTCCCTCCCAGTTTGAAATCACTTCTGTCTTGACCTTGAAACCACTGGTCTGTCCCAGCCAACACGCTGACTCCCACGGCCCTGGGGCCTGGGGAATGATGAGCTGTCACACAGCGCTCCAGGTTTTCCCGTCTTCCTTACCAACAGATCATCAGAAGGACTGCTGGCTTTGTGCTGGGGGATGAAAGATATCCCTGCTGCTTAATTGTTGCCTAATTTAACCCAGTCAAGGGAGTGGCTTCTTCGGGGCAGGCGAGGTGAAGGGTAGTTGAAAGGGGAGTCTGAGATGACACTGTGAATTAAACAGCCATACGATTACCCATCTACCTTCCCTTATATGAGTGTCTTTTATAATAGATATATTCTTGAAAAAGGGTGTTTAGGTTGAAGTTTAAAAAAATTATTATAACTACTAGTTCAGGTGTTAAAACCCCAGTGAAATGAAAAAGTAGTTTGTAAAGGAGTTACCCTTCTCTAATTCAGTTTCTGTAAAAAACAAATACACCAAAGGTTGAATCTGCTCAAAGCAAGGGCAACTGAATCGTGCTATGTGTCACACAGAGCCACCGAGGCCGAGGTGTGAGTTCCCTG
Source organism: Camelus bactrianus (assembly GCF_048773025.1). NCBI lineage: Eukaryota > Metazoa > Chordata > Mammalia > Artiodactyla > Camelidae > Camelus > Camelus bactrianus. The sequence continues at coordinate 6,970,364 of NC_133558.1, forward strand.
CATGCGTTCAGTTGTACTGCCTGGGACATGGTCCTCACCCACCATCAACCCGCTGCTCCTTTCCTGTTGCCAAATTCCACTGTGCCAGTGACTCAGTGTGACTTCATTCGCGTGAAGGTTATCAAGGCCTGAATGACTCTAAGAACCATTCCTACAGCTGGAGGCAGGAGGGACACCTCGTGACCTGTAACACTCCTGCCTGTAGTTCTCAGCACGTCATTCAGTGTGGGGTTGTTCCCTGGATGATTACTCTGTCCATCTGGACAAGCTGACCTCCACTCCTGGGCATATATCTGGAGGAAATTCTGATTTGAAAAGACATGTGCACCTCAATGTTCATAGCAGCACTATTTACAATAGCCAAGACACGGAAGCAACTTAAATGTCACAGATGACTAGATAAGGAAGATGTGATATATTTATACAATAGAATACTACTCAGTCATTAAAAAGAATGAAATAATGCCATTTGTAGCAACATAGATGGACCTGGATATTACCATAGTAAGTGAAATAATTCAGGCAGAGAAAGACAAATATCATATAATATCACTTATATGTGGAATCTGAAAAAATTATACAAATGAATTTATTTACAAAACAGAAAGAGACTCACAGACATAGAAAACAAACTTATGGGTTACCAGAGGGGAAAGCAGGCAGGGAGGGGTAAATTGGGAGGTCAGGATTTGCAGATACTAACTGCTATATATAAAATAGATAAACAACAGAGTCCTACTGTATAGCACAGGGAGCTATGTTTAATAGCTTACAATGGCCTATAATGAAAAAGAATACGAAAAGGAATATACATATGTAAATATATATATATAAATGAATCACTATGCTGTACACCAGAAATTAACACAGCGTTGTAAATCAACTATACTTCAATTAAAAAAAACAATGAATAAGCAAGTTTATACTGTATAGCACATGGAACTATATTCAATATCTTGTAGTAACCTATAATGAAAAAGCATATAAAATGAATATACATATACATATGTATGACTGAACTATTATGCTATACACCAGAAATTGATACAATGTCATAAACTGACTATACTTCAATTAAAAAAAACAATGAAAAAGAATCACTCATATTGCTCAGTATTGGACCTTGTTGTTCCTACTGACACATGGGCAAATGGAGGGGGGATGTTCTTGGAGTTACTGGCTTTGCTAAACTAGTGCCCACCTTGAAAAAAAAGAGAATTGAAGATACAAAACATATACCTCAACTCACTCAAACAGGAAGTTATCGTTCAATAATTTCTACCTGAAAGTATTCTAACCTTGAAATCATCACAAAACAAGTCTTCAGGTACTGATGGATACATCTTTAGTAAATCTGTGGATGTGTCATGAATTCAAAACATCAATCAATAAACTAGATTTGGAAACAGGAGACATCTTTCAGCCCCCAAAGTTATGCCTATAAAAACAGAGTTGGATTGAGATGTACAGTAAAAATCCCACCTGTACCAAGTGAAATGGATAGTACCCAGGTAGACAATGTGTCTTGATTAAGGGACCTGCCTGCATTACAGATTTTTAAAGTGCAATTCAATTATTATTATTTGTATACTATTTAATTGGTATTCATCCTATGCTAGCCTGCATTATTAGGAGTGTGTGTGTGTGTGTGTGTGTGTGTGTGTGTGTGTCTGTGCTGTGTCTTTCCTCCTTACCTGAAATGTAAGCTCCTTAAGGGTAAGGATTTATTGAATCCCTGCTATTTCTGCTACTAATGCTCATCCAAATCTCAGCAGGCCTGTTTTAACTTCAATCCCTGGCTCTTCCTGGGGACACTGGCACCATGTACGCTTTCGCTTAAGGGCACTCACATACTGGGAAAGGAGAGGACCAGGACGGGTTTCATCTTCTCTCCTTACTCAGGAGAGCCCAGTAGTAACATCTGCCAGGCTCCCCAGAGGGAACAGAGCCAAACAGTGGCTGTTATTATAGCACAATGTGTATGTGATGGAAAGCATGAATCCAAGGGAATTTGGAATGAACATAATGGAGTAATGAGGATGAATAGTTCAATTAAATCCAGTAAAAGAATATCTAGTTATAGGATCTGGAAAAAATCTGATGATGGAAACAAAGAGAGGGTCATGGCAGGGACTCCAGTGCAACCAAGCCGTGTATCGGCCCCGTATGAGGACGTTCCAGACGCACCCAGGCATGGGTCTACAAGCTAATCATTCTCATTTGCAACATGGTGCAGCGGCAAAATATGGAGAGGAAGCTGTCACACTGCATAGATGTCTACAGGGAAAGCCACCTGTCACCCTGAGCACTGGCTTTTCTTACCCCTTATGCTTCCAACGGAAGCTGCTGGAAGATGGGGGCTTCTGCTTCCACTTGAGCAGCTAGGCACTCACAGGTAGTGAGGCTCCGAGGGCTGTTTTGCTGGTCAAATGTAAACACGCCCGAGAATGGCTACTTAAGTAGAAAGTGGGCAGTTGGAAGACTGAGGTCTTTATTGGACAAAAGGTCAACTTTCGTGAGTGAAAAGAAAGAGGTGGTGTTTGGGGGTGGGGAAGTGATGGAGGAAGAAATTCCAAAGTATGCTGCAAGTCTGGCCCAGGAATGTGTTTCAATTAGCAAAGGAAGCGAGCCAGGAGCCCCGCTTGCTGAAGCACTCGCGTGGGGGGTGGAAAGGAGACTGGGGTAAGCAAGTGAGAAAGGGGCTCAGACAGCAGCATGAACTGGTCCAGGGGGAGGCAGGGCATCAAGATGAGCCCTGAAATACCCAAGGAGCTTTGGGCATTTTTCAAAAAACTGGACTTTTGCCCACAGCCACGTTGAACCATCTCAGTTTGCTGCTAAGGTCTGTGGCGATGACGCCTTCCTTCCAGAATGAGTGTGGTCTGAGGGGCGATTCTCTTTCTGATTCTCCAGCCATTGCCATGTCAGGTTCATCCACTCCAGGGCAACAAGGACTTTCCCTGGTGACTTTGCCGCTCGTGTGATGATTAATAATTGCTATGCGTGCTGGTTGTTCTCTGTTTGCCTCCCCATCCATTCGGATTCATCCCTCCCCCCTTGCCTGCTTAGCTCTGTGCCCAGAGAGGCTGAGCCCTGGGGGCTGCTCCCTCGTCTCCCTGGCTTCTCACGGGGTTCAGAGGTCGAAAGAGAAAGAGGTCGTGGTATTTCTTCCCTTCCCCCTCCCCGCTTCGGCACCTCACCTTGCCCAGTTGCCGTGCACCATGGCCTCAGCCTTTGCTAGATTACAGTACCACCACTGCTTCTCCTTCCGCTCCAGACGAGGCTAGTCACAGCTTCCCGCTGCGGCTGGTCTCTGGGTGCCACCGCACCCCTGGTTTGCTCCCTTTGCCTCTCCCACACCTCTGTCTCTCCACCTTGACCGGCTGCAGTAAATTGTTTCCTGCCAAACCCTGAACGCATAACATGAACTTTGTGGAGGGTTACTACAGGCTCTATTCTTTGTCCTCTGTGTGCATTGACTCATTTAATCCTTCTAAATGGCACTGATGAAGCTAAGGCCCAGGAAGGTTAAGCCATTTTCCCAAGGTCACACAGCAAGTGGCAGAGTCAAGTTTGAGCCCAGGTATTTGAACTCTGGACTCTGGGTACTTAAACACTGACCTGTCCTACCTCTTTCCTAGCTTGAGTCACTTCCCTGGAGCACAGCAAAGAATGAGAAAGTGGGACCCAAAGCCCTCTGAAATACATGCCCCAAAGGTTCATATTCTCAAGCTTATTCATAGTGAAATCTCTTAGATCACAATTAACTCTTATTTTATGCCTCATTACAACAGGATAGGCTATCAAATTCCCCATCCCTGTGGTTTGCAGGCTTCGTTGCACAACAGAATCATCTGAGGAATTTTAAACTATCTCTGTACCCACATCACTCCCCAGACTACTGATATCACAACTCTGAAGAGGGGACCCAGGCATGGATAATTTTTTAAGCTCCCAGGAAATTTCAGCCTGCTGCCCCAAATTGAGAAGCTCTGTCCTAGCCCACAGCAGCAATTACTGGAAGGCAGGGATTATGAGTGGACAGGCCTGGTGATATAAATAAAGGGTAACAGCTGGCAGCTATACAGATGGAGGCTGATGAGGAACCATGGAGAGCTTGCACAAGAACCAAAAAAAAAAAAAAAAAAAAAAAAAAGCATGATCTGGGTTCATTTAATGCCTGGGCAAATCGCCCCTAGGTCTGAGAGCATCGTATCTTTTTCTTGCTATTACATTATAGTAACTGTCCTGAGTCATTTAAAAAGAATTATTGTCAATGCACTTTGTTTATTGGTGCAAAGGAAATGTATACCTTTCAAAAACGTTTTACCCCCCAAAGATTACATAGGTAGGGTTATTCTTAAATAAGGTAATGTCGGGTATCTAGAAGATGCACTTCAAATACAATATTTCTGATTGATCTATAGATGCCAAATAGATAAGGAATTGCTGTTTGATAGGAAATGTTTATCAGAATATTCACACTCGCTGACCTTCAGCAGAAGCTAGGTTCACCTGCTCCTCATGGTCACAGTTGACATTTGTATACTTTTCGGTCCTAACGTGGGTGATTCACCAGTGCTCACCAGGCCTTGGTGAAAACAGAGGACAGTGCCAGTGGCTGGTTCTCTTGGAAATGGTCCGGCACAAGAAACACGCGGGCTCCGTGTGTCTAAATATCGGATGCGGTCTCCTAGTTGTTATTGTTGGTTGTTCCTTTAGGGCTGGGGTTGGAATATTCCAACAATCTGTTCCTGACGGCAGACCAAACAGCTTTTATTTCTTTCTGATATTTCTCGTGGCTGCTCTGCTTGTTTACATGCTTGCCTGCACAGCGCTGGGACATGGTGATGGCTCGCTGGCTGCACCCCGACCGCTCGCTTCTCCCCCGCCCCCCACGGGAGCTCAGAAGCAGGGGTGCTGACCAGAGGGTAAGTCAACAAAGGCCATTCCAAATGCCAGCAAAGCGCCCCTCTTCTCTTCCTCCCGCCTCACTCCTGCGGCTCTCCCCCCGCTGCGCCTCTCCCTGCTCTCAAAGGGCCCTGGTGCTCTTTTTTCAGTAGCTCACCCTGAAAACAAAGATTCAGCCTGGGGTGCACGAGGGATTTTTGGGGTGTGGCCCCTGGGGACTGTCTTACAGTGACAGCCTCACACAGACAGTTCCTGCTGAGTGTCTCCTCCTTGGCACTAGTGACATTGGGGCTACATCATTCTTCACTGAGGGGCCTGTCCTGTGTGTTGTAGGATGTTTGCAGCACCCTGGCCTCTACCCACCAGAGAGATACCAGCAGCATCCCTTCCCCCAGGTTGTGACAATGAAGCAATGTCTCCAGACATTGCCAATATCTCTGGGGGGCAACATCACCCCTGGTTGAGAGCCACATATGGAGTCCCTAACTTTCAATTTCCACTGGACTCTGGGGTCAAGGACTAAACTAAAGTCTCAATGACCTTTTCACCAGCACTTGGCTGTGAGATGTGCAGGCTGTTGTCCTCTATTTAAAGCATTGCCATGGAGATGAGAAATTGGCCCTGTTCTGTACAAGCCCCCAGGTGACTGGAACTGTCCAGCAGTCAGAGGTGTCCCAAGGGGAAATGAGTGGCGTGGGAGTGGCTGGTCTCCCCTAATGGAGCAGGCTGGATACCTTCTATTTGCTCTTCCAGAACCATCTCCACCTTTCCCCTACTCCTTCTCTGTGCCCTGAATCTCACCTGTATGGACCCCAGGGATGAGCATCCAGTTGGAGGGAGGGAGGAGGTGAGGGCAGGGCATTTATTCCCCACGTTCCCTCATCCTGCAAGGTCACAGTTGGCTGACCGACCCCGGTGGCCGCACTAACTTGTGGTTTTGCTGTGCCCAGCCCTCACTCGTAGCTGGTCCTGGCATCAAATTCTCTGAGTTCCTGTTAAATTAGAATAATCTGGGTATATCATATATTTCTTGCTGGGACCTTGACTAGCACACAAAGTCACGGGCACTTTATATGGAGGGTACATGGACTCTCAAGGTCTCTCCCAACACATCTGTAATACTATGGCAGGCACACGTGAGAGATCCAACAGTCACTTGAGGAGAAAAATCTCTTCGTCTTCGCTTAGAGATAATGCATATTTATTCATAACCTTCCACACTCGTGTCTGTGACATGAAGGAAAGGGGCCAACTTAGGAAACCAAGCACTTGCGTTGCAGACAGTACTGGGCTCTGACCCAAGAATCACCCCTTGAGACCCTTCTTTCTCGCACAGAATCCTGATCAATTTCACCCTCCTTGGAGTGGCTATGTCCTTCAAGAGACACTGGGCTGTCCCTCCGCCCCACAGTGTGAATACTGATTTACTTCACTCTCCTGCTAAGATGCTTTTGGGCATGGGTGTGTGACACACTCTTGTTTCACGGGAAAGGGGGTTCTTCAGCGGGGCTACTGATCAACTTTCCTCACCCTTAAAGAGACACAATAAAAGGCTCTTCCCTTCATCCCACCTCTAGACAGTGCGAGGGGTGCGACATTCAGAGCTGCAGCAGCCATCTTGCCATCATGAGGACAGTGGAGCCCAAAGATGAAGAGATCTTGGTCCTTGATGACATCTTTGAGTCAACCAATTAACCAAACTTAGAACTACTCTTCTTCCAGAATTATATTTTGTGACATAATAAATGTTCTTATTGTTCAAGCTACTTTTACTTGAGATTTCTGGTACTTTGCCAGCAACACAAACCAATCCAGGAGTTCATCTCATTTAATCCCATAATGAACTATAGAGATTAAAAGTGTCATCTTAAACCTCTCAGCAGCTTTTTGCTCACTCCCTCCTTGAAACACTTTTTAAAGCTGGTTTCCGTGTTACCGTGCTCTCCAGCTTTTCCCTCTGCCCCATCTCACTCTCCCTGGATTCTCCTCTTCTCTTTGGAACTTCTCTTTTTCTAGCGATAGTTACCACATGGGTGCCCTCACCAGGAGCCATCAATTTCATGACCATGCACACACTGATGGCTCCACTAGTAAACCTCTAGCCCTGACTGCTCCCCTGTCGTACAGTCCTGTATATACAACTGTCTACTTGGCCTGCCCCTTGGATATCTAACAGACAACCCAATGTCACATGTCCAAAACAAACTCTTGGTGTACCACCTCAAACCTTCCTCTTCTCCAGGCTCCTACATCCAGTAAATGGCATCCTCTTTTTACAGAGACCAAAATACTGGAGTCATCCTTTACTCCCTTCTTAGTCCACAATATGGAACCCATGCCCTATATCCAAACATTTACTTCTTACCTCTTTCACACTGCTAGTCTAAGCCCAAATCTCTCTCTCCCACACTATAGCAATCGCTCCTTCTGGCTTTTCTTGCTTCTTCTCTGGCCACTGTATGGTCTGCCCTCAGCGTATCAGCCCCAGTGATTTTTCTAAAATAATTCAGATCTTTGTTATTCCTCTGCTCAAGCCCCGGTATGGCTCCCCATCTCACTTAGAAGACACTCAGAAGTCCTTACGCTGGCCTGTGATGCCCCCATGTGATTGGGTCCCTAGTCCCTTCTGCAGCTGTCTCTTTACTGCAACCATATGGGCCTCTTTAATTTTCCTTGAACGTGTTTTCTTTCCCTCCAGCACACATCCACCTCATGACCTTTGCACCTACCGCTCCCCACGTTGGGGATGTCCTTCTACCAGCCAGGCTCGTGTCACTTCACTCACTTTTTTTTTTTCATTGACGTATAGTTAATTTACAATATTATGTAAGTTTCAGGTGTACAACATAGTGATCCAAAAATTTTGTAGATTACACTCCATTTAGAGCTACCATAAAGTACTGGCTCTATTCCTTGTCTCATACAAGATACCCTTGCAGCTGATTTATTTTACACATAGCAGTTTGTGCCTCTTAATCCCCTACCTTTACCTTGCCCCTCCCCCCTTCCCACTTGTAGCCACGAGTTTATTCCCTGGGTCTGACGCCACTCACTTTCTTCAGGCCTCTGCTGGACCGCGACTACCTCAGAAAGAACTTCCTGTAACACTCCCCCTGAACTAGCATTTCTTTTCATTGGCCAACTCTCTCTGCTGCTTTGTTTTTATTCTTATAAGGCACCACTCCTTGACAGTCGATTCCTTATGTGTTTGTGTGCTTATTCTCTGTCTCTCTGACCTGAACCTAAGCTCTGTGGGAGCAGGGATTTTGTTTTGTTCACTGCTGCGCCTCCTGCGTTTAACACCTGGCCGGGGGCGGCTGAATGAACGAATGGCTTAAACCCGTCGCCCCTTTATTGTACAGCAGGGAGCTTACGTGGAATCTTAGTCTGCCGAGAGGGGAAAAAGGCAGCTGCGATTAGAACCCAAACCTTTCCTCTTCTGGTCCAGGGCTCTATCTACTGCTTTATACTGTCACCTACATGAATTAATTAGGGATTATTTTTCCTTCAAAGGTAGTTTGTGATTTTATGGGGAACAAAGTCATCCGGCACAGAAATGGGTTTCCAACTGGGCAGTCTGTGTCAGCAAACTAGGAAGGAGATTGTGTGTGTGTGTGTGTGTGTGTGTGTGTGTGTGTGTGTGTGTGTGTGTGTAGGGGTGGAGGGGCGTGGTGCTGGGTGACAAGAAGTCCACAGAGCCTTCCTGCGCTTGAAAATCATATCACGCCATAAAACAAGTCTCGTATATAACCTGGGCCCTTCTTTATCCCAAGAGCAAGGGGCAGAGTAGATGCCTCTTCATGAAGGAGTCAGCTTTCTAAGGATTTCGAGAGCAATGAGAGAAAATGAAATGCAACATCCAAGCTGCAGAATGGACAGTCTTTGTTCAGTATCAGGGTCAGATCTTTTAAGAACAAACCTCCTTCCAGCAAATTCAGTTCAGTCTGGGATATGCAAATCAGACGAGAAGCACACCTGAAGGTGTTAACCAGGTAGCCTAGTTTGCTATACAAGCTAATGATACAATCCACCCGTTACTGGGTGTGTACTGTTCCACATGCTGTTTAAGTGCTACTGGTGATAAAATCAACACCCATTGCTAACATTTATTTGTTGCTTATTACATGACACACATATTTTTAAGTGTTGAACAAGCTCACCGGACCTTCATGAGAACCCATATAAGAAAGGCGCTAGTATTTTATGCATTTTGCTGATCAGAAAACTGAGTTCTAGAGGGATTGTGAATTTCCTAAGACTGTTCAGCCATAAGTGATGGAGCTGGAATTTGAACCCAGACAGTCTGACCTGTGGCCTGTGCTGTTTTGAACGGCACACTTGTGCTCTCCTTAAATTGATTTAGAGATTAAGCACCATCCTTATCGAAATCTCAATGGGCTTTTTTGTGGAAATTGACAAACTGATTCTAAACTTCATGTGGAAACATAAAGGACTCAGAACAGCAAAAAACAAACAAACAAAAAATTTTAAAAAACATTATAAAAGAGGAAGAAAGTTGGAGGACTAATGCTACTTGATTTCAAGACTTATAAAACTACACTAATCAAGACAGTGGGTACTGGCTTAAAGATAGATGGATCAATGGAACAGAAATAAATATACAGACAACTGATTTTTGATAAAAGTGCAAAGAAAATTTAGTGGGGAAACAGGGCCTTCCAACAAATAGTGTTGGGACGACAGGATATCCATATAAAATAATGACCTTCAAGCCATACCTTTCATCATAGAAATATTAACTCAAAATGGATCAGAGAGAAATATAACACCAAAAACTAAAAAACTTCTGAACAAGGATGTAGGAGAAAATGTTTGCGACCTTGGGTTAGGTAAAGATTTCTTAGATACCACACCAAAAGCACAACCCCCCAAAGAACAAACCAATAAATAGGACTTCATCAAAATTAAAAATTGGCTGGTCTTCCAAAGACAATGTTAACAGAATGAAAAGCCAGAGCCTGGAAGGAAATGTTTACAATACATGTATCTGACAAAATAATTACAATCAGAATTGATAAGAAACTCAAAACTTAATAATAAGAAAACAACCCATTAAAATTGACATAATATATGAACAGACATTTTATTAAAGGAGGCATGTAGATGGCAAATAAGCACATGAAGAGATGCTCATCACCAGTCACTAGGGGAGTGCTAGGTAAAAACACAGGAAGGTACCACTATACACCTGCCTGAATGGCTACAATTAAAAGAAAAATCTGACCATACCAAGTGACGGCAAGGACGTGGAGGGACTGGGACTCCCGTATACTGCTGATGGGAATGTAAAATGGTACAACCACTTTGGAACCCAGTTCATCAGTGTCTTAGAAAGTTAGGCATACACCTACCTTATGACCTACTCATCCATTCCTAGGTGCTTATTTACTCAAAAGAAAAGAAAACACATGTCCATACACATGACTGTTAATCTTGCTGAGTAAAAGGAGACAGAAAAAAAGGGTATATACCACATGTTTCATTTATATAAATTTCTAGGAATTGCAAACTAATGTATAGTGGTGGAAAGGAGATCAATGTTTTCCCGGGGATGGGATGGGAGTAGGAAGGGGAAGAAGGTGGGATTATAAAGGAGTATGAGGAAATTTGGGGGGGTGGTGATGGATATGTTTATCATCTTAGCTGTGGTGATGGCTTTAGAGGTGTATATGTACGTCAGCATTAGCAAAACTTACAGTTTAAACATGTGCAGTTTATTGTATGCCAATTTTACTTCAGTAAAGCTGATAAAAAAAATAAGTAGTTAACTTCTGTGGACATACGCTTATATATGTGTGACAAGCTGATGTGAGGTCACAGAGTATACAAAACCTTTTCCCTAGACACACAGGGAGACAGACAGGCAGACAGACACACACGTATCAAAAAACTTGTAGAGACTAGGGAGACTGCTCTTGAGTTTTTAGGCCATATTCTTCATCCCTCCATCCTTGCTCTCATGAATTCTTGTGTATATTCCTGAGGTTCTGTAGTAGATCCTTCTGACTTTATTTTCCCTTCAACAGGTTTTGTGTGAAATCTAAAGCCTTGAGTGCACAAGATTTCAGACAGTTGTGGGGTGGAGAGCAGAGAAGGGACAGGGGTCAGATGCTAACCTATCACCCAGCAGGTGAGAGGTGCTACTTAGACCTTTCAGTTTCTGGAAGCTGAATTTTGTAATGAGCTGTCACTGTATTTATCACCTAACAATGACTGCAACTGGATAAGGTGTGAAAAAACCTGGAAAACATTACCTGTCAACTACCTTGGTATCTCTGATCAAGCTGTCTGTGGTGAGGTCCTGGATGCCATAGAAAATCAGTGCGTGACCTGTTAAAATGGTTCCCTTTATTCCATTCCTTCATTCTGTGGACTGCTTCTGACTTACAATATGGTAATTGTTTTGTCAGATCATTAAAGGCAGTCACATTATTAGAACATCCTGATCTTGACTTTATATACAGTGTGGTCAAAATTGCATGGGGCTGGTTCAGCTGCAGCTCAAGAAGACTGTAGCGTGAGCCTGAGCTGTTGCTGGGTAATGTTACTGCCTGCCCAGGTGTACCCCATGCGGTGGTGTTTACCTTGAATAATACACTGTGGTCTAAGGTCTGTTAGGTTCATAAAAGTGATTTTGTTGGCATACTCAAGATGGAACCAACTCAAGCATCAGATATAGTTACAGTAATTTAAAATAATAAATAGAACTGGCAAGTAGACCAGAAAGTTTGAAGCAGCTCCATCAATAAGCTCACTATGTAAGGAGTCAAATTATCAAAGGTGGGTTGGTGTCTACAGGATTATACAAAAAGGCTCTTACTTGATCTCAGAATGTTACTGTCAATGGCTTGAGGCACTCTTGCCCACAATAGGGATAGTCCCACCAAGGGAACCATTATGCTTTGATCAACACTGACAAGCCTGTACTTTCCCAGATGCTTCCATGTTGATGGACTCTTGCCATCCAAATGGCCTCTATGACACTCTGATTCTTTTTTTTTTTTTCTTGAGTTTTTCTTGACTGCACATTTTCTTTCTTTTTTAAATTGAAGTATAGTCAGTTTACAATGTTGTGTCAATTTCCGGTGTACAGCATCATGTTTCAATCACACATGCACATACCTAAACAAGCATTTCTCCAACGAAGACATACAAATGGCCAACAGGCACTCAGTGAAAAAAATAGATCAATATCGCTAATTGTCAGAGAAATGTAACCAAGACCCTGTGATTCTTTTCACTGCTTCCTTGGCTAACCAACTCCTGTTCACATAGCTGTCATCCAAACAGGTATGATGCAGCCACTTAATTTTCTACTCACTAACTTACAATCACATGTACGTCCTCCTCATTACTGCACCCCCAGATCCATGAGGCTGACATTCGAGAGGCTCCCATACTCTTCTATCTTAATTATAGTTGGATAGCCTCTTGGCTTACTTTCACAAGTGGCTAGTTATAGCCATTCTGTCTTACTAGTTTGTATGCACTTTACCTATGCACTTTACTAGTTTAAGTCTGAAAGCGATTTTACTTCCAAGTTCTTTAAAGATATCTAACCAGCCTGCCTCTGTCTCTCCTGCTCCTCAAACCGACTATTGATTTGAGTTCAAGCTTTGCCCTAAACTGACCTGTGATCAGCGAATGCATTCATCTCACTGACATAGTAAGGTGGCCATGATATTTCCCCAACTCACAAGACTAATTCTTTTTTAAAGAGGGGGAGTGGGAGCAGTGAGCATGGAAAGCAGAAAATAAGGTAGAAAAAATGAAAAAGGAAGGCACATGTAATTAAATTCTGTACTATTTTTAATATCTGATTTGTAAATCTGGAAATATGACTATTTTAACTAAATAAAGTAATATAATTTAGCACTGCTATAAATCTAATTTCTATTATTACTGTTACTTGATTTTATGTGATAATGTTTAGATTAAATCAGCCCCTTAAGTTCCAGCCAAGTGGCAGTTATTATTTTTATTTCTTTTCCCTCCCTCGCTGTTGTGGTGGTGGAGGGGAGACCTCAGGATGTGAAATAGTTTGACTAAGATCTTTAAGAGAATTAACGTGCAGCCTTTAACTACTCAATGTCAGATCTCCAGATGAAAATGTTAAAATGCAGGCAAAAAAATTCAGATATAGAACCTTCTTCCATGAGTGAAGCACTGCTCTCCAGACAGCTTTCAGAACCTGCACCCACTTTCTCATTCTTTATCAGGTAATTTTTGGAAGCCTCTGTTTCCTCTCACATTTGATCTCAGCTCTGAAGAGAACAGTCTTTCAAGGCGTCTTTTCCGTGAGCCAACGTAATGATAGAAAACCAAGCTGACACCATCCAGAATTTCTCTCCCTATAAACTCTGTCTCCATCCTTTAAGCTAACTTGACAGAATCAAGCACAAAACACAAGCCTTAATAGGTGACTTTGGCCTGTGAATAAAGCATTACAGGGTATTCTGTTTCTATTTTTCTTGACTTTCCACAAAGAAATTTTATATCCCTTAGGAGCCAAGAAGCATTTCCTGTTATTAGGGTTTGCTACTGGCACTTGCTTCTTGAAAGTCAACTGTCCTGCTCTCAGACTGAGAGGACTGTGCTGGAATTGTGAAGTTCAGAGCAGGGCAGTCATAGTCTCCTCACCCTGAAGTCCTCGATAGAAGGTTCTAGAAACAATGCTTCTACTGTACCTTGAGACTTTATGAGCCCCTTTACACATTAATTGGAAGTAATATGAATGGACAAGAGGCCTCTTGGCCAGCACTGAACTGAGCTGTCACTGATTAGCTGCATGTAACTTATGTTCTCGGTCTTTGTTGCCTCAACTGGAAAAACAAAACAAAACAAAACAAAACTTGAAGGGATTGAAGGCAAGGGGCATTTAAGGACTCTCTGAGGCAAACACTATTATCATCTTTGCACTTCTGATTTTTCAGCCTCCTTGGGGCCAACAGGATGCTGGTGGGAGTGATCTACTCCACTTTCCTGGCCTGTTCCCTAAAATGCCCGGTACCCTCTCTCTTCTTCTTATGCTACTGGAAGTGAAGGACCCTGAGATGGTGGGGCCACAAGATGGAAAACCCAAATTCCTGAGGATAGCTGTCCAAGAGAGCCACTGTCTCAGGAGTGAGGACTGCACTGTACTGTGCTAAACCACCAAGGTTATAGGGTGTCCCTGTTACTGCAGCTCCCTGCAACATTATGCTGACTAGTGTGTCCTTCTGGCTCTAAAGTTTTGTGTCTAAGGAAAGACAGGTGCAAGACAGAGGTGGAAAGAGATCTGAACATAGGAAGGAAGCACTAGACGTAAACCTACTGTTTACTTGGGTGTCAAAGCTGCTGCTCTCAGTGAGCCAGTGGAAAGGGGGGGGCTCTGGACAATATTTAAAGGACGAGGACACATGGTTCTTTAGTAACGGTGACTCTGGGTGTGTTACGAGGCCATGGTCAAACCTGGAGAAATCTTTTTAAAAAAAGAATAAAGGGAAATTGTGGGAAAATGACATCAGAAATCTTTTTCATCAGTAAGAGAACTCAGAAGATGTCTAAGGACCAAAAACTCACTGATTCCAGCATTTGTGATGTTTGTATTGAGATGGTGGGTATAATGCCACCCCAGACTTCTCAGTGATTATGATATTTTCCTTCTGCTGCTTCTGGATTTTATTTTATTTTATTTTAGTCATTGGGAAAGTGATTAGGTCTGGGTAGCCACTGATCATTTGGAGAAAACAGACTGTTCTTTCCATGTTCTTAGTTTAATCATTTTTCAGAATGGATTCCCACAGATAGCGTTTTTATCTTGACTTATTTTTACTAAGGAAAAGTACCTTTTTCAAGAAACCCCCAAAGCTCCATATTTTAGAATAAATGAGGCTTCTCTGTGGGAAAAGGCAGCCACAGAAGACTCTGGGAAACCACGTGGCCCTGTGTCAAATCAGGGGAAGCATCTGGTAGGGAGAAAAAAGCTTGTCCAAGCTCAGGGGTCACTTTCAGTGTTGCAGCTCCTGTTTACTTTCTGGACTGTGGTCAGGTGTCTCTTTGACAGTGCAATTTCTGCAGTGCAGCTGGGCCCTTGTGATCCATAATCAAACACAGTAAGCCTTCAGCGATCTCATCCAGGGGAGCTCAATTTTACTTGATTTAGATGAGAAAGTTAAATCTCTGTCCAGATGTGTTGTGACTCTTAACGCCTGCAGGACACTTCACCTTGGAATATGCTTCCCATTTTCCAGACAAGCTCAGGGGATCTGCATCCCTCAATAAAATTCCTGTCTGCACTAAATTGCCTTGTAGTAGTGATTTATACCTCCATAAAACTATGTCTTGAAAAGGAGAATTGGTTTGATTGTATAACTGACATAATCTATGCATGTCTTAGCTTTGGAATACACTCGGCATTCATGCAAGGGGAAGAGGTGTGTGATGTGTGTATGCACATCCAGAGAACGAATGTCAGTGAGACATCAGGAAGAAATGTCCTCAGGCCTCTTAGTTCACATCAGACTTTGAGAAACACCTTCCTTCAAGTTAGGAGCTCAAACCTCTCTTTCTGGTTTGTAATCAGATACCACCAATTAACTATTTGCTCAAAGAAAGGGAAGGCAACTGTGCTTTTTGGATGCCTTCTTCATGTCAGTCATTGTGCTAGATGCTCTAAGTACATATTTGTTATTTAAATCTTTCCACAGTCTCCCCTTTCGCCATGTGAGGACATAGCAAGAAGACAGTCATCTGCGAACTGGGAAGCGGAGCCACTGCACACCAAATCTGCTGGCCCCTTGACCTTGGAATTTCCAGCCTTTAGAACTGTGAGAGATAAATTTCTGTTTTTTAATCCATCCACCCAGTCTATGGTATTCTGTTACAGCAGCCCAAATGAACTAAGACAAATCGTGACAAGAACTATGGTAAAAATAAAATAGTTACTAATAGAGAGTTATTTTGATGTTGGCTCTAACCCCAACCCCGGGGGCAACTACTGTTGTGCAGTTAGGGGGGCCTCTCTGAAATGGTGATAGCTTAGCTGAGCTCTGAATGCCAAGAAGAATCCAGTGAAGGGAACATCTGGGGGAAGACATTCTAGGCAGAGAGAACAATAAGACCAAAGGTTTTGAGGTGGGAGCAATCTTTCCACAGTCTAACAAATTTGGTATTATTGGCCTCATTTTGTAGAGGAGAAATTGGAGGCTCAGAAGGGGTAAGAAATGCTCATGAATGTGGGGGTGGGCAGAGATTTGAACCCAGATCTTTCTGGCCCCAAAGAGCATCCTTTTTGCACTAAGCCACTCACTGACCATCCTGCTGGGCATACTCTGTTTGCCCAGAATTGGGCTCAGTGTTTTAGGGTTCATAACAGGTCACCTTTTAACCCCCTGGGAGACATTATGAGAAATTTCTTAAGGAGATCATGGCAAATCCTTCCCCTCTCTTGGAAGGCTTCTGTTTACTTGTGTGCTGACCAGGGGCCCCACTGGAGACCAAGCAATCATTCTGTCAGCGCCTGAAGACTTGGCCACTGGCAGCTCTCCAACGAGTTCCCCTGAGATTGTCCTCAGCTGACGAGATCCTCTCAGGCACATCATGCCTCCTCACTGGGGCAGGCCCATCCTCTTGCCTCAGTTCCAGGCAACCCTGAAGGACCACCCGAGCTTCAGAGGGTCCGTGTGATTAGCGGGGGCCTTTATTTTACTGCACAGCAGTCCAGCTCTCCCTCTGCCTAATCCTGCTTCCTCCACCCCTTGTACGTATCCCTGAGAGCATCCCCATAAACTCCTGCACACCACTCTCCATCTTTCCAGAGTTTGCTTCTCAGAGAATTCGACCTGTGAGGTTATTAAATCAAATGTTCCCTGTGGATCAACAATGCTTCTGTTCAGGCAGTGTAACGGGCTCGTGTCCCTCTCCAAACTCGTATGTTGAAGTCCCAACTCCCCATGTCTCAGAATGTGACTGTGCTTGGATCTAAGGTCTTTAAAGAGGTGATTCAGGTAAAATGAGGTCATCAGCATAGACCCTAACCCAGTAGGGCTGGGGTCCTCATAAGGAGAGATTAGGACACAGGCACACACAGCCTCCAGAACAGAGAACATACATTTCTGCCGCTTCAGTCGCCCAGGCTGTGGCAGTCTGTAGTGGCAGCCCCCGGGGACTAATAAAGGCAGATTTCAAGTACTTCTTCATTTCAGTCCCTGTTCTTTCATCTTTACTCTCAAGGAACAACCTAGAAATCTGAACAGCTTAAATTGTCTTTTAGGTGTAAGGAGGTAAGGAAATAATTCTCCAAAGGCAGTTTTCATATTCTCTAAAATATGTCAAAACAATCATATTTTTAAAGGGGTGAGAAAAAGAGTATGTGAGCTACCCCACTTCATTGCATCTTCCTTTTTAGGCCATTCATCACAAACCTATAAATCCACAGTCTGACAACTATTTTGGACCTGCAGTGAACTTGTATTTAATGAGAAAAAAAGGATAGCCTTTTCAAGGTCTGTCAATCAACACTTTCCCGGCCCTCTGAGCAAGAGTTCAGTCTGGCTTTTCTTCGTTAGATAAACCGTAACAGAACATGTCCAACTGCCAGCTTCCTGCCTTCACACAGGGGGAAAGAGTAAGGAACGCTCAAGAAAACACTTTGCAGTTTAAAAGATTTTTCTTCCAGGTTGTTCCCAGCCAGCCTTTGCACCTCCCGCAGCGGTGCGCTGGGGGAGGTTTAGCTACCAGCTCTCTGAAACTGAGACACCGTGAAGCAGCCTTGAGTCGCCGCCTCGGCCGATTCCCGGGTGCCGGTACCCGCACTGTGGGTGGCGGTCCCGCGCCGCCGAGGTGAGGGCACAGCGGGCCGGGGGGCCGGAACCAGCTGCCCCCGCGCACACGGGGGCCCCGCGGAGGCAGGAGGCGGCCGCCGCGCCCTCCCCTGTCCCCTCGCGCCGACATTTGCGCGGTGACCTCAGGGCTTCCTGCTGTTTGCTGAGCTTTTTCGTAAGGGGCTTCCTATCAAGTGTCTTTACGAGTTCGGCACAGGTTTCCCCAATTTTTCTGGCCCTGTCCTCCCACTGGCTTCACTGTTGCTCCTGGAGCCAGAAAATGGCAGCCCAAGGCGGGCTCAGGGGCACAGCCGCCCCAGCCCACGCCGGACTCCTGGAGGCCCTTTCTCACCGGGCCTTCCCTTACGCTCTGCCCCTCGCGTCGTCCCTCTTAGTGGTCGTGCAGCCGCACAGACTTTATTTCTTCCAGGTGGAAGACCTCTGGGTTTCACGGGAAGCATCTGTGGAGAGCTTGGTGTGTGCCAAACACAATGCTAAGCAATCTACATACTTAATCATCCAAACAACCCCTCGAGGTAAGTGCTATTCTTACCCCCATTTTATGGATGAAGAAACTGAGGCACAAAGAGGTTAAGTAACTTGTTCAAAGTCTTACTACTTGTCAGTGGCAGGGCTGGGATTCAATTCAGGCAGTATGGCTTCACGTCCCTATTTTTAACCAACGCAGTGCCCCCTCAAAAGCAGTAGGAATGTACCCTTAGGAAGCATTGACAACAGAGAACAAATGCTCCTTTTTATTAGGTGATACTAATAACTGCCAAATATTTACATTCTACTTAGTCTAATATTGTGTGTGTGTGTGTGTGTGTATGGAATATTGAAATAAAGTTCAATGATGAGAAAAAAATCCCATCACCCAGAAGCGATGGAATGAATGAACTCAAAGGATCTTTGGACTCTGAACATAGATAATTTTAAAACAAATTTAGGATTCCAGGTGGTAGAACTGTCTGGCTTTCAGGTTTAGGATACCAAAAGTTGAGAAGCAACATGTGTATTTGAAATACCCCAGGGCTAATATTCATTGCAGGGACTGCAAAGAAATGAAATATTGGCTTGCTTTAGAGACTGCTGATCACCCTCCCTCCGTCCTTTCCTTTTCTTCTTTCCTTCCTTCCTTCCTTCCTTCCTTCCTTCCTTCCTTCCATCCTCTCTCTTTTTCTCTCCCTTTCTCTCTCCCTTTCTTCCTTCTTTTCTTCCTCTCTTTTTGTCTCAGTTTAATAAAATTGGCTGAGTAGGTATAAAAAAGTGAGAAGAGGTGATTCTTGTTTCATTCTTCATTAAGAGGTTAGTATTAACACTGAATGACTTGAGGGATCACACATAAATGTAATTTGCTCCAGTTTGAATTCATACTTTGGTTTGGCTAAAGCTTCAAAGTGTCCAGTTCTGTGACAGATTTGTGTCATAGAATCCTAGGATGAGGGGGAATTTTTAAGAGGTCACTACTTTACTTTAAAACATCACTGTGACATGACAATCTAATTGGTGTTTAAGGACTTCCAGGGAAATCCTTTCATTACTTACCAAAATGTCTTAAGAAAACATATATAATTTTTCTTATATCTTCTCTCCTATAAATGAAACAGGGCCCTCTTTGGATTGAGGTGGCTGCCCGGTGCTTTCTTATTTGTGTTGTTGGTGAGTTCTCCATGTGACACAGACAACAGATTACTGATCTCAACACGTAAGGGAATTAACCTTTTTCCTTTTGAGCACAAGTTACTTTAAGTGCGTTTTCTCATTTCATCCTCAAGACAATCCTTCTATCACTATTTCATAAATTTGAAAACAGATTCAAAAGGCTCAAGGAAGTGACTCAGGGTCACAGAAGAGTGAGGCTTAAATCCAGGTCTGCCCCCAGGGGCACCCCACCATGCCATGTGCCTGACTCCCTTAGAAGTCAATGAATAGGTACTATCACACGTCACTTCTTCTACTTAGTTCCCGTAGAACCTTTAGGAAGCCTTGGTGAGATAGGAGAATTGACTACTTTAACCCTAACCCCCAACCCAGGCCACAGTGACTTTCTTGTGGAATGGCTGACCAGAAAAGGAATGGTTCAGAGGTGATTAGCGGACAGAGAAAGGAGGCACCAGAGAGCTGGCCAATCAGTAACCTAGGTGACCAGCTTCTGAATAGTTCAGAAGTATAACCAGACCTGCCTGGGGACTGGTTATACCAGATGGAATATTCTTACCCATATCCCAGAAGACTGCTTCCCCTGAGATCTCTGGATGGAAGAGGATTTCCTGTAGACATCAGCGTATCTATGTAAAAAGATTCCCCTAGCTGAGCAAAATCCAGTGGCCTAAAACCAACCTTTCAATTTCAAGCATTAGTTGCCATCCTGAATGCCACTGGCATCATTATGTCAAAAAAAATCGTCTGTGTTTAGTTGGACAAAAAGGATACGCACGAAATGCATGTTTTTTGCATCACTACTCACCCTTGCCCACATTCTCCCAGGTGCTTCTCTCTGTTAAGCCAAGGAATGCTGGAGCTCTGGGTCTTGAAAAGGACAACTGCAGTGTTTTATCCGGCTGACCAGGTCCTTCGTTTTCATAACTCTGCTTAAAGAACACACGGTGTTCTCAGGCCCGTGTACGACGTGAATGAGTTCACAACTTCCTGAGCCTGAGAAGAGAAATTGAAGACATGAACATGGGTGAACTCTGGCAGAGGCCGAGATGCTTTTCATCTCTTAAGGATGGCATCCTAGCGGTTGGAAGAATCAGATCCATAGTCTCATGGGTGGAATCCATCATTTGATCATGCAATCAAAGATAACATTTATGGAGCTGGAACTTCAAAGAGGCATAAACTATGGTCTTGTGCTCAAGGATCGCACAGTCTAGGAGGGCAACCCAAACAGTCCAGTGCGGTAAAATGTCACAGCTGCTCTGGTGGCACAAGAAGCGGGTCTGGTGAGGGCCCGAAGGAGGGGAAGGTGAACTCTGGGTGGAGTCTTGAGCGATGGGTAGCTGTTTGTCTGATGGTTCTTACTGGGGCAAAATGGCAGAAGTGTGACCCTTCATTGTCTAAAATCTACAACTTTAGTCCTGTCATTGATGAAATTTGTCTTTCCACTCCTCTACCCAAGGGTCCCATCAGCCCCCTTTAAGCGAATCTATTGCGTCGCTGCTTTGATGATTCTAAAGGCACCGAATGTCTGGCTCTACCCAGCAGCGGCTGGTGAAGTTCCCTGAAGCCGTATGCTTTTCTTGTTTCCCCCAAATGAAGAAACTGGTACTTTGGCAATGTGGCTTTTAAATAGCTTAGATGCAAAGCCCAGAATTTGATTTTTCAGGGAAAAAAATTGCCTGGCTTTTGGTTGGTTACTCCTGGCCAGTTTTTCACTTCCCTTTCATTGTCTCTCAGCCGTAAAGTTCAGTTTGGGGATGAGGGGGTGTGTGTGTGTGAATTTTTATGGACAGTAGTTGAAATATATATTCTTAGAAAAACCCTGATATGTAAACCATGCGGGGCACTTGGAAATCTTTTTGAGAATCAGCAAGCTGAATCTTTGTAATAGGAAAGTGGTTTTCCTATCAAGAATGAAAAACCAAAATGAACAGGATGTTTTAAAATGTGGAGCAGGAAAGTAAGGGCCGTGTCCAGGACACGGCAGAGGCTCAGCACACTGTGTAAGGAGCCCATCCGGGTGCCTTTCTGGAGAGGAGAGAGGGCTTCCTAGAACTGCTTTCCAAATGGAGGATAATTGGGAGTTGGTCTCCTTCACTTCTGTTAGGATGGAAACAGCCTCCTGTAATTTCGGTTTGATAAACACAGTATATATAACATTGGTTAAGAGGGAGGAAAAGAAATTCCCCCTGGGGCTGGGGCACTTGCAGTGGCGAGGCGAAAGAACATGGGCCCGTGACTCATCTACTCTGCCTGCGTCCGTCCCTGGTCACTCAGGGACCTCGGTCTGGACGGTGGAGAGAACAGCAGTGAGAGGTACTGTGTTTCCAGCGTCTGTCCATTTCCCCCTTAGGTCTTCACACCTTGAGGTATTTTAACTGCCCAAGGTGTCTGAGCTGAAAGGCAGCCTCTCAGAGCTGATCTGTCTACGGGGATCCCATAAACTGCAGCACCAGGAATAAAATATATAGAGAGATTTCATTAATTCTTTCTTGTGAAATATAACACACATACAGAAAACTGTATAAAACAAATGTAGAGTTTAGTAAATTGCTATAAATGTAACTGCCACCCAGGTCAAGGCACAGAATACTGCCAGAATCCAAGAAGTTTTCCAGTGCCTTTCCCAATACAACCTTCTTCTTCCTTTAAAGGTCGTACTGCGCCAAGCCCCGCGCGGGGGCTCTGTGTTGGGCCTGTGCTTTGGGGCTTCGAGCTCTCCTCCAGCCATGCCCCTTTCCAAGGGGAGAGGAGTCTGTGGGGCCAAGAGGCCACGTCCACTTGGAACCCATGCCTCCCTTTCTGGACAAGGCACCAAGCACTGGGGAGTTGGGATTCCCTGTCCAAATGATTCCAGGTCCATTTCCAAATCTTCCTGGGGCTCTTCCTTGGGTCCACCTTCCTGAGGGGGTGGCTTAGGGGCAGATATTTGTAGGATGCTATGGATGAAGGTTAGGTGCTACACATACTTGAGCACAGGAGCCTTGAGGTATGGGGTGGAGCAGGGGTGAAAGGAGAAGGTGGATGGCCTGAGGGTCTAGGGGACTCTTCTGTGTCACATATTCCAGAGAGAAGCTTTCAGCAGTCCAAGAATTCTAAGGTCCGACTTGATCAGTCCAATAATTCTAAGGTCCAACCTGGTCTTCCAGGTTGCCATGAAGATAGATGTATTTGTTGAGGTAGGGCGACAAAACGTCTTTTATTTAATAGCTTGTTAATTTAATTTAACAACTGTTAAATATTTCGGGCTATGTATACACAGTTCTCCATTTAAGCCCCACAAATGTTAGCTGGAAGCCTGTCGAAAGGCAACTATCCTGACTACCATGATAATCTAATCTCCCCCTTGACTTTCTTTATACTTTACCCACTTAAGTCTGCGTTCCTATCTACTAGCCACTTTTCCCCATTTTTGAACTCTGAATAAACAGATCATACAGTATGTATTCTTTTATGTTGGCTTCTTCCACTCAGCATTACGTTTGTGAAATTCATCTATGTTGTAGCTTGTAAATTTCGTTTCTGTATAGTATTCCACTGCATGGATATCCTTCCATTTTAATGCTGATGGACAACTGCGTTGTCTCCAATATTAGACCATTATGAATAATTAATGCTACATAGATCATGATCTATTTCTGTGGTGCACATACCTAGGAATGGAATTGCTGGATGATAGGTATGCACATCTTCAACTTTAATGGAAAATACCAAAGTATTTTCCAAAGTGGTTGTACCAATTCCTATTCTCACCAGCAGGGTATGAGAATTTCCATTGCTCCTGACAATGTCTGGTATTTGTATTTAATTTTAATCATTCTGTACTAGGAGTATTTCTTAGTATGCCACTAAAGAGTTTCTTTTTTCCCATCATTTTGTATCTGAAGATACTTAAAATGATTCTAGTAACTTGTGGAGTTCTGAGTTGACTGCTCATAATGTCAGTAGATGTATATTAAGAGAAGATCTGTGACCTTGGAAGAGTCACAGTAATAAAATCCAAATAAGCAAGACTGGCCCACACAGCATTTAAAAATAACACACGGATTAGGAAACTGACGTAGAGGGTGAACCAACATGCCAGACATGCAGTCGGTGTTGACCTCGTCCTTTCGGAGGGCTACGTGTGTCCCCAGAGCAGGCCCTGATAGTTGTGGTGGCACTGGGTACAGATCGCTGAGTTACCCAGCTGGGGCCAGTCAGGACTACCTTAGAGAAGGAGGATCAGCTAGGGGAGCCCATCAGCATACAGCTCATTATTGTGCCGCATCTGACAGCATCTCTTCCTCCAGGAGGCAGCCATAACCACGCGCTCTGGTCAACAGGAAGCAAGAGACGTGTGTAAGGCTCTTCAGCAGAAATATGCAGTCTGCTCACTGCCCACTTCCTTTCCCACCTACTTGGGCCCCTGAGCTTCCTCACTTCACCTTCTTGCCAACACCCTTAGCCTCTTTGCCCCTTTGTTCTTTTAGTGCACCTGCCTGGGCAAGGCCCAGCCCTGGATGAACTCAGCTGTTTACTTTCTCTACATCCATCTCCCAGCTGTTGAGCATTGCTGGAAAAACCTCACACCCTGCAGATGGTGCCACTATAAACTTAAGGTCACCAACGCCATCTGGGCCCTTGTTACTGTCAGGCAGCCCTCCTCTGGTCCCCTGGTCAGCTTACCTCCCACTCTTGCATTTTTCTAGTACAGTGATAACAGATCTTCTTCTGTAATAATGCAGTGCATGCCTATTCAAGACAGAGCTGGCTGTTGTCTGTTATGCACAGGGTTGTTTCAAACTTTCTCTGCTCTCCTTATGGCTCTGGTTTTATTTTCTGTCCATCTACTGAGTCCCAACCCCAAACTCTACTGTCACCCTCAATAGGCGATCTCTCTTCCTGCTTCACAAAGAAAGCTGGGGCCATCTGAAGCAACTCCCTTAACTTTAACCCTTCCTCATCCCTTTCTCCTTCATGCCTCCTTGTGACAATAAAGGAAGTGTCTCTCCTTGTGCTCAAGCTGATCCCTCCACCTGACCTCTGGGCCATCCTCTCTTGCCTTCTCAGGAATATCTCTTTATGCACCTGCTCTCTCTCCTGATTTCTTTCCAGCAGTGGTCAAGCAGGGTCATGTCTTTCCCTTAAGGGCCTGGTGTCAGGGACTTCCTTGGCTTGACCAAGGCCTTCTTCTAAACAGGGCAGGACGTAGTGCTATGGGTAAAACTGTGTCCTTCCCCCTCGATCCCCAATTCATATGTTGAAGTCCTAACCCCCAGTATCTCAGAATGTGACCTTATTCTATTATAAGACAAGCTCTATTTGGAGATAAGAATTCCTGCATACATAGTTTGTTAACAATGAGGTTATACTCTCTTTGGACCTCAGTGTCCCCCTTAGGGACATGAAGAGTAGTTGGATAGTCACTTTTGTGAAGTGCCATTTGCAATTCCAAACTCTGTGGGAGCAGAGGTGGCCGGATGGGAGAGGGAGTTTAGGAGAGAGGGCTCTGAGCTCTCCATCTCTCCTTTGACAAAACCAGGTCCAGTTTTCACTGTTTTATAGTTGGGAACTTTTGGTAATATTTGACTTTTAAGAAGTTTCATTGTTTAAAAATTAAAATAAAAAATATAAATCTGCTGGGCTAGGTGATATCTCGGATCCTTTCAAATGGCAATAGCCTATGATTACAAGGTTTTACAGCTTAAAACATAATGGGTTTGATGAACATATAGCACAGATTTTTCTCAAAAAAAAGCCTTATTTAATAAAATTTTTCTTTTCAGTAAAGGAAATTTGTTAAAGGACTTACAAAAGCAATTTAATTTTTAAGCCTTTTGAAGACATTCATATAGAACAGTCACAGATTAGAAAAGCAATTTTTTTTGGACCATATGTTAGGATTTGAGGTTTTAGAAATATTCTCACTGTCCACGTGGGGTTGTTGGACCCATGTGCAAGCGAGCACTTGCATGCAGATAGGACCTTCAGATGATAAGCCCTTAAGAAGTATGACTGCGTCTGTTCCATCTTTGTTCCCACAGGGCCTACTGCAGTACCCAGCACAAAGTAGTTGCTCAATAAATGTTTGTTGAATGAGGACGTATGATGAAGTAGACCCTTTCCCTGGAGCTCTGTGAGCATTCTTGTGGTAGGAAAGAGAAAGAACTTCTTTCTAAAGGAAGGCATGTGTGGAGAGGAATCCGGAAAGGTGGCAGAATCCGGAAGAGGGGCAGCGCTCTTGACCTCGGCATGGGTGAAAATGGCTTCTGCTCTAGGATGACTATTTCTGTGGGATGGGGTATTCAATTGAGGAAGGCAGCTCTTATGGCTCCCTCAGGACAGTCTGCCTAAGCTCCTGGTTTCCTGGCGATCCATTTCATTTCCCACACTGAGATCAGTGGACCACTGAGTCTACATTTTCCCCATTTCTCCTTGGGTATTTCCCATGTCTGGTATCTGATCCTTATATTTAAGGTCCTTGATAGGAAGGCACATGGGTAGTTACCAAGATAAGCCAGGTTCTCCAGCCATTTTCATTTCTCATTTGGCCATACGCAACTGGAATGTGGTAGGATGATCATGGCAGGAAGGGCAGCGGCCTGAAATCAGGGGACCTCGGCCATTTCTAGGCCCCATTTTCCACATGTGCGAGATGAAGGGCTCAGATGAAAATGTGTCCTCAATTCTGCGTCTTATTTAGGTTATCATTTGGACATATAATTGGTGGGATACCAGGGAAGGTATTATTGACCAAAGAGAGTATCTCTCTTCCTCTTTCTCTCTGTCTCTGACTCTCTGTCTCTAGCCCTGTCACACAGTATGGCTTTTCCACTTTGCTTGTGCCTTTGCGATAAGGCCTCGGAGACAATGGTGAAAACGTAGTGCTATTTAATTAAAAGGCACAGGAGGTGCACATTTATCGGTAGTGAACATCATACATTGATGCATTTCTCTGGTTACTCTTTCGCCACCTGGGTAGTTTCCTGAGGGGAGGGGGCTTAACCTGGGTCAGATTTATGGGTAAAGGTGTCAGAAAGACCCCCATCATGGGGCCAGGCAATGTTTCCTAAAGGACAACACCAAGAGGACGAGGGGCAGAGCCCAGGGGCTGAAACCACCTGGGCCCCTTTTATGGCTCTGAGGGCAACTCGGGGCCCAGGACTCATCAACCAGCAGAGCCGCCTGGCTGTTCACTGTCGGGCCACTGACAGTGCCTGAACTAGGGGCCTCTTGAAACTACACACTTACTAACTTGTCTTCCTTAGTAAAATTTTAGTCGCCTAGGCTGTGGAGCCTTGCTGAGATGCTGCTTGCCAGCTGATGATGGAGCCCTTCTACCATGCTGGGATTTGCGATTTATTTTGGTAGGTCACTAAGACAGAAGGACACAGTTAAACTCTTCATTCAGCAGGCCATCAGCCACCTACTTGCAGAGCAAAAAATCAGATTTTTTCGCTGCTCTTTGGCAGAAAGACTGTGTTCTTCAACCTTCTCTTGGGTCCCATTCAGAATTCTAACCAGGTAACCTATGAAAACTTCTTCTTAGTTATGGTATATCTGTTTTTCCATGAGGATTCATGCTTGAATTTGGCTAAACAGCCAAATTGGGTGATTTTGGCTCAATTTAACCAGCTTAAATATTGTTAGTGTTTAGATATTCAAATGACCTTGGTTCTTTCAGAACGATTCCTGGAGAATACTGGCTTTTAAGTGAATTGGAAATGTTCAGGTATGTTTTTGAAGATCTCCCAAACAAGCCTCTCCTTTGTTTTAGTTAAGACTCAGTAAAGAGAACGAGAGGACAAGAGCTGTCCATTAGCTCATCTCTGTGCACAACCACATGTGCACCCTGGAGGCAGAGCAACAGAATAATTCATGTTTTCAAATTTTCTGCAAACAGCAAGATACTCCAAACTACAGCCAAAACCCTGACCAAGAAAAAGGGAATGGCAACGGTCTCAAAATAAATGAGGATATAAGTCAGAGTTATAAGTCCTTTAAACCCTTTTGCACTTAGGTAATGTCTTGCTGAGCGCATGGCCCTGGTTCTTTTCCTGGTCTTTGCCAGTAGATTCTTAGGAACCTCCTGGCAGAAGAGAGCACACTGTTCGCTACACCTTCCACTCCTCCAGAGTTCTTAGATGCTGACTCTGTATAGGTACTTTCAGCTGCCTCCTTCTCCCATCTGGTATTCATTTTTATTTCTTCTTCTTGATCAGGCTCTGACTCATCTTTGCCCAGACCGTCAGGTTTCCTGCAGGCCTTGTTTTCCCAGACGTGGTGCCCCACCCGGGTAACTCAACTTGCTGTTGTCCATGGGGAAAGGCAGTCTCGGTCCTCAGTCTCAAAGGACTAGGCCATGATCACTCGATCATCCAAGTCAGAAATGGAGCATTTTCTTTAGCTCTCCCATTATTCCCAGTCCCCACATCTAATCAGTAATGGGATCTTGTCCTTTCTAGCTCCTTAGCACCTCCAGCTCCCTCCTCCCTCCCCCATCTCTCCATCTCAGTTGCCACTGCCTCTCTCCTGGACTGCTCCCACTGTCTTCACAGTTCATCCTCAAAACAATGGGAAAGACTTGGAAAAGTTTTAACTGGGAAGTAACTTGACCATATTTCCTTGTCACAAAAATCACACTGAATTTAGTGGATGAGTTGGAAAGGCAGCTGGGATGGTGGTGGAAAGAAATCTGTGACAAAGCTGTGCTAGAGTCTAGATGAGGAGTGAAGAATCTGGATTAAGGCCATGACAGAGACGATGGGAAGGAGGGGAAGTGGGTATTTAGGAAGTAGAACGGATAGGGCACAGTAACTGATGGGAATTAGAAGGCAAGGGAGAGGGAGTGTCTGTCATAAGTGTCTCCCAGGTAGAAGCTTAGGAGATCGGGTGGGCGATAGTCTCATTAGGAGAAAGAGGTAATTTAAAATTAAGAATAAAGATGTAGGAACCACATTCAGTATCTTGTAATACCCTTTAATGAAAAAGAATATGAAAATGAATATTTGTATATATATGCATGACTGGGACATTATGCTGTACACCAGAAATTGGCACATTGTAACTGACCGTACTTCAATTAAAAAAAAAAAAAAGAATAAAGAGGTACTTAAGAAAATGATGAATTTAATGTGACATGTTGAGTTCCAGTTTCATGTGAGGAATGTCACGTGAGGAGAGAATTCGTGAGCGGTTACATACTTGAGTCTGGGATTCAGAGAGAGGTGCATGTTGAAAATACAGATTCTGAGTCATGAGCTTATAGCTGGTAGTTAAAGCAAGGGAATACATGACACCAGTGGACACAGCTTATAAAGTAAGAAAGGAAGATTGTGGGCCCCTGAGGATACCACAGAGGGGAGGGGCTGAGAGGTAGGAAATTCAGGATGCTGTGTTGTTACAGAAATCAAGAGAAGAAAGAATTTGACAATTAGATTATGGATGTTCTTAAGGAAATTAATTTCAGTGGAATGATGGGGACAGAAGCCAAATGCCACTGAGTTGAACAATGAATGAGAGGTGAAAAATTTCAGATAGTGAGTCTAGATTTCTCTTTCTAGAAACATTACCATAAAGACAAGAGAGGAAATGGGATACAGAAGTGATGACATGAGAGATTGTGGTCTTAGGCCCATGTGGCCAGTGCACAAGAGAACAGAAAGGAATCTATGAAGGTTATTATATGTGTCATCTTGACTGGGCCAAGGGGTGCCCAGATATTTGATCAAATACTATTCTGGGTGTTCCTGTGAGAGTGTTTTTGGATAAGATTAACAGTTATATGATTTAAATAAGTAGACTGAGTAAAGCAGATTGCCCTCCCTATTGTGGGTGAGCCCTATCCAATCAGTTGAAGGCCTGAATAGAGCAAAAAGACTGACTCTCCCTGAGTAGGAGAAAATTCCTGCTGCCTGAGTGTCTTTGAACTGGGACACTGGCATTTTGCTGCTTCTTGACTCAAGTGAGACATTGGCTGTTACTGGGCCCGTGAGCTTTTGGACCTGCTTCAGACTACACCATCAGTTCTCCTAGTTCTCGGGTCTTCAGACTGGGACTGGGTTAGATCATTGGCTCTCCTCAGTCTCCAGCATGGCTACTCACCCTGCAGATCTTAGGACTTGCCCATCTCTACGATTCCATGAGCCACTTCCTTACAATAAATCATATGTATATACCACCATGTTATTGCTTCTGTTTCTATGCAGAATCCTCACTAATACAGCACAGCATGGAAAAGAAAAGGGGAAAAAGAGGAAATAAGAAAGGAAGGGAGAGTGAAGGGAAGGCGTGGGATGGGATGGATGAGGTTCATGAGAGCCTACGTGCTTCAAGAATGTAGGGAGAGGGTGGGTGACTGTTTAGCCGCCTGTAATCTCTGATGGCATTGATGACTCATTCCTGATGTAATTAGAATTCGCCTTCAGACTTTGCTGTCTTGGAGTTTCTTGTCTTGTAGAAGCGGGACTTCCTAGTTTGGCTTGTTTTCTTGTTACTTAGGAGCTGTTGCTAGCGTAAGGTCATACTTAGAAAATTGAACCCTCAATCAGATTACTCAGAGACTTGGCTGCTTTCTCCCTTGCCATTTTGTCTTTAGGTTGAAAGAGAAACAGTTCACTCTCCTAAAGTGACATCACACATCACTTTGAAATATGCTCTATAGCCCAGCCCTGAAATCTATGGTTTCTTTCTTTCTTTCTTTCTTTCTTTCTTTCTTTCTTTCTTTCTTTCTTTCTTTCTTTCTTTCTTTCTTTCTTTCTTTCTTTCTTTCTTTCCTTCTTTCTTTCTTTCTTTCTTTCTTTCTTTCTTTCTTTCTTTCTTTCTTTCTTTCTTTCTTTCTTTCTTTTGATACTCATGGAAGAGAAGCTTTTGTTTTAAAAAAAAGTTTTAATTTTTAAAAAATTTTACTCTAAAATGCTTCTCTGATAACCCAGTTTTTAGGAAACTACCTGCTGAACAGAAACAGCAGCAGAGGTGAGAATCTGTCCAGCTCACACCCAATTCATTTTTGCCTTAGTGATATGGTAACCTCAGAAACGATTAGGGGGATTTAAATGAGAGAGTTATTGTGTGCTTAAGATTCATTTTGTGTCTGCTCTATTTCTATAATCTTTTTTGTTGTAATATTACAGTGACAAAGAGAAATCACTTTATTTATGGTTGTAGCAGATGCCATTTGGAGTATCTGCCCAGTCGCTCTGCTCTCACCGAGTGGTCAGCTCCAGATTTCAGTTTGGACAACATGATGCTTTTCTGTTCACAGCTGCCTAGACCTGGCGTAGATGCCTGACCTAAGTTCAGAGTCAAAGTCCTTCACACACACACTGAGTCACTCACACAATCCTTCTCCAAGTGTGAACTTGGGAGCATGGCTGCATCTTTGCCTCTGGTACCATGAGATATATCCTGTCCTTACAATGACCACCTCTCTTCCTCTCTCACTACCCCACCCCCAGCTGAGCTGACTTGAACTGTGTTTTATTACTTGCAGCCAAAAGAGTCCTAATTTATTTAGTTATAATAAAAAAAATAAATAAAAACTTTCCCTTCTTAGGTTGTATAAGAATTTCAATGGCAACAGCTGGGAACAGTGGGATGGGGCACCCAGTGTTCTCACCGAACAACCACCATACTCTCTAACCCCTACCTCATCCCAAGAAAGCCTCAGGAACTTGTCACAAAAGGGACTGAAGGAAATGTGGCCTATGACAGGTGATGTGTCTGAATCCACCAGGATCACACATGTATCTACCTGTTGCCACAGCAAGGCCATTTGCAGGAATGTATGTTACAGATACGCTTGTACAGGTGAAAAAAGAAGTACACAGATATACATAATTGGATAGGTACAAAAAAGACATTGTGGAAGGTTACTTGGTAAAGCATTGTTGATGAGAGCAAAATATCAGAAACAGTCTACATTTCTATTAACGCAGAACGGGCTAAATAAATTATACAAATCCACACAACTGGAGTAAGTACTGTGATGCTGTGAAAAAGGGTGAACAAGGTCTTAGAAAAGAGCATGGTGCGAGACGGGCTATCATTGAGGGATACGGACATCTATTCAAATTTGCTTCTATATATACATTGAAAAAGGACTCTGGAAAGTGAGACAAACAAACGAAGAGCAGTAGTTCACTTGTGTCTATGACTGTGTGGGGGGCAGGGAGCTGTGGGGGGGAGCTTAGCTAGAAGATGAGAGTAGGAAGGAGGCTTTGCCATATATCTCTTAAGAGGTTTTAAGCAATGCCATACAGTGTGTTGTCAACCATTCAAAACAAAGTGAGAGAGGGAGATAGAGAGGGACAGAAAGAGAGAGAGAAGAGAGGGAGAGAAAAAAGAAGGACGGAAAAAAGGAAGGAAAGGGGAGAGAGAGGAATCAATGGCTCTTAACAAAAATGATACCTTTGCTTTAATGGAATCTGTTGATTATTCCTGGTAAAGAAAATACCTGACACTGCTTTCCCCTGAGCAGGAGAAACACTGACACTCGTGAACCGGGCACAGCTCTGGCCACAGACGGGGTTGTGTCTGAGTCGCCCCTAAGGGGCAGGAATCACGGCAGACCTAGAACCTCTACCATCTCCAGCTATGGCCACCTCAGCCAGAGACAGCCTTCTCCTGGATGAGCGAGGGGAACCCACAACTCCATGAAGCTTTATAGGAGTGAGACTGGACGTTCCTTCCCTGGGGACAAAGTCTACTATGCCTCATATTCCACAGTGGAAAGCATGCTGAAAATGTTACACGTCTGAGAGAGAGAAAAGAGTGACTCAAAACTCACACTAAGGTAAGTCATCTTAACTTGCACTTTTCCTTGAAAAGGAGGATTACTCAGCCTCATTATTGACGAGAAGGCCTGAAGCAGCAACTTCCGGGCTTGCGGCACTGCCCCAGGCAGTGCCGGCAGATAAAAACGGGACACCTAGTTAAATCTGAATTCCAGAGAAACAACAAATAACTTGCATACTAGAATTATACACTAAACCATACAAAAACTTGTTTGCTGTTTATCTGAAATTCGAACTTAACTGGGTGGCCTATATTTTTATTTTGCTAAATCCATCAAGCCAGGTCCCAGGGACTGGCCTGCCCGAGTAGCAGCTCTGGCCTCCAAGGTTTAAGTCACAAGTGGGAGGGTCCATTTGTCTGTCATTCCAAGGAAATGATGACCACACACCTCATCATCCAAGAACCAATCAGATGCCCTGACGCCTACCCACCTCCTGATCTATCAGATGGACGCCATCCAGCCTTCTGTTACTGCTCCCTGTCCCACAGACATGGCACGGATACCCACTTCCTTTGGACGGGTGAAGCTTACGGCTACCAACAGAACGACATTTGATAGACTTTGTGTTTCTAACAGGAAATATGGATTTGTGCTGTCCTCCCAAATTTTCTCACCTGGACTGCCCACTCTCATGACTTAAAAAGACAGAATGACACTGTATTGAGTCAAAAAAAATCCCCTTCTAATAACCAGAATATGGTCTGAGGCAGCCCCTGCCAAGAGTCAAGGTATCTGGTGAGCCTTGAAGGTAGTGGACCACCATGGCGGCTGTGTCGTCTGAGCGGGGGATGGTTGGTCTGGTGAAACATCCTCCCCGCAGCAGAGACCATCTTTCTCATTATGAGGTGGCCTGCTCACGTCTTGCCTGTGATCCCCCACCTGAGAAGGCAGTGAGGCTGTCCTCAGAGATGTCAGCTCTTTATCTGCCCTTCACTGGGTCAAGGCGCAGATCATGCTCATGCAGTACGGCTCAGATTTCCTCCAACATCAAAGAGAAAACTCTCATACTTGAGAAGACCTCTTGGAACGCATGCCCTTGGGTTACATGCAGTCCATGTGTACGGCCAACTCTGGGATTACAACACACATAATGACAGTGAACATAGGACCCAGTGCCCCACCTCCCCAGGACGGAGGAGATGTGTAAACCCCATGAATGATAGGCCTGTCTTCTCTGAACCTCTGCCCTCCCCGGTTCTAACTCAGTGAGCTGACAGCCTAACTTCTGAATGGTCCAAAGGACTGGAGGCATAGTCATGAATAGGGTTTGGCTTTCTGGAAAAGACAGGCTGGGGGAAGAACAGTTAAAGACAACAGTCGTGCTAGATGAGCTGCAGCTCACCAAATAAAAGCTAAAGCCACCAGCAGCCATGATTTAAGAAGAGAAGGGCAACCCCTGAAGTCGTGACTCGGACGGCAAACCCTGCCCACAGGGTGGGTGAAGAGCTGGGTATGCTACATCGCAGACTGATTTCAAAGGGTGGTGAACCCAGCGGGGTTTTTAGGGCAGACACACAATTGCCTGCAAACAAGTCGCAGGTACAATGAGCAGCGTTTTGTGTTTCTCTGCAGGTTTTCTCTTTGGTCTCTTGAGGGAACTGGGAGAAACCCAAGTCTGAAACTCAAGCCTGCCTCGGTCATTATTTTCCCTTAAACTAGATCTGAATCTCAGGAGATCTCCTGCTTTATTTGCTGAATTCTACTGGGAACTGAGTGCACCAAATATTATTCTTATTATGTTGGGCTAATATTTTTTTGCTGGAAACACATCATACCAAGATGTCTTGGACCCCTTCCTTTCCCAGACTATTTGAAAGCCCAAGTGAGCAGACATCCAACTTCCGGGCTGATCCAGGCTTTTCATGATCAAGCCAGGGCAGGCAAAGATTCCAGGAAAAGTCTCCTGGGAAGGCCAAGGAGTTCTGAAAGTATCTGTGGACAAACAGATGCAATATTCTGGGGCGAATTCTAACCCGGCTGAGCTGATGAAGTGCCTTGTGGATTAGTGGCAGGTAGGCTGACTGTGGCCTGGGTCCTGGCACCTGAGGCCAGAGCTGGGGGAACCCGCCAGCCATTCAAATGCTCTTTGGCTGCAGAGAAACAGGTGAAGTCAAGGGGCATCCAGCGGGGACTGGATTTTTGGACACAGTATTGCCAGGCAGACACCTGGCCAAGCCTGCGGGGATGTGGGAGGAACCCAGGGTGCTTTTAATCTCTCCCAGCCTTTCCCCTGTCTACTCCTCTCCCCTCACCCCACCTGCAGCAGCTCACCAGAAATCACGGCCTAATGGAGCAGGAGGGAGTTCAGTGTTTCTCAGGTGACATGCACAGGCCGCCCGCATCAGACTCACTGGAAACACTCCTTTATCATCCCAGTTCTGGAGGCCTGGTGGAGACCTACCCCCTGAGTCTCTGCAGGGGAGGCTTGGGAACCTGCATTGCTCACAAACACCCCTGGGTGATTCTCTCATGCAGTAAGGTTGAGAAGCATCAATAGGAGTAAGATGGTCTCTGATTTGCAGCCCAAAAACCTGAGTTCAAATCCATCTACTATCTGGATGGTCTTGGGCAAGTCATTTATTCCCTCCCAGCCTCACTTCCTCACCTGAAAACATGGATATGCTATTTTATAGGACTGAATTTTTTCTCTCAGAGGACTCAGTGAGATAATACATTGGACAAGGATGGCAAATACTGAGCTCTTGCTGGATTTCAGTACCCAGGACTCTAAGAGAGATAGAAAGGAGATGGTCAACTAATGAAAATCTTCGTAGGCCTCAGGATGTATATATATTTTGTAGCAATTTTCAAAGGCACATACAACTCTTTTTGGATGGACAACGAGCATGGAGATACTCACCAAGTGGCTTGACTACCCACCAAAGCCTAACACACCCAGGACAGGGGGATACAGTGCTACAAGGAAGGCAAGGTGATAAAGAGATGCTTTCGGAAAAGCAGACCCAAGCTAATACAAAAATGGAATAATACATCCGGCTAAGGGCAGAGGGTAAAAGCAGTGTCTTCTACAGGCGTAGAGCAGGGACGCACACGCTCTAAGTCACTGATTCTCACCAAGGGCGATTACGTCCTCCAGGGGACAGCGGGCAAAGTCTGGAGACATTTTTGATGCTCATAACTGGGGGTTCTATGGCATCTAGTGGGCAGAGGCCAGGGATGCTGCTGAACATCCTGCAGCCAGTGCAGAGGACAGTTTCCCATAACAGAGAATTACCTGGCTCACAATGTGAACAGCGCCGAGGCTGAGAACCCACGCTCCAAGTGAGCGCGGGAGACTGAGTCCTGGGTGATGGAAGGAGGCCTCCGGGTGGTTCAAAACCTCCCGAGTCACAGCCTCCTGCTGCTGCGTTGCACAAGGGGACCCAGTGTCCGGCAAGCTGGCAGACCGCCACTAACCTCTTCCCACTTCACGTGTTCAATGTAGCCAGTCCTATTTGTTCCCACAATGAAACAATCAGGGCAGGCATTCCTAGAGCTTTGGAAAAGCAGAAGTGTGGCTCTCTGCAGGAGAGGGAGGAGGCAATGGTCTCGTTTTTTTACCAGGAGGGTAGAGCACTAAGAAGGGACTGGGGGGCCGTGTGATTCAATAGGGTTTGCCCCTCTAAGGAGCCATGTCCAGGCACATGGAGTGGGGCTTCTGGGCTTAGAGGGAGGGATGTCGTGGAGGGTGCTCAGGACTGGGATCTGATCCAAAAGGCTGTTGGTTTACGACGATCCTTTGCTAGCATCTTACTTCCTGCTATGATTCTTGGCTGCACTTCATGGATCTTCCCCAAAGCTTCCACATCAGTGTTTGGTTAACCAGCTCTCTGGCTTTCTCCCTCCACTTGGTCCCCTGTCTCTTCTTGTCACCTCTTTCCTGGCATGGCTTGAGCTCTGAGGATGAGCTTTGGGTGCCCTGGGCTCCTGCACAGACTCTGTGTGCAGAGCTGGCTTCCCAGTTTCTTTCTCAGGACTTCACTGTCTCTTCTTGTCACCTCTTTCCTGGGATGGCTTGAGCTCTGAGGATGAGCTTTGGGTGCCCTGGGCTCCTGCACAGACTCCGTGTGCAGAGCTGGCTTCCCAGTTTCTTTCTCAGGACTTCACCCACATCCCTTGGGACCTCTTTACCGCTTTCATGCCCACTGCCCTCCTGTGTGCAGGGCCAGCATCATGGCGTGTGACCTGTGTGGTCACCAGGACTCCATGGTCAGAAGGTCCCCGCACTCAGTTTAATGCTCTGCTGACACCATCTTAAACTTCTGAAACGTTTTTCCTTTGAAATTGTATTTTGTAAGTGAATTCTGATGGGACAACAGAGCATGTACAAGAACAGAAGAGATGCATACGGTCTGTGCGTCTGCCCTTTCTTACTGCCCCATCCTTACAGAATGCTGGCCGTAGCACGCATTCCAGGGCACCCTCAATGTGTGGGAGTTCGCAGAGACTCAAAGCGAGTACAAGGTAAGTGTGTTTTGTCTACAGCTGAGTTAGCTGGGGAGGGGGAGGGGTGCCAACAGCCCCAAGAAGCCACATTTTCCATCTGAACCAAAACTTACTTCTAACCCAGAAAGGTAGTGGTTTTCTAAGAAACACGGACGACCAAAGAGCCCTATCATGTTTTCTTACTCTTGTTACTTCCCTGCACGAGCTGATGACTTGACTGATGATGAAAATGATGACAGAGAAGGAAAGGGAAAGATAAGGCCACCCATAGTTTTTGGGTTTTTTTTTAACCCATAGTTTTTTTCCTCTTAATCCTTCCTTACTCATCAGCAAGCTAAAGGTAGGGACTTGGTAAAATGTGCATGCATCAAGAAACGAAATAAAAGCAGATGAGTTGGTTTTGAATAGCCTTTCCACTGTTAGGGTAAGAATGAAACATGCAAATTGTGTAATTTTGGCTATTAGCATATGAGTTAAATGCTCTTATATTTGCATTTAAAACAGGCATCGCACGATATAGTGATGAAAGGGGAAAATTTATGCTAACAATTTAAAATTTTAATTTGCCTTTACTTAGAGTAGCATTCAATGGTGTCATTAAAAAAAAAAACAACATGACAAGTGAAGAAAGAAACTGTGGAAGAAAGAAAAAGGCTTTATTTTAGTACCTCTAGTGGCACCTTCCTCCTGCTTTTTAAAAAAGAGCTCTCACATTTTCATTTTGCATCGGGCCCTGGCTGTATGATTTTGCTTTTCCTGCAGCCACAGTGGACCGTCCTCGGGCTGTAGGAATCCATTAGCCTGTGTGCACAGACAGTGCCCGGGAACCGACGTCCCTGGGAAGCAGCACTGAACCAATGACCGGCAGAATGGGGGATATCAAGGCCCCAGCTCCTGTGTTGCCCCTTAGGCACAGCCTTGGGATGCGGCAGGGACCAACTCCAAGCTCCCCGGTGGGACTGATCCAACTTACCCTCTATCCGACTTCATTCTCAGCAGTGTGTACTTTTTTGCTTGTGGTCCCACTTCCTCACTCCTTGCCAGTTTTTCCCCAGGGAGATTTCTGAAACGATCACTTTCGTTGACCTGAACTACCATGGCCATAGCTCTTGAAATCTGGGCCCAGCCAGCTGAAACATTTGAGTGCGCTGAAAGAACTCACCCGTCCTTCTCAGCTCTGTGACCCTTCTCTGCCAAGGTCACTGTTTTTTTGTGAGGTGTCAGTGGTAGATGGCAATCAGCTTGCGGGGTAGGAAGCCTAACACTGTGGACATTTCCAAAGGCGTCTTCTAGAAACGTTGAGTTTTAAGGTTATGTTGAAACTTTTTATGCAAAAATCTTTTTGTGCAGGGGAGAAGGAATTTAGAAGGTACTTTAAAGAGCAGCTCATCATGGGTGGCGCCGCCACCAAGCAGAGCTCTGGGCAGATCCAGGCCAAGCCCCCGGCGAGGGAAGAGCAGATGGCTTGGATCTCAGGGAAATGGGCTCTATTTACCTAACGAGCTTCCTGATGTCACAGTGCCCCCAGCTCTGCTTGCTTGGCTGGGTGAAAGGAGACTAAACCTTACAAACAACCAGCTTTGTTTCACCTGTTCAAATCGGTCATAATCTATTCTGTAAAACTTGGGCTGGTACCGGAACAAAAGTCGTATTATCTTTTCCTGCTCACCCAGGTACAGGGTTCCTTAACCTCACAGTCTTGGAAAGCCTTTTCACCTTCTCTGCCTGGAGAATTTTTATCCCTTCTTCCAAACGCAGCACAGGGTCAGTAGTCTGTCCTTCCCAGGCCGCATCGTATCCCCGTGTATTTGTGTACAGTTGCCATGCCCCTTAGGATATAAGGACTTCAAATCAGAATCTTTATCTTCTTCATCTTTGAAGCCCCACAGCTTTGCACAACGCTTGTCATAGAGCTGATCTCAGAAGCGTTTATTACATAACCACAGGGCAGCTCTCTGACCCAGGCCCCAGGCTGAGCGCTTCACAGGCACCACTGTCTTCCTTCTTCTGGTCAACACAGTTAGTATCTATGAGGAGGGCACTGGGATCCTCATTTTACAGTTGGGGAAACTGAGGCTGAGGAAGGGTTGAGTAAGATCTACCCTCAGATCACATAGCTTCCCTCACTGTAGAAACCCAGAGCCTGTGTTTTTCACCGTGAAAAAAAATGAAGTCGGTGATGAGGTATTTACAAGGCTGTCAGGAAGAGCGCTCATTAGAAAGACAGACTTGTCTGTACAGCGGCCTCTCAATTAAACGGTGTAGCAAAGTTCCTTCCATCAAAGCCTCTTTTCTCTCCCAGCTCTATGTGGAACCAATGTTCACCGAGCTTTGGTATCAGAAGGCCTTGTTACTCAGATATTTAGTTCTGCTGCAAATTAAAAGTGGTAAAGAAACCAAGCGCAGCTGCAGAACCAGGCTTCTCCCAGCTCCTGGTCACAGCCCGCCGGAGGAACCCACCAAGGCTGCACTGTGCGTTTACGGCACGTAGGAAATTCTTGAGGGTGGTACCAACGTACCAATTAAAGACGCTGGTATTTTTGGCCCCATGGGGCAGACAAGGAAAAGGGATTTTATTTTGTTATGAGAAACACTTTCTCGGTTATATTTAACTTTCATTGTTCATGAAGGATTTTAGAGTATTGCTCAAGAATATGAACACCATGCTTGAGTCATCTGGACATACTGGACTTTCATAGCCTAATGAGTGATGTTTTATATTGAATTTCTTTTGAATTCAGCATGGATTCATTTTTTTTTTTTTAAATCACAGAAATTGACTAGCTCCCCTGCCCCTATCTGCCTCCAGCCTTGGTCACTGAGGATGAGGGAGAACGTGGGTGACTCCACAAGTCTTGGTCAAGGCTGAGGGCTTGCGTGGGGCCCAGTGATCCTGTTCCTGGGATGTCTTGCTTCTTCGTCCACTTAAGAACCACAGGCCCCATAGTGCTGGCTGTCTGGACTTGGAGTTGTAATTTACAGCCACCCAAATTTTGAGGATGATGGAGTTACGAAAACATAAGAAATGGAATCAGATAGGGGGAAAAGTTTTGAGAACCATAAAAAAGAGAAAGAGGAAGGGTTGTGAGGTGGGGAAAGTGATAAATTGACAGTTAAAGAGATCTGGGTTTTAGGTAGGGTGATCAAATCATTTATTATCCGAACTGGAGCTCTTGTGAGGATGAGAGAGAGTCCTATTGAGAACACGCACACACAGGGATGGTCCTGGTGTGGCATGGTCACCATAGTTCTAGGATACCAACTAGCTGTCTAACCTTCAGCAAGTCACTGAATATCTCTGGGCCTCAACTTCCTTTCAAGAAAGAGACAACCTCAGTCTCCCCAGCCTTTTTCCATGAAGGGCCGCTTCTCTAATTCTCCCCACAAACTCCATGTTTTCAGGAGGATCATGTCAAGTGATGCTGAGTCATATATGAATAGACCTTCTGTCAATCAGCATTTTTAATCAGCACGAAATAATCAGTTACCGCACCACGTTAATGCAGTCTTAGGCAAAAGGAAGGGGAAAAAAGACCTTGATATTTTAATATACCTGTGAGTCTTATTTACAGGAAATGAAAGAGTTCTGACACCACTTTTTGAAAATAATAGCTCGTGGAGCCCTCTGGTGTCTTCATAATCAACAGAGACCGGTAGATTGAAAACTACTTGATTGGATGATCTGTCCGCTCCTCTCCAGCTCTTTCTCTGATCACCTGATAACTTTAGTGCCTCCCTCTGTGAAATACAGAGAGAGAGAGAAGATGGAAAATAAAAGAGGGGCGGCTAGGACCTGACGCTGCTGGCTGTTCATGGGCGTCTAGGCAGGGAAGCTGTGTGAGGATGTTAGTTGGGGAGGGGATCCCCTTACCTCAGGGCATCTGGCCAAAGTTCCCACAGCGGGAAAAGAAATCCTTTGCCCTGGGGCCAATTTGCTCCCAACTTAGGGCCTCCCGCTCCACACCTGGGAGAGAGTCGTCATAGCGTGTATTCACAGCCTTAGGAGATCAACAGGGAGCAGGAACAGAATGACTGAGCAGCTGGTCACTCTCTTCTCCCGTTTCCCACTCATACCATTTCACTCTAGGGGAAGAAACGGGGCAGTCAACACCCCTCCGCAGATCTGTCAAAGTGGGCTTCAGATCTGAGGTCTGCAGAATCAGCTGGTAAAATAAATAAAGGATAAGTCGGCTACCTAAATACTCCATGGGTCTTGCTAATAATATTCTGGATTCTAAAGCAATAAGCTTGCAAGGTGCTTAGTGTGGGGAATGCCAGCCACCAACTGTTATGGGGAAATGAGGGTGGTTAGGGGGTGGCTGGTTGTGACGATGACTGAAGGTAGACACCACTAGCATTTTGTGCCCAGAAGTTGGGGATGCTAAATGCCCTGCTGTAAGCCAGAGACACTCACGTAATCGAGTCACCCCACCCCAAGTGCTGAAAGCATCCCCACCGAGAAACACTGAGTGTAAGGATGGGCACATGTAAAGCATTATTTAGACTCTAGAAAGAGGGCTCAAATCACACCGGCCAGCTTCCTATGGTGCCAGGCCACCGGGCAGAACTTCCAGCTGGAGCCGGTTAGTTCTGATAGGCCCTGGGCGAAAGGCAGGAGCAGAGGTCACAGCAGCAGACAGTGTGTAACTCACCCCCACCCCAGGCTAAAGTACACAAAGCATTTTGCCAGCTTCTCTCTTTTCTCTCCATGTTGACAGAGCGGCTGAATCATTGTCTTCATTTACTTATGAGAGGATTGACATCGTCCCTCCAAACAGAAAAGCAACTTGAGCTGAACCCCAAACGCAAGTACGCAGCCAGCAGGGCGGTCCTTGTTCTCTGCTTTGCCTTCCATGTACGCCTGGACTTCTCCTGAGTTTGGTTTCGCTCATTTCAGCTAGAAGTGTGTGGGGGAGAAACTCCCCCAGTCTGCCCGGCGAATGGTTGACTCAGCTCTGCTGTGAGTTACTGGCCCCCGGGGTGGGGGCGGCAGGCAAGGGCTCCCCCCGCCACCCCGATCCCGTGAGATGTCTCCTGAAAGGGAAGAGGTCGTTGACAACCCACAAAGCAGGCTGTGGCCATAAATATTTCAGAATTTGGTTTCCTTAAAATCTTAAATAATGGAAAACATTTGCTTGTTTAAGACTTTTAAGTCCCCCAATCTTTGGATTCAATCTCCCATGTCTTGCTTCAGAATTCCACGGCGAGGCACAGGCGTGACATCACAGTCGGGAGGAACGCTCGGCACTTAAAGCCTCGCCCGTGCTAAGCTCTGGAGAGGGCCCTGAGACAAGCCTACAGATGCGGCCTCGCGCATGTCAAAGAGCCTTGCAAGGGCAAGCATCTTTATGACTTCGGTCCTGGGAAGCGAGACCCGGCCCGGGATTAGGATTTACAGCTGACAGGCTGCTGCTGAGGCAGTCATGGCCACTCAGTGCACGAACGGCCACTTCGGGAGCAGGGGGCTTAGCACACCAGGCTGGAAATCTCCGAGTGAAGTGGGGGCAACCCCGTTCGCCCATGCTGGGGTAAGTTTACTCACCCCACCACCTGCCCCTTGGGCCTTTTCTCTGCCTGCCTTTGATTTACAGCCCTCCCTGAAGTTCTGCGGAGCTTTGACACACGTGACACTTTAGCATCAAGGGAATTCCCAAGACCCGGGGAAGGATGTCTTTCTTGGCTATAAACGTCACTCTGAAATTCTTCCCATCTGTAATGTTTCCAGAGCACGTGAAACGTGCATGGTCTGCCCCTGCAGAGTCTCCGTCCTCCAAGACCTCACACCTCCCTGAACCTATCTTGCTTATGAGCGTGCTTACAAGCTGTCATCTCTGACCCCAAGACATCAGCGTGGTTCTCAACTGGGAGCAGTCTTGTCCCCTAGGGGACATTTGGCAATATCTAGAGACATTTTTGATGATCACAACTGGATGGAAGGTGTTATTAGCATGTAGGGGATAGAGGCCAGAGATGCTTCTAAACATCGTACAACGCACAGGACAAACCCCCACAACGAAGAAGGATCCAGTCCAAAATGTCACTGGTGCCAGGGTTGAGGAACCCTGCACTGGGGCAAGGGTAGACCACCTCTGCATAGGCCAAGGAAGCAATTGTCTAAACCTGTGCTGTCTGATGGAACTTGCTTTGATCAGGGAAATGTTTAGTATTTGCGCTGTCCAATATGTCAGTCAGGAGACACATGAGGTTATTTAGCACTTGAAACATGGTCAGTGTGACTAAAGAACTGGATTTTTAAATTTTATTTACTTTTAATTAATTAAATTTTAATCATTCCATGCGGCTAGCTAGTGACTACTGTTTTGGACA
The DNA here is from genome assembly GCF_048773025.1 of Camelus bactrianus. NCBI lineage: Eukaryota > Metazoa > Chordata > Mammalia > Artiodactyla > Camelidae > Camelus > Camelus bactrianus. The sequence goes on from NC_133558.1 coordinate 7,013,315, forward strand.
GTGCAGGTCTGTATAATGGGAGGTTAGATGCACTGGGATAGCCTGCCCTGGCTGCTTATCTACTCCACTGGCTTATAATTAAAATTCCACAGTTAGACATTCCTTCTTTAGCTAAGACTTTGATCCATATTGATATGATATTACCCTAGGAGGGAGATGACCTTTAATTTATCAAGAACTGGTGCTAATTTAAAATGATTTATGGGTCTGGAAGATATTTCAACAGGAGCAGGGAGCACTGGGGGCCCTGAAGTGAAGGAGAGGCCACCATGAGATGGGGGACTTGGGGAGGGGGCGCATCTAGAGGAAAATGGAGGAGGTGGTGACCTGTGCTTACTTTAATCATACAAACTCTGCTGAGAACAGAAGCCAGATACAGTCGTCCTTTAGCATCCGCAGGGGACTGGCTCTGGTATCCTCCACAAATATCAAAATCTGCAGAACCTCAAGCCCCTTATATAAGACGCTGTAGTAGAGTTGGCCTGGGGAGGCAGGACTCACAGAGGTGGAACCCTTGCACTCAGGATTCCCATTCAGACACACCCTCTGAGAAAACTAGAGCCAAAGGGAGGCAGAAAAGACCAAGTACATCACAAAGGCGAGCCTGTTTCCTGCTCCTTCTCTATCTGCCTTTAGCTCTTAGGCCAAGTCTCCGAGCACTGAACTATCTGGTGCCCCCCACAACGTGCAGCCCAAATAAAAGCAATAGTAAACCACACACAACGCACCGAATAGTTTGCCCTGTGATCTGGTTATGAAATTCTGGATCAGTTCATCAAAGCCATATGGCTGTGGTTTCTGCTGGTGCCCTAAGCAGGTGAGCGCCTCCTTCTTAGCCTGGCTCTGCCTTGGGGTCTGGGTTTTCGGGCCTATTTCTCCATAATCCACTGCCTAGCTCACTTATTGCACAGATTTTCCTTGACGAAGTATTCCATATTCAACTTTAAAGATTTCTAGAGAAGGAAGTCACCAGCCTCACTTGGTGGGTTACATCTATCCATGTTTCTTGAGATGAGGAAAAGAACAGTCACCAAACCAAACCAAACTCAAACCCTCTCTCCCTAAGTGTTCTTAGGGAGCTCCTGGTGGCATCAGTGTGGGTCATTCCAGTGAGGAACAATGGAGATTGAACGGAATGAGTCAGCCCACCAAAATGATGACAGGGGTGGGGAACTATGATATAAGGAGAGTTAAAAAGACGAGAGTGCCTCTGCCCAGAAAGACACAGCTGAGAGACATGTGACAGAGAAGAGAGATTTGCGAGCCGCGACTATTTCAGAAATCATAGTTGGTCTGAACATGGCAGGGGTGAGGGGTGTGGAGGGGAAGGCAGGTAAATTTAGGACAGTCACAGGAAGCAAGTCTTAGTCTACTCAGGTTGCTATAACAAAAATACCATAGGCTGGGTGCTTATAAACAACAGAAGCTTATTTCTCTCTGTTCCGGGGGCAGGGAAGTCCCAGATCAAGGCACCAGCAGACTTGGTGTCTGATGAGGGCTCACTCCCTGGTTTATAGACATTCTATCACTGCATCCTCACATGAAGGAGGGGACAAGAGAGTTCCCTGTGGTCACTTTTATAAGGGCATTAAATACATTCATGAGGGCTCCACCCTCTCATGGCCTAACAACCTTCCAAGGGCCCCACCTCCAAATACCATCACATGGCTGATCAGGTTTCAGTATATGACTTTTAGGGAGACACAGACATTCAGTCTATAGCACTCTGCCTTGGTCCCCCTGAAATTCACATCCTTCTTGCATACAAAAATGCCTTCCTTTCATCTCAATAGCTCTCAAAGTCTTAACTTAGTTTAGCAGCAGTTCAGAAGTCTTAAGTCCAAGGTCTCATCTAAATATCATCTAAATCAGATATGGGAGAGAGTCAAGGTGTGTGAGTCATCCTTCGGCAAATTCCTTTCCAGTTGTGAATCTCTGAAACCAGACAAGTTACGTGCTTCTAAAATACAGTGACAGGACAGGCATAGGATAGACATCATGTAGAAGCAGGGAAGAAGACAGGGGTGTCCCAAGACCTAACAGGATAAACAGCATTAATCCTTAAAGCCCAAGAATCTTCCTCTTTGGCTCAATCCTCGGCCTGCCAGGCCAACTAGGGTGGCAATGTCACCTCACATCTCAGTGGGACGGCTTGGTAGTGGCTCTCTGCTAGGACCTCATCTCTGCCCCACCATGGTTCTCTGCTGGGGCCCTGTGGCTCTCCCAGGCAGCCTTCTTCATGCCACGGTCCCACTGGAGGCAGCCCAAGTTGGGGCTCTCTCTGCAGGGACCCCACCCCTGAAGCACTGCGGGGGCATCTTGCCTCACCTGACATAGAAAGGTGGCCTCAGTCTGCAATCCCTCTGTCCCCTAGGCCCTTGCTCCCTGGGCCTGTGATAGGAGGGGTATGTCTGATGGCCTCTGAACCGCCTTCAGGGTCAATGTCTTGAAGAGCAGCACCTGGCCTGAGATGGCAGACCATAAACATCGCCTGGCCACACTCCTTGTGTTCTCGTTTTTTACCACGTGGACAGGCTGAGAGTTTTCCAAGTCTTGAAGTTCTGCTTTCTTTTTGTTTAGCAATTCCATCTTTCAGTTTTTTCTCACTCCTCGACTTTTGCTATAAGCAGTCAGGAGGAGCCAAGACGCACCTTCTACACTTTGCTTAGAAAGAGCTTCAGCTACAGTCACTAGTTCCACCTTCCACAAAACACTAAAGCACAGACACAACTCAGCCAAGTTCTTTGCCAATTTTAACAAGGATGGATTTTCCTCCAGTTTCCAATAACACGATCCTCATTTTCATTTGAGATCTCATCAAAACGGCTTTTACTGTCAGTATTTCTACCGGCGTTCCTTCCATTCGTGACTAGTGAGGGATTCTCTAAGACGGAGACTTTCTCTAAGGCTCTCTTTCTTTCTGAGCTCCCGCCAGAGTCGCCCTTAACTGTCCATTTATGGCAATGGAGGATCTTTCTAGCATGCACCTCAAAACTCTTCCAGCCCCTACCCATTACCCGGTTCTGATGCTTCCACATTTTTAGGTCTCTGTTACAACAGCACCCAGCTTCTCAGTAGCAGTTTCTGCCTTAGTCTGTTCGGGCTGCTATAACAGAAATGTCATAGGCTGGGCAGCTTATAAACATTTATTTCCCACAGTCCTGGAGGCTGGCAATTCAAGATCAAGGTGTCAGTAGATTTGGTGTCTGGTAAGAGCCCTCTTCCTGGTTCACAGACAGCCTTCCTCTTGCTGTGTCCCCAGATGCACAAGGGACAAGGGAGCTCTTGGGGGTTTCTTAAAGGAGCACTAGTCCCATTCATGAGGGCTCCACCCTCATGACCTAGTCATCCCCAAAGGCCCCACTTCCTAACACCATCACATGGAAGATTAGGTTTCAACCTATGAATGGTAGGGGACAGTGGGGGCACGAACGTTCATCCTATGGCCATTACTTAATACAGTGTAGTAGTGGGAGGAGGGGGGAAGGGAGGTGATTTAAGAGCCCTTTATCCCAATGCCAAAGGATGCAGAAATAAAGAGGTCAAGGATGTTCAGATGGAAAATGACAGTTCCACAATGAACTCTTGATGAGAAGAAACTAGGGTGTTTAAAGCTAATCTCTTGAGATAAGCAAAGAGAGGTGCTGAATCGCCTTCCCATAATGACCCCTGTGCCGTTCTCCAAAACAGGACACTAGACCAGTCCTGCCACAAGTCCGGGCTTAGCTCACCTAGCCACTCTGGTCATGGAATAGAAGTGAGCCAACCTCATAAGCGTGTTTGCCATTTACCCAGATTGGACACAAGCGGCAATCACAGGTGAGTGTTAAAACAGGCTGAGAAGCACAGTACTTCCTGGGAAGAAGGGGGCGCTCCCCTGCGGCAGCAGCAAGTCCAGACGTACGGGGGCGGGGAGGGGGGGCTGCAGTTCAAATGCACTAACAGCTGGTTTTAAGCTGATCCACTTTAAGTCTCTGAGTGCAATGGCTGATTGTTGGGTCAACAAACATGAAAAGCTTTGTCATTGGCCCAAGTTTGAACCAGAAGCAACATGTCTTTCATGAGCATTTAGGATGAAAGATGTAAGATTAAGAAGGAAAATGTTGGGAACAGTGAACACCAGTTGAGGGTCTTTTTTATGTGTGTTTTGCTCTAAGAGAAGAAGTAAGGCAATAAGGTCTATGAAATGTCCTTGATCTTTTCTCAACCCAGTTTGTAAACGGAGAGTTACATTCACATCTCCATGATAAGTACTGGAGGGTAGGGTTTCCAATGAGACTTTCAGCTTTTAGCTTAATAAGACGATGACACTCATCCAGAGTGGTGCAGTGAACAGTGGCTCAAGGAGCACTTCACTAAGTGAAAATTTGACCACATCATGCCTCTTTTTAAAATCCTTAAAATTCATCAGAGGATCCCCATTACCTCCAGGATGGGGGGGGGGCGGGGTCTTCTTGTTAGTACGTACACCCTCGCCTTCACTCCCATCACACAGAGATACTTTCAGTACTCGGGTGCTTCACATCCCTTGTAACTCATACCCTTGCACATGCTGTTCCTTCAGAATCACATACATCTTCTCTGTGAAACCAACCTCGACAAGCCTTGAATTACATTCTCCTCTGCACTCTGTGCTTAACTTCATTATAGCACCCATCACATCATACTGGAATTACCTCCCAACTCAACTTTGTGATTCTTGAGGCCAGGGGGCAGGTGCTAAGTTGCAGTCATCTCTGCTCTCCCAGTGTACAGCACAGTGCCAGGCACAAAGGCAGTAGCAGGCCAAAACATACTTAATGATGGAATGGGTGAGTTTCAGTGAACTATAAATGATGGAGAGCTTTCTGACAGTGGCACATCCCGTATGTTCTCTTTGGCAGAATAAATGCTAATAGAAGAGTTAAATAAGAGCAATAGAGCAATAAATGCTACTATGAGAAGACCTTCCTATCAGTGCCACACAGACAAAAGATATATTCTAAACCCCACGGTTTCCCTTAAGATAAATGAAAAGAAAAAGTAAGGGCAGAAATAGTTCATATACTTCAGAAGAAAAAGGAAGGAAGGAAGGGAGGGAGGGAGGGCTTTGCTTCTGAAAGTCTACCTCAGGTACAAGAAAAGAGATTACTTTTATTTTGCTCTGATGCTTGTCAATGGACACAAAAAAGAAAGTGACTGACATTGATTACATTTCCACCCATGAGATTAAAAGAGAAACGTCTTTCAGGTCCCAGTTGATCAAAAGCCACAAGTTGTATTTCAGTCGTAAACTTTTCTCAAGAAGCTCAGCAGTGCAGGAGCTGCATTAGACAATGGAAACCAGGCGGCACTAACAATGAGCACCTGATTAGTTAGTCTGTTTATTTCCCAGTACCTCCGCTTTTCATTTTTGGGGAATGAATAAGCTTTATTACTCGCCTCCGCTGGACTTACTGTGCCTCCCAGGTGCTGATGCGTCTCTTGGAAAGAGCCACTCCCTCCCCTCCTCCTCCAACTGCAGCGACAGACAAAGCACTGTGAAGAGGGAGTGCTAGGGCCAGCAGGCCTCCCAGGATGCGGGGAAGACATCAGGTGAGTGACAGGTGCAGGGCTGGGCCGGCCACACAGCCTGGAGAGGTTTTCCCTCCTGGCAGAGAAGGCTGTCTCTGCTTGCTTCGCTCGGAGATTGCTCATCAGGTGCGGCTGGGATTCCGGCAGCCCACAGCTGTGTTTAGGAGTGCATTTGTTTTATCTCCCACATCCTTTGAGGATTTCAGGGCAGGCCATCTTTATCGACTTTAATGAATGCTCTGGCAGTTTCTGAGCACAGGGCTGTATCTGCATGCCCTGAAGAGTGATTGTTTTCACCATTGCTGAGACTGACGAGGACACACATTCATGTATCCTTCTGCATGTCCTTTCCCTCGGACACGTTTCAGACCTGAACAGGACGACAGCTGTAGGGAGAACGGCTTCAGCTCAGAAGTCGGGGTTGCCCGGTTTCCTCCCTTTCCCTCAGACCTCAGCAGCTCATCCATCACCTCTGGCTACTCTTTATAATCCTTTACCAGTTTTCAAATCTGGCCCCTAGATTGGCTAAATAAACAGGGCACATCAATGACAAACCAAGGAGGGAGGGTATAGCTCAGTGGTAAAGTGCGTGCTTAGCGCGCACGAGGTTCCATCCACAGTACCTCCATTAAAACAAATTTAAAAAAAAATTTTAAAAATTACCCCTGCCAAAACAAACAATTACAAACCAAGTTGTACCAAGTCACTTAATGGAATAGGGAAATACAATACATACCATGGAAAAAGCAGGTTACAAAATAATTTGAGTAAATGACTACATATGTATGTGGCTATGATTTTGAAAAGGAACTAGGCTTATTCTGGGAGTGGAATGAAGGGTCATTTTATTTTATTCTGTATGTATTTAAAAATCTTTTTCCAATGAGCTTGCAGTAACTTTTATAACCTGAAAAATCATACCAAATTTTAAGAAGGTGAAATGAAGGCCGGCAAATAGGGGAAAGTAAGTATTCCCCAGCCCCTCTGCTCCTGTCATCACCACCGAGGTTTATGGCGCATTTTTCCCCTCACCTCCAAAAAATCTTCCTGCATGTCAGCCTCTCTTTAATCTCTCCCACCTTATTCATTCCCTCTCATAAAGGTCTTCCTGTAAAGCAAATCTGACCAAATAGCTCCCCTAAATCCTCCAGAGTTTCCTGTAGGATAAAGAAGTCTCAAGTCCTCAGGCTCAAGATTCAAATGTTTCAGAAGCTCATCAGCACCTGAGGCTCAACTCTAACTCCCATGTCTCCATCCTGGGTCACTGGAAGGCTGTCCGGGTCTCTCCTGCTTTGAACAGAAAAGCCCCTGGGACCCCCTTCTCCTCCTTCTCACCTCTCCCTGGCCTCACCTGCCTCATTTATCTCTGATTTCGACCTTCAAGAATCAGCTCTTTCTAAAAAATATTTTTTAACTTCTTTTTTTCTGGAGGGGAGGTAATTAGGTTTATTTATTCATTTATTTTTAGAGGAGGTACTGGGGATTGAACTCAGGACCTCATGCTTGCTGAGCACGTGCTCTACACTGAGCTCTGCCCTTCCCCAAGAGTCAGCTCTTGTGTCACCTCCCATGGGAGGCCTTCCTTGCCTGGAATTAGGGGTTTTTCCCCTTTGTTCATATCTCTATATTAGCACTTACAACATCGCATCCTTATTACGCTTTGCCTCTTTCCTCCATCTGAAGGGAAGGAGGATGCTCTGTCCAACTCTGTGCTCAGCTCCCAGAGCAGTGCCAGGTACCAGTAGGTGTTTAATAGACATTATTGAATGAGTAAACCTTTCGCTGGCATTGATGAGAGAAGGAGGAGAGAGGGAATCAATTTTATTGATTTATTTCTCTGATTATATAAACTGTTAATTCTTCATTAACCAAGTTTAGGCTCGCTCTTTCCTCAGAGAATGGTAATGCACTTGAAAATTTTAAGGTATTCAGCCATTTACCCACTTTACACATGGCAGCATGAGGCGATGTATCTTGTGAGCTATACTTTATATACACACTGCAGAATACCTCCCCGCCGTAGCAGTGTAATTCTGGATAAGTGAATGTTACTTGGTGTTATGGGTTGAATCGCGTCCTCTCCTAAATTCATATGTTGAAGTCCTAATTCTCAGAACCTCAGAATGTGACCTTATTTGGAACTAGGGTTGTTGCAGATGTAATTAGTTGAGTTAAATGAGGTCATTAGCGTGGATTTCCTAATACAATATGACTGAAGTCCTTCTAGAAGGGGGAAATTTGGACATACACACACAGAGGGAGAACACCATGTGAAGTGAAGGCAGAGATGGAGGTGATGCTTCTATAAGCCAAGAAATACCAGGAATTGCCAGAAAATCACTAGAAGCTAGGGGAGAGGCATAGATTCTGCTCAGAGCTCTCAGAAGGAACCACCTGCTGACATCTTAATCTCAGACTTTAAGCCTCCAGAGCTGTGAGGTCATAAATTTCTGTTGTTTAAGACACTTGGTTTATGGTACTTTTTTCTACAGCAATCCTAGCAAAAAATACACTCGGGGACCCTTGAGTGAAATATCAGAAAGGAGCACTTTCCCCTGAGCCGCTACTGGTGACCTCTCGTTTTGGTCCCAGCACCTGGCATGACTGTGACTCATTTCACAAATGGAAAAGGGAAGGACCTATTCTCGCTCTTTTGAAAATTTCATTATGGGTGTTATTTTCTGTTTTTCCTGAACTTTTATTAAATATTTCCGACCGAGAAAAACAACCTGTCTGAATTCGACTACATGTAGAAATAAATTCAAAAAAATTAAAAGATAGACTGAAAATGAGTCCCCTGCTTAACTCTCAGCTACTCAGCTCCCCTCCCCGGAGGCAACCTCTTTTATGTCTGTGCATAATGCAGATTTCATTTTTTACACAAATGATCTATATATACCCTAAGCATCATTCTGTCTGTACCTTGATTTGATCCCTTAGTTGTAAATGTTGGAGATATTTCTCTATTAGAATACACAAACATGCTTCATTCATTTTGAGGAGAGCATAGTGTTTCTTTGATGGATATTTTTTGCCGGTTCTTAATAAATTCTCAGGTGACTCTTCTTAACCAAAACAAACAGAAGGCATTCCCAAAGTCCTCTTTGTAGCCTGGACAGGGCTGAGCCTGTCCCCGGCTCTTATCCTATTAAAGAGATGGATACTTTCTTTGTCACCATAGGTTGTTAGACATGTTTTAAACCCCATGAGAGCTGGCTTTCCTCGTGTTTTATAGAGGTTTTGCCAAAGCAGAGCAGTTTACATTTGGTGAGGGACTGGCCCACCTTGGCTCACTGGATCTTGTTTCATCAAGTTTTTCATCACCCGTGGGCTCTGCTAGAAATGACCAATTAGTTACATGTTGGGCCAGATGAAATGTGAGACCACATTCATTAATCAAAACCTTTGAGTAATGTATCCACCACCTTCCTGTGGCCGCTGGCCATCATTCATTTCCCAAATGCCACTGCACAGGGATTTCAGGACTCACCTGACTTCTCTCTGCTTGCATTTCTTGAGTCCCTCCTAAATTTTCACAGAGACAATCGGTAAATGCTTCTGGTTCAACAAGACTGCACTTGCATTCATTAACTAATTTCCCCAAATAAGTGAATAAGCCATTTAACTGTAATATAACTACATGCTACCTCATATGGTTGATTCTGAGCGTGAGCTTAAGGAGATAATGGCCATGTCTAATGCATTAATCTTCACCTTGAATCTAAAGAGCTCCTTAAACATTAGCCATGGCCACAAATTCAGGTGACCTTCAGAAGCTGTATTTGCCTGGAGCATCGTCCCTAGTGGATCTGTGATTTTCATACAGGCCAGGCAGCACGTGTGCATGACGTAAGTTTCCTTCCTTTTCAAAGTACCTGTATCTCATTCATCCTTCAGTGTCTGATTACCCCCAGAAGTCTTCAAAGACCTCCCCTGAATGAATAGCTTTCCATCCTTATTCAAGAGGAACTACTTAGCTCTTAGTTCTTTCAGTGTTGTGTAAGACGTTGTTTCCACGCCGACTTCCTTTCCTAAGCCACTCATATGCCATGAGGACAAGAGCTGGGTGTCTGTGCCTCTCATTCACAGGGTAGACCAGTCAGTGTCCATTGGGTAAAGAGATGATCATCACACGTTCAGATTATCAGAGAGCAATCGTTAACATTTATAGAACACATTCTATATACATGTAAGATAGCATTTAAAGAATTTTACCTTAATTATCTCATTTATTTGCCATAATATCCTTTATGTGATATTATTATCTCCATTTTACAGAAATAAAGAGAATTTTAAGCCCCTTGCCTAAAGTCATCCAGCTACTTTGGCTTTAGATGATGTATTCTTAGACAATAAGATGCCTGTCTCTCAGTGAGCCCCAAAGTCTACAAAACTGATAAAAACCTAGCCATCAAATTTGTATAATATAGAATTTTAATTAATTTGAAAGTTCTGTCAATTAATTATTTGATGGCATCTAGTTCAGCTCCTGACTCTTGTCCCCATTCCCTTGCTTTTGTCCTAGATGTCTATTCTCAACAGACAGTGCGATGCTGTTATAACTCAAATCAGTTCTTGGTCCCAGGACTTTCCAGTGTCTTTCCATTTCACTGGAGTAAAAGCCAGAGTCCTTATAATGGCCTATGAAGCCAAACAATATCTCTTCCCACCCCCCACAAGCTCTCTGACCTCATTTGTTCACATATTCCAGCCACATGGCCTCCGGGCTCTTCTACTAACAAGTCAGGGATGATTCTGCCTCACCCCTTTGTGCTCATGTTCCCTTCTCTGGAACAATGTCCAGCAATCATAAGTCACTAAATGTGCAAAGACCCAGACAAATCAGGATTGTGCAATCTGCAGTAAAAAAAAAAAAAGCAGTAAAAAAAAAAAAACTGATTCTAAGATGGACCAAATGTTGAACTTAGAAGATAAAGACTTTAAAGCATATGTGTTTTACAATATATATTCAAAGAATTAAACATTAAAATATATTTATTAACTTTTTAAAGAGTGAATGAGTTAATGGGTAAGGAATCTTAGCAGGGAAATTGACATCATGAAAGGAATCACATGGAAATTCTAGAATCCTGCAATATCTGAAGTGAGTCATTCATTGGAGGGGCTTTCTAACAGAGTGAAGAAGGTAGAAGAAAGACTTGGTGAAGTTGGAAACAGATCAGTTGAAATTATTAAAGAGGGAAAGAATATTAAGGGACCTGTGGAAGAGTCTCAAACAGTTTAACACATGTGTGATCAGTGTCCCAGAAAGAGAAGAGAGTAAGGACAGAAAAAAATATCTGAAGCAACAGTGGCCAAGAAGGTCCCAGATTTTTTGAAAAATGACTTACAAATCCAAGAAGCTCAAGAATAAAGATAAGGAAAATCCTACACAGGTACACCATAGTCAAACTACTGAACACTGAACAGAAAGACAAAACTTTGAAAGCAGCCAGAGAAAACGGACAAAATACATACAGGGGAACAAAGTTAAAAATTATTGCTAATTTTTCGGACAGAAGACCTAAACAAGCAATTCTCCATTGAAGACACACAAATGGCCAATAGGCACGTGAAAAAATGCTCAGCATCGCTAATTGTCAGAGAAATGCAGATCAAAACTACAATGAGATATCACCTCACACTAGCCAGAATGGCCATCATTACAAAGTCTACAAATGATAGATGCTGGAGAGGGTGTGGAGAAAAGGGAACTTTCCTACACTGCTGGTGGGAGTGTAGATTGGTGCAGCCACTATGGAGGACAGTATGGAGGTTCCTTAAAAAACTGAAAATAGACTTACCATGTGATCCAGCAATCCCACTCCTGGGCATATATCTGGAGAGAAATAAAATTCAAAAAGACACATGCACCCCCAACGTTCATAGCAGCACCATTTACAATAGCCAAACATGGAAACAACCCAAATGTCCATCAACAGATGACTGGATAAAGAAGATGTGGTACATATATACAATGGAACACTACTCAGCCATAAAAAAGAATAAAATAATGCCATTTGCAGCAATAATGGATGGACCTGAAGATTGTCATTCTAAGTGAAGTGGGCTGGAAAGAGAAAGAAAAATGCCATATGACATCATTTATATGAGGAATCTAAAAAAAAAAGTAATAATAATAAGGACACAAATGAACTACTTACACAACTTAGATGACTGATTTTTTGATTATGTGTAAGCACATTTGACTGTCCTTATGATTGGATTACCGCATTCTGTTGATTCTTATTTTGTGGTTGGCTTTATTCCTTTGATAACTATGTAACTAATCTGTTCTGAGAAACAATAATCAGTACATACATGTAAACTAAAAAAAGTGCAGTATACTGTATATATGTATTTACGTGCAATATAATGTGTATGTGCAGTTGGACTGTAATAATTCTACCAAATAAAACTGAAAAAGGAAAAAATTATTGCTAATTTTTAATCGGAAACAATAGAGACTAGAAGACAATGAAACATTTTAAAGTATTGGATGAAAAATCCTGTCCACCAAGAATTCTAAATTAAAACTATTCTTCAAAATTGAAGGTGAAATAAACACATTCTTAAATAAACAAAATCTGAGAAAATTCATCACCAGCAGACCACGCTGTCCTTCAGTCCAAAGGGAAATAGTACCAGATGGAAACCACAGAAAGAATGAAAAGGAGGAGAAATAACAAATTATCAAATACACAAACTGTGGTATATTCATACAACGGACTAACACTCAGCCACAAAGAGCAGTAACTATTGATAAATGCAGTAACATGGATTAAGCTGACCAAAAGGAGCCACAGACAAAAGACTTCACGCTATGTGATTCCACTTATGTGAAATTCTAAAACGGGAAAAACTAATCTAGACAGATATAAGTAAAATCCATGGTGTCTTGGGGTGGAGCTAGGAAAATGACTATCACACAGTGAGGCGAGACTTTCTGGAGCAATGGGAATTTTCTATGGTGTGATTAGGGTAGTGGTTGTGTACTTTGGTCAAAAGTCATCAACCCATACACTTACAATGTGTGAATTTTACAGCAGATAAGTTATATCTTAAGGTGGGTTGAAATCTTTTTAAGCTACTTTCTCACGAAGGCTTTCCTCCCTGTTTAAAACTATACTCCAAGACTCCTTATTTTCAGTTTTCTCCCTAGTACATATCACTAACATACTGTATATTTTATTTATCTTATTTTGTCTTCCCTTCTAGAATGTAACTTCCACGTGGGCAAGGGCTTTTGCCCATTTCTTTCATTCCTGTGAACAGTACCAACGTGTACTGGCACATGATACCTGCCCAGTAAATGTTGAATGAATGAATGAATAAATGGATGAATAAATGAGTGAATGAACTGACTTTCTGTACTGTTATCAAATGTAAGATTGAGTAGATAGGCTAAAATAAAGCTATACTAAAACACCATGAAACTCAAGACACTCAAAGTTAAAAGGCAAGAAACTTGAGTAAAAATGTATCACACGCGGACTAAATCCTTCTGCAAACAGTTGGCGTGTTATGTGAGCTCCTTTACCCAGGCTCTCAGGTGAAAGATGAATGTTTACAATAAATATAACCTCGGATTTGCTTTTGTACTTTACCCACTAGAAGACAGAGGTGTAACTTGGGAGTTAAGCTACTAAGGGGGAGGGAAGTGGGGCTGTAGTTGGCAAGAGATACAGGTGGGTGGGCTGTGGTTTGTCATCCTGAGACCTACCCCCTCTTCGAGGCCCCTTTTTGGTTCTTTCAGAATAAACTCTCTCTAAAGTGTATAGATATTGAGACACCTGGGCCTGGCACATCTCTGGTTATAAAAAGTGCTGATAAGCACTCGTGAGAGACATAATCGTAGAATACGAGTGTGACCTCAATTCCAAAGAGTTAGGCATTTCATTTAGCATCAAATTCCAGACAACTGAGAAAAATCCACCTGGTCCAGCCTACGGGAAGGTCCACCTGATTGAAGATATTTACCTTGAAGAGAGGGAACTCAACAGGGTAGGAGAAGTTTAGAAGGGGGGTGGACACACAACACAAACAGCGTCATGCTCCTGCCCTACGTGTCACACTTTCCAATGAAAAAAGCAAGCCGGACACCCAGTTTCAGATAAGGGCATGTTTATTCCAGGTCATAGGTGCTAAAATGAGATTTCAACAGACGGAGCCACCCATGTGTCTCTGAAGTACGTGGCCTCATCCCCTGCAAGGCAAACTGCGGCCTCTCCTGGACTTCTGCGGCACTCAGGTTACGCAGCGCACGTGCCAGTGACCACATTCTGCTGGGTGTTGTCCCCGGCTGTTAGCCAGTCTGGCCCCACCCCCACCCATCGTGAATATCAGCCTCTCGAGCTCCAAAGTTCATAAAACAGGTACTTTGTCTCCTACTTTGTTTATTCTTATCATTTAAAAAACAACAGCTTTCTTCTCTTCCTTTTCATCCTTCTCCTTTCCCCTACCCCTGTCCCCCCGCCCCCATTAGAGAATATTTAAAGAAACTCGGGGGTCATACTTCCCATTCCATGTCCTTCTGACTGTTAAAGTTATAAATGCCAGGAGTCGGCCCTTCCAATGGAAAGAAAAGGAATCGGGGAGCATTCTTGTAAAAGCAGAGAAGATGTCAAAAAAGAAAAGACATCATGTCAAAGATTTTGTCTGGAACAGGGTGACGGGGAAGGGGGCCTGGAAAGAGGGGCCAGGGAGAGGCAGGTTGGGAAGAGAGTGAGCATGGAAGTAAAGTTGGAGATTCTGAGAGAAGGGAGAGGGGGAAGAAAACCACTGAGGGAACATGCAAGGTTCCACAGGGAGTTGCTGGGAGTGGGGACGATCAACGGGGAAGATGAGCTAGTTGGTGCTCCAAATCAAGTCAAGGAAGCTTGTCTTGAGCAACGAGACACCATGGAATAGATGACTTATTTCAACAGTATGCAGTTTGGGACAGTGTGAGGGAATTTCAGGGTTTCGAGTTACTTGTGATGTTATCTTGATTATCTTGGTGTGCAGGACCGCGGTGGAGGAGATGGAAAAGTGGATACCAAGGTAGCAGGCGTGTGGGTGTGCATGTGTGTCCAAGTGTGTGTGTGTGTCCGTGTGTGTGTGTGTGTGTGTGCGCACGCACGCTGCATTTGAAGACCTTAAAGGAGACTCCTCCTGCCAACTTCAGCTCTGTGTATAGAGCAAGAACCCTGGCCACAGAGGACTCTGGCTTCGTCCACGAGGGAACCTCAGGCTGCCCAAGATTGAATGTGCCCTGTCCCCTGCCCCCAAGTTTCCAAAGAGACTTTCTGGAGGAGAAATGATCTTCTTCTCAACCCCATAAACACTTGTAGGGGGCTCATCTCTGAGTTGAAAATACACAACACATCATGCAATGCCTGTAAATACAAACGCAGAATAGTCAGCGAAGCAGCAAGGACGCGCCAGTGAAAGGTATTTTTAGCTGAGATCAAAAGGTCAAGTCAGGGTGACAGAAGGAGGTGTAAACAATTCTCAAGCTCATCTCGTGTCACCTTCCCCAGCTCCTACCCTCCAGCCCCACTGGCCTCTTGCTGTTCCTCAAACACGACCTCTGCACCTGTCCTCTTTGCCCAAAGCCCCTGACCCCTGACCCTCCAGGAGGACAGCTCCAGAGGCCTCTCTGTCTGAAGCGTCTCCTATGCCACATCCCTTACTTTCACTTCTTGATGACACTGAGCCCCATCTGGTGCAACCCAGTTTATCTGTTTCTTTGCCTGGCTTGCACTTGGTCTCCACCACTGGAATACAGGCTCCACGAGAACAGGGCCCTTGTCCGTCGCCTCCCTCACTGAGGGCAGCGTCTGGCGCACAGAAGTGCTCACTGAACGAATACACATGCCCGTTGGTGTAGTATTTGTACCTTTCATGTTGTGTAGAAAGCATTTTTCTGGGCTTGGTACTGATTCAGCAGAGCCCCCAGCCCTACCATTCCCCACCGTGATGACAAGTCCTCAAAAGACAAGAGAACGAGGGGGCCAGCGTGAGGTGTTAAAGACCCAGCCCAAGAGCACTGCTCTTTATTGAGGAAGCACATATCTGCAGTTCACTTCTGCTGTGTGGTCAGAAGAAGGCTCAGAGGCCCCCAGGTGAGTTCAAAGTCCCTTCTGTTTGCTGTAGAATAGGGTAGAAGAAACCTTATTAAGATGCACACACTAGAATTCGCAGGCCGAGAGGGCTTGGCCTGTCTTTGACTGAGCTCCCGAGTTCCGGCGGGCTCTCGCCGGGGAGGAGTTAGGGCTGGGAGCGGTAGCAGGGCACAGGGTCTGGGCTGGCTGCTGACAGCCGCTACCAGCTCAGCTTTTCCAGCCTCCTTGACTCACTTTAATCACTCAGCCCGTAGCTGCCGCAGGCAGCAGCCCTGGGTGTGTGCGCCATAGGGTCCAGTTTTCGGGCCCCACTTAGAGAGGGTGTGAAAACCTCTTCTCTCAGTGGGAGTGCACACACAGCCGGCTTCAGCCCAGAGCTACCGCGTCAGGGCTGGCCCAAAGCTGCAGTGTGACGGGTCAGCCGGTCTTCCCTGCTGCCCCTCCTTACAACAGCCTTTCCACGCCCCAGCCCCTTCCCCGCTGGCCTTCATGGATCCCCACTGGGCAAAGGGGCCACTGTGGCACAGCGTTGTACCCCAGCCCCCACTCCGCCTCGCCCTCCGCTCCCCAGCCTCAATTCAGAATGCCCACTTCTCCACCAAAGAGGGGGGCCAGGAGGTGCCACACGAAGAGGGGCCCTGGGGACTAGGACTGGGGTGACCCGCCACTTTTTCCTCCTTAGGAGCTGCAACTTTGGGCCAGTCACATGTCTCCAGGACTCAGTTTTTTCTTCTTTGTAAATCTATGATAAAAATCCCCTATCTATCTGACTCAGAATATTTCTAGGTTCGAAAGAGATGATGGATGGTATACAAACAAGGTCTTATCCAACCTTCTGAGCTGAGAAGTTCGCAGTTTACGGTTCCCCAGGAGCTAGTCTGGGCAACACAGTTTAATATACTACAAAATAAACGAATTTACAATTGGCTCTTAATGGCCAAAGGGGCTTCGAGGGTTACACACGATTTGGGTAACATTTTCATTTGTGTCCAATCTCTTCATGTACATCCAGTCTTAAGGAGAAAGCATTTAAGGTGAGGATTTCAGGTGGCAGGCTGACCTCTAGAGGCAATGCCTCCAAGGGAGAAGGGGCTTTTGAACACTCAACTCACAGTTTTGACAACTGTCCTCGTGGCCCACACAAGGCTGACCCCCACAAGGTCTCCTATAATGTGGACAGGGCCAAAGATGGTTTAGACGCCACTGTCACTGTTACACAACTAGTTATTTTGCAACTCTTGCCTCATCAAAACGATGTTTTTCTCTTGGTTCAGTTTCTCTTTTAAATACTCTGATCACAAATTGCAAAGACTAGACAGACCTGGGCAACCCCAAACAGAAGTCTTATCATCTGGCTTTGGCAACTTCCTGTCCTCTGTGGCTGACTGTGGGAGCAGAGACAGAGGCTCACAGGCTCTCGGGGCAGGTGGGAACTCAGAGGTCGGCAGGTCTGATGGCCCTCAATGTCATCAGTCAGTCAACATGCTTACTGAGCACCTACTCTGTGCCAGACGCTACAGTGGGTGCTGGTGGGTTGTGACCAAGATGCTGAACAAGATGCTATCAGTAACCCCACGGGAGGGAGGCAGGCAAGCAGACAAGCAGTTGGGATGCACAGAGGAACAGAGTGTAGCTGTACGCCCAGAGGGCTCGTGGGGGGGAGGGGATGTCACCCAGGCTCAGGAGAATCAGAAAGGCTTCAGGGAGGGGTGGAGTCTTGAAGGAAGAAGAGGAGTGAGCCCGAAGATGATCCAAGGGCGGAAGGAAAGACGCTCCAGGTGGAGTCTACAGCCTGTGCAGGGCACAGAGGCCAGAGAAGAGAGGAAGAAGAGAGCAAGGAGAGACTGTGAGAGCGAAGTGGAGGAGTGAGGGAGGGCCAGGGAGGCGGGATGTGGCCCAGCTCCTCGCACGTCTAGGGAGCTGCCGGGCCTGGGTGAGGAGCCAGGGGATGCGGCTGGAGCAGGAAGCCTGAGGCCCTGAGGGGCCTCCTGGACCCTGTGAGGAGCCAGGACTCCAACCCAAAGACAGCAAGGGGACTCAAGGTTTTAAACGGCACGGTCATTAGAGGACATGAGGTGAATTGTGAGATTTCTTCAATGGGCCCCTGGGAGATCATTCACCCCACTGTGAAGCAGGTCAGCTTGTGAGCCCAACGTGTGTTCAAATGAAGGCCAAAGCTGCCATCCACAAGCACGTGGCCCAGCCCCGTCCTCACCAGCCGGCCCCTGCTTCCACCTGCAGGGCGCTGGGTTTGGGAAGACCTTGTTTGGAAATAGAGTGCTTGCATATTTAATTAAGTTAAGCCGAGGTTGTCAGGGTGGGCTCTAATCCAATAGGACTGCTGTCCTGACAAGAGGAGAAGCCACGTGGAGACAGAGACACACAGGGAGAAGTCAGCAGTGGGAAGATGGAGGGAGGCTGGAGTTTTGTCACCACAAGCCAAGGAACACGGGGAGCTACCAGAAGCTGGAAGAGGCAAGGAAGAGTGCGCGGGCTTACCAACACCTTGGTTTCTGGCCTCCAGAACTGTGAAAGGATCCATTTTTGTTATTTCAAGCCACCCAGCTTGTGGTGCTTTGCCACACAGCCCTAGGAAACGAACACATTGGCTGCATTGCTAGTTTGAGTCTCCACGACTCAGAGGTTTATTCATTCATGAAATAAACATTCCTAAAGCCCACCTTTAGTATTAACTAATTGTTTACCTAAATTAGGGATATATTATGTGATTATGTATAACATAAAATGGATCCAATGAAGTAGGGTTAGGCTGATCAAGAAGGGGGAAAAACCGCTTAAGAAGTCTCAAAACACCACCTTACTGATGGATAAGAGAAAGCGACTTTCTGTCAAAGTTGGGGGGTCTCACATGAGTGTCAGGGCACGAAGAGGAACAGGAGGTCACAGTTCAGGGTCTCCGGGGAGCTGGCATTTTTGTGCTCATTTAATCTAAGGTTTCAGCTTATGAAGAGATATGGTTTACAGACCAAAAATTAGCCACAAGGTACAACTTTATTCCTGGCTTAACAGAAGACTAAAAGAATAAAGCAAGCAGCTGTGTCAGAACTTGCAGGGCAGCGTGAGATGCTGTGGTTTGAACAAAGCCAAGTTGGCCCGCGTATGAATTACAGGAAGAAAGGAAGGAAGAAAAAGAAAGAGCTCTAAGGCTATTTATTCCTTTTCTATGGAGCACACTGAAGAAAAGACCGAATCACATGTCACAGACGCAGCTGGAAAACATGGGCCCAGGTGGGGCCAAAGGGGCCTGAGTCACCAGCTCCCAACTTTCAGCAGCTCCGTATTTGGGAGCCCAGCAAAGGCTCGACGGAGTCCCCTTGGTTCTGGGGCTGCTGCCAGCTTCTGCCAAATGTGTGTAGGTCTTGAAAATTAAAACAGACTATAATGACCTTGGATTCATGCAGCCTGGTGTTTCAGGGCAAAACAGTACTTAGATCTCAGCTGAGTAGGGGTGGAGGAGGAAACGGGTACACACTATTGACAGCATGGTCAGATCAGAAGGGGGCAGGCCTATGCCCACAGCTGGCCAATCAGGACATTCCACTGTCCTAGCCACAGTATCGGCTTAGAAATGGGCACAGGGCATGCGTCAGCCCAAAGAGAGTAAATCTGGGGGAACTTGTACAAAAACTGCGGGGAATGAGATGCAGTGAGGCGGGTTGCTGAGAGGAGAGGGGGAGCACCTGCAGCTACTGGGGGCCACCTTGCTATCACGCTGGAAGAGCCAGCCTGGGTGAGTTCAGAGACACTCAGTCCTGATGTGAACGAGCCCCTGTATCCAGCTGTGCCTAAAACTCTTTTCTGTTACATGAGCCAAAACGCTCCATCCTTCTGTTTTCTTAAGCCATTAGCAGTGAGGTTTCTTTTACTGGCAACCTAAAGAGTTCTGATTAATACCCAGACCTCAGCAAGACACAACAGGACCGCAGCAAATACCACAAAAATATACGGAAGCCAGGGAGAAGATTCAGTCTGTATGCACACGGCATACTGGACCTGAGGGCTTGTAAAACAGAAAAGATATAAACACAGGAATGGTTACCAGAATATTTTAAAACATAAAATGATGGTATTATTTCTTTAAATCCTTCTGGAGTTAGGGAATAAAGACAAGTTTAAAAAGAAAACACGGTCATCCGAATCCTTGCAGTAATCTGGCATCATCATCTTCACCATCCCCTCCCAAAGGCAAGAAGTATGGGTTTTGTCTAGGCTCTGACCTCGAGTACCAACTCACCCAGCTTTGTCCCATGGGTGTGACCCTGCTTTAAAACTGAAGTCCCGTGCTCCTGGAACCCCTTTAGTCCCAGGCAAACCTGGATGGTCAGTCATGCCATGTCTGGGGGGAGCTCCAGGTTTTTACAGAGTCATGGCAGCCCCTGCAGAAGGGGAAGTAATGCTAAGTGACCTCTTTTGCTTTGGTCATCGAAGTTTCTCTTCTATGTGTTTTAAGAGTCAGAGATCCGCTGTGGGGTAGGGAAATCTGCTCTCTGAGGGACTCCCTCTTGAATTCCATGATTTAATTATTTTTTTTACAGGACAAATTGGCTCTTATAGACCAGTGGTTCCCACACCTGGCTGATCCTAAGAGTCACTTGGGGAAATTTAAAACACTATACATTCCTGGCTACCACCCCTGGAGGTTCCGACTCAGATGGAATCAGGCGGAGCCAGAGATCTGTATTTTAAAAAATCTTTGCAGGCAACATACATATAAATTATTCACAAATGTCAGTATGTTAACTCTCATTAATAATAAATCACTTTGCATACATCTCACCAATGGTTAAGACGCACCATTGTTTGAGACACCGTGTTCTAGTTTACCTTAAACTTTCCGTGCACCAGGAGGGCTTGTGAAAACAACTCGCTGGTCCCCACCCTCAGGGTTTCTGCTGCTGTGGGGCTGGGGTGACAGGGCATTTGCATTTCTAAGACACTCCCAGGGAATCATCAGTTACCTTCAGCAACATCTTTGCAGACTGAGAGCTCAGTTGCGTGTCTCGTCTGGTCTTAATCTTTGTCATCATTCTAACTCTTTCATCTCCCCCAAGGATAGTACTCCGTTAATTACTGATAAATGAATGTGTAGATAAATGTTTTATTGGCCTCAGCAACAGTGACCTTCCGGCCAACTTCCTAAAGAATGCTATGTCTTGCACCCTTAGCGTGTCAGAAAGGTTTCTGCTGGTTATCTAAGGAATACTGACTGTATCATGGGACCTCAGCCGAGGACATGGGTGGGAACAACAGGATTTCCTGCTCTCAGCTTTAGGGTCTTTGTGTAGAATACAATGAAGTGACTGCTGCATCTGTCCTGGGGCCTCCAGCCACGCCCACGACTCTCTCAAAGACTCCATTTCGCTGTTTGTCACTTTCTAAGCCTGGCCGATTTCTTTTTCACCCACTAAATCCTTTCTGGCTTTCTTTAGCTTGACGTTATATTTAAGTTTTTAAATTGACTTGCCAGGACGTATTCTGGTGGCTCAAACGTTTTATTCCCGTGGGTAAACTTGTTATTACCCACCTGGAAGCCCAAGAATAAGTATTCTGATCTCTGTTCAGGCTGTGTGGGGCCCCTGGTCAGCCCCACATCCTTTGGCCTGTGTCTGTTCTCGGCTGGTGCTGGCACAGCGGCAGGCACCTTGGCGCTGTCTCCCCACACATCTCCATTAGTACAAGAAGTGTTTCTTGGACTACAGAGACCTGCGCACTGCCTCAACCCAGACCTCAACCCAGACACGCCCCAGACAAAGTTGAAAGGAAGAGAAGCCACTGACCATTATTAGTCACTAAATAGGGGAGCATCCTGTCCAAGATCTGCAGGAAACTTCAGCTGATGTTTAAGTGGCTTTGTAACTTTGATGTAAGTGCTTGAAATAAAAACCAGCAGCCAGAAAGACACAAATAATAATGATAATAATAATGGAACTTAAAGATTTCCTCTCCTTTTTTCAGACTCCTATTCCTGTGAGAACACTGCAAACAGTTGCTTAGTTGGTATATAGTCTCATTACCCCTGAGAAAACGGGGTGAGTGTCCAATTGAGCAGGAAACAGAGGGCCTTCCCACCTCCTCCCTGGAAAGGGGGTTTGGTTCTGATCAGAGCCTATTGGGGAGAAATAAGTCTTCTAGAGCAGCTCTGCAACGACAGCCTAGCTCAGTGGCCACGTCTGTGGCAGTGAGCAAAAGCCCGTCCCCAGGCGGTCACTGTGGGTCCCGCCTCCAGAGCCGACTAGTCAGCGACCAGAGGAGCCATCACTCTGCGGCTTCGTAACGTCGACAGCACCACAGGAACAAAGCCTCTCCTCTGACGCCGTCCATGGCAGACGTGCATGCAAACTAGTCCAAACTGGTCTGGGAGGCTTGACCACGTGTGCCCTGGAATGTTCCAGAACCTTTCTGGTGTTGTGCTCCTGATACGTGTGTTTCAGGAAACATCTCTGAACCAGGCTGATGGGAAAATACCATGTTAGATAATAAATAAAACTGAGGATTTTTTTAAAGTATTGACTCTCCATTTGGAGAGTCAAGTCACTCTAGCAGGAAACTGGGTGTTTTTCTTGCAGCTATATGCATGTGTGTGTGCGTCTGTATAAAATCTAAACATGACCCTGGTACATGGATAGGAAGGAGAAATTTGTCTGAACAATGGCAGAGGCATAGATATTCCAGGAATATTGGGGAGATTGCAGACGGAAAGATGAAGTCTTGGTGAATCATGCTACGCTGGCGTTCTTCCATCTTAATCTTTCTCTTTTTCTCTCTCCCTGTCTTGTGTGCTCTGCCTTGTGCTTCTCCTTTGTGTGTATTAAGCCATTCAGTAGCACCTTGAGCCCAGCCACTAGCAGCCAGAGCCGCAATGAATACTTTGACCTCCATATTCTATGAGCTTCACTTCTTTTCTAGATCCTATTATTTATTCCCCAAATTATATTACACAACCCCAGACACAATATTCTTTCACTTAAGTTCTCTTCTCAGTTTGATCTCTCACTGGAGGAAAAGGTTTGTGTAGGTGTAAAACCCCGGCACTGGGCTGACTATCACCATCCAGGAAATACCTACCTGCATATGCAGGATATGCTGTAAACCACCAAGCCCAGAGCTCTTTTACTAACTGGCAATACATTAGGAATTGAATATTAAAGGAACAGACCTTTACTGACCATTTACCATGTGTAAATTCTATACAAGGCTCCACAGGGGACAGAAATGACTAAACAGCTTACAAATAGCTTCGTTTATTGGAAGAGGCAGATGCATAACCATGACCTATGCTAATGCTGAAATAAACAATCGCTCTAAGGCTCTTTGTTTCATCACACTGTACGATCAACTGTAGTCACCACTGATCGTGCATGTTTTTTAAACTTAAATTTCTTTCCTTGCAAAGTTTCTCTTATAGAATTGAACTGAGAAAAAATTCAAAGAATTCTGCTAGCCCTGTCCCATTTATAAATCTTTTTTTTTTTTTTTTTTTTTTTTTTTTTTAACTAAAAGATCCCTCTCAATTGGCTGCAGTCAAGGACTCCAACTCAACACAGATTCCTCTGGCACTGAATTAACTTGTGCCACAGTTATCTACAGTGCCTTCTCAGCTGGTTGATGGATATGTCTGTTACGCATCCCACTGATGTAGCCCAAGACACAAAAACCTGGTGAAAGATGAAGTAGGGGGAATTCCGTGATTTAAAGAGACTAATCAACTCTGATTTAAAGAGATTAATTTGCCTTGGGAGGAGGTGGGCAGGAGAAATTTCTTTTGTCAGAATTTTTTTAAGCCTCAAAATGATTTACAATTAGATGATTTCAAGTATCAAGTGATGATTCACTATCCAGATCTTACAAAACAAAATTTTTAGAACATTATGGACACATATGCTGAAAACTGAGAGACATCAACAAAGCCTGCCTAACTGAGGAGGCAAAGATTGTAGTAAATCCAAAGTATGCTCACATTGAGGGCGTTAAGGTACTAGAGCATGTCTACACTCTAGGAGGAGGTTTAATCAATGAAGGTTGTGCATGACAGTGCGATGATACTTGTAGCTGGAGGAAGCTAAGTCTACCCTTAGAGGCTCCACCAGCTACAAGTCTGAGGTGGGAAGGAACCACCATCTCTTCTCCTAGTTGAGGTCTGATGGACACTGTTTTGTTTCTGCTTGAGTGAAGTGAATAAACGCATGGATACTTTTTAGTTAGGGAGATGTGAATTCAGATTCCAGGTGGGCCAATCTTGGCTCTGTAGTCATTCTACACCCCAGTAATTGTTTTGATTTAATAGTAATGGCTAAAAAAATTTTAGGGCTTCCCAGAAGCACCGTTGCAAGCAGTGGGTGTGTATTACGACATCTAATTTCACATCCAATGAGGCGATCTGAAAAAAAGAGTTAACATAGCTGACCTGAGGATGCTAACCTTTGAAACCCTGGCTTGCAAAGTTGACCCTTAGCGAGCATCTGGGAACTTGGATTTCAAGAGGATTCTTACCATGCCCTGGTAAGAACCACTCACTGTACCTAACTCTTTGTACAAACAATGGGGTTTATGCTGAACACCTGCTCCCTTCAACAGGTCTGGAATTTTGGCATGTCCCACACAGAGGGTGCCTAAGTGGCCAGCCCTTAGTCAGAACCCTGGGACTGAGTCCCTAATGAGCTTCCTTGCTAGACCTACTTCACACCTGTCATAACTCGCTGCAGAACGAAGTAAGCATGTCCTCTGTGCCTCCACTGGGGGATGAATCTTGGTAGCTCCTGCCTGGTTTCCTCTGGACGTGGCCCTGTGTGCGCTTCTTTTTGCTGATTTTGATTTGTATCCATTTGATGGAGTAGGTCTTAGCTGTGGGTATGATTATATGCTGAGTCCTGTGACTCCTCAGAGTGAGTCATCCAAACTGGGGGTGGGCCCGGGGACCCTGACACAGATGTGTGACATTATTATTCTCTCACTTTTAAAGGCGAGGAAGCTGATTCATGGAGAGATTAAGTAACTCTCTTAAGGTCATACAGTAAGCACATGGCATAACCAGGATTCAAACCCAGGCAGGTTGGTTCTAGACCCTTGTTATAGAATTACAGTAATAATACCTCCTTCACTGGGTGGTTGTGAGTGGAAGGAGGTGCATTTGCTCACCACACACCAAGTGCTCAATAAATTATATTATTAGGCACCATCCCTCTGTCCTTTCCGCCTGCTCACCAGGAAATCTAGCACATATTTCTCACAGCTCAGTAATGAGTAGAATGTCTCCAACAAGTGGAAACACCTATGAGGAGAGAAAAGGGAGGGGAGTGGTATGGAACTCATCTCACTATCTTTTTAACAATAATATTTATCATAATAATTTTTCCTTACAAGCCAAATGGAGCCTCTGCACCTTCTCTCCTCTTTCCTCACCTCTTCTGTGGTCTCCTCGTGTCCAGCCTGGAGGTGCTGGAGACGGTGAGGGAATCAGGCCAGCAGATGAGTGTTTAGGAACTGGAGCAGAACTGGAAAGGGTGGGCGGTTTTAGCTAAGCCCCTTCCATTATGGTAACCATATTTTCTACCACCTGTTCCCCAAATGGAACACACTGTGTCACAGGAGCCTTCTGTTTCCTGAAGTTATATCTCAATCACCCTCATTCCTTCCTACCTTTCAAACCTCTAATTAATGCAGAAACATCCTGCTTCTTTCCACTGAGGAAACTAAATGACCCCAGTATTCCACAGATCTATGCGTGCATTGCTTTCAAAGAAAAACAGCTTTCTGCTAAATGTCTGCTTTCTATATGTCACAGCAAATGTCCAGCAAGTTGCTATGATGCCCTAGTTGGTGGATCAAGGTGTCCTAGCTGGAGTCGGCTAAAGCCCAGTGTATCTACCTAGTAGGATTCTGAGGTAAAGGAAGAGGTCCCTATTTTAAAACTTCATCTCTGTCTACTCCCCGAAATCGTCTTTACCAGAGAAGCAAACTTCTTATATCATTGGAAGAAGTATGACTTAAAACATAATTAGCAGGAGAGTAACAGCTGGAGTTCCACCAACTGATATCAATGAGATCAAATCCTTGCCTACAAGCACATTTTGATAAAACTAAAATTGGAAGGAGCCCACGGATATCAGGTGTTTGAAAAGAGGACTTGGTCATAGTAAGTGCCAGAAAAAGGAAATGGGATTTAGAAAGAAAAACTCTTGGTACCTAAGGATCATTTCACGAATATAACAGATTTTTCCCATGGGAAATCTTGGCTCTGGGCAGTCAACACTTTAAAAACAATATGGGGGAGTTGGAAATAAAAAAAGTAACCTCCTATCTTTAAATAAATGCATTTTCAGCGAAGAAAAATTTAATGTCTTCAGAGCAAAGGCATCTATGCTGTAAGGATCCACCACAAGGAGTTGCTCAGTCATTAGATGAACGTCTTTAGGCAAATGATTTAGTTAAAAGACCCAGGTTTCAGTTCTAGCAGTGTCGTTAGATCATTTGCCTGACTTGATATAAGTCACTTTATCTATACACCTCGGTCTCCTCAGTTTCATTATCTGTAGAGTGGAGGATGTAATAATGCTCCCCAGGACCACTGTGAACATGAAATAAGTTGGTGTGGGTCCATGTGCCATTGGGATTGTAAATTAGTACCTAAATGTTAGCTATTAATATTTTGATCCAATGATGTTAACTAGCACTATGATTGAAGACATAACACATAACATAACACAAAAACCTAGTTTTCACTGTATTGGACATTAAGAAAGGAGGGTGACCTCAAGAGGAGAGCCTCATAGAGTTCAATTATAAACAGAAAGGGTGTGGCAATACACTCTTTGGATGACTGGTCAAAATATGAGCCTTTCCCCGTTGTAGCCACCGTAAACCTTTCTCCTGGGTTTGTCTGGTTAAAATCACACACAGTGGTCGAAAAAGGCAATGGGCATCTATTAAAATTTAGGTCAGAGCCTCTGAGGTAGCCAGTGATTTAGTTTCTGGGATTAAGGAAGACAGAATCTTACCAATGGCTAGAGAAGAATAACATTCCTTTCTATTGTGATCATCCTACATCAAGGACATGTTTGAAATTTAGGCAGCGTAGTCTGATGTGCCTGCTAAAGTTATTATATGGCTGAACTTTTGAAAAACACAGCAGCACAATGTGTTATATCAATCTTTACTGTTGGTAAAAATCTTGGAGAACGCAAACTTGACTCACCTCCCCAAGAAGCTCACTCTAAAGTGGACCATTGTTCTAAAGGCTTCATCCCGCCTGCTGGATTCAGGATCCATCTGCTTGGAGTCCCCTCTCCCCTCACCATCATTCAAACGTCCTATGCTTTCTTCGCAAACGCTGTAGGCTGTCATTAGGCTGAGAGTAAGCTGCAATTAGCAAGTGTCTCAGCTTCTCCTCCAAGGAGCTGATTTTTCAGTGGAAATTTTTGTACGGTTCTCGTCTGATTTTTAACTCTTCCCTGGAGACCAAACTCCCCAGCTCAACTCTTGGCAGTGCGATTCTAAGACAGAACGATACCCTTTTGGACCAACTAATTACTGTGATTTCTTAACTTTAGCTACTCGCTGTTTCGGCACCTTCCACACAGCACCCCTTGCAAATGAATCCTGCCAAACTGGGAAATGTCTGGCTTTTCTGTCTGAACAATTAAAGATTTACAAGACAGGATCTTGGCTCTCACAAAGCCTCTTCAGTGTGGGCAAGGACAGTAGGCAGAAGCCTCAGTGTGCCAGGGACCCACCTGCATTTACTTTGCTGGGAGAAGGTGATAAGGTGTTTGCCACAGTGATCGAGGGGCTGGTTAGAACTTACTGTGGATAACCTGCCAGCTTCTTCTCCCCGTCCCCTGGGTCTGCATGGCCATTTGCAAATTGAGAAGGAGAGATGGGGATGGAGGAGAACCAGAAATCCAAACGGATGAAGAAAGGTTTTAAACTTAAGAGTTTAAACAATGACGATTTACTTAACTTACAGATAAACTAAACATAATTTGTTGACTACATTCCTGTGATTCTTCATTAGCACAGAAAATCAGGAGTTGTCTGTGCTCTAAAGGTAATACAATGATTTTGTTTGTTTGTTTGATCAATGGGTTACTTGGAGGTAACTATTATAACACTTGGGTACAGCACAAATCAATACACGATGAAACAATTGATCCCAGTAGGTTTCCGACTTTAAACCCACTTAGAAAAAAGTTCCGCGCTGGCTGGGACTGTTGGTCGTGTTCTCCGAGGTGCCCAGCACCCTGTAGGACCTCCATCAATATTTGTTGACTGATGACTGATAAGGAGGTTGGTCCACATGATAACAAAGGAAAGCTAACTTTAAAAAATGCTTCTTACATTTCATCTTAATACTTGCACCTATGTGATCCTGTTTACCACCTGGGTAATGAAATATGTACCATTCTGACTTTCTTTTACAGAGGCTGAACTGAATTTAATCGGATTGTTTCATGCATCCTAGAAGACATTTTAATATCTGTATTTCCATGGTTTCCTCTTCTGGAATTCTCTTTTCTTGTCACACCCTACTCATTCTTTAGGCTCCTTCTCCTTTTTGAAACCTTATTCTCTCTCCTCCTCTTCCTCCTACCAGCTACCGTGTACAGAGCATTTAAGGTGTCAGATGCTGCTTTGGGTCCTTGGTGTGTATTGACTTACAGAACACTCAACACCATGTACTGACTCATAAGACCTTCAAAAGCACACAGTGAGGTAGGACTGCCATTACCTCCTTTTTCTGTAGATAAGACACTGAGAAACAGAAAAATAAAGCACCTCGCTCAAGAGTACACAGCAGGTGGGTGGTAGAGGTGGGGTTTTAACCCAGGCAGTAGGATCTGCCCGTTTCCTCAACTCCAGTGGTCACTTTTTTTTTTAAACAAGGAGATAGGTAATAATGATCATTTTATTAAAAATGGGTTTATACTATACGTTCTATCTTATTTGTTGCTTTGAATTTAGTTCACATTTTGTCATGTCTTGGCGTATAGATCAGCTTTATTCTTCTGTAACAGTATCACAGTATTTCAAAGTGCGGCTCGCCAAATTATAATAAGGACGCCACCGATGGACTTCCCGGTTGTGTTCATATTTTCAATAACACGCACAATTTCATCTCAAATAGGCTCAAAAGAAAGAAACCTGTGCTGAACTCAAATAGAGAGCACTGGGCCAAGATCTTCTATGCTGTTAGGAAATAAATGATTCAGTCGAGAGAAAATACGACAGAGGAGAGAGCAACACTTCTCCAGCTGGGCAGGCAAGGCACATCACTACTGGTGTTAATGTCGATTGGCATATGTGAGAAATAGTTTCCCTATGCAAGGCTTTGTTTACCTATAAAACTGACATATCTTTCTGCTAAATCATCCTGGCAGGAACACAGGAGGACCAGTCCCTGAATCACAGGCCTGCTTAGAGCAAGATATTACACAAAAGCATTACTGAAGTTTTCCCATGGCTGAAGCTCAGGCCAAAAGTAGGCTTTGCTCTGCTATATTAAATGGAGCTCTGTTTTTCAATCACGCTGTTATTAAAATACTAGAGCAGATTCAAATTTGCTTTCCTGGAGAAGTCTGTCTTGCCTGCAGTGAGTGCAGACCAAGAGGTCGGGCTTCTTGTTTTCACAACGGATTGCCAGTCCTGCTACCCCTCGTCCAGCGGCGGCGGCTTCCACAGGGGCTGGGGTGGGACGGGGTGGCTTCCATTCTGCCCTCCCACGACCTGCACTCTGGTCAGAGGGATCGGCTCACAGGTCCTGGAAGCGCACTGGCGCCCAGCTGCCCTGCTTCTCTGCTCTGACCACCTTTCCTTCCCCTATCACAATCTCCTCGTGCTTTTCTATACCTTCCCTATTCTGAGAGGACCATCCAGAGACCCCCTCACCTGTGCAGGCGTCCTGGCTTATGTAGCTCTTCTTCCCACACACGGCAGCACTCGTCCCTAACACTCACCAGGACGTTCATTCATTCATAACACATTTGCTGAGCACCTACCAAGTGCCAGATACAACAGTGAACAAAACAAAGTCCTGCACCCATGGGGCTGGCATTCCAGGGGAGGAGACAGACAATAAGCAAATACACAGGTACTTCTAGGCCAGGTGATAATAAGCTAAGGTAATGGAGTGGGTGTGCAAGGTGGGATGTGGTGATTTTATAAAGCATGGAAGGGGAGGGCTGCGTGAGAAGGTGACGTGGCCCGGAGAGCTGAATGAGGAAAGGGAGGAGCCTGGCAGGCAGGTGTCTCCTGGAAGGTCCTTCTAGCTTAAAAGCCTTGAGTTGGGCACATGCTTGCTCTTTTGGAGGAACATCAAGGAGGACATTTAGCTACTTTTTAAATGTGATCTTTTTTTTAAAAAAAATATACGCTGTCTCCTCAACTCAAATGTAAGATTCTTGAGAATGGGGGCTCTATGTTGGAGATAATAGATAATAAATTCTAATGATGCTTTAATAAAATTCCAGTATTTGAGGTACAGCAGTTTGTAGTATACATCCTTGTGCCCCCTCCAGCCCTCACCTAAAGCTTTGATTGGATTACTGCCTGTAGCTTGTGGCACTCAAATATCCTAATAAGATACTGATGTTCTTAGAGTGTGGCACTCTATGCCCGTGGCCACACATAGCACTTAGCAAGCTGGCACAGACACTCTCATTTTTTTTTAAGTTTTAAGAAAACAGATTCTCGGTTCTAGACGAAATGAAGTAATGCCTTTATTCATAGAGCCTGTCCTTGCTTCAGACAGAAACCAAAAATGCCATGAAAAAAGGAAACCAATAAAGCAAGCAACTTAAAGCAACCAAAGAAACAAGCAAACACCACCTGCTAGTCCCAAGCCTTCCTAAAGCAATCCTTCCGAAATCGTGATGCCTTAGTCAAGTGGTTCTTTTATGCGTCTTGTCATAAAAATAAAGGCACTGTGAAAAAAATCAAAGAACTATGTACTACATATCCTGGTTATTTTATTTTAAATACAATTGTAGGCAGTTTTGTTAATCCTCGTTGTCATTTATAACTGAGTTACATGTGATTTGAAAGCTGTATAATGGATAGTATGTCAGGTATAATTGTTGAAATGTGTTTATGGCCATTGCGTAATTCACATCTGAGGTCCCATGTCGACCATAACATCCATGAAGGTACAACTCACTAAATCCCAATAACATTTTATAAGGAAAATTGGATTTGATTGACTCGAGGGTGTATTTGGAGTGTTTCTCGAAGGCATGAAACCTACTGCAAATGATTTAATTAGTTGACCACCTCCCACCTATGAGCTCCTCGAGGATGGGGACTTTATCTTCTTGGCTTCACTCTTAAGTCCTCAACACCTTGCACAGTGCTTGGCCCACACTGGGCCCTTAACCATTGTTGAATAAATAACTACTAAATTATTTTCTAAAATGAGATGTTATCTGTGATGGTTAATTTCATGTGTCACCCTGACCAAGCCAAGATACCCCGATATTTGGTCAAACATTACTTTAATGTTGCTGTGAAGTTATTTTTTAAGTAAGATTTACATGTAAGTCCGTAAACTCTGAGTAAAGTGATAACACTCTGTACTGTGAGTGGGCCTCACCTAATCAGATGAAGTCTTTAAGAGAAAAAAGACTGACTTCCTCTCTGACCAAGAGTTCTGCCAGCAGACTGACTCTGCACTTGACTGCAAAATCAGATCTTGCCTGGGTCTCCAGCCTGCAGCCTACTCTGCGGATTTTGAATTTGCCAGCTTCCATAAATGCATGAGCCAATTGCTTAAAATAAATCTTTATATGTACATACACACATCCTGTTGGTTCTGTTTCTCTGAAGAACCCGGAATGATGTAGTATCCCTTAGTCATTTACTCTCTCAACGAGTTAGTCAATATACATGTCATTTACCAAGAGGTAATCTTACCCACCAAGGCCCTGCAGTCACCAAAGCCAGACTAGTGACACAATCCCTGCCACTAGCTACAGACCTCAACTCTCCACTCTGGTGCAGGGACAGAGAGCATTATCTCCTTAACGTTTTGGTTTTTTTGGGGAAGCAAAGTACATTTTCCCTCTAGAGAAACAGATGCTGAGAGAACACTGAACGTGCTAAAGCCACGCTGTGGCACGCAGGCTTACTACTGTGCTTTTAGGGGAAAATACTTCCCAGCGTTGTGCTGAGCCACTGATAGTATCACTTCCTCTAAATATTTCCACTCTTTACGAGTGAAGCTGTGGGCGGGGAATTTCAGAGTCATGGAAATAGTCAAATGGTTATGAAAGGTTCACAGACGCTGTACCATTTGATGACTGCGTGCTAATTAGTCCCATATACTCTAAGGAAAAGATGAATCTAAAAATACACCAGTGGGAAGGCTCCAGGGATGTGTTGCATGAAATGTGGACCCTTCAGGATGGAACAATGTGGTTAGTACTCGGCTTGCTGACTGCTGGGAGGATGCTTCTGAGATCCTCGCACTGAGGGTTTCTGCGGTAGGGGAAGTGGACAGTGAGAGCGAAAGCCTTCCCCAGCGTACTCACAACCAGCACAGTTCTCCGTTCAGGAGTGTCATTTATCTCAGCGAGTCTTTTTTATTTCTTCTTTCCCTCCACTGAAGGCTTCATTCATTCTTTGATGTCTTTTTCCTTCTGGCTCTCAGGTGCCTAATTCATTCACCTTTTAATCCTAGTTAAAACCCGTTTCTAACAGGAGGCGAAGTGCCACGCCTCTGCCAGTAGGATTTTGCGTATGAGAGAGGGAGAAACTTGGGAGGTGCTGTGCCTTCCGGCAATCATACTCCGAGCCTTCATCTTTGGCAATTACCTGGCCCTGTCGATTGACAGAAACGCTAAATAGATCGTCATATGTTTGCACAATAGAATGCTGTACAGCCGCGAAAATGAACCACCAACCTGTTTGTATCAACATGGGTAACCCTCAAAATCAACGCTGCACCACAGAGCCAGTTACAGAAGTATGCACACTGTGTGATGACCTGTGTTTAAAATTCCCAAACAGGTGAAAAGAAACAACATTTACATATAAGCTATATATCAGTGAATATATATGTAAATCGCAAAAGCACATATGTACGTATATTTCCATGTAGACACAAGAGGCCAATCTGAAAAGAAAAGTGATGGACTGTGACTAACACACAGTTTAAGACAGCAGTTCCCTTCAAGGGTTGGGAGGGTGGGCAGTGAGTAAACACGTATTTGTTTTCTTATTTTTACTATTGTTTGGAAGTGTACGTATACATTACACATACCTCTTTGTAGTGTGAAATGTTACACATTATTTTAAAAGTTTCTAAGGTGACATTTACCTGGATTATTAACCCTCATCTATCACCTGGGAAAGTGGAGGGAGGGGCTTAGGGAAGAACAGCCGCTTAGAGAAATTACGCAGAGTTAGCTGAGTTACAGCCCTCCTCTGGCCAAGGCTTCTCCTCGGACGTGAAAGAGAAAAGGAATGTCGGTGCGTTGGTGCCGCCACCTTCACCTCATTTCACCACAGCTGAGCTACTCCTGAGCCCCCAGAATTCGTGCTTAGGGCAGAACCACCAACAGTGGAGTCTGGGGTGTGTCCATTTCGAGCAGTCTTGCCCATCACTGCCTGGACATTTGGGAGCCACGTGGGCACAGTGAGATTGTTTATCGCGATGACCAAGAAAGCCTGCAGCACACAGGGATGGCTTGGACACGCCCTGCCCAGGACGTCGCGCCATTCCTGGCCCTGCGGGGCACACCAGGCAGGCACTGGGTGGGATGGGAGGCAGCCGTGCCCTTGAGGGGCACCTGCTCTGTGGTGCTCTGCCCAGTCTTCTCTCAGTCAGGTCCCACCTGCCAGGGCTTCCACATCAAGGGTGTGGCCAGTACCATGAGTAATATGATTCTTTTCTTTAAATGAACTCACTTTTAGGGTGGTGAGGGGAGGGGGAGTTGGATGAAGGTGGTCAAAAGGTACAGACATCCAGTCATAAGATAAAAGTACTGGCGATGTAATGTACAGCATGATAAATGTAATTAACACTGCTCTACATTATAAGTGAAAGGTTTTCAGAGAGTAAATCCTAGGAGTTCTCATCTTAGGGAAAAAACAGTTTTTTTTCTATTTCTTTAATGTTGTATCTACATGAGGTGATGGGCATTCACTCCATCTACTGCGGTCATCATTTTATGCTGTGTGTAAGTCAGATCATTATGCCGTACCCCTTAAACTTACTCAGTGCTCTGTCAATTATTCCTCAGCAAAACTGGAAGAACACACACACACACACACACAAAGGAAAAGAAGGAAATAGACTCACTTTTTTTTTAACTTAAAGACATGTATAGTAAAAAAAAAAAAAAAAGCTTTCATGCCAAATAAAAAACCAGTGCCATTGTTGTTAACAGAAGGTAATCATAAAAAAATAAATACAGGAAGACGAAGCTGCGCTGCTCAAGTTTAGCGCGCTACCGCTGCCTGCTGACGGCTGAAAGCTTGAGGTCTACTTTCTCCTTGTGAAAAAGGTAAACGGCCACAGGTTAGGGGTCTTTAGATCAGGCCTAAATCAAAGGCTCTAAAGAGTGAAATGGAAACGTTTTCTCCTTATGACAAAGTCTAGTGACTCATCGTGATTAAATGACACATCTGTGTATCGAGTACCATATCAAATTATCATATTGTGTCCCACACTTTGGAGATTTTGATCACATGAGTTATGGGGAGACAGAGAAGCAGAGGGAAAGTGGAGGGGGTTTGCAGTCATGTGTCTTCATGTAGCGCAGCTTTGCACAGAACATGGCAAGTCTAAAGGAGCATCCCCTGTGCTAGCTGGTGCCTGAGTCCTTTCTCCAAGGGACATTCCCTAAGGGGGTGAGAAGGCTCCTCCTGCACACAGCCCTTGAATGGGGCGGGGGAGGGGAGTGACAAGAGGACAGAGGAGAGCTGTAAAGGGCACATCACCAAATCAGCTACCACTGTGGGAGACTGGAGCCAAACCCGGGTGGAACGTTAAGAAAAGGTAAAAGACCTGTCTTAGAGTTATTCCACTCAGCCCAGGGGGAGCTGCGGCATTTACAGCCCACTGAGAGTTAAGGCCCGGGCCCAGGGCGATTACAGTAGCCCTCCCCGGCCTGGAGAAAGCCCTCAGCTCAGGACATGAAGAGTCAGACCCTTAGAAGTCAGCCCAGTCCTGGCGAGGCCTGAAGGATGCAGGTGGGACTGACTGCTTCTCCTTACTACACCTTCTCTGCTAGATACTTAGGAAAATTATTGTAACGTTTAATCCTGACCACAGCCCTTCAAGATAGAGATTGATTTCCCTTATTTGCATAGAGAGGAAGAGGCACCAGAACTTACGCCATCTGACCAAAGTCACATAGTATGTGTTCTCCTGCCCCTCTGGCTGCACCTTTCTAGTCGTCTTTTTCCTTTTTTTTTTTTTTTATTAAATATTGAAGTGAAATTCATATAACATAAAATAGCCAATTTAAAGAGAACAATTCAGTGATGTTCAATAGATTCACAATGCTGCACACCCACCACCTCCATCTAGTTCTAAACATGTTTTCACACCAAAGGGAAACCCCTTATCCATTAAGCAGTTGTTCCCCACAGCTCCCTGCTCCCAGCCCCCGGTCTGCATTCTCCTTCTGTTGACTGACCCATTCTGGGTATTTCATATAAACGGAATCGTATTCTTCTGGGGCCTCGTTTCTCGAGCTTAGTACAATGTTTTTTGAGGTTCGTACGTGTTGTAGAATGTATCAGTACTTCATTCTTTCTGTGGTTGAGTCATATTCTATCGCGTGAATATACTGCAATTTACTTATCCATTCATCTGTGGATGGACATTTAAGCTGTTTCTCCTTTTTGGTGGCTGTGATTAGGGCCGCTATGAACGCATCGCACATACTCATCTGAGCCCCAGTTTTCAGTCCTTTGGGGTGTCTAACTAGGAGTGGAATTGCTGGGTCATGTGGTAACTCTGTGTTTAACTTTTCAGGAAACTATCCTGGTCTTGGAGAGCCCATTCTCCTCTCCATTTATTTAAATGTTAGGATTTAAATGTGAGGTTCAATCCTCAGCCAAACCACTCCCCGCCGCCACTTTTCTCATCTGATATTCTCTCTCCAGGGTGCTGCATCCACGCCCACAGCACCAGTCAGCATCTACAGGCTGAGGACACCCAGACCTCTGCTCTGAACTCTAGACCAGCACTTCCACTGCTTGGCTGACATTCGCCTCTGGATGTGTTCAAGGCCCTCCAAAGTCATCAATTCCAGAACCGAACTCACACCAGGCCTGGTCTTTCGCCAACGATTCTAGTCTCCGTGACCAGCAAGCAGCATCGACATCCAGCTGGATGCCCAAACCAGGAAATGGGATCCTCTTCAGTACTTCCCCTTTGACCTCCTCCCCTGTCTACCACCAAGTCCTGTCGACTTTCCTTTCTAGGTGACTCTTTCGTCTGCCTACTTCTATCTACCACCCTTGTCTTATCTGTGCTCCACTGATATCCTTGCTCCGCTGACTTCATCAGCCTTCTGATTGGTCTCCTCATCAGCAGGTATGACCCTCCCATCCATTCTCCACCATAGCAGAAGGGATTCCTTAAAAATGCAGATCAGACCACAACAACCCCAAGCTTCTCTACTGAATTGAGAATAAGCAGCATGTTCAATGCTGACTCTTCTCCAGGCTCATCATGAGCCATCCCACACCTCTTCCTTCTGACCACACTGGCCTTAATCTAGCTGGACAATTCGAGTCTCCCACCTCAGGACCTGCCACAAGCTGCTCCCTCCGCCTGGCCCTAGTCAGCCCTTTGCCTTGTGAACTCCTACTCCTTTCCCAGTTCTCATCATTGCCATCCTTATGGAAACCTCCCTGACTCCCAGACAGATCTGGCTCCCCTGCAATGTGCTCTGGTCCTCATCACATTTGCGTAATTATTAATTAATGTCTGCCTCTCCCCTGGACTGTAAGCTTTTGGGGGGTAGGGCAGGGCAATGTCACTTTTGCTCCATCTTACATAAATTTTGACTTAAAAGTGGCCACCATACCGGGCATACTCACTAGACACTTGTTCAATAATTTAACGAACTCATTAATGAGAAGTGGTGGAGCTGATTTCATATCCCAACCTTTCCATGGCCCCATTTCCCCCCATTCTCAGAACAGGAATGTCCTTGGAAATAAGCAAACTTGGGAGGTAACAGAAATAGGGAGGAAAATCACTTGGCTGGTTCCCAGGGATCTCAGATGTTCTTCACTCCCACTTCTGGGTGGGAACCCAGCTTCTAGTGGGGACAGGATGGGCTCTCCAAGGAGCTGAGGAGGCCAGAGCCCCTACCCTCACCATCACTAGCACAGGGTCGAGGCTGCTCACCAGTCTCCAGGCAGCTTTCAGCAGTGTCTACCCCTTTCAGAAGGGCTTTCCCCCTTTAAACTGTATGTTCTTCATTTTGAAGTAATGTCATTGGGATAAAAAGGTTGCCTCAAGTCCTTTGCCGCAGAAAGGCAATTGAATGAATGAACAAATTAAATGAATTAATAAACATAGAGAAAAGTAGGATGGAGCCATTGGGGGGGCCCAGTGTGGACACGCAGAACAGTGGGGATACCGATGACCCCTCCTCTGCAGAGACTGGACATACCCTGGTCTAGTTCTCAACCCCCATTTCTTGCCCCTTAGTCATTCTCGGGGAGGCTGAAAACAACATGATAAATGATTCTAATCCACCATAAAGTATAAGTGGTAGCCCATACTCTGAAGTTCTGAAATAATTTAGGGAAAGTAAAAGCTCGGGGTCACCCCAGGTAAGCTCTCCGAGGACGGTTGGAGGGGGAGGGGCCATGTACTTTGCACACCAGGAAGCACCTACCCAGGAAGATTTGAAATGTAGAAACAGCAGAGGTTTTAGGTTGCACTGAAGCCAGTGCCTCCAGGTCAACTTGAAGGAAACCTGGAGTCACTCTTTCCTCCTTTGGGGCACGTTAAGTCTCTCCCAGCTTCAGATAAGGGTGTTCACAGAGGGAAACACCACCAGATGTCTGACACCAACTCAGGACAGCAGAGTCTGAGTGAGCCTCCCCGGCCCCTCCCCTGAGCCCACAGCAAACGTCAGAGACTCACCCAGGGCGGAACCACTGCTGCTGGGCCATCTGGTCTCCCTGGTGTCCGTGCCCTCCCTCTGGGAAGGCAGGCAGGAGGTGGCAGCTCAGTCCTGTGCTTCTCTCTCCTCCGGACTTGCTTCTGAAGGCAGCCGTGAGCATTTCCTTACTGAGCAACCGCACACGTAGACTGAGTGGCGTGTGTGCGTGTTTTTCCTTCCGGTTGCTGTGAAGTGATGTTGCCTTGGTTCGTTTCCTCTCTGTGCCTCAGTCTTTTTTTTTTCCCCTTTCTGTCAGACCTTCTGTGGATGGTTTGTTGTTTAGGGACAGGTAAACCACCAGGTTCTCATCAGCACCGTCTGCTATTCTGAGAAAGAGAGGAGATCTTTCAGTTATTATTACCATGAAATTCTGTGGGATGTACTTTCTAAGCGGCACAATCACCTTCTCAGGCTGCACTGAGGCAAAAATTAGGTTATTTAACCTCCATCAGTTTAGGATTTTGTGGTTTTGTGAGCTCAATACGTTCCAAAGAGTTCTACAACAAATTGACATGAAACATCCTTTCCTTTGACAAGTATTTACCGAGACTGTACACAGGGACAGGCACCCTGCTAGGGGCTGGGTCTCCACACAGATCACATTCCAAACTGTGAGGTAGAAGCCTAGATTTGATTACGTGAAAGGGAATTTGAAAGTATTTAATTCCAAATCCCTGTCGTCTTCCAGCTGGGCATTTGAGTAGCAGACAAGGGGGTGTGCTCTGAGGTCGACCACCTGGGTTCAAATTATGGTTCTGCTCCTTAAATACTTTTGATCTTTTTGTGCCTCAGCTTCCTCATCTGTGCAGTGGGAATAACTGTAGGGCTGCTGTGAGAATTAAATTAGCTGGTACAGGTAGAGAACTCAGAGTGCCCGGCACAGTAAGTAAGCAGTATGTGGGTGTTTCCTATTATTATTAGTGGTGAACTTTGTAAGTTCAGTCCTTTGCTTTTTCTCCTTTTTTGTACCACCTCCCACCCCTTTCTGGTGCCTAGGAAATGACTTGGGGGCACAGAGGATTGAGAGAGGGAGATGGGTTGAATAACTGATGCTCCAAAGATGCAGTGGTGCCTGATGTTTGTTGTCCTGCCTGCTCCATCACCAAGACAAGCACAGCAATGCCCTCGTCCCTCCCTCGTCTTTACTCTCTGCTCATGTCGCATGTCGCACTCTTGTGACTTCTGTTTTTGTTATTTTGTTTTGTTTTAATTCCCTGTAATACTTCTCTGAAACTCAGATTCATGTCAATTTTTTTTTAAGTGTTGAGCTGGCCTGAATCCTGCTAAGGGATACTCTGCCCAGAAGCAGATGCTCCATGTAAACAAAGACACCAATGCTCAGCTCAATGCCTTGTGCCGCTGGGACTTAAGACGACATCAGCAATAAGAACTTCCATACCAATCATTATCCACATACAGAATTAGCAACATTCATGGTGGAAACATCATTAAGATACTCCAGTTTTTCCTTCTCTCTTTCTCTCCTTGTATAACTATTCTTGAGTACATGTTATGTATCAGGAACCATTCCAGATTTGAGGGAGAATTGTTCTGCTTCTAAGTTTTTATTTTTTTAGTGCAGAGTATTCAAAATAAATCAATAGCAGTAGAGGAGAAGTACAGACAGTAAATATTTTTTTCAAAATGCCCCTCTATGCATTTCCCATATTAGTAAAATATCACATTAATAAAATATTATTTTCTTCATTAGATGTTTAGACAGTGTACATTTAAATGCATACATTTTAGAAAAAATAATTTACAGTTATATAGTATAACCTGAAGATTAATGCCATCAGTTTGTTTCCGTAAGTCAATGACT
This sequence comes from Camelus bactrianus, assembly GCF_048773025.1. Lineage (NCBI taxonomy): Eukaryota > Metazoa > Chordata > Mammalia > Artiodactyla > Camelidae > Camelus > Camelus bactrianus. The sequence continues at coordinate 7,052,941 of NC_133558.1, forward strand.
CCCTAGATACACTAAAAAAAACTAAGCGTGGGCTTCTTTTCAACAAAGTACTTGAGTGTGGCAACTTGATTATCCTTAACTCTGCTGTTTCATCTACATCCTCATGGCTCCTTTTCCCACTTTGAGCTGCCTGGACCTCCCACTGCTGAGTTCTTCCGAATGGAGAGAGAGCATATCTGTCAAGGCAAACTAAGGCGCTCAGACTTTGTCCAAAAAACAGATCAGATTTGTTTTAGAAAAACAAGTTAAATATTTCTCCCGCTTGGAAAGTTGGAAGTTTTCTATGTCTGTTTTCCTACTCACAGTCTTAAATTTTCTTCATTTTTTTTTTTTTTTGGTTTGTTTTCCTCTTTTTGATTAGCGGCAGGTTATGCCACATGTCAAAATTTTGACAAACCACGGATGGTTCTTACAAAAAAAACAAACAAGTATAATTTCTAATCACTATCCAATGAAGATGGTGTTTACATTTTCATCTTTAAACAGTCTTCTTGGCTGCTTTAATTAGCTTCTTCATGCCATCTCAGCTAGCTGGAATCTGAGCACCACAGAATGGCTTATAACTACCTGTTAAGCAGTAGCCAACCCCCAGGGTGCAACTGTTTTGAATCTGTCATGGATGTTGGGTCAAAGGAGGGACTGTTGTATGGACTGGAGGCTGAGGGGTGAAGACGAAAGAAGTGAGGAGAATTTGAGAAGATAAAGGAGAATTTGAGAAGATTAAAAGATTTTTTTTTAAATCTATGGCCAAGTTTTGTGTGTGTGTGTGTGTGTGTGTGTGTGTGTGTGTGTGTGTGTGTATTTTCGATTCCGTTTGCTTGACTCATTTCCCTCTACGAGTGAAGACAGTATTAGCCATGGGGAGTCAGCTGCCCACTGAGGAATTTAAACGAATACGCTCAAGAGTTGGTTTGGCACGTTTTAAGAGCAGTCTTGTCTAGTATTCCAAGGTACGCTTCCTCTCTTCTCGGGAATGGGAGTCAGTACTGTGGTTTTCATTTTAGAAAAGAAATTTCATTTTAGATGAAGAAATCAGAGCTCAAAAAGATCTGTTTGTGCATTCAGTAACTACTGCGGACCTGCAAACTCCTCTCAGCTTCCCTGCACAGTTTTGATACATCAGTCTGCAAGACACAGGACCTGCCCTCAAGAAATTCAAAGCTTAGTGGGGAGATTACCTAGTGAGATCACTGTTCCCATTCATTGGTAAAAGAATCTATTGAACAAGTGCTGTGATAAATAAAAAAAAGAATGCCAATCAGCTCCTCCCTTCAGAGAAATTACAGCCTAGTAGGCATGGCAAAATGAACCTTCTTCACCTTCCTCCTTTGTTCTGTTGCTGCTCACAGCCCTCCTTTCTCTCTTGTAACAGGACATCCTCGTTCTCCTCTCTCGTCTTCTCCCGGTCCGTCAGCCAAGCCCTGGAGTGGCGCGCTCCTCCACCGCCAGAGCCGCCGGCAAGCTGCGCCAGCGGCGTGCTGATGTTCATCTCCCTGCTCTTATCCTGCTGGGGGTTCACCCGTTTCCAGCCCCAGGGGGAAGGTGACTTCCTCTCATGCTTCTGAGCTACCCAGGCGCACTGGGGAAAGTCAACAAAGACCAAACTGATTCCTGGCAAATTCTCTCCTGATAACCTCAACTGAGATCTTTCTGCTGCTCAGGAATCTTCTTACTCGTCTCTCACCAACTGACTACCTGCCAAGTCTTCCTTCCAGACTACTTTTCTCACCCTCCTGAAGCTCTGAGCCCAGCCCTCCCCTCACGCCATGCCCAGGTCAGAGCTGCCCAAGTGAGCCCTTGTAGCCTCTCTCAGGACCTCCGGAGAATTTCACCCTTCCATCCAACCCGCTCCTCATTCTCCGCTCATTCTTCAGTCCTCTGAATTACAGCTTCATGCGTTACCATTTGATTAATAAAAATAGGAAAGGCTACCATTTTGATGTTTATCATTAGGAGGAAAATGACCCTTTCAAAGATGAGACCGTTCTTCTAGCTCACAGAACAGCTGTTTGAAGAAACACAGGTACCAAGAAGAGCAAAAGGAAGAGTGAATTCTTTTCAAGAGAGAACTGAGGACAAATATGAAGGATTCTGATTTATTGGAGGCATTCATTGCATTTAAGCATCTGACAAACACCACACACTGATTTCTCCATTACTTATATCCTGTTCACCCATCCCTCTGCCAGACGATAACCTTCTTTGACTTTCCAGAAAATAATTAGCAACCTACTACTGATTTTTTTCATAATTTTTAAATTAAAATTTAAAATATACAATTAATACATTTATATTGCAAAAAATTAATATTGCAGGTAAAACTCAAGTGCCTTCTAACCATTATCCCTAATTTCAGTTCCCTTCCCTGCTTTGCCCACAGGGCACCCCTGCTAGCGGTTTGGCGTGGATTCTTCCCAGACGTTTTCTAGGCATTTATATGAATACAGGTACCCACTGTCCACCAGCAGTTGTGTGCATGTGCAACCTCACCCGTGAGTGTGCTGGTGAGCACAGACAGAACACAAGACTGAAACCATGACACGATGCTCGGTTTCTGAGGGAACTGTATAAACTGCTGTTCTGGTTTCACATGAAACTGGAATTTGAAAACAACATCTTATTCATGAGAATCCAACACATAAAACTACACTGCTGTGTTTGGTGGTTGAAGAGATTAGACTCCTCTTTGACTTCTGATCATTTGTTTTCTAAATATATAAAAATGTGGATTTACATCCACCTGTTTTGCCTCTGAATAGAGATTCCCAGATCAAATACCAAAGGTCCATTAGTCATTTGATAAAGTGATTTTTTTTCTAGATTTTTCCTTTTTTGCCGACACAATCACTTCCCCAAAAAATCAAGTCAAATTGTGCCTCCCCTGAGGTAGGTCTGCTGCCCTGACCGTGACCCAGTCCCAGGGAGGGACTGCCAAGTGTCACGATCATTTACAGCCCTTTTTCCCTTCACAATGTCTGGTGCTTTATCTTTCCTTTCCCTTGAACATTTCCTCCTTTTGACTCAGGGCAGCCTCCATTTCACAATCCCACATTGACAGATTCCTACTCTACCGATCTAGAAATGTTTTCACTAGTTCCTGGTACCCCAGCATTCTCTGTTCTTTCTCTTTAGTTTTCATGTGATAATTTTACTCTAAGACAATAGAAATTTAAAAAGGAAATCCTATGTACCCCTCCTCTATTTTCACCACAACTTTTCCTATTATATAAGCAAAAGCCTTGTGTCCACATGTTTGTGGAAACCCTAAGACTCAGTGACTTGGTTCTATCCACTCTTCTCTGCCTCCTTCTTTCTTCTTTTCATGCTCAGCTTTTCTGAAAGAGTCGCCTGCACTCTGTGCCTCTACTCCCACACCCTCCGATCCCTTCTTTCTAACTGCGTTCCTTCCATCTGACATTCGGCTCCGACCTCCAGCTCTGCATGCCGTAGCCCCTGTTAATGTCAGCCACGGCATCCTAGATGGAGAAGCCAGTGGACATGACAAAGACTTGCCTCTGTTGCATTTACAATGACTGATCATGCCTTTCTTCTCAGACGCCTCCCTCTTTCTTTGAGGGACCCACTCAGCCCAGCTCATCTCCTTCATGGTTCACTGCACCTCCTCCACTTATCGCTGCCCATGCTTCACCCCTGGACTGCACACATCTTCTCTCTACTTCTCTCTGGGTGGGCTTGTCTACTCCCATTCAGGTCTGGGGCAAGCCTTCTCTTGTACTCGCCATTTATGTCATACCATATTTCAGTCTCGGTCTTAGCCAGTTCTGGCTGCTTTAACAAAATACCATGGACTGGATGGCTTAAACAACCAATCATTTATTTTTCACAGTTCCGGAGGCTAGAAGTCTGAAATTAGGATGTCAACACAGTCGGGGTTTTGGTGAGGGTCCTCCTCCTGGTTTGCAGCTGTCTGCCTTCTTGCTGTATCCTCATGTGGTGGGGAGAGATGACCCTTCTGTCTCTTCTTAGAAGGACACCATCCCATGCATGAGGGCTCTATCCTCATGACCTAACTGCCTCCCCAAAGTCCCCTCTCCTAAAACCATCACGCTGGGGATTAGGCTTCAACATGTGAATTTGGGGGGGACATAAACATCCAGTCTGCAGCAGCCTCTCTGCCCTAAAACATAACGAACCTTTTCTGTGCTTCTTAAATCTAACCCGTCACCAAGTCCTGTTATTTAAAAAGTTAATTCTTCAGTCTTGTTGCCCGATTCAGTACATAGCCACTGCTACTATCTTAGTTTAGACTCATTGCCTGAGCTGTCACAACAGTTTCTGACTGTGACAGGGCACAGGGCATGTCCTCAGGAGATACTAGCTGAATGAGCATCTCCACAATACTAGATGTTCTCGCAGACAAATTTCAAATCTCCTCATGTCTCTGTTTAAAAACTTCCACCAACTCCCTGTTGCCTACAGAATGAAGCAAAACGACTGGGTTGGTGAATCAAGTTATCTTCTTGGATTCTCTCCTGCTTATCCACGCCTAGAGCGCCCCTCACCTTCCCATCGCCCTGGACAGCTCACTCTTCCCTAGTATTTCATGTCTTCTCATGACTATGGGATTACAAAGGCTCATCTCCCACCTAGAATGTCCTTCCTCCTTCTCTTTTTGGCAACATCCTTCAAGACTGCACTCCTCGGGACAGAGTACCTTTTCCTCCTTTCACTGTCACCAAAACTTCTATTATTGTGCTGATCACATATTACAATAGCCTGTCTTCCTGCCTTGAACTTTGAGGCTCCTGATGGCAAGGAACTGTTGCTTATTCATTCTGGAGACCAAACTAAACATTTTACAAAGTGGTCCTGCGTCAAAATCACCCACAAAGCGGTTAAATATAGATCCCCAGGCCCCGCCCTTGGTTTGCTGAATCAGTTTCTCTGGGGACTGGAACACTTCCAGGTAATTCTGATGTACGTGGGCATCTGGGAACGCAGTCACAGTATTCGACAAATATTTGATGAATAAGGACATGATGAAAAGTGCTCAGGTCTCTACTCCTGAAAAATCTGTTCGATTTCCTCCATTCCTCTGGGTTATGTTTTGGCTGGAGACAGGTCCAGGGAATTTGGCTCAGTCTTGAATCTAAGTGACCTAACGGGAAACAGCTTTGCATTTTTCTCTAATCAAGTCATGCAATGCACCTATTGTCCTGTCCAAATGCCAAATTAGGTTTAGGGCCATTCAAAACCTTGAAGATGGTTGGTCATGATAAGAACTTACAAATTCTTGCTCAAGTAAGAACTGGTGTTGTGGGCGTGCTCTGCATTTTTAACTCACCAAAGCCAAGTTCTTAAGCTTAAATGGTTCACAAGTACCTTCAAAGGAGTTTCACTGTCTCATTTGCTGTACTTATCACCAGTATTGGGAACTCAAATATCAGTTAATTCCTCCCCTGTTGACACTGGGGGAGTTGTGAATGGGCCTAAGAGTTTTCAGACTTTAGGTGAGGCTGATGGACTTGGGAAGCCACAAGGTCTCTAAAATGTCCTTTTAAAATTTCTTCGGTAGATTTTGAGCTCTATCAACATGAACTTGAGATCTGTCACGATGCACCAGACCAGGCCCAACAAGACTAAAACATATGCATTACCTAAATGATCTCAGGACCACACAAAGTACCTTCAACAAATATTTGTTGGATTCATTATTTACCAAATAACTAAATCTTTCCAAAAGTACATACAAGTGGAGAAACACACAAATACCATTAAGCTGTTGAATACAAACATATGTATCTTAGAGGTGGAAAAGAAAAAAAAAGCATGGGGAGTGATTTAAAGTTGGCAGTCCTTGTTGGAGGAATGGAGACCTGATTATTGTGCTCAAGAAGAGGCAGGATGCAGACTGACAATTAAGCTATCTCCTAGAAAATTCAGATGATGTCACAGCTGGGCTGAGCCTTAGAGGTGGTCTAATTTATCTTAATATGTATTACTCATCCTTTAATAGTTCCATTATTTATTACACAAGTAACATACATTCATCGTTCAAATCAGAAAAAATAAGTAATTCAAAACGACAACATAGCTAATGTTATGCTGGCGTATATATTCTTTTAAATGTTTTTCCATATATATGTAGAGTGATGTTCTAGCAGGTTAGTTTACTATGGTTGCTGTAACAAATTACCACAAAATTAATAGCTTAAGACCAAACACATTTATTATCTTACAGTTCTGTAGAAACCATACAGGCCTCCTGAGCTAGTCAGTGTGTAGGTAGGGCTGCCTTCTTCTGGAGGGGCTAGTGGAGAATCTGTTTCCTTACCTTTTCCTGCGTCTAGATATTTCCCATATTCTGTGGCTCCTGGCCCCTTTTTCCATCTTCACAGTCAGTCATGTTGACTCTCTGTGACCATTCTGTAGTTACATCACCCCCAACTTCAGCTGGGAAAAGTTCTCCTATTTGATTTTAAGGACCCATGTGATCAGTTTGGACTCACCTGGATAATACAGGAGCCCAACCCAAAGTCTCTAACTTCACACAAAATCCGTTTTGCCATGTAGAGTAAAATTCTTAGGTTCTCAGAGTTAGGACATGGATATGTTACTCTGCCTGTCACACATAGAGACTGAACCACCAATGCTCACGGAGGTTCACTGATGTCCCCAAGATCGCACAGCTTGTAAATATTGAACCTAGTAGTTAAACTCTTTCAAATTGTAAGAGTTTGACACAGTCGGATTCTGAACTAGTAGAGATTTACGATAAAGGGATATAAGGGAGAACTGCAAAGAGTTTGCATAAATGTGGGACCAAGCCTCCCTCCCGGGAACCGTCACGCCATCCGCAGTCTATATACGCCATGACCTTGCTGACCTCTCAGCAGCAGCCGCCCACGGCACCAGATGGGGCCACTGCCTGTTTCTGTGTCACTCCCACATGTCTTGTACCCTTTCTAGTGCCCTTCAGTGTCCTGCTTAGCTTCCTAATCTTAAATGCTACCGATTCATGGCTTTAACCTGCTGCCTCCTCTCCACGAGTCTCTTCGTTTTGGGACCCTCTGTCAGTTATTTCTCTGTCTGGGTCACTTCCATGCTTCCTAAGAGAAAGGATCTGGTGGAGTCCGTTAGTCACCACAGGGCACTGGACGGACACACAGACAGGGCCCCCACCAGGTTATCTTACTGCCTGCTGGTCAGCCTATGGATGGTCACCTTAAGAAACAACTGTTGCTTCCTGGTTCCATCAGCCAGGATCAAGGGGTCAAAGTGACAGTCTGTGGCTAAGAAAGCACTTCGGGTCACGTCCCGAGTACAGGGCTGAGAGCGAGTGGGCACAGAGAGACGCTTCTCCAAAGGCCAGGCCAGGGCACACCCGGGAACCCCTGCACGTGCTGCAGCTGAGCCGCATCTGGGACCTCAACCGGAAGAGGCTAGCTGGATGAATGAGCACCAGCAGGGGCCGGACAAGAGGAAGAGAACAGTGCCCAGAACCGACACAGTGTATGGACATTCTGAAAATGGTTCAGGTAATTGTTTTCAGTACTTTAAGACCCTAATTGCTGATCTTTAACAAAGAGGCCACACAGGCTTATGAAAGTTCTAAAATTATATCATATTTATCAGTAACCGGGACCTCAAGTTGCTCCCACAAACCACACAGGGCCTTGTGAAATAAGGCTTTGGAAAGGGGCCCCTGATGTTTCTAAATTTTCACCCATTTGTTTCTCCAGCTAAATTTGCTCTGAGAGGGGAAAGTGGCCTCATTAACTTGGAAAGAATGAGTCTAAACATGTTTCAGAAGGAGAAAAGCTCTCGGGCATGCTGAACCCTGCCACCCCCCCCCCACTCCCCACCCCCCACCCCTTCCTAATGGAAGAATGTTGCCGTAGAAGTTTCATCTGCGATTCCCCACAAAAATGTGCACTGTGGTCACAGCTCAAAGATGCCAACACAAGTCTCAAACACAGCCACCTCCTGACGAAGAACACAATCTAGGCTGTTTTCAGTCTGAACTTCAGTTAACCAGGGACAAAAATTGATTTCAAATGTCAATTAATGACATGGGAGGAAATGGCCATCTGACAGACAGAGGTCTTTGCATAAATATTTTTCCCTGGTGGCCGAGCCCTGGGATGCTGCCATGTTACACACAACTCAGGCTTTTTCTATGTGCTATGATCTTTTTTCTTCTCCTCTTGTGCTTTTAGAGAGAATGCCAATGGCATGTTGTCGCCTCAATCTTCCATACCCTGTAATAATTCACTGAATCATTCAGTTTTACTCTGAAATACACAACATTCTTCATGCAGACAATCAAAACATATTTTTTGAGTAATTACCACTATATTAGGAGCTGTGGATAAACCAGTGGGTAAAAACATATATAGTGTATTGTGTATATGGGATGCTTTGGCTACAAATGATGTAAAAATAGAATTTAAAGTGGCTTGAACAATAAATACTCATTGCCTCACCAAGCAAAAAGTCCCTCATAACTGCAAAATGGCTGCAAAAGCTCTAGACAGTACATTCTCAACCACATCCAAATGCAAACAAATACATAAATAAATAAAGCCAAAATGAAAACACTCCTCATTTTGGGTCCTGCTCCCCAGCAGAGACGCCCTCAAGTCTTGGGAGGCAGAACTGCATCACAAGCCTGTTCCTGAGTCAGTCAACAGCAAGACAAGTGAGATGGTCATAATTTGCTTAGACTAGTCAAACTTTGCCCCCCAGGATTAGGAAAGGACTCGGTCATTGCTGAAGCACTGAGTTTGCCCCATGCACAGAGAAAATCCAGTTCTGTTAGCAGGAAAAAAGGATTAGCTATTGGACAAGAAACCAGCAAGTCTGCCTCAGTGTGGAACTTCCAGATGACACAGGAGGGACGGGAAAAACACTCCCTAACATACATGTGTTTCGTAAGGAGTCCGACAGACAAAAGTGCCAGTGTCCACTTTGTTACTTAGTAGTTACAAGATCTCGAGTAAACCTCTTGGAACTTTAATTTCTGCATATGTAAAATGGGAAGTCATTCCTATCTCACTGGGTTACAGTGAGGATCAAATATATTAGTGTATGTAAAATACCTGGGACCATGTGTGGCCCATAGGAATTACTCAATAAATGCCATTTCCTACCTCAAAGCCCTCAGGTTAAGTTCCACGTGGTTCTTTGACACTGACGTGTGGCTGTTGAGAAGGAAACTGTATATATGAATGTGGAAGTCAGGGAGAGGTCTGGCGATGGAACTGCGGGAGTCATCAGCATGGAGGGTGACATTTGAAGCACTGACACTAGGTGAGGTCATTAAGGGAGTGTGCGCAGGATGGGAAGCAAGTGACCAGTGGGCGTGGGAGGCGACGTGGAGAGGTCGGGGAGAGGATGGCCACCAACAAAGGAGACTGAGGCGTGGCCTGAGAGGAAGGCCCACCACCAGTGGGTGGTGTCCCAGAAAGCCCACGAAGAGTGTCTGCGGGGGACGTGAAGTGTGTCAACTGCTGAAAGGGGAAGTATGATGCAGGCCGAGGACTGCCAATGGATTCGGGGACGCAGAGGTCACCGGTGACCCTGACAGAGCAGTTTCAGTTGTGAGTGGGAGGGAATGGGAGGAGAATCTGAGGGCGGCGGTGCAGACGATTCTTTAAGCAGTTCTTCAAGCAACTGCTCAGCAGTAAAGCAGAAGAATGAGGTGACAGCGGAAGAAGGGCACAGAGTCGAGGAAGGTTTTGTCTGTTTTTAAGATAAGAGATTTAATGTGCTTGAGTAACTGACAATCTAATAGGGGAAATTTTAGGACACAGGGGAGAGAGCAGTGAATTGTTGGAATTAGGTCCTTGAAAAGGGGAAGGGGATGGGATATAGGGAACAGTGGAGAAGTTGGCTTCTGTTAAGAGTGCAGTTAAACTGCTGCACGGCATGGCTCCCTTGGCATTCGTGTTGTGCAGCCAGGTGGCCTGCAGGGGCCTTAGGCTGACACTAGCCCCTCATGCAGGCACAAGCCCCAGGCAGTACCTGCAGAGTCACAAGCAAATGTAAGCTCTTGATATAACCTCCCCAGCAGCTCTTGTGTCAAAGGCTCCCCTGGCTCCCCGGGCCTTCCACCTGTGCACCCCTTAGATAAGACCCCGGGGAGTTCACCAAAACCACACTCATTTTGGATTGAGTTGACCAATCTGACCTTAGCCTGGGAACCCCAAAGCACTCCACCCCTGGCCCTAATAAAGGCATGTGCCTGGGGTCCGGTCACTCTCAGCCTGCACCCTGCCTTGATCTTCCCTCAAGGCCCTGGCAGCATGCCCTGTATTTCCTCCAGGACCAGTCAGTAATTAATCTACTTCAATTTCTCTTGTGGTCTTTTGTTGAACCTCAGTCACCATCCCACAACCTGTGCTTCCCTTAACAAATGTGAATATTAAAAGTCATTAATAGCTTCTTACGAAGAGAAAGGGCAGACAGACTACAGGTATAGGGGTGTGAGTGGAGGCATGACCTCTGCTGACCCTGCTATTTTTATGTGAAGTAGAAAATAAGGTCACCAGCCAAGGCTGAAGTCTGGGGGGGGAGGTGATGGAGTTTTGAGGAGAAAGGCAGGCTGTAAGGTGGTCAAATTGAAGAGTGAATGAATGAGGGAAATGTGGTAGGGTCACTGAATCAGCGCTGACTACTGCATGTTGGCTCCAAAATCTATTTTTGAGCCCTGATATCTCTCCTGAGCTCCAAACTCATATATCTAGCTACCTACTGACTTCTATCCCCTGGCTTCCTCGGGGGGGAAATTAAAGTCATTCTCTCTCCGCCCACCTCCAGCCATCATCCTACTCTCCCTACTTCAGTGACTGTCACTCTTGTGGCCCCAGTTTCCAAAGCAGAATAATAAAGACTTTAAATAGTTCATAAACTCTTGTATGACAATATTTCTTATTTTCTGAGGTTGAAAACACTGGAGGAGAATCATGTTTTTCAAGGACCATTATTAGTTCAGTTTGAATGTTATCAACTGGAGATATCTGTGAGAGAGCCGATTGGGTGTGGTGAGTAGTTTAGTGGATACACATTGGGCGGCTGACTGATTATTTCTTTGGTAACTTGGAGGCATCCATGTGGCCGAGGTACATCCAGTTCACCTGGGGCTCCTGGGGACTTCCAGATCGTGCCAACAATAGAGGTTCACAAACCTCACTTTGAGGAGCAAACTTTAGGAGACAGAAAACCATGCAGGTCATTTCAATTTAATGTGTCAATTGTTACAATAATAAGGAAGCTACGTTAACAGAGGTCAGCATACGGATTAAGGCAAAACCATGGAGATTTTTCACTGGCAGACCAGTGTGTTCTTGATTCTGAGAAGTATATAGAACTCATATACTATATAGTATAGAATTCATATAGTATATGAAAGGGTTTGAACAGAGGATAACATGGCTCAACTGCAAAATGCTTGAAAGTCAGCCATGACTGAAAGTCAACCATGTGTCAATTTCTGTCTCAAAAGGGGAGATAACGCAGTGAAGAGTGAACAAGGAAATCCAGGAACCTGTCCTCAGGGAGGGGACATGCTGGAGGGGTTAGACAGGTCATAGTAAGAAAACAAATGAACAAGGAAATTTTAGATTGTGGACGTGCTATAAAGAAAAGAAAAAGGGTTCATGTGGTTGAGGCTGCGGGTCACTACTCTAGTGGGAGCAGCTCTTCAGCCAAGTGCTTAAGCATGCAACGGAGCCAGTCCTGCAAGGATCTGGGGGAAGAGCATTCTGGGCAGAGGGAACAGCAGGGTGGTGGCCTTGAGGGAGGAGTGAGCAGTGAGGCAAGAGGATCAATCAAATCAGTGTGACTGGAGGCTAGTGAGAAGAGGGAAAGGGTCTGAGATGGGGTCGGGAAGATGAACGGGGGAAGGAAAGCTAAGTAGTGTTAGAGCTTTGAAAGCTGCGATCAAGAATTTGCATTTCATTTTAACGTGGGAATGAAATAATCCAATTTTTTAAAGATAACTTTTGCTACTGGGTGGAGATTGTGTTGTTGGTATGTTTTCAAGGTTGAGTAGAGTGTGGATTCCTTGGACATGCTCAGAACTGTACTTCAGAAAGATGAATCTGTCAGCGACATATAAGATAGCTCAGAGAAGAGAGAGATGCTCTTCAGAAATGTGCACAGTTAAGGAGAGCATGAACTGAGGAAATCAGACATCCAAATGAGGCTACAGGAGGTGAGATGAGAGATTCAAATAGTACTCGACACTCTTAAGCTAGGACTTTCCCATTAACTACCTCGTTTAATCGTCTCTACAACCCCACAATGCCGGTTACAAAAGTCAGTTTCTGAGGTTTTAACCCAGGCCTATTGAAAGAGAGATCCAGGGACATCTGGTTGTCAGTTCCTAAGTGTTTCAGGTGATTTTAAATTCAGGTGAGGTTGAATTATGGTGCCCCACCTCCTTCTGTCAAAAGGAATGAAGATGCTTACCGGTTTTTAAGTACAGTAGCTCTCCCTAAACCTTCGAGTTTTTCTTTAAACTCTGCTGAGTAACTTACAACCTAAGTAGTGAGATTTCAGGAATTCCAGGATGAGTGCGCCTGGAAAGTACCAGAGAGCAAGACTAAGGAGTCTGCTCCTGAAGGGCTTCTCCTGCTTGCTGGGGTGGGTGTGGAGTGCTGCTGGGGTTGTAAGGTAAAGGCAAACGCTGCTGCAGTGCCCTCAGCTGCAATCCTCATTTGTATTTCAATGTAAATGAGTTTCAGATCCCTCTTGAGAGGAAATTTTGGCTGGGAAACTATGGACGGTTCTGGGCCCAGAGTTGGGGGCAAAAGACTTGGGGAGTAGAATGGGGAAGGGGGAGGAGGCGGCACAAGGGCACTGAACTTCACTTCCTCCCCATGTGTGCTCGGAGCCAGGAAGCAACCACCCACCCCCTTCCTGAGCACAGGGCTCCTAAAATGCTCAATAAAGAAGAAGAAACAAAAACTGGTTTTATAAGTTTGCATTATCTGTGCTTGATTAGATTCTCATGTAAACTGTGCACCTGGATGGTTACCTTAAAATATGCATCTCTTGCAGGAAGGGTATAGCTCAGTGGTAGACTGCATGCCTAGCAGGCATGAGGTCCTGGGTTCAGTCCCCAGTACCTCCACTAAAAATAATAAACAAACAAACAAACAAACTTATTTCCCCCCCTCCCCCAAACATGCATTTCTTTAAAAGGGAACCTCTGATCTGCATTTTGACCACTTTCCCTTCGCGTTGCTGCTGGGCTGGGTTCAGCCATCTCCAAACCGGAAAGGGTTTCACGGACACAGGGGAGTGATAAGGCAGAGCAGGGAGTACTGTGCACTTGACATTCGATTTCACAGAAACCGGGGGATGGCGGAAGTGGAAGGAAGGAAAGTCATCACTCACTGAGTGCCAGCCGTGTGCCCATGTCTGCTTGGACACATCTCTCGAAGGTTCTCTCAGAGGCTCCTAATTTTCCTCTGGTTCTCCTCAGAATCTCCAGTATCAGAGATCAGCCCAAATGGTGAACACACCTCCTGCGAGGTCGTTTATCTGAGTATTAGTAATAACTAGTGTTTATCGAGCATGTGACACACGCCAGGGGCTCTACAGGAATTCCGTCATTCAGCACTCTCGGCACCTTAAGTGATGGTTCTCATTCATATACTCATTTCCAGATAAAATAACTGAACCCTAGAGATTCTAAGTGACTTGCTCAGAATCAACAGTGCCGTGATTCAAACTCAGGCCACCAGATTCTTGAGATCACCTGTTTAGCCATTATGGGGTATCACCTTTTAATGAGACAGGAAAGGCACAAAATTGCACCTACTCTGGGTATAATTTCCCCCTAAGTTTATGTCTGAGGTCTTCGGGTTCCTTAATTTTTGCCTCTGTTTTCTCCTTAAAGGCATCCTCTCTTCACCTAAGTTACCTATAAGATATCCTATATTGTAAACGCCACGACCACCACTATCTCTTTCCTGAAAAAAATTATACAGTATAATTTACTCTTTCATACTAATGCTATCTATACCTTTCAGGCATAAATGCATTTTGGGACTTTTTATCTCTAACTACTAAAGAGAGTAGTTTTTTTTTTTCCTTCTGAGAATTTTCAGCTATCAACTCCGTGATAAAGGATCCATTTGTTTCCTGACTATGGCTTTGGGCTGTCTTGGGCTGGAGACAGGCTGGAACGGCCATGTGTAAGAACTTCCGCTCAAGGGTTTCCTGCTTCTTTGGAGAGGGCAAGCTCCAGAACCAACTACCAGAAGTGTTCGCTGGGTGATGTGAGATGTAGGAACAAGTGTCCTGGCCTCAGTATCTTCTTGGACCTGTGATTCTGAGGCATTGAGCCTACTCTACCAGAGCATTCAATCATTCGGTCATCGAGTAAGCATGGCTGCTTTGATTGGCACTGGGGATGATCTGATAACTGAGAAAGACATTGTTCCTATTGCCACAGAGCTCACAACACAGAGTAGGAGACAAACGTTAAATAAGAAACTTCAGTGAAAAATGGGCATTGGCCTTTTTCCTTCCTTACTCCATTGACATTGTAATTTTTCTCCCATCCTTTTGCCCCAGGGCTCCCAGATGCCATGTATCTAGAACCTTCCTTCCTCCCTTGTGCTAATATCCCATCTTGGACCTTATCTCACTTCTACCGCGATTGTTATGTTTGGTCCTGGTCACTGCCAGCAAGAAAACCTGTGGTTTGTAGCCCATTTTTCTCTGCCATCAGCGTTTTGGTCATTCCAAACACACAGAATCAGGAACAGTGATAAGAAAGGGAATAGCTGATGATCAACTTCAGAGTATCCATCAATTAATTCATTCATTTATTCAGCAAGCATGACATAGCTGGTATCTGCCAGGAATTGAGGTACAGAAAGGAAAAACAGTTTCTGCAGAGTAAAAAGACTAAATTTTCAAAGGCAAGAACCCCAACTATCTTCTTCATGATTCTATCCCAAACACTTAACTCCTTAGCATAAGGCAAGAACTCAATAAATATTTGTGAAATAAAAGAATGAATTCATATCTTGACTGAAAAGACAGATATATAAAGAATCTTGATAAAGTAGGATGACCATTCATTCAATAAATATTGATTGAATATGTCCTAAGTGCTACGTGTACTATGTCAAACAAGACAGATGCAGTCTTAACCTTATGAACTTTACGGTTAAAATTTTACACAAATAAGTATCAGAGTTGTGATACATAATGTGAAGAATTGTAGGGTCTAGAGAGCATAAAACATGCTACCTGGCATAAAACATAAAAACATGATACCAAAACATAAAACATGATACCTGGATCATAAGAAAGCCCTGTAGCTCAATAAAGCTCAAATTACTTTTGAAAAACTGTAAGACTGATATGGCTGAAACATTTTGAGTAGGGGCAAGGGGAGAGTGGAAAGAAACAAGGCTAGAAAGAAAGCAGAGATTGGATCAGCAGGGTGTGGATGGCAAGTTAAGGAGTCAGGGCTTATCTCAAGAGCAGTGAGAAGCTTTTCTAAGATTTTAAGCAAGAGCAAGGTATGGTGAGTTTTAATTTTTAGAAACTCACCCTGCTTTGAGATATAGAATGGGATATCAAAATGGACAGTAGGAGACCAATTAGGGTGCTACTGCAGTAATCTAGGTATGAGATGACATTGACTTGAACTAGGAGGGTGACACTGGAGACAGAAAAAAGTGGATGGATCCAAAATATATCTTGTCTGTAGAATCAACAGGCCATGATCATTGGATTGTGGGTGGGGTGGTGGTGACAGTAAAGAAGAGGGATTGTCAAACACACTTCCTATCAATCCCATAAATGTGGGTGTCATTTTCTGAGACTGAAAATACTGGAGGAGAATCATGGTTTTTGGAGGAACATTACTAGTTAGATTTTGGATACTATCACCTTGAGACACTTGTGAGCGATCCACATGGAAATGTTGAATAGTTTAACTGATACACATTGTGTGACTGCCTGGCCCAACGTTATTCCTCTAGTAACTATGAAGTGTGCATGTGACCCAATCTAAATCAATCACAATATCTTGACTCCCAGGCTACAGTGACTGATTCATAGAAAATTATGTGAGCCTCAATGGACCAATCAAGTTCCTTCTCTCAGTCTGAGTGGAGAGAAGAGGGATTTTTTACACTCTGGTTGTAGAGCTGTGAGGGTTTATGTTCAGAGCTGTTAATGATTATGTCCCCTCGAAGGGAATTATGTGGGTTTAAAAGAATGACGATAACATGCAGAGAGAGAGGAGTCAGAGAGAAAGAGTCCGAAGAGTAATGGAGTCCTCTTGCTTCTGCCCCTGGTTTGGTTACATGAGTTAAGAGTCTGTATCTATCTGCTAATCTCTCTCTAGTTTTCTCTCTCTCTCTCTTTCTGTTTCTTTGTCTATCTGTCTCTCTTTCTGTTTTATCTGAAGCTAGTCGTGGGTGGGATTTTATCACTTATAATCATGACAGTGCTAGCGATGTAAGTAAACGGTTGGATTGACAAGCTAGAACTCGTAAGGTGACATCCTGCCTGAAGACATTTTGTTGAGACTTTACAGAATTTGAAGACAGGAAGTGGACAGGTTCACCAAGAAAGAAAGGAAAGAGAGAGAAGAGTACTGACGTCTAAGCTCTGAGGAACTCTAACACTGAAGACAAAGAGTTGGATGAACTCCCAAGGAGGCTGAGAGACACGCCCCAAGTCATCAGAGGCAACCAGTAGACGGTGGTATCCCAGAGGCCAAGGGTGTTTAAAAGAGGTGGTGATCAACTATGTAGAATGTCCCAGGAGGACAAGTATGGTAAGAAGTGAAAAGCAGCCGTGGGATTGGGCAGCATAGAGGTCACTGGTGCCTTTACCAAGAATAAGCTCAGTGAAATGGAGGGGCCAGAAACCAGCTGCAGTGGACTGAGGAGGAAACGGAGGTGAGGAAGAAAAGCCTGAAACAGTTCTTTTGAGAATCATAGCTGCAAAGGGGAGGAAATGGGTGGGACGTCACTAGAGAAGATCAGAGAGGGATATTGTTTACCTTTTTTTTTTTTTAAAGATGAGAGGCACTAAAACAAAATTATATTTAAAGATCTATTAGAGCACAGAGGAGAAAGCAGGTAACTCTGCTTGGGTTAGTAGGAAAAGGTTTCCCCAAGGAGATAATGTTGAGCTGGGTCTTAAAGAGGAAGTAAAACTTTTCCAAAGGAAGAAGGTATTGCATGCAAAAGGAGACTGTAAACCAACACACATGGTGTGTTTAAAGAGTGGTCAGTAACTCAGCTTATGGAAAATTTTAGTCCTGAATTCTGCTAGGAAGAAAGGAAAACCCATTGAAGATCTTTCTCTACCTTTTATCTTTGCTCTCAATTTCGTCTTTAAAATAATGTTAGGCCAGATTATCTTTAAAATTTGCTCCAACAGTAAAATCAACAGCTAATGATCGGTCTTGAATGTTTTGTTAGACTGATAGCAGTACGCCCCCAAATGAGTAGCCCATCACAGCGGTTTCCTGAAATTATGCTTTACATTGTGTGGTGAGAGGCTTCCAGGAGGCTGGAGGTTCAGCCTGAAGTGGTCTACGTAGAAAGAAAACAATTAAAAAATGTTTCAGAAGTCTGCTGTGTTTTACCTTACAAGTTCATGTGCATCCTATTCCTTAATATATTTGACATGACTATTGTTAAGGATGCTCCAGGAAGATAGGCCAGCAACATCCTTTAGACTTAAATATTTCCATATAGTTACCTGCGTAAGCTCCGAGCAAGGCTGAGCGTCCCTGGCTGGCTTCTATTTTCTAGTCTTTTTTCACTTGCCCGCTCCCTGCCAGCTTCATAGAGGCAGAGTCTGAGCGCCAGCTCTCTGCACAAGTGAAATATGATGGAACCTGGGGATAGAGAGGAAGGGAGCTTTAAGGGTAGCTTAACTGAGTTAATTGCTCTTTATAAATGTCCTGGGCCAGAGGGAATCAAGTAATTGTATTATGAGCCTTAGCATCTTAGCTACTCACATATCATATTATTCACATCCACTTGGGTGTATGAATTTTCTTTACAGAAGAATATGAGATACAAAAGCCGCATAAAATTGCCTGAAAGAAAAAAAAAACACATTAATTGGATTCTTGGCAAATGACTGAAAAAATGTCCCAGAACTGATGAAGCAAGTTATTTTTAGACAACTTTGCCCTAAAATATGTTGGTGCCTCTGTGAATGAGTTCATAACACATGCTAAAAACTCCTTTGGCTTGATCCTGCAAGAAAAAAAAAAATCTCCATTTTTCCTTTTTATTACACAATAAAATAAAATGAGCCGTCTCCCAGTGCCGTCTCTTGGAAGCATTTCTCAATTGAAATTTCCTTTTTTCTGCTTCCATCTTCATGTTTGTCTTCATATGAGCCCTCCTCTTTTTTTTTATATGCCCTACTTTTGTAACCTAAAGACATTGATAGAAATGTAAGTTCTTTCCACCATTCATTTAGTATTTTCATTGTCCCTGTTTTTAACCCATGAGCTCACCCTTATGATTCATCAGATTTCTAACGAAAAAGCTGAGGACTAACACTTTATATGGCATTGCAAGGGAAGGATTAAGCCACTGGTAGTTACAGAGATCTGACGCTGTGATAAGAGATGGGCCAGTGATTAGAAGACCTCACCTACTTGGTCTTAAAATGGAATTAGTCCAGATGGTGCCAATGGGAATTAAGGGACTGCATGGTCCCAGAGCAAACACAATGCCTGTCTTTTGGATGCTCTTAATCTCAGAGGTAAAAGAGGGAAATAGGGCTTTCTGAGGCCTGGCCACACATTCCCCAGTGATTATGGGACCAAATACTCATGATTCAAAGTGACTGGTTATCAGATACTAGAAACATCTTCTAAATCATTAAAGGATTTAAAGGTCTGCTTGATGGTCCCATGTTATTGAAATTAATGAGTTTTAAAGTCATTTATTATTTCTGAGGTTGCAGCTACAGAGGTTTTCAACAATCTTGGCCATATATGTCATTGGAAGAAAAGACATTTACTTCTAGAAAGCAAAACATGGATATAGATATGTTTCCTTAGTGTCTGTTTACTTTTTTACAGAACCTCTACTGTGTATGTCCTAGACAAATATCAGGAACTCTATGCAAACAGGCATACTTACAGTGCTTCCTTCTTTGTGTTTGTAGCAGCCTAGAAGTGGACATCAGAGTTAAAGTAGATCCTTAGCATATGTATTGCTTTTAGGGGCTAGGAAAATCCAGAGCCTTCTGGACTCACATGCTCTTGCCCCTTAAATTATTCCCTATACTTTCTGATGACTGAAGTTATCAATTTCTAGTTTTTGAGTGTAAGCTCAAATCTCTGCTAAAATGCACATAGTCTAATTGAAACATTTTTATATTATTATTATTCATTTCAACTTTAATGTGAATGAAGATTCTGAGAGGCTGTGACTTAGAGTGGAGAGGAAAGCTGGGTTACTGAGTGATATTGGGTGGTAATGAGGAAAGATTTGCTGAGGGTGGAAAGGAATAAATCCTGACTTTGCTTAATTCAACAGCTGTGCATGGGCTGGCCTTGTTCTCAGTCATGAAACGAGCACAATTCCTTCAAAAGGAGGAGATGCCAAACTCTTCTGTAACTAGGAATGGGGTACACATTGCCCTGGAACCCAAGGCCAGCTCTCATCTCTGGAGGCCCGCTCTGCGGGCATCTCCAATCTCTGTCAATGTGGGCAAATCACAGTGACTTCTTTTCAGAGCTCTGAAGCATTTGTGTCTCTCACGCAATTTTCATGGCTCACTTTCTTGCTGCCGGTTACAGATTGGAATTTCGACGTGGAGCGATGATCCCTGTCAAGTTGTAGAGTTTGCACACAGAGTTTTCTTTTCTTGTGATGTCTCTGTGTTGCTATCAGGGTAATTCTGGCTTTAGTACCGTGAGCTGGAAAGTGTCCCCTTATCTTTTATTTGGGGGGAAGGTTTATGAAGGATAGGTACTCTTCTTTAAACATTTGGTAGAACATATCAGTGATGCCACCGGACCCGAGCTTTTCATTGTGGAAAGTTTTTTGATTACTACATTGCAGAGAAAAAGAAAGCAGATCAGTGGTTGTCTGATGACCACCAGGTAGTGGCTGATTGCCTAGTAACTGCTAAGCGGAGGAGGGTTTCATTTTAGGGTGATGAAAATATTCTAAAATTAGATTGTGGTGATGGTTGCACAACTGTGTGAAAATACTGAAAACACTGAATTGTTCACTTTGAGTGAGTGAACTCCATGGTATGGGAATTATATTTTAGTAAAGCTGTTTAAGAAACAGGCATTGATTCTTCTCATCATTTTGAGTCTTTGTTTTCAGTATATTTTTAATTTCTGCTTTTTTTCCTCCTTTTTAATTTCTTTAGGTTTGCTCTTTTTTTCTAGCTTATTAAGTTGCAAGTTTATTCATTTTCAATTTTTAATTAGTTTACTTAAAGTTATATATTAAAAACATTTTAGCTACATCTAACAATCTTTAAAGTAATACATTTATTCTGTTGTAAATATTTTGTAATTGTCATACGTTTCTATGTCGCTAAAATTATAGCTTCCAAATACATAAAATATATGAACATTCTGCAATGTCTACTGTGATTTGTTTTTCCTATGACTTACTTAGAAGCACATGTGTTTTTTAAATATGTGTTTGTAGGGGCAGGGTATAGCTCAGTGATAAAGAGCATGCCTGGCATGCACAAGGTCCTGGGTTCAATCCCTAGTACCTCCATTAATTAAATAAATAATTAAATCTAATTACCCTCTCCCACCAAAACAAGAAGAAACAAACAAAAAACATGTTTGTGTTTACTATTGCTTGATGGGTTTATTGTTATTATTATGTAGGGCCCATATTTATTATTATTAATGTGTTATTCCTGAAATTCTATTTTGTCTAATATTGATAGTTACACAAAATTTCTTTGGTTATTAATTGAATGATCCCACTTTTCCTACAACTTTCAACCTTTCTCTGTGATTGCGTTTTCGATTTTGTTTAGCATTTTTTATAAACCACAAATAGCTGGGTTAAAAAAAATTCAATCTGTTAATCTCTGTCATTTAGCAGGAAAGTTTATTCTGTTTTCAGTTAAAATCACTGATATATTTGCACTTATTTCTACTACCTGATTTTTTTACTACTTATTTTTATTGGATTTAAAAATATATATATACTTCCATGCTTTTTTTGGATAAGGTTGTTGTGTTTTGCTTTTGTTATTGTTGCTGATTTTTTTTTTAACATTTTTTATTCATTTATAATCATTTTACAATGTTGTGTCAAATTCCAGTGTAGAGCACAATTTTTCAGTTATACATGAACATATATATATTCATTGTCACATTTTTTTTCTCTATGAGCTACCATAAGGTCTTGTATACATTTCCCTGTGCTATACGGTATAATCTTGTTTATCTGTTCTACAATTTTGAAATCCCAGTCTGTCCCTTCCCATCCTCTGCCCTGTTGCTGATATTTTTAAAATATTGTCCACATGTCTTTTCTCTCTGTGGTTTGGAAGCATTTCTATTATGTTAATTTTATTATTTCTATTATTTTAATTACCATATCCAACCTTGGACTATAATATTTTTTCCAAAGTCTAAATTTATTCAAGAAACTTTGGAAGGTTACATGCTCCCCGGGCATATTTAACTACTTATTAAACAACCGCTTCCTGGAGTTTTCAGAGTTTTCTCCCAAATTGCTAAAATAGCTTTTTAAATAGTTGATACTATATTAAATTAATCAACATGTTTTGTTAATAATGCATTTACCATTATTTTCTTGTATCCCATGCCCTCTCTCTGGGTCCAGTTTTTTAAACTTAAATACATCCTTTAATATTTACACTCCTGACCATCAGCTGATGGTAAACTCTCTTGCTCTTTATAAATCTAATAGCACCTTTATTTCTCTTCCTTTTTTAAAAACAATAGTTTGTCGGGGTATAAAAGTTTAGACTGAAATAATTTCACTTAGCATTTTGAGGATATTACTCTTTTATCTCCTAGTATCTACTGTTGCTGTCAGTTTGTCAGTCCTTTGTAAGTACTCTGTCTTTTTACACTTTTTAACTTCTTTTCAATCTTTTTAAAAAGATTTTTCCCCTCCCTTTGTTCTGTATGATTTGCAGTCTCATTATATTTGTTACCTTGTGGTAATTAATATTTATTTATCCCTCTGGGTCCTTAGACTTAATTTTTACTCTGAGGGTGTATTTTTTCAGTTCTAGAAAAACATTAGCAAATACCTCTTCAAATGTTGCTTTTTTACCTTTCTGGAAAATTCTGTTAAATAAATAAATTAGGTATTTCCATTTATCCTCTAAAATCTTTAACTTTCTGTCATGTTTTTCTTTCTCTGTCTTTTTGTGATGCAGTCTAGTAAAATCCTCAGGGCTATCTTCCAGCTCCCTCGTTCTGTACTGTCTAGCTGCTATCAAAACTTTTTTCAACAAATATGGTTTTCATGTCTAAATTTTTTACACTGTTTCTTTTAGATATACCTATTTTATTTAATTTATTCTTGCTTTTGCTTGCCAATTCTGTTCTATTTTTAGTGGTTGTTAAATTTTTTCACTTATTATCACCCCAAGGGTCTCTGTCGGGTTATTCTCGTACTTTAATTTTGCTTGGCTAACGTGTATTCTTCTTGGTGATTTATATTGGCTCTCTGTCTTAGCGTTACTTTGTTTTGGGTATCATGGTTTCTAGGCTCATTCTGAGACGGAATTAATTTTTTCTTTTTGGTTTTTTCCTTCTCTGCATATCCCTCTCTCTCTAGTCATTTTTATGATTGCCTCCATCTGGCTTCTTGGGGCTTGTCGACCAAACAAGTCTTATGTTACTGGTCTGGAGCTCACATACCTTAAGGATTATGGCCTCAAGGATTAACGTTTATGGCAGTCTGGTCATAGAGCCAGCAGTTAGCTCCTTTCAGGTCCTGGAGATGAGGTTGTTTTTATCTTCTACCAATTCAGAGGCAATATTCCCAGGCAACGATTAGCAGAGGTTTTCTCAGCCTTTATATTACTACTCCTACTCTTACTATTATTATTATTTTCAATAAGGGCGAGTTCCTGCCCAGTTTCCAGCTTGAGTCCTGTTGCCACTTCACACACAGTAATTTTAGTTACCGTAAACTCAGACGAGCGAAACTCCCAGATGTCTTCGCTTGCTTCCTGCCCCAGAAGCAGAACCAGATCTTTGTACCAAAAGCTACTGATTGACTTGCTTTGGTCTGTGTACCTGGTCCATGTAGGCGCTTACTGTGTTTTGAACCTGCTTATATCCTTATTTATACTTTGCCTGTCATTGTGCTTACTTGAAGTGGGAAGAGTGGGTGTACAAAGCATGTACTTACTAATATAATCTCAGTGCTGCCTTAGGCTGATTCTTGCTTAAATACAATTTGCAAATTGCTTGAAAAATACTTTGAGTCCAACTGAAATAAACACTTTCTTAATGCTTTCTTAAATTTCAGAGCAGTATTGTCCAGTAAAATACAAGCCACACATATATTTTTAAATTTTCTAGCAGCTATACGAAAAACATTTTTTAAATAGGTAAAATTAACTTTCATATTTTAGTTAACCGAATATATCCAGCATATTATCATTTAAAAATAAAATCAGTATAAAATTATTAATAAGATAGTTTATTTTTTATACTAATTCTTTGAAATTTAGTGTATATTTTATACTTACAACACATCTCAATTCAGAGGAGCCACGATTCAAATGCTCAGCAGCCCCATATGGTTAGTGGCCCCATATTGGATGATGAAGATTTATAGTATCTATAAAGTGATTGTAAGTTTAATTACCACCACTTTGGACTTTTAAAAAGTTTTTGGTCCAAGAATTTTATTGAGTAATTAAGATGCACAGAGGCCAAAATTAAATGGCCTCAAAAGCTATACCGTCCTGTATGTTCTACTTGTCATGACAATGCTAGTATGTTTGGAGAACTCTCCTTTGCTTCTTTCTCTAAACTGAGGGAAAAGATAGTGAAAAGTCTTATGTGTACAAATTTACAATAGAAATAAGGCCATTTAGGCTTTCAGTCTTGAAAAACTGGTTTCTGATAAATCAGAGTTTTCATTTCTTCTGACGACACAACATGAGAAAATTTAAATACCTAATGCGTAAATTAAGAAGTTAATTTAATTGACTTTAAACTCAATTTACTACCAAAAAACATTTGAAGGTATTGATAAGAATCAGAATGGAGTCAGAAGTGATAGTTCATAGGTTTATATGGATTTTTTTCAGTTATGATTAATTTTCAATTCCCCTTAGACAAAGGATATTTGGTTTTTTGAGTGCTCTAACGATGATTTGGACAGGCTGTTTAGTCTGACATCCCAGGTATCCCAGGCAGCTAGATAGATCTCTTCAGATGCAAGAACTTGTCTCCGACCCAGGTATTAACAAATCTTGCTACTTCTAGGGCAAGTAAGCCTTTCAGAGTACATGGTTACATTATTAAATCACTTGTTTTCTAAAGCAAGGGACTACCTTCTCTCAAGATCTCTAAATCATACCCCTTTATAAAACTGTTTATTTTTACAGCTTAGAAACATTGCTAGTTCATCAGCCTCCTGATTTTACAGCCAATCTTCAGACATGCTAATTTGTCACATCTTTTGAATCTCCTTTCCCCAGTAATTCCCAATCATGTCCTATTTAATGAGAACAATGCCGGTAATCATATTGGTACATAGCCTTTTTCTCTTTGGAATCTCCAAATAGTTTCCAGATTTGTTTCGTGGGGGGTCGGTTTTCAAAAAGTCCTTGTGAAGAAAGAGGGGGAGGGAATTAGTTCCCAATCAGGGCAGTGAGGGGTGAGGCCAGGATGGGACTGAATCTTACCCGTGTCATTCAGTCCATCTGTGCTGTAACATTTCCATCCTGACCCAAAGTCCAATGAGCTGAAATGTACCTATTTGGCAGGGATTCCTCTTATACTGGCTGGGGAGCCAACATGCTGTCATCACAGCTGGACAGGACAGGTTCCAGGAATTTAGAAATGGTTCTTGACATAATGGGAAGTATTTTTGTGTCTGAGCATCAGGAATGTGTCATCTCCTACGTAAGCAGTAAGTGGCACTGCCCCACCCCCAGCTCTTTCTGTCTCAGTTACCTTGGTTTATTGTTCCCAGTGGCGCTGGTTCCCTAGGGCAATGTGCCTTCCTTCAGATGGTTAAGTGGAGTTAGAGAAACCTAGACTGAGATCATAGCAGCACTACAGTTTGTGAGCTGTGAGATCTTGAGCAAATTCTTTAGCCTTCAGGCATTTCAGGTATGAAATGGAGCAATAATATCTACCTTATAGGTTGATTGAGGATTAGATGATATAAAACGCTCAGCCAAGCACAGGACCTGGCCTGCAGTAAGCACTCAACAGAGGGTGGCTATTTGGAAAAAAATAAACTACTGTTCCAGTGGTTTCCAACTCAGAAAGTTAATAGAACTCAGAACCCTCATTTCAACCACAGAGGTTTAAGCCTCAGGGCAAAGTCACATTTCTTCAAGGATGGGGCAGAGACCTGGGCCTGCCCCCAGTCCTAGGGGCTCTAGGGCAGCAGAAAACATTTAGGTGTTTTCTGGCAAATCTCAACACAGTCTTCAAGAATACCTTGTTCCACACACGGGGGCCAGAGGCTGGCTTCATACCCCAGCCCAGTGAGGACAGCTGCTGAGAAGGGGAGCGGCTCATAATACCCCACAGCATGTGGCTTTCAACAGACAGAAGGGGCAACATCTGGCTCAGCCCCCTCTGGTGGGGCTGGGGCAGGGGTAGTTACCAAGGCTGGGGCAGGGGTTATTCCTAACTCCCGTTGACCAGCTCCTTCCCAGCCCTGGTGCTAAAATAGCAGAGTTAGGGTGGCATCAGCTGACTCACAGCCCGACCCCTCATCTTTGGAAAGAAGAGATTCTGGGGCATTCCTGCTTCTCCTCCCCAGGCCCTCACGGAGGAGGCATACCTCTGACAGTAAGTGTTGAGTGCATGAAATCTTATCTGCTTCTCAAAGCACAGAAAGAACACTTTACCAGTCATTTTAAATAAGTGGCATTGCAAAAATGCAACATTAAACTGATAAGCATTTCTGAAAGCTCCCGGAGTGGGTAGAGGTAGGAGCACTTCAAATGAGAGCTAATGATATAATGTGATAAATGAGACAGAGATGTGAAAAGCCACTTCTGGGTTGTCTGCACTTTTACGCCTGCGAGATGTTGTTATTATTAAATACGCAGGGTGGATTTTTCAGATTAAGAAAAGGGAGGTGAAAGGATTTCAGAGACAGGGCATGCAAATAAAGATATCTATTAAAACACATATGTGCAGTGGGGGGAGGGCATAGCTCAGTGGTAGAGTGCGCGCTTAGCATTCATGAGGTCCTGGGTTCAGTCCCCAGTACCTCCATCTAAATAAATAAATAAATAACCTGATTACCTCCTGCCCAAAAAACGAAAATATTTTTTTAAAAACCACATCTGTGCATGCATGAGTGTGCCTGTACACATGTGCACACAAACAGGCACACACACACACCCACGTGCATGCACACTGCCTTTGCAAGGCTCTCATTCTCTCTGGACTCCTGGACAGAGCAGTTCTGTGGAGGGAGCCCTGACCCTACCGACTCTGCTCACTCCCAGCTCCTGCTGCAGCTGACCCTCCAGGCAGGGATGCTGGGAATGCCTGCCCTCCTGGCCCCCTACGCTCTCCCACCTACCCAAATCAGGGGCTCTAGCTCCAGAGGCTGGAGAACTCCCTAAGCATTTCACGGTGATCTACATTCTACTTGCCGTAAAGGTCTGGGACGGGTGTGTGCGATCCCACTTTTATAACTGGAAGTCTGGATTCCGTAACTGGATGAGTGGAATAAACCAGTCCCTTCACTCTGCTCCCCTCACTGCTCCCCACCCCCAACGAGGCAGGGGCTGAGGGGAGTGGTTCTTGCCCAGAGGGTCATAAATCCTCACAGTCACTCTTCTTGATGGAAGGTCTCCAAGATGCCTCCCTTGGACAAGGATGTGACCAAGAGGACAGAAAGGCAGCATTTCAGAGCTTCTGTAGGGCTGCCTGCAGCCGTCTGACTGGTCTGTCCTGACTGATAGGGGGTTTCTTAAGCAGAAGTCAGGGGTCCAGAGGGCAGCCTGGAGTCCCTCTGAGGGTGAGCAGAGTTGCAGGTGAGGAGGCGGGGCGATGACATGACACTTTTCAGTACATCGATGTAAAGCAAGAATTCCACAGAATAGAATTACCCTGTGTTAGTGTGGAGTGGGTTAGGCCGTACTCAGAAAACTTGCTTCTTCCTGGATCTTGATAGTAGATCACATGATTTCAAAAAGCAATGGCTGTTTTTGGAGGATGTTTTCGTGCGTGTGTGCTGTGTGTGTAATCAGCAAGCCCTCCTTCCGTGGCTCACTCTGGAGACCCCCCAAGAAGACTGTACTTCAAAGCCTCTCCCAGATGCCATGCAGTCAGAAAATTCTTTGAGCACCTACTCTGTGCCAAGCAATGTTCTACATAAGTGAATTAGTTCCCACCACCTGGGGGGTCACAGCCTGACAGGAAGCAAGAGAAGATAAACGCAGATGGTGCAGAGAGCGGTGGCTGAGGCAGGGGGTGGTGATAGCTCCAATTTAGATGAATAGGATGATTGCAACACTGATGTGAAAGCTAATTACAGAAAAAAATTCCTCTCTCCTGGAGTAGAAACAATTTCCTGTAACTATTTTATTGAGAAACCTAATCTCATGGGTTTTGTTTCTTTGGTCCCTTTCCTGACTAACTTATTTTTCTGGGTGGTGTGTTTGTGCGTGTGTTCAACTGTCATCGAGTCTGTCACACACAGGGCCTGCTCAGGAGGAACCTGGTATAACCCAAGCCCCATGTCACTTTTGCTTTCCTCCCAAACCCTTTCAGCGTCTCCAGACCCATACACACACCACACACACACCACACCTCTTTGTGCTTGGGAGGTCCTAAAATACAATGACCCAGGCTTACGAGGTGCCTTGCGGTCTTCCATCCCATAACACAGCCACCACGGGGAGAAGGGACACTGGGTGGCTGTTTCTCCCCCCAGTACATTTATGTCTAAAAGCAGCCTAGTAGGGGCGCTCTGGGATCTGCCCACATTTCTATTCATCTATTCATTCTATTCTATTAACATCAAAATTGACTAGGAACATAATAATCCTTATGACTCACTTGGAAAGTACATAGGAAGTCAGGGTTTTTTCTTTTTTAAATTATCTTTTTCTAAAGGTTAAATTTACGGCAGGAAGGAGCAGAGCATGCTTCCACTGGGCCCCGCTGGGATACGTGGTATGTGTACCCTTCCCTCCCACAGCTCCCAGTGTATCCATGGTCCACCTCTCTACTACCTGGGAGTCAATTCAGAGGCGATTCCAGATGCCCTCCTCACCCAGCCCCCTTGCTCCTGCCCTGACTCTAAGCTGTCATGCTTCTCAGGCTCTTCTCCCCCTGCCTGGCCTCTTGCACTCCAGCTATTTCCCCTCCTGAAAATGCTCTGGGCCTCCCAGTCTCCTGGCTTGACTCACCTTTGTCCCCTTACCTGAAGGAGTAACTCCCTTCTGTCATCCCTCCACCCACTGCACGGAGTCCTACCCCTTCCTGAAAGCACTGCTGGAATTCCATCTTATTCACAATCACCTGAGCCAGGACTGCTCACTTCTCGGCTTGGAGAGGACTCACTGTCCTCAAGGGGGGCTGATCTCATTCATTTATTTGACAAATATTTGCTGAACAGCTAGTACGCACTAAATAAACACAGAGCTCCGTGTGGGAGATACAGCCATCACCCAAACAAAAAGAGCAAAACACAAAGCGTCCTGTCCTGTCGTTGGTCCACAGACTGCTTGTAGGTTCTTTGTAGGAAAAGCCTGGGTTTAACAGTTCTTTGTATCCCCAGAAGGTAGGAAGAATGTAGTTCAAAGTACTGAACTAATTAACTAATGAATTCCTTTTCTTCCTATCTTCCTCCCTTCCTTCCTTCCAATGCCAGACAGAGTTTGAGTCAACACTATAAATGAGCCTTATGAATAATCAAAGCTGAATGTGGAAAGAAGAGGAATCCATTTCATTCCTATTAAAAACATCACGTGATTATTTTCTGTATCAAATGTAGAATTTGGGTTTTATCAAACACATCTCAGAGAAACACCCCAGCCCCCAAACCAGACAGAATTTGTAAACATCTCCTCTTCCTGCTCAGAGACTGTGGAATTTCAGAGCCTGACCTGTGAAATACCAGTTCTCTTCTCCCTCCTGCAGGATGGAAGCTAAGCCCCGAGGGTATTTGTGTGTTTAGACCCTCTGGGTGATGCCCAGTGCAGGACTGGGAGTTAGCTCAGCCCACAAACCACTAGCAGTGGGTTTGAAAAAAATAGACAGGACTCAGAGGAAAGGAACACAATTGCTCGGTAGCCCAGAATCTGGATCCTAGAAGCCGAATTATGGTTAGACACATTGCTTCATTATTGACCTTGTTCTTTGAAACATATATTCTCATGTGTGCACTGTGTCTTTTTCTAACCAGTTCCTTCTTCCCACTAACACAGTTTACACTAAAAGATGGCAAACAGCACGTACACTGGCATTTTTCTACAGCTTAAGACCCAGTCAAGACTCTTGATGCCTTAAAAAAAAATAAATGACATCAGCTGTTTCCTTCCTGACAACTACACTAAAGAACACTGAAGTTTCATTTAAAAAAATACACTGATGGTTACATAATCAATGAGATCTATATTCTCACCATATTTCGTTTATTACAGACTCAATTAAAATTTTCCGCCCCCATATAATCTTCCTTAAGCCTTATGGTTGGACACTCTGGGGAACTTGCACACTTACCTAAAGGTTGCCTCTGCATTTTAAGGTGTCTGGGCATGAGGAGTTCTATGCTGGGGTGAAGGAGGCTACATGGCATAGGCTTCCTGTCCTAAATTAGCACTAGATCATAGGCTTCTGGGGGACCCCATGACATCCGGTGACCAGAGTGGTGGAGCAATAGCAGCCCACGAATCACATGATGGCTGGGGAGGAAACTGAACAACCCTGCCGTCTGGCTGAGATCGTTAATGCCCAGGCTGGGGAAGAGCTGTGTCACCCTTCTGTAGCCCTGAGCTGGGCAAACCTACGGGTTTCTGGGGAAAACTCTGTTTGTAGGGCTAAATAGTGAAAGACTGTCTTGGAAAAGTCGATACATATACTGTGTGATGAGCCATTATTAGAGCCCTGCTAACTGACCATAGGTTTGATTGACTAAAGAGCCGTCCTGTGGTATACAGCGATCAAGTCCATGGGCCCTGGGGGCAGGCTGGAAGAACCTGTCAGTCAGTTCGTCTGCACCAGGCATTCCTCTCTCCTCTTAATATCAGCAAAAGCTAAATGTCTGTGCGCCTCTAAATTTATAGGTTGAATCCCTAATCCCTAAGGTGATAGTATTTGGAGCCGGGGCCTTAAGAGGTAGTTTGGTTTAGATGAAGTCACGAGGCGGGGGGCCCCATGATGGGATCAGTGCCCTTATAAGAAGAAGAGACTATTTCTCCATCATGTGAAGACACAGTAAGAAGGCAGCCACCTGCAAGCTGGGAAGAGAGCCCCAGTAGACTCCAAACCCGCCAACAACTTCATCTTGGACTTCCCAGCCTCCAGAACAGTGAAAAGTAAGTGTCTATTGTTTAAGCCGCACAGTCTGGGGTATTTTGTGACAGCAGCCCCTGCTGATGGAGGAAGACAAGCCACCTATACTCGTAGAAAGGAAATCTGCTTACACTCAACTCTTCTAAACACCCTACCCTCTTTTCTCTTTATTCACTTAATAATTGTAGTATTTAATTAGCATCTTTTTACATACTCTCCTTTTATCTTTTCATCTGTCCCAGTCTCCTTTTCCACCTCACTGCCTATCTTTTCTGCTTTTACATCATTATCTGGATAAATCTTACTGCACTGTATGTCAAGACTCAGCTCAAGTGTCCCCTCCTACCTGAAGCCTTCCCTGCCTGCCTCTCCTTCACCCCCAGCGTGGATTCAGGGCTGATTCTACACACTCCCATTAGCACCCAACGGTGGCTTCTACCAAAACCTCTGTTCCTCTGTGTTTTACTTTATGCTGTCCTTCACTAGACTGAGTTTCTCACTGAAGGCAAGAGTACGTGCCAAGCCCCAGGAGTAGAACCCAGAGCAGTAGGCACAGAGGATGCTTGTTGGGTGAAAGACGCTCTTCAGTGAAACACGTGGAGCAGAGATTTAAGTCGTTGACCCAAAGCAGTGTCAGCGTGCAGGGAAGGAGCGAGGGGAGATGTGCCGGGCGTGGACTAGGGAGCAGCCTGGAGTGTAGTATGAACTTTCAAGTCAGAATGCGGCCTCAAGTGTTGCTGGAGTTGTTGAGACGAGAGCAGCGAGGTGACAGAGGAGTCTGTAATGGAACTGGGTTGTAGATGCTCAGCATGCGGTATCTCAGGAAGAGATAAAGTTCAAAACGGAGGGTCGGAGACTGTAGAATTTTTACCCATTTGAACAGCAATTCTTTATGGGTTAAATTGTGTCCCCTCAAAAGATGTTAGAGTCCTAACCCCTAGTACCTGCAAATGTGACCTTATTTGGAAATAGGATCTTTGCAGATGAGAAGTTAAGATGAGGTCATTAGCTTGGGTCCTAATCCAGTATGACTGGTGTCCTTATAAAAAGGGGACATTTGGACACAGAGACACATACACATAAAGGGAGATGATGTGAAGACACCGGGAGAATGCCAAGGAACTATATAAGGCAGATAAATAACAAGTTTATACTGTATAGCACAGGGAACTATATTCAATATCTTGTAGTAACTTAGAGTGAAAAAGAATAGAAAAGCGAATATATGTATGTATATGTATGACTGAACTATTATGCTGTACACCAGAAATTGACACAACATTGGTAAACTGACTATAGTTCAATTAAAAAAATTCAGTTATTGAGTAGCAGAATGAATAACAAAATCAACAATATCAACAACAACAACAGTTAAAAAAAAAAAAAAAAACACACACAAGCCACGAAGTGCCTGAGGCTGCCAGAGGCTGGGAGAAAAGAACAGAGCAGAGTCTCCCTCCCCGTCTCTGGAAGGAACTGACCCTGCAGAGACCTTGATCTCGGCTTCTAGACTCCAAAACTGTGAGAAAATAAACTTCTGCTGTTTAAGCTGCCCCGCTGGTGGCATTTTGTTAACGACAGTCCTAGGAAGCTACTACAGACTTCTCCACTAGACTCTGAATTACCCACAGATGGGGACTTGGGGTTATTTATCCCCGAATCTCTAGCATCTGGCATATTCTCTATACACGTTTGCAGAAGTCTGAAGATTAATTCACCATGATAGGGGCCTGAAGTGCCCTCTAAGGCAAGCTTTCCTCAGACTTTAGGTTGGAGGACTCCAGCAAGGCTCCAAGATCTAAGAAGACCATTCGTGTTTCAAGCCATCTGCTAACAAGGATGAGTGAGAACATGGTGTCCCCGCCATGTTCTCACATCACCCGCCACTGTGTCCTGCCCCCAGTTCCTACCCTGGAGTTTAGCTACCCCACAATTGCATAGGGAACTCTTGTTTCTTATTATTTAAAGGTTAACTTGAAATTCATTTCTGATGAGAAAAGTAAGAAAACTCTGGAAAGCTGTGCTTGGGTAAATGTTTTACCTTAGGTTAGTTTCCAATTCCAGGCACTTTGAAAACTATAAAACCGGAGTGATGGATTTATGTGGTTCCCTGACCAATACAGATATTTGTAATAATAATAATGGTAGGGCAAAAGATAGCACAGCCTCAGAATTTTTTCCCTTTACTCAGCTGAAAATTAAACCAGACAGGCAATTACCAAGGTTTTGCCATAATATATAATATGTGTACACCACATTTATGGCATATTTCATATTACATGGTTGTTATTCTGCATTTTCATCCAATCATCTTATTAGTTCTGGTATTTTTATGTGGTGAATGACTACGAGCTAAAAGTCAAGTGAGAAAGGCACTGGTGGAGAAATGAAACCTAGACTCAATAAAATAGGGCCCATTTAAAACTGTGACCACCATTACAATGGACCGCAACTGGGGATGTTGACAATGAACTCTCGAAGACTGGGAAAATACCACGGTACTAAGGTAAGAAGTACCATCTCTAATACCATTTTTACTGCTCTAATTCCATAATTCATTCTGCTATCAAACACAATTATACCTCATTCCTCTTTCTCAAGCATCATGGTTAGATACTTTGTGAGGGCTTTTGTAATGTTCTACGGATTTAACTAAAAAAAACCCAAAAAACAAGAAGAGAGTACCATGTTAAGATAGAATTAACAATGTCTCTAAATGTACTTTCTTAGACCCTAGACAATGCCATTATATATTCTGTCATGTTATTAGAAGAAAATGAAACTGCTCTATTAAATTCTAAAAATAAACTTGGATCCACTTTTATAGCTCATTCAACTCATTTTCTAAGCTATGAGTCATTTGTTGCTTTTGGTGTTTGAGGTCATTTGCTTGAAGCTAAATTGAATCCTATTTTGGGTGCATAAGCAAAGAAATGGTGCATCATAGTAAATCAGCCTGCTATTCAGATTAAAATTTTTTTTCCTAACAGTGTTTGGTCTATCTTTTCTTTTACTTTCTTTCCTCTTTCTAAATTCCCGAACTTCCTGTCTTTTCGTCTGGAGTTAAAGTTCTGTTTCCTTTTAATTCTTTCTCAGTTGCTCTAACTTTCCCCTTTTTTCTTCTGGAGTTATTGGAAACCATCACCACTGAAAAGTCCAGAGTTTTCCACCCTGAGAATAAATGCCGCTCAGCCAAACAGGTCTGAGGGTAAAATTCAACTTCATCATATTCTAAAAAGTGGGATTGGTAGAGAGAAACTCTGTATTTTTCCCCCACGTGGGAGAAAGTGGTCATGTGAAGTATATTAAAACCGAAGGATCTAGATACCACTTATTGGCACTATAGCATATGTAAGTTATCATCTATTATAATTACATATTGGACCATATATTCTGACATTGAGAACCAAAAATCAGCATGCGTATGTTATGAGCGATTATACTCTGACCCACCAAAGAGTAGTAAATGACAAAGCAATCTGTTGAAATATGTAACTTCTATAATCACAAGGTAGCGTGAGCTAGTTAAACTCAGGACATGGGGCCACTTATTTCTGCTCTGTGGCTTAATGTCTAGCTCACAATGAGACTTCAAAGGTTGAAATGAATCAAACTAAAGGAGCAAACCCTTGATCAAAATCAAATCTGTAGCTGTCTGTTGGAAGAGACTTTTCCCTCCTGCTTCCCTTGAACTTTGGGGAATTCCTTGAGACCTCTGAGTAACTTGATCCAGAGCCCAGGCACTAGATTCTGGTCTTTCATTTTCTTATCATTTACTGTAAACTTTGAAGAAATGACTGATCCTGTGTTGCCTTAGCAAACAGAGCTTGTACATGCACTGTATAATGGGGAATTAATAAAACCAACTCAGCTCACAGTGGCTGCGATGATCAGAACAGCTCATGTGGTCAACCAGGATGGGAAATGGAAATGCACTCTTAGGCATAAATGTATGGCTTGAGGCCATTATCTGGATTTCTCAATCGTCTTCTCTATGGTGCAATGCACTGTGTTCAGATCCCACTCCCTGACTCCTTGATCCTCAAGGTGTGGCCAGGGCGTTGTTCTCCAGGTCAGTTAGGAATTCCTGGCTGTGCTTAGGCACCCAGGTAGTCATATGAGAGGCAGTGGAATTCAAACAGGTGTTATAATAGGATGCCCGGTTCTTTGCAGAGTCAGAATCAAAGTATCCCCACGTCATGATCCTGTTTGAACACTGCTCCCTGTGGGCTATTCAGATACTCTTAGGTGATAACAGGACCACTGATAGTCTAGTTGGATGAAGAGAACATGGAATTTAGAGGCAGCCAGATGTGGCTAAATTCTGGCTCCAACGTTTGCTATGTGATCTTGAGTACACTACTTAAACTTTTTGAGTGTTAGTTTCCTTATCTAAAAATTAGAAATTATACCTATTGTGTGAGTTGTTATTTCAGATTAAATGGGATTATATCAAAAAAAGTTCTTATTACAATTCATGGCATACAGCAAATACCAAACAAAAGGCAACCATTCTTTCTCCCACCTTTCCTTTTCCTATTTTTCTTATAATTTTTATTCTGTCTCTATAACTGGAGAAAATAGCAATGGAAGGCTGCACCCATCCTGCACAGAACCAAGTGTGATTCAGGATGCTGGACCTCCTGCTGGCCTCCTGTGTTTTTGTGTGTGTTTGTGCATGTGTGTGTATGCGTGCACACGTGGGTGCATGTGTAAGAGCAGGGAAAGGGTTTGGGTGGCAGGGAAAGGTGATAGAGTTTTTTAAGGCAAAGATGTTATTTCATACAGCCCAGTGCCTGAATTCCTTACTCCTTTCCTTCAACCTCCTCAAACCCCCGACAGCTAACACTCCTTGAGCCAGAGCTGATGATACGCTGTTTTGACATGACTGTAACTCTGCAGTCTCTCCAATCCCCATTCCCTAGGAGGGTGTGTGGAAAGAGAGAGACAGCATCTTTCTAATGGATGGTTCTGCACGCTCACGAAGACCACTCTCAAGCTCATGGGCTTCAGAGGGTTGCTGGCTTCTGGTCATGTTTCACTCTGCTCCAGCCCCCTTCTGGGGAAAGTAGGGCCACATTATTAAATGCTTAAGTGCACGTAGCCTGAGCTGCACATGGGCTGTTAAAGGCTGAGCGCCTGGCTGAAACCACAAACACAGCTGCCTCTTTTTCATGTTTGCAGAGCAGCTACTGCTCATTGTCAAACCAGTCCTATGGCCTGCAGAGGACAGGGGTGAATATTCCAGAGCAAGATTCCACCAAACTGGAATGCAGTAGGGGAGCAGGGTTGAGGGCACTGAGCCAACCCTTCCAGGCAGGAACCTGAGAGCCCACTCTTCCTGTGTCCAGGCTCTTCTGCTCTGAAGACAGATGGGGGACATGAAGTCTCTCTTCTGGCTGTGATGAGGCAACCAGGTGATAGAAAAAAAAAAAAAAAAGCCAGAGACACTGGGGGCGGGGCGGGGGGGGAGACAGGAGTTGCTTGGTCGTGACCCATGTGGTACAACGCCTTTCACTTGGCTGCTTCATTATTCCAAACACAAAGAATGGTCAAGAGGAACACGGTCGAAATTAATGATACAGAACTTGACAGACAAGAAAAACAGTGTCTTGGGCAAACCAACTCTGCAAGTAGATCCCCAGACTTAAGGTGTGAGAAAGAAGTGGGTAACCACAAAGCTAGAGAAAGCAAGCACTCATCCATTTGTCTGTTCATTTAGTTAAGATTATTTACTAAATACCCATCATGTGCCAGACATCAAGCCATAAACTGAGGCTGTAAGAGCAAAAAAATCAGATCTAGACCCTGCCCTCATGCTTGTAGAATCTGGCGTGGGACCTTAACAGCCTAGATAAGTGAACATCCATTTATACAATAATGTTTCTGTTACCAGTGCTATGTAACAAACTATCTCAAAATCTAACAGCTTAAACCAACCAGTTTATTATGCTCGTGGCTCTGCAGTTCAGGAATCTGAATAGGGTAGAGGATTCCATGATGTCTGGGCCTCAGCTGAGAAGACTCAATGGTTGAGGGTGACAACAGCCGAGCGCTGGAATTGTCTGAAGATGTCTTCACTCACGTGGCTGGCAGTTGTTGCTTAGCTGTCACCTGGCACCTACTGCCTGGAACACCGCCTTGTGTCATCTCTACTATGACGGTCTTAGGGAAGATCTCTCACATGGCCACTAGCCTCCCCTAGAGCAAGAGTCTCAACAAAACAGACAAAAGCTCAGGGCCTTCTCTGAACCAACCTTGGAAGTCATGGGTCATCACTTCGACCACCTTCTACTGGTTACTAAGGCCAGCCTAGTTCCAGGGAAGGAGAATTAGACTCCTTCAACCTCTGCCCCCAACTTCTTGATGAAGGAGAACCAGGAGAGAGCGTGTGGGATAGGAGATACAGCGGTGGCCATCTTTAGAAAACACAGTCTACCAAAAATACAGTGAAATAAGCACTACGGTCGGGGAAGAGAGGAGAACATACAAGGGGACCTAATCTTGACTGGTAGTGTTAACCAGTAACTTTTCAGAGGAAGTGCTACTAAGCTGAAATTGAAGGTCAGTGGAAGTTAGCTGGACTGTCTTAGTTCAGGCTGCTAAAACAAATTACCATAGGCTGGGTGGCTTAAACAACAGACACTTATTTCTCACAGTACTGGGGGCCAGAAGTCTCAGGTCAGGGCACCAGCGTGATCAGGCTCTGGCGAGGGTCTTCTTTCTGGTTTACAGACCTTCTCGTTGTACCCTCACATGGCAGAGAGAGGGGTCTACTCTCTTCCCCGTCTTACAGGGACGCTAATTCCATACCAAGGCTCTACCTTCATAACCTAATCACCTTCCAGAGGACCCATCCATTGGGGGTTAGAGTTTAAACATATGAATTTGGGGGCCAGACATGCAGTCCATAACAAAGACTATGTGTGAAACAGTATTTTAAGCAAATAAAACAATATGGGCAAAGGTGCAGAGTCTGGCAGGACCCTAGGCCATATATGGAACTGAAATAATTTCCATATGGCTGTCATGCAGTGTGAGCAGTGCCTTGTCAGGGAGGTTGGGCTGGGGTGATGGAGGGAAGTTAGCACGTGCATATGTGTGTGTTTCTGAAGGATAAAAAATGGAGCTGGAGAAGTAAGCAGGGGCCAGATCATGAAGGTCCTAGGGAAACACAGAGGGAGTTTGAACAATAGTTAATGGGAAGCAAAAAGGAATGTTGTCTATATGTAGAAAGGCCATTATAGGCAGCATAAAAATGAGAACAGAATTCAAATGCAAGCAGCCCTTAATTTTCCAAAATCCAGACTCTGAAAAAAATAAGGATGCTTATCTTGCCTGTTTGGATGAGAGTGCATGGGGTTTGCCTCCTTTATTATTATTTTAAAAATTTAAATGGGAAGTCCTCTTCACTATCCCAAAGAAGTATACTTAAGACACATGGACTCAGAAACTGCCCCTCCTCAACACAGCATCTTCATTTCATGTATAAGACTTTCCTGATTCCTATCAAAAGCAGTAGTGCACTGGAAATATCAGCCTAACCCCTAATGTTAAGCATCATTTATTATTCGTATAATTTTTCACAAATGTGGAGAAAAATTTCTCTCCAAGAGAAAATTTAAATCCCCAGTCGCCAATTTCTTCTCTAAAAAAAAAAAAAAAAAAATCAAACTTTCCTCAGGAAGGGAAGACACTGAGTAGGAGAGGCCATCATTATAACACACTTTACGACACTGCAGACTGCGTGGCAAATGATCGTTTATATGAAACCATACATTTCCTGCAGTGTGGTTCCCAAGTGTTTGCCTCCTTGGAACAATGAAGGGAAATTTCCTAACACAAGAAGGAATATGACGTCAGCTCCACTTACACGTTGCTCTTCCTAGCCTTGGAAAACTTCCCATTATCCTTCATGCATTAGATGGATCTAAAATAAGCAAGTCTAGACAGTGGAAACCATATATAAGATCTATGGTTTCTTTCCCCATTATTTAGTACTGTGGAGCGTAAGTGACTCAATAATCTCCCTCTAATTGAAGGAAAATTGGGGAAGTACACAAGGGTATAAAATATATATGTCAGGTAATAAATCTTTGGCTATTTTCCTAGGTAATTACTAGCTACTTCAAGTCTTTTAAAGACATAGGTGGGTCTTCAATAAATGGCGTTGGGAAAACAACAGCCATACGCAAAGAATGAAAGTGGACCGCTACTTACACCATGCACAAAAGTTAACTCAAAATGGATTAAAGACATGAATGTAAGACCTGAAACCATAAAACTCCTAGAAGAAAACATAGGTGATAAGCTCCTTGACATCAGTCTTGGCGATGATTCTTTGGATTTGACATTAAAAGTGAAGGAAATAAAAGTAGAAATAAACAAATGGGATAATGTTTTGACTATATTTTCTTCTAAGAGGTTTATTGTATTTTGTCTTATGTTTAAGTCTTTGATCCATTTTGAATTTATTTTTGTGTATGGTGTAATGGAGTGTTCTAGCTTCACTGATTTACATGCTGCTGTCCAGTTTTCCCAACACCATTTGCTGAGGAGACTATCTTTATTCCATTGTATATTCTTGCCTCCTTCATCGAAGATTAGTTGACCAAAAGTTTGTGGGTTCATTTCTGGGCTCTCTATTCTGTTCCATTGGTCTATATGTCTGTTTTTATACCAATACCATGCTGTCCTGATTACTGTAGCTCTATAGCATTGTCTGAAGTCTGGGAGAGTTATTTCTCCAGCCTCTTTCTTTTTCTTCAGTAATGCTTTATACAATGGAATACTATTCAGCCATAAAAACTGACAACATAACACCATTTGCAGCAACATGGATGTTCCTGGAGAATGTCATTCTAAGTGAAGTAAGACAGAAATAGAAAGAAAAATACAATATGAGATCGCCCATGTGTGGAAGCTAAAAAAAAAGAAACCAGAAACAGACTCATAGACATAGAATACAAACTTGTGGTTGCCGAGGAGACGGGGGGTGGGAAGGGACAGAATGGAATTTCAAAATTTGTAGATACTGACAGGCATATGTAGAATAGATAAACAAGTTTATACTGTATAGCACAGGGAAATATATACAAGATCTTGTGGTAGCTCACAGCAAAAAAAAATGTGACAATGAATATATATATGTTCATGTATAACTGAAAAATTGTGCTCTACACTGGAACTTGACACAACATTGTAAAATGACTATAACTCAATAAATAAAGTTAAAAAAAGTGAGATGACATCAAACTAAAAAGCTTCTGCACAAAAGAGAAAACCAATCAACAAAATGAAGAGGCAACCTGCCAAATGAGAGAAAATATTTGCAAATCATATATCTGATAAGAGGCTAACAGCCAAAACATATAAAGAATTCATACAACTCAACAGCAAAAAAACAAAACAAAACAAACAATCCAACTGAAAAATGGACAGAGAATCTGATTACACATTTTTCCATAGAAGACATACAGATGGCCAACAGGTAAATGAAAAGTTGATTAACATCACTTATCACCAGGGAAATGCAAATAAAAACCACAATGAGATATCACCTCCCACCTGACAGTATGGGTGTTATCAAAAAGACAAAAAATAACGGGTTGGCGAGGATGTAAAGGAAAGGGAATTCTTGTGCACAGCTGGTGGGAATGTAAACTGTTGCAGCCACTAAGGAAAGTAGTATGGAGGTTCCTCAAAAAATTAAAAATAGAACCACAATATGATCCATCAATTCCACTTCTGGGTATTTATCTAAAGAAAATGAAAACACTGATTTGAAAATATATATGCACCTTCAGGTTCATCATCACATTGTTTATAACAGCCAAGACATGGAAATAACCCAAGGGTCCACCAACAAATGAATAGAAAAAGAAGATATGAAATATATATACAACAGAATATTACTTGGCTATAAAAAGAATGAAATACTACCATTTGCAACAATGTGGATGGACCTTAAGGATATTATGCTTAGTGAAATAAGTCAGACAGAGAAAAACAAATCTGTATGATCTCATTTATATGTGGAATGTAAATACACAGAAAACCAAGCTCATAGTTATAGAGAACAGATTGGTGGTTGCCAGATTGCAGGGGGTGGGGAGGGTGGGTGAAATGGGTGAAGAGGGTCAAAAGGTGCAAATTTCCAGTTATAAAATAAATAAGACATGGGGATGTACAGTATGGTGACTATAGTTAATAATACTGTATTGCATATTTCAAAGTTGCTAAGTCTTAAAAGTTCTCATCACAAGAGAAAAAAATTGTAACTGTAGAGCGATGGATGTTAACTAGAGTTAATATAGTGATCATTTTGCAATACATACAAATATTGAATCACCACATTGTACACCAAACTAATGTTATACATCAGCTACACCTCAATTTTTAAAAATTACAAAAAAGAGAAGTGAGTGAACTAAAAATAACATGTAAGTGAATAAAACCTTATTTATCAAGTTTGAAAGCAGCTTATTTCTAATGGGTCCCAGGCTTCAAGATTCTTCACTGTCCAATTGATTTTAATTGCATCCAGCAAGTATTTATTGGACTCAGTTTGCATGATAATTTGCTGTCTATATAATGCCACACCAACCTGTTTTGTTATTTACTACATCCCAACACAATAAATGTTTTACACTTTTTGGTTTGAAGACACTTCGAGCAAGCTTACTATCGATACTTTGTTCTTATTCTTACCCTGTCTTGAATGCCCTCTATTTTAAAATCAAACAATGGCCTTTGATTTTATTCATTTAATTTTATTCATTTCCACATTTGCTTTGGATATCCTAGGTCATCTGAATTTCCAAATCAGCTTTCTTTTTCTACAAAAAAAAAAAAAAAAAGCCTTCTGGGATTTTGATTGGGATTGCATTGATTTTACAGAAATATTTGGGAAAAATTGATGTGTTAACAATGTTGAATCCTTTGATGCACAAACAAAGCATATCTCTCCATTTATTTCATGCCTCTTCAATTTCTCTTAGCAAAGTTTCATAGCTTTCAGGGTATATCCTTTGTCAGATTTATCCCTAAGTCTTCCATATATTTATGCTATTATTGGAAATAACATTGTTTGTAAATTTTCAACTTTTAATTGTTATTACTAGTTTATAGAAATACAATTAATTTTTGTATGTTGATCTCATATCCTGAAACCTGACCAAACTTACTGATTCTAGTAACCTTCTTGTAGATTACACTTAATTTTCTATATAGACTATCATGCTGCCTGCAAAAGAAAAGCTTTTCTTCATTTTCAATCTTGATGCCTTTCATTTCTTCCTCTTGCCTAATTATACTGGCCAGAACCTCCAATACAATGTTGAATAGAAGTAGTGAGAGCAAGCAACCTTGTCTTTTGCTCCATGTTGGAGAAAACATTGTCTTTTACCATTAAATTTAACAATGATTATATAGATTTTTTCGTAGACGGTGTTTATCAGGTTGAGGAAGCTCCCTTCTATTCTTAGGTGACAAATAAATGTTGACAAAAAGGGATGCTGGATTTGTCAAAAATGCTTCTTCTTTGTCTACATAGATGATCATATGTTTTTTTGTTCGTTTGTTTGTTATTATGGTCAATTACATCGATATATTTAATATACTAAACTAAACTTGCATTCCTTATATAAACCTCAGAGATTAATTTCTTTCACAGATGTAGGAATATTCAGGTCTACTTCTTCTTTATAAAAAAAAAAGAGAGATAATTGACATATAACGTTGATTAGTTTTAGGTTTGCAACATAATGATTTAATATACATATATATATATTACAAAATAATTACTGCAATAAGTTTAGTTAACATCCATCATCACTCAGAGTTACAATTACTTTTCTTGTGATGAGAACTTTAAAGATTTACTGTCCAGCAACCATCAAATGTGCACTACAGCATTGTTAACTGTAGTCACTGTGCTATACATTACATCTCCAGGACTTACTTCTCTTATAACCGGAAGTTTGTACATTTTAGCTCCCTTGATCCCTGTCACTGTGCACTCTACCCCATGCCTGACTAATCATTAATGTAACTCGTAGAAATGATCATTAGTGTAACTCGTAGAAATGGGCACCATTCTTGGCCCTGGGTGAACTCTGGTATTGTTTCCTCTCATCATTTTGGGTGGTTCTTTCTCTAGCTTCAGATAGTTTCTTCACACACGTGCACTGCTGATTACTCAACGGATTCCTGATGGCCACCCTTCTGCAGATCCCTGGGGCCTTCTCTTCTCTTCAGCATTCCCTGTGAACTCTATCTGTCTTGCTCTTCTGAGACTCCCAGCCCCATCTCCTCAACTCAAAGAGATCAGTAGGCTCCTTTTGGGTCCCCTCTCCCAGTGACATAGACTGAAAATGAAAAGTAGCAGCCAGCTTGAGCAATTACAGGACTTCACTTATTTGCTTCTCATCAGGATCGCTATTTCCTGTATGTCCGGTATCTTGAAAATTGTTGATTCTTAAATTTGTTCTCCTATTTTTTTCCCAGACAGGAGGAGAAATGCAGGCCCTGTTCTCTATCTTGACTGAAAACTGAATTTCTCCTTCTTTTTTTTTTTTAAAGCCATGGCTATATTGGATTTTTCTATTACTTTACCTGAACTTAATCTTAACACTCACAGAAAATAATCAGCAACTCAATAAATAGAGAATTAATAAACTAGAAAAATTTGAAGAAATTATTCAGACTGCCACACAGAGAAAAAAAGGGAACAGAAAATACAAAAAGTTAAAAAAAAAGACATGCAGATAAAGGAAGAAACTAAAAAATACTTCTTGCATGCCAGTCCTTCAATCCGAATTTAGTTTCTTCCTACTGATGTACATCCT
Organism: Camelus bactrianus; assembly: GCF_048773025.1. Classification (NCBI taxonomy): domain Eukaryota; kingdom Metazoa; phylum Chordata; class Mammalia; order Artiodactyla; family Camelidae; genus Camelus; species Camelus bactrianus. The sequence goes on from NC_133558.1 coordinate 7,096,474, forward strand.
TTTGTAGTTCTTTCAGTGAAGGAAAGGCCATGAGTTATGAACTCTGTCAGGCTCAATTTGTTTGAAATTGTCTTTATTTCACCCTTACTCTTGGATAATAATTTAGCTAGATGGAACCTTCCAGGTTGACAACTATTTTCTCCCAATACTTAAAAGTCATTATTCTTTTGTTTTCTGGCCTATAGGAATGCTAATGAGAATTTTGCTGCTAGTCTAATTGTTTTTCCTTTGTAATTTACTTCTTATTCTGATTGCTTTAAATTTTTCCCTTTGTCTTTAGTATCCTGCTGCTGGCTACTGACCCTGTCAGAATTTCCTTCCTTTCTAAAACTGAATAATATTCCATTATATGTGTATACCACATTTTGTTGAAATTCTTAATTTCTGAACAGGGGTTTCTTCATTTTCCTTTGCACTTGCCTTTCAATTATGTAGCTATTTCTGCTTTTACCCTATCACACAAAACTTTTATCAAAAAGTTGTAAAAGAGGGGGAGGGTATAGCTCAAGTGGTAGAGTGCGTGCTTAATATGCACAAGGTCCTGGATTCAATTCCCAGTACCTCAATTAAGTAATAAGTAAATAAACCTAATTACTCAAAAAATTTTTTAAAAGCTGTAAAAGAATAAGAGGAGAAACTATTAGTGTGTCCTTCACAAAACTATTCCAATAACCCAAGACAGAATCACTCAGAGAGTTAAACTTCACAGATACACGGTGTACCCAGCCCTGGCCCCTGACCCTCAGGTTTCATCTCTCTGTAAGGAAAGCTTCCTTCTTCAAACCAACAGTGTGAATCTTCATCTTTCCTTGGAGAAACCTGTCCCCTACTCACAGGTAGCAGTTATGTCCCAGAATTCCCTTCCCACCCATTTCCACACCTCAACCACTGCAATTCCTAGGACAATCACTTGCAAGACATTTCTCAAGTTAAGCCAGACTCTCACTGGGAGGTAGGGGGCTTCCTGAAGACAGTCCAGGATAAATGCTGGCTCTCCAAGTGCAAGGCTCTTTGAGATTTCCCTGGTAATATGCCTTATTATTTCTGAGTCATCTCGGAAGTAACTCTTCTCTCAGGAGACACATTACATTTCAGGAACATCACAATCAAAATCCATATTAAGGATGAGAAACACTTTTCTAATTACAGCAGAGTGTGCTCAGACTGCTCCTCCGAGAGGTTGGTAATACGCATTATGATGCGCTGAAGTGACAGGTTGGCCTTCTGCCCCCTTCCTAATTCCACAACTTGACCAGAGGCCCAATGCACATTAAAAATGAGCCCTAGCATATGTAACGTTTTCAAGCAACAGAACTATTTGTTTCTTGATGGCCTTCCTCTGGCCACACAAAAACTTTGTGTGTATGAAGCTTTGACGGAAGGGTTTTTCTGAACCCTAGGCAGATCACATGTCTAAGTAGAACATAATGACACTGCTTCTTGTACTAAAAAGCGAATCAGAATTAAAGTATTTTCCTAATTTAAGGCAATTCCCAGGGGTTAAAGGGTAGGCTACTGCAGGTTGTATGTGTGGAAGGGAAGCTGCTCATAACATGTGTTTAGAATGAATGAGAGTATGTGCAATTGAGCTGGATGACAAAATAACCTCTAGAGAAAAGTCTCTCGGGTAGCTGGAGTTCTAAGGATAAGTGAAAGAGGTCGGCCGCACTATAATAAGAGAGCAGTTGGCTTCATGATTGCACCTAGTGCTTTTGATCTGGCTCTTAGAAGATCCTGCAAGTATTTTAAAAGCAGTTTGGTTCAGACTGTTTGCATCTGGGCTGACCAGCCCGGTGGCAACCAGTCACAGGTGGTTATGGGGCCCTTGAAATGTGCTGTGAGGGTAACATTCACACTTGATTTTGAAGACTTAGGATGAAAGACTGTTACATACATCACCAATATTGCTAATGATGGCATTCTGTACATACTGTGTTAAACACATGCTATTTAAATGAACTTTGTTTCTTTCCACCTTTTTAATGAGGCTACAGAACACTTAGAATCGCAAATGTGGCTTGTTCTCATGGCTCGCGTTACATCTCTATTAGACACAGCTGGTCCAGAACCCTGTTGGTTTTTGACACAAACCCATTTAGTTTTGGGCCTTTGGTGTTCTCAGATCTATTCTCATCCCACAGACTCATCACAGTTTGCACCTTCATAACTTTAGTCTCAGAAGTGAGTCCTTCGTTGGTGGGTGAGCCCAGCCTACCCCCAGCAGTCCCACCTCAATCCCTCTGCAAGTTGTCTCCTACACAGACTTTGGGGAAAGGGGAAATTATTTTCTTTCTTTGAGACCAATATCCGCCTCCCCAGTTCAAGCTGACATTCCAAACTGTGTGTGTGTGTGTGTGTGTGTGTGTGTGTGTGTGTGTGTGTGTGTGTGTGTGTGTGTGTGTGTGTGTTAAACTGAAATTTAGATTTGAGTAAGGAGTGAATTGTCAAATTTGGCAGAATGTTTCACCAGTGAGTCTGCCAACCATACTATAAATAAATGCATGTGATTTAAAGCCACTGATGTCTTCCTCAGTGTCTTGGCCAGAGTAGGAACTACTCATAAAGAGAAAGAGAAGACGTCAGCAAAAGCAGGATTTCACTAGACTTTATTCTAAATAAGGCAGTTATTCTAGAATTTATTCTAAATTTGTAGTGAGAGGAAGTGCACAGAAAACGCCGTGCTCAGTGCACTCAGGAGAGGCTTATTCAACAGGTATAACATTGTTTTTGCTGCTGGAAACTAAGGGGCAGAGAGACAGAGGACAGAGGGGAGAGAAGAGGGCATAAGAATATATTCCACAGGATATGTATGTACATGCATGATGGGGACATTGTGCTGTACCCCAGAAACTGACACACTGTAACTGATGGTACTTCAATTAAAAAAATATATATTCTGTAGGATTTCATTACTTAAGAATGTTAAGGATATACCACACACATTAACTTTTTATTTTCTAAACAAAAAGTTTTTCGATTTTGGCACTTGGTTAATAAATGAATTGTAAGCGTAATTTTACAGTATTTTAAAATTTGGTGTGGTATTGAGAAAAAAATGTAGAAAAGGATATATAGCTGATTCATTTAGATGGTAAATTTTATTTAATGAAGTTTGTGTTGAAATTATAATCTGAGCTCATTACTAATATATCTTGTCATACATAAAAATTTTGGATTCATATCTTTCTATAATCCTATTGTTTAAAAATAAAAATCTTATTTAGGACTTTTTTAAGTTTGATGTTTCTAGGAGGTTACTATTCTGTTAAATCTTTTTCCAAGCTGATTTAGAAACTTTTGATGCATCTTGAATTTTTCTGAATTTGTTCCTTGTGTGATATGGAATACCCTAGTACCCCTTTAAAAATGCAATTGATGGGTAACAGAACTAACATTTTCCCTGAAATTACTCTATTGTAGTTACCTTCTGTCTGGGAGCAGTGATGGATTTTTCTGGATGTTATCCAAATGTCTTCACCAGTGTTTAATGTTAAAATAGAAGTTTTTTTTTTTCCACCATAATTTCAGCTCTTGAATGTACTCCAGAATCTGTGTGGAGCACTGTTTGACATTGTAATGAAGAATGTTGGTTGCGTGCCTCCTAACCCCTCCTAAGGGTTAATATTAGGAATTATAATAAGTAAATGAAATATGGAGTCCATTTCATGACCTCATTCTTGTCCCACTTGAGAGAGCCTGATTTAACTACTGAGAAAAAAATAATGTATATTTATCCTAATGCTGTAAAGTTAATTGTGATAATGGTATTTCTGTTAGGTAAATTAACAGCTTTATTTAGAGTAAAAGCCCAGATGAAATCCTGCTTACTTCAATCTACCTAATGCATCGTTAACACTGAGTCAGTAACACAGTCGTGGTAGCTATTGTCATTACAGTCAACCTCAGCTTTAATATCCTATTTCTATATAGCTGCACCATAGCTGGGCTTGTAGTAGCTGTATGTGCCGAGGGCTGCTTACTGCTCATACCTTTAATTTTCTGTCTGAGGACTTTCTTTCTGGCCGCTGGAGTATGAACGCTCTGCCTACACAAAGGCCAAGCCAGAAGTGCCAGAGAATTAAAATCCTCAGAAATAGCCCAAAACCAGTGTCAAATGGGGAGTTAAGGGATAAATCTCACAACTTTCTTGCCCCGTAGTTACTTTAACTTTGATGCATATTCTGCTCCAGTATTCTATGAACTTTATCACTTGGGGATACTGTTTAAACATTCTGATCCCGTAGATTTGGGTGGAGCTCGAGCTAATGCTGATAATCCACTTGGAGTAGGAAGCTTTACATTCTCCCAGGATCCCCAGAGTAATTAAGTTCATCTGCTTGATTATTCTCTTTTAGTTTTCTTTGCTTCCTGGTTTCTCATGTCTTCATTCTCCTACTAGTGTTTCCTGCATGTGGATCCTTATCTCAGGGTCTGCTTCTGGGGGAAACCAAATCAATAATATACATATGCATACAAGACATTTCCATACCCTGATCTATCTACATTCCATCTATTTATATCCCTATCTATTGATCATCTATCTCTCCACGCACCCGCCCACCCACTAATCTATCTATCTATCTATCTATCTATCTATCTATCTATCTATCTATCTATCTATCTATCATCTTGAACACAGCAACACAGTGCAGCTTCTCAGAGAATCCAGACAGTTGAAGAGCTAGAAGAGAAAGGATAAAGAAATCTGGGTAACAGTAGAAAGAGACAGTTGATTACCAGCTAAACTGACTTTTTCCTCCTTCATGTGTAGCTGTCAAGAGGATCTGATATTGTGGAATTCTGGCTAAAGAGGAGACTGCACTGTTGCTGCATAAATGCTGCATCTCTGGAAGTCCACAGAGGGAGAGCCATTCTACCAGGAAGGACAGGCAAGGACTATGCGCCTGATTCTATTATTCAGGACAGTGCTGGCCACCGGGGTCACGGAAAGAAGGTAGGTCAAATGCTAGTCCCGGAAAGGACTGCAAGCAGCACAAGCAGAGGGACACTGGGTGAGGTGGCGGGGGAGGCAAGGCCACACTTCCACGCTTTGCAGATTGTCACCCAGGATTCTTTAGTGACTTTGTGTAGCTGACAGAATGTGTGCCACTTACCTTGTGGGAGCATGATTAGGAGCTCAGTGCAAATCCCACCTCTGTCACTTCCTGGTGATCCCAACTGAGCACGTTTTCAACCTCTTTAAGCAGCGATTTTCCCATCTATATAGTGGAGACATAATGCCTATCTCATAGCATTGTGATGAAAATCAAAGATGTTGTGAATAAAGTACTTGTGTTACTATAACCAGAGGATAAGAGAGTTGCCCTAATACTGAAAACATTCTCCAAAATGCTGGGGACATGGTGGGTGGTGATTTTATCAGGTTTAGGCATTGTGTACACACACACACGTGTGTGCGCAGAGACCTGTATGTTTAATGTCATATTCGTAAAAAGCCACTGGAGTGATAATACTCTGATGATGTAAGTCAATCCCAGCTCTGACAGCCGAAAAATCCTACTGCTGATCTTAGCTGTGCGTGAAATCACTCTGTGGAATCTCTCTTTGAGCAAAGCAAACACCTGTTCTTGGTGGAATGCAAAAGGGAAACCTGGTTTAAAACTTCTGCTTCTCCTTCTTTTAAAAGTCTGTGATCCCTGCTAGGATAGTTCCTGTCAAGGCCACCTTTGGTTTTATATCCAGGCCATCCACGTTCTCTCCAGGCACAGGCTCAGTCTTGACAGTGTCCTCCCAGACCTGAGAGTCCAGGGGCTGAAAGAGAGGCAGAGTCACTTTGTTTTTGCCACCAAGACCCACTGAACACACCCGGCGGTCTCACCATTTGCTGTGGCTTCTCTCCAGGGCCTGACAGGTTGATTTTCTGGAAGCAACATTTTGGAAGGCCAAGGACAGGCCAGTTCTTAGGACTGGGCAGAAGAGAATCAGTCACTGTAACAATCACTTGATTCCAGGGGTTCATTTATCTCAGTCTTTTGAAAGCAACTCCCCCTCCTTAACCAAGTTCTGCCCTTGTCTCTTCATGGGCCAAGGAAGGTGGATGCTGATGGAAATCACAGATGTGGCCAAACCTCCCCGGTGGCAGTCCAGTCAGAGGTCATCTGGCCCGTTTCAGTAACAGGTGGCCCTTGCTCTTCAGAGTGGCCTCTACTTTTTCAAGAGGGTTTGAATCAAGAGACATTCAGGGTAAAACACTGTCATGTTGCTTTTTATTTTCTGCAAAGTGTATTTTCTATAAGTTGTTTGGCAGCTGGCCTTTTGAAAGGAGGAACAGGTGTCATAGGACTCAGAAATAAAGTCTCTGCTTTTTCAATAGTGAGTTGTCCTTGTTTCAAATTGCATTTCAGGGGGCCACGTTTAGATGTACCACACACACATTTTGTCTCACACACACGTACACACGTGTGGAAGCGTGTAGGTAGTCAGAGAGGGAAGCATAAAGAATTTATTATAATTATTACTAAAAGAAACAGAATTCTGTTGACACCACACTGCTGTTATGAAGGGTAATCATCTGTTAGGTAGTGACTAGGCTGGGCTTGAAAGTGGCTCTCATTTGTGTTGAAACATGACATGCTTGTCCTCTAGCCTCCTCCCAGCTAGGAAAAATAGAAGACACACAATTCACACGTACTTGTGAAACTCAGACACGTTTTAAAAGAATCGATAGGCAGCAAATCTGACCTGAAAGATGCCCACTGAAACCACTGCTCACAGAAATCTAAATGGTCCCAACAGACGAAGGGACTCAAGCATTCCCTGCTCTGAGTTCCAGACTGCAGACCTGCCATTCCTACACCGCGCCAGAACATGGTTCCAACACAGAGGCCCTGGGATGTCCCAGCAATGACATCAGAAGCACAAACGTTACAGCTGACCACCGTGTGAGCCAGCACAGCTGACACATGCGGAAGATTTTAGCGCTGCCCCTTACTCTCCCACATGTAAACGGATGCAGCACGGTGCCCCCCTAGGGGTACACACATGCATTTTCCACACATGCACGTTTTTAACTCAAAAGTCGTACTTGCAGCTCCCCTAGGAAAGAATCAGAGGCCAAGGGTGGGTGGCCCAGAGTCTTGTTTGGACTGGAGAGCACAGGCAGCAGCTGCAGCCTGTCCCGGAGACTGGCTGCTGACAGGGGAAAGGACTGACAATTTCACCAGATCTTACAGGTCAGTAACAGCAGAACACCCTGCCCCTAATTGGTGACCACCAGGGTAGCTATAGTTGGTTTGACTGAAATCAATATTTTAAAAAAATTTAAATGTGCAAAAATACATATGACATCAAATTTACCGTGATAATCAATTTTTCGTGTAGAGGTCAGCAGTTTTAAGTACGCTCACACTGTTGTGCAACCAATCTCCAGAATTCTTGTCATCTTGCAAAACAGAAATTCTACACCCATTAAGCAGTAACTCCTCATTTCCTCTCTCTCCAAGCTCCCACCCACTGGAAACCATCATTCCACCATCTGTCTCTGAATGTGACCACGCTAGGTGTCTTACGTAAGTGGAATCACACAGTGTTTGTCCATTTGGGATGGGCTTATTCCACTTAGCATTACGTCCTCAAGGTTCATCTGTGTTAGAGCGTGTGTCGGCATTTCCTTCCTGACTGACTACTTTAGTTAAAAAAAAATAAGACCTTTTCACCAAGATGAATGATTATTCAGATAAAGTAAAGAATTATTTAAATGATAAAAGAAGAATTTCCTTCCTTTTTAAGGCTAAATAGTGTTCCATTTACGTATATACCCCATTTTGTTTATCCATTCATCTGACTGTGAACACTTGGATCGCGTCCATCTTTTGGCTGATGTGGATAATGCTGCTATAAACATGGGTGTATGAAACCCATGTTTTTAATTACAACAGTAAAAGGCTCATACTCCATTTCATGACTAACTTGCCATCTGATCCTCAAGAAGTTGAATTTTGTAGACAGGGTAAAATTTTTCTATTTCAGGAAGCCCTTTTGACCTGTGATCCTCACTAATATGGCTGAGGTGGGCGGTTAGGAAATCTGTGGGCATGGAGCAGAAATGAAGCGAACTGGTCTACAAATCTGTCTAAATTTTAATTGTAGTCTCCTTAGCACTAAATTTTCATTGTCAAAACTGTTTCAGCCAAGATACACTGAATGAGAACTATTACTCAAGAGTTCTACCCTTACGGATGTAACAGTCTTGGTCAATAGTTGTCAGTGCGTAAAATGTTCCAGACACCATTCTTGGCTAGGACACCTCAGTATACCTGTTGTACAAGTGGGAAAATGAGCCAGAGAAGGGCAAAGCACCTGGCCCAATGGAAAACACTACTCAGGTATTTGAACCCCAGTAGTTTTGCTACAAAACTCATGCACTATACTGCCACACTAGACTGTACTTCATTTTCTCACATACAAGGGTAGATGTGAGTGGGCGCATGTGTATAATTGTTATTTTTGACAACCAGCAACGAAAGAAGACATGTTAGAACTTCAAACTGATATTTCTAGAAAATGGCGTGACAACATACGATAGAAAATACTCTAGTTTTGTAACGGAACACAATTAGGTTGAATCCCAACCCTCCCACCAGCTGTCTGGTAACATTAACCAAGTGTTTTATCCTCTTGGCCTCAGTTTCCTCATCTGAGACTGGGGATAATAATATCTTCTTGCGTTAGTTGTAAACATTTAAGAAAATAATGTCTGTAAAATACTTAGCTGCTGGTAGGTACTCAATAAATGCTAGTTTCTTAACTCTTATGAGGCAAAAGAAAAATGTGATCTCAAAAAACAGATACGTGTTTTTATAACAACTTGCACTGCATAAACACATTCATTACCACTTTATTTTTCTATGTACAAGGACACTTAAGAATTAGATTGCCTCTTCTCTCTCTTGCATTCTGCTACAGCCAGTGTACAACAAACACTTTATGTTAGATACCTAATAGTAGGTCCTGATAAAATCAACCCCGTATTTTTTTTAAGTGGGGAAAAAGCTCCAAATGGCAGGATCAGGGTCAGCACTAATGGATTATACCTGTATCCTCCTTCCCTTTGCTCCAGAATACCATGACTTTGAGCACTTATCATAAATCAGCCTTTGGTGCCAGCACAGGAAGAGCTGCCTCCCAGTCTTGACCCAAGGCCATTGTTGTGTAATAGTGTCTTGGCTGCCATATGGTCAAAGTCTTGCCTCTTCCCTTGATTTGATTTTTTAAAATGGTGAAACAATTTGATTAATAGAACATGCTATCAATCTTCTATTTTATTGATAAAACAATACACACATGGAAGCCAAGATATTACTTGTCCAGATAGCTCAGTTGATTCAAGAATGATCACACTTGGTAGGACAGTGGTGCACAAGGGAAAAGATTTCTGCAAGTTGCCCCAATATGCTTGGCTTTGAAGACATGCACAGTGAGGCACCAAGGGGACAAATACACAAATGTATTCAGGCCTGCAGCTCTCTAAAGATGACTTTCCTGACAGCAGAGAAGGAGTTTCTCCATAGGGATTGAAAGATAGCATATGTCTCTACATGGACATATCTGCATCTTTACACACATATATAAATCAAATATATGAGTCTTGTGGTTTCTCATGAAACCATTTTCTTTTCCTTGTAATGTTTTTCCTTGAACAAAAAGTTTAACTCCCTCATTCATTATCATTGCATGATTATTAGGGATTGAATGCCATTAAGTCAAATACCAAATGAATGGCAAGTTCAAACAAGCATAAGAAATTTGGAACTGTCTGTAAAATGGATTCTGTTTTCCCATTTGTGCAATAAACATCTTATCCACACTACTGGAGGTTCCAGCCTTCTGACAGATAAAAACATATGACTAAGTTCAAAAACCAAAAAAATTTTTAAAGACTATTATTTTAGAGAGGTTTAAGGTTCACAGCAAAACTGAGAGGAAGATACAGAGGTATCCCACATAACATACACATGCATAGGCTGCCCCATGGTCAGCATCCCCCACCAGAGTGCTACGAGCACAGATGCCCCCACTGTCAGCATCCCCCACCAGAGTGCTACACGCACAGACGCCCCCACGGTCAGCATCCCCCACCAGAGTGCTACATTTGTTACTACTGATGAACCTACACTGACACATCATTATCACCCAGAGACCAAGGTTCGCATTAGGGTTCACTTTTGGTGTTGCACCTCCTATGGGCTGGAACGAATGTATACTGATGTGAATGTATGATGTCTAATGACAGTGGAAGCGTGGGTTGTTTTTCCTCATTGCTCTCTCTTGTTTATTGCCTGGGATGAAACATTGGAAGCCCAGTCCCCAGTTAAGGTGTATGGAGGGCTGGTGCTTTCCTGAATGGAAGGATTAAGTGGAAAAACTACTCTTTTCCAGAATTTGATCATCGTCTCTGACTTGTGTCTGTTTTTGTGTGCTGTGATAGTTCACAATTTCTGACATCTTTCCTTGAACAAGGAGGGACCTCCTGGGGAGTGGGTGGACCGTCTCTGGCCAACACTTAGCTCAGATCATGTTTTTCCCTTAGGCCAACTCTGCTTACACTGTCCTTGAACTATTCAAATACTTCGATAAAACACTGTTCACACATTTTAAAGGGTAATTACTGAGCATTTGCATTTTTACGTTCTCAGGACCACTTTTCTTGGTTATCTGCACTGTATGGTATGAGGCCATATTCTCACTGCAGAGATGAAACCAAGTGTGAGATAGGGCAGTGACTGGTTAAGAGGTTAAGATGCATTTTGGTTCAAGGTGAGAATTCACAGGCTTTGGTGCACTGAGCCATGTTTCCCATGCTTACATATCTGTGAAACAGCAGCTGTGAGCTGAAACTCTGAGAAATATTCTCAGTAAAGCTGAAGACTTTAAAAGAACCAACCTCTCCCTTCCCCCTCTTCTTTCGATACAGAAATTGTCACAGTCCTCACAGCTACCTGTCCTCCTGGCCCGAATACCTTGTGACAGGGTGCTGGCTGCCTCACAAGCAACTCAGCTCAGATCCAAGTACCTCTCGACCAGAGGTGCTCCTTCTGTTAGGTAGAACTCTTTGTCCCTAAGAGTCTGCCTTCCGGCCCTTGAAAGCTGGCCAGCATTTTGGGACAAAGGGTTTTAGAAATAAATTTTTAAAGGGGAAATGGTACATGCCTTTGTAGCTAGATCACTGAATTTGAGGTTCATGAGCCTTACTGATAATTTATAAATCAGTTTAGTTCTCTGTTTCTCAGGGTATCATTTCTTTGCTTTTTATCTCTCTCATTTTCTTCTGTTTTCTGCCTGGTGTCTTCCTTCTCTTGAATATATTTCTATCTTTTTCTCTGTCTCTCACATTCATATTTTTCCCTGCAGTGTTTTTCTATTTTTCTGTTTTTCTTTCTCCCCCACCCCACCCCCATTTACCTTTCCTTATTTCAGATCAAGGAGTGGGCTAGGTACTGAAAGAAATATAGGGAAAGTCTTTGCCCAACAAGAAAATCAGCTCTAGAATCTGGTATCTTTCCTTTAATTAACCATAATAGAGAACCATTATTTTTCCTGGCTTTGTCTTGTGTTTCTCATTGTTAATTGAAAAAAAAAAAGAATTGAATATATTTCTTTTTGTAAGGAACAAAAAGATAATCTAGTGGGTTTATTTTTTGTACCTTTATGTGACACTCAATTGATCAATGGTCCTTGGATTGGAAAAACAATGTCTTCATCCTTGCATTACTCTCTTTTCTTCAATATGAGAAAAATGTTCGGAATAAGGCTCAGATGCTCTAGAGAGCCTACTGGTTTATCCATGTCATCAGTAAGAAAGGCCATACAGTTAGCTGGCTTATATTCAACACCTGTTGGTCCTTCACAGCATGAATTGTATGAAGCCAGAGGTTCTCAACTTGAGTCTGCATCAGAATCACCCAGAGGGGCAGTTAAAACACCCGTAGCTGGACCCCACCCCCAGAGTTCTGATTCAGCAAGTCTAGGGTGGGGCCTGCGAATTTGTTTTTCTAGTAAGTTCTGGAGTGATGCTGCGGCTGCTGGCCTGGGGGCCACATTTTGAGAACCACAGTGTTCAGCTGAACTTCAAATAGTTAAGAGACAGTTTTGCCAGTAGGGGGTTGGTGGCAGGTCTATTTACCTATGCTCATTTTTAGGGTTCAGAAGAGTGAAAATTACAATAAGCCTTGAAATAAATAAATACACTGTTCTTATTTAAATGTTTTTCTGAGTGAAGAAAATGATTCTTCTCGAGAGGCTCAGAACTTTCAGCCTAGGCACGGGTCCAAAGGGAAGGAGGACCCTTCTGTAGATGCTACTCAGTATTTGCACGCTCCTCTCCAACTGGGTCATGTACCGCTAGCCAGGTTTTAGGTCAACTCTGAGATCTTGTTTTTCTAAGCAAAGGAGCAAAGACACGAGCATGACTCAGGGTACGAAATGCTGACTTCCAGAAACTCCTGCTCTCGCTGTTTTTGTAATTTAAAGAAATCTAATCTCTGCAAGCTACCCTGCTGTGCCTGTACCCTGACATCATGTTTGTTTGAGTTTTGGATTCAACAGTAAGATCATGACTTAAAGGAAAAAGAAAACAGCAACATGAAAAGTCAGAGTTTTTTTTTAGACCCAGGTTGTGGACAGACCAGCTGCGGTGGGCGTGGATGTACACCCTTGTACACACACACGTGGCGTGTGCACATCCCTGCAAAGGGCATGTGGGTGGGGGAGGGGGAGAGCCCCAGCAGCACCCAATACACAAAACATACAAATACCTTATTGTTTAAGGTCCCTGAGGATCAGGTTGATCACTGAGCTTGGTGACACAGGAAAGAATTTTAGAATTTAAAAATTCCTACAAATTACAGTTAAATGTTATTTACAAAATTTAAACTTCCAGGAAAACAGTTGTATTAACTTCCTGATTTCCAGTCCACTCCAGTAATACAAACTTACTGCAATGGTTCTTCAAGTGAGAACCTTTCTGACTTTCTGAGACAAACTGTAAGCTGACACAATACTGTCCATCTGAATCATAAAAAATTTCATTGTCAGTATCGAGAATATTTCACTTACAAATATTTTACTACCTTTTAAAAATTATTCAGCAGACTTACCTTCAGACTCCAATTCAGTGGTGCAGAGAACGCTTCATTTCAATTTATTTAGTCTTCTCTATGTAAGTTGGTAGCTGGGCTTGGTAGAACCAGAAAGATTCTGACGCATAAGCTTGCCTGTGAGAGGAAATTTAAAATGTTACAACCACAGAACAGCAGGATGGGATGTCCCAACTCTTCTCCAAAGTACCTTAGCAATTTGCCCAAGGCTCCAATACTATAGCAGATCACTTCGTCCATAATGTTCTTTGGTCTTTTGAAGAACCTTAATTTCTGGGACAAGGACAGAGACCCCAGAGATAATAGAACTAGTCAAGAGGGTAATTCCTTGTCCCAGAACCAGGCTAACCCAGAATAAAGTGAGTCTTGTTCTCCCAGATGCGTGTTTGGAGCCTGTGCGTTGAATCATGAATCAAGATCTGAACTCAGCGAATTCTGAGTACCTGAGATCTGATTTTAAAACATCACTAATGTGCTGAACTTACTCTCAAATATTCTGGGGTAAGTGACTTGACTTCCTTAACAGGTCACCGAAGAATTTGCAAGAGCAGTCTCGCTCTACCTCGGCTAAGGAAATGATCGGCATCCTGCGCTGCAGGACGGTTGAGATTTAAGTGAGTATGGAAGTAAATGGGACTTTCCAGTGTGAAAGAAGGTCAAGGTGTAGAACCCAAAGGAGTCAGAGCTGAGCGGAGGGGGTAGGGGATGGAGATGGACACAAAGGGTTATGGTTACAACTGTTTAAACATGCAGAGGACAAGGAGATTAAAATACACAAATGTGACTGTTGACAGCAACGGTAAGAAACTGGCTGGGCTATGGGAGATTTTTTCTCTTTCTTAATTTTTCTATGTTGTTGTTTTATAACATTTTGGTCATTCTTTTACCTCACTTTTATATCGGAAGACAAAGTTTATTTTTAAGAGCCATGTGAAGGATTATCCTTAGAAAAGAGTAGACACCACTTTTAAGATCAGAAGACAGATGGTAAGAATATCTACAGCCATAGACGACCTGGGAAGCAGAGGAAAGGGAATTACGAAGTTCATCACAGGCGGTCTTTGGGAAGTTTTTCCTGCTTTCTAAGTGGAATGAATGACTCTTCCCCTGCGTTCCCTTTGCTCTATATATCAATGCATTAATTCACCTACATGGTCTGACCACCCTTACCTGTTCTCCTGTCTCCCTCTACCCAGCTGTGAGCCCCTCCAGGACGGAGATCATGCCCTGTTTTTGTATTTAAGACTTAGCATGATTCCCACTTCATAGCAGGTACTCAATGAATTCTTGTTGAAAATACTTCCTTTTCTTGAGGAAAGAAGAACTTAGATCATTTTCTGAGAGTGAAGGGGTAAGAATAGGGTGAGAACTTGAGAAAAGAAGTTAAGTTCAGAAACAACCGTGCTGGAGTATGAGAAGGTGGCTGGCTGAGGATCTGCATAAGGATTGCTGGGTAAAATCTGCACTTGAGGAGACAAGGATGTTCTATCACATTAGGTTAAGAGCAGCATTCACTGAGAAGGTAATGACGCCGGCGCACCCTTATAAGAGAAAAAAAAATCTAAGTTGTGGATTTCAGAGATTCAAGAGTTACCAAGAAGTCTCCTAAGACTTCCTCACACACTGGTGAGTGCAGAGTCCTGAGGTCAGGACAGCCACAGCCCCCCTCATCCTGAGAGACTCTTCAGTGTGTCAAAGAACATAATGCATGTGCTGTGACCGCTTCCCAGTCACCTGGCACAGGAACAATCAGGACACCCCCTCCACTGGGAGAGGGGGAGAGGGTCCCAGTCCAGGAGGACAGGTAAACCAAAGGTCGGAGGCACACACGGCTCCCAAGGATGCCAGCTGGCTGTGCTGAGCCGGGTGATTTCTCACTTTCCCTCAGCCAAGTCTCCTGTTTTGTAAAAACTCAGGCAAGGGTTTTACTGGAGTAGACAAGCATGAAATGAATTTTCCAGAGAAGTTTCTGAAGTGGGGGAAAGTTCATGGCTCAAAAGCACTGGTGGGTAATGAAATGCGATTGCAAACTTCTGTTTTTCTTTAGAAAGAGAGTTTTCCAGGTTTTAAAATCTGAATCTAAAAGTTGAGCTGTATCTTCGACTCTGAGCCCATCTTCTTCTCTAACCCTGGTGTTGCAAGTTTATTTTATGCTGCTTCTAAGTTGCCCAGGCAGGTGACTCTGGTTCTACTCAGTACCGAGATATTGGCTGGAATGCACGTAGGCTGGCCTCCCTTTGCCAGGGGCCTTGTCTCTGTGGCTCCTTTTCAGCTCAGGGTCACAGCTACTTAAAGGAACATCTTGAGAGTAAACCTGGTGAAGGCTGCTTGCCTTAACCAGCTGGTGATCCCTCATCATAAGTCTTCATTAGACTGATGTTTATCATCAGGAACTCATCTTTCATTTATCTAAAACCAAATGCTAGTTTTAAGGATGAAGAAACAAAACTAAAACAAATCTGGCCATCACGCTCCTCTTTGGGCACTACTTACTCAGCTCTTGTCTTTGAAATGCAATCAAACACACGTGAATGTTAGGCTCCCAGACCTAGGAGGGGGGTAAAAAGTAGAAATACAGCTTTATAAAACAAACACAGGAAAATGCTTTGATTCGTCCTAATCCACCACCCATCCAATCTGCTGGTTCTCAACTCTGGTTCCACTGTCTCACCTTGAGGAAGTTGTTTAATACGTCACTGGGACTCAATTATCTCTAAGTTGGAATGATAATGCCTATTTGGAAGGGTTGTTATGAGAACTGAGTAATGTATGGAAAGTACAGAGCATGTAACCCCTGATGAATGTCTGTTTCTGTTCTCTTCAAACTGCTTCTTGGAATTACTCCTCTGTCTCTACTAAAACTACCACCATCAGGGTGCAGATCTTTTTATTCATTAAATTTTACACCCTTACGGCAGACACGGCATCTTGGTACGACCGCGAGCTTGTTCCCATCTTGCCTGATGCTGTCAAGCCTTTCCCGTCTGGAAACATCACTTCCTTCATGTCACCCTTGCTTGAGGCTTTCACTAGCTTCTCGTCCCCTACTCACCTGCAGCCTGGAGTTCAAAACCCACAGCGGCTCCATTCCATTCATTTTTTACAACTATGCTAAATGTTCCTGTTTCAATCAGGACGCCGTTTAAAACGCCTTCCTAGGGATAGAGAAGTCTAACTTATTTTCCTAATTTCATTTTTGTTTTTATGGATGTGTCTCTCTCCATACTCTCTCCTCGGTGTTCACGTATTTCTCTGTCAACATCCAGTGCACCCAACAAGGTTTAGCGACAGTCCAACCCCTTCCATAGAGGGACTCGAGACTTCTCCAGTCCTCGCTGACCTTTAGCCTCTTGCTGGGCTCGGACTGCTCCGATTGTGCTCGCCATGGTTTCACACTTTTCAAGGCTGAGACGCACTGCACAATGGGGAAATCCCAAGTACATGGAGGTAAGTACTGAACAGCATGTTTTCGATTGCACAGCCTAAGAGATCTGGTCCAAGAGGTCAGATCAGCTCAGGAATGTTCCCTCTTCAGTTCCTTGCCTCACTTCTTCCCTTTTTTTCTTCTTTTCTTCCAGTACAAAAAGGTATTTTACATTGACTCTTTTATCTTGATCTGCAATGTTTTATTATTTATCATTTTTTTTTATACATTTTAGAGGTACTTCTCTGACATTTTCTAGAGTGTTAAATATGACACCATGACCTGCCCCTCAGATCCCTTTTGCCGGCATTTTCTCAAGTCAGGATTTAGAATTACTGAGTTGTATGTTTGAAGCAACACACCTGTTAGCTGCAAATTTGTTTTATTTTTTACTTTAGAGTTACACACAAAAAATTTTGATCATACAATGTGTCACAAAACACAGATGGTTTAGTATCCATTTATATTATGAGCTCATAGCATTACATCAGTGTTTTATAGATACAATTTCATATCCCAAGGAGTTGTTGCAATGAATTCCACATCAGCATCTTTATTTTGTGAAGAAGAGTTAGTCTTGGAATCAGTGTACTTGAAATAAACAAGAATGTTAATTTTGTAGCATTTTTAGAATTTCAATAATTGAAAATCACGTACAAGCAACAGCTTCCATAGCTACGATAAATAAATCTTGCTAGTGAAAGTCTGATAGCTCTCATAACTTAATTTTAGACTTTTGGCCATCGCTAAGGGATATACTGCTTAAAAGCTAAGACTTAAAAGCTAGGATCTCCTTCTAATCTGTTAAAGTTCCACGTCCTCGTTGAATAGAAGTTGAAAATGAAACATGTTCCTTATTCTAAGGGTCAGATACTTTACCAAGGAGTAGACTGGCAGACAATCAAAGGAAAACAAATGACTTAAATAATCTAAAAGCTGACTCATTCACTCAGCAAATACTTATTGAACATCTCTTGTGGACAGACATTGTTCTAGACAGCAGTGATAAAGGTAGGAATAAAATGCAGCAAGTCCTTACTCTTATGAAGCTTGCATTCCTGCAGGAGATGAATGACAGCAAATGAGAAAACAGACAAGCCTGTAATTATAACCTGTAGTAAGGGCTTTAATGGGAATGAACTGGGTGTACTGAGAGAGAGCACTTTCTTTGTAGAGTCATCAGGGAGGTCTGATGTAAGGAGCTACCTGTAACGTATAAATTAAGGCCTGACAAATATGAAGGAGCCAGCTATGCAAAGGAATAAAGGGAAAGCATTCTGGCATCTTGGAGGAGGAAGAAGATGGCTAACATGGCTAGAAGAGAGGGAGTAAGGGAGAAAACGGTACAAAGTGACAAGGAGTTAGTAGGGGCCAACTCAACTGGAGTCTTGGAAACTGGGGGAGAGGTGCATTTTATTCTGAGTGCTTTTGGAAAGGAAATACCTGGATGGTTTGAAGCATGGAAATGACATGCTCTGATTTATGTCTTAAAAACATCTCTCTGCTGTGTGGGAATGGATTGTTGGTGGGGGTCGGGGGAAGTGGAAGCAGGGAGACATTCAGAGGCAACTGCACTCATCAAGTGATGATGATGGGTTGGGTTAGCATGAAAGCAACGAAGATAAGGTGAAGTGGATGGATTTGAGGTCCATTTTGAAGATAAAGCTATCAGACTCACTGATGGATTGGAAAAAAAATCAAGCCTTGAACTCCTAAGTGGGTAGAGAGGACATTATCTAAGACTGGGAGGACTCAGAAGGAATAGAATGGATAGTAGGAGAAAATGAACTTTATATTTGTCGTGTCTCTTAGTGTGATGGAGGTAATGAGTACAAAGTTGGATATCCAAGTTTGGAGCTTATGAGAGAGGTCAGGAGTGAAAATGAGAATCTGTGAGTTGTGGTGTATCAATCACAGCTCAAGACTTGGGATAAGATCATTTCTCTAGAGAGACGATGTAGATAGAGAAGAGGGCCTAGACCTAATGCCCCGGGGCCCTTCCAACACGATAGAGACTAAGCTGAAAAGGGGAATCCATCAGAGAGGACACAGAGAACTGCCAGAGAGGTAGGAGGGAAACCGGGTAAACACAGACTAAGTGAGAGGTTCCAGTAAAGGAAGGGGTCAGCTGTGGTCAAAGACACTGAGGACCTTGAGTAGAGTCTTGGATTTGGCAACATGGAAGTTATCCGAAATGTGGACAAGAATGTCTCAGAAAGAACCCTAGGAGGGTGAGGAAGTGGCTACAGAGACCATAAATGACTCTGTTGAGAATTTTTCTAGGAAAGGGAGAAGAGAAAACAAGCAGAAGCTGGAAGGGGATGTGGGGCCAAAGGAGGGGTTTTGTTGGTATGTTTTGCTTTGTTTTAAGATGAGAGACAGGCGAGTGATCCCCCCATTCCAGAGCGGGTTGTGTCAGAGGGCCGCAGCCTGCTGACACAGAAAGCACTCATGGGAGCGAGGCCAGCCCTCATGACCCACTGCCCACGCGAAAGCAGGCACCAGCACACCTAGGGAGTGGTCAGGCCAGAAACACGGATTCTAAGACAAATCTTTTGACTTCTGTAATAAAAATGTAAAGTCTGAGTAAAACAGCCACAATTTGTTTTCTTAGGTTTGGAAAATCGCAGAGCAGAGATATAAAGAAGAATCTTTAACACTTGTATTTGTAACTGTCTAGCTTCCGTTTCTGTTTCTTCCACTTATTATTTGTAGCAGCTTTTAATCAGGCAAGAATCTAAAACTTACTGAAGCATTTTCAAAGCCTAACCCAAGCACATTCCCCAGACCCCAGGTCTCCCTCTTTCCTTGGGAAATGTCCAAAAATAAAAGAACTTTATTTTCTCAAATAAAATGGCTCAAAGTGTAGATAATGATTTAACATGAACTTATTTAGCTGAGGAAACAAAAAACAAAAAGCGAATAAAATGCAAGGTAGAAGGATGACATTTTTAGAACAATTATTGAAAAACTTCTGGCAAATGAATAGTGTAATTTCAAATCATGATTCCACCATACAAGTAAGAGAGAGACATGAATCTGGAAAAGTCCCATTGAGCCATCAGGACAACATATAAAGGCAAATGTGTTGTATGGAGACAAAAGAGTACAAAGAAAATTGTATGTTTATGCTGCAATTTGGATACAGTGAATACAAAACTTGGAACTTTAAGTGTAATTAGGAGATTGAAATGGATTCAAAGATTAGACACTGCTACCAAAAAAAAAAAAAAAAAAAGGACAGTCACACTGATAAGTTTGCACTTCCATCTCTGGTCTCTCACCAACCTTCCACCACCACCAGAATATCCCTGTTCTCAATCTTATCATCTGAACCCCATTTTCTAACCTACGTTAGATGTCCCCACCAGTTCCCAAAGACCAGTGTTTGGGGGGGAGGGTATGGGCCAGATAGATACAGATTTCAAAGACAGGTTCAAATTTCTAATTTCATATTTTCATTTGAGAAACCAATACCATTGCTTTTTCCTTCATGAAATCTTTCCCAGTCTTTCCAACAGGAAGTAATCTCTCTCTTCCCTAAACTTCCAAAGCACCATAACACTTCCCCTTGTGGTGCTTTCTACTTGTCCTCATGTGTATATAGTGATTTATAGGAATGGCATCTTTCCTCTGGGGTAAACCCTGGATGGGAGGATTTGAGTTTTTAGATCTTAGTACTTCCTGTTGTACTTAACACAGTGCCTTGTATTTAGTAAGTGTTGAATATGTAAATATTGGCTGAAAAGTTGTGTGAGATTTTATGAGATGAAGGTGTCTATTTCAGAGCAAAACTTACAGTGTGTCTGGACTGGACAACGACTGTGCAGCTACCAGCACTGGTAGCTTACTACCAGAGCCATGGCTCTCTGCACGACCTCAGGGCCCTGCTGCCGCTGCCCTTTGCATGCGTGCAGGCCCCAGAATGTTGTAATGAAGTGTCCCCTTTTCCTACTGAGACCTTTCATTGCAACAGGGTTACATCCTTCACTGCACACCCTCAAAGTCTGAGGAAGGCAGCATAACAGAGTAAGAGCCTGGGCTCTGGTGCCAGACAGCATGGATTCTGTAGTCTCCCACTCAGATCTCCCTTCAAAAGAGAGGGGCAGAGCCCTCGAGGGCTCTTTGGATCCCCTGCAGCACTGGTGGCAGACCTCACTTCTCTTAGACTCCTCTTAGCCATGCCTGAGCGACCTGGGCTATTAAACTCGGCCATCATCTGGATGAGGGATTCCCTCGCTTTGACCCGGGGTCTCCCGGTCCATCAATCTGAGGCTTCCCCAGATCTGCACAGCAGGCTGAGGCTCCTCCTCCCTGTCCTTCCTTCTTTCTCTCCTGTCACAGATACCACGCCTCGGACCTCGGTCTGAAGCCTGTCCCCACCCGCTCCTCCTTCTTCGTCCTTCATGGGTGCTTCCCCTAAGAAACCTCACCCATGTCTAATGTCACCTTGGCATTTGTTCTCTAACAACCCACGTGGATACAGGGTCAAACCCTGGCTCTTTCATTTTATAACCTCAAGAGGTGACTTTGGGCAAATAGTTCATTTTTATTTTTTGTCTCCGTTTCCTCACTTGCAAAAAATGGGAAAAAATAGCACCAACTTCATATGGCTGCTGTGAAAAGTGAATTAATTCCCACATGCAAAGCACTTAGAATAGTACCCATATACCAAGCATTCTGCAAGTGCTAGCTATCCTGAATTCTTCAGTGCCTTTGCTCAGTGAGCGATGCGTGTGAAACCCCTGTTGGAAGCAAACAGCACTATTACTTCAATTATCACTGGAAAGTACTCTGCTACATGAATAACATGAATTCGCCACTCCTCTTAGTGGGTATTGCTACACTTTTAATTAATCTCCAGAATGGCCTGTGGAATAACATTCTGAAACGATTCTAGGATAATTTCCTGAGTTCCTAAGCATTCCATTATTATCTATATTTAAAAAAAAAAAGAAAAGAAGTTTGTTAGTTAAATCCTTTACTTCTGCCTATATTCACTTGCTCTTCCTGACTCCTTGGTGAAAAAGAACCACGCTTGCCCTGTTTATGACAGTTAGGAAAAGCACGACTCGACTCCTCCTTTTCTCTAGACTAAACATTTCCAGTTCCCCCAATGCTTTCTTTTTGATCTTCATTTCCAAACTATTTATCACTTGCGCTCTCTTTCTCTGAAAGCTCACCAGAGTTCCAAATAGTTGAGCCACGCATTGAAGAAACTTCTCCAAAGAGGTTTAAGTGATGGAAAATAGTAACAGCAAGAGCTGAGCCTGTCTTGCCCAAAAGGCCTGCGATTAATCACATCCAAGGAAGACAGGTTCTTCCTCTGATTTATAACTTCACTTTACTGGGGGTGGGGTGGGGTGGGATGGGGAAGCAGCGGATTAATAAGGAATTAAGTGGAAGAGGTTGGTTTTGCATCTGGATCTAGTTACTATAGAAGAAATTCAGTATGAAGAGTTTCTATTTTCAATCGGAACAAAATGCATTTGCGTATCATTGCTAAAAAGCTAAGCTGAGAGGCTTAATAGTAACTAATTTACGTATCATTTGCTGGTAACCACATAACTAAGCAAAATTTTCAGAGGCCAGAACTTAAAACATGCTCTAAATGTTTGTTAAGAACAAACAAAAAAACCAAAAAAACACCAATTAAAACTAAACTTTTGTTTCCTAATACATCTTTTTTGGCAGTTAAGCTATTTTATGGTGCCAACATCAAATCCTTGATTAGGATGTTTGCTTTGGATCCACTACCTTTTGTGTCACTTACTGGTCCCTGTGAATTAGGCCTGTTTTTATCTCCTCTCCATTTGCTGAAAACAAACGTAAAGCACAGTTTTCATGGCCCCCCACCTTCTGATCTGGAGCATTTGTGAGCGGAGTCATTGCAGATAGTCCGCGCAGACTTGGTCAGGAGTCTTGGCTGCATACGTTGGTGTTTGTGACCGGCAGTCCAGGCCACCAGCCACCAGGTTCACAACACAATGCCTGGCACTGCGTCAATCCCCCCAGTCAGTGGGATCAGGAGGGGAAGGTTGAATTTCAGCTCTACAAGTGTGGAGAGAACGATGGGTTTTCTGAGAAATAGGCTATAGGAATTTCCCCCTCATTTTTTTTTTTTAACATCAGGATTATCCAGGGATACTTCCCAATAGACTAAGCTCAGTTAGCTAGGCTTCATTCAGATACAAAAGCTTAGCCTTATCTGTAAGTAAAATAAATGAGAGACAACCACTCAAAGAGGGAAACCAGAGATTTAGAACACCCTGAGACATGGCAACAACGAGGGTGCAGCAGGGGACAGGAAGGCTACAGGACAATGAGTCTTTAGGCTCCCTAAAACTAACAGAGCTGTGCTTTTAAAACGTTGTCATCTGAAACCAACAGGGGATTGAGAGAGAAAATTAGTCGGTATTCGGAGGCCATTGCGTTAAAAAAAAAAAAAAAAAAAACTAAAAGGTACACATGCTTTAAAAAACAACAGAAACTAAAATGAAAAAAAAAAAATTGAATTACAAATCACTTAAACTCTCCCACCACAAATCCCCCAGCTGTCCCAGCTTTTTCTCATCAAAGGAGGTTCTGGAAGACAATCAACAAATCAGAGACGTAAACACTGAAGGAAAGAATAAGATTTCCTTGGTTACACGTGGGCCCATTCATCCAACATGGTTTCACGTATTTAAAAATTACGCTGAAGTCACTTTGGAATGTCTACACCAATTATTTTTCCCAGCTAGGAACAAAGCTCAGAATGGGAATAAGAATACAAAACAACAAAAAGTCATTAGTCAGGTAGCCCAAGAGTCACAGGATTTTATAAGAAGCTATTAAATCAGCAAATCATTTTCCCATCCATCCCACACGATGGACTGGATTCCAACTCTGTTCATTGCTCTTTCCATCGCCCTTCGCTCTCCTTTCTGGAAACCCACACGAATCAAATTCAAGGGTATGGTTGGTGAAAGTCCTCTGGGCTGCGAATGAGGACCCCTGGGGCCCGGACCTAGCACTGATACAAGCTGTGTGACGCTGGACCTCAGATTCTTCAGAAGTAGAGGGAAAGAGTTAGACGAGACGGTCTGCTAGGGCCACCATAATGAAGTACCACAGACGGGGCAGCTTAAACACCAGAAATGTATGTTTTCACAGTTTTGGAGGCTGGAAGTCCAAGATCTAGACATTGGCTGCTTTGGTTTCTTCTGAAGTCTCTCCCCTTAGCTTGCAGATGGCTGTCTTCTCTCTGTGCCCTCACATGGTCTTCTGTCTGTGTGCCTGTCTGAGTTCTAATCTTCTCTTCTTAAAAGAACACCAGTCATATTGGACTAGGGCCAACCCATATGACTTCATTTTACCTTCATCACCTCTTTAAAGGTCCTACCTCCACATATAGTCACATTCTGAGGTATTGGGAGCTAGAACTCCAGCAGGCAAATTTTGGGGGAACATAATTCAGCTCAGAACAGTCTCCAAGCTTCCTTTCAGTTCTAGAGTTCTCTGATTTCTTTTCTCTCTCAAGTACTGACTTTTCCTTCACTTACCTTCCCTATTCTCACATGGAGAGATTCAGCCTCTCTTTTTATAGACTTCAAGGAACTGAAGTTGCGTGTTTAGGCTGTCTGTAGTCTTAGTCCATTTAAGTTAAAGTCCTCCACAGGGCAGGGGACACCACCGACCACGTCATTTTCCATTGCCTGGAAAGGCACTACTTGATGTGGTGGTCGTGAGCCACACCCGGCCACTTTAATCAGCTCCTTAGATGCACTAGCTGTGTTCCAAGTGCTTCACAGCCACATGCACCTGGCGGCCGCCATACTGCACAGCTTGTATTTGGACCATTTCATCGTTATACAGCCTGACACTCACTTATGCAACCTCTCTTGGGCCCCAGAATTTTCATCCTTAAGATGGAGATGGTAAAAGTGCCCAACTCAAGGACCGATGTGAGGATGAAAGGAGTGCCCAGAGGAGGGGTGCTACCATCATGGATAGAGGATTTCGGAAGATAGCTCTGGGATACCCTACCCCAGGCCAAAGTTACAGCAAGGACACACCTAAGGCTGTAACGTAACAGCCAGGAACCAGGGTCGTCACTCACTCATAGAATCCTGAGTCACACACTAGGTTTGTAGGTTTGAGGTTTCCAGTTGCTTAAACAATCCAAGGTTGATCTGGGAATGAGAAGAGGCAGAGCCCTGGTGTGGGCGGCAGTGAGCCCCTGGTGCAGGGAGGGAAGGCAGTATGCCGAGAGACTGGGTATGGGATTGGGGCCTCATAGACGTTTCCTCCAAAATTGTGAAATAAAACTGGGAACGGGGCAGCACGGAACAGAGGAAATGTCAGAGCGGCCTGTCCAGGGTGGTCTGAGAGACACGGCAACCACACCATCTCCAAACATGTCTGCCATCCCTCCTCAGAGAATTCCTACCTGGGATTCCAACTACTGGATCTACTGATTAGGCAACAAAGAAAGGAACCTTCTCTCTGGATGGTGATCATCAAAATGCATCTGTAAGAAGGAGGCAGAGGTTCAGGGGTGCTGATGTGGGCAGAACTCCTCACTCTGTTCTATCCCTTTACCACCACTTTGGTCTACAAAGACAGGAAAATGGTCCCTCTTGGACGAACACACAAAACAGACAGGGTTCCTGGTTGTAAATAAAATCACTTGAATTTTTGTGTTTCTGATAGAGTTACTTCAGTACTTGGTTAGTATTTACATACGGTCTAGCAAACCTCCCCCAGCATCTCTTTATAATTACAAGCACAGACAACAGATCTTTCTAATTAATGCCACCAAGTTCAGTTTTTCCTCCTCCGCTGCTGTCAGCATTTGACCTTTCAAGCATCAGGGGGGAAATATTAAATGTATTCTCCCCCACTAGAGCCAATCTTACACCATTAGGATTTGAAAGGGCTATCTGAGCAGGTCTAATGAAAAGTGATACACAACACACCCAGCTTTACCAAACCACAATGAAGCAAAGTTTGATTAGGATTTTAAAGGGAAAGAGTGTGAGAAAAGGGGTCAGACAAGGAAAAGATGACTGCAGTGCCTTTGGGGAAACTGCCTCTAGGAGGTCACTATCTGATCTGAGTCATTAGCATCCTCTGTTATGTCAAAAAATGCCATGTCTGACTGGACAATTTTGGAAGACTCCTTTTTGCAGGAGGGCACAAAGCTCAGGGAGTTGAGTGGTAGTCAGGATGTGCAGAAAGACACTACGTTGGCTGGCCTTTAAGGACATTCTTACATTTGCAAGGGGAGGGGAAGGAGTGTGAAACAGGCTACCTGGTTACAGAAAGGGGCAGAGACCTAAATTCACTGGCCTTGGAGCAGGGCTTCTGCTTTGCCCGTCCCTTCCCAATCTCAGTAAGCCGTCTCCACCCTGGAAGGGCCATCACACTGGAAAACTCCACGCAATGACTCCATCCCTTGTAAACATGCTTATCTGAAAAAATTCTACCCTGCTTGAAGATTCTAAAGCCTGCATAAATCCAGTTCAGATTAAACTATTGCAAAAAAAAAAAAAAAAAAAAAACCCAAAGGTTAATTATTTAGTCCTTCACCTATGAACCCAAGATGCCAAAGCACTCTTGCCCATTGAAAAGTCTAATCTATCCGAGCATATCAGCGGGGGGTGGGGTGGGGGGGCACTTCTGGTGGGGTTTTATTTGCCTGAGAAGGGAATGGCTTATGGGAAGAAAGTCATCCCAGACAACAGTGTAAGATTTGGGTCACAGAATACGTTTTTTCTTCAATTTTGGAGGAGCTGGGGGTTATGCGTGGCTCCTCTCTGGACACCCAGCCAGTCCCTCACAGTCTTGAGGAAGAGCAAGCATCCCTGAGGACGAGCTCTAGAAGGTGGCTTAGGAATGGGGTAACAGCTGTAGGGGCACAGGATGTTCCTCCACCTCAGCACAGTCCAGTCACTGTACTGACGGGATCTGAGGGCACAGAATGAAGTACCGGCCATTGATGGGCAGTACTAAGGGCGATCTCAGAGGTGATCTGATCTCCGCTGCTAGAATCAGTAACCTGGGGGCCCAGCCACGCAGCCTCTAAAGAGTGCAGTGGGCGTGCCACTGCTGCCACCACAAGGTGGTTTTGGGGAGCCAAGAGGGCTTCTTAGGAAAGTGTGTAAGAAACTCTCTGGAAATTTCCATTGCTAGCTGGGACTGATTAGAGATGCCCCGAGGCTCTTAAAGTCCACAATTTGTGGTTAAATTGAAGAGAGCAGCTATTACTAGTATGTTATAGAAAAGTATGTTACATACACATCCTGTGAACACAAAGTGATGAGACATTGCCATAAATTATACCTGAAAAGCAATCTCATCATTTACAGACACGTGTAAGGTAGAAACATCATTCTACTAACTTTACTATGCATTTGTGTTTGGTTTCGTTTGAATCCCTAGGATGAGGCTCAAAACAAAACAAAAGGGTTTGAGTTGATCAAATCTCCTTGTGGTTGATCAGCAAGTTGGCAGATCTGCTGGAGTTGGGGTTGAGTCAGAGTTCCAAACTCCCTCAAAGAATCAGCTCTTCAGAGTTCAGTGCTCTCCCACCCCAGCCCCCTCTGAATTATGCTCTACCGGGCTGCAGAATCCTGACCTCACAGCGTAATGCTCTCATCAGCGAGGCTCACCACAAATCCTTACTCTGAAGACGTTGCTCCACTGAAGCCCCAGCGATACTTGAGCCATCTCAGGGTAGGGCCAGACTTCAAGAGTTACTCCTGGCAGACTTGTTTATCACCAGTGCAGCCTGCCCACCTTCTGAGGTTACTATCAATGATTATGGGTAAAGTCTGCTTTGAATTTGTTGGAAAGGGGGAACAATTTGTCGGAACAATGTATTTGGTTCAGGCAATTCATTTTGAGGGCTTTAGTCCCCAAATTTCCTGCATCATAATCACGATCCATTTTCACAGTCACTAGATTATCAAATCCTGTGTATATAAAATAGAAAAAAAAGGAGCTTTCAAATTTGTAAGTTAAAGTGGTGGTACAAATGTTATTTGGGACACTGTGAAACAGTATGCAGAATTACCCTATGGCCTTCAAAAGCTAACTGCGAAGGAGACTGCTTTTGCCATGTTTTTAGATATGGTAAAAATTAGGTGCAACATTGTTTAGAAATCATAGGCTTGCTGATCCCTTCTGCTTTTCGGGGATTACAGAAAATACAACCTGCTCTATCACATTTTAAATGGACAAAAAATCATGCATGGGGGGCGATTTTCTTGTCTTTTATTTGCACATCCAGTCTGGGGGCAGTGTTCTACGTCAAAATAATTTTTCCTGTTTATTAGAATGTGTTTATGAGGGTTCACTGAAACATATTCCTTATGTATGCTTATTTATTGGTTTTGAAACCTTTTTTCACTTTGTCAAGTTCACCTCCCAGAAAAGTGTTGAAAAATTAGGGTGTTGGCCCCCCCTGGTGCCGTATTTAGAGAATTGCACCTGCATGTGTGAGACCCTCTAGAAACGGTAAGAGTGCCCTCTAGTGCATAGAAGCAGAGTAAAGCTACAAATTCAATGCTAATTACCAATTAAATACTCATGAAAAAGAGTAAAACTACAAAATCCTAAAACTACAGGGAAAAAAGTGACCAATTATGCCCTAACTACGAGCCAAGCATCGTGCTAAGGCCCGTAGAGTACTGGTGCTTTGGGTGTCCATTGCTGTGGTTGGTACACATCATTCCCAAAGGCAGTAGCTTAAACAATAATCGTTATCTCCCACGGTTTCTGTGAGCCAGGAATTGAGAAGCAGCTCCGTCAGATGTTTCAGGATGGAGGTTCTTCACGAGACTGCAGTCATATAGTGACTGGGGCATCTCAAAGCCTTGTTTGCTCACGTGTCTGGTGGCTTAACTGGTAAGAGGACCCGGGGCAGGAACAACCAGCCTCTCCCTGTCTCTCTCTAGTCCCTCCACTGGTTCCCCAGCATAGCCAGACTTCTTTCAGGTTGGCTTAGGGATGCCAAGGCAGTGTCCCAAAGAGGTGAGCGGGGAGGAAGTGGTATTGCTTTTTTATGAGCTAGACTCAGAAGTCCTGCAGCATCACCTCTGCTGTGCTCTACAGAAAGAGGCAGTAACAGAGGTCCACCCATGTTCAAGGGGAGGGACTGTAGCCTCCACCTGGGATGGGATATATATATATATATATATATATATATATATATATATATATATATATATATATATATATATATATATATATATTTGTGTGGCGATTTTTGAAAAATACAATCAATAATTATTTGCTTTATTTAATTCTCTCCAAATCCAACGAGGTTGTTATTATCATTCTCCTAATTTTACAGTTAAGAATTTTTTTTTAAGGGAGGTACTTGGGATTGAACCCAGGACCTCCTGCACACTAAGCATGCACTCTACCACTGAGCTATCCCCACCTCCCCTCCAATTTTACAGTTAAGAGAATGAGGTCGAGACATAAAACTTTGCTTCATATGTCCTTTCAACGTCATACTAGAGCATTGTCTAGTGAGCCAAGTGAAGTGTTAGCTGTACATGGCTTTCAGGCTCGGCACTACTGACAGACTGAGCCAGGTAATTATTTGTTGTGAGAGCTGTCTTTCTGGGCCAGGTAATTAGTTGTATTGGACACTGTTCAGCAGCATCCCTGGCCTCCACCCACCCGATGCCAAGAGCATCCTCTCCCTCCCCTGAGCTGTGATAACTAAAACTGTCTCCAGACATTGTCAAATATCTCAGGGGATGGGGTGCAACTGTGGCCCCACTGAGAACCACTGTTTTAGGGGAAAGTAACTTTGATTATTTACTATTGATTAGGCCAGACTCTGTAAAGTTAATGTTCATTTATAGAAGATCTATCTGTTGCAATTTATTCCTGTCCAGTAGAAAATATAAATCCTACAGACCGTGGTTTTATTGCTTTATAGGGCATTGATCAGTTTCAATCTAATTTGTAATCTTATTTCAGCATTCTTTTCATCCTCAAGCATGCAGGTAAGAAGCAAAACGGGCAAATTTCTTCCTCAGCCTTCTGTTCTGGTCAGGCCCTCAATGGATTGAAGGATGACCAGACAAACTGAGAAGGACAATGTGAAGTATTACTGAATCCACCCATTCAAATGCTAATCTCATCCAGAAACACCCTTACAAGCACACCCAGAAATAATCTGGCACTCTTTGGCTCAGCCTAGTTAACACCTTACTTTTTAGCATTTCTGTAGCCTTCATTTCTTTGTGTACAACTAAGTTCCTAGTATTATAGTCCTTCTGCTAAAGTACTTCATTAACTTTTCTTTTTAGCACAGGTCTGCCGGTAATGAATTCTCTCAGCTTTTATTTGTTCAAATCAAAATTTGACTTCATTTTTGAAAGATGTGGAATTCTGAGTTGGTAGTTCTTTTTTTTTTTTTCTTTCAGTATTTTAAAGGTATTATTCCATTGCCTTCTGGGTTGTATATGTTCTAATGAGAAATCTACTGTAATTTTATTTGGACTGCCTTCAAGATTTTCTCTTAATCTTTGGTTTCCAGCAGTTTGAATATTATTTGTTTAGGTGCATTTCTTTTTCTGTCATTTATGCTGCTTAGGGTTTCCTGTACTTCTTGGACATGCATTTTGAAGTCATTTATTATTTTTGTTAGCTCTTCAAATATTGTCTGTCCCATTCTTTCTCTTTTCTTTTGCTTGTATGGCATTTAACCTGTCTTCCTCTCATGCTTTGACCTAGGTATGACAGTGCTTACATCCTCAGAAGGGCCTATCTTCTTTAAATTTCAGACTTCTTGGCTGTCCAGCAATCTTAATTCTCCAATGGGTTCAAAAAGAGTTGTGATATTACGGTTTACCTTGCATTTTCTTGTTATTATGGTGGAAGTGATGTTTTCTTTCTAAGGTATAGTTTTCCTTATCTTAAGGATAAATGGAACTTAATATAATTTTCAATTTTGCTGTAATTTAAAATTTAGATAGAAATTGCAAAAATAGTAAGAGAATAACCAAATAACCTTTATCCAGATTCATCAATTATTTATATTTGCCTCATTTGCTTTATCATTCTCTCTGCATCTATTTTATATATATTTATCTATATATATATATTTTATATATATTTATCTATCTACATCTATTTTTATATATCTTACGTATTATTTGAGAATTGGTTGGAGTCATTGTATCTTTTACCCTAAATACTTTAATGATTATTTTGTGAGGATTTGTCCTTATAAACAATAGTATATTTATCAAAATAAATAAGCTTAACATTAAGAATATATTTGTATACCTATATCATATATACTATATATATATAATTAAGCCTACAATACACAGAAAGACTTCTCAGAATTGCCAACCCATCCCCCTGTATAAAGCAATCCTATTAACTAGAGCTGAATATCTCGCTACAGTTTTTTTTAGGTAAAATTTAGATACATTGAAATGCATAAATACTAAATGTTCAATTTAATGAGCTTTAAAAATTTACATGCTCCTAATATCACACTGAAATTTAACCTCTTCTTTGAAGACTGCCTAGGCTAGCCTCCACATGCAACTTGAACATCTCTCTATTACAAAACTTACTGTAATTATTTCTCTAATCACTAGACTATGAACTCACTAAAGAAAGAGATTATGCCTCTTCATTTCTGGGCCCTGACTTTCAAACAATATATGGTATATAGCAAGGTATCAATAAAAGTTTGCTAAATAAGTAAAATGGTATTGGAACTAACAGCATGCAGCTTTAAATAAGGGAGTTGTGTAATTTTTAAAGTTAAGATCTGCTTACTACTTCTACTAAATCACCAGTAAGACATATATGGTAAGAACAGTCAAGACATGAAAGGAAAAAAGAAAAAAAAGACAGCAGTTGGAATGCTAATAAATCATTATGTTCTTAGAACTCTTTACAAAGACATGAAACTCTTTTAATCATTTATGCAGCCTTTGAAATTGGTGGGTGGTACAAATTACTACCACTCTATTTATATAGTAAGGCCTTCAGTTTTAACAAGATATTTAAAAGTAAATATATGTTACCTGTCCAAAACTTAATAGAGAACTTTTTTGTAGCTCCTGATTGATATTCTGACACCTGAAATTTATTATTTTCAGTTGTCTAAAAGCAGTGCGTAATCAAATCTATTGACAGACATATTTTTTCAATATCACTATCTTGGCAAAGGGAGAGGCTAAATGGAAATTTGATTAGGCAGTTGCTTCTGAGTTATGTCTGGAGTTGTTCTTTTTCTTACGAAAAAGATAAAGAAAAATACATGCTCTTTTGAATATAATTAAGTAAGTAAAATTGTCTTAGAACAAGAGAAGAGAGAGAAAAAATATTTGAGGAAATGATGGTGACAGTTTCCCCAAATTTGGTAAAAGGCAAAATTTTACACATATAACAAGTCTATTAAACCCCAAGCAGGAAAAATACAAAGAAAATCATATCTAGGCACATCAGAGTCAAACTTCTGAAAACCATGATTTAAAAGAAACTCTTGAAAGCAACTGCAGACTAGCCACAGATTACCTGATGACATGCAGTGGAATGATACGCATTAACAATGATTTCTTGTCAGAAACAATGGACACAAGAGGATAATGGAGCGACATCTTTAAAATGCTGAAAGAAGAAAAGTCAGTTTCGTGCAGTGAAAATAACCTTCAAGAATGAAAACAAAATAAAGACATTTTCAGACAGATGAAAACTAAGAGAATTTTTATCAGCAAACTTACAGTACAAAAAAATGGAGAAGTTCTTCAGGTGAGAACTGATGCCAAAGGGACATTCAAATCTTCAGAGGAGAATGAAGTACCAAACACGATAGATGTGTGGCTAAATACAAGATTTTTCTTTTTCCCAATTTTTTAGAAATATGTATGACTGTTTAAAGCAAAAATTATAACATTTTACTGTGGAATTTATAATATTGTAGATGAAATACATATGACAACTAAAAAATAAAGGAGTTTAAATATCTATATTTTTGAAAGATTATTATACTTTGTATGAAACGGTCTAATATTAAATTTAAGAAATATGTGAAAAATTAAGGATGTATATTGTGGTCCCTAGAGCAACCTACTTGAAATAATGCAAAATGATATAACTTAAAAGCCAAAACCCATTAAAAGGGGATTCACAAAGACCCAATTAAATCAAAAGAAACTAAGAAAGTAGGAGCAGAGAACCAAAATAACAAATACAAAACCAGATAAACCAATGGAAAAAAGCTAATAAAATGGTTGGTCTAAACTCAACCATATCAATAATTGGATTAAATATAAATGTACTAAACACTACAAAGAGCAGTCAAAAATTCATAGTAGTCAGAATAGATAAAGCAAGACCCAACATAATCTCTCCATAAAAGATGAACTTTAAGTATAAAAATGTAAATAGGTTGAAAGTAAATGATATTAAAAGATGAATCATGCAAACAGTAAACCTAAGAAGGTTGGAGTAGCCATATCAGCATGAGATATAATAGATGCCAAGGCAAACAGTATTACCAGAGATAGAGAGAGACATACTAGAATAAAAGGATAAATTTATAAAAAGACATAAGAATCATACATGTATATACCTAATAAAAGAGGTTCAAATACATTAGATGAAAAAGTAACATAATTCAAGGGAGAAAGAGACAAATCTACAATGATAGTTGGAGTTTTCTCTCAGCAAGTGACAGAACCAACAGATAAAAGATCTGAATCACACTATGACTTCCTTCACCTAATTGACATTTGTAGAACACTACACCTAACAATTGCAGGATAAACATTCTTTTCAAGTGCACCTGGCATGTTAACCAAGCTAAAGCATATGGTGGGCCATAAACAAGTCAATATATTTAAACGGACTGAAATAATACAGACTATGTTTTCTAACCACAATGCAATTAATTAGAAACCAGTAACATTAAGATATGGAGGAGGGATAAAACCCAAATATTTGGAAATTAAACAACACACATGTCACACTTGTCAAAAACCCATGGGTAAATAAAAAATGACAAGATACATTACAAAATATTTCAAACTGAATTATAACGAAAATATAGTATATTAAAATCTGCGAGATACAGCTAAATGGAAATTTATAGCTTTTAAATGTCTAGATTAGGAAAGGATAAAGGTATAAAATCAATGACCTAAGATTCTACGGCAAGACCCAGAAAAAGTACAGCAAAGTACAGATGGTCCCCAACTTACAATGGTTCAACTTACAATTTTTTAACTTTACGATGGTGTGAAAGAAATGTGCATTCAGTAGGAGCTGTACTTTGAAGTTTCAATTTTGATCTTTTTCCAGGCTAGTGATAGGCAGCATGATACTGTCTTATGATGCTGGGCAGTGGCAGCCAGCTGCAGCTTCCAGCAGCCCCACAATCACAAGGCTGAACAACTGATATACTTACAACCATTCTGTTACTTTCAGTATAGTTTTCAATCAATTACATGAGATATTCAACACTTTATTATAAAATAGGCTTTGTGTTGCATGACTTTGCTCAACTGTAGGCTAATGTTAAGTGTTCTGAGCATGTTTATGGTAAGTTAGGTTAGGCTATGATGTTTGGTAGATCAGGTATATTAAATGCATTTTCGACCTATGGTATTTTCAATTCCTCATGGGCTTATCGGGACAAAATCCCTTTGTAAGTGAGGAAGATCTGTATATCCAAAGTGAAGGAGAGAGTAAAGAGGAGAAATCTATGAAACAGAAAACAGATTAATGATAGAGAAAATTAACACATATACAATTTTTTTCCTTTTGAAAGGATAACAAAGTTGATAAGCCCTACATAGGCTGATCAAGAAAAAAATAAGAAAAATTACCAATGTTAGGAATAAATGTATGAATATACTACACATGCTACTGGTATTATCAACAACTTTATGTTAATAAATTCAACAATGAGATGAAATTCTTGAACAATACAACTTACCAAAACAGACACAAGATGAAATAGGAAATTTTACTAGCCCTGTATCAAATAAATTTAATTTGTTATTGAAATTGTTTGCTCAAATACAACATCAGGGTCAGATGGTTTCACTGGTGAATGCTGTTAAACATTTAGGTAAGAAAAGAGATCAAACTTACACATATGGCTTTCTAAAACAGAAGAGAAGGAAACACTTCACAATGAGTTTTATGAGGCCAGCATGACCCTGCCTGATACTAAATCTGATAAAGACATTTCAAAGAAAGAAAACTAAAACACCAGTCATGTCAAACTGGCCACCTGGTTTGGGTTCCTCTCCCCACTACCAACAGGCAAACAAGCTTCCCTAACTGGAGGGGTGGGGCAGGGCAGGGCAGGCTGGGAGCTGAAAAAGGGCCTACAATATTAAACTTTTGTACAGCCCCCAACTGAATGTGGAAGATAATGCAATCCAATCTGACTTTCTTCAGATTCCTCCAAGATCTGGACAGAAGCCAGAGTGGGTGAAGAAATGTAAGATAAGTGACTTGGAAGATAAAACGCCTTGTCTGCTAAGCAAATATTATGGCCAAATACTTTGAGAAAACTATGGTCTGTAGAACTAGTACTCATCAGAGCTCTCTGAGATTATGCTATGCCAGCGTAGTTGATTTCAGCAGTCATCTGAACAATCCACATGGTAGACAATGAAAATAAATAAAATAATTGAGTGATCATGAGATCAGAACACAAACAGAGAAAAAAAAGATGAAACTTCTGAACAGGAACAAACACAGAAATAAAGAAAATAGCAATGCCCAGAGTTCCAACGCAGAGGAAGAGGGTAAAGAACTAGATGAAGGTATTTTATCCTTAAACTTTGCAGAGAATGAAAACAAAGAGTACCTAAAATTTTATTTGAAGTTTAATTCTTATGAAGTGCATGTCTGGGTTCACGCGAAGCTGACAAAATCTCAAGAGAACTTTTTTCTCCTGAGAATGTTCCAGCACTGCTGGAGTGCAGGGGATATTCTGGTGCGGCAGTCATGAGAAAGTCTTTGAGACAATAGCAGTTGACACATCAGTGCTTTTGAAAACTGAGACAATAGCAGTTGACACATCAGTGCTTTTGAAAACGTAGCAGAAACAGACTGCAAGAGCTCCAGTGGAAAGAAACACGGACGTGAGAGACTCACCTCTTCACCATTATCACTAATAAGATGGACATAGCAGGGAATGGGCAATCACCTGTACTGGTGAGGTTCATCAATGAACCTAAAGGCAGAGAGAGGAGTATGGGCTTTCTACCTTCTGAAGCTGATGCAAAAATTTTGGCTATGACATTTCACAATGTGATGATGGAAGAGTAGGGGACAAACATGAAGCACTGACGTGGTCTGACTTAGACTATGTCTAGTGGACCTTCTCCCAAACACAAGTCACGGTGACTAGACTCTGAGAAAAGCAACCCCAAGGTATCTATATAGTCTCTTCTTTCTCTGCTTTAAATACATAGTTGTCAAAAGCAGTGTCTGTCGTGGGAGTATCTCTTGCTTTGGGAGCAATTAAAGATGTTTGTTCTTTCTTCTGTTGATCAAAACTGCTTTAGAACTCAATGTAATTTCTATCCTCTTTCAGAACAGTGAAGGATAAAAGGCAAACAAACTGAAGGAAATTTGCCATTTTCATTGAATAGGCAGGTATGATGCTTTTGAGAGTTTTGTAGAATTCCTGCAAATATTTGTTTTATGTTTAGATGGTTTAAATAATGATACAAATGTTACATAGAATAACTTCAGAGCTGTCTGAGCTTTTTTCTCTGGGGTGCATTAACAGATTTTGTTTTAATTATCATTGTTGTTCATAAAAATGTCTGATGTTTTAGAATAACTTTTGGGAAAAATGTCCAGGGTCACACCTCTGATGTTTTCTTTGCAGCACAAGCTTGACTGCAGAGTTGTATTATATGCAGAGATGGAAAAATATTTGTTTATCATAAATTTTGATTTGAGAAAGGCATGATTCAGCACCAAACTTGATATTTAAATGGAACTTCCTAGGAATTCCCTTTGGGCCCAGAGAATTATTATAAACAAATACTCAGTGCTCCAACAATGAAACACATCATTCAGGACCTTAAGGATATTTTCTTAGAATACCATTTCACATCTCTTAAATGCTTATCTCTTGTAGCCTCATTTACAGAACAGCTCACATTCAACACCATGCCAACATGTACCAAAGTGAGTTATCCAACCCCCCCACACTCTGCCAACCTTCACTGTTGGAGGATCAAACCAAACACAGAGGAAAAGACACAGAGCTTCCATTCGCTATGTACAAAGCTCCCTATTTGTCTCACTTCAAGATTTTTCTTAATGTCTATGCCTTGCTGAAGGTCCTGTGTACTCTTCCTTGATGAAGTTTGAGAATGAGAGCAATGAAATTAGATAAAAACATCTTAAGCATAACAAAGAAATATTTCAATAGAACAGAGGTCAAATAACTTTCTTAACATAAATCTTGATATAAAATATGATTTTAATTTAATAATAGACACATATATCAAACTACACATTTAAGCCACAGTTTCCTAAAAGTACTTTTAAAAAAAAACACTGAAAATATCTAAGAGAAAGTTTGAAAACAGGTTTTATCCTTATGTTTGATATTTGGAGGAAAAGCTTAAGTGTATGTAGGCTACTTAATCACTGAATATTTGCTTCTGGGCCTTCCATTGAATGCATTAAACATTGATAAACTACCTGTTAAATGGCCACTGTTTAAACTTTCATTCTTTGAAGACCTCTCATTTCAGAAGACAACATTGAAAGAACATTTCATTTCTGTGTGATTTCTGTTGGTAATCTGGAGACATTTTAGTTATGCCATTTTGAACAGAACATTATTATTGCCATGAATTTAATTATCACGTATTAGTTCTTTGAAGAAGTAAATGTTGGGGAGTTGTGGGGAGAAGGAATGTATTTCATAAAATACTGCAATAGAGCTCAGGACCATTGACTAGTAGGTGTTTTAGTATGTTGTTCAAAGTCTGTAATGGGCAGTTAAGGAAATTACCAACAAGTAGAATAAACTGCGAGCTCAACAAACAGAGATTTCAGTATAGATTTTGTCCCCATTAAGTGAGTGTAAAGAGAAAATTGAAGTCTGACTAAAAAGCAATCCACTGGGGTTCTACTTCTGATTGTTATTTACAATCCTTTGTTGAATTTATACCTTAACTGGGTTGTAAGCTTTCTAGAGATACACACTGAACATTTGTTTCACAGTCAAGACAGAATCAGAGGCCAAGACTACTGACCATCTCTTTGATTGCTTTTTTCATGACCATATACTGCCTCGTCGTGATTTATAAAAATTACCTGGGAAAAATGGGAATTTTGTTGTTTACATACAGAGTAATACAGAAATTATTGCTGCTATTTTGGTGAGAAAAATTTTGTACAATGTATTACAATCTAAATAAAATGTAAATTTTATTTTTTAAAATTATGAAACAATTCTTTATAACCATAGATGCAAAACTCCTTAACGAAATATTCACAAATGGAATTCAGCCATATATTAAAAGAATGATATACAATGACAAAGTAGGGTTTATCCCAGGAATGCAAGGTTAATTTCACATTCAAAAGTCAATCAATACTACTCATCATATTGGCAGACTAAAACCGTAGGATCTTCTCAATAGATGCATAAAAAGCACTTGACAAATTTAAAAAAAAATTAATAATATTTAAAAAACTCTAAGTAAACCAGAAATAGAAGGGAACTTCCTCCACCTGATAAAGAATATTTATGAAAATTTTACAGTTAATATAATGCTCATTGGTGAAAGAATAAGTGTTTTTCCTCTAAGACTGGACACAGGGCAAATATCTTCCCTCTTAATGTTGTAATGGAGGCCCTAGCCAGAGGAATAGGGCAAGAAAATGAAATAAAGAGCATAATGTGTTTGTATGAAAATTCTAGGGAACCTATAAACAACTACTAGAACTAATAAGCAAATTTTAAAATGTTACAGGATACAAAGTCAATATTTTAAAGTCAATTTTTCTTTTATATTTTACTGGTTTGATGACAATAAAATTAAAATTTTTTATTTGTTATAGAAAGACATAAAATATAAAGACAAAATATTTAGAAATAAATTGAATAAAAACATGCAAGACCTCTCCACTAAAAATTACAAAATACTGCTGAGAGAGATTAAGGAAAACCCAAATAAATGGACAAAAATACCATGTTTATGTATTAGAAAACTCAAGTAAATCTGAAAAAGAAGAACAAAGTCGGAGGATTTACAACTCTGAACTCAAAATTTACTAAGGCTACACTAATCAAGACTAAGAAGTATCAGTGGAACAGGACAGAGAGGCCAGAAAAGATTCACACTCATACAATCAATTAATTTTCAACAAAGGCACCAAAGCAATACACTGGGGGGCAAGGAAGATCTTTTCAAGGAAAGGTACTGGAATAATTGTATTTTCAAGTGGGAAATACTTACCTGAAAGGAACCTGGATGTTCACCATTGCTCTTGTTCAATACACTAATCTGATGTGTTGTTCTTTTCTATTTACACATTAGTAATGTAGTACCAGCTAATCAAAGCAATGTTTCCGCTATTAGAGTAGTGGAAAAAGACTACTCAGGAATAGTCTTTTTCTTTTTATAAAAATAACATTTTTAAGTTACAAAGCAATAGTTTTTCATTAATGACAATTTCAATGTTAAAGTATAAAGTAAACAAAAATTACCCATGATCATACAACCCAGAATTCAAACAAAATGACCTTTTGGGTTAGTCTTTCTAATCCTCTGTATATGATATTATAAAAATTATATAATGCATTTTAACTTGATATTATTTTGCATGTAATTTTCTTATTTCAAGGCTCTCAGTTTTTATTATTTTTGTTTGCATGTAATGACAATATTAGCTTTCATTTCAACATATTTTTATGACACTTGTAATTGCATTTCCTGAAAGCATAAATTTTAACTGCAAGCTATATCCAAATTGCACTTCTAATCAACATCAATGTCTAGAGTATCTGCCAAACTCATAACGACACTTATTCCATGGAAACTGCCCATTTCACAATCCCCTATCCAAAATGCAACTGTGCTACTGAACAAGCATGACTCAGGGAAGCAACCATGGGACAAATTTCATTTTAAATTTAAACTGTTATTTTAAATTTATTTTGTATGTTTAGTTCTTCTCTTGCCCCTGATGAAATTTAGGGCAGGTCACAAAACTGAGCATTTCAAAATTATATTTTAGTATCCTGTTACAAGAGAAACCACAGACGCAATCTTTAGGCAGCCAAATTTACAGCAGATAATCTGTTCAAGGCCACAATCAACTGTTAAAGTTCTGGCAACCTGAACGAAATGGGCCAACTATGCTCTTACCCAGGAATTTCAAAATTAAGTCCAGAGTAAAGTTTGCCTGCAATGATATCCCACTTTGTGGAGTGAACACCAGAGAAATGGAGTCTTCAAGAGAAAGAAGACAGGAGGAAGTACAAAAGGAAGCAGATATGGACCAAGAGCATTTCCTGGATTCTGTCAGCTGTCAATTGCTGGTTTCACTTCCTTCCAGAACTGCACTTACATTCTTGTCTTTGGGTTCTGTGAAACCCCTCAATCATTGCAGTATCCAAATTCTAATTGTTTTTGTCAAATCAAGTTTGTTAAAGAGGCCCAAATAATACAAAAATGAATATGGATTGTGGGAGGTCCTCTCCTGTAAACAAACAACCGTATTCATGATCAGTATATCCTCCGGCTTTGCCCAGAAGAGGGTCTCTGATCTACTCCCTTAATCTGAGAGTCCATGTTAGCTGTAAACTTACAGTGCTCCTTGCTCACTCACTGAGGTACTGACTGTAGAGTTACCCAGATCATCTCTGCTCTGCTGAAGCATCAGTGTCAAACTTCTGTATATATTTTCCTGATCTGAGAGATTACATTGTCAGAAAATGCATAGGATTTGATATTCAGTGACTGCTTCAGATGAGTTTTTAATTCTAATCCCTTTGTGTTGTTCTTAGAAAGGAAATCAAGTTTTGTCTTACTATTATTTCCAAGGTAGTCAATAATTTTAATACTGTGAGAACAAAACACTTGAGTTATTTTAGCTTCTAAATGTCAGTAAGTTCTGTTTTCAGAAATTTGTCTTGGGTGAAGTATAAATTTACATGACATATTTTTAGTGACTAAGACAAAATTCACTCCCATTGTTAAATAAAAAAGTTCCAGTATTACCAATAATGTGTATTGGTTAGTGTGGCTCTAAGGATATGTCTAGAAAACCAAAGATAGCAGAGAATTAACTCAACTCTAAAATGTCCTGATAGTAATTTTTCATCACATCACATGACTTAAAAATTATCTTTATAATTCATATCACAGATTCTGTCTATCTTGGGTGAAATATTTTTATCTTAGAAAACCAGTCTGTAGAACATACTAGGTTTTAGAAACTTGATTCCTTCACACTCTCAAATTATTGTGATTTTATTAAGTGAATCAAGTAAAAATTATTCAATAAACATCCAACATTGTGCTAGGTGCTACAGCTGTTCAAGAAAAAAAAACAAGATGGGATGAGA
This sequence comes from Camelus bactrianus, assembly GCF_048773025.1. Classification (NCBI taxonomy): domain Eukaryota; kingdom Metazoa; phylum Chordata; class Mammalia; order Artiodactyla; family Camelidae; genus Camelus; species Camelus bactrianus. The sequence goes on from NC_133558.1 coordinate 7,137,608, forward strand.
TGTGGCCTTTGCCCTTCTTTGCCTGGTAAAGTAGTTGGGAAGAGATATAAGGCAACAGTAATAAAGCAAGACAGTGTGGAGTAATGTGTGTGCTGGTTTTTAGAAGTTCTGAGATGGGGGAGAGAACAATGGAAAAGAAGTAAACAAAGAAGCTAAGAACAGAGGAGACAGAGAGAGAGAGAGAGAGAGGGAGAGGGAGAGAGAGAGAACAGCTTGCATTTCTGACAACTTTTCTGTCATTCCCTTCTTGGGGCTCCACTGGAATGAACTGAAGCTGAGATGGTCAGAGAGAACTTCCTGAAGAGGTGGGATTTGATTTGGGACCTGAAGGAAGAGATGGCATTTGAAAGGATAAATGGCTAAGGAGACAACATAAGCCAAAGTATGGAGATGAGAATACACCCAGTTTTGCAGAGAAGCAATTCATCTTACTAGCATTAGAAGCCATAGGAAATGATACTGGGTGAGCGTGGTGGAAAAAGAGCAAAGGATTTTAAACATGAAGAACACAGGGAATAGCTGAGTAGAGGAATTACAGGATGAAAACTGGGTTTGGGGAGATTAGTTATGCAAGGTTCTGAAAGATGCATTGGATGGGTGGAGACTGAAGCCTGGCAAGGTAACTAGGCATTGCTGTAGTGATCCTTCCAGGAGACAATGAGGGCATGGACTGGGACAGCATCATCTCAAATAGGGAGGATGGATAAGAGCTTTTCAAGGCAGAAAACTATCTTGAGCAAGCTGAGCTAGAGGGATGGCAGAACTTCCGGCTAAAGGAGTTGGGAGGTATGAGGCTGGAGCTTAGGGAAGAGGGCAGCCAGGAGAAGTAGGCTGATGTGGACTTAGTCAATGACACAGAAGTTACAGCTGAAGCCAAGAGAATGAGGGTGATTCCTGAAAGAAGGAATGTGGAGGAAAGAACAGAGAAATGAGACCTGAGAAGCACCAACATTGAGGGCATAGCACTAGTAAAATGAGCCAGTGCAAGAGGGAACATGCGGCCTGGGATGTAAGTGAGACATAGTGTGGCCAGAGAATTAAGGCAGCAGAGTGGTTAAGGAGGAGGAGGCTGTCACCAGTACCAAAAGAAGCTGCATGAGCAAGATGATGAGGATCTTTAGGAGATGCATTAACAGTGATGTGGGACTAGAAACCAGGTCACAGAGGTAATGGAGGGAAGGAGCCATGAGGTGATAGGCCGGTGGACACGTGCAGAATCACGCAGTGGTTAGGAGGACAGGCTCTGACGGCAACATGACCTGAACCCTGGCTCCACCCAGACTTGACAACTTAACACACAGAAGTTGACCTTTGTCTCCATGCACTGGATTGAATAGCATCTCCCCAAGTTCACATCCTTCCGAGAACCTCAGAGTGTGACCTAATTTAGAAATAGGGTTGTTGCAGATGTAATTAGTGAAGATGAGGTTACACTACAGCAGGGTGGGCCCTTAATCCAGTATGACTGATGTCCTTAATAAGAGGAAAGGACACAGAGAGAGACACACACAGGGAAGATGCCCAAGTGAAGATGCAGTCAGAGACTGGGGTTATTATGCAGTTGCAACCAAGGAAAGCTAAGGATGACTGACAATACCAGAAGTTAAGAGACAGGCGCACAACAGATTTTCTCCTAGAACCCCAAGAGAGTACAGCCCTGCAGACACCTTGATTTTGGACATTTAGCCTCCAGAACTGTGAGAAATCATTTCTGTTGTTTTAAGCCACCCAGTTCGTGGTACTTTGTTATGGCAGTTCCAGCAAACTAATATTCTTGGTCACCTCATCTTTAAAGTGAGGATACTAACACTCTCTTTATGTGGGGGCAGTGCTTAGCATTATGGCATGAAAAATGCTTAGCATAATGTCCGCTCCATTGGAAGAGCTCCGTTACATGTTGCCATATATTATGTTTTTCTTTTAACAATTTGGTGTGGAAGAAAGGAAAGATGATCCTAGATAAACCATGCATATGGTGAAGTAAATGTTGTTGTTATTGTTTCTTTTTAAATAGGAGTTTTGTGTGCATACTTAAACATAGCAAATAAATAAAATCTCCAGAGAGAGAGGGACAGACTAAAGAATTTGGAGATGATATACATCTTCATCAAAGACCAAATCCAGTGCAAATGAAAGATTTTGAGAGATGTGACCATAAAGTAATAGACTACATACTTCAAAGACTTACTACCATTTATAATTCCAAATTGATATCACCCTTCAGAGAAGGGTATGCTCTGGAAGGTAGATTCTTATTCTAATGGTGTTGCCATTATTTCAAATACATTTTAATTTTCTCCCAAACCAGAGAGTTCCAAACTACACAAAGGTTTTACCACTTAGGACACACCTCATTTTTGATCAAAAGTCGTAGCTTCCCTGGGTGGTCGCTCAACTGACATGACACCAAGCAATTCCTGACTATTTCCAAATGCCAAATCCACCCTTAAATTATAAACATCAGCATCACTGAGGGCATTTTTAAAAAGTGTGCTAAATACTTATCAAAGAAGTCTTAAATACCCAATGTGAAAGAAAACATTCTTATTTCAAACAGAACATCAATCTTATTGGCATAAATGCTTGATGACTTCAAATGAGGCAAGCCTTTTGACAAAAGTTTTTTGAATTATGTATTATATATCAGTCTTTTCCCAGATATTCAAACAGTTAAGCCCTAACTGGCTACTCAGTGAACCAATGATGGAATTTTTACTGGTGAATTCCCAACTGAGGTCCTCTTAGCAATTTCTAAGTAAGTACATTTAAATACATGGCTTTATTTTTCCCTCCTCATATCTTAGAACTCAGTATGCATGAGAAGGAAATGGCCTTGTTTTTCAAATACTTAAAAGAATAGAAAGGCATAAACAATGATTTCAAAGTGCTTAATAATCTATTTACATCACGTTCAGACTTTCAGAAAGGAAGAAGGACAAAGGGAAAAAAGGTCATCTTTAATTTGTCCCCACTTTAACTTTCTCAGACTTTCCAGACCGACAAAAAATGGGGATCATTAACAAAAAGGCACTTCGCTTAAAATGAGATCTTTTTAAATGGGCCTCTTAGTACACATGAACTGTGAATTTTTTCACTGCCTAATATTCACCCTGGACTAAATTAGTCTTTATTCATCCTTCTACTGCATTTTTGTACTGTATTTCAAAGTGAAATACTAATCTGCACTTTATTTGAGCTTGGAAATCCAGGACAAATATAAGGAGGTTGAAATAAAAGAGGAGGCTCCCTTGGAGGCCAGACTCTGAGAGGCAAGAAATGCACCCTGGTTGCAGAGAGGAAGTTGCATTTTGTTGTGCAATTTGTTGGTTGCACAGAGTTCTGGGCCTATTCCTGAGAGATGACATCTGTTCAACCACTGCTCAACTCAGTCCTCGCTCAATCAATATCTGTTAATTCAATTTTAAGACACTGTCTTCCATTCCGCTGGTTATCAGGAGTGATGAAGAAACTAAGAGAAGGAGCTGCGTGCCCTAGTTGGTACAACCTTTTCTCAAACTTGGAATTGGGTCACATGACCTTGGCTATGAGGAAGGCTCTGAATCATCCTATCCTATTCTTTTAATTTCCTCATCATTAATGGAACATATATATACATGTTTGTAACTGAGTGCACACTTACATTGTGTGTATGTGTATATATCCATATGTATATATGTAATATGTTTACTGAGTATGCACATATATTATATAATGGTGGGGACTTCAGAGAGAGACAGGGTGACCTGCTGATAAACGGTCTTCCTGACATAATAATATAGACCTGGACTCTAAAAAATTGATGATACATAGAGCTTGAAGTGGAGCTATAAGAGCTTGGAGAATGTTTGTCAAGACAACAGAAGGAGAGGACACATGAGCCGGCAGAACTTGGAAAGAAGAAGAGAAATCCAAAGTGAAGGGCCAGCGGAAGTGGCATAAAGGACAATGGACTCTTCTGCAAACACAGGGAACGGCACGAAGGGCAGGATGAATGTCCTATAATTGATTAATTAGTGAGCAAACTGAAGCCCAAACAAACAGTCTAAATAGACTGTTAAAAAGGAATGACAGTTAAGGATGATCGACAAATAAGATCCAATACATATTCACTTAGTGTCTCTGAAGAAGAGACCAAAACAAATGGAAGGGGAAAAATACTCAAAAAGACAATTTGAAGAATGGACTTTGGAGGAATAAACGAAGAGTTAAACCTATAACATGTCAGGAAAAATACTGATTCAAAACGGTCAATTCCGAAATGCATCCTAGTAAAATCACAGATGAAATAATTCTTTGGGCACCCAAGAGAAAATATCAGGTACCTATAAAACCAAGAAAGACGGCCACTCTCAGCCACAGTCAACTATAGGATAAACGAGAAATACCTGAAACTCCTCAGTTTCATTAATTTAAAAAATTGTATTTTAACATTTGCTCAAATTGAACTTTTTGTGTACATTTTAATGAATTTTAATGCATATATACATTCATGTGCGCATCACCACATTGAAAATACAGAACAATTCCATTTACTCCCCAAACCTCCCTGAGCTGTCCCTTTTCAGTCAAACGCCCCTTCACTGCAACTCACAATATTGATGACACAATTCTAATAAAAGATTGAGATGTGGGGTCAAGTAGTATATTAAAAGAATAAGAGATCATGGCCAAGTGGCATTAACTCCAGGAACTCAAAGAAAATGTATTAGGAAATATTTGAATATAATTTCCATGTATCTAGAACAAAACAAAGAATCACATGGTCATACCCATAGGTGTTAAAAAGACTTATATTCAACAACTTTTCAAAACCAAATTTCTTAATAAAATAAGACATTGCAAGTTCTCAATATCCTCTAAATTTATTTATAAATGTAACATGAGTTCTGTGAAAATATAACCAGTAATATTTTTAGAATTAGGAAGCTGATTTTAAAGCTCCTCTGTAATAATATACATTCAAGATTAATCAGGAAGAAAACTGAAAATGAGGAATAAAAAAAGGGAGACCTATCTCAGCAGTTACTGAAGCATACTGTACAGTTAAGGAAAATAAAGAGTGTGGTGCTGACATGTGGACAGATAGATGGAGAAGAAATGAAAGTCCAGAAATAAATCCCAGTATATATAGAAATTTTGTACATGATATAGCTGGTACTTTAGGTCAGTGGGAAAATGATGGATTATTCAATAAATGTTTTGGGACAACTCAGTAGCCATCTGGGAAAACAAAATTAGATTTCTACTAAACGCCTTACATTAAAAAAAATTCCAAGTGGACTAAAGGTGTAAACAAAAACATCCATAAAATTTTTAGAAAAGATATTAGACTTAAAAAAAAATCTGAGAGAGGGAAAGACATTTTAAAGCCTGGAAGAAGACTTAGATACCATAAAAGAAAAGACTGACAACATAAATATTAGAAATTTCTACATGACCAAAAAGTTTTGTTCAAGCTAAAAGGCTACTGACAAACTGGAAAAGATTTACACAATGCATGTCACAAATCGTTAATTTGTTAAATACTTAAAAGCTCTTACATGTAAGTTTTTGAAAGATAAATTACCCAAAAGAAAAATGGGCAAAAGTCCCTGTAAAAGGTGATCCAAATGTTCCTACACATTGAAAAAATTGTGTAACCTCACTTATAATCAGAAAATTGCTAACAAAAATACAATGAAATACCATTTCCCAAATTTTGCTCGACACATAATGTTTCTTGATGTTTAGTTCAACAACTAAATACTTTAAGAACTGAATTTAGCATGGACTGTACCATGAAGCTACAAGAGGCATTTAATCAACACACTATTTTATGTGTTTTGTATTTGGCTGTTCATCCATAACATGAAGAGATTGGACGCAGGGAGATTTTCAGACACTGGTTTTTAGGGGGAAAACTGAGTCTCCTAAATTGCCAAATACAGGATTGTGTGTGTGTGTGTGTGTGTGTGTGTGTGTGTGATTTTAGCAGAGACTTTTTCTTCACACTCACATTCAGGTTTCAAAGTATAAATTCTTAGAGTTCAAATGTCATGTATTCTTTTTTTTTTTAAGGTTTGGGATAATAAACAAGGAGCTACATTATGGGGGGCAGTAGCTAGCGGAAATTGGGAGGTGGGTGGTTTGTATGCATAGGTAGAGGGAAAGCAACAAGAATATGGTGGAAATTGGAGCTGGAGGCACTGGCAGTTACCTATTTGTCCTTCAATCTCAAACATGCCCCGACCTCTGTGACTGTGGGTGGAGGTCACATCCCACTGCCAATAGAGAGCAGCACCCCGCCCTCTTGGGCAGGGCTGGATCCCCCAGCAGCCCCATAATGGTAGCTTGGGCCCTAGGTGTGCCATGTCTTACTGGGAGACAAAACATGACATACCTGGTTTCTCTGATTTACCGTGGTGGAAATGTCCCTTGACTCTAATAGGTGTTCGGTAAAACACTTCGGCATGTAAGTTTCAACGCAGTACATAATTGAAAGTAATATATATGACTCTTTCTTCCTTTCATTTCTGTCATTTCCTCCAACCGAATTTTATTTTCTTCATCAAAAAACAACCAACAGTGCTTTCATTTTCTTTGTGTATGTATGTGTGCCTGTATGTCTGTGTGTATGTGTTTATACAAACAAGATTTGGGCAGAAGTGTGGTTTTGTGCCTGGATTTTGAAGAAAAATTAGTCTAACAGTGTTGTGGAGTTTCAGCCCATCCTTGTGAAAATTAAATGAGCTGATATATAGTACTTGGCACAAGGTCTCACAGGAGGAAAGAGCTTTGTGTTGATTATTACTATTGTTTCAAGGACATCAAAAATCTGAAAAGGTACTATTATTATCCCCATTTAAAAGCTAGTTAAGTAATGGGAGCAGTATTCAAATCATATTTTTCAAACAATGAATCTATTGAACCTAGCCCGCCACTCAGGGTTTGAAGCTGCTGCAATGTGTAGCAAGATGAAATTAGGTTGTCTATGTAATGTGACTCTGATAAAGTACCATACAGCAAGAAAGAAAGATGATAAAGTGGAGGAAAAGATGTCCTCAATAGTTAATGTTTTTCTCAAAGGATCAATATCATTTTATATTCTAATTGATTTTAAAAGCTTTCTTGTGGGCCCTCTTTGCACAATTAATAGGATTCCTAAGACTTACGGGTGTTCCCACACTTGTGTGGAAGAAACAAGTCAGGAACTCTTTGTGAACTGTTGTTTCAAAATCAAGGACACAGGGCTGAAAGAGACCTCAGATTTATTTGGGGTGTTCTCTGATTTCTGGTAAGAATATGATTGGTGTATTAACTCAATATCAAAAATCTGCAAGGAAAAAAATTACACAAACTCCACCCACATTAATTCATTTTGAGGTTTCTTAACTGGCTGCTGAGAAATGTTCAATCCACTTAAGAATAAAGGCTTCCAACACAGTGGGTTCACTTGCTTTTTCAAGGCAAACTTTGCAAAGTACTAGCCTAGAGAGTAGAGATTACTAATCTTCAAATCCTGTAGATAACATCTGACATAGAACTTTATTACGGATAATAGATGCCAAATAAATGCTTATTGAACTGAACTGAAAAGCTGGGAAAAAGTTGTCTGGTTATCAAAGTGCATTATTGGATTATCATACTAAGTGAATGAAGTAAGTCAAAAAGAAAAAGACAAATATCATAAGGTATCACTTATATGTGGAATCTAAAATACGATACAAATGAACTTATTTACAAACCAGAAACAGACTCACAGACAGAAAACAAACAGGGTTGCCAAAGGGGAACCGGAGTGGGGAGGTATAAATTTGGAGTTTGAGATTTGCAGATTCAATCTACTATATATAAAAATAGGTAAACAACAAGGTCCTACTGTAAAGCACAGGGAACTATATTCAATATCCTGTAATAAACCATAATGGAAAAGAATATGAAAAAGAACTGAATCATTATGCTATACACCAGAAACTAACACAACACTGTAAATCAGCTATACTTCAAAATAAAATTTTTTTTAAAGTGCATTATCAACTTGGGACTTCCTTGCTGTGTCTTACTTTGTTTCCTGAGAAATCAACACTTAGGTCCCATTTTTTAAAAAATTACATGAAACAAGAAAAATGCTGACTTTTCTATAAAGTTTACTCAATTATTCCTTCAACAAATATTTGTTGAACACCATGTGCTAAGCTCTGTCCCAGGTTCTGAATATTTTAAATGTAGGCTATCATGTTTTAAATAGAAGTGTGTAATGATACAAACCCCAATAATTCCAGGTAAACTAAAAGTTCCTGAGCAAGAGTTTAATGAGCTGCTGCTCAGAGAGTTTACTATGCAACCTTCATTGAATGTAGTCATATTCTCTAATAACACTAATATCATGTCAAATCTCCCATTGGTAATCATTAGGTAACCTACTTCTCTCTATCCAGAACCAGCAATTCAGAAACTGGGCTCTGAAGTGGTGTCACCTGCGTCAAATCACTTAATTTTGTACAGTTTCCCCTATCTGTAAAATAAAATTAATTAGAAAAATGTGCCAACTAAAAATTGTTGCTTGCCATGTGGCACCAGAATGAAGTCACTAGCCACTGCATTCGCTGACCTTCAACACACCTTGAAAGGAGTTCACGGAGGAGGTGAGGAATGAGGCACTCTGCAATCTGGGAAAAACTAGCAAAACAGGCTTTCAGATAAGTATTTTCAGAAGATTTTATGAGCCCAATTTCTTGCCTCTTCTCATATCTAGAAAAGCAGTAAAATCATAAAGGGAGACACCTGCTCCTCATGACTAGCAGCAACCTTCTCGTGACTAGCAGCAAGCCTCTACCAAAACGTGTGCTTGAGTACACGTATTCCCCCTTCACTAAAATCATGTATGATACTGATTCTCCCCTGCCTCCTCCAAGCAGTTCCTCAGAGCAACCTGAGACTTGGTCTACCCGGCTATAGTCCTCATTTTACCCCCAAATAAAACCTAACTCACAACCCACAAGTTACATATACATTTATTTTCAGACCACAAATGGTAAAGCCTCTTTTAAGTCTGCTATTCTATAATCTTAAATTAAGATCTAATTAATTCTATGTCCTAGGAGGAAAATAAACCCCACATTACCAGTTTTGACTCAGTTCCTATTAATGATACAAAGTTTTCCCTTTCCCTCTGTGTTGTGCCGTCAGACAATACATACATATATAAATGCATATATTTGTGTATATATAGTTATTTTTAAGGTGGTCACCAAGAGCAAGGTTTTACAGGTGATTCAACCCTTTTGCATTTTGCCAAATGTACCTGATAATTTAGCTACAGCATGAACTTCGCTGCCCTCTGCAGATTTTCTTTTCAGATGGTAAAGAGGTTGAAAAAGGATGGGGGGGGGAGCGCTGACTGGTGCTTATTTTGTTATTGCCAAAACTTAATTTTTATTTTTCAAGATAAAAGGTCTCACTCTCCAAGGAGGAGTTGTGGTTAGATTTTAGACAGCTCCTGGGGCTAACGCTGGACATAAAGAAGGGCAGCAAACCACGGGAAGAGAGATCTAGTTTAAGCCCTAGAGGGGGAAATAACGAAGACTTCTACAATTTAGACAAAAAGAATACTGCAACGAAAAAAGGGCTGGACACAGAGATGGCCCTGGGGTATAGGACGCCTGCAGAGCCCTGGGTCTCCAGGTGACTTTGTACGCTGGGACCACGGGAGGCCCAAGTTCTTGCTGTGGGAAGGACTGGATGGATAAAGCGGGTCTATTTCCGTTTTAATGTCTTTCAAATATATTTTGCAAGTAGTGCTAGGTCGTCTGAGTCAAAAAAAAAAAAAAAACAACCAAAAAACCAAAAGACCCAACCCCGAAAACTGATAAATGTAAAATGTTGAGATATTTACACCTTTAAAAAACAAGTTGTATTCAAACCTCTTTACCCCAAGTATTTCCTTCGAAGCCAAAGATTTGAACTGTCAAAGAATCCATCTGACAGAGTTTTGCACCTCTCTTCAGCACTTTCAGTCCTCGAGCTTCCGCCCCGTCGGACGCCAGCGAGCCCCGCTACCCAACCCCCCGCCGGGCGCGCGCCCCCGGCCTGGGGGCGGGAGGGAGGAGAGAGCGTGGAGGTGGGTCCCTCGGAGCACCCAATCAAAAGCGAAGCCCGGCCGTGGCGCTAGTGACGTAGGCCGCGCTTTCCTCCGCCCCACTGCGGGCCAACGCTCGGCACCGTCAGCCGCGCGAGCTCGCGCGCGAGAGGAGAGGGAGGAGGAGGGCTCGGGGCCGGCCGGCTGTCGGAGGGCGACGGGTCGCGGGATGGGGTAGAGTGAGCATGCGCAGCGGCTCCGTGGATTTGGGGGAAGGCGGGGGATCGAGCGCGCGCGCGCGCGCGCACAAGCGGCCCGCCGGCGGCCGCGGGTGGAGGGGGCGGTTCCTCGAGTGTCGGTGGCTGGAGGGTGGGCAGGTTGGCGGCAGGTTCCGCCGCCGCCGCCTCCGCCGCAACCTCTTCGGAGTCCTGGGTCTTCTCGTCCTCTCGTGGTGATGAGCTGGGCCCCGTCGGGGGCGGCACCTGCCGGCTGCCCATCACCCCGGGCCTCCCGGCGTGACCTCGGCCTCCTCGCGTGCCCGGTCCCCGCGTCGCCGTGCTTCCCCTGAGAGGGAGCGGCAGCTGCCTCCTCCGCCCCGAGTCCTCGCTCGGGGGCCGCGCGAGGACAGCGCCCGGCCCCCTCCCCTCCCCCGTCCGCCGTCCTCAATGTCTCCCCGGCGGGGAGGGGGCTGCCTGGGAGACGCGCTGAGCGGCCCCCCCCGGAGGCCCGTCGGCGGCAACAGCAGCGCCCAGCCCGGTGCCCCGAAGCCTCCCCTGGCGGCGGCGGCGGCCTGGAGGAACCGAGCACCCGCCGCCGGCCGCGGAGCCTCGCAGCCGCCGCCCGGCGCCCGAGGAGAGGGCGGCGGGCGACCCCCGGGGAAGATGAAGGCGGAGGGTGGCGACCACTCCATGATCAACCTGTCGGTGCAGCAGGTCCTGAGCCTCTGGGCCCATGGGACGGTGCTGAGGAACCTCACGGGTAATTGATGCGCCTGGGGTGGGGACCGGGATGCGGTGCCGCCCCTCGCCTCCCTTCTCCCTCCCGCGGAGGGGAGCGCTCCTCTCCGCCTCACCTCCGTGCGCGCTCCTCTCGGGAGCTCGAGGTCCCAAGTCCCGGCCCAGAGAGTGTTAATAGGATCCGCTCCGTGCCTGTTCTAGGGGCGCGACTCCGGTCACCCGAGCCCCCCGGCGCTCCGAGGGTCCTGAATCGCTGGGGGAGAATCCATGACCCCCGCTTCCCTCTCTGCGACTGCCCTGCTTCTGTAGTACGCGCGGAATTGCTTTAGTGCTGAGACTTGAGTACAGCTAGCCTTAATTCCCTACCCCACCCCCCCCCATACACACGCACGCACCCTGCTATTTGCTGTTTAGATCTTTTTCTGGTTTAGCTCTTTTTCTTTCTGGCAGACCTCACATCGAATGCAGGGCTTGAATCCCGTTTGCTTCAACTGTTGAATTTTTTTTGGCTTTATTAAGTAGATGACAGTAGGTCACCGGCTGGACCAAGTGCATTCTAAGCATTTTTTGCTTTAACCGTGTTTGTCCTCCCTTTGCTATTTCCTTTTGTCTATCTGTCTCCTTCCCACCCTCTGGCCTCAAGCCGCCTCTTCTGTGACATTTGATAATTTTGTGTACTTCCCTTCGTATGTCAAGGCTATCAAGAGGGAATCTGACTTAACTACATTATAATATCAATTTCTGTTTATAAAAAGCAATAATACTCATACTTTTTAATCAAATTTGTTGGTTTGCTTTGTGAAGAAACTTCCGGTTTGGTTAATGTGGACATGCTTATACCTTGAGTTCTGAATTTTAAAAATACTCTTTAAAGATTAGTGTTTACAAGAAAAAGATTTCAGTTACATTTTGGTGACTCTTCAGCGCCTGCTTCTCAGGGAAAAAAACTTAAAAACTCTTAGGGTTTAATTCTTGAAAATGTATAAGACACCTAATTTTGATAGAACATTAGTATTTCAAAATACATTATGTCAAACTGGTTAAGAGTATGAAGAGTATTTTACAAATATAACCTGTCTTGTTATGTTACATACATACGTGTATATATAATACAAAGATATTATAAAATCTGGTATTATATGGAATTCAGATATTCATAGAAAAAAATATAGGGAGATTTTATACCACAAGGTTGACTTTAAAGACACTGGTTACCTTGAATGTGGAAACTATAAAATTAATAGAGATTCTGTATTAATTTATGGTGTCTTCAGTTTTAATCTGTGGTCATTTAACTTGGAGCAGACTGACCTTACATGATGGTTGCCCGTCAGGTACATGTTTTTAGTTCTGAAAACCTACACTGACATAAAGACCATTTCAGAATTCAGTTGAATTTTGAGATAGACCCCTTTATCTTGCTTATGACTTTCCTTGTATTTATCCACTGTTAATATTTCAAAATGTTGTATCAATTATGTTTATTGCAGTAAAATGAAAAATAAGGATTTAAGAATATATATTTGTATCTGTTAATGACTAGCTTAGCTCATCAATGGGTATTTAAAAAAAATTAGCTCTGGGAACCAGAGTAAGTGTAAAAGTAGCTTACCTCTTGGCCAGATTTAACAACATTTTAAAATATTTACTTTAAGATTCTAAATCATTATAGTGGCTTCCAGTTTCCTTTGGCCAACCATTAGGTTAACAATAGTAGTTTAAATCCAGAGTTAGCTCTGATTATCTCCTAATATAGTCTTCAGTTGCTCATTGGACTTGGCCATTTTATGAAGGATATGGTGAACACCCAAAACTAGGACTGAGGTTGGACTGAGGAGCATAGGAACCTCTTCTAAGAAAGAAGCAGAGTCTGAGTACACAAAATTCTGTTTGTCAGGGTAAAAATGGAGGAAAACAGATTTAGAAGTATGCTTCACCAGCAGTTGAGTGTATCACATATTAGGAACCACATCACTTCTAAAAAGTGTACTCTGTAAGTGGTAACATTCTGATGTGGTTTATTTTGGCCTTCTCCATGCTGGTGACCTTCGTGATGTAGCTTAGCCATTAGTTAAGAGATGCTGCCTACAGTGCCATTTAGAACTTAGTCTATTAAAAACAAACACACACTTCTGAAATAAGATAACTCCTACTTATTGAATGCCTGCTGTGTGTTAGGCGCTTGACATACATTATTTTTAATCTTCAGAATAACTCTCCAAAGTAGAGTTACAAGGAAGCTCAGAGAGGTAAGTTAAGTTGGCCCACAGCAAATAGCTCAAAAATGGTTGTGCTAGGCTTTAAGTCCAGTCTTTGCGAGCAGAACTACTCTCTCCCCTTTTCCAAGCTGTTTTAGCTATTTCTTCTCTATCCTCTTGAAACAGAAGCAATTACTCACTTCATCCTGCTGCTTATGCTCCTTGTATGTGCTTTTATTATTGTATTTTCAGTTGCATTACAATTTTTATTTGTCTTCTAGTCTGTGAGCTTTTTGAGGGTCAGGTCATTGCTTTAATCATGGAATTATGGAACCCTAGTATGTACCTGGCAAATAGTATATGCTCAATACATATTTATTGAATTGAACTTTTAAAACAGTACTTAGTTGCATGATTAAAACATTCTAGTTGCATTATTTTTCAGCTGCACTTATTGGAGTGAATATGCTGTTAATAGGACATGAGGTGTTTAAGCAACTTTTATGAATAATTATCATACGTTTAAAACAGAGGTGCTTATTGAATGTACTTTTTTTGTGCTCGTTACCATCCTTGCATGTATTTTATCTTTTCAACCATCTTGAGAGGGATTAGTGTTTAATCTTATTTTACAGATTCAGACATTGAAGCAAAGAGTAACTTGCTTAGATCTAATAGCTAATAAGTGAAAAATTACTTTTTTCAGATTATGATAACATATTAAGTTAGAAGGCATTTTTGTCATCATCATAAACTTGGAAATGAAACAGGTAATCCAACATGGTTTCCAAATCTTGCTACATATCAGAATCACATGGGGCTGGTTAAGGGGCCCGTGGCCCCAGTCCGTATCTATGGAATTAGAATCTTTGAGACCAGGGCCTAGGAAGGTACATTTTTAACCAGCTATTAAGGTGATTTTATTATTGAGAACTCAAGAGTTGGGAAAACGAGATTTTTAAAAATTAATTTTTTGATGATCTCTTTGTAACTATGTTGTGATATATAATGCAAGTTAATATAGAGTGTTCAGTATGGCTAAGGACTTAATTAAAATTCCAATATAAATGACTCATTTATTTCCAAGAGGAAGCTATAACCCAGTATTTTTAAAGTGACTATCTTTTGACATTAGAGGATTATATTAGAATTTATCTTTTAAAAATGTTTTCTTTATATTAGCCATTAGCTATAGAGAAAAATTCCTAGTAAATGGTAGTATTTTAAAAATTCTAAACAGTTTAGTTATATTTAATCTGAAATATAGGGGAAAATGAAACATTAACAATGTTTATGTAAATACTTATATACTGGGCAGTTATTGGAACTTCTCCCTACTAGGATAAATTTGGTTCTAGTAGATTTCTGTATGCAAGTAAAAAGTCTACAGACACAGTAGGACCCTTGAATTTGTGAGTCAAGACACTGAGTTTTATCCTTGAATGCTATTAATTGGCTCTTGTACTTCAGAAAAGCCACATACTTACTGGCCTTAGTTTCCTCATCTGTAAGACAATCTAATGCCAATAATTTTCACACTGATGTTAAAGTAAAGCTGATGTAAAATTTTTAATGAGTTAAGAAAAAAGTTTAGAGATACATGTTAAGAAAAACATTTACTCATTTGCATATAAACTTTTTTCTTTTAGCTTTAAAATCAAGAAATTTTCTTTTTTAAATGAGGCTTCAGACCTTTACTATACTAATTTGTAGGGTGAGGTTTGGGTCCTAGAAAATCTTTGTTCTCTGACCACCATTTAATAGTTCTTAGAATTAGGCCTTCTTAAAACTTAGTTTGGGAAACTCTGGATTCAATACCTGAAGATCCCTTCCAGTTCTGAAATTGTTTTTTGTTTGTTTGTTTGTTAATCCCACCGCAGCATTACTGCTGCCTTAAGATTACTATCAGTGATGTCCCAGGTGTGGCTGTTCTGACCATGCATGTGCGTTACTTAAGTTTCCCTGCTTGGTCTCTTATTTTTTGATTTGTCATTCATTTGGTCTCTTTTTTAGATTTAATTTTAGGAATTTGTTATATTGGGAATTTCATTGTAAGTTATGCTCATTGATGTAAAAAGTTCATTTTTCAATATTCAGTGTAAATATCCTTTGGAAATACTGTATCATGAGATTATAAAACATTTTATCAATCACTGAAAAGATTTTTTTTTTTTTAGATCAGTGACTGATTCAAACAAATATGTTATTACTGGCAACATTTTTTTGGTAGGACATGTATAATTTAAGATGTTCAAGGGCATACAAGTAACAAAACTATTGTATATTGCTCTCATAAATTTCATAATAGATTCAGATTTTGACATTTAATCCTTATACTTTTATCACTGAGAAACTAATCAGTTATGAGGAAGAATGAATTGAATGGCATCTTTTAGGAAGATAGTGCTATGTCTTAAGTATAGAGCAACTTTTCAACTGTTTTGAGTAGCCTTAACCTGATTTTTTTAAAGCAAATGATATTCTGATTGTTTTAAATTAAAAACTTGTTTTTCTGAGAATTTTCTTTTTCTCTTCAATGATGAGTACTATAATTTATAGTTTGAAATTATATAATTAGTTGGTTAAAGGGCTATTTAGTTTAAGTGGGTAATGAACAGTATTGCCATAAGCTTTGAGAGAGGCAGTATATTAAAGCAGCTCTTGAAGGTGTCACAGTTAAATTAAACTAATGTTTTTGCTCTTTTAAGAAGCGAAAGTAGACAACTATTAAATATCTATAATAGTTTTAACTTCTCCCTATGTTAAGTGAGGTTTTAGGTGAACAAATACAGCAACTAATTTTTAAAGCTGGCTAAAATATTAGAGTGATTAAAAATAAGAAAAACATAAGGTTTACCTTCATTTTAACTTTCTTTGTTGCTCATTTCTTTGTGGAGAGTTAAGTTTCCATCTAGCATTACATTCCTGTCTTGAGAGCTTCCTTTAATATGTTGTAGCACAGGCCTGCTGGCAGTTAATTCCCCCCAGTTTTTAGGAAAAAAAACTTCATTTCACCTTCAGTTTTGAAAAATATTTCTCCTGAATATATAGGTTCTGGCTTTGGAGGTTTTCTTTTTGTTCCCCCCCTTTCAGTCTTTCAGAATCTTACTCTCTTGTCTTCTGGTTTGATTGTTTTTGATGAGAAGTTTGCTATCCTTTGTCCCTCTGTGTATAAGATGTCTTTTTTTCTCTGCCCCCTGCCTTTTCCTTATTTCTTCTTCAATATTTTCCTTTTATCTTTGGTTTTTAGTCATTTCACTATGATTTATGAGTAAATATGTGTGTGTGGTTTATTTTGTTTTGTTTTTTGGTTCTTTTGGGAGGTCTTTATCTTGCTTGGGAGAGTCTTAGATTAGTGGTTTGATATCTTTCATTATTTTTAGAAATTTTCAGCCACTGTCTCTTTGAATTTTTTTTTCTCCATTCTTTCTTTCTTCCCCTTCTGGGACTCCAGATTACATTTATGTTAAACTATTTGAAATTGTCCCATAGCTCTTGGATACTTCCTCTTTTCCCTCCTACTCCTCCTTTTTTCCCACTTTTTTCTCTTATTTTTCAGTTTGAATAGTTTCTATTGGTCCACCTTTAAGTTCACTAATTCTTTGCTTACCTATGTCAAATCTACTGGGGAGCCAATTAAAGGAATTCTTCATCTCTGATGTCGTGGATGTTTTTCTGTTTTGTTGTTGTTGTTGTTGGGTTTGTCTTTTTTTTTTAATTTTAAGCATTTCCATTTGACTTTTTCTTGGACTTTCCATCTCTCTGTAGAAATTCTCTGTTCATGTAAGTTGTCCACCTTTTCCTTGAGAGTCCTTGACATGTTAATTATAGTTATTTTTAAGTCCTTGTCTATTCTAAAATCTGGGTCACCAGTGAGTCTGATTGCTTTATTTCTTGACAATAGATTGTTTTCCCTGCTTTTGAGAGTGTCTCATTTTTTTAATTGAATTCAGGACTTTGTATGTATAACAGTAGTGACCGAGGTACATAATATTTATGCCTGGAAATGGGCTGCTTCTGTTAGCCTGGTACAGTGAAGACTGATTTAATTTACTCAGGAGTGAGCATGGTGTGAGTTTTCTTGTTATGGTTACCCTCAGTGCACCACAGGCTTCAAATTCTCTAGAAGGTGTTGGTGTTGTTGCCTTGTTCTTAGGATGGGGACTGGGTGCTGCAGTGTTATTCTCAGTGTTAATGCTGCATTGTCAGCTCGTAGTCATCTGCATGCCTGCACCATGGAAGAGGTGTCTGTCCACATACTTGCCTTCCCCCAGGCACAGACTTCTGAAGCTCATTCCTTGCTGTTAGGCTCATAGTGGGGGCAGGGGAATTTTTCTACTGTCCTGGTCCAGTTTTAGTCTTTGGCAGGCTCTGTGTAGTGGGGTATCTGGGTGGGGCTGTCCACGTTCTTACCTTTCTGAGCCACAGTGGCCGCACTCTCCTTCGTATCTGTGATTGGTCTTGGGCAGGAGTCTCCAGTCCTTCACTCAGCAGTAACTGACTCCGCTTAAAATAGGATCCTGGGCTCTGGATGGTTGCCTGCCCCTCCCCAGAGGGGGAGGACTTTTCCTTCTATTTTTCCCCAAGCTGGACCTGCAGTGGGTTTTGTTCCCTTAGGGTGACAGGATTTGCTGCCCTCCTGCAATGGCTAAGGCTTGTTTTGAGAAGAAGGGTTCCAGGAAGCAGGCAGGGTTGTCTGTGTTTCTCTTAGCAGCTGCTGATCACCTCCCATAGGCTGACATGCATCACCAGGGGTGGTGCTGTCCAGTCTCCTGCCTCGGAGTCCATTTTTCCAGGGAGTGCCCAGTAGTGACCCAAGGAAAAGAGCTCGCAGGTGACTGTGCACTTTCCGTGTGTTACTCCAGGCTGGCAGGTTAAGCGACCCCACTTGGACTTACAGTTGGTTATAATTTTAGCTGATTTCTTCTTACCCACTTGTATGGGGCCCATTTCTCATTCCTGTGCTTTGCCACAGGTGACATTGTATATATGTCTCTCTCCTTGGAGGTTCTTGTCTGTCTTTGGAATTCAGGTTAGTTTGTTATCTTGCAGTGTCACTTGACTGATGGGCTAAAGAAAAGTTATGATTTGGTAGTTTATTTTTTTTTCATTGTTGGGGTTAGAGTGACATTCGTTACAGTTTTCTATGTCCTAAATTTGATTCAAATTTAAATCTGACAACAGAACTTTGTAATAATTATAGATTTAAAATCTGACAAAATAAATCATGCATTTAACAAGATTGGAGACTCTCAAACTTGAGATTTCCTGCTTTTAAAAACATGGCCCATAATATAAACGTATAGGTAATCTTCACATTTTTCTACTTGACATTTTCTTGCTTTTAGCTTCTTTACTCCTTGCTTCTCACCAGCATTTGAACAGTATTGCAGATGTACTGAACATATTTTCCTGTGCTTCCAAATCAGTTAGCATTGTCATCTATTCCGCTGGTCGTAGCAGAAATCTGGGAGGCCAGACATCGTATGTCCCTCACCTCTGTCATCCAGGTCATCAGCAAATCCTAAATATTTCAAATTCTTTTCAATCCTAAAGCCAGTGCCTAAGTGCAGGCCTTAATAACTCTTTGGACTCTTGAAATATTCTGATAGTCTCTCATCTCCTTCCAGTATCACTTCCCCATATCTAACAGGATAATTAATTTTTTTAAAGGTAAATGTGATTGTATCACTTCCTTATTTAAAGCCTTTCATTGGCTCCTCAGAACCTTCGACCTTCAGTATAAAGTCCACATTTTCAGGGTCTGTAAGTAGCCTCCCCTCTCCCACAAAAGCTACTCTGGCTCCAGCCCATCTCTATAATCTGCAGCCTCTCCTCTCCATATTTCTTGGCTTTAGCCAAACCAGAATTTTTGCAAGTTCATATTCTTCATTGTACATAATCCTATGATTAGATCATTTTGTCTTAGAGCAGTTTTTCATTCTTGACTGTACATAAGAATCACTTGGGAATCTTAGAAAAATTCTGATGCCCAATTAAGTCAGTTTGTGAGGGTGGTATTTCTTTTAGGGTATCCCAAGTAACTCTTAACATCTAGTCACGGCTGAGAAGCATTGGCTTAGAGTGCCCCATTCCCCATTCCTCACCCTCATTCCATCTCCAGTGTTTATCATTCTGTTAAATCCTGTCTGTTTTTAAGAATTTAGGGGACAGTGGCTTCTCTTGGGATCTTTCCTGACATTCCCCTCTCTACGTGCCTTTGGGTACATGTGCCCCGTGGCATGGGCTGCATTTTGTGCTCTGAAGAACTTAGGTATTAGAATATGCCATTGAAGCACCATTAATTAAATCCTCACGTGTCAGGTCTTGATATAATATGAAAGTACCATGACTAATTTCCATTGGGCTGTAGGGTGACAACCCAGACCCCTGGAATATATGTCAAAATGATATAGAACCAGGAGTCATCAAGCTTTTTCTCTAAAGGACCAGTACTAAACATATGCAGCATATAGTAACTGCAGGAAGTATCTTCAGCTTTGCGGGCCACAGGGCCTCTGTCATAACTACTCGATTTTGCCATCATAGTGTGAAAGTAGCCATCGACAATATAAATGAGTATGGCTGTGTTCCAGTGAGACCCAACTGCCATTGAACTTTGAATTCTGTGTACTTTCTATGTGTCATGAAATATTGTTCTGATTTTTTTCAACCATTTCAAAATGTAAAAACCATTTTTAGCTTGCAGACTGCGCAGAAACAGGTGGTGGCCAAACAGGCCTCGTGGGCCGTACTTTGCCGACCCCTGATGTCGGGGACTATTTCAGATTGTAAATGCGTCGTCTCTCTGAGAGTCTAGTAAGCTGCCTTTGTGCCTTCTCACAAACTGAGAAGTCACTGGTGTCAGAAGCCAAGGGGAACAATGGCCACACCTTAGATTTGATGGAATGGAAACAAAGCTTGAGATAACTGAATTTGAACACAGATTATGTAAACATATAATGAGGAAAGAAGATAGAAATTTTGAACAGCCTCCAGATTTAGTCTTACTGGCATGTTATTTTCAGCTTGAGGTTTAGAGTATGTTGAGTACATAACAAGTGTTCAGTATCTACTTGCTAATGATTTTATTAGAACGGCTAGTATGCTACATAGGATTAAAAAATATGTTTAGCATTTGTCCAATGAGATAGATTTTGTTGTTTTTATGACTTTTATTTTTTTTGATTTTTAAGTACGTCTTATGTAAGCTTAGCCTGGAGTAGTGACTTCCATCTTTATTGCACGTCATGAGTATCTGGCAGAGTTGATGAAAATGTTTAGGTCCCACCTTTAGAGATTGTTTTGGTTGCTCTGTGGGTCATTCTTGTGAGCAGCCTGAGTAGGGAAGCATTGGCCTTGTAGAGCATCTTCTCCTTTGGTGAGTTCTAGAATGAAAAATTCTTTTTTTTTTCCCATCAAAAACTATTTCTTAAAGACAGCATATCTGCAGTAAGTTAAAAAAAATACTTCAGGCTGTTTGCTAAAAAAATAATCAGTAAATCATATATAAAATAGTATCACTCATCTCCTATCTTATCTTTAAAAGATAGCCATTGTTTTCTGTTTGTTTATGCATTTCTCTGTGCATAAACAAACACTGAATTTTTGAACAAATAGGATCATACAATGTGTACCATTCTTTGACTTGTTTTTTACTTAGTTAATATATTCTTGATATCTAGAGAAATTCATTTCTCATAAACAGTTTTGTCCAAGGATTAAAAACAGAAGCATGGAAGATAATTTTCGGTGGCTTGGCAACCAGGGCTGATGAGAGATACAGATTGGGAGCAGGGCTGTTTCTAGTATTGTTTGGAGGCTGGAACAAATCACAGCTCTGCTGCCTCTTATGCCACTAAAAGTAAACAAACACACTGCAACAATTCAGGCAAAATGAGTTTAAGAGAAGACTGTGGACAGCCTTGAAAAGGGAAAAATAATGAAAGGACTTTATGAGATGTGCCCAGGAAGATGGACTGTTTCCTTTCAGGGAATTAAGGTGATTCCATGGATGGAATGCTTTAAAGTTTTGTACAGTGTATTTTTAAGTTTTTGTTTTGTGTTTTGTTTAGCATTAGCAAAGTCTCCCTCTGGCTTCCTCCTTTCATTGTTGCTAAGTTGCTAGAAACTTGGGTTAGGCAGGATATGGATGGAAAGAGAAAACTGGGCCTCTGGGTGTTCATGTTAGCTGTACGTCCTCTACAGTTTAAGAAAAGGCAGTGATATTCCTCTCCTGTTCTTAGCACCTTCCTCTCTCCAGGGCTCAGGGGCTCTCCTGTTACAGAGCCTTTCCTCATCTCAGAGCTCCCTTGGTGAAAATGCCCCCTCTCCTTGTTACTCCCTTATATTGTCACTTTGTTAGCTTCACTCTGGAAAATTATATCTTTTAAAATGTAAATATCTTCTGGGCAAGTTAAGCTTTTTTGTCTTTAATTCATTTATTATCAATTGAAGGCATTTGTTTGAGAGCGACAGCATTAAAGCACTATTTCCCTGAAAGCTGGAAGAGAAAAACCTCTAAAAGTCAAACTTTGTCTGATTTCCTTAATCGCCAGCATCTCTCTGTTACGCCACTGAGAAGCATGCATGGTACTTTAACACACATTGGAAAATATATCAAATATCTCTTCCTTGAAGTGATTTTAAATTATGAGTACATTCTAAGTGTCAATTCTTAAAAATTTGGCAGGGTGAAACTGATGTTTTTAAAAATGTTTTTCTATATATTCTCCCTTTTTCTAAATTAAAGTTTTCATTTTGAGATAATTGTAGATTCACCTGCAGTTGTAAGAAATAATACAGAAAGAACATGTGTGCCCTTAATTCCATTTACCCAATGGGAACATCTTTGAAAACCACTGTATAATATCAAATGCAGGATATTGACATTGATACGATCTACCAACCTTTACAGATTTCACCAGAATTTTCTTGTATACTTGTACTCATTTGTGAGTGTTTAGTTCTGATAGCATTATCACTCCTGTATGTATCCATCACCACAGTCAAAATACAGCACAGTTCCCCTGCCACAAAGATGTGGTGTTACCCTTTTATAATCACACCCTCCTTTCTTTCTTGAGAGTTTTTTTGCCTTGTTTTTAAATGTTACTGATGGTCATGACAAAGTAATTATCTTTTAAATTTGTACACATAATTTTAAAGTTTTACTTATTTAATTTTTAAGTGTGGTTAAAAAATAACATAAAATTTAACCTCTTAACCATATTTAAGTGTACAGTTCAATAGTGTTAAGTATATTCACATTGTTGTGCAGAAGATCTCCACATCCTTTTCATCTTGTAACGTGGAAACTTTGTACCCATTATGAAACAAGTCCCCATTTCCCCTTCCCCAAGTCCCTGGCAACCACCATTCTGTTTTCTATTTCCATTCATTTGACTGCTTTATATACCTTGTATAAGTGCAATTTGTCAGTATTTGTCTTTCTGTGACTGACTTACTTTACTTAATATGTCTTCAAGATTCATATATGTTGTAGCATGTGACAGAAATTTCTTCCAATGAATACTTCTCCATTGTATGTATAAACCATATTGTTTGTTAATTCATCCATTGATAGACATTTGAGTTGCTTCCACCTCTTGGCTATTGCGAATAATGCCACTGTGAACATGGTTGCACAAATACTCTTCATGGTCTTGCTTTTCATTCTTGGAAAGATACCAACAGGTGAAGTTGCTGGATCATATGGTAATTTTTTTTTTAAATTTTTGAGGCACCACCACACTGTTTTCCATAGCTGCTGCACCATTTTACACTCCTATCAATAGTATGTATCTGTACTTTGATGTTTGGATAAATAAATTTTAATTCATCCATTTTGTTCTCTTTAATCGTGACTTTATTGACCTTTCTTTCCCACTTGATAGAGTGAATACTTGCACGAGTAGTAGATGAGACGTTTTGCTTTATAGCATGTGTACGTGTCACTTCAAGGTGACATATAAACATTTTAGAGTCAGTTCTTTCAGCTACAAGTAACAGAAACCTTACTTGGGCTAATTAAAAAGAAGGATTTTATTACAAGGAAACTGCATTGGTCTAAGGGTATTAATGTGGTAGGCCCTTAGATATCACTGGAGTGAGATGTTGTCTCCTACCTTTGATGAACCTATTTTTCTTTTATCCTGTATTGTGTTTTTTGTCACGTGATGATGAAATGGCTGTTCACAAATCCTGAGCCTTTCAGCTTCATCCACTCAAAGACTGAGGTGCTCAGTTGGTCCCAGTACAGAATTCCTAGGGGAAGGGAGTGATTGGCCCAGTTTGGATCAGTAGCCTGCCCTGCTGTACCGCACCACAGGCATGATCAAGGAGATGGAGTCAGTGCAGGGACAGGCAACATCCCAGGTACTGTGTGCATTGACAGAGTGGGCAGGGACCAAGAGGACAGGGAATGGATACTAGAGAGAATAAAAGGCTTGCTCATCAACCGTCTGTAAACTGGGCTTCAGTGAACAGTAACTGAGGATACATTGAAGAAAGAGGAATAGAGCTTGAAGAGTTCTGGGTCAGGACTATTAAATGACCTGAGACAAAGAATTTTTTAAAATTCTGACTGATTCTTTAAGTTGAGAACCAAGAGGGGAATTGCCTGAAATTCTTAAAATCATAAAAGAAAAAAACGTCTGGACACTTAGTGTAGAAAATAGAAAATTATGTATCAAACAGTAATTAATTATATAATTTATTACAAGAGATTTGCAAATGTATTCAGGCTTATTAAACAAACGAACAGATGATAGCTATACAATGGGGACACTGCGAGGAACTTAGAGTGTGGCCTTGACCTGTAGTCATGGAGTTATTTCCCCATCAAGCATTAGTGATCATGATAACCATTAAAATTTACTTAGAGGTACTATGTATCAAGCACTGTACTATGCATGTTTTTATCCATTGTCTCATGTAACCGTCCTCCAAACTATGGGTGCTCACTGTTTGTTAAATTGGGTTTTCTAAGACGTTTTTCAACAGAATAGTTAATACTTTGCCTTTCCTTTCAGAGATGTGGTACTGGATCTTTCTCTGGGCTCTATTCTCCTCTCTGTTTGTCCACGGTGCTGCGGGAGTGTTGATGTTCGTGATGCTGCAGAGGCACCGGCAGGGGAGGGTAATCTCTGTCATTGCAGTCAGCATCGGATTTCTGGCTTCCGTAACCGGAGCGATGATCACTAGTAAGTTGATGTTGTTTTGTTTAAGGATGTAATTGTATATGCATTTACAGTTTGGGTACCTTTATTCTAATTGTAAATATAACAGTGTCATCTTGCACGTAAAATGTTTTTCAGCACTAATTACACTTCATCTAGAAGGTAAAGATCAGCTCATTTATTTATTGAACAGATAGTTTTTGTATTTTTGCTATATGAATATTTATGCAAGGTTTTGGGGGAAATAGAGAAACTTGTAAAAATTGGCAAGAGGCAGAGCAGTTTGTGGGAAATGTAGTTCCTGCTTCAAAGGAGCTCACTGTGTGGTAAGGGAGAGGTAGGCACACAAATATGACAGTGATACTTGTCATTAAAGTGAAAATACAGCCCTTAGGTCCTCGATGTCAGCTGCTTGTGACCACAAAGTAAAAGTGCACTTGCTTCTTGAATGCAAATTATTAAGACATAAGTCTCCCCTGGGCTACTAGAAATTAGCCACTTTACAGAGTATTCTAGCTCCTTGCAAGTTTCAACTGTGCTGCCTCCTGTGCCTGTTGTAAAGGTCCTCAGGTTCATGTCCTCCGGGCTTCCGCACTGACAATACTTAGGCCTCAACTCCAGCTTTGGGTTCAAAGTTAGTTGCAGTTTCTACCATGCTGGTTAAGCCAGAACTTGGATGCGTCCTGTTGAGCCTCGGGGGGCCTCAGCTGCCTCCTTCACGTGGCCTGCTCTACACTGGCTGCTTGCTTCTCTGCTGTCGTTGGTCCCGTCGCCGCCAGGCACAGAGCTTCTGTTGCCCTTGACGCCGGCCTGCTTCCGTGAGGCTCAGGCAGCTTGCTGCCACCCCAGCTCTATCAAGACTCTTCAGCTAGGGCTTCTTCCTTTCTAAGTTGGTTCTTAGCCCCCAAGGTGAGAGGAAGTCCATTTCTTCTGTAGTTTGAAGGCCTCCCTCCTTTTGTGTCCCACAGTCACCTTTCCCCAGAGTGATACATTGCCTTGAGTGGAAAGCCCTGTTCCCATGTCTCTGGGTATGTCCTGTGGCACGAATAAGACAGTCATAAAATAATTGTGGGAAATAGTAGGCTGTTTTTTCATCCTTTCTTGAGTTACTATTTGGTTTTTGTGTGTTCTCTTGCGTTAGGTTTTTGTTGTTGCTACATTCAACCCATAACTTTATCATATGGTGCCGCATTCATTCTGCTATAGATAGGGTTTAGCTGAAGCACCAGGCGTGCTGAGTGGAGTAGTAGGAGCTTCAGCTGGAAAGATAGAGCCAGGTCCTCAAGGACCTTGGAAGGCCAGCCACAGTTTGAACTTTATTCTGTAGGCCATGGGAAACAAGTAGATAATTTTGAATGGGGTTGGCAAGGGGCAAGGCAGTTCAATAGAAAAATTTGTTTCATAGCTGAATATAGAATATATGTGAATAGAGAACCAAGAGAAGACTCTAAAAGAGTGGGGACCTGGTCTGTCTTCATCACTGCTATATCTCCAGCAATAAAACAGTACTTGGAACATAGCAGATACTCAGAAAATACTGGTTAGATGGAGGGATATAGTGAAGGAGGAAGAGCAGAAGAAAGGAGGAAAGAGGGTGGGAGAGAATGGAGGAAAAACAGGAAAGAAGAGGAATTGATGCATTAACTGTAATCTGAATTTGAGCCTGGATCTGAACTAGACTGGGGGCAGTGGGTTGGAAAAGGAGTTGATGTAAGGACTATGGCAAAAGGGAAAAATCCAAATTAGTTGTTATTCACTGGTGGCATACAGAGAGACATGAAAGGAACTGCTAATGTTTTTGATGTGGGCCACTGCTGTAACTGTGGAACCGTGACAGAGGAGGAAGGAAGAAGGAACAGTTTGTTCAGAAGTCGATAGTAGTATGTGTATTTATTGGCATAAATCATTGTAAAACTTTAAAGAGAGCATGATTCTACTATTTATCTCTAATGATGTGTATGTATATTCAGTCAAGAATAAAATAAGCCAATGATTTTAGAAATTACAGTGTTATATTTAAAAATTCTTACTAATATGTCTGACAAAATTTCAAGTGAAAATTTGTACAAGTTAACAATAAGACATTTAAACCTTTCTGGCTAATTTTCTGACCTGCAAACACTTGAATTAAAACTAGCCACTGTAAATTTTTAATTACATTTATTTTCGTAATGCATTTTGTGAGTGCTAGCACACTCATAGCTGTATGTTCAATTCAGCAAATGATGGTTCTGTTTTACTACTATTATATTTTACTACTTCTTAGATTTTTATTTCCAGAATGGAGTGATTTTTCATTTTAGTTAATACCAGAATTGGGAAAAAATGGCTTTGTATATAATGCTATTATTTGACATTATATAGGTATCTAATTTTAGCAAGTCTGAGGGTTAAGTGACATCTCTATGTTGGTTTAATTTGCCTTTCTCTGATTATTAATAAATTCAAGCATCTCTTTCTATTCTTATTATATATTTAGATTTCTTTTTGCAAATTGCTTCTTTAAATTCTGTGCCTTTCTTTGGGGGTTCTTGTTCCTTATTAAATGATAGGTGTTTCTTAGAGATATTGATGTCATGTTGGTTTTGAACTTTGCAAATCACCTCTCTCTTTTTTCAGTACCGTCATCCATGATGTTATTTAATGAGCAGAAATCCTTCATTTTTATGTAATCAGCTTAAAGAGTTTTTTGCCTATAGTTTATAATGTAGAATTTTAGTTAAGAAGTTCTCCCCTACACCAAGGTTAAAAGATATTCTGATATATTTTCTTTTGTTAATTTTATAGTTTTATCTTTAAGGTCTCTAATTTACCTAGAACAGGACTGAGCAGCCATTTTCTTAAAAGGCCAGATGGTAACTATTTTAAACGTTGCAGGCCAGATGGTCTCTGTCACAACTATTCAACTCTGCCATGAAGGCATAAAAGCAGCCATAGACATAGGTAAATGAATAGATATGGCTTTTTCCAATAAAACTTTATTTACAAAAGTAGATGTCTGACATTCAGGTCATAATTTGCCTTCTGGTTTAGAGTTCATCTTTGTGTTTGGAATTAGATAGGATTCCAGGTATATTTTTTTCCTCCCATACAGTAAATCAGTTTTTTATCACACCATTCACTAATGCATCCATTGATTCACCTTTTTTTGTGCATTATGTTCTTAAGGTATGTGGCTCTGTCTCTGAACTCTGCTCTGATTTGTTAGTCTTTTTATCTATTCTTGCAGCAAGTCCTCATTTCTGTCTCTATTGTTTTGCAGTATTTCTTCTGGTAGGGCTAGGTCTCTCATTTCTTTTCTTTCTCGAAGTTTACATAACTATTGGTGGACCTTTATTCTTTTATATAAGTTTTAGAATATATCTACTGAGTTCCTCAAAAAGTGTAACTGTGATTTCTATGGGGATTTAATTGAATGTAGAGGTTACTTTGGGAAGAACTGACATATTAAACTATCCCACCCAAGAGCATGTAATATATCTCCATTTGTTCAGATTGTCTTCTGTGTCTTTTGTTAGAGTTTAAAAATGTTCTTCTCAATAGGAGGGTTGCATATTTTTGATCAATACCTAAACTCATGTTATGGTTGTTGTGCATGGTGTCTTTTTGATTACATCATTTAGTTTTATCAGGGTAAAGAAATGCTGTTAAATTTTATAAGTTGAGTTTATGAAAATTAATAACAAAGCAAAATTTGATTTTCTGGAAAGATCATAAGATGAATAACCTAGGGCTGAACAATTCTACCTTTTCCCACTTGTTGCAGAGAAGCTCTTGACTGCGTATGCATGCCAGCAGTCATGTTCAAGGATGTTCACAGAAACAGGGATTGTCATTTTTAAGAGTTAGAAACAGATATCATCCACAGTAGGGTGGATCAGTAAGCTGTGTATATTCATACTTGGAATTGTGTACAGCTGTGGAAATGTGTGAATTGTAGCCATGTACAACGACATGGATAATAATATTGAGCCAAAAATTCAAAATACTTACAGTATCAGTTTATATAAAATTAATTTATTTCAGAAACTAAATAATATATATTTCAGGTTTAGGCAGGTAGTAAGGCTGATGAAAAGCAAAGAAATGATAAAAACCAAATTCAGGAGGGAATGGATGTGATTGAGGGGAGTCCACAGGAACCTCAAAGGAAATAGCAGTGTTCTTTTCTTCATTTGGATGGTGGTACTTGGGAATTTGTTATTATTTTTATAATATACATATATTTTTATAAATATTCCTTCATAACTGCTCAATATTTAATAGCAATGTTTCCAGAATTATTTAATAGGCACACACAATTGTTTTCTTTCAGCTCTTTTAGATTTAGAGTTCCACCGGAACAGTCTTTTCTGAGTGGTGCTTCTGGGCTGTGAAAGAGATGGTGCAATGGGAACTATTGTAAATCTGCTGCTTTTGGAGGGAAGTTGTAACTTACAAATTAGTTCCTGATTGTCCACTAGGAGGAAAATGGTAGTTTGTTTTATTTTCTGTATAATGCTATAAATGTCTACCTTGATTGTGGAAACTCTGGAGTTTTACAGTAGTTACACTTTTTCATTCATTTTTCTGCCTTCATCATTATAGGCTCGAAGATCTTATCCTCTGTTCCTTGAAAGATTATAAAGAAAAGTGGGTTATTTAGCAGTTTTACTTGTTTTTCCTCAAACAGTATGGCCTTTGAAAGTGAAATGTTTAACTTATTTTTAACATCTAGTTTTTTAAACCATCTGAAATTGATTTGAGGGAATAGTATGAAGTAGGGACCTAAATTTATTTCTTCCAAATGGCTACCAGTTGTTCCACACCATTTGTTGAATGGTGAATCACTGATTGGAGATACCTTTCTCATTTACTATGACAACTACTAATCAAATTTTGGAGCATATACTAGTACCAGACACTATTCTAAGCCCTTTTGTAAGTATTATCTCTTAATCGTCATATCCCCCATTTTGCAGCTGAGGAAATAAGGCACAGAGGGGTTAAGTGATTGCTCAGTGTAACTGGATTTTGGATTTTAACCCACAAGTCTAGCTCTAAAATCCATGCTCTTAACCTTATATAAGCATAGGATGTTTGAATTAACAGATTTGTCCCTTTCCAGGCAGCCTGAGCTAGTAATTGCTTAAGATTTTTCACTTCTTGGATCATTTTTGAAAACATAGTGCTGGAGAAATGGAGGCCAAATTGTGTTTTTTTAAAACTGAAGATAGTCATGGAAATCTAGGGTAAATCCAAACAAAAACAGTATTTTCCAGGTTTATTTAAATATAATTTCTGATGGTAAAGAAGGTTTAAGATCTTTAAAATTTTTAAAGAATATCATCCAATTCTAAAATTTGAAGATCTGACCAGTTGTATTAGTGAAGTTTATTACTTGATTAAGTACATGTTGATGCTACTAAGAGTTTTATTTAATATTGAGATAATTATCAGTTACTTTATTATTTTCTGAGTTCCTATTCTCTTTTTCACTTGTTGTAAATGTGAAATGATAGAATGATTTGGAGATTTATAGCCAGACTAGCCTGGATTGAAACTCCAGCTCTCTACGTACTGTATTTACTTGGGCTAGTGATTGAAGCTCTCTGAACCTCTGTTTTTCCCTCTTTAAATTAGATAATAATACTCAGGGGTGGTATGATATTTAAGATGATATTTATAAAGTTCCTAGCAAGATACATAGTATGCTATAAATGTATTACATATTTTAATTTTCTTCTTAAAAATATGTATATGAAAGCCCTTGACTTAGATTAATAATTTACTTTTCCTATTTATATCTTCTGTAGAGGAATATAATAATTTTTATTTGGAAAATTTAAGTAAACTATGGAGTTAATTCTTAGCTAATTTTTATGAGTAGATTTCTATCTCAAATAATTATAATTCAGTGTCTTCAAATAATGTATTTCTGTTCTTTTTATTTGACCATTCTAGAATATGTAGACAGTTTTTTTCTAGAGAAGTTTTCAGGCTGCCTCAGCCTTTGAGGTGGCATAACTACAATGTAAATGTTTCCTCCTTTTATGATTTCTGAATATACTTTCAAAATCAGCCACTTAGATAACATTTATCATATTTACTATACCATTGTATATATGATACCATATATCATTATATATACTATACCAATAAGATGAAATGTTGGACCAGAGTCTCAGGCAGGGCTCTGAGGCTCCTTTGTGACCCCGAGATTCTTTCATTCTCAGAAGTGCACATTATCTAAATTTTCCCAGAACAGATGTCAGGTTCATCTTCCACTTCTATTAGATGTCAAGATGCTAGTCTCCAAGTGACTTTACAGTTGTATGCTTTATTAAAACACTTAATAAACTATTTTATATGGTAGACTGTCGAATACATTAGTCAACTATTCTGGTATTTTAAGATTTAAGAATTCATTTTACTGAAAGAAATAATTCCTTTAATACTAAATTTTTCTTGACTAATTTAGACATATTGTGTAGTTTTCTGTATTATTGTTTATAATTATTAATAAACTGTATTGTGTGTTTATAAAAGTGCTGATGAGGTTGGGCCCGTTCAATACCCAGCTGAGCGATTACAATAGTGAAAATTATTCTTTTATGAACATATTTGTTGTTAAGTGCAGCATGTACCATAAATACGTATTTTGCAGGTGAATAGAAAAGCCTGTTTTACAACTGTGGGTAAATGTGGTATGTTAGAGTGTAACTGTTACCAATCACATGGAAACTCTTTCATAGAAAATTATAAAATGGGAATGATTGATAACTTATTCTGTTTGACTAAAATGAAAAGAGATTGTAAGTTACAACCATGCAGCGTGTTACAAAATGAATGACTGTGTTGTTTGTCTGTCTCTCACTTCCTCACCTAGGTGCGGCTGTAGCTGGCATTTACAGAGTAGCAGGGAAGAACATGGCCCCATTGGAAGCCCTCGTGTGGGGCGTTGGACAGACTGTACTGACATTAATCATCTCCTTTTCAAGGATACTCGCCACACTTTGAGGTTTCTGTGGGAATGTCTTACTTCAAATAAGGAAACAGATATACAGATTCTCTGAAAACGGCATTATTAGCAAGTGGGAATGAAATTGTACAAGAATGTGGAAGGAGCAGGTCAGAACATAAGGCCTTGAGCTGTGTGGAGAGATCGCCCTCTGGTGTTCAAGTGATTGCACTACCGCACTGCACCTTACGTGCCTCCGACCCGGGCAAGGCGCATTACACTCTGTGAAGCTACAAGAAAAAGCACCTTGTTTAGCTGCCAATCAGGTTAACATTGGTGTTGAATCATCATTCTTAACAGTGTTGTGTTAGGTTACAGGGACGTTTTGAAGAATCGATATATGTGCCAAACTCTTCTTTTTTAAACATTGATCATGTGAAATTTGCAAGTGTAGATGTAGATGAGTGCTGTGAACATATTTGACATGAGTTCAGGTGATGTGGTGAGATTTTTTGTTTTATAATGCTAAATCCCGTATGAATGTTGTGTACTGAATCATTTAATATGAGACAAATTGTTTGATTTTTACTGTTGAGCGTTTCTGGGATTGAGGGCTTTCATATAAATTAGGCATTATTGTTATTTAGTTCATGTGGAAAGTAATACTTAGTGGAAAACTGCTAAACTCTTTTAAGGATTCAAAGTAGGTCTGTAGGGTGCATCCTTTTCACCCACTTAAATAACACTCTTAATAGTTTCCCTCGGACACAAACATTCTACTGATATGAATTTAAAAACATGGGTCACACATTGATTGTAGTTTGTGTGTCATAAAAATACAATTTGAGAAATTTCTTATAAATTTTGTAAGAAAATAAGTCTGAAATGCATGTTGCATTTTTCGCCCTTCTAAAGAAAGTTTTTGCCATGTATCTCATGGAGAAAACATCTTTATAATTCGTATCTCAGTGGAATTATATTACTTGTTTCATATGTCTTAATTTTTGACAAAACAGTCTTTCATTCTGGAGTATTAACTATATTTAAAGAGTGGC
This sequence comes from Camelus bactrianus, assembly GCF_048773025.1. Classification (NCBI taxonomy): domain Eukaryota; kingdom Metazoa; phylum Chordata; class Mammalia; order Artiodactyla; family Camelidae; genus Camelus; species Camelus bactrianus. The sequence goes on from NC_133558.1 coordinate 7,169,994, forward strand.
CTAAATTAGGCTGTGAAAACAAGAAGCTTCATTTGTAGATAAGTAACAAGTCATATAGGAAGAGTAATAAACTATCTTACTTTGGGTGTATGGTAACAATTTCTCTAAGTAAAAATTGGAGTATAGTAAATAATTTTAAAATTCGGCAGTTAATCTCAGCGTATCAATGCAGTATTGAACTATACTTGAGTGTTTCATTTCAGTTCTCCAGCTCTTTATTTATGCTGTTATTTAAGTTTACTAGCATCTGTGATGACATTTATTAGAATGAAAAAGTCCTTAGTATAAAACATTTTAAGAGGTTTTGGAAATATGCAATTGTTTTTAAGAGGATAAGAAGTAAGGGAAACACAGAACCTGGCTGAGTTTGTCTCCGACTGAGACTTTTAAAAATACCAGATACAATTACATATATGCTCACTCAAAGGAAGAGCCAACTGCAGAAAATATGAAGTTAAGGACAGTCCAAATCTGCATACTTTACCCTCACTGTTTTATAACCTAATTTGGTAACAATTAAGTTTCTATTAGTTCTTATTCAAATTTAAGAACTTTCTTACCCACGGCACCTTTTCTCCACCAAAAAGCAGGCTATATCAACAACTCAGCGATGAGGAGTTGAGGGTATTTTGCCAGTATGGAAGCCAGTTTTGGGGGTTTATAACACTGTGGCTTGGAAATTTGTTTTTAAAAAGCCAAGAAGCAACTATGCATTCTTAAAGATCTTTGAAGTAAATCTTAAAATTGATTATTTTTTGTTATGTACAAGGCTGAAGTCATTTTCATGTATTCTTTATATTCCAGATGTTTTCCTAAATTAAATTTAGGCATAAATCTTCCAACTCCATTGGAGTTTCCCTTTTCTGTTAGACTTGAATTGTGTTCTTCCTTTACTTTGGTTATTCTCCAGTAATTTAAAGTGTCCCTGTTCTTTGGGAGGAGTTATGAATAACATGTTGAAATTGTTTTAGATCTACAGAAATGAATATTTATTTTAACATACGGTTATTGTATGATTTCAGAGAGCTATCACAGCAAGGTAACATGGAGCACATGATTCAGAACCTGAAATTAGCCAGAAAAATAACTTGGACACATTAAGTGTATGGCTGCATAGACCAAAGAGACTGAAACTCCTGTTTTTACTCTAGAATGAAAGTGTAAGGAGGTGGATCAGTTTGTAGAGTGTCCTGCAGTTATCTCATTATCAGGTTGCTTTATGTTATGAAGTGTGTGTGTGTGCACGTGCGCACACAGGGACGTTTTTAACTTTTGGGGGAATCTTCGGTTTCTTTGCTGTTTTTAGTTACTTCCATTGGAACTTTGTGCAACTGTTACGTTTTTGATCTTTTGAAATGCAGTTGAATAGTGTGAATTGATGAAATGTCTTAATAGCTATTTCTATGCCAAGATTTTTTAAATGTTACTGGTTTTCCTATAGAGATAAGAAATGTTTAATGGTATATATCTACACACATATATATCATTATATACATATATATGTAAAGCTGCTACATATGAATATAGTCTTAATTGGAAAGCTTTTGTTCAATGAACACTTTTATGTTGTAGTGGAAAATTTGATATATTTGTTCAGTTGAATGATCTTTTAAATAGGTTTGAGGAAGTTTGAGATTTTTGAATTTGGGGAAATTTTTCTTGGTTTAATAGTGCTGGAGATCCTTGTTTGTGATACGACAAAAGCCCTCATGTATGTATTTGGGTTAAACCTTCTTAAAATTTGTATGTGACTTGGTAAATTTTCTTTGTGATAAATTCAGGAGGAAAGAGGAAAATCCTCTGTAGTTTATACTTCTTTATTTTAAAAAATGCTAAATAAAATATTGCTGACAGTGAAATCAGTTCCCCAAAGAAGAGACTCCTGTGTGCCCAAACTAACTGCTAATCAGTTAACGCACTGATTAAAAATGCCATAGAGCGGAGTTAGTCAGGGGCCTCATCTAAGCTACAAGTAACGCTTAAACCTTTTAAATGAGGGAGGCACAAGCGGTCTGCCCCGCGGGACAGTTCCACTGGAATGAGTCTCAGGTGGCTGTCATGCTCAGTGCTTGCAGGTTAGTTCTTCTTTCTTTAGACCTTAGTGTTCACAGTGTTACCGTTTGTCACCCGTGGTACTTTCTTAGTATCTGCAGCATACATTTCCTCTGTCCCCCAAAAGTGTAAGAGTTGTATTTTTACTTTAAGTGAGAAATAAACAGATGAGCTGCCCTGTGTATCATATATTTGTGATGTAAGGAACAGGAAGAATTTTTTAAATGTTCTGGAAGACATCTTTAGAGAATCTCTGTAATTAATATGAGGAGGGTGGAGCCACCATGTTAACGTGCCCAAGATGGCACTTACACACCAACTAATTCAATTTTGTAAACATTTTTGGTGGATCTACTGTGTACAAAGTGCTGTATCTAGTATTTTCTATAGTAAGTACAGGGATGACCAAGATGGGATTTCTGCCCTCAGTTCACCAAGAGCTACCAAGATGCTTTAAATCCTAAAGCAGCTGGGAGGACATTTCGCTTCTAGTTGACAGTTTAAGTTCTGTTTTCCCCCAATTCTGATTTTTCTCAGTTTATCCACCAAATGGAATTTTAGTAACTGAGATATTATGTGACATAGTGAAGAGAATGCTAGAATTTAAGCCAGGGACATAGATTGGAATCCAGGCCCTGTCACTTGTTGACTTCTTCAACAAGAAGAATAGAAAAGCAGTATAGTCGGCCCTTCATATCTGTGGTTCTGCACTGAAGGATTCAAACAACTTGGATTGACATATGCAGGAAAAAAAATTCCAGAAAGTTCCAAAAAGCAAAACGTACATTTGCCCCACTCCGGCAACTATTCACAAAGAATCTGCATTGTATTTACATAGCATTTACACTGTATAAGAACGTTGTAAGTAATCAGATGACTTAAAGTATATGGGAGGATGTGCACAGGTTATATGCAAATACTACACTATTTTCTGTAAGGGACTTGAGCATCCTTGAATTTTGGTATCCACAGAGATCACTCCCCTGCGGATACTAAGAGACTAATAAATATTTTGCAGTAAGTGATCAATGGCTAGTCATAATTTTTTAAAAAACTACATTTTGGAGTACTGATCAAATACATTATTTTGTAAAATTCATTTCTTCCATTTCCACATTTTTCCTACATATATTTTAAGAAAGAAGCTAAAAAAATTCTTTTATAATGTTGCCTCCTTTACCTCCTCTCCACCTCTTTATTTTTTAAATCACATATTTATCTAAGAGCACTTTTGGGAATTGGTGGTGATGGAAATGGCCAGGGCAGGTGGGATTTAATACCAGGTTGTGTTTACCGTGAGTTACAAAAGGAGAAGGGAGACGTGGCCAGGATCTACTCCTTACTTTAGCTTGCTTGCTGCTTTTGGATTCATTCAACCAATATTAATTGAGTCTCTACTATATGCAACTTACTATCCTTGTTTTAGGGATGGAAAAGTGATTCCTCCCTCTGTCCACCTCTCTCCCGCCACCCCCGTGTGTGGCTTCCCTGTGTAGTGCCAATTCTGTGGGAGAACAGAACTGGGCTGCGGTGTCTACCATGTCCCTCCTTCTATGGACCAAAGGTGCTTTAGCCCTACTTCTTGTTTGTTTGTTTTTAACTTAAAGGGAAATACTTTTATTTTTAATTTATGTCTATTTTATAATTCAAGAAGTGACAAGATGCTCAGAGTACTTTCTGAAATATTCTTAAGGTACTCTTACTGTTACAAATGTTTCTCTCAGAAAGTCTTAATCAGAATTCTTCAAAGAGTGGCTACTTGTTTTTAAGATGTGAAGAATGTGGAAAGTTACTGAAGAAATTCTAGTGACCTAGATTGCAGAGAAGTTTAGCAACACCTGGGTAAATAGGCAAATGATTATTTCTTTTAATAATCAGGGGTTAAAATCTCAGTGGTTAAAATTGACTAGTAATTTCCCTTCTTATCCTTTTATAACATCGTGGAGGAAGACTCTAATAGCATAAAAAGGACATTATTTGATTAAAAAATGATAAATTTTTTTAAAACATGTTATAGCATTTATAGCGGAGGGAAGTTTAAACATAGGCAGAAACGTTGGAGGGGTAACGCACAAAAACAAAGACACACTTGGTGAAGCACCTCTATTAGGTGAATGCAGCTTCCCCTTAACCTGTTAAGACCATATACACTGAGTATGTTTACTGCTTACAGAACGCGGTGTTTCTTTATATGTGAGACTGAACTTACCACAAAGCATCCTGAAATAATACTACATTTTTGTGTGTGGTGGTAGGTTTGCCCTTCTAACTTAAGGATCTCTGTTCAGTGTAGGCAATACAGTGTTTTTGAGGAGGTTGCTGAAGTTATCTAAAAATGTTGTCAGTGAACTTGTTAAGAGGAAGTGATGCTTACTGTAGAAACTATTTTGAGTAACTATGGAAATACACCAGTTAATACTTTATTAATTAGTGGAAACACCTAAATTTCTGAGCACACTAAGCTATGAGCTGGAACTGTCTCCTCCCCCAAGTTTAGGGGACTCGTTTTCACATTCTTTACATTCACTGCATGTATGTTGAACTTACATAATAACCCTTCCTTGATTCTAAGAACTAATTTAGCACTTTCTTAAAAATATTCCTCCTCCTTCCAGACAGATGTCACATGGTATAGTTTAAACAGATGTACAGTTTGTTGATAGACTCAGAAGTGCTGGTTTAGAATAGAATGTTCTTAACAGCTTATGGTTATGCAGCTATAATCTTGCTGAAAAGTAAATACTATGAGCAAGTCAAGAAAGCATGGCCCTCCTACATGTTTTTTTTTAGATTATATCCTGCACCCATATATATCTCCCCTCAATGGTGACATGACTGTCCCCTTTGGGGGACTGTATTTAGGAATGTAACTGAAACTGGAAAGCAGTGTAACGTAAATACATAGAAAGAGGAACTAAAATACATAATCACTGTAACTGCAACACTTTTTCTCCTAAATGTAGTATATATTGGTAATTTCTAAAAATCATCGCCTTTTTTAGAGCCCTGTGTAAATGAATGGTAACTTGATAGTACTACTGATGGTGAAAAGTTTCCTTGTTTTTGAAGTATTTATATATCATCACTAAGTATCTTTGGGAAGGAACATTTTAAAGTTTTCTCCATAGAAGGCAAAATACAGGCACTTGTTTGAGTAGTAATAAAAAATGATCTATTTACTTTTAATACTGGATGGCTTGATAGTCTGCTTGTGGACACTTTCTTAGTATCTGTGATACTAGATGCATTAATGGTGGAGGAATTTTGAAAGTTCTGGCCCTGTCCCAAACACAGACATGGACACACAAACTACAAATTTAGATGAACAATATAAAATTCCACAGTATTTTTCATTTTAGTCAAATAACTTGGTAAAATTCATAGGATTCTACCATAAAGTATTAACTCCTGTCTCAAGTCATTCTAGAATGAGGGGATCAACTTTATCTTAATCAATTAAAATGTTTTTATTTATATAGCAAAAATATAGTTTACCTGGTAAGTATTAAAAACTCACTTTCAAATTGTGTTAATTCTCAGACCACTGATGAATCATTTAGCAAACCACAGTGCAGGTTTCAAAAGCTAAATGATGCCTTAGTGCCTTGGAAGTTAAGATACTTTTTGCAGAGTGATTTTAGCAAGGTTCAGAATTGGTACACCTGCTGCTGAGGATTCAAAGCTGAGGAACGCTGTAGTTACATGAGCTCTTTGTGGTTTAATAAAAAAATTAGTCCTTTCGCCATTGACTATGACAGATGACAACTGTTTGCATTACATTTTCATGATGTGGTATTTGTCTATTTTTTTCTTTTTCTAAGTAAGTTTGAAATGGGAAATGTAGTCAAGACAGTTAAATGTGGGATTTTAAAATTTGGTTTGGTTGTAAACTAGAGATTCTAGTGTGAACAGTGTGAGCTTTATATTGTGGTACAAGGGAGACACTTCACATAACTTTTAGGAATATGTTTACCATCAGGGATTTTTTTTTAACTATAGAAATAATGTACTGTGAAGCTTAAAGACAGGAAGAAGAAACAATGGAGGGGTAACGCACAAAAACAAAGGCATATGTGATGAAGTATCCTACATTATGTGAACACAGTTTTCCCCCTTCTGTTAAGACTATAAACTACCCTGTATGAGTATGTGTACTGCATGTTTACATAATACAGTTTAATTTTGGAGGGTTATTTAAAAAGTATGTTTATTTATAATACCTAACAAGCTGTAAATATTGTATACTATTGATTTTTAATTTTATATAAGCAATTTTTTATTTCCAATTCGTGTGTAAAGCTCATTGTGTATATAGCATAAATTTCCTGGAGAACACAAATTTTGCAGTGAATTTTAATTATTTAATTGTGGTAAGCATCAGGTTAGCCTTAGAAATGTTGATCTTTATTTTAAATTATTTTTCACCACTCATTTTCTTCAAGGGGCAGCAATAAATATATGCAAGTTATGTTTGATTTAGAAAGTTGGTCTGCAAAGACAAGATCTAGGTTCCAATTCATTGCTTTAAAAAAAAGATGCACAATTAATATCATCCACTGTCTAATCTCAGGACCATTTCTGAGGTCCACATGTGTCTCTCCTCTTTGTAATATACAGGGTGAACTCTTTACTGATACACACAAAACAACTGTTAAAAGTGAACCCAGCACTTAAATGTCATTACACAGAATTTATTGGATTAAAAATTTGTAATATACAATATTTTAATAAAGTTTCTGTATTCAATTTCATGCACTTATATATAAATAAACCTGTCTTAAAAGCTTTATGGGGAATTTGACTCTTGATGACATATCTTTGCAGCTCATTCACTGTAGACTCAAATGTTTCCTCTGGCCCTTTTGTCAGTTTTTCTGGGCCAGTTTTACATTGGATTTGGGAGGCAGCACTGAAAAGGTAAGTAAGAAATCTATGAGATGAACTTGACCTGGTTTGTAGTTTTGCCTAGCACCAGTGCTAGGCTACATAAGCATCTACTTCTAAGAGTTACTGTTCTAAAGAACTTTTAATAAATGACTACCATTTATTGAGTGCTTAGTATCTGCTAGACACTTCATAGGTATTCTATAACATGGTAACCTTTCAAATTACAGCGATTACTGAGGATTATGAAGGTAATCCTTCACTTTACAAATAAGACGCATTCGAAGTTCAGAGAAGGTGAGGAACTTCTCAAGGCCACACAGCTAATAATGCTGAGCTGGGATTTTCTTACTCTGTTACCTATGTCTTTCCCCACAGTGCTGTGTTAGTTTCTACAAAGTGTTCTGGGAGCTCTTACCTGTCATGAGATAAGATCTCATTATTGACAAAGACCAGGTGGCATTATGGGGATTTGAAAAATGATCAATTTAGGATTATTGCCAAATTTATGCATACTATGAATTTTTGTTAGCGATTTTTAAGATACGATACTAGGTACCCAGTTAGACTCCACTATCCTGCTTGATAAGAGATTGGGACTGGCAGAGCCCAACTGTTTGTAATTGTTAAAAACTCTGCTGGAATAAAACTTGTTTAACTTTAAAAATTGTGCAAGGAAAGTGGAAGTAAACATTTTTTTCACATATACTGACATATATTTCATGTAATTACTACATTGAAATGTATTTTCTTTTTTCTAGATAACTTCAACCACAAGAATAATCAAATTATTAAATATATTTCCTTCCTGACCATGAGTTTTAAAAAGTTCTTGAATAAAATATAAATCTTGAGATTTAAAAGAAATTTTCTGTTTTGATTTTATTCTTTTTGGTTCTTGAGGTAATAGTTTTATAATGTTTTTGTAATGGGTAAGCTATCTCTGGGTATTTTGATATTCACCAAGCACTAAAAGAAAACACTGAATTTCAGATTTATTGCCACCTTTGTAGAACAAGACCAGAGGAAAAGGTGGTCTAAAAGAAAGATGATCAGGTCTTACACTGAGCTTTCTGATGGAGAATGAGTTCGTGTTGTGAAGGAAGACTGTCTCAGACTTACCAAATAGATACTTACGTCATTTATGTTCTGAAGTCGAACTCTTGTTAATTCATAAAATAGTACCTGAAGTATTAGGGTATAAAGAAAAAAAACAGGACCAATGGCAGATCTTTGAGGAGTAGAATTTGGGCTCACCTCTCAGCCCTCACCTCCAGCTTCTAATGGAATCTTAACAGAAGAGTCTCCCATTCCACTGTTGTTCTTGATCTGCTCTTAACCTTCCATTATTCATCACTGTCAGACTTCCTTTTGGCCAATTTTATGAATATTCTTCAGGTCCAGAGTTCTGGGGACTGATCTGCAAAATGGAATTCCATCAGGTGGCTTTCTTGCAAATCAAGTTTCATCACTAGATGGTGTAGTGGTTCTATTTTACTTTTCCTTTGTTTTTGGCCATTCTTATCTGTGAACCAGCCCTAATTAGATCAGTTTGTACTTTTGGACTCATTTGCATAGGATACATCTATGTTAATTTTTTCTGATTAAAAAACACGTGAGGAAATTAAATATAATTAAAATCACTATGTTATCACTAACATTTAATTTTAAATTTAATTTTAATTTTAAAGAATGTTAATATGGTAGCTCACAGAGAAAGGAATGTGACAATGAATATATATTCATGTGTAACTGAAAATTTGTGCTCTACACTGGAATTTGACACAACATTGTAAAATGATTATAAATCAATAAAAAATGTTTAAAAAAATGTTAAGATACAATGTTCAGGGGTTATTGACAAATTAGAAAATCACATTTTATGATTTTGGCAAGTCGTAGTCTGGACCTTGCTTTATGTATTTTTCATAAATATGTGTTCCAACTCAATACATAATGGTCTTTATCTAATTTAATAGTCTATAGTGATTTTAGTTGCACAGTTGGTCAACTTGTTGGGATAAAAGGAAATACACCAACATATCACAATTGGTCTTGTACCATGAGACTTGGTTTTAAATTTCTGCTCTGCCACTTAGGATTTTAACTTGTCCGAGTTGTTTTGCTCCTGTGATCTTCAGTTTTCTCATCAGTAAATGAGGATAATAGCTCATGTTGCATGCAGTGTGCTCAGCAAATACTCCATCCCACTGGCTTCTTCCTCTTTTATATCACATGCACAGAGAAGGATGATGTAGTTCTATACTTTGCCATCAGTCTTGATAGTGAGTTCAAATAACTGTTTCAAAGTCTGTCTCCATATAGTGCGCATTGCAGTTTTACAGAGGATTTGTTTCAGGTTTAAACTTTCCCATTGAACCATGTGCTTCGTTGGCAGCAGAGTTGACTGAGGGAATTTTTCAGAAACATACCTCAGTGGAAAAGAGTCTGGTTAGAAAACAGAACGGATAAACTTGCTCAGCTAGCGGATTCCTTGCATTCTGTAAACCAAATATGTACAAGACAAGGAAGCCAAAGCAGCCAACATAAATCCCCCGAAAGATGGTTGTGACTCGCCTGTCAGCTGTGCACATAGTCATCAGCCACCTCAGATCCTGTTGCAAATGGGCTTTTGTGGGTTTGTTTATTGTTCTGCAGAGACAGCCTGCAGTTCAAACACAGAGAAGCATTGGTCTCTTCAGCTCCAAAGTTTCTGACCTTAAAAGCACAAGTCTCATCACAAAGTGTGGTCTGTAGCAGCCTTGGAATCAAACGAGCACTCCCAGTCTTAAAGAAATCAGGACTGAACTTAAGGAACCAGAGAAGGGACCAAACATTTTCATAAAATGACACCTCTCCTGTCCCTTTTGCTTATTTTTTGTGGGAATTGGTATTGGTGGGTGACTCCAAGATATGACCCAAGAAGACACTTGTGTTATCTTTGATGTATAAAATAGGAGAAGGTACAGAGATGAGTGGGAGACATTGTAGGGCTGAGGAAACAACGATTTTGAGAGACTTCAGACTTTGGAAAGCCCTGTGCATGTTAACTGAGTGGGAAAGTGTCAGATCTGGGTCTTCTCCCTCGTTCTGACCCCTTGTGCACAGGAGACCTCATATCAGACTTAATTTCTCTGTGACAGTTTCTTCTGCAATAAACACAGAAATAGATGACCTTTTTTTGTTTTCTCTTAAATGCAGGTTGAAACTTTCAATGGGACAACATCAGTATAGGTCTGTTACTCTTGGATTTTTTTTTTTAGATTGGACCAGTTTGGCAACTTGAACTTGACATCTGCCATATCTATTATAGGTTTAAGCTTTAGTCCATCTTTAGATTTCTTATTTGAAACTTGGAGACTTTTTGCAATGTGACTGAAAAGGGATGAACATTTCAAATCTAAAGTATAAACTTCTGTTGTATTCTTTAATAAGTACCTGGAGGAATTATGCAAAGCCTGTATTATTGATAAGGTAACCCTTATATTAATGTTGGTATTCAACTTTCACTCTCAAACCATTTTCACATCTATAATCTTATTTTATCCTCACAAATTGTTCTTATTTGGAGGAAAGATAAAAATCCTTTTAAAAAAATTAAAGCCGTTTTGCTGGTTAAACACAGGTCTTTTCATGAGATCAGGGCAGCTATTTGGACAAATGCTAATAATAAGAGCAGACCTGAATAATAAGAGGGGACAGGTGAGCCTCAGAATCCTGAAGAGATCCCCTTGGAAACAGATCACTTTCTGGGTAACACCTGACTGGCTCATTCTCCTGCCTCAAATGCTTTGCCTTAAGACTTTCAAAGAAAGGATGCACAAAGGCCCAAATGTGTTCACACAAGATCTTATTTGGGACGTTAACCTGTTTTCTTCTATCAGGAATATCTTACTTGTGATGGACATCTCAGTCACCAGAGTTACATGCTGGTGTTGATAGAATGCTCACATCAGCAAAGGTGTCACTGTATTTGTTTTCCAAGATTTTGCTTAACTAAGCAGATTATTTCTTCCATACATAAAACAGCATGATTTGCAGAGACTTGCGTGTCACCTTAACTGGCTATGCACACCACCAATTATCTGGACAGGAAAAGTTGCCAAGTCAAAGCCAAAAACTTGAAGTCTTCCTGGACATTTGGAATCCAAAACAGACTGACAGAAAAAAGTGTAATTTTGGTGCTACAGAAATGGGAAGGTGTTTTATGTCTGTAGTGTGGGGCCTGCAATACGTCAGTAGCAGGTTTGTTGGCTATGGCGGAAAAAATGGAACAGCATGCCGCTTAACCTCAGAATCAGGACCCGGTGAAAACACATCCACCCGTGACACCAGGAGCCTGTCTGTGGTATATGGAACTGTGTTGGGGGAACTATGAAAAGCTTGAACAAAAATTGGTGATTACAGCACTGCCCATAAATAAAGACCAGCTCAATGTTATGTCAATCCCTCCACAATGGAAGGGACAGGATGCAGAGGTAATAAACTGGTGAGTCACTCCAAAAGAATTTTTGCCTGACATTGAAATTTGTACCACTTTACAATATCTCTTTATATTTTAAAGCACTTCTTTCTCAAATAGACATAAACCTTGTCTTCACTCACCATTTCCAGAAGGGGGCAGAGGTGGTCAAGAGTCAAAGGGTTTCTTTACATGCAGAGTAGATGGAGGATTAAACGGGATCAAGTAGACAAGATTTTTCCTTTATAACATATGCACAACCATAAAATGAAACTATGAGGGGAGAGACTTAAAAAAATAGTCCAGAAAGTTAACAAAATAAGCCCTTGAAATAGGTTCTGTCACTAAAGCAGAGCTTTTCCCATAAGTTAAAATGAGGAGCATCAAGCTAAAAATAACTAAATTTGCTTTTCTTAAATATACATTCGGTGTCTTGAATACTGGAAAATATCAAATATCAACTTGAGAAGTGTATCAGGTCACTTGGTGACGTTTCAGTTGTGTGATGTACCTCAAACAATTCTATGGTTATCTGGGGTTACCCATCCAGTCTGGGCTCACCCTCTTCTCCAAAGCTACCAATAATTACGGCTTTTTATATACTGATCAGTTTGGTTTAAAAAAAGACCCAATCTCTCTAAAATTTCCCAGTTCTACCACTTTTTAAGCCACAATGAAACATGGGTCAGTCTACATAGTTAGCATGTACTAAGTGTGTTCTAAAGAGCACTCACTGGCAAAGGCTCTTGAGAAAAAGAACTCCGTGGCCAAGCAAGTGTGATAAAACTAGCCTTCTATATTCCCGCCTTAGAGATTCACAGCTCACACAACTATATTCAAGACTTTGAAAAGGTTTGAGCCAAGAGCCCTATCTGGCTTTGTTTAATTGCCATGAATTATCTGAAAAATATCTATCACAAGAAGAGAAATCTCATTAGCTGATTCTATGGTCTTCTGGAAAGCATTTCCAAGCACATTTTAAAGTTCTACCTGGCGTCCCCATCCCAAAGATCTCTGGCTCAATCACATGAAATCTGAAGCAGGGTTTTAATATCTGAGCTTTAACTTGAGGTTTTAATGCCCACTGCCCAGTGTTGCTCCTCTCTGGCCTCCAACATCTGCTTCCTGGCTCCTCCTCCTTCACTTGGCCTCCGGACTCCGGTACCTTCCCAGCCCTGTGATGTCATGTTTGGCAGGTCTGTGACAGATGCTTCCTGACATCCATCTGGGGCTTCTGGGCCCAAGCTCCCTGGATGGCACTTGCTCTTTATGGCCCAGGCTCATGTTAGTCATAGTTAGTGGGACCCTCATATAAAATCCAAGGTTGCATCTGGCAAGTGTCCAGGGAGAAGTGCAGGCTGAATGTCACAGCATTTCAGCCAAGGAACAGACCCCTGGGGGCTGGGAAGGGCAGGGGCAGCTTCACAGATGACTTGGCAACAGGACAGGCCTTGAAAGATGTTTCTAAAGGCAGAAATGGTGGCCCACAGTGAAGAGGAGAAAGGGTAGATGAGGACAGTTCAGATGGGAGAACAGAAACCCAGGTCAGGGATCAGGATATGTGAAGTGAATTTTAGACACAGGTGAGGCTGAAGTGGGAGACAGTGGGAGGTAAGATTAAAAGGTAAACACACACCAGATGTAAGGGCCCTAAGCCAGGCACATGAACTTGAATTTTATCCTAGAGATGAAGGAAAACCGTTGCAACTTTTTCAGAAGGAAAAGTGCACCTGCACCTGAAGTCATCGGAAGGAGAGTGATGGGGTGTCACTGCTGCTGCTTTGTCATCGTTGTGTCTGCTCCCTACGTATTAGTGGGAAAGAACAAGGATTTTTGAATCAGAATCCTCGATCTAGTCCCATCTATTATGGCTACTTAGGAGCCTGAGAAAGTGACTTAATCTCTCGGAACCTCAGTTTCCTCACGCACAAAATGATTCTGAAAGCCACCTCAGGTTGTGAGGCTTAAACAGTACGGTACTTGTCAGGTGACAGTGCTGTTGGAACAAAACACGACTGCAGACTTGCTTAGTAAAGCCGTGCACTTGGCAATCATTCTGACCTGCAGCTTTCCAGCAACGCTGGCTGCTCAGCTGCTTGTCTCTCGCGGGACCCCTGAGCCCACGCTGCCCACAACAGGGAGAACCATGCCTCTACCATATTTTACCTTCTTAACTAAGTTGCTGCTTTATTTTGGTTCCCGTGGAGGCCCTTATTTCTCTGTTGTCCTCATTAGCACTAGCATCTGCTATCAGCAACACACAGAGGCAGCCACCTGGACAGGCTCAGGGAGTATGACTTCTTGAAACCCAATCCACCCAATTACCTCCCTTGCAAAGAAGCCAGTCAGAGCGTCAGAAGGAGGTGAAACCCATTGACCCCAAGCCGGCAGTTTCTGCCTAGAGCTGGAAAACTAAAATTCCCTTTGTAGCTTCTCCCTTTTTTCTTTTTAGAGTTAGTTAATTGGGGGAGGGAATGCCTGGTGAGAATTCTTTGTGATGTCTCTTATCTGGACACTACCTGGGGCTCAAGGCACTGCAAATAAGTAAGAATAACCTCTTATGTGTACAAATTTGTTTTAAACCATAAGATATTCAGCAAATAGCTATCACTAGCCAGAGATGTATTTCTGTCCTTTGATGTACTGCTTTTCTCCCTACCCTCTCTCTACATGCTGGGATTTTATAAAATTAATGTTAACTTCCTCCCCTCCACCCAGACTCTCCTTCTGGACTGAAGGCCTCACTTTCTCCTCATGGGGTAGCTCCCTCATCTTGTGCCCATGTAGCCCCTTGTCTCTGACCTTGCCGGCTCCCCCTCGCCACAGGCACAACACCCACCGTGGCAGCCTGCTTGCTCAGTGGAGCTGTACCTGGACTTGGCTCCTGGGGCAAGACTTGAGTAGGCTGCTAACGGTCGACTCTCAGGATGCAGAGCCCGAGGACCCAGGGGGCCGACTGTATGTATCTGTGTATGTTTATAATACACATATATAATATATCCACATTTTGAATTTGACCTTTAGACTGAGGTGGCTCCAGCTGCTATTTTCATGAAATAAGGTGAGTGAGTCAGGTGATTCTAGTTTCAGGTGTATTTGTAATCTGCACTCCATATAGGGTGGCTGCCTCCCTACCAGGCATGCCAGGAAATGCAGGAGCCCTGAGAGTGATTTCTCTGGTTTCCCACCATGAGCTGACGTCTGCCTTCCATGGCTCACTGTGCTACCTGATTATCAGAGAGAGAGAACTAGCGGGAGCTCCTTTCCCAGCAGCTATAAAGTGCCAGCTAAGTGGCTTTATTTGCAAATTGCCAAATACAACCACTAGGTTGTTTCTACACAAGAATGCCTGCATAAACAAATCTTTAGACCCTCAGGATTCAAACAAGGTGAACTGATGAAAAAGTCCTGGGAGTGACAGATACAAACTACTATACACAAAATAGATTAGCAACAAGGATTTACTGTATAGCACAGGGAACTATATTTAATATCTTCTAATAACCTATAATGGAATATAATCTGGGAAAAAAGACTGAATCACTATGCTGTACACCTGAAACTAACACAATACTATAAATCAACTATACTTCAATTCTAAAAAAAATCTTTGGACAAGTTAACAGCTTCTTTTAAGTCAGAGCACTGTGCTCTGCCTTGCTTTGCTGAGCTCTGCCCAGAGCTGAGAGTTAAGACCTGGAAATTCCTGTCCTGATCTTGTTCCTTGAACTTTCAGCAAATATCTTCCCCCCCCATCTCAGCCTCTGTGGCCTTTTTTCTTTTTGCTTGTAAAACTTTGTCATGTCCAGGACGGATCAGAGGATCTTTACCCAGTTCTGGAAACTCTGAGACGAGTATTATGTTAACAGGAAGCTCCTTAAGGGAGGAGATGATCCCAAGGGAAACAGCCTAAAAACAAACA
This sequence comes from Camelus bactrianus, assembly GCF_048773025.1. Taxonomy (NCBI): domain Eukaryota; kingdom Metazoa; phylum Chordata; class Mammalia; order Artiodactyla; family Camelidae; genus Camelus; species Camelus bactrianus. The sequence goes on from NC_133558.1 coordinate 7,185,314, forward strand.
GAACTCATCTTTTACTTTCTCCCTACCCTGGGCACCTCCACTTTCTACCATTTGCTCCTGGTCTTTCAAGTTTCCAAATCTTACAAGAATTTCCCATGGGGAATGTTTTGGGCCTGAAAGAGATTCTCAAAACATCTAAGACCTTGAAACCAAAAGAGGCAGACTGCTTTCTGTATTTAAATTGAAATTTTTAAAATGACAAACCAAAACCAAAACCAGAAACAAAACCCTTCTTGCCTAGGAAGCAGTAACACGTTGAAAGTTTAATTGGCTATGAGGAGAATTTGACACCTCCAGTGCAAGGGGCAGGGCAGGCATAGCTGGGCTGTGGGTGAGCCTAGTCTTTAGCGGGCCCCTACCCTCCCTCAGCACCCACAGCCTCAGGTGGCCAGAGCACCTGCAGTCCATGTCCCCTTGCCCCACCAGCCTCCCGTCAATGCCCTGGGTTTCGTGAGAGAATATGTTCATGAAAACATATTCACAACACTTGTTAAGAATGTGTGGCTGCCACCATCCGGAGGGAACCCGTAGGGCAAGTGTGGGGACGATTGCAGTGGGGAGCAGGTCTGTCGGCACCAACAGCATTTGCTCACTTCGTGTCTTTGTGTCACATTCTGGTAAATTCTCACACTGCTTCAAACTTTTCATTATTATTATATTTGTCGTGGGGATCTGTGATCAGTAATCTTTGATATTACTACGACTCGCTGAAGGATAAGATGACAGCGTTTTTTAGCAAGAAGGTATTTTTAAATTAAGATATGTACATTGTTTTCAGACACAATGCTATTATTGCACACCTAATAGACTACAGTAGCGCATAACCATCACTTTTACAGGAAAGGAAAGCACAGGAAAACAACCAACCTGTGGCTCGCTTTACTGAGATGGTCTGGAACGGGACCCACAAGGTCTCCGAGGTACGCCTGTACCTGTTTTTGCAAAGTGAGAGAAACCTGAAGAGGATTTTTGCTTTTAAGAACAAAAGTGAAAAGTGAGAGTAGCATCGGTGCTTTATCTCAATTTATTTTGTGCGTCCATTTGTGAGATGTGTCCTGAGGTCATTGCTCCTTTGCTTTATGCCATTTGAGATTATGAAAGGTTTCATAGGAACACTCTACTTGCTGAGAGAGGGGGAGACCGCACCTCTCAAATCTCTCCACCTGGCGCACGGCTGCTGAGCTGTCCACAGGCAGGTGCACTGGGAGGCCCTGCCCCGAGGGAAACTCTCATTTCAGTAACTCACGTTCAACTGTGCCCTGCCTTTGCTTTTGTAAAGGGATTTACTAAAAAGGAACTTGGGCCCTTTGGCTTTAAATATCAAAGCAATGTTTCTCTCCTAAAAAATAAAATCTTTCTTTTGGCTCCTCTGAAAGTTACTGATAGACTACAGTGGGGAAAGCAGGGAAGGAGCAAGGGGAAGAGAAACCCTGGCACCAGCGCCTGGAAAACGGCTCTCCGTGGGTGGAAAATGTTCCAGTTGTTTCTCCCAGGCAAGACTTGAAGCAGAGAAATCACGAAGAAAAGCGCATGGAAAATCAGAGCAAAATATTTTTAGCTGGTTGACCTTTTAGTAAGACTAGTATCTCCTTTAAAAGGAAAAATTATCAAAAGAATGTTATGTTACTAATACTTGGAGGGAGGCAGGAGGTTGGGAGGATAAGCCAGAGGTAAAAATATCCAAGTTTGTGGTACATATTTTAGAGGCTTGAGTGCCCAGCAGCTCATCTTTCTGGGCCGGATGGTACCAGAGCTTCGCTCTTGCTAAAACTGCATCCCTTGCCTGTTGGAATGTGTCATTTCTTAACTCTCAAAATGTTCCCATACAGCTTCCTCCTTCCCTTCCTTCCTTCTCCTCCCTCCCTTCTTCCTTCCCTCCTTTCTTTCCTTTCTTCCTTCTCATTTTCCTCACTGCATCCAGGAAAAAGCAGCAGCTGGGAGCTGGTGAGGCTTCCAGTTAAGAGCACAGATTTCAGTCCTGTTGGCCTGAATCTGAGTCTGGACTCTGCTACCTACGCTATGAATGACCTTGGGCAAGTTACATACTTTCTCTGGGCCTCAGTTTCACCATCTGTGTGATGGGAAGAGTAATGGTGCCCGCCTTGCAGGGTAGTTGGGATGATTAAATGATAGGGCACGAAACACATGCCCTCTGTAAAACTGAGTTCTCGGGAGAAAGGCAGGAGCTTGGAGAAACCAAGTCTCAGGAGACCGTCTGCTGAGGTGAGTTGTATGTAGGGTAAGCCAGCCGCGAGGGCGCCCACCAGAGGAGGTGGAGCGAGCCACAACCCGCAGGAAGCACGCGGTCCTCCCGGCTCTTCTACCAGCCGCACCAAGGCTTTCCCTTTCCTCAGAAAGTCTCCCTGACGCCAGGGGCTGCTGGAAAGAAGTGACACCCCAGGGTCTGCTGTTATGTTAGGGGCTCTGTGGGGTCCAGACCTCCTGCATCTACTAACATTCTTTCCTATTTAACCAGAAGGAGATTTCCAAATCGTTTTCACCCCTGCCAAGACCCAGTCCCACCTCTGTCCTCCTCCTCCCTAATCCCCTCACTCTGCACATGACCTGGGCTCATCTGAGGGGCCTCCACTTCTCTCACCTGCCTGCTTTCCTCACCTATCCTTCCCTCCTTCCTGCCCCATCTTCCTCTCCAAGGCTCCCAACCGACTTTGAGTCCTCCTACAAACCCACTGACTTTCCTCTACCACCTGTGGCTTCTCTTTCCGGTCCCGTGACTGTCTCCCCATAGGTGATGAACAGCCTCCCATCTCTAGTCTCCTTGAGTGGAGATGCATCTACGCCCAGTTCTTCCTCGCAGCTGCCGGCACATCTCCCTCCTCCCTCCCAGGGCTCCCTCCCAGGACCTCCACCCGTGCACAGGTCCATCCTCCCTCTCTCGGACTCCTCCTACCCAGGCTTCCCGCGTGTCCAGGCCAAAACCCTCTTTCCCGGTCACTAGCCTCATGTTCCCTGCTCCACTGTAATATCCCCTTCTTGAAATCTCCTGTTTCCCCACCGCAGTGGTCCTTCTCTGTCTGGATTTTTCTCGGACACTTCAAGTCTTTGTGTTTCCTGTACTGTGTCCTCTTCTCCCTTCTTCCCCTCTCTACCTCCTCCTTTCTAGATGCACAGGTTCTCCAGGCCCACAGCCCATTTCTCCAGATACACTTTTTTTTCCTTTTCCTTTTTCTTTTTTTTTAACATTTTTTATTGATTTATAATCATTTTACAATGTTGTGTCAAATTCCAGTGTAGAGTACAATTTTTCAGTTATACATTAACATATATATATTTATCGTCACATTTTTTTCTTTGTGAGCTACCATAAGATCTTGTGTATATTTCCCTGTGCTTCCAGATACACTTTTGTCTCTTCTCTTCCTTTCTCTGACTTCATCTCTGAATAACGTGTAAATTGGCACTTTTAGGCCTCACCTCCCTCCCTTTCATCCTTCTTTCCTTCCTTTCTTCTTTCCTTCCTTCCCTCCTATTTCTTCTTTCTCTCCCGCCCTCCCTTCTAATTTGTTCAATAGCTATTCATTGAGACTCTTCAGGGAGCCAGCTTTTGTACCATAAAATTAAAACAGCAATTACAATAAAGCGTGGGAAGCGCTGGGCAGTGGGAGGGATAGGATACTGTGGGTGCACCCAGCAGGGGCACCAAATCAGAATGGGAGTGGGGAGGAGAGGAAAGGCGTTCCCAGAGGAAGCGCCTTTAGGAGAGGATGTGAAGATGGGGGGAGGAGCAGGTGGAGCCGGAAGGGTGGGGGCCGTGTTCTGGGCGGGGCTGGTGCCCTTGGGCCACCTCATCCTCCCTCACTCATTCTAGCAATCAGATCCCCACCTTCCCAGGCATCTTGTGACAGACACTTTGCACTGACAGGTTTCACACCGAACGTGTTACCTCGTCTCATTCTCTCCATGCTGCCGTCTCAGGTTTGCTCCCCTCTTCCGTTGGTTCCACCTTTGCAACGTCTGTCTCTCCTTCTCCTTCTGCCATTCCATCCAAAGTCCCTTGTTCTTTTAGCCCTTCTATCTTAGCTGGGACCTCCAATCTCTTCCTCATTGTTGTCCACATACTTCTGCTTTTAGATATTTTCCTGAAATATATTTGAATTGTACCACTCTCTTCCTCAAAAACTCTCAAATCACCGTAAAATAACATATCCAGCTCTGGCATCATGTACTTCTACCATTTGACTCCACCAAATATTGTAACTTCTGTCCCTCATGACTCATCTCCAGGGTAAGGTCCAGGCCAAGCCACGTGGCTGCCATGAGGGATCAGACATGCTCACTGCTTCTCTATCGCCAGAATTTGCATAAACAGTCTTCCCTCCTGGAATACCCTCTCTTCCATGGTCTTTTTAAAAATTATGGCAAAATATATATAACAAAATTTACTGTCGTAACCATTTTAAAGTGTAGAGTTTAGTGGCATTAAGTACATTCCCTTTTTGTCCAGCCATAACTACCATCTGTCCACAGAACTCTTTTTCACCTTCTGCACCTGGAACTCACACCCGTTAAGCACCAACTCCCCATCCCCCTTCCCCAGACCCTGGAAACCAGTCTTTTACTTTCTTTCTGCCTCCATTGACTACTCTAGGAACCTCATATAAGTGGAACTATGCAGTATTTGTCCTTTTGTGACTGGTTCGTTTCACCTAGCATAATATCCTCAAGTTTCTTTGCTTTCAGTTCTTTTACGTATATATCCAGAAGTGAGATGCTGGCTCATGTGGTAATTCTACTTTTTAATTTTTTGAGAAACAATCATATTGTTTTCCATAGTAACTATACCATTTTACATTCCCAAAAAAGAATGTACAAGGGTTCCAATGCCTCCACATCCTCTCTAACACTCCTTTCTATTTGCCTTTTCTTTCTTTTTTTGTTTTGACAGTAGCCATCCTAATGGGTGTGAAGTGCTTCCACAGTCTCCTTTCAAAACCTTTATATTCTTCAAAAATTAGTAGATGATTTTTGTATCTTTATTATGATAGGTGATAAAAACAAGAGATACCTATTAAAACAAATTCAAAGTTTCTCTTTAAAAAAAAGAAAGGAAGGAAGGAAACCACCAGGCCCTGGAGTGGCTGTGAGGCTGCCACGGCCCGTCCCCAAACCTTTCCCTACTCCCAAACGTCCTTAGCGTCGTCTGCTCTCACCTCCCCTACCAGCTGCACTCCTGGAAGTGGGGATGGCATCAGGCACCAGCCTAGCTGTTTACAGTATGTCCATTCCCACTGCTAAGTGCCTGTGCCTTACTGGTTTTTTGCTATTTAGGATATCAGTCCTGCCTGGGGGGGCTTTTGAAAGCAGTTCTTTGGCCCTTTTCCTGTTTGCCCATTTCTGTCCCCCTCTAACCTTAAAACAACCTAATTATAGGAGTAAGATCACTAAGTAGTTGAAACTAACTCCTGACTTATGCTCTCCTAAATGCACACTATGCCTTGCTTAACCTATTGATTCATTTCCTAGATTAAAAAAAAAAAAGTAAGAGTGAAGAATTAAGTAGTTAAAGAATGACTAGCTCTCTACCTCCAAAAGCCCCTTAGCAATCCTGCAGGCAGATCACGCAGCCAGGATAACATCTGAAGAGAGTCAGCTGGTCTGCACACAGTCGAGAAGGGTGCAGAACCCAACCTCCTGCCTCGATGATTCACTAAGATTCTTCCCCCCTTTTTTCCCTTTAAAAACTGTCATGCTGTGCACCAGAAATTAACACAACATTGTAAACAGACTATACATCAATAAAAAATTAAGTAAAATAACAATTGTCATGGCTGAGCAGAATCTTTGGAGATGGTCTCTGGACAGGAGTCTACCTTCTCCCCAGACTGCCAACTTTTCTGATTAAAGAAACTTTCCTTTCAACTGACACTTGCCTCTTGAATTATTAGCTTCTGTGCAGCGAGCAGAAGAACCTGAGTTTGGTAACACTTTCTCAAGGTGCTTCAAACTCACAGCAGTACAAGAGAGGAGGAATTCTGGAGCCATGAGAAACAGCTCCCTGACAGACTTTTTATTTGGCTCATTGAGTAAAACTCCCTTCAAGACCCTGCCCACAAGTCCCAGGTGAAGGAAATCTCACCCACCTCCCTCTTTCTGCTTCCCACTCCCAATGGAAGTCACTTCCTTATTTGTGCTCCCACAGCACTTTGGTTGGGTCTGTAATCACACATTGTTATTCATAAGCACTCTGCCCTTTATTGTAGTTATTTGTGTATAGTATTTATCTACATCACTGGAACAGTTGGTTTTTCACTCCCTTTAGTGATGGCTGAACTATCTTGCATGTAACAGGCATTAGATAAATGTTACTAAATTCAACTGCATCAGGACTATTGCTGTGGGAGGCCTTGGCCATATCACTGCTGCACTTACGTGAACATAGGTGCAGTGTTTAGCTACTCTGGGGGTGCCTATGTGAGTTCCAGTAGCAACAGCCAGTCAGCTAATGCTGTTTTTTCTGGTGCCAGAAGAGGCTGACTGTGACCCTCGGACAAACAAACTGTAATGTACAGTGACGGACCTGACCACGGAGGACACTGTGTCTGGAGTTGGACAGACTGTCTACACAAGACAGGTGATGGCTCAGCCTCAGGACGTCACTCAGGTAGCAAGGGACTGGCCTTATGGCTGAGATAGTGCTTTCTCCCAGGGCAGCTGTGCTGTGAGTGCCAGACGATTTAGAGGTTTTGATTGTAAGTTCTAGACCTTAAGCTTTTGATTGCCAAGAAAGTGGGAAGGAGGGAAAGATGTGGGAAGAGGAGGACAGGCGGTTCAGCGTTTGCGCTTCATTTGATTTGTCGTGATCAGAGTGGGTCAAGGCAGGAGAGCCCCAGCATCTTTCACCATCACATCCCTACACCTTCCTTGGCTTTTAACATTTCATCATGTCTATTTACAAGACTCTGTGGAAGAACACAACAGCATAAAAACTGATTTCTTCCTCTGAACCTAATGCAGTCAAATTTTATCAGCTTGCAGAGGTTTCCTTTTGGAATCATCTGTTAATCACTTTTATTTTAGGAACTTGGAATGGGTAACATAACTACAGAGGACCCATCAGAAGCCAAATAGGACTTCTAGATCCACACAAACCACCATCTCCCGGAATCCCGGGGCAGAACCTTCAGGAGTCTCATTTGGAGCCTTCCAGTCAAGAGTCAACGCCTGTTCTTGGCCTGGCTGCCCTGGGGGCGGGTGCAGGAGCCCTGGGAAATGAAGAAAACAGATTGCAACACCATTTGTCTTGTTTCTCCTAACACCTGCCTTTTTCCCACTCAAGTTCGGGCACTCCCGGGCACTGTTTGTTCTCATACAAAGGGAAAAATAGATGTGTTGTGAGTTCCCTGTGTGCCAGACTCGGTTACCTGATGTTGGGGTGGTTTGTTTTCTGGGCTGCCTAGAGCTGTACATGTTCCTTTCTGGAGTGTGTGCTCTGTACGGACATAAACAGCTAACTAGGCTCCAGCGAATCAATGTGTAGTTGAGTTTTTTTTCTTTGGAGCTACATTCCTGCAGAGATAAACACATAGAAAGACAGACATTATAAAGGAGGAAGGATGCCATGTCAGCATGAGCGCTCCGAAGAGAACAAAAGGGTTATCGTGTGCAGAGGCTGAAAATAGAATATAATGCAATCAGAGCTGGGGAAAGAGTGGAGTCCTCCCAGTGAGTAATCTGCAAAGAAATCCTGAACCTCCCAGGAAAACAAACGCGGGTAGAGTTGGTGTGAAAGTGAAACTTGAAAATCCACGTCGAGTAATGTCATTGGATGGAGAGGAGAGAAGTCAGTTTCTGCTCTGAGCAAGGCACCCTGAACTTGGGCAAAGGGCTTATTGGGAAGCTACCCTGGTTGAAGGCCGTGGAGCTGGGCTGGTGGGAGGGTGAGGTAGGCCTCTGACATGAGCCATGCTAACTGTTCAGACAGAAAGATGATGGCAGAGCTGCTGCGATGTGCATGTGTCTAAAACAAGCTATGGTATCTTAATTTTACATTTAAGATCCTTTTTAAAAAGCAGATGCTCCCCCCTCACCTACTTCAGATTTTTGGCAAGCTTGCCAGAACCCAGTGAACCAAAGTGGGCTCTCCCTGGCCCTTATCCTGTGCAGTATCTGTATTCCCTTGCAGATCAAGCAGCTAATGAAAACCTGCTGAAGCAAGGTCAGGTCTCAGTTTTGACTGCATTTCAATGGGTAGTTAACCTTGGAGTTAATGACTCTGCACCCGTGGTCAGTTCCTCCCCCGGTAGGCACTTCCCTCCACACTCCTGGAATTCAAATACATCTTGTTTACAGGCCACTGGATGATTTAAGATCCAGTTGGCCACCTGCCCTGTCAGGACAGAGGCTGCCACTGAACTGCACTGAGAACTATCAGCTGTGAGCGCAGCCAGCCAGCTGGGTAAAAAAAAAGGGGGAAAGGAAGCAGCCTTTTAAGAACCCTCAGCCTCTGACTAAAGTAAGAATTAAGCCATTGGGCCTACAGGAGGGTCTTGGGTCCGCTGCGAACTTTTCCAAACAAAAGTCCTCATCTAGATACTCAAGCTCAGAACCGCATCATCAGTTGTCGGGGTTGAATGTCAAGATCAAAGTGGTTTAAATTTTAAACACCTCTCATCTACCCACGTCCACTTAACGTTCACTTTCAAGGTGGAAAGTGCCCTGCAACAGGAAGTGGGACTGCCTCATTCTGATCTTGCCTTGAAAGCCAAAAATGACCCTCCTCCTCAAATTCAATTCCAAATTTAATTCCAAGCTATCTCTGCCTATAAATAAACTTGTATTGCCTTTTGTTGCTATTGATGGGGATGGTGATTAATGATTTAATTAATTCTCATTCTTAAGATTACTGTCTTAAAGACATAAAATACATATAGTCTGTTCTGTCCCACTCAGAAATGCCAAAGGAAGCCCTCCAGTGTATCTTTGTAGCATGAAACGAATCCACATCCACAACCCCACAGAGGTACATCTTATTTAGGGAACCCAAAGGTAGTTTAAGGATCTCACTGGCCTTATTAAAACAGACAACCTAAGGAGTGGAGAGAAGAAGGACTAGATAAGGTAGTTTGCATCAGTTCTGGCCTTGTCAGGTGGGCAAATGGAATGGGGATTTAGTAAATTGTATGGAATTAAGGTCTTACCCCAAAGGCATCCTGTCTTGCTCCCCGTGGACCCAGTCTCATGATCTGGCTCCCGCCCTTGAGTCCTGAGGTTCCCTAAGGCCTCCATCCCTACATTACAGTCTACAGATGGAGCTGCAAAATTCGTAGTGTTGATTTTGGAGATGATCTGAATGCTGCCAGAAAAGGCTTGCTGAAAGCACTGCAGAACTAACTTGTGCTTTGTGGAAACCGGAACACGTAAGCAGAGCAAAGCCAGCTCTCACCCAGCTCTCTCCCCAGGTTGCTCAGCTGGGTTTTTGAACTCGAGCTCACCCTCCTCTATCTCTCCTTGATCCAAGTCCAGAATCCCTTTCACACCAGTCACGCTGCCAGCATTGTCAGAAGGTTTGATGTGGTGAGAATTCCTGCCCCTAGAATGGACCGAGAAATCCACAGAATCTCAGAAAAAGAGAGCATGGGAAGCCTATGAAGAGTCTTTCTGTGCAGCCTGTGTCCTACAAGCAGACTCCCTGGAAACTTTTGGTCCCTCCAGATAAGTGGCTTCAAAGCTATCTGAAAGTGGGGACCCCACAGGCTTTGTGGGGGCTCATTTCTGTGGTTTGTTACAGGTGGTCTCAGTTTCTTCCATTGATCCTATTAAAATCTATCCTGTTTGACCTGCACCCTCTCTGACACCTCTTTTGTCCAATCTTAATTATGTGTCTGTGAGTTTGAGCCACCTAGCCTCCGGTAAGTACTTCTACCCAAATACCTACCTAGTCTTCCATTTAGATGCACACTGACCAGAAGTATTCATTGGTTCTGTGTGAATACCTGATGCTTTTGAATTTTGGACATGAGACAGATTCATTTATTCATTCAAAAATTAATTTTGAGTGTTTAGTGTATGCCAATCACTGTTCTGTGTACTTGGGATACATAAAGGAACAACAAAAACTGCTGTCTTGAAAGCTTACATTATAAGAGAGGAAGGGGAGTGTGGAAGACAGATGGTAAACAATAAACAATAAATTGCAGGGCATATTAGAAGTTATAAATACTGTAGAAAAAAATAGAATAGGTAAAGGGACATCTGGTGTGCAGGTGGAGTGGGGAAGGGAAGACTGTAATAAAATTTTCAAGTGCAACTTTACTGAACGAGTGAGAAAAATGACAAACGAGTGGTTCTATTCCTTCTTATGAAGAACTGGTCTTGCCAATTAAGAAGTATTGGGATACTGATATATATATATATATCATATATCACTATCTGCAGAATTATGTTTTATTTTCTGCAAATAAGTATATTTATAAAATAATCTTCAGAATGTAATTATATAGTGTATATGTACACACACACACACATATAAAATCATATGTACACTACAATTTAATTTAAAAATATGTACTTTCAAGGAGTTTTGATATCTCTTTCAAGTCAGGCTGATTATACAGGAAATTTCCCAAAGAGTCTCTTTGTTTATTCAGGAAGAACCTTCTAACCTGACCAGTTTACATCTCCTGGTAACATGAACCACAGAAGCATCTCCTGCCTTTTGACCCTGCCCTGCTGATCAGGCTTACAGCCGCTTCACACTGGCCTTCAGCCCAAGATGGCTATTGGGAGCAGAAGGGATTCCGGACAACAGAGCTGGCACAGTAAGCGGAGACTCAGGCTCACCTTAAAGGAGGAATGACACTGGGGGGCACGGCCACTGCTAACGCATTTCTCATTCCTGCTCTGAAACCCCAGTCGGGACTCCAGTTTCTGGTTTCTTTGAAAGTACATGGTGCACAAATAAGCAAATGGGGGATGTGGAATGTCCAGTCATTGTTTGAGGATTTTCTGGAATTTGGAGCATTGTGATTTTTGTTGTTTAGAAAAAGCTTCAGCTGCCTGTTTATCATACAGCTCAGGCTCATGAATAACTTCCTGGGGGACTGGCCCACATTCTTGGTCCTATTGGCGTCTCTTGCCCAGCAAGGCTCACTCAGGGCGTCCTCCCAACATCCTGTCTGAGAATGACCTTCTTTTCTCCGTTTACTAAGCTCTGAGTCCTTATTGAAATGACCTCCTGCACAGGAAGGCCTGCTGTGGCGCCTGGCAAGAGAAAACAGCCTTGGTTTCTAGGAAGTTACACACACACACATACACACACACTCACTCACTCACTCACTGGAAGTCTTGTTCAGAAAAGGCGAAATGTTTATGTTCCTCCACAGGCTTGATACGGAAAAACCAGCAGACATTCCAGCAACGTGCAGAACAGAGGTAAAGGCAGGCACAGCGAACACAGCTGGAAACCAGAGAGCACGACAGGCCACGTCCAGGGGCACAGCAGCTTGAGTGACCATACCGCGTGGATGTGAGCACCCAGATGAAGCCGAAGGTGTGTGTGTCTGTGGCAATACTCAGGCTTAAATCCTACTCTACGAAAGCCTACAAAACCTTTGGCATTTAAGAGAAAAATAAGCATGGAATTTATCTTAACATCTAGAAAGAATTATGCTTCTGCCAAATGTGTTCTAAAGCAGTGGGGCTTTTTTCACTTTTCTAAGTGGTGCCAGTGAGAGCAAGGGAACCCCAAAGAAAGGGGCAGGCATGTCCTTCAAACTCTTCCTAGGTCTTCAGTAAGACCTGCTCAAATATGACAAAGAACTTTAAGGAGCCATCTCACTCTGGTCAGATGATACCAATTTAGAAATAAGACCTTTATAAATATCATGTACAAGACACTCATTTCATAAGGACTCTGATGGCAAAGGAGTTCAGTGATTTGCCCCTGCTCATCCCACTGGGTAAAGCACGGTTTGTAATGCAGAATCGTGATTCTCACCACAGAATCGTGTTCCATGTGCCCGCATTCCCTCTCTCTGTGGCCTGGTGATGTGGGCTAGCGGGTGAGCACTGCAGCTGTCCAAAGGGATCCACACTTGGTTTAACCCACACCTGGCTGTTGCCATTTGGAAATCCTTAATCACGTTATCTTTGAATTCGTATTTGTAAATGAAGTCCGATGGGCTGGCAGAGCATGCATGTGATCTGAATTGTTACAAGTGGCACGAGTGTCCCCTGCTCCTTGCTGCCCATTCTGGGGTAGCGTTTGTGAGGCCCCATGAGCCCAGAATTCCACAGGACCCGTGATGTGACAGAATTCAAGGAAGACTCCAAGCAGATACAAGGGAAGCACATCTATGACTAAGGTGGGGATGGGAAAGGAGGAGGGGGACTGACAGTCCCAGGAGGGCACCCTTTCCATTGGAAGCAGAACATGCTTGGCACGCAGAAAGAAGGCATGTGTTTCCTAAGAAACACAAATGACTGGTACCCCATCATGTCCTTTCTTACTCTCATTACTTCCCTGTATTAGCTAAATGCTTATGCTGAAAATGATGATATAGAAGGTAACAGAAAGATTTTCAGCACTTACTCATCAGTAAACCAAAGGAAGAGACTGTTAGTAGAATGTATGAATGTCAAGAAGTAAAATAAAAATAGGTGAGTTAGTTTTGTGCAGCATTTCCACTCTTTCATAAAAACAAAATATATATATGTCCATGGGCTACAAAATATGAATTAGGTAATTTTGATGAGTCTGCATATTAGTTACATGCTCTTATATTTGCATTTAAAATTGGGGTTACACCCCTACTTCAAAAAGACACCTGCACCCCAATGTTCATTAGCAGCACTACTTACAATAGACAAGACATGGAAACAGCCTAAATGTCCATCGACAGATGACTGGATAAAGAAGTGGTATATTTATACAATGGAATACTATTCAGCCATAAAAACTGACAACATAACACCATTTGCAGCAACATGGATGCTCCTGGAGAATGTCATTCTAAGTGAAGTAAGCCAGAAAGAGAAAGAAAAACACCATATGAGATTGCTCATATGTGGAATCTAAAATAAATAAATAAATACAAAACAGAAACAGACTCATAGACTCAGAATACAAACTTGTGGTTGCCAAGGGGGCAGAGGGTGGGAAGGGACAGACTGGGATTTCAAAATGTAGAATAGATAAACAAGATTATGCTGTATAGCACAGGGAAATATATACAAGATCTTATGGTAGCTCACAGAGAAAAAATGTGACAATAAATATATACATGTTCATGTATAACTGAAAAATTGTGTTCTACACTGGAATTTGACACAACATTGTAAAATGACTATAGCTCAATAAAAAAAACCCCCAAAGTTCTCTGTAGAGTACAGGGAACTATATTCAATATCCTATAGTAACATATCATGGGAAAGAATATGAAAAGGAATATATGTGTGTGTATATATATATATATATATCTATAACTGAACTATTATGCTGTACACCAGAGATTGACACAACATTGTAAATGGACTGTACTTTAATTTTAAAAAAAGTATGAAAAAAATTTTTTAAAAAATTGGGGTTGCACAATGTAAAGATGAATGGTAAAATCATGCTAATAATTAAACCTTTTTTAAAACTTAGAATGATAGTAAATAGCAAGTGAAAAAAATACAATGGTGAGTTGGGAGGAAGGAAAATGCTGTCTATTTTATCACCTTCAACAACACTTTTCCCTCTGTTTTTAAACGATTTTCATTTTGCCCTAAACCCCACAAAATATGTAGCTGGTGATGAATCCAGATGTCTGCAGAAACAACTCACATGGTTGTTGGGTTCAATCCTGATAAACGATTTGTATAGTTCAGGTCTATGGGCAGAAGCTATAAGACTCTTGGGTCAGAGAAAAAGGACTCTAGTACTCACGGCACAGCAAGCAGTATATGCCACCTCTCACCACAGAAACACAGTGTGGCCCAGATGGATGCCAGTCACTCTGTGGGTTTGCATTATAAATGACACTAAACTTGGGGGACCTGCTACAAGCAGTAAGCTGACTTGCTCCTTGTTCAGGGAGAAGTGTTGTCATTTACCAAGGTCAACAGATGCAAAAACAACTTTGAGAAATTGCCTGGGCAAAGAGTAACAGAGCCTTGCAGTGCTGGCATACCAAGCAAGAGGTATAGAAAATATTAATATAAATATAATTTATCAGTCAGAATGGCCAGAATTAAAAATGATAAATGCTGGAAAGGCTGTGGAGAAAAGAGAACCCTCCTACACTGCTGGTGGGAATATAGTTTGGTACAGCCATTATGGAAAACAGTATGGAGATGCCTCAAAAAAATAAAAATATACTTAACCTATGATCTAGCAATCCCACTCGTGGGCATATATCTAGAGGAACCTCTAATTCAAAAAGATACATGTACCCCAATGTTCACAGCAGCCCTATTTACAATAGCCAACACATGGAAGCAACCTAAATGTCCATCAACAGATGACTGGATAAAGAAGTTGTAGTATATTTATACAATGGAATATTACTTAGCCATAAAAAAGAATAAAATAACACCATTTGGAGCAACATGGATGGACCTAGAGATCATCATTTTAAGTGAAGTAAGCCAGAAAGAGAAAGAAAAATACCATATGATATCACTCATATGTGGAATCTAAAGAAAAAGGAGGACACGAATAAGCTCATCTACAAAACAGAAACAGGCTCACAGACACAGTAAACAATCTTATGGTTACTGGGGGAAGGGGGGTGGGAAGGGATAAATTTGGGAGTTTGAGATTTGCAAATGATAAGCACTATATATAAAAATAGATTAAAAAACAGATTTCTTCAAATACACAAGAGTATAGCACAGAGAACTATACTCAATATCTTGTAATAACTTTTAATGAAAAAGAATATGAAAACAAACATATGTATGTATATGCATGACTGGGATACTATGCTGTACAGCAGAAGCTGACACATTATAACTGACTATACATCAATAATAAATAAATAAATACAATACAATTTACAAGTTTAAGAAGACAGAAGAAATCATGAACATACTGAGGGAAAGTATGAAATCTAGTTCAAAATAAAAAGACCTGAGTCAACTATTTTGATATGAAAAAACAGTGTCTGAGATAAAATTACACTGGATGGCACTGACAGCAGATTAGACACTGTGGAGGAAAATACTGGTAAACTTGAGGACTTAGCAATAGAAACTATTCAAAATGAATCACACAAAGGAAAAAAGACTAACGGACATCAACAGAGTATCAGTGAACTGTGGGACAACCCCCAGTAGCCCCATTTATTGTGTAACTGGAGTTGTGAAAGGTGGGGACAGAAAAAAATATTTGAAGAAGCAATAGCTGAAAATTTCCTAAAATTGTAGAAAACTAGAAACTCACAGATCAAAGAAACTCAACAAAAATCAAGCAGACAAAATGTGAAGAAAATGACTCCAAGGCACATTATAATCAAATTCAAACTGGAGTAAAAATGCTGGTGGGGATCAAGTCTATGAAAAAAATTTTTCTAATTTTAGATTTAAATTTTTTAAAGTCATATTAAGGAGAAAAATCTTAAAAGTAACCAGAGGGAAAAAATAAGCACTATATACACAGGAACAAAGATAAGAATTTTAGAAGACTTCTCTTTGAAAACAATGCAAGTTAGAAGATAGTGGAGCAACATTTTAAAGTGCTAAAAGAAAAAACAAACAACTGTCAATCTAGAATTCTATACCCAGCAAAATCAATTTTCAAAAGCAAAGGTAAAAATAGAGACTCTTTTAAACATATGAGAGTTGAGAGAATTCATCACTGGAACACCTGCATTATAAGAAATGTTAAAGGAAACTCTACAAGCAGAAGGAAAATGATACTAAATAAAAAGCTGGGTCTATACAAAGGAATGAAGAGCACCAGCCATGAAACCAGTTCCTCTCCAGGTTCGAACCTCCACTTGGAGCAGAAATGCTCAGGAAAGCACTTGATCCTGAACACTGTGACGAAAGCAAGAAATACATTTTATTCTTGCTGTAGGAACAAAAGAAGTGGACCCTGGAAGAAATGATGTGGGATCACAGCATGAGGGCATGAAAGGTGGCAAGTCTGTGCACCTGGCTCCAGGTGGGAAGAGCTCTGAAGGTCATCTCTGCCACTTAGTATATTTGTGCGCATGGGTAAAATACTCTCTTGGTGCCTCGGTACCTGCAATTGTAAAATGAGCTTCGTGACATTGTGTGTGTTATGGAGATGCCATAGGATTAAAAGAAAGAACTCATGCAAAGTGCTCAGCACACATTACATGCTGCACATGTTAGCTCATCTCCCTGTTTTTCTCCAGACAGCAAAAGTTCCTCAAGAGCCAGCATCATGTTCTCTCCTGCTTTTGAAATGAACTGGAAGCATTCATGGAGTGCCTCCTCTGTGCCAACCTTTCACTTCAAGGAACCAAACCTGTGGGGAAGTTGAAGTCTAGTTGAGGAAAACCAGATACGTAAAGACAATGATGAGGGAATAGTGGGAGGTTGCATCTTTGAATGCTTACTAAGTGCCAGGCACCATGCTTTGCACTCAATTTACTGTCTACCTTCACAAAGTTGTGAGATAGAAGTCTTCATCTCATTTTCAGAGATGTGAAAATTGATGACCACAGTAGTTAAATAATTTGTCCAAAGCCTCCAGTAAACAAGAACCAAACGTGTGTGTGGAAATCAAACCCAACTATGCAATGATTGTTAGACTAATGCCTCCTTCCAATGACCTTCCTAACAACCTTGGGAAGCAGGAGAGGACCTACTGCTCATATCATTTTATGTATTAGGAAAATATGACCTAGGAAATACTGAATCAACCACAAAAGAACTCAGTGTTAGAAGTAAACTCAGCTCTTAGACACACTGAGGTTTTTTGCCTATTAATCTGACAGATTAGATACTTAGATACTGTTTAGATATGCAGATTCTCAGTTAGTGACTCTGGCGATGGTGTCCATGCCCTGTGGGTGGATTTGATTTTGAAGGAGGCTTTGGAATGTGTGGGATGGGAGACCCCCTTGGTGTCAGCCATGATCTGAAGGCAGCAGGAGGGCAGTGGACCCATGGGTTTGGGGTTAGAAGACAGACTCTGGCTCTGGTGCTGGCACAAACTGGCAAGATGACGTTGGGCACTTCACTATTCTTGGCCCTGGGTTTCATCTTTAAATTGAAGAGACTGTGTTTGATGACTTCTGAAACGTATTAAAAATCTGATTCTATGATTCTGAATCTGAATGGCCCTAAGAGACTGTAAGGGGCCCACAGACATATGGAGGCAGAGATTTGTCCCCTGTCATTTCAACAAGAAGAGAAACCCCCACCATAGGAAATGCCTTTTTATGGCCAGAATTACAGAGAAGCAATGGCATAGACAACATCAGGCAGCCAAGTCTTTATTAATATCTGAGTTACAGGAACAAGCCTAGTGGGGACTTAAAGGAATTCAGTTTGCACTCCAAGGATCCACAAGCAGAAATCCTTCATGAACTCCCTGGCCACAGAACAGAAGTCCTAGAACAAAGCCCACTTTGGTCTTCTGTTTTGGTAAGTGCTGATACCATATTTCCAGCATAAACTATGGTGCTTGTACTGCTTGCGTGCCAGCAATAAAAAAGGTTAGTTCCGGCATGTGCAATTCAGGGTGGGAAATTCCCTCAAGATTCTAGCTGATCATCTAGTATTTAACTTTTTTCGTAAGTGTGCCAGTTTCAAAATACCAGAAGTTCTCATTGAAGGATAAGCACAAAGAACTGGACATCCTGGTGTTTGGAACAAACATTCCAGCTCATTGGCATCACAGTCCTTACTGTAATATCAGGGATAACAGCAGTGACCACACTGCAGTGTAAAAATCCCTGCGGACCTCCCAGGGAAAGCCCTTCCATTTATGGTAAAAGACAGTAAAGAACTGGGGAGCCAGTGTTTAAACCTAGGCATTTTGTGCTTGTGGTCGCACTTGCAAGGTGCTCCAGTGTTGACATCAGTGGGCCTCAAGAAACTGCCTCCAACTTCGGAGGCCCTGGGACTTTGACCATTAGTTATCAATTTGGTTTTGGAATCCACTGTCTGGTTTTGGGCAGACTTTGGTCCTAGCTTTGGGAAGCTTCTGATTTGCTGGTTTGCTCTGTGTTCAGATCCCTAAATTGGAACACATGACTTGATAGCTTGTCTGACAATGGTCTGGGCCCTGGCAACCCACAGCTGGTCCATGGACCAGCAACATCCGCATCCCCTGGGAGCTGTTAAGAAATGCAGACTCTCAGCCCCACCTTGGGCTTACTGAATCAGATCTACACTTTAACAAGACCCTGGGGCGATTCACTTGCACATTTCGGGTTGAGAAGCCCTGTGCTAGAATACCTGAAATAGATGCACATCCATGAGACAGATCTGCCACTGCAATGGTCCACGATAGTTTGGATGTAAGAAGAAAAGCCTAAATTCAGGAAATTCAGTGGGCACAATCAGAACTTTACCTGTTTTCTGTTCTGAAGTGTTACCACTTTTTTCAGCCAAAAGGAGAATTTTCTTTTCTATTAAAAGAAATGTATTTGGGAAAATAAGCCAAAATGAAACCAAAAAAAAGGAAAAGCACTCGTGATATCGCCACTCAACAACATGAACAAATAAATGTAAGTGCCCTATTGCTTTTTTAATCCCACTCACCAAAGTATACACTGCTAACCAGTTTCACTTGTATCCTACCCAACATACACCTGTGCTTATATGTTTGAGAATATACATGTACATATAATGTAAACCATTCTTAATGATTACTGTTCCATATGCTTTCTGAGCTAGCACAATTAAAACATATTAGATGGAGCTCACTGAAAAGTCTTCCATTTAAAGCAGCAGCTCTGTGTGAAAAGCATTTTGCTGGAAGAGAGGACAGCAGGGGGGCCTTCTGCAAAGTAGGACAACACAAACCAAATGGGAGTCCCGGGTGTCAGCCAGACAGACAGCGCCCCCAGCTTTCCTTTCTGTTTTCTTCAGGTCTCCCTGCCAACTGCACAGAACACACAGGACTCTCTCCAACGACCCGTGTCCTTCTGGAATTTATAAATGTGGCTCACATTTGGAGGGAGGGTGGGGCCAACAAAGACTATGAGGTTCAGGCTACACACCCCGCAAAGTCATGAAAGAGCTCCAAGACTCCTGCGAGGAGGGGATTGTTTCTTAACAAATAGTTTCCAATTGCTTGACAACATTCTTAATGTGTTCTAAGCTGGAGCTTTTATTCCTTCTTGGAAGACTAGGCCATAATTCAGTTGAGGTCATCATTTTTGAATTCTTCTCTAATATTTATTAGGAAAATTCTTCACTTAGTTTCCTTGACCCACTTACAATGTCATTGCTCTGAGCCCCTCTAAAATTAAAAAAAAACAAAAAAACAAAACAAAAAAACCTCCATATATACACACACCACCTGAATTCAACAATCCTGATAGCTTACAACTTTCTTACACACTAAACCTCCACCCATTTCCCTTCTTCCTTTTATATTCCTTGACTTAAATTTTATTTCTTTTATGTTCTTGGAAAGTTTGGGGCCCGCTGGTAACCAGTACTTTCCTGCTCTGAAGAAATCTCATCTGAGGAAATAACACAATCATAGGCCAAGGAGACTGTATCTTTTCTTCTCACGTGTGGGGTTTGGAGAGAAAGGATTGCTTCCCTTCTGACCCGTTTCTTTCTTTGTCTGTGTATTGGTTTCCTATTGCTGCTGTGACAAATTAACATAAACATAGTGACTTAAAGCAATGATTTGTTATCTTATAGTTCTGGAGGTCAGAAGTCCAAATCTGTCTCATTGGGCTGAAGTCCAACTGCCAGGAGGGCTGGTTCCTCCTGGACGTTCCAGAGGAGAATCCATTCTTTGCCTCTTTCAGCTTCTAGAGGCTGCCAGCATTCCCTGGCTCCTAGCTGCTCACTTGAATCTCTGCTTCCATCATCACACCTCTGATTCTGACCCTCTCTCTCATAAGGACCTTCATGATTTCATCCTTAACTTAATCGCATCTGCTAAGTCCCTTCGCCATGTGTAAGATAGCAGTCCTATGTTCTGGGGATTAGGATGTGGACATCCTTAGGGGGACTTTATTCTGTCTACCACAGCCCAAAAGGCAAAAATACTTAAACTGTGACCTCTCAGCATGTTCCATCAGCTTAGGTGGAATTTTACTTATTGCATATAGCTTGAGCTGCTTGGAATCATACCACATGACAATTCCCAGACGCCTCAGAGAGGGAGAGGCAGAATAATATTTTTGATAGACCTCTGGGGTGTGTTTTTACTAGGATAGAGTCTACATGAAAAAGGAAAAATGTATAAAAAAGGGATGTGGAAGCTTGAGAGAATGTATTAATCATCAAATATCTATTATTTACTGAACATCTATGTTCTAAGCATAGTGCTAGGTACTCTGCACATGTTATCTCATTTAATCTGCACAATGGGTCAGAACAGCAAGCATTGGGTTCTTTGCTTTAGAGATGAAAAAACTGATTGTACAAGTATTATGGGCTGTTTGTACAGCTTCCGTCCTAGGTCAGTGCTCAGGGACCACTACTTACCAGTAGAGATGCTGTTTCTGAATGTAGTTTTTAATAACTAGACTTACATTCCCTGAAGGAAGTGTATTTACAGATTTCCCAGAAACTCTCCACTGTTGGTAAACTTAGTCGAACCTAGAACATCAGCAGAATGAGTCCAGCATCATGAGAGAGGATAGGGTTTATCTTCCTTTCCGGCGGATTCACTCACTCACTCACTCACTCATTACTTTCCTTCACCACTTAATTGGCCGGCAGCCTGTTGTATCTGCTTAACTTTGATCAAAACTGAAACTGTATAGTGTCCTTACGGTTGGAATTAAGACCCTGTTAAAGAATACATCCATATTTGATTTACTTTGATTAAATACCTATCACAGGCTGGGGGTTGAGCTGGTTTCCTGGTACACAGCTCATTAAAAGTCTGGTGGAAATGGGGCTGCCGCCGGCCTGTGCTACTCCAGTAGGTAAGAGGTCAAGTGGCTTAAAGTGATAAGGAGCACTTCATGGTCTAACTACTTCCATTATTCTCTGACCTGCAGAAGAGCCAGATTGATGCAAGAAAAACGGATGTGGGGCGTGAGGAGGTGCTAAAGCCTGTGACACCACCAAGGGCTCGAAAACCTGTGACCCGTGAAGAGAGCACTTGCCGGCAACTCTTGTTCAGCGGTACAAAACCCGTGATCCACAAGGGGAGTGCCCACACGCAATTCCCGCCTACGGATGCAATGAGGCTGTGCACCCCGAGGGCACTCGGGGAGGGCCGGGCCGCAAATTTTTAAAGGGGAACTCCCGGAGTCCCCTAATTGGGGCCCCCTTTTGCAGTTCCGGTGTCCTGGAACCAGACCAAGACCGTGTAGAGAAGAGGAATTGGGCTCAAGGAACCACGGAGGGGGATCTCACCCAGTCAGGTTGCCAATTACTTGCCACATGGTCTTAGTCTGGATGTCTGAGTGGTCTCCTTGGTGGATCTTCTTGAGTACAAAGAGATAGAGTGATAAAGGAGAGAATGAGAAAAGGTTGAGGGGAGAAAAGCCTTGGGCTCAGTGGGCTCCTTCACAGCTAGAGAACTGGTCTCTGCCAGATCCTGCAGGCAGCGTCAGCTGCCACCTAAAGGGCTACTTGAATCTGCACGGCACGGGAGAAACTCCCTGCCACCCTCTGAAGATAGGGGAGCCGTAGCCCAATAGGTGGATCGAGATTATGCCCTTTGAGCCCCGTTTCTTTACGTAAATGCCCCATGTTGGGCGCCAAAGATATGATTCAGGAAAAGCGGATGTGGGGCATGAGGAGGGCCATGTCCCAGGCTTCAGTTGAGCCTGCAGGACATGCCCTGCCAAGTGTGGGTCCTTGGCTTCACGCAGAAAAGAACTGAAGAGCAAGCCACAGTTGAGTCAAGGTAGATTTAGAGAGATACATTGAAAGGCAAGAGAAAGGCCATGAGGTGTGGGGGTTGAGTGCTCAGATTAGAGTAAAAGTAGGTATATACTCCACAGGCAGAGTGCGGGCCATCTCCAACGGGGGAGACAGAGAGGGCGGTGGCGAGGCACCGTGTTGCCAGTTTTTATGGGCTTGGTGGCTTCATATGCTAGTAAGTGGAAGGACCAGTCTAACTAGCCTGGGGAAGGGGCTGGGATTCCCAGGAAGTTGGCCATTCCCACTCTTTGACCTTTTGTGGTTAGCCTTGGGATTGTCATGGCGCTTGTGGGCATGCTATTTACTAAGTTACTACATTACAATGGGTGTATAAGGAAGCTCAAGATCTGCTAGAAGTCAAATCTCCCACCATCCTGAGCCTCAAGGCCTATTGGGGGTTGAATCTTCCACCATTTTGATGTTAATTGCTGTATCATTCCTTGAATGGCAGTGCCCTGCCCCATTCCTGTCTCAAGATGACTGGACCTCAACTGGGTTTCAGTATTTTTACCTCTTATTCTCCAATCCCATGGAAGTTCAGTTTCAAAATACGTGTCTGTTCATTGTCAGGCTAGACTCACCTGTCGTAAATTTTTGTGTGTTCTAAGGAGAAAATAGAAAATAAAGCCATAATATAAGAATGTAAACCAATTCCAGCCAATCTTGACATTTCTTAGGCTATACCCAACTGTTGGTGTGTTGGAGCTGGCCTGTACTCATGTCTTGCCAAGTCCCTGTTTGGTTGCTCAGTAATGTCAGGTCTGCAGCTTGAAACTGCCCGTGGTAGGGCTATTCACACTCTGCAAATCTGCAAGAGTTTTCCCTTGAAGACCCGGTTTCCCAGCTTACCACTGTTGCCAGCACATATATTTTGTGTGTTAAAGAGTCAATTAAAATAAGTAATCAATTAGCTATATGAAGAAAAGCTAATACTTGTTAACATTAGTAGTTTAATAATGCTTAAAAGAGCAATATTTTAAAATCACAGATCTGTGTGCTAGAAGAGATCCTACATCAGCCAGAATATTTTTCCATTTGCCAGATGAGGAGACAGAATTGACTCAATAAGAAAAACTCCGTATAGAATAGATAAACAAGTTTATACTGTATAGCACAGAGAAATATATACAAGATTTTGTGATAGCTCACAGTGAAAAAAAATGTGACAATGAATGTATGTATGTTCATCTATGACTGAAAAATTGTGCTCTACACTGGAAATTGACACAACATTGTAAACTGACTATAACTCAATAAAATAAAGTAAAATAAAATAAAGAAGAATAAAAAAATAAGAAAAGCTCTGAATCCTTCTTTTTGGACAATCCAAGACAGATCCTCTTGGAGATGCCTTACTGCAGTTTTCCCCAAAGTTTCAGCCCTTAGGGTTCAAAGGTTATGGGTATCTGCAAGAACAGGGTAGTCAAAGCTCTGGGGGAGACAGGGGAGGCAGAGTGAGGGAGTGAATCCAGGATTCAGTGATTTTGGTGGACATGTCAGGGATGGTTTGCCTCTGCCTAGACTTGTAACAATTAACAAGAAAAAACAATTCCTGTTTTTTTACAAGTCCTTTATTAATTCAAAACCACCTTTGCATGTCAAGCATGGAGATCCTAGGCCCAGAGTGAGGGTCAGCCATGGGCCATTACTCTCAGCTACAGAAACTTCTGTGACACATGCAGGAACGTGGTCTTAGGAAAAATGCAGGACAGAGGAAGGTGCTTTGTGTCAAGTGTTCAGGAAGTCATCCTTCCATGGCTAACCAAACCAAACAGACTAATTTGCTTTAAAAATTTACATAAGCAGAAAATCTACCACGAAACAGCCTATAGAGGATAGGCTTTCAGTAATTAGCATCCAGAGAAGAACAAATAAATGTTTTTTCTGTCAACATTCCCCTGCTCTGCACTTCCTGCTCTGTTTGCTGGCCTCAGCCCCACACTGAGCCTGTTGGAGCATGAAGCTGGGGAGGTCAAGCATCTCATATGGACTCAATCACAAATGTCACTTTCCTTCTTCCAGCCCACAAGCCACTGGACCATGTAGGGCGAAGGTTAGAATTATAGTTCTTGGCATTACTCTGTGTTCCTGGGAGCAGTCTTCTCTCCCCATGTCCCTCTGGCCTCCACATGTCACCTCCCATCCCCAACCCTGCCCCAACATATAACAATTCTTGCAAAAATAAACGAACAGGAAAGATCGTATAATTAACAGTTTACATATGAACTCTGCTATGTTGTAAAAGCTGAGTTCTTGTAGCCAACAACCTAAGGTGAATCTGGTTATGTATATTTTATATAGTAGCAGCTGGAAATGGGGTTTCTGATTCCGGAAGACCCTACAGCAATGGTTGTGGATTAGCGCAGCAGATTATTTCCAGCAATTTTACTAGCCTCCTACTCCCCCTCCTTCTTCAAACTTTTTAGCAATCGCTGCCAGGCATTGAATGACGGGGACTAACTTTTTTACTATCTATCCAGGGCCCCTCAAAAGAGTTTCTGAGGCCTAACAAAGAAGAGTCTGGCAGCAGAACATATCATGTAATGGAGAGGAAAGGTTAGGGGCGGGGAGATCAGTGAGGATTCCCCTATCATGAGGCGGGTTGTGATGGTGATGAGCCTGGAGACGGAGAGATAGGGAGTGAGAGGAAAAATGAAAAGATTTTGTTACTGATGGGACTTAGGGATTCCAGCATTAGGAAGAATCAACTCTGACTCCAAGGGTTTGAGTCTGAGCCATGAGAGAATGGGGATACCATTGACAGACGTGGGGAGAAATAAAAAGGAATCAGTCCTGGAGCAATGAGTACATAAGGGGAAATTTTGGGGATAACACTAGTATTACTAAACATGGACTCTATGGTACCAGCCCATGGGACAGTACCATCAAAAGAAATACTAAATAAGCACTGCCCTGCCTAAGGCAATCGTGCAGAGGGCGGAAGAAAAGCAAACTAAAAAGGGTTAGCCCCTTTCCCTCCCCAGAGGCTTGTTCTCCTTGACAGGTTACTACTGCTATGCATTTACAGCCCCTTGGGACAGAGCAAGATTCCTGGCAGCCACTCAGATAAGACTCGCTGGCCAAGTGAGACCACCTGTAAAGTTTCAATTCCAGAAAAGTTGATTCTGGGTCTTTCACTTATTCCACAAACACTGATTGACTATCTCGTAGGACAGGCTCTGGGCATGGCCCTGGGGCACAGGGTAAACAAGACAGACACAGTCCCTCCACCATGAGCACACGCAGGTGCGTCTTAAAACCCTGACAGATGGTGTGTTGGTCTGCTAGGACTCCACAACAAAGTATCACAGACTAGGGGGCTTAAACAACAGAAATTTATTTCTTCATGGTTCTGGAGGCTGGAAGTTCAAGATCAGGGTGTTGGCAGTATTAGCTTCTCCTGAGGTCTCTCTCCATGTTTTGTAGATGGCTGGCTTCTCCCTGTGTCCTCACATCATCTTGCCTCTGTGTGAGTGTGTCCTAACTCCTCTTAACTCCTCTTCTTCTAAGGATGCAGTCATACTCAAGTAAGACTCACCATATGACCTCATTTAACCTTACTCACCCTTTCAAAGGCCCTGTCTCCAAATGCAGACAGATTCTGAGGTTCTGGGGGTTAGGACTTCACCATACAAATTTTAGAGGGACACAATTCAGCTTAAAACAGATTGTTCCCTGAATGACTACCTTGCCAAGGATTATTATGTGACATTCTGTGTAATCAACAGAATGTCTCCTGGCTCCTAGTTTTGGGGAAGGCTATCTCATGGGCATGGGGAAGCCAGCATGTCTGAGCTAGCTCTGATCAAAAAGAAAATCCATATGTGTCAATGGACAGGCTGTCCTTCTGCACAGGGAAGTAAGGCCTCTTGTTTCTTGAAATTTGTGGACAGAACTGGGCTTTCTGTTCAAAGAAGTGGAGTGGTTGGTGTGGTGTGGTGATGTGCGTGAAAGGGAAGAACTGCTGACAACAGGGAGGCCAAGCCACCTGCCTTCAGGCCTGCTCTCCAACTCAGGGGACACTTGGAGGAGCTATTCCCACCTCCATGTGGGGTTTTGAGGGTTCCTCTACCTCTGCCCAGGTCCCTGAGGCACTGCTCTTTCCCACCTGTCACTGACATAGCACTTGCCCATTTTGTCCTCTTCAGCTAAGATACTCTGCTATTCAATACAATGTGAGAAAAATCTCAAGATTGGCATGAATAACCACAACTTTCATAGCTGTTTCCTGTTCTATTTATCATGACAACAAAATCTTTCTCTAAGACCTTTTCTACACTCCATTCTGAGACCAGGATATTTCCTGTAGATTGCCTCCTCTGGGCTGCAACTGCTCAAACTGAAACTCAGTGACTTCTTAGGACTTAGCTCATGAAATTTCCCTGAATCAAACTCAGTCCTCCTAGGATCATATTTCCCATGCTCAAGTCCTCTGTACTAAGCTCATAAAGTTTTCTCATTTTTCTTCGAGCTCATAGTTCTTTGTAAAATTCTTATATATTTTTACAGTTCTTTCCTATGACTACCCAGAGTTCCCAGCCCACCTGGGTGGTATGGAATTCAAATTCATGGCTCCATGACTCAAATACTGGCACAAAGTCATTTTATCTAAATTATACATGATTACTCTAGTCTTAAACAGAATTGCATCTGGTTGACAATACACCTATGATTGTAGAAGGGTGAGCACACATGGCTTTGCAGGGGAGTGTTTATATATGGGAACTATTTTTCTCTGGAAGTATAAGTCCCATGAGCTTACTGGATCTTTTTGATTTGTTTTCAAATTCCAATATTCACGCCTGAATTGCTGACAAAACCAGATCTTTTCCAGCAGGCTTGGCCACAGTGTTTAAAAGTCCATAAAAATCAGACAATGTGTTGTTAACATTTAAGCCAAGTGTTAAAAAGTTAAAAGAACCAACCCATGGTAGGCTAAGAAATCACTTCAGGCCCTTGTTAAGCCAGTATGGGATACTACATAAGATCTCGCTTAGTGTTAATGCTATTTTTACAAAACTATTTTATAACTTGATTGTTGAAAAGGGAAAAAAAGTTACTTTCTTGTAAAAATGAGAATGTCTTAATGGGAGCACTTTAGATTGCTAAGCGCAGGCTGAGATTTCTCCTTTTCACATTTTGTAATTAGGACAATTCTCTGCAGCTTGGCTTCCAGGAAAGCAGACTCTGAGACGTGCCTCCAGGGACAGGACTGGAGAGCACTCTCAGGATCAAGGCCTGTGGGGACAGAGTGAGAAGCTGGGCGACTATGTAGTCATCACAAGGTCTCAGCTAACCCCAAGGGTGGGAGGGTCTCTGAAGCAGGGATGGCCCTTCAGAGATGTCCTGAGTTGGGGAGAACGACCCGGCATTTATACCCTGAGTCAGCCACCTACTGGATGGGTGATGTTCCAGAAGGGGGAGTGACCTCTGGTGTGTGACTCTCTTTAGCAAGTTAATTCCCAAAAGGGACCAACAGCACCAGGCACTAAATTCTTCATTTTCAAAGAGGGGGTCTCAGACTCCCCTTTTTTGCAAGAATGTGGGCCAGTTACCTAGTACCCTGCTCTGAGAGCATTTGAGGGACACTATTGGAGTTTATATTGTAGCCCCCAAAAGATATGCCCATTGGAATTTTAGACTGTGACCTCATTTGGTATGTGTCTTACTATAATTAAGATAATTAAGGTAATGTAATTAAGGTAAAGAACTCAAACTGAGATCAACCTGATTTAGGGTGATTCCTAAATCCAACACAGAGTGTTATTACAAGTTAGAAAAGGAGCAGACACAGAAACACAGAGAGGAGAATACTATGCGAAGATGGAGGCAGAGATTGGAATAATGCAATTTACAAACCAAGGATCATCAGAAGCCACCAGAAGCTGGGAGAGAAGCATGGAACAGATTCTCCCTCAGAGCCTCCAGAAGCAAACAACAGTGCTAGACACTCTGGCTTCAGATATCTGGCCTCCAGAACTGTGTGAGAAATAAATTCCTGCTGGCTTCAGCTACCTAGTTTGTGGCAATTTGGTGCAGAAGCCTTGGGAAGCTAATGCAGGCTTGCACCTGAAAAATCCTGATCATCCAGGGTCTGTGTTCCTTCTGGCACTGCTAATGGGGCACCAGGACTCCCCCACTCTAATTTTTATTGCTACTTTCTGTAGGTCTTGTTAGCTGACCCTTTACTCTCTGGTGTAGCTTTAGGAAGACTTACAAAATAGGTATCTTGTTGGCTGACCCTAAAACCTTCAGGTAGGCGGGCTCCCAGAAGAGGCTCCTAGCATGGTGCCTGCTACAGTAAATAACCCACAATTTACAATTTTCATAGTGCTCTCACATACAGACGTACCTCATTTTATTGCACTTCACTCCATTCTACTTCTTAGATACTGCTTTTTTTTACAAATTGAAGGTTTACGTGGCAATCTTGCTTCGAGCAAGTCTATCAGTGCCATTTTTTCAATAGCATCTGGTCCCTTTGTGTCTTTGTGTCACATGTGGGTAACTCTTACAATATTTCAAACTTTTCATTATTGTTGTATTTGTTATGGAGATTGGTGATCAGTTATCTTTGATGTTACTATTGCAAAAAAAATTATGACTTGCTGAAGGCTCAAATGATGGTTAGCATTTTTTAATAATAAAGTATTTTTAAATTAAGATATGTACACAGTTTTTTTAAGACATAATGCTATTGCACACTTATTAGACTACAGCATAATGTAAACATAACTTTTATATGCACTGTGAAATCAAAAAATTCATGTCTCACTTTATTGCAGTGGTCTGGAAGTGAACCTACAAAATCTCTGAGGTCTGCCTGTGTGTTATTTTATCCTCAAAGGAGCTCAATGAGGAGGGAAGCCAAGGACAGTAACTTATTCTACCCTAGAGAAGACTGAAACTTAGAGAACATAGGACTATTACATTTGTTCCATTATTTGCTAATACATTTATGATGGAATCAGAGGGGGTCAGATTATTTCTTTCTCTTGCATCAATTAGGAATGTATTTGGCAAGAAGTATCAAATATAGCCACTAGTTGTGGCTTTAAGAAAAAAAGCATTTGTTCATCTTACAAAATAGTAGTCTGAGGAGGCCAGATCAGGGCTCCCCATGCCCCAGGGACTGGAACCTTCTGTATTTCCATAGCGTCATGCTTAGCACATAGGAAGGGTCCTCATACTTGCCATCCTTTTTTTCCAGTATGGCAGTTGCAACTCCAGGCTGTAGGGAGATGGGAAGGGGGAAAAGAGGGGTAATGAAGGCCACAGAATGAAGAGCTTCCTCTTACAGAGGCTCCTTCTCCCTAGTGGCTTCTGCCTGCATATCACCAGCCAGGATTGTGTCACATGGTACATGGCTTCCTTAAGGTGGAAAGTTGGGGAGGGAGAGGTGGATTTTGCTAAAGAGCTAGCCAGCTGCCTTAACCCTATTCAAAGCATTGGGCTGAATTTAGAAGAGGAAGTGCTTCATGGCCCATAGTATCAGGAAAGGCTTCTTGGGTGGAGATTGGGATTGAAACCTCAATTGGACCAGCATTTCCAGTACTCTTTGTTTCCTAGATTCTGCTTAGATTGATACTTGATGAATTCATTCATTATTCATTTCACTTGTGAAGTCTTAGGGAGAGAGCTGGTTACTATTATTATTAATTAGTATTAGTAATAGGTGTGGTAACAATAATAAAAAATGATGCTAAGAGTTATCAATATACATCTGCTCAGGAGACTTTTTTCCCCCTAATCTTTAGCAATGCTGTCTGTTAGAGGAAAACAAATAAGTATGGTGCTGCCATTAATACAAGATGTTTGAACTTCTGACCTTTGTAATCTTCAAAAAAAAGGAAGAAAGGAAAAAAGGAAAGAAAGGAAGGGAGGGAGGGTAGGAGGAAGGAAGGAAGGAAGGAAGGAAGGAAGGAAGGAAGGAAGGAAAGAAAGAAAGAAAGAAAGAAAGAAAGAAAGAAAGAAAGAAAGAAAGAAAGAAAGAAAGAAAGAAAGAAAGAAAGAAAGAAAGAGAAAGAAAGAAAAAGAAGAAAAAAGAAAAAAAGAAAAGAAGGAAGAGAGGAAGGAAGAAGGGAGGGAGGAAGGAAGGAAAGAAAAGAAAAAGGAAGGAAGGAAGAAGGGAGGGAGGAAGGAAGAAAGAAAAGAAATGAAAGAAGGGCATTAAGGGCAAATATTTTTGATATGTTTTTTAAAAATTAATATCTTCTGTCCTTGGCTCATTAGAGTAACAACAAAAAGCAATATGAAACCTGTTTTGTTTCCACCCAGTACTGTAATTTGTTTTGCTGTGAAAATTCCAAGAAGCCAAACTGAAATGCTGAAGAAAGTCTGTGCTCCAAAAATAGCATCACATCTTTCTGGAGACCCACAGGAACAGGCAGAGGAAGTCCCCTCTCTGTGTCCGAGGCAACCTGCCACTCTGCATTTGCAGTTCAAAGATGGTTAAGTTATGAGAAGATAGGTGGATCCCCATTCTTTCCTCCAGAGAAGGACCATTTCTTGGTCTCTGAGTACATGTAGGTTTGCCGTGAAATCCATGAAGCTTAAGCTCTAGGGCCCCTCACTGGCAAAGGCACCCCTTTAAGCAAAGGACCCACCCAAAGTGTTCATAGGTCAGATGTCTTTGACAATTTATGGAAGGAATTTTTTCAAATTCTTTTTATCAAAGAGGTCTCTCAAACTGTCTGAACTCCAGGGTCCAAAACAGCCCTGGCCTCTGGGTTGACATTGTTGACTAGCATTTCCTGAGATTCAGCTAACATTTGCTTTTTCCACCCCTCACACCTTTGGCCCTTGACACTTGGCATTCCTCTCCTTCATGGGCCTGAAGCTCGCTGGCCAGGCAGGACAGGCAGTCAGTCCTCTAGCTGAATTGGGGTGCTCTCCTGCTAGAGGGGCTTGAGGCACAGTCAGCTGCTCTATGAAGGGAGGGGATGAAGGAGAGCCAGGTGGAGCAAATCTCTTGCATTAAATTACTGGAAACCAAGCCAAATATGTCTTTTAATGTGAGTGAAGTCTCTCTGGGGAAACTTCTTTGAAATCTCTGGCGAGGGGTGGGTTGTCTATTCATGTATTCCCTGATCCTGTTGGTTTCATGAGACTGGGTACATGATATTGACAGTATATTATGCTTATGTTTCACGAGCTACTTGAGGGCATTAATCCTTCTTTGTGCCCAGAACCAGGGCTCAGCAGAGTAGCTGGTAAACAGTAGGTCCTGAAACTATTTGCTAAACACCTCTCCCTATTTCTACCTCCCTTTCTCCTACTCTCTCTCTGCCCACTCTTCTCCTCAAACAGATGGTATAAAAAAGGATGCTGACACACCCTGGTAACTCTCAGGTGAGGCTGTTATAATGGGGACCTCCTTATACACAGTCTGTCATAGAATGTGGGCAGCACCAGCCTTTTGAGCAGCTGTTCCAATTAATAGCTGCCAATGTGTGATTTTTAGAGAAATTAGGCAAGGATTCTTGACCTCACCTATCCCAGACTCACTGATTGTCTCCTAATCATAGCTGTCTTCCTTAGGTTATGAGAGTTTTCCAGTATGAGTCCTGCTTTTAAATATAAATATTCTACTTTAGTTATCAATTAATGCCTTAGTGGGATATTTAAAAGAATGAAACACCGGACACCAAGAAGATTAGGAACAGAGAGGAGGGCAGGCAGCAGCAAAGATAAATGCTTGCACCACAAATGTCCAGGACCAGTCCTGAGTGGCTTCTCATCTTTGAAAGGTCCAGGTTCATATTCTGAAAGCCTCCAACCCTAGCAAAAAAAAGCCTTCAGTCAGGCCTGGGAGTGGGAAAAATCAGTGGAGATCAGCACATGCACCCATGTGCATCATGCTTGGCTTTTCTGGTGGACTCAGCTGGAGATGACAACTCAGGAGCCATTTGACAGCCACAGAATCAAGGGTCTCTTGAGAAAGCCCAACTCAGGAACACAGGGAGATGGAGTGGGGCTGCTCCCACTTGGCCAATAAGAGTTTCTGGCAAAGAATCAGTAATTCAGCAGGTATTTGTTGAGAATCTATTATGTGCCAGGTATATGCTATGTCCCAGTTAATCGGACTGCAAATATCACTTTGGTCTTACAACTTTCTAGATCACAGGATGCCTTGGAGTCAGTCTGAGGCAGGCCAGTCTCAGATAAGCCAGAAGTGGAAGGCTGGGCTGGAAAATGAGAGGCTGGATGTTATAAGGGGTTAGAAGTTTAAGTAGAGAAAGCTTATGTGTGGTGACTTCCTTTCTATACAGTTCACACTCAAGTATCTTGCAGCCAAGCTGTGGTTGTGACTGGCTTCAGGTGTCAACTTAACCTGGTTTCTGAAGTTTATCTGATCAAAACTGTATGCTCTGTGCCTGCATAGGTCTTATATTTTGCTCAGGTAGCATTATTGTCTTTCATCTATCACAACACAGAGAAAAAACAATTCCCAGGGAACTCTGAAAAATAACCTGTAACAATATGCATTACTCACATCAGTAGCGCCATCCTGTTGTGGATTTGTTATTCTATTTGGGGTGCCGCCTACATACCATATTTTTATTTCTATAAAATTGGAACAAACCCCATTCTGTATAATTTCCACGAAGATTAGATGAGCTAACTGACTTTAAGAACATGACTGGTCATATGGTAAGCCATTAGTAGAATGTAGTCAGTAACATAATTAACACTTATGTGATCTGATTAGTAATAAAAATTATAATATGCTCAAGGGAGGGCACAGTGAAGGAGAGGGCCACTCAGGGGTTTTCCTAATTGATGTAAGATTTTCTTGATGGAGCCAGATAGCACTGGCTTGCTCATTCCAGAGATTTCCAGGGGTACAAAAATCAGCTGGCTACTGGATGACATGCTTGCAGGCCATTGTTTTATTTTAAGGTGCTTGCAATTTGAATGGAGGGGGGAAATGCGTTTCTGTTTCATGTTCTGGGGGAACTGAAGTACAGCAGCAGATCTTGATTATCTGGACAAAGCTCACCCTCTTATCCACTCCCAGCACTCCTGACTCACCCCAGGGAGGGATAGCTTTTGAAATGCCTTTTCTTTTAGAGAAAAAGCTGGAGAGGGCTATTGGCTTCTGCTGGCCCTGGCCAGGAGCCCCAAGCCTGGAGAGCCATGAACTCCAGAGACCCCAGCAGATAGGTACCAAGTAGGGCTTCCACAGGCCTCGGCTAAATTCATGGAATGTCAGGCAGGAGCCAAACAGGGCGCCTCCACAGACAGGTGTCTGCCTTGCCCAGAGGGCAGGGCCAGTGCCCAGTGACCTGGCTGTCATCAG
Source organism: Camelus bactrianus (assembly GCF_048773025.1). Taxonomy (NCBI): domain Eukaryota; kingdom Metazoa; phylum Chordata; class Mammalia; order Artiodactyla; family Camelidae; genus Camelus; species Camelus bactrianus. The sequence continues at coordinate 7,218,606 of NC_133558.1, forward strand.
TTGACATCACCCCAAAGCCCTGAACCTGAGCAAGGGGGCCGGCATGAAAGGCATGTAACCGAGCAGGACCCTGTGGGGCCTTCCAGGGACAGACCCGTCCCCCATATCCTCTGCTGTAGCTCCTCTCTTAAGTACCCAGATCAGAGTATCTCATATACATTTCCTGAGTTTTTCAGATGCTAAAAACCACCACCAAAGGGAAGAAATTAACTACCTGATGATTGACAGCCCACGGCCCACAGACCTTCTGGGCCTAGGGGTTGACAGTGTTGACTGCCCTGTTACTTCACCATCAACCAATCAGAGAACTAACTGTGCATGAGATGATCCCGGAACGTGCAACCCTCCTCCTTTACCTGGCCTTTAAATATGTTTTTGCTGAAACCCTTCGAGGAGTTCAGGGTTTTCTTGGGCATGAGCCACCCCGTCCTTCTTGCTCGGCCCTGCAATAAATCTTTCTCTGCTCTAACTCTGACTTTTCAGTTTGGCCTCATGATGGAAACAGACAGGGCGGGCAAGGCCTCTGGTCACCACGAGAGCCTGTCTGGATCTGCGGGCCTCGGCCTGAGCGTGAAATGTTTGGTTCTTAACTGCCCCGTCTTTGGCTATTATGAGGATTCTGGCATCCCTCAGCCTTTGTGTCAAGTATGTGGTTTTGAAAACGGACAAAATTTTTAGTTAAAGCCTAACCCTGCACCATCTTTAGAAATGAAGGTGGAAAGAGAATTTTCCTTTGAATTTCAGTAGTGGTAGCCCATCCACAGTGAGGAGTCCTGGCTGGTCCAGACCACTGGTGAGCATGGCATGCTGGGATTATCAATTTGACTATAATTTGTCATAATGTTGCCTCATTTCTTCCTTCCTTCATTTTTTTCTCTTTCAAGCTGTACCTATTAATTGCCAACTGTCTGTTAGGCCCTGTGCTAGACACCAGTGGAGGCAGTGCGGGTGCCCTCAGAGAGTTCACTGTCTGGGCTATTTTCTACATTACACTTGGCATCTTATGTGTCCTGATCACCCAGTGACACTCCCAACACCTCACCTCCCCACTTCCTTTTAATATGAATTCTAAAGCAGACTACCAAAAAAGTGACCACTTTTCCCATGTGGCTGATAAACTGGTCATAAGCAAGGTTCCAAAAGAACGGCTCTAAAAACAATCTGAGCAATGAGAATATGATTAGAATGTGTGCATAGTCTTCTGCGGTGACTACTCTGAAGGACACCACTTATTTGGAGACAGAAGTTCTGGTGTGTTGGAGAACAGACAAAAGCTGAGCCTCATTACCTAAATAGCCACAACTTACACAGATCAAACCCCATTATCTTTCTGCCCTGAGGTACTCTTTGGTTGAGCTGGAAACTTCTCTTGGGAGAGAATATTTCACACTGATCATTTACTGGTGCTAAGCAATCTTATGTAGTCATATTTTAATATCAGGATTGGTTTTGCACAATTTATTTGCACCAATGTCTTCAATTTTTTCCTTGGTAAGTGATAGATTGAGAACAAAAATAACTTATTAGTCCTCTTCTGATCCTTAGCATTAAGTGCAAACAATGTGAAAAGCAATGTTTGTTGAATGAATAAAGCATAATGAAGCAGAGACCGTGCCTATTTAACTTATTTTTCACAAAAGTTTTAAAATAACATTCATTTTTATTATTAGATATTTAAATCTAACTAGTAATTCAAAAGAACCTGAGAAAAATTTAGGACAAGAGATAAACCAAGAGAAGAAATATTGCCCCCACACATAAAGCAATTCTTTCCTGCTTTCTCTACTTTTCTCTGTGATGTGTGTGTACATGTGCAATTTTGTGCCCCTGCCTGTGTGTCTCTATGTCTATTTTTCTTGGGTCGCACGTTGACTTTAAGAGGAATTGGCTGAGCTAGGTGAGAGAGGTTTACCAGATGCCTGCTTGCATGAAGAACAAAATAGGTACACACTCATTGAAAGGAGGACAGGACAGGCTGAGATGTGCATTCGACTCGTTAGAAGAGTTAGTTGTGCTGAGGCAGGTGCTGCTGGGCCTGGGGTCACCCTGTGCTCAGTTTGCCTCTTACTCTATCCTCACTGTTTTCACGCTGCTCAGACCTCACTGAAGCAGGGAAGAACTGGCACCGAGACTTAACGATGAACTAGATTAAGGACACCCTAAGGAACTCCGCAACTTCTTCGAGGTGCCTTCAGAGGGCTGGGAGTTCCACATTAGCAAAGGAAGCACAAGGTCAGAAATTTCAGTAACTGGTTAAAGTGATTCTGTTTCTTCCCAGAGGCTCAGTGGTTTAGGGAAATGCGGGCGTTTTATACATGTGTGCGTACAAGTGTGTGTGAGTGTGTGTGTGTGTGTTTGCTTTTAACAAAATGAGCCCATACCGTATTACTTTGTAATAAATTATTTGTATTGTATAATTATTTTGTAATAAACACAGGTACTGTGAACTTTCTGTGTCATTCTTTATTCTATGTCATGCCGTCCAGTGTGCTTTCTGAGGAAAGGCTGGCCACTTCTGCTGAAGAAGAGTTTAAGAGAAATTTAAGAACATTCCTTTCTGGGTTTGGGCCGCACAGGGCTGTTACCCCCACATTAGGCTTCATCTTGGTGCTGAACTCCCTGGCTCCCCAATGTCCCTTGCAAGACTGTTTACTTCCAGCAGACAAATTACTTCATTCCTCCCTTTCCCATATCTTTAGTTTTATGGAGTCATGCTTTCTAAATTCTTTCTAGATTTACAGACCTCAACTAACCTTTCTATTCTCCAGGGAAATCTTAAGAGTATCTCATTGCCTCCTGTCTCTTTACTATCCAGTTATGAAGTTACTATGCCAACCAAACCTGTGTGACAAAGCCCTTCTTTTTTCTCCCCTGGACCCTCTCTGTCCACTGTCCAGCCTCCCTCCATCTTTTCCTCTGGCTACTGTGGGCACTGCCGTTCCGGTCCCTGTAGCCTGAGGGAATACATTCTGTTGCTTTCCCTCAGCAAGCCTTGGCTGGGAGCATGTCCCAGGCTGGGAGGCTGGGGGGATCAGGGCCCCTGGCAGCACACAGGGAATGCTGTTTATTTGTCCGACTAATCTAAGATTCACAAATGAGTGTATGAGAGATTATGTTCAAAAACACACATGTGAAACGTGGTCAGCTTAGGAATGTGGGAGAGAGGAGACCATAGGGGAAGTGGGGAGTTGTCTGCTATGCTGGTGAACCCCCTGCTCTACACAAGGAGATTCCTCGTCTCCTGTTGCCTGGGACCTGGGGTCATGGGGACCCTGAGCATTTCGGCAGAGAGAGCTGCGGAATGGCCAGCAGGGAGATATGGCTGCGTATATGAAAGAGGCCTGGCCAAATAAATGCCTTAGATGTTGAGACATAAACTGGAGTTTCCAGAAAAATCTGGACCCTGCTGCTGCCACATTTCACTAGGAAAAGTACAAGAAGTTCAGGTCACCACCTAAGCCAACAAAGGACAGTCTCAGTTTCAACCCTGCCCCCTAGCTTTGATAGTCTGATGTCCCCCAAGACCTCACCATGGCATCCTTGCAAGCTGCTTCACCTCACAGGGTCTCAGCTTTCCCATCTGTGAAATGGGGCTTGAAAAACATGTTCTCTGATTCCTTTTCCCACTGTAAAGTTATGTTTTCCTCTCTACTCCCCTTCCTCAACCCCCTCCTCTTCCTGTAAGACTCATGCTTCATGCAGCTGTCCTAGATGCCCTCAACTGACTTTCTGAAATTCTTCCCTGGGACCTCGGTCAAAGGGAGAGCTGCCAAAAGCTTGGAGGTCTGCCACCCCCACAAAGAATGAGAATGTGTGTTGTTTGGAAAGAAAGAGAAGAAGAGGAGGGTCATTAAAGCTAATTATAGAAATAACAAGTTAGCAAGACATCCTAAGAGGAGAAAAATCCAGGCCTGATTGCTTGATAGGGAGGAAGTCATTCTGGTTTGGAAGTCCAGCTTTCCCTAGAGAGGTTTGGAGGTAACTAGTGAGGGTTACAGAGCAGCAAGAGTTGGTCATTTTAAGCCACACTGGTATCACCAACTGTCTGAAAAACTGGAGACCAGGGCAGAATAATGTTTACAAAGCAAGCTGGGCAAACCTCACGATGGCAGCCTCATTCCTCTTAAACTGGGCTATTTCTAGAAACCCTTTTTCCTCAAATGTAAGGGAAGAGAGCTGGTTTTTATTTGTTATCAATGAATTAAAAATACATTCAACATGATTTGCTAGAATACACTGAGCGCTGGCAATCAGTTCACTGAGGTCTTACCGCTGCATAGGATCCAAAGGATATTTTAGGAATGGGAGGATTTTAGCAATTACCTTGTCTTACTTATGGAAACTTATCTTAAAATCAAAGAAGATATGGACTGTCACGGGAAAACAGCTCTGCTGGGCACCAATGCACATTTCCCTACAGCAGATCCTGGGGCTTCTCTGGGAAAATCCGAGGCCCCAGCAAAGCCCAGTTTGAAAACCACTTGTGTGGTCCTACCTTCTCATTTACTCAAAAGGCATTTATTGAGCACCAACAATATGCCATGTTTGAGGCTTAAAAGAAAAAGTAAATATGGGAAGTCAGTCATCCTTCTTCACTCTCCTTTAACTGGGCTTCCCTATTTGCAGTTGCTGTGGGTGTTGGTGGCTCTGCAGGGCACCTGGTCTGCACCATCCACTTTCCTTTGCTGAATCTGCTTTCAGGAGTACCATGAACCTCAACCCTCCCTCGTGCTCATTCCCACAGAAGGCTCCCTCGTCCCTGCTGCCATCCCACTTCTAATTGTGGGACAACCTGTCTGGTATTTTCTCATCTGTCCCTAACTGGGTCTCCTTGTTGTAAACTGTGAAGTGACAGTGTTCAAGGTGAGGGAGAGCCTGGTGCAGAACGAAAGAGCTGTGAAGAAGCATGTGCACCTCTCATCTTCAGTACTAAGCCGATAACCCAGGAAACAGATTCTTTATTTCTAAAACTGATTTCAGTGGTGAGTCAAACCTTCAGCTTCAGTCTCATAATGAACCAGACTGAAGGTTGTTTGAGAAGGATGCTTGCACTCCCCACACTCTGAACCTGGTTCTGGTCCTGCAGGGGACCTGGGTAAAATGAAGAGCTTGGTGCTTCAGCCCCTCTGCCATGGGTTTGGCAGCCATTCCCAGAAGAGTCATGGAGCATGCTGTGCTCACGGGGCCTGGAAGGAGACAGATGCCCCCAGGAGCAAGGAATCTAGGAGAGCAAGGACACAGGACAGTCTGGGTCATCCCCAGCCTGTACCTGTGAATCCTCTCTATTCTTACTTCCCAAGTCAGAGCTTCCTTCATCAGCTCTTAAGAGTATTGCCACAGCCTCTGAACTAACTTCCCTGTTTCACCTCCTGTCCTTTCTTCTCACTTACTGCCAAAGCCATCTAAGAGCAGCAAAGACTCAACAAATCCCTAAATGAACAGTGATGCTTGTCAGGCGTAGGAGAGAGGGAAAGAGGATCCCTTTATGCCACCATACTGCTTATGCTATAAAGCTAAAATCGCTTATCGTGGTAGTGTCTTTCAAAATCTGAATCATCTCCTAGACTCCAACCGCATGGGCTCTCCTGTTGTCTGCGGAACACCCCACACTGTCTCTCCTCTGTTGTTACCCATGCTCTTCCCTTTGCTCATTATGCCCTTCCTGCTTCCTTACTGAGCCCCTGCTCATCCTTCTAGAGTCAGCACAAATGTTTCTCTAAGCAGAGTTAGTCATTCCTTTATCTGTGTTCCCACATGTGGTGGACATACTCCTTCATACCAAACATTTTTATTCTAATTATCTCTTTCCATGACATCGCACTCACCAGACAAGTGTGCCATAAATCAAGGCCAGTGTTCTCTGCTGCATGTGCCTAGAGGATGGTACACTTTCACCAAGAACTGTATTTGTTGAATAAATGAGTAGTCATCTCTGACAGGAAGCCATCAGATACATAGTCAGGGGTTTCTATGTTTAAAAAAAAAAAACAACTATAGCGTCATGTTTTACCTTTACGGAACTTAACATCTGCAGCAGAATTTAGAGATTTCCGGTTTATTGTGGACAAAGCACCAAAGGAACCCATGAAACATAAGCATGGTTACACCAACCCATCAGGTCCAGATTTACATGTGTATATGTGTGTATTTATGTGCTAATGTATACATGCATGTGTGTGTGTGTGTGTGTGTGTGCACGCGCGCACGCACATATGCCTCTGCTGCCTGGGAGTGCTTTTCTTTTGAGACGTTCTTGTAACTTGGTTCTTGCAGGGCCCCTTCCCTATTTTGGTAGAGGAAGGTTCCATTTTCCTCCTTGCTTGGCCTTATTTTTCCCCATATGGAATATTTCCCTAGATCTTTATAAACTGACTCATTGGCAATGAATATTTTTCCTGATCTCCCTGAACTCATAGATGGTAGAGAGGATTCTAAATCCTAACAGCAAATATTTTTAAAGAAATATGAAATCTTGAACATGATATAGCCTCTTCCAACCCATTCTCCTTACATACAACCATGTGCTTAGTGGGAAGAAATGAAAAGCTCTATTTTTGTTCCCAGAAAACAATAAATAAAATGAAGATGCAGCTAGTTGTGTATGTATATTTTTTTTCCCCAGACTGTCTTTCATTAGAAAAGAGGTACGTGGAGGAGTGGAGGTTGAGGACTGAACTGTGAGCCAAAAATATTCCTGTGTGACTGCAACTCTGTAAGAGGACAAGGCTCAGACTGGCAATTTTCTTGATTGGTGCATGAAGCTGACATCTTAGATCTCCATTTAGTATTTCTTCATAGAAACAAAGCCTGTGGCTTGGAATAAGAGCCCGAAGGAACAGTACAGTGACAGACACAGTATCTAGGGAATTAGGGGAGAGAAAAGGCCAAATAACCTCCAGGAAGCAGGCCAGATTTCTGCAGCTAAGTGCTTTCTCACTCCTCAGCCTTTATCAGACTCATGATGTACTTAGAATGATCAGGGACAATTTCACTGAGTCGCCCTTTCCTATGCAGAGGAATTTCAGAAATCAGGGGCTGTAGGAGCAAATGGACAGTTGTAGCTCTGTTAATCAACCTACAGCATGGCTCAGGAGAAATCATCAGATGATTAGCAACTCTGTTTCCTCCACTCCCCATTCACCCACACCCTCAACTCCAGAACTCCAGTGTAGCCCTAACTCAGTGAACAAATGATTGAGTGGATGCATGTCGAAGGAAGCTGCAACAGATCAGGGATTTTCTCTACTTCTTCCAATTCCAGAAGGGGAAATTGCCCTGCCAGTGAAACAAACAAGGAATGAGAAAGCTGAGCCAGGGGTCCTTCTCACATTTGTCCCATTTATGAAAACATGTGTTCATACTCATTGCATTTGACATTGAGATGGACCCAACAGAGATGGCTGCTGCTGGATCTGGCCTGGTGAGAGGAAATGGCTTCAACAGTTTTTGAACTACAGAGTCTAAAGGCAGGAGAATGAACCCTGCTGTCCGAGAGGCCCATCAAATCTTTACCCCTCAGGGCCAATTCCAATTACTCAGTGAAACCGCACAGCAGGAGCAAATGGAAACGCATTTTGCTAGCAAAGGGAGACTGATGACATCTTAAACTCTATTTGTAGATTTGTAACATTCTCCTGAAAATCTCTATGCCCAGAGTAAAATTATGGTTTCCTTTGCTATGACCTGCTTTGATAGAATCATAGACGGTCAATGGCTGGAAGAAACCTTGGAAATCAAACAAATCCCCCATTTACAAATGAGGAAACCAAGGCCTGGAGAGGTTAAGCCTGAGGTCACCAAGTTAATTAGTGGGCCTTGAGAGAAAATGAAGCATTGCCTTTTCTTTTTAAGAGGGTCCTGGTGGCTCCACTTCGTGAGTGCACATTGTAAATGTTTTTGTATGGTGATAACAAAACTTTTTAGTAGAAAAGGGATTCTTTGAAATATGAAGCCAATTCTCTCCCTGCCAAGATACTTAACAACAGCAATGAGCGAGGACATCTGTCCGTCATTGGCAATTTGGGAGGCAAATATTTTTACAGAACCTAAGTGTTCAAACATGAGGAGCAAATACAGTCTCAACTCCAGCTGAGCCATTCAAACTCGGGCAGAGAAGCAACACAAAATGGAAATAGAAGGTAGATAGGAAATACAGGGTCTAGGATTCTTGTATGGATTACATGAAAAATGAAATTAATGCCGACTCAGGTTTTCTTTAACGAAATGATTGCATTAGAAGACTGCATCATCATCATTGACTTCTAGGAAAGGGTATGAATGTGTAACTTTCTCCTTTGGAATGTAAGTTTCTGGTTTAAAATTGGCAGAGCTGGCTGTATGCTCAGTGGACCTGAGCCTGGGAGAGCCTCGCTTCTCCTCTTCAGAACTAGGGTTGTGAGTTGGACCTGGAGGCTCTCGGATAGATTCAAGCCAGGACTTGATTAGGTAAGCAGGATCCCAGACAAGGAGAAGTCATGGATGGGGAAAACATGGTATGGGAGGAAGAACAGCAAGGGCCAGGCTGCTGTTCTGAAGTAAGACAAAATAACTGGGTGAGGCAAGAGCTGTCATGGAGGGGTCTGGGCCTAGATTTGCTCCTGATGTGTGTTTGGGAGGGGTGAGGGAAAAAGGGCCAGGTGGGAGCAGGTAAATGAGGTTCTTGGCTTTGAGTCTTTCAAGTGATTTTTAGGTAAGAGGTGGGGTAATGGGGAGGGTCTTCCAACCCAGAGTGACCCCTTGGTGATCCTCCAACACATTTCCAGAACCTGTGCTGTGAACTCAGGGTGGGCAGGAGGGCTAGCTTACTCCAGGACCAGCAGAAATGGAGGTCCTTGGGATAACCACTGTCATCTGACTTGGGTTCTGATACCACAATTACTGACTGAGACCTGATCCTCCCCTTCTTTTTAGGGAAAAGTTGTACTCTTATAGAAAGATGGGTAGAATTCTTCACTTATCCCTTTTGAAATACTCCTGCCTACATACAGGAGAATATCCTTATCTCCCTAAAATTATCAAGCAAATAGCAAATGTAGTCTTCCAGCTTATAAGGAAATATGATAGCCTACCTGATTGGCTGGAGGATCTTTCTTAAAAACCAGCTTCCCCAGATAAGTGCTGTAATTATCAGAATTTCAATAATGGAGATTCATTCTTTAGCATTGATTGTAATCCTAACAGTGCAGCTTGCCCTTAAAATATGAAATACTGCTGGGGTAAACACTGCACATGACTTCCGTGTGAATTAACTCAGCAGTTCAGGGCCCTATGTGAGCTCTGAGTGAGGACGGTCAGGGATGGAAAACTGAGAGGTTAAAAGAATGGGGCAATGTTTTAAGAAGGGAGAAGAAACTCAAGGTAAGATTCACTTATTATTGCAGAAAGAAGTCGTGGAAAACAATGTTGCTTGTCTGGTTCTGATAAAACACAGAAGAGCGTGAGGAGACTTGGTGCCAGGGAACATCTTGCGTGTCCAAGGGAAGGCACAGAGGACAGAAGTCTGTCCTCACTGTGGGTTGCAATTTCATTAACAGAATCACTGTGTATTTACACAGTGACCTGCAATTCAAATGTGCTTCCATAATTACGATTTATCTTCCTCCTTGGAGTATTGTGATGGAGTAGGATGGGATATTATGACAGCAGATTATAGGGAAGATGAAACTTGGAGGCTCAGGGAGGTTAACTGGTTTTCCTGATGTCATAATGTCAGAGGTGGCCTATTGAAAACCTCAGTGAATTTCTGGGAGATTAGAAGATGAAGCTAGTAGTGGTGGTGATGGTGGTGGCAGTGGTGGTGATAGTGACGATGGTGGTGGTTGTGATGGTGATGATGTTGGTGATGGTGGTGGTGCTAGTAGCGGTGGCGGTGGTCTATTAGTGGTGGTAGTGCTGGAGTCTGTAAACTCTCTACAATGGTATTTAAATTTATTTTTTGCACGTGCATACAAGCATTTTTACTGATGAGTTTTTCACTACATTCTCAAAGTGGTTCTTGAACCACAAAACTTTAATACCTTCAGGCTTTTCAGTGTGTAACTGTAGTGGTGTAGAAAAAAAATCACCAAACACAACCCTTCTGGGAAGAAACAGGGGCCCACAAGTGAAGTGGGGAGTCAGGCTGGGAGTTGCAGTCCTTCTACTTCCAACTTTGATTAAAGGACTCTTCCTCAGGCAGCAGGAAATGCCACTAGGTGGAAATCCATCTTCCGTCTTCATTATTCATTCAGAAGACCCTTCAAATGCTCACAGGTACAGTGAGTCTGGTATAGTACCAGCACTTTGTCATATGTAAGCCTAACTTTAATAATACTAGATTAAAAAATCATTTAAAAGATACATATGAGGATGGAGGCAATTCTTTACATAATGATGCAAAGTATGTTTTCAAAGAGGTTCAATTTATAAAATGTTAATTTACGGGCTTGCTATGATGTCTGTATAGTTTTTTAGAAATACTTAAGGATAATGAGAGTGACACTCCATGTGTGTTACTTTAGGTTAATCTCAGGTGCTAACCAAGAAGACCTAGTTAGGAGGTGGCCAGCCAGGGTTATACCAAAAAAGGCCATTCACATCTTTTACAAGGCCTCCTTGTTCAACTACCATGGCTTTGCTAATTTTTACATTAGGAATCAACCATGGGTTTTTATTGATGAAACTAGAGTCTTGTTAATTACTTCTCATTGGTGAAATTAAAAGGATTCAAGATGTCTAGATTAGAGCTCAAAGATGCTCCTTCGCTGTGAATGAATGGGACCTAAGAATTGACTCAGTGATGGACTACTCTTTGGAGATACATTCTTAGCTTCAGCCCTATTTGGTGCTACATCCAGTCACTGATTTAAGAGATGAGATGATGTCAATTACGATATTTTGACTCTTGCCCAAGGATATTTCTGTGTCTGCTGTGAGCAAACGTTTAACAGGACATGTTTGGAGCACCTAAAGGAACAGAGATCTGAGACTTGATCAAGTTTAGAGAACCAGTTGATGAACTTTTCTGAGACTGCTTTGTTAATGAATGTTTATCAAATAAGTGTCCATTTGTATATGAGGATTTGGCCAAAGACTTGCTCTGTTTATGGCTTGCTAATGAGGTTGCAGAGGAAAGATAACTATTGCCCACTCAAATGTTTTTGAGGGCTACTGTGATCTACCAAACCAAAGCAAACCAAACAAAACTCCAAAAGTTGTCCATGACCAAACTGAATTATTTCTGATAATTCTATTTTTTCAGAGGCTTGCAAATTTTATATGTAATGTAGAATTTACCTACAAGGATTCAAACATTTTTATTACTCCAAAAATAGGGTAAGGAAAAAGGCTACCACTGAGGAGAATTTAGTGAGATGTGGAAGAAAGGGTAAAAGGGCAGGTCTAAGAAGAGAGCCTAAGGAAGGTTTTCAGAGTATAGATGAAGATCTGCTCTAAAGCATCAATCGGGGAAGGGGTAGGGCATGGAGGGACGGAGAATTCATCTCTCAATGGAATGAATGGAAACAATGAACAGATGTACTACCCCTCCCCTGCCCCCAGTAGAAAAGTTAGAGAAACAAGTGACAACTTTGTTATTTCCAGAAACGCTTAAATGTACCACAAGAAAAGTTCTAACTGGATGATAAGTAGGGTATGACCATAATATTTCTGAAAACTTTCTACTTCCGTTTTCAGAAATCTGTTTAAGAACTGTGAGCATTTTACTTGTCTCAGGACACTGCCATGGACCACCTCTTTGTAAGGATTTCCTGAGTTCTGTGTTTATCAAAGCCAATTAAACGTTTATTCAAGGTCTATTGTGACTATGGTAGGCACTGAGTGGGAAAGTGGAGAAACACTCGAGCTAGTTTTGACCACAACAGCTGGTTGAAGATGCCCATTTCACAGGCATTAAATAACTGGAGACCCATTCTGTGTACTTTGTGCTCATGACCATTATTGTAATGGAATTTTGAGAAAGAGACCAGTGCAGGTAGACAAAAAGGCTTTAAAAAGAAGATAGGATTTGAACTGAAGTTGTAGTTTAAAAACATAAATATTTGTTTTGATGGGGGAAAGAGAATCTTTGGAACAGAGCAAAGGGGCCTGGCATGGGGAAGAGGGAAAGCAAGCAGTCCTCTACAGCAGTACAGCTGTGCCACCTGTAAGTATGAGGGCTTGGGACACAAAGGGCCCTGTTCCCCACTCTCTGCAGCCAGTCTTGGCTGAATTATGCAGTGTCAAGCAGGCCTGTGACTTACGTGGCAGCCTGGGGAAGAGAGTGCCCTGTGTCCACCACCGAGTAAAAAAAAGTCAAAACTGTAACAACAAAACTCATATACAAAAAATATCAGGCCATGATCTGATTTACCCACAGGCAAGGAATAATCTGCAAGTCTATGTGATACTAAGCTGGTGACCTAACAGGCTCAAAATCATACAGGAAGGGGACTGAGAAACAAGAATGAGCATGGGAGAAACAAGGAGAACTCAGGAGTCCTACTTAGAGTGAGAAGGAAGGGGCTTCCCAGGTTCTCAGCTGGGCACCCACAGAGCCTGGTCCTACCTAAGCAGATTTTGCTAGTCTACCCCCCAAACCCAGCACACAGGAAAAGGCTGTTAATCAGCATGTAAACAAATCATGCTAATTTAGAACACTTTGCTTTCATTGAAATCAAACACAATTAACTTATTATTTTAACTACCCAGTGGAGTCCGTGGTGGAATTTTAAAAACCAAGGAAAAGAATATGATAACTTTAGAGAGTTCAAAGAACAGTCAGACCATTTTATCAGCACAATTGTTTGGGACGTCGCTGTTTTCTGAAAGCATTAGGAATGAGAAGGTCCTCAGAGAGCATTTGTCCACTCTACTCATTTACAGGTGAGGACACAGAGGTCGGAACATGCCTGATGACTCAGCTGTTTAGAGTAAGGTCAGTATTCGGACAAGACTGCAAAGATTCATGATCTTTCAATGAAATCTGTTAGCAAATTATGAGTATTTATAAAGCTCACAGGTTGTTTTTTTTTAATTTTTGTTAAAACGCAATTCTCCTAACATACAATTCACTAATTCAAACAGTACATACTGACAGCCTTTAGTATATTCACAGAGTTGTATATCCATCACCACAATTGATTTTAGAATATTTTCATTACCCTAAAGAGAAACCCCAAGCCCCTTAGCTGTCAGTCCCAAATATCTCTATTTGGCCATTTCTGCATTTTCTTTGGAGAAATTTCTATTCAGGTATGTTGCCCCTTCAGCCCTCGGCAGCTACTAGTCTACTTTCTCTATCATTCATCAGTTCTGGATATTTCATTAAATGAAGTCATAAAAAATGTGGTCTTTTGAAACTGGCTTCTTTTATTTAGTATATTTTCAAGATTCACCCATGTTGCAGCATGTATCAATACTTTGTTTTGTTTTATTGTTGAGTAATATTCTGTTGTCTGGCTATACTGTGTTTTATTTATCCATTCATCAGTTGTTGGACACTGGGTTGTTTCCACTTTTGGGCTATATAATGCTGCTATATACATTCATGTACAAGTTTTTGTGTGGATATATATTTTCATTTCTCTTGGGTATATACCTGTGAGTGGAATTGCCGAATCATAAGTTAACTCTATGTTTAACTGTTTAAGGAACTGCTAGATTGTTTTCCAAAGTATCAGCACCATTTTACATTCCCATTAACAGTGTATAGGGCTTCCAGGTTTTCCACATTCTCACCAACACTTGTTATTATCTGTCCTTTTTATTGTGGCCATCTTAGTGGATGTGCAGTGGTAACTCACTATGGTTTTGATTTGCATTTCTCTGATGACTAGCGATGTTAAGCATCTTTTTTATGTGCCTGTTGGCCATTTGTGTATCTTCTTTGGAGAAATGTCTATTCAGATTCTTTCCCATTTTTAATTAAGTTACTTGTCTTGAGTTGTAACAGCTTATAAATTCTAGATACAAGTCCCTTATCAGATACATGATGTGCAAAACTTTTCTCCCCTTCTGTGGGTTGTCTTTTTACCTTCTTGATGGTGTCTTTTAAGGCACATAAATTTTAAAATTTGATAACTTCATAGGCTTTTAAATGGTGAATTATATTTTCTCCATCTTTGGATCATTTCAAATAGACCTTATAATATATGTGGTAATTAACTATTTGCTGAAGAACATAGAGTGTATGGATCTACATGATGTAGTTTCAACTAGATATAAAGGGCAATAAAATGGATAGAAGCTTCAGTATTAGAGGAAACAGCAAAAAAAAAAAAAAAAATAGGGTGTAGAGCTTGAGGTGTTTTGTGGAGAAGGGCCTTTGCAGTCTTGTATGAGTAGGGCTCACTCTAATTGTCTAATACCAAAAGGCCCCTAAGCAGTGTCATCATGAGAAGAAATAATATCCTTAGGGAACAGAACTCATGCAGGTAAGGACAATCACAAGAGATTATAGTTTAAAAATTTCTGCATTCTTCTGTTTAGAATAAACAGAGCTCCCACAGCAATAACTGTTTATCCATGAAGCCAGGTGTGCTCGCTCATTCTCAGTCCAGTTACTTTACTGCATACATACAACACAGGGTTTCTGGTAGATGTATGTGTATTTACGTATGGGTGAGCGTTTTTATTACACTTGTGGATGAAGCCAGAGTTCCAGGTTGTTATCATTTTAGCATAAATAGAATGAAGTTGGGTTTTTTTTCCTTGTTATTTTTCTTGTCTTTCTCCCTTCACCTCCCCCAATCCTGCCACTTCCCGTCTAAACACAGGAATATACTAATCAGGGAAATATGCACTGCTGTTCAGTAAAGGGGTCAAATCCATTTGGATGGAATTCCAGGCTCACTGTGCTAACAATGGCAGGAAACCGGGTCCTCAAGCTGGCTGCAGTGTGGAGCTGTTGAGCGACAGATTGTTGAAAGAGCCGGCCCTGGGGTATGCTGCTTTGGCTTGCTGTGTGTTTGGAATGCTGCAATTGTTCCAGACACAATGAGGGATCTGTCTGTCCACACAGGAGAAGTTGTAATTACAGGAACAGAAGCTAAATTACTGCTCTTAATTGCAAATGATTCCATAGTGGTCTGTATACAACACTGCTAATTTGTCCTCTGGACTTTACAGGGACAGGCTGGATTTTTAATTAAATGATTTTGGTGATTAGAGGAGTAGACCTTATACCTTATATCTACTTCATCCTCCTGCAGGTATTGCCACAGGAGGAGAAAGATCCCTTCCGACTATCTGTCTTGTTGATTTTGATGACTCAGGCTAGTATGTGATATTGTTTCTGCTGAGAAGACAGTGTTTCAAGTCTCACTGTCTTTGATGTCCTAAAACCTTGATTTGTTGTGACCATAACATCCTGTAGAGAGGCTTCCTTGTATATATCACTTAGGAGCCATTTCCTAATAAAGAAAGAAGGTTGAAATCTGACCTGGCATCTTATTCTGGAAGACAGTTACAACAGATGAGAGTCTGCAGCCAAACATATCACCAAGTGGATAATCTTTGTTGTTGTTGGAAACTAGGATCTTTGTCTCTTTATCTATTAGGGCCTACTATACCAGGTATTGTATTAGGAATGGGTTGAAAACTAGCATAAGAAAAGGTCTACTCCATGAGCTTACAATCTCAGTGGGGACCAAAACATGCCAATGAACAAGGCAGTGGGATTGTATCATGACAGAGTTATGCATATTTCATAGCCTACAGATAAGAGTGATGAAAAACATTTCAAGAAACAGCCAAAAACCTTTCCTCACATATCATTGCTCAGAATTGAGATGTGGACCAATGCTAAACTAGCCTGCTACGGCAACTGGGCTGACTCTTAGACCAGTCAGGTCCACTTAAGGAGATGGGAGGAGGGACAGCGTTCCTCCACACAAGGCAAAACGGAGAGTTATGGATACCTGAATAAAGTCCAGGCTTTGTTTGAAAGGAGACAGGAGAATAATGTTGGGAGATAATATCCAATGCCTTGGACTGACATGTCAGAGAGCTGGCTCCGGCAGCAGTGCAGAGAGTGGGGTGGCGGGGGCAGACTGAAGGCAGGGAGACGGGGAGGACGGACCTGCTGCAGCATTTGGGGGGAGATGATGCGGCCTCGAACTGAAGTGATGACAGTTAGCAAGAGAAGATGGAACGGTTTTGGGAGCTACGGGGAAGAATTTATGGTAGTGATTCTTAAATGTTCTGGGGGAAATGAACCCTTCTGAGAATCTGACATAGGCACTACTGTATTAAATGCCGAGCTTGCTGATTTGCTCTTTTCTAGCATCAGTGTGACCTCGATGGCAGGGAAGCGGGGCTGGTGAGGCCTTTGTATGAGCCACAGTTCTCGGTTTGGGTGGGCACCAGTGATTTCTAACTGCATCATGGGATTTGGAGAGATAAAGACTGAGAAGCAGTATTTATCAGGGACTATTTCTATCACGCTTTGAGGCCCACCAAGAAGATGGGAAAACGGAGATATTATATATGCTGTTCAATGGCCTATCCTGTAAAACGGCAGCTGTAGGGTTTGAGCTCGAGTTTGAATCACAAGAGCAAGCAGCCTCCTACTGGTGCTGCCTTATTTGGTCCCAATGTGAATTACCATGATTACCAGCTTTTTTCTTTCCTGAAATCCTTTGGTGGCCCCTGTTTGTACAGCTGAAGGAGACAGTCACTACCTCATTCCTGACAGTTTTGGGAGCTGACAGAAGACATTCAAGGAATGACATCAAGCAGCTTTCCTCAAGGTCATTTCCTGTCCATGATCTCTGCAAAGATCACATTCCTTAAGGATGTGTAGGGGTCAGAAACAGTCCCTATTCTGTCAGGAGAGAGATGCCTGGGGCAGCTGTGACAGGCAGATGAGTGTATGTGTGTGTCTACATCCTCTGTGACATGCTTTGCTGATGAACACACTCTCCCGACACTTGGCTAAAAACAAACTAGGCTGCATGACTCATGCTTGAACTGAAGTCTTCACCCTGAGTCAATAATTCTCATTTTAAATGCAAATGCTGAGCTCAACATCTACAGAAGGTTATACTGCTTGTGGAAGCTCTTTATATTAATTTGGCTTATTAGAAATAGCACCTCCTTAGGTTCTTGAAGCAGGACATTCTTAAGTGGATGTTCAGTGCCTCTGCCCCCTTCCTTAGCCAGGGCTCACCAAAGAGTGGGTGCAGCTGTAGCTGCTAAGAGAAGGCAGCCTGGTGAAGTGAACAGATGACAAGGTTTGGTGTCAGGGAGTCTTGGTTTCATGTGTGGGTTCTGCCCTTTATTCCCACACAGTGGTGGGTAATTTATGCATCTGAGCATTAGTCTACTCGCCTATGAAATGGACATAATCACACAAAACTGAAAAGGTCTTTATGAGACTTGAAGACGATGTGTGAAAAGTACCTGGATACACAGTAGATGCTTAACAACATGGGCGACAGTGTCCACTCTGCTGCGTGCCCTCTGCCTAGAGACAGCATCTCCTCCCTTCTCCCTTATTTTATATTAAGGGCTTTATTTCTTTAAAGGAGAAAGACATTCAGTCTAAGTGATGTATACTATGTATACTCAAGAGTGGCTTTTGCCACCTCTCCTGTCATCTTTGTACTTTGCATCACCCTAAAGGAGGACATTGGTTAGTGCAAGCGTGATGAGGAGAGAGAAGAAGAAAGTGCAGAATCGGGAGAACTCACGTCTATCTCTGGGTCTTCTTTAACTTGATAAGGGCCCATGGAAGAGTCATCTAAACTCGTGGCACCTCCATTTACTTGTCTGTAAAAAGAGAGGCTTGAACTGAAAGATCTTCCAGAGACTTCAGGCTCTTTCAGAGGCTGTTCTCTCTCAAGGGCTGACTTAAATTCTGGTGATGAGCCGTTCAGTGCACAAAACACTACCACTCTGCTAAGTCTTGTAGATGTTCTTCTGTCCTGGCTGACACTTAGGACCAAATTTCCTATGGCCAGCACACTAAATAATGCCTTTACTATGAATGTTCATCTAGAGCACAAGGCAGACAGGGCTTGCCTCTGCTAATCAGCCTACACATTTCCAGGAAAATTATTTTTTTCTCCTTGTTATTCATACACATGGCTAGTGCATGTGCAGATTTTAAAACAGTGATTTATAAGGGGGTAGATTTCCCCGAAACATAATTTGCGCTAATTATGTCAGCTGGTTAAATTTGGTATCCTGGCATGAGCTTGTTAAAACATTAAATACCACTATTCTTGTTTTTCTCATATGCAGGAATGAATGGTAGGTACAATTTCCTAAAACATCAGAGGGACTAACTGTGTCTATTCATGCTTGATCTGATGGTGTGGAATGTAAATCTTTTCTCCAAGGGAAAGCTGACAAACTAAATGAGTTTGCTCGGGCCAAGTATTAGTATCAGAAGTCTCCTCAAGCCTTGTTGGAATCCTAGCATATTAGAGATTGGAAGGAGCCTAAAGGATTTCTGGGTAATTCCTTTTCCTTCTCTCACTTGTCCGCCTTTTAGCTCAAAAATGAACTCTGCATAAAATATACTACTTTAAAGAAAATTTTCACTTAGAAAAAGTCACTTCTGCAGGAACAAAAACTGCCTCAAGTGGTGAGGTATCTCAGATGGGAATGTTTTTCAGTAAGCAACTTAAATTCTCGATAGTCCGAAAAATATACCAAATAAGTTGTATCAGGGTTTTTCACATCTAGTTCTTTTGAAAGACAAATTTACACTATGAATGCTAAGAGGTTAGTGTGGGTTTTGCCAGCAGGTGGCACCAAATGTTTTCATTAGAAAAATAACATTGTGAAGGAAAACCTCCTGTGCGTCCTCCCTGCTAGTAAAAAAGCCTTTTAAGTGAGTGTTGTGGTTCATTTACTCAAACTCAGGAAACATGTGCCTTTCTATTTGGTAGCTCTCTGGCAGCGCACCGTTGTAGTTCAGGGTGAGTTATTTCCTTAAAGTTCGTTAAAAGGGAAGTATGGTGAAATGAAAGACTCGAAACAAAGCTTTATTAGAGTTTTGCCAACCAATTAAAGTCCAATCTACCAGCCTACAAACCCTTCCAACAGCCCTTTCTAGGACTGTGAGGACATAGGATGCCGAAACAAAGGACAGTGAGATGGTGGATGCTTCAGTTTTCCCTTTCAGTCACTTGCAGTGCAATCTTATTTTTTTCAGACCCCAAGCCAGCTTTTACGGTCTAGTTAAAATTTTGTTCTGCTTAGAAAAGAGTATCATAAAGTGACATTACTGATTCAGGCTCTGTTTTGGAGGGGTACACCTACACCTTCAGGTGTGTGTGGTGAGGGGGATATTTTTCTGCCTCTGTTGAGAGATTCCAGAAGAAAATGCTGGCATACTTAAGATCCTGAAAATATTGGGAAATTTATGCCAAATTTTAATTCTTATAGACTTAAAAAAATAAAAGGAATGTACATGCATTTATTCATTTATTTATCTGAAAAATATTAATTGAGTATCCACCATGCTGGGCATTGTACTAAAGAGCCAGGGATACAGTGACGAAGAAAAACATGCGGTTTCTGCTCTTGGGAGTGCTTGTCATCTAGTGGAAGAACCAGATACTAATCAAATCACACACATGAATGCACAGAAACAAACTGAGGAAAGTGCTTTGAAGGAAAGAAACACTGTCCCATGATGCTGTTGAACCAAGGAAGCAGACCAAGATTCTAGGGGAGATGGAAGCAGTCAAGGTTTCCTAGAAGTAACCCTACCTGAGCTGAGATTTGAAGGATGTGGAGGAATTAGTTAGGTGAAAGCGTGGGAGGAGCTGGGAAGAATGTTCAGACCAGACAGTAGCAATTTCAAAGACCCTGGGATGGGAGGGAGAAGGGAGAGTTTGAGACACGGAGCTGCAGGTGGAGAAGGAGCTCAGCGATGGAAAGAGAGAATGGATGCTGTTACAGGAGTGAAAACTCATCATGATTTTGGCACTCTTCTGAGTGTTTATTTCCCCTCCTCCAAAAAAAAAAAAATGGCTAGCACACACATTCTAAAACTCTGTTAATCACTTGATCCTTACTAGTCCCCTGCTTTTATAGTATTGTTGGTTTGAAGCCCGTGTTCAAATATTTCTGAAAAGTTTGGGCACTTTCCTTTCCCCAGCACAGTGACTTACAGAAACAGACACAAGTGCCTTTGGGGAAGACAAGGAAGAAAATTTGCAGAATACACTTGCAATATTAGTAGAATGTGATTCCTTAAGCATTCTCTTCCCCCTGTCATTAGAGGATGTGACTCCCTGAACTGACTGGGATTTAGAAATGGTCTCAACTTCCAGACATGGTGGTAGTCTTGGTTCGACAGACCTGAAATTTTTTCAGTTGTATACATCTGGCTGGGCTACAATCTCCATGACCAATCTGCCACACCCTAAAATCCCAGCAGGTCTGTCTTCTGATGAGCCCTGATGTCTATTAAGGTAACCATACACTTTGTGACTGTTCTAGCATAACTACTTGCCCTTTGCCACCTTCGGACTTTCTCATGTTCATTGTAATCAGAGTCCTGTTTCTACTAGCATCCCAAGTCCACAGAGAGTAGCCACTACACTGCTTTTCAAAGATGCTGGTATTTCCCTCACCCATGTCTGTCTCAGGCCTTGATGAGATCATCTATAGGGCTAAATATACAGCCACATTCCTATCTCTTGACATATTTGAATTCTTCTCTCCAATTAAGCCTCACCATTTCCAGTATCTCAACTTTCTCTAAACTATACCTCCAACTGATCTCAAGTTTCCTTTAGCCAGCACTCGAACTATCAGAACCACTCTCAGCTGCTCAAGTTAGCATCACTACATCCAGAATCATTGCTAAGGGCATCCAAATTTACCGTGAATAAAATGATGTTCCTTCCTCTGTGATCAGTAGTCCTCAGGATCCCTTTCCTCATATATTTTCAGATCTTCGCCAGTATAATTGAGTAAAGTCCTGTAAATCTATCAGTGGGTATATCTCCCAGTGGGTAAATCTCCCAGTGGGTAAATCTCCTGCTGGGTTAACATTGTAAATACCCCTCCTCTCCTGGAAAATGTTGGGCTGTGACTTTAGTTACAGGTCTTGGGGTATCAAGAATCAGTGTGTATGGGGTGGGGATAGAGCATGAAGAAACTCTGCTCCCTCTTCCAAGGTAATAATGGCCTCTGGGAGAATGTAGCAGTGTCCTCAGGCCAGACATGAAGAGCCTAATCAGACAAGGAAGAAGAGGATGCTAAGGGAGGCAAGAGGGGCTAAGAGGGGGCTGAGGGTCGAGAAAACTGGACATCTCTATATCATCCCATACATCCCCATTCCAGCTCTCTTGTGATCAATTTCCTTACACATACAAAAGAAACATCATGAAGATATGAGTTCAGCAGACAATGTAACTCAGTAAGCTTAAACTTTGCCTTTGGTTTCCAGCTACCCCAGCCCCATTTTTTTTGGCACAGTCACTGAAATTCTTGGTTAAAGTCCATGGCTTTATGCTTTTCATCTGTCTTTCAACGTCAGTACCCCCGACTGAGCCCCTTTGGCCCTTTTCACTTCAGTGCACACATGGCAGACTGGAAGGACAGCGAAGGAGCACCCTTGGCAGCAGCACTCAGCCAGTGACTGGTGGGGACTGGTGTACAAGCACTCCAGCTGCCTTGTCCCTTGGGTGGGATGCTTCTGGCACACACCTTACTCTCTCACCTAGAGCACCCCATGGGCTCGAGCTCCAGTTGCTCGTGGTGGTAACTGGCTTGGTAATTGCTTGGCTTCCTTCTCCCTCTTTCACTCCCCAGCTGTCCTGCTGGTGTTCTGGGATCACCTCCCAAATAAACTACTTGCACTTGAATTCTTGCCTCAGGGTCTATTTCCAGGCAAATCCAAACCAAGAAAGGACCTTACTGGAAAAATCCCAGGTAACTCACAGATGGATGAAGATGAATAGGGGACAAGAGATGCCAAGGAATAAGATACACTGCCATTCTTGATTCATGGGAACGTCTGGTTGGGATGCCCCTGCCAGACACCACATCTTCTATACCATGCATTCTCCACAGGAGTGATATCACCCCCGAAGGGGCAAAATACATAAACTCTTCTCTTTGTGTATAAATACAGTACATAAGAAGATATACTGTGTATCTGTTGTCTTAAAATTATATGGTGGGAAGAAATTTAGGGAAAAAGTGTCTAAAAGGCCTCCTTAGTAGAGCAATAATGAAAAAATGGTCAAGACACACAGTTCTAGACACAGTGCCATGAATGATATACTGCTGCCCCTGATGGTGCTGCCTGGAATTCTAATCACAGCATCACCTTCTTAAGGATCATGGTCTGATGGGAGTATCTGATAGACAGAGTATATATCACATGACCCAGTTCTAGTTGTAGGGGTGGGGATAGGGAACACCTGCCCCCTTCCCCTTCTGCTGTAGCTGTCAGAGTCCAGCTTTCCCCTAAGACTCACAAAATAGAGTCCTCCTCTCAAAATCTGAAGGAGGTCTAGGTGTTCTGAACAGTTGTGGACCTTGAGGAGTTTGAGGGTTCGATCTTGGAAACGCCTGATATTGCCTCCTTCCAGAAAGTAGAATTTACTCAGAGGTGCTTGTGGGAGACATCAAATATGTCTTGGGTTATTAAAGTCTACCAGAGGTTTATAAACTATTCATCAGAGCAGCTTTAAAAATAGGCGACAGTCTAGTTCAGTGCTTTTTTTGAGAGAAAAACGTGAGGTAAGAGAGATGTCCTTTTTGATATCCCCTTGGATTTGGACCTTTAAGTTCATGCACATATACATTTTGGAAACAGGCATTTAGAAGTCCTAATTCAGCTAGATGTCACCCCACCCCTACGGGATGGTGGAGAGATCACACTACTCAGGAGATCTCAGCATTGCCAGTGGCCAGGGGTGGGATCACAAGCAAGTCTGTTGCTTCTCTTACTGTTTGAGAAGGGTGTTGCACTAAAGGATTTTAGGGTCTCTTCTATTTCTGCCATTTTACAAATCAAGGGAGGTAGAAAGAGGGGGTGGAGGAAAAGAAGAAAAGGAGGAACAAAATATGTATTGTGGCTTTCTCGTGTGTCATGACCCTTTAATTCTAATAATACCAAGGAGAAGACTTTATTATTTTCATTGCATAATGAGGAAGTTGAAGTTTAGAGAGGTTCAGTCACTTGCCCAAGTTCACTCAGAAACTAAATAACACTCAAACCAAGATTTGTCTGATTTTGAAAGTCATGTACTTTCCATCAAACTGCACTGTCCCAAGTTCTAAGGGAAATATTAGAGTCAGTAACTGTGCTCTAGGTGTTTTTCTTTCCCCTGATTTTGGGTGCACTCTCTTAGATGCCTGGCTCCCATGTTGCTCAGATCCTAAGCTATCTCAGCCTGGTATGCATCTCCTTGCCAGTGCCCTACATCAACTCTCTTTCCTTCCCTATTTTCAGCTTTCTTTGCTCTCACTGAAATGCACAGTCAGGAGTCTGTGAACTGCACTGAATGAACTACCCAGGCTCTCAGGACTGAGTGCTGACAGCTTGCTAATCTGCTTAATATATATGTTAATGGGAGAAGGATAAAGCAGCAGCAGGTCTTCTCTGCCTTGAAGCTGTGGAGCGAATCAGATGTCCATTTCAGTCCAGTATCTCTAAAACATACATCCATATAAACTGTGAGTACAGGGCTGAACACTACTAATTCACAATAGATAATGCTTCTAGTGTAGCAGCAAAAGCCCTGGACCATGAACTGGGAGAGCAGAGTCCAAGCTCCATCTCTGGCAGGAAGGAGAGGAGCGTGGTGCAGAAAAATAAGGAGAGGCAAAGAAGAGGTTCTGAGCACATGCCCTACTTAGTCACAAATCACTCCCAAGGCAGCCATCAGGTCAGCCCCAGCCTAGGGTCATTCACCAGGTTGATGTGTGTGTTGCCCTAGGCAGAGATCAGAAATGCAGAATGAATTAAAATTTTGGAAATTTGATTAGAAATAGGTGACCAGTGGCAACTTCTGAAAAGATGTGATTACATTTGCTCCTCTAAAAGAGTGTAATGATTAAATTTCCCCCATGGTAATCCAGAGGCAATGTGGTCTGGTGGGGAAAGCTGTGTATTGGGAATCAGAGGACCTTGGTTTGGGCCCTGGTCTTCAGTGAGTTGAGTGAATCTTCTGAGCTTCCTTTTTCCCTTCCTTCTTTTTAAATCAATTTTATTGAAGTACAATTTACATACAATAAATATACCCATTTTAAGTGTACAGTTGATAAAGTTTGATAAATGGATATGTTTACTGTGATCAAGGTATATGACTTTTCCATCAGCACTAATTTATCATATATAAAGCTATAATGGTTATTTAATTATTCTTGAGTAAGGTTTGACAATTTGTGCTTTTCAATTAATTTGTCTATGTCACCTCTGCTATCAAATTTATTGGCAGAAAATCATTCATAATATTTTCCTATTATGTTATCAATGTCTGCAGGATCTTCAGTGATGCCTCCTTTTGCATTCTATATATTGGTAATTTGTGTCTTCTCTCTTTAGCTAGAGGTTATCGATTTTATTCTGAAATAGTTCTTTTAAAAGATTTGTTTTTTATCGATTTTTTTTCCTATTGCTTATCCATTTTCTTTTTTGTTACTTCCACTTTTATCTTTACTATTCCTTTATTCTACTTACTTTGAGTTTAACTTGCTCTTCTTTTTCTAAGTTATTAATGTTGGAGCATATATCATTGACTCCAGATTTTTTTCTACTTTAAGCATTCAAACCTGTGTATTTCCCCTTAAGTACTTAAGTACTGCTTTAGCTGCATCCCACAAGTTTTGATATTTGTGTTTTCATTTTAATTCAGATAAAATATTTTCTAATTTCCCTTTTCAGTTTTGGGTAATTTTGTAATTTATTGTTTGATGACCAAATATGTGGACATTTTCCAGATATCTTTTGTTACTAATAACTAATTAAACCCTGTCATAGTCAGAGAACATTCTTATTATGGTTTCAATCCTTTCAAATTCATTGAGATATGCATTATGGCCCAGTATATTGTGTGACTTGGTGGATGTTCAATGTGCACTAGAAAAAGATATGCATTCTGTAGTTGTTAGGTCTAGTGGCCTGTAACTGTTAATTAAATCAGAAGGGTTGATTATGTTTTCTAATACTTAGTGATTTTTTTTGTGTGTGTATGTGTTTTCATGATGTATTTTTTTCTCTTCCTACTTTTAACCTGTCTGTATCTTTATAGTAAAATGATTTTATGTAAACTGAAAATAGTAGGATCTTGCTTTGTGACCCACTGTGACAAGCTCTGTCTTTCAATTTGTGTGCTTAGACTCTACACATTTAATGTAATTATCAATACAGCTGGGTTTAAGTCTATCACCTTAGTATTTTTCTATATGTCCCATGTGTTCTTTGTTCCTTTTCCTCTTTTCCTGACTTCTCATCCATCAATTACTTTTTACTTTCCCATTTCAATTCCTCTATTGGTTTGTTAGTTGTAACTCTTTGCTTTCTTTTTTAGTGATTGCTCGAAAATTTACAGTATGAATTTTAAAAGCATCACAGAATATATTGAAATAATACTGTCATTTCACTTATAATACACAAGTTTTGGCCACATTTACTCACATATTTACCATTTGTGACATTTTTCATATCCTGGTACAGAGATGAGTTTCCATTTGTTAGTATTTTGTTTCTGCCTGAAGAAACTTCTTTAACATTTTTTATTTTACAGATTTGCTGGTGATAAATTGTCTCAGCTTCTGTTTCACTGATAAAAATCTTAGTTTACCTTCATATTTGAAGGATATTTCTTCTGGATATAAAATTATATGCTGACAGTTTTTCTTTCTTTCAATACTTTAACGATTTTCTTCCAGTATCTTCTAGCTCACGTTGTTTCTGACAAGAGGCCCTTGGTAATACTTATTTTCGTTCTTCATGTATAATGTGTCATATTTTTCCCTCTGGCTGCTTTTAAGGCTTTCTTTTTCGCACTAGCTTTTGAGTAGTTCAATTATTATGTACGTTGGTATGGTTGTCTTTGTATTCACCCTGCTTGGGGTTTCACTGAGCTTCTTGTATTCATGAGTTTACAGTTTCCATCAAGTTTAGAAATTTTTTATCCATTATAACTTTAAAAATTATTTCCACTTCCCCTTTTTATTTTCTGGGACTCCACTTATACAATGTTAGATTGCTTAATGTCATCTCACATACTACTAAGGCTCTATTTATTTTTTTTTTCAATCTTTATCTCAGTGCTTTAGTTTGGATAATTTCTGTACCTACGTCTTCAATGGCTTCTATGCAGAACCATTTTAACAGATGACAGCTGAATTACAGGTTAGTATTAAGCCAATCTTAAGTATACAAGAGAGATCCTGATAGTCCTAGACTTGGCTCAAGTCTTATATTAGGGATAATAGCTGACCCTCAGAATCTGAATTCTCTAGATGTTTATCCTATTTTGGCTTTTCATCAATTCCTCCATACACACACCTTTAAATGTAATGAAGAATTCAGAATTTGAAAAACTGCATGACATTTAGTTATTTGCATTATGTTTAGACAATGTTGAGTATTCAGTGGCCTGACTTATTCAAATAGTACCTCATCCTTTCTCAGTTTTCTAGATTTGATTATTGGAGGACTTCAGTGGAAGAGGAAACCATGCATGCTATCCCATTAAATAAAATCAAAATGTATAGATTCATACTATTTCCTTAAACAACTTTGAGATATTTGGTAGTTCAGTTTTAGTGACAAACATATATTAACACATCATTTGTTTCAGAGAAGAAAGTGTTCAGGAAAAATTTGAAATTTACCATGATAAATGTTATTATTTATAATCTCCCACTTTTCAAAAGTTTTCTGTATGCCACTTTGCTTTTATGAAAGACCTACATTAGTACCTGATTTGGCTAAATGAAAGAAATCCAAGAGGATTTTCACTTTTATGAAAAAGAGACAAAAAGTGCAAATAGCTTTGTTTGTTTGTTTTGCAGCAAGCCATTATAGACATGGCACACATCCCAAGCATGGATAGTGGTATTACCAAGCTCCATCCCCAGGAACCGCACTCAGCATCAAGCTGCCATAGCTTTGAACTGTGTCTGTGAGCATCTGTACTTTATCTTGATTTATTCTGTGCATCCATTAGCAAGATGTGCTTAAGGTAATTGCTTTTTGCTTTGTAGCATGTTGGCTTAGGAAAGGTTTCTACTCTTGGACAGCAGGGTAAATTTTATTTATATAAATGTATCCATATCATCATATGTAAGAATACTTTCTTAAATTGTTACCAAAAATGTTGTTTGTGTGCATAAGGGTGTTGGTTTTATTATGCCCAGAAATAGATTAAACTGACGACTAAAATAAAATGAAAAGCAAAACAGTACAGAACTCCTAAAATGTGGAGCTTTTAACTTAATAAACTACCAAACATGCAAATTACTCTACTGTCTTTTGCATATAAGCTGTAAAAATAACTCTCCTCATAATAAAGCCCAACGTCTTCCTCTCTATGACCAGGATAAAACCTGAAATTAAAACAGGGTTAATCCATGAAAATTTGATCCACACAATTTATACGAAAGGTCACTCAATTTAGATGCAAGGCTGTACGAAACGACAGGCAAGAGGCATAAAGAGGCAGGTAGGAAGGGCATGGAGCCTGGAACTGTGTCACCATTTCAGTGAGTGTCCCTAAAGGTGAAAAGGGTGGAGATGAAAGCCCAGGAGAAGGTGACAGAGAGACTGTATGGAGGAGGAGGAGGCGAAGTACTTACATCAGTAGACGTCCAGCCAGGATCCCTGAATGCCTCCAGGAGGAATGAAATCCTGCACCTCAGGGACATCCAAAGAGAGTCCTCCAGCTCCTGACACCTGCCCCACCATCACGACGCTGTGACCAGCCTGTCCGCCTACAACATTGGGCAGGCCTGGAGAGCTGGGGGGGGGGTCCCCATCCGGGTTCCGCATCCACCACACGGCCGCCATCTCCTACTTCCGGTGTGACGCCTTGCACCTGGTGGGCCTGAAAACAGCCCAGGACCGTGGCATTTCCTCCAGACAGAGTCTGCGTATGGAAAGTTCCAGGGGCCTCCCCAGGGCTCCCTGAGCTGAGTGGGGCCTGGGGAGGCCGGCTGCCTAGGGATCTGGGCGCCGAGAACCAAGTCTTGGGCTTGTGGATGCGCAAATCCCATCGACGACGTGCTGGACAGAGACACATTCGTCAGGGCCTCCACACCGCCCACCACCTGCCCTGTCACAAAGCGACGGAGTCTCCACAGAAGCGGGCACAGGGATGCAGCGAGCGGAGGCCAGCGCTGCCGGCGCCGAATGTGCGCGCGCAGCCGGGTCTCGCCCATGCCGTGCGCCGCGCACCTCACGCCTCACGCCTCACGCCGACGACGGCGATGGGATCCGCGCGCCGCCGAACTAAATGCAGGCGGGCGTGCACGAGCTGTGGTCATGGAGCTCGGGCGGTTTGCGCACTGCGACTCAAGGACACTGGCCGGGTCGCCGTCCACCACAAGTTCCTTATCCACCTGCGGCAACTCTGTGGGTACAGCCGCGAGTTCCCGCTGCTGGGCCTGACGCCCCTCATCCCTGAGGAGGAACGGCCGGCTCGTTGAGACCTTCCCGGCGGCCGTCGGGTGAAGGACGGCGCGGCCCTGTCAAGGTAGGGGCAGCGCCCGGGCGCCTCGCCGGCCGCACGCACCCCTTCGCCGTCCTGCCCTCCTGGGAAGAGGTCCCGGGGTCTCTTGTTTCCCACCATCTGTCTGTCGGGCTGGGGGCTGTGCGAGGGGCGCAGGTGGCTCAGCTGGCCCTTCCCAGTGAAGGGCACCCGTCTTTCAAGAAACAACTTTTCAAGCAGCATGAAATGGTAACTTGTTTTACCAACGCCCCCAAAATATTTTTTTTAGCTATGAGATTTTTCACTTCTAAAGTCCCATTTGGTTCTTTTTAATATTTTTTTGTCTCCTCATTACTCACGCTTTTCTTTAAATAGTTGAACATATTTATAATAGCTGTTTTAACATTTTTTTCTGATCATTCCCTCATCTTTGTCATTTCTGTGTTTTGATGTACTGATTTTCCCCTTGATTTTCCGTTTCCCTGCTCCCTTGGTAGGTCTAAGGATTATTGCTGAGATGATGGAGGATGTGAATTTTACGTTGTTGAGGGGCTGCATGTTTTTGTCTTCCTTTAATGAGTTTGAATTTCGTTTTGGCAGGTATTTAAGATATTTGTGGATCAGTTGGTCCTTTATAGGCTGCTTTTATGTTTTGAAGGCAGGCCAAGGGTGGCCTTTATTTTAGGGTTAATGTAGCTCTACTTCTGAAGTATGGCTCTTATGGGGCATCTGCTAAAGCCCTGGTGTTGAGCGTGTTCTCTCCAGCACGGCTGGTTGGAATGCAAATGTTCCTACCCCCAGGATGAGCTCTAGGAATTGTTCAGCTTTGTAATCTATGGTAGTTGTTTTATGCCTGGCTTTGTGGAATTTCACTCTCTGTATATACCCCTTAATAGTCATAAAAAATTCAAGGGTAGCCCTATTCAAATTTCTGAAGCATTTTCTCTGTGTAGTTCCCTCTTCTCCAGTACTTTGTTTCATACATTCTAACCACTTTAGCCTCCTTGGATCGAGATGTCTGTATTCTCAATTCAGTGAGACTGCCATGCTCTGCTTGGGTTCCCTCATCCTGTATCAAGGTCCAGAAACTTTCTACAGGAAGAAAGCTGGCCCAATTGTAGTGCTCACATTGCTTGCTTTTGTTCTTTCAGTGGTTACAGTTTTGCACTGCTTATTTTCCAGTAACTAAAAAACAGTTGTTTTATGCATTTTGTCTAAGAACAAGTGTAGTATTAGATAATTCAATTTGAATGGAAGTGAAAGTCCTCTGTGTCTTATTCAATAAATCACAGGTTCTAGTAATACTTGCCTTGCCTATTTCATTAGATGGTTATGAAGATGGAGTGAGGTCATGTACATGAAAGTGCTTTGTAAACTGTAAAATATTATACAAGCCTGAGGTATAATAGTCATGATAACAACAATAACAATCATGATTAAATAAATCAGCAAGCAATTCAATAAGGCACAGCTCTTGATGATTAAGAATTACAAAGAAATACCTCCAATCTAGGAGATTATGATATATACATTGAAAGTAGGTAGCAAAATAAGATGTCAAATCGTATGTGCCATAATAACACTTTGGCTTCTCTTCATTGAATACTTAAGGCTTGCTGGCTAAGTTCTTTTTAAACATTATTTCATGCAACCCTTAAAAATCTTGAAAGGTAGATATTAGTACTTTTTCTCCATAGATCAGGAAACAAAATTCAGGAAGGTTAAGTAACTGAGAAAGTTTTCATAGAATGTGATAGAGCTGGAATTTAGACTTACAGGTGTATCTTGATTCTCCATTAGGAGGTTAGACCGTGAGTTTTATGAATTCAGAAGATAAAGAGAGATATGTTGGCTTGAAGGCAGAGGGAACGCTTTATCCTGGAGGTGGAATTTGAGATGGACCTTGAAGAAAATTTACATAAGGGTAAATAGGAATCTAATTTTAGAGGAAAGGGATTACAGAAGCAAAGAAATAAAGATAATATGTTCCAGAGACAGTGATTACAGTAATTTTACTAGTTTGTAGGAGTGAGAGTAGGAGCTAAATTTGCAGCCACATTGAGTAGGATGGTGATAAATCAACTTTAAGGTATTAAGCCATTACTTCAGTCTTAACATATCTTCAAGTGTAAGGCAAATGTTGGTTGTTATTCTTGTTATTTAAAAAAAATTAATAGTAACCCATACCAATATATTTGACTATTAAGTTCTTTCCATAGACGTTATTCCATAATCTTATAATCTTACGTAAAATCCATTTGTTTCTTTAATATCTATGAGTGTCTATTCTGTACTGGGCATGGAGGATGTAAAATTAAATCTGACATTGCTCCTGCTTTCAAGGAAGTCACAATTAATTTTCAAGTATAGAGGTCTCTCAAGCAGATAGAAATTTGGGGGTAGAGTTCTGGAGTGAAGTCAAGGCTAAAAATGCAAATTT
Organism: Camelus bactrianus; assembly: GCF_048773025.1. Lineage (NCBI taxonomy): Eukaryota > Metazoa > Chordata > Mammalia > Artiodactyla > Camelidae > Camelus > Camelus bactrianus. Next base: position 7,249,659 of record NC_133558.1, read on the forward strand.
TTGGAGTTTCTGACACATGTACAGGAAACTTATGTATTTTCTGGAGAGAAAAACAAAGGTGAGATTTAAGAGAGCAACCAAGAGCAGCTGGAACCTTTAAAAAAGTTTCTGAGTCATACACACACACACACACACCCCTATTTTAGCTAATCTTGCAATAAGGAGGTAATGAGAAATGTCGCTTGGAGGTCACAGAGTAGTTATTATAATATGTACATTCCCTTGCATCAGTGGAGTACTGGGTAACTGTAGAGAAATGGATATTGTTATTATTTGGGTAATCAATATCTTTTTGATATTGAACTTTTTTTCTTGTGCCTCTTGGCCATTTGTATGTCTTCACTGGAGAGTTGAGTAATCAATATCTTTTTAATGCTTACGATAAACCTGTGGTTAAATGCTTCTGAGCTTGAACCGAGATTTATTTTCTTAGGGAAATGTGAATTGTTTTCTCAGGATCCTCATTATTGGGGGAGAAGAATATAGCTCATTCTCAGAGGTTGAGCTGAATTATACTCATTTTGTTTGGGACGCATCTCCATTTCTTCAGGAAAAGATTTTATGGGGAATTAATAGCAATAAAATCTTACATCCACATATGACATGGCCCAGGGATTTCTTTATCCAATCCTATGTTACTAGAGCAGACTGAGGGAAGATTCTGAATATAAAGAATTGGGAGATCCTGGAGCCCTTAAACCAGCTGCTGAACTTGACCCCTCTCCAGTGATCTTGGAGGTCATGATCATTAAAAGCGGTCAGTGGGGGAGTTATCCCCACAGGGATGCTGGGTGAAGAGGTTTTCATTCAGGAGGGAAAAAGTGGGGAGAGGCAAAGGCGAGGGCCAGAACACTGGGGGAGGCCTGTGATTAGGAGATGGGAAAGACAGAAAGGATGGAGTGGAACAAAAGATGACAGCAGTCTTAGGAAAGGGTTGAATCATAGAAGATAAGGAAAAGAGATACCGTCAGAATAAAGTACAGCTAAGTGAAAGGACATAGAAGGTTTAAAAAGATCTTTTATTTGGCTTTTCAAAGTCATTAGCAAAATTTTGAAATGTAGTTTGTGATCTTAACTTTGACAAATCACCAAAGTGTTTTGTTAGTTGCCTTTTTGTTTCTGGAGGCTGATCCTGAAGATCAAATCAATTTATACACTTACATATACATGAGTATTAAGTGTATTTGTTACTTAAAGATCATCTTACAGAGATAAACATGGGAGAAAAGAGGTTAAATATTAAGGCATATGTAAGTTTATAACAATTGATAACGAGTTCAGGTGCCTTCTCTGTCCAGAAGCCAGTGGCTCCCCTTTGTCTAGAAGCCAAAGCACTCTTTGCATCTGAAAATCAAAGCCCTGCCCTTTGAGCTTTGTCTCCCAGGACAACCACACTGAATCCACTTTTTCCACATATGTGCCTTTGGTTACCCTTCTGCTTAGATTTTGATGCATTCATCTAACAAATATTTAGATGCTTTCTGTTTACCAGATAAGGGGGTTACAATGGAAACTAAGAAAGCCACAGTCCCTATAGCTAACATCAGACTTAATGGTGAAAAGCTGAATGCTTTCCCCCTAGTACAGGGAACAAGAGAGGATATCTACTCTCACTACTGCTGTTCCACAGAACTAGAAGTTCTACCGAGTGCAGTAAGGAAGTTAAGGAACTAAAAGGCAAATGGATTGAAAAGAAGGAAAAAAAGCTGTCCCTACTTTCAGACTACATGTTGTTCCACATAGTGATCCCAAGGAATATACAGAACTCCTGCAACTATTTAGTGAGTTCGGTATGGATACAAGATAAATATAAAAGAACAACTATTTCTGTACACTAGCAATTAACATGTAGAAATTGAAATTAAAAATATAATACTATTTACAGTTACTAAAAAAAAGAAATACTTAGATGTAAATCTAACAAGACATGTACAGGATTTGTATGCTGAAAACTACCAGACAATGATGAAAGAAATCAAAGGAAATCTAAATAAATGGAGAGATATTCCATGATGATGAATTGAAAGACTCAAGATGTCAGTTCTCCTCTAATTGATATACATATTTAATACAATTTCTATCAAAATCCAAGCAAGATTTTTTTGTAGGTATAGACAAGATTATTCTAAAATGTTTGTGGAAAGACAAAGGAACTAGAATATCTAACAATTCTAAAGAGAAAAAAAATTAGCCTATACCCATCAGGCCCCATAAGAATTAAGGCTTCTAGGCTCCTCTCTTCAGGGCAGCCTGAGGCAGTAGGTCAGGTGCCTGTTCTGTGCTACTGCCATTGCATCTGCTGAGATCAGTGGTGGTAGCACGGTTTTTCTTCTGTTATATAAAGAAGAACTCAGTTTTTTTAGGAGCTATAGGCTCAAGAGGATCAATTCCGTTTTCCCCTTTATCTTGTTTTTGTGCTTTGAACCCTGCCTGAAATTTTAAATCTTTACAGTGTTCTTTGCATAGAAATTGTCTCTCTCTCTTTGGGTATACTCATCTGTTTGTGTTTTTTTGTTTGTTTGTTTATTAATTTATTTTAGGGATGTTTTAAACATTTTACCATAAAATAATTTCAGTCTAATAACCAAGTTGTAAAAATAGCCCCAAAAGTTTTCCTCTAGCTGCCACATATGTGACCACAGTATAATGACCAAAACCAGGAAAGTAAAAACAGTACACACAATACCTTTAATTAGTTGACAGACCTTATTCAAATTTTGCCAGTTGTCAGTCACACTAAAGTTCTTTCTATGATCTAGGGTCCAAGCCAGCATCAAGAATTGCATTTAGTTGTCATGACTTCAGTCTGGGACAGTTTCTCAGTGTCTTTTTGTCTTTCATGACCTTGATACTTTTGAGACTTGTCTTTCAATTTGAGTTTTTCTGATTATTTCCTCATGGTTAAATTCAGTTTTGTATGCTTTTTTCCCTTTTAGGCACTGGGCCTTAGAAGCTTGGGAGCTGGAATGTGTATACTATTCCGTCATCATGAGCCTGTGTTCTTAGAGAAGGGAACATTGATTTAGAGGAAAAAGAATCTGCTTCTGGTTCCACCTCTGGATCTATAAAATTAGTTCTTAATGCAACTAATACAACACTTATAGTTCGTCTCATGGCTTTTCATAAAATATTTTTTAAGGCATATAAACTTTAAGTGTTATATTGCTTAATGTGCTGTTCAAAACAGCTGAGTACCTGGGGGTGTCAGTTCTAAATCCCTGTCATTAGTCATCATTAATTTACAAGGAACACAGCTAAATCATCAAAAACTAATGCTTAGACCAATTACTGGATTAACTGAAATTCCAAAAGACTATAGGCATCCATAAATAACTTCAGAGTGTAAAATTTCTTTAGATTAAATGCACCAGCAACCAATCATGGGGCATGGAGGGACTGACTCTTCAAGAGATTTACAGACTGGGTCCATTACTAACATTTCCAAAATGGATATGGGAGGCAGACGGCAGGTGAAAAGTTCTTTTAAGCTTTTAATTCAATGCCACACGAAACCTATGATTAGGCTGAGAATCAGAAGCCCAGTTTCAGTTTCCCACCTTACTGCTGTGCCGCTTTAGTCAAGGAACTTAACCTCACTCATTCACTCATTCATTCATTTTTGAAAAAATACAGAGTGTCTTCTTGTGTTCAACTCTATACCAGGTGCTGGGTATCTTATGTTGAGTTAAAATAAATAATTGACCACAGTGGGTAAGGAGTAGTGCTTTAGCTGGCAGGGACAGTATGAAGAAGGGCCTTTGGCAGAAGAGAGCAAGAGTTCTGAAAAAAGGCCACTTTTAGCTGGGTGGCAAAGGAAGGGACAGGCAGGACTGAAGCTGGGTGAGGAAGGGCAAGGCCTTGGGGAGCACTGCAGGCATTTTAAGGTGTTTGTCTCATCCTAATAGCAGGGGAAAGCCACTGATAGGTGTTAAGCACTGCAGTGATATAATCAGCTTTAGGTTTTGAAAGATCATTCTAACTACAATGAAAAGAATAGTTTGAAAGTAGATAGTAGGTAAGACAAAAAATGATAATGGCTTGAACTATGGTGAAAGTGTGGAGACATAGGAAGTGGTGAAGAGACCATGGTGCTTCTGTGGAATCCGGTACTTTTCAGCCACTTAGTCCTGTGACATTGAAAACTTAATTTATCTCTCTGTGCCTCAGTTTCCTCATGTGTAAAGTGAATTATAATAATGGTTTCTACATTATAGGGTTATTGAGAGGATTAAGTTAAGTTACCAGAAATAAAATACTTAGAAAAGTGCCTGGTATATAATAGTCACACACTACACATATATGTATGTATATGTACATAGATACACACATACACACATGCATGTATATATAAATGTACATATATATAAACTTGTACTGTTACTATTCAAAAGATCTTTAAGTGATAAACTGACAGGACTGGGAGATAAATTGAATATATGAGATAAGGGAGAGGTACGCATGTATGTGTTAGAACTCTTATTTGCAAACAGTTGATATTAACTCTGTCTTATTTAAGTTGAAGGGAATTGGTAAGAAGGGTATTGGCAGACAGAAGTTCTACTTAGAGACAAATGGAGTAATAGGGACCAGATTTTCCCTTCTGCCTGAAACAACTAAGAAATTAGAGAAAATATATTAAGCAATGGATTTTAAGACACTAGACGTTAAGCAGTGAAGGACAGTTTTCCTTAAGGGATGATAAAAAGAAAATATGAAATAAGCCTTAAAGATACTCCAGCTTGCTGCCTTGAGAGAGTTTCTAGGTCACAGTGCAGGGAGGGTAAACCCAGGAGGAGCCAGCTGGACACCTTGAATTGAGGAGGTGGAGCCCCCAGGGAGTTAATTCAAGGCAGCTAGAGTTTTTAGGTTGCAGTACCAGAGAGGAGAGAGCTGCAGCAAAAGATAACTCTGGAGATATACATGAGGGCCCCCTTGAGTATTCAGATGAGTACTGAGCAACACTCATGGATACAAAACTACCTGAGACCAGAGAATAAACTCCTGAAAGGTTAAGGGTGGTTAGAGGGAACAGTATCTATAGCTCACACAAGGCCACACATAGTGCCTGTGCACTGACTGGAAAATGGGTCATTGAATTACTTAGATTACTTAAAAGTGTCTTAACTCAGTAATGAGGAAAATAATTAGCCCTAGACTAAATGACTAAAAAAGTAGACTGTGGTAAGTTAAAGATTGTACTATATACTGTAAATGCTAAACTAACAAAACAGATCTAGTTAAACAAATACAAGAAATAATGTAGACTCATAAAAATGTTCAATTAATGCAGAGGAGCACAGAAAAAGAGGGACCATGTAACAAAGAACAGATAGAAAACAAAGAACAAGATGATAGCTTTAAACCTAATCATATCAATGATCACATTAATTGTCTTAATACCTCAGTTTAAAAACAGAAATTGTCCAACTTTATACTGCTTACAAGAAACCACATTAAATATAATGATATAAATAGATTAAAAATAAAAGCATGGAAAAAGATATACCATGCTAATATTAATTAAAAGAAAGCTGGAGTGACAATATTAATGTCAGATAAAGTAGATTTGAAAGCAAAGAATATTACAAGGGATAAAAAGTCATTTTACAATGGAAAAAATGTCAATTTATCAAGAGTAGATAGTTATCCTAAATTTTTATGCCCATAATAACAAAATTTGAAAATATATAAACAAGGAGAAGTAGATAAATTCACATTTTTTAGTTGCAGATTTCAAGACCCATCTCTCAGTATTTGATGGAACAAGAAGAGAAATAATCATTAAGAATACAGAAGGTAAGAAAACCACTATCAAACCACTTAATTTATTTGACATTGATAGAAAACCAAATATACAACAACAGTAGAATAGACATCCTTTTTAACTGCATATGGAATCTACCAAGATAGGCAATATTCTGGGCCATAAAACAAGTGCCAGCACATTTCAGAGGATTCAAGTAATGCAAAGTATGTTATTTTGCTCAACAGAATTAAATTAGAAATCAACAAGAAAAGTGCCCAAATTTTCAGAAATAAAATAGTACTTCTAAGTAACCCATGAGCCAAAGAAAAAAAAAATCAAAATAAAAATTAGTGTGTTAAACTGGATTAAAATGAAAATGCAACATATCAAAATTAGTAGGGTGCCACTGTAGGTACTACTTGAAGGGAAAGTTATAGTACTAAATGCCTATAGAAGTAAAAAGAAAGATCTTTACTTACTTTAAATCTAGAGTAATAAAAATTGGCATGGAGGTAGATTTAAAATGTCAGTGGAACAGAATAGAGTCCAGAATTGGACCCACACATATTTAGACACCTGATTTTCAGTAAAGACGAAAGGAGAAAAAATAGTGTTTTCAACAAATGGTACTAGAACAATCAGATGCCCAAATACTTGAACACACACACAAGAACTTCAATACATATCCAAACCATAATTCAGAAATTAATTCCAAATGGATTATAGAGCTAAATGCAAAACCTGAAATTGTAAAACTTTTAGAAGTTAACATAGGAGAAAATCTTTGTGACCTTGAGTTAGGCAGAGATTTCTTAGGTGTGATACTAAAAGCAGTTCATAATGGAAAAAAATGATAAGGTGAACTTCATCAAAATTAATAAATTCTGATTTTAAAAAAATTCTTAAGAGATTAAAAAGGCAAGCCACAAGCTGGAAAAAAAGTGAAAATATTTATATCCTGAATAGGTAAAGAGCTCTCAAAACTCAATAATAAAGCAAACAACTGAATAAAAATGGGCAAAAGATTTGAACAGATATTTTAGCAAAGAATATATACGGATTGTAAATATGCACGTGAAAAGATATTCAACATCGTTAGTCATTAGGGAAATACAAATTAAACCACAATGAGATATCATTGAATACCTATTAGAAAGGCTAACAAGACTTATCATACCAAGTATTGCAGAGAATATTGCTGGCAGGAATGTAAAATGGTACAATCACTTTGGAAAATTCTTAGAAGTTTCTTAAGCTAAACTTTACCTACTATATTATCCAGCCATTCCACCCTAGGTATGTACTCAGAGAAAATGAAATATATGTCCATATAGAGACTTATAACAGATTCTTCATAGCAGCTTTATTTGTAATAGCCAAAATCTGGAAACAACCCAAATGCCCATCAGCAGATGAATAGATGAATTGTTGCCTGTCTATACAATGGAGTATTATTTAGCAATAAAAAGGAATTAACTAGTTATACTTGCAGCAAGCTAAATCTCAAAATAATTATGCTGGGTGACAAAAGTCAGACAAAACGGGTGCACTCTGAAACAGAGGCTGCGAATGTGCACGTTTACCTTGTAAGATGAAGGATTCTACACATGCTGCAAGGATAATTGGATACTGGATAGGTAAGAGGAAGAACAGTCAACATCCAGAGTCAGGGATGCCCTTAAACTTACCCTCGATGTCCCAGTGCCCTTAGCTAAGAAAGGGGTATTTCTTAAGATTTCTGTGACAATGAAATGAAATCAGATATGTGGAAACACTTTATAATTTTCAGTGTAATGTAAATGTTACTTTTTAAAACCTTTGGAACTGAAACTTTTTTGGGGGCCAACAAAATGCTTTTTAAAGGAATAAGTGAGCATTAAATGGCTGAAGGAGAAGGCCCAGTGAACAAACAGCAGGAGACTCTAGAAGAGAAAGGCCTAGATAGCAGGTTGTGAAGCAACTAGCAAAGGGCCCAAAAGAGAGGAAGGGACAGGGAAAGCTGACTCCCTGAAGGACATCCTTCTAAAGCTATTTCTCTTGCTTTAAAATAGAATAAAGATGGGTGTCTTAGCAAAAGCATTACAGTTAATACATTCATACACTTTGAAATCTTATACATGCCTACTGTAAATAAATTGAATAAGAATACTCTTGGCATTCTCATAAAGTATTTTTATTTTAATGTGTTTATACATGTATAACACATATTACCAACTCAAATCTGGGAAAATGCCATCACTTCTATTTTAATTTAGTTGTTTGTTCTATATTATCTTTTGGCATCATCTTGCATTCCCATCCTCAAAAAAAAAGCAAAACCAAAAACACAGAAATACAAAGTTGATGATACCAACTGATCTGACTGGATACTTTAATTCCACACACAACTCCCGTGTTAGCCTTGCTTTTACCTTCTACTACAATGGTCAACATTGGAAATAAATGCGTTTATTCTATAGGGACACACAGATAAAGACCTTGAAACTGCACTTAGAGGGTTATATATCTAACAGCACCTATAATATAATAATAACAAAGCAACATTAATTACTTTAGGTAGTTATTTGCTATGTGTTTTTTTTAAATAAACTTTTTATTTTAGAACAGCTTTAGGACTACAGAAAAATTGTGAAGATAGAACAGAGAGTTCCTGTTTACTCCACACCCAGCATCTCCTGTTGTTAACTAATCTCAGTATGATTAGCTAATCTCAGTATTTTGTCCTCATACCTCCTTAGATTCCTCTAAGCTGGGGCAGTTTCTCAGACTTCCCTTATTTTCAGTGACCTTAACAGTTTTAAGTTTCACTGGTCAGATATTTTGTAGATGGTCCCTCAGTTGGAATTTGTCTCATATTTTCTCATAATCACACTGGGGTTTTCTGTTTGTGGTAAGAAAATCCCAGAGGTAAAGTGCTATTCTCATCACATCGTATCAAGGACACATATTATCAACGTGGCATCACAGTTGATGTCAACCTTGGTTCTGTAATGTGTGCTGTTTACTCTGTGCTGTAGCCATTCTGTCTCCCATTTGTTTTTTTCATTGTTTTCCAGTATTTTATTATGGGAATTTGCAAACATACAGCAAAGTTGAAGTTTTGAGTTTTCATAATAGTTTTTAATATATACCCCCAGCACCGATTCTGCACTTGGTCAGTTGGTCTTTTACTACAGTCACTGTCACATACTTGTCTGTCTATCCATTTTTCCATCTGTCTCATCAGTCCACTTTTTTGGGAGGGAGGGATTCTTTTATTTACTTTAGATTCTGCCAGTTTTGTCCCATAACATAAGAGGAAATAGAACCAGATTTTCTGCAAAGAAACAAAGGAAGAGAATCATGCTGGATTTTAAAATCCAAGTTTTATAGATGTAGGGGAAAGGGCACAATAAGAAAATGAGAAGGATAAAAATTAGCCTCCGATTTTGGAACTGGTGGAAGTCCTTTGACATTATTAAGTGTGTCAAAAATATCACTGCAGCCTCAAAGATTGCCACACAATTGCATGGAAAGAATCTGAAGGAAACTATGGTCAAGGCATGCATGTCTTTAGGACATCTGAAAAGAATAGAAGAGCATTTGCCAGTTTTGGATACAGGAAGCATGTCTTCAAAGTTCCTTTGCCTTTCCATGAACATCTTAGAATAATCTTGTCTACATCTACAAAAAACTCTTGCTGAGATTTTGATAGAAATTGTGTTAAATATGCATGTCAATTTGGGGAGAATTGACATCTTGAGTCTTTTAATTCATTGCCTTCGAGGTGTTAGCAGGGTTGGTTCCCTCTGAGGTTTGGGAGGGAAAATCTGTTCTAGGCCTTTCCCCCTGGCCTGTGGTTGGCTGTCTTCTCCCTGTGTCTCTTCACATTGTCTTTCCTGTCTGTTTCTGTATCCAGATTTCCCTTTTTATAAGGACACCAATCATATTGGATTAGAGCTCACCCTAATGACCTAATTTTAACTTGATTACCTCGGTAAAGGCCATATCTTCAAATAAGGTTAAATTCTGAGGTACTGGGGTTAGGACTTCAATGCATGAATTTGGGGGGGACATAATTCCACCTATAATTCATAATTCAGATTTATATTTTGTATAACCCTTAAAAGAATTTGAAATAATTATGTGCCCTCACATAGTTTAGCATTGACATTTAAGGATTTAAATCATAGGTTTAAACCGTTGCAAGGAATAAAATTTCTGTCATTTTGTAAATATTAACACTTTAAAATGGTTACCCTTTTAAGTGTATCCAAAGGAATCTAAATACCACAACAATTTGACTCAATAACCACAATCCATTATGAAAAAATGCATGCACAATTTCCTGTGGAAAGTTTCTTTCTTTCCATTTTCTCCATTCCATTCCAATTCTTCCAAAGAATTTTATCTTCATGTAATATATTTTCATGCCAGAAAGTCTCTTTGTGAACCACCCTATCAAAAATTCTGGAGGAATTTGAAATTTTAAAATTTGTTTTATTTCCTAGATCATAAGTGTGCATTTAAACTTTCTTGTAGATTGAGTTGTTACAATTGTTATTGTTACACAATTGATCAAGACAACATTTTATTACAAAATAATTATTACATTGTAATTTGTTAAATAGAAAAAATAAAATACAATTAAAAATACTTCTCTTGAAATGGTGCTGCTCTCTCCAATTAGTTCATGTACCTGTTAATGAATGGCTTAATGCTAGAACAATACAGATTTCCTCATTGATTTTATTCCTGTCCCCACTCCATTTTTATAGCAGTAACTGCTGGGAAGCAGAAAGACTTGGGCCCTTAGCACTAGAAGATGCAGTAAACTCAGGGCTGGGGCATTAGGATATACAGTGGCATATCACTGTCTGTAATAGCTGAAAAACTAAAAAAAAAAATTGTTGATTTTGTTACTGATAAAAATATTTATCTTACCATGTTTTAAAATATTTTTATCAAAGTCTGAAGCTGCAGATTTATCTCATTTAATTTATTAAAAAAAACCCTCCCTGTATAAACAAAACAATACTCATGTTAAAGCTATCAGCAAAATAAGACTTATTTTCTGACAGACATAGTTTAACTTTGTTTTTAATTCAAGTGTTAATACTGGATTCAAAAATCTCATTAATTATTCCTTGAATTTAATTTGTATTTAATATTGAGTAAACATTAAATCCTACTAAAACTACTAAGAAATATTTCAGAATATATATTCTAGAGGTTTAAGTGATGCACGAGTAGTATAATTAATTTGTTATACAAACAAGAAAATGAATAGAGATGTTTCTCATTATTTAATTTATAATAATGTAACATACTATTTAACAGAAATTGTGAATTTTTTTTAAGTGATGGTGTTTCTTTAGCAGATGTGTTTGTGTACACATATTGATTATTAATATTCTGCTATGAGGAATAATTAAATTGGAACCAAGTATAAATATCATAAATAACATTATTTATTTCTAGACCTCAGGTAAAACTTTTCCTAGTATTTAAAGGAAGAAAAAGCTACCTACTGCTAAAACTCCTAGAAGCAAACATATAACTTTATTATTTTTTGTTAACAAGAATAAAAAGCATTAAGTGTTTTATAAATGAAATTAGGTGAGAATTAACTTCAGCTGGAATAGATGTTTAATGATATGCTTTTATCATGTGCATTTTAACTGCTTTATTGAAAAGCACACACCAAATCAGAAAGAAATTATAAGCCTATGTTTTACTTGTGGATTTTATCCAGTTTACTTTGGGCAGTTTGATAGTTATAGAAAAACATTTTAGGTACATTTGAATAAAAAAATCAGAGTCACTGACATATACTCCTTTGGCTAGTCAAAGCTGCTTTTCTTTCCAACGAGTGGTACATTTTAGACATAAATATTGAGGGTAGCCTAAAGGAATTGCCTACATGTAAATACATGAAAAAAGTCATAGAGTATTAAAAATACTTTACCCATGATTTGTACTCATGAACTGCCCCCACTCTACTACCAGTAGAGTTGCAATTTTTGACATTAGTCTAGGAATAATAGAGGCAAAATAACAGAGTAAAAGGCATTAGAGGTTATCTCTTCCACCTCTCTCTACCACATGACTGAACATTTCATTTTAACCCAGAACTTCTCTCTTAACCTAAATGTGTGTAATATAGGGAAGACTAGAAGACCAATGACTTTATGGTGCCCTGAGTAATCATTGAAGGAGGCGTCTCTTTTGTTTAGTTACCTAAAGGTTTTTCAACTCAGGAACAGTACACTGAATTGTAGGGTTTGGGATGGGTGTAGAAAGGGCTTTTGTGAACACAAGTAGGCTTTTAGGTCAAATCAGTAAAACTCTCCATCTTCATGAACCCCTTGAAAGCCTGGTGTGAAGACCACCAGATTCTTGGATATGCATATGTTCAATTTTAGTAAATATTGCCAAATTGCCCTCCAAGGTGTTTGGCAAATTTACACTTGCACCACCTGTGCATGGGCATTCCCATCACCGTAGATACTTGTCAACATTTGGTATCATCAGACTTTGAAATTTTTGCCAATGTTATAGGTGAGAAATGTTATTTCGTGGATTTTACTTTATAGTTTCCAAATTATTAATAAGCTTGGGCTTAAATATTTGTTGGCCATTTGAGTTTCTACTGCAGTGACTTGCCTTTTATTTCTTTTCCTAATTTTTTGATATTATTTTTTAATTGAGTTTTAAGTGCTTTATATATATTCTGTATGCTGCTCCTTTGTTTTATATGTTGCAGACATTATTTCCCAGTCTGTCACTGTCTTGTAACTTCAATTACTGAGTTATTGTCATTATCATCATCATCATTTTAATATTACTACTGATAACAATATAGTCAAAATATATTGAGTGCTTACTTTGTGTCAGGCCTGCTTAAGTACTGTATGTGTACTATCTCATTTAATTCTCATAACATCCCTGTGAAATTGGTGCTTATTATACATCCCCATTTTATAGATACAAAAACTACAGTATAGAAAGGCCTAAGGAAATTGACCGAGGTTGCTCAGCCATTAAGTTGCAGAGACAGGACTAGCACCAAGGCCATCTAATTCCAGAACACTAGCCTTAATCACTATACTGTCTCATATAACTTCATCTCAATACAATACAGGTAGTATTGCAATCTTCAAATAACTTCATTTTGGTATAGTATAAATGGTATTGAGTTTTATAGTTAAAAGCTATAGTCTACTTCATTTTGAGAATGGACATGAAGTTTCCACAGTGGGTTATATATTATGCTAGACATGTGGATAATAAAAGAAAGAAAGAAAAAGACACAGTCCCTGCCCTCTGAGAGCTTATAGTGTAGTAGAGAAGATAGACAATTGCAGTACTATGTTACAGGCATTGTAGTAGAACATAGGGAGGACAGCTAAGAGAACATGCGGCAGGGGTCCCTAATGCAGCTGTGTGTGGTCATATAAATAACCATGTCACATGAATGATTCATATTGAATCTTCAGTCAGTAAAACTGCTTCACCTCCACCGCATGCCAGCCTTCCCTTATCTAATACATAAGTTTGGACCTAAATGTCCTAATTAATCTTGTTGGTCTGCTTGTTGAGACGTTTTTGGACCCTGATTTGCCCGTGGAAAGTTTTAGCTAGCATTTTTATCAACTGCCATTTACAATTGCTTGGCACATTGTTGACACCTTTATTCAAGTCATTTACTCCTGAAAAATTGATAAGCACCCTAGGGTAGATTTCTCAGACAACTCTGGGGGCAACAATGAGGCTGCTGATCAGCATTCTGTAAGTTGTTCATCAGTTTTCCATCTACTTCTAGAGCACAGAAGGGTGGTAGGGGAGGAGAGCACAGAGCTTATCTACCTGATAAGCGACTGACCACAGAGTTTAGGGTGGCAGCAGTGGTAGTCGCTGCTGCTTTTTCTTTTTTCTTTACACACCCCACCCAAGCTGCATAATCTCTTCAAGAAATTAATGAAGCTTTAAGTTTTTAGTTGAGCTAAAAATTATGAGATCTCACTAAAATTGCTGGCACCTCAGTTTATTCCTCTTTCAAATGGAAAAAGTAATGCTGGACACTAAAAGAAAAATTTCAATTCCTTAGTATGTTTTGGAGAGAAGAAAGATTAAGGAATGCAGGAGACTATTTTTACTTTTAAATATTTGTGGTACAAATGGGAAAAAGTGCATCCAGCAGTAAAGCCATTTGTGACTTCAGAGCAAGGCAAAGGTGATTTTCTCTGGATTTTTCCTATTATGTCATTCCAGATTGGTTATTTTTAAGCACATAAGCACAAATATTTATTTCTTGGCTGCTAGTTTTCAGTCTCACCTCAGTTGCTGTTTTAGCAGTTGTCCTATAAATACAGTGCTGTGATCTCACAGGGTGCTGTAAATGGGAGAGAAGAAAGGGAAGAGGCAGCATGGTGACGTGACTGGAGGGAGAGCAGAGTCTACGTGAGTGCTGTTAGCAAGCAGAAGTGAGCAGGAAGGCAGGCAGAAATAAACTCAATGAAGATGCTGGGGGTGGCTCTTTGCCATTTATGGGAAAAAAGTGAGGTTCTTCAGAATTATGACAAAGTAAGGCTGGTGACACTGACAACAATGGTAAACAAACAAGTCAGTTCTTTCTTTTTCTATCAACTTCTAATGGAAGAGGCAAACACGGAGGGAATGGCAGAGCAGAAATGGAATTTGCAGAGTCAGTGCCAGGATCCCAAAGCCAAGTATGGAAGAATGGATTTGAAGTGGAGAGAGAATAGCTTAATATCTGGGTCACTGATAAAATGCTCTAAGATGAAGTCTGAACCATTTATCATTTAGTATGCTTGTAAGACATGGTCAGAAGTCAGAATGGTAATTAGGCAGATAGGAGAGGACTTATACTTACCCTAGGAAAGAAAATATTATTAGTTTCCCTATGAAAATGTTATTTTTTAAGTAACTTCCATAGGGATACTCATTTATACTATGAACATTATTAGCTCATGCATTTAACACATGTCAAGATGTACCTTGTAGGTTTATGGTGTTGCTGCCCGGGGATTCTGTAGACAGAAAAAAAAGGCTCATTTAAAGTTAAGATGAGTTTTCCACTGTGGCAGTAGCAAATTTGTCTGAAGCCAGCTGAGGTCCTAGGCAATTTTTTTTTTTTACTATGGTCTATTCTTTATCACTAGAAGGAGTGTGTATAAGGGACAGGGAGAGAGAGAGAAAGGAAGAGAGAAATTTTTAAATATTAAAAAAAATAGAAACACTACCTCATCCTTGCTATTTAATACGTTTTTGCAATCTCTCAGGAAGTTTGGGAGAGGGAAAGAATTTTGAGCCCGCTCTCTTTAGGCACTGATTATATAAGGTGAAATTAATTCTCCCATATGGTGCATGGAATCCACCTCACTGCTTTGCAGTCATACTTCTGCCTCACTTAAGTCTATTTGCATCTAGCTAAGCACACAGAGTAGGGTGTGGCTTAGAACAGAAAAAGAAGAGATAGGAAGGTAAAAAGAGAAAAAAGTGTGGCAGGCAAAGAGAGAGATAGAGGGTAATTTATTTCTAAGCTCATCCTTCAGAAAGAGTCAAACCTATTAGGGGCCAGTCATTCATTCAGGCATGTATACTTTTTATTGAACATTTACATGCCAAGTGTTACAGGATACAAAGTCTCTAGACACCAGACATAAAAAGACAAATAGACATGATCCTTACCAGCTCAAGGAGCTTTCTGTTCAGTGGAGATGCTGCATGAGTGAAATAAGTCACAGTACAGTGTGTCAAGAGCTCTATAGAGATGTGCACAGGGTGCTGTGGGAGAAGAGACCAAGGATTCAAAATCACCCTAAAAGTCTAGAAGGCTTCCTGGAGGAAATAGTGCTTTTAGCTGGTTGCAAATAAAGGAAATATAATTTGGGGAAGAGAGATGACCATCTTTTAAGGCACAGGAACAGAAAACAGTTCAGTACAACTATAGCATAGGATGAGAGAGAAAGCAAGGGACAGGAGGAGGTGGGGCTGTCAAAAACTGAAGGGTATGGAATTTCCTCCTATTTGCAAACTAACTAGTTAACTTGGCACTGTTTCATGGATGCTGCCAGATGACATGAGACTCCTAGGTTGAAAACAAAGGACTTCATTATTAATGGTATAGCAGGCAACATGAGCATCAGATTTGCATCAGTTTCCCTTTCCCCCAAGTCCCACAAGGGTGATGTGATGGACCCAGTTGGATGCTACACATTCAGTGGGTTTGCGTTGCAGCTGAGGAACTGAGCCAACGGCACAGCACTTTTTGTGCAAGAGCCAGTTCTCCTGTCTCCCCTTCCAATGGAGTGAGCAGTTACATAGTAGTCATGCTGTGGTTACCTTGATCTACTTAGGTGCCTGGCTACACAAACTGCTCAGTCTCAGGAGATGGACGAATCTTACAGTCTCGCACACTCAGCAGGAGGGCAGAGACACTTAGCACCCGTGGTGGACTGTCTCTTCCAACACAGGCTAGAGAGTTAAGCAGGAGCTATACCAAGTAGGGCATTTTAGGCAGTGCTAAAGCGTGTGAACTTTGTCTGAAAGCATGAAGAGCCGCTGAAGACTTCTGACCAGAGGACTGTGATGAAACTATAATTTGAAAAGATTACTTACATACCTGTGTGTAGAAAGGATTAGACAGCTGAGAGAAAGCAGAAAAACTAGTTAGGAGACAATTACAGTATACCATGTGTGCAGTGAGATGCCCAAAACCAAAGTAGTAGGGACAGGTAGAGGAAAGTTTGCAAGTCCAAGAATACTATGTAAGGTAAGATCTAAAGCATTTTTTCTGGGGTTAGAGAAAAGAAGACATTGAAGAAAAAATGTGATAGGCTGTATTACTGATAACTTATTTTGTGTCTTGCGTTTTATTAGCATTTTACGTAAATTGACTCATTTAATCTTGTTCTCTGTGAAGCAGATACTGTTAGTATTCTTATTTTATAGATGAGAAAAACAGATGTGGAAAACTTAGAAGGTGGCCTTCTAGTCACCAATTAGGCAACTGGATGAGTGGTGCTGTCCTCCACTGAGCTGAGGCATGGCCAAAGTGGAACAGATTAAAGAGGGGAGGATAAGGCATTTGGTTTTGGCCCATGTTATAGACTGAATGTTTATGTCCCCCCTAAATTCATATGTTGAAGCTCTCATCCCCAATGTGATGGTATTTAGAGTTGGGGCCAATGGGATGTGATTAGGGTTACATGAGGTCGTGAGGGTGTGAAGAGATTAGTGGTTTTAACAGAAGACGAAGAAGTCTCCTTTCTTTTTCTCTCTCTCTCCACACACACGTGCGCACATGCAAGCGCACGCGCACACACACACACACACACACACATCACGCAGGCACCAAGGCCGTGTGAGCTTACAGCAGGAGGTGCCATCTGCCAGCCAAGAAGGGGACTCACTAGGAACTGAATCAGGCGGCACCTGGATCTTAGACTTCCCATCCTCCAGAACTGTGAGAAATAAATTTCTGTTGTTTTAAGTCACCTATTCTATGGTGTTTTGTTACGACAGCCTGAGAACTCTAAGACAGCCCAGTTGAGTGTGAAGGATCTGGGGAGCACCTTAATAGTGATTTCTAGTAGGTATTGCAGTACGTATTTCTAGACTCCAGAAGGGAGGCCTTTGTTGGAGAAATAGATTTAGATGTAGTTGTTGCATGGGTAGTAAGGAAAACCATGAATTTGGATGAAATCCTGAAAAGTGTAAAGAATGAAGGGAACAGAGGGCTGAGGGATGGAGCTGTGAAGAATGCCTACATTTTTCAAGCAGGCAGAGGAAGAAAGCCCCTCAAAAGACAGAAAAGGAGTGGTCAGAGTGGGAGGAAGGAAAAGAAGGAGAAGGCACAGAATATAAAGGAGGAGAGAATTTCACAAAGGAGGGGGTGCTTAACAGTAGCTTGACCTCAGGTTAAGTAATGAAAGCACCGTGCCCACTGAGTAAGACGATTTGTAGGTAATTTCTGGCTGTAAAGATAGTAGACAAATTGGGGTGGGGGGGGCGGGTCATTGGAATTTGAATTATAAATAAAGTTGAAATACCATTTGTTAAGAAGTTACCTCTGTGAAAAAGGCTATTTTATAGGATATTCAGTTTATATTGGTTAGAGGGATATGTGAAGCAGACATGGCAACAAAATGGAAATTCTTCTTTTCTTTCCTCAAAAAGTGTGTTTCCATATCTCTCTGGAAGAGAATGCAGTTGGCTTTTAAGAAGGTCATATCAAGACTAAGCATTTGTCTTGCATAGATTAGAGAAATTAAATGGGCATGAGTCCCAGATATTCCACTTGTGTTTTACCTGGGTTCTAGATTCTGGTCTAGTCTTCCTGTGCCTTGCTCTTCAGCAATAAAAATTGCTTTTCAGCAGTAAAAAAAAAAAAAAAAAATGTGAGGGGTTAAGAGAAGAGAAGAGGGCTGGCTATCTTGATGATCATGCTAAAATGTACTCTTGTGTGTAAAAGTGTTGGGAGTCCAAGATATTAGGGAGCAAAAATAGGCCAAAAAGACCACATGATGAAGACCTCTTATCTTTCACTGTTAATTAACAGCCTAAGGGAGGAAATAAAGGAGAAAAGAAATGCTAAAAAATATAAGTAAAGCATAGACATAGAGTCAACTGTGTGCTTGTTGTAGATGGAGATGACTATTATGATTATTGGTGATGCATATGGATAATGTTAATTTGTGAAAGCTGTGTGAGTACTATTTCTTCTATTCTTCTCTCTTCCTGCAGGCCTCTGCTGACTCAGCTCCTCCTCTCTTACGCTCTGTTAATCTAGTCACTATACTGTCTTTGTATTTCTTGCGTGTATGTGCGTGTGTGTGTGAGAGAGAGAGAAAGATTCTAGATAGCTAGATATTTGGCTGTGGTAAGTTGTTCTACAGTAGGCAAATATCCGAAAATAACCATCGGGGCTGCATAATATTCTTAGCTGAATGTAATCCAAAATGTAACCAAGTTCATAGTCACCTGTGATTAAAGTGAACAGACACTCGCCCAGCTAAAGATGAGGGAGGAGGATGGTCTTACTGAATATTGATTATTGCACATTATCTAGCCAATTGAAGAATTACTGAATTTTAAAGTTGGAAGGGCTTTTAGAAACGAAATTTTCTAGTGACTTATTTTTACAGTAGAAAATTGAGGCCTAGGTAAAACTAACTTATATCTCCAAGGTCACATAGCTGGACAGTGGCAAGGCCCAACTTAACACAGATTTTCCAGTAACTTTATTGTTACTCATTGCATGTGTTATACATAGAAATAGAAGAGGTTAAATATGTTATTATGTGTTCAGACTTGTTTGAATATATTTTTTAAAACTCTGCTGTCTCTACTATACACTTAGGTTTTTCATACACAGACATGGGTTCGAAGACTTATTAAACTTTTACTTATATATCCTTAGACAACAACAATTTGTCATTTGTAGAATACAAACTAAATCTTTGAGAACCTTACCTCTTTTATCTTTCTAAATCCTGTCTTTCAAAAGCTTCTTTGGGAACCTTTCACGATGATGATGAAGGAAATAATATGGTTAGCTTGACATAAGCTTAAGTTCTCTTTGATAATCCTGCCAAAGGTGGTTCGTTAGAACACAGAGTGGTCTCTGAACCGTGAAGGGGAGAACAGGAAGCATAGAGCACAAAGAGGCGGAGAGCTAGTGAAAACTGCAGGGCCCTGGCAGTGATGTCTCAAGCTCCTGCTTGGTCTTTTCTGGAGACCTTTGTCACCTTGAATATTCACCTTTGAAACTTGCTCTGAATTGCTGCTTATAAAAATAGCAGTCATGTCACAGATGCATGTCATTCTCTCTAACATCAAACAGACAGCTCATGTTCTTTGTTGGCATTGTTTCCTATAGCTCAAGAACGGCTTACCCTAGCATGCCTTGGGCTCATTAGTCACAATTTTCCATCTTTACTCTTCCTTTCTTACTTCCATCAGAATTTGTAACATCAGTTGTCAAATTACCTATTTTCATGAATGCTTAAATTTACTACTATTATTCTCATTTGTCTTTAGATAGAGTATTGTCAGAAGTTCTAATGTCAGATTCCAGTTCAGCTACTTTTAAATTCTGTGGCTACAACCAAATCACCTGACTTCTCTGAGTCTTATTTTTTTCCTCTATAAAATTGGGAAATTTATACCTGATCTGCTGCTCCAATAAGATGAAGTAGGGGTGGTTCTTGTCATTTACTGGTAAGTGTTTTTTTTCAGTGGTAAGCAGATGGAGCCCGAGATTCCCACTCCTGGTATACATACCCTGTGTAACCTCCTCCGCTTCAGAGTAAGTGACACCTGTGAATTCGATGGGATTTTACTCCTGTGGATGGGTTAATAATCAGTTGACTGTGAGTTAATCGAAAGAGAGGTTATCCTGGGTGGGCTTGACCTAATCAAGTGAACCCTTAAAAGAGAAACTGGGGCCTTACTGGGAGATATGAAGCCAGAGACACCCTGATGGCCCTAAAGAAGCAAACAGCCTTGCTGTGAACTGCCCATGAGGGATGGACCTGTGGATGTGGCAAAGATTTAAGTGTGGCCTGTAAGAGCTGAGAATGGTCCCCAGCTGACGCTGAAAAGAAATCAGGGACCTTAGACATACAGCCACAAATGAATGAATTTTGCTACCACCTGAGGGAGCTTGGAAACAGTTCCACCCCAGTTGAGCCTCCAGATAAGAATGCAGCTTAGCTGACATCTTGATTACAGCCCGATGAGACTGTGAACAGAAAGCACAGCTGAAGCTATGCCAGAATTCCTGGCCCACAGAAACTGTGAGATAGTCAATTTGTGTAATTTAACACTGCTAAATCTGTGGTAATTTATTATGCAGCAAAAGAACTAATACAGTTACTCAGTACTGAACATCAAGAGGTGAGGGGTAAAGGAAATGGATATTTTCTTTTATTACCCCCGTAACAGCTAGGCCACAGGCTTGGCCAATTAGATGTGTCCACCTGCACCTCTGCATCTGGAGGGAAGGACACAAATACTCAGGCGCCATTAGAGATCAACCCCAGAGGATGGCAGCCATGGTGCCAGAGTCTGGGGCAGCTTTCAGACCAGCAATGACTATGGCATGAATTTGGTAGTGCCACAAAGTCCCTTAAGTTCCTGACTGTTCTCCATACTTTGGTGTTTATGTAAACTATCTGTGAACTATCCATTATTCTTCCAATACTTTTTTTTTTAATTGAAGTACAGGCAGTTACAATGTGTCAGTTTCTGGTGTACAACACAATATCCTAGTCATGCATATACATACATATATTTGTTTTCATATTCTTTTTCATTAAAGGTTATTACAAGATATTGAATATAGTTCCCTGTGCTATACAGAAGAAATTTTTGATATCTATTTCTATATAGAGTGGCTAAGTAGTTTTGATTTGCATTTCTCTGATAATTAGTGATATTGAGCATTTTCTATGTGCCTGTTGGCCATTTATATATCTTCATTGGAGAATTGCTTATTCAATTCTTCTGCCCATTTTTTGATTGGGTTGTTTGTGTTTTTGTTATTAAGTTGTATGAGCTCTTTATATATTCTGGAAATTAAACCTTTGTCAGTCACATCATTTGCAAATGTTTTCTCCCATTCTATAGGCTGTCTTTTTGTTTTGCTTATGATTTCTTTTGCTGTGCAAAAGCTTATAAGTTTAATTAGGTCCCATTTGTTTACTTTTGCTTTTATTTCTATTGCTTGGGTAGACTGCCCTAGGAGAACATTGTGAACATTTATGTCAGAGAAGTTTTGCCTGTTTTCATCTAAGAGGTTTATCATGTCTTGTCTTATATTTAAGTCTTTAAGCCATTTTGAGTTTATTTTTATGTATCATGTGAGGGAGTGTTCTAAATTCATTGATTTACTGCTGCTATCCAGTTTTCCCAGCATCACTTGCTGAAAAGACTGTCTTTTCCCCATTGTATATTATTCTTGCCTCCTTGGTGAAAGATTAATTGACCATAGGTCTCTGGGTTTATTTCTGGGCTCTCTGTTTTGTTCCATTGACCTATATGTCTGTTTTTAGGCCAATACCATGCTGTTCTGATTACTATAGCTCTGTAGTATTGTCTGAGGTCTGGGAGGGTTATTCTTCGAGCTTTGTTCTTTTTCTTCAATATTGCTTTGGCAATTCTGGGTCTTTTGTGATCCTATGTATTTGTTCTAGTTCTGTGAAAAATGTCATGGGTAATTTGATAGGGATCACATTAAATCTCTAGAATGCCTTGGGCAGTATGGCCATTTTAACATTATAGATTCTTCCAATCCAAGAGCATGAGATATCTTTCCATTTCTTTAAATCATCTTTACTTTCCTTAATCAGTGTTTTGTAGTTCTCCATGTATATGTCTTTCACCTCCTAGGTCAAATTTATTCCTAAGTATTTTATTGTTTTGGATGCAATTTTAAAAGGAATTATTTCTTTACTTTCTTTTCCTGCTATTTCATTGTTAGTGTAAAGAAATGGAACTGATTTCTGTATGTTAATCTTGTATCCTGCTACTTTGCCATATTCTTTTATCAGCTCTAGTAGTTTCTGTGTGGAGCTTTATTTTCACTGCAATTAGCCAGAAATAGCTTCTGTTATTTGCCACCAAGAATTTGGATTATTATAGACCATATATGTAAAATTACTTTGTAAACTGTGACAAATAGTATAAACATAGCTACCATTTACATTGTTTCTCTGCTTTCATTTTCCTTCAGACATACATATATGACTTTAGGCTCTCTCTGAGCTGTTACGATTTCTTGGTGTCATTCTGTATGCTGCTATTCCAATAAATCAATGTACCTTTACTCTAAAAAAAAATTAAATAGAAGTAATATGTAAGTGTGTGAAAATGAGACTATTAGCAGAAAAATTGAGTCATCACATTTAGGGACTCATAAGAGGGACCATTTCCTGGGAGTTTGAAGATTATTTAGGTTTAAGGACATGCCTTTAGTCAAACTCAGAGGTCAAACAGAGCAATCTCTGCCTGCCTTAACCCATTTAGAATACATGTGCCTGCTACTTGGAGGATCTCCAAGGAAGATACTTTCTTGACTGTTCTTCTGAATGGGCTTGAGTCTTAGGAACATGTATTCCAGTTTGTTGAGATTCATATCTAGGATTCACATCTTCATTTGCAGTGAACCACAAGTCTGTACGTATCTTCACAGACTTCTTATATCCCTGCTACTACAAGGTGCAGAATAGGGATAAATGCAGTGGCAAGCATCATCTTTGAAAATATATGATTGAAAAACACGGTTTAAAGAAACCACTGCGTTTATCAGAGCCACCTCAGGGCGTTAGGAGTTTGGGCAGCTAAACACACTCAGTGCTTGCTCTTAGATTTACATGTTGTGGTTTTGAGGCTATAAAAAGTTTAAGGGCACTTTATGCCTCATCTATTTGTTTTGACTGTCTAAACCCAGGACCATTGAGTTAGTTTGCATATGGCCACTGGGGCTCTGGAAACCCTTTATACAGAAAAGCCCCTGCATTTTAAGGGAAAAGACTATAATCATGACCTTCTCCACTCATAGCATTTGCATCTAGTCTCCAGCAAGGGGAAGTGAGGTTTTTGCCACCAACCCATGGCAAGAGAACTCTGTGAAGTAGAAGGCCTACTTGGGGCTGGAGGCAGTCGGAGAACAAGAGTTCTCTTTAGAGCACAGAGAACTTGGTAGGGAGAAGAGGAGTTATGCTGCTGTGTGGTGCTTTGCTGAATATCTTCCCCCATATAACAACCAGATGACTTTATTTAAGTTTCTTAATAGAGAAAAAGCTGCCAACATGACCTCAATAGAGAAAGCTGTAAAAGTGAATAAATATAGGTACCTCAGGTAGCAGTTTACCTGTAACTCCTGGGACAGAAATGGTGAGCGCACCAGAAAGCCAGCAGCCAAGTGACAGTTGGTGTTGGTGGTGGGGCACAGAGTGCACTGGTGGTAAAAGTAGCAGCTGTGGAGAAGCAGAGCAGGGACAGAAAGCCTGCCCTCTGACCTCACTGGCATCAGACCCAGACTGGGTGGGCGGCAGCTAGAGAGGATCAGTCTGGAGGCTGCCCCAGGCCTGGCTATCGGCTGGCCATATCTATCCTGGAGGAACCTGTTACTCTGAGATTCCTTATACTGACTCGACACTAATGGGAGAAGGCATGGGAGAAGGCAAAGGGTGGCCAAGGGACTTGGCAGTGTTTGGAGTCCCATGGCATCTATGTGGCTGTTTTATTTCACAGGCATAGGCTTGGCTGGGAATAATGGTTGTGTACCAGCTGATGCAGCAGAATCAACCTGGCAATCAAACCCTTTGGTTAATATGAGGTCAGAAGAGCTATGCCTCTGTCCCTTTAGTTTACATTTATGAACATGGCCTGTGATTTAGGGAGATCTTGTAGCATTTACATTTTCTATGAAAGTGATGCTTCCAATTAAGGATAATATAATGTCAGTATTTCAAGGTTCAAAAGATAACAAATAGGTAAACAAAGTTTAAATTTTATTCCTTGGTTTATATAAAAACGGATGGGTCTGTAAGTGGGGTGCTTTATGTTTAGAAAAATTGATCACTGATTTACACTCAGGGTTCATTTTATTCATATTAGTTTAACAAAAGGTCATGAGAGAACAAGGACACTGATGTTTACAAATACTTGGGTTATTACTGGAACCTGATGTGATTGATAACAGGCACTTCTCTAATGGATATTCTGATTGGTTACTTTGATCAAGGCTTTGGTATGGCTGAGAGAGGGAGAATAATGGAGCCTGATTAGGAGCCCTTCTACCTACTAGGGAGTGATGAGTTGGCCAGGAATGAAAATATGAACAATAACCATGATGTGAACAAGCCAAGAAGGGCAGCAGCAGCAGCAGCAGCTCTGTATTGAGCGATTATGCCAGTTATGTCTTCTAATTGTCGCAGTAAGATGGTAGGGATTATTATCCCCTTTTTACAACTTAACAGTAATATACCTAAGGACACACAGTTAGTAAATGGACTAATGATGATGATAATGATGATGACAATGAAGATAAGATCTTACTGTTTATCATGCTTTTCTGTTTAGAGAATGAATTCCTATTAAATAAATAGTCTCATTGGATCCCTGTAGTACATAGGTGATGCAGTTTTATTATCATCATTCCATTTTTTGTGTAGAAAAATTTGGACTAAAACTGTTTTCAAAAGTAATATTTATTAAAATAATAAGTCAAAATTCCTCCTTCATATTAATTGCAGATTCACCAGTTTTTAGCTGTGTGACATTAAGAAAGTTACTTAATTTCTGTAAGCCTTAGTCCTTTAAACCTACTTTTTGGAGTACAAGGAATGAATGTGATGATTATTGTAAATTGTTTAGTGTTATTAGAGTTCAGTAAATATTAGCTATTTCAAAACAGTTATCACTGCAAGTTGAAAATTCCTTGGGCCTTTTTCATGGGATCTATTTCACAAAATTGTCAAAAGAACTTTTTAATAAGGTGTCCTATCCTTCAAACAGTACCATGGTATAACCAAGACAAGCTGGATTGAAAATATATTGTCTGCTTATATATTTTGCATTTTTAAATATTTTTTCCTCAATATATTGACTCAGCAACTATATGATTAATGCCTTCTGTGTGCCCTTTACAATGCAAGACATTAGAGATAAGCCAATGAACCAAACCTGGTCCTATTTTCAAAGAGCTTGCAGTTCAAGAAGGCAGCCATTTATGTGGATAATGCCAATGTGGTGTGGTGAGTACATTTTAACCTTATAGTTCCACTTCTAAATATTTTCCTAAGAGAAAACAGAACATATATTTACAAAAGTACTTGTATAAGACAGTTCATAGCAACTTTATTTATAACTCAAACTGATGTTGACCAAATGTGTATAGTAGGAGAATGGGAAAACAGATTATGGTATATCCATACATAGCAAAAGCAATAAAAAGGCTGAAACATGGATGCAAAAACATGGATAACCTCAAAAACATCATGTGCATGCTGAGGGAAAGAAGCCAGACACAAAAGAACACATCCTATCTAATATAATATGAAATTCTGTAATAGACAACACTAATCTATGATGAAAGGAGTTGGAAAAGTGATTGCCTGGGGTTGGAGGTGGAACACGGATTGACCTGAAAGGGGCAGGAGGGAGCTGTCTGCAGTGATAAAAATGTTTCGTATCCTGATTGGGGGCGGGAGATGTGCATATTCAGGTGTACTCATTCGTTAGAACTCATCAGACTGAACATTTAAGATGAGTGCGCTTCACTGTATATAAATTCTACCTTAATTTTTAAAAAGTAAATGTTTTATGTTTTTATACCACTGTAAATAGTATTTTTGAACGTTTTATTTTCCATATTTTGCTATTATTAAATAGCAAGATAATTGATTTTTGCACGTTGACCTTATGTCTTCTAATATTGATAAATTCATTAATTAGTTCTGGTAGTGGGTTTTTTATATAATTTTCTCTGGATTCTATATATGGTGGACCTCCTTTAATCTTCCATTTCCCTTAACTAACGCCTTATGTTTTCTGTTTTTGTCTTTCTGTTTTAAAGTTAGGATAATTTTTTTGATCTGTAGTCTGTTTCTCTCAAGCTTTGTCGATTATGCTCTCAAACCCATCAGTGGAGTTTTTAATTTATGTTTTTGTATTTCTCATTTCTATATGTTCTACTTGGTTCCTTTTCAAACACACTAGGTCATTTTTTTCAAATTCCTATTAACTGCAGATTTTAAGTCTTTATTTTTTTGAACATAGATAATTTATAATTTGCTTCCAGTTATTCCAGGACCTGCCTGAAGTCTTTCAGGGTCTGTTTATATAGTTCTGTATTTTTCTTTGGCTGCTGTTTCTTTCTCATCATAACTTTTTTCCTTGTGGCTTGGTTGCCATTGACTTCTCACTTCTTACGTTTCCTGGGACGTAGTTTTAGTGATTCCTGTGACTTGGGTGAAGGAGCCTTTCTAAGTTTTGCATTTGCCTCTCCAGACATTTAGGGGCCCTACCTCTCTGTAACCAGTTCAAATTAAAGTCATGGCTTGAAGTTTTCTGAATGACTTCTGGGTTTTCAATTTGTGCTATAAAGTCTCAGGGGGGTGCTTATCTCTGGATGGAACTACTTAAGGACAGATTGTGTGTGTGTGTGTGTGTGTGTGTGTGTGTGTGTTTCCCTTCTTTGCTCTATTAAGACATCTCTATCTTTGGACTGGTTTTTTGTTTCTTTTTTCCTTTTTTTTTTTTTGAAGGTAGGGAGTGAAGGGTAGGTAATTTTACTTCTGGCTTACCTTTATCCTGTGGGTTCTTCCTTTGGGAGTCTAGGTTAACATAAGTGGTGGTGTCTAATAGTAACGTGTCAACCTGGGTGGACCCTAGGCTTTGCCTTCTGTCTCTCTTCCTCTATGAGGTCTTCAAAATAGTAGCATAAGTCCCCCAGCATATGTCCTCAAAGCAAAAGTCTTTGGTTGCTTTTCTTGCCTTTCTGGGTTCTTGGAGTTTCTTAGAAATTCATCTGGTAATTCCTCATTATCTTGTCATTCCTTTGATGGTTTAAAGGAGATTTGAAAATTATTTTATCAATTTTTAGTTGATTTTGGCAGGAGGGTTGGTGCAAATGGCCCAGCCCTTTATTACTGGAAAAGGAGGAAAATGAAATTTGGAACATTTTTAAATAGTCTCTATTTCACCATTTCTAAGTATAAAAATAAAAGTATTCCCCTAAATTGGTAAGTTTCACTACATTTACATATGTTTACATAGTGAATTTTTAAAATTCTGCATGGCAAGAAAGAAAAATAAAAAAGAAATCACAAAGAAAGCCAGTAGGCATTCAACAAATGGGGAGAAATATTTGAAACTCATATAAAAAGCTCAAAAGAAAGAAAGGACTGATTTTTAAAATATACTTAGAGCTCTACATTATTATTGATTGATGTGCAATAAATCACTTCAGAACTTAATAGCTTAGAACATCAAACAGTTATTATCTCTCAGTTCTTGAGGGTCAGGAATCCGGGAGCAGGTTAACTGGGTGGCTCTGGCTCAGAGTCTCTCATGAGACTGCAGTAGAGCTGTTGGCTGGGGCTACAGTCTCATCTAAAAGCTCAACTAGGGCTACAGGACCCACTTCTAAGGTCATTCTTGTGACTCTTGGCGGGAAACCTCAGTTCATCACTGGCCACTTGCTGGATGCCTCGATTCCTCAATACTGGCCTTCTTCTTCAGCTGCTGGCTGAGATGGCAGCTGGTTTCCTTCAGAGTAAGGAACCCAAAATAGAGAGCCACCAAGAGAGACGTACAGTGACTTTTACAAGCTAATCTTGAACATGACACACCATCACTTCTGCCATATAATATTATTTCACTCAGACCAACCCTGGAACAACATGGGAGGGGACTACACAAAGGTGTGAATACCAGAGGTGGGGGTCACCTGGGCCTGTCTTGGAGGCTACCTGCTACAAGTGCCTACAGTTTAACAAGGAAAAAGAGGCCCTCAAAACAGAAAAATAGAAAGAAGATATAAAAGTCTGTTCATAGAAGTACATATAAATTATACATACTAAAATACATCTTAGACATAAAAAGATGCTCAACTTCACTCAGAATAAGAATAATGTAAATTAAAACTACATTGAGATAGGATTTCTATCCATAATATTGTATAACCCACTGTGTTGTTGAGGATTTGGAGAAACAGGGCTTCATATCTTATCAGTGAGTATAGACATTGGTAAAACCTCTATGAAGAGTCATTTGACAATAACTATTAATAGTAAAAAAAAAAAAAACCCACACATTTCCTTTAATCCAACAATTCCACTTCTAGGAGTTTATCCTAAATACATGCACACATGCAAGATGATGTCTGTATGGAGATCTTTATTGCAGCATTAGCTTACAATAACAAAAGATTGGAAACCATCTGAATCTCCATCAATAGGGAACTGATTACGTAAATTATGGTAATATACATATAATAGAATTCTATGAATCACTTAAAAAATAATGAGGTAGCCCTCTTTACATACATACATACATACATTTAGGATTTTCTCCAATGTGAGCTGAAAGATGTGAAACCAAGGTGCAGAACAGCATGTCATCATTTGTGAGAAAAAGATACATGTATGTGCTTGTGCATGAGTATAGTATCTCTAGAAGCATATGCAAGAGATAGGAATTATAGTTGCTTTTGTTGAGGGGAACTGGGTGGTTAGGGAATTAATGGTATGAGAGAGACTTACTTTTTATGCATTCTTCTTATACTTTTTGAATTTTATAATATGTGCATGCATTAACCACTCAAAAATAATGAAAATATTTTTAAAAAGCGTATTATAACAACCTGAAATGATGGTGCCCTAAGCTAAGAGAAGTAAAATTGGCAGGACACGGTAAGTAATTGGAGTGGTGAATGGGAGAAGAAGTGTCCAGAATGATGCTCAGATTCCTGCTATAGGCACACAAGTAGATAAAAGATAGAGAACCTAAGAGTATATCTCTTAGAAGAAAATGTATGTATTTGATAAGATAATTAAGTCTTATAGAGATACCACATTTTAAAAATCTCAAGGCTATTCTTTTCTGTATTGTTTCATAAGGTTCTTGCAATTAGAGATTATATTTTAAATTTCCCTGTGTCTCTTACAGTACATAGTATGGTGTCTGACTTGTTATAGATGCCCAGTAGATATTTGTTAGATAAATGTCTGAAAGTAATTTCTGAAAATTTATTTTTATCTTTTCAGAAGGGGTATTAAATATTTGCCCAGATATTTGCAGAGTGTGAGCATCAAAGATACTGAAAATAAAATATCTCATCATCTTTTTACCTGAGGGTGAGGGAGCACAGATGGAGAAAAGATGAAGTTCGTGCAGCAAGTTGTTAATCAGAACAATGCATAGGACTTTCAGAACCTAAGATAATTTGTTTTAATATCTCTAAGAAAAGGGAAGGGTTTATTCAGCCACCAGGGGGCTCTCATCATTCCATTTAATTGTATACCTAGAACTGTTCATGAGATAGAAAAAGGCACAGTTGAAGAGCAAAAGAGAATATATATATCCTTTCCTACTCCGTTAACTTTATACTATCATTGTAAGGATATCCTGCCAAATCATCATATTGCAAGATAAGAGAATTGGAATTTTAAAATGTACTTTAAATACTCGATTTCCAAATGTCAGGGAGGGCCTCTTTGTCTTTCGTTAGTTAAAAAGTGAATTTATCTCTAATCCCTATAAATAATGCAGGCACTGCTTAGGCTGCATTCCCATATGTTGGTTCGGTGGAAAGAAGGAGGGAGTTACTACCTGAAGTGGTGATGTTTGCTGAAATTTTAGTGCTTAATGAAGACTTAGAGGATTCTAAAAACTGGGATTGCTGAAGTCTGTGGCATTTACAATTTTTCATTGCCTTTTCCCATTTTTATTCTGTTAGGTTATATGTAATGCTCTCCTATTTGTACCTGAAATCAGGGAATGATTTGGATCCTTTTGTTCATTTTGTGAAATTATGCAGACAATAGGCTAGTGTCCCTCCCATTAAAATCTTTTTACCCCTGTTAGCTCGACTGGCTGCTTTGTGCTCTGTGATTTAACACTAAATCCACCAAGATCACAAGTGTTAACCTGTAAATATATCCCTCATTGGATTAACAGAGTCTTTGAGTTAAGAGAGCAGAGATGAAAATGAAGGTTTATTGAGTACCACCCACTGGCCTGTGTTCTAGGTCCATTATTGTAGTCCATCCCTACAGGAACTCTAGCACAAGTATTGCTCCCCTAATTTGTATAGGAGGAAACCCAGATCTGAAAGGTTGAATGAGTCACCCAAGATAATAAATGCTGTGGACTAACTGAATTTAGCCTGCCTATTGAAGGTCATCTTCTTTCTGACATTGCAGTAGCACCCATAATATGAGCTTATATTTTGGGTTATCTTTATCCTTTGACTACCTAAAGATTCCTTTCCCCAAGCCATTCAGGGGTCTTTGGAACTGTAGCTCATTGGTGGAGCTATAAGACAATATGTTTTATAGCCCCTGAAATGTCTACTTAGAGTGTCGTGTAATGGTGGCTGCAGCAACATCACAAGGCCCCTCCCCATGTGCAGTGGGAGAAGGCAGAGTGCCCCCCAGCCCTCAGTCAACCACAGTGTAGAGGGCAGTGATGAGACCCTTGCCGGTCTTCTGTAGTAACTGCCATGGTTTGGCCATGGCTACTCTCCTTATTCCAGATACTACTGGCCTCTGACTGTGGGATGGTCTGCAGCTAAACATAGGCAGGGTTGAGGAGCCCCCAGAGCAGTGATTGGATATATTGATCATTTGCATTGAACTTGTATGAGAATGGGCTTTGCCCCCAGGAGGAAGGCAAGAGGACATAAGCTTATGGATTTGCCCTGACCCCTTCATACATTCTTACCCAGTTTACCTGGTAAGCAGTGTCATATGAACAGGATGGTAGGGTGAGGTTGGTTGTAAAATCTGTAGCCGTGGAGGGCGGTGGCCTTTAGTACCTCAATCAGGAAGCCACACCCCAAGATCATGGCCTTGTGAGCATCATAAGCACATGTACCAAATACTAATCTGTGCAGTACAGGCCCACCCCCTTGCAGCCCAGCCTCTAAAGCAGAGAATTGTGAAACACCAAGTCCCCTTACAGTCACATGTGGAACAGACTCAGATGTTAATTTTCAAAGCAACACTCATACATTAGACTTTTTTTCTGAAATCTGTTCCACTGAATGGACTCATGAGGGAGGACAGACGGTTGTTTCCTTGACTGGATGATGTGGGATTTTGGGAGACTCTTGAATGAAGAGGAGAGAGAGAGTTTGGCAAAACAGAAGCTGAGGGCTTATTATAGACCTGTGAGTCACAGGGATTGCAGGCAAGTGATCTGGAGAAGGGTGAGTGAGTGAGGGGTGGGCATGGAGCAAGGGCCTGGGTTGGGGTACAGTGCAGACAGGGGGAAGGCAAGGCCAGGGAGGGGGAAAGCGAGGCCAGGGAAAAGGAGAGGTAGAGGAGTGTATTAGCCAGGATTCTTCAGAGAAACAAAACCAGTAGGGTGTGGTGTGTGTGTGTGTGTGTGTGTGTGCGCGTGTGTGTAGAGAAAGGAGGAGGGAAGGGGAGAGAGAGAGGTTTTAAGGAATTGGCTTACACTGTTGTGGAGGTTGGCAAGCCTCAATCTGCAGAGTGGGCTAGAGGCTGGAGATCCAGGAGAGACAGTGCTGCATTTCAAATCCAAAGGATGTCTGCTGGCAGAATTCCCACAGGAGCCTCCGCTGAGCTCTGGTAGTCCAGGCTCTTTCACCGCTGGGGAGCTGCACTGAGATCTGAAGGTAGATGTGAGAAAGCCCAACCAGAAAGCTCTGGAGAGGACTGCAAACCATTCTCAGAGCCCAGCTCCATACGCTGCCTCAAAGTCACCTCCGATACTGCATCTGAAGGGAGTAGACCATCAATCATGCCACCAGCTGCCAAGTGCTCGGATGGCAGGGCTCCAGAAGGCAGCTAAGATAGAGGGAGGTGGCTCTCCCAGGTGATGTTTAAAACAACCTAAACTTATACATTCAATCAGACCTCAGCTGCTGTCATTTCCAAGTGATTTTCAAGCCGAATTCCCATATATCAGTGTTTCCAACTTTAGCTACACATTTGAATGACCTAGAAGTGTTTTTGAAATTCCCAGTACCTAATCCATAGCCTAGAACAATTCAGAATCTCTGGAGGAGGGATCTAAGCTCCCCAGGTGACTCCAGGTATGCAGGCAGTACTGAATAGCTCTGCTGTATACACTCTAGCTGCTCTTTGGACTACAGTTAGCCCTTGAATAATACTAGTTGGAACTGCATGGGTCGACTTTTACACAGATTTTTTTTTCAATAGTAACTGCTACAGTACCACATATTCTGCTGTGGTTTGAATCTGTGCATGTAGAACCATGAATACAGAGGAACCTTGTATATGGAGGGTTGATTGATACAGATTTTGCACTGTGTGGAGGGTTGACATCCCTACCCCTGCATTGTTCAGGGGTCAGCTCTATTTCCTAGATAAAAAGCCTAGTCTGATAATATTGTGTGCTAGGACCCAGGGTTCCTGGCACTTTGAGGGCCTTTCAAAGGTGACTGTGTGAAAGATGAAGTGAAATGGCAGGTGCTGAGTGCAGAAGTGGGCAAGGTGAGAGGTAGTAAGGCAGCAGGTCAAAATCAAAGTGTTGCCTGCTCTTGGTACCTCAACCTACCAACCAGGAAGAAAGGACTGCTTGTCCTTTGATCTCAACCACACAAGCACGACCCCTTGTAACATGCACATAAACACAAGCACACACAAATAGCTTAGAGCTTTCCTGGCTATCATCCTTGGACACCCTCCCCTGAATTTGTGCTTTCAATCTCTCTCATAAGCATCTATGAACCAAGATTCATGTGCACGTGACGTTTTCATTAAACCCACTAGAATGTACAGCAGAGTCTCCCTTTATCATTGTTGATACAGTCACACAAGTAATCCCTGTGTTCCACGCCCAGGGTCTAAGATGGCTCCCAGACAGGCCCAAGAGAGGTTCGTCTGTAAGTTGGAAGGATATTTTGCAAAAGGTCTTTTATTTTCCTTGATGTGAGGTTTACCCAGAAATCCACATTGCTGAGCAGGAAGGCTATGACTGAATTGGTTGCAGGCATCTCTTGGCCTCTTTCTCTTAGTTTGGTGATATGAGGACACTGAAAGTTCACGATGGCAGGAAATCTAGTAGAAGAAAATATAGGCAGTGCCAATGCAATCTATTTTACAGTTACAAGAATTTTATTTAACCCCGTGACTTGAAAAATTGGCAAAGTTGAGTTAATGCATTACATAAAATGTCAACATGAGTGCTTTTAGAATTTAGTTAGAAAAATTTTCAAATGGAATAAAACACACCCAGATTGAGAGTTTTCAGAATCGTGTACCAGATTCCTGGCAAAGTAAAAGTCATATAGTATTTGTTTTCCTAACTCTACATCATCTAACTTCATAATTTGAATCTTAATAAAATTAGGTGTTGAGTGAAAACAAATCCCTAAAGTGTAACCAAATATATTGGCTCAGGCCACACTTAAGCCTCAGCGGAAGGTTTTGTAAGCTCTTGTAGTGGAAGCGTTTTTTTCTCTTCTTCCTGTCAGCATCTCAGAGGAGCTGAGTCTAGTAGAGCAGCTGCTAACAGAGTGAGCTGGAAAAACAAGGCTTAGTTCTACATTCCCAAAGGTGCTGCAGGGTAAAAGGAAGCAAGCCCTAAACTCTAATACAAATGGCCAGGGCAATGGCAACCGTGTCCCTGTTCTCAGGCCATGGTGTGCATATGGCCAGGTCCAAACCATAGTAGGCACTTTACAATTACTTGTTCAATGAATGAATGAATCCTACAATACATTGGAGTGCAGTGTTGTTCAACTTATTGGTTGGAATCTTATTGTTGGATTAAGAAATCAATTTAATTATCATGATATCTTTCAAATAATAGAATAGCAAATAACAGGATAGAAAATAAAATGGTCTATCACACGTATTAACAGTGTGTGTGCATATGTTGTGTGTGTATTTCTACTGAGCTATGATGTAAAATATATTTCTGAAAGCATCAGTCAGGAAATATTAAAAGCCACTGAATGAGTAGAAACTATTGATGCTTTTGGGTTGGATAGATCTGGGTTTGAATTTTGATGCTATCATGAGAGAGTGAGGCTGTTACTTAAATCTGTCTGGGCGTCAAATGTGTATTTAAAATTAACTTTATATTATGCACTGTTCTTTGTGTGTGGGATACAGTGATGAATAAGATAGACTCCTTGCCCTCAAGAAAGAACACAGTGTGTTCTTAATAAGTTTCAGTCTCTAGTTAACACTTCAGGGTCTTTGGGACTGGTTGATGAGATGTTTGGGTAAGAAGGAATTTTGGGGAAGTTCCACCCTGCCTGAAGTTTCTTCAGGAGCCAATGGAATCCATTTTTCTCTTTGCTGTCTCCTCTCTTCTTAAGAGTGGTGACAACCCAACACTAACTTCTCTCCCCAGCCATAAAGCAAGTCTGAATTCCTCTAGTGCCAGCCAGTCAAGACTGAAATCATAAAATGTGGTATGTCACAGCTGTGCCTCCTCTTTCCACTCCTTCAAAGGCATACAGAATTTTGCTGACCCATCAATGGCCAGGATCACTGTCTACTCTATTTGGGGGTACTCTAACCATAGATTAGTTCTCTCAGGGAGGGGTGAGAGTCAAACACACATACCCAGTTCGCTTTTTGGCAGCACATATGGTAAAACATTGTGAACTAGGCAAAGTTTGTCCTCTGAGTCTGTAGCTGATCCTTTCTGTACCATTCTTTTTCTCACAATATCCCTATTTTTAGTCTACCAAGCATGCCTCCTCTCATGTTAAAACTTGCTTTTAAATCATCAAATATCCTTCATTGATGATTGAACATGAATGAGTACAAGACCATAGGTCACCTCTTTCATAAGTATTTACATGTTAAATTTGTCTCTCCATGTAAAATGAAAGGCTTTTTTATTCCTAGTGAAGAATTTTATATTTTGGTACATTGGCAAGATATTTTGGGTGGCAGTAGAGGCCCTTTCTTCTACTCATATACCATGGAAGTGGCTGAAACCTTGGTTATGATGAAATGAGAGTCATACTAGACCAGACCTCAGTGACAGCAGATATCATCTGTAAGGAAGGGGTAAGCAGGCACCTAAAGGAAAATAAATTCAGATCTAAACAAGATTTGGTTTTGGTGCCCCTCCCCGCCCCCACTCTGTTTTAAAGATCAGTCTCCCTAACTTGGACCCCAGTACCCCATGGGTTCTCCTTGGGGTAATCGAGGTCATTCCTATAGTCCTATCTGGAGTGTCACCTGCATGCAGTCTTTTTCAGGCCATCCCTCATCTCCTTTTTTTCTTTATCAAAAATTATTTGTCCTGTGTCTCATTGTACCAATAAGCTTTCTACTGCCAGATCACGTGAAACTATAATTTGATTGTCATTGTTAATAGTAGTCTGGGATTTAAAATGGAGATAGTATCGTAAATGATAATGAGTCTCATGTTGGGAATCTCAGCTTCTGGGAAAGGAGGAAGCTATTTGGAGATGACGCCTATAAGAGTAAGAATTTATAAGTAATCCTCAAGTCAATCTGTATGTACTTTCAGTACTTTCCAATGGTACTTAGGCTTTACTTGGATACAGACAACTAGACGTGGACCCTGCTCTCAAGGAGTTTGCAGTCAAGCAAGGTGGAATGGGAAATCTTGGATGCCAAGCACTTGCGTTTATCACTTTAAGTAACCTTATTTAATCATAGTAGGTATTATCTTATGACTTTAAGGAACCAAGACTCAGGAAAATAAACTGTTCTCCCCACGTTCTATATAAATATAGTGAGTGGTGGAGTCAGGATTTAAATTCAGATCTGGTCTAGTTCAGAAGCTTATGTTCTTTTCAGCATTCCATTCTGTTGTGGAAATAAAAGCCAAGGAGGAGAGGTGAAGAAGAAAGTGATAGAATGCTGTTTGGGGCTGATGTGGCCTGCTATGGGAGTTTACAGAAGGGAAGAGCCCAATGACCTGGAAGTAAGAGAAAACTTTTTAGGAGAACTGGGAAGTGGCACTCAAGTTGGGTCTGAAGCCATGGAAGACAACTTATTTGATAGTAGCTGGAAGAAGAGAGGTCTTTCCAGGTAGGATGACCAGTAAAGGAAGGGCTTGGGAGTAGGAATAAAAATGTTATAGAGGCCAAAAGAGGGGAGACCTGATCAAGGGAATGAAGTTATTCCTTGTGGGCCACCCTCTCTTTCACCTCATTTTAATTCAGCTGAGAGAGAGGGAGCCAATGCAGGAGAGGTTTCCCTCTAAGGAACAGGAGCTCAGGAAACACGGCCTTTCCCTCAGTCTTACCTGGAGCCACTGCCTCTGAGGAGCATATTCAGGGTCCCCAAGGTGAGGGGTCTTTCTCAGAAGTCCCTGGTGATGCAAGTGGCAAGCTTCCGGGGAGCAAGGGCAAGGAAGCCAGGTGGTTCTTCCTTCTGTTTTTGGAATCCAGGCCAGTTTCAATTTACATAACACAGTTTAATCCACAGAAACAGGAGCCGGGAGGCAGGTTCTTTCTCTTTTTTTTTTCTCTTCAAGACACAGAAACCTTTATTTTCTTTCTACACCACAAACCGGTGCCGTTAAATAATATTGGATAATTGCACCTGTCGTACTCCCCATATTGTGCTGAGGAAAAATAATTGCTGGTTTTCTGCTTTGCAGTTTAGCTGTGACTCCATCATTTGACTCGGAGCATGTCATTTTCTCCCATTTTAGACTGTGTACAGTCAAACTGCGTGAAAGGACTCAGATAGCGGCCCTGAGTGTGTGAGTGGGCGCAGTCCTCATTCAGCAATGATTTCTAATTTATACAGCATTGAAAATCCACAGCTATAAATAAACAGTTCTTACTGGCTCTGCTGCCTACTCAAATGTTTTATTTAAAAAAAAATAAAAGGAATCACCGACTGCATGAGAAAGGATAACAGTGTCTATATTTGGATTCTGGTTTCTGACACTTTGTGCCCTCAGAGGGGGGATGCCCAGATTAAGGATAGGTTCAGTGCTTACCCAGATGGCCTTCTGGGAGGCCCAGCCTCCCCATACTTTCCTCATCCCCCTTGTGCCCCCCACATGCCGGCGCAACATGTTTGGGGATTACAGTATATGAAACTGACTTCCTGTTATGACAAGTATTGCAAGTGAGTAGGTGCAGAGGAGCTGAAAATAGCTTAAGAATGTATGCCCCATTTGCAGGGAGTATGGGGCTGTGTATTATTTAGGGAAAAAAGGTAAGTCTTCTCTTCAAATTCAAAATTGGCGTCACATGTGAGATAGCAAGTCTGGAACATAAGCACAGGTATAGACCAGTCCATGAGGCAGTGGTGGTGTTCCTGCCCCTGTCTGTATGGCTGAGAGTTTCCACAAAGTTAAGGTCCCCTACTCCCTTTTTTTGTCTAGCCTTGAAGATATACATACATTTTTGCTTTTTTAAATAAAGGCTTTCGGATGCTCAGTTCCTTCCAGGTCTTTAATAAAGAGGAATGAAGATGGTCTCGGGAATCAACCATCTGTGTGACCTTGAATCAGTCATTTCCCTTCCTCTGAACCCAGTGGTGTGCTGGAGTGAGCTTGTACAGACTCTTGAGGATCCAGTGGTTGTATGTCTCTCTTCCTAACTCTGCAGACAGTGATATGTTGGTATTGTGAAAAAGACCATGTTGGAGTGTTTATACCATGGCAATGGGCAAACACTATAAATCAGGGCCTTAAATTTTTCTTTTTTCCAGAGAGTTGGATTTTAAACGTTAATAGCACACCAGTATCAGAAACTGTTTGCCCATGTGAAAAATTAGGACATATACATTTTTTACTTACAACACTTCTGTGAGGATAAAATAAAGTCATGGAGGTCAGAATGACTGTAAATTACATGACACAGTACAAATATTATTGTTGGTTTTTTCATCATTTGGTTTGTATTGTTGTTTTCTAACCACATAGTCTTAGATAGGCAGCTATTACCATCTCCTTTTTAATGAATGTTTAGTCAGTGTTCATTACAAGTGTTTTGTTGCTTCTCCTTTCTTAAGCTACAGCAACACCAAGGAAGCAGTGTGTGCTTATGTGTGTGTGTATTCAGCGGGAAAT
This sequence comes from Camelus bactrianus, assembly GCF_048773025.1. Lineage (NCBI taxonomy): Eukaryota > Metazoa > Chordata > Mammalia > Artiodactyla > Camelidae > Camelus > Camelus bactrianus. Next base: position 7,288,162 of record NC_133558.1, read on the forward strand.
GGTTCTGAGGTATTTCTGGTGTTGGAATAGATATTGCACGGTGGCCAGTCATGCAGCAATCAAGGTTTAATTTGGTCCTAGGGACAGTGAAGCCACAAATAGAAATCTGCAGGCTCATCCCAGCCAAGAGCTTACTATATCTCTGAGAAGTGTGCAACCGAGTCATCTTTGGGGTGTGGAAAATTTGGGTGATCCCCTGCGGGCTTCACATTTGGGGAATTTCCACTGTGACAGCTGCTTCTGGGCTCCTGCTGAGACCAGGTGCTTGGAGCAGTCAAGAAGCAGCAGGTGTGGGAATAGAGGTGGCATTCCAACTCAATCCAAAAAGACCTGAGGTTCATATTTATATAATCATAGAAAAGGAGTAGAGGATTGAGCAGGTTTCTTGGTGACTGTCTTAGTCTTCCCTGAGACTGCCTTCCCTTTTGGGATATTCTGCTTTCTTTCCAAGGACTGACCTTTATGTCCGTTTTAACCAGATTTCTCCTGTGTAATGTTAGGTTGGGAAGCCCAAGTACATTTTACTCCAGTGCCCACACCCCAGCCCACATGGGACTGTTGACGTGGACCTGAACATTTTTACCTACCACTAGTCATTTGTGCTTTTTACACAATGTGTCTGTAAATGAAAATCTAGAAGAATCTTCTAGGAAAATCAAAGCAGGGTTTATGAATGTACTTGTTATTATCACCTGACAATCAGCTTTGTTAAACCATAGACTAACTCAGCACAGTGCTTTGTGCCAAAGCAGTCTCAGCAGTCCTCATAATCATATTAGTTCCCATCCAGATCACTCCCCAAGTAAAATGTGCAACATTTATTTGATGAAGTAATCTATATTAAAGTGGAAGAGACTTTGACAGCGTCACTATGTTCATTGTTTACTTTCCGCAAATGCTTGCTCACAAGAAGAACAGATTTCCCAATATTTTCTGGGATTTATTTTTTCACTGCCCCAGCTAATTTGCTGTTATACTAGGTAGACAGACAACTTTAGTAGCATCCATCTTCCTACATTTCCATCTAGACTGAGGAAAAAATATATATGAGAAATCCATGAAAAATAACTAACTTATGAAAGTGTTTGATTTTAGGAAAATTGGGATTTTTTCAAAAATGGTACAGGACTGGGAGTTAGAAGATCTGGGAGACAAAAGCTGTTGTCTTGGTTCTGACACTAACTCTTTGGCCTCATGCAGGTAACTTCTCATCAAGGTCCTCAGCACTCTCCTCTGTAAAGTGAAGAATTTAGATGATCCTAAGTTCCTTTTTCTCTCTAAACTTTCTCTAACACCACATTTTGTGAGTTTCTTTGGCCAGAATTTGACCTCAGACCATCCTCCACAGAGGTCAGACAAACGTAACAAATTCTGAGACAGCAGGAGTTGTTTTGGGCACGTCCAGTAAAAGCTTCAAAGAACCAAGAGTCCTCAAATTAAGCTACCTTTATAACCTTCTTATTAAATTTAAAATATCATTCCCTGTCCTTTATACCTTCCTATGTTGCTTCTACCCCCTCCCACCAGAAAAAAAAGAAAAGATGAAAAAAACTGTTGTGTTTTCTTCGTCCTCAGTTCTTGGAAAATGGCTTCTAATCACTTCCTCTTATTCCTCAGCTGCATCATGTCACCTGCACAAACAAGAACAGAGAGACCTCAGCCTTCCCTAATGGGTATTCTTGTGTGGGCAGACATTCACCCTGACTTAGAACAGTGGAAAGATGAGGACACTTTTCCCAAGGCAAGAAAATGTACTTTAAAGAGTTCTGAAAAACCACCAGCACTGCCACAAGGGCAAGAAGGAACACCTCTGCTGCCCCACTTGGTGCTTGGCTCACAGCTGGCCAGCTGACCAGCTGACCAACAGTGCTGTTTGCATCTGAGTATCTTATGTGAGCCACTGATGGCTGTTGCTTTTGGCCATGTGTTTGTTTGCAAGCTGAACACAGTCCATCAACAAACTCTGAGACTCTGCAGATGGAATTAAGGAAAGCAGATCAAATTAGAAAGTAGGAGAGTGGAAGAGTGCGTATTCACCTAATTAGGAACCATTCTGTGACCTCTCACCAAACCAGCTCATCAGCCTGGCTAGAAAAGTTATATACTGGCATATTGATTAGTTTTTAATAAGCTTATTAGAGGGGTTTATTCTACTGAAATCATAGCATTAAATTTCTAGAATGACTTCCATTTAGCCAACAATTGGTATCTCCATATTTAATGATCATAAATCTTTGCATAAGCTTTAAAACTTCTAAAACTTCATTAAAACTCTATCCTTCCTGTCTATTGCCAAGCATAGTCAATCCTACTTTGAAACTATTTCAGCTCTGCCTCATCTCATCCATTCTGGACGCTAGAGCCCTGTAGTCTTGGCTTGGTATTACCACAGCAGTCTCATGCTCCCAGTTCCATGCTTTACCCTTCGGACCCTGCCTGCTCCATCAGTTATATCCTTGATAGTAAACTTTAAATATCTTCTAATTTTATTTTGCTGGGCTCCCCTTCTCAGATGGTGCTGATGATCTCAAATCCTACTGTGACCCCTTCATCACATGAACTTTGACAGTCAGCTCCTAACTACACAGCCCTCATGGCCACCCTTGTATTCATGTCTCTCAAAATTTTTAAGCACAGTCCTTTCCTTTCTTCTTCTACTCCTCATCAATCCATACTACGTCCAGTCACTTCACTGAAGCCTTGCTGATTCATCCAGCTTTACGTGCTTCATGTTCTTTTCATGTATGCTTCTACTTATTTTTTTAAATTTTTGATGTGAATTCTCTTTTCCCCAGTTAGGTCTTCTCTACATTAGGTCTCTGAGTACAAGTGCAGTATCTTCTCTTTTCTGAAGTATACACTTAGGGCCTTTAATGAATCAGTTTTCAGATAACACAGTCATTTCCTTCTGTTCAAGAAGCTTGGTCAGTACAAACTTCTCATATTTGCTCCCCTTGTAGTCATTCTGAGGCCACCTAAAACTTTGTTTATCCATGTTGTTATCAGCCCCACCAGCACTTCAGGTCTAACTGTAATCCAGACCTCAATTATCCAACCCCAGGTGCCAAGGATTGGAGATTCCTTTTTCCAGTTAAGAAATAACAGAACACAATGGCTTAGAGAGAACAGCAGAAGCAGGAGCAGAAGTGGTGGTGGGAAGTTCCTCTGGGAGAGGAGAGCAGGTAGCTCCTTCCACTGGATTGTAGTCTCCCATGTCCAGCACCGCGCAGCTAGATGGAGCACTAAGACATTCCCACATGCCCACCAATTTGCTGGAGAACACCGTCCCCAAATGGGTTGTGTGTGGAGCTCCAACAGTCATTTAATTCTGTTAAGATGTATATGGTGTGAATACTACAGAAATCATATTTTTCTTTTGTTTCTAGCAGGTGGGGATAGGTCCTTAGTCCTGAATTCTCATGGGGCTGAACAGTCTCTAGGCTTCTTTGAGTCTTCAGAATTTATCTCAGACCATGTTTCCATAGTGTATGGCTGGAGATAAGGGAAGTGTTGACTTAATAATTGAATATATTATCTTACCTGAACAAAATCCACAAAATGGATTTCAAACTCTGATTGGGAAATAGTGTTGCTTGTTATCATCACTCTTTTCCTCATTGAAGGGAGTCTTTCCAGGTGAAATCCCTTCTAGTTGGTGGTTAGGGAGTTAGGTCCACCCTGATTCCTTCTGTATATTTTAGTTTTTGTTTTATTGAAGTCTACTTGATTTACAGTGTTATGTTAGCTTCAAGTATACAAAATAGTGATTCAGTATTTCTATAGATTATACTCCACTTAAAATTATGAAATATTGGTTATATTCTCTGTGCTATGTATCTTTGTGTCTTATTTTATACCTAATAGTCTGTACCCCTTAATCCCCTTCCCTATCTTAGCCCCTCCTTCCACCCCTTTCCCCACTGGTAACTACTAATTTGTTTTCTGTATCTATGAGTCTTTTCCTGTTTTGTTATTTTTTGTTTGTTTGTTTGTTTGTTTTTTAGAGTTCACATATAAGTGAAAAGATACAGTATTTGTCTTTCTTTCTTTGGCTTACTTTACTAGGCATAATACCCTCCAGGTCTGTCCCTTGTTGTTGTAAATGGGAAATTTTAATTCTCTTTTATAACTAAGTAATATTGCAGTGTGTGTGTGTATCACATCTTTTTTATCCATTCATCTGCTGGTGGAAACTTAGGTTGCTTCCATATCTTCGCTGTTTTAAATAATGCTACTATAAATATTGGGATTCATATATCTTTTCAAATTAGTGTTTTAATTTTCTTCAGATATATACCCAGGAGTGAAATTGCTGGTAGTTCAATTTTTAATTTTGGGGGGAATCAATTTACATTCCCACCAATGTGAACTAGGGTTTCCTTCTCTCCACATCCTCATCAACATTTATTATTTGTTGTCTTTTTTGATGATAGCTGTTCTAATAGGTGTGAGGTGATATCTCAGTATAGTTTTGATTTGAATTTCCCTGATGATTAGTGAGTGATATTGAGCATTTTTTCATGTGCTTGTTGGCCACCTGTAATTCTTCTTTGACAAAATGTCTTTTCAGGTCTTCTGTCCATTTTTAAATTGAGTTGTTTGTTTTCTTGATACTGATTTCTATGAACTCTTAATATGTTTTGGATATTAACCCCTTATCAGATATAATATTTGCAAATATATTCTATTCAGTAGGTTGTCTTTTCAATTTTTTTAAATTGAAGCATAATTGATTTATAATGTTGTGTTTGTCTTTTCATGTTGTTAATGGTTTCCTTCACTGTGCCAAAGCTTTTAAGTTTAATTTGATGTAGTCTCATTTGTTTATTTTTACTTTTGTTTCCCTTGCCTGAGGAGACAGATCCAGAAAAATATTGCTAAGATTTATGTCAAAGAATGTACTGCATATGTTTTCTTCTAGGAGTTTTATGGTTTCTGGTCTTATATTTAAGTCTTTAATCCCTCTTGAGTTTATTTTTCTGTATGGTGTGAGAAAATACTCTAATTTCATTCTTTTACATCTAGCTGTCCAGTTTCCCCAGGACTACTTATTGAATAGACTGTCTTTTCCCCATTGCATATTTTTTCCTCCTTTGTCATAGATGAATTGACTCTATGTGCATGGGTTTTTTTCTAGGCTCTATTCTGCTCCATTGAACTATGTGTCTGTTTTTGTGTCAGTATGATGTAGCTTTGGGATCCCTATAATGTGAATGTTAGTACTATCAGTATTGTCCCAGAGGTTCCTTAGACTGTTCTAATTTTTTAAAATTTGTTTTCCTTTTTGTTGTTTGGATTGGGTGATTTCCATTATTCTGTTTTCCAGATTGCTTATGCATTGTTCTGTATCACCTAATCTGCTGGTAATTCCCTTTAGTGTATTTTTCATTTCATTTATTGTATTCTTCAGCTCTGACTGGTTCTTTTCTGTATTTTCAAGTTCTTTGTTGAAATTCTATGTTTATCTATTCTTTTCCCCAGTTCACATAGCATTCATTACTATTGCTTTGAACTCTTTATCAGGTAAATTATTTGTCTCTTTCATCAGAAACTTATGCTTCTGTCTTCCCATTTTGTTTAACTTTCTCTGTCTGTATGAAATCAGATGAAACAGTTGCCTATCCTGGTCTTGATGTCATGTCCTTGTGTGGGAGCATCCCTGTGCAGTCTATGTGAGTCCAGTGGCTTTGGTGGGACAGCTGGATTTGAAGTGAGCATGGCCTGGGGCTTCTCCTATACTCAGTGGCTCTACTGGGAATGGAGTCAGGGCAGAGGGCTGGAGCAGGAGCTCCGAGAGAGCTGGGTTTCTCCTAGATATGATGGCAGTCTCCATCTTGGTTTAGGACATGGCTGGGGCTTGAGGGCTTGAGGCTGCACTTCTGTGCTGGTTTTACTTTTTCCCCAGTGTGCACCTTTGGTTAGAGGTTGGGTTGGGACCATGCCTCTGATCTGGCCTCATGCCCTCCATAGTGTGCACAGGGATGTACACTCCAGCGGCGGTACTCTCCCTCCAGACTGTGGGCAGAGATTCGTGAGCTGGTAATGGTTGCCTCCTTCCTAGTCAGAGGCAGGGCTGGAGTCCAAGCCCCCTCCATTCTCTCCTAGTGTGCACACCCTTGTTGGCAACAGCAGCCTCTGCCTTAAAGGAGAGCAGCGCTGGAGCAAGAGGGGCTGGAGCAGGAGCCTGGTATAGGCTGAGGGGCATGGCACACTGGGGCGGTCCCTAGGCAGTTTTCAGTCTATGTTGTGATTGGAAGTAAGCAAATCTGTGCATGTGCTCTTCAAGAGCAGAGTCTCAGTTTCTTATAGCCCTCAGTAAGCCCCACTGGTTTCCAGACAAGCTAAGGGGGCTTATCTTCCCAGTGTCTGACCTCAGGGCTGAGGTGCCTAATACATGGCTCGAACCCCTTGCTCCCTAGGGAGGATCCCTGATAATCCCCCTCCTTTTTTGTTTCTCCCACTAGGGGTGTGGGTCCTGACTAGATCCCTTCTCCTCCCCTCCTATCCAACTCCATGTGGATCTTTCTTACAGTCTTGGTTGTAGAATAGCTATTTTGCTGGTCCCCAGGTCGATTTCAGCAAGAGTCACTCTGTAATTAGTTGTAGTATTGATGTGTTCATGAAGAGAGATGAACCCAGTGTCATCCCATCTTGACTTCCTCCTACACTGATTTATCGTAGTCCTTTCTTTATCCTCTGTTAGTACCAAAGATATTTTAAGCCAAACGTTTAATGTTCCTCTTGTGCAGGATCCAAACATTTTCTGCTGGCATAGTAAGGGAAACTATTCTTTTAATCAACATCAGCATATGTAATTATATACCTTATTATTTCAATAGTTGGAACACAGGATAAGTGAAAAAATATTATTCAAAAAGATTTACACCTATGTTTCTACAGTCACAAAAGCTACTGCTCAGCTTTGAACTGAAAATTTGAAGACCATCTGCCTAATTTTAGAGTCTTGGCTTGGAAAAGGGTAAGAAGGCAGATTTTGGGGGGATATAAGGTGTTGAAAGAATGAGATTTAAGCATTGATGAGCACAAGTCACAGTGCAGAAGTAGGAGTAGTTGATGGCTGGCTGGAGAAACCCTGGTGGGACAAGAGGCTGAGGAAGAGGGAGAGGTAATAATCCTGAGTGGACTCTCGTTGAGTTTAGGAAGATGAAGTTAGGACAGGAAAGGCAAAAGGGAGATATTTTTTTGTTCTTGACTAAATGCTGCCCAGTGGGACCATGCTTTGTAAATACATGTGGAATCAATTCATGGTAATATTCTTTTGTTACGAACTGATCAGGGACAGCATGCAATAAACAGACCTTATAACAAATTTTTTCATGGATAAAACCAAGGTGGTAGACTAGATGGCCTCTAAGCAGCTTTCAACAATAAAATCTCCTTTAAAAAATTTGGTCTTGAAATAGTATTAAAGGAAGGTTTTGATGTAATTCTGCCCAAGGCACCATCACAAGGTCACTTGGCCAGATTGGGATTTTTCAGCTTATAAACTATCCTTAGGAGGAAAAGTATCTATTGTCTTGGGCCCTGACAAAGGATAGCTTGACCCCTGGCATGTATCCCTCATGTGAATGTAAGGAGAGGATTCAAGGACTACAGGTAAGCTGACTGCCTCTCTGGCTACACCTGCATATAAGAGGCTCTCCAGTTTGGCATGGAGGCTTAGCCGCTTTCAGTGCCTGATGTATCTTTTGGGTTTATATCTTGTGGGTTGGGTTTTTCTTGCTGATGGCCTTGTGTCCTGGTGTCAGCATCCTTGTGTCTTATCATGAACAAAAAAGAAAGTTAAGTACTTAAGTGGCAGAGAAGGGGGCCTATGTTGAGATCCCTTGACAGCCCCTTTCTCCCTATTAGGGTGGAAATAATCTGTCTGGAGTATCCCTGTATGCTTAGACATGGTGGGTCAAGTTTGCAGTGATCTGCCAGAGACTGCTTCTCCCTGTTGGCTTCCATCATTGTTTGAAATCAATGTCCCACCTAACTCTACATGAAAAGTAGAAATTAACTCTTTCCTAGTGGGTATCTGGTCCCAATAACTGAGTGCTTGTCCAGCCCTCCATCCCATGACACATAAAAGGTAGCAAAGGTCAGAGAATAAGATGATGAGAAGTCAAGCAGGATGGCCGTCTGGAACTTCTTGAGAGCTTTTTGAGCCAAACACTTTCTTGTAGGGCAGCAGGACCTTCCTGCAGGCCTGACAACATTTGTCTCCCCAGTGTAGAGGGCCAGCTCTCTGCATCTATGTACTCCTGGAGAATGTCACACACTTTTCCAAGTTTATATTTGATTCTTCGTATCACTCCCTATTCCCTTCTCACTGTCCTCTTCATTTTCACCCACTGCTGTGACATACGAGGAGGTAGAAGGCAGACATTCAGCAACTGTCACCATCATAACCAACACCCTTCTCAGCCCAGCAGGTGGCTTGGGAGAACACCACGTTGGACAAGGATGCTTAGACATAGTTATCTAAACTGGGAGGAGTCTGGAAGCATCAGCCTCTCTAGGGCACATGTGGGAAGAGCAAAATCCTAAGCTGCCCTCCATATCTACTGAATGAGAATCTACATTTTAATGTGATCCTCATTTTAACAAGATTTGCAGACACATACAAGTTTGAGAAGCACTATTCTTCTACAGTGAGTGGTTCTTGACCCTGACTGCAAATTAAAATAACTGGGAAGCCTTTAAAAAATACCCATGCTGAGTGCCCATCTCCATAGACAGATTTAACTGGTCTTGTGTGGACCTGGGAATAAGTATTCTTAGAACTCCCCCAGTGATTCTGTGATGTGCAGTCAGGGTCCAGTACTACTACTAGAGAGATACCCATATATTAGATGGGTCTTGACTAACACTTCTTGACCATTTGGTATTTGGCTGGTGACTCCCAGCTGGGCCACACTGTGTACCAGGATTTCAGAAGCAGAGATTCCAATTAATTCTAGCTTCAAATACCCTGACCTCCTATTTTACTCTGTTAGTTCTTCAGGAACTGCATCATCTCTGTCAATTTGCATTCAGTTAGGTAGTTGTTACTTTTAATCACCTTCAGCTGGGAAAACTGGTAATTTATCCATAAAGTTGAAGGGGAGGATTGGAATATCCACATAGAAAAGGAAACTACTGATTTTTGCTAGAGGAGAATGAAATTAGTATTGACTAACCCTATGTGCTAGGCCCTGTTCTTCACATTTGACAAATCCCATCATTTATGGTCCTCCAGAATCCTAGGGGGAGAGAACCAATATTGTCTCCATGATGTGTAAGAGAAAACTGGAACACAAAGACATCGAGTGCCTTGCCCAGGGTCACAGGTCTATAAATAGTAAGCCCAAGGGTGGAATCCAGGCAAATCAGGCACAGAACTTTTCTCTTTAACCACTGCCTCCCACTGCATCACCAAAGCACTCCTTTGAATTTCTGCACTCATCCAAGGAAGCTCAGGCTGTGGGAAAAGGTGAGAAGATAGAGTTAGCCCTGCATTTGGACAGAGTAGGTGGCAACTTACGTGTTTCCAAAGATTTGTAGATCCAGAACAGACGATTTGGAGAGGGATCAGAGATAGAGGGAGCACACAGTTTCTTGTCTAAGCCTGGATAGTGTTACACTCTATGTACACTGGCACAGCAGGCATTGACCGGGACTGTCCTAGGCAAGCTAAGATATGTGTTTGCCCTTCTTAGAGATCATCCTTTCACTGAGGAGTTGAAGTGTACTGACACAGGATACATAGTTGGTTCATGGCCAGGTGAGGGACATACCCTAGTTTTTTAAAATTCTGATTCCAATGCTCTTCCCCCTGTTTCATCTCTCTCATCTCTTTTTCAACAACTTTCAAACCATTATACCATGGTATCACCCTCCTATGCTCCTTAAACTCCCTGTCCAGTCCTTTAATCTCCAGCTATTAGAGTCACTCCTTGACCAGTCTCCAGAACACTTTTGCACAAAATTCCATTTAATACCTAGAGAGAAGAGGCCTTGATTGTCTTCTGTTTGCATTGATTAATCCATTGGGTAAGACAATGGAAATGGGAATTTAAAGATCTACCCCTTAAGAAACTCAGGGTTTAGTGTAAAACCAAATTTCTAGGCAGACTAGGGAAGTCTTCCTGGAAGAGGTGAGTTGAAATGAGTGTATGGTGTGAGACAGCCAGAGACTGGGGAAAGTGAGACAGAGCCCATAGAGGGGAGCCACAGCATCAATGTGTAGGGAAAACAAGCAGTTAGGTGTTGCTGGGGCACTCGTTTAGAAGAAGGAGAGCAAGAGTCAAGACAGGGACTGAGTCACAGAGACCCTTATGTGCCATTTCAAAGGCTTAGATTTTCATCTGTAATTTGAGGAAAGCCTTACAGTATTTTCCCAGAAAAGGACATGAGAAAATGTGTGCACATGTATAGTTCTGTTTAGTTTTAGGCAATTGAAGTGTTTACTACCATTGGAATTTTAAGTGATCTAATTTCTCTTTTAATTTTGTATTCAACTATTTATAATTAAGATCTTCAAAATTTAACACATTTATGATCCTATTCTGATGCTGTGTAGGACTTTTTACCTATTCTATCTTAAGGAGTTAAAAATCAAGAGACAGGAGAGAGACACATAGCCACTTATAGTAGTATCTGTCACTCACATGAACATTCACATGCGCATGATGCAAAGGAAGGTCCACATGTTGATGCCAGCCTGTTTGCTCTTTGGGACTTAATTGGAGTGGAAAATTGGATATAGTACTTAAACAATGAGGCATATTAAACAGAGCTTCATGTTGAAAATAGTGATCTCATTTGTGGATTTTTGAATGATAGCCATTCTGACTGGTGAGAGGTGATACTTCATTGTAGTTTTGATTTACAAATGACAAATGCTGGAGAGGCTGTTGAGAAAAGGGAACCCTCCTACACTGCTGGTGAGAATGCAGTTTGGTGCAGCCACTGTGGAAAACAGTATGGAGATTCCTCAAAAGACTAGGAATAGACTTACCATATGACCCAGGAATCCCATTCCTGGGCCTATATCCAGAAGGAACCCTACTTCAAAATGACACCTGCACTCCAATGTTCATGGCAGCACTATTTACAATAGCCAAGACTTGGAAACAGCCTAAATGTCCATCAGCAGATGACTGGATAAAGAAGATGTGGTCTATTTATACAATGGAATACTATTCAGCCATAAAAACAGACAACATAACGCCATTTGCAGCAACATGGGTGCTCCTGGAGAATGTCATTCTAAGTGAAGTAAGCCAGAAAGAGAAAGAAAAATACCATATGAGATCGCTCATATGCGAAGTCTAAAAAAAAAAACCATAAATACATAACAGAAACAGACTCACAGACATAGGATACAAACTTGTGGTTGCCAAGGGGGCAGAGGGTGGGAAGGGATAGACTGGGATTTCAAAATGTAGAATAGATAAACAAGATTATACTGTATAGCACAGGGAAATGTATACAAGATCTTATGGTAGCTCACAGAGAAAAAAATGTGACAATAAATATATATATATATATATATATATATATATATATATATATATATATATATGTTCATGTATAACTGAAAAATTGTACTCTACACTGGAATTTGACACAACATTGTAAAATGATTATAAATCAATAAAAAGTATTAAAAATAGTGATCTCAATATATTAATATAGTGAAAATTTTGTTTTTTAATTCAGTAGATGTTTGAAAGTCATTGTAGAATATCAATTTAAACATTAATAATTATCAAACTCAATACAATTGATTTAAAAAGTTATTGTTCTCTAAGCTCTGAGTAATCCCATTTTTCTCAGCACATTTTCTGCCAAGTTTCAAATGGATTAGTTTCTTGCTTCCTTTTTAAAAAATATAGATTTGGGGAAAGCATCAAAAATCTACCCAGAACTTCACAGAGCCAAAACTAGTTGGAATTAGATGTCAACACATCTGAAATGTCAACACATTTTTTTTCTGGATAATTTCCTGTGATTTGGAATCTTGATTTTTTTTTTGAGTAATTTTTAGTATTCCATTTTTAAAGTGTTTGCTTTCAAGGAGGATATTGCCTTTGAGACTTTCTTAACCAGTTAAATTATCTAAGAGTAGAAAATATGTGAAAAAGCCAAGTTGCATGCTTATTTCTCCAGGATCTCAGTCTCCTCTCAGAAATATACACTCTTGTACTGAACCTTCTGAAACTGTCTCTCTTTTTCTTTTTTTTCATACACAGGCTTATGTTTTCACACCAGTTCATAGATTGGGCGGAAGATACCACTTCTATTTTGATAGAACAGAATGGCATGTGGGCGTGTGATGTGGGGGACTGTATGTGACTCTTGCCTTCCTTAGGTACAAAAACAGAGAGGGGTTCCTGCATGTCTCCTAGGTAGGTAAAAAAAATCATGGATATTTTGAAACCTGACTTTCTGGTGGTTACTTTTCCAACAAAAAATATTCTGGGAGTAGGATTAGTGGGGGAAGCAGAGAGGAGAGTAAAATCTTGCATTTTAAAGTCAACTAAGTTAAGATTTTTCTTATGAAGAAGCAACGTGGTTCTGCCCACCTATAATTAGAAAGCTTAGCTTACTGACATATTCCTATTGCCTGAAACCCCAAGTGAGAATTCCAATCTCAAGTAAGGGTGTGCTTTTACCTAGTAAACAGTTTACTGAAAGTTGAGAAGCAGCCTAATGGGAGACGAGTGGGAACTCATCAGGGAAGGCACTGCTGGGGTTGGAAGAGCTGAGAGGGTCATCTGAACACATTTCTTTCAGAGGAAATTTTGACATTTAACAGCTTGTGTCCCTCACTTAAGGGAGGGAGACCCTGAGTCCATTTTTTCATGCTGGGAATGGTGACACCTTGCTCTCAGGGTCCTAAGCTCTCTAAACAAGATGATTTTTAGCCTTAAAGTTAAACAAAGTGTTGTTGGTGAAATGGAGAAGATAATTTGATGGGGTCCTTTGAGAAAGTACGAACTTCCCCTAGACTTTTCCTTTACCTACTTTGGACAAAGGCATCAAACATCACTGTTTTCTGCTTTGGACTAGATTCTCCTGTGTCCAGGAGGAGTAGAGAGAGCATAACTAAGAAGCGTTTCTGTAGGTAAAAGAGAAGTGAACTGACCCCATTTCCAGTGGTTGAGCTTCTCTCCAAATAGGTAGATGCCGACAATAAAGATGTAGCTGAGAGAGAAGAAGGCTGCTAGACCCATCAGACTGAGTTTGGCAAACACAGGATATACCCACGTGCCCGTCTCAGAGTAGATCCATAGAACCCTGCAGAAAATGACAAGTCACAGTGATTAGGACAGTAGGGGAAAAAGCCATAGTCTCCTCAAGATCAGCGGAGTTCTGAAGCCCAGGCAGATGAAAAACAGACACAGCATACATTTGTTTCATGCACTGGGCTTGACTATTTTTACCTAATCCATTAAAATTCAATGGTGGTGAAAGAATATGGGAGAACATTGAACATATCATTAGCCAAACAGAATGTAAGAACATGAATTATTCTTTCCCTGAGAGTTATGACCTGCTGAGACATTGAACCTGCTAAGATGGTGCCATTTGCTCACTGTCAGCCAGACAAGTGGGGTTTGCTTTTCTGTACCTAAGAGTTAAGTGTAGCTTTCTATTAGCTCTCCATGCCTGTTGGGGTAGGAGGGGCAGAGAGTGAATATTATTACTCTGATATAATAGGCCTGGTGTTTAATTATTGGCCCAGATTTTAGCTCAACGCACATAGCCATGGATAGAGTGTTAATTAGAAATGGATAGATCTACAGAAGGCTCACATCTTGCTCATGTGAGGATAGATTGTAAGTCATTTCTGTAAGCCAAGAGAAGGAAAAGCAATGCTAGGAGAGGAGCCATGATGTCTAAATGAAGCCTTAAAATGTAGTTTTCTGGAAACAAACTGCACCAGAAGATGCCAGAGTCTGAAATAACTTTTAAAATTAAATATGGGGAAGATGATGTATCAGCTACAGTTTATTATTGCTAAAGAGTACAGAATGTGGAACTTGTCTTCTGTGATTCAAATTCTAGTTCTGCTACCTACTAGCTATGTTACCTTCACCAATGTGTTCAACTTTTCTATCCCCCTACTGTGGTGTATACTGTGGAATGCAAAGAGCATACACCTTACAAGTCTATTGTAAACATTAAGGGACTTAATTTAACACACGTAAATTACATAGAACAGTGCCTGGCACATTGTAATCACTTAATAAGCGTTTTAAAAACTTCTCTGAGGAATGATACAATGGGAGTTGTGTCAGCAGAGGCTGTTCATCTCTTGTAACGATTAGGATAGCCTAGAAACAACATTCATATTTGAATACCCTATGTTGTCAAAGGAGTTCAGATGGAAGAACGAAATTCTGTGCTTAATTAAACTTTCAGAACCCAAGTGAGATCTTGGTTGTTTCAAATACTTTAAGTCTGTCAAATGCTTTATTGGAAGATAGAAGGGCTAATATCAAGGCTAGGACTAGGGGGAAGCAACGAAGGCACCTACAGCATAAAATTTAAGAGACCATTTCTGTACATCAAATGACACAATCAACAGAATAAAAAGGCAGTTTACAGAATGGGAAAAATATTTGCAAATCATACATCTGATAAGGGATTATTATCCAGAATATATAAACAAATCCTGGAACTCAACAACAAAAAAATAAACAATCCACTTAAAAATGGACAAAGGACTTGAATAGACAGTTCTCTAAAGAAGATATACAAATGGCCAATAAACACATGAAAAGATACTCAATGTCACTAATCATTAGGGAAATGCAAATCAAAACAACGAGATACCACTTCACAACCATTAGAATATCTTCTATAAAAAAAAGATCCAGAAAATATCAAGTGTTGAAGAGGATGTGGAGAAATTGGAACCCTTGTGCACTGTTGGTGGAAATGTAAAGTGGTGTAACTGCAATTCCATTTCTGGGTACATACTCAAAAGAATTGAAAGCAAAGACTCAAAGAGATATTTGTATACCAATGTTCATAGTAGCATCATTCACAATAGTTAAAACATGGAAGCATCTAAGGATGAACAGATAAATAAAATGTGATACAGGTATATACACACAGTGGAATATTATGCACTTGAAAGGAAGGAAATCCTGACACATGCTACAACATGAATGAACCTTGAGGACATGTTGGATGAAATAAGCGTCACAGAAGAACAAATATTGTTTGATTCCACTTATATGAAATACTTAGAATCATCAAATTCATAGAGATGGAAAGTAGCATGATGGTTGCCAGGGGCTAGGGAAAAGGGGGAAATAGGGAGTTTTTATATTTAAGGGGTACAGAATTTCAATTTGGGAAGAAAAACATTCTGGAGGTGCATAGTGGTGATGGCTGCACAACAACATGAATGTCCTTAAAGCCACTAAACTGTATACTTAAAAATAGTAAATTTTATGTTATGTGTATTTTCCCATAGTAAAAAAATTTAAGGAGGCATCAGTCTTAGGGTTGTGCATATGTAGGATTGGCCCTTGGTATCCTGGCCCTGCTGGTATCACTCTGCTGCCCCAAATTTGTCTAGATGCTACTCATATATTCGAAATTATACTAGATTGAAAACAAGTAATAATTATTATCATTGTTACTAATACTGGAATTCTAAAAGTTGTGTATCCCGTGGACGCATTTTAGAAGGCTATCCACAAGACTTGTTTCCTGCATTGCTGCTTCTCATGACAGGATGGGGAAAGTATAAGGGACAGAACGTGAATATCAAGTAACTAGGGCCAGGAGTTTGGGGTCAGTGAGAAGATCTAAATACACTCCAAATTGGTTGCATTAATTAGTTCACTTTGTTTACTTTATAGACTTGAAATTAGGGCTTCCTAGTTTCCATGCACATTTATGTAAGATAGTCTACAAATAAGGACATTCCCCTGGAGGCCTGGAAAGTTTCTGTTTATTTACTTCATTTTGTTTCCTCCATAAGGTTTGTAAAGGGAAGTTCCTGAGGTAGGTCTGAAGTCTATACTTTCACAGATAAAGTGCAAGGAAAGTTATAGATATGTTAACTGACAGTGGGAAAAGTAATGTAAGCACAGAGTGTCAGGCAAGATTGCAGTCATTTAATGAAGGGCAGTCAGTAGAGAGGCCTGAGTGAGGAGATAGTCATGCTCAGGTTCTGTCACCTCTGGATAGCTTGCCTGAATATATGCTAAAAGGGGAGAGATGGAGAGGAGGAAAAGGGGAAGCAGGTGGTAAGGAGGGAAGGAGAGAAGGAAGAAGGATTGGGAGGAAGGAAGAAAGGGAGTGAGGGAGGGAAAGGCACTCAGCACTTCTGCAACTGAATTATCACTGTCCTTCGTCTCAGTCAATGTCAGCTCTTCCCTAGCTCCCATATAGGAACCCATGAAATCATATTTAAATATTTCTGGCTGTGCACTCATTTCATGATCTCAATCCAGGCTTCTCCAACTCGCCTAGGTTTCTGTAATAGTCTACTCACTGGGCTTTCTTGCTCCTGTCAACCGTGTTTCTACACAGCAGGCCAGTAGGTCACCAGTCCTCCAGTGTTCTTTCTAAAAAACAAAATCTGTTCATGGTGCTCCCCTGCTCCCGGTGGATCCCCACTGTTTTAGAAAGATACTCAAACTCCTTTACCTGGCCTATCAGGCCACCTGCCCTGCCCACCTGAACACCTGTCCACCCTCAGATCTGTAGTCCAGCCATTTTGGACCCCTTTCTATTTCTTGAATGGGCCAAGCTCTGCAGCTTCTGGGCTGTCACCCATGCTATCATGTCTACTTGGAACACCTCTGACCTTTTTGCTTCCTGGGACATACTGCTTGTTCTGTCCCTGGCTGAATTTTACTTATGCTTTGAATTTCAGCTTGAAAGTTAATTTCTCTAGAAAAGGTACCTTCCCCCACCCCCATTCAGTTAGGTTCTTATGCCATGTGCTTCCCTTACCATGAATTTACCCTTGTTGCATATTTGACTGTCTTTCTCCATAACCTGGAAGCTCTGCTAGGTCAAGGATTTTACGTATCATGTGCATCCATTTCCCAAATGCTGGAAACATGGCAAGTTCTTTATATTTTTAAATGAATGGCTGTTTGGTGGCTCTAGCAGCACCTAAGTTTCCTTTTAACTGCTGTTCACTGTGGCTACAATATAAATAGGTCTCAGCTGCCTGACCCACCAAGAACTCCACAGCCTCTGAAAACTGGCAAGTGTCACCAGTAGCCTTCCAAGTTTTAGTTAACCGGATGCTCGCTTTATTAATACTTTGAAGAGGCCAGTGATTCTGACCTTCAGTTCAGCAGTTAATATTACATGTGGAGCTGTCTGCAAGTATGCATCTATGTGAGTCAGGCTGGGCAGGCACCAATTGGTAGCCAAAAGTTAATCTTTTCTAATCTCCTCATCCTAAATTTTGTAGCATCGAATGATTATCATGAAATTTGTATTTGCTATGTCTCATCAGTAGGGAAATAGTGGAAGTCTGTGGGTTAAAGATTAGTAGGTAACTAGGGGTTTTGTCAGCTTTAGGCATGTAATTCTTAGTGCTAATCCTTGTCATATCTCTCTAGTCCAGCAAAATAAGCAGAATAAAAGGACCCTCTGGTTCCATGTTTTCATGCTGACTTCATGAATAACCCTGTGAGTTACGTTTGATGCCAGAGGGCAAGCACTACCTGCGTTTACATTTTGCAAATGAATTCAACAAGTTAGCAGAAGACTTCTGACACTGAAAGTAACCGAGTGAATCCTTAGTGTGGGTCTTGAGCCTGGTGCTGCTTTTGAAACTCCCACTCCAGTTCACCTGCCTTCCAGGATTTTCTCTTTCTCCCTGCAAACTGCTCCTAATCAAGTGCAAATAATAGATTTAAAAACATCTAGCTTTAGAAGCTACAAAAATTAAATCTGACTTTTTGATATTAAGTTGTGAATTTCTACCATTGTCTTAAAAAATGAATTCCTAGCATGATTTACTTTCAAATTAATTTTATGTGAAACAAAAAATAAGTATAAATTAATAAATTAATTTTTAAAAGGAGTGAAAAGAAACTGTGAAGCTAGAGTGTTAGTTTACCTGGATGTTGGAAATATTAGCAATATTGAGAGTTGTTGGAATGGCAGCCTCTTCATGTGTTTAAAACTGTTGCCCACTCTCCCTGGAATGCTCCATTCTGGCTGGTAGCTTCCTCCTCTCTCAGGAACCATAGGGTTCTTGCACATTCCTGGTTTTCTACCATCTGATTATTCTTTGCTATTTTGCTGCCTCCTTACTCCCTCCATCCCTTAGATGAGGGCATTTCCCCAGCATTTGCTTCCTGTTTCTCTTCCCTCTGTCCTCTCTTCAACAATGTCATCTTATCACTAGGTTCATCCCCTGGATCTCCACAGCTCCACCTCCCTTGAGACTGCCAGGTCTGCATTTACAAATGGAAGTTTCTCTAGGCAAGTGGTTCTCAACCTTGGCTAAAAATTAAATAGCCCTGGAGGCTTTAAAAATTCTGATGCTCAGGATGTATCTTGAACCCATTATTCAGGATCATTTGGAATGGGACCAGGTATGGGATTTTAAACTGACTTTTTTAGTTATACCCCAAACCATTTCTTTCCTAACTTCTCTAGATCTGTTAATGGAATCACCATCTTCCCAGTCCACCAGCTGAAAATTCTTAGAATTATCCTTGATTTTTCCTTTTTGTTTGCTCACTGCATGCCAGTTAATCCACAAAACCTATCCTGTTGTATCAACAGTGTGTCTCAGTGTCTCAGGTATGTCCCTCATTCCTAATTGTACAGCTGAATCTTTCTTCAGGTTGTTCTTATTTCTCGTTTCTGTAACAGGCATTTTGGGTGAGCAGGGGCTGAGGTTTGGACAAGAAGGTAACCATTTATACTCCTAACTCTCCACATCCACCCCTCTTCAGTTTGCATGCTGGCTGGCCTGGACCCTACATGTCGATAAGAAGGGGAGTTGCATGGTGTCTTCATATTTATTTTCATGTATTATTTGTACGAGGGCTGAGCAGGAAAATCGGGCTGGGATTCTGATCCCCACTAAGATTCTAGGTTATAAAACCATGGTGCTTCTAGATGGTTCCAGATGAAGGTCATATTTCAGGAAAGGGTAACAGTGGCTCTGGAAGGGAATTCACATAGTGCACTAGTGGGGAGTAGGAGAGGATCGTTGATGCTGGGTTTAATAGGCGGCTAATCCTGGAACTTAGCTTAGTCTAACCCCCTGGCAGTTTTTAATGTCTTCTAGGGGTAAGATGTCTCTTTGTGTAAGTGTGTATGTGTAAATGGGTGCATGAATTTAGAGGGTAATTATACCTGGGGGAGTCCAGACAACTTTGCTGTGGGACCTCACCTGAGTGAGTATAGTATAGAAGAAAGGAATCACCTCTCTCACCCCATAGGAACTGCCGTTGAGAAGTGATTTTACAAATAACTCCCTCCAGGCTGGGTTATAGCTGCATATCTATGGGACACTTGCACTTGGCATGCAACACCTTATACACTATCAGTGACACGAACAGCATCAGCAGATTTCTTGTCTACCAAGAGCAAGGGGGTGGTACACTACAAGCCAGCTGGGGCTGTTGTAGTGGCCAGTAGCACTGTTCTGCTTCGACCAACACTGGGGACTAATGGGCAGTGGCAGCGCTGAGGACAGCATGCTAACTTTAAAGCAGAGCCAGGTCGAGGTGTTGGTCCAGGAGGAGGGGTATGGTGGCTTTACAGTCTGTGTGGCAGAGCAATGCTCAGGACAGTGTACAACATGGGTGTGTGTGAACACTCACTGGATTATTAAAACTCTTTAGAGATGGAGGTCTTGGAGAACTGGGCCAGGCAGAAGGGTGTTCCAAGCACCCAGACATGGGATGACACTGAAACAGTGAAACAACTATGGATGAAGAATAAAACATTGTGACTGAATTAGATGGCTTAAGAATATTCTGGCTAACCTTTATTTGTATATTGCTTTATTCTCTTTTGCTTCCCAAATCTTGCCACTTCAGTCCATTTTAAGCAGTATTGTTAAGATACAAGATAGCCTTTTAAAATCATAACTCTCTGGCTGTGTTACTAATAATTCTCACTCCTACCTCCATGCCAAACAAACAACAGCAACAACTGAATCTCATTGTTGATACTGTGTTTGGCCTCCTCCAGCCTGCCATTCACAAGCCTCTGTGAGCCGGCAATTCCAGGGTTATTTCCCGTTAGTCTCTTTCACTAGTAGGTCTGTCTAAAGCAGATTGCTGGCTATTGCTCTGACGTGACCTGTGCCCTCTTGGCTTTGAGACTGTGCTATGTTGTTCACTTTCTCTCATTTTTTTGCTGCTCACATCCAGCCCAGGATCTTCAGGGCCCAGATCCAAAGACACCTTTCATGAAGTACTTCCTGCACTGTGTGGCCAAACATAACTGCTTCCTCCTCATCTTCCTGTTGGCTTCTTGTATTTGTTACGACATTTTATCACTTCCTGTCTTGTATTCTTGTAATTTGTATGTGTGGCTCATCTCCACTTGTTAAGTACAAGCCCCCTACAGGCTGAGACTTGGCCTTATATAACTGCTTTTCCCAGCAGGACCAGCCCTGTGTTAGGGGAAATATTTGTTCAATAAAAGAATGAATAAGAACCAGCACTAGGAACATTTCTATTTTTCTGCTCCTCAGTACTGCTTCAGAGAGAGCTAGGTGATGTGTTCTGGGCTGAGAGAGAAGGGAGGAGTGAGTGAACTACCATATTTATAGATGACTAATGCTTTCCAAAGGAAATGAAAGATCTACAGTTATTACTACTTTGCAAAGCTTTATTTTCCCACTTAGGGGCCAGCCCTACAATTTTGCAATCTGAAAAATAACAAAAAGCAAGTGCCATATATGAGGCAGTCCCCATGTTCTCCGTGGCTATTTTTAGGTCATTATAACGTGGTTTTGGCAGTGAAAAGCTTCTCCAGCAAAGGGTTATTGCCATTTTTCTGACTCATGTTTGTTTCTCACGCTCTCTCTGGTCTGGGACCGTATTCTTTACCTCATTCCTGCTATGCTGTTTCCCTATTTGAGTGTCCAAACTGGCACGCCTAACAGCTGACCCATAGCCACTTCCCTAAAATATCTCCATGGATATCCACAGTTTGTGGAACTTGCTGTTGGCCATCTGTGTCCGTGAAGGCCCATGGGCCCCAGAGTGTTGCATAAGGGTGGAGACAGTCAGCAGAAGGAGTCTGAGCTCTCCTGATGATGAAACAGACAGAGACAGGGAAGTTTCAGTCAATGGGCGGCATAAAATGCCCACATACAGGTTTATTTGTTTCATTCTAACAAAAATGGGGCCTAATAGTCAAAATGCTGGTATACTATTTCATTAATGATAAGAAGGTCCAAATCGTGAACCACTTTAGCTCCCTGCCAGGGTCCACCCAGTCACATTCCTACTGGTGCTAGGTCTCCATCCCTTCCCTTCATTTGCTCCATTACATCACTTTTTAACATCCACCCTAAGCACAGAGCTGGGAGCAATAACATCATGAAAGCTTTTAGACTGTAGAGATATTGGTAGCTTTCTTCACACTCACCCCTCTACACAAGCAGGGAGCTGAACAAATATCTGGCCATCTGAATGCACTGGAAACAGAACTGAATTTGGTGATAGAAGTCCTTGGTTTAGGTCTCTGTTTTTATTTTCCCCAGCCACATGCCCTTGGACATGTCATTTAACCCGTTGAGGCTTCGGGTTCTCAATGCTGGTTGATCTCTAAGTTTCCTTCCACCATCCACCCTCTCTGATTGTGTTTGCAGATTGATGGACATTGTCATCTTTGGGCTAATGTCAACTTTTCTGAGTTACTATATATGCCACCAACTGGCCTTCCTGTCTTGTTCATCTCTAATTTCCACACTTCATCCAGAATCATCTTTTTAATAATCTTTCTTACAGAAGCCAAATCATTTCACTTCTCTGCCTAAAACTTAGCCCTCAGTTTAAAAGTCCAAACTCACTGATGTGAATTCTTGATCTAGATTTTCCCTGTCCTTCAGTTCAGGCATGCCCTTAGCTCCTCCAGCCTTTAGCAGATGCTGTTCCCTCTGCATAAAGGTCTTTTCCATGTTTCTTTCAGCTTATTCTTACTTGTTCTTTGGGTGTCAGCTTAGACACCACTTCCTTTAAGAAGGCAATCCTCCAACATCCCACAGTACCCTGTGCTTATCCCTATTACAGTCTCATCACCCCATCTTCCCTCTGTTACTGTACTTTCCTCCCTCCCAGACAGACCCTAACAGCAGCCCAGTGGCTTGTATCCTCAGTACAAGTGCCTGGCACTGTGAATAACTGAATGGACATATGATGTGTCCCTCCTGAGCTTCGTGTTGGCCCTCCTCTCTCTAACCCCTCTGGTTCCCTGCACTGTCAGAACAGATGCCTATGTGCCAGCGAGCCAAGTCATCTTGACCACTGCTTCTCATCTTTATGGCCACCACAATTTCAGCCAAATACCAGCAGTGTTAGATACTCTTTTATTTACCTTCTTGGTTTCTGAGGAGAAAAAGAGCAAAAAAGGTTAGCAATGAGGATTGATGATCAACCTCCAAGTCCTTAGGTAGAAAAAAATTAATAGGCCAAAAGTGCTATCTTATATATGAACTCCAAAATTTATACTTAGAAAGAGTAAATCAAAGTCCACCTAAGAACAGAGTATGGAAATTCGTGTGCGTAATCAACCAACTACCACACTGCTTCTCCTCAACAAATACAATGGAAAGAAGTATCTTTATGTATACACTCTTACCCCACCCCAGGTCCTAGATATTCTGTCTTTAGGGATTTATTCCTTCGGGTTAAGTCAGACTTGGAATATACATGGCACATATCCCACCAATCTCCATTCACATGCTATTGGCAGATATTGCTAAACGATAGCACAGCTCTTTTGGTAGGGCCTCAGAATCCTTCTCAACACAGTGCTCCAGTCCTTAACTACCAGTAGGTCCCCAGCTTATACTTTATTCTCTAAAAGTGTCCTTTGTTAAGATGCAGAAGCCCCAGGCTAGAGAACAGTGTAGATCACTGGAGCCTTGGGGTAGATTTACTGAGCAAGTGCTTTTTTCGAGACAGGAGAAACAAGACAGACTTTGGGTACTCAGGGAAAGAGAGGTGCAGAAGGGTAGGAGGAACATACCTCACAGAAGGGAAGGAAAGGCTAGGGGAGGAACCGTCACTTGAGTTCTGATCACAGAGGTTACTGGCTCTATGACAAAGGCTAGTGAAGCCCATGAAGCAGGCCCTGCTAGAACCTAGGTCCTTTGCAATGTGCTATCTGGCTTCTGTCTCTGGCAGAGCACTGCCCTGAGTTAAACTTCCCCCCACATAGGGATTGGGGGCTTACCCGGATTGTCAGACCTGAAAAGCTTATGTGAGTCTAGGCTAGAGAAGGAACATCATGACTAGTTTCCAGTCGGCAGGTGTTATGCTTGGCATGCTCCTCTCAGTAGAGCAAGAGCATGGCCGTGGGTGAGAAGGCCATAGAATGGAAAAGGGGTTTTCCAGTCACTGGGTGGAAGGCCACACACTCTCCCTTGATTACAGACATTGGGCAGCATTTCTGAGAATTAGTGTCGCCAGGTGGCTGAATGATGAAATCTAGGCCAGCTACTTAAATTATCTCTCACGCCTCCAGCTAGGCTGTTCTGCAGGCCCCTGGACAATTGCTCAAATGCCCTCTGGGTGCTCTAGTGCCAGATGTTGATTCAAATAGGCCCATAATGATACAGGCAACAGGAATGGACCAAACCTCACATGCTCAACCTGTCAAATGTCTTTTTAGATGGAATATATTTAGATGCCTGAGATCATTCAGCCATTAAGATGTTTTAATTACAAATGGAACCAAAGATTAATGTTTTCCTGGGGAAAGTAACACGTGTAGCTTTACAATGATTAATTTTTCATGAGAGGGAGAGGGGAACTCGTGACTTTCTGTGTGTGTATATGCACGCACACCTGCGTATTCTTGTACATGTGATGTTTCCATGAGTATCAAAAGCAAACAATAAGACACCTTCTTTCCTGAAAATTTAAAGATGGTAAAATCCCTGTTAACTCAAGACAAAGGCACTCCTACAGAATAGTATGCTTCTTCTGGAATAGTCCTCAGAGTCTAGAATGACAAGTCTAAGTTGATATTCTCTCTGCACTTCTTACCTGCTGACATAAGCAACGATAGCAGCAGTCAACAAGGTGAGTCCTTTCTTCTTCAGTGGATAGCAGTGGGGCCTGAGGATGACCTCGACCAGTGAGAAGGGCAATATGAATGTGTGCTGCAAGGAAAAAGATGACAAGTCATAGTATCGGTTATGATACAGTGCCGCTGACTCTTCCCCCTCCAGTCCACCTTCTTAAGCAGATACCAGAGCAACTTTCCAAAACTTGGCTCGGATCATACTCCTTAGATGCCCAAGGACCTACCACCTACAATACTGGCCCCAACTCCTCTGTCTGACTACCCAGGTTCTTTGTAATGTGCTGTCACCCTCTCTGGTCCTACTTATTGCCCGCTGCTCCCCTCTCCTAACACACATGCACCACTCTGACACGGCCACACTCACACGCACTCACGCACATGCACACTCTCCTTCGTAGAACATGGCTGTTTCCTTCATTCTTTGCACTCAGCATGCTTGCTCTCATCCTCACACTTTTGCTCACGCCTTAACTCTCTGTGTGGAATGTGTCTTCTCCCCCGTATTTATATCGTTCATGTTCTTCGCAGCCAGTGCAGTCTTCCATGATGCTGTCTCTGAATTTTCTCCTCTTGCTGCTTTCTCTCACTCAGTTCTGCTGCATTTATACCTTGTGCTGTGTAGTCTAACACTTGTGGTGTGTATTCGTAAACTCTGCAAGGGAGGGGCTGAGAACATACATAGCCTATCTCTGCATCCTTCATTGCATGTGACACTGCCTAACTGTCCTGTTGACAGGTGGTGGGTGCTGTGGGAGAACCTCCCTCTGAAACCTCTGTGTCCTCCCCACTCCTTCCCTGCCTCATCCCCTGCTTCATAACCATTTCTTTTCTCACATCTTTCAAACCCTTGACACTGGAGTTTTAAAAATGACATAATCAAGAAACTAAGTCTTTAGGAATAGCGGTGTTTTTGGATGCAAAGGCTGCTGAGTTCCATTCTTCTCCTGGTGATGGGAACTGGTCTGAGAAAGGTGACTTGAATCTATGTGCAATGTCCTTTCACTTATTAAACACATTTTTTAAGTCCCCTCTGCCATACTCTGACTTACTGGTAACAACTCATAGTGTTAATATTTTACCCTCTCTACATTTATAGCTATCATTCCTCTTTCATTCCTGCTCCCCAGTTTGCTCAGCTCTTGGCAGGCTCTTGCATCCATAGCCTCCACCTGCAAGCTCCTTCCCATCCTTTTTCCTGAGCCCCGAGGCAGCTGTGTCAGCACTTAAGTTACAATAGGCTGGGACTTAGGAATGTCACAGTGTTCGTGTCGACATGCTCCGATGCCAAGCTGTGCTGCTGGAACCCTGGGCACTGGCTCTGGGCATCCTTTGCTGCCATTCATACCAGTTTTATACTCAGAGGCATCCCCAGGAGCCAGTAGCTTCCTACATGAGCTAGCGAAGGTGCAGTCAGGAGATCAGCACCTTTCAATGACAAGAAATGTGACAAGTTTTTTTTTTAAACATTTTTTGTTGATTTATAATTATTTTACAATGTTGTGTCAAATTCCAGTGTAGAGCACAATTTTTCAGTTATACATGAATATGTATATATTTATTGTCACATTTTTTTTCTCTGTGAGCTACCATAAGATCTTGTATATATTTCCCTGTGCTATACAGTATAATCTTGTTTATCTATTCTACATTTTGAAATCCCATCTGTCCCTCCCCACCCCCTGCCCCCTTGACAACTACAAGTTTGTATTCTATGTCTATGAGTCTGTTTCTGTTTTGTATTTATGGCTTATTTTTTTTTAGACTCCACATATGAGTGATCTCATATGGTATTTTTCTTTCTCTTTCTGGCTTACTTCACTTAGAATGACATTCTCCAGGAGCACCCATGTTGCTAAAAATGGCGTTATGTTGTCTGTTTTTATGGCTGAATAGTATTCCATTGTATAAATAGACCACATCTTCTTTATCCAGTCATCTGTTGATGGACATTTAGGCTGTTTCCAAGTCTTGGCTATTGTAAATAGTGCTGCTATGAACATTGGAGTGCAGGTATCATTTTGAAGTAGGGTTCCTTCTGGATATAGGCCCAGGAATGGGATTCCTGGGTCATATGGTAAGTCTATTCCTAGTCTTTTGAGGAATCTCCATACTGTTTTCCATGGTGGCTGCACCAAACTGCATTCCCACCAGCAGTGTAGGAGGGTTCCCTTTTCTCCACAGCCTCTCCAGCGTTTGTCATTTGTGGATTTTTGAATGATGGCCATTCTGACTGGTGTGAGGTAAATGAAACTGACGAAGGCTTGATCTCCAGAATATATAAGCAGCTCATATGACTTAATAAGTAAAAAACAAACAACCCAATCCAAAAATGGGCCAAAGACCTAAACAAGCAATTCTCCAAGGAAGAAATACAAATGATCAATAGGCACATAAAAATATGTTCAATATCACTAATTATCAGAGAAATGCAAATCGAAATGTGACAAGTTTTGATGGAGCAGGGATGGGATGAGAAGGAACAAGCCTTAAATATAGGACATTACTGGGTAGGGGGAGCCTCCTAGGGCCCTGTCACACCTGCAGTTGGGTGGCACAGAGCAATTAGGCCTCTTAAAGGCCCTGGGCACCCACATTTTGATAGAAAAGCCTAGAGAAACAGCATTGCAGACAAACCACAGCTTTTATAGACTTTGTCCAAGGTTGGCTCTAAACATACTTACTGGTTGGCCATACATATGTAAAGACTTCCAGGCCCACTGTGACACCCTGCATATTTCTTTGGTCTAATTTTAGGCTACAGTTTCTATGTGTCTCCTTCCAGGAAAAAAACATGGTGTTTAGGGACACACATTTTCGAATCTGACCTTAAACTAGTTACTGAATCTGTCTTGAACTTCAGCTCCCTCAGTTGTAAAATGGGACAACAGATAGTACACATGTCATAGAAGTACCGCTCCGAGGACTAAGATAAGTGTGTGTAAAGGGCTTAGTCCTTAGCTCAGGAGAGCTTCCAGTGAGCATTAGCTATGACTGTCACCATTAGCCTTGTGATTGTCATCCCTTGTCTCATTGGTGGCCTGGAGTGAAGTGGGGTGAGGCAAGGTTGTGGGATGTCCACAGCGTCAGGTGCCCAGATGCACTCTGGCCTGTGGCCTGCAGGCAGATGGAGTGTGATAGCAAGGCCATTCCCATGGCTGCCCCACGGCTCCCTCCCCAGCCCACAGCTAGTGCCTACGCTCCTAACCATTGCCACCTCAGAGCCCTAGCAATATTCTGGGATTAATATTGTTCTTTTCACCCAGAGGTCACTTCAAGAGGCCACAGCTGTCTGCCCAGTATAGCTGCCTGCCTCTCAGTCCGCCTTCACTCGGCCACAGCCAGGAGGATCCAACTTGTACTAGGAACCATTAGCAGTCCCATTATACTGGCCATTGATCTAACAAATTTTATTATCCCTGCTCACAGTCAGCAACTTCTGTTCTTTACATTAATGACCATTTGGAACAGAATTCTTGTGGAATAGTGTAGTGCGTTTGCATTAGGAGCGGATGAGTTCACAGTGATTAATGCTTTTACAACAAATAACTCAGGAATGCATGACTGGTTACCTCTTCTAGGAGCCTGCCCTTTGCAAGTGACATTCAATTGGATTTCCAAATGAATTCTCCCTGATGGCTTCTGAGAAGTTTACTTCAGTGATGTCATTAGTGATGGGCCATATACTGTGGCTTAATACCAGCTAAAAGACCTTTAAAAGAATCACTTCTTTTTTTTTTTTTTTTTTTTGATCAGGGCTTGGGGTGGGAATGAGAAAAGGAGGAAGGCTACATTCTGTGAGCTTTCTAAACATGGAGCTACTGTGAAGAGTCAGGTGGGACTCAGTAAACCTCCTGGTATTTCACCTTATGTTGATATAAATTGTATAACCTTTGTCAGGCAGCACGTATTTTTTTAAAAAGAAAAAAAATTTAGTAAGAAAAATCAAATATGCTTTCTGCTTCCAAAAAACTCTAATAATTAGGCTGGGATTGACACAAATTAGAATGCTGCCAAAAATTACTGAAAACAGTGACTCACTCTGTATTTCAATTAACAGTTTCTCAGTTTCCCTTATAAACAGTGAAGCTGACAAAAATTAATTATCTCAAAGAGGGTAAAATATTTCTTTCCAAAGTAAACAAAACATCATAGGCTGAAACAATAGTATGTGTAAATAGAGGGGATGGAAGGAAACTATCTTTCCTTGTCAATTAAGCCATCACTTTGTTTGATTTTTCTTTAAATACCTCATTCCAAAGCACTGGTTAAAAGGACAGTGTTGTTCTTTTCCCATCCTTTTTACAAATTACTCCTTTTCCTCTTGTCCTCAGTGTGATGCCTACTTTCATCTGAATGTCTAGGAGACAGAACTATAAACATGAAAGATTGATTTAAGTATTAGTATAATCATTGCACTTTAGATTCCTTGGTTGCAAAATAGCCTTGTAAATAAGTGTTAAAATTTACCAGCCCATAGAGAATTCCTACAAGGTTACATGAGTGGCGACATGGAAAGTAATGAGCACTTATTTTTACTTGTCTCATACCAGTAGATAAGTAGTTTCTATAAACAGCTTCCCTGTGTCTGAAGCTAAACTTATGATGGGATGCATTTGCCCGACTTGAGAAAGAGGCAAGCTTCAATCACTGAGATAACCCAAGGAGCCAGTAGTTCTTCATCCTTGTCATACAGGCTCCAAAGACTGACTCCAGAAGGCAAGGATGGTCACACTCCTCTCTCTAAGATTCTTGGGGGTCCAAGAGCAGCTAATTTTCTCCAGTGAAAGAAATTTAGAGGCTACTTTTTAAAAATCAGATGATAACATTTAAAAATAATCTCCCTGCCTCTTTCCTCTGTTTCATTTCCTTATTGCACTACCTCTTGTGTTGAGTTGCCCAAGATAAATAGGCCAGCTTCTACCTTTTGACTGGTCATTAAGAGGCTTTCTCCTTCATATACTGTTTCTACTAATGAGCTTATAGAACACTGTCCACTTCAAAGTTGCTTGTCTTCTCCTCCCTTCCTCTGTTCAAGCAACACTTGGATCCGAGAATTAATTCCTTAACATTGGTTCTTCCCAAACAGGTTCTTTTCCCCAAGTCTCTAAGATAATGTCTTTGGTTTGTTTATGGTGCTAATCGATAGATATTTTAAAATGAAGTTTTAGTATACCAGCAAGTTTTCTTGCTGTCTTAATGTCTGGGTACATTAAGGAGTATACTTTTGCTTACTATATATTAAATATATCATTTAAAATTTTTATTTAAAAAATGAAAGCCTTCACAAAATCTCCTTAGGGCAAACACATGGTCAAAACATCAATTAAAACTTAAACATAAATACAACAACAGACATTAAATGGAGGCAAAACAAACCTTAACAGAATGCCACTACACTCAGGCTTGTTATTACACTGCTGGATCATATTCCTTGAGCTTGAAAACTACACACAGTAAAACCACGCAGTAATCATTGTTTTGTAAATCCTAGTAGGGCAATCTCTGGTTTTGATAATACTCATTTGCCAGCTAAAAAATTTTACCTCACTCCTCACCAACTTCCCTCACTGCACTTTCTGCCTCTAACTCCTGCAGTTTGGTTCAGTGGTGATCGTCTTTCTGGGAATATTTTATATCCAAAAGCAGGCACCATCTGTATTCTCTGTGGCCTCTGTGTTATTCAAGGTGCAATTCTGCTTTAAGTCAATCTAATATATGGTAATCTGGCTATGTAGACATACACTATATTGCTTACATTTCTAGGGGACTGATTTTTTTTCACTCTTCCACCTGCACCACCTGCAGGAATCTTTTTTCATCTCAAATACTAGAGTTTGGAAGATAATTGGATTTGTAAAAATTCCCTTTTCTACTTTCTAGGAACTCAAGTGCACAGAGAAGACACTACTATAATTAAAGAGTCAATGTTCAAATGCCTGGGGATGAGGGATTGGGAAGATAAACCACCACAGGAAAGAGCCAAAGTCTTCTCTTTGATCTCCGTAGTCTACTTAGGTGGGCTGACACAGCCCGGTTAGGTACAAATTCAGAGAACAGAAGTTAAAAACCAATAGTCTTATTTACTGTGGGAAAGTAGTAATGATTGCAATTTACTCTGATATGCACCAGAAGTAAGATGAATTGTTGGACGGATAGATGCACAGACTTGTGATAAAGCAAATACAGTGAACTATTAATAGCAGAACCTGAGTGGCAGGTAATACAGGTGGCCACTGTAAAATTCTTTCAACTGTGCTTTATGTCTGAAAATTTGCCTAAAAAAATATTGAGAGAAATGTGAATAATCTTTACTGACCTGAAAAGAGAAATGAATGCTCCATTGAGCTGATAAAGAAAACCCATGGCATTATTTATGAACTTGTATGTGAATTGAACAGGTGGTTAAATGATAACTTCCTTAACCTTCTAAGGGGAGTTTCTAAGTGATTTTTACTTACTACACTGTTGTCCTTTTGGTTAATATGTAGTTTAGCCAGCATTTCAAAGCATCATTCTTCTAGGAAGCTAGTCAGCTTTGGTGGTGTCCAGCTTGGTGAAGAAGTAGCCATTTACATTCTAGCCAGTTGAGACTAAGTCAAAAGAAAGATCTGGGATCTTAAGACCCTACAGTGAGGAATAAATCTGCCTCTTCCCGTCCTGTTCTCCTCCCCTCTCTCCCTGCTTCTCTAAAGCACTCGAATCCCTTCCTCTAGTATAACTCTCTCCAGCACTA
The DNA here is from genome assembly GCF_048773025.1 of Camelus bactrianus. Lineage (NCBI taxonomy): Eukaryota > Metazoa > Chordata > Mammalia > Artiodactyla > Camelidae > Camelus > Camelus bactrianus. The sequence goes on from NC_133558.1 coordinate 7,319,165, forward strand.
ATAACACCCTAGACACCAGTTATAATCAGTGGCTCATTCCTTTCCTTCTCGTATCCGAACTTGATTCACTTTCCCCCTCAGGTACTTCCCATAGCTGCCTGTTCTTTTATCTTCCCCAGCATTACCTACATAGCTTTTTCCTATTTTGGTATTTACTCAACATTGCAATCAGATCAACCTTCACAAAACAAATTTCAAGTTACTATTCCCCCCCAAAACCTTCTGTGGCTCCCTTTTGACTCAGTCTACTATCTACTCATGTGATCTCACCTTTCTCCCATTTCCCACAGTATCTCAACATGCTTCCTCCCTTCAGCTCAATCCGTTCTCTTCATTGTGTTTCATTCTGTTTGCCTGCCTATAATTCCTCCCTCTTTTCATTTACCTAACTTTCCTTTAATTCTTCTCTCCCAGCCAGATCCACACACTTTTGAGATGCCTTCCAGCCAAAAGCACACACATTGACATGAGAAGATGTGAAAGAAATCAGGACCCAGGAGAACTCTGAAACAGGAACGTGCCAGCCAGAGGTTTGCAGGGCTGCTGCTTAAATTCCAGTTTAGCAATTCTTTTCCAGACAACCAGAGTGAAAAGAGAGATTGAATGTGTACAGTTCCTTTTTTTAGGGAAAATTAAGTTTTTCCACTAGTAATTAGACCTCAAAGAAATTCCTGCCATTGCATTTAATTTAGAGAATACTAAATAACAGTAGACAGTGCTCTCAACAGTGTCCTTATAACAAGACATTTCAGAGATCTAAGTTCCATAAAATGATAAAGTCTGATAAAATTTGAAGGCAAAATAGTAAAACACAATCTATTGAAGGGGATTCTGCCTGTATGGAGATAATATTTTATAATCATGTAAGCTTCTGATGATCAGAGCAGTAGGGAGACTCCAAAAATACCATTTCCCCCATGGGTGGTATTGTTTGTTTTTGTTCCAATTGTGAGTCAGACAATAGCCAGCGTTTTATTCTGTTCAGAGCCGAGAGTGTAGGTGTTATACACTGTTGATGATACAGAGATCTAAATGCTTGGAGGAATTCAGAGTCGGTGATGTTGACATTCTTTTATTGTAAATAAGAAGCCTGACCAAGGGAACCACCCTGTCTCTCGGAGCTGAATGCACAGCCCTTTCTGCAATCTCTGGGGCCTGTGTCACATGCATGACACACCCATGTCACATCCTGCCTTTGCATGAGATGCTCACTCTCTCCTGTCCTTCCAGGCTCTTTTGATTTGCACTAGATGCTTCAGTGCTTAATTACATTTAGTTTTAATTTTTCTAGTCTCAATTTCATGTATTTTTCTTTTCTATTCTCAATTAGATTGTAAACAATTTGAGATCAAAGCTCTCATTTCCTATTTTTCCAGGACTCCTCTCCACCCTCTGATTAATGAATACTTTTTGACTGATTTTCTTCATTTGAACCTATGTGTTACAAAATAGAATTAAGCCTTTAATATGGCCTGCAAAGTCCCTTGTAGTCTGGTTACCTGTCCTATCTTACTTCCACACCATGCTGCCTGCTCCTACAACCTTCACCCTGTCCTTACTCCCAGATTACTTTGCTCTCCACCCACAGTTCCCTCTCTCACATCACTGATACAGTGCACACTTACGCCTCCCTTCCTTGAGCCCCCTCCACCTTCTTCTTACTTTACAGGACTCAGCGTAGACATCACTGCCTCCTGGCAGGTGCCCGGGCTGCCACCATTTCATCTCTAGTTCCTAACACAGCGCTTAACTCTCTGGCCAATTAATTTCTGTGGCATTAATGAATGAATCAGTGCAACAGTGGAGTGGAGCAGAAGAGGAAGAAGAGTTCTTTCACATAGCCTTGGGAGACAGTCAGCATCCTGGAGTGACAGGATAACAGCTGCAGGCCAGACTCAACTGGCATTATCAGGCTGTGCCAGTGGTTAGCAGGGCCGCAGTGTCAATCCCACTTCAGGCTAGTCACCTTTACCCTTAGCCATAGCTGTAGATGGCACCGCAAATCCTGAAAATGGGTGTTGTGAGTCACAGGGAAACCTGTGAGAAAATGAGACTCTTGAGAACAGCCTCATGGCAACATCCCGGCAACTAAACTGTAGACTTGCTAAAGGGATGTCACCACCCTGCAGCCCTGCAGGAGTAAGCAGGAAGTTAGGAAACAGTTGGCCAGTGAAGGCTTTTCTTTGTTTGGGACCCATTGGCCTATGGCCCTCCATTCTGAGATTGGGCCAGATTGAAACTCCTCAAGTTTTGCTCAATATCTTTTTTGTATATCCTCCTTTATGTCAATCTGTAATCCATCCTTCCATGCTTCTGCGCCTGGCTCCACAGAGCACACACATGAAGACTTGTTTTTAAGACATAGACAGATGGGCAGCTCTCTGGAAAGCTGCTCCAAGTTGGAGGAAAGAGACTGTTCTTTTCAAGAAAGAGAAAGTTTTGGAAGCATAGGGATTTGCTTTTACTTTAGAGCCACCATCTCTCAGGGCACCATCCGTTCCTCTCAGATACCTCATCTTGATTTCAATAAAGGATTCAGAACGTGTAGGCAGCTGGTTTCCCTAGGAGAGAACAGTGATTCAGGAAAGCACCCTATAAGCATACGCACCAGGGCATACATTCTAGACTCTTCATGTGACTGATCCCGTGGTGGGCCAGTTTCCACACTTTCTTCTTCCTGCCTCTGGCCTTCCCTTGCTGACCCATCAGGATATTATTCCTAAAGGGATTCACCAGCTGTTCTGCAAGAATGGCGGTTGCTCACTGGAGATTTTCCCAAATGCATTTAGCCTGTATGTTAGTTTGTATGAGGGGCATATGAGCTCCCTGTAGGGGTCTTCCCAGTAGGGGAGAAGATGGCTGGGAATGGGGCCTAGAAGTAAAAGAAATGGAAAAGTTTTCTCAGAAAATGCCCTCATTTGATGTCCATCAAATATCTCATGAGAAGCAGTTATGTTTCAGCACTCCAAGCAATTAAAAGGTCTTTAAGATATGGTCTTGGAACGCAAAGAAAAAATTAATGAATTTCAACTTATATATATTGTAACTCTACAGGTTACATGCTAGGCTAGTTCTAAAGCATTATGTAGTGGGGGCTCTGAAAGTGTTAGGCAGCAGTAGGCAGCACTGGGTTGAGCCCTTGGAGTCCACAGTGGAAGAGAACAAGTTCTTGTTTACCACAAAGACCTGCTTCTCCTTTGTGCACTAGGTGAAAATCCTTCCCACCGAAGAGACTCAAGAGCTCTCTTCAGCAGCTTTTGTGGCATCCCAAACTCTGTCGTCTCATCTCATTGAATGCTACTTAAGCTGTGCTTGGTTATTTCAAAATAAAAGTAAATTATAATTTTCTTTTATTAACAGCAGGTAACTATAATCACAGACTACTTTTGAAATTATGAACAATTATTTTTCTTTCTGAGAATCAAAAAGTGAAACAATGAAAACAAAAGGGCTGCCTGTAGGATATCAAACTGAAGAAGTCCTATAGGATGGTAGATGCACAAGTTTGGTGCTCAGAAGAGAAATCTAGCTGGAGATGGAGATTTAGGAGCCATCGGAGTGCAGAACGTTTTTTTAGTGTCAGTAGGTGAGAGGACCCAAAGAGAGTGTTTGAGTGAGAAGAATGATAAAGGATCTAGAAGTAAACACTGTGGAACAGCAATAGCTAAGCCAGGGTTTCTCAATCTCTGAACTACTAATGTTGAAGAATAGATAATTATTTGTTGTGGAGGGCTGCCTCTGCAGTGTAGGATGGGTGGCAGCATCCTTGGCTTCTACTCACTAGATGCCAGCAGCCCCTACCTGCCCCCAGTTGTGACAGTCCAAACTATCTCCAGATATTTCCATGTGTCCTCTGGAGAACAAAATGAATCCCATTTGCGAATCCTTGATTTAAGTGATGCGCAAAAGAAGAGCATCTTTCAAAGGTAGTTGACGAGATGTGGTCACAAAGTCTGGAGGTAAGGTAAAAGAGGAAAGAGGATATTTTGAGAAAAATATGTAATCACATGTGTCAGAGGTCAAGGAAAGGTATTAAGATGTGAACACCAGTGCCCCTGGTTTTGAGTCAAGAACATGTGGTGAGCACAGAGCTTGCTCTCGTGTCTCAAATTACTCCTTCTTCCTTCTAGTCTGATTCCCATGTTCCTTGTCCAGTCTCCTGTATCTTTGGGTTTCAACCTCCTGTTCATAGTATTTTTAGACTTGCACCTTGGAGTCCCTGGGCTCTGGGAGAAAGTTAACACTGAGATATCTCCATGACTGCCATTGCCATCTGTCCCACAATCTCTAAGAGTGGGTGGAAATCTGGACAAGTTTGTAAGTGTAAAATTTGGGAACCTACATGTGAGACAAATTGATGACAAGTCTGCTTGCTCAGTGAACCCTTTGCACTCCTGGGAATGCAAGCCTGGGGCATTGAGAAGTCTTCCTGTTGCCCAGAAATGTGGCTTACTTCCTTAACGTGGTCTTAGGAAAAATAAAACAAAATTTCTCAAAAGGTCACAAAATTCCCTCTCACCAGAGAATAGTACACAGCATGCAGCACAATATAAGATAATACAAATTTGTGCTTAATTGTTGCATTGCCTGGTATGGAAGGTAGGCAGTGTGGTCACCTCCAGAGATCACTTTATGATCAAGAGCCTTTTCTTAATTGCTGGAAAACAGTAAGGGCCTCCTCTCCAGGGACAGCTGCCAGGATTAGAAAGGAGAACACGCCACCAAACTGATCTATAATCACAATTTAGTATTATTAAATAGCAAACTGTGGAATAAGCCTTAGGGAACAGGGCTCTTGTCCCTAATAAAGGGATGAACAAAAAGGATGATTTAATCATTAGTTCTCCACTTTTGCTTATGCCTACCCCTTTATAATGAGTATTTTAGAAACTGCATTTTCCTCTCAAGTGTATCCTGACCTTCCCATACTGCCTCCCCACCCCCACCATATCTGACTACATGGAATGGTAACTGGAATTGCTCAATTAGGGGTTGGTTGCGTAATTTAGAGATGTGTGCCTTCAAGAACACTGGAAATGCTTCCAGGGGTGAAGGGAGGTAACTTAATCCTGCACAAACTTAATCCTTCCACCATAAACCACTTCTGTATTCATGTATTTGAATCTATGTCCTTCCAGGTCCTGTCCCATGCTTTTCTCCACTAGAGCAGCTTCTGACCGTGGATTCGAATTTTTGTCAGTTTTTTTTTTCCTATTCATTATTTCCTCGTCTACTGTTGCAGAAGTCATAAAGTCCATTTCTGTGTGCTTATTCTAGACATCGTAACATGCTTATTTAACTTGGTTACAGCTAACGTAAGTCATTATTTCTAACCCCTCCCCACCAGCAATCCAGGGGGCTTTAGAATGCCTTAATTCCAGTCAGCCCTCTCCCAACTTACATTCTGTTTTCATCCAGGATTTTAATTCATTCTTGTTAAAAATCACCATAAACTGAACAAATTGCTTGCCATTGCTTTTGGTATCTCATCCCTCCCTTTTGAGATCATTTTCCTTCTTCCTAAAGTACAGCCTTTAGCATTTCCCATTACTGAGGGTCTGTGGGTGATAATGTCTGTTTTAGTGTGTCTGAAAATGACTTTATTTTGTCCCTGTTTCAGAAAATACTTTCAGAGAGTAAATAGGGTGGCAGTCTTTTTCTTCAGTACTTTGAAGTTGTTATACCACTTCTCTTGGCTTCTATGTTGCTATAGAGAAATCAGCTATCAGTCTAACAGTAGTTTCTTTTTGGGAAATCAATTTTATTAACCTGGCTGCTTCTAGGATCTTTTTGTTTAAGGTGTCTGTGATGTCATACAAATGGCTATATGTCTCCCCTGTGTCCTGTGTGTCATTTTGGGGGCACTTTTTTTTTATTTTTGTTTTTTATTTGTTTGGGGGGAAGGTAATTAGGTTTACTTATTTATTATTATTATTTTTCATTTAATGGAGGCACTGAGGATCAAACCCATGACCTCATGCATGCCAAGCATGTGTTCTACCACTGAGCTATACCCTCCCCGCTTTTGGCACTTCTTGAATTTGAAGATTAATTTTTCATATATTCCAAGAAAGAATCACTGCTCCTTTCTTCAAATATTGCCTAAACCTCACTCTCTTTCTCAGCTCTTCTGTTTTATTTTACCTTTGGGGAATTTCCTTTTTTTTTTTTGTCAGTAAGTTAAACATTTAAAAATATTTTATTCAACATTTTGCATGTCTTGTAATGTTTGTATGTTTGTTTGTTTTAGGCTACTGTTGCTTTCTGTAGCCAGAAACGAAAGTCACTCAGGACCTTGTTTCCTTTAGATGGATAACTTTCTCCTCATGTTAAGAGTTGTGGGCATGATTTGGAAGGATGCAGGAATTTATGTTATCAGCCAGGATCCCATCAGGAACACAGAAACCCATTGAAGGATTCCAAGGATGAAGGTTTTAGAAGCTTTGGCAGCTGTTAGAAAGGGTAGGGCAATAAAAGTCAGGGAAACTTCTGCTAGAAGGGGGTGATTCGGGGGAGCTGGCCAAGAAGCAGTGGCAAATCTCAAGTCTCCAGGGGCTGCCTCCCTTGAACTCTGCTGCTCGTAGTAAAGCCTGTGATTCCTGGGTGCTTGTCCAGCAACTAATGCTAACCTCATGTTTGCAATCTTCCCACACATCTGTTCTCAGCTGCCACTAGGAAAAACTGCTTCCTCACTTTCATGTCTCAAGAGAGTGCCTCTCATCGGCTGACTCTCACCTGGAACCATATGGAGAAAGGAATTCTAGGAGCTGTATGTTGGTTCGGCATATCCCCTGTTACACAGAGAATAGAGAAGGGGTGTTGGTGATTCCAAGCTGACAACACGTGGCAGAGGTTGTTACATATCACTGACGGCACTTTATGTTGCACACATGTTATTTTATTTGCTCTTAATAACATCATTGAGAATTAAGAACAGTAAACACACCTATTTTAAGGAACCAATACCCAGAGTAGGTCTATTAGCTTTTCTAAAACCAAGAAGCAAGACAATAGCGGAAATGGGGCCAGAATTGACGTTTCCTGGTTCTTAAGTCAATTATTTTCATGGAATCAAAAATTAGCTCTTAGAAAACAGCTGAGATCAATCATTTTTACAACTGAGACACAGAGATAAGAAATTTTGCTTCCCCTCATCCCAATCTAATTTTGAGGGATCCAGTTCCAATACCTTTCTTCATAATAATTTATCCCTTCCAACTTTTTAGCCCAAGAAAAACCTTAACAGATGTGAAAGGACATTTGTGAAGATAGAATATGGTTCACCAGATAGTCCATTTCCTGGTGACCTGTACCTGGAGATGTCTTGGACTGTCTGAACCATGCTGTAAAAGTCACCACCTCAAAAAAAACCCCACTAAGATCAAGTGTCATTATCATTGGATATGCAACTTAATATTCCAGTTGTCAAATATCATTCAACAAATATTAAGCACTTTTTTTTGCTAGGCTTACAATTTCTGTGATCATTATGATATTTTAATGCCACTAACTCTGACATTATTAGGTTAGCAAAGTATTTTAAAATATCTCAGAAAAAAGTATGCATATTAATTAAAATGTTCCCACATATAAGCCTTAAACTAAACTCCCTGGGTTGATTGGTGACAAAAGACTTTTATTAAATACTATTTGATAAGTTTAGTATCTCTGCCAATCATTGCTACAAAAGAATATTTATTGTCAAGTATGAATTGGGTAAGAAGGGAAATATCACTGTATTGTTGTCTGTTAGTCATAAGTGCTAAGACAATAGCAAAAACAGCACTTCCAAGCAATGGCTTTGCCCTCTTGCCCTTGATCAGCAGGCTTGTTTCTAACATCAGCTTTTTATTCTGTTTTTGAACATTCATAATTAGATAGCTGGTTCTTTGAGTGAATCAGTGTAGTGTGCGCCAACATGTCTATAGATCTTTGTGTTAGTGGAGGTAATCTTTAATGGCATCTGGGCCCTTTTACATGTCACTCTGTTGTTAAAAGACTGCAAGTATATACTAAGCGATTAGTGTAGAATCACTGAGCACAGGAGCAAGATCTTCACCTTTTACTCACATTCTCACAGACTCTGGCAGTCACCCCAGTCTCCCACAGCTCAGTGTTGTGAGCTCCATAGAGAAAGAGCTCTTTCTTGTTCCCATGTTCTCGCTCTTCAGCTTTGCTCTAAGTATAAACTTTTAGAGAAAATAGATGATCTAGTGAATACATGAAGGTGATGGGAACAGGACAAAGCTGGTATGTAAGTAAGACTGGTAGGAGGTTGGAAGAGTTGGTGAGATTTAGGAAGCAGTTGGCAAAGCAAGTACCAGTATATAAATGAATGTGCCCAGTGGATTGGGAGATGGGAATGAAGGGCAGGGCTGAGGATTCAAAACTTAAGATAGGAAGTGAGAGCTAGGAATCCATGTGATGGTGGGTAATATGTGGGCTAGTGGAATGACCATCAAGTAGACTAGATAATGTCCTGCAGAAATCATCTGCTGGCTGGTAATCCAAGGACCTGGAGGTGAGAGTGAGATAAGGACTTGGACAAACTGAAATTCCCAGTTAGGCACAAGTGATTGCTTTATAGGCAGAGAAGATAAAGAGACCAGGGAAAGAGTTGTGGGGGCTGGTTGAGAGCCTGTCAGCAGCTCCCTGTTCCAGGTGAGGACTCTGCAGCTGTTGGTGTCTGTCTGTGGGGTTATGAAGCAATTAGAAGTGTGAAAGTGGCTTTTCTGTGATGGCTCTCTAATCAGGAAGGGGATGTCCACTCGAATCTGACAGAGAAGGCTATCTCGCCCACCTCTAGGTTGCTCTTGGGCATTTTCACTTCTGTTCTGAGATCATGGGACTTTAGCTCTTCCTTATCCGCTTAGATTTTATTTACTTCTTTTGGTATTTCGAGAGTTTTAGGATCTCTGTTGTGAGTTTCTACATTCTGGTTATTCTCCAGTGCAAAGTTATTCTTTCCCTTGGTAATGTTACACATGGTTGCCATGCAAGTGGGGATTAATTACATCAGAGGGGAGACCTGCTAGCAAACCCTCAAGGGCACCGAATGATTTCAGTTATTCAAATTCCCAGTAACTTCTTAGGAGACATGTAAAATTTTTTTGATTGATTATTGAAAACCTTTGACTTTGATTTTGAAATAGGGATATATTTTCTGCTGTTTTCTTCTATTTAAAAAAGAATCCATTGGTAGAGCATCACTGGATAATGAAACTGTAAAAGCAAGCTACTCTTCAGCACACATTGGAAGTTCTCTGAATTGGGATTAAAAAAAAAAAGAAACAATTTCACCATTTTGGTTCCTGTTCTCAGGAGATGAAGAAAGCAGGTGCTATGATTGCTTGGTTCTAAGTTATATAAAACCTTAAGTGGACTGGTAATCCTTTGGCAGTTCATTATCAGAATCTCCTCTATTTACCTTAAGACTTCCTGAGGGGCAGGATGGCTTTATTGTCCTTACTCAGCTAACTCTGCTTCCTAATCCCAGTTTAGCTTCTGATTTCACTGCTGAGTTTTAACTTCTCAGTGTTTCCCAAGTAAATGCCTTAGAGAGTCTAACCTGCCTTAGATTAGGAAGTGAATGGAATGAATAAAGTGTTTTAAAACAAGAGGACAACTCATAAATAACACTGTAGTGATTAACCTTGAAAAAAAAAAATCCAAGTAAATATCAGGGTTTGGTGAATGATTCTATTTTCATTCTTTCTCAGGAACTTTAGAACAATGCCCTGAAAAGGGATCGTTGGTGTGCTACACCATTGATGCATCCAGTCATTGGCTTAACTAGGGAAGCTCTTCCCTCCCTCACATGACAGGTTATTTGCTAACACCATTTTCTGGTCATTGTTGGCAGTCATATTTTCTCTTTCTAATGTGGACTTGGTCTAGAGTAGAAAATTGCCAGAGAAGATTTTAGAATTTACAACAGAGTTGAGAAAGGAGGAAGAGGCCACGAATCAAGGAATGTAGACAGACTGTAGGTGGAAAAGGTAATGAAACTTTTCTTATAGATCTTCCAGAGGGAGTAATGCTCTGCTGATCATTGATTTTTATCCCACAAGACCTATTTTGAACTTCTGACCTCTAGACCTATAAGATAATAAATTTGTGTTGTTTTAAGCCAGTAAGTTTGTGTTACAACAGCATCAGGAAACTAATACTATTCCCAAGGCTCTACCTTCCCCCACCACTTCATCAAAGTGTTTTTGTACTAGAGAGTTTAATATTGCCGAATTCAATGGAAATTTTTAACTCAACTCATCTTACAATGTTGTTCTTACTTGACCTCTCAGCAGCTTTTGACATGAAATACTTCCCCTTTCTTGAAACATTTTTATACTTGACTTGCAGGAGACTTAAACTGCATTGGATTTCCTCCTAATTCATTGGCACCTCCTTCTTAACCCCTTTTGTTGAATTCTGCTGCTTTTTCTCCCCAGCCCTGAAAGTTGGAATGTTCTAAGGCTTAGTCCTGGGCTATCTCCTCTAACCATCCTTACTCCCTAGGTGTTCTTATTTAACTTTAAAAACAGTATTTACAGTGAAGATAACCAAATTTATGTCAACAACCCAAAAATTTCCCCTAAACTTATATGTCCAACTGCCTATTCTGCATGGAAACTTTGTGTCTAATAGGCATCTCAAATATGTCCAAATGAAACAGTTTTCCCCTCCACAATCCTTGGACCTCCCCTAGCATCTCTATACCCCTCCCTGTGTTTTAGGCTAATGATCTTATCTCTCTCTCTCTCTCTCTCTTTTTTTTCTTTTTTGCCACAATTTAGTGAATCCTGATGGCTCTGTATTCAAGATCTGAACTGAACACAAGCACGTCAAGTCCACTGCCATGCCCTTAGTCCAAGCCTCCAAAGGATCTCACTTACCAGCCTCTGCGTGACATGGGCCAGAGTGCTGCTGTATCAGCAGAACATACTCTGGCTAATGTCTTACATCATATAGAAATAGAAGTACATGGGAGGCAGAGTCCCCCACAGGAACCCTGACTAGGTCCTTCTTTCTTTTCAGACATGGACTTTACGAGAGGAGGGGGTTGTTTTTGTTTTTTAGCTGTCATAAATGTTCTTCCAGTGATGCTACAGAACACAGCCTCTACTTTTAGCAAGTTAAAAGGCTGGGTGGGAATAGGTCTGTGAATAGGTGTAACTATAAATTTCTTGAGATTAGAAACCATACCTCATATTTCTCTTGTCACCCCCATGAATAATTCTTGATTTTTGTCTCTTATTTGAACTCAACATTAGAACTCATCCGGAGGCCCACTTTTCAAGTGTATGCTCAGTATGTCATGAGGTTTTAACCTGAGGCCCATAAATGGAATTTTGAGGGTCCATAAACCTTCTAAAATTGTACGCAAACTTTATGGGCACTTGTTTTTTTCTGTAGGAAATGGTTCATAGATTTCTTCAGATTCACAAGGAGGTCTATTTCCTAAAAGCTGAAAACCACTGTGCTATTGAGAGATGTGTAGATTGTGGGTCTCCTCTGCCCAGAAGTACTGGGATGAGGAACCAGGAAAGCATGAGTGAGAGATTTGTAATGTTTGAGGGCAAAGGGCAGCCATCTGGTGCTGATGTGCACACAGGTGACCTCCTTTAGTCATCAGGACTCACCTACCTTCTACCTAGTAGCCTGACAATTTCCCAGCAAGCTTACAGGTATGAGAGAAAAATCTGAGACTGGGCCTGAATTTAGTGGTGGACAACATCTTGCATGCTATGCATGAAGAAGAAATTGGAAGGTTTAGAGTTTCACTCCCTCGATACTCTGACTCCCCAGCATGCTCTTATAGAGGGCTCAAAGGCCTTCCAGATTGTTCAGTCATGACCCACATGTCAGTCACAGTCAGGCGAGGACACGAGGGACATACAGCCCTCCTTCTATGTCGTTCATTGGGCAGTAATCACATACTGCTGCATGACCACCTATGCCAATGTCTTGTATTAGTATTAACCAATGTTTTGATTATTTCAACTTTGCGCATGTATACTAGGTTCAACCAGATTTAAGGGTGCCAGAAGTCAAAACCCTTGTCAAATATTGATCCTGGTGTTACCCACATAGTAGGTACTTAATAATTATTTTTTCAAGTGAATAAATGACAACACATTAAATAACTAAGTAGCTGTATTTAGTATTTGCTCCAATTTAAAGATTCAGGGTAAGACTTGTCTCTTAAGAGCAGATGGTTTTAAAATTTCCGTGAATATAAACAAAGCCTTTTCAGTTCTAAAACTCTGTGATCATGGATTGAGTGTCTTACATGATAATAACTATCTGTGCAGTCCTTTATAGTTTATAAGGTGCTTGTATACATATGCTCAATAATCATGTACTATTTTCAAATGTAGAGGGGGTTCTCATGTCTATTGCACCCCTCCTTTGGGGCATTCTGAACAATTCAGGTTGATTTCTGGAGAAATAAGATTTCCAGCTCTCTTCAGGTTAGGATCTGATATCTTCCTCGGTTACTGAGTCCTTTTCCTGCTATTTAAATCTGTCTGCTCTGGTTCTATCTTTAGTAGTCATTTAGATAATACCTGAGGAGTTAATGTTTTCCTGGCAAAACCTGGAGGAATACTTTGCTGTTCTTTTTCTTTGTTCATGAAGACTGGAGAACTGCTTAGCAATGAAACAGTCAGGTTAATCTACTTTGAATAAGTCAGTCTGTCTATGGTCGATGCAAATATTTCACCGATGTTACTATTTGGTTTGAATACAAAGCAAGGATAGAAAAATGTCCATTAGAGATGATAGTGATCTTTGAATGGTGTAAACTGCAGTGGCAAGTCTTTAATGGGTTAGAAGGGTTGGGCAGGGAGGAGTTGAAAGACTTGATGACTCATGAAGGTTTTAGAACTACACTGTGCCAAAGGGGAGAGAGGTGTTTCTTAATTTGACATACTACTCATAAAACCCAGGGCAGCATTACAAATGGGAATAGGGAGAGTAGTCCAAAGCTAAGACTAGAATAGGAAAACATAAGGACTGTTGTGACATGAAAGAACCTTTCAGGAAAGCATGACTGTGGCTTTGTACAGCAAGAATTCTTATATTGTGAAAGAGAAAAAGGAACATTACAGGAAATGTTTCCTTTTAAAAGCAGGTCCCCTTGGGGGCATCTAGTACCAAGTGTCCTGTCTGACCGCCCATCATCACTTTGGCTGCCACTTTGGTTTGCGAGTATTTACTCATTTGAGTTGTCATGGAAAGACACAGTTAAAATGTAGAAAGTGTTAGTAAATTAACCCAATAACAACCATTTCCATATACTTTTATACTAGTATTTAAGATGTTAACAGAGAGCATTCCTTGAGGTAATAGACCAGGAGTATTTAATAGTGAGAAAAGAAAATGTCCAGATTAAGGGACACAATTTGGGAGAGAGGGATGTGATGCAGTCATGAGGACACTGGATTTGCAGCAGACACCAAAAGCAAACGTGGAAGTTTGGGGAATAACCATACTGGGAACACCCAATGATGGTTTTGCTGATGCCAACATTTTCCCCAGAAATGGTTCTGTTGGGAGTTTCTCCAATGAAATTAACAGAATCATGGAAGAATCTGGGTCTGACCCAAGGCAGGTTGCTTCCTCTTCTTATCTCTTTTTCACCATTGTCCCACCTCCTTTGACCCTGGCCCCTTGTCTCTAAGAGATTCAGGTTATTTGATTGACCAAAAGACAAGAATAGGGTCAAAAGAAACCCCTAGGTTGTAAAGGCACACAAATATTTTATGTTCTCTGTTGTATAGTTTCTGCCTTGCTTATTAGCTCTTGGCTATGATGTACATTATCTAGCTGTCTGCTTCCAAAATTACCAAAAATTCATATGTGACTGTTCAGCAAGGTCACAAACGCTAGGCATCACCATTATAACTATTTGGAAGAAAACTACTTCCAGATGGAAAATGGAACCCCAAAGAGATAGGAAGTTTGTAATAGCTGAAGGAAGACTACTAGATGAACTCACAAAGCCTTGAAAAGGTGTTTGTTGTATGTGTTTGGCTCCAAATAAAAGACACTTTCAGTACTCTGCCTTTTTATTTTAGCAACATCTAGCTTGATCAGTTGTCCCAAATTACTTCATTTTCTGAAGTATAGTTTTGGCTTATTAGCATACAGATGGGGAGTCTGGATTTTTTTTTAAGTGAGAATTCTCACTTCGCTGTGTTAATCAAGTGAAATGACATCCTTTTGATTGCCTGATTAATTATAAAACCAGATCGAACAACAAATTCTGTACTTTATATAAGGCAAGGAAGAGCTTTGAATGTAAATCCTAACTGTCCCACTTATGAGTTCAGTGGCTCCAGGCAAACCACTTAACCTTTCTGAGCTTTTATCTTTTTAATTTGGAAAAATCAGGGTTATAGTTGTTGTCTAAGTTAGGTTGTGTGAGTTAAATTGGCTCATATTTGAGGAACATGCTTAATACAGTGTGAAGTGCCATAAAAAGGTCAGAAAATTCCCTATGTATGGGTCTCAGATTAATGTTAATTGGAAATTGGGAAAGTGATGAGGTGATCTGGTAAAAAGAGGGTAGTAGGAGGGTTCTCTGAGAAAGGGACTTATTTAATACATAGTTTTTGTTCTGAACTCTAGATCAGAACTTATATACCTTAGTTAATAATCAGTACCTCACTGAACACATATTTAAAATGAAAGTATGTTTTTCTGGGGGGAGGGCATGTGGTGGAGCAAAATTAGTGGACTGAGCTGCTTTTCCAAATTGGTAATTGTGTGTTTTAAGACAATGGAAAAGTTGGGAGTAGAAGAAAGTCTGTAAACCTGAGGAGCCTTGATTTGCCGCTCCCTTGTGATTTCCCCCTGGTTTTTAAATGTCATTTGCTTCACAGACTCTCAGACCTACTTCTGAAGTCCTGACTAATGTGGAAATACATTGGTAAATATTGAGAAGCTGAGCAAGTACTTTGAATGTAGTGCCAGTAACTCAGACCCCCTCCTTTATCCAAGACCTAGACAACCTTGCTCCAACTCTGCTTGTTCAAGTCACTGTTAGTGGTATTCAGGTATAGCAATCCAAGTATCTCAGAACAGGTTCTGTTTACTCTTTGGCCCCTCAAAAGTAAATGCATGAATAAAGGAACCAAATGGGAACATATTCATAGGAATATGTAAACCATTTGTGATAAATAGTCCTGATCAAGCATTAGCTAAGAGGCTACTTCTCAGCTATGAGATATGCTTTGGACATTTAGGTGGGTTTTGTTTTTTTTTTTAATCTAATTGACATATAGAGTATGAGTTTCAGGTGTACAACGTAATGATTTGGTATTTGTATATATTGTGAAATGATTACCACAAAAAGTCTAGTTAATATCCAGGGTGGATTATTTTTAAAGCTTGCTTGATTCCATTCCTAGATCAAAATTTCATTCCACGCTGTTTGGTGAAGTTGCTTCTCTTTCAGGACTGCAGCCTCCAAGAAGTTGCCTGCCTTTATGGTTTCATGTCTTTTGAATGACTTCATAAGCAACCAGCCAGATAGTCTTGCCTGGACATCTGGTCTGTTCTCAGTGATTCCAATTACAGCACCACTTTTTCTTCATTTTGTATTCTCAGTGTGCTCTTTAAATAAATAGTGACAGGATGGAGACAGGGTAGTGAATGGGATGTGAGGGGTTAAGGAGAAGTTTGGAAACATAAATAAGGCACTTTGGAGTTCTCAGTATAGAGGCTATTACCTTTCTATAGTCACTAAATTTTTCTCTCACTCACCAGTGCATGATTCAACCATACTGGAAAGATATCATCCAGGGCCTTAGGGTACACGAGTTCTCGATCATAGAGAAAGAGGCTCCAGAATGACAGAAATACAAACTGGAAAATAGAACACAAAAATAGCATCATTAGGTTTATTTTCAATCAGTGGTTTTTAAGATAATCAAGGAAACATAGCAAAATAAAAAGATAACAGCCTTAAGAACACCTTATATATACATTATAGAAATGTAAAATGAAGGAAAAAAACTATTGTAAAAGCACAACATCCAGTCTCTCTGGGAATTCCAAAGAGGGATCACTTATTTGTCATCGGGGCAGGCAGAGAAAATATAGATAAACAGGATTCGTAGACCATTAGGTCATTTCATTTTAACCAATGACTTCTCTCCTCCCTAAGCTTTCACCAGGAGTGCTGTGAGCAGCCAAATGGAGTGGCTTGAGTCTTACACTTTCCATACCCACTCTCTAAATAGGCGTGGCAAGGGGAAGCAGGAAGGCTGGGGGAGAGAAGTGAAAGGTGTCCAGGATAATTCACAACCTACTTAACTGAGAGTTGTATCTCTTTATTGCTCAGAATTTTGGATTGATTCCCATCCTCTTGTACCCCTTGGCTGTCTTTTCAAAATGTCTGTCTTCTATGCTACAAAGTCAAAGTCAAGATAGAAATAACTATTAATCTTTTGATCTTCCTATCTTCTTAAATTCCAAAGGCACAATTTCTAAGCTTTAAAAAAATGAGTAAACTCCATTGTTATAAAAACTTGGCCTTTAGAAGATTTATGGGCACGGAGGAGGAGGCATCCTGAAAAGTAAGGCTGGAATGCCAGTCTTTACTCTGTTCTCTGAGTACTCATCAGCGTTTGGAGAGTTTCGTCTTGGGTTTAAGTTTGATGTCTCAATACTGTAGGAAACAGAACAATGGCAGGTGTAAAGAGGTAGTCATTTCTCATTATAAGCCCCGCTGGGCAGCTGGCGTGCCTGATCTGTTTGTTGCCATTCTAACTAACGAATGAAAGCATGAACTGAACAATGCCATAGAAATGTGGACAGTATCAGCAACAAGCCTACTGTCCCTTGCATATGTCTTGCTTCTTTCCAATGTCCATTCATTTAACGAAATGAATCGGGAACCTACTGTGAGTGCCACACCAGGTATTTCAGGTAGACTATCTGCCTCTCCTCAGGTGTCTTTTCCATGTGCCAACTTTAAAGATTCTCATGCCTTTTTTTTTCTATGATTTCCACTTGCAGAAGTAACAAATGTTTATTGCAGCAAGTAAAACAAGCTGTATATAAGGGGAAATGAGTCATCTCCCTCCTCGGCACCCTCCATTCCCATCACCCTGATGGAACCAAGGTTATCGCAGTTGTATTTTGTTTAAGAAGGGTCTTCAGTCTTCCCTGTTAGACATCAATAAAGATCTTATATCAAATATTCACAAAAATACAAAAGATAATGATAAATCTTGTCAGTAATGTGCCTTATTTCCAGAAGACACTGGGCAATGTGAAACAGTCCTCAGACAGTCCAGTTTTGCAAATGCAGTTGCCCTGATTACAATAAAGGGGTCCCAAACAGCCCAGAAGAAGGGTCCATCCATGTGCTCTGTGTAGTATATTACTTGCACATCTCTATCACTTACTGTGGATATTGGAAAAACCAGTGTGGTGAAAAGCAGGTCTCTGAAGGCAGTTACGAACTTAATGTCTTTTTTTCCTGTAGTTATTTTCAGCACATCTTCCAGGCAGGCGACCCCATAGAAAATGGCCTGCAAGAGCTAAATTCATTACAACAAATGAGGGCATTTTCATTTGTTTTAATTAATACATTCTTCACTGACGTAAAGCACTATCCCTCAGGAGCAATATTGATTTGAGAAGGAGGGGGCTGCTGGCTGTTTTGGTTGGGAGCCAATTCAAAGGCTGGTCTTGCAGCTCACTGGGCCCTGACCTTGCTTGCTAAAACTGATTGAGTAAAGTTGTTTAGGGGATAATAATGTGTACAGTATTTAGTGTAATGGAGTAGAGCTAAAATGGAAACAAAATAGCTTAAAAAGAGAATGTAATGAGATAGATACCTTGGCAGCCCAGAGGTGGGAAAAACCAAATAAACAGCCCAAGAGCAAAGATCCAGACACAATGGTGGATATATTCTGGCCTCTTCCTAGGAAGAAAAATTTTTTTAATGCTTAGTGCTGCAATCTCATTAGAGAAGCCAGAATCAGGATCAAGAGCACCATGAAGGAGCTCTGTGCTCTCCTGAGGGAGATGCACAAAATGGCATCTTGTCATTCTGTGCCAAGGGTCATAACAATACAGAGTTAAGGTTGGTTTTGAGTTACTGCATCAGAATCTGTCCTGTTTCTTGAAAGCTCTGGATTGCTACAAAAGTAACAGCCTGGACTCTGCTCTGAGAGTATGAGTCAGGCAAGTTCTGGAACCTGGGGGGCTGGACTAATGACTAGCAAAGTTGGCTGCTGGGAAACCAACTCTGAGCTCTGAACCCTAGCAAAGCTCTAGCAGAGCCAGCCTCCTGCATCTCCTAGGGCTGAAAGGGTGGGTAGAAGAGAACTCAGAGATGGATTAGGCCAGCAGTACTCCCAGCTGGGTCCTCAGACCAGCAGCACCAGCAGCACCCCAAAGCGAGTTCGAAGTGCCCCGCCCCAGACTATGGAATCAGAATCTCCAGGAATTGGGCCCAGGAACTTATTTTGTACCAAAGTCTCCAGGTGAGCCTGATATATGCTAAAATTCTAGAGCCACCGGATTAGACATAAATTTATTACTTAAAAATCTTAATGACTACTCAATTCTATTTGTTATGTGCCAGGCATTAACAAGATCTAAGCTTTTAATTTCTTATAATAATTTTATGAGATTAAATCCTATTATTGCCTCTCCATTTCCCATTTTACAGGTGAGTAAACTAGGGCACAGAGAGATGAACAGACTTGCCTACAGTCTCATGTTTGATAAATGTCAAAGCCAGGATTTGAAACCCAGAGGCTGCTTCTTGAGCCAGACTTCAAAACAGAACAAAACAAAACAAGGTTTCTAAGAATAAAGACAAAGCACAGGTCAGAAGAGAGACCATTATCTCCAAGTGGGAGAATTTAATATTATTTTAAAAAATACTGATGCCTGATTCTCAGACTCCTTGATTCTAATTTAATGGGTCTGGAGGTGTAGCCTAGACATCAGGAGTTTTAAAAATTCTCTCAGGTGATTCTAATCAGGGCAGCCAAGGTTGAGAACCACTTGCCTAGAGGAACTTCCATTTGGAAATGCAGACCTAGGAGGTGGGGCGTGCAGATCCTGGGAGTGAACCCCGTGGTGGGATGAGATTAATGAAGAGAGGACAGAGAGGAGAGAAATGAGAAGCAAATGCTGGGAAAATACCCTCATCTAGGGGATAGAGGGGCTAAGCGGGCAGCAATAAGCAATATAGCAAAGAATGATCAGGTGGTGGAAAACTAGAAGTGTTCAAGAACCCCATGGCCCCTGAGGGAGGAGGAGGCTTTAAGCCAGAAAGGGGTGTCCCAGGGAGGGGGCAACAGCTTTCAACGCATAAAGAGGCTGCCACCCCAATACTTGTCATTTACTTTTGCCACTCAGCCCCTAAGGGCTGTAGAATTTGGAGTGCAATCTTTGCACATGGATGGTAGAAGAAGTTGCCTCCTCCCTTCTCCCCCAGAAGCTCTCACCTCACCCCTGAGGCCACCACAGGCAGCAGCTGTAGTTAGGAAGGACAGGCAAGGGGCCTGGGCCTAGGATGAAGAGGCCTGCACTGTCGTATCAACACAGCAATTAATCACGCACTGAGCACTGAGCATCTGCTGGGTTTTCCATCCTTGAGGAGAGGCTGCCTCCACCCAGCATGTGAAGTCTGTGTGACCACTTTCCTTCATGAGAGCTTCCTAGCATCAACATGAGTCAAGCTTGTCCTGACTTTCTCTTGCCTTTCCCAGTCGCAGAATGTGGAAATTGGACTGGGGAAAAGAACACATTACTCAGAGCCTCCGTGGCTTCTCCTTCACCGATAGAAATTTGCTCCACACCACAGACTTGCCAATCACATCTCCCCCTCCACCCTCAGCTCACACACTATTTCACAGGCATATGCCACATTGGAAAGATGCCAGCTGTGTGAATGAAGCAGCCTTGTCTCCATTGATCTTAATCCATACTGACATGCCATCATCTGTATCAACAAGGAATATTTATGGAGCCCCCGCCCCCATTGGAGCTCAGGAAGGAGGGGCTAGGGTGTTGCGAAGAAAATAAATAGGCAAGAACTGGGGCCCATTGAAACCACAGCAGATCTGGGGAGCAAGGAGAGGGAGCCAGCGTTGACTCACTCAATGGGGAGGCTTCCTGGAGGGTCTCAACTACAGATTTGGATCAGCTCATCAAACTGTACAGTGGTCTGCTCATTCTCTAAGGACAATACACTGGAGTGTTTATAAGACATGCACAGAAAGAACAGCCAAGGGGGAAAATGGCAACTGTTAGGGACTGAATTATATCCCCCCCAAAATTCATATGTTGAAGTTATGACCCTCAGTACTTCAGAAAGTGGTTGTATAGGGGATAGGATCTTTAGAGAGGTGATTAAGTTAAAATGAGGACAGTAGGATGGGCCCTAATCCTATAGGACTGGTGTCCTTATAAGAGGAGATTGGGACACAGACCCACACAGACACAAGGAGAAGGTAGTGTCTACAAGCCAAGGAGAGAGGCTCGTAGAAATCAGTCCTGCTAGCATCTTGATCTTGGACTTCTGGCCTCCAGAACTGTGAGGAAATTAATTCTGTTGTTTAAGCCGCCCAGTCTGTGGCATGGCAGCCCCAGCAAACTGACGCAGCAACATTAAAATAAGACAGTAACAACTGGTCATCTTTTATGACTCTTACAATAAAATTACAGGTGTTCACATTTCTCAACTAATTTGGCTGCTCAAAAAAGAAGAGCTAATGGTATCTTCTGGGCAAGGGTTACTTCAGAGTTGTTGTTCTCCGATTTGTCTTTTCTACCAGTTCTTCCCTCATTCTGTTTGTTCTTTTATGCCTTGTTCTGAAATACTGCTGAACTAAGTTTGTTAGCTGTCTTCCATTTTTGTTACTAGCTGACAAACTCACCACCTGGGAGAGCTGAATTTAAATTTTTTTAAAATTAGTGCAATTTAAGAAACCACAGCTAAAGAATATTTAGTTTTTACATTTCTGTCCTCACAAAAATCTTGAAATCACAGAAGCTTAACCTTTCTAAGTTGTCAAGTTTATTTTCCTTGCTTTAAGCTACAACCCTCTTAAACTATCCCAGGAAATGAGAATTTCTTCATTTAAAAAATAATTCCAGAGAGGGAGATTCCGCAAGTTTCCTGAGCAAGATATTACAACTCTTACTGGATGAGTCAAGTCATCCAGCGCCTAGCTCAGCTCTCCATGCCTGACTCAGACAGGCTGGGACTTTCTCAGGTCTTGTCTTTGAAATGATGCAATACTTGCCATGGAGACTAATCCAGAATAAAACAGCACAGGGGGACTAATTGTGATGAGTATTCTGTACAAGGGGACTGTGGTGGTAAGGGTGGTGGTATTTGGTGCAGGTAGAGGAAGACTTGCCAAATAATTCTGTATTATATGTCATATACTATTTCAGCCATCATTCATGTGCACTTAGCTTATGAAAGAGATAAAAGAATGAAATAAAGAACATAGGTGAAGAAATGATATGAAGAACAAGCTGGAATGATGAAGAAAAAAAGAGAAGAAAGTAAGAACATTGAGGGATGGGCTGGGAGGAAGATTTGTAAGAATGCTTGGCCAGTGTTGTGTAGCTGATGACAGCAGGCTTCAAGGTAGCAGTAGAATGGCCATGGGGTAGACTGTCTTACATGTCTACATGACATGTGGGGTGGGGTTTTCTAGAAATTGGCTCTTACCAGTTAGAATCATGTTCTGATCGTTTATTTATGCAGCCAGCATTCACAGAATGCCTATTAGGTGCGAGAAATTAGACACAGTACAGGCCAGAGCAGGCTCTATGTTAATATGTTTTTATTAGGAAGAAGAAAGAGGCGGAGGAGGAACATTTTCTGTACATTTACTATTTTACATTATGTAGGTCAAGTTCCTTGGCAAACAGAATCTGAGATTCTGAGATCTGCCTGCAGAGTGTTCATTGAGAAATGCTCTCAGAACATCTGTGGGAAGAAAGGAGGGAGGCAGAGAGAAGGACTGAGCAGCAGGAAATCCAGAAAGGCAGTGTAGTTGCATGAGATTAGCTAATCCCCAAAGGAGCTCTGGAGCTGAGCTGCCCCTTCAGAATTGTCCTGGAGCCTGGCCTTTGTACCCCAGATCAGCCAGTCATTGGTTGTAGCAACCCCAGGGAGGGCTCTAAGCCTTGGTCTGGGTAGCTACCTTTTGCTGAGGACAATTCTGGGACAAGAGCTCAACTGTGGGTCATCAGTGGCCAACACTCCTTCTCCAGGAACTAAGGAATGAGTAACTCCATACTGGGGAGATGAGGGCATCTGTGTGCCACACGACGGTACCCACTACATATGGGGAAACTGAGGCACAGAGAAGTTAGGTAACTCACTCAAGATCACGTGGTAGGTAAGTGGCACCCAGGCAGTCTGGCTTCAGAAGCTAGGTCTTCAATCACTTATCTCTATACTGTGTGCAAAGAACCTACCAAAATGCTATATCATGGTTGCTCAATAAATTACAGCTATTTTATTTTGGGTGCTGGTAGTGACTCTTCTTTTCTGTCAGCCCTCATTCTTTCAGCTATCTGAGAGCTAAAAACAGTGGTCTGAAGCATTTTTGTGGAATAGACAGTTAAGTGTATTTCTGACTCTGCTGAGCTGAAGAGTTCCACAAAGTAATATATTAACCCAATGATGGAAATGAAAGGTTAGCCCCAAATACTGAAGTGGGTGTTGAATACTGTAAATGGATCCCTGCCTTCTCACGTTCATGGGCTACCTTGGAGTTTGGACAATGGAACATCCTCAAGGATCTCTCTACCCCTGGCCCTGCTTGCCATCCCTGAGGACCTATGTAATGAGGTTGCTGTTGTCATCCTGAGAACTTGAAGAAAATGAGGTCAGAGCTGCCTGAGGCTTGGGCACCTTTGTAAAGAGGGAAAGGAAAGGTTGTGCCTATGTTGGTGAAGTGGGGTGAGGGAAACAGGGAGGGGCCCACCCAGCATCTCCCCTGGAGATCCCAGTTATGAAGCACCACCTCTAACCATGTCTCAGAGGGAAATTTATTTTTAAAAAGAGAAAAACCCTGCAAACTGTATGAATTCTGCAGGCCAGTTTAAATTGCAGCTGAAAATTCCCTCCATCTCCTCCCCATAGCTTGCATTCCCCAGAGTCAGGGACTGTCCCTGGACAGAAGTGGAGTGGTTAGAAAAGAGGGACCACAACATTTGTGGAAGACACAGGCACTGGGAGTCTGAGCCAGCACGAGCACCCTGAGGGTGTCCACAGCACTGCCTTGTCTCCATACCAGCTTCTGGGAGCTGCCTCATTCAGAGGATTCACTGCCCTCTGCCTGAGCCTGCAGTCTGCCTCTGGGACTTCTCCAGTGCCTGAGGGCATCCACCTGGGCAGCTATTATACAGGGAAAACAATGGCTGCATAGCAGTCCTCCTCTAGCTGGGAAGTTGGAGCATGAAGCCTGCAGAGGGAGATACTTAAGCAATGAAGCAGGTGGGTGATCCTTGCCTGGATCCATGACCCAGTAAACATGGAGCTCAGTGAGAAGCTGATGCCCCCAAAAATCACCTTCCCTTCTGCACTGCCTCTGCTCTACTCAAAGATGAGATGATTAGAAGCTCACCAGCACTCTCCCATCTTCTCTTTCCATCGTCCACTGCTTACACCATTCTGAATGCTTCCCTCATGTCAGGTCATTAATCCCTTATGGTCACTCTGTGGCTATTCACTGTTTTTATTTCCATTTGACAGATTTGGAAATAGAAGATACAAAGAAATACCTGTCTCAGTGTCAGTACAGGTGGAGCTGAGGTACCATCCCAGAGAGCTGATGATCCTAGAGCTCATGCTTATAACTGCTAGGTTACATTGTCTTCCCCTTCCAACAGAGAACTAGCTGCCTCTTCCCTGGGGTCAGTTTACTCCCTCATTAGGCAGAGACTCACATCTCCCCTCTCCTTCCTTTATTCTCCTTAGGCACTATGCAGGACTTGGTCACCATGACCAGTTTTCAGTGGCACCCCATCACACCAGCTCATCCCACCCCCAAGCATCAATCCTTTGAATCTCCTGGAGTAGCTTCAGGAGGAAATGGGCACATTTAGAATGCTGACTTGCATTGAGGTGGATTTTGTTTTTAGGGGCTGTAACTGATATTCAGCCAACTAGAAATTAAAGCTGTTAAAAGAAGAGGGGTGTAAATTTCCTGGAAATCAGGATGGGATTCTGATTTCAATAAGCTTATATAAAGTTGAGTGTTACAGCAAGTTTTGAAATCTCTATGATTTTATAAATGCAACCATTAACTAGTTAATAATTAATTACACTAATTAATCATTAAGAAACACAACTATTAGTCAGCCCAGAAGACCTCAAGAGTTAGAAATTTTAAGGCCCAATATTTCACATAAAGTAACTTATTTGAAGTCTGTCCTTAAATTGATTCTCTAAAACACATTCATCCCAAATTCACTAATTGGAAAATGTTGCATTAAGTCACACTTTCAAAATGGCACCTAACAGAGAGCAGAAAGGAAACAGCCCCAGGTAAGCCCTCTCTGCCCATTTCAGGGGCCAGAAGATGGCAGAAGAGACTATACTGCTCAGGAATGCAGAAGAATCTGAGGTCAAGTCCAGTCAACATACCAGGTCACTCAGTTTTTATTATGAGGGTAATCTTTGCCAGCCACTGTATCAAATACAATGTAAAAATTGTAGAATGCTAGGGTTGGCAAGGACCCAGGAGATGAAAACTCCTGTTTTGGAGTCATTTACAATTTGGTTACAATGTTAAGATTCATGTGTGAGTAGAAATAAGAAGACAATACTACACATAAACAGTGACTGAGAGATGCTATAAAACCTCAGAGAAAGGAAAAACCAATTTGGGCTAGAGTTGGTAATCAGAGATGTTTAAGAATATGTGATTTCAAGTGGTCTATGAAAGCAGAAAACTGGAGAAGCAGGTAGGCCCTTCGTTCAAGGAAAGTGTAATATGCATAGAGCAGTGACAGAAAAAGCCTAGGGACCAACACTGGAGAAGACACAAGCCTTCCTGGAGAACAGAGCAGCCTTCCTGGGGAGAGGAGTGCCAGAAAGCTAGGTAGGCAGGTAAGCTCTTAAATCAAAAGTCTGGAATTGGTCTCATAAGGTAGAAGGGAGCCACTGCAGTTTCTTGAGTAGCAGATCACACTTCTCAAGCAGGCTCATGATGTTTAAAACAAAAAACCAAAAACAGTGCTTTGGGAAGATTAATCTGAAATCTGAGTGGTAGTTGGATGGATTGATAATGAGAGGAAAATGAAGAGATGATCTGATCATCTAGGTACAAATTAATAAGAGCCTGCAACGAGGGGGAAGTAGGATTGGGGGAAAAGGGATGAACCTAGCAAAAGGAAAAACATAGGATTTGGTGGCTGATTAATCAGGGAAGAAAAAGGGGATTATCACTAGGAAATAACAATGTCTTTGACAGATGAGTGTCTCTGAGACTGTAACTGAGCTAGAATTAAGAAGTCAAGAGCGCTGGTTTGTTGGGGTAGGTGATGAATCTGTCTTACCCATGCTTAGTGTGAGTGAGGTGGGACATCCATACTAGAATCTGGGTTTGATTAGACCATCAATCCTGGCTACAGACACTGATGACTTTAAGTTGACTCTTCTGAACATGAAGCTAATAGGTACATAAAGCTGAGATTTTTACAGTATTATTCTAATTCTACAAAAATTTTTTGTTACTATTTCTATTTTTAGTTTGTGTTTTCATTAAATTCTATGATTTAAACAAGCAGTCATCTTGATATTTTTCAAGCACAGTAGAGCTAGGTTCAGGGCTCAGATCTTTCAGGCCAAAATCAAAGACCAGCAAAGTACCAGAGAGGAGGAAGCAGAACCTCCAGGCCTCTTTGATTTGAACTTTCTGAATTTCCTCTCCTTAGCATTTCAGAGCGTCATTTTTTTCTTATAATAAATAAATCAGGAGACGGAGAAGATGGCGGAGTAGAAGGACGCTCGCAGGTCACCCTCTCCCACAAATACACCAAGACCCACATCTACAGACCCACTCAGCCAACCAGAACACCTGTGGATCTCCGACAGAACATCGCCCTCTTCAAAAGATAAAGACGCCAAAAATCTGGTAGGAGAAAAGGAAAAAAGAAAGAACAAAAGGCAAAGCAGCGCGGGACGGGTCCCGCGGGGAGGGAGCAGCAAAGGAGGACTGGCGCTCGCTCACTGGGTCTCCCCTCTCCAACTGAGAGGCCAGAGGGATGGAGGGGGAGCCTCCGAGGCTCGGATCTGTACAGAGCAGCCCTTGACTAACAGAACTAAGTTAAACGGGCACAGAGCGTCCCCCCGACACCCAGCCTGAGACGCGGGCCGGCAGCGGCGGGCAGGGCCAGGCTGCACAAGCCGGCTGGAGGACGGAAGTGGCTGCACGGAGGCAGCCCCGGGGGGAACGCAAGGGGCTGCGCGCCGTGGCTGTGGGTGCACAGGGCAGAACAACCTGGGCCCTCCATAAAACAGCAAGGTTGATGTGCTCTCGGGGGAAGGGTGCACACCCCCATCTCTGAAAACCCGCGGAAAGTTTTCGGGGGAAGAGAGGCGGGGCTCAGGCACAGCCGCCATATCCTCCGCGCTGAGCACTCAGGCGGGGGTGGGGGCGAAACCTACATCCTCACCGAAGGGCTTAGCAGCCTCAAAGGCCAGACTGAGACTGGCCTGCAGCCCAGGGCAGATAGGATCCTTCCATCCTGGTCCCTCAGAGAACTTGCTCCACAAAGACAAACAAGGAGCTGGGTTCTGGCTCGGAGCAGGGACAGGGCTGTCCCTCGGTCTTCCCCGAGCCCACCTGCGGAGCGCTGACCAGGGCGGAGCACGCAGCCGCACAGAGAGCGGAACTACCGGCGGTGCAGGTAGAGGGAGAGCGGCCCCCCCCCCCCCGCCTTTGGGGCAGGAACACAGCCCCCGACTGAGGTGCTGGGAGGGGGCACGACCCGCCCTCCTACCTGGCCAGTCTGCAACATCTGACTGCGGCATCCGGAGGGGCAGCGACCCGCCCGCCCACAGCAGAGAGCGGCACCTGACCCAGTGTTAGGAGGAGGCGCGATCTGCTTGCCGACAGGTGCTGGGAGCAGCACAGAAGAGGGCGCCAATGGAGGGCCTCTGAAAACAGCAAGCTGAGCTTCTAAAACAGGACGAAGACAGAAAGACTTCACATTAAAAGCACACAGACTCCAGGAGAACACCGACAAACCCCCCCCCTTTTTTTTTTAAATCTGTTTTTACCTGTTCTATTTTCTATTACTCTCTTAATCTTTACTTCTTAATTCATTTCCATTTCTCTTGAGTTTTGATGTCCTGCTATTGATTAGACACAGGTTTCAAATACATCTATTCATCTCCCCCCCCCTTTTTTTGTAAAGGTTTTAAAAGGACGTCTCAACCCGATTAATACTCTGCTTCAACTCACTCTTCTATTATTCATTATACACTGTTTTCAAACCCTCTTTCTCCCTTCTTTTAAAATTCTTTCTCTCTCTCTCTTATTTATTTTTCTTTTTTTCCTAAGTTCTATTCCTAAATAGGCATCAGGTAGATAAAATCCTTAAGGACCAAAATAAACAACTGATACTCCATAAACCACAGTGCCAAAGAGGTATGAGCAAGATGAAGAAGCAGAAAAACCTTTCCCAATTAAAAGAACAAGAGAAATCCCCTGAAAGAAAGATCAACGAAATAGACATCGATAGCCTACTAGATCAAGATTTCAAAAAAGGAGTGATCGAATTGCTGAAGGAATTAAAAGAGATAGTGTTTAGAGATATAAAATATGTCAAAAATGAAATTGAAGCTATAAAGAAGAGCCAAGTAGAATAGGTAAACTCATTGACAGAGATGAGGAATGATCTAATAGCTGTGCAAAGCCGACTAGATAATGCAGAACGAATTAGTGATCTAGAAGACAGGGCAATAGAAAGCACCCATTCAGAAGAACTACAAGAGAAGCAAATAAAAAATAATGAAAATAGCATAAGGGACCTATGGGATAATATAAAGCATCCCAATCTTCGCATAATAGGGGTCCCAGAAGGAGAAGAAAGATCAAAGGGGATTGAAAAGGTTTTTGAAGAAATCATGACTGAAAACTTCCCAAACTTAAAGAAGGAATCAGATATCCAAGTACAGGAAGCTCAGAGGGTCCCAAACAGGAAGAACCCAAATAGACCCACACCAAGACATATCATAATCAAGATGGCCAGAGTCAAGGATAAAGAAATGATTCTAAAGGCAGCAAGAGAAAAGCAAAGAGTAAGTTACAAGGGAACCCCCATAAGGCTCTCAGCTGATTTCTCTACACAAACACTACAGGCCAGAAGGGAGTGGCAAGATATATTCAAAGCCCTGAATGAAAAAAAGATGCAGCCTAGGATCCTTTATCCAGCAAGGCTATCCTTGAGGATAGAAGGAGAAATAAAGAGTTTCACAGACAAAAAAAAGCTGCAGGAGTTTAGCAATACTAAACCCATGCTAAAAGAAATATTGAAAGGGCTATTCTAAATAGAAAAGCAGCAGGATGCTACAGAAATGAGAAACACACAACTGGAAAGGTGATAACTCATGAATTACAAATAAAGTAAACATGAAATTATAAAAGAAGACATAAAAATCACTGAGAGTGGGAGAGGGAGGCAGGGAAATATAGAATATTTTTTTTTCTTTTTTAAATTTTTTTTTAACAGTAGGATGGGTTTGAGATCATGTTACTATCAGTTTAATAAAAACAGTTATAGTAATGGGTTGATAGATTTACAAAAAAGGGTAACCACAAGCCAAAAATTTACAAAGGAGTCACAAAAATTAAATAAAGTCCATGATAATACAAAGGAAAATTACCAAACCACAAAAGGAAGAAGAAAGGAACAAAGAGGATATACCAATTCAACTGCAAAGATAAGTTCAAAATGGCAATAAACACACATCTATCATTAATTACTGTAAATGTTAATGGACTATATGCTCCAGTCAAAAGACACAGAGTGGCAGACTGGATAATAAAGCAAGAACCTTCAATATGCTGCATACAAGAGACCCACTTTAGGGAGAAGGACACATATAGATTGAGAGTGAAAGGATGGAAAAGGATATTCCATGCAAATGGAAAAGCCAAAAAAGCAGGTGTTGCAGTACTGATTTCAGACAAAATAGACTTTAAAACAAAGGCCGTAAAGAAAGATAAAGAAGGACATTTTATAATGATTTAAAGGAGTGATACAAGATGAGGATATCACACTCGTTAATATATATGCACCCAATATAGGAGCACCTAAGTACATACAAGAATTACTAACAGAGATAAAGGGGGATATTGATGGGAATACAACCATAGTTGGAGATTTTCACACTGCATTAACATCACTAGACAGATCTTCCAGACAGAAAATAAACAAGGCAACAGAGAAATTAAATACTACAATAGAAAAACTAGATTTGGTGGATATTTTCAGAGCATTACACCCCCCAAAAATAGGATATACATTCTTTTCAAGTGCACATGGAACATTTTCCAGGATCGATCATGTACTTTGGCACAAAAGAAACCTCAACAATTTTAAGAAGATAGAAATTATCTCAAGCATCTTTACTGACCACAATGCCATGAAACTGGAAATCAACAACAGAGAAACAAAGGAGAAAAAAAGGAAAGCATGGAGATTAAACAATATGTTATTGAAAAAACAATGGATCAATGAGGAAATCAAAGCTGAAATTAAAAAATACCTTGAGACAAATGATAATGAAAGCACAACCACTCAAAACCTGTGGGACACAGCAAAGGCAGTGCTAAGAGGGAAGTTTATAGCGTTACAGGCCTTCTTCAAAAAAGAAGAACAATCTCAAATAAACAGTTTAACCCACCACCTGAATGAATTAGAAAAAGAAGAACAAAAAGCCCCAAAAAGCAGCAGAAGGAAGGGAATAATAAAGATCAGAGAGGAATTAAATACAATAGAGATTAACAAGACCATAGAAAAAATCAACCAAACCAAAAGCTGGTTTTTTGAAAAAGTAAATAAAATCGACAAACCTCTGGCCAAACTCACAAAGAAGAAAAGAGAGAGAGCACAAATTAGCAAAATAAGAAAGGAAAATGGAGAAATTACAACAAACAAAATAGAAATACAGAATATCATATGAGAACATTATGAAAAACTATATGGAACCAAACTGGATAACCTAGAGGAGATGGACAAGTTTCTGGAGACATACTGTCCACCAAAACTGAATCAAGAAGAATCTGAACACTTGAACAATCCGATCACTAGAAAGGAAATAGAAGTAGCAATTAAAAACCTCCCTACAAATAAAAGTCCAGGACCGGACGGCTTCACCGGGGAATTCTACCAAACATACAAAGAAGAACTCATACCAGTCCTTCTCAAACTCTTCCAGACGATTGAAAAGGAGGGAATACTCCCAAACTCATTCTATGAAGCCACCATCACCCTGATACCAAAACCAGGCAAAGACACTACAAAAAAAGAGAATTATAGGCCAATATCACTGATGAACATAGACGCCAAAATCCTCACCAAAATTTTAGCAAATAGAACCCAACAACACATAAAAAAGATTATACATCATGACCAAGTGGGGTTCATCCCAGGGACACAAGGCTGGTTCAACATACGCAAATCAATCAGTGTAATACATCACATCAACAAGAGAAAGGACAAAAACCACATGATCATCTCCATCAATGCAGAAAAAGCATTTGATAAAATTCAACACCCATTTATGATAAAAACTCTCGCCAAAGTGGGTATAGAGGGAACATATCTCAACATAATAAAAGCTATATATGACAAACCTACAGCCAGCATAGTACTCAACGGTGAAAAACTCAAAAGCTTCCCACTAAAATCTGGGACAAGACAAGGATGCCCACTATCACCACTCCTATTCAACATAGTCCTGGAAGTCCTAGCCACAGCAGTCAGGCAAGAGAAAGAAATAAAAGGGATCCAAACTGGAAAAGAAGAAGGTAAAAGTGTCATTATATGCTGATGACATGTTACTATATATAGAAAACCCTAAAAGGTCCACACAAAAGCTACTAGAGCTGATTGAAGAATTCAGCAAGGTAGCAGGTTACAAAATTAACGTTCAAAAATCAGTTGCATTTCTTTACACTAACGATAAATCAACAGAAGAAGAAAGTAAGGAAACAATCCCCTTTAAAATAGCACCCAAAGTAATAAAATATCTGGGAATAAATCTAACCAAGGAGGTGAAAGAATTATACACAGAAAACTATAAACCATTGATGAAGGAAATTAAAGAAGACTTTAAAAAATGGAAAGATATTCCATGCTCTTGGATTGGAAGAATCAATATTGTTAAAATGGTCACACTGCCCAAGGCAATCTACAGATTTAATGCAATCCCTATCCAATTACCCAGGACATATTTCACAGAACTAGAAAAAATCATAATAAAATTCATATGGAACCATCAAAGACCTAGAATTGCCAAAGCATTACTGAAGAGAAAGAAAGAGGCTGGAGGAATAACTCTCCCAGACTTCAGACAATACTATAGAGCTACAGTCATCAAGACAGCATGGTATTGGTACAAAAACAGACATATAGACCAATGGAACAGAATAGAGAGCCCAGAAATGAACCCACAAACTTTTGGTCAACTCATCTTTGACAAAGGAGGCAAGAATATACATTGGAATAAAGACAGTCTCTTCAGCAAATGGTGTTGGGAAAACTGGACAGCAGCATGTAAAACAATGAAGCTAGAACACTCCCTTACACCATATACAAAAATCAACTCAAAATGGATTAAAGACTTAAACATAAGACAAGATACAATAAACCTCCTAGAGGAAAACATAGGCAAAACATTACCTGACACAGATTTTAAAAATTTTCTCCTAGAAGAAATAAAAGCAAGAATAAACAAATGGGACCTAATGAAACTTACAAGCTTCTGCACAGCAAAGGAAACCAGAAATAAAACAAGAAGAAAACCTACGGAATGGGAGAAAATTTTTGCAAGTGAAACCGACAAAGGCTTGATCTCCAGAATATATAAGCAGCTCATACGACTCAATAAGAAAAAAATAAACAACCCAATCCAAAAACGGGCAGAAGACCTAAACAAGCAATTCTCCAAGGAAGACATACAAATGATCAAAAAGCACATGAAAAAATGCTCCATATCACTAATTATCAGAGAAATGCAAATCAAAACTACAATGAGGTATCACCTCACACCAGTCAGAATGGCCGTCATTCAAAAATCCACAAATGACAAATGCTGGAGAGGCTGTGGAGAAAGGGGAACCCTCCTACACTGCTGGTGGGAATGCAGTTTGGTGCAGCCACTATGGAAAACAGTGTGGAGATTCCTCAAAAGACTAGGAATAGACTTACCATATGACCCAGGAATCCCACTCCTGGGCTTGTATCCAGAAGGAAATCTACTTCAGGATGACACCTGCACCCCAATGTTCATAGCAGCACTATTTACAATAGCCAAAACATGGAAACAGCCTAAATGTCCATCAACAGGTGACTGGATAAAGAAGAGGTGGTATATTTATACAATGGAATACTACTCAGCCATAAAAACCGACAACATAATGCCATTTGCAGCAACATGGATGCTCCTGGAGAATGTCATTCTAAGTGAAGTAAGCCAGAAAGAGAAAGAAAAATACCATATGAGATCGCTCATATGTGGAATCTAAAAAACAAAAACAAAAACAAAGCGTAAATACAGGACAGAAATAGACTCACAGACAGAGAATACAGACTTGTGGTTACCAGGGGGGTGGAGGGTGGGAAGGGATAGCCTGGGATTTCAAAATTGTAGAATAGATAAACAAGATTACACTGTATAGTACAGGGAAATATACACAAAATGTTATGATAACTCACAGAGAAAAAAATGTGACAATGAGTGTGTATATGTCCACGAATAACTGAAAAATTGTGCTGAACACTGGAATTTGACACAACATTGTAAAATGATTATAAATCAATAAAAAATGTTAAAAAATCAATCAATCAATCAATCAATCAATCAATCATAATCCTAGGCATTACCTCTGCCTAGCATTATGATTCTATAGGATTGGAATATTTTGTCCAGTTTCTGAAATCAGATGTTTATATGATACCTTACATTTAAGTTAAAAAAGTCTCAAACATTAATTAGCATCCCCAAAGATGCACCATTTTTAACTTTTAACTCTAAAAATAATTTAAAATATTCTCAAAACATTTTTAAAAAATCTGTTTTTCTCCCATTCATTCACACTTTATCACTTCATTCATCAGATTGTGGTCAGCTGGGCTAGGAAAACAAGAAGGGATCAAGTGATGTGATTGGTTTGTAAATAGTTGAAAATGTGTACTTGCCATTTGGTCGGGTGATTTGTCCTTAAGATGAAACCTGAGCCTACAAAAACTTGATGCGGGATCTGAACATGGAAAAATGTATTTGCATTTCTTAGGTAAATCTGTCACTGTGTGTGTGCTGTAAAATGGCATTATTCCTCCATTGGAAATTGCACTTCCTACGCAACATACACCACTCTGCTCCCCCCCCCCCCAGACTTCCCCAAGCAAAGTTCAAAATCCTTTCTGCCTTTGTAGTCAATCCCATGGTGAAACCATTAATTTAGTCCCCAATTTGGGCTCATTTGAGAAGAACTTCAAGATAAGATTCTTTCCAAAAGAGCATTTAATAGTTAGCCAGTACAAAAGGTAGGTATGAGTAACTCCTGAATTGGGTTCTTCAGAGCAAGTTGTGAAATAAAAGAGAAAGCCAAAGCTCACAGACAAAGAAGAAAGACAAGGAATTTTGTATTTAATAAAATCAAAAGCTGCTATGTGTAGAGGCACTGATATTATAGACAAATAGATTGCTTCCCAATACAGCCATATGAACTTACCAGATTCAGGAATGTCAGGTACTTCCATTGTCCACCATTTATAAAGAGTTTGGATTTCCGCGGATCCCCTACTTGTTGTGAGATATGAAAATTGAGGAAGACATACCAGCTAAAAACAAGAAAGTGGTATATGCACGTAGAAGTCCGCGTCATGGCTAGCTCTGACCAGGGAACTGTAAATGTCTCAAGTAGCTTCTCTCTGGCATACCTCTGCAGGTCACAGCTGAAGTCCTAAAGCAGAAGAGAGCTGTAAAACACACCCTTCTGGGACTGAGAGTTTCAACATGACTGAATTTTGCTTCTCTCATAGGCTCCTTTCCTCATAAACTTGGGAGACAGGATTGTTGCTGATTATCAGATGCCTTCATTTAGATAATAGTAGGTAATCCACAGATTTGCATAAGTATCAGTATGATAGGCTTTGAAAAGGGCAGGGAGCAATGCAAGAAATGTACTTTGCACTGTTTGACTGGGTTGGAGACAAGACTAAATGACCTTATCATTAAACACCAGTAAACTCTAATGAAATACCATCATGGCCATATTTTCTTTTCATTTGGGCGGAACAAAGAAGTTGCCATAATGTATCTTGAGAGAGTGAAAAGCAGGTTGACAAACCAGAAGGGAGAGTTTGTGGGCATGTTTAGCTCATGGAGGGAAGTAAATAGAAGGAAAAAGCGTGTTGTAACTTATTCCTTTGGCCTCCAAGGCCTTGTAAAACCTGAAACAACCCTTGATTCTCCAAGGAGCAGCCCCAGGGTTTAGGTTTTTGGGGTTTTTTTTTTCTTTTTTCAATTTTTTTATCTATATCCTAGAGAACCAAGAGTTATGGAGAGCTGTCCTGGACACTCCACTTGCATAGGCATCTCTATTCCCTGGAAGGAAAGAAGCAAAGCAAGAGATCTGTGGTCAGAGAATCAGAAAAAGATGTGTGGTCACTTCCCCAACATACCTGGGTTTAGACATTGCTGGGAGAGAATGAGGGTCTCTACATTGCCTTGGAGAAGGCAAGAATTTGCTTAGGCTGGGCAAAGCTTTCAGAACTGAGGCTCTGCCTCACACTCTACAGAAGGGACCTGAGAGAGCTGGAAATGTGATACCTTGTGACGTCACCAGCTCGTTTCCCTGGGTAACTGACTCAGAGGGTTCTGAGCAAACCCCTAAGGAAAATGCTCCTGATGCAGTTACATAAGTCGGCAGTTGGTGCTGTTCAGTGATTTTTAACCAGGGCTTATAAGTACTGGAAGAAAGAACTGCAGGCTATACATGGGGTATAAAACAAAAACAAACCTATTTCCTCAGAGTCATTGGATCCCAAACATCAGGAATTATAAATGGGGGTAGATCAAGCCTGAGCCAGTAATGTGGAGTCTGAATTGTAACCATTCCCAAACGAGAGGGTGATCTGGGAAATGGGAAGCATAAAACCCTGTACACAACTCCATGGCCTAAGTTAAAATGGTAAATAACAATAGGAGCTAATACTGTTACAGTACTTACTATACGGCAAGCATTGTTCTGAGTGCTTTGCACATATTGACTCATTTAATACTCTAAACATCACTATGAAGTAAGTGCTATTATGACCCTCATTTTCAAATGAGGAGATTGAAGCCCAAGCTGCTAAATAGATGCATTCAAAAACTAGTAAGAGGCAGGCAGAGCTGCAGTCTGCACTCTAACCAGTGTGCCTGACCACAATGAAACAACATTTGCCCTGCATACCCTCAGACTCCTTTTGCAGTATTTCTCCACTCTCTGCTGAGCCCCTTTTATTCCTTTATCTCTCCCATCAGAAAACTCTCAGGAAAGGATCAGATATGTTTTGAAACTTGGTGCACATATGAGTTATTGTGCTATGTCTTTCAGGGTGTTTTCATGGTAAACATCATTAAGAATTTAGGGGGTTTTAATCCCTTTATACAAAATCTCAAGCATAGTTCTTCAGATGGGTAAGGATTTGAGGAAAAATGGGAAAAGAAAGAGACAAAGACCTATATCTCTGAAATCTATGTGTCTAAAACTAGATATTGGCCTTTTGACACTTGGATTTTTTGGGGGGGAGCATTGGTCTTAATACCTATAGATGAAGCCTCTCATAAATATTGATACAATTATTTAAATGTGTTTGTAAGAGAGTTGTTTGACACTGGAATCCAACTGTTAGCACTTTAATAAGTAATAACATATGTTATATACATACATTTATGTGTATATATTATATATATATGGATTTGTAATAGAAAATAGGTTATATCTTAATTCAATATATTTTCTTATAAAATTTTCCACAAAAGTACTGCATAAAGGAAATTCTGAATTGTGACCATATTCACATCATAATTTCTGTCCCTGGTGAATAACCAGATAAATTTTTATGAAGCATTTTGGCCATCTGTCTTCTACTCTGAGACCAGGTGTAGCTTTGGGGAACAATGACAGTGTCACAATATTACAAACTAATACAACTCTACCATTATCCCACCTTTCTCCATTCTCCCAAGTATTTGGAGACCTCCTATTATCTCCAGGAGAAATGGGAGAAAAATGTTCATTACCTTAAAGAAAAAACTGACAAAAATTTAATTTTGCTACATGGGAAATAGTACAAATATAAAACAAGCACATTTTACATTTGGCATTGAACAGTATCTAGATAACTTGATTATTAAAAGTGACATTCTTTGAAAATCTCTACCTTCTCGAGTATGAAATACCATTCTTTAATTTCACAAGTATCTATCAGTCAACTACTAATTGCCAAGCACTTGCTAGTCTCTAGGATTTCCTAGGTATTAAGAGAGATCTAATTCCTGCTCTCATAGAGTTTATTATTCTAGCGAGGGGTGCGGGTGGGCAGACATTAAATAATAACACTATCAGGTATTAATTTACATGTACCATAGCTTCTGTGAAGGACAAACACGAGGGACTTATTGGGTACCAGTACCAGACCTGGGGTGGTCAGGAGGTCAGGGAAGCTGGCCCTGAGGAAGCCACGTGTGAGCAAGGCTGGTAATCCCCACACTCCCAGCATGCTCTGACTGTCCTTCTCAGTCTCTTTTGTGAGGTTCTTTTCCTTGGCCAGATCCTCATGTGCTGGTATTTCCCAGGGAACTGGTCCAACCTTTTGTCCATCGCACACGACATACTCACTGTAGTGATTTTGGTGACATGGTTTCTACCACTGCTTTCTAGTTTATGATCACAATTTTCATATCTCTTGTCCCAGCCCTCTCCCTGTCCTCATCAAGCTTCAGACATATTTTTGACTACTTGTTTGACATTTCCTGAATTAGTTAGATGCACCTCAAACTCGGGATGTCTAAAATGAACTCACTAACTTGCCCCAAACCTGACTATTCATCTCTGTTCTCTGTCTGTGAGGATGGCCCCATCTTCCACCTGGGAATCTTCCTTGTTTCCTCTCTCTCCTTTACTCTCCAAATCCAACTAACCACCAAATCCTGCCAAGTTCATCTCCCAAATCAAGCTCAAGTCAGTCCTCTTCTTTCCATCCCTTCCACAACTTCCCTAGGTCACATCTTCTCCATATCTTTCCAGTACTATAGTAACTGTCTTCTGATTGGTTTTCCTAATTCTGGTCTTATCCTCCAACTCTGTAACTCTGTTCTTCACCAGGTCGGGGAGTGATTCTACCCAAAATACCAGTCTTACCACATCTCTCCCCAGTTTAAGTCCCTTTACTGCATCAATGTCACAGAGTAACATCCAAGTTCCATAACTTTTGAGAAAGAGCCCACTCCCATCTAGCTTTGGTACTCTTTCCAGTCTCACTCTTGTCTCCTACTTGATGTTCCTCCTATAATATCAGATTGGTAGTTTTCTAACCATACCTGGCTATGTCACGTCCTAGTGCCTTTACTCCTACTGTTTCTTCTCCCTGGTGGCCTCCTCTCAACATGTCTTTGACTGGTTATCTCATAACCATACTCTGAAATGCACCTCAGCAGTTTCCTTCTCTAGGAACCCTTCCCTGACTCTCTCCTCAACAAGGCTATATTAAACAGTCACTTCTAGTCTTCGTTAACACCCCATGCATCTCTGCAAATTACATGATGATAAGTGCCTTGGTCCATTAAGGGTTCTGTAACAAAAATACTATATACTGAGTAGCTCATAAACAACAAACGCACTAATGGAGCCTAAATTATCCTGCAGATTATCCTGCCAGTAGATTCTTTCTGGAGAGAGCCTCCTTCGTAGGCAGTCATCTTCTTGTGTTGTCCTCACATGTGAGAAAGGGCCAAAGATCTCTCTGGGGCCTCTTCTGTAAAGGCCCTAATCCCATCATGAGTGCTCCAGTCTCATGACCTAATCATCTTCATAAGTTCCCACCTCTTAATACTATCACTTTGGGGGTTAAGGTTTCAATTCATGAATTTTGGAGAAACAGTCTACAACAACTAGGAATTAATTTTTTTGTGTGCCATTATCTCCCTGGGTTCACAGGTGGTGTGTTTGAATTCCTAGAGGTTAGCATAGTGCTAGGCACACAGTGAGAACTTAATAAATATCTGTTGCATAAATGAGTATGTGCAAATTGGGTGTACTTGACTACTGAGCCTTGCTATAAAGCCAGCTCATTCATTAAAAACCTACTATGTTCAAAATGTTCAGCTGCTGGGTTCTGGGGAGGAGAAAGAATTCTAAGATGAGTAAGACATAGGTTAATTCCTGTAGGAATTCATAGTCAAGTGACAGAGACAGATATGTAAACAAAAAATTATGGCACGACATGATAAGTACTATAATAGAGGTATGCATAACGTACTAATGGAGCCTAAATTATCCTGCAAATTACTCTGTCATTCTAAATATGCAGAAGATGGGGTTAAAAATGAATGCAATGAGTAAATCATGGGAGACTCTAGATGTCATGTAGGAGAATATAAGAATTAATGTAATCTCACTGAGTAAAGTTGTCATGGCCACCAGCACAGGTAACAGTTTTACCTGATAGAGACTGTAACCCATTCCTAGGCCAGTCACAGAATGATGAGGTACAAAGAGCAGGGGCTCAAACCTGGGCTTGAGTCTATTCCATGACCTTGAGCTGGTCAGATACCAGCCTCACTGGAGTGTTAGTTCCCTTAAGTGTGAAATAGGGCTTGGGAAATCTGGAGTGGCATTTGTCTCACATCCTAAAGCCAGGACATCTTCTGGACTAAAGGAGTAATTGATGAGGACTGGCCTCTGTAGAGCCTAGAAGGAAGTCCCAAGCCCACAGAGATAAACAGCCACTCCCACACATATCCTGAAGCCAACCGTAGTGGAAGGTGTTGGAAGACCCTCTCCACAGTGATGGCTGCAGGTAGCACAGTGGTGAGAAAGAATTGAGGATGGTGGAGCTCAGAATTCTTGAGGGTATAGTGAAAAGGTTGAGGGAGGATTGTTTCATTCTGGAACAAAGTAGAGGCCTCCTCCAGCTAATGGTGCTAAACAAACTAGCCAGTAAGGCCTATTCATTTTAAACTTCAATACAAGACATGTTGATGGGACTTATCAGTACTCCACTTACCCTCTTAATCTAAATAGAACTATTTTGAGATGGCTCATTCCCTTTAGAGCTGATATGTACCATTTACAGCCCTTGTAGACTCCCTTAGATTTACCCTCCCTTTGGTAAATTGTCCCATTATTAAATTCCCAGCTGAGTGGGGCTACCTTTTCCTGCTGGAACTCTAACTGATGGAGCCAGTCAGACTGTGAGCTCCTCCAGGATCTATCTGATACACCTCTGGACCCTCAGCACTATTTATGGTAGCAGGTAAATTCCAGATGCTAATAAAGATTTGTTTGCATAGATCAGTTCTGGTATTGTATTCCGAATATCTACCTGGGGTGGGGGTTCTCTAACCCTTGGGTTTCCTGACACCGGGTTACCACTCTCATCGCCCAGTGCTGTACATATTTCCGTAGAAGCCCTGCTGCTTCTAAGTCAATATCATCCCCACTGTCTTCTAAAGGCTCTCTCCCCAATAAAAGGTAGGTGATTCTGGAAATAATTAAATGTGTGTGATTCCCAGTTGAAGCCAAGAATCAGGGAGACTGCATTCCAGTGGACTTTGCATCCCTAGGAGCCCTTGTCCATTGTTGTACATACAGAATGAAGTGTTTCACTCATTGGATTGTTTATACAACATCTAAGAGCACTTGTTTTTCTCAGAGGTCACTGTGGCTGCCCTGCTTTTGAAAAACTAGAACATTTATTAAAGGTTCTGATCTGAAGTCTGTTTGGTGAGAACAGCCACCAAACCAAGCCGACTCGGAAAGGCATTCAAACCTTTTTTTTTTTTTTTTTTTTTTTTAATTTAATCAATGAGAACTTTCCTGGCCCATCACTTTGCTTGTTGCATTGAGAAACCTGATTCAGATCTGCCTTTTCTTGGATCTTTAGCTCTGCTTTCACAGTGGAATGCGATGTTCTGTGTTGATCTTCTCGTACTCACTCAGAGGAGCAGAGTTCTCCGTTGGTAGTTTTGATGGTGCATTTTCAGTTGGGAGGCCAAAGAACTTTTCCTGTTTACAAGCATGAAACTGACTCACATTGTTTTAAAAGTTTAAAGCAGGAAAGAACCCTTTCAGGCCAGTTAATTCAACCTCTTCATCTTTCAAATGAGAAAAATTAAAGCTCATAGAGGTTAAGGGACTTGCCCCAAATCACACAGATGTTTGCAGGAGAGCAATGACCAGAAAACAAGTCTCTTAACAGGCAAGCCAGTGAGCTTTCTCTGTTTCTTGAATTGCTTTGTTTTATACCAAGTTCCAGAATTTTCAGATGAATATATCTTGCTTGAATTAGTTTGTGCATATTTGATTGTGTAAGATCTGATGAAGTTATTAAAGAGAAACTGTCTACCTAAGAAAGCCTTTTTTAGATTCTACATCAGATTTCACATTTTGAAAATGCTGTGTTAATCAGAAATGCATAAGTTTTGTCATAACTCAGATATTTCAGATAGATTTTATATGTTGAATTGATCAGCAAGGTTAAAAAATGTCTTCAGTACAGATTCAATCAGCACATTCCATTTTCAGTCTTCTGAAACTCTCATATAAATGCCTGTTTCCCTGGGAAATTCACTGCAAGAAGACCAGGGGGTTACCTTGTTTTAGCAGCCTGTATAGTACCATTTATGAGTCATCTATATTCGTAAACTATACTCTGATTTTCTGACTTTCTAATAATTATAATTTGCTGAAAGGGCAGCATTGAAGTCCCTAACAATAATTATGGATTAGACTGTCTCTCCTTTCAGCTCTATCAGTTTTTAATTTACATATTTGAGACTGTTATTTGGTACTTATGTATTTAGGATTATTGTGTCTTCCTGGTGATTAATCCTCTTAACACATTATGCAGCACTTCTCTTTGTCTCTAGTAAGTTTATTTGCTCAGATAGAGTCTACCTTATCTAATATTAATATTATTTTTCCTTATTTTTTAAATTAATGTTTACATGGTACATTTTTTTTAATCTTTTTACTGTCAGTCTACATATTTTGTTGAAATTAAGGTGAGTTTCTTACAAAAAGCTTGGATGACTTGTGAGGTTTTATTAAGCCACTGTCCCAGTCTCTGCCTTTTAATTGTTGTATTTAGATATTTACACTTACGGTAGTTGTTTAATATATTAGGACTTAAATATTTCATTTCATTATTTGTTTTCTCTTTGTTTCTTCTGGTTTTGTTTTGTTTTTTTGTACTTCTGTTCTCTTTTCTTGTCTACTGTATATTAATTGTAATTAATTAACTAATTAATTAATTGTAAAAGTAATTAACACTTCTTAGGATTCCACTTTGGTTTAGTTATAGTATTTTTGAGTGTACCTCTTTGTATAGTTTTCTTAGTGATTGCTCTGGGTATGACAATATACATGTGACTTATTAAGCCTACTGGCATTAACAATTTACCACTTCAATTGAAGTGTGGACTCCTTACTTCCATTTTAGTCTTTTACTTTTCCTACTTTTAAATATCATAATCTTGAGAATCAGATGGTGTTATAATTTTTGTTCTACTCATTAAATATGATTTATAAAACTCATGAGAAGAGTTAGTCTATTGTATGTACCATACTTCTGCTCTTTACATTATCCTTTTATCCCTTCCAATGCTTCAAGTTTCAATCTGTTATCATTGTCTTTCAGTCTGAATTACAATCATCCCTCAGGATCTTTGGGGCATTGGTTCCAAGACTCCTACAGATACCAAAATCCAAGGATACTCAAGTTTCTTATATAAAATGGTGTAGTATTTGCATATAACCTATGTACATCATTTTGTAGACTTTAAATCTTCTCTGGATTACTCATAACACCTAAAACAATATAAATGCTATGTACAGGCACACCTTGGACATATTGTGTGTTCAGTTTCAGACCACCACAATAACGGAAATATCATAATACAGTGAATCACATGCTGTTTTTTTTTGTTTTCCCAGTGCATGTAAAAGTTATGTTTGTACTATACTATAGTTTATTTAGTGTGCAATAGCATTATTTCTGAAAGAATGTACATACCATAAATAAAAAATACTTTATTGCTAAAAATACTAACCATCATTAGAGCCTTCAGTGAATTGCAGTAGAAACTCAAAAATTACTGATCACAGATCACCAAACAAATATAACAATAATGAGAAATATTGTGAGAATTATCAAGATGTGACACAGATACACCAAGTGAGCAAGTGCTCTTGGGAAAACGGCACTGACAGACTTGCTTGATGCAGGGTTGCCATAAATCTTCAATTTGTAAAAAATGTGCAAAGTGCAATGAAGCAAAGTGCAATAAAATGAGATATGCCTGTAAATAGTTGTAAATACAATGTAAATGTTATGTAAATAATTGCTGTGTGGCAAATTCAAGTTTTGGTTTTTGGAACTTTCTGGAATTTTTTTTCAAATACTTTCGATTTGCAGTTGAATCTGCAGATGTGGAGCCCATAGATATAGAGGGCTGACTGTATCTCCTTTAGCCATTTTTTAAGGGCAAGTCTGCTAGTAACAAAATTCTTTAAGTTTTCCTTCATCTGAGAATGTCTTTATTTCCCTTTCATTCCTGAAGAATAGTTTTGTGAGATATAGAATTCACTGTTGACAGTTCTTTTCTCTCAGCACTTGAAAAATACTGTGTAATTTCCTTCTGGCCTCCATGGTTTCAGATAAGAAATGTGCTTTTATTTGAATTTGTGTTCCCTTATGGTTAATGTGTCATTTCTCTCTTGTTGCTTTAAAGGCTGTTTTTAGTTTTCAGAAGTTTATTTATGCTGTGTTCTGGCTTGAATTTCTTTGGTTTATCATATTTGAAGATTGTGCAGTTTCTTAAATCTGTAGATTTACATCTTTCACGAAATTTGAGAAATTTTCAGCCAGTTTTTTGAGTACTCTTTCAATCTAACTCTTTTTCTGCTCTCCTTCTGGGATTCTAATGATACGAATTTTGGACCTTTAGTTGTTGTCCCACAGTTCCCTGAGGCTCTGTTAATGTTTTTTTCAGTCTGTTTTCTCTCTGGTTTTCAACTTGAGCAAATTGCTCATGAAATTTGTTGATTCTATCTTCTGTTATCTCCACTCTACTATTGAGCTCATCCAGTAAGGTTTTATTTCTGTTACTGTATCTTTCAGTT
The DNA here is from genome assembly GCF_048773025.1 of Camelus bactrianus. Lineage (NCBI taxonomy): Eukaryota > Metazoa > Chordata > Mammalia > Artiodactyla > Camelidae > Camelus > Camelus bactrianus. The sequence continues at coordinate 7,362,799 of NC_133558.1, forward strand.
CTATAATTTCAATTTGGTTCTTTTTATAGCTTCTGTTTCTTTGTTGATATTTTCTATTTTTCATTTGTTTCAAGAGAATTTGCAATTGTTCATTAAAGCATTTTTATAATAACTTCCTTAAAATCTATGTCAGATAATTCCAATATCTGATTCACTTTTGTGTTGGTGGCAGTTATCTTTTTTTATTCAAGCTGTGCTTTTTATTGTTCTTGGTATGGCCAGGATCTACAGTTGTATCCTAGACATTTTGATTATTCTCTTAAAGAGATAAATAGGACTCAGAGACTTTTTATTTTAGCAATCAGTTACCCTGTTTAAGGTTAGCCTACAGGTCCTGGCATGACTTTTGTATGCTATGGTTCCAATGACAATTTAATTTCCTAAACCTTGTGATCTACCTTGATTGCTTTGTTTATTCAGTGCCACTGAGACTTTCAATATGATGACCAAAAATATCTCCAGACACTACCCAAAATCCCTAGGAATAAGATCACCCCCAGGTAAGGACCATTAATCTATAGAAACCAGAATTTGATGTCTTCCGTGTAGAATAGGCCATAGACCTGTGGGGATTGGGGAATATATTCTTCCCTAAAGCCTTATGGAAGCACTTTAGGATCCCAGTCTGTGTATACATGCACTAATTCATTTGGGTTGAGATGAAGAAAAGCCTTATTTACCTCTTACTACATCCCAAACCTGTATTCAGGGAGGATATTGATAATGGCTCTAACAGTGAAACAGAATTTGATTTCCAGTATAACTCAGCTCAGAGGTTAATCTAGCCCTTGACAAACAAGTGGTCTTTATTAAAGAATTGCAGCTATCAAGTTTCAATGTGAAATCCTCTTAGCATTGCATATATAGTATGCATGTTTATATATTCTGCTTTAAGACATCTGCCAAAGATTGTTATCAGATACATCTTTTTTCCTGTTAGTTGGTTTTCTTCTTATTTCTGCATTGCTGAAATGACATCACATGACCTTTTGAAAGTTTTTGCTTTTCTGCCTGGAAACATAGGACAGTGTTTCATAAAAGCAAGAAGATTGCTGTGCTCTGAAAAAAAAAAAAACAAGCAAACAAACAAAAACAAAACAAAACAACAACAACAAAAAAACTCCTAAAAAAAAACCAAAAAACAAAACAAACAAACAAAAAAAAACTATATGAACTGCCAGATTGTTTATTGCAGAGTTGACTTATTTGGCCAAAAGGAGTTGTTTTGGTTAATCATTTACTTGATTGCCCTCTGAATAGAAATGCCATCCTCAACCTGCATGAAAATGAAATGAAACTTCACAGAACATTTGTTTGCAAAATGACTAAAGTTTAAGGTCAAATATGTTGGCCTCCTTGGCATTTTCTGCCTGCCAAGCAAGTCTGAATCATTACATATTAAGTATTCATCTAGAATTGCTTCACATTATCTGGTTGGTTGAGGTGCATTTTCCACTGTTCTCCTCTAGACCATTCATAGCATTTTGGGCTACTCAATGTGACTCCAGTTTTTATTGGTACCTAATAAATCACATGCCAATACAGAGTAACTTCAGCATCTCTCTCTTACCTTCAACAACAGTAGACTTCTTTGAAACCTGGCCTGCTCAGGATAAGAATGTTTTATAGATTGTGAGCTCCTGGAGACAGAAGTACAGCTGCTTCTCAGCTGGTTAGAGGGAATGTCTCTTCCTGACCATCTGATCCAGTACCAACCCTTTATATATTTGTTTTTAAAGACGTCAAATTTTTTTCCCATGTTATTCTGCCTTTTCCCCTTCTCTGCCCACCTTCCAAGATTCAGAGGAAATAATGTTAAAATGATTTGGAAAAGGCCTACATAGGGAGTAACTGAAGCCTGGCCACTTGTCCTCAAGATTATCCTCAAATCGTGAGACTTCCTTGCCAGTGAACTTACTTGAAGTTCTGGGGAACTGACTTTTTTTGTGTTCTTGGAAACAGTGAATGTTTCACTGTAAGCCTAATGATTCCCTCCCTATTGTGGTAATAACATAAAACAGTTTTCACATCGTTTTTGGCTTTTTAGTGGAGTCAGTGTGAGCATCCCTGTTTCCATCAATCTGGCTGTAGCTTTCAAAGTGAGCACTGGCTCAGGAGCTAAGACAGAACACACTTGGCCTAGAAGCCACTGGGCAAAGTGCCAAGTAGGAAAACCCAGCCCTCAGTCCTGGCTATGCCATTTTTCTACCATCAGTGGCATCTTTATGGGGATACAATGAGAGAGAAGATGACTGAGGAAATGTTTGGATTGTGGATGATTTGAGTGGCCCTCAGATTGCTTCCTGTTTGGTGAGGTATCTGGTTTGCAATTAAATGTTGGCTTCTAAAGAAGCATGGACTCCAAAGTGAAAAGAGGCAAAGTGGCCAAGAGTGTGGGCTCCAAAGTCGTGTACCCTGCTTCAAATCCTAGTTTCACTTCTCCACACCTGTGTGACCATGGGCAAGTTAATGAAACTCTGTGCTTGGTTTCTTCAACTGTAAAATGGTGATAATAATAGTGCCGAACTCATAGCATGGTGATGCAGATAGAATGAGACAGGACATGTGAAGTGCTGAGGATAGATCTTTAAGGTCATACGTTCTCAATAAGCCTTAGGTTTTATGATAGGGAGTACTCACAGCCTGTCACTCCTCACAGCCACCACCTGATCAGAATGCTTGCCTGACTCTCAACAAGTACCTAATCAACTGGGAAGTATGGTTATAGGAACAACTTTTGCAGTGTCCCTGGAGAATGGCATGGTTTGGGTGCTAAATATATCAGTAGACTCTTCATTGTAAGCAGCTTGAATTCTTTCCAGAACACATTTGATGGGAACAATTTTGAAACATATTTCAGAGTTCTCTTAAGGCCAAAGTTAGCTTTAAACTGAAAAGAAAAGTTATTTCTCTTGACCTGGGGATTTCCACTAAGACTGTAACAACTCAGAATTCCCCACTGCCCCCTGCTAAGTTTCTTAGGAATTGAAAAGACCAACTGAAATAGACCTAAAGTCCAAGGTTTGTGGATTATCATCACCTCTTTGTGTGTGTGTGTCTGTGTCTGTGTGTCTTTGTGTGCGTGTGTGTGTATGTATGGGGGCAGGTTTATGTAAGCAAGGGTGGGTAGGAAGAAGAGCAAACACTCATTGTGGAGTTGGCTGGTATCTTTGTTTTGATCCAGGGGGATGCTGAGTGATCATTAAAAGTGTCTTCTGGTAACAGAGAGAAATATGGAAAAATTAAAGTGTGTTCAACTGGTTACCAAATTTTGAAGCCTCAGAAAACTAATTTGAATGCATAAAGCAAATACTGTCTAATTAGAAATATTTTCTTCTTAAGAAATCAGATACCAGAGTGATTGTTAATCAGTGATGGAGGTAAGTGTGCATGACTCTAATGGACCACACAGAGGCCCAAATATCCTAGGAGTTCTCTGTGTTTGGGAAGTAGGGGAACAACCCTCAGTACCTCTGAGATCATAAAACAGAAAGAAAGGGGAAGAAGTCCTTTCGTCTCCCATTTTCTCTGCCCTTCCACTCCCATCCCCATCTCAGCAGGGAGACAAAGGGACGCTGAGTTACAGCTCATTCACAAACTCTACAGAAGAGGGAGTCCCTGTACTCAGGCCTATAGCTTCTGAGGAGGTGCTCTGGGAGCCCTCAGTGAGCTTGCATTAAATAGTCAGAGCAGAACGTTTCAGCTCCCCATCCTGGATGGATGCTATGGACTGAATGTTTGTGTCCTCACAAAATTCACGTCCCCAGTTTGATGGTATTTGGAGATGGGGGCTTTTGGGGTGTAAATAGGTCATGAGGATAGAGCCCTCACGATGGAATTACTGCTCTTATAAGAAGAGACAGGAGAGAGTTGGCTTCCTCTCTCTCTCTCTCTCTGCCTTGTAAGGATACAATGAGAAGACAGCTATCTGCAAGCCAGGAAGTGGGTTCTTACTGGACACTGGATCTGTTGACACCTCAATCTTGGACTTCCAGCCTCCAAAACAAATTTCTCCACCCAGTCTATGGTATTTCTGTTATAAAAGCCTAAGCTGTCTAAGACAGTGGGTATACACACTCCATCTTCCCTCCACTTCTTCAAGTGGGAAGAGACATGTTGACCATGTGAGACCAAATGATGGTAGATCCATTTGGCCTGGTATGCACTGAGCCTGGGTGAGGATTAGAACTGAGAGCACCTTCAACTGCCTAAGAAAAGGAACAAGATAAGGAAGGAAATGGAACTTACCCTCTGAAGAACTAAAACTGTAATTATTAGACATTGGCCATTTAAAATTACTATAACATGATTTTCATTAATTTGTTAAAACAGATATATCATGCACATAAACAATGATGTGCTAATGTGTATTAAGCACATAAATGGCCCATGCATGACCAAAGCACTTTGCACATATTCTCTCAATTTTTTCTTCCCTACAACCCTCTAAAGCAAGTACTGTTGTGCCATTTTACAATTCAGGAAGCCACACCTGAGGGTATGAGTGGTTAAATAATTATCCAAGGACACAATAATAAATAACAAACTGGGGACTTGAAGCCATTTCTGTCTAACTCAGAAACCCATTATCATATGGGGACTCTGTGTACTTGCCTTGCAACTATTCCTTGAATCTAAAATCATTCCAAAATAAAAAGATTATTTAAAAAAAACCCATTATCAAAATTGCTCTACTGTGCTACTATTTCAAATAATGTATGAGAGTTTTGCTTTGTTTGTATGCTAAATTTCCCAGAAATTTTGAAAAATAATGTGTTATATTTTCACCTGGGGATCATTCCATCATCTATATTCCCAAAGTATTTTTCTTGTACTTCTTCATGTAAAGCACTCAGAGCTTGCCACCTGGAAAGCTCCCAGTAAATATTAGTCGTCATCGTCATCATCATCATCATCATCATCATCATCACTATCACTATCTTCACAAATGATCATTGTTACATTACTTTTTAAACATCAGTGAGCATATTCATCTCCCCTACTAGACCATGAATGGCTCAAGAGTAGCGACCACATTAGGTGCTCAGTAACATTTTATAAAACAAATCCCTGTGCTCACAATTAGATCTTTCCGCAGTGAATCTTCAAACTGACAGGGAATTTGTTTCTGTTTCTGTTTCGAATTCGCCTTTGCCTTGGGGGGAAAGAAATGTTGCCAAAGTGCTGTGCTCTCCATGACTCTTGCCCACTTTGTAAGAGAAGTCCTGTTGCTCCATCCAACTGGTGCTGGGGGTACGGATGCGACCCATTCCAAACATAGTTTTCCTCATGCATATATCATCCTTCAGCTCTAACTCAGCTATCCTCTCTGCTGTGCTGCACATCAAGGGAAAATCTACAAATGAGAACAAAATTAGTGTGACCTGCATGCTTTATGGACACAATTTAAAAGGGGTCAAATTGTCTTTTCTTGCTGGCATGTTAAATGTTTCTTATGCCATGTCCCCATTTTCACTAAATGCCAACAACTGTTTTTAAATTCCTGGGAGTTAGGAAGATTGCGGGCATAGTTCCAGAAGCCTGATGCATCAGGAAATGCGAACTCTGAAAAACAAGTTTTCACTGAGGCTTTGCTGAGCCAGCATACTCTGTGTATTCACTGAGATGGCAGGCCCCATCACGTGAGTTTGCTCAACCAACTGGTGATTGACTAGGGTACTGTTTTAAAAGATGTTAGTTCTAGGTAATTGCTGGAAATACCCTCTAGCTCAGCACTATCCAACAAAACTTCTGCAGTGATGGAGGTTTTTATATCTCTGCTGTCCAGTAAGATAGCCACAAGCCACATGTAGTTATTAAGCCCTTGAAATATGGGTAGTGCAACTGAGGAATTGTTTTATTTATTTTAACTTAATTGAGATTTGACTAGCCTCACGTGGCTAGTGGCCACCATATTGGGTAGTGCAGCTCTGGGTGAACAACTGTCCTGGTTTGCTCAGGACTGAGGGGCTTCCTGGGATGCAGGACTTTCATTGTTAAAACAAGACAATCCCAGGCAAACTAGGACAGCTAGTCACCCTAAAATAGATCCTTTTGTATGTAAAATATGTTTGGCATTTTTGGAAGTGAGAATTATACATGTGCTAGTCATAGTGTAGAGTCAAAGGGAGAGAAATGGAGAGGCAATATAAAGAACTGAGATTTTTTCCTTCCCAAGCAAAATTCAAGTAAAATATTGTTTCAAATGAATGAATTGATGAGATAACAGAGTTAATTCTTAAAACTGAAGTAGTCAATTTAAAACTGCAATAAAAATATAAATATAGAACACACCAACAAGACACTCATCCTCAAACTACTGTAGGAAAATACCAGTAACCTGATGACAATATTTTGAATCCCACTCACGTGGGAAAGTGGAAGATAACTGGTGAGTTCACGAAAAATCACAACTGCCTTGACTTCCTCTTCCAGGTAAGAGTGCAGTTAAGAACCCTTAGAAGTTTTTTCTTGGATCTGCTTCTCCTGGGAAAGGCTTCTCTACCCCAACATCTTATCTACCTGCCAACCAGAGTGCCTGAAACTCACCAGTGAATTGAATTCCTCTAGGGTAAACACTATCCTTTATTAAAATACAGATAATTCTAAGAGAGGTCACATAGGACCATATATTAGCATCATATTATAATTTTTAAGTTTTCCTGATTGATCTCAACTATCAAGATGCTGAAGGAATGAAATAAAGCAGTGGTCTCCAGACACTTTTGATTGTGTATCTGTATCAGCAAAAATGTTGAGCTGTGTCCCCAGCATATGTATATTTATTGGTAATTACTGTTTCCATACATTTTGATAAAACATGTTTTTATGTTTTGAAGAAGTCCACTTTTTATTTTGTTTTATTTTGCTTTGCTTTTCTCATATCTCTAGTTCATTTGACCTAAATTGGCATCCGTATTAAAATGTATTTTTAATGTCAGTCATACTGGTTACCTGAATCACAGTGGCCTTAAAAGTAATGATATCTTGGGTGTCTTTGTGTCATTAAGGAGAGTTAAAAATTACCCTGTCTCAGCATTTATTACTTAGATTTTTATTTAATCCACTCTTGGGCATTTCTTTTTCTTGTCATTGGGTCATTGGAGGATGATGGTGAAGACTAAAGCTACAGTTGCTGAGATAAATATTAGAATGAAATCAAGGCCTTAGGTCTGGTTCCTTTATGAACCAGTTTATTTGCAGTCTTGCTGTCAGTGGTTACCAAACTTCATTGTGCATAAGAATTAGTTGGGAATCTTGTTACCAAATTCCTGATTCCACCCCAGGAGATTCTGTTTCAATAGGTTTGGGAAGAATCAGCATTTGTAATAAGACTCATACCCCATGCAGGCAGTCTACAATCGGACTGTATTCATATCTCCAGAAATATTGGAGGAGACAGTGGGAATGGGTGATCACCAATGCACCCTCAGTAGTGAGTAAAAAAATCTCGACTTTATTACATGGTGACAACTGCTCAGAAGCATGATCTTTGTCACAGAGTTGCTAGGAATGGAGAAATGGAGGGAGGGAGTGTGTGAATGTGTGTGTAGATGTGAGCAGATGCAGCACCAGGTTTCTGTCTATGAGGCTAAACACTTAGAACTGGTTTTCTTTCTCTCAAAGAGGAAACTTGTTTTGAATGTATCCATCTTTGATAAATTAAATCCTTTAGAAATCATACCTTTTTAATCTTATACCTCCAAAGAATTATTTGTAAATTCATATCTCATTAACAACTGTGCCATTTCTCCCCCTCAAAAAGACAATTGTTTAAATTGGACATCTTGATTCATAGTTAATAATGAGATTTAGGTCAGGTGTGAATCTTGGTCCTGAGGTAAGCTTATTACTGGGAAACCAAAAGAACGCAAACAGCATATGACATCCAACTATACATTTTGCTATTTGCTGCACATGAGTTATGAAATTGGGAAGGCAGAGGAAGATGAATGCTTTATTTCCTAGAAGCCTTTTCAGCCCCAGCAAATAGACCCTAATTAGGTGAACCTGCTCTCCGTACCCTAAGCATATCCAAACCTGTCTGTATCCAGCATGAACACAGGGTGTTGTTCTGAAGGTAGGATCCTAAATATGCTAACTGATAAAGAGAATGGTAGTGATTTTTGGAATAGAAATAAAACATCATTTCAAATACAGGCTCTTCATAAAGTCTTATTACAGTTTTCAAACTACCATTTTTTTCTTTGTTTTGAGGCATGACCTTGAAGAATCAATAAGCATAATTAGTCAGAAAATTTCTTTCTTTTCTTTGCTTATAGAAATTAATTTGGCAAGCCATGGTTAATTCAGCAAGTATGTTTGCACTACCCATATTTTGTGTATCTAACCCACTGTATACAATTGTGCCCTGTGATCGCTTTGAACTGCTGCCTGCAGTTTATGTTTTGAAGGTTCAGAGTTGCAGGAGGGCTTTAGGGAGACCCTTATGGTGTGAGAAAGGAGGGTTTCTTGTTTCCTGACTTCACATAAGGCATGTTCTTAAGCATAATCTTTCATTTGCTGCTCATTGAAATCTTGTCAGTCCTGAGAGAACAGTACACTGGGGATCATTCTAAATCAAATCCACGGAGTTCATGTGGCCTAGGTCTTCCGGGGAGGGGTCGCTCGGCAGCTGAGTCTGCAGTGCTGTGTGTGCTTTACCAGGGGCCCTCTGGCAGCAACAGTCCCATATTGGTGGGCTAACCTACTAGTGACTTCAGTGGTTTGAACTTTAAGAAAGATTTTGCTAGATTACAGAAGGGGGAGTGGTGCTTGAGCAAGCCACTGGGGAAGGTTTAGAGGTGAGGAAAGTCTTTCAGTGCTTTGGAAAACACATCATGCTGACATCCTACTGACAACTGCTCTGCAGTTTCTGTCTGCAGCTTGTTTGGGCCCAAACTGTCATGGTCAGGACCTAAGGGGGCAGGAGGCTTCATTTACCTTATAGGAGTTTGATATTAAATACCCACCATCAGTTAGGTAACTTTTGAGAACATAAGGAAACAAGATGCCCTGCATAGTGTTTTAAGTTTGAGGAAACTAAAAGTGGAGAATGAAAAGGTATTCTGCTCTTAGATCTCAATTTATCTAGAGGCCAGGAAGGGTCTCCATCAGCTCTTTGTCATCTCTGACCAAAGCAGTAAATGACATTAAACCTCTCTGTGTGATTTCACACTGAAAGTGTAATTGAGCAGACATCTGGCAGCACTTCCTTGGCACAGAGAATAAATGTTCAGAAACCCAAGTTGCAGTTCTGAGAAGCAAGCAGCACAAATCCACGTCCCTGCCTACTCACTGCAAGGCCCCTCACTCTCTCAGCAACTGTTCATTTTCACACAGCAGTGAAGCTCAGATGCCAACTCTTAACGTCTGTGGAACTCACCTCAGGCTGCTGGGGTTTCCTAAAGGGGAAAGGGAGGGAGCTCAAGACCAAGCCCAACTTCCTGTGTACAGGGGATTTCCGGCCCAGAGCTCCACCCTGCTGGGACCGCTCTGCCCCAAAGAGCAGAAATGCTGCTTGGGAATGGGCAGGCCCTTCGGCCCTCACCTGGCCATGCAGCCCTCTCCAAGGAGGATGCTCACCTGCAAGCTGTTTTTCTTAAGATTTGGCCTCACCTTGTGTGATTTTTACAGAATGGCTCTCTTCCTAAGTACCGTCATCGGTCATTGTGCTAAGTCTCCCTTGCAGGTTGGTGGTAACTCATTTTGCTGGCTGCAAAAGAAAAAAAGAAAAAAGGGTCTGGTTTGGAGGGTCTCTGAGGCCGGTTGGCTGAGAGAATGCTGTCAAAGTGAGCAGGCAGCATACCTGATGGATGAATGGTGACAGTCATGGCTGCCAGGAAGTATGGGCAGTCTCTGGCAAGAGCCACTTTTGTGTGTGTGTGTGTGTGGGAGTTCAGAGACAACTCCTTCTAGAGCTGGCATCATCCACTTGAAGTAGAAATGTATAGGAATAGGGAATGGAGGGAGAATGTGTACGTCTTTGGGGGGGGGGGTGTGAACACAACACAACAGCTATCAATGAAGCTAAGAACTGGTTTTCCTTTTTTTAAAAAAAAAAAGCTTTATTGCATTATAATCAATATACAACTGCGCATAACTAATGTGTGCAATTTGATGAATTCAGACACATGCAAACACCTGTGGTACCATCACTACAATCAAGATGATAGACATTTCCAACACCTTCCAACTTTTCCTTGTGTCCGTTAGGCTTTCTAAAAATTGTTTTTTTTACAAATGCAAATCAAAATTACAATGAGGTATCACCTTACATCAGTCAGAAATGATGGAGAGGCTGTGGAGAAAAGGGAACCCTCCTACACTGCTGGTGGGATTGCAGTTTGGTACAGCCACTGTGGAAAACAGTATAGAGATTCCTCAAAAGACTAGGAATAGACTTACCATATGACCCAGGAATCCCGCTCCTGGGCTTATATCCCGAAGAAGTTCTACTTCAAAAAGACACCTGCACCCCAATATTCATAGCAACACTATTTATAATAGACAAGACATGGAAACAGTCTGAATGTCCATCAACAGATGACTGGATAAGGAAGATGTGGTCTATTTATACAATGGAATACTATTCAGCCATAAAAATGACAACATAACACCATTTGCAGCAACATGGATGTCCCAGGAGAATGTCATTCTAAGTGAAATAAGCCAGAAAGAGAAAGAAAAATACCATATGAGATCGCTCATATGTGGAATCTCAAAAAAAAAAAAAAGAACATAAATACAAAACAGAAACAGACTCATAGACATAGAATACAAACTTGTGGTTGCCAAGGGGGCGGAGGGTGGGAAGGGATAGACTGGGAGTTCAAAATTTGTAGATACTGACAGGCATATGTAGAATAGATAAACAAGATTATACTGTATAGCCCAGGGAAATATATACAAGATCTTGTGGTAGCTCACAGCAAAAAACAATGTGACAGTGAATATACATATGTTCATGTATAACTGAAAAATTGTGCTCTACACTGGAATTGGACACAACATTGTAAAATGACTATAACTCAATAAAAAATGTTGGGGGAAAAAAAGAAATGAGCTATCAAGCCATGAATAGACACACACAAAAAAATTGCTTTTTTGTGGTAAGAACACTTAACATGAGATCTACTGTCTTAACAAAATGTTAAGTACACAACACTGTACTGTTAACAGTAGGCATATGTTGTATAGCATAGAACTCATTAATTTAGCGTGACTGAAACTTTATATCCATTAAACAACAACTCCCATTTAGAACTGATTTTCCTTTAACTAAACTTCTATTTCACAAGAAGTTACAAGAGCTTTAGATTTACCTCCCATGAAGCAGCATGATTTAGCAGTGGTTTTCAAACTTTTTTTTAAAGCACAGGAAGCTGCTTTTTTTTTTTCAGATTCCTACACCTGAGCCCCAGATTACAAAAGAGATCAAAGCAGAGCTGCTCTGGTTGGAGTGGGTGCTGGTCCTAGAGACCTAAACTCTCCACTGATCCTCCTATGTCCAGGAAGGCCCGAGAGACACCTACATGAAGGCCCTAAAGCTCCCCAGAACAAAAGTTAACAAACCTGTGAGTAGGAAGAGGTCTGGCAGACCTGAATTTGGATTCTGACTCTGCTACTTTGGAGCATTGAGACATTTGGTTATTCATTAATACCTCTGCACCTCAGCTTCCTTATCCATAAAATAGGAGTAATAACACTTAGGTTGCAGGGTAGCTGCAGGGAGGAGAAAATGCAGTTAAAGCACTTGGCACCCCGTCTGGCACGTGGAGTCTTTACACAATTTACTGTTGCTGTAGTATTTCAGGGAGACACTGGGATGTGGACTACCCGCTAGAGGCCAGGAAAGAAAAAAGTGACAGCAAGGAGACTTCCCTTAGCTCAGAACTCTTACGGCTATTACTGTCCTATTTGGCACTCCTCTCTTAAAAGCATGTGGATGCTTTGTTTGGTATCTTCTCTTTAAAAACAGGACAATGAAGAGTAAGTAGACAGCCTACTAAGTGGGAGAAAATATTTAAATATTTTCAACAAACAGATCAACAACAAAAAGGCAAAAGAACCCAATTTTGAAATAAGCAAGAGTTATTTGAATGATTGTTTCTCCAAAGAAGAGATACCAATGGCCAAGAAGCACTTGAAAACATGCTCAACCTCCTTAGTCATTAAGGAAACGGAAATCAAAACCACAATTAGATACCACTTCATATTCACAGAAAAATAACGAGTGTTGATGAGAATGTTGAGAAATTGGAAATTTCATACATTGTTGGTGGGAATGTAAAATACTATAGCCCTGATGGAAAATAGTTATTAGTAATCCCTTAAAAAGTTAAATATGGAATTGTCCTATGGACCTATCAATTCCACTCAAAGGTATATACTTAAAGGAAATGAAAACAAGTGTTCAAACAAAAACTTGTACACAAATGTTCATAGCAGCATTATTCACAATATGCAGAAGGTGGAAACTACCCAAATGTCCATCAGCCGATGGGTGGATAAACCAAATGGGGTATATCCATAGAATGGAATATTATTCATCCATAGAAGGAATGAAGTACTGATCCATTCTGAAACAAGGATGAACCTTGAAAACGTTGTACAAAGTGAAAGAAATCAGATACAAAAGGCTAAATGTTGTATGATTCTATTTATATGAAATATAGGAAGAGGCAAGTCTATAGAGACAGAAATCAAATTAGTGAATGCCAGGTGCTGGGGGAGGTGGAAATGACGGAGTGACTACCAGTGGGTACAAGATTCCTATTGCAGTGGTGAAAAAGTTCTAGAACTAGATAGTGGTGACGGTTGAGCAGCATTATAAATCTACTTGATGCCACTGGATTGGACCCTTCTAAATGATTAAAATACAAGTTTTCTATTATGTGTATTTTACCACAAAATAACAATAATTTTTTTAAAAAGGATAGAACAAATGTTATCCAGCCAAAATACAGCCTGTGCATTTTAAAACTGATTTTGAAGACTTGGTTTTCTTTTTTTCTTTGAACTTCTTGCATAGATATAGTAAAACACAGCCCTAAAATTCCAGGACATCTGTGCTCAAAAAGGTTCATTCTTGTTTCAGGGGCTTAACCCCCTCCAGAAGGCCAACGAGAACTGGACTGGAGAATATGAGTGCCCATTCCTCCCTCAAAGGACAGTTTAAAAGGGAAACTTTCCAGGAGCCTAACCAAGAGCCTAATTGGGACATGAGCAAACACCCCAGCTTGTTCTCTGGGACATGGCTACTCTCGGCTTAATGGGAGCTGCCACAGTTCAGGTCTTGGTTTGTATGTTGCCCTAATAAGCTCAGAGCCTTTTCCCCTGGGTCCTTCCCTAGGAAGGGGGCATGCCAGGAACTGTAGTCTCAGGGATATTCCTTGGGATTTCAAATGAGACCCAGCTCAAGGCAGGTTTTGAAATCCCGGGGGCTGTGTTTGGCCCAGATACCTCCCTTTTGGTCATTTTTGCTGTTGCTGTTATTTTTAATTGCTGGGGCAATCATTGTACCCCTTTTCACAGCTTTTATGTGGAGAATCTGAAAGCTCTTTACCTCCATTCCATTCCTTCACAGTCCTTTTAGCAATAATCATTCTTTTGCATTCCAAACTATAAAAACAGAATTCTTGGTAAGGCACACAAACTCCCTTCAGCCAAGTAAAGGAAACTCTTTGGAGAAGGAAGCTCCTGCCCACTCACCTAGGATGGCCTTAACTCACATCGGCTCATTACACACAAATACTTGTCCTGTTTTTAGCCAACCTTGTGGGTCTCAAGCTCTTCTCTTAGAGAGTTGGGTTTGATTTTGTTCTTTTGTCTCTAGCTAATTCCTCCTTTATCATTTAACAACCTAAATTTAGTTCAACACTCCATCCTTATAGTACAGATTTCCAATGTGCCATCAGAAGCAAAAGTGACTACGAGTGGGAGGCTTTGGAGAGGGATGGGTGCAGGGAGGCAGGGGCGGTACATAAGGGCCAGGAGGTAGGAGGGGGAGCCACCATATTAGCAGAGCTGGATTCTGACATTCTCAGATTGCCCTCAGACACATAACAGAATCCCTCTGATTCAACCAAAAGGAGGTACAGCACTGCCTGCAGTGAAATAACTAATCATTTCTTTCCTTCCTACATTCATTCAGCAGTATGGTGTGTTGGCACAATGCACAGTGCTTGTTAACCACTCCAGGAAAAGAAAGAGCCACTCACTCTGATTAGCTGTCAGAACTAATTTTCAGCCATGTTATTATATGGTAAAGAAGAAAAAGGAAATCCAAGGAAACTGTGCTTAAGGCCAGTGCCTAATCAGGTTTTTTCCCCTTCATCTGTTTCATACAAAAGCTGCCTGGAATCACTGGTGTGATTAGGTTCACACCATTAGGTTCCTCTCTTCAAGTGTTAATTAAATGTGATATTTTAAAATATACACCCGTCTCTCCAGGTAGAACAAACTGAGCCTTTTGTAAATTGTTCAGTGCCCATTGGTCCCCCTTGCAGCTTTACTTCATTGCCTTGTACCTTCTATTCCCCTGTTGGGCCACAACTCCAGCAGCAGTAAGTATAGAGCAATTATTTCTGCCAGAAGTGGTCCGCTTGAAAGGGGCTTGCCTCATTTTGGTTGTGTGTATGTGTGTGCTTGAAAGAAAGGCATATTATAATATCAGGCCTCTTTGTTTTCCCTCTTTTAAATACCCACTGGTTCTCCAAGATGTCATTGGCGAACACAACACCATTTGCTTTTTGTTCCCTTTACAAATATTTTCCACTTGAGCCCTTACAACTGCTGGGTGTCTTGCTATGGAAAGCAACTTTTCCAAAGTAGTAGACTGAATGAATGCAGCCTGTGTGGTTTTGATTTAGGGATATTTACTATGCTTTTGGTTTGAAATACCTCAGGATCTGAAACCAGTTATAATCTCTTGGGTCGTTGAAGGCAACTCAAATGGTAGGTGTGTGTGTGTGTAAGTTGGGAGCTGGGAGCAGATGGGGAGGCTTGGAAAACCCAATTAATCTGTCATGTCTGTTCCAATCATGCAATTATCCATTCAGTAGCTATTGCTGAATGCCTACTATATGTTTGCTGCTCCTGCACAAGTTAGGACACCCAAGGGTGACCAGTCAATCCACATAGAAAGCTTGTACTAGACACTTCATGTTGGGAAGGGGAAGGTCAAATCTCATCATTGTCATAAATCTGTATAAGATTATCCAGAAATCTGGAGACATTGAGCATTTCCCTATCTTGGAAGAATGCTTACCATAAAGACACTTACATAATTAAGTACTTTTTTATTTTAAAAAATGACTAGATTTTATATTATGCCAACAGACAAATCATATTATTGTCTCTCACTTTGATAAAAATGTCCAGATTATTTTACAGAGTGCCAGCTCTTCTCTTGCCAGAGTTTATCATAATAAAGTACTTGAAAATACTCTTTTTGTCCAGGTTCAGATTATCCAACAAAGCTTCTGACACTACACTTGATTGTAGCAAGAGGCCAGGCAACTGAAAGTCACATGCCTGGACAACATCCTCAGGATTCTACCTTCTCTCTCTGAACCTTTCCCACTCCCCATGTAGCCTCCAATTTTAATTTGATTTTGCTCCTATGACTCATTCTCCTACAAGAGTGGTCTGTACCTCACCCTAGATCAGGTTCTACTAACTGCTCCCTTTTAAAGCATTGTAGCAAGACCAGAAGTGATTCCTAGTTTGTTCCCTAAGTGATTCAAGAGTTTGTTAAGCTCTTGATAGGTTCAAGCAAATTTCCCATAACTCTCAGATGTATGTGACTAGGTAGACTTTTGGAAACTCAATTCTAATGGGATTCTCATTTCAAACATACATCTAAGTATGCAAGTGCTGGAGGGTAAGGACTAGCTCTTTTCTTCCTGTGTAACCCACCATATCTAGTCTAGTGCTAGCAATGGGGAATGCACAAAATGTATTGCCATAGGGTAATCACTGGGATGCTCTGTTAGTTGGCAGTACCAATTGATAATTTCAGTCTAGTAGTGAAAACAAATCCTGACCTTTCTCCACCCTATACCCTGATGAAGAATGTGTTGGATCCATTGAGTAGAAATGTACCTCTATAATAGGAGAGCTATCAAAATTTCAGGCATCTCACCCTCTGTTTTATTAAGGAGATATCATAATCTTTTTCCTGCTTTTTAAAATAGTTCAAATACCATGCAAGAGGGCTATGCCCTATGGTAGGTTATGTTTTCAAGGTGTCTACAACAATATTTCTCATTCTGCAGCCCTCTTGTGCTATGATCTTGCCAATCTCTCATAAGAAGTTGGAGCTTATTTCCTTCTTAACCCCTTTGGATCTAGGCTGGCCCAGTGACCTCTCTTGACTAATAAAATGTTATGTAATAACACTGTGTGTTTTCAACGCAAGGTCTTAACTTTTACTTGCCTTTACTTTTTGCAAGGCTCCTTCTTGGAATCCAGCCACCATACTGTTAGGAAGCCAGGGCAGATACATGGACAGGCCCAGATGAAGGATAACTGAAGCTCCCAGCTAGTAGCCCAGTTGAGCTCCCAGACAGCCACCAGCACCAGTTAGCATTTTGAATTTTCTAGCTGTCCCAACACCCCAGGCTACATCATGCAAAGGAGTACTGTCCCAATTGTAAAAAATAAAAAACCTTGAGCAGAAACACTAACTAATGGAAATTCCTGTAATTGGAGGACAGATGTTGGTAAGGGTATGAGGTACATTTTGGATAACTGAACTTTCCCAATCTCTGAAATCATGCCATTTGGTTTACTGACTGCTTCTATGGGAACGTGGGAAGAGTAGAAGGTGAAAAGAATCCAGAAACACTTTAATTTGGGTTATGACACCTTAAATAGGCCCTGAGTGGCCTTTTCAGCCCTCTCTTGTAGGAGATGCTCAGTGATCAGGGGAATGAAGTCAGAGGTAGCCTTGGGTGTCTTTACAGCCCTCTCCTCCCCAACTCTTTCCCATCCCTTAACAACTACCAGTTATCCTTTGTTCAGGCAAAAATCAATGTTGCTTATCTATGAATATCTCCAATAGTATTCAAGCTAAATGAGTTTTCTCAAAAGCAACATCAGCTAGGACCCCAACATTAACAGGAATGATGAGCCGTTTTTCATTAGGAGCCTGCAAAAAGATTCATATGAAAGTAGCGCTCTCCTCCCCAAAGCAGAGGCATTGAACAGAGGTCCATCTGCTCCATACAGGTTGAGAATCTGTTTCACTAGACTTGGATGAGTTGGAGGGATTACAATTTTGGGGTTAAGTGTAAATGAAGAATACAAAATTAGAGTGAGCTTGCTGTAAGATTCCTCCTAGGGACACATCCGTCTCATTAGGTCCCTCTGCATTTGGGGCCACAGCTGAACTTACCCTTGGCTGGAGATAGTTATATTGTAGAGCAGTACTTGTCACACATTAGTGTGCATACAAACCACCTTGGATCTAGATAAAATGCTGATTCAGTAGATCTGGGGAGTGCCTAAGGCTCTGCGCTTCTACCAAACGCTCAGGTGATGCGGATGCTCCTGGTCCGCAGACCATGCTTTGAATAGCAAGGTGAATTTATTCCATTGTCAATGAGCCAAGAGACATGGGTTCAATCCAAGTTCTACCTGACTTTGTGTGAATTATTTTAATCTCACTAAAATTCTGACTTTTTATCTATAAACTGGCAAGTAATAATATTTTCCCCCAAAACTACTGTTTTAAGAGTTCAGTGAGATAACCAGTAAAGCACTTTACAAGTTTACATTGGTTGGTGATCTTGAGGCTTGCTTGGATTCTCCACCAAGGGTATATTGGATAGCTGTGGGCTTTTCACAGCAGAACCAAGAAGAGGAAGGTGTGGGGAACCCAGCTTCTCAGTGACGGACAGCCCTCCTGGCTGCTCCCATGGGTCTGATTGGAGGGTTAAGCAAGAGTTAAAACTGATCATGGTGACACTACCAAGGGCCAGTTGAGACCTTAGCCCTTTGGAGGGTACAACACCTAGCTGTGTCCTCTATTCATTTGTGAAGGAAAGACAAGAATATGTATTTTCCCTTTGATTCTTTTTCTTATTAAAGAGAAAGGATGGAAAATAGAAAATGTTTCTTCTACTGAGACATTAGGATCAATGAATTTATTAAACAGTTGGAGCAGTTCTCTCCTAGTATTAAAAGTGGTAACTTATATCAAAGGCCTTTGAAATCTCTGATGCTTACACAGTTCTAAGGCTTTGTTATTGTGGAATTTCATTGTTGAAAAACACCTCCTAGGCCACATGCTGATCATGTTGAATTGGTAAAAGTCTTATAATTCATCTAAATAAAAGTGGTTTGCCTGGGTCCTGGCTGGATAAGCTGAATTACAGCTAAGTGTGAGTGCTGTGATAGGGAGAAACTGCTTGGATAAAGGTCAAACAAAAATCACGTTCCCTTGATCATTCAACTCCTAAAGCAAATTCGTATCAAGATCCTTACGATATTTGTAAGGTTTCTACAAATCCTTTTTTACTTTGGTTTCCTGCCAGAAATGGGTGCAGATGCATCAGCTACCTCACAAGGAAAACCTGTTCTCACAAGTTTTATCACACCACTTGGCAGAGAAAAAGCTTGGGTAGAGGCTGAGAACTTTCACATAAATCCAGAAAGTTTGGGAATTCAGCCATCTTGACTTAACGCCCACCACCAAAAAAAAAAAAAAACAGGCAAACTCTGAGACCAGTATTTAAGATTCCCCTCATCAGAAAAGGAGAAAACTCTTCACCTTCCTCTTTGGGGCAACTTCCATAAATTGTTATGAAGATAGGCCATTTCAGAACTTTTCAGGGTAGTGAGGGAGCTCAAACTTGCCATGGTTTCCTTGCTTCGTACTACCCAGCCCCCTTGCTCACAACCTCCATTCCCCAGGGCAAGTTCCCTTAGGAGACTGTAACCCCAGGAAAGTGCCACACTGGTGCTAGAAGGGGTGAGGGGCAGGACAGAGAGGAGAGCAGGAAGAAGAATTGTTTTTAATGGGGCCATTCTATGTATTTGGGAGTCCATGAGAAATATGGGATGGATTCACTTAAATTAAAGAGTAAACAGTGGAGACAATGGGATATGTAGCTGGGAATCTATTGAGAATGTCTTCACATTACTCACAAGTTAATAATTTCCCCAAGACTGGGAGTTTCTTTAGGATGTTTGTGACTTATTTTTAAGCCTTTAGAGTGTTAATAGTAACAGTTTCTCTTTTACTATTTTCATGGTATTAAAATGTTTCAGAACCAGGCATTTTAGAGCCCACCCACTTTCAAAGATTTAGTCAAATTAGTTAGAAACACACAGGACCTCTCAAACTCATTACAGGGCTTATTTGAAACATGTGAATTATATCATGTATAGTTTTATATACCCACGGCAATGTTCTTAGGCTATCATCATTTCTTATGCTAAGTCACTTTTCATAATTGGTGCTGTGGAATATTTAAATCAACGGGCATTTTCCTAGAACCTATTAGGTAGCTACCACTGCACTAGGGACTGGAAGGAAAATGTGACATCAGAAGATGTGACCTTTCCTGCCTGATAGAAGAGGCTTCTGAAAATTTTAAAGGAAGAGAGAAGCCAGTCATGTATTTGGATCTCAGTAAGATCTGCCCACGTTCCCAGGTTACTCAAAGGGAAAATAAACCATTGAACTTACTTATCATTTGTTGATTTCACAGGTACTCTTATTCCAATGCTGTTAGGCCTAATGGACATACAAAAATGAGTGCATTGCAATTAAACGAATCTGAATTGATGAAGCCCACCAAAGTGCAGCAGAAAGTAAAAGTATAATAAATGTTAGCTTTTGTTATATCATTATCGTTATCATTATTTCTGTCATTAAGGACCTCTAAACCTAGTAAGATAAATAACATCCATATTATACTAGAAGGCAGAAAATATACAGATTATTTACTATATTCTTGGTACAGATAAACTTCTGTAGGAATCCAAGGAAAAGAAAAAAGTTTTGAACTGGGGATAAGAATTTAAAACATATAATAGGGAAACATAATCCGCTCATCCCTTCAATATTATGTGTCTAAGAAGGCCGTTAAGTAAGATTTTTGCAAGAAGACATGGTAATTTATTTAGTCTTTTGCACAAGAACCTCAAGTGTTCCTGATTTCCTTAAATAATATATTGTTGTTCTATGTACCATTAGTTGATTCCAGTCTTCTAAGATCTATTTATATTTTTAATCATATGATCACTACATGAGGGGTTCTCCAAGCCTGCTGTTTGTCAGATGTCTTTAGGTGGTAAAATTACAGCTTTTAGTAGCTAATTCTGTGGTCACTCTGTTTTCATCTTTGTGATTATATAAACTTTGTATCTGTTATTATCCTTTTTGTAGTCTGAGTAAAGAATTGTAGTATTGGTTTTCCTAAAACAATGCATCCAATCACTTTACTCTTTCAAATGCTTTCCTGCAGGTCCCTCTGGCTCTCAGTAACTATTTTTAAAGTGTGACAGCAGAATGACATGCAGAATTCCTCAGGTAGCTAGCTGTATCTCGGTTAGGGTCAAGAATGTGGTGCTATGTTAATCTTATTATTAAAAAACAGTCTCGTTAGCACAAGTGAGGGAACCAGCTTCAGACTGACAGGAAACTGTCATTGATCACAGAACATTGCTTGTTATCTAGGTTACAAAAAGAAATACTGTTGAGTTAGGAATTGGTGATAGCGTCTTATGAAGTTGCCTAAAAATAAGTTGACATAGTATGATTAATCTTCTCTCACATAATCCTTTTTATATCTTGTGTTTGGGAATATATCAATCAAATTATTTATTGAGCATGATGTATGTACTCAGCATTGTATTAGACACTCTAGCAGTTACCAGAGAAGCATATGGTGGATCCTCTGTCCTTCAGAAGTTTTAAATCTACCTGAAACAACATGAAACATAAGAGGAGAGTGCATGACCCAGTGTAATCTATAATAAATGTTCTACAGCACGCTTCAGGCAGAACGAGCTTTTAAAAGTTCAGAGAGGAGAGAGATGAATATTGAGCAGAGTGGTTAGGTTAGAGGCACGTCTGGGGCCTGAGAAGAGCTCTTTTGGTCTGCATTACAGAGCAGAAATGGCCTCTTGTCATAGCTCCCAGTACTCAAGAGTCTTTAGGAATAAAAATCACAGGTGGGTTCCTTGTCTAATGAACAGCATCCTGTCTGTTCTCACCTGTGTTCAAAGGAGGCGGCTCTAGAGAGTGGGGCCTGTGAGTGCTTTTATACACTTCATGTTACCCTTGAGCAGAACCAAATGATCAATTGCCTTTCCCTGAGGAAAATGTCCGAGTTATCTTGTCAGGGAAGATGAAAGTTTGCGGTCATCCTCCTGCTTGCTGCAAAGGAGAGGGGAATATTTCTCAGCTGAAAGGGAGCATGTCTGGTCATATCCTCAACATTATTGGACTTCAAAAAACAAGAACATCATTGCTGCCCCCTTTTAGAACGTGCCTTGATGTGATGGCATGCAGTTACCAGTTTTACATAATCATCAGCTGTGTGTTTTCTCTTTTCATAAATTAGCCTGCACACCAGGGCAAGTTAGTCAGAACAACAAAGCCAGGGTGAAAGCGGGTCAGGTTGATCCAAAGGCTAGCATCTCAGATTTAAACTGCTGTCTCTTCCAGAGGATGATCTCCTGGGGAAACTCCGACATACCACCCCAGGTTACCAGCACCAGCAGAGGATGGTTCTGTGACAGAAAAGATACAACCTAAACACTGGGCATTTATGGAAAGTTTCTCCTTTGCTTGCAGTGGCAGACACAAGTCCATGGAACCATCTGTAACCAGCATGAACACCCAGGCAAAGAAGCCTGGACTGAAGCCTGGTGGCCGCGCAGAAACCTCTAATCACTCACTCCGTAATCTTATTCGTCCAACTACCATTTGCTGAACACCTATGACGTGCTGGCTGCCTCTCTAGGAATCGTCTGCAAAAACAAAGCCTCACTTCAGAGCCCTCTGATGTTTGGGGAGCCATAAACATGGAAATACCTAATCCGAATGCAGTAGGGGAAGAGAGCTATAAACGAAGTGTCATTGATCTCAGAAGGTGCGACAGCTCTAAACGAGGTGTGACGATCAAGACGGTTTTTCAGCTGCTGTGTCTTGAAGGGTAAGTTGGCGTTTTGGTGGAGAAATGGAGGAGGGCCCAGAGTCCGTAAGGAATTGCAGATAGTCCCCTATGGATGGAGTGTAGTATCCGGAGGGTTGGGGAGCTGGAGGTAAGTGATGGAAAGAAAGCTGCAAAGATGGTCTGAAGACAGACTCTCAAAGAGGCCTTATATGTTATGCTAAAGTTCGGCGTCAAATGGAGGATCTTCGGAGGTTTGTCATTGGGAGAATACCACGATGACTGAAGTGTCTGTTTTGCTTCTGGCTAGGTATTAGCAGGAACTCTGAGGCCGGAAAAGAGTTATTAGGCATTTTTAGCTCTTAATCTGGAGGGTGTGAGGGAGAGCTCATGCCCCGGGTTTAAATAACCAGTCTCATCAGCGAGAGAAAGACTACCAGCTGATTCCCACGACCACCACAGAAGTAAATTCTCTGTGGTTCTGATTCATTCAGCCAGTTACACAGTCACTCCCACATTTACTCGTCAAATCTTTAATGAGAAATTGCTATGTGCTAGGCACTGGAAACACAATAGACATAGTTGTACCCTCTTGGAGTTTAAACTGTAATGGAGGTGATAGTTAATCAGTAGTCATAATTGGGTTTAATTCACTTGGACCCAAGTTAAACACAACATCAGAAGAGCCACAGTTTAAGGCCTGCTAAAATAGTGCCCTTCAGCTCTCTTCTAAATTGACTAACCTGTAATCCCTAGTGATGTGTTGAATGGAGGAATAAATTAATGAATGAAGGCAAAAAGGAGCTGTCAGCCCCTCAGACTTGCCTGCCCTGAACTTTTTCTGGCTGTAGGGCTCCTATCTCCATGCCTTAGTCCACAGGGAGAGACAGTCTTACATAGTGGACACATTCAGATGCCAAAATCAGGAAAACCTGCTTAGGTACCAGGTTCTACATCTGATTAGCTGGGGGAAGAAGAGCAAGTTCCTTAACCTGTCGTGAGTCTCAGTTTCCTTGTCTTAGAAATAGAGATGATAAAGTCTACCTTGCAAGAATAATATATAAAGGACTAAAAGGATTTAAGTCTAAAGATTAAATAAAATGATATATTTCAGTGTCAGGCACAGAAGATCACAGATAAGGGGTAGGTGTTAGGACTCTGTTGGGTCCCCCTGTGACATTTCTGTGTACAGAGAACTTGAAAGAGCTTCAGAGTGCATCCCTGATTGTGCCACGCTTCTACCCAAAACCTTAAAAGACTCCCTATTGCTTTTTCTCTAGGTATAGCATTTAAGGCCCTCTAGGCCCTCTGTGATTCAGTCAGTCTGTCTTTCCAGTCTCATCTCCCTTTGCCAATCCAGCATCACTACCATCCTTCCTGGGGCCTCTGCATTATAGAGACGCCAGGGATAACATTTCTTCAAAACTTTATTCCATATTGCTCCAGGTTACAGTTTGCCAACGTGAATTATTTGCACAAGATTTATAAGGGAGAAGGAGAGGCCATTATTTTGTGGAGGCAGTTACAGTCTGATTGATGGTAATTTGGTTTCCATGGTCAAACATTCGTTCTTTACCGGTAGCAAGCCAGGAGCTGTTTTTCACAAGAAGAGTAGTGGTTGGTCTACAAAAGAGGACATAGCTATTTATCCAGCTCCTAAAGGTCTGCATAGTGATTGTCCTGTCCAGGTTTTCACATACTCCGTCTGGCATCTCAGACACTTCATTGACCATCTGATCTACTAGATCAAAGCATCCAAGTTCTAGAGCAGCTTATGTAGTAATCTGGGTATGTTGCAGGTCCTTCTCTTGCTTTCAACCCCTGGAAAAACTGTCTGGCTTACTAAATTGATAATACCTCACTAAATTGATTAGAACAGAAACTTACTGTGGAGTGTGCTACCTCCAGAATCCAAAGATTCCCGCCAGCCCTTGTTCCTCTCAGTGGTAAGAGGCACAAGACGATGTGACGTCAGCTTCATCCCGAGGGAGTAACTCAACATCCCCTAGCCCGCTGGGCCCCTGAGACTTCACTGTAGGTTTGGATTTCTACCCTCTGCCACAAGAGGAGCATATTTCTGAT
Organism: Camelus bactrianus; assembly: GCF_048773025.1. NCBI lineage: Eukaryota > Metazoa > Chordata > Mammalia > Artiodactyla > Camelidae > Camelus > Camelus bactrianus. The sequence goes on from NC_133558.1 coordinate 7,387,014, forward strand.
AGAGGTTCAGTCTGGTTCCCAGAATAGGAAGACACCTGAAGCAGGGCCAAACAGAGCTACAGACAACCGGCAGATCTGTGAGCAAGACAAAAATTGTTGTGGTTATAAACTTCTGAGATGTGGGGCTTATTTGTTATCATAGCAAAATCTAACTGAAATACCTTTTAACTGATATACCTTCATATACCTTTTATCTCAGCCAGATGTATCTTGTAACTTTATATATGTTTCGTTCTTTCCCATTGCCATCTCTTGACTGCAAATTAAAATGCTTTTTTCATTCTCTTGTGCCTAATTCCCGTCTTCAATTCAGAAGGCAGTTTTTTCTTAATCCCCAGATGGAAATAAATTCTCCAGGTTTAACATCCAAAACATTTTAATTGTGTCTCTCTGATGGTTCAGCCCTTTCTATCTTGCACTTTATGACTTGTTTACATACCTGCTTTAGCTCTTCTGGTTGATTTCTCAATAGCTTCTTCATCTGAAATGGTTCGTCTAAGCCAAACATTGTAATCCCATTCTTTTACCAGTGATAGTTTTAGCAGTGATCTTAGAACCAAATTCTGGCTATTCAAAAAATAGGGGAAAGCTCTGGAGGGCTTCTAGGAAAAGTTTCCTGGCTTCTAAAAAGTTTTCTTAAAGAAAGACTGAAGAAAGAGTCAGGGGAAGGCCTTCCCCACTCCTTTCTTTCTGTTCTTTGCTATCAATGTGAGGAGAATTAAGCAAACATAAGAGAGGAGCGTCAAGCTGAAACAAGCACAGAGGAGTGTCCTGCAGTTTGAGGCCATGTGCCACTACTGCCCGAGAGACTCTCGACCTGCATCAATTGCAGGCCTTCTCCACAGCACCGAGTTTGGGCCTCGCCTGAGGTGGATACTGACCTAATATATTACATGAATAAATAAGAAGAGAACCTTTCAGGTTATTTAAGTCTGCAATATAAGATCTTTGTGTAAACCGTAAGATGATGATTATTGCAGCCTGGAAAGTTGGTGGAGAAGCTCCCTAATCAAGGCACTCATGTAAGTTTGTTAAAAAGCAAAAAAACAAACAAACACTTTTAAGGAAATAAGAATCACTGAAAAGAAGGAAAAATGGAGGAACAACTTTCTGGAACAAAACTTGCATTATCTCTCTTTCTGAGGTCTTTGTAAACTAGACGAAAGATTATACAGATTTTCATCTGTACAGGAAATCTAGGTTTAATTCTGCCCATAGAATTCCAATAAGTGTGGCCAATCTAAATAAGGATGTGAACCAGAATTCACTAGTGTTACTGAGCAGAGGCCACATTTAAAAGAATAGTAATTTATTGCATGAAATAAAATTGACAGATTTTTTTTTTCAGGATTCATATATCTGTGTGTGTGTTAGTTTTGTATCAAGTCTTTTAAAGAACATAGTATAACATCTAATCACCACAGTTTAGAGTAGCCATTTTCAAACTTGCTGCAGCAATCTTGACCTAAGGATCTGATTGTTATCTCCAAGCTGTGTTTTGACCATTTCAGTATTGAACAAAATAGCAGGTGATACATCTTAGGGACCTTCCTAAGACTGTGAGTCTATGACCTTGAAGCTCCAAAATAGGAATGGTCTTACGAAGACGTGAGAAAATTGTTTTAACCCCTCTGGATCACTCTTAGCATGGAATAATGAAAATTCCCAGTAAATGAACACTTTAATGAAGTAAATGAGGTTCTATACAGTTTTTATTTCATCTTTAGAAACAGTAGATGTTGGTGTCAATGCTACCTGTATAGGGACAGTTGAGTTTTCAATTCTTAGGGAAAAAAAGGCTAATGACAAAATCCATTATGTAGTTATTAATTCTTGGCTTTCTTCACCCTAAGAAAAAAATCCAGTTTTTCCCTGATCTGTGATTCTCTTTCCTTCCCACCTTAAATCCTAAATGCACAGATATTCCTAGGGAGAATGATAAAAGCTGAGACTAACATGGTTACTGGTAAATTAAAAATAAAGTTCTCACATAAGTAATGGAGACAGAAAATCCGTCCTGTACCTATTTTTTTTCCTTCTGCAACACTGAAAGGAAATTGCTTCATTTAAATGAAATGGTGTGTCTAATATGACAGACCACGAAGAATCAATATTCAGTTTCGGAAGTACAGTTCTTTATCCTATCATGCACAATGCCTGATTCTCAGGTGTGCTTGGCCTGTAGAAGTGGTGCAGTCTCAGTGCAGCAGTCAAGTGTAGTGCAGGATTAGAAAATCTGAGTTTTCTGACTTTGATATCAATTCAAAAGAAAATGTGAAAACGAAATCATTCTTTATCCCGTGACTCAGTTTACTTCTTTGGAAAATGAACAGTGCACAGTGTTGAGAAGAGCAGGCCAGATGTTCTCCTTCAGACTTCCCTGTATTAAAAAAAATCATTAACTTTTGACTCATCAATACCTATCTTGTAAGAAATATGTTCTTAGTAAGTGGTTATTGAATCACATTTTTATAAAAACACAAGTGTGCATTCATGGATGGAAGGTTTCCTTTGAAAAATAGATTCAGAACAATTGGCTTTGTTTGATTTTCTGGGGAAGATGCTGAGCAGCAATCCAAGAAGTCACCTTGACAGGAACTTCTGCGTGGGAAGAGGACTGGAATGGAAGAGGAAGAGGCAAGCTAGGGTCTGAGCTAATTCAAGGCTAGTAACTAACAGGATAAATGGGAAGCAGAACAGAGAGTGTGTTCTTTGTCTTTTTCATTTACCTTATCTTCTACTAAAGGATATGAAATCATCATTTTATGAGGCAGTGGCAGTGTTTTAGACATTTATGATCAAAGATTAATTGTATACCCATCCTCAGTTGCCTGAATTACAGTTTGTTGTCATTAGTTGACTTATTTAACTGAGTAATGTTATGGATATTCGGGTAGTTGACTAGAGACTCTGAAAAAGACAATTTTTCAAATTTCCTTTGGAATTTTATTTATATCCACTCATTTATATAAAATATTGAGTAGGAAGGTACACATAAATATGGGATAGGAAGTGGCTTTGAAAAATGTCTCTCTGATCTTTGCTATAGGTGACGTAATTGACCAACAGCCCCAGCTACATACTCAGAAATACACCACCACTTTGGTACCAAGGCCATGCTTACCATGGGCTGCTCCCAGCCAGTGATTGAGGTAGACAGAGTTACAAGTCAGGCCCCTTCCTGGAAGACGAAGACTCTTCTGATGGGCATCTGTGGCTCAAGGATTCCTCCAGTAACTTTGCCAGTGCTTTCTTAAAACTGCACTGCAGTCTAAGGTGCTTCTACTCACCTTCCTTCTCTTCTCCAAGGTAGGGTGGCTCTTCCAGCCTCTTCTGCCTCCATCCCTATCTTTCTCCCAAAGACATCTCCCTTTGGAAAACCTCATCCTGGGGTCTCTTGTTGGAGGGTTTGGATTAACACAGAGTAGAGGAAGAAAACTAATCATTTGTTGGTTAATATCTATTTACCCAACAACTTTCATTTTTAATCCATTCATTTGGTATTTATGGATTGTCTGCTATGTGCCAAGCACTGTAATAGCATTTAATGACAACAGAAATAAAAACTTGAGACTTCAGAGACCTTAAAAACCAAGTTGTGTTGTCTGTATGTCCAATCTTATCTTTGAGACACAGAGCAGTTGTTGTGGTTTGAATGGGAAAGAGGCAGCAGAGTACCTAGAGAGGGCAGCTGGACATGTAGTCAGGCCATGAGGATTACATTTTCCTTAGCATCGGGCCCTCTGCAGTTTGATCCACAAACTCAACTTTTAAGGGCCCCAGAGTTGATTAAGCTCTTAAGCAATGACTCACATTAAGCAAACAAGTATTCAAAGTCACCAGAGACCTCCACATTGCTGAATCTAGTGGTCAGATCTCAGTCTTCATCTTACTGAACTATCCATAGCAATTGGCAAACACTTCCTCTGCTCCAGAAACAATGACATCACCTGGCTTCCAAGCACCACAAGACTGGGTTTCCTCTTACCTCCCTGGCCATTCGTTCTTTGTCTCTCTTGCTTGTTCTTCCTCATGCATTTGACCTCTTATCATTGCTGTGCTCCAGAACTCAACTCTTGGACTTTTTTTTTTTTCTATCTACTCCCCTCAGCAGTTTCATACAGCCTCTTGTTTTTTTTTTAACACTATATATATATATATATATATATAGTAATGACTCCAAAATTTTTCTCCAGCCTACACCTCTACTGCAAATTCCAGGCTCGTGTTCAAATACCTGCTTGACATCTTTATTTAGATGTCCAATAGGCATCTCAGACTTAATGTCCTAAACAGAATCCCTAATCCTCCCACCTCAGTCTACTTGCTCCATAATCTGCCCATCTCTGGGAATGGCAACTTCATCCTTCTAGCTACTCAGGCCAAAAGCCCTGGAGATTTTCTTGAACTTCTTTCTTTTGTAGTCTGTACTCAATTCAAAAGCAGTTTCTTTCAGCTCAGCTCTTAAGATATTTCCCAAGTGCAAACTCTTATTACCTCGTCAGCTATGCTGTCACCTCAGACTGAACAACCACCACTGCTCTCCCTTCTTGCATCCTTGTGTCCCTACAGCTCCATAGTCTGTTCTCATCCCAGCAGCCCAGTTCATGTTAAACATGTGAGGTGTTATGAACTAAATTGTGTCCCCCTAAAATTCATATGTTGAAGCCCTAAGCCTCATTACCTCCGAAAAATGTCTGTATTTAGAGATGGGGTCTTTATAGTTCAGTATTTTAATTCATTTTAGAACTGAGGGTGGGCCCTAATCCGATATTATTGGCACCCTTCTAAAGAGAAGAGATTAGGACAAAGACAGTACACAGTGGGATGACCATGTGAGGACACAGGAAGAAGGCAGCCATCTGCAAGCCAAGGAGAGAGGTCTCAGGAGAAGCCAACCCTGCTGGCACCTTGCTTTTGGACTTCCAGCCTCCAGAACCGTAAGAAAATACATTTCTGTGGTTTAAACCACCCAGTCTGTGATATTTTGTTTTGGCAGCCCTAGCAAACTTTTATGAGATGGTAAAATTCCTCTGCTTAAAACCCTCCAATAGCTTTCCTTCTTCCTGGGAGTTCTTATAGGAGTCTACAAGGTTCACAGTCTGGTCCCCAGATCCTGGGTAGGGGGTGAATGGTGGTATGGCCTTCATCACCAGAAGCCTGGAGCCTCCTGCTCCTTTTTCCAAGAGCTGATTGTGCTCTCCAAGGCCAATAGCGCCACGGACCTGTATCCTTTCTCCTGGACAGCAATATAAAAGTACACTCAGTTTTTGCCTTTCTGATCTCTCATTTTGTATTAAAGCATTTTCCTTTGGACATGTCTACATCATTGATTAGGCTTTAGAGCCACATAAACCTTGGATAAGTTATTTAAACTATGTGAGTCTTAATTTCCTCATATATAAATGGGCAGTAAATTGGGAATAATAATAATATCTATTTAGTAGTAAATGTGTATTGAATACCTGGTAGATTGCAGGCACTATGCTGTGAAGATAAAACTATATAAAATCTATAAAGCATAACACTCATAACTTGGCTTATATAAATTGCTCAATAAGTGATACTGTTCTTGACTTACCACCTTTATTATTGTTTCTCTTATGACTATATTCTAATTCTGCTCTTTAATCAGAGAAATATTTTGTGTTTTTAATGTGACTTTTGCATAGATGAGCTCATTCATTATTTGCTAATGTTGAAGTTTAGAAACCGCACGTTTCTCCAGCTTATCACCCTCTCTTATTCTCTTCACATTCAAATTTCTTGAAAATTTAGCTCTGATCCCTGTCTCTCTTTACTCATCTCCTGTTTTTCACCTCCATCTCTCCCCAAAACAACTTTATCATAGATCATTTAAGACCATTGTTGCTCGTATTAGTCTGCTAGGGCTGCCATAACAAAAGACCTAAGTGGCTTAAACAACAGAAATGTATTTTCTTACAGTTCTGGAAGGCTGAAAATCCAACATCAAGGTGCCAGCAAGTTTGTTTTCTCCTGAGGCCTCTCTGCATGGCTTATACTTGGCCACCTTCTCCCTGTGTCCTCACATGGCCTTTACTCTATGTGTATGCATCCCTGAGTCTCTTCCTCTTCCTACAAGGACACCAGGCATATTGGATAAGGCCCCGCCCTTGTGACTCATTTAACTTTAAATATATCTTTAAAGGCTCTCTCTCCAAAAACAATTGCATAGGGCAGTAGGGCTTCCACATTTGAATTTGGGGGAACATAACCTCAGTCCATAATATGCTAAATAATTTTTTCCTTTGTTTATTTTACTTGACCATACATGAGAATTCAAGAGTATTAGTCACACTTATCTTCTTGAAACCCTTTTCTGGGTTTCTGCAACCCACACGTGTTCCTAATTTTTCTCCTCCTCCTCTGACCACTTTTTGGAGACCTAGTTTCAAGCTTATCTTTTACTCTCCAACAGTCAAATGCTGGAGTTCCTTAAGACTTTGACCTTGATCTTCCTTTCTCACTCCATATTCTTTCTATGTGAGCTCATCCACCCACATAACTTCATCCCACTAATACACAGAAAACTCTCAGTTTTTTATCAGTAGATCAAAAGTGTTGACTTGACTTCTCCATGCACTTGCCTCTGCCTGAAATATAACAGACCTTGAGAAGAATATGGTGTTGGTGCTAATTTTTTTCTTGTTTAGAATGTTTGTTGTATTGAAACATATTTACCCCATAAAAATCACCTGTCATTCCACTGTACCACCGCACCCATAGGAGGGAATTTCCAGGGTAATCTCAGATTAACTTGTGTGGCCCTTTACAGAGCTGACCCACATGTATAGCTCCTCTTGACATCAAGGTGGCAGGGGAAGGGGGGAATTCCAAGCTGCAGAGTGCATGAAAATAATCTTTTAAAGTTAACTGATAACCATCTCTATTGCAAGCATTCTGAGACTCTGTCATTTTATGATTAAGGACTCTTGATGTTATTACCACACACTGCTAGTGTAGGAGAGGGGAATTTTTTTTTCAGTCTGAGGTGAGTTGTTCATTTATTGAGCTATGGTGAACAGTTTCAAGATACTGCAACTGTCTAGATTTTAGATGTAATTATACAGTTCTGAGATAATACATTACTAATTATTACTAATTAGAAATGAAAGGGGTAAAATCAAGTCATTTGCAAAGAATACATACTTTGAGCATCTACTCTAGGTATCGAGTGTTGTGCTAATAAGCAAGGGAGAGAGACAGGGGTAATGGAAGTTTGGAACGTTCCAAGACAAGCTCATGGACCTCACCAGTGTTGTGACTGTGCCTGGGCCGCTTGTTCATTCCACTGAGAATCACTCCATATGTATCTTGAACACACACACCTTAGCTTGCCAACCTCAGAATAGACCCTGTGTATATTTGCCCAAAGGCAGCCCACCTCCACTGTTGACTTAGAGATGCAATTCTGACCGTTCAGGCTCCTTTCACTAGGAACTATTTAGTTATACACATTCTGTGTTTGTCCTGAAGTATACTAGCCTAAGTGATAATTGTATCAAAACCTCCCACTGAATTTTGCTCAAGGGCATCTAACTTATCAAATCTCATATAATTAACATTTCTGTACTTATATATTTATATGCTTTCAAAGACTAACTCAAAATAAGTCCACTAGATATTGGTTGACTGTTTCTTGGATTTTTCTCTCTTTACCTGACAAATCTGATTTTATTTAAGAAAAAAAAAACTTTAAAATCTTCCTTTCTTTAGGAGATGTCCCTTTGTCAACTCTGTGTACTGTGAGTGGTATAACCTCACTCAACCTTATCTAAATTTAGGATAAGGATACATGGGAATTCCATACAAGTGCCCAAACCAGTGAAAAGAAAAAACTGTTAAGAATAATGGAGAAACAGATACCTTAGGTAACTTCTTTGAAAAAAATAATAAAAGGAACAACTTCACCCCATTGCAAGTGGAGTTAAGTGGGTTCCAGTAAAATGGCAATTAACTGTGTTGGAATTATTTGTTCCTCCCATGCCTGCCCCCTTTCCCATGAATGCTTCTGTATTTTTCCTATATATGGGGCTCTCACTGAATTCAAAAGGAACTCAGGGAAGTGAAGACTTCCAAGCAAGCGGAAATGAGAGGGGGATGAAAAATGAACTCCTGATTTCAGCTGAGCTCACCCAGATGGTAAAAAGAAAAAAAAAAGTGACAATTTTAACCTTAGAAAGCAGTATGGTAGTAAGAAAAGTCAACTTGAGCTCAACTCCAGTTTCCTCTTTGATGGCTAAATAAATGTTAAATTACTTTGTAAATATTTTTAAATGAGTGGTTTAGGAGTCTGAGCAGTGAGGAAAGAAAGGGAAAAAGAGGTTAACTACCACACATAAAACAACGAGCTTACACAGCCGATGGCCAACTTTTACAGCTGGATTTTTATAAACTCCTTGAAGAGGAGGGCAAGGGAGGGTTTATGATGTTACCATGGCAGTGAGGTAGTTTTTTGACAAAATATTGTGACACTGAAGCAGATGTATGATGGGGAAGTAGGCATAGCGGTTGGGACAACAAGTATGAAGGAATTTAAGACCCTCACTAAATATTTCAGTGAAGAGTGACTCACGGACATGTCACTGGATTTAATTAGCTGTAAGTGAAAGGTGAAGGGTAAATCCAAGGTCAGTGTCGGGGAAAATGAAGCTTGTGACACATGCAGCTATGATATTTGTTGAATGCACACTCTAGGTGATTAGAATAGTAAATTAGCACAGTGTGGAAAAGAATAGGCACTAGTTTCTTTAAGTCAGTCAGTTTGTTATGACGGTGTTCAATTATTTAATTTCCATATGTTTCTCTAAGATTCTTTGTATCAATCCAGTACTTTATTCTGAAGTGTTGAAAGTGACTGCCAAGTAAGTAAGAAACGTTCTCTGATTTTTAAAGTGAGAAACAATTTTATTGAACTCAATTAGGAACAATTGAATTTTAATAATGTTTAATGTCTATATTTGCCTATTTACACTACGAAAAATTTTTTTTCCTTATTCCCCAAGGCGGAGGTAGGGGTGAGGGGACTGTTGAACTGATACTGTTTTCCTTCCTACAGAATCCATAACAAACTTATTTGAGTAGAACAAACTTGTAACTCTGTCTAGAGTAAGGAAAGATTTGTCAGGCATATTTGGCATTGCAAGCATTCATTAAACGGATTCAACAGATATTCCTTGAGCACCAGGCCAGGGAACAGGTGCTGTGTTCCCACTAATCAGGAGGGCAGACGTGCTCCTGTCTTCATAGAGCCTGACGGGCTGGGGCGCAGAACGATGGCATCTCTTCAGAGCAGAGCTCTCAGGTGGGCAGGGGGTAGTCTTAGTCTACTAACCAGACGAATGAGTAAAGGGTTAGTCACCTTTGCAACAAAAAGTTACAGGGAGGCTAGCTGATGTGCCAGCGATCACCAGCTATCCTATTATGTATAGATGTCCTGCATAGGTCTCTGATTTCTGTTCTCTGACTTAACCACTAGGTAGATGTGCTATAGTATTTCTCATATAAATTCCTCACATATACTTTCATATAATATTAGAGACATATTTTGACTTTAAATTTTTTCTAGACTTGTACTAATAGTGTAACTTTAATACACAACCAAAAATGAGTATTTTTTCCTGGCTTAAGTGGTGTGAATGAGAAAACATCTCCTTTTCACCACTAATGTAGAAAGAGAGAAAAATCAACTAGCTGTTGCACAGTCACAAAAGAGTAAACTCCCAAGAGAGTTCTGAGTAATATTAAGATGAAAAGAAAACGTGAGCCGGCATTTAAGCACGTTATCACATTAGGCATAGACATCAGTCCAAGCCAAGACACACTCCAGCATTAGCCAAAGAACACTAGCTTTAGCAGAAAGCGCTGGGCAATTCTGACCACACTGATGTCGTGGAAGATATTAGAAGGAGCCCCATTCAGCAATGGGCTTAGAGGGAATGGTCAAAGATTAAGCATAAGCCTGGGTGAATGCTGCAGCCTCTAACAGCTGCCCTTCCAGGGCTGACCTTGGAGCTTAAGGGCCTGACAGCTGTGAACTTTAGCAGTTGTGGAAATAAGATACTGGAGTTTCTTTACTCCTACCCAACAGCTCGTGCAAGTCATCCAGTTGAAATCTGCTGAATGCCTGTTCTGTGGCAGCCATTGTACTGGGTGCTAAAGTACAGTCTTGGATAAGAAAGACACTGTCCTTGTGTAGTTCAGTAGAATCAGTGGCGTGGGAGTGTGAGTTGCTGATCTGGATATTTCAGTAAACTGACTTTTTAACTGCACTGAGTTGAGTAACTGCCCTGGTCCTGCCGGTGATCTCTGTTGTTCAGGTAGACACAAGGACCTCTACTTCATGGAGGTCAGGAGGACTGACACAAAGCGGAGAGTTATCTTGGAGGTTTCTGCCTATTAAGAGTTCTGCATGTGGCAGAAGGTCACACAGGGATGTGGTCACGGTCCCCACTGCCTCCTCTACACTTGGTGGGTCTGTACAACTCTCACAGCAGCTACTCAAAACTATTAAATAGGTACAGCCAAACTGGCGATTCTATTTACATTCTGCCTCCCTGAATTGCTAAAAGCCCAGCACTCCATGGATCCACCCTTTCCGCAAGTGTCATGTAAAAGCCCATTAACACATGTGTCTGTGTCTGGAAGAGACATTGGAAGCACAGGAACGGGATATGGTGCTTATGGTCTAATGACAAATTTTCATGGGATTCTTACTTGATTGCCAAATAAATGCTCAAACTAACTGACACTCATCACTGTTACTCATTCATGGAGTTTTATCTTCCACTCAAGAAATAGATAAACATAACTTGAACTAATTGAAAACAACATCAAAAATTCTGCCTAAAAATAATGACTATCATTGTTAAATACTACTTTAAACCAGTTTTGGAAATTAGTTGTTTGCTCCTAGAAGGAAAGGATGTAGGACACCAGTTCAGAAGTATACATGTTTCTGCAATGTCAAAAGTCAATGGCATGTTTAATCCATTTCACTGACCCTTAGTTAACTAGACAATTATCAGAAAATCCTCCCTTACATTCTGTTAATAGGAAAAAAAAAAAAAAACTTCCATGACCATAACTCTCTTCTTATAAAGTCAAATAGAATGGTTATGTGAATATGCTTAGTATCTTTTAAAGCTATAAATGCTCAGCATAAAAGAAAAGCAATTTAAGGAAAGGCTGACCCTGAAACTCCAAAGCCATTAAGATCTTCTTGAAATCTATAGAAAAGAAAGCCAAGGTGAGGTTGAATATTTAATTCCTATTGGGAAATCAGATAGCAAGTACAGGTTCCCACTGAGGTCTGCTGAGCTTGTTGACAATCACTTAGATTTCTTGCAAACTAAATTCTCCATGGCTGCTTCAACAAGCATTTATTGAGTACCCTCTTAAGGACAAGACTCTGTAGTAGGATAATTTAAAGATGATGTGAATCTTATTGCAGATTTTGTATACAGTGATTAACTATTATCCACAGAAGTGGAGTAAAAATGGTGCTTGATCTCATATATAAAGACATTTCTGTCTGTGGTTCTTTTATCTGCAGATGTCCATATTGGGAGAAACAATGTCAATCAAAGCCCCCAAATTGTTGTTCACTGACACTTTTTTTGTGTCTGAAAGGGCTCTAGCAACAAAAGTTATGCAACTCTGAGAGCTAAGCAATTTAGTATAGAGGGCATTATGCTAAGTGAAATAAATCAGACTTCTGAGATAGACAAATATCTTATGATCTCACTTATATGTGGAATTAAAAAAAAAAAAGACTGAACTCTTATACAGAGAACAGATTGGTGGTTGCCAGAGGCAGAGTGGTGGGTGAAATGGTTGAAGGTGGTCAGAGGTACAAAGTTGCAGTTATAAAATAACTAAGTCATGAGGACACACTGTACATCATGGTGGCTCAGTTATTAATATTATATTGTATATTTGAAAGTTGCTAATACAGATCTTAAAAGTTCTCATCAAAAGAAAAAAAATTTGTAACTTTGTGTAGTGATGGATGTTTTGTGGTGGTCATTTTGGAATACATACAAATATCAAATCATTATGTTGTATACTTGAAACTAATGTTATATGTCAATTATGTCTCAAAAAAAAAAGGTAAGATATATAAAAGATACTTGAGCCTCCTTGTGAAGGAACCTTCTTTTGCTGACTTTTGAAAGACTCTTTAGGGCAGCAGCTGAAGCTATCACTTGGATCAGGGTGTGTGTTTGTGTTGCCGTTTTGATGCCAGTCTTGAGGGTAAATTCATTCATGTCATGATTTTGAATGACTTGAATTTTCTTTAGCACTGTGCAGGTGAGCCTACCTACAAATGGCCATGGCACAGAAAATGCATGCGTACCTGTACACACTTATGTATAATGCACATCCGAGGTTAAGAGTCTTCCAGTTTGTGTGATAGGGAGGCCTTTGGGGAGGAGGAGGATGCTGAGCTCTTCCTGTAATAGGAAAGCCATTGGTTGGTGGATCAAGAATCAGATACAATCAAGAAGGAGCCAACGCAGCTGTAGGAGGCAGGAGGCCAAATCATGGGAAGGCTGGGAACTTTGGGAGCTACAGAAACCAACATTGGGATTTTTTAGGTTAAAATTGATGGTAGTGAGTTACTGGAAGATTTTGAAACATGAGTGGGTTTAATCATTTAATGGATTATCAGTGGCCTCCACAGTCATGGTGATTATTTGCATTTGCTGCGCCTTTGACTCTGCAACAGTGGGAAGTCCTTTGCAGCCAGCAGCCAGCTTGCGAGTGGAAGGGGCGGTAAGAAGATGGCAGCCTTCATCGTTGGTCACCTGCAGTACGTCCAAAATCAAGCTCTCTTAGAGAGGAAGATGTGACAAGAAGGGCTCAGTGTTAGAACATTGGTGGGCAGGTTATTTATGGCAGAGTCCCAGCTGCTGCCAGCATCTCTCTTCCTAAAATAACTGACAGGTGGGTGACCTAGCCTTTGGAAGCACTGTGTCAGACCAGGCATAGGATACATTACTGCTTGCTTTTTCTCTTCTTGCTTAGATAGCACTATATTTTCTATGTGTAAATCCACCCTAATTTTGGAATTCAGATATCACAAAAACTGCTAATGTAGTGCCATTCACATAGTTAAAAACTCCTGAAGGTAAGTATGTGTTGGGGGTGGGGGTTGAAACAGTCTTTGTTCTACTTGGGTCAGTATGACCATCCATTTATCTTGTTCTTGTTGTGGTTTATTGACTTTTTTCTTGTAATGTATGTGCCAAGTATTTGCTGATTCATCTTAAAGAGAATGCAGAACAGGGGCACATTTCCTCTCTCAGAGAAAATGAAGGTGAATTTCCAAAATATCATTTTAATTAAAACCTATGTCCCTCATACTCGGAAAAGAAAGTTGGCACAGCATTCATTTTCCCTCCTGTGGGTAGACCATTCACTGGTAGAGGAGGAAACAGGTGCTGTAGCTCAGGCTGTGGAACTGGTCACCTTCCAGGCCTGTCTTTCAGCATGCCCTCTGAAGAGCAAGGGAACGTTAAAAGGGCTGGGCCAGGCCCCAACGCAACCAGAGGCATTACCGACCTGGCACGGGGAACTGTCTCTGGCCTTCATGGTTCTACACATGGCTCTGGCATTTGTTCCACAGAGACGGCATCCAAATTTTAAGAGATGCCTGAAAACACAAAAAATAACATATGGTGGGGAAACAACTCTCCTAACTGGTTCTTCAGCACTCTTGCTCTGTGTTGAACTTGGATGCATTTGGTTGAAAGTAGGGGCACTGTTAGACCATGAAGAAAACAGACAATAAAGGAAATGGGATTTCCAGAGGCCAGGAACAGAGGCCAGCCACCCACAGAATGAGTGCTGAATGATCTGAAGACTTGGTGGCAAATTTAAGGATGAATAAGGAAATCCTCCTTCCTCTCCAGAAGTGAGGAACCAGAACAGACTGCAAGAGAGACTGTGGTCACTTTGGAATACCTACCGCTTAAAGACAAATGGTACAATCTCAGGTAGGTAGCAAGGTAAGGGAGACAAAGAACCCCGGAGCCTGGGAATCAGAAAATCTGAATTCTGGTCTTGGCCTGCTTCCAACCAGCTGTGGGTTCTTGGCCAAAACATTTTATCCTATCTGATCCTCAATTTCCTCATCTCTAAAGTGCAGGCATTGGCTCAAATGACATTTAGAGTGCCTTTCATTTTTTATAATTATTGGCCTAAGAAAAGTTGTCATTTTAATTTGGTTCTATTAGGATCATGTTTTTTAAAGCCAGACAATAAGGAAAGTTTGCATGACAATGTGTACTTATCTGTTTTAGAATTATTATTTCCTTTAATGTTTCCCATTACCCCCTCTGTCTAGGTTCATTACATTTGCCGTGTGCAGTGGATCTAGGCATTCTGATCCTGACGTAATAAGACATCTGACAGGAAGAACCAGGCTTTGTTAAGCTTTCCAGGTTGGTTATCAGACTCTTCTTCAGTGACTGTGGGAAAGCAACAGAGAACACAGGCTTATCACTCACTTGAGCAAGGCCCATACATCAGATTTTCCAAGAAAGTTACAGGTACAGCAATGAACAGTGGCCAAGAAATAACTTCACTGAAAAAAAATAGGTAGATGATGAACTTTACCCTTTGTAAATATTCAAAGAGAACTGTATTTTGGACCTTAGACTTGAAAGGGTTAATTTAGATATTAGAAAAACACTTTGATATAAAAGTATGAAGCTGATGAAGACCACAAAAATCACCTATTCTGCCCTGGTTTTTTTGCAGAGGAGGAAGTTGAGTCTCAGAGAAGTTGAGTGAATTCTCCAGAGACACATAACTGTTCAAGCAGAACTGAGACTCCACTTTTGGTGTTTGACTCCCAATCCAGTACTGTTTCTCCTTTTCCAATTAGTTTCTTCTGAGCAGACCTGGCCTCATTTATAGATTAAGAAAGACATCACTCTCTTAGGTAGTAGGCATCAAACCTACACACTGTGTCAGAGTCTCCCATATAGCCTGTCCCAAGACTTAGAAGCCTCCCACAGTGTCAGAGGCTGCTCCATCAGAGCCCTCATCACATGAAGGGACCTCATCTCTATTTGGATGGGATGCCTGTTTCCAAGTCAGCTTAATGAGGGCCCAGACCATGTTCCCCTTGTTCTCAGCTGCATTTCCAATTTTAGCTCATTGCCTGGCATATAGTCAACACTCAGTAAATATTTGTTGAATCAGTGATCAGAAGCTTGAAGAACACAGTAATGAGTGAATTAATAGGAACCCAAGACCTCTGTCCTTAGAGTCATTCCTGTGGATTAAGATACTGTTCCATGTTAAAATGCTAAAAAGACCTGGATGAGAATGGCATATGAAACCATTATCACAGCATCCTGAATTGCTTTGAAGAGTCATGACATAAAAAATGCTTTAAAGGGCAACAAGGACAAGTGGGGGACAATGAGTGGGGAATACTGTTGTATCTGCGTTTGGTGGAGCAGAGTGAAGAAAACTGGTTTTCACTAGGAAGCCTTGAAGAAGTGGTACCCAAAATAATGCCTCATTACTTCCCACTTTGTCTAAGGCTGGTACTGCTTGTAATCATTCTAACATCTACAGTGGGTTTCTTCATTACAGATTACAGCCATATGGACACAAAAGTATTATGGGTGCTGCACCCTTCCTAAATGTTTATGAATTAGAATTTTCCAGAGAATCATCACATCTTTTACCTTATTTAATTTCTTTGCACCTTAGAGAGAGCCAGGGCAGATGATTTTATCTCCATTACTGTTGGAGAAACTGAAGCAGAGGAGCTGGTCCTTGGCCTCACAACTCTGTGCCCTGACCACTAGGGAAAACTGTGTTTTTGAAAACTCTGTTCATTAAGACTAATGTTGAATTTTTAAAAATATTTTGTTTATTCTAGGCAGTTGCTTTGGGAGAAATAGTCTCAAATTTTATTAATGAGGGCATTGACTACAACACTTGCAAACCGAGCTTGCAGTCTAAACTGTTGCTACATTACGTCTAACTGTCAATCTGACTGACAGTGTCCCTCCTGGAATTCCCCAGAGAGGCTGAAAAGAAGAGGAAAGGAGGGAGAGCCACACAGTAATTCTTGAAAGAGTTCAGTTATGACAATACCGCCCCTTCTGGTGTCTACATAGTTTATGTTTCCTACCTGAAATGAAACATGATACCACTATGAGGGAGATAAAAAGCAAGAGAGTCATATTAGAATAATAATGATAAATTTGTTGCTGCTGTTTTGTTTTACTTCTGCAAGTTAATATTTTTTGCTCTTTATTCGCACTGACCTAGATATTTGAGACAGGTTTGTAGAACTGCCATTATTTTATATGAACAAGCTATTATTTTAAAATATTAAGTCTAATAATTGCTTCATCACCATCAACTCCCTCCTTCTCTCCAAATCATTCAATAGATGAAAGACATTATAAAAGGTTAGAAGATGGATAGTATTGGAAACAGCCTTTCCTCGAAAACTTTTTTTTTCGAGATCAAAATCAGAATCCATCCTTTTAAGGAACAGACCTGAATTTAATTTCCTTTCCTTTGTTCTCAGTTTTAATTTCTCCCAAACTACACTTGATCTTCCAGTGTTCTTTCCCATTTAATGCCAATAATTTGCACTTCTGTCATCCCTTTTATCTGGGAAATCACAAGGCCACTTGAAACTTTCTCTGCTGGGCTTCAGAGGGGTGCTCTAATGGGTAAATCCTTTGATGACCTTCTTTTCAAAATGTGTAGCAAGATCAGGTGTTGCAATCATAGAAATCTCTTCTGCAGTCTAGGCTTAGGTGATTTTAAATGGTAGCTGGACTTGAGTGAGTTGGTGGTCACAGGGGTGCAGGGATAATAGATACAATAAGGAAGAGTTCATGAAGTCATATGTGCCTGCATGACACACACCCTTCTAAGAAATGGCCCTAAATCCTTTGTCCTGTCTCATTGATTCTGACTTGCACAGGATCCTTGGCTTGGGAAGTAAAATCTGTTACTGTGTTTTCTCTGGACACAGCTGATTAGAATTGGATGAGAACTGATGTCCTGCCAAAGTCACTAACTTTGAGGAGATCTACCACTTTATAGGTAGATGGTTGGCGTCAACTAGCCAATATAAGTACTTGACACCGAGATCATCTAATCTGATTATTTTAGGGGAAAGTTCAAGTGCTAGGTGAACAAAGAAAGGTTGTGTCACTTGAGCTCAGGTTTTTTTCCCTAGGACCCTAAGATATTACCTTGGTAGAATTTAAAATACCCTGTATACCCCAAGAAGAGAAGGATTAAAACCCAAATTGACAATGAGATGGAAAATTATTGTCCTACCACACATTTCCATGGATATTCTAAACCAATTTTCATTTTAAAGTTATGTGAACTGTGGATGCATTGTTCTCCAAGCCCCAAAGAACTTGACTTGCAGGACCAGTTCTATTGAGAAAGAGCGAAAGAATGTAATACTCTCACGGATTCAGGTTATGTGGACATAGACCTTGGGCAACTTGCTGGTATATCTCAGGTGGCTCATAGTTCTTTAAGAGATCAAAGTAAGCTTGAAGAAATAAATTAGCAATGTGTATAGTGTTGTCATATTATGTCTTTCGAAAGAACTAAAATGCTATTATAAGGTAGAAGGATGAATAATATAAACTTTTATCTCTTCTCTTCAACATTAAAAAAAATGTATTCACTTTAAAAAGAAGCAGTATTGTATTGCAACCCTTTATCAATGGGCAAGTGACTTGTGGCATCTGTATTCAGATGTCTTTGTCAGGGAACCTCTGATGGGACAATAAGCCAAAACAGAGCAGGAAATAAGATTTGAGGACTCTAGCCTCCAGCTTTCACTCTCACTTTCAGATTACTGGCCCTAATAACAAATCACTTATAGAAAGAACATCTTAGGTTAATAATTGGGATGAGGGTGGGGGTAAAGTGGTGGAGGTGCCACATTCCTCCCTTTCCAAACTTGAGTGTTCTTCATATTAGAGCCGAGGTTGTTTCATTTCAGTTGTCCTAAGGAAGTAGAATGAAAAGGATGGAAATTCAGTGGCTGCTGTCTGTTTTGCAGACAGCATATGGAAATGCCATTTTATCTGTAGTATTTTCTGGTCCAACAAGAATACTCCGATGTCCCAGAGGAAAGGAGCTTTAACCAAGGGCAAGCTGTGTGAGCCTGGCACCACACTCTGATGCTGGATCCTCACATTATTTCTTGGCCGTCTAGGGTCCAAGGTCTCCAATGGCATGGCCAACTCAGAGTTCTCCCCTCAGAGTCAGTTACAACATCTCCATCAGGCAGGTGGGCTGATATCTTCCAGATGGGGCTCTTTCTGCTCAGGAACAGTTGTTGGAAGCCACCCTTGCAGTCTAGTTAGGTGTGATAGCTCATCTGGCAGTACTCATAGTGCAACCAACGACAGGCTAGAGCATGGCACATGGGTCATCTTTTGAGTCACCTCCATCTGCTCAGACTCAATGGCTTCTAAACAGAGCTTTTACAGGCAAAGGCTGTGTGTGACCCCTCTCTCTGTTGGAGCTATTTTTCTTTATTTATTTTACTATGTTTTTCTTTTTGTTAGATATAGTTGGTACCCTGCTTACAGGGAACACTGGTGAAAGGGGACTTTCTGGAACTCCCCTGAAATAGACATGACCACAAGGCACTGGTTCAAGTTTAGAGATGAACAAGAATAACAACTTGGGCTTGCTTAAATGTCACTTTCTTTTAGTTTGCTACTGAACCAGATAAAGCAGTACAAAAGGAAACAGAAATGATCAATGACACAGTGAGTGGACACTCTTGATGCTGTCATGGGTTTTCACAGAGGTCTCTCCAGTGGTCAGTGTAACTTCCTAGGAGTAAGAAAGCTATTGGGTCAAAGAGCTATGTGGGCTCTTTAGATTGAAAAATGTAGCTGGTTGCATCAGTACCCAAGAATCTACCTATTACTATATAAGGACATCTTCGCAGCGTCACAGAATCATACACTTTTATGTTATATTCTTAGTGTGTCGTTGGGCTCCTGCAGTGCTAGAAGTAGAATACCCTGAATTCTTTTCTTAAGTCCTAGTGTCTGAATTCCTGCCAAGGGAAAAACATAATACATATCTTGACTAAACGTCAGGAGACATATGTTCTAGCCCTGGCTATGCCCCTAACTAACCAGTTGTGCGAGCTTACACAAATCACATAATCTTCCTGGACTTTGGTTTACTTTAACTGTAAAGGGAGCATTAGGTGGGATCTCCAGTCCTTTCTAGGCTTGAAATTTCTACAAGTCTGATCCAGTGTCTTCCTCAGATACGTAAGTGATAGAATTGTATTCCACAGACTTCTTGGCCAGGTGTAGGAAATAGATAACTGTGCTTTTGAAACAAATCATAAAATTGACACAAAAGCAAGAAACATAAGTGAGCAATGATGGACTTTAAGCATCAAGATATCAGCTCTAAATCTCATTCAGCAAAAAAGCAGAGAAATTCCAGACTGGCTGCTGATCATTTTATGTCCCAGAAGGTAAACAAAGTAATCTAGATCTTTTTCAGATTCAGAGAAATTTACTGGTAAAGTGATGTGATGGGAACTTTAAGAGAAAGTGAATTCTTGGTAACCAGAGTGAGGAAGGTAGAACATGGTCAAATGAAAGACTGATTTTAAAATTTCTAAGAAAAATATTAAGGTATATCAACCAAATGAAATACTAAAGGGGGCAAGCAATTCAAGAGTTTTTGGATATTCTAGAATATTTTTGCCTGATTATACAATCACAATAGACATCAAGTAATAAGAAAGAGAAAAGAGACCTGGAAAATGATGGTGACTCCCTAGGAAATTCTCAACATAATTTAGATTTAATAAAATATGTGTAGCCCTGGAAATAGTAACATAAAATCAATAACCTATTCCCTTTCTCAGTAAATTTCCAACCATCCATCCAACTAATTGAGCCATAAACTAAGGATAGTTATCCTAGGACCTTGTTTCTCACTCCCATCCTATTCAATCAGTTGCTAAGATCTTTCCATTCCTAAATGTATTCCATTTTTAAATGTGTCTCATTTTTGTCTTCACTACCACTGTTTTAATTTAGCTCTTCACTATTTGTCTCTTGTTTTACTACAAGAGTCTCCTAACTTGCACCTGTACATCAGCCTCTAAACTTCTTCTAGAGCAATCTGTTTCATCTACAGATTTGATTATATCACTTTCCTGCTTTGATAATAGTCAACACATCTCTGCTGTGTATAGAAGAATACCAAACTCCAAAGCATGGCGTAAACAACAATTCTTTGGTTTTATTTCTAGACATGCTCATTCACAGACAGCCCTCTAGCTAAAGGCTCCAGTGCCTAAGACATAGTAGGTGTTTAATAAATACGGGTTGGATGGAGGAATGAATTTGTATGTGCATTTTGATACCTGAGGTAAGCAAAAGGCATATGCAGCTGCCTAATGAGTGGGTTTATTAGCCTAGGGGAATAATATCCCAGGAGAGGCAGAGAGAGCTTACTGAATATTCACCTGAACCTACTGTCAATGTTCTTTGGGAAATAAACAGTAGAACACAGAAAAAGTACAAGGAAATCAGATAAGAGAAGCACTCTGGTTTTTAACGTAGACTGGTTAGATTAATGTCAGTCTCAGAAACATTTAGGGATATCTTATGAAGATTTGGTAAAAGGAAGTTGTTTTCACCAGGAATCACTCTAATCTTACTTCTTATGAGGCAAGTTAACCAGTCTGGTGAATGAAAAGAATGAAATAGACACCATGCACCTAGATTTTAGTGATGAATTTGACAAAGTTTCCACTCCTCCATCCTTGAGTGAGGTAGACACATAAAAGATAGACACAAGATGGCGGTATCATTGGACCAGTTGTCTTGGTACCAGTTAGTTGGAAAGTAAGTTCCTAGTGGCCTGCCCTAGAATTTTGATCTCAGCCCTGTCTTGTTCAGTAGTTTATCCAACACTTGAATGAAGATCCAGAAAGCACATTGACTGAATTCATGGCTTACATCTGTGTCATCAAAATACTTTGCAAGCCAATGTAAGGATCCTGAAAGGACTCAGCAATAGGGAAAAATGGGATCAATATTGTAAAATGAAATTTAACAAGAATATAAGGATTTGTATCTTCTTCCACAACAATATCTTTGTATAAGTTGGGGAAATTTGTGGCTGCATATATAATCCTAGTTAACAGAGCGATCCAAGGCTTCCTTAATGGAAGTAAAGAATATGGGTTGGATGCTGGTGGATCACACCTGGAATATTGCTTTTGGCTCAAGTTGGCATCAGATTTTCAAGTTGGGGCAAAGGTGGAGGAGAGCAAGTAGAACACTGAAGGTGTTGCAACCATATCTAATGAATTAAAGTGGAAGGACCTGAAATGAACAGCCTGTAGAAGGGATGGCCCAAGGGGCAAGGCCACCATCTTACACATCAGAAAGTCTGTGTGTCTGAGCTCACAGGTAGTGCTGACACCAGTAGATGAAAGTTACGTGAATACAATCCCATTTTATTATAAGCAAGGGATTTAAATAATCACAGCAATGATTGGAAAACCACTTAGAATATGGTGTTGATTCAATCTTATGATGGGAGATTGGCCTGAATGAACTTCACTAATGTGCCTCCTAACCTCCATTTGAAAAATATACCAGTAGCCATATATGGTAAGTTGCAAAAAAGTGCCCCGATACTTCTCCCATTCTTTTATGCACACTCTTTTGCAGTATGATTTGGGAGCATCTCCCATCGAGAGTTTATTTCTCAGCCTCTTGATTGGGCATAGCTATAGATGTTCCTTTAACCAAAGCAGAGACTTGAAAAGTACTTGCCTGTCAGAGTTTTCTCTATTGCTGCCCCTGGGAATCCTGAAGTTGCCAGAACCTGGGCTATCTTTTTATATGTATACATATAAAGCTCATATCTATATACATACACTATAAGCCTGGGCTATTTTGTTGGAGACACTTGGCCCAGTGACACTTCTCACTCCAGCCCACAGTGAGCACCAGTAAGCAAACAGGTGAGTAAGGCCCTCCTAGACTAAGCAGCCTCTCAACCACCTGCCCACTGACCAAAGGTGACGGAGTCAGCCCAGACGAGACCAGCATAACTGCTCTGCTGAGCCCAGTCCAGATTGCTGTGTCAGAATCATTAGCTAATGAGTGGTGGTTGTTTTAAGCCACTAAGTTTTAGGAGGACTTAAAACACAGTAGAAACTGGTACATCATAGACTGTACTCTGTACTCTGTTTTTCCTGAAATATTTGTTTGTTTGTTTCACAAAGTCTTTTCAAGAGGGAATCTGAGCAGTTCTTTTTTTAGTCCAAGCCGGAATCTACTTTTACCCTAAAAGTGTAGAGAAAGTGGTGGATGGAGATACGGTGGAAGTGGTGGGAAATGTGGGAGGACCAGAGAGAATTTTGTTGACCTAAAGATTCTTAATAGTTATTTACAGACATGGATAATTGATTACATGGTTGAATGTACAAATGACTGCATGAATGAAAACAATCACCAAAGACATGAACACACAGAATATGTTATGCTGAACCTTTGTGTTTCTTTCAGAAACATTTCCTACTAACAGTAGAGTTAGCTTTAAACTTTTGGTTATCAGGTCTTTAGATGGGTTATTATTCCTGATATTAATAACTCCACTTTGCATAACACATTTTGGTTTAGAAAACATTTTAAGTCCGTTGCTTCATATATTTATAGCCAGTATTTCACACGTAGAATGTTAGAGGTGTGTAAAACAGATGCATTTTACTTGGGGTTTCCAGAGAGCATCAAGTTCCTTCTATTTCACTGCAGCAGTGCTGAGCGAGTGTGAAGGAGAGGAGGGAGCAGGGTTAAAAGGTAGAAGTGAATCTCCCTCCCCACCCCACCCCCGCCCCCCTCCCCTGCAGGGGAAGTAAGCTGCTCTCCCTTCCGTGGCTTGCAGAAGACAGCTGATGGGTTCTCAAACAGCTCTAGTTTGAAAGCCCGATATGAAACACACTAGTTCCTTTGTTTGCTTTCCTTGGTGCAAGAGCATCTCAAGGAAATGTTATTTATGTATTTTTAGGAATATTTCTGGATTTTCTCCACGAGGCTTCATTTGAAGCTACTCTATTATGAAAGAAGCAGCATAACCTTTGCTGCTTCTTCATTTCAAGTTTTCTATTGAATTTTCTATTTTCTGAGCCCAGAGAAAGGAAAGGACGCCCTTTCCCTTTCTTATAGGTTAGGCAGGGCAGAGGCCTGAAAAGGGATTCTTTGGAGTTTATCAAAGCCTTGAACTTCTGTCAGGCACCCACCCTCCTTTCATTTTATGTTAGCTTTCTTCCTTACTTTGCTTCTCATCTTTGTCCTGCTATTAGCAACATGCTTTTTGTGTTTTCTCTACTCTGTTGGGGGATATACATATTCTTTGTTTATCCCTCCTGTAAATAAGAGTCTCTAAATATTAAGAAATGCTGGCCAAAGAAGAGACTTTTAATCTTGATTCCTGGGTTGGTGGGTTTTTTCCCCATCTAAGCTTTGGACACATGTTCCTTCAGGAAGCTCAGGAGCTTTATCCTCCTGTAGACCTGCAGGCCCCCTGAGACTGACTGGCTGATTGATGAATTGATTGAACAACTGACTTAGTAGATAGCTTTATGGAAGTGTTATTGAAATACTAATAAATGGAACAATTTTACTCCTAATCCCACCACCCCACAAATTAAACAATATCCATCTTCCATGAGGCTCTGTAATAGTGGTTTTTCAGGACTACATGTTGTTAAAGAGACCAGATATATACACATATACATACGTGTGTGTGTATTATATATATATGTATATATATTTTTAAAAAGTATAATATGTATTACACATATAAAATATGTGCAGATACATTCATTTATATGCACATACATTTATTTATTTATATATAAGGATCTAACGCCATTTAAAAACTTAATGTAGAAAAACACTTTGGACTTACAAATAGCCATTTTCACTTAAAATTCCCTTTCTTTCACTAGAAACTTTTTACATTTTATTACATTCTCACCACCCCTAGATCCCTGTCGAGGAAAGAGAGATTGGGTCAGTGTTAAAATAACAGAAAATTCCTTTTATAGGCAACTTAGGCAACATTCCACTGTCCATATAGTAAACTGAAGTAAGAAATGTCAGTATTAGGCCACAATCAAAAAATTCAAATACTTTTTTGGAAACTGTCTATTTCAGCCTCCTTGTTAGACTGAGTAATTCATTTACCTTCCAAACATTTGGCACTAGATTATCTTTCAGGGCATAAGTTATGACCATTAAACAAATTTATCCAGGCAAAAATGTGCAGCAAAAGAGATTCAACACATTCTAAAGTTCAGTGTCTCTTTTTCAAGGCAGCCACTCCTATCAGCAAAAATAGAAGTTAGGGAGCGCCAACCAGAGCATCCTGCTGATGGAATCATCTTTACAAATAGTTGTTCTGTTTTCAAAGTAAGAATATGTTTTTTCAAATCATGTTTAGACATTATGTAGCATAAAGACATGAACAGAGAAATAAATTGCTGTATTTGTGTTATTAGTAACACAAGGCTAAGATTAATAATCTTCTCAGAAAATTATTTCTCATGCCACACACGGAATTTTACTTTGTATATTTCAGTATTGCTATCTGATGGTCCCAGTGGTTCACTGTATTTATACAAAGATTCTTTGCTTCTTTCCAGAGCCTGAAATGTTTATGTTTTAACACATACTCTGCAAAGACTTCAGTGTGAAAAGCAGAATGTATTTTAGAAAACTTGTTATGTATTTTCCAGAGTTATTTACTAAAAAATGTTTTCTATTAAATCTGTGTAGAACAATGGTCCCCAACCGGGGTCAGTTTTCCACCCCAGAGGGGGACAGTTGGTGGTGTCTGAAAGACACTTGTCAATCTCACAACTGGCATCTAGTGAGTAAGGCCAGGGGCATTGCAAAACATTCTGTAATACCCGGGACAGCCTCCCGCAGAAAACAGTTACGTGGTTCCAAATTTCAGTAGTGCCAAGGCTGAGAGACCCTGATAAAGAGTATCTTGGTTATGTATCACAACACTACGTTTTATTCTGTTCAACAGAGAATTCCACCCATAATAGACCAGAACAATTACCAATGGCCTTTCGACTTATGATCCTTTTGTTCTGAATACACAACGTCCCCCCATTTCTGTGTGTGTCTAGTCAAAGAACTGACCACCAGTTTGAGTGGGAGACTCCAGCTCATATTACTCATGGCTCAAAAAGCTCAATATGATAAGAGAGAATTTGGTGCTTTCCTTGTTAGTCGTGGCAACTTTCCTGACTGCCTATGGAGAAATGAGGCAAGGAAATATGTCTTCAGTTGATATGATGGGAAAGGAATTTGATATCTTTTAAAAAATACTTATTATTTACTCTACGACTGGTTTGCAACATGACCTTAGGGAAATCCCTGGCTTAAAAATATTATGAGTCATAATAAATTCTTGATGATCTGTCTCATGTTGAGGGCACATGGTCTTGCCTCTATCAATTTATTATTTCATTTGCTTTTTAAAAATAAGCTATGAATTCTTTACATATCTGTATCTATAGCTATATAAATATATATTTTAGCCTACCTTTTCCCTCTACTAACAGGGAAGTTTTGATTAGAGGATGAACCCCAAATTCTACTCTTGCTTCCTCCAGAAAATCCTATTTCCACTACTTCTACTTCATTCCTACCCTTAAGGCCCTACAAAAGAAGTGATTTGCTTGAGGTATAGTCAGAGAGGGGTCGGTCCCATGAGGGTGTAACTATTCAAGTAGTTCTCATTTTTTTAAATAGTAGAACTTGTAAATATGAACTCATCAACTTACTAATCATTATTGATATGAACACCAAAATTTCAAGGCAACAACTATTCAACTTTCTAAATCTAAAATCAAAGTGTTCTATATTTTTGACCAGAAGTAATCTTAAGTGTGGCCTTCGGGTTTATTTTAAGTCACTAAGAGTATATAGCACAGTGGAGAAAACAGGCAGTGACCTGGGGCAGATTGGTTTATCTCTCTAAACCTAATTTGTAAATTGAGAATGATAGTCATACTTCACATAGTTGTTTTGAGTTGGAAAAAGATAGAAGTCTTCATATGAAAACCGTCTACTGAGGGTTAAGCAGTTGGATGAACAAAAATAGCAAAAATATACCCCGGATCCAAATTGATAAGCAATGTCAGAATTCCAAAGAACTAATAGAAAAGCCTAAAAACTTCCCAAGAGAGGAAGGAAAACTGGCCACGTGCCAAGAGATGAAAATCAAATTGGTATCAGGCTTTCCATTAGCAACACTAGGGGCTCTAAAAGCCGAGGTGGCAAAACATTCAAAGTTCTGATGGAAACTGACCTCGGTCCTTGAATTCTCTACCCAGCCAAATAATCATTAAAGTACAATGGTCAAATAAAAACATTTCCTGATATGCAGTGACACAAAAAATGCACTGCTCATACATCTCAGATGAAAATACTATCTGAAGGGATACTCCAGAAATAAAGGTATTTTCAAAAAAGAATAACATGAGACACAAGACAGTAACAATGAAATGTGACCTAGACGAGGTGAGCGAGGCTGGAAACAGATTTTAAAAGAATCAAATAGTTGTCCATTGGACATTCTCTTCAGAGCAGCAAAATTAGTGGCACAGGATCTCCTTTAGAATAAATATCTAACAAAGCATGTGATTAATTAATTAATTAAAGGTTACTAATTGAATTGAAATGTTACAAACTTTGGCAGTAAAAGATCTATGACTAATCAAAAGATAGTCATGAAATAGTGCATGTAAGCAAGATAATATGTTGAAGCAAAAGCCTTAATTTTCACAATAGATGTCAATAGATACTGTCCAAAAAAGGTAATTCAAGAAATACAGAATTACAGAACTTGATACAAATCCCTTTTAACTATTATTCTTGATATTTTCCTGGAGGCATTATGAAAAATAAGTTAGTATTAAGATAACTTCTGAATACTAAACCAAAAATGAAGAGAAAGTTGAAATTTTTATAGATAATAATGATGTTGATCTTGAAGACTCTGTATCTTCATTATCCATTCATGACTAAATCCCTCTTACAAGTTTCCTACTAACTGATCTTTTAGCCTGTTTTTAATCATCCCTGGTAAACAACAGCTCAGGTCTTCATTATATTGACTGAAACATTTTCTTACTTCATGTAAGGAAAGTTTTCCTAAGGGTCAATGAGATTTCTGTAGATGTATTTCATTTTATAAAGATTAGGATGGAAGGCTAGCCAGTACTATCTACTCATTTACAGAAGACTTGTATCTTTTTTACATAATGCTTTTATTTTAATAACAAAATAAAAAATAACCTTTATTTTTAACAACTCTCCATTTTCCCCTCCCCTCAGACCCTGGCAGTCTCTATTCTACTTTCTGTTTTTATGAGTTTAACTACTTTAGATACCCCATATAAATGGAATCAGACAGTATTTGTCTGTTTGTAACAGCTTATTTCACTTAGCCTTATGTCCTCAAGGTTCATCCAACATGTAGTATATGACAGGATTGTCTTCCCTTTTAAAAGCTGAATAGTATTCCATTGTGTGTGTGTGTATATATATATATATATATATATACACACACCATATTTTGTTTATTCTTTTGTCTGTCAGTAGACATCAAAGTCATTCCCACCTCTTGACTATTGTGAATAATGTTGCAATGAAAATAGGTGTGCAAATATCTCTTAAAGATCCTTTCAGTTCTTTTTAGTATATACCTAGAAGTAGGTTTCTGGGTCATATGATAATTCTTGTTTAATTTTTTGAGGAACTAACATACTGTTTTCCATAATGGTTGCACCAGCTTGCATTCCCATCAACTGTGCACAAGCATTCTGTCTCACCAACATTTGTTATTTTATGAGTGTTTTTTTATGTATAGTCTTTCTGATGAGTGTGTGATGATATCATCGGTTTGATTTGCATTTCTCTGGTGATTAGTGATGTTTTTACATGCTGCTGGCCATTTGAATATCTTCTTTGGAGAAATGCCTAAAAGCCCTTTGTCAGTTTTTAAAATCAGGTTGTTTTGTTGTTGTTTTTGAGTTGTAGGGGTTCTCTGTATATTCTATGTGTTAATTCCTTATAAGATATTTGAAGATTTGAGTTGCCTAAAGTGTACATTCCCAGCTGAGGTTGAACAAGGCAGTGCTCTGCCATCTTGTTTCAGCTCTCAGACTGTAAACAAATGTCCTTTTCATTGTTTATTTGGTGCCATGGTTTTCACATTTTTATGCAATTTGGTAATTTCACTATTTAAAATGGCTTCCAAGCATAGTGGTGAAGTGCTGTCTATTGTTCCTCAGTGCAAGAAGGCTGTGATGGGCCTTTAAAAAGTGTGTAAGATGAACTTCTTTCAAGCATGAGTTATAGGGCTGTTCAGTGTTAATGAGTCAACAAAATATGTTAAATAAAGTGTCTTTAAACAGAAACACACATAAAACAAAGTTATATATTGATTGGTTGATGAAAATTTTGTAACCAGAAGCTCACAGGTACCTAACCATCTATTTCCCTTAGGGCAATAGTTTGGTATTCACTAACTCAGTGTTCTAGGGGACTTCATAGGACAAAAAACTACCACAAATAATGAGAATCGATGGTACTAACGTCCTACCCTAATAAATACCCATTCATAATGACATAATGAAAGAAGATATGCAAAGCAATGGTTTTTAAATACCTAAGAATTCTTATTTAAAATATCAAAAGAAATATCAAAGAAAACAAAATTCATATTATTGTGGATATCTTGATGTCCTACAGATAGGCTGGCAATGTTTGGATAAGCAGTAAAGACATACATAATTTGTGCATTATTATATATCTATTCTATATGGGTTTTTTTTCTTGACTTCATTTTAGCAAAGACACCAATAATGTTGTTACAATAAAGATATTCATATAATTTGTTCTATGATCAGGAATAAACCAAAGGATTAAAACTGTATTAAAAATTAAATGTGTGTAGTATATGCAAAATATCAATATATTTTATCTAAAAACAAATTAAAATAAATTTTTAAGTAGAAAAATGAAAATTATTTTCATATATTTTATTATTTTTCTTCTAAAATAATTTAAATTATCTGCCAAAATTAAAAGAAAATAAAACTTAGGATTTATAAAATCTAAATGAATAATTAAAATTATTTAAATAGAAATTATGATTAATCAATATCAATTTTTAAAATAAAAAGTATTTAAATAAACTTGACCTTTTAAATATATTAAGTATTTTTATAAAAACTACTTATAATTCTAGCTTTCAGTATTCATCCAAGTTGCCAGCATAAAGAGTTGATAGCACCCAGGTTACATCTAGACCTACATAAATTTATACCTGTTTCTATATAAATAAATATGAACCATTTAACATAGCAGAATGTCTTATAGCCACTATGTGCAACTGATTAAAAGGCTTTGCTAATTCCTGAGTGCTTCGAGAACCACAAATTGGAGCAGGAAAAGAAGTAAGAAAATGGATACTGGGCAACCCCCGGAAGCAATGTTTTATTGTCCAAGAATAGAAGAATTTGACAAGTTCATTAATTTGTCTTTTCTCTCCTCCAAATGATTCCACCCCTTAAACTCTCCCTACACTCTGAAGTCGTATTTGTCTCTGTCAATAGCAGGGCATCCCCCAAATCTCCTCAGCAGTCAGATACACCTACCTACTGCTTCAAGGACGTATGACGGAGCTATTTCCCTGAGACATGATCAGTGTTAGTCACAGAAAGGGATCTTTAGGGTTATGGGTCAACCCTTGGCAAATCTGAGGATGGAATCTGAGCCCTGCATCAAAGGCAGGCCTGGTTAGTCCTAGTGAAGGTGAGAACAGCTGTACTGCGGAGCAAGATCCTGCTCTAAGTGGAACATAGCACACATTCGATCATTGACTGGACACAGCTGCACAGAGATCTGATGGCAGTGGGCCTGGCTCACTACATGTAAGGCACCTGCCTGATTAGGCTACAGCCCCAGTCTGAATTAAACCTTTTCTCCTGGTTGAAGCTGAATTTCCTGCTTTCAACAAAGGAGGAGACACCTGCTGCCTTGGGTACAGGATGAGGTCAAATGTGTCATGAAGTGTTTAACACTGTCCTTACGATTCTTGGAGGGCATCTAACCATGGGTTGGTTCCTGCTCCACTGACTGACAAAGATCCATTGCCTCTTCCCACTTTCTGTCTTAAAGCAACACTTTTCTTTTTTATAACTGGCTTTCTTTCTCATTCTACCTTGGACAACCAATTCCTTATTTTCTAAATTTAGCATCATGTTCTCTCTCCGAGGGTTAATCATAATAATAACAAGAATGACAACAGTGAGGGTTAGCATTTATCAAATGCTTACTAAGTGTCAGGCATGGTTCCAAGCACTTTAAATGTGTGAACTAATTTGTCCTCACAGCAAGCCTGTGAGATGGATACAGCTTTCGTTGTTGTTGTTTTTACAGTTTTAACTGAAGAGAAAGAAACTGAGGCACAAGATGTTAAGTAATCTGCCAAAGTAGGGTCACACAGGCAGTCAGACTCTAGTTCAAGTTCTTATCCAGTTCACTGTGTGATAATACAGGGGATGGAGAAGTTGTGCTTTTTACCAATGGTAGGCATGCTGGGCTTAGTCCAGGAAAAATAAATATTTTTAAAAATTAGTACAAGAAAAAGCACTCATTACTTTTACTTCTGAAAGATAATGCTGTCATTGATACCATTAATACCAGAACTGCCTAGTATCTAGCACCCATTTTGACATGTGGACAGAGGAAAGGGAGAAGTCCATGTAACGCCATGCAGTCACTGGCTGAAAATCTGCAAAGAACCCACAAACTTCAACGGTATGTTTACAATGTCCCCAAGTGTCACAGCCTGTAAGGCAGGAAACAGTTAAATCATTTCCCCCCAAGGTCACCTTGAATGTCGCGGGAAGAGTTGGGCACAGAGCCCAGGCCTCTGGCTCCTCTCGCTGAGTTTCAGGAAGCAAACCATACTCTGACATTTAATCGGTGAGACATTTTGTTTGTGTTTAGCCTTCCCTTGCAATATTTGCAACCCAAACACTATAGCACAGAGTCAGTGCTTGAAAAACTGGGAAGAAAATCTGATCTGAAGCCAAAGTGCCAGCCCTAAATGCAGGAAGAATAAAGTTAAATCTAGCCGGGTTCAATAAAAGATGGCATAAAATATAATCTTCAAGGTTTTCTCTACCTAAGCACCAATATTAACACAGGTCAAGTAACATTATGATAGATACCATCGTCATAAGAATGTTCTTGATCTTCAGGCCTCTCATTTCAAGCAATATTCAATGCAGCCAGATTTTAGGACATTGAGAATTTGCTGCAGTGGGATTTGTCCTGTACGCTAATGGGGTTGCTAGCACACATCTTAAAGAGCTGAAGCTGGACACTAGAAGGAGGACTTTCTATTAATAGGGGGGAGAACTAGATGGTCTATTTTCCACAAGTCTCGTTGCTGGACCAGGTATAAAGCAAGAGAGATGTTATGAAGAAGTGGAATTATGGGCCTGGGGCTGCATCTGGTTCAGCTTCTCTACAACCATGGAACAGTCTACCTCTTACTAGTTCTGGGTTGAAAACAGACTGAAAAAAGTTTACAAATTTAAAAGCAGCTTAATTTCCCCTTGTTTCTACAGCTCCCCCATCTTCACCATGAGAGATGATCCCAACAGTACAGTTTTCGGAAGAGCTTTTCCCTGTTGCTCTCGCTGTTCATTGGCCACGTGGGCCTCTTTACCTTCACAGAAAGAGTCCATCTTATGCACCATCAAGAGCACAAGAGGATTCCTGAAGGTACTGAGAGGCTCTGGTTCTGTCTCACAGTGGAGTCTTGCTGTTGCTTCCCTTTGCTCACATCTGCCGGGTTCCTGACTTTTATCCCAGGGGCTTTGCCTGCATTCTTCAGCACTGCCACACTAGCCTTTGGACCCAGGATATGCCTCCTTTGGTCTGTGAAAACTGCCTTATCTTCCCAATTCCTGAAAGACTCCGGTGGTCTTACTCATCTAATTTTGAGTGAATGCATCTTGTATATGTGAAGTGCCAGACTGGGTCACCTGGCTTTATTCTGTCCAGTCACTTGACACAGTATAGTAAAGTTAAGTAGAAACCACTGTACAAGGATGGAACCAAAAACTCAGCAATCCCTTTTCAACACATGGTGCCCATCTTGTACCAGATTTGTTTGCCTGATGCCACAGTGCTCACCAGTTTGTTGTCCCATTAAATTAAAGTCATGCTTTACACTGTCCCTCTAGAACTCTTATAGTCCTCTTAGAGATTGTTTGGCCTTCCTTGGATCACTCTAATTTGATTCTCTGTGTACTCTCTGTTTAATGCAGGAGTCAGTCTGTAAGTCTCCAGAAGAACATAGTGTTTTTCACTTGAGTTTTCCACTCACAACACAGCCTGGAAAATTTGCTGCTCAAAAGTAACAATAAGGTAATAGCTTTTTGTTTTGTATTAGCCATGTGACTCTCACCTTTATTAAATAAGACACCCAAATTGTTCACTCTGGGGATGTACCTCATTTCTTTCTTTTCTCTCTTTCTTTCCTTCTCTCTCTCTTCTTTACTCCCTCCCTTTCTTCCTTCCCTTTCTTTGCACAAATTGAATTACAACTATGAATCAGGCACTGAGAAAGCAGTCAATCACAATATTAGGCAATGACTGCTATGCTAGGAGTAAGCACACAGCTGTATTTTGAAAGACCTCATCATACCTTTTAAGGTAAAATATAAAAATGTTAATTTTATAACAAAATAAAGTATAACTACCTATTGAAATCATCATAAATAATTTATTACCTTAAATAATTTACATTCTGTGTTATGTACATCTATGAATTATGTCCACAAGCTGATTGAATTAAAAGCTTTATATTACATTAAAAGCTTTATCACATGCCAACCTGTTGCTAGGTAATAACTAAAAGTAATACACTCATGTACATATATCTCTATACACATGTGTGTGTGGTGTCCATGTAATTGTGTCCACATATCTGTATCTGTCTACACAAGTGTGTGTTTACCTTAATATTCAGAAAGCAATCCAACTATCTCAAAACATACATATAGAGATTATTATAAGTAGGTAAATATATAACATGCTCCTTTGAAGATCACTTTAAATGATTCAGTTGATGGTAATATGCTATTTGTTAGATGGCTCACAATTCTGAGAGCATACTCAAAGTGCACTTGCAGGTAATCAGACATTCTGGATGGGTCTTTCAAAGTCTTTTCATGATACATGGAGACATTTTCTGGATGTTGGAATATGAGGCTTAATTTTCTGTGCTTGGAATCAATATGCCAGAAAAATAATTTTTATATACATCTATCATTTATTTATATTTATACATATGTGTGTGTTTAGTGACTTTTATTGTTGCTATTTTTTGTTTGTTTTAAATAAAGTTCACTCATGACGTATAGCGGTATGTCCAGAATGAGTCATTGACTGGTTTAAATGACATTGTAACTTTCAGCCAAAAGAAAATCCTCACATTTTCTGAACTCACTTATTTGTTTTTCTTCAATTTACTTTCTCCTTTTTTGGATATTAAGCTACGTCTTTGCTAATAATAGCAAATTGAAACTTAACCCTGCAAACACATTATTTTAAAAATCTTAACATCCAGCCAACATTGAAAATAGTTAGCCATTGTCTCTGAGATGTACTTAAAACAATTTAAATAGGTTTTCACTAATCTAGTAATTTAATACTTTGATATCTAATATTACATTTTATAGAATAAATAGAAATAATTATCTAAAAGTATTCTTTTAAGAGAAAAGTTAAAAAGAATATGGAAAGAAATGTAGTACCTTCTGAAAAAGGTACTTGTAGGAAATGCTTATTTTTATTTCTATCAAGGTAGTATGCACACACTCAAACAGTAATGTATTTTATAACAAAAAACATCAGTCCCTAACTCCACTCCTCCCCACTCTCCTGGAAACAATACTTTGACATTTTCATTGTATCTCTGGTATTTACATCCATTTTTCTAAATTAACATAATTTCTCTGAGATTTCTCAGTTTATTAATTTTAGACATTATTTGTTTATTTTCTGTTTAGTAAGTCAGGATTTAGCTCTTTCACATCAGTATCACCTTTCCCTCCTCTCTCTTCACCTTCCCAATAAAGCTAAAATGTTTATTTAATCAATATTCAGCACTTATTTTGATCATATAAATACTGTTCATTTCTGAACTAAGCTTGTATTTCCTTTCTCAGACAACTTTTTGGTTTTTTCTAAAGGTGGTAGTGATCAACTCACTTTTTTACTGCTTAGTTTTCTGTGCACCCAGTTCTTTACCAATGTTCAAACAGATTCAACTGTTCATTCATTTATTCAGCAAATATATACTGAGTGACTGCTCTGTGTTGGGCATCGTTCAAGCTTCTTCAGATTCATCTGTGGACAAAACAAATAAAAATCCCTGTTGCTTTGACAACTTAAATTCTAGTGGAGAAAAAGGAGACAATCTAAAGTCAACACAGTGACTAAATGAGTATTATAACTTTTTAGAATAGTGAGAGTGCATTGGGGAAAAATTCAAGCCGACTGTGGTTGCGGAGATGAGTGCAGTCAATTCCGTATTCAGTAGGAGGGGGAAGCAGTGTGTGTCATTTTAAACGAGTGGGCAGAGTAGGCCTCGCTGAGGTTACATTTGAGTGAAGAAAGAAGGAAGTGAAAAGGTGAGCCAGGTAAGTATGGGAGTTTGGGGGGATGGTCCATGCAAAAGGAGCAACTAGGACAATAGGACCCTGAGGAAGAGGCACACTTGGGGTGTTCAGTGACCCTGTGGGGCTGTGACTGCCAGGACAGAGTAAGCAAGGAAGAGGGTGGTGCAAGCTGTCGCCTGGGCCAGATTGTGTGCCGTTTGTAGGCCTTCATGAGGATTGGTTTGTATGCTGAGATGAGCTGAAAGGTTTTATCTGAGCTTCAAACTAAAGTTGTTTCATCTGAAGGCAATGATTAATTTACCTTTTATTTAACAGTACAGTTACTTTAGATACGTCTAAATATTCAGTGGATCCAACAGATAGATCATAATCAGTTTATGTTACAAGTGGCCAAAGACCCAAAAGTTGTAGTTCACACCACAGATGAGGCAGTTAGCTCAGGTCGATGGCAAAAGCTGATTCACTCAGCCACACGTGTCTTTCATCAGTTAGGTAGGCAGTCATCTTCCTTGGTGTACAGTCTTCAATCACAGTATCACCTAACTCATTTCTCTCCTCTTTCTAGGCCAGGCAGCCTCAGATATACATAGTTATTTTCTCCTCAGCATGAAGCCTGAACTTTACTCCTCTTAATGGAAGCTACATCTGAACCATCAAAGTCAAGTTATATTCCTTCAGATGCAAAACTGATGAAATCTACTTCAGACTGTCCTTTCGAACAAAACAAAGGCTATTTCTTTTGGTGAGGTAAACATTTCTCCATCTAGTTTTGCTTTACTCAGTACTACTAAATATATTGAAAGCTGTTTACAGGATGTAGGGTCAGTGTTATGTGAATAAAGTAGCACTAAGAGACCAATATGAAGGCATAGCAGCAAAGAATAGTCTCCTAACTTTTCAGTGGTTCTTTCAATCCAACAAGGAATCTGTGCAGGGTATTGGCAGAAAAACGCCAAGTCTCTGTGCAGTGCTACCTGTCTCTATATTTAATCCTGTAATCCTGTGACTGCCAAGAATTTGCAGATTATTTACTCCAGCTTCCAGAAGATCGGTATAGGTTGGTTTTGCAACAATAAATACATGACAAGATGGGGTCTGATCTAGTGGTAGCATCTCTGGAATAAGAATCCACAGACCTGTGTCCCAACCCTTGCTCTGCTAAGAACTAGAACCCATATTTCCTCCAAGAAAACAGAGTATGATTGACCACCCTCCTTCCAAGTCCACAAAAATATGGTCGAGTCATTTCCCCTGGATTGTCTAAGCTTCTACCTAAACACTCTCAGGGAAAGCTTCAGATTTTAAGATATCAAAAGAGTTAGTTCTTAAATATTCCTGAGAGAGGTTATTTGTAAGGTGACTCTTAGTAAGGACATATTTAGAAACTAGAGCAGAATGGTGATTAATAGCCAACAGACTGTCTCCAACCCCTTTTTGGGCAGCATAGAAGTTAGCATACGGCAGGATGGTCTTGACCTGTGTCCAAGAAATTCATTCCTGCAAATTCTGGGAAAGACCTTGTTATAACAAAGTTATGGTATAGCAGAGACCCCACTATAAAGGGTGAATTCAAGACTAAATCTTTTACAGAGGAAAAGAGGGAAATTTGCAAATCCTAAAATGTCTCAAAAAGAAGTGTACCCAGCAAAACATTTTGCAGTTCTTGCACTTTAGAAATAATGTGATTCTCTAAGGCAACCCATAATAGAATTCACTGAACAAGAGTTGCCCAGCTCCCTAGGGCTTAGCCTCATTGGACAGAGCAATTTAACTCAGGAATCCCAGTTGGAGATTCAGCAGAAAAATACAGACATATGTCCTAAGAAATAAAGGAAGGACATGAGGAAATGCTCTCATTCTCTCTTGTCTGTCCTCAATGGTTTAGATATTTGAGAGTTTTAGCACAGCTTAATTTCATAAATAGTAGCCTAGGCAGGTTTGCCCACCCATTCAAGAAGACTGTTTACTTAGCATGTCTCTCTCCAGTTACAGTGTTTCACATTAAATGTTTGATTGGATTACTAATTTTAAGACTTGCCACTTTAGAATCACCCAAAGCTTTCATTTCCTATCTAAGAGCCCTGAAAAACGTCATGATTACCTCAGAACTGAGGCGGCAGGCTGCATCAGAGGATTTTGAAAATGTTTTTTCCTCTGAACACAGGCAGCTCAGAAAGCAGAGCACCTGCAAATAGGTTAATGAGGCTCAGAATTGCTGGAGTTGTTGAGACCAACTGTTGAGAATTCCTGTGGAGTTAAGTAGGATGTGAATCCGGCTCTGAGTAAATATCATTACCCATGCTTTCTGACTTCCTGCTCTCGGGTTTTGCAGTACGCATGGATTTTTCCCCTTCAGCTCAACCATTTGGTGGCAGTTGGGTTGAGGGTGGCTGGAAGTATTCTTTAAAATGGCTCTCTGGATGGGTAGAGGCCCTGGCGTTTATTCCTGGAGCTCCCTCAGCCGTAGAGTACTTTTTAGAAAATTTATTGCATTTTATTCATGTTTTTATACCTGGAAAGTAAGCAATTGGCTTATGGTCTCAGAAAAAGGACTGTGACTGGTCACTTAGAGTGTCTTGTTTTGGTGTTTAATAGTCATAAGACATGGTAAAGACAAAAAACAGCAAGAACATCCTGTGTTCTATATGCAGATTCCCTTAGATCCAAACCCTCAAATACTTACTATTCTGACGACCTGTATGGAGAACATTTTTTAGCATATTTTTAGTATGGTTTAGTGTAAATGTCAACCTCTGGTTGAAGTATATCATACAAGCCAAAAGTGCACATATCCTAAGTGTACAGCTCCATACATCTTCACAAAGGGACCACACCCATGTAACTATTATTCAGATCAAGAAACAGGACATGCTCAGCACCCAGAGCCCCTCTCATGCTCTTTCCCAGTCTGGCCCCTCAGGAGTAATCACTACCCTAACTTCTAACACCTGTTTTCTTTTTCTGCTTTTTTTTTTTTTTTTTTTTTTTGAACTCTGTACAGGAGGAATCAGATAGTATATACTCTTTTGTATCTGGCCTTTTTCAAGCATGCAGAGATTTTACAAATATGTCCTTATTACAACCTTACATCACTGTCCCATTGACAAGGAAATCATTAATCTGCCCCAGTGTAACAGTTTGCTCTCCTCAAAATGTGTCAAGTAAAGACATTCACAATGGAAATAAATGTATACATGGCAGCATTATATGCGTCAGTCTGCCAATAAGCACATCCGGTTTCTAACAGATGGGGTAAGGAACTTCCACTGGGCCTTTTTAAAGGAGGAAGATAATAACAGCTTTGCTATGCAGTTATGACAAAAAGTTAAAGGATGGTGGGAGGCCAGGTTGGGGAATTCTGCTGTCTGAACTGAAGCATAAAGCTAGTGAGATGCACAAGAAAGTGAGACTTACTGGCTGAATGTTGATGCACCAGAATGGAAAATGAGAGCTTGATGTATAATTGCAGGTGGTGCTGTTTCTTCCCACTTTACGTTAGTGTGCTTCCAATAAACAGGCCCCTGTGGGTGACATTTTGCTTCCTGCCATTTGCTGTTGGCTTTATTAGACAAATGTCTTCCTTAGCCTCTGGTCAAGTAAAGGATGATGATGATGATAATAGTAATAATATCATCTTTCATGCCTGAGCTGAATTAAAACAGTACAACTTTGTCACTAATGGTGAAGCAAGGCAAAGGATTTAGAACAGTCAGAGTCATAATTGCAAGTTACAAAATAATTAAATGTTATTGCTGTGTGCAAAAATATTTAGGAGCCAGCTTTGCAGTGAGTAAGTTATAGGATTATCCCATCACGTGCACATGAACCACATGTGCAGTTGCAGACTTATCTGACTGTGCATCAGACCTCACAACTGGATTCCAAGTAAATCAAGCACTTGTTTGAAAAAAAAAGTAATCAAATATGGATTATTTCAATAAAAGCCAGAGAGTTTCTCCCTGAGATCCCTGCTAGCAAAAACCAGGGGATTTATGCCACTCATTTTTGAGCAAGCCACATTTCTCTAATATGGCTGATCCCTCCCAGTCTAAACATTTTCTTTGAAAATGTGAAACCCTGCAGTTAAATCCTCCTCCCTGAAACACGGTGAGTTCACTGAGCTGAGAAACCAAGTGCATCTCCTATAGAGAAGACTGTGATTGCAGGGAGGGGATGTTGTCTTATGGGAAGACCCACTGATGGGATGAAAACAGGAGGTAGCTGGAGGGGAGGCAGAGAGAAAACTCCATGTGCTCATCTGAAGACCTTCTGTATTCAAATATACACTCATGGCTGGGGTGTGTGTGTGTGTGTGTGTGTGTTTGTGTGTGTGTGTTTGTCCCTGAGACGTGGAATTACTGCTAATACTAAAAATATATGGGGGGAGGGGGTCACGTTTAAGCTAAATAAGCTTTGCTATTGACAGTAGTCCTTTGCGTCATGTTTTGCCTTATGAAGAACAGGGAAAGCTTTACTAAGGAAAACAATAGATTTATTAGTGAAATGATTTACTGGGCTTAAAAAATTGCATATATGTTTTGCAAATGTGATTTTCCCTTCTTGAAAACTGTATTTTCTTAGCATTTACCCATGGTTCCATGGTGGTGTTTCGCAAAGGGCCATTTTGGGAGAGGTACAGAAATACATTTCTTCCCCTTACCACTGTGTTGGTAATACACTGTGATGGATGCTTGAAAAGAAGTTCCGCTCACCAGCATGTAATAAGTCTCATAAAGATTATGCTTTGGGGAGTGGAGGTGGGGAAGTGGAGGATAGACATCTGTTTAGGTTACCTCCCCAAATTAATCTTTCATTACCTTGCCAAAAGGCCTTAAACCCTCCAAAATAGGGTAATTTAAGGCAAGCTATCCTGAGAATGCCTTACTGTCAAAATATGTTCATTTTTCTCCCAATAGACATTTATTAGGCCTAAAAGCTGCCAGGTATGTATGGTGCCAGGTGTAGGGGAAATGGAGAGAATACAGCAAGTGAGTAAGTCACAGTCCCAAGATTCTGGGATGCTTTTTCTTTTTAAGGGAATTGACATGATTTTGTATTTTAGAGCAAACATCCTGGTGGCAACTTAAAGGCCAAATGGTAAACATGGAAAAGATTTAGAAAGCTATTGTATGTAATAGTCCAGATATGTGAGCATGAAGGCCTGAGTCAGTCAGTGATCCTTGGGATGGAGGTAGGGTAAGGATTTGTGAACTACTACGGCCCACACTCAATATGGTAGCCACTAGCTACCATATTTAAATTTAAATGTGGCTACTTAAATTTTAATTTTAATTAATTAAAAGTAAATATCATTAAAAATTTAAGTATTATTAAAAATTGCATAGTCACACTGACCGTATTTCATGTGTTCAATAGTCACACTTAGCTAATGTCTACTTTATTGGACAGCGAAGATATAAGACATATCAACATTTATAGAAAGTTCTATTAGACAATACTGTATAGACCTTTGTTTTTTAGAAATCTATGATTAACTGTAAAGTTTGATGACATAAGAATCTAATGTTTATGGGGCATGAATTTGAACCATGTTTGGGCATGTGGGTTGACATGTTGATAAGCTACATTATCCCTGTTGTATACCTTACACATAACAGATAAAACTGTCACATCAGTGATATTGGTAGTTGTCAAATTGTCCTGTTTGACACATGTATTTATATTCATAGTTTTATCTGTTATATAGTGTTATGTACTGTAACACTAGATCATCTAGATCTATACTTATATCTGGATCTAGATCAAAGATTTAGATCTAGATATATAAAACACTGGATGATTGTATTAGCTTGGGTCCTCCAAAAAGTATACGTTAAGGTGAGACTGGCTGTACATGAGGAAAATGCCTGTGAGGAAGAAAGGAGAGAACCAGAGTGTACAGGCAAAGCCTTCAGACCGCAGTGCAGATCTGACACTCATGGAGGAGGGAAAAAGAAAGGCAGATTGAGTAGAAAGAGTCTTGGAATGTAGCAGAGTTCCAAGAAAGGTTCAGTCAGACTGTTGAGGAGTCTTTGAATCAATGTCACCAATCAGAGGAGCCCCAAGATCTCAGGAATGGGCTTGTGTTAGTATCCCTATTGTGCTCAGTCATTAGCTGGGAGCAGCCCACAGGAAGCATGGACTTAGTGTGAATGTGATGGTGGATCCAAGGGATGGCAGCTGGAGCCATCACACATTATTCTCCCCATGGCAGGAAACCTCATCAGCACCTCATTGCTTCCACAGAGTATATTTTGTATTATTAATAACATATATACATATATATATATGTATGTATGTATGTGTGTATATATATATACACCCACACATACATATATATGTGTGTGTATGTGATAAAATCTAATCTGTTCTATAGTATTTTGTGTATACAATACATACTACTGTAAAATATATTGAAAATATGAGATATATTTTATGGTATGCTATATTTATAATTAGTGTGTATTCAGGAATTAGGGACTTCTTACATGGGAACCCAATACTTATGAAAACCAAGGATTTCCTCTAATTAAGGGGTACAATCAAAAGGACTTGATGGGGCACTTCCACTTACAGAACGATGGAGTAGACATACTTTTCCCTATTTTTCCCACTAAGTACAACTAAAAACCCTGTACATTATATATGAAATAAATATAAGCAGAAGACTCTAAAAGGTGGAGAGAAGAAGGTAGAACAGCTAGTAACCTCAGCTCCCAAGGATTGACATTGTGGTAAGTTCCCTACATTTTCTTTTTGCTCCGTATATTCCAAACTGGGTGGTAAAGAAGTCAACAACCCAGAAATATCAACAAACGCAGAATTTTTAAAAGCCCCTACAAAAGTCTGGTCTCTTGAGCCAAAGGACCAGAAAAGGGGCAGTCTAGCAAGACCAAAAACTTTTAGAAAAAAAGCACTCTACTATAGTCAAATACCACAAGTGGAAAAAAAATCTGTGGCCATACCCCACCCACACCAGCAAAGGCTAAGTTGAGAACCTAGACTTCTATCTTTGTCAAGCTGTAATGAGATGCCCCAACCTCCTTCCAAGGGTGATGGCAGAGAAGGTTGAGCAGGAACCCAGGACTTCCATCCCCAATGGGCAGTGATGTGTGCCTCCCTTGAGTATCAGTATAGACCAAATGGAGATTCTGGAATCTCACTTCCATTCTATAGTAAGGCACTTCTCCTGCTTCCTGATGGGGTGATATCTGAGGAAGCACAGAGAAGAATCAGGACTTTGACCACCACCCAGTGGTAATGAGGCCACCCTCCACCAGGCTGTCAGTGAAGATCACATGTGGAGCAGTAATACAATCCTCCCCTTCTCAGAAGTACTCACAAAGGTATGTGTGGAGGCCTAGGGGAAGCCAGAACACCCACCAATCCAGCAATAATGAGGAGTCCCCTCCCTTGGATGTCAACAGAGGCTGAGTGAAGAACCTGGACTTCTCCACCCACCTGCAATAACAGGTCTCTTTGAATCTTCTCCCAAAGTGGTGTCAGAAAAATCTTGCTAAAAGAAAAGACTTAAATGAGATCCAAAAAATCTCATAATACTCACACAGTTCAGTTTCAGTTTAAAATCACTCATACCTAGAAACAGGAAGATCTCATACTGAATTAAAAATACAATTAATAGATGCCAACACTGAGATGACAGACATGTTAGAATGTTTTGACAAAGATTATAAAGGAACTATCATAAAAATCCTTCAAGAAATGAAAAAAAAAAAGCATCTCAGCTAAGAAGTAGAAAGTTTCAGCAAAGAAATAGGAGCTATAATGTAGAACCAAATGGGAATTTTAGAACTGAAAATACAGTGACTAAAATTAAAAACTCAATGGATGGGCTCAAAAGAAGAATGGAGGAAATATAAGAAGGAATGAAGTAAACTTGAAGATAGAGAAGGAATTATACAGTCTTAACAAAAGAGTGAAAATGGACTGAGAAAAAGATGAACAAATCTCAAGGATCTGTAGGATTATTAACCGGAGATCTAATGTCTATGTCATTGGAGTCCTGAAAGGAGAAGAGAAGGAAGGTGGGACTGAAAAAAATACTCAAAGGAATAATAGCTAAAAATGTTCAAACTTTGGCAAAAGACATAAACCTACAACTTGAAGAAGCTGAGTGGATTCTAAACAAGATGAACTCAAAGAGATACATACCGAAACATATAGTCAAACTTCTGGAAGCTAAAGACACAGAAGAATGTTAAAAGTAGGAAGAAAGAAACAACTCCTTACCTGTAGGGAAAGAACAATTCAAAGGATAGTGGAGTTCTCATCATAAACCAAAGAGGTCAGAAGGAATGCCACAATTTTTTAAGTGCTGAAATTAAAAAAACTGTCAACTCAGCATCCTATCTTCAGTGAAAATATCCTTAAGGAATGAAGGGTAAATTAATGCATTCTCAGCTGAAGAAGAACTAAGAGAATTTGTTGCCAGCAAACCTACCCTAAAAGAATGGCCAAAAGAAACTCTCTAAACAGGCAAACAATAAAAGAATGAATCATGGAATATCAGGAAGAAAGAAAGAATACAGTAAGCAAAAATACAGGCAAATACCATAGACTTTTCTTCTTTCAAGTCCTTTAAATCATGTTTG
This sequence comes from Camelus bactrianus, assembly GCF_048773025.1. NCBI lineage: Eukaryota > Metazoa > Chordata > Mammalia > Artiodactyla > Camelidae > Camelus > Camelus bactrianus. Next base: position 7,430,457 of record NC_133558.1, read on the forward strand.
AGGACTAAAACAAAAATTACGACACTGTTTCATATGGCTCTAAAAGAAGGTAGAGGAAGTTTTAAGACAATTATATTATAAATGGGGGAGGGTAAGAGAATGTAAAGGAAGGTAAGGTTTCTGCACTTCACTCACACTGATAAAATGGTAATGCCAGTAGACTGTGAAATGTGTCATGTGTGTATAATTTTATACCTTGAGCAACCACTTAAGTTTTTTGCAAAGAGATACCGTCATAATTGCTATAAATCAATAGAAATGAATTCTAAAAATGTACAGTTAACACCCAGAGTCAAGAAAAAGTAATGAAAGCAAAGGGAACAAAAAGAAAACAAAATTAAAAATGGCAGACTGAAGCCTAACAAATCAATAATTATAGTAAATGTAAATGGTCTAAATACACCAATTAAAAGGCAAAGCTTGACAGAATGGATAAAAAAGAAAAAAGCTTGACCCAACTCTATGCTGTCTGTAAGAAAGGCATTTCAAATGTAGTGATCTAAGTCATGTTAAAAGTAAAAAGAATGGAAAATATATATATTATGCAAACATTAATCAAAAAACAATCAGGAATGGCTATGTAAATGTCAGATAAAGTAAACTGTAGAACAAAGAAGAGTATCAGACAGGAAGGGTTATTTATAATAAAAGTTTCACCAAGAAGACAGAATAATCCTAAATGTGTACACACCAAACAATAAAGCTGTAAAATTTATAAAGCAAAAAATGATAGAATTGAAAGGAGAAAGAGACAAATCCACAATTATTTGGAGGTTTAACATCTCTATTTCAACAATTTATAGTACAAATAGAAAAATCAACATGGATATTGAAATACTGAACAATACTATTAACCAGCAGAATCTATTTGACATCTATAGAACATTTCATCTAACAGCAGAATACACTTTTCAAGTGTCCATGGAACACAGACCAAGATAGACCACATCCTGAGTCATAATACAACCTCGGTAAATTTAAAATAATCAAAATGTGGTGTGACACCTAGATTAAGGACCAATATTATGTGCTGACTTAACATCTGGTGAAGTTGAGAAGGCCTCATCTGGCCTAACCACAAGTTCCCTTCCCCACTCTACTATTGTTAATAAGGTCCCCTAGCCAAACAACCCTTCTTACCAAGAGGAACAGCTGTAGTTCTTGCATATCCCTGAGTAGTAGGTTTCAGTTCCCTGCCAGCTGTGGAATTATTCAAACAAACCAATCACATTATCCTGTGGGAACCAGGGGGCACCCGTCCTCTTGATACTGCAATGCCTGCCTCCAGCCCTTGGTGGTTCACTCTGTTCCCATGTGCAACCCCCTTGTAGCCCTGCATGGTGTGCAATATTCTCCCTCAGTCTGTGAGTGTGTGGGACTAAAAACTGCTATCAGTCTCATCTGTCCAGTATCAATTTTGGGGACAATTGAAATACATGTATTTTAAGACAGAATTAAACATGTCAAATTTATAAATGCAATGTTTGAAGGTTTAAACATTTTGGCTAAATGTATAAACATAACCAAACTGAATTCGAAAATCCCTTGAAAGTAACTGATAAAATTTGCTAGACTTCTGAAATAGAATAAGATTTGTAAACTGATTTTAAAGCCCATGAATTGTGTGAAAATTTTCTTTTTAAGTTTATCAGAAAGTTCGTATCAGTAGAAAGAAACTTGACTTCCAAAATATTTTTCAAGGAGTATTCAGGCTCACAAAAGTAGGCTGAAGGTAGCTAGCTTTCCAATAGACTTCTGAAAGTTCGTAAGTGATAGCAGCCCACCCCTCAACTAGGCTGACTTTTAAAGTACATAGATTTATATTTAATAATTAAGACATTCCAGGACTTCTGTGAGGAGATTAACAATATAGCTAACCTCAAAATCACTGCTACTCAATGTTGTTAAGAGTCCAGAAAGAGAAATAATATTTACTGAGGGTTGCCTGATATACATGCAGTTTACTCCTCTGAGTAATTTAAACTTTCTCCAGGATTAAGCCAGACCATCAGGTTGAACTCTGCTCTTTTCTGTTTAGCACCATAGAACTTCTTTTAATAGTCCTTTTTTTTTTTTTTTTTTTTTTTGAGATTATAGTATCAGCCTGCTTTTACGTGCATTGTGAGAAACAAACCTGTGAAGTTTGGTGTTGGACATGCTTTCTTGATCTAACCAAGGACTCCATCCACTGAATCATTATACAGGTTCTTCTTGCCAAGGACCCGTGGAAAGAAATTCTTTTAGCACATAGTAGCAGGAAAAGTTATGTCTTGACCTTGTAAGTATTTTATGAATCAGATAAATAATTGCATCTCCTCTTTTTTTGTTGGCTACTGGAAAGTTCACAGTCATGTCATATCCGTGGTTTTCTGAAAGCTGTGCCCTTCTTAGTGGCCCACCTATTGTAGACTAACATCTCCTTTGATTTGATTTGATTTTCCCGGTACTTATTTTTATTTTACTAGATCACTCTCTTTTATTTTTATCTTATGTCTTAATGTATTAAGATATAAATAATTACATATTCTGTACGTCTCTATAAATCATTTTTAGAACAAGTAATAATAGAATTTAACAAATAACTGTAGAATTTGTCAGAAAAGGGACATTTTTAAACCAACAAGAAGTAATGCAGACAAGATGGAGATAAAGGCCCTTAAATGACAGCTGAAATAGATGAAGAAACTCATAAAAATGTGCTTATTTGGGCTATGGCTACTTTTTAGGAAGATGTGTTATTTTGAATTGTCTTCTAGACATGCTTTGGAAGTTGGGAGGCTGAGGGAGCGGGGAATGTATGGAAATTCTGTAAACTTCTCTTTGACACAGGAATCACTTTTCACTCTTCTGTGCACATTTCATGCTTCAAAATGTCAACAGAAATGCCAATTTATATTTTCTGGGGTTTGAGGAACAGGAAACCTTTAGTTATTAAGTTCTGTCTTTTGTTAAATTTAAATTAATCCCACATTTGCTCAGGGGGGTCAAAACCAAGTTGTCAGCCCATAATCCTTTGCTTCAGGCCTCATCCTTTTTTGTACAGGAAAAAATCTTGAAGTAGCTCTTACTCCTTAAGTTCTCAAAGATGTTTCGATGTGCTCTGAAGCAAACTGACTGCCGTGGAGAAGACGATTTTCAGTGAACATTACTTCCAACGGACAGTCAAGGTTTTTAGTCACTAAGTAGACCACATACATAACCTGCTCTTTGCTAACAGACTTTCCTCTGGAAAATCACGCCCCTCCCTCATCAGTCCATGTGCCTCCAGATAGAGTTGAGTCCACTGCCAGCCCCAGCAATGGGGTCACCTTGGTCTTTAGGCCAGTAAGTAAATCCCATGCCCTGGCCATAATGATTGGTTCATATTCACAGCCAATAATAGGTTTTAGGGAGCCAACTGGAAAAGGTAGAGAACCAGACTTTCTTTTCCACTAGTTTTAATGACATGAAGATTTAACACTTGTAGCTGATTGGACCATCTGGAGAAAGTCTGGATCTACTGACAGCAACACACGCTACCTGGATTAGGACTAATTCAAAGGTGAGAGTGCCATAGAAAGGAGCAAAAGGACAATATACTTAAAGTCTAAAGAAGGTAATGCCTGAAGCTACCCTTGCCCATTATTAGTCTTCCTAGTAATTGAGTCAATACATTGATTTTGGCTTAAGCCAGTTTTGAATGGGTGTTTCATCAATTGTGTGCTACCTGAAATATCCCGAGTTAGATTTTATTTTACCTTCCTGCCTGCCATTGGCAGATAAACCAAAAGTTTGTTTTCTGTTTCTCTGTATCTCTTCTAGTCAATTTACATGTCCCACATTTATTTGCATCGTTTCCTTCATTCTCATACCCTTTACCCTTTTAAACTTTGAGCTGTATATGATTGTTTTCCCTTCTATGCATTTCTTCCTTGACAGTGAACTTCAGGCAGCTATCTGAAGGCTAGTAAGGATAAGTGAGAATTTATATATGAGCCTGTTTGTTGGAAACAAAAGAAAGCATGCTACAGTCATTTTCACATTTCTTAAATTGCTCTTCCAGGTCTTCAGAAAGTCTGCTAAATGGGGAACCACGATCCAGTTTATAGCAGGTCTAGACCCTGCAATTCAGTGTTTGCAAAGTGTGGTTCATAATCCCTTGAATTCGGAATCACTGGGGTGCACAATGCAAAAGCAGATTACCAGGCTTCCTCCCAGCCTTGAAATCCTAATCTCTAGGAGTTTGATTTGGTAATCTCAGTTTTAATAAACTCCCCAGGTGGTTCATATGCATAGTGATGTTTGAGAACTCCTACTCTAGATTTACCCTGTCAGGAGTAGCAATAGGAAAATTACCTGTACGGTATCCTTTCACTGTAAAAAGTCTGTTCTCTTAATTCATGGGTAATGTAGCTGCTTTTAAATGTAAAAGATATGTAAGTACTTAGAGTAACGGGAGGATTTTTAACTGGTTGGATTGAATGAGATACAGAAAAAAACTGAAGGAGTTTCAAAAATACTTTGCATTTGATCATTCATATTGAATCTCTTTCTTCATCCAAATCAGTTTTTTTGTAATTTTGACTTCATGTCACTTTTTAAAAATGCTGCTGCACAGGCCACATTCCAGAAAGGGAATTCAGAATCTCCAAGGGTGGGACTCAGACATTAGTACTGGGATTATGGATGGCCCATGAGTCTGAGTTGGCTTGATTAAGACCACAGAGAAGATTATTTTCAAGGCTGTAGAGGCAAAGCCAGTGATTAAGAAGACACTGGATCTGACATAGGAGAAAAATCCATTAAATTTTTGAGACCTGGTCTGTGTCCTTTACTGAAGTCCCCACCATCATTTCTAAAATATCTCTTTATTCCTGTATACCTTTTCAAATCTCATTTTTCTGAGACCCTTAAGGCAGATTTCATAGCTAATTAACATATTCTAATTTCCCAAGGTCATAGTCACACCAGAAATCAATTTTTTATTTTTCATGAATTGCTATACACTCATCCAATTATATTCTTACCACAGAAATATATATAGATGTATGTATTTAAATTCACTATACCCACTCTAGCAGATAAAAATCAAAGGAAAAGAGCCTGCTTTTCCCAAATCCACTGTGGGAGGCTGAGGGTGTTAGAAGGATAACATTCCTGTCGACCTAATGGCCTTCATGAGCTCAGCAGTGTAAAACTATGTGGGCACAGGTATGGGGCCGAATGTTCTAGTACTTCCTTTTTCCTGGTGACAGACTGTCACAGCATTACAGCTGAACTGTGGCTCGATTAATTGATTCAGAATGATTCCTGTTGAGCAATTGTCTTCTCTAAAGGAATGCCAGTGCAGTCAGCTAGCAACTGTCACGTCATATCAAGTATGAATTATGCTGTATAATGGGTTCAGGTGCTCATATAAATTGACTGTCATAAAATCCTTGTGTGTGATAATTCAGTGAAATCATCTCATTCAGATGATGAAAACAAAGGAGCAGAATAGTGACAAGAGAAATGAAGGTGATAACCTCCACAATGCTGACAAGAAAGCAATGTCTAAAAACTGCTGCTAATTTATTATTCACTCAGCTCGGGAATTAGCAGCCCCCCCACCCCCACCCCGCCAAAATATTCTCAGGCTCGGTGATGATGTTATGACGGAAGACAAAGTAGAAAACTCTCCTGCGCTGTCAGTGTGAATTGATTACAGCCAGTTGTCATGAGTATCAAAATATGTATGAAAATATATTATTGTGTGAATCCTTTGACACCAGTTATTTTCACTTCTAGGAATTTACCCCAAGGAGATACGTCATAGTGCAAAATATTATATGCACAAGAGTCTTCACTATATCATTGTTTAGATTAGAAAAAATTGCAGAACAACATAAATATTTACAGCAAAGGGTTATATATGGGACATGTCTGTAAGGATCTATGAAAACATTAAAATGAGGAATAAATTATAAACTGACATGGAAAAAAGTTCAATAGTGACTATAAATAAAATACATAGAACAGTATAAATAGTTACACTCCATTTATACAAAATGATATGCATGTATCTACATGTGTATATAAAATAGGGAAATGTCTGAAAGGATGTTCATTGAAATTTTAATAATGGTTTCCTCTGAATGGCAGAATCTAGGGTGATTTTTACTTTATGTTATTTCCATGTTGCTTGAATTTTAACAACGAACATTCAGCAATTTTTCAAAAACAAAAAAGCTTTTAAAAAGAAAAGAATATGATAAACTGTATGTGAGCACAAATGAGGCTGAGGAATTTGAAAGTGTTCTTATGATTACACCTCCATTCAGAGATGATGATAATGATGATGATGGGTGAATTGCATAATAATCATGTATGATAGCAAAAACATTAATTTACAATTTATTGAGAGTAGCAATGTGCATTCAGCACCATAAGAAACAATAGTAATAAGCAAACTCAAAACTGAAATTAAATGCGTAAACACAAGAACACCTGCAAGCAGATCACACTAGGGCGATCATGGCCATTTTTGTGGGGAAAATAACCCATGACATGTGAGAACTACAATGTTAGAGTAATGAGCATGGTTTAACACAATTTAGGAGAGTTTATCTTGGCCAAGGAAAAGCTTTCTGGAGGAAATGGATGTGAGAGGTGAATTTAAAAGTGTGAGTTAGACAGCTTGCTGGAGAGGAAGTCAAATAGGATATTTCGTAGAGCCCAAAGGAAGGAAGAGGAATATTTTTGCCTCGGGATTTCCAAAGAATAAATGTGAAATGTCTCTCTATTCCATGGTTGCTGCCAAAGTCTGTAGCTGAGCTCTGTCAGACAGTCAAACTTCCCTTAAGATGCCTTGGCAGGTTCATTGTACAGAAACTACTGTGGAGAGAGATCACCCTCAGAAAAATCACATAAGCAAATCCTTTGGGAAGCCTGTGTTGTCTCTTTTCCAACTACGAAGATATTATTGAGTGCACAGCACAGCGGAAGCACTAAAGGAATGCTTTGCATTACCATAGAACAGTCTTATAGGTAGTCTGAGCCTGTATTGACTTGAATGATGTTATTTAGAGGGTGTCAAGCAGTTCTTGTCCCCAAATAATCCCTGGCTGGTCCTCAGAACCTGAAACTCCTTTAAATATTTATTTCATTTTGTTGATGTTATTGCTTCTCTGGAAAAGGGGCAATAAAATAACTCTCTATCAGCCAGTAATGACTTATCATGGTTTCCATTATCAGAAAATAGAATACCCAGGGACTAAAATATAGTAAAAATATTTTGATGGAGTTGGATGGCACTGGTCAGTCCTTTGGGTGCTACCCAGCTAGGCCTGTTGGAGAACTATAATGTCAGGTAGGTAGGTATAGCTAAGACTGTTTATTAAAATATATAATGTTTTAATATAGAAAACATGATTTTTAATTGAGTATGTATGTATATAATACAAGTTTGCTCAAATGTTGAAAGCAGACAAATGACTTTTGCAACTCATACCCAGGTACAATACTTACCACATTTTGTAGGTATTTATTTTGTATAATATCACAGTTGTGATTACTCTTTACCTTCTCTTCCAGTTCGTAAGTTCCATGAGGGTTAGATCACTTCTGCTTGGTTCCCCTCTGTACTCCCAGCAGCTCCTGGCCCAGCGCCTGGCACATAGTAAGTGTTCAGTAATATTCAGTGAATCAAAGTAGAATGAATGGGACACTAGACAAAGACCAAATACTCAAGGAGTAAGAGTTGAGAGAAGGAATTTGCTGGAAAGAGAAGCCCCAAAGTGGAATAACCTACTTTGCAGTTTTGTCTTGGGTTTGAACTAAATATATATCATCTTGATCTTTTAAAGATCACTGTCACTTTCTCTTCCTGTGTTACTTCTAGTTTTTCCTGCTATGCTACTTTGGGATAACAATTACCCTTCTCCTACAAAAGGTGAATTAAATTTACAGAGTAGAACTCCAAATGGTCAGAGTCAAAGAAAATGTAAGTCTATTCAGCAATGGTAGTTCTTAACTTTCCTTTTGGATTTGTATTAGCTGTGTATAATTTTTTTAAATATTCCTCTTCCTTCATTTTCTAACATTTTACCTTCAAATTTTTTACATTAAATATTTAACAGTTAATTTCCTGTATCTTAATAATGTAGATGTCAATTTTTTCTATACTTTGAATCACCTATCAGTACCAGAAAATAATTATTCCCATTTAGCATACCTTTATTCCCTGCTACATTATCTGGAAAATGATGAGGCGAGTGGTAAGGAACTGCAGAAGTGTTATCTGTGTCATTAGTCACCCCTTACCCAGTACAGGGATTCCTTTACCTAACAAATATTTATTGAGTGCCTACTCTGTGCTGGGACCTGGCTTTTAGTGCTGAAAACACAGCTGGGAACTAAACAAAGTCCCTGAGAGCTAACATCCAAATCTGCTCAGAGCTAGTTCTCTTAAGATTGAGGTACATTTGTTATATAAAAGTTTGTTAAAATATGAAAAATATAACAGCCTCTTAAATGTAGTACAACTGGGCTTTATTTACATTTCCCAATTCAGAGATTAAAACAATAAAACAAGCCCGTGTCATAATCATCACACATCTAAGTGATTAGTCATCATGCTCTGGACAGGAGGCACATTTACTAACCTAGAGATGGCTAGTAGCAGGATTTGTATTGAATCTGCACACCCTCTTAGTGGAAAGTGACTCACGGTGCCCTGTCTCCAAAGCCAGTTGTGAAGAGGATGCTGCCAACATTCCAGTGCCCAGGATGTTGTCAGTGGGAGACAAGAAGACACAGGTAACATTCCTTCTTTTAAATTCCTCACTCTTAGCGCTGAGTCTCTGAGTTTATCCCAAGGGCTGTGAAATTGGAGAAAAGGAAAAATTGTCCTAAGTTTCCCTCATCTGCCCCCATTCCCACTCACAGCTTTCAACAGGAAATAGGAGCCCTTTGTATTTATGCTTTCAATATCCGCCATCCCTGGTGTCTAGGTAGAAGCAGACCCTGAGAAAAGACATTGAGTCTTAGTGGTTTATTTGGGAGGTGATCCCCGGAAATGAATCAAGGGATTGAGGCAGTGAGATAGGAAAGGGAGGAGTCAGCGAGTTCCCACTCTTGCTGCAGCGTTTCCTGCCAGTGACCCAGCCTGACGACCTGATGTGCTGACAGGTGAGGGAGCTAGACCTTCACACGCCACGTAAGATGGCCTCCGCGCCCTGTAGGCCTCCCCTTTCCTCGCAGGGGGAGACTGGGGCTGGCTGGTGACTTCCTTTTATCCATAAAAGGTGGTAGAAGTGAGGCTGGGCAAGTTCTAAGCCAGGAAGAGACCCAGAAACCTCCATTTTCACACTCTCTGAGGAAGCCAGCTGCCATCCTGTAAAGAATCTAGGTTCAGGTACTAAATAATGAGATGTGTGTGGAGAGAAAGAGGCCACTTAGAGGAGTATCCAGGTACCAGTCATGTGAAGGAGGCCTTCGTGGGCCTTGCAGCCCCTCAGCTGAGGCAGCTGAGCCAGTGCCCCAAGGCCAGCTGAGCTCTGCCCAAATTTCTCACCTGCAGAGTCATGAGAAATAATAACAAACACTTGTTTTACAACAGTGGCTGGCTATTATTTTAGGAAGCTTGGCTGTCTGATACACACACCAGCTCTGGTCGGTTGTTGGGTGAGACTTGCTCCCAGGAGTGTTAATTTCTTGGCACTTCTGGCCTGTTTCATAGATGGGCAAAGCAGGCTTCACTTACTGAGAGATCGTTTCAGAAAAAGCAAGGCAGGTTCTCGTGGCCTGTGGATGTCAGGCCAGTGTGCACTGAGGTGGCAGAGGCACAGGGGTGTGAGCAGGGGACCGATAGCCTTGGCTGCACCTGAGCACTGTTGCTTACTGGGTATCACAGACCTTCTGACAAACTGGGTCTTTTACGTTTCCTCTGAATCCAGAGCACTCTACTGCTTCTGTTGTCAAAACGTAGGCCTTCCTGTTGGCCACCTGTGATCTGAGTGTTCCTAGGAAAATTCTTGCTTCCCTAGAGATTAAAAACTGCCTTTTCACTACACCTGATCTATTGAAGCTTCTAAGATGCCTGTTTCTTTCCTAAGACATTTAAAATTTCTATGTCTGTAGGTTTAAGGAAGAATAAAACCTAATTCAGCAGAAAGTAGTGTCTTCGGTAATATAGAATGTGAGAGAGAGAGTGTGTGTGTGTGTGTGTGTGTGTGTGTGTTGTGTATGTTAGTAGAGCAAAGAATTCTAAACAAAAGAATACAGTCTCTTCTCAAGTAGTTCGAAGTCTACAAAGAGACAGAAACCAATTAGCAAACAGTTGCCATCCAGCAACATTATTAAGATAAAGTCATTCTCCAAATGTGCTGTCCTACTGGATAAAAGTAATGTTCCATCTAAGATGGAATGCCTGTTATTTTCCTTGTTTTTCTGTTGGTGGCGATGAGGTCACCCAAAGGACCCAGTCTCTCCCCTCGTTGCCCTGGTAATCAAAAGCATGTAATTAAAAGCTCACTGGTGACAGCAATGAATGTGGTTCTGTGACCCAAGAACAGTTTTTTCCTAAGCAAAGCTCATTAGACCACATTAAATCCACAATAGGTTTAAATTCACAAAGTGTACACTGGAATGATCATAAGCAGAGAGTTTTAAGCAGAGAATTCCCGAAAGGACAGAGGAGGTTTAAAACCTGTGTTTTTAAAATGTGAGGACTCTGAGTAGAGCTTGAGTTTTCCTACTGCTTACACAGAGCAGGGTTCCTTGTAGAGGATCCTTGTAAGGGGAGGAGCCAATTATGTGAGGTTGTTGCCTGGGAGGAGAGAGAAAGATGAGAAATGGCTCAGCTCAGTATGGCTGGATTGGAAATACCCTACTGCTGGATCACATTTTTGTCTAGATGATCAAGCCAAGTCACAGTTTATTCTGTATTTTCTGTCACCTAATCCTCTGGTTCAGATCCCTGGTCCAAAGAATGGGATATATGTGATTTTTTTTTGAGACCCTGAAATGTCAGGACTTGTTCATTTACTTCTGTTACTGAGACAATCACCCACATACCTTCTTTAATTTAAAGAAATTATGGAGAGAAAGAAGCTGTGTAAATTCCACGTAACTTTTATTTTAAGGGGGGCAGGTAATTAGGTTTATTTATTTATTTATTTTCACGGAGGTACTGGGGATTGAGAACCCAGGACCTCGTGCATGCTAGCCATATACTCTACCACTGAGCTGTACCCTCCCCTGGTCCACATAACTTTTAAAGTAGACTCAAATTCTTCTGTTTTGACCAGGCTTTGGGTCATCTCCCTAAACCTCCTCCCAAATGCTCTGAGAACTAAGCCCTAAAGCAGCCCATGGAATTTTCCCCCTGCCAGATGTTTGCCGAGAGGACAAAAAAGGAGGGTGGCGAGTGGGCCGAGCAGACACGGCAGCTGGTTGTCCGAAACCCAGACAGCTGTAACCGAACCAGCAAAGGACAATGGTGGATTGCTCATGGAAGCTGGTGCATAATGAGGTGGCTTCACACCCTCCCAGGAGCAAACCTGCTGGACTTGGAGCAGAGTTTTTAAACTCGTAGCCTCTGTGTTCCTACCTGAATAAAGAGGATGATAGTAGTCCCTGCCTTGAAGAGGTGTTGTCAGAATACGTTGCACGGTGTCTGTGATAAAAGAGCACACATCGAATGCTAGCTCTTCTCAGTTGTCACTGGCAGCCTGCACAGGCAGTGTGGGCCATTCCTAACATGATGTGCTGTCAGGAGGACTGGTATATGTCTCCACACGCAGAGATTTTCCCAGTCAGCCCTTCTTGATGCCTGAAGTTCCTTATTAGAGAACTCTGGTTTCTTAAGAAATGTCCTTTGTTAAAAATGCAGCTTAGCGGATCCTGAAATGCCTTGTAATGCTTCCCCACTCCCATGAATGTGTTGTGTGCAAGACACGCCCCATCCTGGGGGTGGGTGCCCTGGGATCCTCAGGACACACGTGCTGCCCTGTTTTGGTGGGGCAGCAACCTCCCTATATGTATCAGTGCATAAGCATGGCACAATGCTGTGTGTCCAAAAATTGGGCTTCAGGGGGGCTATGATTCACCTGAAGTTAAATGCACAGTTGTCTTGGTGCATTTGTGAGCTCTGGGGGCTGGAGGATCCATAGCTTTCATTGGATTCTCAAAAGGCTCTGTAACTAAAGAACTCCTGTAGTGGAAACAGCAGTCAAACCAGCCATCCACAGCCTCTGTCAAGCGCAGCAGGTTTGTGGGGCCTGGAGAGATCCCAGAGTGTGTTCCAGCTGGGGATGGAGGAGACAAGTGGACAGTCAGATAGGGCCGGGACACTCTGCTGTGTCAGTGTGAGAGCAGACAGGGCGAGAGCCAGACCCACCCCTGTTGACTCACGGCTTGCTTCTGGAAGCTGCCCTGAAGGGAGCACGCAGATAGAGGTTCCAGTAACTGTCTCAGCTCAGGAAGGGCTTGGCCTGGGGTTAGGGTGAAGCCTCAGGACTCCCAGCCGTGGTGTAACCCTGGGCCTCGGGGGTTCTGAGTTCTGACAAGGGATTACCCTGGAGGTTCCTTAAAGTCTCTGTCTATTCTAAAGTGAAATCATTCTAATGAGTCCTTAGGTTTTCCTCATTGAGTATCTCTTCGTCATTAAATATTTCTCCCTGCCTGAAGCTTAAGTAATATGGGGTAGAATTGTCAAGTAAAATACAGGGCCCCTAGTTAAATGCAAATTTCAGAAAAATAATGAATAATTTTATTTTATACGTCCCAAATACTGCCTGGGACATACAAATGCTATAAAACCACTCACTATTTACCTGAAATTCCCATTGACTGGGAGTTCTGTATTTTTATTTGCTAAATCTGGTGTTATGGGCTGAATTGTGTCCTCCCAAAATTCATATGTTGAAGTTCTAACCCCCCAGGACCTCAGAAAGTGACCTTAGATGGAGATAGGGTCTGTGAAGAGGTAATTAAGTTAGAATGATGTCATTGGGATGGGCCCTAATCCAAATGACTGGTATTTGGACAGGTACAGAGGGAAGACCATGTGCAGACAGGGAGAAGAGGGCCATCTGCAAGCCGAGGAAGAGAGGCCTCAAAAGAAACCAGAGCTGCCAACACCTTGACTTCCAGCCTCCAGAGCTGTAAGAAAACAATTTTTTGTTGTTTAAGCCACCTGGTCTGTGGTATTCGCTATGGCACCTGTGGACAAAGAATGTTGTCCGTCATCAAGCCATCAGCACTACAGACACCCCCAGCGGTGCGCCCTGAGGGGAAATCGGGATGGAGAAAAACAGGATAGTGGCCCTAGATGGTTAAGATTCATATCAAAGGAATAATTTCAATAAGCCCAGACTCTTGCATCTTCCCATACATAGGAAAGCAGTAAAATCATTAACTTGAGAGGTCTGGTTTTTGTGATTAGCAGTAATCTTCTGGTGTTCAACTACATGAGTTTTGGAGTTTTTTTCAGCAACAACTCCTGTATATCCTGGTTCCTCCCTTACCTCTTGGGAACAATTCCTCGTCGCTATCAGAGAGGCTCTCTCCTGAGCTATAGTTCTCAGTAAGGTCCCTGAATGAAACATAACTCTCAAGTTTTAGGTTGTGCAGTTTTTTTCCAGTTGACACATCCCTAGCAGTCTAACATCTAGCAACCGTATTTGGCAAGCACAGTTCAACATTATGAATACTGAGTTAAGAACAAATGTGAAGATTTATTAGAATGAGAAAAGAAATCACAGCAAATTACCAGAAACTTGGAGATTTGAGTCCCATTTTCAGAGACCCCCTTAGGCAACTAGAACACCCTGCAGCTCTGGAACTGAGAGATCCCTGCAAGTGGAGGCTCTCATGCTTGAGCTCGATTAACACTGTGGTCCGTTTAGATCTGCTAGAGGTTTACGTCTTTTCTGAAGCCTTCTCTGTTGATTTTCCTGGTTTCACTTGGTTTTCATGGCAGTCTCAAATTACACAATTGGGTAATTTTGTAACTCTGTCTCTTCATCTTTTAGTTTTTAGTCTCTTTTCTCTCTTCTGAGGGTTAGGATTTTTAGCTCTTCAATTGCATGTAAAAACAGATCTTAATGTTTGTAAACTGTAAGTTTTTCAAATAAAAACTATTTTAGAAACATTATTTTAACTATATGGGAAACTTTGGTAACTTTTCATGTTTGTACATTTCATGAAGTCTAAAAGAGAGACAAGGAATAATGTAATTTTCTTTCACATAAGAGACTGCTATGGAAACATTTGATTTTGGCTATAGCCTGCAGATTTATAAAGATACGTACATATATAAATGCATATGTGTATGTGTATATTTAATATATTTCTGAATGGTACACAGAATTATTCTGAAGTACAACTAAGTATGCTAATTTGATTGACAAGTAGGACATTATTCGAAAAAATTGTTCTGTCATAACCATATACAAAAATTCTTTGTGGACAAAATATATGGATATTTAAATATCATATGTGAAGGGCTCAAGAAAGACATTTCTTTTTCATTTTGAATTTACACCATTAGGTTCAATTTTTTTTTATTGAAAGAGGGTATTTTTGAGGATTATTACATAGATTTCATATTGGCATACCAGCCAATGTTTTTGACCTGGAAAATTTTAAATCTCTTCCTATTAGCACTAAATACTGACTTAAATGTAGTATGATAGAAAATTAAAAGTATAATATTATAAAAGTATAATGACTATTTTTTAAAAAGTAATTTAAGACGGCTGATACAAGCAGTGGGGAGCAAGAAGAATGGAGAACAAGATAAGCAGTTGGAAACACGGATGAAATACCAAGAAATGAAACCTAATTAGCAACTTTTGAAAAATGGTCTGAAGGAAGTTGTGTAACATATTAATGGAAACACAATGGTAATTAAATAAACTAGCTTACCATTCCGGCTATATCAGTCTTGTAATGCCACGATTTGTGCAGCTATTTGCTTGCTTTTTCCCTCCAAAATATTAGTGATGGTACATTGGTGTGTGTGTGCGTGTGTGTGTATGCACACGCTCACACACAGGTGCACGTGGGTAGTAATGGTGTTGGTATACTAGAGTACATGTTTGTGTATTGTGAATTATGTAACCATATTTGTAGGGCTGGTGGTGAATACCACGTAACGGCTGTAACTACTTCAGGATATTCATCTTGCTATTTATTGTATAAATTCTAATTATAGTTAAGAATTACTAAGGGTTTCTTTTACTGAAATATTTAACAAGGAATAGAATTGCATTACTGTTTAATTTTTAATTCTGCCTTTCTTTTTGAAAAGGCAATTAATTAAAATGCCCAGTAGTTATTTTTACTATTTAAAGGTTTTCACTTTTTCTTTTTACTTTAAATCAGCTTTTTTCCTGTGCAGATAATTATGCAAGTATCTTCCACGCATGCATATTTAATGCTTGTGATCTTTTTTCTTGAAATTGAGTATGAAACTGCTGGCTAACTGCTACCTGTGCATACAACTGTAGTTTGGGGCAAGTGAACATCAAATACTTCCTCACCGAAGGTCCTTTTCCTTATTGTCTGACCTAAAGTTTCTTTACAGCCCAAAGTTACCAAAAATAGCCCCCTCTTCTTTTAGGAATATTATTCCTTTACTTGCCATGCTGCTCATTTACCTGTGTTTACTCTGAATGTAGCTGCCTCAGGTTTGCTTGGTTATTATTCAGTAGCCATTTGTTGTGGTTTGATGCCATTATATGTTCAAAACTCTTCTTAATTACAGTTATTTCAACTCACTATATAACAGATTTTTAAAATATTCTATTATTGTCCAACTTTACACAATGTATCTTACCTTAAATTAGTTACAGTAAATGATGCTTCATGGAAAGGCTCATACATACGTTTAGCTGAAGGCAGGGGTTGCAGAATACATTTTCCCATCTTTTGGAAGTGTGCAGAAACCTCATTGTAAGGTAGCTATTTGCACCCACAAAGACACATTGTTTCAGTAATCAGTCATAAAAAGAATGCATTGTATAGCATTTGAACAGTAAAATGAAAACTGCATTTCACAGTAAGAGAAAGTGTATGTCAGTCTTGAAAACATACTAGCCTGGTTTGTTTGTTGTGCTTTTTTTCCAGATGCAAAAAAAAAAAAACCCTTTTGAATGGATTAAAGATGCTTGGAGGAGTAGGGAAGAATAGGTGAAGAATCTGAATGCTTTCATGGCCATCAGACTGGTAAAATGTTGATATTTGACCATTCTAAGTATAAGAGGGCTCTTATACATTTCTGGTGGGAGTACAACTAGATCAACCAGGCTAGAGATAATGTGATGATACTGAGTCAAGTTGAGGATGCTCATATCCTAGGCTCAGCAATGTTACTCCTAGGTATATGCCGTAGGGAACTCTAGCTTATATGTACAAAGAAATGTGTACCAGAAGGCTCATTAAAGCTAATTTTGTAATGTTCAAATAGAGTACTGAATGAATACTGAAATTAGATGTATAAAAACATTTAGTATATTCATATAATGTAATACTATATAGCAGTCAATATGAATAAACTAGATGGATTAATATAGACTGATCTCTAATATAATATTTGAAGAAGAAAAGCAAGTTACAGAAGGATAGGCTCAATGCCTTAGCATTTATGTAAAGCAAAAATAAAAATTGAGTGTGCACACAAAGACTTGTAGTTAAACTATAAAAATGTACAAGGGAAACAAAAACATGAACTTAAGGATAGTGATTATCTCTGGGAAAAAAGGAGGGAAATGAGTTTAGGTACATAGAGAATGTTACCTGTACCTATATAGATATAAATATGTAATGTATAATTTATTTTTTTAAAAATAATACCTAAGCAAGGCAGTGTTCAGGAAGAACATGAAGTGATCTCCTTACTGCAAATGAATGAAAGAATAATAAATAAATTTAAAATATATACAGATGAAAATAGATACTATTGATAATGGTACATACATTAATCGTCATATACGTAGTACAGTAGAAATGAAGGTGAAGATTGCTAAGCCTGCTAAAAATTTGATACTTTATTCACTAGATTTTAACCTGGGTAGACTGTATTCAGTTGTGAAAGAGGAAAAAAAGAAAACAGTGACATCCTGGAAATACATTATCATGCATCATATCTCAAAGGTAAGTAGTAGTAATAATTTTTTAGAAATTTAATTTTCTGAGACTAATGCTTCCTTATTAACAGAGGAGCCTCTGTTGATTTCTTCATATTTGATTTTCAGATCTACTTTTGGTAACCTTCATGTAAGGAATAAAAAGAATTATTTTGTCACAAAATCTTAATAAGTACGCTAAAATAATGATCACACTCCCCTGTTTCTCCTTTTTCTTCCCTCATCCTGTTGCATCGTCAGTATTCACCCAGGCACACAAGCCAGACACCCTGGGCCCCAGGCCCCACCCTTTCCACCTGCCCCCACCACATGGGACAGTCATCCTATTGATTTTGCCCCCTGCAGCCTCCACTTCTACTGTGTCACCTTAGGCACCAGCAGCATTAATTTACTTGCAGAAAAGCCCACCAGGCTGTCCACACTGTTCCTCAGTCTGGCCAACCTCCTCCACTTCTCCCCATTTGTCTGCCAGCCTAACTCCAAGCTCACCCAGGTGGCTCTTTACTTTTTGATGCTTGTGAGCTTCCCTCTGCTGCATCATAGTGTATGTTGTGGTCTTTCCTTTCTACTGAACCTGCCCTCCCTGAGGGCAGGAGTGACATCTGATGCTCCTCTGTCCCCCATGTCTAATGCATTACATGAAGCAAGTAGTGTGTACCCGATAAACTGAACTGAAATGAGTAATGACTGATAACCCACATTTAGTACAGACTGCTAATTAAAAAGTACATAGTTATAAATAAATAAATAATACAATAATAAATAAATTTTTTTAGAAAAGCAGGGAGGGTATAGCTCAAGTGGTAGAGTGCATGCTTAGTATACACCAGGTCCTGGATTCAATCCCCAGTCCCTCCTGTAAAAATAAATAAACCTAATTATCTCACACACACCCACCTCTGCTAAAATAAAATAATTAAATAATATAATAATAAATAAAAAAATTTTTAAGTATATTGCACTATGCCCTTGGCAAAATCCTTACCCAAGAACAATTAATTCTCCAGCTGAGTCCTAACTGATTTTCTGTTGTCATTTTAACTCCCCATCACCTTCTGGGATTTTCCTTTTTTCCCTCCTCTCCCTCTTTTAGTCCACCCTCTATACTCTTCTGGACTGAAATAGTTATTTTCTTGTACCTGAGCTGATTTTTCACACAGTTAACTCGATGAGTATACTCTGAGTATTGTGCTGAGTTTTCTAGAGCTGCACTTTTTTGTACTTCTAATTTGTAACTATGCAAATCTAAGGCATGTTCGAATTTAAGGAGGTTCATTAGCTTATAATGTTTACTCTGCAAAGTGTTTGCCGTAAATGAAAAAATAACCTCCCCCACTGACTCCCTGTATGTTGCTTCAGGACTGTCATTAGATACACACCCCCACTCTCAGTGTAGGAACCTGGAATTTAGGTTAATTAATCCTTTCCATTTCTGGGCTACAATGGGGCAGACATAGCTGTGAGTGGCAAATTACACAGTGATGTAACTTGTATGTCCCATTTTGGAAGGTCTTATCTGTGAATATGTCACGATACTGTATACTATTGCATCACCACCCACCAACACACACAAACATGCACACACACACGTACACGTATTGTGAGTTCTCACACTCCATAAGGCGTAAGTTCATCCATATCCAATACTTATTTGACAAGCTAAATCTAACTGCTTGGATTAACACCATCTCCAGTGATTAATCAAAACCACCCTTTTCCCAAAGTGAGTCATGTCCCCAGGTAGTCAGTATGTCACACATTCTACCACCATCTGTACCAATGTCTAGATTCCTTTTATTATTCCTAGAAGGTGCAGACTTTTTGAAATAAAATTTGTCTTGAAAGAGTAAGCATGAGACTAAACTCAATTTATGAAGATTATTTAACACACAGACATTTGCAAAGGAAGACTATTCACATGCAGCTCCAACAACATGTTTCTTTTTGAACATTCATCATTCATAAAAGCTAAGTATTAAGAACTATTATTGGTAAGTTTTGTTCACATAGAAAAATGTTCCAATTTATCTCTCATAAAATCCTGTCCATTTAAGAACCAAGAATCAAGGTGGAAAGAGATGGACAAACTATCCAGCGGTTCTCAAAATGTGTGCTAGGCATCCCCACCACCTTTTGGGGGGCCCACAAGGTCAGAGCTCTTTAGATAGTAATACTGAGATGTTATTCACCTTTGTAAGTCTCACTGTCCCATGTGTGTATGGTGCTAGTTCCCAAAGGCTACATGACCTGTGATATCACGATCAACGTATTTGACTGAATGAAGAGAAGATATGAGAATCCAGCTCTTTACTCAGGCCACACATTAAGGAGATTTGTCAAAATGCAAAACTTTGCTATTCTTCTCCCTCATTATTTTTGTTTTGGAAAATAGTTATTTTTTATTTTAAAAATATTACTTAGGTTGATGAAATGATTTATTTTTGTTATTTTAAATGAGTTAATAAGAAAATATTGAAATTTTTCTCTTTTAATTTCTGATACAGTAAATAAATATTGGTAGATACAACCTGCACTTTAAAAATCTCTCTGAGATTTCCTAAGACCAAAAAGTTTGAGAAGGGCTGAA
Organism: Camelus bactrianus; assembly: GCF_048773025.1. Classification (NCBI taxonomy): domain Eukaryota; kingdom Metazoa; phylum Chordata; class Mammalia; order Artiodactyla; family Camelidae; genus Camelus; species Camelus bactrianus. Next base: position 7,450,155 of record NC_133558.1, read on the forward strand.
CTATATAAATAGGTGGGTACGTTAATGTCAACTTGGAAATGTTCTCCCCTAAAAAACATTTTTCAAAACAGTGTTTCAAAAGATGTGTTCCATGACCCAGAGGGGAGTTTTCCATACAGAAGCCTCTTGGTTGGCTATCAGTTGGCTGCACCTGGGCTAGTTTCCACCCCACCTTATCTTTAACATCCTCTGTAGCTCTCTTTAGGCAAACAAAGCAGAAGGGGCTTGGAGGGGGCCTGCAGGCCCCACAGGAGTTATTCTTGGAAAAGGCTTTCCCTGAGTTCTGGGCCTCCTCAGAGCTTTAGCTCTTAAAGCAAGTGCCTCCAAAGGAGGCATTTTTTGCCTCCTGTCTAAACCTCATCCTATTTGAGCTCTCTTGGGAGTAAAAGCAGCCATCTGAAATATATATCTGATTTCTGACTATATCAGAATTACCTGGGACGCATTTTAAATATAAAGACTCCAGGCCCCAATCCAGACCTAAGGAATCAAAAGCACAGGGCTGAGAGGAGCATGTCCATTCTCTTTGACAGACTCTCCCCATGATCCTTGGCATGCAGTCTCCAGGAGGCCACTGTTGAGGTGCAGGTCACCCAGAAAAGAAAGGAGGGTCCCTGTTGAGGGTATCACCTTCACACAGGAGCACAAAGCAGGCAGCATGTGCCTTGAGACACAGGGAAGCCCCTGGCTGGGGCAGCGCCCAACACCTACCAGTGAAGTCAGGCCTGCGCAGGTGCCCAGGCACACAGGGTCTGACGAGGAGAGGAGAGCCAGGTGCCACAGGGCCTTGGCGGAGAGTATATGGGTTCAGAATGGTGACTGATGAAGAAGAAGAGAAAGAAAGGGAGATGAAGAGGGGGAAGTATCATGGCAAGAAGAGGAAGGTTCCAGCAGTTAGGGTCCAAAAGTGCTGAACTATGATTTTCCTCCCACAGTTTTGATTAGAGCCAGCCCTAAGCTTTGGTGGAGTCAAGAGCCAATGCAGACTTGATAAGCCCCCAAAAGTCTTGCTCTGATTCAGACTCAGAAGATATAAACAGAATTTTAAAAGCCAGAAAGAGTGATCACATAAATAAGACCTAGAAAGATCATGTAAATAGGCACTAAAATGGGCTTGGAAAAAAATCAGATCTAAATGAAAGCCTTTCACATGCAGTGTTTGGAGGAGGAAAGCCTCTGTCTGCATATTCTTCCAGCTCAGGGTCCAGGAAGCAGGAGGCAGAGGAAGAAGACACTAGGCCTGGTTATTTACCATTACCCATTGCTGGGCCCATTATAAAAAACCCATCCAGAAATAACCCAAGAGTGTTTATAGCCTTTATTAGTCTTTGCTGTTAGTTACTGCCTTTAATTAGAGTCAATGACGCTTCAATGTAAAATAGTTTAAGGTATAGCCAGAGGCTGAGTCCTAACCCTCTCTGATCTTTTCAGTTGTACTCAATTTCAGGTTTCTTACAAAGTCGGGTATGACCTGGCCTCTCTTTCTTTGGCTCCTCCTGTACCTGTAATCATTAGGCCATTCACTTATTGTTGGTTTTTAAGATAAACTGTTGCATTTCAGCGAAGGCCTAATGAATTTGGAAGAGATAGTGAACAAGGTAAAATCTGATTTATTGGGATGATTTTTGGTTGCCTGAATACTTTTCAGCCTTCACTTATTTTTATTTCAGGAACAAGGCTGGCTTGCTCTAGTAAGCCTTACTCAAATTTTGCAACTCATTTACAAGTTGAAATCTGTGTGGCAAAGAACACGTTTTGTAGCATAGGCAGTTTTGATAACAAGCAGAAGTAAGAGGAACTCAATTTCGCCCAATATATAGTGCTTTACAAAGCTCTTTGCTTTCTTTGCCTCAGCCTTCCCCATTCAAGAAAAGATAGGAAAAGAAAATAAAAAAAATTGTTTACCTTGTACGGGTCTTTCAGAAGATGGACTGCAGAATTATAGAATGCCTAATGAAATGCACAATTCCTTCTTCATTGGCTTGCTGCTGAAAAAGAACCACCTTGCTCATATTTGGAAGATAGAAGACGCTTTTGATTACATCCGTTCTATTTAATAAGTAACCTTTCCTGTGCTTTCAGCAGTAGATACTCTGAGACATCTTCCATAAACACTTTTTTCTTTCCAAATCAGTTCTTAGCATGCTTTACATATCTGTAAGACATCACTAGTTTTGTAAAAGTATGCAACATCAGTGATCCAGATGGTCAGAACCATCAATGTCTCATTTTAGGCTGAATTACTATCTTTCCTTTTGCTCCCCATCTCAAAGGATCTTTCGCGTGGTAGATCCTCATGGAATAGCAGATAAAGGATTTTGTGCATCAATGCCCTGCATAGTGAACCAGTTGACTGTGACCTGAGGATGAAGTCTTTTGGGTTATTCAGAGAGTTCTGTACAGAGTACACATCACATGCTCAAGGTGAGTGAAGTCCACAGTATAACAGGGACCCCAACTTATGTCTCCTGTGGGGAGGTAAGGAGGGGGATCCTGGAGCACCGTGAAGTGTTCTGCACTCCACAACGGCTCATCCCCATAGACCCATTGGGACAAGGAGGACGTGAGAACTCCATGTTCTGTCTCTCTTGAGATCACTCTAGAATTAGTTATATCTTCTCCCAGTTTTTTAAAATCTAACATTTGTTTCTCTGAAATTTTACTTTTTAGTTATTTCCTTATATCTTATATTTTATTATTTTCTAGCCAGGCATTAACTTATTCACTCACTCAACAAACATCTGTTGAGTATCTACCCTGTTTTGAGATGGGAAATCTGTTAGTTTCTTTACAACTACTATACATTTGATTCAGGCAGGATTCTGGATCTTGTGTTTGTATTTACTCATGTGCTGTTTATTTGTTTGCATATTTACTTATTTGTCTATTTGTGAATTCATTAATTCGCTTAAAGACAGGCTGTTTTACTTATCTTTGTATCCCCAGATCTAGTAGATAGTAAGTGCTCAAGAAACACTGAAATGTTAAACAAAACACATCAACTTCCATAATGGAATTAAGGCAAATTGCAATTAAAACATGTATCTCATCAACATAAAACTCAAAGTATCAGTAAAATCTTTCAGAAGAAATGGAGAAGGGCATTAAGATGTAGCTAGTGCAAACTAGGCTATGAATTAGACTCAGCTCCCTGATAGCCAAGGTAAAAGAAGTATATCAGAAATAGGAATTACAGATTCAAAGATATTACGTCCTGGATTTTTATATATTTTAGATACTAATAAACATTTTAGTATTAGTCTATTGCATTTCTGGAATTTTCCAGTTATAATTATACATTTTTCTTGAGATAATTAATGTTGATTCCATCGAAAAACTTAAGACACCAGGTACTTGAAAAAAAGAAAGGAAAACATCAAATAATTTTATGACAAAATAAAAGTTAATCTTTTCCAAAAAATGAATCTTCCTTAGCCTTTTTCATTAGAAATGATCAGATTACTTATTTCATTGTTTTTGAGATTACCGACTTTACCATTAAATGTGCCTAAAGTAAATCAAAAGCCTCCCTCTATCCTCTACCAATGAAACCTACCTAAGAACGGGATGGAAACACCTGGAGCGGTCAAGTGGACTGATCTGTAGAGTAAACATGGGCATTGTTGTATGAGAAATTGTCAGCAAGGTGTAGAGTAATTCCTGAGTAAACAGAGCCATTTATGAATACTCAAATGAGGACAATATCTAAATATCTTGATGAACTAAGAGCTTTGATTGCTGATGAAGAACTGTCTCGTTGAGCCTCCTGAACATGTGCTTAGAGTCAGAGACTTGGGCTCCAGGATTGCTCACTGTCCCATGCTCGTGGGGGCCTCTTACTCTAAAGCCTGTTTCTAAACCTGCAAAACAAGGATCATAATACCTACCTCGTGAGACTGTTATAGGAATCAGTGCAAGCAGATGAGATGATGTGTGCGAACAAACTCTACAAACTATCAAGATACAGTTTTGGTCCTGTAGATCCCAGTATTGACATCAGTTAATTTGTGAGTTGGGAAGTAGTTGATTTCTTATAATGATGCAAGTGTGATTAGTCAAATTCATTTCACCTACTGCTGAAAACACTGAATTTTTTTTTTTGCTCCTTAAGTGACTACAATTTTTTAAAATCTATTAAGTTCAGTTGCTCAAATAAATCTATTACAATGCTTATTACAGAATTTGGCTTTATGTTTTAAAAGCTCTCTTTCTGTGAGAAACATGAATACACAGTGGGTATCTGTAGATTTAATACATATTTATATGTTGTCATCATACAGGACAGTCCTATGAGTGATGAAGTTCTTCTTTTTCCAGAACATTTTGTTTTGTGGCTTTATTTACACTTTGCCTTGATAAGCATGTTTACATAGTTTAATAATTCAAGTGATTACACTGTACTTTTGGAGTTTTATGAGGAAAATTCAAGTATATAATTATGTTTTTAAGTGAATTGATATGACCATCCTCAAAACAAAACAAAACAAAACAAAACCCCTGACTCTCACTAACTTTTGAGATAGCTGCATCAGCTTGCCTAGAAGTGATGAATAATCAGCAACAATCACATTTCAGATAAACCTCAAGGCTAAGGTGTCATCAAGGTTACTGGAAGAAAATACTCAGCAGACAAACTGATGCCTCAATGGACAAAACAAAAACAAACCTTTCAAGTGAAGGCAAAGACAACAAAGCCACCATCCATTCCCTTGGGCTACACAACAAAAGAATGCTGATGAAAGCTGGAGAAATACTGCAGGAGGAACCACAGTTTCCTCCAGATTTGCCACGCTGGCCCCCGGGAAGAGCAAGAGAGCAGTCCCAACGTGGTGGAGGCAGAGACTAGGGCAGCGCATGAAGGACTCGAGAGTACCCAGTGGCAGGAAGGCAGGGGAATGAGGTATCACCTTGTCCTCGGAACCCCTGCGCAGGCCCTGCCGCCACATGGGAGCAAGCACAGCAGTCGAGGTATCAGGACACCGAGGGCTATAAACTCGACTCAGGGCTCTGCCTCCCAAGCACAAAGTGCACGCTGACCTCTTGCCTTGATGAAAACAGAGCAAAGGGTAGACGGATTATCACCCTCCTGATCCCTCATTTCACTCCTTGATGCTCTTCCAGTGAGGGGGTAACAGCTGGGATTACAAAGACTTTTTTGTGGTACTTTTAATCTACTTGCTTGTGTCTAGAAAAAAACCCTACACACTCATATGGAAAAAACTACGTATATAGTTTCTCTTTCTGCATATTTGACCAAATGTGAGCCAGTTCCTTTCACATGAATGAAGAAGGCAAAGATTAATAATAGTACTTAAACACATGTGCAGCATGGTGTCCATATTCAGATTTTTATGTTTCTTCATGGAGTTGTTAATTTTAATGCACTGTAACTTGCACAAAGTATTTCTTTGGCAACAGCAAAAGAAAAAATATCCCACATTATTTATGGTGTTTCACAAAATCTCAGTCCCACCATTTATAAAAATCACAAGTTTATAAGTGGCTTCTAGGGATTCCTAAGGAATTACCTTATTATAGGTGGAACTTATCTGTGACTCTTCAACAGTATTGACTAGGAGAATATATATTTTTGGTTCTGGGAGTCACTAAAGTGCTAGTCTTATGAGATTAATACACTATCAAAGTGTTAGTATGATGGAGATAAGTAGTGATTATAAATATTCTGTTTGTTCTCCTACTTTTCCCAGTTAGACAGGGCCATGTAATGGATGTGAGAGGAAATGAACTGTCACTCCTCGCCAGAGGCAAGAAAAGATCTTGAACAATTCTTTGGACTCTCTTAATCTGCAGGGTTGAGAGACAAATATGAGATAGTGAGGACTTGACATTGAAGTATCTACATTGTAAATCACTGCACTGAGCAGTCTCCCAGACTCTGATGGACATATGAGTGAAAAATAAACCTTTGTCATGTAAAATGCTGAGATTTGGGAGGTATTTGTTTCTGCAGCACAGCCTGTCCTGACTCATACAGAGACTAAGACTGGATTCCAGTCTTGAAGTTTAAATAAAAATCTAGAGTTAGACTGTTACACATATTTAGTCTTTTAATTAAAGATTTAGTAGGATATAGCAAGAATAGGCAAACTTTTTCTATAAAAGACCAAACAGTAAAGTCTCTCCACAACTATCCACCTCTGCCATAGAAGCATAAAAGCAGCCGTGACAAAGCGTGATGTGCATGGCTGTGTTCCAATAATACTTTATTTATAAAAACAGGGAGTGGCCAGGATTTGGTGAATAGTTCCTGGCCCCTGTGTTGTAGAATCTACTGTTAAATATAGTTATGTTGAATAGTTGGAATATGAGGTTCCTACGGCTACCTAAACAAAGTGCCATAGACTGGGTGGCTTAAAACAACAGATATTTATGCTCTTACGGTTCTAGAAGCTAGAAGCCAAAACCAAGGTGTTGGCAGAGGTGGTTCCTTATGAGAGTTCTGAGGGACAATCTGTTTCATGCCTCTCTCCTAGATTCTTATTGTTGCTGACAATCCTCAGCCTTCCTTGGCTTGTAGGAATAGCATTACTCCAGTATCTACCCCTGTCTTCACATTGCCATCTTCTCCCTATGTCTCTCTTACAAGGAGACCGATTATATTGGACTGAGGGTCCACCTTCACGAATTGCATCTCTCAATGAATTACATCTTCAGTAAAAAAAAAAAAAAAAAAGTCACATTCTGAGCTACTAGGGATTAGGATTTCAACAGATATTTTTGGGGTGGACAATTCAACCCATAACACTTAGTTGCTTAAAGAACACATTTCACTTAGTAAATTGACAGTGATACAAGTGAGTTTTAAGCAAGTTCGTAGGCCTTAGCTTTATTCAGAGAGATCAATTCATGAGCTATTTTGACAAGATTGAAAATTTAGGTATCTAATAAAGCAATTAAAAGAAAAACCATGCTCGTAATTAAAATAATGAATAGAATGTTGTAATGAATATTTATAATTCAGTACTACTTTACAGGCTCCTGCCTTTTCCAAATCATTGATTGATGCTTAAGATGAGAAAATTAAATTTTATTTACATACTTTATTTCTTAAGACTGTTATTAAAGCACAGGATTGATGAAATGATTATTCTTTAGAGTCTGAATGCAGACATCTATAAGGATTTGTTAAAGACAAAAACCACTTTCCTTGGCAGGTTTTGGATCCCTAAAATGTGAAAAAGCAGCACACAGTTAAGTAATCAAATAAATGCTTTAAATGGTACACACAAGGAGTTCAGAAGAAGGAGGGACCCTAAAGACTAATAAGGGGGTACCCTCTGAGGGATGAGGGTTTGGATAGACTGGCTGGGGAGCAGCTGATATGAGCAAAGGCTTAAAATGATATCGGGGAGGGTCGGCCTGATTTGAGGCAGCAGGGACGTGTAGGGAAGTGACAATAGTTACAACTGCAAAGAGTGATCAAACCCGGTATAACAGACCTTGAATGTCAGCCCAAGAAGAGTTCAGATTAAATTCATGAATAGTAAGTCTCTGAGTGGCAGGTTTCTGAGCAAGTAATCAAAGCTGTGTGGTATAGCTCACAAGATAAATAAGGCAATGGATCGAAGAGGAATTAGCTCAGCATTATCTAGGAATGTTTAGGCGTTATGAAAAAGGGATGGTAGACACTGTGGCAGAATCATCAAGAAAGATTCATAAGAGTTTTGATGGGTCTTGATGATTGGAGTCCTGGGAGAAAACCAGGAAGGAGAAAAAGAAGCCAATACAATCTCAAGAGTGAGGAAAAATAGGAGGAAGCTGATGTAAACGCAAGGAAGGAAAACGGGTCAAATTCTAGCTAATTACTTTTAGAATGAAGATTAATTCACTAGCTCTGCTTGAATTAGGATAGGATAAGATATCTGTGGTTACATATAAACCCCCATATTTCAAATAGCTTAGCACAACAAAGATTTATTTCTTGTTCATGTTACGTATCCAGTGCTTACTGGAAAGGAGCTCTGTTCCACAGATTTATTCAGATGAAGAATAATGGGCATTTCACCACCTTGTAATGCCTCCATCTCAGCAGGGACCCGCAAGATGGAAAAAAAGAGCATGGACAACTTCTACCATTCAGCTGCCTTCAGTTCCTTTACCAGAACCAGTCCCATGGCCCCAACACAATTGCAAGAGAGGATGGAAATGACAGAGAAGCCCAGGTAATATATGATCAATATTACTATCTGTACTGTGTTATTATTTTCCATTCTATTTCAAAAATAAATTGTTGTCTGTGAGTTTCTGTGCTGATTTTTGCCTTCAGTAAAATGAATCTATTTCTTTCCACACATTTCCATTAACTAACCACCAGGAAATGCACATGTATTCTCAACCGGAACTCTAACAAAGGGCTTTTTTCACAATCATTCTGAACAACAAGAGATATAGACAAAAGCAGAATGTTAAAATCTGCTAATTGTTTTTCCCTGCTGCCCACATTGGTTATGTGGGTTTTGGCTGTAATGTGTATTTGTCACTTCTGTTTCCCTAGCACTCTTGGTTGTATAGTCATAAGAGTAGTTGTCACTAAAACTACCAGCATGTAGCTGGAAGGGTATGGATATGTAGTGAGATATTAAATGTAGCCTTACCTATCTAGAATTTAGATAAAGACACCAAAGACCCCAAAGGTGGAGAATAACACAATAGTTGCCAGACATCCATGTGCTAAAACCAGGTACTGGATCACATATGCAGGCACCCTTAGGGACTGTGAAACTTGTTCTTCTAACATTAGCCCATCAGTCACTTCCGGGCTGTGTGAGGAGGCTAAGAATTCATTCTCTGGTTGAAGAGGCCGATAGTGAGGATTTCTTTGGAGAAAGTTGCCGGTGTGTTGGATGTTTCCCTCTTCCCAATAGGGAAGGAGAGGAGGCTGCTTCCCTTTACCTCAAGCCAGGTAAGGGAGCCTAAAAGAGAACCACATGAAGAGCGTGGTTACGCTGGAGTTTGGTAGTCAGAGGCTAATGGAGATTAACTTGACTCATTCTCTGAAATATCTAAAATATCTAAAAGAAAGAGGCTGTAGCTAAAGAGGGAAGCACTGGGCTGTCAGAGCAAAGAGGCCTGCCACAGGAGGAGTTTGCCTGTAGAGAGAACAGTGTGTGTGTGTGTGTTCCATAGACCGATGTGGGACCTACAGAAGGTCAAGCCATGGTTCCTCTAAAAAGACTGTGCCTAAGAGCATGTCTTGCCAGGGACGAGATACTCTTAGCATGAAAGAACCTGGAGACAAATCATCAGATGCAGAAGCTGAGGTAAGGGGCTGGGTGCAAGCAACCAGTTAGAGAAGCCACCACCCAGGCTAGGAACAGTGAGTGATCCTTGGAGATAGAAGGGGCGTGGGGGAAGGAGAAGGTCTCCAATAAGTCCCAAAGAACAACTCCTAAGTGAAAGGGTCAGCTCTGGTATCTATTAAACCCAGACATCACTAACATAGGTGATTAGAGTACTAGGCAAGTACAGCTTTCATGCCCTGGTCCCCTCCTGGCGCCAACCCTGGAGGGGCCTCAAACAGCAGAAGGAGAGAGAGAGGCCAAAAGAAAATGAGAAGAAACTGATACCACCTTTACACTGCAGGTCTCTGACTAAATTAGACCTCAGCTGGGGGAAAAAGAGAAGTTTCAAACTGGTTAAGTAATCAAACCTGAACTAGGGAAGGAGGGAAAGTTTCAAATGTATTGAGAACTTGGCATTTTGAGATCACACTGGGTGGACTTCCTGCCATCTGCAAGAGGACTTGTTATTATGTGAGAGAGATGGTGGGAGCTCTCGGCCGTGCCTGTGTTTTACCCAGGAGCATGAAGACAAGCATGGGTCCACGGAACAAGGTTCGCAGAAGAGGGAGTGAGGAAAGTTAAGTTTCATTTTACTTGCACCCTTTTTAGTCCACCTGGCTCAGTAAGCCTGTACATATGAATAGTTCTGTCACATGAGTTGGTAAAATATCATTCATATTGTTAAGAAATTCTAATCAGATAATGAATCCTGGTGAATTGTTTTTGTTGGCGGTTGGTTTGATGGGGGATTATGTGTGTGTAATCAGTAATCTGTTAATTCAGAACTATTTAATTGAGTTCCTAGAACGAAGTACCTACAGTATCTGTAAGCTGCTGTAGGATATATAGAAGACGCTCATCCTACTTTTTCAAGTCTTTGACATATTAGTAAAAGAAGCAGACCAAAAAGTTATCTTAAGACAATATGATTAGTGCTGTAAGAGAAGAAGAAAGACTGTAATTTTAGAGCAGAGACTAAGGGCATCTTACCTATCTGAAAGGATCCAGAAAGCTTCCCTAAAAGGTGATACTTAATCTGATACTGTGTTTATTTAACCATTAACCAGAAGGTTGAAAAGAGTGGAAGTTATTTTTGGAGGCAAAACAACTTAACACAAAGGCATGAAACAGGAGAACACACTTGCTCAAGGAACTGCAAGTTTACCAGTGTGATTATAGTACTGAGTACCATTGAACGGTGGTGGGGAATGTGCCTGGAGATTATTCAGACCTGTGTGACATGTTAAGGAATTTGGAGATATCTTTTAAGACATTGAAAGTTATTAAAAGATTTTGATCTTGCTCTTATGTTTACATATATGCTTTTAAAAATAGACAGTATTATAAGATTTTTTTAAGTTTTCTATAATTTCACTATCCAGAATAGACTACTAAATATATTCTGGAGCATTTTCTTCTATTATTTACTTATTTATAAAATTTCTATCCTATTTCAATTTCAAAACCTACACTTTTTACTTAGTATTATACTGTGATTATCTTCTATGGGCATTGAATAATTTTTGACAACATGATGTCTAATGAGTGAGTGACCAATATTACAACAGATGAATCCACTATTTTTTATTTAACCCCCTTTACTGTTAACAGTTGCGTTGTTTCAAATACTTTGCAGGTAACATCCAAGTATATAAATTTTTCAGTGCCTTTTTATGCCTTTCAGATAAAATCCAGTACATTGAATTGCTAGATCAAAAAGAATAAACTCTTTTGAAGCTTTTTAAAAAAATGTATTTCTAGATTAATTTCCATAAAATTATTGCTAATTTAAACTCTCATCCCTTATTCAGTAGCAGTGTAAAATACTCTATGTTTCTTTATAGGTTTATCAGTGGGACAAATTATTTGCCTTTATAAATAATCTTTGCTGGATTTTCTCATAAAATACATTTTTAATAGACATTTTTATAAATGATCTTTGGTAAATAACTCTTATTTGATTTTTTTAATAAAAAGTACTGGAGAAATGTTGGGGAATATAGAAAAATGCGAAGAAGAAAACTTAAATAATTTAAATTCTATTTCCTATAATTAAGGCCTGGTAACATCTTGATAGATAATCTTCCAGTTCTTAAACTCTCTCTCCCTCTAAATATATTTACCAAAATTGAGATCAGACTTATTTGGACTTACTTGTATTTTGTCTTTTTCATATAAACCTGTAGAGCAGGTAGTGTACCAGGTCATTAATTAGGCTTCAAAACATGGCTCGCAAGAGCTACATCACATTTCCTTATATGAATGGGCCCTTTTAGACACCGTTCCTGTATTGGAAGTTAGGATAGTTCTAATCTTTCATCTTCACATGAGTATCCTTATACGTACATCTCTGTGCATACCTTTAATTGATTTTTAAGGCACATGGCTAAAAATGGAAATGTTGAGTAAAAGGACTGGAACATTTTTAATGATTTTTAACTCAAATGGCAAGGTTTCCTTCCAAAAAAGATGTGCCCCTGAGTAGTGAATGGGGTCTTAGTTCACAACCGTGAGGATTATCAACATTTTAATTGTCCCTACTTGACATACAACAATAGCTTTTTCTTTTAATTTGCCTTTCTTTGATTATTTATAACATTAAATGTCATTTTATGTCTTTATGGGCATTTTTTTTCTTATGTTGAAGATTTGGTGCCATTCTTATGGATGTTCAAAGTCTTACTCTGTCCCTTTAAGAATATTAACTATTTATCTGCAATATTTATTTATATCCTGTATTTCATATTGCTGATTTTTTGAATTTTATTTGTGTCTTCGTTGGCTGTAATGCATCTTTGAGTAAGTTTATCAGGACATTTACAGGGATACTTCCTGAGCCTTTGCATAGCTAAAATATCCTTTCTGTTGCCATCACATGTGAATGACATCTTGTCAGGATTTGGAATTCTTGAGTCACAATGTTTTTCCTCACAAATTTGTAGCTGTTGTCTTCTGATGCACAGTATGGTGGAGAAAAAGTATGAGGTTGGTCTTCATATATATGATGGTTAATTTCATATATCAACTTGACTGGGCAGTGGAACACTCAGATATTTGGTCAGACATTATTCTGGGTGTTTCTGTGAGAGTGTTTGGATGAGATTAACATTTGAATTGGTGAACTGAGTAAGCAGATTGCCCTCCTAATGTGGGTGGGCCTCATCCAATCTGTTGAAGTTCTGAATAAAACAAAAGGCTGATTTTCCCCTGAATAAGAGAGAATTCTTCTGCCTGACAGCCTTAATCAGCTCTCCTGCGGAGCTGTCACCACCCTAATCATCTAAGCCACTTTCTTATAAAATGTCTTCATACAAATACACATTCCACTTGGTTCTGTTTCTCTGTAGTACACTGATTAATGCAGTATGTTACTTGGAACTTTTTTCTTCTGGTTCCATACTTATAGCATTTGTTTCCTTTATCTGTGAAATTTGAGAAGTTTTATCTCTACAAACTTAGGCATGGGTCTTTTTCAGTCTTTCAGTTTGGAATACAAAATGACCCTAATAGACAAGAAATGGAAGGTGCTCCCATGTAATAGCTGCTGCTGTGGCATATGGGACAAGGTGGGTCATCTGCTGGGAGGAAGGAGGAAGGTGTTAAATTCTGTGATTCAGTGCTCTGCCGTTAAAATATACTTCCTGCCCTGTGTCTGTCAACCCATTCATGCTGGCTACATTCCTCCTACTCTCCTAGCTTAGTGTGGACCTTCCACAGCTTTGATTCAGATGTGACCTAGGTCCAGCTCTCCAGTCTGAACCTCCAGCCCTTCGCATTTAGTAATTATTTATTATTTGTTTTTTATATAATTGTCTCTTTACCCAGGCAAGCACAGAAATTATCTCATATGCACCTTTTGTTTAATAGGCTTTTGATAATATTTGTTCTCTGATTTAAATTGAAAAGAACAACAAATATCACACACATTGCAAAAATATGCAGTTGAGTATTTTTAAAATCTCCACCCACTTTGGACCACTGTTCATGATAATCAAAATAAATTTCTGCTTTAGGCTGATCATCAGGCTTTGTCCTTTAAAGGGTGTATTTATACAAATATGCATATGTATTTGTTATAGACAAGAAAAACACAAAAATAAAAATCTTATTGGAAAATGTACCTATCCTAGCATAAAATGTTTTCAAAGTCATTTTGTTAGAGATATAAGGGAGCATATAATTAGTTCATTGAGAGTAAAATTCCACAGTTGAAGATTTATGCATAGTTTCTTACAACTTCACTTAACAGTGCATAATTAGACCTACTATGTGTCAGACACTGTAGTATGTGAAATTTATCAATAGCTTTATCCATATAGATTTTTTCACTTATGACACAGAACCATGCTACCTACATAATACATAATAAAAATCATGTAGTCCTGAATTTAATTTAGTATTCTATGAGTTACAATAAAATTGCTAATTTACATAAATGATATTATGCTTCCAGATTACTAGATGCTTAAGTGGCTATGATCAATATAACTCAACTCATCTAAACCACATTTTGTAGTCTATCTCTTCTCATTTTGTTAGGGTTGCTTTTGTATACTCATTTCTCTTATATCGTGTACAGCATAATCCATAGGTCAGTGTTTGTACACACCCATACATATCCACACTTCCTGAAAAAACCCGAGGTCCTACAGAATTCTACAGCTATCAACGTTCTGTTCACTACAATACCCTATGATCCAAAGAGGCTGATTCTTGTGTTTACTGATATTTACTCATCTTGTTTTCTTACCTATCCAACTTCCACCTCACTCCTGAGGGTCTTTAGGCAGCATCTGTTTCCTACCCATGTACTTTTATTCAGTCATCATTCAGTCAGTCAGTCAGCAGGTATTTCTCACAAGCTATGCACCATAACACTGGATCTAGAGAAATCAGTAAGGCTTAGTCTTTTCTCTCACAAACGTCATAATTTAGTATCATTCAGGGGGGGCTGTTTTCTAGTGTCCAGGCTTGAGGCAATGGATGATCTGATCCTTGAAAAATTTCCAATAGCTATAGCAATAATTCCTTTCAGTAAGAAGAGGGAACATTAATTATACTGATGGGTTTTTTATTGATGGAATCTGAGTCTTAGGAGAGAAGGAAGAAAAGAATGTAAAAGGAGGTGGCTGGTCTTGTGCTTGAGGGGAAAAGGGTGAAAAAAATCTGGTAGTGCAGGAAGACTTCCACACAGTAAAGCGGTCTCTGAATCCTGAGGCTGGAACCGGAAAATAAACAGACGAAACATTGAGCATCACTTCCACACTCCAGTCATTCCTGTGTAGACTTTCAATAAATCCAGCAGGACCAGACCCAAGATTATTCCTCCAAGGCAGCAAGGGCAGAGCTGTATATGGAAATAAGCACCATTTCTTTGGACACCCTAGTGTCCTCATCACTCTAAAACAACCCATGGATTAACTTTAAGTCCTCCCTGTAAGTAACAGTGGTATTTCAAGAATAACAAATAGTGCAACAACCCTGCTTGTGAAAAAAAAATTATTTTGCATTCACCATTTTGTTATCCCAATATTGTTATGCATTAGACAAGTCTTTCATTACAGATTTGGAGCTAAAAGACTTAAAGGAAACACAGTGTTAGGAGGTTGCTTGTACCCAAGTGGAAACTGTCAGTAGCAGAACCCTACTTGTTTGCATGGGATGTGGGAATGAGACACAACAGAAGCAAAAAGCCAAAGAACTTGGGGCTTCATGGTTCCAGAAGCCAACTCTGCCTGCATCACAATGTAGGCCCTACACTGTCAACTGTGAATAATATATGAAGCTTGGCCTGAAGTGTCTTAAATCTAGTTCCGGACGCTTATTGAAAATATTGTTGAAGAAGGTGTGTTACTCTGCTCAGCCTACAATAACAGAATCCCATAGAATAGGCCACTATGAGAAATGCATTTCTCATAGCTCTGGAAGCTAGAAGTCCAAGTTGAAGGTTCCAGCCAGTTTGATTTCTGGTGAAGCCTCTCTTCCTGGTTTGCAGATGGCCACCTGCTTGGTGAGTCCTCACGTGACTGAGAGAAAGGAAGACAGAGAGAGAGAGAGAGAGAGAGAGGCCTTCCTCTTCTTAAAAGGCCTCTAGTTCCATCATATTAGGACCCCACCTGATGCCCTTCTTTTACATTAAATACCTCCTTAAAGAGCCCTCTCCAAATCGAGTGACACTGGGGGTTAGATCTTCAGCATCTGAATTTTAAGGTAAGACTGTTCAGTCCGTAGCAGGTTATATAATTCCTTACCATAATTTTGTTTATGTTACTACATTACTCTTGTTTTCTTAAAAGAGCTTCAAGTTTGCAGGAAAAATAATGCATGACTATTTAAATAGTACCTAGCAGTCAAAATAACACTAAGTATTGTTAACTCCCAGCCACATAGATAATTTTACTGAGCAGCCACCCACTTACCCTAAATCACTGAAATCCCAAACCTAAAAATAGGCCTCATTTTCTGAAGCTCATATGCAGTGTATCAATTAGATTTTATAGATCTTTTTATTTCAAAAGTGTTCTTTGATGAAGTTTCCATTGCCATGATTGATGGATTTGAAAATGTCACACCATGGCTGTCCTTGCTCCACAGTGTCACATATTCACTGCAGCACAACAACATTCAGAGAAGGCTGTTTTCTTACTCTCCTCCCATCAACTTTTCCCTCAATACATGGGACAAAACATAGCATACAGAGTGTTTGGTTTCCTGGGCTGCAGTGTCTGTTCAGAATCTCTAGGAAAACTCATATTTAAGTTTTGTGCTCATATTGCACACACTTGTGACCTCTTGTTCAGAGTCAAATATTTTCTTGAACCAACATAAACTATGAGATGTCAGTGCTCATTAGGTGTTAAAAGAAGGTTTTGATTGTCTCACTCTGTTATCTCTTGGGTACATTTTGTGATTGATGGCCTTGTATCCCATAATTCAGATAAGAACCTCCAAAGGTAATGTGTTTAGTAAAGAATTGTGATGTGACCTGCAGATCAAGCCAGTTGCAAGTAGCCAGTGCGCTGTTCTGTCACACAGCTGGATGTTGAAGTTCAGCTTAACGTGGGACGAAAATGCTGGGAAACCAAATGAAATAAACTCTAGTGGAGTCAAACTGTCAGGATATCTAAATAAAGAGGGAAAAGAGTATATCAAACTTAGGTAATATACATAAGCTCGAATCCTTGCTTTAGCATGGTTGTATGACTAACAGCTATGACACAAAATTATGAAGATTTTGATGGCTTTGTATTTTATAACTACATATTTATAAATCATTTTGTTTTATGATAAATATATGCATTTCACAGATAATAAAACTACATATAATTAAACATTTATATTTTATTATAAAAACTAAAATACAATTTATGTAATAAGATTTATATCTTATATTTGATTTTTTTAAATTATAAAATACCACAGGACATAAAACCAGTTAACATTATCCAAACATCTAATACTTAGAGACCAACCCAGTTTAGTATATGTCTTTTTTCTCTTCTTAAATGCACGATTCTGGAGGGAGGAAATGGGAAAGCAGTTCAGTCTATATGTGAATTTTACATAACACCATATACTTTCAGCTAGAGTGACCAACCATCCCAGCTTGCATGGGGCTGAGAGGTTTCCTAGGGTGTGGGGCTTTCAGCCCTAAAATCAGGACCATCCCGAGCAAACTGGACAGTTGATCACCCTACTTCCAGCCTTATACCTTGTTCCCATCCTTCCTCATACCTAAATCTGCATGTATTTTCGGTTGTAGCTTCTTTTGCCATCATCAGTCAACACTCTTCATACAATTTTCCATTTGTTGAAATATCTTAACTTCAGTGTTTCCTCTTTATTGTCTTTATTTTTGAAGATGGAGAACGGTGCTTTATCCAGAATCCATTACTGCCATTTTAATAGGCTCTTAGGTGTGTTCACCATCTTGAACCAGAAGGTGCTAGATTCTTTTGTATTTCACAGTATGGATTGTTGATGACTCTGTTCTACCACAACTTCTCAAGAAACCTTTCTATGTACAACTTGGACTTCACTTGCCCTGAATGCATCATCAACTGCTCTGTTCAGTTGCTTTTAACAGTCAAAGCAGAACTCTTGGCTCTACTGTGGTCCTAAATATAAATAGAAATACTAAGTTAACATAGAATGTTTAGTTTTAAAAAAGTCATCCAAATGTTACTGAATAGTGACTTTTTAGAATATCACTAAAATAAACACAAAAATGTAGCAATCATAAAAAAACTCTTGAAACACCAAGAAAATATATGCACACATATATATGCAGATTCCAAAGTGATTTCTCATATATCATTTTAACCCTGCATGTTTATTCATATTTACAGAGAGCATCACTTTAAAATATGGGAAAACTATGATAGTGAATTAGATTTTGTTTAAAATAGGCTAGAATCTTGGCAAATCCTTTTTCATATAAATTGTGTCCAGTCACAGGTCTGAAGAAAATTTTTCTAAGAAATAATTTAAACAAGATCATATGATTAAAAAAAAGGTAGAATATTCACCTGATTTCTCATCCCTAGGATTTTAATTCTTAGGTCAATTTTTTTTCTTTTAGAACTTGGAATATTATCCACATTCTCTTCTTGAATGTTTTCAGTAACTTGTGGCCTGTCAGCTTGAGCTCTAAAGGGTCTACTCCATCAACAGGTAAACTATTTTTTACAGATGTTTTTATTCTAACTGAATTTCTTATTTCAAATGTGAAATGGATCAAAAGTGAGAAGATGAGTATAATGCAGTAAAATGTACAGGACCCATTTCAGAATGTCATTTAGATATACTCTGGGAATGATTTTTTTTCACCATGAGGCCCATTGGGGCTAGATAAGTAAACAATTTAAGCAGTCTGAATCCCTGTAAATTTAAAGAGAAACTTTCTCATTTTGATAGATATAAAAAGAGAAAGTATAATCTGTTTGGAAGACAACTTTCAGTTCATTCCATTATTTTTGCAGATACATATGTTTGAATCAGTTTTTTGTCACCCCACCCCATAATTCTTGGTTGATTCCTCAGAATAAAAATACCTGTTTTTTTAATCTCAAGCTTATTTCTTTTGTTATAAATATTCTGACTTTGTTGGACTGAAAGAAAGTAAAGAAGTCTTCTGAGAAATATTTTTGCCTTTGATAAATAAGAAAAAGAGTTCAGTAAAATTCCACACACAAGAATTAGTCCATTTTCTGAAAAAGTTTTATAATAATGTCTTCGGCAGTATGAAGCAATATGAAGATCCTCTTTAAGAAGGCTACTGCTTCATTTGTGGTAAGAATTTTTGCTTCTTGATTAATTAAGAAATAAACCCTTCAATGTTTTGTGAGATGGAAAGTTTATAGATCTCTTTTTCAATCAAACAATTCAGAAATAATTCCAGTTCCTTAAATCATACAAGAGATACTTCCCACATCTCTTAATTTAATACCCATAAATATCTTGAATCAAGGTAGAGATTTGTGACTAATTCATGTCCCCAGAGTGTGATCTTGGTTTCAGTCATTCTATACACTCATCTCCATTTAAATATTTGATTACAAATGAAGATAAAATATTTATCAGATACAAATGGAAGGAGAAGAAAATTCAGAAGGGCAACTATGGAGATCTGAAACAGGAGTGAAGAGGTTGCTTTGAAGATAAGTTGTGAAATAACCGTACATGTATGAAGTTTTTTTTAACTTCACTTGGGTTCCTTTGTTGTTCTTCCTCCCACAGAAGAAGAATCCTACCCACTAGCTTTGCTTAGCTCATCAAAGCCCAAGGCAGTGACTCAATTTGCCATTTCCTAGGGCTTGCTCTAGCCAAGACAAGGATGAAATCTGTTCAGAGTCTGAATAAAGATTTAGAAATTAACAAATACAGTTCTCAGCAGTTTTCTCCTACTGTAGACACAAGAACTCAAAAGAGTGTTAGCAGCCTATGAGTTAAATTCCAAGTTGATTGCTTGGAAATATTTTCCTGCAGAATTAACATTATAATGGAATGTAAGTTTAGTATACATTAGTATATTACATTACTTAGACCCTGACCATCACATGTGACATTGTTTTATAGGAAAAGCTGCATATTTCAATTCTCAAGGTAGTAAGTACGTCTTTCCTATTGTCATCTTGACAATGAGGACGAACTCCTCCTCTTCTGTGGTCTAGCACTGAGCCACTTAAAGAAAAATCAAGATCCTAAGGCATCATTAAAACAGATCTCCGTAACAGAGAGGAGACAAAACACTGAAAGGGTTTGGATTTAATAATCAGGTTTCAACATGTGGCATATTGTTGTCAGTTTTCAGGCTTACAAATAAGTGGTTTTCCAGGAGGCTTACTATTCTGTTCATCTCAACTTTAGAAATTTCAGTCCCTGTGACTGAAGTATAGTCATGAAATACAAAATGTTGATGTTTGTGACAGAGAAAGAAATAAAATCCCTCCTTTACATCTGCTTCATCTAATAAGGTCTGTAAACTTTAATGACCTCTGAGGACGTGACTGTATCAATAATTGTAGAAATTAGACATGGTAATGGAACACTTGGTTCTTCCATTTTCCGGAGGCTGTCTTAAAACCACATGAGTATTGTGTCTAATTTTTCTGGCCTTTGGCCATATTATATACATAAGCCGTGCTGACCAAATGTCTCACTGTTTTAGCCAGAATGGTTTTACTTGTGTATCAATATGGGGAGAAAAGTGAATTAATGCTTTTTCTTAGCTGTTACCTGGTGTTACATTTCCTGTCCTTTCTAAATCCTCCTGTGAAATATCCACAACAGTAAAATTTTAAATCCTAACATTTATAATTCTTCTCATTTAGTAATTTGCTTCTTTCCTTTGGCAACTTAATCATGAGGGGCCTGGATTTCCTCATTTGTAAAGTGAAGGAGTTATAGCAAATAATATCCAAGAGTTTTTCTGAGACAGTCCATAGTACTACTTATGTTTATACTAGGATTGAACTAATACATAAATATATTGTGGATAATAAGAGCCAGGTTTTTCACTTTTGGAGAAAAAACAAAGTTACAAATAAGGAAAGAATATAATAAACTCTGTGCTGTTGGAGTGAAACTAAAGGTGTTAGTATGAATTCATGATTTTTAATATATATGCAGATGGATAGACAAAGAAACATAGATATGTTCTTATGCACGGGTTAGTATACAGACATATATTTCCCAGATCTATCTGCTGAGAGGGCCTAGAAGCAATGACAACCCAGTAGCAATTTGCACACCTACAGCCCAGATACTGGTTCTAAATATCATCTTCTAATAAAAGGAACCAAACCTCATTGGAGAATGTATTGATTCCAGGACTGTGGCAGGGAACATATGAAACACGCTCAGAACATCTTGTGATACCCAAAAGCAAAGATATGTTTAAAAAATTATGGGACCATGTCAAAAGAACACAAGAGCCAATCTGGAGGAGCTTCCAATGTCCAAAGCTGGAATAATTTGAGTGACAAAATATATAATGATAATATTGAATTATAACCCATAGAATAAAAGAAGTCTTCAAGTCCATACATATATCAACCAATCAGTTGATTGATAGAGAAGAGACTACTCTTCCTGATGGTAGAATTCCAATTAATAAAATGAAGGAAATGAGATAGATAGAAAACAACCACTTAGGCAAACACAAGAGCCATGGAAAAATGCTAAAATTAGCAAGCAAAATCATGATGAGAAACTGAGATGAATATTTACATAGCCTTAAAGTATCTCCCAACAAGATAATTATTTATTAAAAAGAGAAAAATCTCAATTTTGCAGCAGAGAAAGCAGCAAATACCACCATGATCATGTGGTGAAGGTTAACATCATCGGTAATAAGATATATGAACATCATGTACCCCTCATGTGATTCATTGAGGGGGCATAAATCACTTCTGCGTTCTCACCAAAGATATGCAAATATCCCAATCTAATCCTGAGAAAGTATCACACGAATATAAATTAAGAGGTATTCTAAAAAAACGACCAGTGCCTTTCAAAAATGTCAAGGTCATGAGAAACAAAAGTTGAGAAATTGTCACATGTCACAGATTGAAGGAGATTAAGTAAGGAGACAAGACATTTAAATGACATGTGGATTTCAGGACTGAATCCTAGACCAAAAACTAACATGAGTGGAAAAACTGTTGATATTTGAATAATGTTTGTGAAGTGACTCATTGTATTGTGTCAATGCTGATTCCCTCCTTTAGTAATTATACTACGGCTGTGTAAGATGTTTATAGAAGCTGGGCAAAGATGTATAGGAATGCTTTGCAAATTTTTTGTAAGTCTGAAATTATTCTAATTTTAAAATCTAGAAAAATGATATAGCTGTAATAGTTTACAGATTTTAAATGATAATGACATTCTTACCAATATTTATTGAATGACTTCTCAGTGCCAGGCACCATGCTAAAAGACATCTAATGATACATGATACATAGACACGCACACGCACATATACATACATAGATACTTTTCCAGTTATTTTAAGTAATTCTTAATAACTGATATTAAGACAAGAATTCTTATTTTTCCAGAAATTAGGACCAAACATCTCTAATTATAATGATGGTATACAAGAGTAATAAAGAATAAACATATTTCAAACTAATCTATAAATTCTATATATTTCCAATAAAAAAAAATCCCAACAGAATTTTACGGGGATTCATAAGCTAATTCTAAAGTTTATCTGAAACATAAAATAAGCAAGGGTCTCTAAAGAAATTTTAATAATTTAACAAGTCTAAAAACAAACTTTAAATCGATAGTAATTAAAGTGGTGTAATAAGAAGTGATGGGACAAGAAGAGATCAATGAACATGATAAAGACCAGAAACAGATGCATCCATCCATGAGAATTTAGTGTAGGATACTGGTGATATTTTAATCTAGTGAAGAAAAGGTTAACTAGTCAATAATTGCCATAGGGTAATTAGAATCCATTTGGGAAAAAATTAGGTTCATTTATTCATTCAACAAATATTTAAATGCATGCATATTTTAGAAATAAGAATTTGTTCTCTAACCAGCTTCATGTACAAAAAATAGATTTCCAGTGTAATCAGGATGTAACTATGTTTTAATCTATAAAAATATTAAGATAAAATATGAGAAAAGACCTTTCTATACAGGATAGAAAATCTATATGCCATAAAGGAAAAATCTGAAAGATTTAAATTAAAAATCTTGCATGATGAGAGGTACGATAAACAAACTAAAGGATTGGAACAGACTGAAAAACATTTACATGTATATAAAAGATAAACTAGAATATAAAATATATCAGGTTCCAATAAATAAAAAGACAACTCAATAGAAGAATGGGAAAGATTATGACTGGCAATTCACCAAAAAAAAAGAGGATAATGACAAATATATATGTTCAACCCCTTAATAAAGAAATAAATAAAAATTTAAACAATAATGGTTTACTTTTACAAAATTGACAATATGTTTGAAGATTATTAATATCCAATGGTGATAGTTAGATGTGAAGTCAAGAGCTCACATAGACTATTGCTTTAGTAAAATACACATATCTTTTGACTCAACAATTTAATTTCTATGAATCTATCAAAAATATTCACATGTGTACATAAGAAGCATGTATAGAAAAGAACATTTGAATTATCTATAATAGCAAAACATTGAAAACCATCTTAATATCCTTAAAAAGGGAAATGGTTAAAAAATTATAGTACCTGCAGACATTGAAATGCTTTCCAATTATTAAAAAGAATGAGGTAATGTTTATGTATAAACATGGGGGGATCTTTAAGACATTTTATGTGTACCAAGCTAGGTTGCATATCAATTGATAAGAGTATGATAGTGTACATATGTACACATACATATAGTTGAAAGAGAACTTACATATTTTACCTGTATTTGTTTCATATAGTTTTTGGTTTGAAGTTTTGCATTAAGAATATATTCATTTATAACATATGTAGCTAAAAATGTAAAGTGAAAAAATAAGCTTCCATATGTTTTAGAGCAGCTCTATGTAAATACAGTTATTTTGTCCAACTTTTAAGGTCACACTTAAAAGAAGAAAATGAGCTAAAAGTAGAATATTCAACCAAAAATATGTATTCCTAAGATTAAACTAAGCAATAGATTTTCTTGGTAAAGCTTGGGAATGTGAATAACTTCCTCCTAAACATAACTCATTGAGCTATGAGTCAGGTAAATTGTTGGAAGGAGTATTTTTGCTTCCTTATTTTTGAGGATGAGATGGAGACAGAGGGGTCAAGGATTTCCCCAGTTATAGTTAATAGCCTAGCTGTTCACACAGTGTATTCTGGGGACCAGTACAGCCTCACTTTTAAGAGTCACTGAATTAGAACAGTAACAGCAAAACAAGCTTACTTATTTGAATGCATTTCTTGTATTTAATGGAAATAAATGTTACGATGAATAAAGAAGAAAAAAATATTTACCAACAGACGTTTCCCTGACCACATAGTCTAAAATAACCCCCACCTCTACCATTTTGGTCTCTAATCTTGTTCTTCATAGTGCTTACAGAAATGTGTAATTATATACTCATTCAAATATATGCATCTCCCCCAGATTGAAAGAGGGTGGGAACTATGTCTGTTCACTTCTGTATTCCCCGTGTCTAGGCTAGTACTTGACATGCAGTAAGCGTTCAATAAATGAATCAGTAAACAAACCAGCATAATCAAGTCCAGAAGCATTTTGAAGGGATGGAAATGCCAAGCAAGATGAAGATTAATAGGAATAACTATTATTCATGTGATTTAAAGATATAAATGATGATACAGGTATAGATACAGGCCCTCTAGGGAGGTCACATGGCTACCCAGATGGTATGTTAGGAACTCAGTGTTGCTGCCATGTCTGCTCCTCACTTATTGGGCCCAGAAACAATTTTGTCAATGCACTTATGATGATTAACAGTTGACTTATACTGAATAAACACATGATGGATTTATGTGTACATTACAAAGCCAACTCATTAATTTACAATAAAAAGTATAACTGCCGAGTTAACTTGATTCTCAATCCTTGTTTAGCTCAATCACTCTCTATAGAAGACAGAGAGGTTGCTAAATTATATCCAAATGGTAACTACAGCCCAGAAAGATTCCTGGCCACAGATTACTTGTGCTGCAGAGGTACCATTACTTTAGAATAAGCCATCATTGTCTTATGCCTGGATTCTTACAACAGCCTCCTAACAGTACTCTGCACTTCCCCCTCTCAAATCTATTAAGCACAGAGCAGCAAAAGTGTTACATTTAAAACATACATCCGGTCACCTCACTTCTCTGTTCAAAACCTTTCAATGGTTCTCCATTACACTGGAAAAAAATCCAGCCCCCTACTCATAGTATACAAGGCTCTGTGTGATCTGGGCCCTGCAACTTCTCCAATCTCATCAGAGGCCCCTTTCCCCAGCATTCTGGATTCCCCAGTACACTAGTCTGCTTTCAGATTGAGAGACCGAGTATACAAATGGACAGTGGCCCGACCATATATAAAAATAGAACTCTGACCCACAGCCTGCAGTAACCAGCCCAGGAAGCCAGCCTGCTGTCTCTAAGTCAGACTGTTGGGAAGTCAGACCGTGGTGTCACAGCCGATCCAGGAAAGCAAACAATAATCCCTCAATAGTCAGACCAAAACAACCAAGGTTTGTTAGTAACTGAGAGCCTTTGTGTCTCTGCCAAAACATCAGTGACAATGGCTGAGGCCCTTGCTATATAGCGAGCTCCGGGTAAATGGCCTTTGCTTGTTGTCTTTTGGTTGGTCTTTGTTTATTTCCACAAGACCCTTCACTGTGACCAGCTGCTTCCTCTCTTGGATCCTTTCTAATCCTCTTCCTTCTCCCTGGAATGCTTCCTCGACCCCTCACATGGACAATCCTTTCCTGTTTTCTAGATTTCATTTTGTGTGTTGAAGACACCCTCCCTGACCACCCTTTTAAAATACCCCTATCCCAGCCTCTCTTTTGATTCCCTTACAGCACCTACTACAATTTTCAATCATTGTGTTTTTTCAGTTTACTTCTTTTCTACCCATCACCCCCACCAGAATGAAGCTTTATGAAGATAGAGACTCTCTTTCCTGTTTCCTCTGACCTTTGAGGACCTAGAATAAATCTCCCAAAATACCAGGTACTGAAGAAATATGTTGAATGACTAAGCAGGTGATTGCACACCTAAGGTAAACACAGACCCAGTGCAAGGAACACTTGTGCCTAGCCACCTGTTGAAAAGCTAGATGCTACGAGTTTGCCAGTCTCTTTCGTGGACCACGTTTGGGGCTGGAAGTTGGTTTCCCTTAGATCTGCCAACTTTCATCAACTGCAGTATCTGTAATATGGTGTTTATCTAATTGCCAGTTATCCTGACAAAATGTTTAAGGGAAACATCAGATTGTGCGGTGGTACCAAAGGCAAACCTTTCCATTATCCCCCATTGTCAGTGTCTCTTCCTCCCATCTCCCCTCTTCCTTGCAGAGCTCCATGTCAACCACTAACTGCAGACCTCGGTGTTTGTAAAGAAGGCAGCACCGCAGAGCTCGGTCACAGAGGACACCCACGGATCAAAGGGAGCAGCTCGGTCTTGCTGGAAGGTGAGGCTCTTGAGACTTTTCTCCCCTGACATGAAAAGTTAGATGTTAGGTCAATGGCCCTGATGCTAACTATTCTATGTAAAATAGATAAACAACAAGGTCCTACTGTAGAGCAGTATACTATATATATATCATAGGGAACTGTATTCAGTACCTTGTAATAACCCTTCTTCTCCATAATCTCTAGCAATGACTGAACTTTTTACTGTCTCCACAGTTTTACCTTTTCCAGAATGTCATGTAGTTGGAATTCTCCAGTATATATATAGCCTTTTTACATTGGCTCCTTTCACTTGGTAATATTCATTTAAGTTTCCTCCATGTCTTTTAATGGCCTGATAGCTAATTTTTTTACATTGAATGGTATTTCATGGTCTGGATGAATCACAGTTTATCTATCCATTTACCTAATGAAGGCCATCTCAATTGCTTCCAAGTTTTTTCAATTATGAATAAGGCTGCTATAAACATCCATGTGTAGGTTTTTGTGTGTACGTAAGTTTTCAATCCATTTAGGTAAGTAAATACCAAGGAACATGATTGCTGGCTCAAATGGTAAGAGTATATTTAGTTTTTTGGGTTTTTTAAATGTCAAACTATCTTCCAAAGTGACTACATCATGTTGCATTCCCATCAGCCATGAATGAGAGTTCCTGTTTCTCCACATCCTCACCAGCATTTGGTGTTGTCACTGTTTTGAATTTTAGCCATTCTAATAGGTGTGTAGTGGTATCGCATTGTCATTTTATTTTGTAATTTCCTAATGAAATATGGTGCTGGCATCTTTTCATACATGTATTTGCCATCTGTATATCTTCTTTGGTGAAGTGTCTGTTCAGGTCTTTTGCCCATTTTTTAAATTGGATTGTTTGTTTTCTTATTGTTGAATTTTAAGTGTTCTTTGCATATTTTGGATAATAGCTTTTATCAGAAATGTCTTTTGCAAATATTTTCTCCATATATATGTGGTTTGTCTTTTCCTTCTCTAGATGTGAAGACATTTTTGATTGTCACAACTTGGGGCCACTCCTGGCACCTAGTGAGTAGAGTCCAGAGGTGCTACTAAATGTCCTACAGTTCACAGGACAGCCCTCCACAACAAAGAATTATCCAGTCCAAAATGTTCATAGTGCTGAGGTGGAGAAACTCTGAACTAGATAATTTCTTGGTTGAGATAGATGGTGACTGTTGAAGTAGGTAAGCTTCATGAAGATAGGAACTTTGTTTTATGTTTTTCATTTCCATATCTCAGCATTTCTCTCAATGCATTTGATGAAGTCTTTGCAGGGTTTTGAACATAGGGGAGATGTGAGCCTGCCTAGTTTTTAAAGGATCACTCCAGCTGCTGGATTGGGAAAAGACTACAGGGGAGCAAAAGCAGAAACAGTGATATCAGTTTGAAGGCTATTGAGTAATTCAGGCAAGAAGTGATGATACCTCAGCTTTGGTGGTAGCTGTGAAAGTGGTGAGAAGTGGTCAGAATTGGAGTATCTTTTTCAGATACAGCCAAAAATATTTTCTGAACAATCAGATGTAGGGAGTGAAAGAAGAAATGGAGTCTATTATCAACTTTGATGGGAATGCTGAGAGGGAGCAGGTTTTGTAGCAAAGATCAAGAGTAGCATACCCATGTTTAGATATGCTAATTTTGATGTCTTTATTAGACATCGAAGTAGTTATGTCAGGTAGGCATTTGTTATAACACATCTCTGGAAATATGCTGGAAGGAGTCCAGAGAATGAAGCCAAAAGACCAGATGAGATAACAGAAGTGTGAATGTGAATAGAAGACAGAGACAAGGGCTGAGCCCTGGGATACCCCAACAGGAAAAGATCTGGGAAAGAGAAGGAACCAGCAAAGGAGAAGAAGACAGAGGAATCAGGAGTGTGGAAGGAAGAAACAAGAGAGTATGGAATTGTGGAGAGGAAGTGAGGAAAGCTGCTAAGGATGGAGTGCCCTGTAGTGTGAAATGCTGCTGAGACATCATGGAAAGAGGCCAGAGACGGACCATTGTATTTAGCAACACTGAGTCCCCGGGTGACCTTGAAAGGAGGAGTTTCAGTGGGGTTGTGGGATGAAAGCTTGATTGAATGGGTAAAGAGGGAACTGGAATAAAGGAATGGAAGACAGCAAGTAATAATTACTCAAAAGAGTTTTGCTGTGAATGAGAACAAACGAATGATGCCATAGATAAGAAAGGAGGTAAAGAGGGAGCTTTAGTTAGGCAGGAGGAATTACAGCAGAGCAGCCCCGTGGAAGAGGGGAAGTGATGATGCAGGAGAGAGTAGAGAGGCTTGCTGAAGTAGAGCAGAGCAGAGCAGATGGGATTTAGTGCAGGAGAAGAGGGGTTGTCTTCACAGAGGAGTTCAGCTGGTTCAGCGGTGGTGAAGAGCAGTAACATCATGCAGAAATGTGCTGTCTCTAAGTTTTGGCAACTGCTGTGAGGCTGTAGAAGGGCTGGCTGCCTTTACAGGGCCGGAGCAGGCAGAAGTAAATGTTGTGGAATGTATTCTTTGGTAACCTCAAATGCTCCTATGTTGATGTGTTCAGAGATCTGTTCTGTAGGCGACCTTTTCTTTCATGAGAAGGCAAAGGGCACGTATGTTTTCACCTTGACTCTCCCAGGCAGATACCCCAGTGGATTTTTGAAGCAATCATCTAGGACCCTCTCTGTGGTTTGGTTTCTAACCTGCTTCTATTCTATTTCCATGCCACCAGGCTCCTGCACTTGGTCTTCATTTCAAATTTGGTCCTTTTTTGGCCTTTCAGAATTGGCACTTGGATTACGGTTTCCTGGTTGGATTTCGGTACTCCATGCTAACTTTTGGTAGGACTCCTCTCCTTAGCAACAAGCTGCCTAGAGTTGTGTGACCTGCACCATTTCCAGCTCTTTCAGACCCAGCCCCTGACTCTGGTTTCCTTGGCTAATACACTGGCCTGGATCTCCCCCATAATCCCTCAAGAGGAAGTAGATACACTCAGTGACAGCTGGGATTTTGTGGTAAAACACATACTCAAAATAGCAAAGTGAATTACCACTGGTAAATAAATCTATATAATTGTTTAGCATAATATAGCCCAGGCTCATTAGTCAGTAACAGCTGAAAGCATCTTACTGATGAAACAAATCACATGAGATGCTGTGGTAGGCAGAATTCCAAGATGGTTCCCTAGATTTCTCCCTCCCTCCCCAGTGTGCGTACTCCACGTAACCCCTGGAACTGTGAAGGTGTTGGAGTTTACGCCCATGATGAGGTCATGTGATAAAGGCACAATTGACTTCACAAAGGGAGATTATCAAGGTGGTGCGTACCTAGTCACACAAGCCCTTTAAAAGCAGCTTTTTGGACAGTTTTCTCTAGCTGGTCTCAGAAGAAGAGTCCGAGAATCAAAACACAAAAAAGATTCCATGGACACGCTGTTTCTGGCTTGAAAATGGAGGGGCTCCATCTCTCAGAACTGCAGGCAGCTTTTGGCACTGTGTGTGACCCCCCAGCTGACAGCCAGCAAGGAAATGGAGACCTCAGTTATATAACCACAAGAAACTATTTCTGTCAACACCAAGAATGAACCTGGAAGCAGATTTTTACCCAGAGCCTCCAGATGGGAACTCAGTCTGGCTGACCTTGATTTCAACCTTCTGAGACCCTGAGCAGAGAACCTAGTTGTGCTATACTGACTGTGAGCTAATAAGTGGGTATTGTGTTAAGGCTCTAAGTTTGTGATAATTTGTTACACAGCAGTAGAAAATATACACATGCCATTGGCTGATGGCAGTGGGTACTTGGCAATTAGTCCATAGAATACCACCCCCCCTCCAGACAAGGTAGGTAGCCTGTAGAAAGTAGCTGCAGAATATTCCTGAAGCCTCTGGGAAAGGCAGATTACACCTTTTGCCCTCTACTCCAAACCTCCAGTCCCTGTGGTCTTATTTAACACACCTGCCCTCTACTGTAGCTCCGAGATGGACATTTTATGTGTTTGGGCTTTGATTTCTCATGTGGAGGTTGCTACTCTTTGAATCACCCTTGATTCTGCACTTTTAACACAAGAACTAGACTAGTCCCATGCCTGCAGTGATCCACCCTCTCCTTCCCCCAGTGTTCTTAGAACTCTGAATCCCAATCTGGACCAAGCATACTACGTTCTGTTTGTGAGAGGTGAGGGAGGTGGGTGGGACTGGTTTAAGGCTTAGTTTTATGGAAGGAAAGCACTGCAGATACATATGCAGGAGCCTTGTAAGGTCTGGAAGTTCTGCTTTAGTTTTTGAATTAGGCTCACCTCCTTCTTACTTTAAGTGGATTATTACCAACAGCGTTGATATGAGAGCCCAAAATGATGACATTGGATGCTGTAAATTTGCATTTTTTCCTTTATCTTGGATATCAGATGTTTTGAAATGACATAGAAAATCTTTAAGTTTTCCATATCAAGAAGTAGACCTTTAGATATTTATAAAATCCTGAAATTATAGGGTCTTTTTCATTCCCACTGGGTTATGCTAGAATTGGGCCCAGAGGAGAAGCCTCTAGGCAACAGGTAGTAGCAGCTGAGAGTGCCGGTCTGTGGCAGTGGTACAGCAAGACACTCGCTACCACCAGGATCAGCGAGGTATGTAGAAGGGGCAGTTAGGGCTTGGGAAGCACCCACAATCACAGGGAGACAAGACTATCTGACTTCAAAAGCTCTTCCATATTTGATATTTTGAGAGTAGGTAAGGGAGGATGAGGGGCTGGATGAAGGCCAGACAGGAGGAACAAGAATAGGGTAGCCTGCCTAATTGGGATCCAGTGCTGAGAGCTACTGAGTTGGCTTACAGAGCCCAACGACAAGTGGTCAGGAGGGCTGAAAAGATTGGGGACCACGGGACAGTTGAGGAAAACCACAGGAAGTTAGAGTAAGGAACTTACAATTATTGAGTTTCTACATCTTACCCAGTATCATCACAGGTTCTTTTGTATATGCGTTTTCTTCTCAACTACCTGATGGCATTACGTACCATCATCTCAATTTTACAAGTGCAGAAATGGAGACATCTCAGTGGAGATAAATGACTTATCTTTGCTCACATCTCTGGAAGAGTGACAGAGTTAGGATTAGAAGTCATGTGACTTCAGTTGGCATAACCCTGTCTTGCTATCTCCTGATGGCTCCTCCTTTGTTTAACAGAGGCACCGTTGAATCCATGACAGTTATATTAATTTGAATAGGTAAAAATGTCTTTAGTACCTACTACATACCAGGCACTGTACATGGTGCTAGAGATATCATGCTCTCTTTGCTCTAGAACTCATTCTAGAGCAGGACTAATGTGAACAGAGATTTTGTGAGCTCTGTGAATATGGTAGCAGCAATAAAGGCACATTCAGCATATGGAATGCCTCCTGTACTTCAGGCACTGTGCTAAATACCAGAAAAGTCAAAGGCAGTAAAACAGCCCTCTTGATTTATGACTATGCTAGTTTCCTTGCTGTCTTGCTCTGGGGGAAAGCCTTTACAAACTTGAGAATGGTCTTAAATGGTCTCAAAATCTTTAAGGGAGGTATCTTAAGGACTTGTTCCCCTCCAAAAGTGAAAGTAGACCAATTGGCCTGCATAGTATCAGTGAAAGTAAGCCAAGAGATTTCCAGTAAATACATGACTGGAGAGTTTGGGCAAGATCCAAGCTCAAAAAACAGAGTCTTACAAAGAAATCAGAGAAGGAGTATGACTGTAACTATGAAAGCTGGGAACTTATCAATATAGCCTGTTTTGGCAAAGGTGTTGAAAGAGAAGATGGCCTGACTAGAGCTTAGCCGGATATTACAATAGAGATTAATTTGTTAGTATTAATCTAATACAGCCAGCTAAAGCAGAAATTTAAGTCATTTAGACATATGCAAAGCACTGGGAGACAAGGATGATTTTTCTCCTGGTCTGTATGAGGTCTCTCTTAAAATTATCCCACTTTTTATATTTCTAATTCCACCTACATCAGCAATCCTTGATTAATATTTTGCCCTTAGTATCAGAAATTGGGGTCTGGATTGTAGACAGTTTATTACATTGGAAGTCTTATTTATGTATCTGTCATTTATAAATTTGATTAACATAAGTCAGTTTCAGAGAAGTTGAATGATCAACCCAGGAAGCTCCTACGAGATGATAAAGTCGAGGCGTGATGAGGACCGGAGTCTGGTGCTTAGATTCAAAAGAACTGGAGTGATTAAGAAAGTAGATTTTGAATCTAAGGACCAGAATGTGGGGAAAGGGGACAATGCCCAGTATTACCATGTCAGAGACACTTTTGAGAGACTGTTCAGGCCACTTTCTGTAATATCTTTGTGACTTTGCCAATTGCAAAGCACCTTAATAGAAGATGCTTTGAGAGTGAGCATACTAGTAAATAGGGCATGACTGAAATGTGCTGCTTTCTTAGGCACGTCAGCGTTCCCGAGTATCGTGAGGCCTCTCACCTTGAAACTACAGAGAATACAACTCCTGGACTTTGTGCTGGTTGGTTTTGTGGTATCATCTTATTTTTCACAGTGGTCTTTCTTCTTAGAGAATTGGCTTTCCTCGTTCTTGAATTTGCAATCAGAAAATTGTATCTACCCGCCATGGATCCAAAATCAGTTATCTGTGTTGATTGGCGAAATCTCTGAATTGTGTTTTTCTTGTATCTTCCTGTCCCTACTGGAAGCCTACTGTTTAAAGGCAGTGTTTATATTAAAAACAACGGTTTCGATCTCTCTGGGAAGAAGTAAAGCTCTCTTACTGGCTAGGGTCTTCCCTTGGGTGCCAAAAATGAAGTGGCACTTTGGGGGACATGGATTCTAAATATAAGGATGCTCTGAAATGTCTTCCAGATTTCAGTGATGAGGCGGGTGACCACTACACAAGAGCAACACTTACAGCAGGCTGTGGGTTCATTTGATTGATACAACATCTAAATGATGAATGATGGAGCTTATCAACATGATGCTTTTAAAAATATTTTATTTTTAATTGTGGTTAAAAATGCATAATATAAAGTTTATCATCTTATTCACTTTTAAGTGTACAGCTCAGTAGTGTTAAATATATTCACACTGGTGTGCAACCAACCTCCAGAACTTTTTCACCTTGCAAATCAGAAACTCTGTATTCATTGAACAACAGTTCTCCATTTCTCCCCCTCCCCAGCCCCTGGCAACTTCCATTCTACTTTCTGCTTCCATGAATTTGACTGCTTTGGATTCCTCGTATAAGTAGAGTCACAGGGTCTTTGTCTTTGTGTGATTATCTAACAATGTACATTAAGTAATAACACTAGTTCCTAACACCAGTTCCTTAACTGTACATTCCCTCATCTGAGAAGCAGCAAGGACTTTATTTTGTCTTCATGATAATGGTTAACATACGCTCTAGCGTGCGGTCCGTGTTAAGAGCTTCATGTTTGAGATCTCAGCTGGTCCTCACAACAGCTCTGAGAGGTAAATACTAGGATTAGTTCCATGATACAGATGAAGACGCAGAACTAGAGAGGATGGCAATGGGCCCAGCGTCATACAGGGAACAAGTGTTCAGGTCAGCATTCACAGCCAAGCGATCAGACCCTGAGCTTAATCACTAGACCTCACTGCTTCTCACCAGCGTCTGTAATTTGCCAGGGATGCAACAGTCTTCTCTGCCGAATCTCTATCTTTTTTCTTCCAAGCAGGATACACATTTCTTAAATGAGTACCCTTGTTAAGCTAACACCCAATTTTGCAGTGTCTTCCAAGTATTCATCGTAACACCAAGATTTTTGCAGGGAAGGTTATCCTCAGTGTAGCTGAGCTCACCTATATCTGCAGTGGACAGTTCCGGGCTCCTGACAGCATCTCTCAGCTGCTTTGCCCGAGACTTTCTCGGTTGCCCACACTATGCCAACTTATGTAGCCAGCATGCAGGGCAGCTGGGAATACTGGAGATGTAACACCCCAAGGGAAAATGCAATCGGCCAAGGTTGGAGGTAGGAGGATAAATTACTCCTCCCACTGCATTCCTTCCTTGGACTAGAGAACCCAAACTAAGACATTTAGCAAACAGCAAAGTGGAATTGCAAGCCAGCTACTGCCCAGTCTGTCGTTGCTGTGGTTGTTTTTAGCGAAATTGTATCCTCAGACCAGAAGTTTGTTGGAGCATCAAGGGATGAACAGCCTTGATAATGGAACATTGGGCAAATATGACTCCGGATAATCCACCAGAGTATGGAAGTACTGGAATGGAAAAGGAACTTGCCAGCCTTGTACAACAGGCCTTGGCAAACAGAACAGACACTGTGAAATTTTAAACCACAAACAGCACAAATTAAATTGGAACTGAAGAGTATGTGTCATTGTTGGCTCTTTACAGAATAAATGAAATGCAAGCTGAGCAAATCTAAAAGGCAACTCATTTCCTCTCTTTCTGAGGAAGCCACCTGTGGGTTTCTGTTCATTGGTACTAAGAGCACCATAAGTGGTTATACAATGGGTCTCCATTTATTTCCTATGTGTACTACCACTGAGCTAAACCAAGCATTCAAGGGAAAATAAAACAGTAAATGCATGTTAAAAAATGACTTTATTAAAGAAACATTTCACTTCGTCAAAAGAGAAATAACCACATTGAACTCACCAGAAAATGCTGAAAACACTATTTTGTCACAGTCCTAAATAGCTGGTTCTAGTCTAAATGATTGATTAGAAGTTAATCAGTCATAAACAATCAAGCAAATGCCCCCTTGAACACTTATTTAATAAGCAGTCGCATGCAATTCACCCCACAGAAACATGGCATCCAAAACTTTACTTCGGATGCGAGGGCAGATGCTTTGGCTCAAGAAACTCACAAGCGACTCAGCTACTCAAACCAAATACAATAAAGTGATTCCAGAATGAAATTTTGGGCTTTTGTGTCCTCAAAATAAGTTAGTTTCAAGGGGGAAATATAAGCAATGTAACAAAGACAAAGAAAATTAAAACAGGGGATGGTTCCAAGTGATAATGAAAGAAAAGTCAAAATTAGATGGAAAATTACCACAGCCTCACTGCACTGACAAAATTTCCCTTAATCTCTTTCTTCCATGACAACAATAGGAAAAACAGAATGATGGAGGAAGAATGGGATTATGAAAAGGTAAAGTCAAAACAAATGATTCTCTTTCCTTCCATGAAAACAAGCAATAGCAGAACAACAACAACCAAAAAAAGCTTTGAGAAAGAAGAAGGCTAGGCGTTTCTTAATTTAGTTTGGGATGTTTCCGTTGAGATGAAGTCAGAGTATTCATTTTGTTTGTCTACATTCTTTTCTATCTCTAAGTGTATCCATCTTATCTATTTTTGGAGTACAAGATTCTTGAGCATAAGGAATATTATTTACTTGTAGTAAACAATGGTGAAATTTGGTGTATAAATCTAGAAGCAATTCTCTCTGCACTTATCTGAAGAGTTATTAATTTTTGCCATCTTGCATGTAGTGCTGAGTAATTATTGGAATGAATGTGTTTGAGAACATGAATGGTCTGAATGCATCCCAACTTGAGGAGCACCATCCGCAGGCTTAGATGACATTGAGGGGTGTTATCCGCCAGTGAACTTGGACATCCACCCTGCAGTGTAGCAGAGGAGGGCTCACTATAGCACCGAAAAGTGTCTTGTAGACCTGTGTGTGCTCTGCACAGCCATTAGGGAGCGAGTCAAACGTAGAGACCAGTTTTATTGATCTTTGAGGATTAACATTTTAAATCCTTGACCTTTATAAAAAAAAAAGTAATGTGAAAATGTTCGAATGCTTAAATATGTTGTGTGGTACATAATGAACCCATTTGGAGGTATTTAAATATTATTTCAGCTTACAGAATATTTGTTGTTTTGTGTTTAGAGCAGTGCGTGATGCATTGCACGTGCAAAAACAGGAATTAGGCTCTCAGTGATCTTACACTCCAGTGGAGAAGACATAGTGTCCGTTTTTTATGGAAGGTAGTAGATAACAATATGTATACAGAAAACAAGTTAAAAATAATCTGGAGGGTAGGAGGTACAAAAGAGGGAGAGATCCAGAATGACTCCTGGGCTTCTGGTCCACGTTTCTGTGTGGATGGCGGAACCATCTGCTGAGATGGGAAAGGGAATGTCCCACAAGGAACAGGGATTTAGGGGAGGACAATGAGCTTATTTGTGAGTTGCTATTGATGACAGTGAAGACAGTGTGGGTTATGTGGCCCCAAGACTGGTCCTAAAATCGA
The DNA here is from genome assembly GCF_048773025.1 of Camelus bactrianus. NCBI lineage: Eukaryota > Metazoa > Chordata > Mammalia > Artiodactyla > Camelidae > Camelus > Camelus bactrianus. The sequence goes on from NC_133558.1 coordinate 7,486,320, forward strand.
AAAAGTCATTGATGTTACCGTGCATTTTTGGCATTTGGCTTATTGTACAAAATGAAATGAAATCTTTCAACCACACACACACATTCACACATTACTCATGTCTAAAGGACACTGTATCTGTAGTTCAGTGCAGGAGGCTGTTTGTCCCCTTGGAGTACAAAGCAGCTGTTCTGACTTCTGTGTCTTCATCGAGGGTTGTCATCTCCTCTGTGGTCAGAGTACTGTCTATTTACTGCTCCTCCAACCACATTTAAGTTGCTGCCAGGGCTTAAGTAACCACTTATCTCTTCAGCTCTCTACTGAGTCATTTCTTTCTTGACCTGTTTCTGGCCAAACTTTTAATGACATTTCTTGGCCGCCAAGCAAACACACAGGCCAGTGCAAATAGGTTTTCTCAATGTCACCATCAACCGCAGTGCTCCAGGGGACCTGTCATAGCAACAGGGCTCTGGCCTCCGCTCAGTGAGTGAGCTGAAAGCTGTGAGTTGTGTGGGCTCAGCCTCAGGTGGGCTGGAGGTTTTGTCCTGGTCCTTCCCAATTTCAGTTGCTTCAGGAGTCTGAAGTTTTCAAGTGTCTCGGTTTCTGAAAACCATACTTCTATTGCATGTTATTTCTGAATTTGATGTTTTTACTAAAGGCAAGCATGTTCAGATATAAAAGTTATTTTTCTACCTTAGCTTCTGCCAAGAAGTTCTTGAAATGATGATTCTTATGCCATAATAAATCCGGGGAAAAAAAATAGCAAATAGAAACTACCCTAGTTTTACATTTGGAAGGGACTTGTAAGCCGTGTTCAGGAGGCTGAGCTGTGTTCTGAAAGCAAAGAAAAGCCCCAGAAGGTTTTGGATAGAAAATGACAGACTCTTCCTCTTTCCCTTGTTCCTCTCCCACCAAGATTTTAAAAAAAGCAGGTTTAAGAAATTTTACCCTGAGAAGGAAGCACTGTACTCTGGACCCCACTGTTTCTCTGAAAGTGGCTTCAGTGTGCCCTTTGCCATTGGTTTCTGTAGGAGTTAAGAGGATAGTCACTCCAGATGACTGTGAGACCAGCTCACATGGTTTGTTTTTTGTTTCATCCACACCAGAACATTCCCTGCGTGCACGATGATCATCCACGTCCATTTTCCACTTCCTGTGTGCCTTTCTCCCTCCTAGTGGACGTGTGGTGCCTTATTCTTTTACCACTCAGCTCAACTAGGGCCGTTCAGAAAGTAGTCTCACTTCCCTCATCCGAGTCGTTGTATCATTGATGAGACGTCTCCATTGTAGTTCTCATCGTGCAGGATTGAGGTTATTGTGTGTGGCCCTCACGTGGATAGGGAGACCTGCTCTGTGTGTCCCCGGAAACCAGTAAGGGCCCTGACACTTCATAGACTCAATAAGCGTTTGTGGAATGGGACAGAACTCATTGAATTAAATAAGGATAACTGGGCATGTCTACCCACTGTGGGATAAAATGATTATCACCAGCATTATCAGACCAGTGATGGTGCACAATGAAATATCAAAGAAGCATATCCCAACTCCCTAAATTTCAGCAGCTGTGCTCCCTACCAAAGGATATACAGTAAAAAGAGGAAACAGAGAGAGGGAATCGGTGATTTACACCAAGCCAGTAACAGGAAAAGAAATAAACATGGATGAAAGGAAAAAGAAAATAATTATCAGTGTCACCATTTATCCCAGCTCAGGCCTTGTCTTTTTCCAAAATCTGCCCTTTTTTGTATGAGGACCTTTTTCATACCTGTCGCAGAACAGCCCTTGTTGGTTAGGCCAGGCCCTCCCTCTGCCGTCAGACACACCTCTCCTGGCCGGAGCCTGGAAGGCGCGGCCGCCAGTTGGTTGGTGTACACTTGTTCTTCTTGCTTGAATTCTCGGTCTCTGATACTCTTTTTCTGCACATTCAATAGTATTTTCTGTCACTCATTCTCTGTGACTTTGTCAATTTCCTGTTCTATTTGGTGTGTTGTTTTCTATATGTTAACTGGTTTTCCTTATTTCAAACTGGTTAATGGAAAACTCAGCATTTTCTACACATCATTTTTGAATAATGAGTTAAAGCATCATTCTACAGGGTTTGCCAATTACTTTGTATGTGTTGCTTAAGAAATAATGCACTCACCAAAAAAAAAAAAAAAAGTAAGTATGTGAGGTGATGATGTATTAATTAACTCAATAGGGGAATCCTTTCACAATGTAGACATATGTCAAATCATCACATTGCACACTTTCAAATTTTGTCCCTTATACCTCAAAAAAGCTAGGGGAAAATAATCCAAATTAGTAAATTAATTTCTAAAGGAACTTAAAATTTTAAAGGCAATATACCTTAGTGCTTCTTTATTTTTTAATGAAATAATTGTAACCCATTATAGTACCAGAAGATCTTTTAAAATTCTTATGTTTGTCATTAGTTTAGAAAGACAGATAGATGAGTATAGATATGATCAAATGATTGACCTGGAGAAGAAGTGTGATACTTTGAAAACTTATGTGAAGTAGTTGTCCATTTTTTAATTGGTGTGTTTTCTTCTGAATTCTATTACCTATAGTCAATATATATTATAATATGAATTATTATTTGTCATATATAAGGCAAATATTTACCCCATTTGAAATTTGCCTTATAACTGTGAATGACACACTGGACATAGTTATTTAAAATGCTTGTATTATTTAACTGATAAATATTGTTCTCTACAAGGTCTTGCTTTTATGTCATGGAGAAGGCTTTTCCATGAAGCTTTAAGCTCCAGGCTCCTTACTTGCCTATAAGTCCTTTTCAGAGTTCTGGAAGGGAGCCTGATAATGTGTTAATGTGGGCATAATAAGCCTTTTCAAAACTCAAATGTTTTAATCATATTCAGTCTCTTTTCTCTCTCACTTCCTCTCCATTACATACACTGAACTTTATGTCAGAGAGACTATGTGCATTTAACCAAGGAAAGTTAAGTTCAGGATACATTGAGTTCAGTGGGAGGTGTTTGTATGGTTTGCTCTCATTTCTGAGTATAGTTTTAGTTCCTGCTACTGTGTCTCTGTAGGAAGGGCTTCCAGGAAGAGGCACAGTATGTTTGAAATGTACAGAACCAGGAACAAGTCTGTGGAAGATCCTCGCATGTAAAATGACAAGCACAGGGCTTGGTTCTCAGCAATGCCCGGTCATGACAGAAGTCTTCTCTCGATAATGAGTGTGAATAATTAAAAACTGATAATGCAGCATATGTAATTTTTTAATGTCTGATAATAAAATTGTGTTATTTCTATATAATATCAATAAAAATTATTCTGACATTAAAAAGAAAATTGTAATTTAAAAAACTCAATTCTGAAAAGATAATTCACTATAAGAAAGAAGTAGTGAATAAGTCCTAGGATTGTTTGATTTTCCAGTTAAGGGGAAAAAGTGAATAATATTAACAAATTGGAAAAAAAATTTATGTTTTTTGCTATTTTGTCAGGAAATACTAACATCAAGGACGATAACATAATACAACAACACAGTGCCATCAGATAAAGTGATTAAATGAACGTAATCAATTCAAAAAGTGTTTTAAGATTATACTTTACAGGGGGGAGGGAGTAGCACAGTGGTAAAGTGCATGCCTAGCATGCACAAGGTCCTGGGTTCAATCCCCAGTACCTCCATTTTAAAAAAAATATTTAAATAAATAAACTTAACTACCTCCCCCAACCTACAAAAAAAAGATTATACTCTACAGAAGAAAACTTGAAATGAACTAATGTCTTCCAAGTTATATATGAAAGAAACTTGTTAGAGATTTTCCCAAATTCGGCAACAATACTAAAAACTTCCATGATACTATCCATTATGAGTCATAAAGTCATAGGAAACTTTTCTTATCTATCAAAAATGATATTTTAAAAATTATTGGCATATGAAGCAGCAATACAGCCCAAAAATGTAGGAGAAAAGTGTTACAGAGTGTGTCAAGCAGTTAATTAATAAGAATCTTATTTTCTTCCAGATTTTATGTCTGTGATAATTTATCAACTTTGTTTTCTTGTTCATAACAGATACTCATTTTTGTTTTCTAATTTTGCATTTATATCTTTACATTGTTTTGTTTAATGAAAACTCTAAAATTGATTAAGCTTAGGCCTCACAAAACTTGGATACAACATCTGTATCATACTTTGAGAATTCTTCTTAACTATAAACATGATTTTATATATTCAAAATCTTTACTCTATCAGGAATTTATTTTTCATTAGAGTATAGAGTGGGAAATTTGCCTTTTTTTCAGATTGTTAACCAGTTGTTTCAACATCATTTTAAAATAATACATATTTTTTTCTTATTGCTAACAAAAGTCACTTTAACATATATTAAATTCTTGAGTATGCTTGGAATTCTAGAATTCTTGTTTTGTTCATTGTTCTATTATTCCAGTACTACTGTTTTAATTATTATATTTTGATAATTTATTTTGAAAAATATGAGAGAAAATCTCATCTCATTCTTAGTTTTCAAAATTTTCTTGGTTATTGAAGTTTATTTATTTTTCTAATTTGAACTTTGAAATAACTCCATTATGAGTTATGAAAAGACATTCATTAGAATTCTGATAAACTTGTAATTAATTTAGCAAAAACTGACATCTTAATATTGAGTCTTCTTATCTGGCAGCATTATTGTTGTATAGTTGTCCGTGTCCCTTGGAAAATGTTGTAAATGTTTTCTTGTGGATCCTGTGTATTTCTTATTAAGTATATGTCTAGATAACTTACTCCTGTTGCAGTTATGACGGGCTCTCTGCATGGTTATCAATGGTTATTATAGAAAAACTGTTTTGGAATTTATATGTGTGTATGTTTTGTAAATGGTCATTTTACTGAATTTTTTAATTTATTTTAAGAATTTTCCTGCTGCAAACATTGATACCATTAATACTCTCATACATCTGAAAGTTTTACAATTCATTTAGCTTTTCTGTCATATTGGCTAAGATTCCAGCATCACAAAATAGTAATTAACTGTTTACATCAAGTATTTATGACTTCTATAGGAATGCTTCTGAAACAGATATATTGAGAGAGAGAGAGGAGATCCATCGAAGTATCTATGTATCTGTGTGTATGTTTGTATATGTGTATGTGTGAATATATACGCATGTATATGAAATGTTGAAGGAATATTCTTTCTAGTTTCCTTAAATAATTTATCAAAAAATGGATGTTGAATTAACTTGGGCACTTTTGGAGGATATCTTTTGATATAACCCTTTTATTTTTATCATTTGTATCTACTACATTAACAGATTTTTTGCAAAGCCATCCTTAATTCCAAGAATAAACCCTACTGTGGTAGTAATTTGTTGTTCTTTTAATACATCTGGATTGATGATATTTTATTTGGAATTTTTTTCTCCTCTATAATCATAAGTGAAATTTAGCTGTAGTTTTCTTTCATTGTGATAATTTTATCAGGTTTTGGTATAAGGTTAAAATAATCTGGGAAGATTTCCATCTTTCTTTATTCTCTGGGATATTTTAAATTGCAAAAGAACTCTATAATTTCAGAGTCTAAAATAACATCTATAAAATCATCTGGTTTTGGCAAATTTGGGGGATAATTATCATCTTTTTCAATTTTATTCATGGTGGATCTTCTACATATTGAGCCAGTTTTGGTTATTTATATATTCCATGCTGACAACCTATTTCATCATGATAATCTAACTCACTTGCATAAAGTTTTATAGAAAAGTGTCTCCCAATGTTTTATCCATGCATCCTATCAATTAAAAATGTTTGAGTGAGCATCACAATTTACTTATTTAAGAATTGTATATATTTACCACTTTACTCATGGATTACCTTCATTATAAAACAAACAGTGGCAGAAAAATTTAAGGGATAAGATAAAAATGAAAAAAACTATTTTAAAATAATTTTCACATTTTTATCTTCATAATAGAATTTTTTTAAAAAACCTTTATGCTCCTCTAAAATAGTTTCCTTTTTTCCCAGCTTTATCGATATAGTTGATGTCGTTTAAGCTTAAGGTGTACAATTTATTAATTTAGCACACTTACATACTGCAAAATGATTAGGGAGCATCTCCATCACATCATATAATTACATTTCTTTTTTGTGGTGAAAACAGTTAAGATCTACTCACTTAGCAGCTTTCATGATACGATGCAGTATTATTTGCTGTAAACACCATGCTGCCCATTAGATCCCTACAGCTTATTCATCTTATGACTGGCAGTCTGTACTCTTGGACCAACAACCCATTTCCCTCACCTCCCACCCAGACTGTCATAAAAACAGGCTTAATATTTTAGTACAAGTTGTGTGATTAAATAGGCTTTTTTAAAAAAATCTTGAATTACACTTTTTGATACAGTTATCACAGGTCTTTATTCTAAATTCAATTTATTTTGATTTTTTTTCAGGGTGATTTTTTTTTAATAGAAAGACAGACAAATAATAATCCATATGCAGGTACAATTTTCTTGTCCTAGCCGGAAGTCAGGGTTTCAAATGTTTAATTTTGTTGTGCCACCCATAGTTTCTAATTCCTTTTTTTTTTATTTGAAATATAGTCAGTTATAATGTGTCAATTTCTATTGTACAGCATAATGTCCCAGTGATGCATATATATATTTATTGTCATATTCTTTTTCATTAAAGGTTATTACAAGATATTAAATATAGTTTCCTATCCTATACAGAAGTTTGGTTTTTTATCTATTTTTATATATAGTGGTTAACCTTTGCAAATCTCAAACTCCCAAATTTATGCATTCTCATCCCCTTCCTCATGGTAACTATAAAATTGTTTACTATGTCAGCGAGTCTGTTTCTGTTTTGTAGATGAGTTCATTAGTGTCCTCTTTTTTCTTTTCTTTTTTTTTTTTTTTTGTTTTAGATTCCACATATGAGTGATATCATATGGTATTTTTCTTTCTCTTTCTGGATTACTTCACTTAGAATGACAAACTCCAGGTCCATCCTTGTTGCTGCAAATGGCATTATTTTATTCTTTTTATGGCTGAGTAGTATTCCATTCTATAAATGTACCACAATTTCTTTATCTAGTCATCTGTCGATGGACATTTAGATTGCTTCCATATCTCGGCTATTATATATAGTGCTGCTATGAACATTAGGGTGCATATATCTTTTTGAATGAGAGTTCTCTCTGGATATATGCCCAGGAGTGGGATTGTTGGATCATATGGTAAGTCTATTTTTAGTTTTTTGAGGAATCTCCATACTATCTTCTATCATGGCTGCACCAAACTACATTCCCACCAACAGTATAGGAGGGTTCCTTTTTCTCCACACCCTCTCCAGCATTTATCTTTTGTGGACTTTTGAATGATGGCCATTCTGACTGGTGTGAGGTGATACTTCATTGTAGTTTTGATTTGCATTTCTCTGATAATTAGTGATATTGAGCATTTTTTCATGTGCCTATTGGCCATTTGTTTGTCTTCATTGGAGAATTGCTTGCTTAGGTCTTCTGCCCATTTTTGGATTGGGTTTTTTTCTGTTACGTTGTATGAGCTGTTTATATATTCTGGAGATTAAGCCTTTGTCAGTTGCATCAATTGCAAATATTTTCTCCCATTCCGTAGGTGGTTGTTTTGTTTTGCTTATGGTTTCCTTTGCTGTGCAAATCTTACAAGCTTAATTAGGTCCCATTTGTTTATTTTTGTTTTTATTCCTATTGCCTGGGTAGACTGCCCTAGGAGAACACTGCTAAGATTTATGTCAGAGAATGTTTTGCCTATGTTTTTTTCTAAGAGGTTTATCGTGTCTTGTCTTATATTTAAGTCTTTAAGTCATTTTGAGTTTATTTTTGTGTATGGTGTGAGGATACCTCACAGAAACACATAGGTCCAAATTGGAAAAAACAGATGCATCATTGGCAAGCTTACTAAATTATTATATTCATCTTGTCTAATTCATTATAGTCAATTATATAGACACTGATAAACTATTAGGAAATTTTCACCTTCCCTAAAGCCAATTAGTTTTAAAATAATCAGAAGTTGAATTTTTATATTTTTAACAAATGAATTTTAAAACCACTGGGACTATATATTTTGAATATTTTTAAAGTAGGTTAAGTCATTTTGTATCTAGGTTTTGAAAGTATGCATATACAAGAAATTTTATAAGTGACAAATTTTCAGCAACAAAATTATGTAATGGTAGAAACATTTCCAGACATTGATTCTTTAAAATGCTCTCTCCATAGCAGAAGTTTCTTTCAAAAGCAGTTACTTTCTATTTCCTTGTTAAAATATCATCTTTACTTTCAAGTGGTAGATTGTGCTAATATTTTTTTCAGTGACTTCTGAGTTGATAAAACTCATGGCCTTTTACCTTGGCAGAAATGGTCACCAAATTTGGAATACTTGTCTTAATAAAGGAAACATACATAACTCACCAATAGTTTAAATCAATGTTCTCAAATTTAAGTCTCAGATGTCTTCTAAGAGGAAATGAAATCCCATGTACTTTACTAATTTTTAGGTCAACATCTTATAGTTTCCATTAAAAGTTTATAAATTTGCAAAGATATGATTTGTGGAATTTGACTTTTAAAACCATATTAAAATTATTGACATTTTAAAAATGAAACTTAAATCACATTATATCCAGTGGCATCTCAATAGCATAATAATTTGATAACCATCACCATCTATTTTTTAAAATATCTGAGTCAACTCAATCAAAAAATGGGCAGAAGACCTAAATAGACATTTCTCTAAAGACATTCATATGGCCAATAAGCACATGAAAAGATACTCAACATCACTAATTATTAGAGAAATGCAAATCAAAACCAAAATGAAGTATCACCTCACACAAGTCAGATGGTTATAATCAAGAACTCTGAAAATAATAAATGCTGGAGAGGGTATGGAGAAAAGGGACCTCTCCTACACTGTTGGTGGGAATATAAATTGGTGCAGCCACTATGGAAAACAATATGGAGGTTCCTTAAAAAACTAAAACTAGAGCTACCATATGATCCAGCAATCTCACTCCTCAGCATATATTCAGAAAAGATGAAAACTAATTAAAAAAGATATATGCACCCCAGTGTTCATAGCAGTACTATTTACAACAGCCAAGATATGAAAACAATCCAAGGGCCCATCAACAGACTATCGGTTTAAGAAGATGTGGTGTATACATACAATGGAATATTACTCTGCCATAAAAAAACAATGAACTTTTACCATTTACAGCAACATGAATGGACCTAGGGTATATCATACTAAGTGAAGTAAGTTAGATAGAGAAAGACAAATATTATATATTATTTATATGTGGAATCTAAAAAATAATACAAATGACTCTCTATATAAAACAGAAACAGACTCACAGACATGGAAAACAAAGGCTACCAAAGAGGAAAGGGAGAGGGAGGGATAAATTAGGAATATGGGATTAACAGATAAAATCAACTATACATAAAACAGGCAAGCAACAGATCCTACTGTATAGCACAGGGAACTGTATTCAATATCTTGTATACCTATAATGGAAAACACGTTGTATACCTATAATGGAAAATAATCTGAAATATATATATATATGGCTGAATCACTTTGCCGTACACTTGAAACTAACATAGTATTGCAAATTAATTGTACTTCAATTAAAAATATATATGAATCGGACCTTATTTAACAATTGGAAATTGTACTTCATCCTTTGTCTCCTTATATTTCTATTCTGCTTCCACTGCTTCCTCCCATAGAACATTTATTTTAATATATGTTTATTTTTGAAGCTCTATGTTAATCACCAGTATTTTCTACAATAAAAATATGCATATAAATTGAGTGTTTAATTTTGTAATTACCTGTGAACATAAGGCTCTAAGTGTTAATTGCCTCTTGGATACAGCTATCATTACAATTGTTAGTAGTACATAATTGGTCAAAACAACTTATCCATATTACAGATCTCTATAAATAATCATTAAAATAAAAATTTTTGATTATTGGGAAAAACTCTAGGTGACTTGAATGAGGTTGGGTTATTTTCGTGTATCCATGGGTAAATATTACTTATGATTTGAATGAGACAGGGCTTACATCAATTCTACTCATGTATTTCATGTTTCCAAATGTGAGCCCTGAGAAACCTTGTTCATATAAACAGATAGGGATGGAGGTTTTGTTAGAGCAGTGCTGCTCAATTTATTTAACCACTTCTGGATCATATGCCAAAAGGTCACCTACTGATGAAATTACTTTTAATAATGTGTCTTTTGACAATTCTAATTCATTCTTCAATTTCTTTTTAAAGCAAAGAATGGATATGTTACCCAGTCATTAGAGTTCATTCACTTAAGCTTTATTGAGATTTACCAAGTGATTATTATATTAGTCAGCTTTTGCTGGGTAAGCAACAAAATCTCGGTGGCATATAACTAAAAGCAGTTATTTCTCTCCCTGGCAAGTATGTAGGTCAGCAGGGGCAACTCTGGTTCAGGCTGTGGGTTCCACATGTCTCCTTCTGGAATCCAGAATAAAGGCACAGTGGGCATGATCTCCTCATGCCAGCAGTCAGAAGAAGCATGTGGTGCATCTTAAACCCTAGGCTCAGAGTTGGCATACTGCCCCTCTGCCCATATTCCGCTGGCCAAAGAAAATCGGTGACCAAGCCCAGCTGCAGTGGGGTGGGATGAACGTTCCTACCATGGATGTGTGAGGTAGAGGAGCGAGTGTTTGCTAACCAGTAATCTAATCTACCACACCTGTAGTTATTTTCCCTCCTGTTGTTTGTTTTTATTTTGGGTCTAGTTTTTGCTTAGTAGTAACTTGTTCAAAACAGTATATGAAAAAGTGTTGGTAGATTAAGAAAAGCATGAGGAAAGCTTCTGAGATGCTGGTAATATTCTATTTTTTTTTATGCAGGTGGTAGATACACCGGTGAGTGCATGGTGATAATTCATCGAACTGTACATTCATAACCTGTGCACTTTTTCTGTAAGTATGTTATATTTCAAATAAAAACTTATTTTTTAAATAAGGAGTTGAGAAAAACAGTTTTTTTAATTTTAAAATCTTTTTCCAGTGCAAAATTTTTATAAGGTTCTTTAACTTACCACATTCTTTAAATATGTATTTTATTAATGTTTTTAAAACTGTAGATATAGGGCATTCAACTTATGGATAATGTCTGCTATGAAATGTAATTAGCAAAGCAATTCCTCATTTTCAAGTCTATCAACTAAATCAGATTTATCTTGCATCAGAAAAACATTGCATTTTTCAGTTCAGGTAAATTTGCTAATACTTATTTCAAGGAATGTTATTTAAAAACTACTGCAAGATAAATTTTGGAACACATGTTGTAATATAGTTTACTGAAAGTGATTAAGGTTAAAATTGTCTGGATTCAATATGATCAATTTATCTGCTTTACAAGTTAAAAAGCAAGAATAAATCTATACACTATTTTTATATCTGTATATCTAATACTGCAGTCCAACGTATAGCTAAAATGATGTTATTATAAAGGGAGAAATATAATAAAAACATGGTATTTATTAAAAGTGTGCATGCATGTATTGGACTTTGACGTTTGGCTTTTGGAATAATTAACTAAAAATGCATAAAAAATACAAAAATTGTTTTATTAATTTTGTACACATCATGAGCAAACATTTTTTACATTTAATGAAAGAAGTTTTATATACTACAAAAAATTAATATTCTAGCAACTGTCTTATTAATTTGAAATTTTAATAAGAGGTAGAAAAAGTAAGCAATTTAGATGAAAAAATATTTTTAGCATGACTTTATACAAGTTTTAATCAATAATTGAATAATACATACCAAATCTAAAAAGAAAAAAAATGTAGGATAACTTGAAGAATTTAGACCCCAATTACCTTTAAAGCAAATAGTACCACTAATGTGTGTTCTTTGAATATGCTTTTCTTGCCAGTCAGTGACACATTCTAGGGATGAATGTTGGGCATAGCTAAAAAAAAAATTGCTTAGGTTTTATTAAATGAAAGAAAAGACAAACAGTCACTGTAGCATCCATGTGTCTTACCAGTGTCCTCTCTGCTTTGTCCATACTCGGCTCTCCCTCAGAGAGCAGTGCACTTCCTGTGAGAGGTAAGAAGGGAGGTTGTAAAAGAAAATTACCGTCACTCCCCTGTCCCTGAAAGGTGGGATTTCAGGACAACCTACCAAGGGCAAAAACTCTTGTTTCCAATACATTTGCTGTAGCTTGAGAAAGAAATATGTGTGGGAGAGGGAAAGACTAGCAGCCCTGTGGACTTACATTGATCTATGGATTAATCATTAAAAGGACGCTTCCAAGAAAGTAGTATTTCCAGAAGTCCTTTGGTTTAATGCCCTGGAGGTTCCTTTCATTACGGGGCAATACACAACCGTGCTAAAATTCACGATAGTGTTAGTGCTGTTCACTGAACCTGCCCAGGCTCTTTACCTCCTAGGCTCATGCAGACTCAGTGAGACCAACGGACTAGTTCTGCCTACTGCATTGTACAGGGAAATGATGGGCGTCCTTTTCAGGCTGGAGCAGTAAGTCTACTGCAAGACCTTCCAGAGTTCTCTTTTCCTTTTGCCATGATGATTATCAACATTCCATCCAGTGACTCCCTGGGTCATAGATTGACAAGGACATCATACAGATACCCCAAATTTCCCTGGTTGAATGTGCAGCATACATTAGAAATAAACATCTTTGTTTTAAGTCACTGAGCTTCTGGGATGGCTTGTTTATGAGAGCATCCAGACCAATTCAACTTTCTTTTATAAAGTAGGACAAGGCTATTTTGAAAGGGGAGAGAAGAAAGAAAAGAATCCACATTATACTAGGGAAGAAGATAGATCAAAGTTCTGCTCTGCATACTGAGTCCTTTAAACTATCCACATTGTATGCCCTTAAAAAAAGAAAAAAAAGACCACCAGTTTAAAAAATATATATTTTAAATACTTTCCCAAAAGGTAACTGGGGAATATCTATGGAAAACAAAAGACATTCATGATACTTCCTCATCTCATTTCAAAGAATTCTGAAGATTCTATTATTTTAAATAACCTAGTCTAAATCCCACTTAACTACCTGTTTATTAACCAGATTTTTGTCCCAGTACACTGAAAGTGAATGAAAACCAAAGGCAGCAATGTCAACACATCAGCACGCTGAAATCCTCACCTCCCCTCACCTACCAAGGAGACAGGCCTGATGTACAGATGGAGTGGAGATCCACTGTAAAGTACTGGATTCAGTATTAGGAAAGTTTATTTTCAATTTTTTAGATAAAAAACCTAAAATTAGATTTTTCAGTATTTTATTTGCAGACCACTCTGGGTCATTCCTAAGGATACATCCACATCATGTTAGAGGAAACTAAGACAGTATTCACTCCTTAATTCAAATTAAATCTCTTTTAATCTGTAGTCAAGTATTCCCTATCTTTGCTAATTTTAGGCATTTGTAGTTTTGTTCTTGTTTATCTTAACTGACTTGGTCAGATGTTTATCAGTTCTATTGGACTGTTTAGGAAATGATCTGTTGTATTGATTAATTTTCTCTTTTTGTGATTAATTATTATAATTTACATTTAATAATTATTTTGTATTCCTTTTCTTACATTCATCTTGTTGAGATATTAGCTTCTTGACTTAAATACATTTTTTAGGTTTTTTTTTCTGATTTAGTGATAAAAGTATTTAGGACTTCAGTTACAAGATGAATAATTTCTGAGGCTCTAATGTGCAGTATGGCAACTATAGTTAATAATACTGTGCTCTACACTTGACATTTCCCAAGAGAGTAGATCTTAACTGTTCTCACCACACACACACACACACACACACACACACACACACACACAGAGGTAACTATGTGAGATGATGGCTATGTTAATAAGCGTAAGTGGGAAATCATTTCAGAGTGTATGCATGTATCAGATCATCACATTGAAATCCTTAAATAGATACAATTTTTATTGGTCAATTATACTGCACTAAAGGTGGAGGAAAAGCATTCAAGATTATTGTTTTTACTCTCAGAATATAGCTTTCATTGTATTAGTAATAAATGTTTTCCTTATGGCCAATGTCTAAATATATTCATAATATTTAAATCTGTAATTACACTTTTTTAACTCAAAATGTTATTTAGGTAGGTGTTTTAATATATTCAACTAGTTGGACTTAGAGGAAGATGGAAGGTTTTGGCTTTTTTTTTTTTTTTCAGTTTTAAATCTTTGGTTACATTTATAGCACAGTGATCAAAAATCTATCTGTACCACTTCTGCTTTGGGGATTTTATTTTGTTCTCAGTTACATTGTGGGTTTTGGTGGGAAGGGTCCTGAATTTTGGATTTAATCTCTAGTCCTTTCTCACTAGGTCTAAGGAGGGCATAATTCTTAACCAAAAGACTCTCATGACCAATATCAAATTAGCTTCACTGTAATTTATTGAGATCACCATGAAGGAGAACTATCCCCAAAGAAAACGTTATCTGCAATGGTAAAACAGGTTCCCCTGCTTCTTGGAACAGGACAGGATAGGCCCTGATTTCCTTGGAATTGTCACTCAGGCAACTGGTTGAGAAGCCAAGAAAAACAGCAATGTGGAAGTCCGCCCTGTGCAACGCCAGGCTGTTTTGTTTTACCTCGGAGCCAATACGGGGTGGAGGAATGGGATAAAGTATTGATGACCAATACCACAGAACTGACTGTCCTAGTCAGTCATCTCACACCCACCTATGAATAGTGCCTTCCCAGCTGGGACCAGAGTCAGACCGGCCTGGCCTGGAGGGTGGGACTCCCTACACAGGGTCTGAACATTTTCAAAAACATCTTCGCTAGAGGAAACAAAAATACAAGCACTCCAAAAATAGCTGCTCAAAAATTTTGTGAGATTATAAAAGTAATCTTTATTTTGTTTTTTAAATCTATTTTGTACCAGTAGGAAGGAGGTAGTTAAGATCTTTCCTTGTCTTTTATCCAATTTTAGAATCTTTGTTTTTTTCCTTTTTAACAGAATGGTTTAATTCATTTAGACTTTTATTTTGATACTAATGAATTTTCACTTGATTCTTGCCTTATGTTTTCTGCTTTATATCTGATATTTTCCATTTTTCTTTCTCCAGAATATTCCTATTGAAATTTTCCTTTTTAAATTTCTTTTCCTGCTAAATATATGGAAAGCATATAACCTACTTTAATTCTATGAGCTATTTCCTTAAAGATAAACTTGTATTTCTCTATGTTCATGAGTGAAATTGGCCTGTAATTTTTTGCTCATACTTTCTTTGGTTTTTTGGATCAAGGTTGTTTTGGCCTCATAAGAGGAGGAACAGTCCTTTTTCTATTATTTTTAAAAGTTAAAAAAAAATCATCTTTCTTTAAATGATTGGGAGTTTTCTTTAAGGGTAGGCTTTTAATATGGATTCAATTTCTTTAACAAAAAAGACTACTAAGATGTTCTATTTCTTCTTCTGTCTATTTCATATTTTCTCTAGGAATTTCTCCATTTCATCTACATTTTTCAAAAGTATTAGAAGAATGTTTTTGTTAATGTTTTCATAATCATTGTCATTTTTCAGGATTACATAATTTAATCTTTTTTAAAACTCTTGACATCGGTTATTTTTGCCTTTTCTCTTATTCTTGGTCAAAGAACTAACTTTTGGCTTTCTTTTTTTATTTCAGTATGTTTGCTTTCTATCATTAATATCTCCTATTTTATTATTTCATGATTTTATTATATTTATTATTATGACTTGTATTTTTAAAATTCTTTAGCAAAAGTTTAAAGTTCAATATAAAAAGCATTTGAAAATCAGGGCCCAGTGACATTAGAGAATAAATAGTACATTTTAAAAACACAATTATCCTGGAAATTTTAGGGAGAGGCCCTGGGGATGGAATGGAAGAGTGGCATTGAGAAGGCAGAGAGAGGGAGGGACAAGAACGCCTTACAGGGAGCCCATGGAGCCCTGCGATCCTGGGACGGGCTGCTTGCCATGCGTTCCCTCTTTCTTCCCGAACCCACTGCAAATCAGGCCTGTTCGGTGTGAGCTCATCCCTTGCATCCCTCTATTTGGAGAGGTTCAGGGGAGGGCAGGACTCCATCCAGCAATTTGAAACTTTGTTTGGATTTGTGCAGTGACTTTTGGGATCTGGGCCATATGAAATCCTAAAGATGAAGAGTGACGACTGGTCCAGTGTTACATTGGATATAATGGGATCCAAGGGCTTTTATTTAATTTGGGGGCAAGACCCGACCCAAATCTGTCTTTGGAAAGAAGATTCACCTTCTCATCATTCATTCATAGTTAGACAGTGTAGTATAACTGGGGCAGAGCAGGAGAAATGGATAGAATTTGGAGTAGCCTAGACATAGTTTATCTACTTCCACAAGAGTAGATTTGTGTCCTATGAAAGGTTAAACAAAAACAAGCTTTTTAAAGTAAGGTTCTTTAAAAGGCCGACCTTCCAACCTTTGAATCAGTCAACCAAGTGTCCTCCTCACTGGAAAAAGGAAAGGGCTTTGTGTTTGCACAGTTACCAAAATATTTTCTTCATGATGTCTATGTCTTAATTACTGCTTAACTCCATCCCCTTTTATATATATTTTTGTGTGTAACTTACTGTTCTGTTTTTCTAACTTTTTAAAGTAGATGTTTAGCTCATTGATTTCAGTCTTTCTTATTTCTAATTTATGTGAAGCCATAAAATTCTTTCTAAATATAGCATTAACTTCATCCCGCAAGTTTGTTATACAATATTTTATTTTTATATTCTAATTTTCGTTGTGGTGTCTTCTTTGATCCTTGTGTTACATAGATTTGTATTTCTTAATTTCTTGGTCTCTGAACACATAAGTTTTTTTCTATTTATCTTTTTGTGTTGTGTTACCATTTAACTGCCCTGAGTCAGAGAAAATTCACTGTGTGATTTCAATCCAAGTCTTATTTAGTGGCCCACTAGATTGTCAAATTTTGCAATGTCCCACATGTGATTAAAACGAATGTGTGTTCTCAGTCATTTGATTCCAGTGTTTCATATGTTCATCAGATCAAGTTTTTCAATTGTATTGTTCAAATCTTCTATATTATTGCTGCCTTTTAGTCTGCTTGTTCTATCAGATATTGAGAGACATGCTAAAATCTCTGAATATGATGGAAGATTTGCCTTTTTCTCCTTATAGTGCTGCCAATTTTGCTTTATGTATTTTGGGGCAGTATTGGGTATATGTCAGTTTAAATTTTTTATATCTTCCCTGTTAATTGGAATTTTATCACTAAAGTGCATCACTTCATATCTGGTAAAGAGATTAGATTTTGCCTTAAGTCTCATTTGACTGATATTGATCTAGAGACACTAGCTTTTGGGTTGACAGTTATGTGGTGTATCTTTTTCAATCATCTTATCTTCAACCATTATATACCCTTATGCTTTAGATGTGTTTCATCTAAGCAGCTGAGTGTTACATTTTTATTCAGTTTAACATCTTTATCTTTTAATTGGATCATTTAGTCCATCTCCATTTGATGTAATTACTAACTTTTTTTAATCTACCATCTTATTGAATGCTTTATTAGTTGTCCCACCTATTTATGTTCCTTTTTATCCTGCCTTTTTTTTTTTTTTAACTTCTTTTGGATTGATTATTTTTATTCTTTGGTTTTTCCTCTACTAGTTTGGAAACAATACACTCATATTAATTATTCTTGTAACGATAGGCCTAGAGATTAGAGTTATCATTCTTGACTTATCAAAAGTCTAATACTAATTTATAACTTTCATTTTCTTTTGGGAAAATGCATGAACATTACAACACTTTCCTTCTGTTTGTTCTGTTCTCAGACTCTTCCCTTTTTATTACTACCTGCTCTAATTTTAATAGCTGTGATGTACTTTCAGATCATATTGAGAATACAGATCAGAGAGTCTTTTATTTCTTGAAGTAAATGAAAAGTTGGTGAGGAAGGATTTACTTTATTGTCTCAAATTTGTCCCCTTTTCTGAACCTCCAGTTCTTTTCATATGCCTGGTGATTTGTTGCTGTTTCTTTTTAGCTCTTCCCTATGGAAGGAAGTCTTCATTTGTCCAGTATTGGTAGTACAGATGGGTTTTGTTCGAGCTCTGTGGGTTGCTTTGGTATGTCTTATAAAAACTGGAAGCAACTTTTTCCCTCACTGAATGCACACCCCTTTGCTATATGACTTTTCAGCTTCTCCTATCAAGATTTGGAGTCTATTTCCCTAGACTCAATTTGGGCTGGCCTTTGACTTGCTTTGACAAGTGAAATATGGCAGAGGCATGTACCGATTCCAATCCAAAGACAAGGCCTCAAGAGGTTTTGTGCATTTTGGTTCTTTCTGTTGAATTTTAGAACCACCAAATAAAGATCCAGCTAGCCTGCTAGAGGCTGAGTGACCTACATGAGGACATGAGGCATCCTAACTGAGGCCTTCCTAAATCAACCAGGCCTTAACCAACCCAGTATCTGATCATACATACTCATAAGCAAACCCAGCCAAGACCAGGATAACCACCTCGATAAGCCTGCCAGACTGCCAAACTGCAGAATTGTGGGCTAAATAACTATTTTAAGGTACTAAATTTTGGGGTGATTTGTTATACAACAAAAGCTGACTGACACCAGCCCCCTATTCAAAGCTTTTAGACTCAGAAGAAAGAAGTAGAAAATAGGTTTAGATTTTCTCATGCTTTACTTTAGAGACTTAGCAATCTGTCAGGTAGGGAGGCAGTCATATGCAGAGGGAGTTTCACCGACCTGCGAAGACTGCATGGTGCTAAGGTGATCGATAACCCTTGGCGTCCCTTATCCTCAATTAGTAGTAATAAAGAGGTAATCAGGAGAAAGTCAGTGGGCCAGAGGACTGTTTTCAGAGCATTGTGCCTTAGCTCTAAGATCAGAGAAAGCCCATGCCCCTCCATGTAAACAACCATAGCATGAAGTCCCTGGAAGATACGGAGCTAAAACTGCAGCCTCAGAAGTGATGGGTACTATCTCAACGTGAGAAATCCATAGGAATTCAATGGAAAGTAGATCTGTCAATGCTCCATCAAACAGGCATCATCCAATCATGAGGGAAAGGCAGGAGTTGCATAAGAAGTGATGCCAGTGAGGGCTGGGAGAAGCTGAAGGCTATTTCAGCATTGGGAGGAACAACAGCCCAGACACTGAAGAAGGAACCTAAGTCAGAGATCTTGTGTTTAGGAGGCAACAAGAAGGTTGACAGAAGACAAAGCAGGAAGTGGATAACTAGCTATGCAACCCAAGAAAGTCAGTAAGTGTTGGTTTCCATTTCCTTGCCTATGAAATCCAGGTGTTAAAGTTGATCCCTAAGTTTCCTGCCAATTCTAAAGTTCTTTAGGGCTTGGTACAAAACACTGTAGTATTTTATAAATCATTAAAGGGAGTTGTAGTTCATAGTTTCATTTTTACAGCCTATTTTTGGTCATATCCTTGATTTATGTAATATCAAGTCTTTGGGAATACAATAACTAATTATAATACTAAAACTATGGGGAAATACAATTTGCCTTACAATTATATTCTGATAGGAGCTCTAGGTAGGACATGTAAACAAAACTAAAATTTTGTGCAATAGTAATGTGTACAGTAGAAATTTGGAAAATATGCTAGGGAGAACTGAATTGTTAGATATATCTATAAAATAACAATTAAAGGCCTTGGAAAGCTGTGATTATAAATAGCAGAGGAAGAAAAGATTAAAAAATAAACTGATACCTTAAGTGTAAAAATGAGACAGATTATAGAAAGAAGCATGAGAGAGAAATTAAATTTTTGTTGAAATTTGATTATTCTATAAGAGGAAGTTTCAGAGCTTGCTAATCATTCTTAGTCTTGCCTGAATAAGAATAAAAGCACAAAGAAGTGAAACTTTGAAGTTACACTGATTAAGTACTGAGGCGCACTTGCATGCATAATGCAATTAATAATCTACCCCAAGGCAGCAGTCTATAAAATCATAAAAATATTCAAACATCCTTTTCAGTACAGGTAATTTTAAATCTTGAAAAGGTATTTTGATGGTATTTCTGATACTTCTAAAGGTGTAATTTAAATCTATATTTACCTTAAACTGCAAAACTTTAATGGTTTAGCTAAAGTAGTGGTCATCATACTGATTGTTTTTAGAGACCCTCTCTAGCCCATGTATAAAATATTACTAAGTCCACGTGGATATTAAAATAAAGTGGGATATAATTTTACACATTCTTTAACTCCTTCCTGAACCCCGACCTTCTTTCAATAGACTGGAAAATCTGTTAGTAACGAATCTCAAGTTAAAACGCTGCCATTTTACATTAAAAAATAGGCTATTGATTTTTCTTCTTTCTTCATTCATTTTCACTGACCCATATTCTGTAAGAGAGCAAAAGAGCTGTGGCATCAGACGGAGGGTGAGGGTAACAGAAAAATCCCTCATGTTGGGAAATTCTGTGCTGAAAAACATGGATTGATCAACATGTACTAGGTTAGAGGATAAAATTCTAACATTTCATTCAGACTCAAGTAAAACATTACACAAAGGAGCTGGTCTTTTTTTTTTTTTTTCAAAAATCAGATGTATAGTTTTTCTATCCAAAGCATATTTGTGTCTGCTGGCAGACAAGTACAGGTAATTGCCTCCAGGTGTTTGCCTGCAGGAAGTCATTGAAATTCAGTGCTAGTAATGTCAGTTTCCTCAGCAGCAAAACCTAACCTGCAGGAACCTCGTGGGCACAGGTGTATTCGAGATTAGCAGCGCCAGCCAGCTGAAAGGCCATAGACTCTGAAGGCTCAGTTTAACAGGGAACGAATTAACTAAAACAAGAATCAGGATGTATTTTAAAACTACTATTTAAAATTTAGGACTTAAAACATTTGTCCTTGTTTAAAAAATTTTTTTAATTGTTTATTTTTTTAATTTTTATTCATTTATGGTAACTGTATGGCAGATTTTCCCCCCTCCAGGGAATATGAATTATAAAATATACATTTCCTTAAATTCTGTTTTTATGAAAACTCATGTTAAAAAATAATTCATTATTAAAAAATAATCTGGATCTTCTTTCCACTGTAAATAGATACCCTGGGGCATTTTATTTTTCTTTTACATATTTTTTATTGAAATATGGTTGATTTACAATATTATATTAGTTTTGGGTGTACAGCGTAAGTGATTCAATATTTTTATAGATTATACTCCATTTAAAGTTATTACAAAATAATGGTTATATTTCCCTGTGCTGTACAATATATCCTTATTGTTTATTTATTTTAAACATAGTAGTTAATCCTATACCCCTATCTTGCCCCTTCCCCAGAGTAACCATTAGCATTTAGCTCATTTCCTCCACTCAAATCATAACATCTATTTTTGAAGGGCACAAACCTACGAAGACAAATAAGGAAGAGTGGAGACAACAGCAACAAAACTTTGGAAGCTGGGAGAAGATATGAGAAAGCTAAATTCTAACCCAGCTGTGAGAAAAGTTGAGAGCGAGCCTGATTTGTGGGGAAATTTTTCAAATAAAAATCCAGGAATGGGCATCATCAGGTACCTCTGGAAGTTCTGTTGCAGATAAGGTTGCTTAAGAAGGAGCTGGACCTCCAGATCCCTTCCCCTACTCCACGCAGCAGGTCAGCCACCCCTGCAGCAGATGACTGGAGAGAATTATTTCCTGGAAACAGACATGTAGAGTGTACACTCCAAAAAACAGGTGGATTAAATTTACCTACTGAGTGCTAAGATTTCCAGTATTTCTTGCCCTTTTCTGGAACACTGGTAAACACACACATACACATGATTGAAGTCTTCTCTAGGAAATTTGACCAGCATAAGAGAAAGATCTGAAAATACTCTGAGGGTTCCTTCTGCAAGAGCAAGGCCAGGTCACCATACAGTGAAGTCCTTGGTGAATAAAAACTACATGCATTCACCTATCAGCTTTTAGTCTGCATTCCTAGTGAGAGCATCCAGACAAGGATGACCAGATCTGATTCTTACATGAGAGAGACTGAAACAAATAAGCAGTGGGAGAAAACAGAGGCTTTGGGAGAGAGTAAAACTTAAAAACTATTGGTAATACACTCAGAGACAAGCTACTGTATGTATAAGATAAGAAAAGAATGATATTTTAGAAAAAAAAATTATTTGGGGGGTAAATCACCCTTAGAAATTAAAAATAGAATTATGGAAATAAAAAATACAATAGATGAGTTGGGGGATAAATTAGAGGAAATCTTCCAAAAGTGGTACAAAAATGGAAAGTAGAGGATAAAAGAAAGAAAACCAGAGCATATGTCTGGGAGGTCAAACACCTGTCTGATAGGAGTTGCTCAGAGAGAACAGAGAAAATGGAGAAGAGAAAATCACCAATGAAATAACTCAGTACTTCCCCAAACAAAAGGCTGTGAGCTTTTCGATCAAAATAAACCCAGCACCAGAGCTAATAACAAACCTATACTAAGGTACCTCATTGTGAAATTTCAGAACTCTGGAGATAAAAAAATATACCAAGGACTTCTAGAAAGAGGGGAGATTTCATAAGAAGAATCAAGATGCAGAACAGTATGACATTTCTCAACAGTGATGCTGGAAGCTAGAAGACAATGAATTCATGCCTTCAAAATTCTGAGGAAAAATTGTTTCCAACCTAGACTTCTTATCTGGACAAATAATAAATTAAATGTGAAGGTAGAATAAAGACATTCTCAGATGTTCCAAGTCTCAAAAAGCTTAATTTTCTGTGACTCCCTTTTTAGGAAGCCCCTGGAGGATGGGTACCACCCAAATAAGGGAATAAACTAAGAAAAAGACATGGGTTCCAGGAAATGGCGCCCCACTTGGGAAACAACCCTGAGGATGATGGTAAAGAGGGTCCCCCTGAAAACAGTGGTGTGGCAGGCCTAGAGGGTCACTCTTCAGAATATAAGTCAAGAAGCTCCAGGACAGAGCTATTCACTAAGACCAAATTAATACTATCTTGAGTGAGTTTGAATGTATTAAGATGGCCTTTATCCATCTTAGATTGAATGAATAAATTCATAGCAAATATATAAATTGGGCAATTATTTCCACCAGGGAAATAAAGGAAAAGTACTCTAGTATGTTATATGGTTTGGCTGTGAATAGTGTTCATAATAACACACGTGGTCATGGTGATAATGTATCTGTAAACACTGATGCTCCAAGCAAAATTATAATCTATGTGGGACACATGAGGGATGGCATTGTACCTGTTTGTGCTGCATGACAGAGGGAGTGGTGATGATAGAGGGAGATAAAGACTCACATTTCAGAGAAGTCAATAGATAATATCTAAATTAAAAAGTCAAAAATTAGCAACATGCTTATGTTATTTGTAGTTACAGATGTCAGTATTAAAGAATTGGCCAAGAGGATTGAGACTATTTGTGTATAAGTGAGATTGGAGGAGAAGGGTATGGCCCAGTGGTAGAGTGAATGCTTAGTATATATGAGGTCCTAGGTTCAATCCCTGGGACCTACATTAAATAAATAAGTAAATAAATAAACCTAATTACTTCCCCCACTCAAACAAACAACAACAACCAAAAAATTTAAAAAAATTTTTTTAAAGAATTTAAAAAAAAATGAGAATGGAGCTGGTAGGAATCAGCTTTTTTCCATAAATGTATTATAATATCTGACTTTAAACTTTGATGAAAAATTGTGCACTAAAAAATATGTATATATACTCAGAAATCTTTGAGCGAATTATTCCTGCAGATGTGGCTAAGGTGGATCACTTATCTGACAAAGATCATACCATTCTACTTCTTAATTCACTGATATATATCGTCATGGTGTGAATGAACATTGTGCAAAGTGCCATGTGAGATACCATGGAAAACATAAATAGGAAGGAATACTACATGATTTCCTTCCTTTTGTTACTTGAAAACCATAGGAAAGATAAGTGAAACACGTTTCTACATGTCTGTATGAATAAATGAACAAAAAGACTACTGTGGAGGTAAAGGAACTACATGTGACAATGTAAAAGAAACAGATTGAGACATTTTCCTGTTGGATATGGCAATTTGGATTGAACACTGAAGGAAGAGGTAGACCAAACAGTACTAATGAGCAAAATCATTAAGAAAGGAAATGTTTCAGCCAGTTGGTATGGTTACAAATCATTCAATATAAACAGAACAAGAAATGACAATGTTAACTCCGAAAGCACAGGAATCTTGTGGCCTTATTCATCACTGTATACTCAACACCTAGAATATTGCCGGGCACATAATAGATACTCAATATACATTTGCCCAGTGAATGGCTTGATAGGATTGGAAAGATAAGAGTTGGTAGCAGAAGGCCCTGATGCCATGTTAAGATATTTAGACTGTAAAGAATAAGAAAGTATTTGAGGAGAGGATTGTCAGGATCTTAATTTTGATGGTTGGATACCAGTTTTATTAGAAACATGAGAGATGTCAGGTTAGCTGGAAAGAAATGAAAAATAAAGGACTCAATTATATCCATTAGCCATTAAAGTAGAAAGGAAGAGACAGATCAATTATTGAAGAAGCTAGCCATGATTTCATGGAAATGTACTAAGTTTGAGGTCAGAAAATCTGAGTTTAAATTTTACCTCTATCATTTAATGTGTGTGAAAATCCTGACAAGTCATAGAAACTCTTCTCTGAATATCAGTTTCCTTATTAGTAAATCAGAAAATGTTTAAAAATCTTTACCTTTTGTCTAAAGGGTATCAGGTAACTTTCAAGGATATATAAATTGTATAAATTGAGATGAGAACAAAAGAAGAGAAAAACTTAAGAGTGGAGACAGGATAGTCACTGGGTTGAGAAACTGAGTCTAAGAAAAGCTTTTTTGAATCTAGGAGGTGTTTGAACAGATGGGTAGCAGAAAAGTGTACAGAGTGGGAGAACTGTAGACTAAAGAGAGGGAGCGACTGATGGGCAAAGACCTGGAAGAGACCAAACGAAGCACAGTCCGTGGGGAAGCACACTGGTCTTGAGTGGAGAACAGATTCCACTTCCTCAAGACAAGGAGAGCAAACAAAGTAGAAGGAGGTGGAGCAACAAGGAAATTGGGGGAGTATCAGGGGTTAAGGAGCTTCCTACTTTAATAGTCTTAACTTTCTCCACCAAGCTAGTCAGGGGCCTCTGCTAAAAGCAAGATAAGTGGGTGACACAGGGGAGGAGTTAGGAGCTGGAGGCGGGCAGGCAAGTTTCCAGTCCTGGAGGCAGGGGTACAGAGCCAGCTGTGAGAAGGTCTGTCAAGGCTAAATTTAACCAAGTTCGTTGAGACCAAAGAAGCATATTAATATTCAGGCATACTTCGTTTTATGGTGCTTCACAGATACTGTGTTTGTTTTTTTGTTTTTTACAAATTAAAGGTTTGTAGCAAACTTGCAGTGATCAAGTCCATCGCTGCCACTTTCTCAGCAGTATTCTTTCACTTCTTGTCTCTGGGTCACGGCTTCATAATTCTCACAAGATTTCAAACTTTTTCATTTCTATTATTTGTTATGGTTATCTGTGATCAGTGATCTTTGATGTTACTATTGTAATTATTTTGACATATTTTAGCAATAAAATATTTTAAAATTAAGGTAGATACTTCTCTTTAGACTTAATGCTATTATTACACACATAATAGACTGCAGTATGGAGTAAACATAATTTTTATATGCACTGGGAACCAAAAGTTCATGTGACTCACTTTATTGTGATATTTGTTTTATTGCAGCGGTCTGGAACAGAACCCACAATAACGCTGAGGTATGCTGCACTGTAGTTACAGTTTATATAACATATATAATGCTTTTTGAACAGTTTTTAAAACATGCATTATCTCATGAGTCTTCATATACTATCACTATATTATAAAATAAGGAAATTGAAGCTGAGAAAGGAATAACTTGCCCAAGATGACATCCGCAAGTTTCTTATCTCACGTTGTAATAATTTTTTAAAGATCATTTTTGGTTGTTAGTGGGAAGAAATCATTCTATTTAAGTTATGAAATAGGTGTTCTTACTTGGATAGTTCCATGGTCAGCAAGAAAACTGGAAGCTTCATAGAGCTGAGCTGAAGTCAAGATTGCTCCAAATATTTGGGGTTAGTATTATACAGTGTATATGTTTGCAATGAATGAATGCAAATTTCTAACAATTGGATAGAAAAAAAGTTTTTTGAAAGAGATCATACTAAAACCAACTAGGAACTAGTGTATTTAACATTTCACGTTTGCACAGAAATCTTACCTTTTCTACTCTGCGGTGCTTCCATGGTTAATCACATCCTGAGGACAGGAGACGTTGAAAGCAAGTGTTTAATCCTAACTTACTCATAATTGATTCATAGTTAAATCGGAGTGAAGGAATGTGTATTTACACCTAAGTTTAGAAAGATTTGCAAAGAAAAAGAAGAAGATTTTCTTTTGGAGAACGAGGCCTTTCTGGATCTCAGCTGAGAGTGAAAAAAGTGAAAAACTGGATAAATTAACAAGACAGAGAAAACTAGTGTGCTCTCTCTTTAAAGACATTGGGGATGGATTGCATTGAGAAGGCATCAGTTTTATGCAGTTTTCACAACATTTATTAGAATCTATAGAGTTTAAAAGACACTAAAAATTTTTTTTTTTACAACAGTTTCAGGTTTACCAGAGTGCTCCTCCTCTCAACCTCATTTTCCTGTTATTAACATTTTGCATTGCATTTTGCATTTGCTACAATTGATATATTATTATTACTTAAAGTCCATAGTTTACACAGCAATTCACTCCTTGTACAGTTCTGTGGAACCCATAGCTTTTTAATCTGCCATTTTTAATTGTATGACCTAGAAAATAGTTTTGCTTTAGTAGTATTTAGGCCGAGGAAAACTTTGAAAGGATTAAATAAACATTTACATTTTGGATTTGTGGTACTGGGCCTAACCTGGTGACTTCTAGTTAGGATTTGAAGGCAATCATAAGAAAGACCAATTTTTTGTATTTTTGTATCACCTTTTGAAACATTTTGAATCAGTAGTCTCTAATCATATCTCAATAGTCTCTAAGAGAAGTAATATAAGAAGATTTTTTTAATTTTAATTTTTACTGAGATGCAGTGAGATTTGGGGAAATTATCACAATTCTTGTAGGCAAAACAAAATTATATAGTACAGAAGGAAGGGGCAAAATGCACTGGTGAATTTTGTTTTAAAATCTGTATTTTACAGTGAATGCAAATTATATCTAGTATGTTATCCCAGATTGAAAAGAGCCTAAAATATGCAGTATACACATTATAACTGAAGATAGTTGAATGTTTGCCTATATTGAACTAATATGATTTTAACAATGTCATCTCAAGAAGGTCAACATGAAAAAGGAAAAAGGATGAAGGAGCCCACAGTAAGAGAATCGATTAAAGAAAGTCTACAAAGGTGAGGCTTATGACTAAAGATTATTATCACAAATTATCTGATTAGAAAATTCACCAGTCTTTGAAGTAGAGCCAACAAAACCATAGATTCTTTACCCTAGAACAGACTTTAGTGAGCTTGTTGAATGTGGTCAATTTACAGGTAGAAACTAAGACCCAATGAGGCATCAGTGTTAATGATGAAAGGTGTCACTTACCTATCTATGTTTCACACACACACACACACACACACACAGTATTGGACACAACACGTAATAGCCTGTGGATCTCATTTCCCTGCAAGGATGCTTCATGGATAACATCCAGAGTTGGTTATTAATTAATTAATAAGGAAGACCAAAAAAAGGGTTATATGGAGTAACAGCTGTCTATTCTAAATAATTTAGACCAGAAGGTAGAAACCTAAAAAAAGTAAAACAACAGTTGTAAGCATGACTACCTAATTGAGAGTCTGCCAATTATATATGAGTCCATTGGACCATCTCATGTAGTGGTGGTCATGGGAAGGGGAAACTCAGCTGGATCTTAAAGAGTGGGTAGGGTTTGGATGAACAAAGAAGAGGAAGGCAGGCACTCCTTGCAGTGACTGGAAATATGAAGGAAAGGAAGCATCAAACTTACTGCAGAAACAAGGAGTGGAACCATGTAGCTGAAGTGAAGACTTTATTTAGGGAAGCAGCTGATATTAATGCAGGATTTTCACACTTGGATCACACTGTAGTTTGAGAGCCAGCTTGGGAATATGGACTTACTTTACCCTGTAGTTCAACGGGAAATACTGGGTTTCTTTAGTAAGGGAGTTACAGGATCAAAGCAGTATTTTTCGGAGATAATTAGTGCCTGATTAAGGGAAGCTCGGAATGTTTGGACTCTAGCCCTATCTTTTGCAAGTTGTTTCCATGGTTGACAACTGTGTTCTTTCTCCAGACACCCTCCAATGTTAATATTGGTGGCACTGGAGTACTGCTGAATTAATCTACTATTGAGAAGCTTCTTAATAAATGTAAAATGGGATGTATTTGCTTTTCAACTTTAGCAATATTTTGAAGAAAATAGTGAGGAAAAAAACTGTAATGTATCACAGTGCATCTCTGCATCTTAGGGTGATAATGAAATCCCAAGTCTTCTAAATATAGGGAGAAAAACAGGGAATTAGTGTTGAGGAAACATGCAGGAGGGTGTTGGTTAGGAGAAAATTGAAGGAATTAGAAAAATGTGGCTGGAAATAATGTCAAAATTGTGGGTTATGGGTGGTTGGAAAGAGATAATTCTGATTTTAATTAGTCAGAGAATCTATATTCAAGAGGCCAGATGTCAGGCCAATGCAAACTAGAAGAAAAAAACTGTGCGGTAGTCTTCATCCAAAGAATTCAATGTGCTTGTAAATATTAATAGAAGAAGTAATTGCAATTGAATTTAAGAAGGCAGGTGTCCAATTCACAGACTTCATAGAACCTAAAAATAATACTGTCCTGGGTTTAAGAATAAGCCATTCACTCCAAATTCAGAAAAAAAGAAGAGGAAGAAAATAGAGCAGTAGAATGGCAAGTGGTTACAAATATGGAAATAAACGCTTACTTTAAAAGGAATCCAATTACGTACTATGTACGTGAAGAAAGAAGAGAGGATATAATGAAGAAACACAGGAGAATAATGCAAAAGACATTAGACATAGTGAAGGTAAAGTGAAGGAGCTATTTACCTAGATATTTTGTAGAAATGGATACATCCCGATTACTTAATAAGCTCTCATTGCTCTTCTGTTAAGGATCCCTAGGAAGTAGGTTATGATTATCACTCCATTTTGGAGACGAGAACACTGTAAAATGCTCCTTAGTAACTTTAGCACGTTAATCTTAGCTTGCTAATTAACAATGTATCTGAGTTGTAATTTGGCCATGATAAGAAATTTTAATTTCGTTTCTTTTTTCTGAGATTTTTAGTTTAACCTAGAAATTAGACTTTGACTTATTTGCTACACAGCTATTCAATACGCCATGATGACATCTCAGTGCTACCATGTATTTCAGATTAGCAGAAAAACCAAGCAAACTTCAAGGATATCTTAGTAACAAGAAATCCATAGTCATGTTTATCTGCAAATATTTCTGCAGCATCCCAGAATTACTTTTGTAAGTACTGTCCAAATTTATTCTGGTTTTCTTTGAATTTGGGAGAACAGACACAAATAAAAAATTTTCTTGTGATTTTTTGCAGAATAGTAGCTTGGTCTTTTGGGAAAGGGAATCATAGACCACTGCCACAAAGTAAATTATGTTTGGAAACTTTTTTGAATAATAATTGGTTTGGGATGAGACTTTTTTTTTTCCTAAATAAGAAAATAGTAAGTTTCTTAATAAGAAATCTCATTAGAGATTTGAGTGAAGATGTGTGAATCTGTTTTAATGGTACCAAAATGGTACAAGATCATCAGTTGCTCAGAATAGATACTTAAAAGGAATGATTATTGAGACAGTAAAAAACATATTTTTTAAGAAATTTCAGAAGCTTACCACCTTCCTTCCCCCAGACTTTCTGGTAATAGAAAACTATGCTTTTAAAATATGACGAGCAGGAGAGAGCTGCTGTGAGGGAAATGTCTGATTTACCTTTCTGGAAATCACTTTATTTTATTCCACAGAGGTGGACTGTGGAACTTTCTGAGAGAACAGGCTTATGAAACTGTTGTGTGATCAGAGCTCAGGAGGGAGGGACTGTTTTGACTCTCTTGTTACTATGTGAGGGATGGAATTTTGCAAGCAGAAGGTTCCACAACAGTTGGGAATGACAGTTGTATGAGTAGCAAGCATAAGACAAATGTGTGTCCTGTTACTCCTGCTCTGAGCACTACATACCACAACTGTGCCAAGATTTCCTGCTTGCATCAGTATTTTTTATAATTATTAAACTTCGTATGCACAATCCATTAATTGCAAAAAATCTTGCAGATAATATCTACACCCTCTTTGGGTTACATGGCCATCTGGCTGCCTGATATTCACTCTACACTGCACACACACACACACACACACACACACACAGGCTTACTTAGATGACTTATTATAACCCTTGTTCCATTTCCAAACATCTACTATAAATTAAGCTCCACTTCCTCCTACAGAATTAAAATAGCTGAAACTTAAAAAGCACTCAAAGCATGTTAAAGTTTACCAGGAGCTATTATTGTCCTGTGGCGTATTCTTATATCTCACTTCCTTGCTGACCTCTTACTTGTGCATTAATATTACTTTTGTTTTCCTTAGATTTTATACAGTCAGTTCTGCCTATTGCTCTTTCTCCAACTTTTCCCAGCTCGGACTTTGACTCCTGGGTTCCATTGTATTGATACCCATAGACATTTTCGCCTAATAGGAACCACAATGAAAAGATACCAGTAAGCTTGAAATTGTAAATTTAACCATTTAAATTTAAATGAAATAGTATATGGTAATACAGCACTGAATTTAGGGAGAGAAAAAAGGTTGGGTTTAAAAGTTGTTTACCAGAAGCAGTTCAGTTGCAAAATTTCATCCAGTAAGTGGGCATCTAGAGAAAACTTTTTAGAGCCCAACAAAATATGTAGACAGCCAGAAGCTGGTGAGTTTGGGAGCTGGTAAGGTTTGGGGTGACAGAGATGGTAGTGGAGGAGGTGGGTGTACATTGGGAGCGAAGACATGTTTGGAGAAAGAGAGCGCTTTAAAGCTGGTAGGGGTGGAGCTGTGGGGCTGGTGGTTTATTTACAGGAAGGGAAGTTTACTTGTAACCAATGATATCGAAGGGAAACTTGAAATACTTTAATGTGTTGAATCTTGTCCTGTAGCCTGGTCCACACACCTAGTGTACCCCTGTGCTGATGCTGAAATTCCATAATTATGGATATAACCCCCATTAAAATATGCCAGGAATAACTTAAAAACCTGACATTTTGAACTTGAGAAAACACTGCTTCAGAGTTGTGTTTCGGCCCCACTTGCTCCCCGAGGCCCTTGATGGCTACAGGTGCAAGTATAAAGAAAAGGTCAGACTCTAGGCAGCAGGTCTGGGGGTCCAGGAGGTGGTCTCCCCTGCAGATAGTGAGGGTCTCTATAAGACCAGATGTGGTTATACCCTGGACATGTTACTTTACCTCTCTAGGCCTGAGTTCCTTTATCAGAACGTGTGGGTAACAATGGTACCTGTAGCAGCAAGTTATTATTTTGTGTGTTCATTTTGGTGGGGGAGGTAATTAGTGGGTTTTTTTTTTTAATCAGAGGTACTGGGGATTGAACCCAGGATCTTGTGCACGCTAAGCAAGCATTCTACCACTGAGCTATACCCTCCCCACCAAATAAACTTTATTTTAAAATATTTTAGATTTACAGAAAATGTATAAAGATTATACAGAGAGCTCCTGCATACCCTCACCCAGTTTCCTGCATTGTTCACACCTTACATTACTATGGTACATTTGAGCAAAAATAAGAAAATGCCATTTGTACCTTACTATTAACTAAACTCCAGACTTTATTTGGATATTACTAAATTTTTCCATTAATGTCTTCTCTCTATTCCAGGATTCCATCCAGGGTACCATGTTCCATTTGGTTATCAGGTCTCCCCAGGCTCCACAGACTATTTTCAATATTTAAAAGGTAATAAATGTTAAAGCACACTTAGTAGATTGCTAGACATGCAATGAGGAATTGTGTGTGTGTGTGTGTGTGTGTGTGTGTGTGTGTGTGTGTGTAGTTATGACTATGTGACAGGCACTATTCTAAATGCT
This sequence comes from Camelus bactrianus, assembly GCF_048773025.1. Lineage (NCBI taxonomy): Eukaryota > Metazoa > Chordata > Mammalia > Artiodactyla > Camelidae > Camelus > Camelus bactrianus. The sequence goes on from NC_133558.1 coordinate 7,518,552, forward strand.
TTAGAAATACCAACTCATCCAATCCTCCTAATAATTCTATGAAGACTCTAGTTACATTTACTTTACAGATGAGTAAACTGAGGCTCAGGAAGGTCAAATCAGTTGCCCAAGATAATGCACCTGGCAGAGCTGGGATTCAACTCAGGCTTGCTAGCTTCCAAATTCATGCTTTTAACCACAGGTTACCCTTCTCCATAAGTGCTTAACACATGCTGCTTGTTAGTAGTAGATCCTGGAACTGATGATTCGCTCCAGCGCAGCAGGGGTGTTACTAACTAGCTGTGTTCTCCCCTCGGTTCCTCTGTTCCTCACTACATCTTAGATCATGGGTAAGGTTAGATTGTTTTAGCTGAACACTGTTGCCTCTTTCTAATGTTTCCCAGGATGCAGCTTGCGGACACTGCTTACGAGGAATTCTTTTATGAACCACAAGCATCACTTCTATCACTTCAAGTATTCTTTTACCTCCTTAACAGATAATACACCAAATGATACTCATTAAATTTTTTTTACTAGCAGGCCTTGAACTAGGTGTTTTTAAATGAAGTTAGAGACCCGGTTCCTTCTGCTAGTGTAATCTGTAAGGTTAATAGTATCAGTATTGGCATAAATAGTATAAATAGTGGCATGTGATTTAAATCATCCTTATTAAGCCTTGACATGGTTAAAATTAAAGTCCTTTTCTCCTCCTTAAGCACCACACCATCCCAACTTCCCCATTTTCATCACACAATCTACCAAGGTCTCAAAACTTGAAACAATGGACACTTTTTTCATTCCCTTTTCTCCTTTGTTCCACAGATGTAGAACATTATAGTTATTGTAATGTTTTTTCATGAAGTGTAATCTTTAAGCTATAGTATATCAGTATTCTCTGGGTCCCAGTCATGGGCTTACCATCTACCAGCTCTGTGGCTGCAGGCAGATTATTTAGCATTTCTAAGCCCCTCTTTCTTCATCTGTGGCATAGGTTTATAGTGGTGAGTAAATGAATTTATACAGGAAAGCCTGGCAAGTCAAGTCATAAATTCTCAGTAACTGTCAATTACTACCACCACCACTACTGCTACTATTTGTACTGCTGCTGATACAGATCCTACTGGAACAGCTTCTGCCCAGACAAATGCTAGTACTACTACTGCCAGTACAAATAGTAGATTACTACCACTGCCCGTACAAATGCTATTAACATTTTTGCTGATACAAATACTACAGACCGTCCTGGACTTAGGATGGTTCAACTTACATTTTTTTTTTAACCATACGATGGTGCAAAAGCAATATTCAGTAGAAATCATACTTCAAACTTTTTAATTTGATCTTTTCCCGGGCTAGCAATTCTCACTACAGTGATGCTGGGCAGTGGCCCCAAGCCACAGCGCCTAGTCAGCCACACCATCAAGAGGGTGGACAACCAAACACGTACAACCATTTTGTTTTTCACTTTCAGTACTCAATAAATTACATGAGCTATCCAAACCTTTATTATACAATAGGCTTTGTGTTAGATGATTTTGCCCAACTGTTGGCTAATGTAAGTGTTTTGAGCACACTTAAGCTAGGCTAGGCTAAGCTATGATGTTCAGCAGGTTAGGTGTATTAAATGCATTTTTGACTTACGGTGTTTTCAACTTATGATGGGTTTATTGATGTGACACTACTGTTAAGTCAAGGAAGATCTCTACTATGGCTATTTCTGCTGATCCAAATACTACTACTATTAATACTACTGCCAATATAAATACTATCATGATGGATTCTAAATCACTCAGTAACAATAATTTTCCTTAAAAAGATCATTCTCAGTCCAGATGTCTCCAAATGACTACCAACTGCTCACAGTATCTATTATGTGTTAATTCCTTCCTAAGGATGCCCAAGAATGCTTTTCCCTGCCCATTCTGTTTTCATAGCTCATCACTAGGGAACCCAGTCATTCTGTTTGACCAGGACAGTGCAGGTGAATGCCTCTCACCTGGGGATAGTTATTCACGGCCTCCCCTTCCCTCTCAAAAGTGCCCTGATCTGGATGCTATATTTATATGGCCACCCTTCTTTTTTCACACTTACTTTGACTTTTTGCTATAGCCAGACCATCACACACAGTTCACTTGCTCTCACCTTCAAGCTTATTTCCCTGGAATGCTGTTCTCATACTATTGCCAAATCCTGAATGTTCTCTCCTTCAAAATCCTGCTCAGAACTCACCCTGAGGATGGAACTTTCTCTGATAATCCTGCCCTCCACCCAATCCAGAAAGCTCTCAGCAATCATGTAAATAACTCTGTATAACTTTAATTGGCTCTGTTTATAAGCTGCTTCTTGTATCTTTTTCCCTCTAGGTATTTTTCCATGTGTTTATTCTGTCTCCATAATTTGTAAACTCCCAGAGGGCAAGGCCTGAACACAGGTTGGTGTTGGCATAAAGTGGATGAAGGTTAAGCCTGAATGGCAGAACGTGCAATATTTCTTGATTACTAACCTGTTTTTTAAGGAAAAAAAAAAGCACCCTTTGTTAGTGCTTTTATGTGATGGTCCTGAGACGACTAATCTAATGTAAAAATATATGCAGTTTCTGCTAGTGTCCAGTTAAGTAAGATAAAATTAACAGTTACAAGCTTTCCGTAACGTGAGGGGGAGGGTGCTGGGAGAGTCTGATCTGTAAGAATGGTATATGAAAGCTGTGTTATTATGGAGTTTTCTTCAGAGGTATCTTGTCTCTTCAAGTCTGTAGGTCTATCTTAGAAGGGAAATAATATTTACTTTCAAAACTGAGATCTAAAAACCAAACAAAGCCTCAGAAAACGTACAATATCACCTTGTTCTAAGTTTGTGCTGAGTGGAGGGAAAATGAATCTAATTTTGAAGGCCTCTTTTTTTGTGTGTCTAACAGAAAATGCCACAAGGTGCAGCGCTCAGGATTACTAGATGGGTGGATTGTTCATTTCAGTCCAGGTAACAAAGGGCAGCGGGGTAAATGCTCCTTTCTCCCCGCGGGGTTAAGAAGTGGGAATCCTTTTACCGTGACCACCTGCTTATAAACCAGCATATAAAGTGCCGAATTTCTGTGTATCATGCTCGGCGCGGAGCCCACGGTATAAACCCAATGTAGGCGGTGCACTAGATAACATCAAAGCCCCAGGCAGGGGCCAGAAAAGGGGGGGGGCCAAAGCAGCCGAGGGAAAGAAGCGCCTCCCCCTCGCATTTCCTCTCACGCCCACTTCCAACCTAGGAGGCTTTTGGTTTCTGCTTTTGTTGTTTTTAAAATTAAAAGTTAAACCCAGGAAGCTTTGGATCAGACTTTCGCGTGGCAGTTCGGGTAAGTTTTCTGGTTCTTTTGTCTGGCGTCTGGCTGGGGAAGAGCCTGGGTGTGGGGCAGAGTTGGCAGAGCGTGCGGGGCAGGTTTTGTCGCCGGGTCGCCCCAAGGAGGAGGGGATTCGGCCGGTGGACGGGAAAGCCCAGCGCGCTCTGAGGGCGGAGGGGAGGGACGGGCGGCGGCGTGACCCGGCGGCCAGCGGGGAGGAACCTCCGGGATCTCCGCGTGGCGGTGGCGCTGCCGGGCCGAGCGCAGGGCGGAGGGCCGGGGCCGCGGGGCCGCGCCAGGGGGGAGCCCGAGCCGGGCGGGTCAGGCGGCCGCGTGGGAACCGGGACAGGGGGCGCGCGGGCGGCGGGGTGGCGCGGAGCCCGGTGGACGCGGCGGGATGGCGGAGCCCCGCGGAAAGCCCACGGGGGACTTGTGTTCTCCCAAAACGGCTCTGCAAGGAAAATGTGTGCAGAGCCTCCCAGTGACACTGCCCTCACTTGAACCTCACTCCCGACGGGGGCTCCAGAAGCACTCTCACGGCCAGGAGGGGTGCAGCCAAAGAGAAATGGGGTCCTAGAAGCCCCCCCCCCGCCTTTTTTTTTCAGAGTACGATCACCTCCCCCATTGCTACAGAATTTTTGACAGTTCAAACTGCTCCTTGTCATTCACATTTATCTTGTGGTTCAAAAAAATTATTTTCCACCACATTCCGTTTATAAGATTAAATTTGAGAAGTTGTATTCAATTTGCCACAAAATAATTAAGCCGAAACTAGCCACTTTATTTAGTTGGATTTCCTTGCATTCTGATAACTAGGAAGTTAGAATTGTAGACAGAATTTAGGCAGAATTAGGAAAAGAAACTGAATTTAGAAAACTCGAAAACAGAAATTGGGAAACTGTTCGGTATTGTATATATCACAAAAAAGATAAATATTAAGTTGGTGCTCAAGAAAGTTAAATTGTGAATAGTCTGTTTAAGAAAAAAGTTCTTTAACAAATTGAAATGACAGAATTAATCTATTACAACTCCAGATTTCATGTTTAATTTGTTAGAAAGTTCACAGCAATGCCAAATCCCATGTAAACATTGTGTTCACACTATGCATTTGTGATGGTCGACACCTATTGGGTTAAAAATATATTCAGTTAGCATTTTTGACTTAGCAGGTGACACAAAGTAGAATCAGTAATCATCAAGCTACTTTAATCTTAATCTCCTGACAAATTAGGGATACTTTCACATTTAAATTGATATTTTTTTTAATTCAAGTTGCAAACTGGTATTTACATAATTTTTTGGTGATTGCAATCCATTAGGTGTCATTTCATTTCATAAAAGAGATGGTTTTATCACATCGAAAATGAAAAAACTGCATTATTTTATTGCAAGGTTGGAAGCATAGTATGCTAAACATTATTTCAAATTTAGGTAGTTGTTGGCTGCTCTTTGCTCTTATGACCAAATCCAGTTTTTCACAGGTATATTCCCCTCTTTACATTACATTATTTTTTTATTACAAGCTCGCCATTATTGAGTATTCCATTTTTAATCATTCGCATTCTGGTGCGTTAAGCTTTACTTAGCTCAAATGTGCTAGAGGTAGGATTTCCTCAGGGGAATTTTAGGGGTCAACCCCAGCAGGAAAAACCTAGATGTCTTTATGGAAGCCCCAGGGAACAAAACAATTCAAGTCTGCACACATGGCCAGCAGAGTGGGTGTACGGTCGTTTAGCATTTTTATTCCTTAAAAGGGGAAAGCAGATTGGTTTTATCTGAGAATTTCTTCTGCGCAAAATTTTTGTTTCACCTTAGTCCTCCCAAGTTCAGCGTGGCTCCTTAAACCAGTCACTGTGCCTGCTTCTTTAGGTGTACATATGGAATTTCTGCGCCCCAAACTTCTAACGTTCTTTAGGTCTCACCCCGAAAACCTTTATCGTTACCCTTGTGCAGCCCCTCCTGATTTCTTTTCCATAGATTTCCACTCCTTGCTTCCTCTATTGCTTTCTAGCAGCCGGGGCCAAACTCTGGTTTATGGTAATTACTCCCTCTTCCCCCTTTCTCTCCTCCCTTGAGTCCCTGGGACCAGCTCGGCGGTCCAGACCCACAACCCCCTTTCCTGACCTCAAAGACCCCTCTCCTCCTTGCCCCAAGCTGTCAGGCAGACAGGCAAGGGTTAACAGCGCTCGCAATTCGGGCTCTGGGAACCACCAGCGGGCATTGGAGCGGCCTTTGGAATAACCTTGGCTTCCCTCAATCTTTTAATAGAACATCCGCCACCAAAAAGTAGTTTCATTTCAGTTCAGGGTTAATACGTCCCCTTCCACCCTTCAACCCAACAGCCCGCCCCCCTCCCGTTTTTTTTAAAGTTGTTTTTCAAAGTTAATGAGTTTCAAGTTTCACAATGACTTTTCCCTTCCCTCAACGCGTTGCTGAGGAAACCCCCTTGGGGTACCCCCCCAACCCTCCCGCCCGCCCTTCTCCCTTACCCTCCCCCTTTCGGCCCGGGCGGGGGGCGGGGCTGGGAGACCCCATGACGTCACCGGGCCGGCCCACATCCTGCTTTAGAAAGTAAAGAGACGGTAAAGAGAAACTACCGCCCCACTCGTCCCCGCCCCTCTTCCCGGACCAACCGCCCCCAACTGCGCGACCCGGCCAGGCCTTCCCGGGGCCGCGTGACCAGCGGGCCCGCCCCTCCGCCCCCGCGAGGCGCCAGTCCTCAAGCCAGCGCGACCCCGGGCTCCCGCCCCTCGCGTCCCTAACCCCGCCCCTCCCCCCGTGGGCCGCTCTGCCGCCTCCTTCCGCCCCCCTGCTGTCCCTGCGGCGGCCGGGCGGGGCGGAGCCGTGGCCGGGCGGGCGGCGGTGGGGAGGCGCAGTCCTGGGCCCGCCCCGCTGGGGAGACCCGGGACTCCGCGCTCCGCACGAACCTCGAGCTGGGTCACCCACCCCACCCCTACCCCAGGGGGGTAGGAGGCCGTGCCAGTCCAGCTGGGCCTCCGCGCCCGGGGTGACCCCCGCCCTTCCCCTAGCGAAGCCCCCGCTTCGGTCGCCGCCGGGGGACGCCCCCTCCCCCGCCCGCGCGTCGCTGCCCGTGGCCTCCCCGCCTCCCGCCCCCGGGGATCCCCTGCCGCCCCGCCCACCCACGGGAAAGCCTCCGACCTTCGCCCTCCCTCCCTCGCGCCGGCCGGCCCGCGCTCCTCCCGTCGCCCCTAAAGACGCTAAACGTGCCCTACTCTGCCCCGGGGAGAGGTAAAGCCCGCGCCCGCCCTCCTCGCCTCGGGCCCCAGGGCCCTGGGGTCCGCCCGCCCAGCCCCGCCTCGCCGCGGCGCGCGCCCCCGGCCTCGCCGCCGGGCCCCCCGGATGCCCCCTCCCCGGTGGCGGCGGCGGCGGCAGCGGTCATGCCGCTGCCCCGGGCGCCGGCGAGCGCGGCCGCCTCTCCCGCCCGGCGCCTGCGGCCCCCGCCCGCGAGCCCCGCGCTCCCCCTCCCGCCCCCCGGTCGGCTCCCCTGTTTAATATTTCAGCGCTGGGTGGTGTGAGTGCCAGTCGCCGGCCTTTAGTGTGGCTGCTGCTGGGGCGGCGACGGGGAGGGGGACAGAGCCAGGGGACCTGGAGCAGCAGCCGAAGGAGGTTATGTTTGTGTTTGGGGTTGTCAAGTGAAGGAGGGATCCCAGGCGCCGCCGCCGCCGCTGCTGCGCGGGGGTCGCGGAGATTCCGGGCTGCGGCCGCCGCCATCAGCAGCGCAGCTCCAGGGGCCGGCTGCAGCGGCAGCGGCCCCGCCGGGCGTCCTGGCAGCAGGTTCGGCGCGGGCTCCGTGGTGGGGGCGCTGCAGCTGGGAGGGCGGCGAGGGAGCGGCGGCGGGAGGAGGGTGGCAGGACCACATCCCTCTTCGCGGGCGGGGGGCGTGCGGGCGCGCGTGTGTGTGTGCGTGTGTGTGCAATCGCCGACCTTGCAGAGGGGATGGCTGCGTGTGGGAGACTCTTGTCACTTCAGGGTGCCCTCGCTGCGCGTGAGCGGCCCAAACTGCGGTCCTGCGAGCCGAGCAGGTACGGAGGGACCCAGCCTCCCCACTCGCGTTCCAGCCGCAGACGCATTTTGCAAGGGGGGGGAGGTGGTTAGGGAGACCAGGCCTCGGCTTCCCAACCTCCCGGCTTTGTGGCTTTCTTTTCCTTTCGTTCTTTGCTCTAAGTATCTGTTTACTCCCGACACCTGGGTAGTTTCTTTCCGGGTTGGGAGAACGCGCCTGCTGCAGTTGGGAAGAGGGCGGTGGGTTTGGGCGCGGGTCGGCTCAGGCTCGCCTTGGGGTCGGGCTGGGGAAGGAGTTGCAGCTGGAGAGGGGAGGGGGCGGCGGCGGAGCTGGCGGCTAGGAGGAGTCTCAGGGCTGCCGCACTCGCCTCATCTCGTCCTCCTCCTCCTGCTCTCCGCATCCACTCCAGGCTCCTTCCTGAGCTGGCACTTCCATTCCCCCCTCCTCCTGGCATGCGAAGCGCTTTGTTCAGTGCAGCGTTGCAGAGGGGTTTTCCCAGGCTCCGCCCTCCACATTCATTCATGTTTTTTCTCTGCAACTGTCTACGCTTTTTGATCGTGTCATGTTTTTGCTCCATGTAGTGTATCTTTCTTGTAAAGGAACGGTTTGTCATTCGTGTTCATCTCTACAATGCTGCTGTCTTTGAAAATACTGACTCCCTGCCTACAAGGATTTAAACCTGGGATGGACAGCTAGGGACAGTGGGTTGGCACTGAACAGAGTAGCGGAAAGCTGGTACTGATTGGAAATTTGCATGTTTTAAGAGCAGGCTCCCGATCCTATGGGGTCACGTGATTGAATTACTGTCGGAGTTCATGCTTTTAAAACTTCGAAATATCGTGATCATTTAACAGCTTTAACAAGAAACAGAGTTAAGCATTCGTACAATTTATTTGGCCCTGACGTCTCTAAATACTCTTGAAACAGGGGCTTCGTCAGTTGAATGGTGGATGTCTTCGGTGCAGGGAGTTGACGAACCATGTTTTTTACAGATCATTTAGCACAGTGTTCGATGAAGTACATAGATTGGACCATCCTATTTCATATTTTCCCCCATGCAGTTAAAAAATTGCAAATATTTTTGTGCGGTGCCCACATCCCGCCTTATCAGGGATAAAATTCTGAAGTTAATTATAGCCTTCTTCCCTTCTGTTTCTTTTCTGTTGTATTGAAACCATAAATTTCTAAAATCTTATAGTGAGATATTATATACAGCCTTTCCCATAGAGGCTTTCTTGAGGAGAATTAATATTTGATATTTTTGTGTACTAGGCAGTGATCAAAGCATTTACATTGTTTTGTTTAGTCCTTGCAACAACCCAGTGAGGTACGTACTGTTTCCTAGTTTTACAGTCAGGAAATCTGATCTTCAGAGAGGTTAGGTACCTTGAATGAGGCCACACAGCAAACTTTGAACTCAGTCTGGTTTGAACCCAAAATAGTCATGACTTGTGCTGTACGGTGTCTTGAATAAAAGCCCCAGGGCAAGTATTACGTCCAGCAAGGAAATAAATGCTGAAAGTACATGAGGCACATGGTGCCACATTCCTTGTTTGCTGACCATGGGCAGGTTCCTGTCTCAATTTTCTTATCTATAAAATGGATAAATGATAGCTACCTAACCAGTTATCATTAGGATTAAATTAGGTGATGTGTAGGAAGTACATAGGCACACAGTAGGTGCTCAGTAAGTATTGTTTTTTCTACAGTACTGGGTATTATGAAAGTTCTAAACCATTCGTATTCCATTCTTGTGTCCTTGCTTAGTGATGAAACATAATTTAATGTTTAACATCATCTTGGGCTTTGCTTATCAGCCTTATCAAAAGAAGCTAAAACTAAAATTTTAGCCCCAGGATCCTTGAGGATCTTGTGGAAGAGGAGACAGGCAGCTGATTTGAGACAAGAGATGATTAAGTTTTGGATTGTTACTGTATTTCCAATCACTGTGTTTAAAATGTGTAAGTCAGGACAGGGTTATGCCGTAGTAACAAATAACTCTCATACCTCAGTGCTTAAAATAATAATGATCTCTTTTGTGTTTATGCCACATGGTCGTGTTGACTTGGCAAGAGCTCAGCTCGGTGTTGTCAGACTCACTGTCTAGAACAGTGCCTGTCCCATGGCGGACAGGGAAGAGAGCTCTGAGAGATCTTGCTTTGATAACTGAACGCTCCAGCCTGGATGTGATGCCTGCCTCTCCCACTCACTGGTTATTAGCCAGAACTGGTCACACATTCTAGTTAAACATAGGGAGGCAGAAAGTACAGTCCTAACAGGCGCTTGAAGGGGGAACTGGAAGAACTGGGGAACAGCCCCCCATAGCAACCACACATATTAACTGAGTTAACTCAGTAAAACAAAATGAATGAGACATGGTCCCTGTCTGTCCCCAAAGAACTTACAGATGGTTAGACATGTACTATATGCAGCAAAGCTCTTTTATAGCCTGATGCTGTACTTTAATGGTACCTTGTAATGTGACTTTAAAACAATTCACTTTTTCTCTCTTTTTTGGTAAAGGGACAGTGATATTTTTTCTCCTGTTTTCTTAATGGGAAAGCCCAGATAGTGGCAAAAGGACGTGTCCTGTGTTTAATTAAAAGTTAGGAAGTAATGGTTTGCAGTGGTCTTCAGCCTGGCTACCGTTTGTTAAATTTAGATTAGTGCTATATTAAGCTATAACTTTTGAACTGTCTTTTTTTCCTTTGCAGGTAGTGAAACGTGACTGTTTTTCTTTTTCAGCACATGGATTAATTGATGGACATTAGGTGTATGGAGCCACCTTTCTGTGACCTGCTCTTCCTACAGTTTCTAAGAAGGAAAAGGGGCCCCTGAATCAAAGAAGATGCCTCGAACTAAACAGATTCATCCCAGAAATCTAAGAGGTAGGGCTCTGTATTAAATAAAAGTAGAGTTTGTAATAAGTTGTATTATGAAGTATCTCTTTAGTGGCAGGAATGGCAGCTTGTTGGATGGTGACCCTGCTTCATGGTTACTTGGCCCCAGGAGCACTGGTTCCATTTCTCTGGTTCGTTTCCACCTGCCCCCACAATTCCTGTCTCTCAGGAGATGCTTCATAAATATTTGTTGAATGAATTAGTCGAATTTGACTAAATTACAATGCCTTCCCAACCATTAGTGTGCGTATTAAGGTCTGAGATTTACTATCTCTTAACAGGTACCTTATTTGGATAGAGGAGTCTTAAATGAATGGTTGGATATTCTTTGCCAGCTGGATCACCATGAATTTTTTTCACCCCCTCCCCCATACTTCTTTTGACATTTATGTTTGTACTACTCTGTACATTAGATTAACAAGAAGTGAAGAGAGTTGTAGTTGACATTAACTCAGATCATTATTTGCAGAACTCAGAAAATAGGTAAACTGATACATTTTTCATAGGGAAGCAATTGGTCAAAAATATATTTGTGTATAATATACATTCCGTATAAAAACAAAAAAGCATTTTCTCTTAACTGTGAAGAGATATTTTAACATTAAGAAAGTCAGTTTATTTTAGCTTACTGTTTTTAAAAGATTTGTTTTATTCTGATGTGTTTTAGCAGCTGGGAACAGCAATTATCTTTTGTATTTAACTTTAGTAGATTAGAGAGTAGTAGTGTTAACCAAAGAACTGTTAAAGCAAATAATTCCTAAGTGAGTAAAGTATCTTATGAAATATTTACAATTACAGAAAAAATAGTCTCCAGCACATGCAAAGTAAGAAATGACTTAAAAATCAAACAAATGAATTGAAAGTATTCCTTGGTGAAATGATCTGGCCAGTCACTATGAGGTTATAATTGACAATGTAGTCAGTTATGAGGCCTGCTTGAATCTGGAAACAGTGCTTGTTTCCTAAAGGTACTAGAACTCTCTGCTGGCATAGGGGGATGCCTTGGCCCCGGTTCAAATTGATGATTATAGTCCCACTGCTTAGTGAGGTGAGGATTTAGAGGGAGTACGTTGTGTTGTATCCGGAAGTCTGATTTTTCAGGGCCACATAGAAAATGTTGAGAACTGACTGGGTATTTGCCTGTCTCCCTCACTAGCATCTGAGGCCCCTAAAGGACTTCCTCTCATTTGCTCCTGTAGGCAGAGCCTCTTGCTCACGACCAGCTGAGGCAGGCATGTGGAATCCTGGGCCCAGCTTCTGTAGTTCATCTGTCTAGAGAGGGCATCCTGTTCTGATCCCTGTGCTCAGAGGCAGCGTGGGGGCTGGCGGGGCCCTAGCCCAGCACAGCTCCTGGCAGCTACTATTAAGGAGCCCAAATGCTCATTGAAAGAATGAATACATGATTGATCTGGAAGTATTATTCATTAGGTCATAAAAGTTTTTCATGTTTAAAATACATACTTTATCATATTCTGGGTAATGTGGCTATCCAGAGAAAGGCAGATTTTTAGGCCATAGGCTCATTTCCTTTCTGTCTCAAATCATCGTACCACTCAGCAGCTGTTTTTGAACAGCCTCACGTGCTGCTGTTCCAGGTGGCAGGAATAAAGTGATCATCAGACACGGGCCCTGCCAGGAGGATGCAGTGAGGGAAGAGCAGGGCTTCAGAGATTCCCCCAGAGGTCAGTCAGGGATGATACTACATCCTGATTGTGGGGGGCTAGTTTGAAAGGGGCAGGAGTGGGAAGGAAAGGCAACATCTGAATTGGGCTGTTAAGGCTGAGAGATTATCCAGGAGGCTGACAAGACAGGGTGAGTGCATTTCATCCTGGGGTAGGAGCTGAGGAAGCACCTTGGGGAACCCAGGCTACTATATGTAAGTTATTGTCCATGACCAGAGCGTAAGAAGTTCTATTCAGGGAGGAGAGTTACTCTCAGCCACTGAAGGAGAGATCAGAGTAGATTAGCACAAGACATTACTACAGCCATGTGGGCGGGACGGCAGATTCCCCAGCTCAGAGGAGGGGGACCTCGTGGAAGAGGTGGTGTCTGAGCCAGTTGGCTCACTCAGCTGAGAAGAATGAGAGCTGAGCTGTTCCCGTTGGGAAAACCTAAGTAAGCTAAGGACAAAGGCAAGAACACCTTTAAAATTTCCGCTTGCCTTCTAAAAATGTATATGAGGACTCTATCCCTGGGTACAATTTGGGTGTTAAAGTAAGCAGGTAAATGTTAGCTCCTAAAATGAATTTTTTAGCATTTGCTATTGACCCTTGAACAGGGTTTGAACTGCAAGGGTCCCCGTGTATGTGGGTTTTTTTCAACTGTGGGTTGGGTGAATCCTCAGATGCACAACCCATGGATACTGAGGGCTGACTGTACTAGACCATCTTATTTAAGGGACTTGGGCAATTTCTCAAATGTATTTTTTAGTATTTAAGAGCTGCCTTTTGTTGTAGTTGGTTTCTTTTTTTATTAGCCTCTGTGCTTTATGCACTTAAAAAGCATTCTGAGAAGAAGTCTATAGATTTTACTAGACTGCAAAGATATACATTGCACACAAAAAAAGTTAAGAACTGTACTCCCCCATCCCCTAAACCTTAAAGCCAGGAAGTGAAGGGACCAGGATGTTAGTGTCCACGGGGGTCCGGGGCCAGTCCCCCATAGATACTGAGGAATGACGTTTTAGAATCTCACTGTGACAGCTGGAATATCGTGTTTGTCTCACTTTCCCTGTGACCCACTGCTTTGCCTTCTGGCAGACCTAGCTCACAAAGTTAGCTCTGACAAGGGGAGAGAGGAAGTCAGACCGGCTCATCACTCATGCTCCGTATGCCATCATGTTAGGACTTTTCACTAAACATGTTGCCTCTTTTTAGTCTTCCTTAGAAAATGTAAAATATTTGTCTTGTGCTTAGTAATTAAGTCAATAATGAAAGATTTACATGTGAAGAATCTGAAATTATGTGTTTATTTTGCTTCCATGGCAGTTTTAAAATATAATTTTACTTTACTTTATTTGTGGGGCTTTCCGCGGAGGTTGGTATACTCCTGTGGACGTGCAGAGCCACAGGATAAACATATGTAACTTTCTGGAAGATGAATTTCACTTGGGGGAATGTAAGTAAACCACGTGTGTGTATTCCTGTGTTAAAGTATTATCAAGTATAAAAAATACAATACAGGGCTCTGTTGTGCATAGGACATTGGCTTAGATTCAAATTAGGCATCAAAGGGTGTGCTCCCGTAAGGAGGTGGGTTTCCACCTCTCTGATGCTAGGGGATCTTCCGTGGAGAGGTGTGAGAAGAACTGGTATGTTAAGTGGGATATGAATTTTGGGGGCATAATTGAGACCGACAGATGGGTGCTCTGTGCAGTTCGGGAGAGTGGGGTTTGCTGAGTGTCTTCACCCTTCGCCACAGAAACCAGGTCGAACCTTTGTCTTTGGTGCCTGTCGGCACCGTGTGGGTGGGTAGAGTTGAACACTGACATTTCCTTTGTGAGGCTGAGTACGAATTTCTGAAGAGCATGAGAGGAGCACCTGGTGTTGAGAAGAAAGGCTTTATGTGTTGTCCTAGGTTCCCTGGAGAAGGCTCTCGGCCACTCTGTGGCAAACTCCAGGGTGGGAGTCCCACACGTGGTCGTGACGAATGTGACAGTGAGACAGCTCCATCCTCCCCAGCCGTCACTCCCCCCGACCACCACCGTCCCAGGTCTTTCCTGGGACGCTTGGGTAGCATGTAATGGAGGAACTGGGGACTTGCAGGGGTTCCATGTCTGACCTTTTAAGGTGAAGGGCTGTTTTTGTATTATTCCAGTCATCATTGTGAATGCATTTCAAAGCTTTGGAGAAAAAAAAGAAAATAGGTGTTTTCATTGTATTTGGGCCTAGGGTTTCAAAGACTCACTGACTTTAAGATTGGAAATTAGTGTGGAAAATACTAAGGATTAACCTTTTGCAAAGCATATTTTGAGAATTTGGTGTGGCTGCTTTTCATTCTTATTGGTTGAGTGCATTTGGCTCTGAACGCATTGCAAGAGAGGAGAGCTTTTTTCCCCTCAGAGAGCCAGCTTTATTATGGCATGAGAAGTAACGCTCAGGAGGGTGATCAGAGCATAGCCGAGATCCACACATGGGGTCTGTGGCTGCCCATGGCCTCAGAAGATGGGGTCCAAAGTCGGGAACTGAGCCGGGACACTGTCCTCACCGCCTTCTCATTCTCCTGTGTATCTCATAATTGGTCATTTCCCGTTTCAGGAGCTCAGCCTGCAAACCCAGCATTTCTTTGTTGCTCTTCTTTCTGGAAAGTGTCTCTTTGCCCTCCCCACCTCCCCATTTCCACTCTGTGTGGGAGATGTGTCTACTAAGGAAGATTTCAGTACTTCTTTGAGTTTTCCCCTTTCCTCCTCTCCCCCCGCCGCGTCCCCCACCCCACAGTGGCCTTCCATGGCTTGTGTCTGCAGCTGCCATGTTGTGCTTTTGACACTGCGTCATAATTATTCTGCAGGTCTGTCATCTTAGCTGGATATAAATTATATGTCAAAGGGACTGTTTTAGTCTTCTATCTGTGCTCAACAAAATAACATTTGTGTTAGCTTTTTAGCAGACTAGAGGGTTAAAGATGATTTGCACTCATGGAATTTATGTTTTTTTGGAACCTCAAGTAGCAAATGATTCTTACGATATTTGGTAGCCTCTGATAAAGAAGCCTATTCTAGTATAAAATTTGAATCTCCTTGAACGATAACCCAAGTAGTTATTAACTTTTATGTGAGGTTTCACCATAGGATTCCTAGAGTTTAACCCTTTGGTACATTTAATTAACGTAAAGGTAAAGAGTTTGGCTTTAGGCTGTCCTGGGCTAGCTGTGTGGCCTTGGGCAAGCGGTGAATGTTGGTTTCCTCCTCTGTGAGATAGAGATGTGTGAAGATTAGCTGATACGGCAAGTGTAAGCATTTGGCACAGTGCCTGACACTGGGTAAACACTCAATCCAGAGAGCTGTTTGTTACTTTCTGTAAGGAACTGGTTTATGTCAAACTCTTGAGTTGCACACGCTTTGCAAACAGAGGGAACCGAGGAATACCTACATGAACCCTTTAATTCCGCTTTGATAAACTGCATAGAGGAAGATACACTTGTGCTCAGCATTGACCACTGACGTTCCTCCTCCTTGTCCTGACTCCTCAAGGCTTGGGATTTGGAAAAGAGGTCAGTGCAGACAACTGTGTGAAAAGGAAATTCTTACCCAGTGCGCGGCCGCCTTGGTTTGCTTTCTAACCTTGCCTCATTTTTCGACAGCACTGAATGAAGTAAAATACGTCATTTGTTCTGGCTGCACCTAGTTCTCAGGAAACTGATGGTAAGGTCTTCTATTTTATCGTAAGTGAACTACTGTCAAAACTCCTGACAGCAGTGTCACGTGGGATAGAAGTGAAATGCACAAGCTATCCTCAGAGATCTAGGATTCTCGGACGGTACCATCTCGCCATCCCCCACGCCCCTCCTGTGTGATACCATGGACACCCGGCAGGGTTTGCAGGACTCGTCTGATTAATGTGAATGTTTTCATCAGCGCATGAGCCCACTCCAGTGATGGTTTTATAAAATCGTATGTTTTCTTGTTATGTGGGCATCATCTTGTTGAGCTTATCTGTAGAATAGGTTTAATTTTGATGATTTTCAGAGGGAATTCCAGCTGCTTATGCGTTGTTTTTCACATTTGAATGTTAGGTCAGCAGTTCTGTGCCGACAGCCTTAAGATTTGAGAGGTCAGAAAATCTGTGTAGGGAAAACAACCCCATGGCTTACAAAAAATAAATTCTGTAAATGACTGTAGCTAGAAGGAAATGAATAATAACTTAAAATATAGTTTTTATGATACAGGTGAAAAAGCAGTTGAAGTTGTTAGGAATTACCCTGTAAGTAGCTGGTATTATTTAGTTTGACTAGGGTAAAAATAGAGTAGACTTAATATAGCAAGCCTTCCATTTTTTTTTCCAGATAGTTACTTTTCAGCTCATACTGAGAACCTGATGTTTTTTGAGTGCTTATTGACAATAACCAAATGCTTTTTTCTTTTTAAAAGTAAATTCAAAATGTAATAATACTATTAATTAGAGTAACGATTTTATTTTAGAACGTCTTTGCAGAAGATGTGTTCTGATGAGGTATAATTTTATAGAACAGAAAAATACATAATGTGCATGAAACTTCTTATCACATACATACATTTTAAAGGTCCACATTTTAGAATGCAATTTAATTTGAAGAAGTCTGTGCTAAAGTTGATTCCTGTGTTATCTGAAAAAATGTTTTGTAAATAAAGTGCCTTATTTTTTCATTTACATATTTAATTCTTTTAAAACATTCTTTGAAAAACAGCATTTTTTACATACTAATAATGTGCCAATTACAAATGATGCTAAGGTATTCTTATAAAGCACTTGATGTTTCTAATACTGTTTGCTATTATTCACTGTTGCACAAAAACTTACCACCAAATAGGTCCTTTCTTCCCTGCTCAAGTACTCAGATCATTCTTCCAGAAGGAAGTTCTTTTTGACCATTAGGCTTAAAGCTTATACTTTGTGCAACATTGCATTAATTGTGACCTTTTACAAATAACTTTAAAATGAAGGATTTTTAGAAGATTCTTAGGAATTTTCTATGGTGAGTTTTGTTCCAGAAAATATTGTAAGGCTGTGCTGCTGTGAAAAAGTATTCAAAAAATATAGTGATCACAGAATAGTTGGCTACTTTTATTGAACTGGAATAGCAGTCAGGACGTGTGAAATGGAACCATAGTGGTCTAGGAGTTACATCCACTTAATACATACACAGCTTGATTGTTAGGATACTTAGGTGTTTATGTGCATATAGTATTTCCGTGTGCCTATATGATTAGAGTGAATTTACTGAGACATTTGTATTGTTTTGTATTTTGAAGTAAGCTTATTTATATGTGCTTATCTTCCAACTTGATTCTCCGGTGAAGAAAGATACAGTCAGCATTTAGCATTTAATATTATAGTATCCACATAGAAATGGATTCAGCATACAATTGGGGCAGAGTTTGATAGTTTAATAATAAGTAAGATGAACTGGGCTTCTGCACATGGACCTGGAAGGTGGATCAGTAATGCCAGGGTGTTCTCTCTCCAACTGTTAGTTTTTCAGATGCGTCTTCAAGAGAATTACCCAAGTTTTGCATCTGGGAAGGTGGGCCTTTGAGGTATTTAGTTCATGGTGCTCATTTTACAAGTGAGAAAGTTGGGCAGAGAAGTGTCAGTGACTTGATCTTGAGCAGCTTACTTGTGCCTTGTTTGAGATGGTATTTGTGGAGTAGTCTTTAGAAGTTTTTTTTATCCTATTGCGTCTCATAGTTACGGTTTATTGTGGGCCGGCAGCAGGAGGGAGGTTGCAATAGGTCATTTTTGTGATGAGATGAGCTAGCCTGTCCACACGTCTGGGTATCAGGCTCTATTCAAAGTGCTTTTGACACGTCTGCTCCTTTAATTCTTACAACCATGTGAGATGTATGGACGTGGCAGTGAGGCCCAGAGACGCTGCTGGCTGCCCAGGGCCCCGTGGCCAGGCGGTTCTAGTGCCTCTGCTCTGGACTCTCGTGCTTAGACTTGTTGAGAGTAGAAAGAGCTTCCCTGGTCAGAGTAAGAGCTGGGAAGTACTCTCCACCCCAGTTACAAACTAAGGCTTGTCAGGCGTAGTACGGAGAGCCGGCGTTACTCCGGAAGCACCTTCCCCTGCCCTGAAGTCTTTAATTGTTGGGAATCCATTTGAGAGTTGTGGCTGCATACCATAGTCCAGGCTGGACTTCCCATCGCAAACAGTCAAGGGAACTTCCAAGCTCTTCAAGAGAAAAAGAAGAGTTGCTCCATCAAAGATGTTTGCTTACATGATTTGCTTAGTAAAATGTAGTTGAAAGTAAATATGTCTTGCTTAAGGTGGAGAGTGGCAATATTTAAACGGGGGTCTCAGCCTGAAGGTTGAAATTTCGGACATAAAGGCTTAGAAACTATTTCTGGGAAAACTAATGAAAACATTAAAATTATAAAAGTGTACTATTTTAGGCGGACCTGTATCCAGATCAGAGGTGGGTAAAGGGCAAATGAAGAACCACTTTTAGGGGTAGGAGATCAAAGTTCGGAGATTTTATTAGTCTTTCATTTTAGTAGTGAACAATAAATGTTGTTACCCTCTTTCTAACAGTTTTAAATATATGTCCTCAAACACATGAAAAAGATGTAAAGGCAATATAAAGCAACACATTGATGACTTCGAGTAATATGGTACATGCAGTATGCAGTTCTCAGAAGGAAAACAGAGCAAAAAAATTAAAATCTGAGCTGGGTAAAAGCAATGCAAAAACTACTTCTTGGAGGAGTTAACTTTGTTCTCCATGAAAACCTGAAGGAGGTGGCATTTTGAAATGCGTTTTTAAAGAAAAGGATAGATTGATAGAGAAAATAAGTTGTTTTGAGACTTTTGCAGAAGGAAAGAGAAGAAAGATCATACAGAAGTGGTTGTTGGTCTAGTTTGCCTGATTAGAGCAGATTTCTCAATGACCTTGAAGGGAGGAGAGGAGAGAAAACTTTAGTTTTGATATGTGTAGTTAATTGTAAAATTGCCAAGTTGAGTTCTATTTACAGAAGATATGTCAAAGGCTAGGGACTTAATTTTATGATACTTTGAAGTTAAAAAACAGCCTTCCCACAGAAGATCTTTAGCGCAGTGAAACTATCCTGTATGATGCTGTGATGGTGGATACGTGCTGTTCAACATTTGTCCAAACCCAGAGTGAACCTTGATGTCAGCTCTGGACTGTGGATGAGGGTGGTGGGTGGGTTCGTCATCTGTAGCCCATGTACCGCCCTGGTGTGTGTCGGGGGCAGGGGACATATGGAGATCACTGTACATTCTGCTCAGTGTTGCTGTGAACCTAAAACTGCTCCAAAAAATAAAGTGTATTTAAAAACAAAAACAAACACATCTCCACCTAGGCCAGTATTTGTTGATATCCAGGAAATAGGATGGTAGGTTAAAAGAATAAGTCTCTCTCGCTTTCTGTCTTATTTCAGAAAATTATCTTCTCACACATGACCAGAACAGCAAAAGTGTAATACATGACATTGAGCAAATAACTTGAATTTAGTTTCTTCAGTGAGAAGAAAGCACGGGAGCAGGCAGCGTTAGGGGCAGGGTGATGTTGATCCATAATTTCCTTTTTAGCTTTAAATAGCTGTTATTCCAGGCAGGGGTCCATAGACTACAGTCCAGGGGTCAAATCCAGACTTCCACCTGTGTTTGTAAACGTAATGATTTATTGGAGCAGAGCCATGCCTGTTCATCTCCACGTAATCTGACTGCCTTCACGCCACAGCAGCAGAGGCGGGGGGTTGCAAATGGCTCCCAAGGCCTTTACAGAAAAAGTCTGCTGACCCCTGTTGAGGAAATAGAGGAGTAGATTACTTATTTATAAGCCCCTTTATGTTTAGGAATAAGTCAGAACACTCTTTCTGTAGAGGACTGCTGCCTGGGTACATGAGGGTCTTTGGGAAGAAGTCCCTTTGCTTGTAGTTCTAAGGTGAAGGTGGGGCCTTCGAGGTTGAGTCGGTCTTGCGGAAAAAATTCAGCTGTTTTTGATGTTCTGATGCTAGGATAGTGGGGCTCCACCCTAACGGCCTGGGTCGTCAGGGAGCCAACTGTTCTGTCAGAGCACTGTCCTTTTTCTGATTGTCTTGTCCCCATTAGTCACCTCTATATTTAATTCATAGTAGTGGAAAAATATCTACTACTGTAAGCAGTGATTTCCAGTGCTGTACATCTTGTAAAGGATTGTTCTGCAGAGAAACAGGAGTGCCTTCTGAAAGGGGGGCTGTAAAAGGCAGTCCTGCCACATGGGGGCGGTGTGCCGGGAACGGGGCCTCGGTAACGGGACAGGTAATCCGTCCAGTGATAACTGCGCCGACACGTTAGACATCACTCTTGAATGTGATTAAATATCTGGTACGTCCGAATTCTCAATATTATCTCCAACACCTTCTTTCATCTCCAAGCAGGTCTTTATTTCTGGTGGTTTGGGGGAAGTGGGATGAGTGTGAGTAGAGGAAATGACAATTTTTGTGTTCTGGTTTCATTTTGCTTTATTTTGCTCAAGTTTAACTACCCTGTGTTAACGACAGGCTCGGCTGAGTTCATAATAACTATTTAAGTAGTTTGGGAAATGCTTTTGAAAGCACTGTTAATTCTCCGCAGACACATTGGAACATTAGCCTCTTTACTTTGGTACATGCTGGTGTTAGTACATGGCTCAAAAAAGGAGTGAGAATCAGGAACTCTTAACCCGTTGCCTTTCTAAGTGAAAGGAAGAGGGCTGTAGGGTGGCGCAGTGACTCAGGCCTCAGCCTGGAGTTCTGTAGGCCCTGCTGTGATGTGTCAGACACACTGTGGAGTTCAACAGCTCTGCCCCTGTTTCCCAGGACATTTATAGTGGAAGACCTACAAAGACCATAATGGCTTACACATGCAAGTTCAGACAGCTGTGCAAACATTTGATGAGTGAGCGTATAAGTAATATTCAATTAACATCCATAAGCAGATGTGGGACTGTGTGACAGAGGGGCTCAATGCATTATTTGGCCTTTTAGCTGTTGATAGTTTTTAAGTTCATGTTATGTTTTGATGGAATTAGTGCCACACAAGTGATGAGTTACACGCCTAGCATTCACACGAACATCTTGGACGAGAGGGTTCGCATTAAGTTTGTATTTGGTGATGTGGCCTTTCATGGCAGGAGTGCCTTTGTCAGTCTTCAGACAGTAGTGTGTAGTTCCTCAGTCAAACCCCTGTACAATGTATCTTTTTTTTACAGCTTTGTTAAGATCTAATTTACATGCAATAAAACTCACCCATTATAAGCGTACAGTTCAATGATATTTGGTAAATGTATAGAGTTGTGTAACCTTTACACAATTTGAAACAATCCGGTCTTAAAGCATGTCCATCCTACCTCGAAGTTTCCCTGAGCTGTTAGTCGTCAATCCTCACTCCCGTTCCTGGCCCCAGGCAGCTCCTGGTCTGCTCTCTGGCGTGTTATGTTTGCCTTTTCTGGACATTTAATACAATGGGATCATATAATTAGTAGACTTCTATGTCTAGCTTCTTTCAGTTTGCATGTGTTTGAGATTCATCTGCATTGTGGCATGTGTCTGTTTTTTTGTTACCTTTTATTGCTAAGTAATGTTCTGTTGTATGACCCGTATCACATTTGATTTATCCATTCACCAGTTGGTGGACACACCTGGATGGCTTTTAGTTTTTGGCTATTATGAAAAATGTTGCTGTAAGCAGTCATGTCCAAGTCTGCAGTTAGCTGGTGTTTCTGTTAATGCCGCTTGGGTCAAGTTGGTGGTTAACATTGTTTTACCTGATAAAATTAATCTCTGATTCTAGCTCTTTTAGCATTACTGTTTGCGTAATGTATCTTTCTCTGTCCTTTTACTTCAAACCTTTGGTTTTTTTGTACCTAAGATAATGTCTCTGTGGGCAGCATGTTGTTGGAATTGCTTTTTTAACCATTCTGATGATTTGTCTTCTGAATGTGGTGTTTATTCCGTTCACATTAATGTAACTATTGTTATTGCTGGATTTTTGTCTGCCATTTTGTTACTTCTTTTCTATTTGCCTCATACTTTTGTTTTTCTCTATTTCAATAACTTCTTTTGTGTTAAATATTTTTTAGTGTACAATTTTGATTTCCCTGTTGCTTTTATTGTTTTTACTATGTTTTTGAGTCATTTTCTTAGTGGTTGTTTTAAAGAATATAATATGCATCTTAATGTATTACTGTCTACTTGAGAATAATGCTAACAGCTCTGCTAATTTTGTTCCAGTTTGTCTCTTTCTTTCCCTTTATGCTATCATTGTCATATATATTTGATCCCAATATGTTATAAACCCAGCTATATAGTGTTAAATTATGGTTTTATATTATCTTATGCTTTTTAAAGAATTTAAGAGAAGAAATGAGAAAGAATTTGAGAAATGAGGAAAAAATATTAAAAGAGTCTTATATTTATCATGCTGGCAATCTTCATTTCTTCTTGTAAATTTGAGTTATTGTTTGTGTCACTTCCATTCAACCCAAAGGACTTCATATAGCATTTTTGCTATAGGCAGATCTTCTAGCAATAATTTATCTTTTTAAAAAAATCATGGGGTATCTCTTCTCTCCTTCAGTTTGGAAAAGTGGTTTTATGGTTATAGAGTTCTTGGCTGGGTGCTCCGCCTGCCTCCCCCAGCACTGTGGACGTCCCACTGCCTTCTGTCCTCCATTGTTTCTGATGAGAAAATCAGCTGTTTATCGTGTTGGTTTTCTCTGCATGATGAATTATTTTTGCTTGCTGTTTTCGAGTTTTTCTCTTTTGTTTTTGGCTTTCAGCAGCTTGTATACTGTGTGTTTAGGGGTGAATCTCTTTGTGTTTATCCTATTTGGAGTTTTTAACTTCTTAGATGTGGAGATTAGTGGGTTTTTTTTTTTTTTAAATCAAATTTGGGAAGTTTTAGGCCATTATTTCTTCAAATATTTTCCATCCTTTTCTCTTCTCCCATTACAAATATGTTGGGAAGCTCAATGTTGCTTCACAGGTCTCTGAGGCTCTGTTCATTTTTCCTTGATCTTTTCTTCTGTTCCTCAGATTGGTTAATTTCCTTTGCGCCACTGTACTGACTTTTTTCTTGTGCCATCTCAAATTTGCTGTTGAACCCCTCTAGTAAAACTTTCATTTCATTTATTGTACTTTTCAACTCTACAATTTCCATTTGGTTTTCTCTCTCTCTCCTTTTTTTTTTTTTTTTTTTTACAGTTTATGTCTTTTTTGAGATTCTCTATTCGTTGAGTTATTATCATACTTTAAGTCTTTAAACATGGTTTCCTTCATTTCTTTGAATGTATATATTCATATAATAGCGACTCTGAAGTCTTGGCCTGTTAAATCCAACATTTGGGGTTACTAGGGACAGTTTATTGACTGCTTTTTTTTCCCCCTGCATATGGGTCATGCTTTCTTGTTTCTTTTCATATCTCCAAGTTTTTTGTTGAATATCTTACATTTCACATGATAGATTGTAGCAACTCTGGATTCTGATTCTTGTCTGCTCATTGTTATTTCTGTGGTTTTTTGTTTAGTGACTTTCCTGGAATCAGTCTGTGAAGGCTGTCTCTCCCATATCATGTGGTTGCTGATGTCTCTGTTCAGCTTGATTTTTGTTTACTTGTTTTCTTGTTTCGACTTTTCAGCCTAGCTTCCCAGGGTCACCCTGGTGGCAGCATAGTCTTGTGTTCAGCCAAAGACTGACCAGAGGCTGACATGGAATCAGTAAAGCCTTAGCTCTCTGTGGTTGGAGCATGTGTGGGCTGGGAGCACATTCACGTTCCAGGTGGTTGTCGTGTCCGCCCCGGCTTTTACTTTCCAGCCCGACCTTCTAGCGTCTTTGTGTGTGTAGGTGCGGGCTATGTGGGTGGCAGGAGTCCGCTCTGGCATCTGCAATGTGTGCACAGAATCTCCGGTCAGCCTGGGACATCTGTGGAGAGTGTTACCAAGTGCGCTGTGGTGTCACCTCCTGGAGCCCCCGTGAGACCTGCTGGTCTCTTGCTTGACCTACCATGACCTCAGCCCCAGGTTCGCAGAACCTTTGGCCTTTGTGTTCTCTTGTAATGAGATCGCCTCCTTAGCTGAGTGTGCCCTGTACCTAGCGAGGTAAGCTGGCGATGGCAGTGAAGCCGGTCGAACCTTTGCGCTGACGGAGCTGAGGGTGAGAGGACGGGAACATCCCAGAGCAGAAGGGCCGGGGCTTGTGCTGTGCTGGTCTTAACCTGAAGCTCCCTGCTTTTCACGAAGAAGCGTTTCTGTGTGTGTATGGCTTCATTGACATCCAGAGTGCTGACCTGATTGTTTTGAGTTTTATCTTGATTTAAAAGTTGTGTTTTAGGGAGGGGATTTATTGACCTCATTTTGTCATCACTGCACTTCCTCTGACAGTGTGCAGAGGGTCCCCATGTGGCAGGCTCCACCTGGGGCCCTGTGGACATCACGTCCCACATGTATTTTAACAAGCTGCTACCTGACTGCTCATAGACACCCAACAAGTTGGCTGAAAAACTGGTTGCTTTTTAAAAGATAGAACAGATGAGATGACTGTGTTTTTAGGATACTATTGAAGCCGTTATTAGTATTTTAAATCTATGCGACTCATATAAATATTAGCCCATTGATAACTTTTGCTTCTATCAGTAAATGTGTGGTTTAGTGGGGAAAAAAAAAAAAGCAAGGGCTTTTGAGTCTGGGGCTGTGGAATCAGGATTGAATCCTGAGTCTACAACTTACGAGGTGTGTGATTTATAGAATGTTACTTGACCCCTCTGAGCCTATGTTTCCTCACCTTAAGTTGTGGGTAATAATACCTACCTGATGAGTTATTGTGAAGATGAAATATAATAACACAGATCTGGCACATAGTAGGTATTTAGTAAATGTTAGTGTACCCACCCAACACGTTTGTGGTTGGGAAAGTAGTTTTGGTAAGTTTTTATCAGATTATCTGCTGCTTGCTTTATTTGGCTTTGCATCTTAAGTTTTCCACTCCTTTTATTGAATAATTTTGGTATTTATATGGTAATTGAAGCGTACAATATATTTTTCTCGAGTGCCTTTGGTTGAATGCTCTTTCCAGATATCCAAATGTTCCCAGTATTTCATAGTGATTTCCTTTCTAAAATCTAAATTTTATGTGTTCGTAAGTGACCATGAAACTTTCTACAGCCTCTTTGTAGTGAAAGAGTGCATATGTATGTGAGATTGTCTTGCAGGGAGGTCTGTAAAATGAAAGCAGATCATTATCTAGACATTCTCAGAACATGATTGGAAGGGACAAAACGGTCTCTAGTAGAGATTATCACTTTTGCAGAGAAATTTTCTTGGATCTTGCTGGACCAGAGCTCACTCTGTTCAACCTCAGAGGCTCTGTCCTATGATATTTTCACTAATATGGAGGAAGTGGTGGCGACTTTGGTCCTATGTTATTTTCCTATGATATTTTTGTTAATACGAAGACAGTGGTGACTTTCGTGACATCAGGTTTTAGTACTGTCTTTGGTTTTGGAAAGGATGTGATTGGACTATGGTATATCCAGCTCCTCTTAATAATAGCCGTACTTCCATATAATGCATTGAACTGAGAAGTTAACAATTCCTCCTGCTTGGCATTTGACTTAACTCTGGCAGAGTACTTTATGCCAGAGTGTTTTGTGATGCTTTTTCTTAATTTAAAAAAAATTAGATTTCTAGACACTTCTCAGAAGCCTTTAATTTTCTTCTGAAGAATGTGTTTCTTGTGAATAATGTGTTTATCAAGAGTAAAATAAACTACTTGAAAATAAAGCTGTAAGTTTTGCAATATTGACACTGCAGAATTTAGAA
The DNA here is from genome assembly GCF_048773025.1 of Camelus bactrianus. Classification (NCBI taxonomy): domain Eukaryota; kingdom Metazoa; phylum Chordata; class Mammalia; order Artiodactyla; family Camelidae; genus Camelus; species Camelus bactrianus. The sequence continues at coordinate 7,544,274 of NC_133558.1, forward strand.
ATGCAGGAAATCAGGATTCCGAGCTCCTTCACTGTGAGGTGAAAGCAGGAAGTTGCTGGTTCCGGGGTAGACAGGGTCAGGCAGTTGCTTCACAGGCCGTCCCCTGGCCCTTACAGATGCAGCCCATGCTGTCTGGAGTGAGGTCTGATTTAACAACTCACACATGCCTGTGACGTACATGATACAGCCAAGTTCTCTAGTTAAATAATGGATTTTGTTAACATTAAGTGGTCCTTTAGCACTTGCATTTGTGGCAGGAGTAAAGGACAGAGCTATATATTCATGTAGCTTCTATTAAACACTGACACAAATGTGTCTCTTGCAACAGGTCTATAACGGGTTCATAAAAATGATTACTTCTTCCGCTGCAGGCTTTACAAACCATATTTTTGGCAGCAGTATCTCTAATAAAAAATTTTAGAAGAGTTTTATTAAATGAAGTAAAGGTTTAGACTTTCTATTCTTTGTAGATTGTATATTTTGTTCCACATGCCCAGCAAACATTTGATGAGTAAGTGTGCAAGGCCCCGTGCCCACTGAGCGCTGTGGAGGAACCCACAGGGACCCCAGCCTGAAGTCCAGCCCCTACAGCCCTGTGGTTCAGGAGGAGCAGCAAGACGAGCCCCTAGCTGGGACAAGTGCGAAGTGGTCGGTGCCCTGGGGCCCCTGGAGCTTCAGGGGAGACTGGGAAGGGAGGCGGTGCGCCCCGGTTCAGTGGGGAAGCTACCCCTGAACCCCAGGGGTTCTCTTTGCTTCTTGTGTCCGTGTTGAACTAATTCACCAAGCCCCATGGTAGTGCATAAAACCTACATTTTTTTCTTCTATTTTCTGATTTCCTTTCACTGTGGGAGCCTGAAAGGGAGGAAAGAGGGATTCAGTGGTGGGAGACTTGGTTAAGGAGAGCGGCTTGGTGGTTGGTGTGGTTTCTCCACATGACGGTTGGCCGGGCTGCTTGTGGCATCTGACCTGACTTGTCACTGGAAAAGCCCTGTAAGTGCAGGATCTTGACGAAAATACCCTGGAAAAACAACTCAAGTGAGCACGGGGGCTGGACACATGTTAGATTTGGGGAAAATACCGTTTGTGTGAATCAAGCCCTTGGTACCAAATGTATGAAGAACTACTGACACCTCATGGATGTGGATATTATTATTTTTAGTTACATACAGCATGTGTGCGTATGTAGCAGAGTCTGTCCGGGTGTGACCCGTATCTGGCCTTGGCTTAGATTGATCTGTGGGTTTAATCGGTGACACTGAAAGCTGATCAGTATGTTCCCCAGTTATTTGAAAAAATAAAATAAATCATGGTGTTTCTGTTCAGTGGAATAACAGCTTAATCTTTCCAAAAGTATCCAGATTAATTCTACAGAATTCTGCCTGTAGGATTTATTGAAAGTGGAGACAATGTAGTATTAAATAATGCCTTATCTTTTTCAAATTTATGTGCATTGCTGTTTTAGGAAAGAATTGCGATCGTATAATTTCAGAGAAAAATTGCATAGAGTACATTTCACGTTTCACGTACCCCTTGCTCTGTGGACCTGTGTGTTTATCAGCAAAGTTGGTGTTAAAATCCATTTCCAAAGTGAATCTTATTTTCTAACATTTACACTTTTGGAATTATACACACATGAAAGCATTTGGACAAACAGGGAAGGATCTTTTAAAAATGATGTTGGGATTAAGCAAGTCGGTGCCTGGGAAGGAAGGTACTGAAATTTCACCCTGCAAGTCGACATGAATTTTAAAGAGTGGACACATAGAAAATCAAAATATTAAAAAAAAAGTAAGAAATGTGAAACATATCAGACTCTGGGGAGATTACATTCCCAGGTTTGGAGAATTAGAATTGAAATAAAAGGCATGGCAGATACAGAAGTATAAAATATTTATCTCAGGGCTGACAGACAAAATTAATATTGAAGGTAGCTTATTTCAGCATATAAGAAAATATGATAGTTAAATGGACAAAGGAAACTAGAAATGATAAAGTTATAACTGAAAAAATTACTCTCAGTAATAAAAAGTAAAAATTGGATAGAGATCATTTTTATTTACCAATGAATTTGGTATTAAAAAACCCTCAACACCCAGGTCTCCTGAGGTTGTGGGGAGCCAGTGTAATCATTTGTTGTTGATGACGTGGTGGAGCTTTAAAGGGGTATAAACCTGAGTGTAAACCCTTTTAAATAAACCCCTTTCCCCAGGTTTTCTACCACTTGAAATTTATCCCAAAGAAATAATTTGTCAGAGGCAAAGATACTTGTTTTTGAGAGATAGTCCCTTGGTGTTATCTTTAATGGCGAAGTGGTGGAAGTGACTTGTGTGCCCTTTAACGTGGAGTCATGAAGTGAGCCTGTGCACTGGCAGACTTTAAAAGTCATAGGTTTTTGAGATCCTTTGGAAAGATGAAAAATGCTTGTTATGTGTAAAAATATTTGTATTAAAATCTACAATTACCTGGTCTTTGTGGAAATACTTTTGTTAGCATAGCAGCATTGTGAGAATTTAAAATTCTTTCAGATGTTGATTGAGCTTGTGCGAAGTGACTCTGCAGTGTAGCTCCTCGGGCTGTGTTCTGGGTACCGCCCTAGCCCCAGGCATGTGGAGCTCCCTGGGTGATCTTAAATGATCTTTTAGGTGGACACTCAGCTCAAAATACAGTTTACAAGAGTGACATTACAGAGAAGACTGTGCAAGAGCTTGTCTTGGTGAATGATAGAGTTGGTCAGATCATCTGGGAGGAGGTGATCTGAGCAGAGGCGACAGTGCAGATAAAGTGTGATGTGTGAAACGTGGGCGATGTGGACATTTCCAACAACCATCTTATCTCCAGGGTGAATTTAACAGTGGGGAGCATGCAGGGGTCAGGTGTGTGTGTCTCGAAGGATGGAAAGGACTGCCTCATTTTCAGCCCACAGCTGCTGCTTCTGAGTACAGGAGGAGCAATGTGTCTTGTTAGTTGTTCCCCATTCTCAAAATTGTTGAACTTTTGGTTGTCTTGCTGTTCGCTAAACATGGTGAAGTGCACAGAAAACGTGCTCGTCTGTGTAGGTTTTTGTATTTACTGTTGTGGCCATTCATGTATTGATCATTGATGATTTTCTTGAGATTTACATGAACCAGTGGCAAAAATTAGATCTTCTGAGTCCTGATCCACGAAACTATATTCCCTTTAGCAATTTGTTGCTGAGTAATAGGTTATAGCTAAATAAAAACATATTTGTGAATAATGTGGTTTTGTGTAGCTGGGAAATAAGTTTTATTGGATATAAGGAATTTTGTGTATGCAATAGGTGGTAGCCGTGTTTTACTGTTTTTAAAAAAATATTTTTCAACATTATAAAATCTAAATGATAAATTCTGCCATTTATTGTTTTTCTTAAAGTATCCTATATTGAAAAAATTAAGGAACATGATGTATCTCTTAGAGATTAATGTCATGCAAATTCATTATGTTTTAGTGACTTGAGCTGTGTTGATGTCCTTTATATTTTTTTTAACTTTTAAAAATTATAGTTGATTTACACTGTTGTATTAGTTTCTGGTGTACAGCATAGTGATTCAGTTATATACATATATATATTCTTTTTCATATTCTTTTTCTTTACAAGTTACTACAAGCCATTGAATATAGTTCCCTGTGCTATATATATAGAAGGACCTTGTTGTTTATTTATTCGGTACATAATGGTTTATATCTGCCAATCCCAAATTCCCAATTTATCCCTCCCTCCCCGCTTTCCCCCTTGTAGCCATAAGTTTGTTTTCTATGTCTGTGAGTCTCTTTCTGTTTTGTAAATAAGTTCATTTGTGTCACTTTTTAGATTCCACATATAAGTGATATCATGTGATATTTATCTTTCTCTGTCTGACTTACTTCGCTTAGTATAATCATCTTGAGATCCATCCATGCTGCTGAAAATGGCATTATTTCATTTTTATCACTAAGTAGTATTCCATTGTGTATAACTTCTTCATTTCCTTCATCCATTCATCTGTCGATGGACATTTAGGTTGCTTCCGTGTCTTGGCTATTGTAGATAGTGCTGCTGTGAACACTGAAGTGCATGTATCTTTTCGAATTAGAGTTTCCGCTGGATGTATGCCCAGGAGTAGGAACATTGGATCATATGGTAACTATTTTTAGTGTTTTAAGGAACCTCCGTACTGTTCTCCATAGTGGCTGCACCAATTTACACGCCCACCAACAGTGTAGGAGGGTTCCTTTTTTTCCACACCTTTTCCAACACTTGTTATTTGTAGACTTGTTTGATGATGGCCATTCTGACCTCACGGTGATACCTCATCATAGTTTTGATTTGCACTTCTCTGACAGTTAGTGATGTTGAGCATCTTTTCATCTGCCTGTTGGCCATCTGTATGTCTTCTTTTTAAAAAAAATTTTTAAAGTGGCAGCTTCTTTTTACTTATTTATGGGGGTGGGTAATTAGGCTTATTTATTTTTATTTTTCAGTGGAGGTACTGGGGATTGAATCCAGGACCTTGTGCATGCTAAGCATGCACTCTACCACTGAACTATACCCTCCCCTCCTCCATGTCTTCTTTGGAGAAATGTCTATTTAGATCTTCTGCCCATTTTTTGATTGGGTTGTGATGTCGTTTCTATTGAAGGCAAATAATAATAGTTACTAAGTGCTCTGCTAGATCTTATATAGTGTCTTCATAAAGAAGCATAGATACAATTTCTCAAATGTATTTTTTAGTATTTAAGAGCTGCCTTTTGTTGTAGTTGGTTTCTTTTTTTACTGGCCTCTGTGCTTTATGCACTTAAAAAGCATTCTGAGAAGAAGTCTATAGATTTCACTAGACAGCAAAGTTATACATTGCACACAAAAAAAGTTAAGAACTGTACTCCCCCATCCCCTAAACCTTAAAGCCAGGAAGTGAAGGGACCAGGATGAACTTTAGGAATTAACAAATAGTTTTGAATCTCTCTACTCTGCCTCTTAGTAGCTCTGTGGATGAGACATTTAACTTTTGAGCTTTATTCTCTGCGTTACAAAATGAGTAGTGATATACCTGTCAAAAATGTTGATGAAGATTCAAATAAATGCCTTGTGTAATATACCTGGTGGGGTAACTGGCACGTAGGATAAATGTTGTTACCTTTGGTCGTCTTACCAGAGACTAGTTGTGTGTCCTTGAGCAAATTACTTACCATTTCTTGGTCTTTGTTACGTATTTATCTAAACTAAATGGATTTAGACTTGTCTGTTTCTACTTCAGCTAAAAAAATTCTGAGATCATTTTGAAAATTGAGGTTGCCTTTTTCAAATTGGAGTGACGTGTCTCCATGTGACACCCCCAAAGGGAGAAGGCACAAACCTTTGTTGACTAAAGGCAGGATTATATTGGTGGGCGTTATTTTTTGTTTCTATGCCACCTAGCTTTTCTTTACCAGTTTTCTTTCACTAAATGTTTGCCAGCTTTGGTTGAAACCATGCATGTGTCTCCAATACCAGCTATGCTGCGATTTGGAAGCTATCCTGGTAAACAAGCCTGTCTTTGGGGTGGGGTGGGGCGGTAGGAATCCCACTTCAATTTTGACAGCAACATTCTTGAATTTTGTGACTGGTCACCCTCTCTCGCTTATCTTCACTTCCAATCATTCTTTAATTTTTTTTTCCCCCATCGGTGCCAAGTTGGTAAGAAGGCCATAGAATTGGTCGGTGAAGGGTGGGTGGGGTGGGCTGGCAGAGACTTATAATAAAATAGAAGTAGACAGTCAAGGTTCTTGATAGCAGAGAATAGAAACAGACTCTAATTCAGTGAAGGGATTCATTGGAAAGATACCAGATAGCTCACATAATCGCCAGCACAGGTGGTTATCAGTGTTTAAAAGGCAGGCAGGAAGCTGTATGTGCAGCCAGAATCTGCAGGGTGACAGCAGAGAGCTGCGTGGTGAGGTTGCCACGTGGGGCACTCCGGGATCCTGGACCGCGCGTGGTGGGGAGACCCTGTGAATAAGTGCCCTGGGGGGCAGCGTGCAGGGCACCTGGTGGTTGCCTGATCTTGCCCTGCAGCCAGTCTGTCAGGGCGGGCACCTGGCCCGGTAGCCCTGGAGAGAGGATGGAGGGCCTCACCTGGTGGTGGAGGATTCAGCTCAGGGGAAGTACAAACAAAAGGAAAGATGAGTGTTTTCTGCTGCTGGACGCAGGAGTTGTTGGAAGTGCTTGTCGTTTGTGAGTTTGAGTGCACCTGCGGGGAGGGTGTGTGCACGTGCCTGCTTTTGGAGAGGGGGGCACCTGCGGCTCTCATCAGAGTCCTCAGAGGGCCTTTGATCCAGGAGCAGCCGAAAAACACTCTATAATAAAGAGATTTAATGTGTTTGAAGCTTTGCTTTTCCACCAGGTGGTGCAAATCTTTTATGATGTTCACAGAAGTTAAATCCTCTTACAAAACAAGACAAATTTTAAATTAAGTCATTTTCCTTAGAGTTTATTTCAACCATGTGATGAAGGATTGTCAGTCTGATTCTTGCCTTCTTTCTGTCTTTAATAAACAAGTGGATTTATGTAACTTAAAATGTTGGCCATTGGTTTAAATTAACCATAGATTTTTGAGACTAATACACTGTTTTGTTCTTTCTAGAAAAAAAAAGAACTATGAAAACTGGGGAAAAGTAGTAATATAGTCAATATGCTGATGGCTTTATGCTCTTTATGAAGCTAGAAACACTCAATTTCTATAACTTTTTGCCCGACAGAAAACGTCTATGATTTAAATTTTTGAAGATTAAGGGATATCTTAGCAGACACGTCACACTTTACCTGTCTTGTAATGTGACCCAGGTGACAACTAGGATTGTCACTGGGGCAGGAAGGGACGCTACTGAATGGAATAGGCCCCTTGATTCAATTTTCCATCTGTGTGGGGTGGAAAGAAGGTGGGGTAGGGTCGCTGTGCTCAAAGTGGAATTATTTCATTGTCAGGATAAAGACAAGAGTGGATTTTCAGTTTGAGTATGTTTAAAATTATCTTAGAAACTTGGAAAATTTTCAGTTTGGACAAATTCTGAATATATTGGGGGAAAGTATTTGAGTATACTTACATACCATTAGCAGAGTTAAAATGTGTATTCAGATTACTTTTAACAGTTCAGAGGTAGTTTAACATTTGAATTTGACTGTTTTAATAGTTTGGATGTTCTTACCAGTGGCTCGCCAGTAACAGTTTGAATTGGTACCTAACAACGGTTAAAATAGTCCAAGCCAGCCAGATGGCCTCGAGGTTCATGCTGTGTGTCTAGAATTTAGACGAGAACTTATTTAAATAAGGTCTTTTTTGATATTACTTGTAACTCTACTCTTTAGGCATGGTCATTGTTTCTCAAAATTTTTTTTTCGTTATTGCCTCCAAATTTGTGGACTCTCTTATGAGCTAGTCAACACACCAGCCAACACGTATAATGTTTTTCTAAGGGAAAATATATTTAAGTTTCTAATTTCAAGTGAAAGGTTTTCACTTGAACTTTAAAACTGTGGCATTTTAACTAGGCCTCAGTGGGGGCAGCAGAGTGTACCTCCGGAGGCTTAACCCCAGCCCCGTTAGCGGCCCTCAGACCACCCCTCTCTGACTCCAGCCAGTGCACTTTGCAGTTACTGCGTCAGCACTGGCCTCCGCCTTCCCAAGCCTACGGCCCCACATCCCTCCTCTGGACTCCTGGAGCCTCCACTGTGCTGCTCACCTGTAGGTGTCTGTGGAGCTTTAATTTCTGGTGATGGGTTTCTATGGCTATTTAGCCAATTGTCGGGAACCAGACCAGAGAGATCAGCAGAGTGATGAGACAGCATGTGGGTCTCGGCACCTGCACCCCTGTGCCTAATGCTGGTCGTCCACTGGGCATTTCTGTATATACCATTATTCAGAAGTTAGATTGTGTGATGTGGGTGTGGATCCAAGTAATCCATCATCCATCTCAGACCAGCAGCTGGACCCCTGGTCCTTGGAGGGTCCTATGAATTGCTTAGTAGATGGAGAAGCGGGAGATTTGCTCCACGTTAGCATTGGCTCCTGACCTGTTCGATTAATCTGAAAGGAAGGTGGAGCCTGTTTGAATCACTTTGACATGCTGGCGGAGATTTACTTGGTGTGTATACTTCCTTTAAAATGTCCTGAGTGGGGCACAGTTTTCAAAGTGCCAGCAGAGTGGAAAGGTGGCTCAGGGATATTGTACCGCTTACTCCAGAATACAGTGGGGATGGCACTGCCTGGGGTTGTGCAACGGGCACAGCCCGGAGCTGGCTGGTTAATTTCTTCAGTAATTCAGGTCGAGTTATGTTTGCTAAGGAAGTGAGCCTCTCTGCTGAGAGACCCTTGTCAGTGGAGATTGACCCACCTGAGCCTCCGAGGGAGTATGTGCAGTGTGTAAACAGCTTTTTATAACAGATCTCGAACCTCATTTATTAACAATTAAACATGCATTATGACTTTTACAGTGCATGCCTGTTAAATGCTTTCTATAACACCTGTAGTGGCATAGACGTGGCTTTTAAAAATTTGGTTATAACATTTATAGATATTGGGAAGCCGTGCTTTTCAATTGTGTTTTAAATTCTACCCATTTGAAATCCAGCAGTTCATTGGTATTCTTAATACTTGAAATTTCTTTTTATAAATGAATGTGATTTTCAAAGGAATATTAAATATCTTGTGAAACATTGACTAAAGAGATGAAATACATGTGGTAATTTAAATTACCCAGAATACACTGGGAGAAAATTTTAAAAATAATTTTAGCAATATCGAAACTAAAAATTTTACCTTGGTTGTCCGGAGTATCTGAATTACCTTTGTAGATTTTATAAACCTTAAGATTGTGTCAGTTTTTTAAAATGGGTTTTCAAACACTTTGACATTCTAAACTTGAGTAGTAATTTAAAAATTAGCCATATGGTAATAATACTTTGTATATGCTATTATGGATAGTGGCCAGCATTTATTGAGTTCTTACTGTATTTCTGGACCTGTCCTAATCTCATTGCTTCATTTAATCCCCCAAAAATATCCTTTAGCAAGTTGGTACTTGCTTGTTCCCATTTGAGAAAGAGGAAAACCGAGGTGACTAGGAGCCAGAAGCCACATGTCCCACAGGAACTGAATGGCAGAGCCAAGAATGGAAGTGGAGTCCTGATCTGTCTCACGAAACCTTTACCTGTCATCTTACTGCTGCCACACTTGGAAGTGCATAAAATGCTATTTAGATGCTTTTTGCAGTAATTTATAGATGACATAATAGTAACAACTGAATGCCTATGAGATATGTGTAAGTGTTATTAAAATTCAAGTTTGGAGACGTGCTAGCGTAAAGTGTAACCCTTGTCTAGTGATGTATCAGGATGCTAAGAGACCGTTCAGTTTTAAATGAATGGAGGCACTTTGCTGAGGTGATTGTCAAAGGGGTCAGGAAGCTGGCCAGCGGGTGAAGCAGTGTGCGGGGAGGAATCCCTGGGAAGATGAAGGAGGTGGGTCGTGTTGCTCACTCTGTGCGGGCACTGTGCCGGTCTCCGCGCTCACGGTGTTGGGGAGGCAGGGTCCTCAGCCCCAGGAAGTGGAGGTCGCCTGTCCCAGGTCACTCAGCCCCCCAGCAGAACTGTTAGAGACGCGCAGCCTCCCTGGACCTCTTTCACCACCTGGCCCCGTTGCTGATTGCCGCTGCACTGGCTGCCCTTCCCTCACTCAGCTTTGGGGGGCGTTGTCCGAGGGCGGTGTTTCCCTCTGCTTCCATCCCTAAATTCCTGGAGCGTTGGGTCCTTCCATGCAGGCTGCTGCTATGGAGGCACCAAGGAGGTGGCATTTTAACTTGCTGCTCTCTCCGCCTTAAGGTGTTACCTGCTGCCAAGGAATACTGAGTTTTCTCGGTGAGCCAGCGAGGAAGGAGTTTCAGACCCCATTTTGGATTCATTGCACTCTTGTGTTGAGAATGGCAGCCTCCTTGTTTTTTAGCATCTGAGTACTTGAGCAGTTTGCGGGTTGGGGGTGTGGTGGAGACCCTCCGAGTTTATCCATGAACTCTGCTTACCTTCGTGTTCCGTCCAGCAGTCATGATCCACCTGGAACCTCCTTTTCTTGTCAGCCTGTGTGCCCGTGGGTGTTGTAAGCTTTTTCCAGGCTCTCTGTTAAGCAGGCACCCCCATTTGAAGGGACAGTTATTTGTTCCTCTTAAAAAGTCATGAATTCTGAGCACCTTGGGGTTCACTGGTGAGGGCAGGAGGGCTGTGCAGAGCATGTGGCTGGCCTTGGGAAGGCACCTCAACACTGTTCCTGAAAACAGCGTATTACTGAGGCCCAGGAGTCCCGGTTTTTCTAGTTCTTTCCATAAGGGGATGCAAATTTGCTTGAATAAAGAATTGTGATTGTATTTTTCTAAACTTTGTCACCCAGACATTAAATGACCATTTAGGACTTGGAAGCGATGGCTTATATTTTCAACACTGTTTCCCTACGTCTCCTGGCCTTCCAACTGAAAATCCCATCCCTCTCAAAATGCTTACCCTTTTTTTAGTTAGTCATCAAGGTGTTACTTGTGATTTACAGAGTATTTCAAAACATGCATGTGAACCTGTTGTTAATGGCACCTAGGTACATTCTATCTGAAAACCCAATATACAAGTCCAAAATAAAATGCTTATTTTTCAAAATAGGTCTCCAGTTGAGTTGAAGAACTCTAGGAGTTAAAAACAGATTTCTACCCTTTCTAATATTATTTCGAAAAAAATGTCCTTAATCTTTGAGAAACTGGCACATGGGCTTGTTTTGTGATACTTTCTTCCCAGGTTCTGGCTTGCCTTTGAGCAAAACGGCGAAGCAGTTCCTTCTGCTTGGGAACATAGTTTTATTTTCTCACCACTAGTCTGTTCAGTTCAAACAGAATCAAGTCTCGAAGTGTTTATGTGATACCTACTGGCTTCTTACTGCATTTTAACAACAATGTCAGAAAAGGATGTTAAAATTCATTGGGTATAAAATTATGGATTCCAGCATATAGCCAACTCTTGGTTGTCCAAAGGAGAATGGCTGAGTAGAGATACAAAAAGAGATGTGTGTGGGGAGGTCAGGGGAGGTGACTCTCAAAAGATTTCTAACCATAACATTCAGTATAGGATTTAGATTAGCAAATAATAGACCCTTGAAACAGGTGCTAAGAAAGAGGTGCATGGAAGTTTGGGATTCATAATATTATGGCAGAATCCACGTGTGTTTAAGGTGAAAGGTGATTTGGGCACACGCCCCTCCCCATGAGCAGCCCCCCATCGGAAGGGCTCTCTGCACTCTCCCCCACCCTCTCCCTTTGCTCTGTTTCTCCGGCTCTCTCTCAGAAGGTGGGCGGGTCATCACCCTGGGGAAGAGGAGCCAGGGATGTCTGAGCTCCCAGGCAGCTGTGGTTGCCGTGTTTGGGGACCATCCTGCCAGCTGCTCTGCCTGATCCGTTGCTTCTCTTTCACCAACTATCGATTATTAAAAACCTAACAAGTGCTTTTCGATACATAAACTCCACCCAGTTCTCTGTTAAAAAATCAACACAAGTAGCCAAAGAAGATAATTTTGTCTGCTCCCTCGGGTAAGAAATACCATTATGATGTAGGGAAAAAGGATGGAAGTATGATTTACTGATGATTCAGGGTCATTTAAAAACAAATTGAATTTGTGTTTCTCTCACTAATAAGTATACTTTTCTTGGCAAGTGTGAACAGTTCTATTGAATAAACTTCCTTCTTCTAGCATGCCCTATTTAGGATTTCAACAATTTTTATTATGTAATGAGGGAACATTTCTTTTGTGAAATTTTGCTTCCTTTTTACATGTAACTGTTCTAATGAGAAAGAGCTGGAATTTGGTGACCTGGTTTGTGACATTAAAATGAGGCTGTGAACGCAGATGTTCACCAGGAGAGTGCCCGTGACGGTGTGCTGGCGGGCCTCGCGGGCTCCCTGGCGCAGGGCGTAGGTCAGTGCGCCCTCCATGTCTCTGGTCCTGTAGCTCCTGAGAAATCTGAAGCCTCCGGTCTGATCAGCTCAGCCTGAGCCTCTGGCCTCTAACCTGTCCAAACACTGACACTGTTACCTGCCTTGGACGCAGCGGCACCTGTTCCGATAGCCCAGGGGGAGCAGCCTGTCTTCAGGAGACCACTGTCAGTGTCCCCACTTACTCCCTGTGTCATAGATAAGCCTTAACATCCTCACCTGTAAACGGAAGAGGTCCTGCCTGCCGCAGATGTGTGTGATAGATTCAGTCCTGTAATTCATCAAAGGAGCTGGTACAGCGACTAGGTAGGTATTCATTGAATCTGAATTGTCTCCTCCCTCCCTCCCCTCAAAAACCAGAAAATGTTCCTTTTCCTTTCAGGATGAGCTGCTGGTCCTGGCAGTCAGACAGTCCACGCTCCTCCCCCTCCAGCCAGCCTCACCGAAGGTGTCCTCACCGTACACCCTCTGGCCTGGCCCTGCCCCTGTGCTTCATCCAAACAGACTGAGTTCCTTTGTTTTGCCAAGTCTTTGCTCAGCCTTCTCTTCAGTTGGCTGTGTTCTTGCTCTTGGGCTCCACCAGTTGAAGTGCTATATTGATGATGCTCAGACATGGTGGGAGACGGAGTGTCTGGGAGCTACAGTCCAGGTGCTGGGTGTGTTCACTGCTGCTGGGTTGGCCATGGTTCCCAGGCTTACTCGGTAGACTCTGCGTGTGTGTGTGTGCATACACAGATACACACATGTATTTTAAGACAGAAATCAGGACTAGAGGGTTTTTACTTACCCTCTTTGATCTTACATCTGTATCTCCTTTCTCTCACAGTGAGAAACCTGATTCTCAAATGCTCCTGGAATGATGGAATTACTTGCTTTACCTCGTGATATACCCAGAATAGTTTGAGAGTAATAACACCAGCACCACCATCAACATTTTTTTGTGTTTTCCTTTTTCCTTAGTGTACGTACCACTAGGGATATGTGGTCGAAGTGTTGTGTTTTAATGTCACTTGTTCATCTTTGCATGGCTATGCCACAACTCAGTACATACTGATTTTGTTTTTGAATCTTAGGGGTGGTTCGATTTTACATTTTTGTTTTGTAATTACATAAAATATTCACGCGGTTCCCAAGTGTAATCTAGAAAACAAGCTTTTGTGAAAAGAAGTCCAGCTCCCGCTGTGTCCTCCTCCTGCAATAAGTAGCCATTCAGAAAATTTTGGTTTGTGCTTCCGTTTCTGCCTTTCCTTTGTGTGTATGTGTGTAAATACATGTACTATGTAATTTACATAGGTAATCTATATAGATGAAATATAAAAGTGTGGGTGTATCCATGTGTACACTGACCTATGCTTTGTATTTCCAAAGGGAATGAGTCTAGTTACACTTTGCACGTTAACACACAGACTGTAACCGTCTTTGTTTTTGGCTGTTTTTCCTGTGGGCGGGGAGGTTGTGGGGGAGGATGGTGCATGGGTTGGTATTTCTGCCTATCTGAGGTACTTTGGAGTATTGTATTTGGTTCACATGTTTGATGACTGTGTTAATAATTGGATTGATACCAATGTTTATGCTGTAGGAATTAAGATAGGAAGAACAGAGTATAGTTCATCTTTCTCCCTCCATAGGTAGACTTAAGAAAAAAATATTATTTGTTAAAATATGTCTGTTGCAGAAAATTTGAAAGATCCACATACTCACAAAAATTATAGTCACTCGTAATTGTATCATCCAGAGATAATTACTGACCATTTGATGTATTTCATATGTATATAGGCATCCATGTACCTAGACTCCATACATGCACATTTACACACGTATGCATGTGAACATATGGTTGCATATGTGGATCATATAGTCTGTGTTTTGTGCACTTCCCTTTCATGGTGTCTGTCACTAGTAGTTCTCAGTATCATTAGAATTCCTTATAGACAGTGTTTCAAATGACTACGTGATGTTGCGTCATATTACTTTGTGCCATAATTAACATTCTCTTGCTGTTGTGTGGTTGGTTAGTTTCCATTTTATCTGATCATTATCGTGGAACCTCTTTTTTCACTTTTCTAATTAACATGATTTTGTGGTATAGCATATGATTGTTCAAAAATGTATTGCTTCTTGTTTACTAAAATGAGCATTTGAGAAGCCAGTTCAGGATTGTAATACTCCATTTTTGTATTTATCCCACAATAATTTTAAGGAAAAAACCTTTGCATTTTAAATACCTATTTTAGAAGTTATCTTTGTTAGTTTCAGTTTGATCTCCTTTCATCCACTCTTTCATGAAATGTAGATTGAGTGTCTTCATGTCCTCAGACTACAGTGCAAAATGAGATGGATGAGTTTCCTATTCTTGTGGAGCTTACTGCTCACTGGGAAAGTATGGTATGAGATAATTACCTTAATCATTATAGGATTACAGGTATAATAAATGTTAACAAACCAAAAGTTACAGTGGGCTATTAGAACGTATCCTTGAGGAATCTAAACTGGAAAGAAAAGATAATTCTTCAGTTTTAATTATTCTCATTAATTCTATTATTTTTTGTGGGTTCTGTTTTAAATTGAAAACCTCTGTGCTTGATCTGAGGAGCTGCCACAAACCAGAGGATACAATGTAGACACTTTATGTGTTTTCCTCTCACCAAATCCCCAGGCTGGAGGAGAAGCCATTAATGCTTTCTGTTGAGTATTTGACTTCTGAGCTGGAATGTTTTCTGCGCTAGCAAATTTCAGGGAGTAAGTCAAACTCTTTCAGCCAGCGTTGTGGTCGTGAAGCACGAGGTTCCATCATCATGATTAAAAACACTGACCTGCTCACAAAGCAAGTTAAGCACAAATTAAGCAAAATGGTGTGGATAAACATATGTCTAAGACAAGAGTCCGATTAAGCCAGTGCTGTTTATAAATTTAATGCAGTGAGATATGGAAGTCGCAGTACGTCATTTAGGGGAACTGGGCTTCGTGGAATACTCGTGGAAAAGATGACTTAACATTTGGTTCTATTATTAAACATGTGATTGCTCAGCAGTTTAGTTAACAGAAGCCATGTATTGAATTAGAAAGGCCCTGGGCGGTTGTTGTAGGGTCCAAATTACATTTAACCTCGATCTGGTGCAGAGTTGGAAAAAGAGCCAGCATATAGAGTGATTAGTTAATGCAGAACCAGAGTGAAAAAAACAGCAGAAAATAAGTTTAAATGCCCTTGGATTTATTCGGAGGTAAAACAGGATAAATAAAGCGCCAGTAGGGTAACTGGCAACATGAGAAGATTTGAGGAGGAAGGAAGTGTCTTGAATTTATTTCCCATGTTGTACGGAGCCATAGACTGAAAGAGTATGATATTCTTAAAAGCAATAAGATTGATATAATTAATACTCATGTTTCCTTCCTTTAAATTCACATCTGTTTACATCTTGCCACATTTCCCTTCTCTCTAGATATACTGTTTTTGGTTTTGCCTGTAGTACATTTGAAAGTACATGAAAACTATCTGTTTTTGTAAGTTGACTTTGTATATATGGCCACTTGACTGAATTCTTATTTGTTCTTAGCAATTCAGTTGATTTTCTTAGATTTTTCTCATTAGATTATCATATCAGCTGCTAAGAAATGATTTTGTTTCTTCCTTTACAATTTTCATGCTTCTTTGAAATTTCTTTTCTTCTTTTATTGAATTGTCAGGACCGCTAGTTAAAGTATTAAATATCACTGACAGAATTCTGACTTTGGTGGTAATGCTTCTGATAGTCTGCAGCTCAGTATGTTGGTTGCAGTTAGGTTCTTGTGAATATTATTTACATAGTTTCAGAAATTATCTTCTAATTCTAAGTTTCTGGGCATTTTGATAGGAACTGGTATTTTTATCACTCTGTGTTGGCTTCCGTAGTGGTATTTTTCTTCACCATATCTATGTAGTGAATTGTAGAAATAGTTTTTTCCTGATGTCAAGTTATCCTTACATTCCTGAGATAAATCCAACTTGGTGTGATGATCTTTTAATCATTTAGTATATTTTAGTGCTGCTTTATTTTAATTAGATCAATGAATATAGATGCTGTTGTGTCTCGTGAAATACGGATCCATTTAAAAGTTGCTTTTATATATTTTTATCATTGATAAGATTCCTAAATCAACAGAGATAGTGACAGTATAACTACGGTCACTGGGAGGACTACAGAATTTTTTGTTAAAAAGGATCCTCGCACTCGAAATGCTGGGAATCAGTAATCTAGAAACCTAAAAGCAAGGCTCACCCTTGCCCTCATTCCAGTACTTTTACTTATGAGTCTGTTGTCTAGAAGACTGTCTTGAAGTTAATCTGCACGTCCAACAATCTCAGAAATAAAAGGAATTTTAAGAATTTATCTCGGTTATCTTTTCTAAATAAATTAGAATGGTGAATATATAATTCATTCTTTGGAGAATGGGAGGGGAGTTGGTATTTCTTTAGAATCCCTCCTAAAAATCAGTAATCATTACACAGTAATTGTACAATGTGAAGAATATCACATTTAGAGTTAATAAATCCCTGAAGCCCAAATGTTGGATTGTCATGTCTCTTTAATGTGGAAGGAAGGAATCTAGATGATCAGATTTAGTCTCATAGCTATTTTATCTGTTTTTAAAAATTGCCTCAGTGTCTTTGGAGCATCTGGAAATATTCTTTTCTTTTTCTTACAGAATCTGTAAGCTAAATGTGTGGATTCTAGAAAGAAGATCATTTACAATCAAAATGCTGCTATAATGTAAATGGTTTTGACCTGGGAGAATTTGCCAGTTGTCGGTATTGCCAGTGACATTTGGAAAATGTTGTGTAAAATTTATATTTACTGCATTTGTAAAGTGCTTACTAGTAATCTGAAAATTTTAGTTTTTTGAAAATAGTGTTCATCCAATCCTGTGTTTAATGAAATACAAATAGATAAAAGAAGCAACTGATGACGTAAATAACGTTTTAGTCCCACTCTCAAGTTGGCTGGCTGGCTCTTTTGAAGTTGATTCTTAAATAAAATCCTAAAATAATTGCTCTTAACATTCAAAAGAAACCTCGAAAGCATTTGTTCAAAATATTTTGGGGTATTTCTGATGGAGCAAATATTTTGTTAGCTGTTATAAAAATGAATAAAATATGGCTTTTGCACTTGAAATCTAGTCTGGGAGACAGATAACCTCAATAAAGAGCTTACTTGGGGACAGTAAGTTCTGGAATGGAACCTTTAGGCGGGAGGTGGGTTTCCCACGTTTTGTGGGTTTGACTCCTGCAGGTGGGCAGTCAGCCCAGGTGTGTACGTCTCCATAATGGTGGTGGCATTGCTGAGACTAGATTCCTGGTCTCTTGACACAAGTCTGATGACCTGGTTCACACTGGGTTGACTATTAAGCTTTGAAAAAGTAAGTTTCACCTAGTACCTATTTTTAAAGTCACCTGCTCTGTGCAATTAACAGCTGTTCAGTTGAGATGCAGAGGCATCCATATGTTCTTATTATCCCACACTGTTTTTTTTTTTTTTTTTTTGGTTGGGGAGGGAGTTCCCACTAACCATTTAGAACCAAAAGCAATTTTGAGTGATCATTTGAGTGTTTTCAATCTGATTGTATCATGTGTTCTCTAAAATCCTGCACTCTGGCCGTAGAGCTCAGGATCAAGGCTCAGATCTTCTCTCTGGTACCAAGTCCCTCCTCATCTTGACTCCTGCAGCCACATCCCTTCTGTGCTCTGTTTTACACTTGAACTTCAGAAAGGCTGGATGCCTACTTGTCAGGCTATTTCTAGCCTTCGTGCTTTGCTCAGAACCTCTCGACTCCACTTCTGCTGTGAACTCGTACCTCTTCCCGAGAGCTTTGCCCTGGGGAATCTTCCAGAACCCTGGCCTGGGCTGGTTGAGGGACAGCACCCACCACCCCAGACTGTCCCTCATGAGCACGGCTCGAGTCTGTCCCGAAACCTTAGAGTGCCTTGCACATTGATAGGCATTCGGTAGAAGTTTGCTAAATAATTAAATAATGAAAGTTTTAAAACTGCCTTTTTCATGGGGCAGTAAAAAAAAAAGTGTGTTCGCACATCTGGGTGTATTTAAAATTTTTTACTGACTATTCTGTTGTATTGTTTTTCATGTAAGTATAACTGTTTTGGATTCTAATTTAGTTTTCCTTGGAAAATACATCTTTTAGGAGATACTAAAGCAACTATATTTATATTGTTCATCAGCCACCAATGGGCGCTTACTCCAAGCAGTTTCAGTGGGAATTCTTATTAATAGATGGTCACTTGTTAGATGACAATTTACAGAATTTGATATTTTGGTACATCCTATGGATTAAAGCATATGTTTTAAAATACAGCATTTTAAATTTTATCAATTGCTGTTTGATGGTTTTATGGACAAGGATTACTTCTGTTCCCCAATCTCTGTAGCCATATGAAGTATAAACTAGCCATTATATATTTTTTCTTTAAAATATATTTAGGAAAGGAAACTGTTCAATTAGAATATGAGCTAAACAGGATAACAGTTAAAGGATAATTATTCAGCTTTTCCCTTCTGTACATCATTAATAGATAGTCGACTATTTGGTCATAAAATAAAAACAAACCTTGATTTTTCTAAGTAAATATGAACTTGCAGAAGAAACAATGCATCTTGAATACTGAGTATTTCTTGGTAATCATAATGGATGGTCTCTCTCCCTCTCTTTCTTTTCCTGTCTCTCTCTCTCAGAAAGCCAAATTACAGGATCGTTAGTATCTTAAAGGATTCTTATCTCAAATACTAGGATGCCTAGGTACAAAGGGGACTTGCTGAGACACTATCTCGGTAAATGAAACTCAGCAAATCATAGTCATCTTTGGATTCTCAGTTACGTTATATAAGTGGTCATACAGATGGATTTTTAACTCTGATTTTCCTAAATTGCTTTCCCATCCATTGAACGTGGAGGGTGTTCTAAAAAGCAAAATGAGAAGAATGCACTACTGTTGCTTTAAGAAGGAAATTAAGTAGGGAGGGAAACGGGGGATGTTGTGACTGCTGACATTTGTGGCCTCTTTTCATTTGCGTAAGAGGTGGACTGGCTTCTCTGTAGCTGCGGTTGCCATGGAGAGGTAGTGGGGGAGGACTCCCAGGACCGCAGCCTGTGCGATCAGTTCCGTCTCCGAGCCACTCCAGACTGAAGCGCTGGGGCAGGGAGCTCAGGTGTGCCAGGCTGCACGATCATGGGGCTGGCTGACCTGTCATGGCTGGTAACGTGACTGTGCAGAGACCCCTGGGTGTGACAGACATGTTTGTGGAAGCGCCTGTGGATTCTCTATGTGAAGTGAAAGGATTGTAATGTTGTATGTATTTCCACCCTTCGTGATTTCTTACACGTGAGATTTAACGAAGAGAGTTTAAACATATTAAGCCAAACGTGCGCCCTTGTTATAATAAGAGACTGGCCAACTTCATTCGGCATGTTTGCGTGTAGATAAATGACATGACAGCGAGTCAGATCCATGGTGATGGGCGTAATACACTCAGAAACATCTAATATGGTAGGTTACACCGTAACCAGAAACGGATGTGTTACTAACCTGGAATCATTGATATATGGATGTCATAGAGCCTTGTAGCTAGATGATACTAGAAAACTGGGACAATGAAAGTTGTAAGAATTTTTCTACGTAACAGGTAGAAGAAAATCAGGTGTATGTTTTGTAGATAAAATATGCTTGTATCTTAAGAAATGAATTTTAGGAATTTTGTCAGTTCTGTTTATCTATTTTATTGGGAATAGTTTTATATCAAACAGAAGCTTCTTGTTAATGAGTTTGTAGTATGAACATTTTGTGGCTTTTTTCGGATTTTTTGACATCAGTGGTAAATTGAATATAATGATTATGTCAGTCTTTTGTTTTCTCTTGGCTATCACTGTGGATAACACCTTTGTTTAAAAACAAATGTAACTGGTAATTTTAGCTTAAACTCTGAGCTACTGTGTAGAATATTTCTAAGTAAAAATATGTTTCTCTTTAGGAAAACATGTAATATGTTAAATTTATGAAATATAAAGAAACTTATTTGATGCCTTAGTTTTTGATGAAATCTGCATGATTGTTTTATAGTAGGTGAGCCAGAAACAGTTTAGGTGAAGAATACATTGTAAGGCTGTTACAGTCACTGACTGCTTATTGTATATTACAGCTTACTTTAAGAATGATAACTAATTGCCTAGTTTAATCCATGAAAGAAATGCCAAACCAAGTCTTTTTTTTAAAAAATAAAGATAGTGTTACATAAAACCTAGGTGTAGTATACACAGTGATACGTAGTACTACTGTAAAGGTGTGTAAAATGTACAGACTTACTGCTGAATTTACTTGGAAGGTATTACTTCACAGTAGGGTATTTCAGAAATTGTACAATAAATATTTATAGAGATTACATATATAAAACTATTAAGTAATAACCTTATTTGGCTTATTAAAATGTACTTTTGTGTTTAGAATATTGTATATTAAGAATAAATTTTCTTACTTTTTAAATATCATATTCAGAGGCATAAAAATTTACAAGTTATTAGGTATGGATATTGATGGAGTTGACATTTTCATTATTTTTCTTAATTTTTAAATTAATTCCAAAGTACACCTATTCAACAGGAAACCAAAATTAGTTTTCTCAGTTACTCATGCAAGTCAAAGGGCGATGAGGTGTAAAATACTTTATATTTGTTGGATAATAATAAGTAATTTTAAATGAATGTTAACTACAAGCTAAGTACTATTGTAAGCATTTATTCTTGTTGCCTTTTCTGAATCTCACACACTTTTGTGAGATGGGTTCTTTTTATATACATATATATATGTATATATACATATACCCATTTTACAGATGAGGACCCTGAGGTTTGGAGGGTAATTTGTCTGATGACATAGAGATACAAACCGGTGGACCAGGATTTGAACTTGTGGGAGTTCTTAACCACCACACTATTTCTTGCATGTAAAAACTATTGTCTGGCACAGTGTGAAAATCTTCCTATTCAGGTATCCTGGGATGGAATCCCAGCTTTCCATGTCTTAGCCAAGTGATAGCAGAAGTCACACCTCTTCATGCCTCACTCGTTTTCAGATACTTTACGCTAGAATATGTGTGAGTTCATCAGTTCTAGCGCAGGTGTGGAGGCTGCTTCCCCTCACCCCCATGGTAGTAGTTACTGCTAACATGTATTATTATTCATTATGTTAAAATATAAGATAGTAATCCAAATTATGTTTTATTGCTCCATTTGGAAATAATTGCCAGGTTAAAAGAAGAGTAGAGAATATGATTAAAGTAATGTTGAATGCTTTTTTTGGATAGCCATTCAAATGTTACATTTTAAAGCAGGGTTTCTCGGCCTCGGCACTAATGATGCTTTGGACTGGATAGTCCTTTGTTGAGGGCCGTCTTGTGTGTTGTAGGATGTTTGGCAGCATCCCTGGCCTCTACCCACTAAATGCCAAGCCCTCCCTGTCAGGTGTGACAACCAAAAATGTCCCCAGCTGTTGTCAGATGCCCTTTAGGGGGCAGAATCACCCCTGGTCAAAAACTGCTCCAAGATATATAGAGACATTAATCAAACAAGTAAACATAATGTAATTACAGAGTGTGTTGAGGATGTTAATGGGAAAGGCCAAGATGCTAGAGTGAGAACAAGGTGAGGGAGCAGACTGGCTTTTGTGGCAGCAGTGGCCGCTCGTCGGGTCCAGCAGGGAAGGGCGTGAAAGGCGTGGAGGCCAGTGCAGAGTGTGTGGCAGAGGTCTTGGTGAGGGGTGAGGGCTTGGACCAGGTGGTGGAGGTGGATGGTTGGGAAGGTTTTTAGAGGGAGAATCGGAGGACTCAGAGTTTACTAGAATATTACACTCCTGCCAACAAAGAATAGAGAACAGTAAGGTTTGAGAAGTGGCCGCTGGGCAGTCTGAGGACTAACTCACCAGCCCACTGAGTGCCTGCTTGGCCGTGCACAGGACTCACATATGTTTTTCAGCAAAGTTAGGAATTACCGAATGTCCTAGACCTTTGTGAATATTGGAAACTGTGAGTCTTAATCTGTGACTGCCAAGTGACTGCATATTTAAAACCTGAACGATTGCCTTGCTGTGCAGATCGGATGTGCTCTTGAGAAAGGAGAGTCCTCACCTCTTGGCCGTGGCAGGCTCTTGCCGGGCTCCTGCCCTTGCCTGCCCTCCCCAGGTTTCTGTCCTTGGCCCCCGAGCTTTCTCCTCCAACGCAGCCACTTGTAAAGTAAATAGTTCTTTGGACATCAAATAATTATCTTGCTTTTGAGTTGCAATTTTGAAGTTTACAGATTTCTTAAAGCAGTGCATCCCTGTGATGGCTTCAGTGTGTACCCAAAGTTAACGAGGGTAAGAACAGAGCATTCTAGGCCCTTTCTGTGGGACAGCATTCAGGGAAACTGATAGAATTTCTCTCCTTCCACAGCAAATAACTTCAACAGGCTGTTTAATGGGGCTATTTTAAGTAAGATCATCCTAAGCATAATTTAATGATCTTTTGCTAATAGTAAAATCACTAAGACTTGTAGTTGTAACTTAAATGCTAACATTACAGGAGTGTAATGCCAGTTACCTCAGCAGTGACGATAAAACCGTTTTCCCCCCACAAAATCATGTTGTTGAAATTGTGTGTATCTGAGTGTGTCTGTCAGTGACTTCTACCACAGAAGAATGGAAATTCATTTTGAGCCAAAACTGAGGCCTGTTGGTTGTGAAGTCTCTGGGGCTCAAGAAGACAGGGGGAGACAGGAAAAGAGGAGAGAGGCCGCCTCTCGGAGGCTGGTTTCCCGGCCCCTCTCCCCTCCTCGGCCCCACGTCCCCACTCCGGTCTGTCCATCATTAGGGAACTTATTGGCTGCGTCATTTTTCTTTCAACTCGATTTTCCATCCTGAGTCGTCCTCCCAGTGGCCCGAGTGAAGTAGTTGAGACGTTTCCAGTCGGTTCTCTGGCTCTGACAGGGGTGACTTCACCCGCGTGTGACCACATGCTGTCTGCCTAGGGTTGCACTCATGCTGTGGCGATGGGTTTTCCTCCCATCCGGTAGCTTGAAAATCTCAGAGGTGGAAGAGAGATCTACATGTAACAGAATTTAAGGAATAAATGAGACCACAAGTCATATTGGGCAAATGGGATCCCATTAAATACCGTTAAATGGATACTTTATCCCATACGATATGGGATAGGGGAAGTTCTGTGGGATGTGTAGGAGGGTATGAAGCTATTGCTCTTTTGAATTTATGAGTAGACGTTTCAGAGAGTTGGGATTTAAGCTTTGTCATGAAAAATTGGTGAGGTATGGATAAATACTGGGGGCCGGGATAGAGGGTGATCGTGAGAGATGTTTATCATGGAGTTTATGATTTTAGCAGGGGACACAGGTGTGAAAGGAGTGACCTCACACACGTACTTAATGCAGGAGGGGCTGGGGTGCTGTTGGCCTGCACCCTGGGGGCCCAGCTGGGATCAGGAGAGGCTTCCAGAGCACGTGGTGTTCAGGCTTAACAATGGAGGGTGAAGGATTGGCAACTCAGGCAGGACACCCTTTTGATGCACTTAAATAATACAGAGAAGTCGTACCACGTCGTGTTGAGAAGTTCACATTCTGGAAGCCATCCGCCTGGGTTTAACCCTGGCAGGAAACGTCTCCTTATCAACTCCATGGAGTTTGCTGCTGAGTGGGCCACCGTCTCCTCCTCTGTGAAATGGAGATCAGGGGCAGCTCCTCCCTCCCAGGTCGGTTTTTGAGTGAGTGCACGTGAGGTCCTTAGAACAGTGCCAGCACATAGCAGGTCTGACATTGAGGCCATTATTGATAGATTTTTCCCTAGTAGCGTCTGGAGGAGGATGCGGGCTTCCCGGGCAGGTGTAAGGGAAGCCCTGGGAGGAGGTTCTCAGGGGAGTCAGAAGCAGTGGTGGGGGAAGGCCAGCTGCAGGTGGCGCCCCCAAGAGGCAGGGCTGCTGCTCCCAGAGGAAGGTTTTCCAGAGGAGAGAGGCTAATGATCACGTGTCAGAACAGGTAACCGGTGGTGTCTCCACCAGTTTTAAGAAATATGTATGTGTATTAATTGTGTTTTGCTGGTTTGTTTAACATATGTTTTAGGGAGTTTAAGAAATAGTTAACCTTATTAGCTATCCAAAATAATTGTATCCTGGGTATCTCTCATGTGCTACAATATTACTGAAAAGAGCTTTAAATTATGTCAAAAAGAGCTTTAAGTTCGATTATATTTTAGTGTGTTTTCACCATAATTTGCCCAAATTGGTTTGTATGATGCAGTTAACCTCTAAAACAAATGACAACAGCTGATAAATGACCAGAGCTATTTTGGGCTTGACTAGATCAGATCCATATATACGAGGTTACAAGCCTAATTACTGTTGTTGTTGGCTGGAGTCCTTGCAAGTGTGGGAGGTAACCAAGTACTTCCTTTGTGGAAAAAATGACATTTGTTCATTGTTTCAGTGCTGATGATTGCTTAAAGCATATGAGGTTTTTTTTTTTTACTGATTGGTGTATAAAGCTGTAGATTGGCAGTTTTATGCACTATAACATTTATCATAAATATTTGTTCATAAGCACTTATGTGTACTAAGGGCCCAATACTATCATTATCTTCTATAAGCTGTTATTACTAGGTAACAGTGAAGACAAGTAGAGGACATGTGTGTGTATACATATACACAGTGTTGTGGTGGGTGTATTTCAAACAAGGTCATATATGTACACCCACTATGTATATTATACAAACACACATCTGTTATACACAGGCAGTTGCACATGTATTCAAAGTTGTATGAACTGTTTTCTGATTTTCTGATAGTCTCAAACAGAAATGTTTGAGTAATGTTCCTAAGTGTTACTCGTTTTTCAAAGTCATTTTAAGGACCTTCTCTTTGAATGTGTTGGCCAGTAATAAAAAGCTAACTTTTACGTTCATGGTTGACCATTAATATTGTGGATCACACAGGTGACCAGCTACACGTTTCTCCATTTCTTTACATTCTGTATTTGTAATAAATCACTCAGTGGTTAATATCATTTACAGTTAAAATTATAGCGTAGAATATTAGTAATTGGAAATAATTATATGCTACGGATTTTCTTTTGTTTCTGTTTATCTCCGTGAAACTATGAAAAGTTTGGGAACTGAGTTACTCTAGGCCATTTATTAAGTTATGGCATGGAAAAGATAACAAGGATTGTTTAAAAGATGTAGGTAGCGTAAACTTCGAGTTTGGATTTTTTAAGGTCTATTTTTCTAATGGTTATCGAATTTTAATTCTTCCTTGCTTCTGAGTAGCCTTATGTATGGTATAGGATGGTTAGGTTTTAAGACGTTTATCCGATGCCTGTGTCAAGATTATTGGATAGCTTACCTGCTCTGTGTTTGGCACAGCGTTGGGACTCAGTGGTGATAAACACCTGCCTGGTTTCTGCCCTTACAAGCTGCTGGGCTGGTGAGGAGTCAGACCTTTGGGCAAGAATTGCTCACCGTAAGTGAGGTGACTGCTGTGGGAGGGACGCTGTAAGGTGGTACACTGGAACTTACCAGTGGCCCCTGACTTCGCCTTGATGAACTACAAAATGTTAGGGGGGTTGGTTTATTTTGACTATAATTCCCACCGTAAAGGTCATGTCTGTGGATGATGACTAAACCTGTTAGACTTTGTTTTTATTTTATTTCTCTCCCCTCCACCACCTACTTAGAATTTTTCAGTCTTTTACCTCTCATTCTTGCTGGTTAGGGAATTACCCTTTGGGAGAAATGCAGATTGGACTATTTTGAGTTGAAAAGACAGACTTCTGAACTGACCTTTGAATATTTCGACACATTGAATTGGATTAATTAAAGGAAAGTAAAATGTAAAGAACAGTGTATTGTATTACTTATAATGGTATTATTACTGATTGGTAAATGTTAAAATAGCCTCAATTTGGAAGGAAGAAATAGGCATCAAATAATTTGAAAGCATGAAGTAATTAATATAGAGTTTAAATAAGAATATTAGAATCTGAAAGAATATATATACTCATGTGTATGTATGTATAGTAATATTTATTTTTTAAGCATGTATGTAAGTACTTATTCTTCTGGAGAATTGAGGCATTCATGTTTTGTTTTTGATTTGGCTACCCACGTTTAGACATACATACATACGTATACTTTTATATATAAGTATGCATTTAAAGGAGTAAGTGATACATCTTCAATATGAGTAATACACGAACTTAATTTAAAAAATTAACTAGTTCAGAAACATAAACAATTTAAAAAGTGAGCATTTCCCTCTTTTCCTGCCCAGCTCTTTATCCTCTTACTCAGGTATCCACCCATATTAATTTCTTGTCACTTTTCCCAGAAATGTTTATGCAGACATGGCAACATCATTTAAAATATATATATATACATACACACGTCCACAAAAATTGAATTGCATAATAGATACTGATCTGAGCCTCTAATTTTAAAAAAAAATTTAGGATTCTCTTACTCCAAGAAGTCATTGCCCACATCCCCTCAGTTACAAACCTAAATTGAAAGTAAATCTATCTGGTAGAAAACCGTCTGCTGGTGAACTGACCACTGATAAGTTTGGCTCCCTCTTACCTGCTGCGTGGTTTTCGATTACCATTTATTCCTACCCATCAGTGTCTTTTTCAGTTTATTGTTGATTTTTAATTTTCTCACTGATAATAGTATTATTTACAGAATATTCATTTGAAATAGTATGAGAACAAAGTACTTTCAGTTTTCTCTAATGACCAAACATGATAGAACACACACCAGAATCTATTAAAATAAAAAAGAACTCTAGACTCTCAATTCAAATCTGGATATCCAGCCTTGACCGGACAGTAGTGTTCTATTTGGCGTCCCTTTAAGCGTCTTTCCTGGGGTAATCCCAGTCCCCTCGGCCTTGTGTTCCGAATTCATTATCATGTCTGAAAATGGACTGCCCATCTCTAGTAGACCAGCCTTGATTTTTCATTCGTGTGCTCATATCGTAAGTGATTGAGTGACTCCTAAATGTTGGTAGAGTGCTCACCCCGTCATACGTGTGTATTGTGCTAGGTGTGGGTGGATGGTGGTGAAGGCAGGTTATTTGTGTCTGTGACACAGAGACACATCATTTGTCCAGCCATCAGAACCCAAACTTCCGTGTCATTTTAGACTGATTCCTTGTGCAGTATGCTGACTTCTCAACCATGTTCTCCTCTTGCTCTGTACGTTTACTTTCTGCCATGAAACACCTGCTTATGGTGCCCCATGTACTGAGTGCTTACTCCTTTTTTATGTCTTTCCTCACAGAAGCCTTTTCACTTCCCCTAGAATTTACATCAACTCTCACACTTTGCCAGTATTTAATAGGGCGAACTAATTAGTGATTTATTTTAAAAGAACTTTAAGAAGAGAGAGTGCTTTCAGTTTCTCAAAAGATTTCCAGAGCTGATAATTTGCTATTTGTCATGTGTATCCGAGAGTAGATTGGGAACAAACCATCTATTTCAGTTTTGTGCTCTTTAAAAAATAATCATTTCAATTTAGTATTTTAAGACTTACTTGAAATAATATGAAATAAGTTGAAGGTACTAAGATTGGGTTGTGAGTTCATCATATCAGGATGACCTTGGGCTTCGGGACATTTTTAGATGAGTAAATGTTTTGTTGTATATTTTGCTTTCACAGATTAACTTTATAATATGCTGTGTTATGTTTGCTTTAAACAGTCAGCTGTCTTTAAAAACTGAAGAAGAACGTAGCCTTTTGAATTTGCCTTGTGTCTCCCCTCCCTCCTTTGATCCACCCCCTCCTTCCTTCTCATCAGTTGCAGTTTGCAAATTTTCTTTGGAAAAGGCCAGACAGTAACTGTTACAGGTTTTGCAGCCTCATACAGTCTCCATCACATGTACTTCTTTTTTTCTTTTTCCCTTTTGTTAACATTTAAAATAATGCATAGGCCTTAACATAAACTGGCTGTGGGCTGGATTTGGCCTCCAGACCGGAGGTTGCTGGCTGCTTCTCCATGTATTCTCATCTGTTATCATCTCCCTTCAGCCTAAATCACCACTTGTAGCATTGCTCATAGTATTAATAACAGATTTTCATCTCATTAATAACAGATTTCTTTTTTCATTTTTTCATTCATTTCATTCATAATTTTGCTAGATACAGAATTCTAGTTTGACTTTTTTTTTTTTTTTTTTTTCTGTTCAGCAGTTTAAAAGTAAGTCCCCCAGCCCCTTCAGTATTCTGCTGTTGCACATGACCTGTCTTGTGTGTGGCTTCCTTTGTATTCATCCTCCTTGGTGCTCACTGAGCTTCTTGAATCTGTAGGTTGATGTTTTTAATCAAATATGGGAAAATTCAGCTATTATTTCTTCAGCCATTCTTTCTCTCCAGTTTTCTCTCTCCTCTCCTTCTGGGACGTTATTTACTTGTGTGTTACACTACTTGATACTGTTCCACAGGCCTTTGAAACTAAGTTCCTTTCCAGTCTTTTCTTTCTAGGCTTCACATTTGATAATTTCTATTGACTTCAAGGTCACTAATCTTTTCTTTTGCAGAGTTCCATTTGTTGTTTTATTTCAGATATTGTATGTTCTGTTATATTATTTACATTCTTTTTAGAGTTTCTTCTGGAATTCCTGTTTATTGTATAGAGAGCAGTGTGGCTGATACATTTTAGAGGCTCTGGATTCTGTTATCTTCTGAAGATTGCTGGGTTTTGTTTTAGCAGACAGTTGAATTACTATCACATCTGAAACTCAAGGAAGATTGATTTTAGGGTTTTCAGAATAGGTCTGTTTTATATGCCCTGATGCCAAGATGTGATGTTAATGGTAAGGCATAGCCTTCTGAGATGTCAGTGGAAAGGCAAGGCTTCTACCAGGCTCCTCTGTCTTGGAAGGACTTGAACCCCAAGTCCTGTGTCCAGTACTGGGAGCTGCTGTGGATACGTTGCTCAGTTGTTTCCGCCTGCCCGTGGGTTGCTTTCCCCTGGGTTCCTTGAAGTCTTAACCCTCCGCACGAGCAGTTCAGGACTCAGCCAAGGATTTGAGGGGTTTGTTCTCAGATTCTGGACTCCCTTCTCTGGGGCTCCCTCTTTTCTGGGATTTCCTCCCTCAATTTCCACCTGTTGCAGCAGCCCGGTGCGCCTACTGCTTTCAGCCTCATGGGTGACTGTCCTTCGGGAAGGGTCGTTGAAACGTGGATCTTACCTCGTTTGCTTCTCATCCTTCTAGGGTCAAATCCCATCCAGTTTCTGCCTGCTTTTGATCACTCTCCAGTACCTTCCTGTTTATCATTTTTTGTTGTTGTTGTTGTTAAATATATTGTCCATGGTTTTATTGTGTTGACGGGAAGGTTAGTCCCATATAAGCCACTCTGCCATTACCAGAAGCCAGAAGTCCTGAATGAGTAGATAATGCATTCTTGATATCAGTGCAAGTTTTTATAGAATTAGGCAGATGGTTATCTGAAGAGTTAAGAGACTCTGGGAAGACTCCCAAGCTGGCACGGGGAGGAATTAGTGCTCTGATCCTTTGGTTCATGAGTGTGGTATCCTGGGATGACTGGCTCCACCACAGTACTCGCGGCTACACACTGTTGTGTCAAAAATGGACTGATTATCAGCTCTCACAGTGAGAGCTTTGTTTCATTGTCCCTTCTTCCTTTTGCTGTTGTGAGGTTATCACTATTTACTGTACATTATAGGTACCTATACATTAATATTACTTGATTAATGTATCTTCATCTCCACTAGAGCCTGGGTTCTCAAGGGAAGACTGTATGTAGCTCAAAGCTTTGCACACGGTAGGTGCTGAGGGTGGAATGAGACGTACTGTGCCGAGCACAATGCCTGATGAACTGGTGCCAGTACTTTTTTCTTTCCTGTCTACTCTCCTCCACTGTGTAAAGGTTTGTGAAATATAATTGGACTGGTAAATTGGGGAAAGGAACAGATTATTTGTTCTAATTACTTTTTTTTTTAATGTGGCTAAGTAAGAATAGTTTGTACTAGTAAGAGCTACATTGTTACATTATTTGGGGAGAAATTAAGAAATTTAACGACTGAAAAAAATGAAAACATGTTCCGTATTACTATGGAAATGCACCTTTGACTTTCCTCATCCAGAATGCAAAAGAACAGTGAGAATGTAGATTAGGTCTCTATCAGAAGTTCCTCACCTGGGTTTAAGGTCTCCATAGAGACGACAGTCCCTGAGCCCGTGTACAGAACTGCATGTGTGTTTGTGTGTGTGTCATTCACTGACTAGGAGATGCTGCACAGTGGTCACATGGACTTTTTTAATAGAGACATTTTGAAGTTTCACTTTCTTTTTCTTGTAAACTAGCTTTTTTTTAATTGAAAAAATGATAGATCACTATTGGAAAAAGATGGAGATATTTTAATATTAAAACAGAAGAAGACTGTGTCCATATAGTTCTTGTGTCATTTTAAAAAGTGTGTGTGTGTGTGTGTGTGTGTGTGCACGCACAAACATGAAAAATGACCTGGAACCTAAGGTGCTCACAGTGGTTGATTTGTTTGAAATGCTCTTTCCTTCTTGTATCATATGTCATTGTTTATGTTTCAGAACTAAGGTAAATCTTACAGTGTTAACTCATTCAAAAAGAAATGACAATAAAAATTAAGTACAATCAAATATATATCATTCTCCCTGGTCCCCTTTCCCCAGGGGAGACTGTAAACACCACCAGTAGTGAGTGACTTATGTATCCTTTCACACACACACACACTCATACACTCATTTTTATGTTTTGACAGATGCATGCTATATACATTGCTCTACTCCTTGGATTTTGTTTTTTGATTTGTTTGTTGGTTTTTTTTAACTTTGTATCTTGGAAAGCTTTACAGTCTTAATTCTTACCCTCCCTCAGCCTTACCAAAAGGAATTAAGAACACTGGATGTCATATTTCTAGAAATGATCGTTTATTCTCTTTGTTGTCCTTTTCAGTTTTGGTGTGTACAAACCTGCCTCCTAGTGGTAGCTCAGAAATTATTTAATTTCCTCTTGGCTCTGATTGTTTCTGGGGGCAGTGACCTCGGTGGAATGTCTGCTGTGTGCTGGGCCTTTGGATGCTTTGCCTCATTTATTGCCCACGGTTATGTATCATTTCTTGCTTATGATTATTATTTGAACATAGCACTAACAGCACATGAATAATACTTTGGTAACCTTTCAGGTTTTTTTCCTTTTTTTTTTTTTTTTTTTTCAGATGGGGCATCTTCTTTTGTTTTTTTTTTTTTATACTTTTAGTTAGGGAGGTTTCAAAATAATTACAACTAGAATGGTGTAATAACCCTCTACTTGCCCGGCATCCAGCTTTCATAGCTCACACCTGAGAGCAGTCTGGTTCCCTCTACTCCCCTGGGTGTTTCCGCTCCCCTAATGTTTTACGACCTCCGATACAGCATTCATTGATATGCTTTTGTTATATAAGGTCTGAAGGACAAGGAATGTTTTTTCACATAATCACAATTCGTGTATGAGACCAAAAAAGTTAACTCCTTACTATGATCGATGAAATCCTATCAGTGTTTAAATTTCCAGTTCCCTACAGTGTCATAATTTTTAAACATTTTGTTAGAATCAAATACAGTCCACGTGTTTTGTAGTTTTATCTGCTTTTTATGTTTTTTTCATCTACAAGTACCATTTCTAATTCTCTCTTCCTTTCTTCGCAAATTATTTGTCAGAGAAGCTAGGTTTTTTTGTCCTGTAGAATTTTTCATTGTTGATTTGTTTTTAATGGTCAAATATATAAATAGATTTCTTTTGAAATTGTTTTAACTGGTGGCTTTTAATTTTCTAGATATTCTTTAGATACCATCACATTATATTTGAACAAGCATTTGTTGGCCAACATCATTCTATTTATGGCCTCATTTATGGCTTTCAAATCTGTATTTGTAGATTTGAAATATAGAATGCTCTTTGAAATAAAAGTTTATAAGGAAAAATAAGACAGAATCAGATAGAATTACTTTGAAGACAACTGTGAGAGGTGCCTATACCTCTCACATTAGATAATGAATGTATTGTGTCTGCTAAGTTTGTGATAGGGCTCGAGGAGGAAAAATTCTCATTTCTTTTTGAATTAGAATGTGGTCAACTGCTTCATGTCATCCAGAGAAAGGCTTTTCAGAGTCTCTGCGGTGTGGCCTGGGTGTCTTGGAGTTTAAGTCTTTCCGCAGCCATGCGTCTTGCTGAGGGGATGCTGTGTATCCACCAGCAGCACGGGGCTTGACCCAGAGGGGAGGGTGGAGCGGGGATGTCCACTGGCAGAAGCAGCCGACACAGTGTCACCAGTCCGCCGGCAGGTGGCTGGGCAGATCCTTACGTCATAGTTGTTTGCTGGGTCTGACACGGGAAACTGAAATATCAAGTATTGTTTACCCCAAACTGACATTTCATGCAGTTAGAGTTCTAGAAGAAATGTAGTTGTAGCCTTCCCTTTCCAGTCTTCTGTGCCTTTAATACTTTTTTTTTTTTACCCAAAAGGTGTTTGCAGTTATCTCCACTATTTCTTCCCTTCTTCCCCTATGTTTCTAATTTCATCCTCTTTCTTCCTTTTCATTTCTTAGGGAATGTAGATTTATTTGTATCTGTAGTAATTTGAGATCACAAAACAGAACCAGTGGAACCAGAAATCTGAAATATCAAAGTATCATTTACCTCAACACATAGTAAGTACAGTTCCCACAGTTCCTAGAATACTGTGAGCATTCCCTGTTTCCTGGTGATGGATGGTGGGCTTTCTGGGGAGAGGGGAGGAAGCTGACCTGGAGAAGGTGGGCAGTGCACCGCCCGCCAGGTCGCCAGAGTTCACTACGCTTAGTTTCTATATTTTAGCCTGTAAGATCACAACACCGTGTATTTAAGTCCTTCCTTTTCTTTCTTTATTTTTTTTTTTAATAAGAGGACCTTTAAGAAATGTACTATAAGGAAAATGGATGTGTTATTTGCAGACCGGGGGTGGGTCAGAATGCTAGCTTGAAGACAGTAGACTTGTTTAATCTGATATCCACACCTCCTGGGTGTCTCTCAGTGATCTGTCTCTACATCTTCATCCTTAGCCCTGGATTCTGTATGTGGGGGCACATACATGCATATGGGTACACGTGTGAAGCCATTATTGGGTTAGTAACACAAGTTTAGTGGACCCTGGCATTTAGCCTCTCAGGGTAAGAACCTCTGTCTTCATATTCCTTTCTCACCCCGTGGTTACCATGACGACCTTTCATTCTCTACATCAGAAATCATCACATGGGAGGAGGGGGAAACCAGCGTTGTCATGCTCTCATAATGATACCTAAACCACCGTGGGCAAAGTACTTTAATGTAATTATTAGAAAACTGTTCATCCATGTCAGTTTTCAGCATCTTTACACAATACTTTATGTTTAGTTTTTGTATTTTCATACATTGAATTTTTAGCTGGAAATTTACTTTCTAGTTTAGGGCTCATATTAGTAATTAACTTTAAATCTGTTTTTGGTGGTATGCTTATTAAGAATATATGCTTTGGCTTTGCATTCTAGACATATAGTGGAGTGGACTTCCTTAGCTGTGAAGTGTACTTGAATTCTGCGCACCCCGCCCCCCCGCCCGGTCCTCCCTGGGGCCCACGCACGTCAGCAGCCCCTCTGATTGGCAGGCAGATGATGCTGCCGCTGCCCCACTTGCTTGGTAAAAAGTTGCTTTGAAGAGCAGGCGTTTAAGATTTTTTCCCTTCACTTCTTGCATTTCGTTCAATTTTTGAATCTTGATCTGATAATATGTGTAATTTAGAGAAGTTTGGCTGCATGTTGGGATTACCTGGAAAACTTTTAAAAATGCTAATTTAATTGGGTACAGCCTCGGTATCAAGAGTTTTAAACACTGAGACTAATATTTAGTGACTGGAGTATGTAGCAGAATTTGAGGTTTACTCTTTTAGGTGATGTATAATCAGTCAGCAAATCAGGAGCTGGGAGAGTGGCACTAAGGGACCTCAGGCCGACTTGCTTAGGTAGCTGTTTAATAAAGGAGCTTTTCAACTTCGACCTTAACCCCTTACAGGACTCCTCACAGACTCCCAAACAGTGTGAGGTTTTGGGAAGCAGACTGGGAGTTTGCTTTGCTTTTTACTTGGAAAATGCGTCCTCAACCATAAGAGCTAGCAGCCTTTGTAGCGCCTTCTAGGGGTTAGAGGGTGTAATTACCCCACTATTAAAAGCGCAGAGTTTGAGCACAGTGGACTAACAGTTCTCAGCTCTACCTATCAAGGCTACTAACTGCCTACAAAGTAAACCAGCTGATAGGTTATTAAGGGACAAAAAATAATTCAAAAGCCTAAGCTGGTTCAGTATAACACATTCATTGTGTCTGTACATTTTGTTATTTTCATGGTCAGTTTTGATATCAGGATGATTGTCTTATAGAAGAAACATTGCATTTAATTGATCCATAATTTTAAAGCATAACGGAGCTCATATCTACCTTTCCCTTTGAACTATTTCAAGATGTTCTTAGTACCATAATGGAAACATGCTTTCTAACAAAAATGAATAGTTTTGCCGAGACTAGGCCATAAAATCATAGTAAGTTTAGGCATTTCACATTTTAAAATTATTACAACATTCTGTTCTGAATCTTCTCTGGTGTTTCACGACTCATTATCATACTAGTTTAAGAGACTGTTCATGTCCAGTTAACCTTTATCTCTACCCTGCTTTTTCCACAGCCATCTGGATCTTTTTAAAACCCTTGAATCCTTTAACAGAAGTTGATCACAACCTCTAGCCAGATTTTTTGGGCCCTGAGATGCTCAGCTCCCCTCCCCTGTCCTTGGTACCTACGTCTTTTTTTCTCGGTTCTTTCCTAGCCACCACTCACCTTGTATATTAGCTTGGTCACGTGAACAACTCTCTAGCACCTCCATCTCACTGAATTCTTTGTCCTTCCTCCTGGAAAAATTCAAATTTGGCATTCCTTCTCAGTTTCCAAACTTTGTTAGAGTAAAGAATACTGTTGAACACATTGTACCAAAAGCATGGATTTCCACGTTCACGGATCCCTAGTTGCCATTCATCAATGCTTTTATTTGTCCTTAAAGTTGGTCAGTTCTTCTTTTCTCATCAGACCTTTGTCTAATTTTTATCAATCTCTGAGACTCCTTAACATAAACACCAAACTCCTTTTCCTTTGTAGGCAACCATGCCTCTGGTCTCAGTAAAACTATGGCAGTTGATTGTGCACTGCCTCTGTCTCATCCTTCCCATCAGCAGACTTTTCCCAAGAGAAGACCCTTCTCTCCTCCTTCCCTTCCCTCTGACCTCAGAGAGTCGCCCTGGGTGTTTCCCTCTTCAAAACCAGCCCCTCTCCTGGACCTGCTGCTGGCCTCTCCTGTCTTCAGAACCTTATCCTCCACATCCCCCACTCTCCTGTATCTTTACTCTAGGTTTTTTTTGGGGGTGGTGGTGGTTTTTTTTTGTTTTTTGTTTTGGTTCCTTCCCTTGGGTCTATAAACGTCTTTGAAAAACATCAAACCAAACAGCCCTCCCTTGACCCTTTGTTTCTCTCTGGCCCTTAAGTTCATTCTCTTCTTCTTTGCTGAATGTTTTGAATGACACGTCTGCTCTATTCTTTCCTTTACCTCCTGTCCCATCACTTTTTCAGCCCTCTGCCCATTGGCCTGACATTCCACTACAAGCTTTGAGAAGCATCACTAGGACCTTTTAATTGCTCAATCCAGTGGGAGCTTTTTCAGTCTTTATCAGTTGCATCATCTAATGATTTGACAATGAAACACTGTTCTCTTGACTTATGTGGACAGATTGTTTCTATTCTAATTTTTTCAGCCATTTCTTCTTTTTTCATTTCTCTCTTTCCTCCTTTCTTTTCTTTCTCTCTCTTTCTTTCTTTCCTTCCTCCCTTCCTTTTTTTTTTCTTTTGCCTTTCTCTTGGGTTTCTTTTCCTCTACCTCTCATCCCACCAATGATTCTTAACTGGAGGGTGGGTAGCCCACTTGTCAAAGCTTTCAAAACTTATTCAGTCTGGGGTACCATATGTATAGTTTCTGATCCAGTGGGCCTTTCTAGAAACTATAATATAGTGGTTCTATGACATTCTGTTACACGGAGGTACTATAATTTACTTAACCATTTCTCAATTATTCATTCAACATGTATTTATTGAGCACCTACTGTATTCCACGTGCCATAGATTATTTAGGTTTTTTCCGTTAAGAAAAGTACTGTAATGAACAGCCTTTGTTTCACTCCTTTCACAGTCTTAGTCTAGATTCCCTGTAAGTTGATTCAGTATATTAATAGATAAAGGTGGGTTTCAATGATCTTGATGCCTATGGCCAAATTACTTCATAGAATAGTTATATTTTTGTTTCCACCTACTCTCTGGTGTGGTTTTAACAACCAATTACATAAGAAGGTGGCTCTCATATCCTGTATCTTTAGACCTATTGTCTCCAGATTTATGTTCCAAACCGCTTTGAGTTCCTGACATTCTACCTTGTTTTCTTTGCTTTCCAGCCTCCTTCTGCTCCCTGCCCGTCAGATGCCCTCCCCTTCTCTCAACGAGATCTCTCGTTTTCTTCTGTGCATATTCAGCCCATGTATAATTTCTTCCATGATGGTGTTTCAGGACCATTTTTCCTTTTTCCAAGACAGCCACATTTACACCCTTCCGTGTTGCCTTGACGCCCAGTGGACATAGTCACACAGCTACCACGTGTGCAGGGATTGCTTGTTTACTTCTGTAAGCTCCTGCACGTAGGATTCTTCATCTTTGTGTATCACCAGGGCCAGCACACAGGAGCTAATAAATAATTCTGAACTAAATGAACCATTCAGTATATCAATGTTTTTAAGTTTTAGAAATAACCCTCAGGGTGTTTTATATGATCTGGAAATTTGGAATTTAGAACCTATAGCCAGCCAACATTTTTTTAAAGATAATTCAAGCACATTTAGGGGGTTTAGAATTTTTACTAAATTTAAATAATATTTATTTTTATATTAAAATATTTATTGTGGGTAATTTAGTAATTAAAGAAAACAGAAATAACATTAAAACTGCCTGTTAATGTACTACCCTCAGATAATCATTGCATTTTAGCCTATTTCTTTGTAGATCTGTGTTTGTGTTGTGTGTGTGTGTGTGTGTGTACATATACATCTATGTGGCACAAAATATTATTATGTAATATACTTAGAGCACTTTTTCTGCCGATAAGTATTTTTAAAACATTTTTAATGGCTAAATAAAATTCTATTGTATGGGGCTACCATAGTTCTTTAACTAGTTCCTTACTGTTTTACATGTAAAATTGTCCCCAAGTAATTGTTAACATAAATGCTGCAGTAAATTCTGCAATAGTGATTCATTTATTTAACAAATACGTGTTGAGGGTCTAGTGATCTAGGCACCTGTGTTCTCTGTTGAATAAGATACAGTTTAATGAAGAAAGCGAGTACGCACACAGGCTCTCGGACTGTCTTGTGATGAACGCTGCTCTGGGGCCGAGAACACTGCTTGGGGTGCAGACCAGGGCCCAGGGGCCTGAGTCAGGGAAGGCTTCCTAAAGGAGGTGTTTACAGGGGTATTGGCTAATTTCTTTGTTTTGGGA
The DNA here is from genome assembly GCF_048773025.1 of Camelus bactrianus. Taxonomy (NCBI): domain Eukaryota; kingdom Metazoa; phylum Chordata; class Mammalia; order Artiodactyla; family Camelidae; genus Camelus; species Camelus bactrianus. The sequence goes on from NC_133558.1 coordinate 7,581,966, forward strand.
TGTTTATTAGAATAACACCAGGTTAATACAATGAAGCGTGTCCTTTTTATTCATCATTGAGGGTTTTTTGTTTTGTTTTTGTTTACACTAGAGATAGATGTGTTTAATCAAAAAGTATGTTTTGGGTATTATTTAAGTTACCTCTCCCCCTGCCTCTGCCTCGTCCTGTTTACTTTTCCAGATTATGACAACATGCTTCCTCATACTGAAATACCTCTGTGTACTTATTTTACACCCTACTTGGACATGTCTTTCTAATCTTGGAATATACTTCTGAATACAGGCTGTTACATCCATATTCCTCTGTGAGACTTTTCTGCCCCTTGGTCAGATTTTGATATCAGGGTTATACTGGCTTTTTAAAATGATTTAGAAAACCTTTTGTGTTAGCTTGTGCTTTGGAACAGTTTAGGAAATGATTTATTCTTCAAAATTGGTTAAGAATTTGATAATAAAACCATCTTGGCCTTTAACCTTTACAATAAAGGTAATTCTGCATTATTATCTGGTAACTTTATCAATCACCCATGATTATTCTAGTTGAGTTTTTCTCTTTCTGGATCAAGTTGAGTAACTTTATGGGGTTTTTAAAAGAATTTTTACCAATCACAGTTTTTAAATTCATTGGTGAAGAGTTGAGTCTCTTTTTTTACTTATTCAAGCAATATTTTTCAATTTGAAATATTATATTAGTCTAGACTGTCATTTTAGGCATTATCATAGAGTTTGACTTCATGAAAGACATAGGTCTAGAGGTACAAGCGATGTGTAACATACAGTTTAAAACATGTTACTTACAAAGGTAGCTTTACGCAGCTGACTGTGTAGTGAACACTGGGGCTAGTCTTCATTTAGAAGGGCGTGTATACACGGTTACCGGTATTGAATGCATTTTTAACATTACATCTTTGTCATATACTTAGTCTTACTGAAATTGCTCTAGCAGTTAACAGTAAGAATAAGGAGCTTGTCCTGACGTGTAATGAGGGGATGTGGGAGTTAGGCTTATTCAGTAGTAAAAATATTACAGCCACATATGGTGATATTTTTTCAATCAGATGGTATCTCTTTCAGTAAATAGAGGTGCTTTTTACAGTTCCTTAGGATCTTCCTCATAAAATTTAACTATTAGTGTTTTTGCTGTGTGTTTTTAGGGCTCAGTGAGGGGTGAGAGCCTGAAGGTGTTGGAGAAGAGGCTATTGGTGCTATCAGAACAGCGAGAGAGAAGGGGGAGCTAACGGAATTAAGGCAGAGATCATTTAGATCTTTGGTGGGTCTAATGGAGTCATAAATACTTGATTCTAGTGCCATCAGTGTACTGATGCCGTTTCCCGAATGTAGAAATTATTTATGATGCTAGGGAAGATAAAGCGCCAGGTTCTTAAGTGAAACCACCTAATGCCAGTTTTTGGTTTGTGTGCAGAAATTCCTTTATCTCTGTTTCAGAATGCGTCCGTGCTTCTCTGTGTCACTTGGCAGGTTATTGTTTACACTGTCAGTGGATCACTCAGTCCGTCTTACTGTCGCTATTACTGATGATCATGAGCTGGAGAGAAATGGGTTCCACACGCAAGGGGTTGGCTGCACAGAGAAGGGAGTGACGGCTCTGAGGAGGGTCTTAGAGCAGGTTTCCTACAAGAGGCGACGTCTTGAAGGGATGGGCTGGAAGGGGCAGCTGGGAAGAGGCTCAGGGATCTGACGGAGCCTGCAGGCAGGGGGCTGGAGCTGAAAAGAACGGAGTGGGGTCTGGCAGGTGGGGAGAGGAGGTAACGGGATCAGAAAGAACTTCGTTAAGCTGCACAGGGGATTCAGGCTTTATATTTACTGTCAAATTAATATTAAAATGATCTTTTAAAGGGTATAATAATCCATAAGCCCCTCCAGGAGAGCTTTTAAAAAATTTTTTTCTATCTCTAGTTCTTCCTTTTGTACTTGACACAAAGTTGACATTCAGCACAATAGAAACACACAGCTTTCGTTGAACCAAATCGTAACAGTTTAGTGTGTTGGTCTCCAAAACTGTGATGTCTTGGATCCCAGGGCTCTTGAGGAGTGATGTTGAGGATCTGAGATGGGGAGGGTAAAAATGGTTAGAGAGCAGGTGCTTACTGTGAGCCCTTATTTGAAGATTGCTTTATTTTTATAAGTGATTTGTTTTTAATTATCCACTCTTCTTCCCAGAACCCCAAAAGGAAGGTGGTTTCCTGAGGGCTCCAGGACTTTTTTTTTTTTGGTTCAGTGGTTTCAGATTATGTTTTACAAAGAGACATTTTTCTTTTTATTTATAATTATTTACCTATGATGAAGATAAAATATTTTTGCATGGTTTTCTTATATAAACAAAATTTTAAAATATGTAAGGCATTAAACAAAATAATTAATAGCCTTAACCATTAACAAATAGTTTCTGCACTTTTATCAGAGAAGACAAACTGTAAAAAGGTACATTTTTAATAGTTGCAGAACCAAAATATCACCTACATTGTTGGTACCCTCTCTTTCCTGCCACTGTCTCAGCCATGGGCCCCTCTGGATCTTAGGGACAATTTTGGATCCATTCATGTGTTGCTGGGATCTTTTCCAGGTGACAATTCCAAGTATATTTGGTAAAATTTGAATTAATTAGGCTTACATCTTAAATACAGTAAAAACTTGTTACAGTAAGATATGTTACTCATCTTAGATTTACTAGCGTGATGTGAATGTCCATTTTCCATGTATATCTATTTTTATGTGTAGTTTTTGTGAAATTATCAGTGACGTTGGGGAGGGTCTGATGGAAGATGTGTCCGCATCTGAGATTCCCATGCTACCCATTTTAAATCACATGTACCCGCCCATCCCCAACCTCGCCAATCAAGGCTTACAGTGAGACACGTTGTGATACCCTTGGTTGAGGACTGCCCTTCTATCAGTGAGTTTCAGGCTGCAGATTTACAGTCCAGCAGTGAGTTTTGAAATCAGTGTATTTGGGCAAGGCAGCATTTTTCATGTTTAATAGGAAAGGATAGAAATTAGAGTGTAGGTAATTTGGTTTCTGCATTATGTATACACATAATATATATACACACACATGTAATTGGTTGGAATGTAAAAATATGTTTCTTACTCTGAGTCATAGTGAAAAAAATGATAAATTTTGCCTTTAAATGTTAATAAATTGCCTTGTCTGAACCAATTAAGAGCATGTATTAAGTGAGTGCTTTCTCTGTAGTTGTGGAGAGTATCTTTAAAACATCATATTTTACCAGGAGAAACATTGAACAAAGGTTAAATATAAACAAGACTTTTTATAAAAATTGAGGGGAAAGCTTATGATGGCTGTTATAATGCTTTTACTGAAGATTGTATTTACCTATTGAACTGGAGCTCCAGGTAAAAGCATTTAAGTAAATGCTTGTACCTAACACAGTAGATGTCCTAAATCTACTGATTTAACACAAATGTAAATCAAGGTCGTTTTTGTGAGAATTTGTTATGTTCAAGTACAAATAGAAGGTGGCCAAACCTCAATATACTAGACAGAACCTGTTCTTTAAGTGCATATTAATACAGTCGAGCGTTTGCTGCCTTAAGCCACAGTTGATTCTATTAATAAGAAGTTGTTTTATTGTATAATGCCAAATTGTGTGTGCATAAACCCTTAAACACAGTCATTACTGCTTTGAATATATATCTAATATATCCGTATGTATTATTTATGGTTCTTAAGTTTGGAGAAACTGCTGGCATAGAAATAACAGTGCTTTTCATTTTTATGTTTCTAAGACTATGTATTTAATACTTGTTTACATTTTGAATGTCTACAGTGTACTTTCATGTATTTTATTTTTTGAGACAGTGGGCCTTGTCTTTTGTTACTTATGTTAATATAAATTTCATCCATACATTTGAAATTCTCCCTTTGAAGTAAAAGTCCTGCTAAATGCAGTGTTCGCTTTCTGCATTTAAGAAGGGTTACTGTTTTTATCAGTCCTGTTTCCAGTTTCACTTGGCATTTCATAAGAAATAACTAAAGTTTTTGAGAAAAAATTGTGTTATTTCCAAAGGGTGTCTCTTTTCCTCTCAGATCTTATTCCGGATCTGATCACTAGCAGGAAGCAAGTAGGAAACTGCTGAGGGGAATGCATTTGGCAGGAAGAAAATCTAGTTCTGTTTGCTGTTGCTGGTGCATAATATCTAATATTTTCAGCTAGTTTTCCCACTTTATTCGGATGCCCCCCCTTCGTTTTGACTGGGCAGGCTGGATGGCTCAATATGCAGTTGAAAGAAGTTTGATCAGTAAATCAAAGTTTCTTTGGATTTCTGGCTTTTCTGGCAAGGCTGACAGGGAAAGAGGCAGATAGACCAGGGTTTGAAGGGCCTACGGTGGGATCTGTGCCTTTTATTTATCTGGGGAGGGTGCTATTTTGGAGGTTGCATCTTCCGTGGCCAGTAGCGGTATTTAGCATTGGAGACCATTCTGGGGGCTGCTGGTGTATGCTGGAAGGCATAAATGGTGTGTGCTGGAAGTACCAATGTTTCAAAAGCATTTAAGCTATACTCCAATGGACTATCTAAAATGTTAATATAATTATGGTTACTCTGTTCGTTTCAGTATAAAATAGTGTCCTAGGAATTTTGTAACTTTTACCATTATAGTAAGCACTTAGACCACTGCATTAAGCTTGGAATTGGTTGCTGTCATAGTCATGAAATCTGTATGTCCTTATAAAATTTAAATTGTTACCAAAGTAGAATATGTGCTTATTTACAAAATCCAGTTGTGCTCAGAGCTCAGCTGGGAGGACTGTGGGCTCTGGGCCCAGGCGCCTCCGTCTCCCGTCCGCCCCGCGGGCAGCTTTCCCAGCTTTGGGGGTCGCTCTCTCAAAGCCGTATGCGCAGGTGGCCGCTCTGCAGCCGCCAGTTTGTACAGGGTCTCTTCCGCGCGGCGTTCTGGGATCCGGGGCTGGTGCAAGTGTTGGGCGTCGGGCTCCTGCTCCTCAGCCCATCTTTTCCTTTATTTGTCCATCTTTTCTTTTATTTCCTACATGTTTGTCTTAGGTCTTAGGCCATCTATGACCTTTGCTTAGACTTGTTCCTAAGCCAGTAGACATTTGTTATATCTCTCTAATAAAATCCCTATGTCTTCATAAACAAAGTATTATTTTCAGGTACTTTTATTAAGCAGCTAAACATTTTTAAACTATGGTTCGGTATTTTAAATGCACTAGTTATTTGCATTATGGAAACAATTGTAGGCCTTGTGACTAAGAAATAATTAAAATTACAAATATAATTTTTAAAAGGATTATATCATTACTTTAATAGTTTACACATATTTGTTCCATAAATAATTCATTCAACAAATATTTATTACTGTATGTTAGGTACTGTTTATAAGTAGGGTGTTTATTTTACTGTATTCTTATTTGTATATAATGTATTGATTTATAATTTTTTTTTTGTTTTTCTTAGACAAAATTGAAGAAGCACAAAAAGAACTTAATGGGGCAGAAGTGTCAAAAAAAGGTAAATTAAAATCAACCCCAGTATAGATTTTATTCTTGCAGAGATTCCTATATAGACACCTTGTAATTGCAGCCTTGCTAAATCAATCAGTGTAAGCATATCACAGAATTAAAAATCACCTTAAACTGATGGATCCCTACAAGTATATGGACTTTGCTTTTTGCAATGTTTTAACTACACAGCATGCTCTAGAAATACTAATATGTTGCTGGTGGGAGTGTGAAAGACTGTTACAGCTTTCTGAAAGTCCTGTTCATGAGACTTTCCTGTAGCAATAAAGGAACCAGTGCAATGGATGCTGATGGCTGTATTCACACATGTGTGTGCACAGGTGTGTTCATGCAGTGCAGTACTTTCTTGAAATGACAAAAACCTAGGACAACTAAAATAACCCAAATGCTAGTCAGTGCAGGGATAGTTGAATAAGTTGTAGTACATTACATCTCGGGATGTTAAGCAGCTTTTTAAAAATGTTAATTATTTCAATTGACTATGATGATTTGTTGCTAAATGAGGAAAATGAAATTGCAATGTAGAATGTAAAATACACCATTTTTTCCTATCAAAAACGTGCCGGCACACATGTTTATATAAGATTGGATAGAGTTTGAATGGACTTCTACACAAATGTTAACAATGGTGAGAGGAAGGGCAGAGGAAGATTCTTTTATTTATCTGGATTTGTGTTCTTTTATTAGTTATAGTGGGCAAATTTTGTATAAAAAATAAAAAGTTTAAAAGCAAAAATTATTTTTCTTCATGGAAAGTATACTAATTATTTTCCCAGATAATATGAAAAAAAAATATGTAGAACTTTGGGAAGGAGGAAGACAGGAAGGGGGACAGAGTTCCAGCACTCTGTTAGTGGGTGAAATTGATTAAAAAGATGTAAGATTCTCTTTATGGCGTTTAGATTTCATGATTTATTATTTCTTTGTCCTCATTATAGCTTTGAATTAAACAATGGGATATTTTGGCAGAGTAATTTAGCCACAGAGAATTCCAATTGAAAGTCTTTTTTTTTTTTTTTTTTTAATCTAGGAGTCTAGATTTTTTTTTAATCTAGACTCCCATTTAGGAGTCTTTAGTGGAAATAATTTCTCGCTGTCCATGTTCTCCATCCCTTGGCGCAGCCTGTGAAGCCTCCAGGGTGGTTTCCAGCTAGTCTGACTAGTGATGCTATGATGTGCGGCCACCTTAGAGTGTCTTCCTTCTTTTTCCTCTCCCCTCACTCCCCCTGGCCCTGGACTCTCTGGAAGGCCCTTACCAGATATGACCCTTTCATGACACTCTTGCAGAGAAACAAGTCTAAGAAGAGCAGAGGTCACCACAGCCACGCTGTCCCTTTGAAAGGTTGACTCAAGATCCCTTCCCCTCGTTGCCAGAATCATAAAAGTATTTGAGACACTCAGGCTATAAGAACCTTATGATTTAAACTTCTTTGTCATAGTCAGCCTTTTCCACACCTAGTAATGGGTTAGAGCTGCTTCAGTTAGGAAAATAAATGTGTCTTCCTTTTCCCTCCTTTCTTTCCTACTCTGTGGCAAAGAGCTTTAAAAACAGTGAACTAAATGCCTGATAGGAAGGAGGAAATGGAACAAAGGTTCTCAAAAAAGAAATTGGATAATGAGGCTGAGAATAATCCAGTGGGCTACATTTGGCAGGCTACACTTATTTAAGACCTAGTATGAATACCAAGTGAGCATTGTTCTGTGCAATTCACTGCCTAGAATTACTGCTTGGCTTTCATTTTTACATACGCATTCTGGGCGAATTAAAAATAAAATAGTTTTCCTCCCAAGTATAATTAAGGAATAATATCAGTTTGTCTTTAACAACATGAGATAAAAATCTTTGGGTAATAAAGATCTTGAGATTTCTCAGATCTTTGCTTGCTGAGCTGTCTGTTTTATTAAAGGAGATTCATTTCTTCTTTTGAAGGATATACTTAAAAATTTAGAGTTATTTATCTTCTTTATTGATTAAGATGAGTCAACTAGGTTAGATCAGTTTTTCACTATTTTTCCAACTTGCTTTTGATTATTTCCCCTTGAAAGTTTAAATTTTTTCTACATCTGCCTTTTTTTCCCTACATTGCTCATTGTTACGAGGCTTTGTCTCCATGGAAGATGCTGTGGTCCTTAACCTACTTGAGGTTCTTTCTCCCTGTCTTCTTTTTTTAACCATTAGGACAAGTAATAATTTATCTTCAGAAGCATTTAGCGTAACGATGGGCTCATGAGAAAAACAAACCTTGCTTATTGGTAGCTTAGAAAAGGTATCTTTCCTGTTTTCTGACATTTTAAGGAAGGATTCATCCGTTCAGTGTAATATGGTGACAGAGAAACTGACTTTGCTCATTATACACCAACAGAATAAAGAAGTGCACCAAATTATGTTGTATTTCTTTTATCCTTTCTCTCTACTTATAAATGAAAACCGGATGAGTTGAGTTTGATTTATTTTGGTTTTTATCAATTTGGGAATAAATATAGCATGCAACATTCATACAGTTCTCTATTATGTCCCTGTTTTCTCCCTTACAGTGCTGCTTACTTCTTAGCATCCATTATGTTTGACACTATTTCTAAAATTATTGCAAGAGATTTGAATAAAATAAATAGTGACTGTCACAGATACAGTGATGGAATGTGTATAAATAAACTGGGAAAAATAAATAGGTTAGGAGAGCGTTTATGTGCTGTCTCATGAATAAGCTTTAATTTTTAATGCTTTGTTTTAAATTTTTATCACACAGTACTTGACACATAAATTAATGTATGTAAATATAACTAATATATGTTATTATATACATATGCACTATTATATATTATAACCTATATTTAATATATAATGTGTATATTAATATATGTAATTTATATTATTATAAAGCATAAGAATAGCATGATAATCTTTGATTCTATTTTTTTGCTCATCCTTTTAAATTTTAGAATCAACTTAAAAAAAAAACTTGTTGAAACTTTGGGATTGCATTGAATTTGAGCAAACTGACAGTTGTCACAATTTTCAGGCTTCCTATCCATAAGGATAGTATATTTTTGATACTTGTGTTTTTTGTTCAGTGTCCTGTAATTTTTTTTACATATGGATCTTGTACTTATTGGATTTCTCTCTTGGAACTTTATTTGGGTTTATTGTGTTATTTATTTAACTGATTTCATTTTTTTTTCTGTGAAATTGTTTTCTAGCTCTTGTTGGCAAATAGAAATGCAATGTATTTTTGTATATTCATCTTATATCCAGCCACCAGGCTGAACTCATTCATTTTGAAAATATGTCTGCAGATGCTTTAGAATTTCTTGTAAACAGTCTTATCAGCTGGGAGTAATGAAAGTTTTCTTTCTTCCCTTTTAAATCATTGTTCCTTGTCTTTGTTCTCCAGTAAAAAATCAGCAGAATGATAGTGTAGCATCCTTGGTTTGTTCTTAATTTTAGAGGGAATGCTTCTGATATTTCACCATTAAAATGTTTAAATATTTCATGAAGAATTAGGTATTCTGTGTTCAAGAGATATTGGTCTATGATTTTGCTTTCTTATTATTTTCCTTCCCTGGTTTGTTTTAAGGTTTTATAGCTCCATAGAATGATCTGAAGACTGTGCCCCCTTGCTTCCCATGGAGTTATCTGATACTGGAATGATAGCTTTAAGGGCAAGTCTTAGAATATATTTTGATTTTGGAGAGGGGTTAAGGGTAGATTTTTAAGTACCAAGTCGATATATTTAATAATATGAGACTTCTCGAGCTTTCTTTTTTCTCTTCAATCGGGTATTTTTCTTATTTATCCATTTTATTAAGTATTCACATTTATTGGCAGAAAGTCATTCATGGTGTTCCCTTACTCTTTCATTGCTGTTAGATCTATAATTGTATCTCCATTTTCTCATTAATATCGTTTATTTGTACCTCTTCTCTCTGTCCTGATTAAATCAGTCTTGCCAAAGGTTTTTCCATTTCACTCCCCTTTTATTGTACCTTTTACTGTACTAGTTTCTGGTTTTCTTGATAGCCTCTTGTATCATACTTTTCAGTTTCACTACGTTTTGCTCTTTATTATCTTTTCCTCTTCCTTTCTTTGGGTTTATTCTGTTACCAAATTTCCTAGGTTGCAAACTGGGCTTATTCATTTTTAAGTCTGTTCTTTTCTATTGGAATCACTTAAAGCTATTAATTTCCTTCTAAACATTGCTTTAGCTATATTAAACATGATTTAATATTTGCTACTTTTATTAATTTCCTGCTGGTTTCTTCTCTGATGCTCTTGATACAATTTTTCCCCCATGGGGATGGTTGAGGATTTTGTTTATCTTTTTGTTAGTAATTTCTAACTTAATTGCATTGTTACATTAATTGGTTTTTAAAAGCAGTTTGTATTTTTAAACTAATTTGCTTTCTGTTTCTGAATACAGGATAAACAAAAGTTTCTGGGAATGTTCTATAAAAACGCTCCTAGATTTTATGTTAGGAATATAGAATTCAGCATTTTACAGATAAATTCACCATTTTACAAAGATGAAGAAGCTGGAGTTGAAAGATGTTAAATAACCTTACCCCAGGGACTGCAGCCAGAAAGTGGCATGTGGAATTTTCAAGGCCATGTTATTCTAATATTACTTTGCATCATAGCTGGTTGAGAGCTGTACTCGAGTTGAACCTGTAATAAGGTTAGTCCTGTTCTAAATTAACCCTTTGAAGAGATCACCTTTGAATAGAATATTGTGATTTAGGAAAAAATAGGAGGGACAATGGGTATACAAAAAGGTGGAGATTTTAGGTCATGTTGCATTGGGATTTTTCATATTATTCTGTCTCAAACAGCAAAATCCCAAGATCACCACCATAATACCTGTAGTTTCCCCGAGAGTAGCCATCGCTCTGATATTACATATTCTAGTCACAAAGTTTTTATTTAAAAGATAATTTGTTAATCATCCCTTTTACCAAGTATACAAGAGTAATGGGTTGTAAGCATGTAAGTAGTTTATATGGCTTAAGAAATACAGTAAGGAGTCTGTCCTGCTGGAATGACTCAGTGATTCTCAGACTTGCTCCAAGGAGTCACCTGACAGCTAGGATTTTTGCTAACACAGGCATGATTTACGTTCTGGAATTACTGTCTTGTTATCTGGGGAAGCTTGAGGGAAGTTAGGTTCCTATGTAAAACTAGACTGAGTAATTCAGAAGTGAGAGTGACAGACTGATGAGCAGAAAACTAGATTGTGAATTCTAATTGGAGGTTAAATAAGAAAGCTAGGACTGGCTCACCTACTTTCCTAAATGTTTTTTTTTAAAGCTCCTTATAATATGACTAAGTTTGCAATCAGTGAAAAATACTCCCTTTTTTTTTTTCTTTTTTAAATACCACATGTGATATTGGAAAAAAGAAATGAAGGCTGCTTTAGAATAGTATTTTATGTGAGTAAGGTTATGCTTTAATGCCCGTGACATTCTCTTCCTTATGAACTTTGCTAGGTGTACCTAAGAAAATACAAGAGCATGTTCTTTTAATTAGTGGTGTTGAAGTCCTGCCTAAGGAAGACTAAAATTTGGGTGGCATAATGGAAAAGTTGGACTGATTTTTATTCAATTAAAATGAATAATGTTAATATAATAGAAGATAAGATAAAAATGTTTTAAAACAGTCTGGGAGAAAGTATGTGCAGTAAAACAGAACTTGGTTGGCTTAGTTAAAATGTTATAAACTTAGAAAGGCATTAACAATTATAAAATGAAAGCTCGCAGTGATACAGCCAATGGAAAGGCTAGTGTAATATGTTAGTGAGATGTCCGAAGTGTAGAATATTTTAAAGGCATACAGCTTTATTATTTCAGTATTACAGTAATGCTAACTAGTTAAGTACATATTTTTGACAAGTTGTGGTCCTTGGGTTTATAAATTATTGGGAAATAAATAAGCATTAATGGGTGTTTATTTTAAAGAAAAATGTTTATAAATTCTGCTTTCTTAATATTATAGGCATAAAAAATTCATACTTCTTTTCTTGTAAAGTTACTAGTTCATTCTTTTATTCAATCATTTTTTATTGTGCATCAGCCATTCTTTTTAGCCCTGGGAAATAGATAGGAAGGGAAAAGTCTGTACCCTAAAGGAACCTGTAAGCTGTAACTCGGCTCTCGCCAAATTATCATAAAATCTGAATTGGTAGAATCAAAATTCATGAGGTTTTCTGTAGACTGGCAGCAGTGCCTAATAAATTTCCCTTGGGAAAACAGCAACAGATTTTCTGTTTTTCAGAAAAGAAAGTCATCTGTTTTCTCTTTTAATATTATATTACTTGGAATTTCAAATTTAAATATTCAGGTCTCCTGAAATGTTCTTGTATTGTAATAGACAATGCTAATGGCTCAATTACAGGAAAATTGGTATTATTTTAATTGTGCCATGTGTGTGAGTTAAAGGTATCATGTGTCAATCCTGTCAATATTTTGAGATTTAAAAATACCAAATCCCAAGAGATCACTGCCTTTCAGCTAGATTGTACCAGCTTTATAGAAGATGATTTGCGTAATGGTAAACAAAGCATTTTTTAGTACAGTAAGTGTCTTTAAATATTCTGTTCACGGTGTTTATATGCAAAAACTTTGCTTCCTGCAAAATATGAGAGGCAAAAACTCTCAATTTATTTCCTAACAGTTTTACTGATTGCTTTCTATTGAGTAATCATTTATTAAATTAGAGGCTAAAATAACTAGCATGATTTTACTTATAGGATTCAAAGAAAGGCTTGCATTCTTTTACACTTTTATAGCCTATTCCACTGAATTCAAAATGCTGTTGATTGTAAGATGCACAATGATTTCACGCACCATTTACAAAAGGAAAAAGTCACCGCCAGTTAAGTTATGACACACTGCTCTTAGACTTGATTGGAAGATGCAGTGGGATTTCAGGGAGATTAAAATGTTCGAAATACATTTGTTTAAGATTCTATAAAGTCTGTATTTATGTCCACTGCTTCATTTTTTGGCAAGAGAGAAGTAGTTCGGATAATGTGTGGATTTGAGCTGCTTTGAGATCAGCGTCCCTGAGGACTGTGGAAAACAAAGGAGTGAGTGGCTCTCATTCTGTTTGTTCACTTGGGGATTCATGGAGGAAGGATAAGGAAAAAAAAAACCCAGATTATGTTTAATTTACTATCTTCGCTTCTTAGATAATTGACCGCATGCTTGTGCCTCCGTGTTATTCTCCGTGTGAATGATGGTGCTGGTGACTGAGAAGGGCGTTGCGTGCTGCTGGTGCTTACTTAGGCTTCCCCGCGGCTTGGCCGCTGTGATCTATGTGTGGGGCAAGAGAAAGGAGGAAAAGGGAGGCCAGCTCAGACATTTGCTCGCCTAGAGACTAGTTCTTTTCCTCATGTTTACTCAGGCCAGAGAGGGCGGTACACACGTCACGTCAAAGTGAGGGATATAAATCTGGGGAAGAATAGAAAACAGAAGTGAGGGGAAGCAGAATCAAGTGAAGACAGGTAAGACACTGCATGAAATTCTAGAAAATAAAGTTTAAAAAATTAAAAAGAAAACGGTTACTGGAACAGCCAAGTACCATTTCACGAAGATGAGACATTCTTTTGCCACTGTTTCACTATTCCGAGTGTGTTTTTTTGGGCTCTGCTGTGTATAAGAATATCAAATTTTAAAGGATGATAAACTAGAATTTTGCCCTACCCACCAAACACAGGAGATAACATTAACTATTTTATTCAAGAAAAGATTTAGAAGCAACAAATGAGATTCTGTGGATGAGTGAGAAAAGGCAGGAAGAGGACTGAAGAAAATTTAAATGAGAACAAATGTATATAGTAGCATGTTACACACAGTTGGATGTTTTGTTAGGGAAGAAGTGGACTTCACACTGTACTAGGAGTGTAGCTCTGCACCGGAGCCAGGAATAGGGATGTCTCTACGCGTGTTAATTTTTGGAAGCCCACCACCTAGCATGCAGTTAGCCATTTAGTAACTGCTAACAAAACCCTGTAATGGCTTCCTGTGTCTCTTAGCATGAAGACAAAAAAAAGCTCCCGGCCCGTGAGATCCATCTCAGTCACCTCTTCCCTCACCCTTGCCACACAGGTGTCCTCATAAACGCTCCAGTTCACTTCTGCCCAGTGTCATGTCCCAGCAGCTCCTGTGGTTCCTGGGGCATGAGTAGGCATTTGGCAAATATTTATTAATAAATGAAGATGGATGCATGGGTGGGTGGGTGGATGGGGCAGAGGTGGTAAGGATGAATTCCTTTACACAGCAGAAGAGTTCTAAACGACATACTGTTACTTTCTTCTGTTTCTGATGTGTGTTTAAATAGATACGTTGTAATTTTCCTGCTGTAACCTACATTGCATCTCTGAAGTAAATCTTTTATTATAATTTAATTGTATATATCTGCAGTGATTTATACAAATAATTTATGTATAACAAAAATAAAAGCTTAATTCTTTACTCTTTAATAGATAAACTACAAATGAATTACTCCATTAATGCACATTACTACAAATGAATCTTTTTTTCAGTTTTATCCGAACACTAAGACTACTCTTGGGGTAGTTTGTAATATAGTAACATTTAGTTACCTGGTGGGAAAAGTTGTGATGTTCTGAAGAATTGAAGATCTTTCTTAGAAAAATCACCAAGATTTTTGGAATCTTTCTCATGAAAGTGAAGCAAAAGGACATAAATTTGAATGACCTCAAATAAGGGAAGTATGATTGTTATTTTGTAAACTTACTGTTTGAATCGAAGTCTGAATCTGTTTTCTAATCTTTTTAATACATAGAACATATTAAAATAATGTTCTTTTATAAACTTATAAGACATCAAATAAAATGTATATTTATGATTTTTTAATTAGAAGAGTTAAAAATTTAGTTTCACTGAAGCTAAAATGTAAGTGTTAATCAGTGTTATTCAGTATTCAGTTTGGTATTACAGGAAATAAATGCTGAAATACTGGCTTACCTATTTTGTTCTACTGTCAATTCCACTGATGATGACACAATGATAATAATTACAACTTCATCAACAGTAGCAATATTAATAAGCTAAAATTGAAGTTTTGGACACCACATCGTGCTTTCTACACGCATTGTCTCAAATAATCCTCACAACCCCATGAGTTACCGTTATGTGCATTTTACCAATAATGAAGCACAGTAACAGACCTAGGTGGTCAAGCCAGGTCTGAAACCCAGGCTTTCCTCTGCCCAGAGGCCACCAGAGAACATATTTAAGTAATGATGATCTGGAGAAAGAACAAGCAGAAGTGGTAACTGGTACGAGAGTAGGAGGGGTCTAGGGTAATTTCTGGCTGTGACAGCTGCATGAATGGCTGTGCCGTGCACTGAGATTGGCCTGTAATGTTTTGATGTGTCGGGACTTAATTGATTGTGTTGGGCGGTTTTCCTTATATTTAGTATGAAATGTTACTATAAGTTACTTGACAGTTGAGTGTTTGTGGGGGAAGAAAAGCATATATAGGTCTTGAACAGATGTATTTTTATTTTCTTCTGTAATTAGAGGCCTGTTCAAGTTTGTGCCTTCTTGAGTAAATGTATTTATAATTTCTTATATTCTAAATGTTATTTAAGTATCTAAATATATTAAGATAGAGTATGACCTCATAATTTTAAGTAGCTTTCTGTTTTTAATATCCTACCCTTTTTCAGTTCTGAGAACATTTATTTGATTTTTTCTTTAATTAAAAATTTCAAACTTAATTGTTACTTATCTACTTAAACATTTTTCAGTTTGATTTATTTGACTTCATTTTTCCTATATTTCTACAGTCAAAATTATTTCTCTGAAATTATTATTGACTGCTTAGCAGATTTTCTTTTGTATGTAAAAAAGTTCTGTGGTATTTATTTGCCTTTGAATGCTTAATTACACAAATATTTGAGTCCCTTTTTTGTCTATATCGGCTAGATTTCGATCTATATTATTTTAAATTATTGTTAACTAAGCAGTTATTTGTTGGGTTCTTAATTTGCTAATCGACCTGCTTTGAGGTTGAGTATTTCATTACACATTTATTTGTGTGTGAATAGTACCTGTGCACAATGATTTTAAAAATACAGAACTTCAGGGGATAGGTAGAGATTTGCCATCTCTATACTCCAAATCCATAGTGTTTTCATTTTTTCTGAAACTATGAAATTTTTATTGTAACAAAGATGTTGTAAGGTATACAATTTAGTGTGTTTTTATTCTACTACATTTTCCTTTTCTGTTAAAATCTATATTCTTTTTCTATTTCCTGACTTTTTGCTGCATCATAGCCTATTAATAGTGAATTCAGATTTCCTCCCCCACCCTATAATTATTTTTCTATTTCTTTTGAACAGTTTTTTAAAATGTATTCTGTTGGCTACTTGTTACGTTGTAAGAGTTTGATGTTGAACCTTGCATTGTTTAAACTCTTGACTAAATTATCCTTGGTCTTACTTTTAAGCAGTTGACCTTAAATTCCACTTATATTCCATTCCTGCTTTTCTGTTTAGGGCTGAGCTTCTTGTTTAGAATTACTGCTATGTTCTGATTATTTTTCAGCATTATTTCCTCCATTAGGAATATATTCAAAGCCTTTGAATCTATTTTGGTTGGTAAAACTGCATTTCACTAAATGCTCCAAGAACCACTCTGATCTGCTCAGTATGCCTTTAGGGAGGCGTGGTGATGCTCCCGGAGGCTGCTGTCCGGTCAGACACTGGCTCCAAGCTTTCAGAGCTCTGCATCGTAGCATTTGTTCCTTCCTCTCTTATGGGCCTGTCCATTTACCCTGCTTTTGACTTCCATGCCATTTTTATCATGTATTTGGATTCCATATATATTCTTTTATTATTTTTATGAAGTTATTACTCATTTTGATTCATCCACATATTAATCACTTTGGGGATCATTTCATCTTATGTCTCTAGTTCCCCATATGGGATAATTTTATGTGAAGAATCATCTTTAATTTTCCATTAGTGCAAGTCTGTTGTGACAAATTATCTCTATCATTTATTAGAAAATGTCTATTTCTTTTTCATTCTTGAAAAATACTTTTTCTGAGTATAGAAGCATAGAACTCTAGCTTGGCAATTTATTTCTTGAAGCACATTGTTGCTGTTGAGATGTCGCTAATGAGTCTAATTATTCCTTGTTTGAAGGGAATCTGTCTTTATAATTAAATTTTCTGATACTTGTAAGACTTTTGGCCTCGTCTCTGACTTTTGCAGTTTCACCGTGATGTGTATGGGTGTGAATTCTCTGTATTTATCCTGCTTGTGTTTTATAGCACTCTTGAATCTGTGGATTCATGTGTTTCATTAGTTTTTGGAGATTTTTAGACCTTATCTCCTCAAATAATGCTTCTGCCCAGTAATTTATCTCCTCACCTTCTGAGATTCCAGGTCCAGCCTTTGCAGTTTATCCTCTTTGTTTTAGATTTAGCTCCTGGATTTTGTATTCCTTTGTCTCCTGGTCCTTTTATTCTGTGTCATTTCTTTTGACTTATCTCCCAGTTCTCTGTTGTTTTCAACTGTTCTGTTCTGAACTTAAATGCCTCTAGTGAGTCTAAATTTGATTGTATTTTTTTCAATTCTGTAATTTATATTTGGCTTTTCCAGTACACTGCCTCCCTTTTCATGCTTTCTCATTCTTCTCTGGAATTTTCAGTATGCTTGTCCTTGAACAAAATAAGCACATTTATTTTTAAGTCTCTATATTAATTCTGATATATTGAACCCCTGTCAGTTTGTTCATAATACTGGTTCTTTCATGTTGAATTCTTTTCTTGGGTGCCTGATTATCTTTGAATATGAGTTAGACATTCTATCTGAAAAATTAATGAAATCGTTTGAAGCTTAAGTTGATGATACTTTCCTCCAGAGAAGATTTTAGTTTGCTTCTGTCAGCCTCCTAGCAGGACTAGTCCTTCCATTATCAGCTTAATGAGTTTGAAGTGTGATTTTCTGGACAACTGTAAGTGAGTTACGGTTCATGCGAAGCTTGGTCTGCATTCAGTTCTCTTTTATTCTTAGCATGAAGCCCTTCAGGCTCTCAACTGGAAGCATGTAGGTTTTCATAGGGACACCACGTATGGCCTGCCTTGGGCTCCGTCATTTACACCCTTCACTCCTTTAACTTGTCCAAAGAGCTTCTTGGCCTTTTAGCTCCTCCTGAACAAAAGGAGTCCCAATGCCAGTTTCACTTTTTAGACTTGTATACTCCCCTGGATCTTGGCTGAGTAACTTTTCACTGCCTTCTTAAAGTTTCAGTGCCTTCACACTGATAGTATTTATATTTTGCTTAGCTATTCTGCTGTGCTGAGGGAGGGTCATTTGATTTACTTAATTCATCATTGTTAGAAGTCCCTTATGAAAGTTCTTTATGCAGTTAGAACATTAACCCATTGTCAGCCTATATATTATTGCAATACTTTCTCTATCATTTGCTTTTTTACATTAAACTATTTCTTATATATACTGAGAGAGTTTAATTTTTATATATTCAAGTGATTTTTCTTTTGCTTGCTTTTTTTATTCCTAGAAGACTTGTTTCCACTGTTAAGAATAGCTAAATATTCATCCATATTTTTCTAGTTCTTTCTGTGGTTTTGTTTCTCACATTGACTCATTGAACTTGTTCTGGAACATGGTGTTTGCTTAACATCTGCTTTACTTTCTTGTCTCATGTGTGAAACCTGCATTGCATGTTTTAGAAGTACATTATCCTTTTACCAAGATTTTGAAATATGGCACTTTTTCATCTACTAAGTACATATGTCTGATGGGGTCTTTCTGTGGATTTTCAGTTTCACCATTAATCTGATTTTGAGAGAATACTGTTTAATCATTTACTCTCTCTCCATGTAGGTGTCTTTACATAATTTTTCAGAATTTTACTGTCTAATTTAGAATATTTATCTTCCCAAGTGAAGACTAAAGTCATGTCATATTTTTAAAAAGACACATTTTTTATTGAAGTATAGTCAGTTTACGGTGTTGTGTTAATTGCTGGTGTACAACATAGTGATTCATTTATATATATATATATATATATATATATATATATATATATATATATATATATATATATATATATGTTTATATTTATATTTATATACATATATTCCTTTTCATATTCTTTTTCATTATAGGTCATTACAAGATATTAAATATAGTTCCTTGTCCTATACAGTAGGACCTTGTTGTTTATCTGTTCTATATATAGCAGTTAGTGTCCACAAATCCCAAACTCCTAATTTATCCCTCCCCACCTGGTAACTATAAGTTTCTTTTGTGTGTCTGTGAGTCTGTTTCTGTTTTGTAAATAAGTTTATTTTTGTCCTTTTTAAAATTAATAAAAAAAAATTTTTTAGATTCCACATGTAAATAATATATGGTATTTCTCTTTCTCTTTCTGGCTTATTTCACTAAAGTATGATGATCACCAGGTCCATCCATGTTGCTGAAAATGGCATTATTTTATTCTTTTTTATGGCTGAGTAGTATTCCATTGTGTATATATACCACATCTTTACCCAGTCATCTGTTGATGGATACTTGCATTGCTTTCATGTCTTGGCTATTGGAAATAGTGCTGTTATAAATACTGGGGTGCATGTACCTTTTAAATTAGAGTTTTCTCCAGGTAGATGCCCAGGAGTGGGATTGTTGGATCATAGGGTGCGGGGAAAAAGCAGTTTTCAAAAATTGTTTGAAACTGTATAAAGTTTAGAAATTTGAAAATAATTGATATCATCAAAATATTGATTCTCTCCAGGAGCACGGGTGTTTATAAGCACATTTTAAAATCATATCAGAAAACTTCAATTTTCTGTTGGTTTTAAATATTTTGTGCTAAATTTATTTTTAGGCATTTTTCTATTTTTATTGCTGTTATAAATAGAATATTTTTTCACTATGTTGTCTAACAGACTATTTTTGGTTAAAGTGAAAAGGTAGATATATGTATGTTTTGGGTAGGCAGCTAACTTACTGAACTCTTGTTAGATGTGATAGAGTTTCAGTTATTTCTCCTAGGAAATAACTCTAGGAAACCATTATGCTATCAGCAAATAATGCTGTTTTCTTCCTTACCATCATTTGTGGCTCCTTTCTCCTTACTCTGTTACTGTATTAGCTGTATCATCTGGACAAGTTAAAAATCATAGTGATTATTACAGGAATCCTTTTGTTATCCCAGACTTCAGAGATGTCTCTAGGGTTTGATTTTGAGTGTTGCCTGTCACTGGCATGGTAAATACTCTTTATCATGTTTTCCTAGTGCTCTGAAGTTTTGTTTTGATTTTTCTGATTCCCTTATGACTTCCTATTTGACCCCTCGGCTTTTTAGAAATATGTTGTTCTGTTTCCAAATATGTGGGGATTTTCCAGATGTCTTTCTGCTGCTTATTTCTCATTTAACTTTGTTGTGGGCAGAGAACATACCAAGTTCTTTTTTGAGCAACAGACTTTGTTTTTAAATTTAAATTGTCACATGTGCCCAGAGGCTACCTGTGTTTACTGTTGCTGTGTAACAAATCACTGTAGCTTTGGAGTTCAAAAAACACTTATTATAGTTCTGTAGATCAGAGTCTGACACGGTCTTACTGGGATAAAATCAAGGTGTCAGCAGAGCCATGTTTCTTTCTGGAGGCTCTAGAGGAGAATCTGTTTCCCTGCTCATTCAGGTTGCTGGCAGAGTTACATTCCTGTGTCTGTGGGCCTGAGCCCCTCCTGTCTGGTGGTCAACTAACGGTCATTCCCAGCCTCTCGAGTCTCCCTGCGTTTCCTGGCTCCTGGCTCCCTTCCTCCATCTTCAGAGCTAGAAATGGCAGGTCAGATCTCAACCTCAAATCTCTCTTTTGTCTCTTCTGTCGACTGACTGCATGTGAAGGGGCCCTGTGATGATCCAGTTTAGTCTCCCGACATGGGTGCCTTAACCGTATCCCATCTGCAGCCCCCTCTGCCATGTGAGGGAGCCTGCTGGAGGGTCCCAGGGACTGGGGTGTGGCTGTTTGGCAGACCCGTTACTTTGCCTGCCACACTACCATGTTGGGCAGCACAGCTTTACATGGCATTTAAAATTTTCTTTTTAAAGTTTCCTTTTTTTTTTTTTTAACCATTCTTAGAGCTTTTCATTTATATGTATAGCTCCAAATTAAAGTTTTAACATTTCAGTACAGGTCTGCCAGCAATGAATACTCTCTCAGCTTTTGTTTTTCCAAAAAATTCTGCTTTGCCTTCATTTTTTGGAAGCTATTGTTTTTGATGCAGAATTCTGGGTTGGTGGTTTATTTTTTCTTTCAATAGTGTTAAAATGTCACTCCATAGTTTCTGTTGATTAGTTGGCTCTAATTTTTATCTTTGATTCTCTCTATATTTTTCTATCCTCTGGGTGCCTTTACCTAGATTTTCTCTTGATCTTTGGTTTTCAGGAGTTTGAATATTATTTGTCTAAGGTTCTTTCTCCTTTTTTTCTTTTAACCACTTGTTTTTTTCCCCCTTCTTTCCTCATTTCTTAGCCTTTCTTATTCTTATTCATTCCGCTGGGGTTCGCTAAGCTTTTTGGATCTAAAGTTCGTTGTTTATTTTTGGAAAATTCTTAGTCTTTATTTCTCACATATTTCTTCTTCCCTGTTTGTTCTTTTTTCTCCTCCTGTGATCCCAGTGATACAAGAGACCATTTGATACTGTCCTGTGGCTGCTGGGTGCATTGTTCTTGATTTGCCCCCCCACCCCCCCATGCTATTTGTCTTCTTTGTGTTCTGTTTGGTTAATTTTTACTGGCCTGTCAGTAAGTTCACTAATTCCTTAGTTTTGTTGAGTCTATTAATGAGCCTATCAAAGGCTTTCTTTATTACTTTGTCTTATTTCTAGCATTTTCATTTGACCCTCTCTGTTTAAATTCCCATTTGTGAATGCGTGTTGTCAGTGTTTTTCTTGGATCTTTTCAACATGTTATGGTTACTTTAACTTCCCTGTCTGAGAGTTCTGACCCCTGGGTCATCTCTGAGTCTGGTTCTTTAGGTTGCTTTGTCTCTTGACAGTGGGTTGATAGTGAACATATCTTAACTTTTTAGTGAATTTCGGCAATTGTGTGCATAACAGTAGATACTGAGGTCAGTAGTTTTTAATGGAAATGGGTCCTGTTTGTCAGGTCATCAGGCGGGAGCTGAGGCAGTCTGCTCAGGAGCTGGGCTGGATTTGGGGACTGCGGTTTGTCATCACTGTACCACTGGCATCTAATTCTTCCAGTGATGGCCTGCCCTTTCCCCAGGCTCATAGTGGGGCTGGGGATCTGGAGTCGCCACCTCCTCAGTCCTCCCTTCGGGGTGGAGCGCGTGTTGGTGCGAGGCTGGGTGGGGGCAAGTGAGGGTCGCTCGTCATCCCCGTGCAGCCTTGCTCGTGGGCAGTTCCCGCGTTTCTTGCTCCTCTTGTTTCATTGGTCCCGCGTCAGCGAGTTTCGTCTCTCCCCTGGGATAGGGGGTTCCTCTTCCACCCTCCCCCAGCCTCAGGGGTTTTACATCCCAGTGGGTGGCTGGCTGGCTGCTGCTCTTTTCCCAGCAGCTTAAAGCTTCAGGCTTCTGCTCCACATGAGAGAAGCGACAAGGTGACCAGGCGGGGCCTGGGGCCCTCTCTCCTGCAGTGGCCGCTGACCCAGTCCTGCCTGCCTGCGCAGGGAGGGCCGTTTTTCTGGTCTCCTGCCCACCCACTGAGCACCTGGTGGAGGCCCACGAGAAACCGCCTGGGTGTGAGGGTGAAGTCCCCCAGGTCCGAGGCCAGGCCGATCCATCCCATGCTTGGCCTCCACCAGTTTGCTACAGTTTGGGGTGATGTTTCCTCACTCAGGTGGGTGGCTGGCACATTTTCCTCAGAATCTTCCTCCCTGCTGGGTCCCGGCTGACTGAGCTGGTCTACATGGCTCTCTGTGAGCCTGGGCTGTCTGCTTGCCCTGTGACTTCAGCTTTATGGTGGGCTCAGGAGAGCCCACTGACCTTTGTAATGTGGCTGGCTTTTTCTTATTGTTAGGGTCGGGCAACACTTTTCAAGTTTCTACATCCTGAAGCAGACTCAGCTATTTTTATTTTTCAAAAGAAGGAATGAGTGTTGAATTTTATTAAATATCATTCAGTCTTATTCAAAAGGTCATGTGAATTTCTAATTTATCTTCCCGATGTGGGAAAGTGTATCAGTAGGCTGCCTGACACTAAATTCATCCCTTATTTTCTCTTATTTGGAGAATTCTTTCATTAGCAATTAGTTCTCCAACACCCATTAAGGGCTGGATGTATAGAGATGAATAATAAATACAAGATCTGTTACATCTTATATTCTAATCAGAAGGTGGACAAAAACATATAAACAGATAAATAGGGCATTTTAGATTGTGCTCATAATTATGAAAAATGAACGGGTGTGGGCAGTATGGGGCAACTACTGTAGGCAGGTGGACAGGAACCGCCAGAGGTGACACTGGTGTTAGGATTTAAAGTCTGAAAGTGATCCTGCCGTTTAGAGTTGGGAGTAGGGAGGGCTTTTCCAGAGACCGTGAGGGCAAGCTCCCGGGGCAGGAAGGAGCCAGCTGTTGGGGGATCAAGGTCACCTGTAGCTGAAGCATCATGAGTAAGGGGGGTGGTGTGGAGGGAGGCTGGAAAGGTGGTTAGCATTGTCTTTTAGCCAAATTAGATGTTTGAATTCCATTCCCTGAGGGATGGGAAGAACTTGGAGATGGATGTGGCTTCTGGCGCATGCTAAGTGAAGTTAGGTGTTCGCACATCTCCATGCTTGTTTCCTGATTATTCCTCTAGTTTAGTTCTTTATTGCACGTTAATTCATTTGTTATTTATCTTGCATTTTCAGTCTCTTTCTCTGCTGACTTTCACTTCCTGTTTGTAAGCACACTCAGCCCCTCTTCTCCTAAAGAAACTTCGCCTCAGCCTCCTCTTCTCTGAAACCTACCTCCTGTCTTTCTCTTTTCCTTCCCAGCCAGTCCCAGGAAGTGGCCTGTATTTGCTGGTCCTTGCTCTTCCCCAAGCCCGCCCTCACTCCTGGCCCTTCGTGATGTGGTTTTTACCCCCAGAACCCAACTGACGACTGCTCTGAGATAATGACCCCCAAACCAGGCACCCTGGTGTCTCATCCTGTTTATCTGAATGTGATATTTGACACTATTGCTCACATCTTCTTCCTTGTAAGTCCCTAAATCCTGGCTTCTTGTTTCTTGTCGTTTCTAGCTCACCCTTAAATACAGGGATTACCCAAGCTACTGATGCAGATTTATCTCTACCGTGTGTTCTCTCTGCCTTATCATTTCTGTACTTTTATAAAAACAGCTCTCACTGCGTGCTCCCAGATCTATGCCTCCAGCCCATTCTTCTCTTTAGGGAAGGAAAGAATGTGCATGTATATTTAATATATCATAATTTTCACATTGCATAATCTTTGTAATTATTCTAAATGGATGTATAATGTTGCGTTAAGTGGCTCTGCCATCATTAGCCTCACCGTTTCCCTGTTGAAAATTTCTCATCCTGGATCTGCAGCTACAGTTACTTCTGCCCATGGGGATTGACTCTGAGGTCTGGTGGAATGGAAAGTGAATTGATTTTTTCCTTCCCTTCCCAAACTAGCTCAGTCCTCCCAGATAAAGACAAGAAACCTCAGCAGCATCTTCCACAAGCCTTTCTCAGGCTTTCTTCCTTTAAATCAGCTAAGAGGCCCCCCTGTAACTCCCTGAGTTCAGGGTAGCATTTCAGCTCTTGCATGAACCACTGAAAGGCCTTCTAAGTGGTCCTCCTGCCTCTGGTCTCTTGATTCTCTGCACACTGTGCTCTCAGTTGTCAGAAAACAGATAGTCCTTGTGTCCCCAAGACCCAAGAGAGATCTGAAGTTTTTCACATTGATGTGTCTCTGAGTCGGTCTGACAAAGAGATTCACCTTCAGTCAAGGCAGGATTGTCAACACACTGTCAGGCTGTGGTTCACCATCCCTGCCCTCAACAAAGTGTCCTTTGTCACACTTCAGCTCCTGTTTCCCTCACCATTCACCTTTCTTTAGTCAAGTGGCCTCTGTGATCTTTCCAACCTGTTCTTGACTGCCTACCTGAGGGAGAGCTGGCTCTTTATAAAGCCCAACAGGTCAGAGATTCTGACAGTGGCCACCCTGCCAATTTTGGTCCCTCTTCTTCGTGTGATTTGTGTCTGTTAAATGAGTTCCCATTTGGATTTCTGGCCTGTCAGTGCCTCAGAGTTTCTGCCTGATTTTCAGCCATTTCCAGTAGCATGCTGACCGGAACAAAGTTTTCAGCGGAGTTGGTTGACCTTGACTGTGAACCTTTCCCTTCCCCGTTCCCAAGCTGAGTGTGTGTTCTCACTACATAAGGAAAGGGGTTATGTGCCCCAAGTCTGTCCAGCCCTAGTGTTGGTAAAAACCAGCAGTTCTGGGATCCTACTATGCTAATAGGCGTCCGTGCTCTGAGGCAGACCCTGGTCTGTAGGGGAGTGAGCGTGTTATAGAGGCACCATCCTTGAGCGCCTTCTACCGCTGTCTCAGGGTCTATCTTTTTGCTTCCTCTAATTTATTTTCAGTTGAGTCTAGCATAATAACAAATTGCCTTTTCAAATACTGAAAAGCATCAGTGCTGATGGTGAACAGCTGCTCTGCTCCTGCCCTCCACCCCAAACTGTATTTCTGTTTTGAGGCATTCTGGTCTATACACCTTCTTAGCTCCATGGCCTGTGGTAACTGTATACCAGATGTTGTAGATACAGCCTCAGTGTTTGATGACTGTGCTCTTTCTCATAGATAAGGGGGCAGGAGTAAATAACTAGTCACTCTCTCATAGATAGATTTGAAATTGATCAAGATTAATGTGAGTTGAAAAAACTGTCCCGAGTGCATGATTCTCAGAGACCCAAGGGCCTGCTACCTCACACTCCAGGGCATTGATTCTCAAGAGGAGGCTTCTGTTTCTAATTCCTGGCCACCCACTCTGTGTACTCCAGCCCCAAATCCTGAGAACCAAAGGATACAGAGTGACAACCACATGCAGCTTGCTTTAATTCCACCTCTAGAATGATAGTGTGAGATTCCCCTCATATGTGCCTGGTACCCTCCCTCTTTTTACATTTCTCATCCCCTCCACCATTGTCTTCCCTCCTAAGAGCAAGAACAATAACAACAAAATCCTTATATTTAGAGACTGATCCAACACCCAGGGTCATTCGCTTCCAACCACCCACAATGGAATGGACTTTATCCCTTGAACAAGGAGAGTGAACCCTGCTAAAGGAGATCCAACAAAATCTTAGAAGAGTGAACACAGTTCAGAAAAACAGGAACATATTCTCCATTGAATGCCCACCCCACCCCACCGGCCGCAGTGATTCCCCATGATCTCAGGCAACAGAAAAGCAGAGAGAGCATGAAAAGACAGACCAAAAACTCAGCCTTAAAGGAAATACTACCTCAGAAATGAGTATTTTTTAAGCATTGAACTTAATAAGATCATAAATTTATTAAAGCAAGAGCTCAAACATAATATGAGACAATAAAATGAGATGAAATGGGAAATACAGAACTAAGGGAACAAAATGAGAACAAAACAACAGCAGTCCAAAACTTATAAACAAATCTGAAACAGCAAGGAACTTAATGGCCTGAAAATCAAATTATTGATACTATGGGGAAAAGCTTTAGACGATTCTAGAGAAAACAAAAGAGAAAAACAAAAAGATGGAAGCACTTTACATCACTGTAAGGGTGGTCCTGAATAAAGATAAGATAACTCACATCAGTAAAGTAGGGGAACCCACCCCCATGAAGCAATTAGCCAGAAAATGTATTTGAAGATATAGTAAAAGAAAATGTTTCTGAAATAAACTAAGTGAGTCTCCTTTTAGAGGTCATTGTGTTCCAGGAAAAAAAAATTAAAAGCTGTATAGTGGTCAACTCTGGAGTGACTACTAGTTATATTATCAGACTTTGGGGAAGAAAAGGATTTTGCAGACATACAGGCAGAAAAAAGGCACATTAACCTCAAGGAGGGGAAACTACCAGTCAGGCTGGCAGCAGGAACAGAATCTCTACGATTGCCAAAAGCAAAGGCGCGTACAGGGTTTTGTAGGAAAGAACTCGTGTATTAGCACCAAGTAAGTGTTAAAATTCAAACACATCTAAAATTGAAACATGTAGTTCAAAAATATCTGTTTAAAATGTATTTTTTTCAAATTCTTAACTTTACAGGAATTATCTCTGTAAAGAAATAGGGATCTTAAGTGTAGTGATTTCCTTTATTTCACTTCGGCTTCGTTTTCTTTAAGTACAGGGTTAAACTGTATTCTTTTTGTTTAAAACATACATAGAATTATCCCTTTAAAACTTAAATGTGGTATTTCTGAGTGTTTTGCCTATGGGGTGAATTTTTGCATTTTTTCCTTTGGAGTTCTGTTTAAACAAGATATTGTTTAATTTTCTTGTTTGCAAATAACTTTAAAAATAAAATCTTATTCCAAAAAGTAAGTAAAACAAACGTACCTGCCACAGCCGAGGCTCTGGTTGCGTAGGTTATGGATGGGGTTTGGCACAGGCAGCTTTAAAAAAAAAACTCTTGGAACTGCTGTTCATCCAGGTGGTTTCTTTTCTCTGTTTCTGTATTCATTCCAACAGCCGAGTGGCTCTCACTTTTATTACAACCCACCTCCAAGCTCCTGAGAAGTGAGTAGGGAACCTACTCGCCCGAGATGATGCTTATCATTTTTTATTTCACCCGCTTGCTTGGTATAGTCATTGAGAGGCATAAAGTACATCACTGACTTTATTGCATTCATCTTGAAGAGGGAAAACCAGTAGGGAAACATTTATAAGTGAGTGGATTGAAGAATAAAAACGATTTGCTCAACATCATTTTGTAAAGGTATCAACAATACTGATTTTTTTTTTCTATTCTACTTTAGCACAAATGTTTTCATTATGAGACCCCCACCTTTTTATCTGCCCTTTTGATTATGGTGGGTAAATGTATCTTTAGTATGTATTTTTTTTCATTAAATTTGTGCATGAAAGCACATAAACTGATGTCACAATAAGACTAGAATTTATTTTGTGTTAATTCTTCAGTTAATGCAAAGTGGTTATTTTGTTGTAGATATTTTGGTCTAATAGGAATCTCAAATACATATATATTTATGTTTGAACAGCTATTTGAAAATAATTAGGAATTAGCATTTTGGCTTCTATACAAGTAAGTAATACAAGCTTGAGTAATTTTTGTTTATGTGCCCAAGGATCCAACAAATGGAAATAAACTAAATTATGGCAAGCAATTATTGCTCAAAAATATAATAGTTGACAGAGATTGTGGGTGGTTGATGCCATTTAAATGATGATTTATTTCAACACAGCGAGAAATGGAGGTGGTTTCAGCTCTTCTCTCCTGCAGTAAGCTCCATCTAACCCACCTAACCTACCCACCCACCTGCCCATCTATCACTAAGGACAAAGAAATAGCCATTGAATATTGTGTTCAGTTAAAACAGTGGGGTTTTTGTAACTAAGGGCCATTACATTATGACTTTTAAATTTTGTTGGTGAAGAACCACAAGTATGTGTCTTATTTCACTTTAGTATTTTTCTGTCTATTGATATAATGGCTACATTAGCAGTTCTTCATGGGTCTACCAGTGAATATCACATGATCATCTGAGGTATGTTTGTTCTAAAAATCAGTGTATCGTAACCTTTGTTCTCAGAAGAATGTCTGTATTGCATATTTTAGAGCAATACTGTTATTTAGAAACTTGGTAAAAATTTTGCTGTAAAACATACTAAATGTGATAAGACAAATACCCAGCATTAAAAGCCTGAATTTCTTTCTTTTGTGGGCTGGCTCTCTCAGACTGCTGTGCAGTCCTCGGCTGCAACGGTGAAGGGGAGGATAATTTAGTTTTGAAAGATCAGGTTCCAGGCTCTAGGTGAGACAGGCGTCAAGAGAGGAACACAGCTTTCTAGAAATGCACACTGAGGCCCGTGCATGGGTGTTTCAGTAGACCTTGATTGCCAGAATGTTAGAATGCAGTTTTATCCAAAACAGGCTTTCCTTAAACTGCCTTCTTCAATTGTCATAACACCTCGATGACAGTAATGTTAATTTTTAAAAAAATTATAGTGTGTATTACCGTTTTACCAATTGGTTTCTTCCTTTTCTTTTTTGAACAGAAATCTTAGAGGCTGGTATTAAAGGAACTTCAGAATCACTTAAAGGTGTGAAACGTAAAAAGATTGTAGCTGAGAATCACCTGAAAAAAATACCAAAATCCCCGCTGAGAAATCCTCTTCAGGCAAAACATAAGCAGAATACGGAGGAGCCGCCGCCCGCCGTCGTGCAGAGCGCGTCGGGGCCGCACAAGAAGCAGAGCCCCGGCGCCGCCGGCAAGGCCGGGAAGCAGCTGAGCCGACACAACGGGGAGGCCGCGGACCCCGCGGACCCCGGGCCCCCCAGGAAGCCGCCGGAGCCGCGCCGCTGGGGGCCGGGGGGCTGCGACGCCGCCGCGTCAGCCGTGCCGGGCGGCAGACGCGACCCCAGCGCGCCGTGCCTGTCGGGGAAGGCCGGGCCCGAGCGCCGCGAGTGTGCGCCGTCCCGCCGCAGCCCCCCGGCCCCCGTGTACGCGAGCACCGCCTTCGATGTCCTGCTGAAAGCCATGGAGCCGGAGCTGAGCACCCTGTCGCAAAAGGGCTCGTCTTGTGCGGGGAAGGTAGAGAAGCCCAGGCTGAATAAAGCTGGACCACCTTCTCCACCGATCAGCGGCTCGAGGGACGCCCCGGACCCGGCTCCGCGAGCACCGGGCGCGCCGCCGCCGCCGCAGCAGCAGCAGCAGCCTTGTCCTCGGACCTGCTCCACGGGGCCCGTGTCCGCGGCCCAGAGCGACCCAGCGCCGGTGCAGCCACCTCTTCCTCCATACAGTCCGCACGAACCCTCTGCCCCCAAACCCAACCCACAAAATCAGCAGCTTCCAGCGGGCTCGGGTTTCGCGAGATCACTGACGAATCTGCAAAATCAAGAGAACGCCAAACTTGAACACGTGTATTACACAGCAGTGACGTCGCCCGCGGGTCTGACTTCACCCTCCAGTAGAACTCAGGTTACTCCTCCAAACCAGCAAATGGATTCCGCTTCACCCGCGTCCATCAGTCCCGCCCCTTCGACACAGTCACCCCCCGTGCCGATTTACAACTCGACTCCTGTTGCCCCAGCCATTAATCAC
Organism: Camelus bactrianus; assembly: GCF_048773025.1. Classification (NCBI taxonomy): domain Eukaryota; kingdom Metazoa; phylum Chordata; class Mammalia; order Artiodactyla; family Camelidae; genus Camelus; species Camelus bactrianus. The sequence continues at coordinate 7,611,762 of NC_133558.1, forward strand.
AGCGTGGAACAAATGTGCAATCTTCTTTTGAAAGATCAGAAGCCAAAAAAACAAGGAAAATACATTTGTGAGTATTGCAATAGAGCTTGTGCAAAGCCCAGTGTGCTTTTAAAGCACATCCGCTCCCACACTGGTGAGCGACCCTATCCCTGCGTGACCTGCGGGTTTTCATTTAAGACTAAAAGTAATCTGTACAAGCACAAAAAATCCCATGCACATACTATCAAACTGGGTCTTGTCTTGCAACCAGATGCTGGGGGCTTGTTCTTGTCCCATGAGTCCCCCAAAGCACTTGGTATCCATTCAGATGTGGACGACAGTGGGGAGAGCGATGAGGAGGGCGCTGCTGATGAAAGGCAGAACCAGAACCACCGGGGCTCCATGGACCTGCAGCCCGTGCAGATAATGAAAGTGGTACCCAACTCGGAAGCGTTACCAAAATCAAGCTCCATTCCAAACAACCCAGATCACGTGGTAGGAGACTTTTCACTACAGGACAAATCTTCAGATTCACAGACTGTGGCAGAGCTACCAAAGGTTGTGGTCCACCCCATCGGTGTGTCCCCTTTAAGAGTTGACAGCCCGAAAGTTACAGACTCCAAGCCCGAACTGTCTAGCGCACAGAAACAGAAAGACTTTCAGATAACCCGTGTATTGGCCCAAGCCTGGGCGCCCTCCCTGGAGACTGATGAGAAGTCTGGTCAGAAGGGAGACGTCAGTCAGCCAGGAGGAAAACAGGAATCTCACGTGGGAACAGCCCACGCCCAGCTACAAAGGCAGCAGGCTACGGATTACTCTCAAGAGCAGCAAGGAAAACTTCTGAGTCCTCGAAGTTTAGGAAGTACTGATTCTGGTTACTTCTCACGTTCTGAAAGTGCCGATCAAACAGTGAGTCCACCAGCTCCCTTTGCCAGAACGTTACCCGCCGCAGAACAGGACTCTAGTAAGACTAACGGGCCCCCCACACCTCGTGTCACTGCACCAGCAACTTCTGCTCTACCAGCAGGTGAGAAGGCATCACCCCTCCCAGGCCAGATGCGCCCGCCCTTGGCAACAAAAACCCTTGAGGAGCGGATATCAAAGCTCATCTCAGACAATGAAGCCTTGGTAGACGACAAGCAGCTGGATAGCGTAAAGCCACGGAGAACCTCTCTCTCACGACGGGGAAGCATCGATTCCCCCAAATCTTACATATTTAAGGATTCTTTCCAGTTTGATTTAAAACCAATGGGACGGAGAACAAGCTCAAGCTCTGATATACCAAAGTCCCCTTTCACCCCCACTGAGAAATCGAAGCAAGTGTTTCTTCTGTCTGTACCTTCCCTCGACTGTCTGCCTATCACAAGAAGTAATTCGATGCCGACCACAGGTTACTCAGCGGTACCTGCGAGCATCATCCCTCCTCCTCATCCACTGAGAGGAAGTCAGTCATTTGATGACAAAATTGGTGCTTTCTATGATGATGTCTTTGTATCTGGACCTAACACTTCTGTGCCCCAAAGTGGACATCCCCGCACCCTCGTCAGGCAAGGAGCAGTGGAAGACTCTTCAACAAACGAAAATCACGTTCTGGCTGTCGGGCAGTCCTTGGACGAGAGCCATCAAGGATGTCCCACCACTGGTGAGACCGCAGCTGCAAGGAGCAAGCCCCTGGCGCCAGGCTCACACGTGGAAAAGAAGAAGTCTCATCAAGGACGGGGCACCATGTTTGAGTGTGAGACCTGTAGAAACAGGTATAGAAAACTGGAAAATTTTGAAAACCATAAGAAATTTTACTGTTCGGAGTTGCATGGACCAAAAACAAAGGTAGCTCTGAGAGACCCTGAGCACAGCCCTGTGCCCAGCGGAGCACCACCCCCGGTTCTGCACTGCAGGGTGGCAGCCTCCACAGGGGTCTGGGAACAGACGCCCCAGATAAGAAAGAGGAGGAAAATGAAGAGTGTTGGAGATGATGACGAATCGCAGCAAAATGAAAATGGAGCGTCTCCACGAAGCTCCGAAGGCCTTCAGGTTCAGAGCGCTCTGGGCTCTGCGTCTAAACAGAACGCCACCGTCCCGGGCGACCCGCAGCGAAGAAATACCCAACTGCAGAGCTCCCAGGTGCCACTTGTGGCCAGAGGCCCCGAGCAGACCCTGGACCCAAAGCTGGCAGCCGCCGTGGAGCAGCAGATGAGCCCGGCCGCCCAGGACAAGGCAGAGCTGAAGAGGCACGGGGCCGGCATCTCTGTCATCCAGCACACCAACTCGCTGAGCCGCCCCAGTTCATTCGATAAGCTTGAGTCTTGTGAAGGCGCTTCTCCCATTTCTTTCCAAGAGCCTAGCAGGCCAGCAAAGCCCGGGTCTCTGAACGTCATGGGAATCGGCCAAGAGGAAGGCTGCCCTCCCCGGAGCACGTCTCACCCCCACCAGCCTGTGCGGCCAGGTGCCCCGAGAGCAGAACTGCAGGAAGCCTCAAGACGGATGTCCGCGGAGCGGCACATGTTGGGACAGTCCTCAAGACTTGTTCGGCAGCACCACATCCAAGTCCCAGAGATCCTGGTCACAGAAGAGCCAGATCGGGACCTCGAAGGCCAAGGCCCCGAGCAGGACAAAGCAGAGAAGTTCAGTTGGCCTCAGCGGAGTGAAACCTTGTCCAAACTGCCGACGGAGAAACTGCCGCCCAAAAAGAAGAGGCTCCGTCTGGCCGAGATAGAGCACTCCTCAACCGAGTCGAGTTTGGACTCCACTCTGTCCAGGAGTCTAAGCAGGGAGAGTAGTTTATCTCACACTTCGAGTTTCTCTGCCTCCTTAGATGTAGAGGATGTTTCGAAGACTGAGGGTTCCCCCAAAATTGACTTTTTGAATAAGGCCGAGTTTCTCGTGATTCCAGCTAGCTCTAATACACTGAATGTTCCTGGAAGTCACCGGGAAATGAGACGTGCTGCGTCTGAGCAGATGAGCTGCGTGCCCACGTCGATGGAGGTCTCCGATTTCAGAAGTAAATCATTCGACTGTGGAAGCATCACTCCGCCTCAGATAGCTCTGCTCGGTGAATTGCAGCCTTCAACGTCCCCCTCTGGCCCGGGAGTCCCCGGGCACGTGCCTCTCTTAGAAAGGAGGAGAGGCCCCCTGATACGGCAGATCTCTCTAAACCTCGCTCCGGAGAGTCATCTGTCTCCTGTGAACCCAGTGTCCTTCAAAACTATTGCTCTTCCTGGTGTGAACACGGTGCCATTTCAGGGGCCTCAGCTTGCTAATACCTCTTTAGCTGAGTTTCCGGCAAACACTTTGCACCCCCAGACTCAACTTAAGGATCTGCGAACAGAAACTTCAAGTTCCAACTCTGCAAACATCTTTCCTGTTCAACAGCTTTTTGGTGTCAGTTTGTTAAATCAAATGCATGCACCCCTCAGCCACCAGAACACACCACTGTCTCTGCAGGTGTCTGCACAGAGTGTCAAGCCAGAGGCAAGCCTCACTGTCTGCGCATCTTCTAAAAATGAGGATTGCTTTGCTCCCAAGTACCAACTTCAGTGTCAGGTTGTCCCTTCGAGCCAGTCTTGTGCTTCTAATCCTGTACATCCTCTGCCAAAGCCTGTGCTTTCAGATCCAGTGGGGGCCAAGCATCGTGCGACTTCGCTAACAGTACCCACCAAGTTAGCAGAAGCCGCGTCTAACTCGTGTCCTCTGCCGCCACTGAAGCTTGGGTCACTTGGTGGTCAGGGGCCGAAAGTGCCAACGTCGTTTTCGCTGCCCATGCACCTGCAGGGCCAGGTCTCAGGCTACTGTTTTGCCACAGTCACACCTCTGCCACAAATCCTAGTGACCGAAGATCTGTCCAGTCAGCCAATTTGCCAGGCTAATCGCAGTATGGTGCCAATCAGCGAGGAACAAAATTCCATGCCAAAACTGCAAAAAGATCACCAGAATGCTTTGCCAGACCTGGAGGCAGAACTCATTTGCCCAAATGTCTTTTCAGAGGTGGGCCAGAATTCTTCTCTCCTGGAATCCCTGCCCATAACTCAGAAAATGTCTGTTGGTAGACTTTCCCCCCAGCAAGAATCTTCTGCTTCAAGTAAAAGGATGCTTTCCCCAGCAAATAGTTTAGACATTGCCATGGAAAAGCACCAGAAGCGAGCCAAGGATGAGAATGGGGCCGTTTGTGCAGCAGATGTCAGACCACGGGACCCACCAAGCTCAGGAGCCGCTGAGGTCAGTAAGCAGAGGAAGCCCGCCTTAGTGAGGCAGGTCTGCACCGCCGAGCCCCTGGACGCAGGCGTGTTGGAGCAGGATGTCTTCTCCCACCCGGAAGTCAGTAGTGAGGCTGTTCACTTGACTAATGTTTCGCCAGCTGATAATCTGTCATCAGGACACTCCAAGCCCCTGGTGACAGAACCTATAAAAGAACTGCAGGAATTTGAAAACATTAAGTCAGCCGCATCACTGGTGCTTACAGCGAGGAGGTCGCCTGTCCCTGCAGAGGACACTCACATCTCTCCTGTGGAACGGGAAGACTGCAGCTGGGACGGGGTGTCTCCAGGGGTTAAAAATGCAGGTGGCACAGTGGACATCCAAGAACAGAGTCCGCCTGCAGCCACCGCGCCTTCTGTGGGTGAGGCCAGAGACCCTCAGCAGCTGTCCTTCCCCAGCCTGAAGACCGCCACCAGCTTCACGTGGTGTTACCTCTTAAGACAGAAGGCGCTGCACCTGCCTCAGAACGACCCGAAGACCTCGGCCTACACTGACTGGACAGTGAGCGCCAGTAACCCCAACCCACTCGGTTTGCCTACGAAAGTTGCTCTTTCTCTCCTTAACTCAAAACAGAAAACCGGAAAATCACTATATTGTCAAGCAATAACTACCCACTTCAAATCAGATTTATTGGTCTATTCAAGCAAGTGGAAAAGCGGCTTAAGCAAGGTACTTGAAATACCATTTATCTTCAAAAATAGTTTATACAAGTTAGTTTTAACATGTCTGAATGCTTTTCAGTAATTCCACTGGAAGTTGTATTTTAATTTTGAATTTGAAAGAATGATAAGGGTACCAAGGAGTTCTACCGGTAAAGGTTACCTGGAGTCCTTTCAGTGATTCCATCCTGAAGCATTTTGAAAATGATAACTTGCTTTGAGCACTTTTTTTCCCATTGGCTGAGTATTTAAATCTTTACTTAAAGGTGCAGATCATCATAGTTTTACTTTTATCTTTATATGAAGGATTTTTCCTATTAGGTCAGAGAAGATTATGTTTTTGCTCAGTCCCTGCTAATGAATGGTGTGAATATTGAAGATTGTTATATTTCATTTTAAAATAAAAGCAGAGAGCCATCCAGACTTGTCTTGTGCAGACCGGACCACTCTATCCTCACCATGCTGATCCAGCTCTCTTGCTGTGTAGTTTAAGAGTCATCTTAGACCAGAGAGAAGATTCACAAAATGACCAGCTGTACACTTGATAATAAGTTGATTTGGTCAAGATTTACAGAGTAAGCTCATAAAACTATAACTTTGGGTTATTTGTGGAATCATCAGTCTTATTCAAGTTGCTGGCTTTATAAAATGGGAAAAATCCTTTAAATGATTAAGAATTAATGAATAGGTAAGGGCATTAGTTTGGACTCTGGACATTGAAAGTTCTTGACCTCTTGAGGCTCACAAGCACAGAATACAGGTTCTAAATATATACAGTTATTTATCCACAAGAGAATGGCATGGTGTCAGTATTAGACTAGAATTGTATACAACTTTACAAGAAGGAAGACTTTCTGCCAGTAGCTTGAGGAGGTATGGATACAAGGCTGGTATTCCAAAAGTGTGATACTTTAGCTGAGTCTTATAAAAAAGGGGGGAGGGATTTTTTCAGTCAAACAAGAATGAGAAATTTTAAGTCTGCCAAATGATACGGAAGTGAGAAAGAACTTGGTTCATTTAAAGAACCTTGAGGAGTCCAGTGTGACCAGAAGGTGTTGGACATTTGAAACACTGACACCGAAGTTGGAAATGTAGGTAAAGACCAGAGAGTATGAGTGGTAGGAGGGAGCTATTGAGACTTCCTGGGTGAGGGAGGAGGGTGCATCCAAACCATTCAGAATTTAATTTTTAAATGCTCAGAATCTACAGCTACTAAGTCAGAGATTATGAGAATTTAAACAGAGTAAGAGTATGAGCGTGAGAATTTAAACAGAACTCAGGTGTGTGTATTCCTGAAGTGCCTCGTGGAAGCGCCCCGGTAACGCACATTTAGATGTGGCGCGAGGAGAGAGGTCCGGGTGGAGGGTGTCGGGTCCTTGCGCGCACGGATGCAACGAACGAGGTTGTCCAGGGAGAGCGTGAAGGAGAGAGAAGGGCCTGGAATGGATCCTGAGGCCACTGCTATTTAAAGGGCTGAAAGGATGAAGAAAGCACGTGGGGACCTAAAAGAGGCTGTTCACAGAGGAGGAAGGAGAACCAGGAGAAAGGGTGACACACAGATCAAGGAAGAAGGTGTTTTAGGGAGAGTTGTTCTAGCCAAGGGGTCAAACAAAGATGAAGACTAACGTGGTGTCTGGACTGAATGGTTCTCATGCCACTGAGACTCGCGTCATACGGGCAAGTGGCTGTGGAAGACTGGCACTGGGTTGACTGTCAGCTCACAACCCAAATGTTGATGTGTTTATAATTCAAAATGGAAAAGAACAGATGGATGTTAACAGGGCAAGCGTATAGACTAAGGAAATAATAAAGATCTTGGTACTTAGCTCGTTGGTTACTAGAAGCCAGATTTGATAGCAAGAAAGCAAAAAATCAGTGGGAATTTGGTATTAAGAAGAAGGTAAGAATGGGATTACTGTTACAGGCGTAAAGGCAAGGAAAGGTGTGTGTGTGTGTGTATTTTCCAAATTGCGGGGAACCCAGATGTGTTTGCCAGAACAAGAGGAGACGCAGCATTTGTGCCTGTCAGGGTCAGTGTCATTACCCCTTCACACCAGCTTTTTGAGACACAGGCCAGCAGCCTTCCTTTACTCCTGGCTTTTACAGACAGGACCTTGCCAGGGTATTCTTTCTGAGGCCACACAGGCCCTCTGTCCGTGATGCAGACACCCCCTCATCACTTACTGTCATGAAGTCATCCCAGTATGACAGCTGTCTACTTGGTGATGCAGTTTTTAAAAGACGTTTGTAACAAACAGATCAGAAAAGTTGTGCTTTGTGTTGGGTTTGGCCAGAGACTGGAGTTTGAGACTTTGCTATTAACAGTTGACCTTGCCAAGGGACTTGACCCTGAGTGTGTCCTTCCTCACTGGGGTGTAATCCTGCTGGGCTGCCCGCCTCCCCAGGATGTGTGAGAGCAGAGTTGGCGGAGGAGTGAGAAGGGGGTCGTGAGCAGTGTGGCTGTACAAAGTCTGAGGTGGTGTCACCACAGTGTTCCTATAGGAAGAACACATGTTGCTTATCATTTTGACGTTCATTACCTTTTTCTAGAGATTGATTGTTATCAGGCCAGGACCTAACTTCTGACCTGACCTGTGGTTCACAGTTATCAGTACTCAGGAACTTTTGAGGAAATACAGAGAGGAAACATAATGATGGTTTAATATAATGGGAGAAGGGGAGAATAAAACACTGGGGAACTGCTTTAACTTCACAGCGCACGGACGTGGAGGGGGAGTTAGGCATGTTTCTCAGGAGTGTGAGACTTTGTACCATGAGGGGCCACTAGCCCTTCTCTGTCTCCAAAGAATAAACTCTTTAAAAAGTATACTTAAACGGTAGTATGAATGGTTGGTAAGCTATAAGAAAGAATATTAAGTCTATTTTGTAAAGTTCCTATTAAATGCATGGAATATGGGGGTGTAGAGGGTTGTAAAGTCTTTATTTGGGGGTGTCAGTGGACTGTGGTGGGATTTGAAAATAGCATGAGATCAGTTTGCTGAGATTCAGGCCAGATATATTAAAGATAGAGGAGGAAATAAAGCAATAACCTTTAAAGCTGTTACTTCCTTGAAACACATTCCATTGAGTTAACTGTATGCACTGTATTCTGCCATGTTTTAATTTCCAAGTGAAACATTAGCATGTTTGTGTTTTCAGTTTTATTAAATTAGTGTCTCTTTTTTTTTTTCCCTTTCAGAGAGCATTAGGTAATCAAAAGTCCACAGTAGTTGAATTCAGCAATAAAGATGCCTCTGAAATTAACAGTGAGCAAGATAAAGAAAATTCCTTAATCAAAAGTGAACCAAGAAGAATTAAAATATTTGATGGAGGGCAAGTACAAATTTTACTTCTTAAATGTACATTTAAACTTACTTTTTAAATGTACATTTGCTTTCATGTGAATGAAGCCGATTTTATATAAATGTTGCAAGGTTTCTCAGCTTATTAACAGAATCTTCATGGCAAAATATATGTTAGGTATTATGTTAAATCCATTTTGATCAAGAAAATGATAACTATTTAGGAAGCATTGCAGGTTCTAGGAGGCAGCTAAGCACAAAGTTTTCAGAGTGAACAATGGGTTTCACATTGATTTACAGTAAGGGATGACCTGGAAAATCTGCTCTAAGAGATGAATTCATTGCCTGTTCGATGTCTTTTGTGAATTTGGTTATGCGAGAAACAAATTGTAAACGCCAACTGGAGTTAAAATGAAGCTCAGGAATATTTCAATAGAGTTGTGATTAAACTTAACAATAAAGAAAACTTTTAAACCAGTGACTTAGAGGAAACATTTTAAAATTAAACCTGGTATTGAATAATGTTGTTTTATTAAAATTAGCTATTAGAATATTAAGTGTTGAAGTTACTTATACGTGCATAAAATTTATATTGATTGGGTATAAAAATTGTGCCTTGTTTTATTTTTTAGGTTGAATTTTAATCATCAACATTTTCTCAAAGACATAGTATCCAACTGCCCTATTCATTTCTTTCTTTAAATTAGATATAAATCAAACGAAGAGTATGTATATGTCCGAGGCAGGGGAAGAGGAAAGTACATTTGTGAAGAATGCGGAATCCGTTGTAAGAAACCTAGTATGTTAAAGAAACACATACGAACCCATACAGATGTCCGCCCCTACCACTGCACTTACTGTAACTTCTCCTTTAAGACTAAAGGTACGAGTTGATGTCACTTCATGGTCCTTTATTATGTGCACTGAGTTAGTAGATCTAAGACCCAGCTTTACATAATCTTTGAGCAAGGATGCAGTAGCTTAAATAGACTGATGTAAATTACATCTTGTCAATGTCGTAGTCTTATTTCTTTGTATATTTCTAGACCTCTTGGGAAAAAGTTTTTAATTATATGTTTTTAGAATATATGTAATAAATATGACATTTGAAAAGGGGCAACTGCCCTTTTTTTATTTTACTCCCCAAATTATAATTGCATAACATGATGACTAATACATTTTCAAAATTACTTACTTTGGGGCTGAAGAAGAAAAAGAAATTTTCATGATCATAAGTAAATGCATTTCAGTACTAAAAGATGAAAGGAAAAATTAGTAACTACAGTAAAGTTATAATGATGACATTCATGTTTTATTATCTAATCTTGGGCATGCATAGCCATTTCTTTTCCGTGAAACTTTTTTAACCCAAATTCTCTTGAATTTCAGCTTCAAAAATTTTATAACTTTTGTGCTATTTAATGTTTATAGAACTCAGAACTAGTAATTAAAATTATATTTAGTACTCTTTCTATATTCTTTATGTTTTTATTTAAATTGTAAGCCTTTATTATAGTTAATTTTACTCTCTACAGATTTCCTGTTACATGTAATGAATACACTGTTATAAAACGTCTGCTTTCTCCACTAGCCTCCTTGTCATGAATCATATAAAAATTTGCTGCTTGAGACTTTAATTTCATATACCATTACTTTAGAAAGTAAGAATGTCTCAAATACAAAGCAGTATAATCATAAAGTTATTTGTATGAAAGGACTATCTGTGAAAAATATTTAATCAATTTTTTTTAAAGAACTACTTCATTTTTATCCCCTTTAGGTTCACATTTGCTTTTTTCTGACTACATTGGTTGTCTTTGCAGTTTTTGTGTTAAAGATTGATCAACTCTTTAGCAAAATCTATTACATTTTTTTTTTGGCTAGTATTTATTGTCATTTAAAGAGAGTTATAGTATGCAGAAACTGAATTGCTTCAAATTAGCCAGTAGTACCTGAAACGAGAATGATGGGGAGAAACCAAAACTGTTCTTCAGACAGCCTTGACTATTTCTAAAAAGTTTTAAGAAATCGTGAGTTGGGAGGAACCCTAATTCTGTCGTTCTTGGATTGTGACATAGAACGCATTTCCTTCTGGAAACAGAGGGTGCATTTCAGGATGATTTTCCTGATCTTGTGTGAAGGCTTTGATAGGATTAAGCGCTATGATCTTTTAACCCAATTTATTGCTTTTACGCTGGTTTTGATACTATGATTAAGAAATGTCTGTTAAATAATTTCCAGTGTGAGTAACAGGCCAATGTTACAAATAAAAGATTACCAGGTACCGAGTGATGTCACCAAAAAAAAGAAGATCAAGGTATAATGTGAAATGGGTGTTTCTCAATAGAAGGAGGAAGAGGAATCAGGATATTTTTAAAAGCATATTTATAAAATAAGGGCAGGAAAGGAAGGAGAACTTAGATGTGGGGAACCAAAGGAAACTACAGGGATATCTTGGCAGAGAAAAATATTGTGAATCACTAAGTATTGATACTCATGAAAGATCTCAAAACAGCATCATGTAAAAATTTTAGATGAATGTTTGTTAATGGTGGACAGGGCATAATGACTCTTGAGGGCGAGCATTGTAGGTTAGCAGTTTGCATGTCTTTCATTTCTTGAATATCTGAATTTACATTAAATGTTTTGTTTTGTCAGATAATTCACTGAAATTATTAATACTTATCTGAAGAAAGCTACCCTAGCTAAGGAGACTGGTGAAGAAAATATTAGAAATTCATGGTTTTCCTGTTCTTGGCATGGCAGTTCTCCTTTTTATGGTCAGCTTCCTCGTAGAAGTCTGCCTTTTGTGAATATATGTAGGACAGATTCCATAGTACCTTTTAAAGCTAAATAATAATAGACTTCTTTTTAGGTTAGGCTGTAGATTTTGCCCTACTCTGATTTACTTCATTGTCCCCGCCAGTTCACCTCTACTCCTTACTGAATGTGTCTGGTTATTAACAGAAAGTAATAGTGACGTAGCAACTTGCGGCAGATATGATTATGCCAAGACAGCGTAATCCTACCAGAGGGATGGTCCCTTCTTCTAGAAACCGATGCTTCTGGCGCTAATGCTTCATCATTTGTCCTCTTAGTTTACTTTATGAATACTTTTTCAAAATAATTTTAATTGATTTGTTTTCACAATTCTGCTTTAAAGGTCAGTCAGCAGAAAATGAACAGTGACCTTGCATCTCTGCAGGATTTCGTCCCATTTATATCACAGAAGGCGGGGCTCTATATATAGCTGCAGGAGCCCAGAAACAAAATCTGTCATACTTTCCAGAGGATTTAGATTAATGCTTACTGAATCTGTTGAAAAATATATCTGTTAATACACAGAGTTTACAGCATTGCTAGGGGATATTTGCATTTTAATATGCATATTTTGCATAGTGAAATGCAAATTGTTTATTTTAAATTATTTAAGAAGTTGGTTAATAATAAGTAATAGCTCAAGTTATGAGAAAATAATGCTTATTAACAACTTATATTCCCAAATTTTCCTAGCTACAATTACACATTAACTTCTTAGAAAGCAAATGACTTTCTACGGCTGTCTACTTAGGGAACAAAAGCATTTTGAAAGCAAGCTATTAGTGGACCTTGTAATTTGGTTTATAATACTGTCCTAATACTAGAAAGTGTTTTGACTTATAAGTGGAACTTTCAGCCATAATAAGATGGGCAAACTATTTTTTATAACTTTTTAATGTGAAAATTTTGAAGCGTACAGAAAAGTAGATATTTGTATAATGAACACCAATATACCCATCATCTTTTAATAATTGTTAGCATTTTGCCGTATTTGCTTTATATTTTATTTTTTTAAGTGTATTTAAAGTAAATGCCAGACATGGCCAAGCCACCTAAGCTGGGCGTTACCTCTAGAATCACAGCTGTCAGGGTTTGGTGGATCTTAGATGTTATCTGGTCCGGGCCCCTCTTACACTTGAACCTCTAAAAGCACCAAGCTCTGGGATGCTGTGCACACTGTCTAGTGCAAGAATGGGCTTGAACAGGTATGACCAGTTCCTGGGGCTTAGTGCATATTTAGTGGAATTGAGGCTCTATAAATACGGCAGTTTTGCAGGTCCTTCAGCTACTGTAAGCTCAAAATCTGGACCAATGGTTCAGACATTTTTAGCCCTCCTAGAGGTTTATTCTCAAATACTAATTTGCCCCTGCTTGCCAGATTCAGCATTTAGATTTTGTTTATTTTCGAAAGAGATGATTTTCCCTTGGCAGTTTTCTGGGTGTGTGGCATTATCCACTCAGGCTTCTTGTATCCTCAGAAGAACCTGAGCTCTCCGGTACATTCACGATCACCAGGGGCCAGTGCACCCAGGAGTTCCCAGCTAACCTGGTGATACTTACAGAGGCCCATACTCCAGCTACCAGAGGAAACACACCCTTAGGGATACTATTATGAGACTTTTAGTCAGGATAGTGAAGTTTAATTAATGCAGGAAATCCTTTCTTGTGTTCCAAACATACAGAAATACTATTTATAATACAACCACCACCAAATACAGTTTTTAATAGATAGCCAAGCTTGAAATTTAGAAAGGCAAATTCCTAGGATCCAGAAATAAAAAACTCCAAACTAGCATGGTGAACAGATATTTAAAAAAAAAAAAAAAAAAAAAAGGCCCATAGGACATCAGGCCAGATATACACCCACAGGCCTGGGGTTTTTAATGCTGGTCCTGGAATGGAGTCTGAGGTCTCTGAAATAAGCCTGCCTCTCTTATCCGGTGACTTTAGACCATGTGGCGGAAAAGCTACCTACTAAAAGGCGAAACCCTATACCTGTGCCATGTAAAAAAAAAACCCAGAAACTTGACGGGGAAGGTATAGCTCAGTGGTAGAGTGCATATTTAGCATGCACGAGGTCCTGGGTTCAATCCCCAGCACCTCCGTAAAGGGAGGGAGGAAGGAAGGAAGGAAAGAACAAGCCAGTGTTGCTGTGGCTCCCAGCAAGATCTTTCAGTTACATGGAATATAAAAACTCACTGAAAATAATAAACCATCAATAATAAGAATAGAAAAGAGTTAAAAAAAAAAAAAAACCCACAAAGTGATCCAGAATTATCAGTATGAAACTGTTAAGATCCTAGGCAGAAGCTTTTGGACGACTGACATATAGAAATGTGTTTATAGCCCAGGCTACTTAAGACTCCATGGAAAACAATCTTGCTGAAGATAAGTTGATGATAAAAACTAAAAAGCAGGCAAGGAAACAGTGCTATGAGGGAAAGCCAGCAGACACAAGTGGTAGAGAATTCAGAAACCACAGATCGTAGTACAACCGAAAAGGGACTTTAAGTGCATATAAAATGTTCTAAGAAATAAATAAGGCCTAGAGAACAGAAACCATAAGCCAAAGTAGACATTATGAAAGCAGAGGCGGCAGATTTGAAAACGAGAAATTATTACCAATAACGAGGTTATTACGACACACAGATACCAGTGCTTTCTTTTGGGCAAATTGTCGTCATTGGAATTGCATAACCACAACCTGACTTTCACTTGAAATAGGAATGGAATTTGCCAGTGTTGACAAATGCGATAGCAAAATTATACTATGTAAGCTTAGTAAACATTCTTTTCCCTTAAGGAAATCTGACAAAACACATGAAGTCCAAGACACATAGCAAGAAATGTGTGGATTTAGGCGTCTCAGTAGGTTTAATAGATGAACAAGATACAGAAGAATCAGGTAAGGCTTTATTCCATATTTTTCATAAATGCTATTTACAATGTACTTTTTTTTGCATCCATACTCTTCTTTCCATTCCCACTAATGCTCTCAGTTCCTGTTTTCATTACCTCTTATTTACACTATGTGATAGACTCCTAAACAGTTTTCCTGTCTTTACTTTGTCTTCCCTCCTTTCCATCTCTTCCCCACCGATGTTAAGTTACTCTTCCTGAAGCATGTCTGATCATCCTGCTCCCTGCTCCGGGTCTTCCCTTGGTTTCCATTTGCCGACCAAATAAAGTTTGAGCCCTTGCCCTTACTTCCTCAAATTCCTTTATAATCCGATGCCTACCTACTTCTTCCGCCTTATCCCTCATTTCTCTCTTCCACCGGCCGTAACGCTTGAATGTCCTGCTCACCTGACCCTGATCTGGCTCTACCTACAACCCTCCCGGGAAGCCCTGCCCTCAGTCCCCACACAAGCGTGGCTCCCCATCTGCTTTGGTCAAAATCTTATTTTCCTTCAAGATCTAGCTCAAATCCGCTTGCTGTCATGAAGCCTTCTCTGATTTTCCCTTCCCGCACCAGTTGCAGGAAGAATTTTTCCCTTCTCTCAACACCTGTAATATTTTAGAGTTTACTCTCTGAAAGTATTGAATCCCTTTCTGCCTCTTTTTTTTTGTTTTTGTTTTTAATTTATCTGCTTACCTTACCTCCTTGCTGAGATTCTCAAGCATATTATGAGCAGAAGTGATGACTGAGTAATATTTGCTTCATGCGTAACCCTTAGTTCAACACCTTCCACCAAGCAGCTGCTCCGGAAATATTTGTGGAACAAAACATTTGTCTGCGTCCCCAAAATGTTTATTATTTTGAAAAAGTTAACTGGTTGTTTTCTTAACTCAACAAAAAATTATTTATCTCTTAACCAATTTTGAGGGAAAGGAAACCTGTTCCTCTGTTCTGACTAATCAGACAAAAAGAATTATCTTTTTGTAAGACTTTTTGTTTCAACCTAAGAATTTATCAACAGAAGAGATAAATTAAAAAAAAAAGTTGTCCTACTGCTTTTTTGAAAAATACCCTAAATTAAACATTTACCTTCTTGCTGTGTTTTAGTTAGTATGTCCTAGTTTGATGGAGAAGAAAAATCCAAAGAGAAAATGGTGAGGACATCATTGAAAATATAGGCAAAAAAAGTAGGTGCTTTTAATTCCACCTGACAACCAGTAGCAAACTAAACGAATCAGCCTAAATTTGTTTCTAAATATTCAAAAGAAGTGACTCACATCTTAAGTGTTACAGTTGATACGATTTAGTATTTTAAGCACAAGGAAAAGACTGCCTTTAATTTTGGGGAATAAACTTGACGTGTTCTTAACAGAAGAAAAAGATAATCATAACAAACTTAGGACAGTAAGGAGGCTTTTCATGTTTTATAGACACTTTGATGCTTTGATACATATTGGGGATGGCAGTACCAGGATGTAAAGGTACATCATCAAATTCACATACGGGTAACTTTTCTGTCCTAGGAACGTATTTATTAAAAGCTGATTCTTGAATTGCTAGGAATTGAATTCTGTGTTGGTGTCTTTGTGTAAAGACACTTACACATTTAATAAAATTAATTTACCTAATAATTTACTTCTAATGTAAATAGTCTGTTTATTTTCCGCTCTTAGTAATCATGCACTAAATTAACTACCATACTATTTAAGTGGAAAAAAAAACCCTCTATTATTTATTTGCTTTATTGCTATTATGTTGAGCAATTCAGAATTGAAAAGTTAGGAAAAATGAGTAGTGGTTTCAGTGAGTATATTTATTACCTGCAGACTAGAAAAAGCCGAAGTAGAGGGTATAATATGAAATGACTCATTTCTGAAAAACATATAAATGTAAAAAGTATTACGATTATATATACTCTTAGGTGTTTTAACTTAAGAAAATGAATCTTATAAAATATTAAGTAAAATGTCTGTAGAATCTTCTCAGTTGCCCAGGTAGTGTTACACCCCACGTTTACACAGGAGAACTAAGGTCGTTTCCATGAATGATTGTGCACTGTTCAGACTGGCTGACGGACGGACTTACATACCTGTCCACTCACTTTGGTTGTTTCTCATCTCATTGCAGAAGCACTCAGAGCAGATCTTAGGTTATAATTCAGACTGGATAGCTTAATTCCCAGTTCACGTGAGATCCTCTGGTAACACTGGGTAGTTCCAGCTGTTTTTCTGTTTAATTTTTTTTAATTACTGAATTTCTCCTTAATGCACTCAAAGTTTTTTCACAGTTTTTATCAACTTGTAGCATAGAGGTGGCTTTTGCCAAGTACTGTGTCATACCAGAGGCCGCATAATTCTTTATGATATTCCAAAAAAATATATTCCTCCACTGCTGCTTTATTACAGGCTTGGAATGTAGACATAAATGTAGTAAACGTTTGTTGTTCTAAACAAATGGTCTTGTTTTCCCTTTATTATTGTCTTTTCTGCTTTTAAAAGATTTTGAGTTTTTAAATACCAGGAAATTATGAAGACTTTTATTACATGCACTCATGTATTGACACCAGACTTGGTGATTATATTTTCTTGAATGTGCTTCAAGTCTTTTTCATAAATTCAGTGTATTTTTGGGGAAAAAAAAAAAAGCTAAGTAAGGCATTTCACGTTAGGTGCAGTCCAGTCACTCCCCCTCCCGGGGCCAACACTAACTGCACTCAGTATAAACGTACATGTCTATATCCGTGCATAGCATGAGTTTTAAGTTTGTATTCTGAATTTGCATGAATAGTACCACCTTGTATGTGAATATCTAGAAAATTAATTTTGCTTTATCATTTTAAATTGTTCTCCAGAACAGTTTCTATTTCTGTACCTCCTTAACTATATTCTATGAATTTTAACTTAGGGCCACATTGAAGGATGATAGTCTGCTGTCTTATGTTTTCTTGATGACTATCCTAAGGTTGGAAATTATTATTCTTTGGGAAGAAGTTTCACTCCATTAAATTGATGATCATTAGAGATGGGAATCTTGCTCAGCAATTCTTCACATACCTATGTGGAGGGAAAGCCGAGAAGCCTGCAGTGTGGTGCTGTGTGTCTGCAGGGTGTACTGTCTTCTCATCTAACGCTAGCCTGGGGTACACGAGGTGTTCTTTTTCACTCTCTTGACTGGCTCCTCCTCATCTCCCCAGCCTCTAAGCATGGTGCCCAGGGCTGTGGTCTTAAATCTCTCATCCTTTCTGTCTATACCCCTTCCCTAGGTAATCTCATCCAGACTTCCGACTTTAACCACCGTCTATGTGACGATGATTCAAGTATTCACTCTGCACCTGCACGTCTGTCTGCCTCCTCACCATCTCCACTCGGATGTCTAATAGGCACCTAGAGTCCGATGTGCCCCAAACCCCTGGTTTACCCCTTACCTCTAAGCAGCACGCTTCCCCTACGGTCTGCCATCCTTCCAGCTGCTAGACCAAAAATCTTGAAGTCTTCCTTGACGTCCTTTGCCTCTCATCCACCAGTAAAAGCTCTGGCTCTCCCTTCTAAATGTATTCAGAAGGCAACCGCTTTGAACCACCTCTGCCATCCAGCACTGGTCAGGGTGCTGTCGTGTCCTCTAAGTTGAAAGTTGCTTGCAGTAGCCCCTGACTAGTCTCCATGGTTCAACTGCTGCCTCTTCATGGACTGCTTTCAACACAGCAGCCAAAGTGGATTTTAAAACCTATGTCTTCACTTTGTTCAGAACCCTCCACCGGTTTCCTGTCTCATTCACAGTCGTGGTCTGCTGCGAGCTGTCGGCCCACCCCCTTTGCCCCCCACCATCTCTGAAACCCAGTCCCACTCCTCCCCTGCTCACTCAGCTGCAACCACACTGAGCTCCCTGCTTGGCCCCTGTCTCGGGCCATTTCTCCTTTCCTCTCTGGAATGCCTCCCAACAGATACTGCAAGACACCCTACCACCTCTGCAGGGCTCCACTCATGACGATCGTCCCCTGATCACTGAGCTCTTCCTGACCCTCCCTTGGGAAAAAGCGCCCCATTCTCTTCCTGCCAGGTTGTACTGACACCCTTCTGCTTTATTCTTCTGTATAGCACTTACCAGCACCAGGTATGTGTGTATGCGCAAGTGTATGGGTGTTTGTTATCTGTTCCTTTCAACTAGAAAATAAAACATAAAGACAGGGAGCTCTGTCTCCAGCTCTTGCTAGAACTGTAGCTTCAAGCAGTAGATGGTAAACAGCTGTTGACTGAATGGATGACTGAAAAAAGATGACTTATAACTTCTAAGGAAATAATTCAATATTGTTATTTTTGGAATTTGATATGAGTTTTCCATTAAATTCCTTCACTAAAATTAAGTGGCAGCTATAATAACAGTATTTAATGTCCTTACCTATAGTGTTTACGTGATTTGACCGTGGTTGATACAGGTGTTGTCAAAGTGATGCTGGGCATGTGTTAGTTAATTTGTTATTTTTTGATTATTAGGTCAGAAGACTACAAGATATTTTAGGTTATTCTGACTATTCTGTTTTTCATCCTCAGTAATGATCTGTCCAGATTAAGATCTTTTCTGTTTTTCAGTAGTTCCAGAGAAGAGTTTATTCTCTTTTAGATTGATTCATGTATTTATTTAGCATCTCAGTGGTTCAGTATATGCACAGTTCCTGCCCCAGGAGCTCCTCACCCGCAGCTGTGAGGTTGGAGTGAGCTCGGAGGGGTTCGCTCCCTAAGGCTGGGATGACAGAGTGTATCCTGGGGGTTGGGGAGGGATGTATTTATTCATACGTTGCTTTGAAAAAGTATTGATGAGGAGGGGTGGGGTAAGGGAAGGCAAGCGGTTTGGACAGAGGGAGTTGTTTGGGCAAAAGCCCAGTGGCTGGGAGAGGGGAACCGGCATTAAGAGTGTGGGTGGGGCAGGAGAGAGTGGACAGGGCGCATGCCCAGATGGGCTGGGGACGTGCATAGTATGCAGAGAGTTTAGCATGTTCCTTTAAGAAAGTCTGTTTTTTGTATCATCTGAAGTAATGTAAAGCCGTTGTCTCTTGAGTCCCATATACATCTGACTTGTAATCTGGATTATTTTCTCAAATGTTCTTGAAGAAAGGAAACAACAAATCTTAGGGCTTTTAATCTGTGTCCCTGGAATTTTCATTGCTGAGCCTTTTCCTGTTTGTTTTTACGTTCTGCCACTGTTCTATTTTATAGTGGGTATTTAGACAATAATGACTAAAAGCACCATGATTTAATTAAGTGGATAGTTCCATTCAGCAATGACGATGACAGATAATACCATACAGCAGAAATCTTTTTCTGAAAGGGTGTTTTTATAAGCAGAGAACCTCAGTGTTCCAGCATCCCTCAAACTCCACGAGATGGAGTTTACAGGTTTGGGTGGAAAGTCTGCTAAGATTTTTTTCCTTATGACACCCAATTTTGTATATATATATGTATAAATGTATAATGACTCATCTAGAAACCTTACTCTCCGTTTACTAAATTAGGGAGCATTACTTCTAACTTCCGCTCGGACTCAGCAGCACTCTGGTGTAGAACCTTCCCCATGGAATAGACTACCATAAAAGATACGGACGCCATCTGTTCCTCCTTTAATGTTCCCATATATGTTGCCCTGAAGAGCTCCGTAAGGACGCTGTAAGGAGTAGCAGCTCAAGTTATGAAGTGTTTCAATTTACTATCAGTTTGATTTTCCGAGGCAAAGTACAAATTATTAGCCATGTATTACTAGTAGAAGTGGCTGACTTAAAAAGTAGGGAGAATAAATATTTTCACGTAGCACAGGTTTAAACTTTGCAATGTACATCGCTGGGAGAATGAAGCTCGGGTCTGGAGGTTGGTCAGTGCCAAGTGACCTGGCAAGGCTGGGCTTCCCCCGCCCCCTCCCTGGTCACAGAGGAAACCGCCCCTCTTAGGGATCAGCTCGGGGCCGAGTCCCTCCTGAGACTTCAGCCACATAGGATCCTCACCCCATCTCGCGATGCCTGCCTGGCAGTGTATTCCCCATTTTCCTGGCCCAGTAGATGACAATAAGTGACAAAACCGTATTGTGTAATGTAGGGTCTTTCCACACATAACTGGCTGTCTTTTCCCTTTCATGGTGAACAGTTTTATCAAACGCGTTTGTGCCATCCAGGGGCCGTGATACCATTTCTTGTATTCTTAATCTAATGTAACTCTCATATTGGGCCCAGTGCACAGTACAATGCTGGAAACCACTCTGGGATTCCATTTGCAGTGTCTGCAATGAAAATTCAGGGCAGCGCTAAGGTTTGGCCTGCAGTCAGGTGCCACAGCAGTCATCACAGTCACCCTTCCCGCCTGTTTTGCGAAAGGTGATCCCAGAGGCTTTTCAGATGCCGCTCATTTTGCCCTCTCAGCTGCAGTTATCCAGAGACGTCTGGTCTGCTGCATGAAAAGTGGAAGTTTGAAATGACTCAGTAAACTCGTATCAACTGACTCTTGTCACCTAGGTTTTCAGAATTCTCAATTATGCTACTAGATTACAGGTGCCTTTAAATCACACAGTGATTTTTTAAAAAAGGAAGTAGCCAAATTCAGGAGCTACATGTCTTTTAGGAAACCAGTACTCTGAAGCGTCAAGTCGGGATCAATATGAAAATCTGTGACATTGTCTTCTCTAGATACTGAATAAAATTCCTAACTGATAGCCGCCTTCACATTTCTCATCAGCAGTGGGGAAGCAGTGTCAGAAGTAGAGTCCGCCGTCCCCTTAAGAAGGACTGTTAGATTCAGCATACTTGTATGAAAGGCACATATCCCTAAGAGGTCAGTGCTAACAGAATGTGCAAGAACTTGGTACAGACACCTAAACCTTGATCACCTCGACAACTGGGAAATGGGGTAAATTTTTTAAAGGGGAAAAAAAAACCTCACGAGGATGTTATCTGGGAGACCTGATTGTGAATGCCAGACTTTGCAAAATAGCACCCAGAAACCTAAGGATAGTGTTTCTAGGTTTATAGGAAAAACTGGGGGGCTTGGTCACTTAATTGACCTTTTCTGTAGCACACACATAATCGTCAAGAAACACTGTCTCTGAGCTTTCAGTCATTCAACAAAACTTGTTAAACGCTCTCTCCAGGCTAGACTTAATGCACAGTACCCACCATAATATTTGTTTTTTAAACACCATTACCATTTGGTACTACCTTGGCCAGCTGATGGTTTTCTGGGAAAAGTCCAAGTCTGTTCCCTAGTTGTGTTTAATTATTCTTTTATGTCTGCCTTGTTTTGTTTTTATCAAAGGCTTATTCTAGATTTGTTTCTGCTTAACTATTAGACTTCTTTTCCTGGTATGATCGTCAGTCTTTCTCTTTTTCTAAGTGTCCTAAACCCTTTCTCTGCTCTGTCCCAACTCGATACCCAGAATGTCATTCACCAGCATAACATGCACACGCCCTGCGTGGTAGAGTGCTTAGTCCGGGTCAGTGTGAGGATGCTGTGACGAAGGACCAAGGACCCTGGCTTTTCGACTCTTTACTACACTTAGCATAGTCGGCTGTAGGGCTGCCTGTTTATCCTTCAGCAGATGAAAACTTGTTCTGATTTTCAGATGGAGTAAATTGAGAGATGTTGGGAAACACTTATTTTGAAGTAAGCAGAGGGAATTACAAATTTATCTAAGACAGCCACTAAAATTTGGACCTTTGACATCTCACAGAAATTTCCATTTAGTTTAAAACTAGCAGCTCAAGCTGTAACTAGTATGTGCTTATGCCAAGTCTAACCCCTCCAGCTGGCTGCACGTGGCCGTGTGTTCCTGTCACACAGAATTACACAGTCTCAGGAATCTTGTCCCTGTGTTCTTGGGGTATTAGTAAATACTTTTTCCTTTTTACCTTTTGTGTCAAAAATCATACTGTCGGCTGTTTGCTTTTCATGCCTTGATCCAGAGAATGTTTTTGTCAACAGAATGCTGGGCGTCAATGCTAAGAATGTTAATACGTGCCCTCAGCTTCCAAACTGGGGGAGCCGTGCAGAGTACAGCTGAAAACTATTCTTGTTGGGGGCTAAATACTGAGGATAATGTGTGTAAGAAGATGGTTCAGGATTTAAAACCTATATCACATTTATCCTTAAAATCAATTAGGTGATTTTTTCCCCCAGATGAAATTCTTTCGAAATGAAACCTGTAGAATACGTTTTTGTCACTGGGATTTTGATAGAAAACATTACTCCTTGTAAAAAAGAAAACCTTACGTGCACAATAAGAAGTATTCTTGTGAGCAGCACAGGTAGCACCGCCTTTTGGTTTACTTCCTAAAGTTAACAAACGTTCAACTCTGGCCCATTATATTGTTAAGATGAAAACATAGTTTAATAAAAACCCCAAACAAAACCATGGCTGCAGTAGTTGCAGGCTTTAAAAAACTTTCCCCAGGTTGCTGTCGTTTGTCTGGATTTCAGAGTAATTTTCCTAAACACATGAGAAAAACATAAACAGGCAAATTACAGCAACAAAAGAATGTTCAAGGGGGAGGTGTCGCTCGCTTCCCGGGAAGCCTGAGGGGAGGTAGTCCTCGCTCCGCCAGCAGGGGTCGCTGTCCGGCAGCGATGGGAGGGCAGCTTGCAGTTCATCCAACTGAAACCCATTAGGGAAGTGGTTTAACTTTGGAGAAATGATACTGCTACACTGGATCCCTTCTTTTTTCCTTCATGAATTTAAACTCATAGAATTAATTTTACATTTATGTAAAATTTTACTGAGTATTGGAAGGTTTTATTTATAATGAGTTGGGAATGTGTCTAGGAGCACGTAAATAGAAGTTTTATAGGCCATTTACTTAGGAATTTTTTAAGTATGCGTGGGTTCCTTGTATCTGTTCTGGGGTCCCTGGGGGGTGCAGGGGTGAGCCACAGGCTGCACCCTCCGGGAACAGCACAGTCTGTATTGTACACACCAAGGAAGGGACAGTGTCATATGACTAATGTATCTTATTAGAATAACTACAGGACTTCAAATACATAAAGAGTGGTTTCCAAAATCTGGCTTTGCTTTCTAACCATGTCTCAGTCTCTTGACTTCTGTGTGTAAAATGAATTTATTATCCACTCTGTCACAGGTTTTAAGTTTAAACATGACAGTAAAGATGTTGGCAAACTTTTTCTGTAAAGGGCCTGATAATAAATGTTTTAGGCTTATGGGCCACAGTCTCTGTCATGATGACTAAACCTTGTGGCTATGGCACAAAAACTGCCAGAAACTGTGTAAACGATGGCCCTGGCTGTGTTCTAGAAAACCTTCATGTAAAGGAACAGGCTGGGGCCACACGGGGCCAGCAGCTGTGGAGTCGGGTGCCCTGTAGTTACTAAGGGGGGGGGGGGTCACTCACTATAGCAAAATGAACAGTACCACAAAGTCCAAAATGGCAGGTTTTGGAGCAGTTAACAGGTCTGTATTCCTGGCCATGTGACTGTGGACAAGTCACCTTTCCTTTCTGGGTCTTCTATCTGCACAACTTCTGACTCAGTAGTAAGAGTCTCCTTTGGGGGAGGGGTTAAGGGGGCAGCACAGTAATATGAAAGGACCTTATTAGCCTGAATCCAAAGAGAGAGCAGGGGTGTCTGGGCTTTGTTTCAGTGCTGTGGATAATTAAAAGGATGCCACTGTCTTAGGTTCATTTAGGTTACCCGTCTTACCTTCTCTCCGTCACTCTAGAATAGCCACCCTGTTTAACAAATCTGTAATGATCCCAAATTCATTTTCAGGTTTCCAAACATTGAGTGTAGTCGTCCCCTTCAGGTTTTTCAAGACACTGCATGCAGAAAGAGAAACATTATTTAGTCCTTACCTTGGGGAAGGAAAACTCTAGGAAGGAATACCAGCTCTTCCTAAGTCCTCTGTGAGCTGTAGACACATGGCTCTGTCCAGGGAGGAAAAAAAGGTCCTGTGTGTCCCCCCCCCCCCCCCACAATACTGCGAACCTTGGTCTGAAATTTGGTATCATCAAGGCAAAAACAGATTAAAATGGAGCCAAATAGTTTTTCCCCTTTCCCTATTAAAAAAAAGCATATGGTACTTTTTATAACTCCTTCACATAAGTTGCATACACTAGAATTTTATGTCTATATGTAAAATAAAACATAAGATTTATAATTATTCTTAAACTTCCATACTTACCACAAAATGCAGTGAATTTCTTGTGAAATTAAAGTTTATTAGTTTACATTCTTCTTGGGGATTGTATTTTATACATTCTACTATTCATAATACAATTACTTGAAGCTTTTAATGTTTGTACCTATAAATATTCAACTCATGCATATTTATAAGCTGGGTTATTGACTACAATTAATTGCTGACCTTCTTTCAGATCATTCTGTTATGTTTTTATAATATGACATTCCAGTGTGGACTGTTCAGCACAGACTCAGGAGCCAGACAGACCTGGGTTTGAATCTTGGCTCTGATACTTGAGCTGTGGTGAGCACTACACTTTAACATAATTAGCTGCCTTTTAAATTTTTTAAAAATCACTGAGAAAAAGTCAGGTCCTTAATCAGTCCTTGTTTTTGTTACGATCAGATAGCACTGCTCTGTGTAGCACAAAGCCAGATTCTCTTAAATAAGAGTCTGGATGGCTAGAACCCGAGCAGAGCCATTTAGGCTCATCTGCACAACTGAGTAAGATGCAAAAAAGAGGCACAAGACACAAGACAGGAATAGTTTTAAGTGCTCGATGTTTAAAGCATATATATGGGTTAAGGTATCTTTTGGTGAAATTTCCTGTGCTTTTAAATTAAACAAGAGAAGTGTTGGCATTTGTTTCAATTAATAGTTTCCTATTAAACAGGAAAGAAAAAAATTGCTTGTCAGAAAGAGATGTCTTGGTGAGTACAGTAAGCAGGGAGATGGAGACTGCAAACTTATCTAAATGAGACAGAATATTGGTGTCAATAAAGTAAAAAAGATCCTGGAGCATTGGCAGATAGTTTTTTTTTAAATGTCATTTTTAAAAAGTTGTTTTAGTCTTATATAAAAGTTGAAAAACTAGTAAGACAGTTCCTGTATACTCTGTACTCAGCCTCCCCTTATGGCTAGCCTCTTCCTTAACCGTGGAACATTTGTCAACACTGAGAAGTTAACCTCAGCTCAGTGTCCCTCACTGAGGTCTGGGACTTCCTGCTCTTTCCACTGGCGTCCTTTGCCTGTCCCAGGCTCCCCTCCAGGCTCCCACGTGGTGTAGTCGTCATGGCTCCCACAGTGCATTCCTCAGTCTTTCCTGACCTTGACATTTGTAGAGAGTACTGATCAGTTATTTTGTAGAATGTTTGCAGTCTGGGTTTTTCTGATGTGTTCATGGCTGGATTGAGGTGGTTCGTCACTGGGAAGGTGCCACGGGGTGACTGTGCTCCTCTCAGTGCGTCGTATCAGGGGAACGTTACGTCAGTGAGTATTGCTGCCTTCATTGCTTGGCTAAGGTGATGTCTGCCAGGACTACCTATTATAAACTTACTGTTGTTCCCCTTATAAATCTTTAAAACTTAAATATTTGCAGAGATACTTGGAGACTCTGCAGATGGATCTTGCTTGTGGTAAGTTTCCTATAGAGTTTTAATTTATTAATGAGAATATTCTGCAAGGAAAAGTTACCATTTCTCCATTTGTTCATTCATCTGTTCATTCATTTACATCAGTATGGATGCAAGGATCTGTATTTATTTGGGGTTACAACCCAGTACTATTGTTACTTATTGTGATGCTCAAGTTCTCATTGGCCATTGAGAACTCTCTGAGGTCTGTTCCTGTTCCTCTCAAAATGCCTCTTTTTTTTCTTTAAGCAGTTCCTGACTTTCCAGACTTTCTGACACCCCAAGATATTCCAGGTCTGGAACTGACCATTTCTCCAGGGACCCTGGGTCCCTTTACTGGAGAATGGTATTTAGGAGCCAAGATACAGCCGCTGGGTGGTGTTCACAGCTAACCTGTCACTGCTTCTAGCCCTTCCCACTGGAGACAGCTGGGAGCTACATGCACATATGCGGACTCATACCTGCACACACGTCTGTGTTCTGTATTTGTGTGTCTGTATTTGTGTATGTGTGTATACACACACGCACCATACATGTGAGTGAGTATATGGAGTTATCAGTATACTGATAACTCCAACACCAATCCAGCACCACGGAGTTTATTCCTTTTTCTTTCACCTACAGTGAGAAACCTGATTCTCATCTACAATATGTTTACTGATTTGTTCAACTCTAGTATACCAGTAGACTGGCTCCAGAAAGGCTGACCCACCTGTGACAAGCAGACTCAATCACAGCAGTGTGTGTGTACAGCTCTTTTGTTTTCTGCCTTTGCAGTATCTGGTCAGAACCCTCTTTGCCAGGGTTACCTAGGTCATGGTTATGGGGTTCATTTGTGCTCAGTCACCTAGCTCAGCTTGCGTTCCATCATAGGTTCCCCCCCACATCTTGGTTATGTTGTAATTTACACCCTGTAAGATTCGCTTTATGGTGTACAGACAGTCCTGTGGTCTTTGCCAATGCATAGGATTGTATGTCCACCCCTACAGTTCCACATAGGACAGCTCCATCACCCCAAAAATCCCCTGTGCCACTTCTTTACAGACAACCCTCCCCTCCGCCCACCCACCTAGTAACCCCATGCAACCACTGATCTCTTTTCCTCCCTGTATTTCTCTCTTTTCCAGAGTGTCATGACAGGAACCAGAATAAGTAGTTTTGGGGGTCTGGCTTCTTTCACTTAGCAGAATACATGTAAGACTCATCCTTGTTGTGTGAGTCAACAGTTCGTTCCTCTGCGGCTGAGTAGTATTCCACTGAATTGTCGGGCCATCGCTTCTCATCCATTGACCAATTGATAGATATCTGCATTCCTTTCTATTTTTGGCAATTGTAAATAATGTTATGAAACATTTCTGTACAGGTTTTTATGTGAATGAGGTTTCCATTTCTCCAGGGTTTGATACTAGGAGTGAGATCTCTGTGGTATAGGTTTGGTATACACTGAGCTGTGTAAGAGACTCTGAGATGATTTTTCAGTGTCTGGACCATATGTATTCCCAGCACCCATGTATGAAAGTCCAGTTATTCTGCAACCTTACCAGCAGTGTGTGTGTGTGTACAACGTACTATTCTAATAGGTGCATAGTGGTATTTCATTTTGGCTTTAATTTTTATTTTTCTAATGATTGAACACTGATCATCTTCTCATGTGCTATTTGCTTTCCAAATGTCTTGTTTGGTGACGTGGCTTCAGAAGTTTTATAGTTTTATACTTTATATACCTATTTTGAGTCACTATTTGTATAAGGTGTAAGGAATATGTCACTTTTTGGTACACGTAAGCCCATTGGTTTTAGCACCATTTATTGAAAAGGCTGTATTTTCCCCATGGATTTGCCTTTGTCAAAACCTGGCTAACTGTATTTGTGTAGTTTTTGTCTCTGGACTCTCTTTTCTAATCTATTGATTGCTTACGTCTGACTTTCAGCCAGTACTACACTGTCTTTAGTGTAAGTTCTTCAACTTTTCTTTTTCCAGAATTGTTCTGGCTCTTCTAGTTTCTCTTTTTTCCTATAGAAATTTTAGAATTAGGTTGTCAATATCTACAAAATGCTTTTTAATAGAACTGTATTGCATCGATATATCAAACTGGGGCAAAATGCTATCTTAACAGTATTGAGACTTCTAACCTATGAATCGAGTATACGTCTTCATTTATTTCCCACGTTTAATTTCTTTTTTGTGTGTGTGTTTTCAACATATAGAACCTGCACATTTAAAATTTTATACCGAAGTCTTTCATTCTTTTGGTGCTAATGTAAATAATGTTGTATTTTAAATTTTGAATTCCAGTTGTTCATTGGTAGGGTGTGAGAATTTTTCATATACTTCCTTACTATACTTTTAATCTGTATAGGGTCTGCAGTGATAGCCCCCTTTTCTTTCCTAATGTTGGTCATTTGTATCTTTTCTTTTTTTTCTTGGCCAGTGTTAGTAGAGATTTGTCAATTTTAATAATTTTCCCCCAAAGACCCAACTTTTTGTTCCATTGGCTTTTTCTGTTTTTCTTTTGTCAGTTTTCTTTCTTTTTTCATCTCTATTTCCTTCCTGCTCTTTGCTTTGGGTTTAGTTTTATTCTTTTTCTAATTTCTAAAGATGAGAACTTATTTGAGAACTTTCTTTTCTAATAGAAATGTTAGATATAGTAAATTTCCCACTAACCAGAGCTTTAACTGCATCCCACAAGTTTTGAATTTCATATTTTAATTTTTATCCAGTTCAGCATATTTCTAGCATTCCTTTGACATGTCCTTTTTTGACCCCGGGGCTGTTTACAGCTGTGTGTAATTCTGAAGTGTCTGGGGCTTGTTCAGGCATTTTCCAGCTATTGCTTTCTAGTTTAATTCTGTTTTTATCCAAAAACATACTCTGTATGATGTTTATACATTGAAATTTGTTAAGATTGGCTTGGTAGCTCAAAATATGCTATATATTAGTGAATGTTCCGTGCACACTTATAAGGAAAGCATATTCTGCTGCTGTTGGATGGAACGTAACTGTTAACTAGATCTAGGGGGTTGACAGTGTTTTTCAAGTCTTCTGTTCTTACTGATTTTCTGTATACTTATTTCATCAATCACTGAGAGTGGAGTGTTGAAGTCCTCAACTATAATTGTGGATTTGCTTACTTTTTGTTTTAGCTTCATTAATTTTGAAGCATTGGTTTAACTGCTACACATTTACTATTGGTATATGTTCACAGGGAGGTAAACCCTTTATCATTACATAATATTCCTGTTCATCCTTGATAATATGTGTCTACTTCGGTATTAGTATATAGTTTTTTCAGTTGTATCTTAATATTTTAAGGTACTTCTTTCTCTAAACTTTACTTTCAATCTATTATGTCTTTCTATATGAAAAGGATTTCTCATACACAATACAACTTGGGACTTGCTTTTTTATACAGTCTATCAATCTCTCTTTTAATTCATGTGTTAGACCAATCCTTTTAATGTTATTTTTCATGTAGTTGGAACAAAATCTACTATCTTGCCAGCTATTTTCTATTTGTTTAATTTTTTTCCTTCTTTGTATGCCTTAAACATTTTTATGGTTATATATATTTTCTCCTATTGACTTGTCTTTTAAGAAAATTTAGTTGTCTGCCTTCAAATATTACATGTCATATAAAGACTTTGTAACAGTATATTCACAATTCCTTCTTTCCATCCTTTGTGCTATTGTTGTTGTATCTTTTACATTTATACATGCTGCAAGCACACGGCACAGTCACTACCATAGACATTATCTTTTAGAATGAGCAATTTAAAGTTTTTAAAAAATTTTATCTTCATTTATTCTATTTCTGTTGCTTTTTTTTTTTTTTTTGAGTAAATATGAATTCCCATCCAATACCGTATTCTCTCTGCCTAAAGAGCTTCCTTTCACGTGTATCATCCAGTAGGTCTGCTGGCACTGGAGCTCCCAGTCTGTGTTTTCTAAAAAATTCTGTATTTATCTTGCATCTTTGAAAACTATTTTCAATGGGCATAGAATTTTTTGTTGCTGTTTTGTCACTGTTACCGTGTTTCACTGGTAGCACTCCCATTTTTTCCCTCAGTTTCCATCTTGCAGCTGAAACTCCCACTTGTTATTGTATGTTGTTCACTTTTCTCACTAAAGCCTTTAACTTACCAATTACTTCAAATTCTCTGAAAGTTCTTACATCTGTATCATATATGACTGGTTCTGATTGCTTTTTCTATGGTTTTTCTTGCCTTGTAATTTTTGTTGAAAGCTAGACGTCTTGCGGAAGACAGTAGAGACTAATGTAAACAGTTTTTTGCCTGACAAGGAGCATGCCCCTCCTGCTAGGCCTTCTGTGAGGGAGTTGGAGCTTCTCTAGCGAGGAGTTAGATTGGACTGGAGAGATTTGTTGTTAAGGCTACCATCAGAGTACCAGGAGCTTGATTCCTATAGAGACACTTTTTACTTGGGATGGGGGTTGGATTACAAGAGAAATGCTTGTTTGGTTCCAGTTTTCAGTCTTTCCTTTGTGCTGTGCCTCAGAGGGCTTACACATTCTGTTCTTCTGTTCCCCTCCCAGCAGTTTTTTTTGCTCTAACCGCTCATTTGAAGCTCCTTAGCTCAGCATTAGGAGGTAGGAGGGTAAGACGCTACCTCTCTTCTGCTCCAGCCTGTCTTCTGCGTGCACCATGTTCTCAGGTCTCTGGGCCTGTCGCCCTCTCACTGTTCTAGCCTCCCTCAGCTGTTATGGTAGACTCAGCTGGCACTCTTGTCCCTCCTTGAAGAGTAGTATTTTTTCTACTTATCCCCCCTCCCGAATGTAGTAAGTTTTCGCCTGTGTCCTAGGGGCAAGAATGCTCTGTGCCCTTCTCTCACAGGATAAAGTGTTTGTTCCCTGGTGGAGAGAGGGGAGATGGATCCGGGTGGAGTTCCTTGTCCCTCCTAAATGGCTGCTGCTCCTCTCCCCCAGATCAGGACCACACTGGATACTCAGTGTTCTTTTCTGGAGTGCTTGAATGGTGTGCATAACACACAGCCTGCAGGAGAGTTGTAGCAGAGGATTCCCAGAGTCCTGCCAGCCCACACTTGGCTCTAGACAATCTGTCAACCATTTAGCTCAACTCCTTTGACCAGTGTCCCGTTGCATCTACCTCACATGACACAAGCTTGTGTCTCCTCTCTTCCTACAGACACTGTCTCTATGTTGCTAGAGTTTGGGTTATTTGATTGTCTGGAACTTCAGCCTTATGATGGGTTAGGGACAAGATGGAAGTTTAAAGTTAGGCCTGTTCTAACAGTTTTTTTTTTTTAAGGTGAAGCAAGTATCATCCTAGTCATATTTTACTTTGCAGCAAGGTTGGCCTCTGATGAAATCAGCCTTTCTTTCCATTTAACTGTTTCTGCCAGTCAGTCCTCTGATTTCTTGGATTTTTTTCTACTTTATCCTTTGAAAGAAAATTTCTTTCTTATTAAAATCAGTAAAAATATACCTGATTTGGCACTAATGTGGCAAATTCAGAACATATGGGGAATGACAAATTTTAGTATTTCAAACATCAGACAAGGTAAAGGAGAGGTATCTGAGGCAGGAGTCAGGGCATCTACCCAGAAATCACCCGTTCTGTGTCCGGTGTGGGCTTCTGAAAGGATTCAACAGATTGGTGTTATTGTATGTATTATTTTACAGCAAAACAGTGGAACCCATAAAGCAAAAAAGACTTACGAAATCACACATACTAAAGGAACCTAAATGCGTATCTTCTGTCTTTGAATGTTTTAACACATTGATTGCCACGTCACCGAAATCTGGGAGACAGCTGTGTCCTCAGGGGCACCCGATCCATAGTGGGTAATGAACATGTCAAAACAACATATAAGTTCTAGTCTGTTCTATCATCCTCAAATGTTTGGGCATTGATGCTTTTTTCTCTAAGAACTTATCTTTGTAATATAGAAAGTAAATTAATATGCAAACTATTTGGAAAACCGAGGAAATATACCTATTAATTACTTCTCTGTTTACATATTTTTCTCTTCAAAAAGTATATGTAAATGCAGGTATTGCAGCTAAGCTGCATGTGGTCTGATGCCTTTATTATAGTTCAGTGACAATGAGTTGGGATAGAGACTGCACTCCTGCCATTTAACTTTTTAAAGTTTACTAGTTTTTTAAGGGAAATGCACGTAATTTTGCAAGATTTTGAATAGATAAGGTTTTCGGTCTAGTTTCACATGAGCTTACAAGAATTCTGAAAGTATTCCCTGAACTATCTTGAATAGTTCTTGTTAAACAGTCTCACATTACATTGTAAGGCTGAAGATATTAATGATGTTTAATTAATGTTCCCCTTCTTGTGAGAAGTGGGTTGAATCATCATAGAAAAAAATGGGAAAATTCAGCACCTTTCTTAGTTAAAAAAAAAAGTAGAGATTAAATATTAGAGACTATTACTACCCAGAGGAAGTAGAAACATCTAAAATACTATTCAGATATTAATGAAAATTAGTCTGTTCACAAATATGAAATGCCATCAGTTTGTTTTTGTTTTAATTTTTCAGTAATTGGGAGATACAAACGAGCAGAGAGACAAGAGCTCAGGAAAAGAGTTGAACTTAACTATTAAATTTTGGGGGGTAGTTCATTCTTACTTGGGGGGTTTACAAGTCTACCTGAGGCCCTTATTTCTAGGTTTCCTTATGTATCGCCCCCCTCTGGCGCTCAGGAGTTCACGTGCTGCATCCTTAGCGAAGCCTGTCCTGGCCACACGCTCTGTCGGCCTTGCTCCCGGGTTCCTGCCGCCCGGACCGCCCTCCTCCCCGTGTCCCTCTCCTCGACTAAACTGTGGGCTCTGTGGGTGGAGCCCTTGCCTTGACTGTTCCTCCCTGTGTTGCCAAGCTTATGAAAAAGAAACGATTGTATTCGTCCACTTGCAAAACATTCTATAACATACTCTCGGTTGTTTTTATCAGATGAAAAACAGCGCTTCACTTACGAGCGGTCGGGATATGATCTGGAAGAATCGGATGGCCCCGACGAGGAGGATAACGAGAATGAGGATGAGGATGAGGACAGCCAGGCCGAGTCAGTCCTGTCCGCCGCCCCCTCCGCCACCGCCAGCCCGCAGCACTTGCCGGCGAGAAGCAGCCCTCAGGACCCTGGGGGTGCGGACGAGGACGGCAGGATTCCCAAGTGCTTTCCGGGGGGACACACGGACCCGATGGACGTGCTGCCCAGGGCGCTGCCCACCAAGATGACTGTGCTGAGTGCCGTGCGGTCCGACCACTGCAGGAAGACAGGGTCCCTGGAGAGGAGCGGGCAGCAGGCTGCGGGAGACGAGGGGGAGGCTGCCGCTCCCACCGACTCTGCCAGGTCACCTGAGGCTGCGCCCCGGTCCCCATGTCACCAGATGTCTGTAGACTACCCTGAATCTGAAGAGATCCCAAGGAGTTCCGTGGCAGGAGAGGTTATTTCTTTAACACAGGTAATACAGTGGTTGGTTGTGGTTTTCCTTTTGTTTAACCTATGAAATATGGAGAACCTAATGTCTTAAGAAAATAATGTACTTAAGTTACTCATTTATAGCTAAGTCCATTTCTTTAACCTGATTTTTTTGTTCTATTTAAGGCTAACAGACATTTGTCCTTTGGATTCTTGTTAGGTATTTTAGTCAGAGTTCACACATTTTAAATCTGAAAGAACCAAATGGATCCTTAGAACATACTCATTTATCATTACTTGCATTTTTAAGGAAAAAACCTTGCTATAAAAGATGTGTATGTGCCAGTGGAGAACATGTCTTGGGACTTGTGTATTCCATGGCTTACTCTGTGTTCTCCCACTGGCACTGGTGTGATAGATTTGTACTAAATGGTCCCAACGTTTTGCATTTGCCTCTGTTGGCAAGGCAGCTACCAGTTTCCGTGGCAAAGTTAATGTGAACCCAAAAATGTATGAAGAAGTTCACTTTGCTTAAATGATCCAATCGCTGTGGCAGCTTAAGAAAGCTTTCAGCCCAAGAACTAGCTCAGGGCCAGACTCAGGCCTCGGGAAAGTCACCCTCCTGTGAGCTGAGAATGATTTCCTGCTTTTACAAACTGCGGTGGAATCCAGGGAATTCTGTGAGGAATCCATTCGGTTCATTCTCCCCTCTCACTGATAGGTCTCTCACCTGTATGGATGGATGATCACAATGGGATTTATTTCTAAACGTGGCAAAACTGGGTTTGCTGAGTGCCACTGCTGAAAAAGACTGTGAAAGTCTGGATTCCTATAGACTATCCTACATTAATATAACTTAAATTATATACATACTTCAATTATATTCATATTTAAATTAACATACATATATAGCTCCTATAATATAGATATATCACAGAAGAGAGCTAATATTTAAATGATAATCTTAGGTGGAAGGGAAGATTGGCAATATTTATCCCTTCTAATACCATTTCATTACTGTCATAATAGTCACCTGTGCCCTAAGCGTCTCTTAACCCCGAATCTCACACCTGCCAGGGTCATAAATCTGGTTTTCAGTAGACATTTCATACACTTATGAATGAATGAAGGAACAAAGAAAACTGCAGACCTTTTCATTAATGACAGCTCTTTACTGCATAAATGAATAAGCCTCCAGTTAATTTTTCCCCCAAGTAAACACTCATTAGCCAACTAATATTTCAAAATTTCTCAGTAACTTCTGATTTCTAAAATAGAGTGGAATGGTGGTGCCCGCAATAACAATGATGGAAGAATATAATTATGGCCACCTCCCAGTTCATTTTAGTAGAAATGATACGATATCCAGGAAATTTGTTTGAAAAATGTAAAATACTGTACAAAATTTGTTGCTGTTATTTGTACTAGAAAACTAAAGGTGAAAGGTGTAATAGGGTTTTAGTTGGAAATTTACTTTGATCAAAATAATTTTTAGCAAGCTTGTAATTCCCATAAAAATTTATAAATGTACATACTTTTACCTCAGAAGGCAGACTTTAAAGGAGCTATAAAAAGGATTCTTCCGTCTTGTCTTTTAGAGCCCATCATCTCCGAGGCCGCCTCCTCCTGCAGCCCAGCGCAGCCCCCAGACCGGAGGGGGGCCTCCTCCAGCCTCCTCGCCGCAGCCCGCGCCTCAAGCGCAGAAGCCCCCAGGAACGCTCCATCCGCCACCAGGCCTGCCTTCTCCCCAGACCCATCTGTTCAGCCACCTTCCTTTACATTCCCAGCAGCAGTCCAGGACTCCTTACAACCTGGTCCCCGTTGGGGGAATCCAGGTGGTCCCTGCTGGCCTCACATACTCCACCTTCGTCCCCATCCAGGCGGGGCCCATGCAACTGACGATTCCTGCTGTCAACGTCATTCACAGAACCGTGGGCCCCCCTGGGGACCTGACCCCAGAAGTTTCTGGAACCACAGAACCCGCCGGAGTGACTGAATTAAGCAGCGTCCTGCCCTGTATTCCCATCGGCCAGATCCGCGTTCCAGGCCTGCAGCCCCTGAGCATGGAAACCGTCAACCTGGTGGGCGCCCGGCCACCCAGCATCGCCCTGAAGGCCGTGGGGCTGCAGGTGCTGACCGCCGACCCCTGCGGCCAGGGCAGCCCCGGCCCCCCGGCTCCCGTCCCCGGCCTCCAGATCCTCAACATAGCCTTGCCCGCGCTGATCCCCTCGGTCGGCCGGGTCCCCGTGGACACCCCCGAAACGCCCGCTACCCAAAACCGAGCGCGGGAGGCGCAGCCCCAGCAGCCGCCCGCCGCCGGTGCGCAGCAGGGCGGCAGGACCACGTCGCCGCAGGGCTCACCGCGAGTCCGCCGGGAAAACGCCAAGAAGGTTCTCGATCTGCCGGCCCCCGCCGGAGACCACTCCAGGCTCGAGAGCTCCAGTCAGAGGGGCACGGGGAAGACCGGCCCCGTGAACCACGTGAAGCCCCAGCACGAACCCCCCGCCCGGCCCGGCCAGCCGGCCTCGGCGCCCCCGCCGGCCCTCCCCCTGGACAGACGGGCGCTGCGGCCCCCCGCGCCCCCGACCCGCAGGCAGGCGGCCCCGCAGCTCAGCGACCTCAGCAGTGACGACGACGAGGACAGGCTCGTGATCGCCACGTAGGGGCCAGGTACTGGGGGGGGGGGGGGGGTTGGGATGCTGGGGTTTTTTGGTTGTTTTTTTTTTTTTACATAACACTTAAAAGGTTTCTTTGAAAACCCTCCTTTCCTTAAAGCACATTTTTCTGACAAACTCATGACTCATCTTTGTGCAATCATGAACTTTTGACCAATAATTGTCGTTTTGTGTCAGCTCCAGCCATTTTTGTACATGTTGTATAGACAATTGTGCCTTTTAGGAGTTTTATGTTTAGGAACTGTACAGATTGTTGAATACCTATATACATAAAATATATATTATATATGTACATGAAAACCAGGTAGTTATTTGTGTTTAGCAAGAGAAACCTGTCAAATAAATCAAATGATTAAATTATATGTTGCACTGTTAAATATGAATTTTTATGGCTGTGGGGCAGTTTGTGTATAAATTAGTATGTAAACTCCATATTTATTGTATTCATATTAGTCTTTGAAAATGGGTCTGTCCTTCTTGTGTAAGACAGTAACTTTACACTTCAGACAGATTTTCCGTGTTATGAAATGTTTCAGTAAAACATTGTTTACTGACTTTACCAGTGCTTTAGCCGTGCCTTCTTTACATCATGTAGTGACCAGCAACCTGCATTCAGAAAATAGCCCTAGGTTAACATTCCTTTCATGCTCACCCTCCTCCCCCATTTAGCCGGGAGACCAGTTTTTCCATTTGCGAGGAATAATTCTGTAGCTGTTAAATTATTATAAGATTCAGTACTTAAGAACACTCCGCAAGTATACACAGAATACAGCTGGAAACGGGCAAAGTTCCTAAATGTGGGTACCACAACTCTATGTTAAAGAAACAACGGTCCTGAGCTTGGCTCAGGTGAGGCCCATGAAACCCGCCCTTAGGCTCCAAACTGGGTCTGTGCACGAGTCACAAGCTCCCTCTGCCCTTGTCCCACCCGGAGAGCCCTGTCCAGTTCCAAACCATAGACAGTCCACGATTCACAGAAGAACCAAGTTCAGACTTCCAATTACTTAAGATGACTCTTCAGAAACACTGTCCTGAGAGGCTTAAATTTACTCATTCAGAAAAACGGGGAGGGAACCCGCAATTACCACTGCAGTGATGTGCATTATTATCTGAGTATTATAGATGCTAGATTTGTAGAAAAAATATGTTTTACTGTTGGAATTTGAATATTTAGCAATTATTAAGGCAATGTGTTCATGTTTCTAAAGGCCTCCTTCATGAAGATTTCAGCGATATGAAGTTGGTAAGACAACAGTGGGTTGGGGAAAATATTCTAAGGAATTTGGAGGCTTGCTGATAGCCAGCCTCTGCTTCAAATCTGGGACTTTGGGAAAAGTACTTGTCACCTCAGCCCATGTGCTCCAATCTGGGGCTAAAACGTGCCCCAGCCCTAACAGGCTCTAATGGTCAATGATGCCTTTGATGCATGCTGCAATTTGCATGTATACCTTCCCACAGATTAATTAACAAAATTCTCAAAAACAATAAAACTACATTTTATATTCTAAGATGTATTTTAAAACAATTCTGGGTCACGGAGGATATAGCTCAAGTGGTAGAATGCATATTTAGCATGCACAGGGTGCTGGGTTCAATCCCCAGTACCTCCTCTAAAAATAAATAAATAAATACACCTAATTACCTCCTCCCCGCCCCCAACAAAAAGTTAAAAGAAAAAGAATTCTGGAAACTTCTATCGTAGGAATTGCATTGCTCTAACAATGTAATTATTGAAAATGAGGTCCATTATCTGTCAGATTTCTCAAAGTAAGTTTTAATGTTGCATCACACCTTTTTATAATTTTAAGGCCCCAAATTTTAAAGCAGTGTAATAAACACATCCTTGTTTCCTAATCTCATTTTAGGTAGATATGACTTACCTAAATTCAAAAGTAATGCTAAGATTTTGGGCATTGAGGGTTTTTTTAGTTTATATAGACAGAATTTTCTTAATTTGAAGAATTCCTCCATTTAACCAAATACTAAATGTGATGTATTTGGTTACTCCCTTGATAATTTCATAATGCTGTAATATAACTGTAGGTTTATTTTATACTCCTGACTTTTTAAGATTCATTACATAGTACACATATCTTTAGTATTACTAACTATAGTGCTTTCATGTGACTTTCAAATATTTTGCTAGCATTTGAAATATGCAGCTAAATCAGAAACATCAAAGTTTGTGCCATTATATTTTAAAGTAGTCACGTGAACAAAATACAAGGGAGTAATTTTGAACTGTTTCTCCAAAGTTGACTTTTCCCAAGGAGCAAGTCATTCTTAAATACGACTTAACAAATTACTTACAAGTAAGCCAGAGAGCTGGGAGACTACATTTGACTTTTGTAGTACTGTCATGAAAGACCCAGGTCAGTATAGAACTAGAATTCAAGGACATAGCAAATCTCTTTAAGTTATTGTCAAAACAGGTGAAAAACATGTGAAACAACTTTAGTATCTTCTTGTATGAATCCACTGCAATGACACCATCTGAAGTGTGGGAAATATCAGAAGAACCAAAGGTCTTTTTTCTAGTTTTCAAAGCTTAGTACATCTGTTTTATGAATATTTGTTATAAATTAACATAATTCAATGGCACTAAAGTAACTTATTTTCATTCCCTAAACTTTAGGCTACAATGATAATTATTTCAGAGATTTGATCAACTGATAATATTTAATATAGATTTTCTTTCTTTTTTAAAAATAATACAGCCATGATTTTCCTTTCACAGAAACAGTATAAACAACACTTTTCTTGTTGATCTCTGACCTGAATTTTAAATAGTGGCGCTAAATAAGGATCAGGGACGATTATTTTTTGTTGGAAGATGGTCAAGGTAGGTAACATTTCTTTCCTGACGCATGCTAAAGGCAAAATATATGCTCTTTTCTGTTTTTAATGTTACATTTTGGGATGAAGTTTGAGATGAAGTCGAGATCATTCTGAGATCAAGCACCACCTAAAAGGTAACTTTCATTGGAGTAATCTTGTTTCAAAACCATCTATAAATTCTAAACACAGGATATTAAATCTCCCTAAGACTGACTTCCCATGACTTTGGAGGATTTTCTATTTAATATTCAATGAAGGTTATTGTGTAACATCTGTAACAAATATTTTAATGACAGTAACTTCCTGCTGTCATAACCAAAAAAAAAAAAAAATTCAAAGGATAGTGCAATATTTTTCTCTACAAACTGTAAAATCTGAAACTTAATGAGACTCTTAGAAATATCTAGAAACTTGCACACTCAAGGTACAGTGCAAGGCACTGTAGGCCTAAGAATTAAAGCAGAGACACCTGCCATTAAGTGTTCCCTGTCCTGAATCATGGGTAGGCTTGGCAAAGATGCTCAGGCATCCAAAACGCAACCAATTCCAATACTATGCAAGATACAGACAGAATAAGAAGGCACACTTCCTATCCTGAAGGAGCAGGCCTGCTTAAGAGTTAGGCCACAGAGACTCAAATGAGCCCACACACATCTTAGAAACCACAGACTATGAACATTTTGAAAAGCAGGAAAGTTATTGCCTTAATAATTAAAGAATGATTTATGTATGTTGGGGATTGCTGTATTTTTTAAGGAGATACAGGATTGGGACTTAAGAACAGAGATGACGCTAAGCAGTAGAACAAAAATAGAGTAATGAAGGTGGAAGTGAACATGTTATTTAAAATTCTGCAGGGAACAGTAAGTGGAAGAGAGAGGTTTCACTGAGATTTTCAACAAATGAGGATCAGCATCCAAGAAGACTGGACTAACTGGAGAGATGATATGAACAGATCCTCTGGCACTTGCATTGAAAAAAACTTTTAAAATGTAGCAGCTTCATGTATACAAAGTTCAGAACATGCCATCCTCATCCCTTCACAAAAGATTTTAGCAATACAGTATTTAAACCCAGATAACAGATATCCACACTCTATACCCTTATGAACAGAGCATCATGGGAGTATCCTTCCTAACTGGGATTTCTGGACTCCAAGCGTGAACAAGACAAAGGAGTCTATTTCGAGGCCACTTGGCTCCAGAGGCAGGACAACCTGGATGGTTCATCATAATAGCTAAGAAGGCACTTAAGGAGGGTCACAGCAGCAGAAATGTAAAGAATAATTGTAATACATAATAATAGTTGTCTTTTCATCCAGTAATGGAGAGAGTTTGGGGATTATCAAAAGAGAAATCAGACTATTAGAGAAATTC
This sequence comes from Camelus bactrianus, assembly GCF_048773025.1. NCBI lineage: Eukaryota > Metazoa > Chordata > Mammalia > Artiodactyla > Camelidae > Camelus > Camelus bactrianus. The sequence continues at coordinate 7,651,548 of NC_133558.1, forward strand.
CAGGTTTCCATTGATTTTTGTGTAAAGCCAGGATTAACCTCACAGCAAGCAGCCAGTGGGCATTCACGGCTCACAAACTAAAACTCATATTGGTATACTGATCAGGCATCAATATTAGGAACATATTTATCTTCAAGGGAGACTGCAAGATTAAAAATGCTGGTATTCACACCAATCCTTTAAACCATGTCGGGATCAGCCAGGGGAGGGAACGTTTACCTGCTCTTCCCTCCACTGCATTCGGAAGCGAGTTCTGAAAGAGCCCCCGCTTCCCAGGGCTCGGCTGCTGGGGGCCTGATCTGCTCCACCAAAGCACTGAGGCAGTGGCCCACCCACATTCTAGTATCAGGGAGAAGGACCAAGGGCTGTTTTTCTTAAAGTCATGAATCAAGTTTGGCTTATTTTGTAGTTTGGGCCTTTTCTAAATTAAAAAGTCCCCATGACAAATAACAAAAGTGTTTCTCATTGCCTTGCTTTGGTTGTCTGAGAAGTTAGGGCTCTCACATTCTAATGGGTTACATTAGAAATTAAGGGTTTAGGAGTGATGGTACAGCTCAGTGGCACAGCACATGCCTGGTGAGCATGAGGTCCTTGGTTCAATGCTCAGTGCCTCCATTACTGAGGTGGGGGCGAGATAAAATAAAAAATAAAAGCTTTTAAAAAAAGAACTTATTTCAGGACACTGAAGAACTATTCTTCTAAGGCACTCAATTGTGGTAGGGATGGGGAAATGATGGAAGAACGGAAGGTTAAGGATCTAGAACATTTTAAATTTTATTTCCCCACCTCAGGCCATATACCTGAATTAGTTACATCTTTTCAGAATCACATAATTATGAAACCTCAAATTAAAGGTGAAAATCTCTTGGCTTAAAAGGAAATGATAAAGTAGTTTTCAAAATTAGGTAAATTGTCTCTAAAGGTATTCATTCATACAGATTTAAATTTTGAGATTAGACACAGTCATGCTCCATTGCTACCATGATAGTGTCTGATGAATGAGTCACATTATATGTAACGCAGTGTTTCTAATTTTAACAATTATGCCAAATACCATATGATGCTATCCTCATTTATGGATGAAAAACGTCTCAGGGTTACAAAGCTAGTTAAGGAGTGGTGCTATGATTTAAAACTCGGTCTGTTTCTTTTCTATTATACCATGCTGCTTTCAGTAATGATTTACAGTAATTAGGTCATATTGTATTCATTTCTAGGTGAAAGTCTGCTTAGTATTCATAAAACATCCCATTTAAATTTCTTACTGAAAAGAGTATGTCCGGTGCCAGGCATATTTGTATAGGTAATAGATTTTGTAACCTTTTCCTACACCCTTTCTCATAATTGATATAATAGGAGCCATAAAAATATTTGGTGAGAAAACATTTAATTTAAATAGCAGGAGATAAAATGGCAATCTGAAGTGACAATTCTAATCAAGCATAAAACATGTAAATCTCCAAAGTGTATTAGGATCCAATTATTAACCATTATTCAGAAAAATGTCTTTGTTACACGTCTTACGAGGATAAAAGTTAGACTGGAAGGAGGAGAACTGAGCGTGGATTCACACCGTTTTGGATACAAACAAGGGCTGAGCACAGCACAGCAAAATGTTATCAAGTCTCTGAATTGGATCCTTTCAGAAATATTTCCAAAAAGAAAGTAATTTTCCATTACTTCTGATGTAGGAGAAATATGTTTAAATAATTTTCTTCTCTAAGAGACATCAAGTTGTATTATTTTTTCCAGTGTGCAGATTTAAAAATAATGTAAAGAAAGCAAAGGTAAGAACTTAGAAGGAAATTAAGACACTTATAAATTCTTTTTATAAAAGCAGTAAGAGAGAAAAAAGAAATAATTGAACTTTTTAGCAAGAGATTCTATATCTCAAAATAAACCAACAGAGCTAACTATATAAAATGTAACTTTTTCCTTCTAGTCCTTAGTTTTGGTGTCTGAATATGGAAGTGAATAATTAGATATGTTTTATGATGCTCATATATTTGTGGGTTTTAAAAAGATATAAAGACCAACAGGCCATTTGTTATGCAGTTGGTTTTGCTTGAGACAAGACATCTTTCATTCATTCGTTTTCAGTTCTGTGAAAGACCGTGTGTGTAGTTGTTTACCTATGAATGTTGCCGAATGGGATGTACGGAAACGACATCGGGTGAAAGACAACAAGCGGCTTCACATTCCTGAAGGTCAGTCATGGAAAGAAAAGCCAGCTTTGAGATCAGCCAATTAGCCAGGCATGCCTAGTTTTCTTTGCTAATAGCAAGGCTTATTTTTGCCCCGTAGGTCAAACATTAAGACTGGGTTTGATTCAGCAGTTGTAGCCTCTGATACATTTGAAGTTAGTTATTTTGGAACATCTTTGTACATAATACAGTAAGACATTTTCTCTTACTTTGATACTCATATTCCCTAAAAGTAGTTCTCTAGAAGTAGTTTAGGATTTCATGCAGAGTGTCTGCTTATTTATAACCAACCATGTACCATCATAATTACTGACTGGAAGATCCAAGTCTTCATTATGAGTATGTTAATCTAGTAAAATAACTTGCATCACTCCAATCTTTTTAAGTCCTAATTTTGATTAAGAAACTGAATTTCAAAAACTCATCTATGAGGAGAAAAATAAGTTTTTAAAAGTTACTTTTTAAAAAATGAATTTCAGATCCAAATCATTAATGACTTTTTTGTTAATGGCCATGAAGTTAAATGACTGATAAAATGTATTTTTCTCTGTCTCAGCCTCTGTTGCTAATAGTTGTGAAATGTTCAGTACTTGGTACATCAATCCTCTTTGATGCTCAGGCAGCCCTGAATGCCTTCAGGTCAATGCTCGGAAGGGCCTTTAAATGGAGATAAAGATCAGAACTGACACAGGGCCCCTGCGGGCCTATCTTTCAGAAAATGTTTTGTTTGTTTTGTTTTGTAGCTAAACAAATTCCTGTGAACTCTTTGTTGTCATTTTTTCTAAATCCTTCTTAAAAAAGAAAAAAAAAAAGAGGGATTTGGAAGACAAAACAGGTTCAGGAGTCACAACATTTAAAGTTTCTGCCATAGGGAGAGACATAAATTCCTTATAATTTCAGCTGAACTAGAATAAATATTTCGTAACAGTCTTTCATTATTGTCTCCTAGTGGCAACTTAAAGCTTCTGTTGCTGTTGTTTTCATGTTACTATTTAAATAACTGTCTTTGCAGTAGGTAGAATACATGCTGGATGTATCTGTAAATGATTTGTAAAGTAATGTAACAGATTTATAAATAAAACGATTTGTAAAACCTGCACATTTCACTGATTCAGTCCAAGGTTAGGGAACACTTATATGTTGGCTGAAGTGTGACTGAATTTTGGTTCAGTCTCTGCTCAAGGCTTATTTTAGTGGCTGTAAGATTGTATCCCTACTGCTGTAAATCATCTCACAAATCTATGACCACATGGGGTATAGACAAGAGAGAACAGATGTACAAAAAAACAATCTCAGGTTCATAATCTACACGCTGCAACAAATTATTATAGATAGTGCTGATGTTCTATAGTTTGTCAAATCAAAACAGAAGCTTAATTTTCTGTTCTTATTTTAAATATTACATATGGAAACAAGTAACAGTGCATACTAAAACAATCTTAAGTACAGATTGCCCAAATTTAAATCGCAGGTCAACAACTTATCAGGTAATTGTCAAATTGTTTATTTTCTATGGCTCAAGGTTCTCATTTGCCATTTATGGCAAAAGTAGTCACCTCATAGGGTTTGGGAGACAATTAAAGCAGATAATAGGTAAAGCAGTAAAAATTCCTGGCATAAAAATACGTGGATAAATGTTAGCTCTTATGTTGAATTTTTCAATGATTTTGAAGTTTTACAACAGGACAGATACTAAGTCATCCAACAAATACTTATAAAGCACCTACCACATGCAAGACTATGGTCAGATCTTTATCTGTGACTATGTTGAAAACCACTGACACCCTTTTTTAAGTGCTGTGCTATGTTTAAAATGTTTTCTAACATTCTGCTTTGCAGGAAAACCAGACAAAGCAGAAGTACAATGAATAAACCAAACAGGGGATCTCTCTAACAGCTTACGTGAACTTTTCTGTCTAAAGGTTTGAAAAAATAAAGTGACTCCTGTTCATCCCCAAGCAGAAGATGGGCTGTCAGCTGGCAAAAAAAAGTGTGCATGATATTTGCAGATGATGGAGCACCATCTCAAAAGGAAGGTACACATTTCCCAGCTGTCCTGTGGTTGCCTTATTCTTGCAGGAAGTGGGCACAGAGAGGAGTTTTCTTTGCAAAGGATCACCGCGGGACCCAGGCCCGCCCAGACCTGCCCAGAGACCAGAGAAGGATGAAGATTACACCTCCCAGAGCTGTGAGAAGCCCTTCAGCAGAGTCAGGCTAGGGGCTCTCAGCATCTCCCGTTATTCTGGAATTGGGGCTGCTTTTTATTACCTGGCAACTTCAAGGTCACTCCCAAATGGACAGGAGGATATTCAAATCTGACTGTTAAGTAGGGACTGGAAACAGTTCATTAGTCCGAGAGTTATAGTCAGTAGTCAGTTCCAGGTAAATTTTTTTTTTAAGTCTTCGGTGTTTTTAAGAATCATAGAATTTTAGATGCAAAAAGAAACCTTAAGCTAATTCCTTCAATCTCCTCATTTAATAGATGAGGAAAATAATGTCTAAAGAGGGAAATTATATCCTTTAAGGAAAATACAAAGTGGCATATTCACACTGACTCCCACAAAGCTCTGGAGATAGTGCCTGAGATTATATTCCTCCTCTGCCTATGAGCTTTCTACACCTGAGGTCACTGAACACTCCTGTACCTCAACTTCCCGATCTGTAAAGTGGGCATAACAACACCAACCTCCAAAGTCAGTGTGAGGATTACATGAGATCTCATGTAGGGTGTTTGGGAACAGGCCTAACTAGTCTGTAATAAGCATTCAATCAAAGTTACCTCTTATTATTGTTATTATTACACTCACTGGTATTATTTTGGGGAAACTAAAGTTAGAAAGAAACCAGAAGACAGCAGACAATCAAACATCCCTTCGTGCTCTGAAAGTTTACTCTAAACCTCTAATGAGCTAGCTGCACGGCGAGGAAAACTTTATGCTTAGGATTATTTGTTTTTGTTTTTGTGTATCTCCCAGATCAGTATTCAAAGTACTTGAAAAAATTGGATATATAAAAGTTATGCTTGTAATGTTAAACATTCAAAAGAATTTGATTATTTATAACCAATGTTTGAAAGATTTTAATTTGGTAGGTTTGTGGGTTTTGTGACTTTAACTTGAAATGCTTATGGTAACATTTCAAGAAATATAAACAGGAAATTTATAAATTTATAACAAAAAATATAGGATACTATCTTTTTAAGACACTGAGATAGTAAAGGGTTTTCAGGTAACAAAACCCCCAAAATCATGAAGGCTTATAAATTCAAGTTCATCAAAATGCAAAACTTTGGCTCTACACAAAAACATTAAAATGTTAAAAAGACAACTTTGAGAAAAGGGATCTGCCTTATATATCTAACAAAGGATTCTCACCCGAGCATATATTTTAAATATTTTACAAATCAGTAAGTCAAATGACCCAGCAGAAAAGTGTTCACAAGGTAAGAGTAAGAAATTCAAAGTAGAAAAAATAAAAATGGCCAACAAATACATTAAAAGTGTACACCTTCAATATGAAGAAGGAAAATGAAAATTAAAATGAGATTTTTTTTTTAACCTAGATAGACAAACATTACAAACCCAATCACATCTGGTATGGGCAGGGCTGTGGAGGAGGCAGTGTTTTAGACAGAGCTTGCAGAGGTCTAAGCTAATGAAGCTACTGGGAAGGACAGTTTAGCAGAATTTACTAGAACTGAAAATGCAGTCTATGTCCCAGCAAACACCACCTCTCCAAAACAACCCCATAACGAACACTTCCCAAGGAGACATGAACTAAAAAAACCAACTGTGTGATTTTTTTTGAGGGGGGTAATATTGAAAAACTATAAACCCAAAAGTCCTTCAGTGAGGTAATGCCTGAACCATATTCCTTTCCTGCTTAATTGCCAGTGTCTCCAAAATTACTATAAATTTATATTAAAAATACATAAAGGGACATGTACATAAAGTACAGACTGATGTGAAATAGTGTCAGGCTGACCATGGGCTCAAGTCTATCCTGGAAGCGTCCACAGATTCCTTTCCTACTGGATTACCTCAGATCATCTCCGCAAAGTCAGACATTCACACAAGAGATTTGTATTCAAATACATGAACACATCCTTGTTTTCATTTGCAGCAAAGGGTTTTTTTTTAATTGTAAATGTTGCTTAACGCTAAACAGGCTTGAAAGGACAGATCAAATAAGGTATAAACAACATATGACCTCACGAGAATATACATCTCCACATCGCCGTGAGGGCAGCTGGGTCAGATTCAAGGTAAGAGCTGATACTCCGAATGTGCAGGCTACTTTATAACTTTGATTGTATGTATGTTTAACTTGGCCTGTGAACTTGATCCAAGATGTTATTGCAGAGAACTGAGGTAATCAGTTATGGAAAAGTATTTGGGGACTTCCAGTAGCTTCTTGAGCCAACAGCAATACACCCAAATGCCGAAGCACTGACTCCCTTGCTAAAGTCAATATATGAAAATGTGAGCATTATCCTGGATGCCACTGTGCTGATGTAAGTGGCTTCTATTTGTCAAGTGCAGATCTGGGTTTTCTCCTGCCATAAAACGAGAAAGCTAACATCTTGATTACGCACCTTAAAATCCACCCCCACCTTTTGATAATGATAATGTATTCTGCAGTACAGACAAGAGAGGCTACTTATTTATCTGCCAAAACAGACTGAGATTATGACGAGCTAAGATATAGAAACTATGAAGTACTTTATGTTTCTTCTCCCAAAACTTGATTCCCTAGACATCCAAATCCAGTAATTCCACAGTTTATTCACAGCTCCTAAGATCTGGAGATTAGACAGCCATACACAGGGGCCAAAGCTCAAGCAACTCTCTGTATTAACAAGAGGGAACAAAATATCACTCAAAAGGGGAAAGCGATGTAAGATGCTGCTTAAAGCAGATATTTAGAAATCTGTTGAAGGAACCTGTCATGTTGAGAGAAAACAATTCACATGTAGTATCAGTACCTCTTTTCTTTCTTTTGTTCTTTAAATTGCCCCTTTTATTTAAAGAAAAGGAAAAATAAGAGCCAAGAAAAAAAAAGGTATATGAAGAATCACACTCAGAAATGACTTCGTTATCCCGTTCCTCAGGGATGTGAAGCAGAAAGACAACAGCTTATTATACACTGATCATCTACTGTTCTTCTTCCAACAAGCAGCAAAAGTTCTGATCTTGTGTGTGAATTAATATGAAACCATGTATTTGCATAGAGATGTCAAAGTTTTCACTTTAACTCAGGGCTGAAGGAAATGCCTATTTCTCGGGGGAGGATGGATGGCTTAGTGGATGGAGTCCTGGACCTGGGGCTGGAGCACATGGGTTCTCCCCGGACTCTACCGTGTTTGTCTTGTGACTCACTATCTTTGGTCTTTCATTTCTTCCTTCTGAAAGTCATGCCTGCCATGCCTGCCTCCAAAGAGTCTTGCGAGGAAGAGCCAAAGAAGAGATGTATTAGAATCACCCAGGAAAATAAACTGTTCAAGTAGGTGTCCTCGTTAATATCAGAATTTCCTTGTGATTAACAATGAGTGTGGCACTGTGCAAGTCCTTACTGCAAGCATGTGGTGTCAGCTCAGGTGGTGGCCCTCCCGAGTGACTCAGAAAAGGATGTGCATCTTAGCACAGGAGACCTAACTTTTTTAAAGTGAAGATGTAAGAACAATGCCAGAGATCAAACTGCAGTCTAATAGTATCTTTGGGGAGACTGTGTCACAGGACATTTAAAAAGAGAAAATGTATGTAGTAAAAAGACAATGTACTTTCAACTGGGACAGCTAAGAGAAATGTTTTGTTTTGTTTTTTGTTTTTGGAAAGTGTTAAGACAAAGGAAAGGCTGGGTGTGTACCAACTGTAGTTTTAATTATTTTGAAAAGCAAGAACACTTGAGAGCTGACGAATTCATAAACATGGTACAACAAAGCTGTCCTTGGTACTGGTCTTAACATCATCTGCAGTACTCGTCACAGGTAAATACTCAGAAGGCAACCTGAGACAGACAAAGACAGAGAAGGAAAGGCACATTTAAAGGGTATGACTGACAATGAACTTATTTACAAAACAGAAACAGACTCACAGACATAGAAAACAAAGGGGAGAAGCGAGTGGGAAGGGATAAACTGGGAGTTTGAGATTTGCAGATACTAACTACTGTATATAAAATAAACAACAAGTACGTACTGTATAGCACAGGAAACTATATTCAATATCTTATAATAGCTTATGGTGAAAAAGAATATGAAAATGAATATATGTATGTTCATGTATAGCTGAAGCATTATGCTGTACACCAGAAATTGACAACATTGTAAGCTGACTATATTTCAATAAAAATATATTAAATAAATAAATAAATAAGATGACATGACTCTGCACAGAGCGATCTTTGGCTCCAGCACCCTGTTGGTGTTCATTAAATCTTCTGTGCAAACGTCTGGGTGGCAAAGCTGCTTTGTGGAGTTCTTGGAGATGTGCACTATAGCGACCTCTCAGATAAAAGCCCTCACATTTTAGATGAGAAGGATACTGAGATAACTGTTTTAATCACTTAATTTAATCTTGTTCTTCTTGGACTAGAATTCAGATTTCCTGATTCCTAATCTTTTTGCCGACTTTCATCATTTTTCACATTTACAAGATACGATCTTTTAATTATTGGACAATGATTTCAGCTCATTTTTGGATCCTGTCTCGCCACCACCCACTCAAAATTATATTACAGCACATACGGATATGAATAAAGATGAATTACAAGCTTAATAATTTTGTTATATCCCCTGAAACTAGATACACAAGGGGGAGAATCTATGCTTATATGTTTCTATGTGAAGTGAAGGTTTGCAACATAAATTGCTAATAAAAATAAAGAATTTCAGATGCTTAAGCTCAGCATTACTTTAAGAAACTAAAGATTTTTAAAGGCAGGGATTGTAGACTGAGTCACATTATTAATAGGAATTCATTGATAGATAATCTTTTGGGGACGTGTGAGCTATCTGTCAGAATTTAGAAGGGGATGGTAAGAAAGAAGCCTTCTGTCAGGTTCCTGCACTTGGGAAACAGTTATAGATGATACGGGATTGCCTTTCTTTTTTGCTTTCAAGAGACTAGGCAGAGTGTTTTCAGCAAGGATCCCAGTTTGGGATCTCTCAAAACCTCTGTATTGAGAATGCAGCTGATCTATTTGTGTGCTGACCTGGAATATTCTAGAATGTTAGCTACAAAAGGTTAAGATATTAATCCCTGTACTAGCACTCAGGACAAATACAGAAAGTTGAGACATTAATCCCTATAACAACATTTGGCACAAATACAAAAAAAAAAAAGGTTTTCTTTACAATCATAGTATCATCACACTAAACAGACTTAAACAAACTGCCCCTCATTCCACTCTTCCAGACGTGCACACAGAGTGTATTTTGATCTGTATCACTGCCACCTATTAATACGGCCTTCACTAACAATCCCATTTTGGCAGACTATATTTATATTTTAATTCCATTATGATCAGAATAATGAGGCTATTGACACTTCCATTTTCTCTTTGAACAGCCTCTTCAATTTGAACTGTGGCCCTTTTGTGCATCAAACTTTGTCACGGATGGAATATTTTAGCGTGCATTTTTCTGTTTCTATGAAGCAGTTAACATAGGAAAAAAATCTCTTCATGCTCATTAAATGCCACCAATAAAATAAAAACTTTTGTAAGTGATTATTGTACGAGACGATTAAATAAAGGGTTCAGCTGAAAAGTGGCATGTACTATTAGTTTATTGCAACATTAACAATCTTCCTAGGAGAAAGCATTATTTCTTTAAAAATGAAAAGCAGTGGAGGCTTCAAAATATTTTTACAAAATTTAAGGTTAAATAATGTACGGGGAGATGGAGACATATATATTCTCTATGGATACATACTTTTAAAGTAAAATTTCTAGGATAAACATTTTAGTATTAAAAAAAGAAGGGACTTCTGGCTATAGACATGCTGATGTAACAGGTATTGGATTTAACTATCGAAAGTAAACGACCATCAACCTGGACAGAGTGTATGAAGTGTTTGCGAACCCTGGACGACGTACCACACGGGTCTGAGGTTCTCGGGAGAACATCATGTGCTGCACCCATGTCCCGGGTTCACCTCAGCGTTTCGCCCAGGGCACTTCCCAAAGCACAGTGCGAGGAAGTTAGCCCAGACCGAGAGCAGGGTCTTGCTGGGTGGACAAAACAGATGCCAGTGTTCAGGGCTATTGAGTCATCTGTAATTTATGGAGAAGGGCTCCCAGAGAGGAAAGAGCTGCACAGAGAAGTGGCCTTAGCAATCTGCATAGAGATTCCTCAGTCTCTCCCCAGATACTAAGCTGGCCATGCTCAGAGGGACACATAGTGATTCCTATCAAAGAAGAGCTACCGAGAGGCTGAGAGCTGAAATGGTGGCGGGGGGGTGGGGTGGGGGTGGGGGGTGTTAAGGAGGCGCTGGCATCCTGACCAGGCTGGGTGGAAGCATTTCACTCAGCTCCAGGCATTCTGTCAAAATCACAGAAAAGCCACACCTTAAAAGTAGAGCTAACAACTGAATTAAAAAGTAAGCAAAAGATCTTTTTTTAATTGAAGTACAGTCGATTTACAATGTTGTGTTAATTTCTGGTGTACAGCACAGTGATGTTATTCATATATATATTCCTTTTCATTATAGGCCGTTACAAGGTATTGAATAGAGTTCCCTGTGCTCTGTAGTAGGACCCTGTTGTTTATTTTATACTTAGTAGTATTTACAAATCCCAAACTGCCAATCTAAGCCTCCCCACCCTGTTTTCCCTCTGCCCCCATAAATTTGTCTTTTTGTCTGTGAGTCTGTATCTGTTTTGCAAGTAAGTTCATTTGTGTCCTTTTTTTTTCCCTTAGACTCCACATATAAGTGATACATTTCATTTTAAAGATACTTGAATGGCTAATAAGTGCTCAACATTATTAGTCATTAGGGAAATATGTGTCGAAACAAGAACAGTATACCACTACACACCCACTGAAATGGCTGCAATAAAGCATCAGACAACACCAAGTGTTGCCAAGGATGTGGACAAACAAGAAACTTCACATATTCTGGTGAGAATGGAAATGGGACAGCTATCTTGGGTAACATTTTGGCAGTTTCTTAAAGTGTTAAATGTAAATTACCATTCAACCTAGCAAATCCACTTCTAGAAATCTACCTAAGAGAAATAAAAACATAGCTCTATGCAAAGACATGTACACAAATGTTCACAGAAGCATTATTTATAATAACCAACAAATGAGAAACAATCTAAATGTTCTTCAGTTGGTGACTGGATAAATAAAAATGGGTATATCCATATAATGATCCTATATATTCAGCAATTATAAGAAATGAACTGCTGGTGCATGTTACAAAATATATTAAGCTGAAAACGTGCTAAATGAAAGAAGCCAGACACAAAAGACTATTTAATTTATATGCAATGTCCACAAAAAATAAATTTACAGTAGTAAAGCAGGGCAGTGTCTGCCCAGGACTAAAGACGGAGGCTGGAATTAACTGTAAATGACACAAAGGAGCTCTAGGGGATGATGGAAATGTTCTTAAATTGGATTGTGGTGATGGTGACACAATTCTATAAATTTACTAAAATCACTGAGTTGTTTAAAAAAAAAATAGGGCTATATTACCATAGAGTAAGTGCCACTCTAGAGCCATCCAAATAAAGCCTAAAGTTGATCAACCAGCAAATTAACTGCCTCCAGAATAAAACTCAACATTACTTAAAGGGAGGCTAAATCCAGACTGCACAACACAGCAGCTGCACTGTCCAACATGCAGTAAACACTTATCAGACATGGAAAGAGGCAATAAAATGTGACCATAACAAGGAGGAAAAAGTCAATAGAAATAGACCTGAGATGACTCAAGATGGTGGAATTATGCAATAAAAACTTTCAAAGACTATTATAAACCTGTTTTGAGGATTAAAAGGAAAATAGACATTTTGAGTGAAGATATGGTGAATTTCAGCACAAAGATAAAAACTATAAAAATTAAATACACGGCAAATCTGGAACTAAAAACAAAGTCAGAAATGAAAAATTCACTGGATGGGTTGAACAGCAGATTGGAAAATACAGAAAGTAACAGTAAATTTAATGAAGGGCAATCAAAAATTTTAATTTAAGTACAAAGATTTCTTTAAAATGAAGTGACCTATGAGACATACCAAGCAGTATAACATGTGTAACTATGTTAATGGTATGAGAGTAGAACAGCCTTTTCTAAATATAATACAAATACAGCAACTGTAAAAGGAAAGACCAGTGAATTTGATGATACAAAAATTAAAAGAAAATTTTGCATAGGTAAAAAAAAAAGCAACACGTAAAGTAAGTTATAAACAATAAATGGAGAAAACAGCTTAGAAAAAGCTAACAAGTCAATGGAAAAACTGGCAAAAAAATGAAGAAATGGTTAATCAGAAGAAAAACAATTTTTTTCCCTATGAAAAATGTTCTATCTCACTTATAACTGAAATGTCAATTAAAACCACTATATACTCAAAGATATAGAGAATAAACTTGTGGTTACCAGTGCAGAGACAGGAGGAGGAAGGGGCAAGATATGGGGTACAGATTAAAACATACAAACTACTATGTAGTAAATAAGTAAGATACCAGGATGTATTTTACAACACAGGGAATATAGCCAATATTTGATAAGTGTAAATGGAGTATAATCTATAAAAATACTGGATCACTCTGTTGTACACCTGGAACTAATGTAATACTGTAAATCAACTATACTTTAAGTTTAAAAATAATAAAAATAAATAAATAAAACTACTATATACCACTCCTCATAAATGATTATCAGTAAGAACAAAAGTGTTTGGTAGTGCACTATGATTTAAGGCTCTGGAGGAAGGAATTAGCACTCTGATGTTCATTCTAGCACTATCCACAATAGCAAGACGTGGAAACACCCTAAATGTCCATCAACCGATGAAAGGATCAAGAAAATGTGGTTTATACATACAATGGAAAACCAGGCAGCCTTGAAAAAAAAGAGAAGGTGATTCTTCAATACGTGACAACATGGATGAAACTTGAGGACATCATGCTAAGTGAAATAAGCCAGTCAAAGAAAGACAAATACTGCATGATCCCACTATGGGAGGTATCTAAAGTAGTCAGACTCATTGAATCAAAGAGCAGAATGGGAGTTTTCAGGGGCTGAAAGGAGGAAGGAAATGAGTTATAAATCAGTGAGCACAAAGTTCCAGGTGAGTAAGATGAATCCATCTAGAGATCTGTGTGCAACATTTTACCTATAGTCAACAATAATGTACCGGACACCTGAAAATTTAAGAGTGCACACCTCATGTTAAATGTTCTTACCACAATAAAATAAAATTAAAGAAAAAAGAATGCTGGTTGAGGGAATACATGGAGAAATCATTAGTTTCATGCATTGTTGATTAGAATAAAAAATTGTTCCCCCAGTCTGATAGGCCATTCAGCACTATAACATAAAGACAAATATTTCTAGGAATTTATCCTATTTCTAAGAATTTGTTCTTATTAATATATTCACATGTAAAAAAAAACGAACAATGATATTCATTGTGTCAACGTGTAATGGCAAAAGTTGGAAACAAGCTAAATGTCCAGATAAAAACAGTAATTAAATTATGAGATATTCTTTAAATGGAATACAATTTGGCCACTGAAAAAAATGAAGCAAATCTATGTGTACTGATATGGAACATTCACTAAAATATATTAAGTAAACAAGAAAGCAAAGTGCAGAACAATGTGTATATTATGCTACCATTTGAGAAAAACTATGAAGATGTAAGCCCACATCTCCACCCCCTAGTCCCTCTTACACAGATACATGTAGACATCACTTGTGTTGACACCGCTACTGGAGAGGGGACTCAGGACTGCAAGCAAGGAGAAATGAGAGAGGCTGGCTCTTCATCAGATAACCTTTTGTTCCCCCTTGAATTATTTACTATTTGTATGTATGACTTACTTAAAAAATAAAAAATAAAAAATTTCAAAGTTGAGTAAGTGGCGGGGGGTGGGGGGGCAGGCATAGAGGTAGAAACACTTCAGTGACTTTCCATTGCACCTGGAATAAAAGTCAAAGCCCTCCTTGAACTGGCTTTTCCCCATTTCTTCAGTCACACCTTCTTCCTTTGTCCTCCTCACACTCTGTGGTTCCCAGCTATGCAGTCATCCCTGGGTATCCACTGGGCACTGGTTCCAGCACCCTCGGATTCCAAAATCCACAGATGCTCAAGTCCCTTATACAAAATGACATAGTATTTGCCTATAACCTAGGCGCAACCTTGGGTATACTCTAAATCATCTCTAGATTACTTAGAATACCTAATACAATGTAAATATTACGTAACTAGTAGTAAATACAATGTAAATGCTATGTAAATAGTTGCCAGCCTGTGGCAAATTCAAGTTTTGCTTTTTGGAACTTTCTAGAATTTTTTTGGGGGGGGGAATATTTTTCATCTGTGTTTGGTTGAATGCACAGATGTGGAACCAACAGATATGGAGAGCTGACTGTACTGACCTTCTTTCAGTTCTCAGAACAAAGTCAGCTCTCCCCCTTCAGAACATCTGCACTTCCTTTCTGCCTCAGCTCTATTCCCCTGGCTCTACATGGCAGCTCCCTCTCCACCCCACTCTTGGCTCTGGTGGGCACTTACTCAGAGCGGCCCCACCCTTAGGCAACCGCTCTCAAGTAGGTTCCTTTTTCAGTAGTCTTTTGTGGGGTGGGGGGAGGCACCTAATTCCTTCTATTCACACTTACCACAGATGGTAGTTGTTTATTTCTTTATCTGTATACTGGCTTGTTCAGTATCTTTCTACACTCCTCCTCCAGACTGTAAACTCCTTGCAGTACCATTTCTATTTTATTCTCTGGTCAACACCTCTGATACAGCCTGACACTGCAACCTGGTCAGAATGCAAGCATCTCTTGAATAGATTCATTCATTCATGAAAAAATCAAAAGTTTTATAACAAGTTAGAGTAACTGCATGAATGGTACATAAGTGTAAAAATGTGGCCCTTTTTAGTATTTAAAACGCTCACGATGCCCAGTGTTTTCTTCTGCTTTATACACTAAACTTTCATGCACAGCTGGCTGCTCATTTTTCTTAACAGTATCAGTGCTTTGACAACCAAATCAGAAAAAAAAAAAGCACAGAAAAATGTAATTTTAGCAACTACCAAATGGACTAATAACTCCAGTAGCATTTTTTTCCCTTAATTCTCAAGAAGCATAATTCTCAAGTGTAATTGTCAACTAATTTTTCTTAAAACATACATCAGCCTCTTACTTAGTTTACTGTAAGACATGGAGAAACCACACTTGTTCGGGGGGCTGTTAGTTCATATACCTCAATTTGTTGGCCCAATTCATAAAGGAAAACAATAAAATATATACATAAGTTGACACTCAACGTCATTTGATTATTTTTGCCGAAGTCCAACGCACAGTGTAGTTACAGAGCTGAATTTTAGCAGCAGTACCAACGTAAAATGGCATCAGGCTTTTTTCACATTTTAAATCATAAATACTATCTCATTAGATCCTTGCTATAAAAACACAACAGAGATCATTCCGGCCCTTGTTTTTGTAAAATCAGACAGCTTTAGACCTGGAAAAGTTGCAATGTCATTTAGTTCTGTTCCTCATTTTATAGGTAAGAAAACAGGCCAAGAAGCATTATAAGGTGTGTCCTAGTCTCACAGCTTGTTAGAATCAAGACCCAGGTCCTTTCTTGGCCAACTGGAAAATGACTGAATATGCTCCTGCAACACCTTAACATTATACAAATGACTTTTTAAATGTACAAATTTAAATAAATTTAAATAAACTGAATCTTTTTTTCTTAAAACATAGAGCACGTGTAATAAAAAATATCCTCCTCTATATCCTACTACCCAAAAAGAACCATTGTTTTCATTTTGGGATATTATTTTCTAGTATCTTTGATTTGCATAAATATATTAATATAAATAATATATTACATATTATTACATATTAAAATACATATTTAAAAATATATCTAAAAGGTATACAAAATTTCATTCTATGCTTTTCAGCTAACATTTCATTCTTATATTTTTATTGCTGAAAGCTTTCATAATCATAATTTTAATACATGTTTAATATGCTATCTAATGAATGTAGTATAACTTGCTTATCCCATCTCCCATTTTGGACACTGAAGTTGTTTCCAGTTTTTGCTTTTATTAGTAATTCTGAAGTAAACATTCCACATGAATATTGTGGTCAATATCTCTGATAATTTCTATAGGACAGATTCTCTGCAGGACAGTTGTAATAGTCTTAAAACTAAAGCTGGATTATGATGATCAGACCAATTAGCAGTATGTGGACCCACTGATCCCAAGTAGTGCGAATTAATGAGTTGATGTAAAACTAACAGGAAGTCATGTGGCGAAAGGTTTCTGTTCTTGACCTTTTCATACTAAAAAAAAAATGTGGTCTATGACTTGGAGAAACATTGCCACTTTTAGCTGATCACAAGACGTTATATCAATTCCTACCCCTTGACAGTTGGGCGATACGCTCCCATCTACACGTCCTCTTTTCTACTTCTTCCTTCTCTAGTAGAAGAAGTGACAGCAATGGAATTCCTATGAGAGGTATGCTCCGTTTAGACATTTATGTACCTTTGTGCACATGTTAAATGGAATTTTTGGCTCTTTAGACCTCAAGAAAGAATCAACAGAATCGTGGTCTTTTCATTCTGATTGCTCCAAAAAGGGTTCTTGGGCGTGGAGCAGTGACAAACATTCACGTTCTACTCTGCAGCCACCACTTCGGAATACCTTCACTGCTGTTATTCTCCCTGCTAATGGGAACTGACATCAGACTGACTTTGCAGTTAGCGGCTGTCACAGTGACACAAGCTCTGGCTCCAAATCATTCCTTCCTCCCCCTCCATCATCACTGGCCACCCCATCACAGCTCCGAGTCACTCATTTCTCACACATTGCCCTGGCGGAGACAGGGGAGGGGCCATCACTCCACAGCAGCAGAATTCTCTTCCTGGCTCCTCGTGCAAGCAGCCTCACTCTTAATCTCAAGCTGCTCTGAGTGTCACAACCCACCCCTTTCATCTAATTAAGATTGATGGAACTTTATGCAGTGCTAGGAACTGACAAGAAAAGCAGTGATTTCATTTAAATAAGATTTATTGAGCACTTATTCTATGCCAGGAATGGAGCTAAGAGGGATAAAAAATACATAAAGACATATTCCTTGCCTTCAAAAAATGGTGAAGTTTAGGAAGATGGAGGCAGTAAGTAAATCAACTTCAATTCAGGGTAAGAGATGCTAGATGCGAGAAGTATACATGTGATGCTGTGAGCAAGAGGACCTAAATCACCTAGATGAGGGAGTTACTCAAGGTGAGTGTTTAAGAATAAGTACAAGCTAGTGTAAATAAAAGGGGCACGGGTGTTCCAGGCAGAAGTGCAAGCACGAATAAAGGCAAGAAAGCCTGATGAGTGAAGCTACGGGAACTGGATTCTGTTTGGCACAGAGACGGTGTAGAGCAGGAGGAGGTGGTGGTGGTAAAGCTGGTGGGAAAGGTAGGTTGGCTCTGCATCAGCAAAGATTTAAGATTCCACTTCTCAGTGATGTGGGGAGCCAAGGCAGAGTTTTAGGCTGGGCTGTGACAGGATGTGATCTGCATATTAGAGGGAATGGATGACTCCTGGCAGCCAAGGAAGAGTAAGACAGCAGGGAAGAGGCACGAGGAAGGAAGGTAGCAAGTGCAGGTGAACTGGGCTGCTGAAGAAAAGATGGGTTTGAGAGTGATGCAGGAAGACTTCACGAAAAACTATAGATGCGGATGCAGAAGAGGGAGGAGGTGTAAGGGAGCCTGAACTTCCGGCTTAGGCAGGTTGCAGGGACAGGAAATAGAACACACAAGAAGCTAGGTTTAGGGGAATGATAGTGACTTCAGTGTTGGAAGTATCAAGTTGGAGACATTTGTAAAGCATGGGGGGCAAAGCTGGGAAGTACAGTGGGCAGTTTTCTCAAGGGATCTGGAGCCTCTGAAGAGTGGGCTGGGCTAGAGATCATGATATAAATGGACACCTGCCTCAGTCAGTGTGTATCATGGCTGAAGCCCTGGGTTTTGATAAAGTTACCCAGGGAGGAGGTAGACAGTGACAAGGTCAGAGGACCTCTGAGAATGGAAAAGGTCTGTGGTGGATTTTTATTGTCTTGTTTTGTTAAAAAAAAAAAAAAAAAGGAGCTTCATGAAGTTTTTTGTTGTTGTTGTTGTTGTTTTTTAATTCTGAGAGGAAAGAGCCAAAGGAAAGTCTAAAGATGCAAAAGACAGCAGGTCAGTGCTAGAGTGATTCCCCTGAGGGAGCAGAAGGTATTCATTCAGTTGTTCATCCAACAAATATTTACTGAATTCCTCTGTGAAGCTGGGAACAAAAGATCCCTGCCCTCACGCAGCTTACATTCAAATGGTGACACAAGAGAGCCAGAAAAAAAATCAGTAATATTGATAGAGTACGTCAGAAGGTGACAAGTGCTACAGAGGATAATAAGGCCACATTACGAGGACAGGGAGTGCTGGTGGACAGCATGTGTGTGCGATGTAAACAGTCCTCAGGGAAGAATTTCCTGGGAAGGTGACAAAAACTTGAAGGAGCTGAAGGAGAAAGCTGTGCAGACTTCTAATGTTCTAGGCCAGGGAACAGCCAGTGCAAATAACTGGAGCCTCACCGAACAGCAAGGAGGCCAGTGTGGCCGCAGCAGAATGAATGCGGAGGAGGGCAGCAGATCAGACCAGGGAGGGGCACCAAAGACAGATCGCGGAGCAGTTTGTAGGTCTTTGTAAGGAGTGTGGCCTTTTCTCTGGGTTCTCAAAATCATTGAGAAGGGAATCCAGTGGAGGGTTGTGAACGGAAGAGAGACAAGGTCTGACAGCTTTTAAAGGATCATCTTGAGGCTGAGTTGAGGACAGACTACTGGAGGCTGTGTTAGTCAAAGTTCTCCAGGGAAACAGAGCCAGTATGGTGTGTGTGTGTGGGAGGGGGTGTTTCTATGGAGAAAAAGAGAATGGAGAGACCAACTGATTTTAATGAACTGGAGTTCACAATTGTGGAGACTGGCAAATCCAAAAATCTGTAAGGTTGACCAGCAGGCTGGAGACCCCAAAATGGGCTGAAGTTCAAGTATGAAGGCTGTCTGCTGGCAGAATATCCTTTTCAAAGGTCATTTCGGTAAAGCCATCAACTGACTGGATGAGGCCCACCCACTTTATGATAACTTGAAGAAAGCCTAGTCTGTGGAAGTAAAAATAACTTATATATCTTCAATATGAGAAGTTGTTTGTTTTTTTTTTTTAAGTTTTAACTCATTGCTTCTAAGATGTTTTTAGTAAACTTGTTATAGGTTGATTTTTATGGCTATGCATGGGGGTGGGGGTCTCATGAGAATGACACAAAGAGAAGCTTTTGTTGACTTGGGGGATAAAAGGAAATGGAAAGAAATCTGAATATGTTCCACCAAAAATGGTTCCCCCTGCACTGAAGAAGTTATTTTTTATAATTCAGTAGTTTGGAGAAACACTGATCTAAATACATATTTTCTAGTATTGCCTAGGGGTAAAAAAAATTTTAAACAACTTTAAATACTCCAGTAGACACTCTATTTTCTACTATCCTTTATCATGGAGAGTCTTTTCTTCCATATTTTACAACTTTGATTTATTCTATTTCATAATTTGGAGTGCATTTCTCATTTTCTTGCTATGTTTCCAGTAATGCAAAATTATTGACGGTTTTAGGTATTGTCCATTCTTAATTTCCCCCTATAATTGATTTAGAACATTTCTGGATCATTTTTCCCCTTCCTACATTTTCTTTCTTTCCAAACCTTTTATGTCAACAGAGTATGTTGCAGATAAATGCTGGCTGAATATGAAAGAGCTGACACACATCCAGAATATGCAAATTCATTGGTAACATTAAGTTTAAAAATGCATCCCAAGGAAGGTTAAGTGCATTCCACCCTCCCACCTGCACCAAACACAATGGGTGCTAGATTTCCATATTGATCCATCCCCTACAGTGTGAACCTTCAGTTTAAGGTCAGAAAAGTTACCTTTAGTAAATTACTTCGAAATCAGAGCTCCCACCTCCTTCAATTTTCTGAAAAATGAAGTAATCACAGGGATACCCCTTCAAATCTAGAAAGTGAATGTTAAGTATAGGATGTGCATTTGTGCACTGTGACCCCTCCCTGCCAAAGACTGGGCCTTTCTAGATTCCAAAAAAGGACATACATTTTTGGGTGTCTAATGTACACTGATGTCAAACATCATGGTGGCACATTTCTGCATTTTGTGGTCCAATTCCCAAAAGATCTCATTGAAGAAGTCTCTCCCTCTTGCCCCTGATTCGTGGGAAGAGTGGTCTGACACAGGAAGCTGTGTCACTGAAAGCACCACGCTGGCAGCTGGAAATGACCTTATATAGTAGCATCGCTTACCACACACTGTGCTGGAATGATTGGTTTGGAATGTGGCGACTTTCAATGCTGATAAGGACGTCCCACAGGAGAATGCTTGGTGGCTGTAGCCTGGTCACCCATTAAACAGCAGCTCTTGTTTCAGACCAGGGAAGAGTAGAGCCTGGCAGAGTTGTCATTCATTGCAGACACTGACCACACTATCTTTTTTTTTTTTTTTGAAACATTTACAGTTGCAAGCCAACATGCATTTCCTGTGGAGCAAGTGTGCCTCTGCCAGCCGTCCAGTGTGGTCATGTGTTACTATCCAGGTGACTCGGGCACAGGGTCACTAGCGAGCCACTGTTTCCTTTGCTGGGAGCAGCAGCAGGACACAGAAAAGCCCTTCAGAAAATAATTTATCTAGACGCTTGCAAGCCAACGAGCAAATGAATTGACAGGAGGCTAGGCAACTGGGTCCCTAGGACAGAAAATGTCTCTGAAGGTAACCAAGTATCTAGAAGTTTCACTGCTGGTCTTGCTACTGCTGGGCTGAAAGAAGTGGAGGTCAGGGGCTCAGAGAAAATCCTTTCTCCTCATAAAAGAAAATGAGGAAGAGAGGCACTCAGAGAGTTCATCCAAGCACACAGACAGACTGACAAAAAGTAGGAGGTTCTTGTCCATTTGTACTGTAGGGGACAAGGACACGTTCCCAGGCTCCCAGATGTCAGCCTTCTCACAGGAGCCCCTGGTTTCCCATTTTTCGCGCCACCTCCTTGGCACACCTTTCAGCACGTGGTAGGTGTTCACACTTCCTCCCTTCCGGTTCTCCCTCCTTTGCCGTCCTTGCTCTCCCTCCCTCTCATGTTCTCCCTGTATCCCGGGCACCTCCCTCAAGAACAACTGGCAAAGCCTGATGCAGGCTGAATTTCAGCACCAGGCATCCTCCTGAGTCTTCAGGGAAGAAAATCCCCTGGCCAAAACAGTTTGCTCCCAGCCCAGTTCTGCGCCACCTGCAATAAATTTTGGTTTCTGCATTTTAAAAATGGCAAAGATGATTTATTCAGCATGATCAGGCCCAGCTGTAGTCACCTAATTCATTGACTTGTTTCCCCATTCACAAGTGTTTATTGAGCCCCTATTATGCACTAAGCACTGGGATGACAGCAGTGAACAAACAACAAAGACTATTCTCATGAAGCTCTGGGGTTGGTGAAGAGAAGCAACGTACAAACAGCAAACATAAATCACATCGGGTGGTAACGAATAACATGGAGGAGAACGAAACAGCATAAGATGCATAGAGAGGGGGTGGGTGGAGAGATGGATGCCTTTGGAGCAAAGACTGCAGGGAGTCCTGTGGAAGCCAAGAGGAAAAGCATTACAGCTGGAGGGAACAGCAAAGGTCCTGAGTCACAGAATGCCTGGGTATTCAAGAGCAGTAGTTGAGCAGGCACAGAAGGTTTGAGGTGGATGACTGGAAACAAGGTCACAAAGCAGGCAGATCTCCTGAGGTTCTATAGATCATGGTCAGGATCTTGACATTCCCTCTGAACCAGATGGAGAGTCAGTAAAAATGTGAGCAAAAGCAAGTAAGATATGATCTACTGCATCGTACAGTGATTAAGTCCCTAGGTCTTAAGTCAGGCTGCCTGTTTGGAAACATGCCTCTGCTTCCTGCTAGTTGTATGACTGAGCATAAGTTACTTTTGTGTGCCACCTGTGTGACAACTGTACCCACCCCCCCAGGGTTGTTGTAAGAATTATTCCTGTGTTGAAGTCCTAACCCCCAGAACCTCAGGGCATGACCTTACTGGTAGATGGGGTCTTTACAGAGGTAATCAAGTTAAAATGAGGACATTAGGGTTGGCCCTAATCCAATATGACTGGTGTCCTTATACAAAGGGGAAATTTGGGCCCAGAGACACACACACACACAGGGAACCCAGATGGAGACTGGAGCTTTGCTGTCACAAACAAACGAACTACCGGAAACCAGGAGGGTGGCCTGGAAGGGACTCTTCCCAGCACCTTTAGAAGGGAGCATGTTCCACTGATATCTTTTTATTTTTTAAGGTGGTAAACAATTGTGAATGAAAAATACTGCCTGCCAAACAATAAACAAAGGGTGTTGCAGCCATCAAGCCATCACATTGCAGCCACCCCCAACGGTGAGCCTGGAGGGAACTCACGATGCATACAGGATGCCCACCATCAGCCAAGGCAGCCACCCTCAATGGTGCAGCCTGAGGAGCCTCAGTATGGAAGCACAGGATACTGGCCTGAGACAGCTAAGGTACGTATTCAAAGGAACAATGTCAATGAGCCCAGACTTTCGCACCTTCCCATACACAGAAAAACACTAAATTCCTTAACTTGAGATCTGCTTTTCTTTAACTAACAGTAATCTTATGATGTTCTGACTACTTAGTCTTATGCAAAAACTCTTATATACCCTGACTCCTCCCCTTCCTCTTCTGAGTAGTCCCTATCTAAGAGGCTATCTCCCAGGCTTCAAGTCCTCAGAAAGTCCACCAAATAAAACATAATTCTCAACTTTAGGTTGTGCTTTTTTTTTTTTTTAGTGAACACAATCTTTATTAAAACTTTGAAACTGATGATCTTATTATTGAACCTAATAAATAAATTTAAAAAGTGTATGTACAGCAGGTGATCATCATAAATAAAATATACCTGGCTAAAAAGAAATGGTGTTCCACCTACCACCAACATGCTGAAAATAATTTGTTAAGGCAAAATAATCCTTTTCCATGTTTCAATATGCCAGGAAAAAAACGCATACCTCCAGTACACAAGAACCATACAGCCAAACAGTGAGAATCTGGCAATTTTCCATTGGGGGGGGGGGAGTGACAGAAAAATGATGAACCTTATCTACCCTTGACAGGAAAATATGAGTCCATTTCTTATGCATTTGCCACAACTGTATCTGCAGTCCTTCAGAGAAGGCAACCATTAGGTTGAAGAATGTAAGTTAATGAAGTCTCAAATTTTACTTAGTTCTTTTGTCTGGCACCAAGTTTTAAGCCTAGACTAATAATATAAGTAGCTGCACATTAAAAGACTCCTTTCCACCAGGCAGTCACTATTTTTACTTTACGTTGACCAGCTAAAGAGATTTAAACTTGTAAAAAGCTTGAGATCCTTTAAATGCCAACGGTGATTCTCCACAGTGCTATGACCGCCTGACTGCTAATCCAATTCCATATAGCTAATTAGTAAACTAGGAAACTACAACCACCTAATAAAAATAAAATTTCGTGGCGGAAAACAGGTATGCTGAGACGAAACCCAGTGAGAATACATTCTGTGTACTCACAATCCTCCTGTATTATACAAGGCCCTTCATAAACAGAGCCAGGACTCTCAAATATTTGAGATGCTGGCTTGGTGAGACTGACCAACAGACAACAGCTGGGGAGATTTTGTACTGACCTTGTAACATCGCGGCTTACCTACGAGATAGGGAGAATTAGCAGGAGGGACCATTATAACGGCAAAACTCAACTGCAAGGATTTCATTCTGTTACGTGATCCCGAAGCTGGAAACCCTCTACTCTCAAATTCCTTTTCCATTTTCCAGCCCTATGATCCCATAGAAATGCATCTCCTTCCTCCCAGTGAAAACAAAAACACCTGGAAAAACCAAAAATCAACACTGCCTTCCCAAACACTGGGTAACTGATAAACTAGTTACCTTCCCACTTGTGTTCCCCTGATTCATTTCACATTTTAATTCTTAAAGCCTATAACTCTCGCCTTCCCTTCTGTTAGAGGGGCTAAGGCACCATGCAATTACCCAAGCCTCAAACAATTATCTCTACCCATCCTATTTCAAGGGTTTCTAGTTTTCTCTCATCCATCTTAACTCTTAATCCAGTACCCGCTTCCCCTTCAGACACTAGAGTTGACTCGCCCCGAACCCTAGTAGAAAGGTGAATCCCTAAGATGCCGCGAGGCACCCCCCCCCCCCGCCCCGCCCCAAGGGGGTGGGAGTCGGTACTCAGCTTGGCCAGTCCCGGGGCCGGAGCTGTGACCACACATCCCACCCGCTCCTTCCCCGACTCCCTCACCCTACCCCCCCCCCCCGACCTCTCCTCCCTCATCCCTACCCCCCCACCCCGTTCCCCTACCCTCGCGCAGGCTGCTCCCAGGGAGCTCCCAGCCGCCCTGCAACCTCTCGGGCTTCTCATTTTTCCACCAAAGGCCGCACCAGCATGCAAGAAGGCTTAGAAGTAGAATTACACAAGAGGTGTCCGACATGTTGTTTCAAAACAGAAAGGAGCCGGGGACCCTTAAACCTCACATGGAGCGGAGACAAGCGCTGACTCAGCCGCCTCAGGCTTCGGCCTGACCGCCCTCTTTGACCCGGCAGCCCTTTTCGACCCCAAACCTCAGTCTCCAGGACCACCAACCCTCCCCCAAACCCGCTCCGGCCTCCAGCGGACCTGACAAAGCGCCCCAAGGGTCGGTACCTCGTAGAAAGCCGGGCTGCAGCAGCCCGCCTGCACCGTGGGCTCCGCCTTGTCGGAACCGCCCGCCGCCATCTTGAGCTCAGACTTCCGGTCTCCAGGATCCCGGACCAGAAGCCCCCGGGGTTTTAACGACTCAGCTGGTGGGCCTTCGTTATCACAGCCCTAGACCTTCACGTGCGGCCTTGCGGCTGTCTTTAATAATTTTATGCCCTCGAGTGAGGACTTGCCAAGTTTCTAGTAAAGAGCCAGTGCTAGACTCCCTGCCTTGCTACGAGGCCTGAGTTCCACGCAACTTTCTTATTGTCCAAACCCTTTGCCCATCAGGTGTAGCAAATCGTTTACAATTAAAGGTGATTCCAAGTAGGGGCCGCTCCGCTGGGTCTCTGATGGGTGCTCGGTTTCTTCCTGTAATTAACCTGTCAACACCACCTGTTAATAAACTGAGGTGGTTGCCAACACTGATCAAGTAAAACGTGAGGAAATTGGATGCCATGGAAAAAATGTCACATCAACGTATCGGAAGCATTTTCAAAAATTTGTTCTGATTCTGCTGACTTTTTAAAACAAATCATCCCT
Source organism: Camelus bactrianus (assembly GCF_048773025.1). NCBI lineage: Eukaryota > Metazoa > Chordata > Mammalia > Artiodactyla > Camelidae > Camelus > Camelus bactrianus. The sequence goes on from NC_133558.1 coordinate 7,677,381, forward strand.
GATGAGTAGAGATTGCCAGCACCTGGGTGGATATTCTGGTACCTCACCTCATTTTAATTGCTTGTTGTGTGGTTTCATTTTAACCTGAGATCTTAATTCCTGCAAATGATTTCTGTATTGTGCACATTTAAAAGTAAAGCACCTGCTGAAGATGGGTTTAAGCACACCAAGTTCTCTATGAAAAAGACCTTGTCAGAGACCGTAGTGTCTTTAATTTTCAAACGTTTGTGCAGTGCAGTGGCATGTGAGTGCTCAATAAATATAATTTTCATTCTTATATTTAATCTTTTCCCACCACCTCGGTCTCTTCCCGTAGATAATTTAAATTCCCTGTGTTGATAATAAACCTAAGATTTCCACTGAATTCCTACAGTTTGCACATTTCTTCTATAAATACTTAATACATTGCCCCATTACTGCTGAGAAACAGTCTCTGAAGCCTACTGGGGCTGCCGATTTAAAGTCTGATTCATTGTTTAGTAATTTCATAACTACTTTGCAATCAAGAATCTAGATTTAAGGACCATGGTTTGGAAGACTGCAGACCTGGATTTTGAATTCAGCTCTGTCATCCACTCGTTGTTGGGTTGGTGAATCTCTCTGGGCTTCAGTTTCATCACTATAAAATGAAGATGATAATAATCTCAGCTGGGATTTCTTTAAAAGGTAAATGAGATAGTATACATAAAGTGCCTGACACTGAGCAAGCACTCTTCAAATGGTAGGTAGCTAGGGCAGTTATTAACTACAGGGTGTTGCTATGTGATTAACATTTTTAGAAATACCTTCTGAGCCCATGCCCCATCTCCCAATAATATAATAAAGGAGTATGGATTTTTGTTTGTTTGTTTCTGAAGATGCAATTGTTGATTATCTGAAAGAAGGAAAGTCCGTAGTGATTATTTAAGTCGATACTTCATTAATATTTATATTTCAATAGGAGAAATAGGACTGTAGTAATTAATATTTTCTAGTTCTTGATTTACACATTCCATTAACTTAGGTAGGTGCTTTGAAGCACCTAATGTCTCCCAATCTTTCGAGCAATTTCCCAGAAAAAGACATTAATGATAATAATAAGAAGAACCATTCATATAGTGCTTGGCAGGGACCAATTACTAGTCTAAGTACTAATACATATATATTTTCACTTTTAATCCTCAAAAATCACCCTAAGAAGTAGGCACATCTATCCCTGTTCTTCAGATGAGGAAACTGAGGCCACAGAGCTTAAGTAACTTGCTCAAGATCACATTCAGCTAGTGAGTGGCAAAACACCAGAACTCAGAAAAGGAGAGATACTGCCAATCCATTGGCCGTTATTTTCTTCTATCATGTTTCATCATTACATCATTACATCATCATTTGAAACATTTCAAATGTACAAAAAAGCCAAGATGATGTGATCAAGTTCTTGCCAGTGAACTTTCTAGGACATAAAACAGAAAGGGACAAGAATCAATCTTAGGGTCAGGGCTGGGGAAAGAGGAGGCGAACAAAAAGTAATCAGCTACCGTAGAGTACACATTTTATCCATCTGTTAGACTTAAGGCATTTGGAATTATGTTTCATAAAAATGTTTATATTCTTGACTTAATAATTCACTTCCAGGAATTTATCCTAGGGAAACTACTGGAGGAAAATACAATTTTCATTGTGTTGTTATTTATACTTAAAAAATAAAGAAATAACTTAAGTTCTTGGAATAATAGATTAGCTACATAAGTTGTGATACATCCATGTGATGGAGTAATATGTAGCCCTTGCAAGTATGGTCTAGGGAGGATTCTATGCCTCCATCATCCCCTTTGTACCCTCACCATCCTCACTACTATTTGAGAAAGTATCTTTCTTTAATGCAGCAATATATTGGAATTTGGATGTCAAAAACAAATTTTATATATATAGAAGAAAATACAACACTCCTATTTTACCACCCAGCTATAAAACATTACCAATGGCATTGAGGGCCACTGTGTAGCCTTCCCAACTGCAGCCCCTCCATAAACACTACCAGAGCTTTCTGCCTCTCTTTCCCACTCAAGTCTTTATTCTTCTATTTTTATCTCCCTCTAAACAATATTGTTTAGTTTTGCATGCTTTTGCATTTAAGTTTTCTGGCATAATGACTCTATTTTTTGGATAACTTCCTTTTATTTTCCCTTTTTATTCACCACTCTTCCCGTTTCTCTTTCCTTCCTCCCACACCCATTTCATCACTCATACAGCCAGCCTCCAGAATCACCAAGGGGTGGGGCATCAGGTTGAGTTTTTAACATTAACACTCCAACTCCCAGTGCAGCGAGCCAGGAGAGCAGGAGAGACAACACTTACTTTGCAACGGTACAGAGTATGATATTCTCCAATTGATCTGTCATTTAGCTGAAGGGTTCCATAGAAATTCTCTTCTCTGGCCATCCATCCCTCCGCTTCTTCCATTTTCTCTACACCTTCCACTGGACATTTTGCAAACAAATCTCTGGAGTGCCGTCTAGTCTACTTAACAATAAGCCCCTCTTGCAGTTGGAGTAACAAAACCACAATGTCAGATGCAGAGATACCAGTGAACCCTGCTCTCTCAGATGGAGAGCAGCCCAGAGAGATTTGGTAGAGGGAGCTGGGAATACATTAGGCCAAGTCTGTGATGAGAACGAAAGAGACAGATGACTATTCACCACTCCATCCTAGTGGGCAGGAGTGTTGCATTCCAGATTTGTTATCACCTTGGGGTCTGACAGGGTCATTAGCTTATTTCCAATAAGCATAAGAGAAATAAGCGTATTTCTCTTCCAATAAGAGAAATAAGCATATTTCCAGTAAGAGAAATAAGTGTATTTCCGATCAGAGAAAGAAACAGAAAATAACATTTATCTGGGGGTGCACCGGCCTGCCTCTCTCTTGTGCAAACATCGACTGGAAAATATGACTTAGCCACCCCCCCTCCTTGGGGAGGGAGAAATTTGGAACTGTTCTGAGATGATAAAAGAATGAAGCTAGACGAGGAAGTTAAAATGCTGTTCCTGATCTGAGACAGAGAAAAGATTCATCTTTAATAACACCAACTGCAAAGAGTATGATCATCCACGTAGAACCCTCTCATACTGGCACCCTGGCACTGAGAGAAAGGAAAGAGTCTGGCACACACAGGTGCGGGCAGGTGGCCAAACAGCAATGCAGTAGACTAAGGGGAGTCATTTGTAAGCCCCCCAGTAGACACAGGGTGCAGGTGAGCCCAGCCCTGCCCAGGCCTAGGGCCATAGCCCAGGAAAGTGTATTACAAGCATGTCATTGATTTGCATCACCTATGAATATGCACATGGTAAAATTTATGAACAAAGTTTCTAAGTAGCACAGGAAAAAAAATGATTGATTTACACAAGTGTGGATTTATTTTAACCATCCATTCTGTGCCTTTCTCTAGCCAGACAAGTCTAGGCTAACATCACTCCTGCTCTAGCTCATCTCTAACCCTGGGATGCTCATCCTCTGGGGACGACAGGAGTGCATATGGAAGGTGCTGTTGTAATAAAACACAGCTCTGGCATTCGCCACAGTTCCCCATCAACACCCACTCCTTCCTCTCCCTTTCTTCGAAGAGTTTGCCTCCTGCTGTAGAACCTGACAATGACAGATAATCATGTTCCTGGTGTATTTTGCAGCTCAGCAGAGCCATGGCACCCAATTCTGGCCAAAGGAGCTTGAAAGTTACAGAAAAATATCTTTCTTTTTCTAATTTCCAGTGAAAGGTTTCTCCCTGTTCTTTCTTTCCATGGTGGAAGCACGTGGTGCTTGGAATGGTAACCACTGTCATGTGACCACATGGGAACAGCCTCAAGATCATGAAGAAGCTGATCCAGATCCTGGACATCGCTGGGCAACTGAACCAATCCTGGAATCACAACTCCCTTTCACAGACATTCCCTCCCACCCTCAGGGCCTCCCACTGCAGGTAGAATAAAATACAGAGTCCTAACCTGGGTCCACCAGGTGCTACACACCAACCCCTCCCCCTCTCCAAGGACTCTCAGCCTTTGTTTAAGTTCCCCGCCCATGTTCCCCTTTTCTTCTTGTTTGCTGTCATGACCAAATTTCTGCCTCTGGGCCTTTGCACACACTGACTAAATCCTAGTCCTTCCTCTACACCTAGCTTAAAGGCAACTTCTTAACAGCCTTGCTTTATTACTCAATCTAAAGATCTCACAGGCTATGCCTTCTGACAGGTCTCTGCTCTTTCCCTCAGTGACTATGGCTGACTGGGCAGGTTCCCTCAATGTGCCTTCCAACTTCCTTCTAGAAGGCAGGGACTAACATTGAAACTGCCGTTCCCAGGCCTCCTTGAAACTGGGTTCTAGAAGTGGTTGAGATTCTGCCTATCAGACATACATGCAGGAGGTGGATTTTTCCTGCTGTTGTGTGAGCAGAGAGAGAGGGAGGTAGGTAGGCAGGGGAGCTATTTGGTTGGCTGGGAGCCTGGAGGAGGAGAGTTCTCACCTTGACAAAGGCAGAAGCTCCTTTCTTGGCCCAATTTTGCATCATGGTTTGGGGCATTGATGTTGGACTTTTTGCCTAGAGCCTGTTTCTTTAGGCCTCTCTAAAAAAGATATAGCTAGGGAGCCAGCTATATCTTTTAACTCACCCTTTTCTGCTTAAATTGTCTAGTGCGGATCCTGTTGTCTGTAATTTAGAACCCTGACCCATAAAGAAATACTCACTGTGATTGTAATTTTACATTTATTCATACATTTCCCTGTTACCTGGTATCTACCATATGCTCTGAACACATAGCACGGGGTATAACACGTGTTTAGAGCCACATTTAGTTAAATAAGTAAGTGACTTTAAAAAACCTAGACATTGCATATAAAGTTATAAGAGAAAATCAAGTCCTGAAGTCACATGTTTGACATTTAAAACTCTAGTGATGTGTAAGAAGCCAGGAAGCTAACATTTACAATGAATTTCCAGCTTGCTGGCTTCACCTGGCAGAGTCACAGCTGTGACAGCCAAATTTTAAGAAACTGAGGACCAGGAAACATGAACTCTGTTAAATGAAATAACAATCCTGACCATAATGATTTTGTTTCTCAAGAAATGTAATTTTACTCAAAGAGCACTCCCTGGCCTGTTTCTACCCCTGCTAAGCGGGCAAGTTGCACTGAGACGTTGGCTTGGTACCGTGGACTCTCCATCAGAGATGCGGCCTCACGTCCTCTCTTGGGGGATTCCTGGATTAGACACCGCCATGCCTAGTAGACCATCAGGTCTGTGAGGGCACAAACCCACGTCTAGCTTGGGTAATCACTGTTCCCTGATGCTTCCTAGTACAATGCCTAACATACAGTCAGCATTCAGTAAATAAATGGATTGTACTGTGTGTTATTTAAGCATCAATTTTCAGGAGTTTCATAACGGATTAAAGTTAGTGTTATATTTACATTAATGTATCTCATTTTATGTCTTATTGGTGTGTTTACATTATAAATGCCTGAGCCCTGCCTCGTACGTGGAAAAATATTTTTTCTACAGGTTACAGTCTTCTTGAATTGTACTGACTCTCTCTTCCTACTGTGATTTTTTTCCATCAGCTACTAAAGACAGCAAATAAGGGTATCTCTCGTTCTCTTTGCCCTCCCTCCCTGAAGCTGGGCTTGCCTGTTAAGCCCTCTCTATCCCATATTTCCACTGGAAGCTCATGCTCTCTGAAGCTGCCCATTGTTTGCGGTTGGTCCTGGATGACTGAGTCTCACAGTTATAAATATTAAAGAGAAGGGAGTGAGAGCTAAGGGGACAGAGGGAAAAGGGGAGAAACCACATACCTCAGAAAAGCCCTTCAGAAAGCTCTTCTCCCCAGGAGACAAGATAAAACAGAGGTTTGTATTTCTTCATTGTGGCCCAAATGTTTCTACTCAAAGGCTGGTGTTGACTGGAAGAAAGCACATTTCTGCCATGTTTGCTCGTGTGTAATTCTGTTCAATGATCTATAAGTTACATTAATAGGTATAGATTTTACCATTTTAACTCAATACAATCTGCAGCACACTTCATCTGACACACAGTAGGCATACATGACAAAGAGATCATTTAGGCAAATCAGTCATGTTTTTTCTCTTCTCTTTTGATCACTTCTGTGATGTCTATAATTGGCAGCAAAGTCCAAAATCTCTAGTGACTCTGGGAGTCTCCATGAATGCACAGATGATCACATCCTTGTTTGTATGCCACCAATAGTTGAGGTTCCCTAGTCCTGAGATGCTCTTCCTTGTAACACAATGCTGAGGACCCTGCGTCTGCTCTTGTCCTCCCACTGCACCCATCTTCTTGCACATGACTCCTAACACACACATACTCTCACATACACACTCACTCCACCCATCCCTAAGAGTCCAAGCTCCCCAGGGATCTGGGAACCTGGAGGGTGCTTTTAGCAGCCTGTCTGAGGGCATGACACACACATGGCCGAGCTGCAGGAGTGCAGGGGAAATTCAGACACAAAGACGGGGCACAGAATGGAACAGATGGCACAGAGACTCTGAGCCCCAGAGCCCAGGGCATTTGGGAACGAATGAGAGGGAAAGGAGGGAGCAGTGAAGGGCAGTGGTGAGGGAGTAACCCAGTTACTCTCCAGCACCTGAAGCTCAGGACTCCCAAAGATCCACACCCATTTTATCTTAACATCACTAAACCAAGCTTGCCTGTAGAACTCAGAGAGTCTTTCCATTTATAAGTCATATTATTTGTAGTACTCAAGTCATGCAAAAGAATATAGGCAACCTGAGTACATTCTGTCCCTTAATGATAGTACACAGACCCCTGGGCATGAAATTCACACGGCTGTGATGGAACTTCTATGTCAGTTTCCCCTAACTTTTCACAATTACCTGAAATTCCTTTTACAGAACACACAGGCTTTCATGCTAGATATTGAAAGGAAGGCTGAAAATGCAGCTCCCAGGGAGAGTTGACACACGGGTATGAATGAGCTTCAGGCAAAGTGTTAAGTGGTGACTTACAAAGCCCAGAGCTTTGTACGTGCTTGAGGAGGAAAGGCTCATCTACTGGGGAGGAGGAGGGAGTAAGGGGACTCAGCTTTCCTAAAAGCAAATGCCTCCAGAGCCACAAGATTTTTCCACACCTGTGCCCTTTATTTCTACCTGTTCAGGACAAAGGAAAACTGTGGACACAGAGAGACTCCAAATCCCGTGTTGCCGCAAGTGAGCAAATGCAGAGCCTTTTAGAACCTGTTTCCAAGGTAGTGCTATTGATATCGGGAATATTTATAATTTACTGGGTGCATATTAGGTCTATTGCACTCAGCTCTGGAGCTACAGCTCCGAGGAAAAGTGAAGTTCAGAGCTCACACACCCTGTACCCTACAAGGGAGCCGGACAAGAATCAGGCAGTCACCGTACAGCGTGCAGAGTGTGATTTTTATTCCAGTTTAATACACACTTACACAGCATCCTACAGTCTCCTCAAAATTAAAACCAAAGCCTTTTTGTGCAGTGATTTGTTTAACGCCTGCCTCCCCTGATTTGTTGTTACTTCAAGAGGCAGGACTTGAGTCCCTCCCACTGATGGCTCTATACTGACTGCATGCCAACAGGCACTTAAAAATAATCGCTGAATATCTGAGCGAAGAAATGAATGGATGCCAGAAGAGAAGCAAACATGATGTACTGGGGGACCATTAACTCTATTCTGGGGGTCAGGAAGGCTTTGGGGAAGAAGTGGTATTTAAGCTGAATCCTACAGGGAAATGGTGCTGAGCCCAGGAAAGAAAGAGCAAGTCCTTTAAAGGCCTGGAGGCAAGACTGCTCAGTGCATCCCGAGGGAACGGGAACCACAAGGCTGGAGCTCAGGGATGCTGCTTGTCCGTGGGCTTTAGTGCAAAACAGGAAACGGCGTCATCTCAAGGTGGACAAAGTACAAAGAGGTGGTCCCTCTCTAGGCCAACCAATTATAAAAAGAGAGACTCTGCTTCCAGGATGAGGAGTCTCTCCACTGCACACTGTTTCTCCCTTATCCGGGGCCACCTGCCCAGCCTGCCCAGTGGCCTTTGGGAGTGGGGAGGAGGGTGCCCAGAGCTGAGCTGGCTTCAGTAAGCAGGGGTAGACTCCACACTGCTTTTTCTGGTCCTGTAAGGAATCTGAATTTCATTCTGTGACCTTTTGGAGAATTTGAACTGGGAATGACTCTCCAACAGAAGTTTAATGTCAACAGACATTTCTGGAGCCCTTTACGTGAGAGACGCAGGTCGATTTAATGAAGGGTGAGTGAAAGGGCTACGGGCCAGCAGGAGGTGGGAAAGCCACTTGAACCAGAGAGAGAATCTTCTTCCCAACCCTGCAAGGCTGACGTAGTGATCTCGATTTTACAGATGAGAAAACTGAAGTCAGAGAGGTGAAGTAACTTACCCAAGACCACACAGTTTCAAACTCATAGTTGTGTGATGAGAAACCCTACAGGCTCATACCTCAGAGAAAAAAGGAAATGCTGAATAATATGTCCTTACGTCAAATTGAAAGGTGAATATAAAAAAAAGAATCACTAATTGCGCGCGCGCGCGCGCACACGCACACCCGCGCACGCGCACGCGCACACGCACACACATACACACTAGTGAAATAGAACTTCACTTTCCAGAAAATATAGTCTGGAAAATATTGGTCAGGATATGGCCAGCGGCCTCGCTTGAAGCCCTATATGGGCTTATTCAGAAGAGTTCATTCCGTCCTGGGTGAAAACATTCCACAATCACAGACCTTGCCTTTCAGCTTAGCGGGGCCCCTTGCAAGTAGATGCCATGCATAGGATCCCAGAGCTGTAAAAAGCCGGTCTGAGTGCTGACTTGGAACTCTCAAATTCACTAGGCAGTTTTGTGCAATCACGTCAGTTTTCTTTTCTTTTCCTGATGCTCTCTAGGGGAGGAACTCTGTGTTCCAAAGTGTCATCGCCCTGATCGGTAAAATGTTCCACTGAGTCCAAACACCATCTTATCTGCTTTCATGTGGGACCACCTCCCCCTTCTTTGGTATTCTATTGCAATGGAGGTCCGAAAGGCTCTTAAGTGCATTTCTTCCTTTAACTCAACAAACCTCAGTTCCTTTTCATGTTTATCCTAGGATTCTTTTTCTCTCTTTACAAACTATTCATTTCTCTTCTCTGAACTATCTCCTTTCCAGTTTCCTTTCTGAAGAAAGGAAAAAAAAAGCAGAAATATGCATTCTGGGAAACAGAAAAGCCACCATGGTAGACACAACCAATTCTCATTGTGGTGGTATTGTGTTCTACAAAGTCGCTGTGAACATTGAATCGGTGAACTGGGAACCATCACTCCCAGGGGAAACAGAGATTAGATTTCTGTGAGCCTCTGGTCACATTTTCATCCATTGATCAATACCTAACCTTGTTTTATGTGTGTTTTTGTTGAAAGACACTTAATATATCATGTTGATTCATGAGCGCTGAACTCAAGACCATCATCACTGTAACTCATACCTGAATTATATGTTATGCAATTTTCTGCATAAAGCACCTCACACAGACTTCTTGTGCTTAGGAATGCTAGACAGCCCTTCAGCATTATGCTTGGGGGCCATGTTAAACAGTGAAATCACTAGAAAAAGCACAGAAATGCAAAGAATGTAGCCTTAAAGAGATAGTAAAGAGGACACTTTAGTATGAGAGCCGAAACAAGAAAGCCAAGCATCGTCTTGTCTGGCTGGGAGCGTGCACGCTGGTAACTCATATGCATCCCTGTCTTCCTGTACGTGTCCACGGATCACTGTGAAAGTGCTGTGAGTATTGATTCGGGGATTACAAATACATTTTAGCAAGTAGGCGGATTTGCTTGTGTTTGTTCCTCCCTATTAAGTGATGGAGCCTTTTGCAGATGGTAGAAAAAAGGGTGAGGGGAGGCAGTTAGGCATTTTCCGGAGACCCAGAAGACTGTTGAAAATGATTTGTGAGAGGTGTGGTACCCGACTAGTAGCTAACTAGCCTAAGGTGGAGCAATAGAATTCCTTGCATCCCCAGCCATCTGTCTGCAGATATCCTAGTGTGAAAAGTGGCTTGCCGAGACATGCAAGCTTTGTCACCATGTACGTGTAATTATATTTTAATAAACAATAGATTTATAGCTTGACAGTGAGCCATGAGATCATACAGCCCAGAAGCTGCTGTGAACTTTCAGCTGTCAAACCCTGGCCCTCCTGCCTCCGCAGCAGCGCTGAGTTCCTGCCGGGGGTAGGTGACTGAACACGCTGACCCACGGTGGGGTGTGAGGCTCCTGTAAGCCACATCCCTTGCTTGGCACTTTCACTTTAAAGGCCAACGATGCATCAAAATTCCAATTGGATAAATCAAAAAAGCCAAATCCATCCTTAACAGGAAAAGACTTAATTATTGATTTGAAGGAATGACCCAAATCTAAAAACTAATGGAAAAGTCATGTAATGAAATCCATCCAGAACAGGCACTTCTCGTGGTTCCTGTCTGCATTTGCTGCTCAAGTTTGACTATTAGGAATGATTTTTTTTTTCTCTCCCCCATTAGAACTAGCCTATAATTTGATTTCTAGATTCTTCCAGGGTCATGCTCTGTACAGAAGCAAAATGAAAACATTTCAGGGGCTTATTTGACAACCATTGCAAAAGAAAATACATGGTTATCTGTAGAGTCATAGGTTAAAGCTATAAATTTATTTTATTAAACAGAAAAGGAATGGGTAAAATTTAAAGACACTGTAACCCTGACCTTGTTTTCTTGGAATAACAGTCTTGCCTGATTTACTCCTTTAGTTTTCACTTAGAGATATCACTCAAGATGCATGCCAGTGGTAATCCCTTCTTTTTGGTAAGCTTTTCTCTTGTATAAGTCTGATGTATCAGTGGTGGATTTGGATTAAAACAGTTTTCTTAAAAAAAGTCCAAAGACTTAAAGCCACAAAGAACTCATTAACATTTGAATTAAAGAGACAAAGGGTAAAATCTTGACATTTTCTCTGAGAGAGAGCAGTTCTTCACCATTTTTACATAATCTCTTAGAATGTAACATCTAATATATACATACATATTACATATAATACGTATATTATATAGCATATCTTAAGGTTATATATATAGCATATCTTAATATATATATACACAGATATATGTGTATATATAATATATATTATATATAGCATATCTTAAGATATATATATAGCATATCTTAAGATATATATAAAGATTTATAAATATATTTATATGTAATATATATAGCTTCTTCTAACATGATCATAGTCTGCATTAATACATATATCTGGCAAGATCACTGTTTTGGAAGTCTGTTCATTATTTTTAGTAATTGAGTTATTTTTTTCACCAGACAATAAAATGTCCAGTATAAAATAAATAAGGGTCATATGATTCCCAAATAACAGGACCAGAGTGCTTATAAAATTTCAAGAAGCTGAGTCAGATCATTTCAAAAGGACAATTGCAGCTCTCCTCCAAATTCTGTTAACTCCGGGAATGCGGCAATCTTGCCTCGTCTGTTCTCTGAGCCAAGCAGCCTGATGCTGTCAAGCTCATTTTTCATCCCTTGTGCCTTCCATCAAAGTGTTAGTGTTTTTATTTTTAGAAGAAAAACTTATGAATTTCCTAATGAAAATGAAAGTGAGTCTATCAAAATGAAGCTGATCCTAACTGATCCTGGTTCTTCCGCTCAAAACATGAACAGCCTAGAGGAAAACGCTCTAAGATATGAATTAGGGGGGCAGGTTATTGACTGTAGCTGTTGTGACTCATATATAGGTCTTTTCGTTAGTTTATAATGAAAGGTTGTTGGGTGCAGCCTTAAAAGCAATGAGAAAATCAACAGAATGTTCTTGGAATGACTGCTGGCAGACTTTTTTATTTGTCTCTGTTCTCATTAGGGGAAAGAGAGGGTGGGTCACTTTCAGTAGGATTAAAAGGTCAAAGGACTTGGTGAAGGGAAGTCTACATAAGCCTTTAGAAAGTTATTATCAGAGGATCAGCTAGAAAACAATCTTCGAGCTAATCCTTTGGCTGAATCCAAAGAAAATCCTTTACCTTTTTCCCCTTTTTTTCCTCTTTATAGAAGTCATTTTCCACAAAAACTTCTCACTTTGCCTTTATGCCTTAGCCCGGTTTACAGGATGTGAGTTGATCTCTCTCCAGCACTCTCCCTTTTTCTCAGTCCCCTCTCAGTCTCTGAGTCCAGTCCTTCCTTGCTCTGTTCTCTTCCTGCCTTCACTTTGCATGGTTTTGTCTGGGGTTCCCCATAAAGCCCTCCCAGCCTCCACAACAGCCCAAATTTTAGCTGATGCAGAACCTCTTCAGCCAGGTAATGACTGAGCTGAGCCTGGATTAGAACTCTCAGCTCCTAATTCTACACTCCTGCTCAATAATAGCTATGCATTGGCTGCAAAGTCCTTTAGATAGCCCAGCAGCTCTACTAATGGAAGGTAGTGAACCCAATGGGCAAGATTACCGTTGTCATGATGCCAACTCATTGAGACCGGGGTGGCGTGTGTGTTGGCAAGCTGCGAATTAAGAAGGGTGGGCATCTGTTTTATACACAGAGCCCCGTGATCTGTGTATAAAACAGCCACAAGCTTCAGTCACTGCACTACAAGGGGGAAGTGGACTTTTCACCACCTCAGGGCAGTTGTCACCAAGACACCCTCCTCTTCCTCATCTCTGCACTCTGTGAACCATTGCTCACCAGGACATTGAATAAGACAGAAATTGGGGGAAACCACACAGCGTGTGTGTAAGTTTGACAGGAGTTTACATAATGCTATAGAAAAAGAAACCAGAGAAAGGCGTCAGCATTGCTGGGGGCTCTTGTCACCTCCCTCCCAGTTAGAGACAGAAGAGCAAGAAGGACCAGGCGCTCCGTAGGTGGCCTGTGCTCCTTGGTCATTAGTCACAGAGGGCGCAGCCTACCTGGACATTGTATTAGGATTGGGAAGTTGACACTTGGTAATACTGTTGAATGCACTTTGCTATCCACATTTTGTGGTTGGAAAAGCCTTCTAATATCAAACTTTAGAATAAAGCACCACCTTGTGGCCTGATGCGTTTATTAAAGTGGCAGAATTTGAGGGCTAAGACTAGAAATGCTCCCTCAGCTGGTGGCAGAGAAGCCGTGGTCTGAGAGCAGACTCCAGGGTGGCTGACAGGAAGCAGGAGCCCCGGAGTGTCTTCCTGCTCCTTCTGGGGGGTTCTTGGCTCAGGTAACTACAGCATCACCCTTCATGGTGTGAGTTTCCTGTTTTCTGACCTAAAATACTATGTTATTTACAATGAGTAACCAATTTAATCCTTTCAAAACCACAGGGAAATGGGTCTTACTATTTCTACTTTGTGAGTTGGGTCTGAGGTCACTGAGTGATCCAGCTACACTGAAGTGCAGAGCTTGGATTGGAGGCCAAGCCCTCCAAACAGAGAGTCTCTGCTCTTAACCGCTGCTCTGCTGATCCCCTAAACCAAGACCAAGACCAAGACCAGGATCCATTTCAAGCTCTCTCTCCTAGGGGACTGTGGCTCTGGGCGCTAAATCAAATCAGAAGCAGCTAGAGTTTAACCTGAATTTCACTCGGTGTGCTGGAGGTAACCCATTCTCCAAGGCTTCCTTGGTAAGGAAAGTCTGTACTCAAAGGTGGAGACTTCACTGGTGCCCATCCACCTTCTGAGATGGTCAGAGGTGAGGGATTTTGATGACGAACCAGAGAGTAACTGAACAAGTGACCAGACCCTAAATCATTTTATGAAAAAACAAAACCAGGGAGAGATATTTGGCAAATATTCACGTACAACTATAGTGCTTTTCCTGATCCATGATATTTTATCTTCTTTAAAAAGTCATTATTTTATCATATAGTTTGTTTTAAAGGGGGGTTGGAGTATCTGTTTGGCTAGTATATAAGGTGAGCAGGTAGTAGTAATGTGGGTAAAATACTATCAGAAAGGAGACCTTGTGCCAGTCTTGTTTCAGTGACATTGTGAATATCCTTGGGTAAATCACTTCTTTGTCTCTGAGCCTCAGTGATCTCATTTGTAGACTAGAGGGTTGGACTTTACTAAAAGGTAGATGATTCTATAATAGTGCACAATGAAGCTGTGGAAAGTCTGAGTTGGAGAAGTTCAGCTTTCTCCATTTCCTTAGAAAGTCTGCCCTGCCCACACTTCTTCCCCATTCTCAACCAAATCTGCTGCTAATTTTGGTAACACAATGACTTGCACACAGAGATGTTCAATAACATTTTCTAGTGATGATGATCTGGGGGGTGGGGGTCAGGAGATATACGCTTCTCTGTTTTTCCAAAGGAGATAAATCCGTATAGTTCATGACTTCTGAGTCCCTTTCCATCCACCAAAAAGAAACATGAAAAGTGTTGAACAGTTCCACAGAAAGGGGAAGCACCGCCATAGATTTTCTTCCCTTGGAGGGTTACTACGAGACACTGAGACAGTGCCTGTTTGTTTCAGAGCCTCTCTCCTTCTCTTTCCTTCCTGGGTTCACTCTAGATGCCTGTTTGTTGAACATTCCTTTTAGCAGATCATCTGTCCTAGGGTAGACCCCGGAACAGAGCCATAGAACTTTCTGCAATGCTGAACGTGTAATTTGTGCTCTGCAGGTGGTAGTCAGTAACCATAGGTGACTACTGAGCATTTAAAATGAGGCTTGTATGACTGATGGATTGAATGTTTAATTTTATTGAGTTTTAATTCATCTGCATTTTAATTTAAGTTGCCACATGTGGCTACTGGTTACCACACTGGAGAGTACAGCTCTACAGCATTGTTAAAACACAGATCTTTGTTGCAGACATTGTGGTTGCTAAATATAGCCATCATGTATGGTTGACATCCTATCATATATGATAACCATACAACATCAAGCATCTATCACAACAGAGCTATCCTTAATACTGGCTTGATAAGCAGACCTTTAAAAGATTGAGTTTTTTTTGTTTTGTTTTTCTTGAAAACAGGATTTCATAAGTATAATGGTATATCAGTTTTTGTAAAATGTATTCTATCTTTGAGATAGCTGAATTTTTTCTTGATTTTACACTAAACAATAGAAAATGAATCCTTGTTTGATTCCACGGAAATAGAACTTATTCTTTAGTTTTAAGTAGAATGGGAAGTATTTCTCACTCTGTCAATTTTTTCTTCTGGTCAATAATAGAATAAATTTGAAGGTAATCATAGAATGTCTTCCAGCTAATGAGTATTTTCAATAACAAACATTTAATAATAAAAATAGAATTCTGTCCTTAGAAGTAGTGATTTATATATGTAAGTGTATTTTTCCTAAAATATTGGATCTGTAGGATCAAGTTAGAAAAAAACTAGTGAAATTCTCAATGCTTTATTACATAACTTCTATCTTGAATAAACTCGACTTACGTTCCAAGTATGCTTCTAATTAATTAGCCCAGTATTTCTTAACTGGAACAAAGACTGAGTAACATTATACCCATTAATCTCATAATGAAGCCTTTATCCTCAAAAAATATAAAGAGGTTTTCAGATAAGTGACAGTCCTGACAAAGTGACTCCTTGCTGGAAGAAAAGATTTAAAAGTCCTGTATATAATTTTTATAAACACATGGAACCTCTCATGAAAAAGCATACTGATGCATCTCAGAATCTGTGGTGACAACGAGTAAACACGAGACTCCGACTGTCATCTGCAATGAAGAAGTGGCAGCCCTGGTGTCTTTCCTCATCTGCTACACGTTTGAAGTTTTCAAGCTGGGATCATGTGATGGTCTGCTGCTCTGGGCCTGTCCTGGCTTTACGATGATGATACGGAGACCCCCTCATCCTAGGGGACCAGGGCTCCCTCTGAGGGATTCTTCATACACTTTTAACCATGGTGCAGAGGATCATCCCTACTCCAGAAAGTGACTGAAACCCCCCAAACTGCATTTCCTGAGCATGAACACTTCTGATGTGTGCAAACACAACTTCAGGGCATTAAAATAAGCCACAGTGCTGCACTGCAGAAAGACAAAGGAAGCCCATGCTCCTACTTCTTTGTAATTTGTTTCTCAGGGGTGTTTGTACTGAGATAATGTAGAAGCTTCACTGGGATCTGAAGGCACATTTACGCCATGAGGAAACCAGTCCATAATCCTGTGAGGTCATTTCCCAAGTCCTGAGTCACTGGTCCCACATCGAAGAAGCAGAGGCCCCTTCCAGCCACTCCACACCCACTCAAGTGGCTGCAGCAGAGAGGGAATAGCCGGCACCATCGGACAGGAACTGCCCGAGATTCACTGACCCTCCAAGCCATGAGGACGTTGGTCAAAGGCATTTGTTAGAGAGCTACCAGAGACGTACACAGAGAGAAAACCTTTTCCAGGGTTAACTGATACAACCCTCTGACTGCCAGTGTCCTCATAGGAGAGGAAAGCTCCCAAGAACCAGGGTTGATGCAAACTGTGGGCAAAGCACCGATGTTTAGCTCTCGCAGGAAGAGATACTGACACCCTTCCTCTGCCCTCAGTTTGCAAGAACTGACAGGAGGAAATCTCCATTATTACCACAGAAGTGGTATCAAAGAGGAAATCGGAACACAGTGCAAGCAAGAGCTGCAAGGAGGCATTCCCCTTAGGTCCATCTGACTAAAAGTTTCCTAGTTCCTCAGTGAAGATGAGTGAGAAATTGCATGAGAACCATACTCTGTATCACTTCTTGATTGATATATCCAAAGCAGAGGCCAACTGTTTGAAAACCTGTATATATCAGCCAGGTGTTCTGAGCCATCCTCAACTGGCCTTTTAGCAGTTGGCATAAAATTCCAACCTCTAGAAACTGCTTTGGTCTAAATCAGACACATGCACAGCAAGAGCCCTGTTGGTTGAAGAACCACAATTGACCATTGCTGTACAATTCTGGGCCCAGAGCAGGCAAGTCAAGTATGCAGCCTCTCTTTCCGAACGTTGCTTGTTCTTCTTTTGCTGTGATATACATGACAGTCTCTAGAGTAATTGTTTATTCCCCTAAAGTCATTTTTTTTAATTAAAAAAATTTTAATGTTTTATTTATTTACTTTTTTGTGGGGGTGTAATTAATTTCTTTTTTAACAGAGGTACTGGGGATTGAACCCAGGGCCTCCTGTAAAGTCATTGAAAAATACACAGAATTGCTAAGTACTCCCGAATGTCCATGTTCCTCTTCTTCCTTGATAATGAAATCTCTGAACACTAGCAGTCATGACCACCTAGCAGAAAACTCTATTTCCTTGTCTTCAAATATCTATTTTCTCTGTCCTCCTCAGTGAATGAATCAAGGGCTGCCCATAGCAGTGGCGTGTTTACCTCGGAAGTGTCACTTACAGGAGGTAACGTAGCCTCATCTTACCTCCTTTTTTTGTATCGTGTGGCCTGGAATGCAGACATGATGGCTGGTGCTGGATCCTGCTGTGGATAATGGGACATTGAGGTAGAAAGTACTGGATGCTCTGACTATGGTGGAGCTATCACTCCCGTCTTAGATCAGACACATTCATGTAAGAGATTATACAATCTTTTACCTAGTGTAAGTCACTTTTATTTTAACTTTTCAGTCACTCTCAGTTGAATCTGCTCCCAGCTACTCCAGGAAAACATTTTCACTATGGAACATTGAGGATAGACAGATTGAGCAGACACCTTAAGAAATCATGATGGGAGGAGAGATGGCTCAGATGAGGACGAAAGGGAGGCACTGGCACAACATGGTTTCTGCAGGCTCAGCATGTATGTTATAAAAATTATTTACAAGAGTCGTGGCTCTACATTTTTCCCCGATGAGTGCCCACTGCTCTATGGTAAGTGGACGATCAGTATAATTGTTCACCTGTTTTCTTTCTTCAGAAATTAAATGTAATTCAGAATTGAAAACAGGGCTTTCTTTTCTTATTAATTTCCGTAGGAGATAATCACATGAGTAAAACTTTTTTGAAGACTCATTGTTTCCACTCTGCTACATTCCCTAGCAAAGGTTTATCTTAAGCAACTTTTGCAGATTGCATCAACACACAGGCCTGATAAAAATTTAAACTCAGTACACCAAAGAAAGCAAGGGTGTCATAGTGGGGATTTCTCCTGAAACCCTCAGAGTGTACTCTGTATGGGCTGTCCCCATCTTTACTGCTTTCCCATAAAAGGCTTGAGAAAAGGAAGTTAAATCACAAACCCATTAGGTAATAGGATATGTATTAGTATAATTGACCTGGAATGAGGAAGGGGAAGACTCAGCTTGGAAAGATTTTCCTCAACAGCATATTTCTCTTTGCTGCAAATCTGTCCCTGCAACATCAGGTGAGACATAGGGAGAAGCCTGGACTCCCTCACCCACCCTACATCCAGCACTTCCTGGAGCTGGGCAGTCTTTCGGGATATTGACAATATGGCTCAGTAGATAGTGCGATTTGACAATCAGTCCTCACCAGGTTGACTTCCAACACAGAGAACAGAAATGATCAGAAAGAAGAGTGCTGAGGAGCTTTGCCATAATCCAGAATCCCTTATACTCTTAAAAATTATTGAGGACCCCAAAAAGCTTTTGTTACGTGGGTTATATTTAACATATTATAAATAATACTGGAGAGTATTTAAAATGTTTATTTATTTTTATTTAAACTAACACTGAGAAACTCACTATACTAAAATAATTTTTATGAAATTAAAACTAAAAAAAATAAGATATTTATTTGTTTGAAATAACTGATAAACTCAGTGCATATTAGCAAAAAATAACTCATTTTAATGAAATTAACATTTTCCTAATGGATCACGATAAGATATTTATTTGTTTGAAATAACTGATAAACTCAGTGCATATTAGCAAAAAATAACTCATTTTAATGAAATTAACATTTTCCTAATGGATCACTTGCTCAAGCATGATTTTGCCACATAATTCATTGATCATTGGAAAATATTGTTTTCCAATTGGAAGATAATGCCATTTGCAATAACATGGATGGACTTAGAGATTATCATATTAAGTGAAGTAATTCAGACAGAGAAAGACAAATATCATATGATATCACTTATATGTGGAGTCTAAAAAAAAAATGATACAAATGAACTTATTTACTCACAGACATAGAAAACAAACTATGGTTACCAAGGGGAAAAGGGTCAGAGGGAGGGATAAAGTAGGAGTTTGGGATAAACATATACACATTACCATATATAAAATAGATAAATAACAAAGGCCTATTGTATAGCACAGGGAACTATATTCAATATCTTGTGATAACCTATAATGGAAAATAATCTGGAAAAGAATATATATGTATATGTACAACTGAATCACTTTGCTGTACACCTAAAACTAACACAACGTTGTAAGTCAACCATACTTAAATTAAAAATTTTAAAAAGAATGTCTTTTTCAAAATTTACACTCCTGAAAACATTTCAGAATTTAAGAGGTGGCATAATGAATAACTACAAAATCCCCATTGAGTGCATTTTTCAGCAGCTCTTTTCCTAAAGATTTATCATGCTTTATTTTATTTTAACTTGAAAACATCTCTGTGATGTGGTTTTGCAGGGCTTCATATATTAATTTTGCAGGTGAGGAGACTGAGAATATGACTCACCCACAGTCACAAAGGAAAAGAGGGTGGGACCAAGGGAGTCCTTCTGGTTACCATTTCCAAGGCTTTTCCTTTTCACCACCCTGAACCACTTGGTCTGTTCAGCCTCAGCAAACACGTTTCACTTCAATGAAATGAGAAGATTCCAATGAACTCGGAGACTGTGGAAATCCCTAAGGTGGAGTTTGCAAAATAACTGAAAACCTGCAGGGAAAGTGTGACTCCCTTGAGCTTTTCCAGTTTCCATTTCTGCTGATAGGTGGGAGTTCATTGAAAGGAAGGAATTCTCTCAGCATGGGCACATCACTTGCTAAATTTGGAATTCCAGATTAGAGTAACACCCTCCGATGACTGAGCCTTCCACCCCCGATGTCCTGGAGGTGCTCACTCTGAAAGTACAGATGCATTTTTCCTTCCCCTTTGGAGCTGGAGGGGAAACTTGGCTAAGGAGTCTGGTGCCTTTGGCCTCACGTGAGTGACTGGGGATACTCTTTGGAGATTTAGGCAGAATGTGGTGAAGAGGATGTGGTTGGGGATCCATGCTGAGCAAAAGAGAAGGAAATATGACTTGGTGGTCCTATAAGCAGAGGCAGGTTTAAAACATCATGTTCATATTTACTAGCTGGTTACAGGTAACAGAATCTTCTTCACCTGTCACCAGTAAGTAATTGCTGTAATGATGCTATATTTATGTGAGCCATGTTACCTCTCAAAGGCAGAGGAAGATCCTTAAAGAAACATATAGGCCTCCAATTGTGTAGAGAAAAGCAGCTGTTTTCTCTCCACTTCCATGTCATAGGACCCTTCCCTCTTGAAAATACTCCTATCTTTTTCTTATTTCCATTGTGCCCACCACTCTTTAAATCCTAGCACCGGAGCTCAATAGAAGACACAGGTGAAATGTTTTTGAATGGCACCTGCCTGATGCAAGCCACCTGGCGGGCAGGACAGCCTCAGAGCCCTCCTTCTGCACACTGTGTCTCAGGGTCAGAGAGAGATTACAAGAATACACATTGCTCAGATGCCATCACTTCTTACCATTTGAAAAACAGCTTGCCTGGGTGGAAAACCATTTTCTCAGGCAGCAATTTTCCTAGGAGTTGCAATGACATTGCTCTTCTGTGCCAAGAATATCAATCAGTTCCCAAGTCCCTCTCCTGTGAGCGATGGGTGAGATCCTGGACACACACATATAAGCATTGGTAACCCTGCTGTTTGGGGCTAGTGTAAGAGTCAAGGCTGAGTATTGGAATTAATTGTTTACTCTGCCACTATCTGGTTTCCCTACCTCCCTCACCCTTAACCCCTTTTATATAATCTCTTGACTCCTTCCACCTCCAACTCTTGATTCTGTTGTTTCCAGCTTTACAGTTCTCAGTTGAAAAGTGTGAGCTCCCTGGGATGAAAGGTGATATAAAATCTGGGCAGGATGGAGAAGCATCTCACAGCATAAAGGAAAGGGCTCTGAAACATGGTCCCAAGGACCCAGGCTGGACATTCCACTGTTAGTTATTAGCTTATACGAAGCCGCTAACTTCTCTTCGTCTCAGTTTTCCACCTAAAACTGGGAGTAATAATGCTTACTTTGCTTTATAAGATCTTTGTAACAATCAATTGCTATTATGTAACACGATTTGACATTTATTTGCTTCATTCTAGAGTCTAGAACAGTGTATAGCAGATGCTCAATAAACATTAGTTAAACAAATTACTATTTTTGGAAATGTTTTGCAAACTGTAAAAGAACTACAAACGTTTTTATTATACTTCTTGTAGACGATCTTAATAGCAGGCAATGCTGTAGACCCCTGCTTTTGTTCTGTTCAGTTTAGGAGCAGACTGGGTCCTGCCCCGGCTAGGGCTGCAAGGATCTCTTTCCAAGCCATAGCATCTGCTGTGTTTTCCGTGATCACATCTCTTTATGTGGATCTGACCCACTGCCCAGCAGATTGCGATGGAGGAAATTTGGTATATAAGTGCTGTTGCTGGAGGGCAAACATTGGTCCCCAGGAGGGCTGGTCTTACACATTCATACCACGTTTTCATATAACACAGAATGACACAGATACTGATAAGGAAATTTTATTTCCATTGGAAAATAAATTTCAAGGGAGTTCCAGATCAAAAAAAGGATGATAGCAAATACCAGGATTATAGCAAAAAGAAGAATTTTAGAAGTATTCTTGTGAAGAATTCTGATTTATACACTTGTTATGGATTGAATTCTGTTCCCTCTAAGTTCATGTCTTGAAGCCCTAAACCCCAATGGAGCTGAATTTGGAGATAGAGCCTAGAAGTGGGTAATCAAGATTACATCAGGTCATAAGGGCTGGACTCTAATTCTCCTATAGGGCTTGTCCTTATAAAAAGAGGAAGAGATATCTGAGCTCTTTCTCCATTCCAACCCCACCCCTGGGGGCCTCAGACGAAAGGCTGTGTGAGGACAGAGCAAGAAGGCAGCCATCTGCAGGCCAGAAAGAGCTCTCACTAGGAACCGAATCAGTCCACACCTGGATCTGGGACTTCTAGGCTCCAGAACTTTGAGAAAATAAATTTCTGTTAAGCAATCCAGTCTATAGTATTTGGTTCTGGCAATCTAAGACAGAGAAGTGAGGAGCAACTATAACAAATACCTAAAAATTTAGAAGTGGCTTTGGCCTCGAGTGCTGGGTGGAGTCAAGAAGAATTCTGAGGTGCGTGCTAGAAAAAGCTTAGATTGCCTTGAAAGGAACATTGATAGAAACATGGCATTAAAGGTAATTCTGATGAGGGCTCAGGAAGAAAAGGGGAGAGCTATACAGAAAGCCTCTATCATCTGAGGGAATACATATTTCATGATGGACAGAATGGCGGTAGAAATATGGACTTTCTTAGGAAGTTTCAGACAGAAACGAGGAACATATTATTAGAAACTGGAAGAACAGTGATCTTGTTGTAACGTGGCAAAGAACTTGGCTGAATTCTGTTCTAGTGTTCTGTGTAAGGAGAACCTGGGAGTGATGAAACTGGATATTTTAGCTGAGGAGATTTCTAAGCAAAGCTGAAGAAGTAGCTTCCTTTCTCCTTACTGCTCATGGCACAATGCCAGAGGAGAGAGGTAAACTGAAGGAATCGCTAAGCAACAAGAGACCAGAACTTAAAGCTTCGGAAAATTCTCAGCCTATCCATTTTGGCATTCTGGAGAGAACACTAAAGGTGTTCCTATTCATTTGCTGAGGAGATTAGTATGGGTGTAAATCACAAATTTAATGAGCCGTTTTAGCAGAAACTCAGAATAGAGGTGGGATTATATCATCAGAAACGCTGCCAGCTGGGACTAAGAGGAACAGAGAAAACAGAACAGAATGAAGGCAGGCAGACTCCTGGGATTCCATAGGACGAGACAATAGAACTATCCAGCTGTAAACAAGAATTATCCTTCAAGGAAAGGGAATCAGGTGCCAAAGGTGACTCAGGGGTCATCAGGATTACCACCATCGGCCCAGGGAGCCGGGCTGGTTCCTTCTTGGTTTCCGGGCCATCTCTTGGTATTAGCCAGCCAGAGCCTCTGGGACAAGGCGTCACCTAAGGCCATGAGGATGACACTGCTGTCCCAGCAGCCCTGGAAGGAGGGGCATGGAGTCAAAGAAGAGGTTATTCTTGAGCTTTCAGATCTAGTGGAGCTTGCCTTGGTAGGTTTCGGACTTGCTAGAGACCTGCCATTTCTTTCTTCTGTCTGATTTCTCCCTTCTGGAATGGGAATGTCTATTCCCACTGCATTTGGGAGGCACAGAATATGCCTGATTTCACAGGTTCACAACTGGATAGTTTTGCCTCAGGATGAATCATATCTCGAGTCTCACTCATAACCTGCTTTAGATGATGTTTAGATGAGACTTTGGGCATTAGGCTTTAAAGTTGATGCTGGAATGAAATAAGATTTTTGGGGCTGTTGGGATCGGGTGAGTATGTTTTGCATGTGAGAAGGACATGAAGATTGGGAGGCCAGAGGGTGGAATGTTATGGACTGAAATGTATCCCTCCTGCCCCCCCAAATCAATATGTTGAAGCCCTGATTCCCAGTATGACTGTATTTGGAGACAGTGCCTATAAGGAGGTAATACAGGTTAGATGAGGTCTTAAGGATGGGGCCTTAATCTGATGGGACTGCTGTCTGTCCTTGTAAGAAGAGAAAGAAACACCAGATCTCTATCTCTCTCTCTCTCTCCCTCTCTCTCCAACCCTTTCCTCCCCTCCAATCCCTGCACTTTCCTGCCACAGAGGGAACGCCATGTGAAGACGGCTCAAGAAGCTGTCTGTCTGCAAGCCAGGAAGAGAAATCTCACCAGAAACCTAACTGGCCGGCACCTTGGTCTGGAAATTCCAGCCTCCAGGACTGGGAGAAAATAAATTTCTGTTGTTTAAGCCACTTGGTCTCTGGAGTTTTGACATGGCAGCCCAAGTTGACTAAGACAGTCCTCCTCTCCTTTTGGTTTCTCTGGCACACTCGTGAGTAGTTATCCTGCAATCAGTACCTCTGTCTCCATCCTACGTGCCACACCGCATGGCAGTCCAGGAGTGAACTGAATGTACATTTGAATATCCTTATGAACCATCCTTATGATGGAAAAGAGAAGGACATCTACAAGCCACTGAATGACAGTAAACTGTAGAGAGAAGCTCTTTTACCTGCCTGGCCTGAGATAATTTTGGTATATTTCATGAAACTCCAGAATGGTAAAAGGGTGTAGGTTATTTCAGTGAGCCTGTGGAATTTTCTGAAGACCCCATGTATAAGGTCTATGACTTCCTGTTGTAGCAGGTTTTTTCTCAAACCACTGCTATTACCACTTGAAGCCACACCTAAGTGGTATTGCTAGTGTACACACACAGGGAAGTGATTATTTGGGAGAATGGGAAAACTATTTTTTACAATGTGACAATAGAACAAGTGTGAATACTGAATTTTTGGATCTCAGGTTTAAAATTCCACCTCTAATTTTTTGAAAGATTGGTGCTACACTGTTCTCATTCTTTAGTCCAAATATTAAAATGGTTAGACATAAATGAGTCAAAGTTAGTCTATCACAGTCTTCCTCCAACTTTAATGTTTCTACACATCACCTGAAGAGGTTGCTAAGAGACAGATTCTGATCCAGTGGGTTTTGGATGGAGCCCCAGATTCTGTATTTCTGAATTTCTGTTTATGTGCAGGCTGCTGATCCAGTAGTACACTGTGTATTAGACTGAATGTTGAAGTGTATAGTTTTTCTCCATGAATAAAATGCCACGTGAACTTGAGTTGTTTTCTTTTGCAGTATATCATAATTCCTCTCTGAGAATGGTTCAAACCCCAGCATTTTGAAGAATTACATCATAGTGATTTGAGCTTCCAGTGTTTGATGTGAATATATGCTTAATACTGAAGATTGGTTGATTTTTCTGGAAAGCAGATCTTCAGAGATGTGTGACAAATTGCTTCCAGTGATATAAAATGATACATCCTTATTTAGGAGATCTAGAATTCTGGGCATTTAGAGACAAGACAAAGTTAACAGTGTGAGAGCCAGTGAGAAAGCATGGCTAATCTGGAATGGCAATACAGCTCCTTTGCAAACAGTCCTTCATCTGGGGTGAGGAATTGGTTTAGGAAATGGTAAGGAAGGTTTGTTTCATAATTTTATGACTGGGTGCCTCCTGGAGTGAAGGAAAGGCATTGAAAAGTTTGACAAGAGCTGGTAAAGCCAGAGTCCTCGTTTGCAAGGCTTAGTAAGCACGTGGGTGTGGTATTGTTTATTTCACTGTGATTTATGACAAGCATATTTCTACTGCTGATTCTACCTATTGCTGTTTATGGCTTACTCTGGGACCTCTTTCCCTCCAGACACAAAGGACTGCCAGAACCAGACTTGGTTCCCAGAGGTCAAGGGAAGGCTAAAACTCTTCCATGAAGCAATCTTTTGTATCTTTTTGGAATATGTGTATATGTACATACACACATATGAATGTATGTGTATTAGGTAAGATGTTGTAATTCATAAAGTAAAACTGAAATTCAAGAGCATCTTTTACATAAAAAATGTGCTTTAGATACCCACTCCTACTGAACCAGATTCCTCAGGAGTATACAAGATAAATCAATTTCACAGAGTTCTAAGTAAGAGTGTTTGTTGAATGTTGGAAATAATATGGTGTCACCTTTGTTGTCAACCACCTAAGGTGGATAAAGCTGATGCACAGTTTTTGTATTTTGCTTGCAGTTCTTTGTTTTCTTTTTCTTTTGTAAGTTAGACTTGCCCCTGGAATTGATACTCTACCAACAGGTCTTTATGACACCTGCCAGTGGTAAAAACAGCTGGAAGTGCTGCGGATGACTAACTTGGAGCAGGTATCTTCAGGATCAGCTTCCTTCAACCCTTTACTCAAATAATTCCAAATTTCTGGGCTTCCTGCTGTTATCGATGAGTAGAGACTTTCAGTATTGCTAAAGAGTTGTTATGTTCCATGGGAGAAATTTTGGGTAAGATTGATTTTTGAAAACGTTTCATGTTGCATAATCTAGGAAATGCCTCCTCCTGCCTACATCTAAGCAAACTTTGGAAATGTTTATAAGGAGCCCTTTTAGTCCCCTCTATGTCCCAATTTCATTTTACCACAGAAAGACTTCTTTTGACTCACCATAAAAGTATGCCTTAAGAAATAATGCCCCTGTAAAAGGTTTCTTCAAAAGATATCTCTTGAGGAGATGGAATTAAACAATGAGGTCAGTTATCCTTGTTGATCTGTAAGTCCAGGGCCCCCTAAGCACACATTTCCAGTGGCCCCTAGCATGTTGGAATATACCAAGAGGTTATCCATAGAGTCATTGCCAATAATACCACTGAAATGTATAATGAAATCCAGCAAGTCACTTCTGCCTAACTGATAAAACACAGATCATATTATGCTTCCTGAGACTGAAAGGTTAGCATGAATCCGACTAGGGCAAATGTCTCTAAAATTACTGCAAGTAGAAGATAAAGGGATATTGGACTGATGAAAGGCACAGACCAGCAACACAACATAATTAGGGGAGCTCCACCTTAACTGCTACGCCTCTTAAGTTAAATATTCAATGGATACTGATAAAGCACATATCACAGTGCTCACATGTAACTCAAAGAATATTAAAATGAAAACAAAAGACCACTAAAAGATACGTTGAGCCATACTCAACAAAACCGAGTCAACTGATTAGTTATTTCACCATTTGATAAAATGCATAGATCAGTGATGGATTTCTCTGTAGTAAGAACATTGCAAAGACTTATGTAACAAGAATCATAAATGCCACAGATCTTGCTAAGAAAAAAAATCAATAAAGCAGGTAAAACCAGTGATCACACTAACGAATGTGGTTCATATGCCTTGGATGGATATTTCACCAAACTTGAGGTGCAAGAAGAC
Source organism: Camelus bactrianus (assembly GCF_048773025.1). NCBI lineage: Eukaryota > Metazoa > Chordata > Mammalia > Artiodactyla > Camelidae > Camelus > Camelus bactrianus. The sequence goes on from NC_133558.1 coordinate 7,704,423, forward strand.
ATACTTGCAATTTCTATCTTTTGAATTTCCAAGAAGGGATTACTATATTGTCTAAAATGAGTGCACTCTTAGGTGACTCTGATATAAATGCATTTTAAATTTATATGTGTTTAATTATATATGTATGAATAGACAAACTACAAAGGATATACAGAGTATCCTTCTAGCTTCCTGCGTTTATATTAGGGTAGATTGATACACCTATTAGTATTGTTTGACTTGGATTCAGTTTGCTTTGTTCTCCATCTCAATTGCACCTAAAATCTGGTGGTGAAACAAAAGTTTGCAGTTTATTGTATAAATATAAATGATTGCTGCTAATTCTGATGGGATACTCCATCTACTGATAGAAACTAGCTTTGAGGCAGCCAAGGGAAGAATATAAAAAGGAAAATGAAGGAAAGATATTTTAATTTCTCACATGATTTGTTTTGTGTCATTGACAATGCTTTTGTTTCATCCAAACCATAAAAAGAAATAGAAAAATTAGGTTTCATTTCTGTCCCTTATCATGCCAATTCTCTAGGGTGAAAAACTGAGCATTTTGAGTAGGGCTCTGAAGTTGTGGGATAATAAAGTTATTGAAAGAGGGGCTAATTTGGCTTGGATTCCAATAGTGGTGAAGTTTTCTGCATGGTCATAATGTTTTCACAGAACTTTCAGGTCTTGGTGATTCTGCAGGAATACAAGGTGGCATGCCTGACTTCTCTTGAGTTGTATCAGTGTCAGTTAACCTGGAGATTGATAATGAGGTAGAGAAACACTGGTGCGGTTTTAAGTTTACCTAAATATAATTTGTGTCTTTATTCATGTATGTATTCATCCAGTATTCACTCCACCCCTGTGATAAGCTGTATGCCCTGCAAGATATTACAAATGTGAATGAACTTGTCCTCAAGGAACCAGTAATTTTAAAGTTAAAAGATAAAGAAAAATATCCAACCTGCATCCATGAAGAAAAACAAAAGGGTCACGTATAAAGAAATGAAATCCAGATAACCTCAGAGCATTTCTTCAAAACTCTAAATGCCAAAGACAGTGGAACAACTTACAAAATTTCAAGAGGAAAGTCTGTGACCAAGCCATACTCTAGGTGTAGTATCTGTGGTGGAGGTCAGAAAACATGTCCCCACATTCTCTTTGAGAAGAAAAAAAATGCTTGAACACACACTACAGGCAACTGAGAACTGAATAAAATTCAAGCTAAACTGTGAAATAGATTACTAATAACAATGAAATTAGTGATTTAAAAACTGAATGCAGTGGTCAAAAGGGGGAAAGAGAAGGTGCATAATGGAAAAATTATCTTTTTTTTAAACAAATATTTGGTAGATCCCACCAATAAACTAGACTTTGTTCTAGACAGATGATAGCAGTAAATCAGACAAACATTAAGTAAAAGATGAGTTCTGTCTTTTTGGAGCTAATAGTCTAGCAGAAGAATGTGAAAATGAACAAGATAAAATAAATGAAAGGCATAATATGAAATAACACAAGATTAATAATTTAGGCACAATATCTCAGATTTTATTAACCCAAATTGGAATATGGATAGAAAAGGGTAGAAATGAGCAAAAGAGGGATAAATTCTTTATGTAGAAACAAGAAAAAAAGTTTGATAATTTTCAGGTATTTACACATATACGCACACACAAAATGAAGGGTAGAAACATTATTTCTTAGATAAAATAGAAGCCAAAGTAAATGGCACTAAACAGGACAAAAGAACAATTCATATTAATAATAATAGTAAAAAGTCGGCACATCCAGGGTCAGTCTTCTTCATTTGACTCAGTTTCTGCTCTTGCTTCCTTAACTCAGGGGAGGCCCCTACAGCCCCAAAGTCAAGGCTAAAACCTGGGCATCATTCTTCACTATGTTAGAGCAGGCAGATAGCTAGATATGAGCAGAGAAAGGGGACACAGACCAAATGGCAGGAATTGGGCAGAAGGGAGGGGCACAAGCCAAATGCAGGAAAACATACATCATGTAAGCACCAAGGGTCCCTGGGCAGAGAAGGAAAAGCAGGAATCTTTGGGCTGATAAGGGGCCACACCTTTTGGCCTGGAGACCAACAAAGAAAGGTCAGAAAAGGCAGGAATTTCCAGCGTCCAAATGTAACATTTTGCTCATTATTCCCTCATTTCAATAAATTTAGCCTTGCAGGTCAGAAGTACCCATCATGCACTGACGCCATGACACTTCTGATCCAGACTAAATAAGGACAAAAATCCCTCCTCCCTTTGGAGCTGGAATGATAATCAGGAAATACGACCCCAAGCCCTTCCCTCCTCAATGAATATTCTGCCCATTCATTTTTACACCCTATGTGACTAACTTGCCAAAGAAACTCAGGGCAGCCGCTCACCTGAGCCTGCCGGCTCTCCCCTTTAGAGTGTACTATTCATCCTTTAATAAATCCTCACTTTACTTTTCTTAACCTCTAAGTCTTGTCTCTGAATTCTTTCTGGGACGGGATAAGAACCTGGAACACCGGCTGGATCTACCGGCAACAACTTCCCACTCCCTTCACCCCACACTCCCAATCCATCACTCTCTAAGCTTTTCCCCTCTTACACCATCTCAGTCTGTCTCCTTCCTTTCACACTCAATGCTGCTTTGCTCATTTAGGGCAACACCATTTCTTATCTGGCTTTCTACCTCAACCTCAAAACTGGTTCCTTTGCTTCTTGTCTTGTTTACATCAAATCTAGTCTCCACGGGGAGATCAAAATCATCTTCCAAAGTCATCTTTCTCCACAGGGAGATCAGAGTGATCATTCAGAGTTTCTGAAGTAAAAAAAAAAAATCATTTCAAAAAATGATTATGTCGTTTTTATGCGTAAAACACTACTGGAATTCCACTGTCCCTCTCCTTGATATCTCCCTTTCTAGTTTGATTCTTACTGATCTCTCCAAGCTAATGTCACTCTTGCTGCTTTTTGTATCCAGCCCCACGAACGTCTGCCATAGCCAAGCACAGGACTGGGCTCTTTCTCATCCTGGGGTCCTGGCACAAGCTGTTTCCCTCTCTTTTTATCTTCCTTTGCCTGGAGAAGTCCTACTTTGAGCTTAGGCATCACTTCAGTTTGCAAACTTTTCTTTACTCCCACCTGTAGCAGATTTGGTGGAGTTACTATTCTAAGTGTTCCATTAGAACCTGGAACTTTTCCTATTAGAGCACCTTTCTCATTATAATAGCTTATTGATATGTCTGCAAACCAAATTAGACTATGAACTCCATGAAGCTGTGGGCCTTACCCCCAGGCCAAACATCTGCCCTGAAAGGCTTTTATTATTAATTAAACGTGTTTTTTTTTTAAGAGAAGTAAAAATTTACCTAAGAATCTAGAAAAGAGGGGGAGGGTATAGCTCAGTGGTAGAGTGTGCTTAGCATGCATGAGGTCCCAGGTTCAATCCCCTGTACCTCCTTTTGAACAAACAAACAAACAAACCTAGTTATCCCCCCATGAAATGTTTTTTAAAAATCAGTAAAAATTAATAATAAATTATGCCAAAGTAACTCAATAGAAAGACTCAGCCAAGATTTAAAAAAAAAAAAAAAAAAAAAAAAAAAAAACAAACCAGAAAGCAGAAAGACAGTATTTCTTTGGAGAAAAAAAAAAAACCACAACATAAAATGCATACATCTGTGGAAAACATAGCCAACAGGAAAAACATTTGGTGTGAGAACAGACAAGAGAGATCAAGAATATCTAAAATTATGCTTGTGATTTATAACATCTTTTAAAATGGCAAATTTCCTGGATCAACATGATGACCAAAACTGTCTTCATAATTAAGATGTCTGAAAACTCCAATACTTTGGAAAAAATTCTCAAATAATTGTGTCTTTAAAAAAGGCTACTAAGCTGGACAGCTTTACAGCTTTTACATTTTCAAGGAGCAGATCATTTCTATTAGAGAAATTGTTCCATAAACTAGAAGAAAATTAAAAAAAAACTATCACATTCATAGTATGAAGATGAAATGACTGCTCCAAAAAGCTGAATAAATAACTCAAAATTCCTAAACTGAATAGGAACCTCATCTGTGAGTATAGCTGCAGAAATCCTTAAAATAATTACAGTCTAAATACAATAGCACCTTAAGAAATCATCCATTGCACGCAAGCCTGATTTATTCCAGGAATTCAAGAACACCTTAATGAGAGAAATAGGTTTGCATATTACATAAATGGATCTCATGAGAAAAAAAATATAGTAAAGCTCAAAAAACCATTTCATCATTCTGGATAAAAATTCTCATAAACTAAAACATGAAGGACATTTATTTGAATTGCTAATGAATATCTGATGGCTAAACAGCAGAGGTTCCCTCATTAAAACCAGGATTAAGACTAGGAGGCCTCATATCACCATTATTATTGATAGAATTGCTCTGAACATCAGTTGTGTCTTACAATTGACCAGAATCTACTGGTAGGTTTTTGCTTTGATTTTGGTTTTGGAAAACCGAATAGATAAATACCTGCTTCAGCTGGATTTCTGGCATCCCTGAGATTCTGCCTGATCAAAAGTCATATGATTATGTAGATGAACATAGCATCTAGTCAAAGATGATTGACAGTTAGTATTGGGCTAACCCCTATGAGATTTTCATTTGTAGGTCAAAATGATCAAATGTCAGCCTTTTTAAAAAATGGTTTAGTTTAATATAGGTATTGAGAGGAAATATGTTTGTTAAATAACTTTAGGGAGGATATTGTATCTGTGGAGATAAGCAGGAATTCAGGAGTGAACCAGAAATTGTTACCAGGTGTGTGGTGAGGATGAATCTGTACCTAAACACAACTTCTCTTACCCAGGTGCTTAGGAACCAGTGTTTCCCAACACTCCCCTAAAAAGTTGGCACAAAACAAGACTGTTTGTTATCTGAACTTAAAACATTTTCCCCCACACTCACCTCCATTTCCCAAGGAAACATCAACCTAATAAAGAGAGCCTAAAGCGGCACAGGGCTGGGACACACCTCCAGGAGGCATGCAGCTGTGACCAGAGAAAGCATCTCCTTCCTCATGAGGCCAAAAGGATGGATAAGAAACTTGATTTTCTCCCTGTGAGCTCCATCCTGCACCAGGTGATCCTGGCTATGGTTACCCGAGTCTGTGACATGATAATGTCCATTTGGAACCAACTAAGGTTTATTTTAAAAAATGACAATATAAGGAAAATAATGGAATCAGATTATATACTGCTAGTAATCTTCATAGGATCGTTTGCATATTAGTACTCACATCATGGAATAAAATAATCATTATGCACTGTATCCAATTTTCAGTTATTTAACTTTCCTTAAGCTGTGGGTATTTCAGGGAAACGCACAGCTTGGGAATTCTTTTCATCTTGTGAAGATGAATTAACAGCTGGACGTCATCATTACTACCTTAAATTTTCATGAGGAGAAGAATCTCTAAAATCATGGACAACTATCTTGATGATTTACAGGGACAGAATGAAGAGTATGAGGAAAGAGTGTAAGAGAAAAATGAGGAACCAAAACCACAGCTAATTTTCCTAATCTACCCTCAAAAAAATAGATTTAACAAGAATGTGCTAAGAAGATAATCCTTCATATCTCTGAGACTTCAAAGGTAAAAGTTTTACTGTAAAGCTTGTTGAAATGATTGCTGCAGACTTGCTAACATTTTCAGGAATTGAAAGTGGGGGGGTATTCAGGTTTGCACAATCTATGAATCCCAGGTACAAAGTCGATTCTTGGTATTTATACTGCTAAAAAATATTTTGCTGAATTCCATTTTACTGCGCATGAGAGCTTATTGACATTATTAAATGTGCTACTTTTGTGTCCTGTGTCTTAGTTGTTGGGACACGCAAAACCCACCAAAAGTCCTTTTAAGTTTGACAGCGTGGTGGATTTATGCTGAATTAGCTAAGTTTCTCTTTTTATGTGCTGAATGAGAGATTTGAGGACACATAATGAATTTGATGCAGAAATATTTACAGAATGGAAAATCAGTAAAGATAATTATCATCAATGATGGATAAACATGATGAAGTTTATGAATAACAGGAGTCATCAACTCATTTATTCATACCCTTCAGTTGTGTTTGGAAACTAATTCTAGCACAGTGTATGTTAACAGGATTACCTATCTAAGAAGAAAGGCCATAGGACTCTTCTATTATTCTTTGATCAGAGACAAATTTCATGGTGTACAAGAGATTTTGGAACTGGCTTGCTATGTTTTTTTAAAAAAAAAAAAAGGTAGGAATGTAGCTATTACGTGCAAAAATGTGGCTTGAACAAAATTAAGTACTGCAAGCTGCAGATAATGGTACCAGCCTAGCAGGATGTACCAACTGCCAACGTTTTTTTTTTTTTTTTTTTATTCAGAGAGAGTACGTTTTCACTGGAACCTCAAGAAATAATCAAACTGATGAGTCTTAAAAGTGCAAATACTTCTTACATGATTTCTGCTATAAAAATACTCTTATCACTCCGCTCCAGAGAAGACTGCTGCAATTTCTCTACAGGCAATAGAAGCTGAGTTGCAAAGGGAAAATCAGAGATTATTCCGTTATCCTGAGAGTTGATTACATTCCATTTTGGCATTTTTAGATCCAAGGCTTGAGGACAGATTTTAATCAAATGATTTATTTGAATGCAAAGTATATTAGAAATACAGTATAAGTGAATGTAAAAATCTCAAGTGTGATTCTGGAAGTATTTAGAAAGCTCTTGCTTCAGCAGTGCACAGAGCTTAAGTTGGTGAGATTGTCTCAGTGAAACTATGTTATCACCCTCAACCAAATCTCCAAGGCCAGGAGTTAAAGGGAAGGTAGCTGCCTTTTTTTGTGCCCATCAGAGATGAAGGAAAGTTTGGTGTCAACATGTCCATTAGCAGTGCCTATTCTTGTATAACTATCCAGAAAATCTCTCTCCTCTACCAGTTCTGCTGAAACTGAACATTCACTTAACACTATCAATGTGCATTGTGGTACCGATAGGGGCAATTTAGCATCTCACAGGGCTGAGGAGTTATCAGAGTCCTGTCCTAAACTATAATATCAAATTTTTAAAAATTGACTCCTAAAAACTTTAGTGATAAAATTATAATGATACTCTTAAATAGAATTTCAGATTAATTTTTCACTCCTGCAATTTATTCTATATTAATAAATTGGCTTTGCCATGGTTTTGGATAAATATTAATTTTTAATATTTGGCTTTTCAGTATTCTTCCAAAATATGTAGCCAATATCCCTCTACTTAATGCAGTTCTAAATATAATGACTAATGCATTAAATCATGAAACAGAAATGAAATATAATTCCTGAAGGAGAAGAGGTAAAATTACCATTATTTGCAGATGATGTGAATATAATGGTACAAAACTTATAAGTATCAACTGAAATATTCTTAGAGTTGAAGTGAGGTCATTGGCAACCAAAAATTTTAGCACCTTAGATTTTTTAAATAAGATTTAAATAATTAGAGAAGTATAACTTTTACTATCAAGACAAATTAGCATTGTAAAGAGTAAATAGTTTTTAATTAATGTTTTGGTTTAACAAAGTTCTGGTCCAATTCCAAAAGAATTTATTCTGGAGCTTAATAACAACAACAACAACAACAACAACAAAATCAAAAGATCAGCTAGAGAATAAATGGGTAAATTGGCTAAGTTTTTTTTTTAAATTAAAGTGTGGGAAGAAATTGCTCTTTCATATATAAACTGTATTATAAACTAACATTAAGTAAAATAGTGTGATTTTATGAAAAAATTTGAAAGTAGATCTGAAACAAAATAAATTATCAGAAAAAGATTACCAAGCCAGTGGAGAAAGGATGGCGCTTGCGGTAAATATTGTAGGAAAATTAGCTGTTTAGGGAGAAACGATTAAAGTGTCTCCTCTCTCATGAACTTTAATTGAATTAATATTTAGGAAAAGCTTGGAATTGTGCCTGGAACATAGTAAGTTCCAGAAAACGTTTATTAAAAAAATAAGGTAACAAGATAAATTAAGAACTTAAAGCAAAATGTCAAACCTTTAGAAATAAAGAAAATACAAGCTAATCTGGGAATTTCTATGCAAAAAGGTAAAAATTAATATATTTGGCAACATTTTGTCCAACACCAGAAACAAAATACAATACAAACAACAAACTGAGTAAAATATTTCCTAGCAAGTGTGGCAGACAAATACATAAAAAGTTCTTACAAATCAATAAGAAAACCAGTGATTTCTCTTGATAAATAAGTACATGAACAGACAAGTCACAAAAGAAATATGAAATTCTGATGCTTATAAAAATACTAATTCAAAGTAATAACAATTTAAAAAATTGATAGACTTCCAACAATCTCAACATTTTTGAATATTGTTAAAATATAGTTTATCAAAGTTAAAATGCTCCTGGTTAAAAGGTCTCATAATTTTAATCAAAAGGCTTGTTTTCTTCTCCTCCCTACTCCAAATCCCACTCTTTGAAAGCAAGTACTTAACTCTTTGTTTCTTGTCATATTTATGTTCATATCTCTGAGTAATAAGTTTAAATTACTGTTCCTATTTTTAATTGCTTTTATACCACAGTTACTAATCTCTGCAGTGACAAATAACAAGTTCCACCCTCTTACAATACACTTTCCTCTCGTCTCCTACTCATACAATTATATCACTTTTTAAAGTTAAATCATTACATTGTTATGACCATGTAAATATCATTCCCTGCAAAACCAGGGAATGTTTTATGACTATATGTCTTTTATAGTCTTTTGCCCCCTGGTCCTTTGGAATTTCTGATTGCCTTTATTTTTTTATAGCACTAATTGCCTTTATCATATTGTCAGATTTTTTTCAAACTCTTTACCCTTTCAGGCATGCTAGCAAATCCTCTCCTGGACTTAAACCACCCTGGCAGAATCCTGGAGCTTTCTGCTGCAATCTGGGCTGGTTGTTCTGCAAAGATTTGTTTAAAAGATTATATAGAAAGAAAGGGTGTGGTGAGACACTCAAACAGTGCTGGTGGAGTGTAAACTGTTACAACCGCTCTGGCAAGCAAGTCGTCAATATGTGTCGAAAGCTATAAACATTCAAAGACTTTGACCCCATGTTTTACTTAGAGAAATTTCTTCTAAGAAAACAACCAGAGGCATTATACAGAGTTATGTTCTAGGATGACTACTGCCACAAAATTTCTGTAAAATATTGGAAATGACTTAAGTGTCCATCTGTTCCTGAATTGTTACTAGATTATAGAGTATTCTGGATTTATTGAAATTCATTGGTAGAACACTTTTTGAAATCTACTTTGGGGAAACACCTCAAAGAGCGAAATGGCTGTCTTCAAGCATCTAAAACTAAGGATGAAATAAACGGAAGTGTAATAAGAAAACTATGTGATTGTCAACCAGCTGGGCCATGTTTCACATCTTGGGGAGACCTAGCCAGGGCAAGCAAAGTCAGCTTTCAAAATGACCTGCAAATCAAAGGATACAAGTATACACAGCAAAGTCCCAAATGCTGAATGACTGTAGAGTAGCTATTCACATGGCAACCTTCTGCAGAATGCATGGCCCACGTGGGTCGCAGGGGCTTTATTTTTAATTTAATGATGGTAGTGATGCTTCCAAGCAATGAGGAAGACAGCTATGAATGACTGGGTCTGGAGTTAGGTAGGTATGTGAAACTGACAAGGAGGGGAAGACTATTATTGGAGAAAGGCTGAAAGTTCACAGGGAGCCGCAAATAATTGCCCAAGCGCTGAGGTCCTGGGGAAAGGGTGTGTGGGAAATGCGCAGACTCATCTCGAGAGTGACAAGGAAAATTATGTCATCAGGGGAAATCCAGGTTTCAGCTGGGATGAGGCAGAGGAGTATGTATTTGAGGCAAAGGTTTCTAAATTTTTTAAAGCTGCTTGGCAGCTGAGCAGGGCTACCAGAAAAAATAATTTGGGGCAGGGTTCAGGGAAGGTCAGCAGGGAGGATGTGCTGGAGAATGGTCAGGCTGCTCTGAATTAATGAAGAGATGAGACAAGGGTGGGCCACCGGAAATTTGTCCCTTATCAATACTGAGGATGAGAAATTCTGGGAATGAAGGGATTTGGGCCAAGTCGGGCATCAACAGAATCAACAGGATGGAACTGACAGCCCCAGAATTACAACCGAAATGTGGGAATGAATTGTGAAAACGCCTCCACAAACTACTGTTTCAACTACCTCAGGTCCACTTACCCGCTTATCGGGAGTTTTAAGGTTGGCTCCATGCACAAATATTTCGGGGGAAACCCCATGGCTTAGGACTGGATGCTTTGCAAGAGAATGAAGTGGTGAGGAGGATGAATTTAGGATTATTTGTTTATTAAAACAAAAAAAGCACAGATGAGAGAGGTTGGAGCTGCAACAGTAAAAGAAAATCCAGTATTGGCTCAGGTTAGCTGGGACAGGCTGGGTGTTTGCACGGGAATGTTCGGCGACTGTGTGAAATCTGGGCTGAGTTCTGAGTCAGGGTGGAGCGAGGTGTGAAACTGGCTTCCTAGCAGAATGGACTTCACTCCATTGTTGAGGACAAAATCTGCCAGAAATGGCTCGGGTTTTGGACAAAAGGAAGGCGCAACAGTAAATTAGTGAAGGAAGACCAAAAGAGGGAGCAAAAAGGATTCACGCTTTAGAAGTAGACACGCAAAAAGTTTCAATTATCCACCTGATGACGTTTTGTTTTCCTACTTCCCCAAATGTGTATTTTTAACCTAGGGCATCATTCAAAGTGGGTGGGGTTGTGGGAGCTGAGTATGTTTACAGATACTTTCTTATTTTCAGGTTAAAAAAAAAAAAAGACAAATGAACTTATATATAAAACAGAAACAGGCTCACAGACATAGAATACAGGTTTGTGGTTGCCAGGGGGGAGGGAAGTGGGAAGGAATAAACTGGTAGTTTGAGATTTGCAAATACTGACTGGTATATATAAAATAGATAAGCAAATTTATACTGTATAGCAAAGGGAAATATATTCAGTATCTTACAGTAGCTCATGATGAAAAAGAATATGAAAATGAATATATGTATATTCATGTACGACTGAAGAATTGTGCTGTACACCAGAAACTGACACAAAACTGTAAATTGATTATAACTCAATAAAAAAAAGAGTCCATGGGCACAATCGTCTTTACAGTAACCACTTAACTGTGAAGAAGACAGTCCTTTCATCTTACAGTCATTAGCATTTTCTAATGTTTCATTGGCCCACATTTTGAGAAATGGTTCATGTAGATAATAGAGAATGTACTGCATCCTCTGACAGACACAGAAGATTCAGAGCTACTCAAACCCTCTTAGACCAGTTGGTTACCTCCTTCCAGATTCCTAAGACGCTGCACTTGAGTTTCTGAATTTGATGAGCTAAATATATAAGTTTTGGTAAATCTACAGAACAGAGCTTATCCAGTCTTAAAAAGAAATCTTATTCTGTATCCTGCATCTACAACCATATCTATCAAAACCAGCAGGGACAAATTCCTTTAGGAGTTAGCACAGAAGAAATCTGTTACAACGGATGTACATCTGCAAATTATTGATGGAGAATGAAGTTTGTTACCTCTGCCTCATCCAGGGTATGGGTGTTCACAAAGTGGCCTCATTTTTCACCCCCCTGACATTGTCCAGCCCACCACTCTGGGTTTGCACAGATGCTTCTATCTTCCTGATACTCTATTTCCATCATCAGTGTTCTCACGGAAAAATCTTTCACCACCATAAATCAACTCGGCTGTTATGGATGCTTGGCCTGAACTTACACAAACACTATGCGATCTTGGAAGAGAGGGTTAAATGGATTATTCTGGACATCTTTTACGAGAGCTACAAGTTCCTCACATTTCTCTGTTGTGTTTTCCTTTCCTGGGCGGCTTAATTTTGGCATGACCATTTTCTCTATCCATTGCAGGTCTTTGTTTAAAAAAAAGAAAGGAATGTGTTTCTTAGAAATTATCTTTGTGAACTGACCTTTGCATGTTAAATCACAGCTCTGTTGCCTTGATTTCTAAAATGAGTGGAAGGAGGCGTGCTCATGAAAGTCCAACTCTCCCTGATCTTAGGTTTGAGCTCACTGATTTTTCTTTTGAACTCATTGCAACATTTAATATTATTTTCTCTAAGAAACAGAGTATCATTTAACAACAGATTTTATATAACTCTTTTTACCTGGAACACCCAAGAATTTCTATTGAGTAAAGAGTAATTCCTCACGTAACATTAAGATGGATGTAAACTCTGATACGGGTAGGAAGATTCTCTTCTTTCTTGTGGCTAGGTCTCTGCTCATCAAGATGCCAATGACTTTAGTGAGAGAAGAAATCCAGGCTCCAGAAGCATGATCAGAAGCAGGGAACCATGATTAGGAGTATGAGATCAACCTGGGCTTGAACATATTGCTCCAATAACTCTATAAACTCGAAAATTTTTCTTAACTTCTCTGAGCTTCATGTGTATAGGTGATAGATGGAAGTGTGGACAAGTGGATTTGAAGTAATGGTCCCAAAAGACAGAATAATCATTTTTCTGAAAACGAGAGAAGTCTATATAAAAGGGGAAATTATTTGAGTTCTTGTTTAAGTTCAGTGAGCAGGTTGGAAGGGAGATCACTAAAGAGAGGATATTCTGGATATAGGGCATGGCACGGCACTGTCCTCGGACATGGACGATGAGCTGGGAGTAGGAGGAGATGAAGAAAGTAAAAGGTGACTCAGGCAGTGTTCTCTGCCCACGTGTTTCATAATAATGATGTCTTTTTAGTAGAACCTGATCACAGAGCACTTGATTTCTTAATAGGGATTTCCTTTGTGAGCCATATTCTCATCTTTGCTCCAACGCTACTTCATTTATCTGAAGGGATCAGTCTGACACCTGGGAACAGGGAGAGAATTAAGGGCTGTAGCTTTGTTATGAATGAGATGGGAATGCAGAGTCAGAGATGAGCTGGGGGCGGAGAATTGCAGCAGCCTCCAAGGAGGAAGGAGGTTTGGAGGAAACGCCCTAGAAGCCAACAGCAATGGGAGATCTCGATGTTAGATCTGCCTGGGTTGTAGGAAGCTTTGACCAGACCTTGTCCAATGCCAAGCTAGGTGCTTGAGCTGATGTGTAATAATTTCTGAATTTGTTGCATGAATGAAAATAAGAATCTACCTGTTAAAGACTGAATTGTGTCCCCTCCGAATTCCTATGTTGAAACCCTAACCCTACGTACCTTAGAATGTGACTGTATTTTAAGATTGGGCTGTTAAAGAGGTAATTAAGGCAAAATGAGATTGTTAGGGTGGGTCCTAATCCAGTGATTTGTGTCCTTATAAGAAGAGATCAGGACACACAGAGAGACACCAGGCATGCGTGGACCCCGAGAGACGGCCATGTGAGGACAGAGGGAGAAGGCAGCCACCTACAAGCTAGGGAGAGGGTTCTCTCCTTAAATAATCCTGCTGACATCTTGGTCTCGGGCATCTAGACTCTAGACCTGCAAGACAATACATTTATGTTGTTTAAGCCACACAAACTGCAGTACCTGGTTGTGGCAACCCTAGTAAACTAATATACCACCCTTCTCATTTAATATTCCTCCAGATGACAATTATGCCTTAGTTACACTTGTTGTCTATCCCCATGGTAGCAACTTTTTTTTTTTTTTTTAACATTCTAAATGACTAAGTTAGGTGAGAGGAGAAAAGTAAGTTGGAGAAATAGGGACATACATGAATAAGGAACAGAAACAAAAGTCTACATGAAAAATGCAATCGAGATGGACATAAAGTTGAGGCACTACTTAACCACCCTTTACTAGTGACTCAGAGACTGGCCACTCCTTGAAAGAATTTTTTTCTAGAAAATTGACTAGTATTCAAAGAGGAGGTAAGATGTCAGGACCATTGTTTCAGTTCATTCTTTCGCAAATGGGACGGGGGAGGTGATGAGGAGGAGAAGCTGGAATTTGGGCCTTGGTTAGGAAAAGAGAGAGACCAGAGGAAGAATGAGGGTCGGAGAAAATTCACCATGTGACTACCCCCCACATTTTACACATGCGAAACAATTCAGAACAAACATCAAGGAAGAAAAGGGAGCTAATGTTTATTGAACTGTACTTGTTGGGGATCGTGTGCCAAAGATAGCCTTGAAAGCAAAAACAAGTGGAGAAGAGACCCTGAAAGCTCTAAACGGAATATCAATGGTAGCCTAAGGGAGTTCTGGGAGATGAACAGAGGATGTGCAGGAGAGCTGTAGAGAATAATGTAATGGGAGTGGTGCTGGTCCAGTTATGATTATATGCCCTTGAATTGCTCTCATTTATTTGATGTGGATCCAGGCAGGAAAGACACAGCCCATCTTCTCAAGGATCTTCTGGTCCAGTGCACTCTGACCAGTAAACTGTGGATGGACTACAATGTTATAAGTGCTAAGATGGGGAGACATGGCATAAGCTGGGAATGCCTTGCCTGTTGCTGGGGAGAATACAGAGGGTCAGAGGAGGACTCTCAGAAAAGGGGATGTCTAAGCCAAGTTCTACGAGAAAAAGAGGGGTTAGGCAAACGCAGAGAGAGGTGGAGGTGCATTTCAGGCTTGTGAAAAGCTTATGAGATGAGAGATCATGACTCACTCATGGGACGGTAGGTAAGTTACCATGACAGGTATGAAACGGTATTTCTGAATCTTGTGCTTTTCTCAGTGGTAGGAGGAAGGGCAAGGGAAGAGACCCACAGTGGTTCTCTCAGAACGTAAAAATGTCTTTATTTGAATAATGTAAATTAATATCATCTAAATGATGTGCATATAATTGAGGACTATTCCAATTAAGATAAATGAGGGCAACAGGAAACTTGGCAACATATACTTTTTCTTTTAAAGGGATGTGTTTAAACACTGGTGAGAGATGTAACTAGAATGGTAGTCAGGACCATCTGTTTTAAAGTTACAGCTGACCTATGAAGTTGCTGGTTCGAAAAATAACTCAAGGAGCTGCAAATTTCAGGGTCCTGAGTTAGCACCCCAATTTAACTGGCCATAGGGAAGACTTTAGTGGATTTGGGGTTTAAGTGAGGTTCTTGTGCTGTCCTTGAATTGTAGTAATCATCCCTTCTGTCAAGAAGGGAGGAACTGGAGCTCTGAAGAAAATCTTGTCATGTAGAAAATGGAACATAATAGAGCCATCAACTTAAATGGGAAGTGGTCATACAATAAAAGAGCAGTCACTGTTCAGAAATGCCACTGGGTGGGTTGGGGTCAGGGGACTAAAGGTGTGAAGGAAAAGCCGGGCTGGTCTAACAAGATAACTCACAAGTCTAGGAATGTGAAGGAGAGGCTGGGCTGGGCTAACAAGATAACTCACAAAACTAAGTACTGGAATACTGATCTGAGTTCTGCTAGACTAACTTGTAAATCTAGGTTAATTAGCATTGGTTTGCTGTTCATGTTTTTTTGCTAGCCAGCTGGGTTTTCAAAGATACATATCTGGCTTTGGAATGGTGGTTTGCTGCCTCCCCACCTCCACTTTTGTGATGATAATGCTGCTAAAGCTGTTCCATGCCTATTGGCCGAATACCCCAAGCTTGTACTTTACCCTATAAAACCTCATGTGCACGTCTTGGAGGTGCTCAGAGCTTTGGAGCAGAAGCCCCTCTGAGCCCGCTGGCGTAATACATCTGAGTACTCCAACCCTCCGAGTGGTACTTGTTTCTTGACTGGCCTGTCGTTTCCGTAACAAAGGAACAGAGTTTTTTCTTTGTATGTGTTGCATTTGGCTTCCTGGATGAAATTTCATGTTACCTTCACTTGGTCTTCATTGTTATTAAAAAAAAAAAAACAACTTTCATCTTAGAAAGAGGTATTTGATACCTTTTCATTGTGATTAAATTAATTGTCTTTTGACCAGTGAATTGTAAATAAGTACAGCATGCCCCACAAGATGTGTCAGGCTAGCTCAGATGGGAGTCAGAGATGCAACTGATTCTAATGGGTATAGATATATTTAGATACAGATGAATACTAATATTTGAAGGACTGTGAAGCAATTAGCAACTTGAGAACTTTTTAATAAAAGGCTCTTTGACTTTTTGACAGAGAGCACAATGGGAAGTGACTGACTGCCAGAGTCAGTTGGTTGCATCTTAGAACAGAGCCCTGTGATGTAACTGAAATTCATCGGGCATATTTACTACATCACAGAAAGTCCCCAGTAAATGAAGATAGGTTCCTGATGGAAGAGTGGCAATTCATTTTTAAAATGTTGATTTCAGCCCAGATTATTCTCATTTCTTGTGTTTCTCCCCTAGTCGGGTTTTAAGGGCACAAGTTCGGGGACTGTACGGTCCATGACTGTACTGCCAGCATCTAGAGTACCACCTCGTCCATAACACTTTACATAAATATTTCCAGAATGAACTAAAATCATCTGCGCACCTACTTTGGGCCAGGCACTGTGCTGGATGCTTTGCAATCTTTGTCTTGTTGACTTTCATCAGAGTTAATGAGGTATCCCCTTGGCCCATGTGGAAACTGAGGCTCAGAGAGGCTAACTGTCCAGGACCAATAGCTAGTGAGTGTCAGATCTGGGACTCCACCCAGGCCTTGTAAACTCACTCGCAATATGGTTTCTGATTATCTTGGGTTTAGGGAATAATTCTGGTTCTTTGGTGGGAGGACAGGGTCCTGCCTACTACAAAATCTTTGCAAGTTTTTCTTCTGCTGCTGGTATATATGTCTCCAAAGACCCATGGTGTGAACTGGATAAGTTACCAGTCGAGTTCCTTCCAGATCTTAATGTTTAGTGATACACCAGGAAGCCAGGCAACCTCAAAAACTCCTATCCCAACAGCACCTCCAGTGGCATCCATGGGCCACTTGCGTACATGGGCCATTAGGCCTCAGGGCCCCCCATTTGGCTGCTTGCTGCTGGCACCCTGCTCCCTTCTTTGCACACAGGCTTCCTTAAGAGTCACATGGACAAACAGAAAGTACTGTCCTGATGAGTCATTTTTGGCCCCAAAGCCACTTCTCACTCAGGAGGCAGGAGGGAGGTGGGAAGAAGCCTTGGCATGAATTCCTGAAGAGAGACTTGGCCAGGTTACACATATTTCTTTTGTTATAAAATCCTGATTAAAATAGACATCTTACACTTGACGCAGCAGATCTGCAGTTAGTATTTTTCTTCTCTACTGTAACTAAAATCCACTTTCCTCCCCAACCTTTGGACTTGACCATGAAGATGGTAACACATCATAAAAACATAAAATTTCCCACTTTCTTCCTAACAGGATCCAGGGCAAACATGTTCAGGTATGCTAAACAAATGCTATTTTTGGAAGTGTTACACGGGACATTTAAAAGGTAGAGGCCTCGCATTCAAATCTTCCTTCTTAGCTAGCTGGTTAGGGTGCAAAGTGAGGACTTGGAGTGAGAGGGGCTTGGCTTGTGTGTTTTGTGTGTGTGCATGTGTGTGTCTGTGTGTGTATGCGTGCGTGTGTACCTGTATGTGTATACAAATGAAAAAGAAGAATCCTAGCACACACAGAGTTCTACTATTTACACAAAGATGTTGATCGTTTCAGGACGGTTTCTAGGAGGGAAAATCTTTACCCAGCTGGAGTTCTGTGACTGTTCGTGCAGGCATGGTGTTAGGGACTTTATGTTCATCATGAATTCAATTTGTACTTAGAAATCTGTTTTACCGACTACTTTCCAAAAGTAAGTTACTCTGCAAAGGCTGGGAAACAAAGATGAATAAAGTACATTCCTTTACGCCAAGGAATTTACAGTCTAGAAGGTGAGGCAGGAGAACAACGGGTGATTATAATCGGGTGTAATAAGTGTTATGCAAGAAGTCTGTACAGAGTTATTATGCAGGAGCATTTGGGAGGGGCACCTCCACTTAATCTTAACCAAAGGATGACAAGCCTTAGAGCAGGCAGTCAGACCAGGCTTCGTAAATATGTATGTGGAGGGGTTTTAGGAAGACTTCCCTAAGGAGATGACATTCACCTTAAATCTTAAGTCACTGGCGCAGAACTGCAGAGAGTTTCATTGCAGGGAGAGGAGAAAAGCATGAGGAAGCTGCTAGAGGCAAGAGAGGGCTTGACAAGTTCAAGGACACTGTTCACATACAGATGGCTGGGAGGCAAGGCCATTTTAAAGAGTTCAGATTCATCTTGATGACTGGGAAATCAACAAAGGATTTAAAATAGTGGAAAAACAGAATTAGTTTTGCATTTTATACATGTAAATCTCAGCATGTGGAATAAAGGCATATGATTGTTTGATTTTTGATTATCTGGCTTGATAAGGGATGAGGGACAGGGACCTTGCTATACTTGTTGGTTCATGTGATCTCCTGATTATGATGCTGGCTGTTAGCCTAATTTTCTCTCCATGAAACTTTTCACTGGAACTGCCTGTAAGTGATAAAATCAACTTCTTTAGGTTAATTGTCTTGCAATAGGGTGACTGGATTATGAAGAAAGTGAGACTAGAGGCAGGAGACCAGTCATGAGGTCGTTGAGCAATCCAAGGAGTAGAAGTGCTACCAGGAGATAGAATGGATGCAACTGGGAAGGAGGGGGTGACAGAGACACGGATGTCTTGTACATTTCTGGCCTGAGCAACTAGGAGGATGGTGATAAAACAACAGCTAACATTTACTGAGCACTAACTATGGAGTGATACTACTCCACCCACTTTATATACATGAACTCATTGATTACTACAACAACGTGAAGATGTAATACTCTTTGCGCTTTACAGATGAGGAAATGGAAACATGAAAAGAATAAATAAGTAGCTTGCCCAAGGTTACATAATTAATAAGAAACAAATTTAGGAGTGGTTAGTTCATAGACGCTGAAGGAAAAAAAAACCAAATGGATGGAATTACCCAGAAGGCATCTGTTGGGTGAGAAAAGGAAAGGGCTAAGGGTAGGACCTTGGGAAATTCTGATATTTCAGGAGTTGGCAGAGGAAGACACCTGTGGAAGAGATGGGGTTGCATCAGCCCAAGAGCTGAAGACCTCGGAAGACAACAGTGTGATAGATGCCAAGGGCCTCCATGTTGGGATTGCCAACTGCCTCTTCCAGAGGAGGAAATGGAATCTGGGAAGTGGTAGAGCTGAGTCTTAGATGCTGTAGTCTTCCCACTGCTCCTTGGCCCCTTGGTGATTAAGGCAGCCTTTGGAGGATTGACACATTATTTTTATTTTTATTTTTGGATTCTTGATTATCTGGGATGATAAGGGATGAGGGACTAGGACTTGGTTCTGAAGTAAAATTCAGATCATCCCTTCATTATAATGCTGGTGGTTAGCCTAATCTCCTCTGCGTTAAACATTTCACTAGAGCACTTACTGAGTTAGAAAGTTAACTGATGTAGATGTTGTATCTTCTTTACTCACCACTAAAAATACTGGCTGGAAAGCATCTAGGAGAAGCAGCAGAAGACCCCAGTTATCTCCAAAATACTCACTGTTGGTATGGTTAAACTCGATGGCTTATAGCTTGCAAAGTTTGTTGGCAATCCCTATTATTTACAATAATTGCCAAGTTAACCTCATGGAATATTTTCCCTAGATTAAAATTCAGCAAAGGACATCAATTCTTGGAGATCTCGGCTTTTCTCAGGCCACTGGGTAGCTGGTCATTCCCTTTCCTTTTCTTGAATTGAGCCAGCGCTGGTCTTCATCCTTGCAACAGCATTGCTGGGGTGGGGGTGGGGGAGTTGCGCAGCTCCCGGGGGTCCCTGAAGGTGTTTAATCCCGGATGCTTGCCCACTCCTCCTTAGACTAGTCACAGCCACGTAGACCTTTCATATATGTCACATACACCATACATTTGCTTTTCCTTCATATCCTACATTTAAAAATCTCTTACAAAAGCCACCTTGTACACTTGAGTCCTTTATCAAGTTAAACGCTTGGCTGCGTTTTTGAAAGAGTACTTTCTTTTCAGCTGAAGTTTTATATTTTTATTCTTTCCCCACTTCTCTGGGAGTGCTTGCAGCTAAACTCCCAGTTTAATAGTCATAAACCCATCATAGTCTCTGCTTGTATAGCCTTTAGCTGAACTTGTTAATTTTTATTTATCAGTTTACTTGTTTGGCTGTTTCTCTTATCACCTTAAAGATCTAAAGAGACAGGAATTGCAATTCAAGCTCAGCACTCTGTTTATTCCAACGTACCGCACTGTACCGAGGTAAGGAGGGGAGGCACATCCTCCAAACATGGCCCCAAGGAAAGGAGATGGGAAGAGCAGAGCTGCCCACTCCTGAAGCTCCCCCAGAAGTGTAGTGTTAGGTAGTCACTTTCAGGGGGAAGTCAGTTTGAGTTTGGAGTTGGAGGTCCGTTTGAGCTGGGAACTAGAAGATGAAGTGTTGGGATGGGGGATAAAGGAGCCTGTAAACCAAGACAGGAGCTGAAAAGAGGACTTACACACATATGAAGTTGGAAGGATGGGACCAGGGGTCAGAGAGAGATCAAGGTAGGGCTGGTTGAGGATAAATTTTGCTAAGTCAGGGAGTCTGAGAACAGACTTTCTCTTATCTATCCTTTTACACACGCTTCCTCTGCAGTGTCTTTTTTTTTTTTTTTTTTTTTTTTTGCAAAGTCATTTCTCAGAAAGATGCCATTAGGAAAATTTGAAGAGGAAATCTGACTGGTGAAACGAAAATGCTAAGAACCTTAAATGAAACTGCAACCTACTATTCTTTTCAACCGTGAAAGAAGGAAAATCCAGAATGAAAGCAGACAACATCATAGACTTCTGGAGAGGAGATTTCAAAACTTACAGTGAAAATTAGCTATAAACCCCCAGGACTGTAAAAAGGAAAAGGATTTAGAAACTATGGGAAGCTAAAAGTATGACTTGATTAAGTATAACTATGAGAAATCCAATTAGAAACCATTCTGACGAAGGAAAAGAGAGAAATTTGTTTAATAAACCAGGAAGATGTCTTATTGGAGTTGCTTGCAAAAAACTCACACAAAAAAAGTAAGGAGCAGAATATAACCAAGTATACATGGAAAGATGGCTTTAATCTATCTGTGAAAAAATAGTTCTGCAATAAAATAAGAGAAAAGAAAAGCTAGTTTTTGGAGTGAGCTGACATTACCAAAATACTTAAGCAGAGCAATAGAAAGGTCTTTAAAACATGCGTTCTCAATGGAGATGAACAGCACCAACTCTGCCTTTGAGATTTTGTGCTGATGTGGCCAGGAGAGAAAATTTCTTTCTTTATATTCTGTAATAATTTGGTCTTACTAAGAGCATAGTTTTGCTATTAATAATAACTTCACACTCTACAATAACCTTTTGCATACACTATTGTTTTTTCAATAATACTTGAACATTTTTTCCTAGCATATTGTCATAAATGGGAAAATCTAAATTCTTCATTCCTTATCTTCTTACTTAAGGCACTTAGTGCTTTGCTTTATATATATATTTGGTTTAGCATCTCTATAGCCCAATAGAAAACTTCTATAACAAATTTCATCCCAGATAAAGAAACAATTAGAGGCCATTAAAGTGAAAGGGGCTTTTTTTCTCGAATAATTTTTTTCCTTTTTTATTTACAAACTACATTTTCTCCACTGCCCACTGCATAGCTTGAGTCCTACATTTTCAGCTAGAATTAAGATCTCAGATGCTCTACCTAGAAACCATGTCTTCATTCAGATTGCCTACTCCTTCCTCTTTCAGAATCTGTCCTTTGTGTTTCAAGGCTTTTATTTTTGACTTTTCAAATTAAAGATCTCTGCTATTACTTATGTTTTTCCCTAGTTAACATCCAGTAATAGAGCTTATGTAAAACTGTCCCTCCATTCTTCTTTACTTCTTTTTTTTTTTTTTTTTTACATTCTACACTTGATAATGTCTTGTTCTTTCTTTTTTATGGATCCTTGACTTAAAAAGAATTGCAAGTGGATCTCGGTATACTTCATTAATTAAACTTGTCCAATTGGCTTGGTTGTCTCAACTAGGGAGCTCGACTAAATACTTTCATTTAGGCATCTTGAGATAAGTAGCAGATATTTTCTCATTGTATAATGGGAAATGGCAGATAGAGAGACACCAAGTACTCTGTGTGGCTGAGTGAGGGGTTATTCAATCCGCTGATGCTAGTTCCTGATGACCATGTTATTACTAAGAGTTTCACTTTCCTAAGAATTGGGTGTTCTCATAATTTATCATTCTGGCTTAATTATAAATTGGGTCATTTCCCCTCCTTAAGTTCTATTTTTCCAATGTGTGTGTGTGTGTATGTGTGTGTGCGTGTGTTTTCTGTGCCTGCTCTTACGTTAGTGGGTGGTGGCTATTCCAAAGGTGGTTGTCATTTTCAGATTCCAGGTTCCTTGGAAGGAAACAAAGTCCTGGAAAATTACTAAGAATTTATTACTTACTTATCACTCCTTAAATTACATAGCTAAGGTTTTGAATCAATATCATATCATCTTTAAGTGAAAGGAATGAAGTAAGTATAGATTTGACTGAAAGAAATTAAAAAGAATAATAAGGATTAAACTGTCCTAGGTGATTTCTAGTCATCCTTTGAGAGTAGGGAAAAAAAATCCATATCTCCCCACCCTCTCTCTCCCTCCCCCACCACCTCTCTCTCTCTCTCTATATATATATATATACACACACACACATGCACATATATATATAAAGTAGATGCTAACCAATCAAAGAGGGGAGGCAGGTGCTTCGTTCGAAATCTCTGTGTGTACTGGGAACCTGTACTCTGTGGCCCATTCTGGGAGATTCAAGTCATCATAAAGAGGCAAAATGCTGCTTGGAAAGTGCAGGGGTATGGGAGAGAATAGGGGGAAAAGGAGGTTGCTGGTGCAGAGACCTGGTCACCAGTCCAAAAAGATAGTTTCTTCCAGATAACATACAAAAATAGAATGGATGTCGGGGGAGAGAGGACAGCCAGAAAGAAACAATGCCGTAAAATGCTTTATCTAGAAAATGTTGGCCCTCGCGGAACAGTCTTGAAACAACTTTGGAAAAAAGTCTTTAAACCAGCTACTTTGCAGTTCACAGAATCTTTTCCATTTTGTAGCAAGATCGTGTGCTTTACATGAACATTATGAGTTGCAAGAGTCTCTAACTTATGCTTCTGTGCTCCCCTCACATCCCAGGAAGGAGGAGGGCTGAGAACTGGGCCATAGCTTCATGCCTGGTCTTCCTCCTCCTTCTAAAGTAAGTCTGCAGTACTGCTCTCCCTGAAGTCCTGCAAGAGCCTGAAATTCAGCCATAAGCAGACACCTCCTGTAGGCCTTCATTTTAATCCCTTTTTCTTTTCCCCACATTTCTCTAAAATAAATCAACACAATAAGGGAGCAACACACACAATGTCATCAAGCCACATTCTTTGTTCTTGTGAGTCAGACGTGGGAAAGAAGTGTATTTCAATGTCTTTTGACTTCCCACACTGTCCTTAGTAAAAATTACACTCAGAGAAAGATGATAATCAATAACTGTTAAATAATATTAACAAAAAGTATATGGGTGTTTTTTTAAGCTTCTCAGAAAAAAAAAATCTGAAGACATCAATTTCCAGGAAAATGATTCTTGTCTCCAGTCCAAAAGTTTTTTTTTTCCATCAAGAGAACAAATTAAAATAAGTGCAAATGCCAAATCAAACAAAATCCTTAGCATTAAATATATTCTGGGACTTGTGAAATTAAATTAGCATTTCTAAATGAATCCAATGCCCTTTTAAAAAAGTAACCCACTATTTCCCCAATATTTTTTCTAAGATGACAACCAGTAATAAATATTCTTTCCTTTTCCACTGAGCACTCATACTTAAGAAAAAATATTATCTGGAGAGAAATTTAATTTTATCAAAATCATAGTTTAAAGAGGGAGGTTTGAGTTACTTGCAGGTAGGCGGCTGGTAAGAATAATAAAAATAATCCTTGTACTAAATCTTTTCTCATGAAAGAAAGAGATAAGGAAAAATGTAGGAACTCAGAGAACATTTCTAAACCTTTATAGTGAAGATTTTTTCTTCCCTGCAAATGGCTGAGTCCAAAAAGGAGATAGGCAAAATGTGGGAATAATTCTAACTCACTTAATATTTTCTAATACAAATAAAATCCAGACCTTCTAATGGTGACATAGTCCACACAATGAACTGTCAAAATCATTTGACTTTATTCATTAGGACAAAGTTCCTCTTTGTGCCCCATGTGAATCCTCAAAATTTCAGAAATCACAGGGTGAAAACTATAGACATTGTACATTATCCTGGCACATTACAGAGATATTAAAAATATCGACCACATATGTCCTCTACACAATCTTTCTCTCTTGCATCATCATCAATCACCTGGTCCCATTGGAACTATAAAGCCAATAACCAAACCAAGTTGCTAACATTCCCTCCCCTCTTAGCCATTTTCTGTCCTCTGCAACAGCTCCTAACTCCTCTCATCTGTGAAGATCTTTCCTGCTATCCTTTAAAACCTTCATTCAGCCTCTTTCATTCTATGGTTATTTCTTGAATCATTTAGTCCCTCAGATCCCTTGTTTTCTTGTAGGTACCTTTGCTTCCCTCCCTCCTCCCAAGTGTTGCCTTTCCCCGATGGCTTTTATTAATTCCATGTCAATCCACTGACCTATGAATATGAAGTCGTCATACCTTTACACTGAAATACACAAAGTACCTAGAATTACTTTGGACACCCAGTGGGGGCTCACTACACATATATGCACACAACACTGAATTAACAGAAGCTTTCTGATTTCAGATTTCCAATCTGAAAATGAATTTCAAATGAATCATTTTCTTGCTACTTTCCTAGGATAGTTTTGGAAATTTCAGCAGGGCACCAAAGACCTTTTATTACACAAAAGTTGAGAAAGAGCTAAGACTTTTGGCTTATTTTTTTTGCCATTATATACAAGGTGCAAAAGAAACTTTTCTTCCAGCTCTATAGAGATATAGTTGACATATAATATTGTGTAAGTTGTGTTGATCTGATACACTTACATACTGCAAATTAGTACCACTGCAGTGTTAGCTGAACCTTCATTACATCACATGGTTATGATTCTTTTTTAGTGAAGAGAATAAGATCTACTCTCTCAGCAAATTTCAAGTATATAATGCAGTATTGTTAAGTATAATCACCATGTTGTACATTAGATCCCCAGAACTAATTAAACTTCTAAGTTTGTATCCTTTGACCAACATTTCCCCATTTCTCTCACTCACCCCGTCCCATCCCCTGATACCACTATTCTACAAAAAAACTTTTAAAAACCAAAAAAGAAATGCATAATTAGTAGTGAAATGGTGTCACAAAAAGGGTGTTAGCAGCAGTGGACTTAACCAGAGTCACCCCACCCTTGCGAATGTCACACACATGCCACTTGCTTAGGAAAACAGAAAGGTACCCATCGTATTTACACCACACCTGTCCTCCAGAATTAGTTCCTTTTACTGTACCTTTCAAACACCTGGAAGAAAAGCTTGTCTAGAATGACAACATAAATTAGGTTTAATGAAGTGACTTGACTCTGTTCCATTTACCCTCAAGTGGTATTAATTTTTAACCCCTGCATCAGAATCTCTTTAGTTCCACAGGTCATGAATGACATAGAATTAAGGAGAAAAAGATGGGGAGGCAGCTACTGGCTGTGACATTTTTCTGGTCTCTTGGATGTGTGAAATATTACAATTACTATCCCATTCCAGTCTATAGGTTCACGTGTGTGTGTGTGTGTGCGTGCGTGCGTGCGTGCGTGCGCGCAAAACCACTTAGAGAGGATATTTAAACTGGGAGTAGAGGGTCAAAATAAAAGACAACTGCCAAAACACTGAAGTCATAAACCAAGGAGAAGTATGAACTAGGAAATTTTTGGACTGCGAACTCCTTGTTTTTCTAGGTTCTGGATGCCAGAATTTCTGTTTCTTTGAAATGCATCCATATGAGAGTTTTGATGTGGAATATTTAGATATTATCTTGAAAGTAGACTCAGAGAGTGGAATTAAACCAGGGCTTAATTCTTAACATAATAAGACATAAGATATCAGAGTGGAATGAATGGTGTTCCCCAAGAGTGGTGAGCATGCTGGGGTTGGTGTATCAGGTGACAGTATCTGGCAGGACAGTTTTTATTTCTAATAGCCTAATGAACACACTAATTATGTTTATTTTAATCTGTATTAAACCACGATTTCATGTACCTTATTTAACTATTAAAATGTATATTATTTAACTATATAAACCATGATTCCATACATATTATTGCTTAGGATGGTAGTGACAGTTTCTTAAAGTTATTCAAGTAAAAGAAGTCAGTTGAAAGAAAAATATTCAGTAAAAATCTATGGGTGGCGCACAAATATGGTAAAAGTTGTGAAAGGTTTCTGAACGTCTGAGGTTTAGGAAACACTAGGTTAGAGAACTGGACATATTCTTTTAAACTAAATACCGACTATCTGTCATCATCTTAAGGATGAACGTGCCAAGGAAGTACAGTTGCATTTGTTACATGGTTCTCTTTCCCTTCTTAATTGAAGCATAATTGACTTACAATATTATATTAGTTTTAGGTGTGCAACATAGTGATTTGATATTTTTATATATTACAAAATGATAAGCCTAGTTACCATCTGTCACCATGCAAAGTTATTACAATATTATTGACTATATTCCCTTCATCATATATTACATTCCCACGACTTCTTTATTTTATAGCTGGAAGTACCTCTTAATCTCCTTCACCTATTTCGCTCAGCACCCCACCCCCGACAACCACCAATTTGTTCTCTGTATCTATGAATCTATTTTTTAGTTATGTTTGTCGGCTGGTTTTGTTTTTTTAGATTCCATATATAAGTGAAATCATATAGTATTTTCTTTCTCTGTTTGACTCCACTTAGCAAGATACCCTCTAGGTCCATCCATGTGGTTGCTTATGGCTGAGTACCATTTCATTGTATATACACCACATCTTCTTTATCCATTCATCTGTCGATGACTCTTAATGTTCTATGTTTTTTAAATGCATGGGATGAATCTCTTTTGAGCATCATCCTATCTCCTGTGCCAAGTGCCATTATATTTTGGACCCAGGGAGAAGCTGTGTTTGTTCATGACTCCTGGAGGTGTGTAACATGTCATGGGGTAATGTCTGGAGTGCACAACCTTTCATACAGTGCCATGCAAAGTAGGGATGTCAAATAGTCAACAATATACAATTGAAACAGGCCTGGTGGCCTGGAGAGCTTCACCATCTCTACAGTAAGCTACTCCCTATTCTTTGTCTTCTTGTCAAGAAATGAAATGACTGCTCTTTTTGCTGAGCTCAATGCCATGTCTCACCCCAGATTTACTGGCTTGGCAAAGATGCAAATTTTATTACGCAAAAGTTGAGAAAGAGCAAAGCTGAAAAATGCTAAAAACAGTACACTTTGCTACTGTGCAGTATCTGTATTTGGGGCCCAGGGTGTTTTATTTATAGCTATCTATTAATACATAGCAAGAGATACAGAAGGGAACACATAAGAAATAGCTTTATCAAATAGTTTCCAGTATTCAAGTGTAACAAGGAAGAACAGCAACAGAAAACTGTTCCACTGGGGGAAAAAGCCATCTCTTTACCTCCTCTCTCCCTTCCCTTTCCTCTCTGAGGAGGTCTGTGTCTGCAAAGAGCTTTCCCCCTGCTAGATCTTGGAGGGCTGGGCAGGTGGACTTGGAGGGAGGTGGGCTCTCCACTTCTATTCCTTTGTCCAGGAACTTCCTCCTCTCCCACCTCCCTCCCTAGCAAGGCTTTAAGTGAAGGAGCAGTGGGAGCATCAAGCTTGTAAAACTTGTTTGTTGGGGTTCTTTTTCCCTCCCGCTCTCGGTTCTTGGCAAAATATCTTGCTGGGCAGCTGCCTAGCAGTGCCATAGCTGCCTTCTCTGTGCTTGAAAGGGGCTCCCCCTTCCTCCTACAGGAAGAAAAGAGGCTGCGGCAAGAGCTGGAGATGGAGAGGTGCGCAGAGAGGCAGATCCCACCACTGCCTCCGGACACATGGAGAAAAATGGAAACACACACAGGCGCACACCCACGTGAGTGTGTATCTTGGAAACTCAAGATTTAAAGATGGGGGCAAGATGGTCCTTGGAACAATGGGACCTTTCCAGGTCTGAAAACCTGTGCATTTACTTGAAAAGAAGACCCTGGGTGAAGGGCGGGGGTGGATGGCTGCTGTCCACTTTTTGTATTTGTAATTTAAATACTTCATAGGATGACACAGGGGATGTGGGGGAGGAGGGCTGTGGGAAGGTGTGTGGGCAGTTGCATTCTGCTTCACTTCTCCTGATTTTTGGGCGTCACTGGCACTGGTCAGGGCAGCCTCACCAAGGCAGGGGTGGCATGGAGATGGGCTTCCCTGCTGGAGGAGCCAGACTGAGACAGACTGGACCTGGAAAGGCTCCCCTCGTATCCGGGGAGGAGCTGAGGACAAGCTGGTCCTGGCTGTGGCCAATGTTTGTTAAAGTCGCCAGGAGTTTAAAAAAAAAAGGTGTGGGATCCCTGCCAAGACACACTTCCCAGGCCACTTCTCCCAGGACAGCGGGGGGGGGGGGGGTCTTGGATCCTGTGAATGTGACATCAAGTCTCCTCCACTCTCCTGTGTTCTGCTGGTGGGAAGAGGTCAGAACACACTGGCCAGAGCCGAGGCAGGCAGAGCTGGCTCCCTGCTTGGTGGCACCTAGTCCTAGGGGAGCTGCACCCTCCCCGGCCCCAGAGCTGGGCTGAGGTAAGCACCCGGAGGAGGAGACCCCTGGGGACTGAGTGGAGTGGGGGGGGCAGGGCCCCTGCCTCTCCCCTATCTTCAGCTCTTGCTGCAGTGGCTTGTTCAGGGGGCAGATCTCATTATGGACTGGATACTGCTACTGTTACTATCTCCCCCGCTGTGACTTCCGGGGAGGCCCAGGGGACCAAGTGTGCCCAGGTCCATGGCTTTGGTGTCAGGATAAAATCTGTCCTTTCCATTCTAGAGGTGGAGAGTAAGCAGACAGAAGCAGGAGGAAACGGTTCTGTTGGCGCCTCAGGAGTTTTCGAAATGAGTCCACATTCCAATCCCGGGGTGTATGGGGGTACTGGCGAAAAAAAAAAAAGATGAAGAAATGGCAGAAGCATCTATTTGATGGTTTCCCTAGGAGCTAGACAAAGGCATATCTTTTTCCTATGCAGGCAAGATGCTCTAGTTTTATCCTGAGAGCTTTACTCAGCCACACTGAGAACTCTGATGGAGCACAGAACTTGTGGGTGCCTCAACTTTCTCATTTGAAAAATGAGGCTAATTGAAAAAGGCACATGTCTTACATTCATGTTTTGCTCTATACATTACAGCATGTTGTCTCCTCCGCAGTAAGTGCCCTGTGGGGACCTCAGGGGTATTTCATGGTTATACAGACAGGAAATTGCTTTGAAAACATAAACATATTATTAAAAGTGAGGTATTGTCTGATCCCTTATTCAGCTCGGGCATTTCCTCCTTCCCAAAACCACCCTGGTTGTGTAGTCACCTAAACTTGTACAAGAACACCCTTTTGACTTAAAAAGATTGAAGCCAAAAAAAAAAAAAAAAGGCTCCCATAAAATGTCCCGATGTAGGAACCACATGTTATATTCTGAGGGGCATCTCGCCTTCTGTGTCAGGCGCCGTCCCTTCCTTTCCTAAGCTCCCGTCTCAGGTGGCTGAGTTTCCTTCTGTTATTTGGAAGCCAAGGCTGTTTATTACCTTTTGTCCTTCGAAAACATCAGCCCCGGTAGCTCTTCGTCGCCCCCTGGCGTTCCTCTCTCGCTATTTCTTAAAATTGGTGCTCCTGAAAGCGGGGCGATCCGGGATAGGGGAGAGGGTGAGCGCGCACACACAGCGTTTATGAGGGCTACTAATCAGCAATACTGAACGGATTAGGTATGTGCCTGAAAGAATTCTACTTTTTTTAAACTTCCTTTCCTTGCCAGTTGCTCTCTGATCTTTCCCACTGTGGAAGCAAAGAACTTAAGCAAAACAGACCTAGAGGAGGGGGCTAGAAGTAAGAGAAAAATGCATGGATCTGCCAAAATAGTTTGACCCCCGAGTCGGGGGAGGGGGGAGCGCAGAGGG
This sequence comes from Camelus bactrianus, assembly GCF_048773025.1. Lineage (NCBI taxonomy): Eukaryota > Metazoa > Chordata > Mammalia > Artiodactyla > Camelidae > Camelus > Camelus bactrianus. The sequence continues at coordinate 7,734,554 of NC_133558.1, forward strand.
AGAGCCTTCCCTGGTCTGATCAGCACTAAGAAATCGGAGAGACATAAAAGGCAAATGAAGAGAACAACAATTAAAAAAAATTCCCCACACACAACAATACCATCTATTTAAACTGTGGCTCATACTTTTCATACCAATGGTATGACTTTTCTGGAGTCCCTCTTCTGATTCTTGAACTCCGGGGCTGGCAGCTTGCAAAGGGGAAGCAGACTCCAGCGCTGCACGGGCAGGTTTACCAAAGGTCTCTAATGGGTATTTTCTTTTTCTTAGCCCTGCCCCTGAATTGTCAGACGGCGGGCGTCTGCCTCTGAAGTTAGCAGTGATTTCCTTTAGAGCCCAGCCTTATCTCCGGCTGCACGTTGCCTGTTGGTGACTAATAACACAATAACATTGTCTGGGGCTGGAATAAAGTTGGAGCTGTTTACCCCCACTCTATAGGGGTTCAATATAAAAAGCCTGCTGAGAGCTGTCCAGGTCAGACGCGCTTCTGCCTCGGCACTGGGAGCAGCGCCGCCAGGGTCCTCGGTCCCCGCGCTCCACGGCCGCGTGCGTCCTCCGACCGCTCCCACTGCCTCCTCTCCCGGCAGAAACCTCTTTTTTCTCCCGTTAAAGAGCATTCGGGCTGAAGGATCACTTTGAGATCTGAATGACCAGAAACGCTTGAAGGGAACTAAAGCTGCTTTTCTGCGTTTTGTCCCCCCCCCCCCCTTCGGGTTTAGTTCGCCGGGGGAAGGATTTTGATCCCTTTTTCAGAATGGATTATTTCCCCATGATTTTCGCTCTGCTGTTCGTGGCTTTCCACGGAGCTACAGAAACAGGTAGGCACGTTGACTTGTAATCCCTGAATGTTGATGTCTTCTTCGCCACCTTCATGCTTTCCTGCTTCTGTTTTTTCCCCCCTTCTTTTTCTGACTGCTGCTGGGATATCCAGTGGAGGGGAATTATTGCTCAAAGCTGCTTAAGTTTTCTAGTGGAAAAAAAAATCCTGTTGAAGACAAATGCTCCTATAGCATTAAAGTAATATTATTATCATTGCCTAGTGTATTTCCTTGGCTTTTAAACATATAACTCAATTAAAGACAAGATACAATTTAGCCAAATGTATTTTTGCAATATATGTGTTCATACAGGTAGTAAGACATACAGGAATTTATGTCTTAATTTATATCTTATTCAAATACTCTTTAATAGTGTGTTAATGTGTAAAACATTTAAACATTTCAGCTTGAAGCCAAGGAATTTTATTCAAGTCATTCAAGCAATATATGAGCAGTAAAATCACCTGCAGGAGTCTGGTTGAAAACCCCCTCAGGCAGTGTCAGGGCGATGCAGATGTTTTCTTTAAAATTTGTCATCACTGACTTTAGGTATCTTTTGGCAGGTTTTTGGCACTCAAAACAGTGTGGGTTCCATTTCCAGTCTGATTCACCTGTCCTGAGAGGGGAGCTAGGGTAAATCCTGGCTGCTTAAGGATTTAGATAGTATGGGTGCATCTGCCTGCTTCCCTCTTTTAGGGTCAATGCATTTTTTTTGTTGTTTTTTCATGACCCTGACTAAAGGGAAAGGATGTCAAGGGAAGGAAAATCCTGGAATGTGTCTGATCATTTGAAATGGACAAAATTGGGCAGATAAGCTGCATGGCTAACTTGTCAGTAAGAGGAGGCAATGCTGCAGTGGGGAGCGGGGAGGAGGCAAATCCCACACACAGCATACTGCTCGGAGATTCAGAATTCATAACCTCCCAGGACCTTGACCAGGTCCCCTGCTGCTCAGCTTCTGTAGGTCTGTGGTTTCTGTGGAGCTGACTGCCTGGAATGAATACTGGAGAGCTGATTTCTCTTCTCTCTCTCCAATCACCTCCCCAAAGCTCTGGACCTCCACCTTATTTCAAGAGGTGTGTATCACCCGGGCTACTCCCTGCCTTCCACAGGGTGTGAACTGGTGGGTCCTGCCCTCAACGGAAGGTCATGGCTCTGAATCTTAAAAAAAAAAAAAAAAGGCAGTATGATTTATTTAGTTTTAGATTTTTGGTCATCAGCCAATTTTAAGGCATTGTAGGTTGTGCTGTCCTACTAGGGTCCACACAGAAGCCAATCCAAATTTCCAGTAGGCAGCATTTCCTTGAAGGCTGTTTCAAGGGGCTGGTAAGTCCCTTTTCAGGTGGTGGTTTCCCCTGCACTTGTATAATCTCTCTGAAAGAGATAAGCCAGTGGCGATAAAGGTGAAGTCATGTTAAGGAGGGCCAAAAAAACAAAACAAAACAAAACTTTTTCCCTCTGTGTTTCTTGCTGAAGGCAGCCGTGTGCTTCATCGGCTTTTATCTGCTCTGCCAGATCTGGCGTCGATACCGTGACCTGTGTGCCTCTGGGCCTCCACAGAGACATCTCCCACTGACCTGCTCTTTCTCTCCCCAGCTGTCTTGGGCGCCGAGCTCAGCACAGGAGCGGAGGGCGGAGGGGAGAAGCCCTCTCCCAGCACTCCCTGGAGGCCCCGCCGGTCCAAGCGCTGCTCCTGCTCTTCCTTGATGGATAAAGAGTGTGTCTACTTCTGCCACCTGGACATCATCTGGGTCAACACTCCAGAGTGAGTCTCTAGAGGGCATCGTTACACTAGTCACTCCTCCCCTTTGGTGTTACCGGAGCTCACTCTTGTTACTTTTTGGCTTGGACTCTGTAGGTGTGGGGCCCGGGTTTTGGTGGTGGGGGGGGAGGTATTCTTTTTGTGGAATCTGCCTGGTTTAGGAGATACATTGCTGAGATCTTATGTGGGTTGGTCCAACCTAAGCTTCTCATGGGAGAGACTCAAAAGGCAGAAGGGATTATAGTTATAGTCCCACCTGCCCATTTTACTTCTAGAAAAACTAAGACCCCAAATATGGAAGCCACTTGTGAGGAAAAAGTTTATGGCAGAGCTCAACCTAGATCCTGGGTGTCCGACTCGAAGCCCAGTCCTTAGATTTCCCTTCTGTCTCCAGAGTGAAGAAAGTAGTTCCCCCTCCGTTACCCTCTGAAGACTAGTTCACCCATCAGAGGGAGTTGAAAACAAAAACACATTGATTGTGCCTGCAGGGTCCCATTACCGTGAGGGACGGCCAAAATCCAAACAAAATCAAATCAAACCAAAACAAAATCCACAGCGAGCCTGATACTGAGTAAGGTGATACTTCCAAGGGGAGGACTTACTCCTTAGGTGAGAATCAAAAGAGACACATTGGCAATTACTGGACAGACTTCTGGCAAGGGACCCTTCTACAGTCATGTGATCTTACCAGATCACAGAAGACATGCAGCATGGGCAGGAACTGTGCACACGGCACGATGCCCCCTCCCGTCTCCTCCGGGGCCCCTTTCAGCATTACCATGTACAACTTGAATGGAAAATAGGTTTTCAAAACCTTGTGAGTCATAGTTTCGCGTGGAAGTGCCCCCCTCCTAAGAACTGTTAACAAAGTAGAAAGTTAGAAAGGGGAAGAAAATATGAAACAGATACCAAAGCAGAGATGTCATAATTTTGGACAAAAAACAAGGCTACTATATATCGAGAAGAAACTGAATGTTGTTGAGAGTTCACATAGAATTTTAATGACTTGGAAAAACTGATTTTCTCCTGGTTGGATCTACACGCGCAGGGCCATTGACAGGCATGTGATCCTGTTACATTTCACTCTCCTAAGTTCCACTACCAGACATTGTGGCGTGAGCTCCTTCTGTCTTAATGGAATGAGATTGCCCCAAAGAATGCAATCTTTGGAGACTATTAGACTATTAATTATGCTAATCTCTTTTGTTCCTCTCTTTCAATAACAGGCACATTGTTCCATATGGACTTGGAAGCCCTTCTAGGTCCAAGCGATCCTTAAAGGATTTATTTCCCACAAAGGCGACACTCCACAGGAACAGATGCCAGTGTGCAAGCCAAAAAGACAAGAAATGCTGGAATTTTTGCCAAGCAGGAAAAGAACTCAGGTGAGTCAAAACAACTTTGTTTTCTATCAGTTTTATGGCCTCCTGACCTTCTCCCTCTTATGATGCTGCCTTGTTATTTGAAAGATTAACTGAGGCCTTGAGAGCAACTGGAGGTACCGTGGCTGAAATGTTTTCCCTCTGTGTATTTTAATAGGGACCAAGACACTATGGAGAAAGGCTGGAATAACCAAAAGAAAGGCAGAGACTGTTCCCAGCCTGGCGAGAAGTGTATTCAGCAGCAGCTAGTGGCAGGAAGGAAAATAAGAAGGTAAGAGGCTCCCAAGAACAGCTGGCCCCCATCCCCTGTGAATGGTCTCCGCTCCTAGTCACTCTTACCTCGATGGGGGAAAGGCTTAGGAGACAATGGCAAAGGAAAGGGGGATCTCTGCATTCCAAAGGATTCGCTCTCAAATGTTTTCCTGAAGGCCTTGAATGCAGACTGCTGCCCACTGTACATTTTGGGGATTTTTTAGCACACACACACTACTCATTCTAAAGGTAGATTTTCCAAACAAGATGTATCAAGAGACACCTTTGTTATTTGATCACATCTACTTTTTGCCTCTCTGAGTCAGTATATTTACTGCTTTCCCTAAGAAATTAAAAATCACTTCAGGGAGATTTTTGTTTGTTTGTTTAATCAAAGTGTCATGTATAATCCAATTCTTCAAAAAGTAGTATTCAAATGGCCAAAGGGAAAATAAAGTTATTAGGTAGGGTTGGTGAGAGTTAGAACAGGTCATTTTTTCAGGTTTATTTATTAATTTTTTTAAACGGGGAAATGCATCTGGTCGACAGAGCCAGTGTCATTCCCAAAAGCTCTCTCGTTTTTCAGTCAGTCATGAGCTGGGGCAGAGAAGGGATCTGGGTTAGAAGTAACACCACAGGGTTGCTCTGAGCAGCTCTCGAGTGACAACCCTTCCAAATCCCGAACAGTTTGGAATTCACAGACAGGAGGGAGGAATCCTGCTTTCAGATCTGTCCCATAGTCTACATTTCCCTATCATGGTCAGTGGAAACTTCTCCTCAAAATCCATTGGCAAGGAGTTCCAGGATCCAAGTGTTCTGAGCATAGGCCTGGCAGCCAGGAATGACTTTTTGAGCTGTTTACTACTGACGTGAGGACATCCTAGCGGCCTGTGACATCCCACGTGCCCTGAAAGTTTCCCTGTTTGTGAACTCAGGCCACTAATGCTCACTCCCCTAGATCTCAAGATTACGTAAAACAACGTTTCTGAGCTGACTTGGAAATTATTTATTTTTTCTCTTAGTTTCTATTATATCAACTATTAAATCAGTGCTACAGTTCTTCCCTCTTTCTTTGTCCTGCAAAAACAAATTTTTTTAAATTGCCATAGAACATTTGCTTTGGGCCTACCTGTATGGGTCCTCTTTTTTAAATCTCTTTCCCGCTAAGTCACCTTCAATTCCTCATGTGATTAAGAAGACACTCGTGACTCTTTGAAACCTGTGCTGAATTGGTCTCTCCACACACTCCCACAGAGGTTGGGACAGTGGTTGGGGGAGGGCTAAAGGAGGGAAGAGAATATCTCTAGTTTACCTTAAAATTGTACTTTAAAATTGTATTTAATACCCAGTTCCCTTTAGATATGACCATATCCCTCTTCTCCCCCCAGCCTCCCCCCACCCCATTCTAGGCATAAAGGGTAGTTTATTTTCACTTGAGGTTAGCAGAGTACCATGCGGTTGTGGGTGGGGGTGAAAGTTCAGGATCCAGATTTAGATTTGTTTGTGCCAGTTTCTAATTTTAGATGTTTCTTTTGCCCAGGAATGATTTTTGCTCAAAAAAAAATTTTTTTTTTTTTGTTTTCTCTTGTTTTAATAGGTTGGAGGCCATCAGCAACAGCATCAAAACATCCTTTCACATTGCCAAGCTGAAAGCCAAGCTCTACAGAGAGAAGAAAGTGACCCACAACCGAACACACTGATGGCAGGCTGTGGGGGCCTGTCTGAAGCCATCTCGTCCACAGCGAGCCCCAGGCCTGACTCTGCGCTCTCTCCGCATGGCTGGGATCAGAGCAAAAGCACCCTCCCTGCTTAGACCGGTTCTTGTTCCAGACTGTCACAGGACCAGTGCCCTCGGTCTAAACATTCCAAGAAAGGTTAAGGAGTCCCCCGTTCCATCTTCATTTGCCTCCATCAGTGGTAACTGCTTTCTCTCCTGCTCTGGGGTGACAGTGGGCCGCTCCAAGAAGGCAGAGACACAGTGACCTGCAGATTAGGCTGGCCTCCTCCAGCGGGAGGAGAGGAGATTCCACGTGCGGGCGGAGTTCCGGAAGAGGGTCCGAAGGGAGTGTTTGTGTCTCACTCAGGCGCCTGGCACATTTCAGGGAGAAACTCCAAAGTCCACACAAAGATTGTCTAAGGAGTGCACAGACTGAACACACTCGAAGGACAAACTCTCGAGTGAAAAAAAAAAAGACTTTTTTTTTAAAATTCATAAAATGCAAACCGAAAGAAACTGTTACTACTGTAAATCAGGATGCGTTGCATAAATATGAGTCTACCTCACCTATATTGCACTCTGGCTGAAGTATTTCCCCACCTTTAATTATTGTCTCCCCAAACTCTTCCTTCTCCCACTGCTCCCTCCTCTAAAATCTTCATACTAAATCCTAACCTCGTGGAAGTCTGTCTAATGTGTCAATAGTAGATATAATATTTTCATGGTAATCTACTAGTTCTGTTTCGTGAGAAAAAAAATCATTGAATCAGGAGATTCCCTTACTTTGATTTTTGGAAACACTGTGGTATAGGGTTGGATATGGAAGACATTGAAGGGTGGAACATTGGTTATGCTTTAAAGCAGTAAAATTATTTTCCTTTATGCAACTGGCTAATGGAAGAGGTGGATTAAATTTTGATGTACTTATTTTTTTATAGATATTTATATTCGAACAATTTATTCCTTATATTTACCATGTGAAATATATGTTTGGGCAGGCCATATTGGTCTATGTATTTTTTTAGAAATGTATTTCTGAATGAAATTGAGAAAATGCTTTGTTTTGCCTGTCAAGGTAATGCCTTTAGAAAATAAATATTTTTTCCCTACTGTATGTACTGATTTCGAATCATTTTGGAAAATCCTGAGAAGTGGGCCAAAGTGGTAAGAATGAAGGGGAAGGGTTAAAGATGATTTCTTGGAGAGGTAATCTTTAGGAGGAAAACAGCGTGCGCTAATTAAAACAAGAATTTGATTTATATCTTAACAGTCACCTTTAGATTGCATTAAGCTAAAAACAAAACAAAATAAACAGCTTTTACACCTCTGTCTTTCCCTGCATGGCTGCCGTCTGTTTCTCCTTTACCTGAAAACTCTCCAGGGACTTTATCCATTAAACTTTGCTTGGGCCATTAGACAGGATCCAACAGTTTTAAGCTGATGGTGTGCTGAGAGGTGCTTTCTCCATAGTAATAAACTGGAGGAAGCGACGGCCAGGTAACCTCCCCAAAGGTACCTAATTATACACAGTTCCACACCAGACGTCCTTTAGGAAAATGACAGAGCAAGTAAGGGCTCCCAATGGCTTTTTATTTGCACAGATTAAGAAGTTTGCTTATTGAAGAACAGTGAGTACTTCTGCTTCCTCTTCATGGTAGCCCAGGACTGGACACCTGCCTGTGGAGGTGGAGATGCCAAATGCTGATTCCAGGCGTCCCACATCAAGGCACCACCCTCCTCCCAACTTTGCCCTAGGCTGACCCGCCAGCCCACTGGGGAGAATAGCACTGCAAACGGTAGTTACCAGCAGGAGCCCATAAGAGCTTGATCAGCTTTCGAGAATCTTCACCGTCCTTCTCTGTCTGAAAGAATGTCTGGCATTCCACAAATATTAACTCTTGGGGATGCTGGTGTCCAAACAGTGACACCGCTGAAGGATGTTAAATAACAGTCTTCAGGTGTGCATACATACTGTCCTGGGCAGGGTTTCTATCTTTGCTGGCATTGTTTTTCATCTCTCACTCTTGTGTTTTTAAGAGACAGTCCAGTGTCTTGGAAGAATTGCTTATAAAACTCACTTTCTCCCGCAAACTGTTTCTCGGTGTGTGGTTCTGGAGTTCTCCAGGGGACTGTGAAGTCTTGCCCACATTGACAAAGGACTTGGCCTGAACTTAGCCGCTGTTTAAACTTGCACAACCGTTCGATCCCCTGGCATTGTAAATTTCCTCATCTGTTAAATGAGGAAGGGGAGGAATTTCTCTTAACAGCTCCAAGAGTGAGTCTGAGGTGGCACGAAGAGGTTGAGGGGACAGGAAAGAGGGAAGATTAGCCCTCGGAGGACACGGATCTAATATATTTAAGAGGGAGATGGGAGGAGAAGCCATTGAGCAAAAGTAAAACACGGTAAGCAACGGAGATAAGATTTTCTTTTTCTTTCTTTCTTTTTTAAAAATTTCATTGTTCAGACTTTGAAATCCTCTCCCCCCATGCTTCCTTGTCAGTAACCAGCAAGACAAGCAAAACGCGCGAAGCAGCTCTCCTGGGCGTGAGAGTCAGTAGTAAATTAAGTTGGAAGGTTCCTACGAAGTAAATATTTTTCAAGCACGTAGAGAAAAGACTGAGTAAGTCTTAAGGCCAATGCTAACTTGAGGGGTTAACTGGTGGCACAGCCAGTCGTGCTTCCTCCTGCTTTTCCAGTAGAAGTGTGGTTTCTGGAAGCCCACTTAGGACAGATTTCTCTCTTCATACTAACAGCCAGGCAGAGCTTTGATCTCAGGGCTCCAAGGACCAGAGGATTCTGGGTGGGGAGAGGTGATCTTGGGTGAAAGGAGTGGGGTCCACTAAAGTGTTTCATTTTGACTCCAGGGACTGGCCTCTTTTGTGATGGAAACCACTGGCTGTAATCCTACCTGAGCTTCCCCCAAATACTCAAGTTCTCACAACTCTGGGTATTGCACAATGCAGGAGTTCCTTCAGGAAAGAAAGAGCAATCTTCAGTCTTCCCCGGTGAAAAAGCCAAGGCCCAGAGAGGGGAGTGATCTGCCCAAGGTCACGCAGCGAGCTGTAGCATCTCTGTAGCCTGAACCCTTGAGCAGGGCTGTTTCTCTCAAGAGGTACCTGGAGGTCCATGGAGACAGACACTCAAGCAAATCTTAATAGAGGGTTCTGGGCGGTAAAGCAAAATCACTCTTCATAAAAGCTTTGCCTTCCCACCTCACAGATGATGGCTACCACATCCATCCTTTCTATTACTCTCTCAGGAAGATCGATGTGTCTGCAAGCCTTGGTCGTGAACATTTCAGTTGTATGATATTTGTCTACTACATTATCTCCATGGTACCAAGGCACAGCTGGCAGAAAAATTACCATAATTTACCATGCCTGCCTCCAAATCTGGTTTCATGGAGGGCTTCACTGATAACCACTGCAAATAGATCCAACACACAGGAAGAAATTACAGTGATGAAAGTGATGGCAGCGGCAATAGCATCTCCTCAATCCTTGGGCAATGATCAGAGAAAGATCTAGGGCTGGTGCCATTGGACAGTGAAAAGAGAAGGGTCTTGGCCTTGGGGGTCACTGACTGATGGATGTGATGTGTCCCAAGTGTGACAGGCAGCATGGCCCCAAAAGGCAGCATGTCGGGAATCTGACGTGCAGTTTTACTGGTTCAGTCTCCTGTGTTTCTGCATCTCATTTTTCTCTTTCAGATTCTGAGTCATCCCAGGCTCCCACCCTAAACTGCTGTGGGGGCATCTAGGGGTGAAATCTGCAACAGCCATCACTGGCATGGCACAGGCTCCGACCAACTGGGATAGCCAGAGCCGTGGAGTGGTTCTTGGTGGCCCCTAGCTAGGCCAGATGTCACACCTCCAGATGTTGGACTGTGGGAAGATCCGGCAATCCAGGGAGGGTATGGGCAGCTGGGATGGAATTTCCAGACTTCTTGCTGCTATGACTATTTACAGACCATTATGATAGTATTTCAATCTTGGAAAAACAAATATACTGGTACCTGCCCCTGTGCATGTCAGACTTGGAAGCATCAAAATTCTTGCTAAATTACTTTCTTTACAGCTTCACTGAGTGGGACCACACTGTCTGCATGCCTTCCAAAGTTTCGTCCCATATTTTTCTGTCCTTGTCCCTTTGTGTTCCTGCTGCATCGGCATCCCCCTGTGTGGTCTTCTCACGCTTCATGTTCCTCTCACTCATGCGCTGATCTCCTTTGGTAGAAGTAGAAATGCTCTAGGGTATTCTTTGTGTCCTTGGAGGTTTTTAGCAGGACAATTTTATGGTTGCCAAAACTAGGATTGCCTGAGACCAAGACTTGCTAGGGTCTTAGATCTGCTCTAGGATTTTCAAAAAGGAGCTGCTTGTAAAGTTGGGTCTTGCCCTCTTAGGTTAACTTTGGAAACTGAAAGGGTGGCCAGATAATTTATCATTACAACTGGGACACTTTTGATAGCGCTTGGTGATGCTTTTAGCAATTACCACGGACTGTCATTGGCAAACAGGACAAGCCTTGAAGAAGGTCAGACTTTCAGAACCACCTTGATATCTTAGAGATGACGTGGACTTTGGCCCTGTTTAAGCAGACTCAATGTCTTTATCTCTGTATCTGCCGACCAGGCGAGGGCAGAGAACTTTCAGCTTCTCTAGTGCCTCCAGCTTTGAGCATGGAATTTCAGGCATAATGTATCAATGACTTAATAAATGTACAGATAAGTTACAGGGTTCAGTAAGAGAGGGGTGAAGGTGATAATGAGATGAGACTTCAGAAGATTCACAAGACCCACTCATGGGGATCTCTCTGGAGAGTTTGCATAGCCAAAGTATGCCTTTATTTACAGGCTCCATTTTAGTGGTAATTGTCACAACTGGGTGAGTTTCTATTTCTTTCTATTCCAGTTCACCCTGCATATCACCATCATCATAATAATCTTCCCCATGTGCTTCAACCACAATTTCCATGTATGCAGAGTTGGAAAGAACTTAAAAATAATGTATGTTATCTCCCCATCTCAAAAAATCTCCCATTGCCATTCTTTGCTTATAGAATAAAAAATGCTATCTACTGAGGCAGGGAGGAAAGAGAAGGACCAGATTTAGAAGAAAGGTTAGAAGGTGGTATTGTAATTTTTGAGCTTTAAATTTTTTATTACGGGTATCTTCCAAACATATTCAACATTTGTGAGAATAATATAATAAACGCAATATGCCCATCATACAGTTTTCACAGGTGTCAAGGTATGATTGATCATGTTTCACCTCTACTGACACTCTGCTTTCCCTTCCTGGATTACTTTGAAGCAACCCCAGGTATCACTGTCATCTCATCTGTAAGTATTTCAATATGGACATAGTGAATTTGATATGCTTTGTTCAACCAAATAAAATGTGAAATAGTCAATTGGCTATGTGGGTCTGGGGCTTAGAGGGAATGAACAACCAAGGTTCCTAGACCTCAGGGGACTCATCATCACAAAGGAGACAAACATGTGTAATAGCTAACATTTATGTAGTGCTTACTGCATGCCAGACATTCCTTTGAGAGGTTTGCTCACATCAACTCATTTCCTCCTTACTATCACCCTGTGAGGTAGGTACTTTTCTTTGCCCTATTTTATAGATGAGGGAACTCAGGGAGAGATTAAGTAGTAACTTGTTCAAGGTCAGGCAGCTAATTAAGAGGCAGAGCCTGGTATGACCCAGATAAACTGGTGCACTATGCTTTGTGACTAAGAAGAAACAGTGGTAAAGGCTACACTATGGGATGAACAAGTTCTAGGATGGTGTAAAAGTGACAGGGACCCATTCTGCCTGGGGGTGGAAACAGAAAGTGTGATGGTTTCAGTGAAGGTTTCTTGGGAAGAGTCTCTGAGGAATAGGCTTTGAGCCCCTAACTAAGCAAGATACCACTCAAAAGATTTATAATTCCATCAAAAGTATAGAAGAGTCTCAAGAAAATTCTTTACCTACAGAGGACTTGATAAAAAGAACATAGCCTAAAGTGCTTATATGATTGATTTACAAGAAAGGTAAGCAGGTATCTATCTCATCAAGAGAAGATTTGTCCCACTAAAATTCAGGAAGGATAATTCCATGATACTGAAAATCTTGAAGCATCACAACCATACCTGGATATTATATCTAATTGATAAAAATAAATGAATATTAACTTTACGGTGAAAAAAATTCTTCAGATGTAACTGTGATGATCCTGACACAATAAACCATGAACATAGTATACCAAGCATATAGTTAGAATATATATGGATATATCAAGAATAACAAGAGATTCTATAGGTCTAGAGAATGTCTTAAACACCTGGAAGTTAATAGAACTCCATTGGTAAGTGATGGGAATCCCAACTGAAAAATCAGTGGCCAGAAGATGCCAGGTGCAAAATAAGGAAGTGAAATTGTGACCAACTTAATATTCTTTAAAAACCTCTGAAATTATGACCAATAGCACTATACTTCATTGTCTAATATTCAGCAAAGCAGCCACTAAGACTCAGAAGTAAGGACAGTGATGGCACTGACAATTCTCTAGGAATTTCTCATATTGCACACAATTTCTCAGATACTTATAACATTTCACCCATGTGCATTTTATCTAGGGATAACTAAGCATTTTTTCTGATGTGCTAATTAATCAATAAGAACATATCAAATAGATCTAATTATTTCCAGTACCATTCCTTTTACAAAGATGAAAACAAACCTTGGTGGGTTTCCAGGGGCCCTCTGGAAATGCACATACATATATATGACATCTTGTACCACATACAAATCAGAGGCCAAATCATAATGATCCAGAAATCTAATGAATAGCAATTCATTAACTCAATTTACTATTAGTTCAAGGTTTACATTTCCTAAAGGTCTTGCAAATTATCTTCAGGCCAACATACTGTAAAACATAATTACTACTGAAATAAAATTTTTCAGAGTAATGATTTAAATGGGTTAACCACTAATTTACACTTTTCATAGTCTTAAACATTTACCAGAAGTTACGCTAGCTTATTCAATCAGTAAATCTCTATAAGTTTAGGAAGAACATATACAAGTAGAATAAAAATCTATGATTATTTAACACTGATAAATCAGAGAAAACATAGCTGTTTTTATTAAACCAAAATTATTAAACTAGTACTATTTGCCAAAAATTTACCTAAATAATGTTAATTTATATTCTTAAATTATTTCTGAGTTAGTTTCTATAAGAATACCTCTTTTTTTCCACAGTGAAAGTATTAGAGATTCAATTTTCTTATTTTCTAGGAATTTAAGGAATAGTCAAGTTATAGAAGTGCTCATTTATCTCTAGGCCAATCAGACTAGAGCTCCTTTAATTTAAAGATTTTCTAATCTAGTTTATTAATATCACCAGGTGATAGGAAAATATTACACACTCACAAGGCAAAAAACTTTCTAATTTACAGACATATAAACATACAGACACACACAGAGGGAAAGACTGTAGTTTTTGATTCTAAAATTTCAGCCATGGGTCAAGCATAAACCCAGAATAAAAAACTCACCAGTCCAGATATTCACCTCCATGTTCACACAAAACTCTTAGATGATTTGAACTAAAATTAGGCAAAGAGAAGAGACTAAAAAGCCAAACTCTCTGATACCTTTCACTCAACAGAAGCAAGATTGCTATAAACCAGCAACTGTTTATAGAGACCATCAAATGGTTAGACCACGAAACCAAAAGGAGATGGCATCAGAAATCAAATGAGTGCTCCAAAAAAAATCAAAATCAAACCTTTACTGTGCTACCTCTGGACAAGGGTCCCCGAGTCACCAGTCAGGAGCACAAAGGGCCCTGGTTAGCTCATTGCTGGGTGGAACGGGAATCCGAAGGTGAGATTCAATTTTATCCAAGTCATTGCATCAAACTGAGAGAGCCTTTGTGTACCAGGAGAATGTGGGAAGAAAAGGGAGCCAGGTCAGCACAAACGCATGAAGGAGATTAGCCCAAATGTAGTTAAATGGCTAAGAGCATGGTCATTGGGTTCAGATATACCAGGATTAAAATCATGGATCCACCATTTATATAACCTTTGGAAAGCTATTTTACTCTCCCGAGTTTCCATCTATTCTGTATGTAACATGGAGATCATAAGATCTGCCACACAGTGTGACTGTAAAGATTAACGTTCCACATAAAGGAAAATTCCAGAGACCAGACCTCAATACATGAAATAAAACCTTTGCAGTGTATCTTTAACTTACTTTTCCTGTTTTATCTTCAACCTCCACCACTACCTTCTATTTTAGGTACTATTTTAGGGCAACTTTTCTCAAAATTTTGTGTGCAATAGAATTACTTGTAAAGTTTGCCAAAATGAAGATTTTTAGGTCACAAACCCCAGAAATTATAATCTGGTACATGGTAGGACGCAGAAAACTTTGCTTTAGCTACATCTGGGTGGTTCCAATGTCAATGAGCTTTAGATGATAACTGAAAACAATACTAGCCATTAGCCATTCTGTACCCTGGCTGTGAAATTTGTCTCCACCCTAGGTTTTCATATGCTGCTTTCTCAGTACAGAATGCTCTTTCTTCACAGTTCTGCTAGTGAAATTTTATTTATTCTTCAAGTCTCCTTTCAAATGTTTTCTTTTGCAAGAGGTCTTATTGGACTCCTCAAGGCAAAAGGGCTTTGTCGTCTCTCCTCTGGTATTTGATTACAAGTCTAATTCTCCACTCAGTAGTGAGCTCTTAGAGGGGAGGGACTGGGTCTTATTTATCTCTGTCCTCAACATCTAGAGAAGGCACGCTTTAAATGTCTGGTAATTGAAATGACAATCCCAACCCTCTAGTTCAAGAATGATTGGACTCTCTCTGTCCTTGGCTTTAAACTCATCTATAATCCTGCACTGAGAGTCTTCCAAAGCCAGAAGATAGTAAGATCTGTCAAGGCAAAGACTGAAAAAAATATTTGCAATACATATAGTGGATGAAAGACTGAGTATCTCTGGGGTGCTAGTCTCTAAGAAATGATGCTAACGCATGACAGTGAAAAATCAGAAAAACGGTGCCTGCTAACTCAGCTTTCCACATACAACTCATTTCATTACTGGCAAAATAGACATTTGTTCTACTACTGCCAAAGTCAATAGTGCTCTTGAGTAGAAATAAAAACCTTCCTAGCATCAACCTAGCTTTGCTATTTTTGTGCTATGGGTATGTTACTAGGGCAATGACAGGCTGCTACTATCTCTGAGTCCAGCCACTTGACAAGCACCCAGAGTCAGCAGTAACAGGCAGCTGACATTGTGAAACCAAATACCACATGATGAGGTCCTCTTTCTAGGGAACGATGCTTTGTAGTTATATGCGTGTCACTGACCTTCAGCTACGAGTGTGAATAAACATTGCTCTCTAGCTTTGGGCAACACAATAAGCCATGAAATGGAAGATGATTCCAAGTAAGTTTAAAAGATAAATTTAGTAACATGTGAACATAAAGAGCTTTATAACCTCATGCATAGGAAAGCAGTTTCAATGTCAGCAGTGGAGAGAGTCCCTCCCTCTGAGGGGTGGTCGTGACTAGCAGAGAGCCTGAGGGACTTCTGATGTTCTACTTGGTCTGGGTGCTGAAATCACAGGTGCCTTAATTTTGGGGGAATTCTTTGGGCCATACATTATGACATGTGCTCTTTTCCGCATGTCTTATATTTCAAGAAAGCTTACCTCCCTCTCCCCAAAAGCAGTTTTATTTTCCTTTTATTCAATAATAAATGCTCAACAAATATATACAGAATCGTAGTTTTGAGTGGTGCCAGAATTATAGCCTGCTTCAAGGGGTGTATATGTTGTGGTTCCATCCAGGCATCTGATGTGCAATTGCACTTGGTGCAACTCATTTCATTGCACTACGACTTAGCTTTCGTCTTCAGAGTAAAGGCCTCCTTAGCATTTTTTTTTTTTTAATAAGGTCCTCATCCTGCCTGCATACAAAAGGCTCTTCCAGCACCATTGCGGTGTCTTAGATTAGTTTCCTTGTACGTGTTGCTTGGCTTTGTCTGGTCTTGACGCCATCCTGAAGATGGTAAAATGAGCCAGGTGATTTCATCTCTTGTGGCACACCTTGAGGACATTGCTTGGGCATGAGCCAGTTTACTGCTCACAGCCCGAGACATTTTTTCCCACGAGCTAGCTCACCTCCCTCTCTCTCACAAAGAAACTTTCTGCATGGGAAAGGACACATCAGAAAATATGAAGCCTTGTAACTAGTGGGAAACATGCTTGACATTAGAGATGCTGTATCCACCCCCACCCACTCGACACTGACACATCAACTCTAATTTCTTACTAATGCTTGGGTTTCGCTCTAAGCTCTCTTTGCCCATGACATCAACACACATATCCGGGAAAAGAAAGGGCATCAGGAAGGACTGGCTGGTGTGTAAGCGGTTCTTTGTTGCTGCTGACTGCCTTGAGTAGCTTGCAGAATGTGACTCCTGGACCTCACTGACTGAAGTGGGCTCCCTAGGAGCATGTTTCCCTTTATCTGTGACCTGAAACCAGGGGTAAGGATGAGCATCACTTGGCAACGTGTGTTTGTCGGCTGACACTTGACTTCGAGACCAAACCAGCATTTACTTTCTTTTAGTCAATTCCACTGGTCCTTCCATTTGGTCAATTCCATGACTGTCTGAGGAACTTAGCATCTTTACTAAGCTAGACACAGTTGCAGCACCAAAAAGGTTTGTGCCGATGTGCACAGGAAGTAGATGCAAAGAGTCATCCTTGTTGTCAGGTTGCAACAGTGTGGCAGCCAATTGGTTTCAGGAGGTGTGTGTTTTGCTGTCTTCCAGTAAATGTCTTCGGGGACTTTGTGGTTTGACAATTCAGTTTTTTAATGGTGATTTTGATGATCAGAAATTATTGATTTTTATGAAGTCGCACTTAACAATTTCTTCTTTTTATGGTTAGTGCTTTTTATGCCCTGTTCAAGAAATCTTTGCCTTTCCAAAGGTTGTGATAGTCTCATAAAATTTCCCCTAGAAGTTTTATAGTTTTAGTTTTTATGTTTAGGTCTAAGATCCATATCAAATTGAATTCTGTGCACGATATGAAATAGGGGGATTTTCTTCTCCCTTATTTTCAGGTGTTCAAGCAGGATTATTCAAAGACTTTGATTTCTGTTAGAATGACTTGGTACTTTGCTGAAAATCAATTGGTACATATGTATATGCCTATTCCTTGGTTTTCTCTTCTGGTTTAATGATCTGTTTCTGGACTCTCTTCAGTTCCACAGATTAGGATTTCAATTTTTGTAGCTTTAGAGTAAGTAAGTCTTAAAATTGGTTAGTATCAGTCCTCTCACTTTTTTCTTCTTTATCAAGATTGTTTTGATTATTTGAAATCTTCAGGGTTTTTATGTTTATCTTAGAATCAGCTTATCACTTTCTTTTAAAATGGCAGCTGGGTTTTTGATTGTAATTGGGTTGACTTATCACCTCATGGAGAATAAGCATCTTAACATGTTGAGTCTTCAAACTTATAAAAATGGTATGTCTTTCCATTTATATGGCTTAGTTTCTCTTCACACTGTTTTGTAGTTTTCAAAGCATAGAGATCTTGCACATCTTTCAATATGTTTATTCCTAGTTACTAACTTTTTTGGTGGTGGTTGTAAGTGATGTTTTAAAAATTTTATTTGCCAATTTTTCATTGCTAGGATATGGTATATAATGTATACTGATTTTGGAACCTGAAGTTTTGCTAAATTCACTTATTAGTTTTAATAATATTTGTGCTGATTCCATAGAGTTTTCCATGCACATAATTTTCTTTGAATAATAACAGTTTGATTTATTTCTCTAGAAGCTTTATGCTTTTTATTGTATTAATTTGTCTTATAGAACTGCCACATCTTCTAGAATATTACTAAATAGAAGTGTTAAGAGTGGATATTCTTGCCTTACTCCCAGTCTCAGAGGGAAAGCATCCAATGTTATTAGGTTGAACAATAGCTTATAAATAGATTGAGAAAGTTTTCTTCTATTTCTAGTTTGCTGATAGTTTTTATCTAAATGAGTGTTTTATTTTGCCAAGTGCATTTTCTGCAGCTACTGAGATAATTTTTTTCTTTATTCTCCTAATATGGCAAATTACCATGATTCATTTTCACATGTTAAACCAATCTTGCATTTCTGGATAAATCCTACTTGGTTATGACTTATTTGTTAACTATGACTTGTGTGCTGCTGGATTTTATTTGCTAATATTTCATTAAGGATTTTATATATTTTTTATATCCATATGACTAGAATATAATTTTAAAGTCTTTTTTTAAATACCAATATGTATTAAGATCTGGTTATACTATTTTTTCTTTTGCCCATATCTGAATTTTGTTTAAAATTTTTGATTGTTTTCTTGATTTTTCATACATTTCTTTTTTCATCATTTGAAATATTATTTTAATTTCATTTGTACTTATTCAGTTTTGTGAGTTTTTTAAAAAAATTTTTATATAATTTTTAAAGGTTACACTCCACTCACGTTATTACAAAATATTGGCTATAGACATACATTTCTTAATTTTAGATTAATGCCCAACACTGTGCATTAAAAAGAACAATAGAGACGAAAAATCACTTATTTTCACCTGGGAAAAGGCATGTCTCATCTTCCGTCACACTTAGTATAGAGGTTTGGTCCGTAACAATTGTGGGTGAGGTGGGCTGAAATCCGTTGTTTTCTGTACACCACATGTTTAAAGTTTCCCCAGCAGTGCACTTATACAGCCTCGTATTTAGTATAAGCATTGGAGTCCCAGAAGGTGTCCCTCAGGTGCCCTGTTCTGCCATCAGACCTCAGGAGTCCCCGTGCCTGGGCACAACAGCGGGAGGGGGTTTTAGAATTCCTCCCCTCCCCCTGGTGATGGTGATAGACTATACCCTTCCTGGTACTTGGTATAAAGCCAGGAGAGGGGTTTCTCTGAGTTCTCCTGATCACCTTTATTTCCTCACAGGCCTTCTGTGCCTCTGGCTTTCTCAGCTATCCTGTCTCTCCCACACAGGCAGACAAAGGTGCCTCACACTTAACTCAGCATCTAGTCTGGAGGACCAGAGACTCCAGGATGGATTCTCTTGCTTTGCCGGCTCTGCCCTGAGCCTCAGGCAGGTGCCAAGTACCTGCGTTGCAGGAAGGTCCCTTTCTGTGCTCTGTTCCCCTGATACTCAATGTGAGTTCTGGAGTGTAGGCAGATTTCTTCACTCTGCTGTTTCTCTGTCACACAGGCACATGGCGTTCTCTAGCGTTCCTCAGAATCCCCATCCCTTTCCCAGTTGCCGGCCCTCGCTCCCTGCAGCTTGGTGTAAGGCCCGGGGGGGTTGGGGGGGGGGCGGGGCAGTTTCTTGACTCTTCTGCTCTCCCTTCAGGTTTTGGCAGTCGGTATGCTCTGTCAGTTTCCATTCGCCATTGGCTCAAATCCTTGACGGCAGGATCAAGATGTTTCATTCATCTGGGCTTGGCATCTGAATACCAGTGGGACCTTGGAGATCCTCTTAGGCTTTGAAACTCCGCTGTCTCTCTGCTTTACAGTCTGGCTGTTGGGTTTTTATATCACACTTTCCCCTCTGGCCCTGCCTGGCTTTTTGCACTTTGTGAGGTCTTTCTCCTCCCTGTGTCCTGCTGTACCGTGGAAGGGTTTATCTCAGTTCTCGTGCCCTGATCCCAGCCTTCAGCAGACCACTGTGCTGCTCTTGGCTTTAGAATATCTCAGGGATACATCTTGCAGGGATCCTACCCTGCTTCCAGCCAAAGCCCAGAGTGCCTTGTTGGGATTCCATCAGCTCTCCTGCCCCATCTCCAGCATTTGGAAGCCTCTGACTTGCACTAGTCAAAAACCCCTTGTATCTCATCTGTGTTCTCTCGGGACTCTGCCCTGTCCCCCACCATCTGCACTGTCTCTGTGTACTCTGTGAAGGGCCACAGGAAAGAATGAGGGAGTGAGTCACTCAATTTGTGACTAAAGATTCATGAGACTCCAGTCCACCATCCCAGCTAACCCATGGGCATCAAAAGTCCATCAAAAGTTCAGCTGACTTCTCACTTCCTCCACAGAAGACTCCTTCTTTTGGTCAGGGTTTTGGTCAAGGTCTTGGACTTCTCTCTCCTGAAATTCACCTCATTAACGTTTTTTTGCTCCACAGTTCTTCGATAGGTTTCTTAAAACTATAATTCTGTAGCTTGTTGGGATGTATTTTGCTAAAAGGTAGAAACAATCATCTCTTGCTACTTTTTATATCCTAGCAGGAAGCAAATGTCTAAAAATGACATTCAGAATCATTTGGCAACTGAAATTCTACACCACCCATTAAAAAAAAAAAAAAGGAATAAAATCACTCTCCGATTCCTAATTTCTCTAAAGTCTTTCCCTACCCAGCCATCCGGATCACCTTCTGCTGCTCAGTTCTTCTCAGTGAGCGATGGTTCACAGTTGGGGATGCTTTTGCCCCGCAGGGGATGTTTTTGATTATCTTGGCTGAGAGAGGTGAGTGCTATTGGCATCTGTCTGCTGGGTAGAAACCAGGGATACTGCTAAACTTCCCACAACGAGTATGACAGCCCTCAGCAACAAAGAATTATCTGATCCAAAATGTTAATAATGGTGCTGCAGTTGAGAACCCATGTTTGAAAGGAATATGAACAATTGCCCACAGCAGATTCAGTCATTGTTTTTCATCAACAAATACTGGTTAACTACCAAGCAACTCAAAAAGGAATGGGAGGGAAAGGAAGAATAGATGCATTTTCTCCCTAATCCTGGGAAGGCAGTGAGTGGATTTTACACATGGTCACATCCCTGGTCACAATGACTTGCCGTAGTAGGGTTGGTAATAAAGGTTGATTGAATGAACGCGTGAGTGAGCGAATGAATCAGGGAATGAAATTAGATGCCACCTGCCATCTGGTGGATCCTTTCTATGAAGTCTTTCCCTGAGTATTCCAGTGCTTGTCAAAGGACTAGAGCATTGGAAATTTGTGTCCCAAGAGTTCATACAGCTATGGTCTGCATTTTGAAGTTAACTAGGTCCAGTGTCTCTTCACTTCATTGGGGTGTTCCTGTAGAACCATTCCTTCTTCTCCACCTTCATGACTGGCCACTACTCTGAAGTGCTGTGTTGGGCCCTGAGATAATTAATACATTGGCGATGACACAGACTTTGCCTTTGGAGGGTCCTTCCGAATATGTGCTCCAAGGAAAAGCATGTCAGTAAAGTCATGTTTGTGAACATAGCTATTCTGAATACCTAGCCTCAAATACTGTTTAAATCCCGGAAAGATAGATGACTGACTCTGCTATAGTCTTGAGTCATAAGTTGAACTCACTGGCTGAAACTCAGCATTTTTAAAAAAACCAATTATCAGTAGAAACTTATATTTTCCAACATCATTTTGGGGATAAGATGCAAGACTTAAAACCAATTTACTCAGACAGAGTACTATTAGTTAGACTTATGTGGGTTGCTGGCTTTTATTTTTATTTTTGCTCTAGTTATCAGATGTAAATATTTGAATGGATGATTTATTATTATGCTTGAGTCCTGAGGCTTTTTTACTGAGCCTTCCATAGTTAGCGAGGAAATGTTTTTCAAATATATTCTAATTCAAACAATGTAAGTAAATCACATGTGTTTGTGTGGGCATATATCTTTGTGTTCTGTGTTGCCATACAACTTTCTCATAGAAAATTTCAGCAGTTTTCCTTTTCCTTTAAAGCGTCTCAAACAACAAGTTTCTACTGTATAGCACAGGGAGCTATATTCGGTATCTTGTAGTAACTTATATTGAAAAAGAATATGAAAATGAATATATGTACGTGTATGTATGGTTGAACTATTATGCTGTACACCAGAAATTGATACAACATGGTAAACTGACTATACTTCAATAAAAAAAGAGCTTCTCAGACTAATAATGAAAATTTCATGAATGAATGAAATACAATTTATTCATCTTTTTGTTAATTCTTTTAATTATTCCCCCCTTATTTACCCATTTTATTTTTTAAATAGATATCCTAGGTTCATGAGACTTAGAACTCTTACATAAAATTGCTGTAGTTTTAAGAGTTCTGGTTGAGGGGTAAGGAAATGTCATTGTCAAGTCACAGGCACAGGTATCTGGAGCACACACCTGTTGCCATCAAACCCACCCTGACGTAGGACTCCAGCCATCTCCATCTGCTGGTGGTGATGCTGTATGTATTCACCCCCCCCCCCCCCCAGTTAGCTTACTTGAATGGGGTCCTCTTAGATGACCGTAGACGTCAAAGAGGGGAAAGCCCATCTCAAACGAAGAAGTCACTCTGTGGAAAATGTACAAGAAAGCGAAAGGCATCCAGTGCCTAGTGACTTGTTTCTATGGGGCTGTGAGGACGAGGAGTGTCCCTGGTGTGATTCACCAGCATGGTATTTGTTAACTTAGCCCAAGGAGGCCACAGGCCGTGTTAGCTAGCCTTGTAGCACTCTTTAATCAGCCAAGAGCCCAGTTTGTCAAACAGGACTGTGTGATTTTGAATTAGAAAGAGAGGATCTGTAAACCAAAAGGCTGGAATCTTTGTTGATCTTGTTGCACCTACCCTGTCACGGATCATGGGGGAGTCCTTTCCTTTCTATTTCTCACAAGGTCTGGACTTAGGAATGCTGATTTCGTCAATGGAGAATGAAGCCCAAGTCAATATAGCTTCCATTTTCCTCCATACAGGTCTCTCTTCTCCTTCACTCTGGGAAAGGAGACAGGGGTATTTGCCCTTCAAGCTGTTACTGTGTAATCATCATGCAGATAAGGTCAGAAGATACATGCCGAGTGCTGACGGTGACTAATTGAGGCTTCACCGCCTCCTCTGCTCCCCCACCAAGGATGTGGTTAGGAAACACAGGGTCAGGGAGCACCCCCCTACCTCCCTACCGGCCTAGCAGGTTATCTCACTGCTCTGCCTTTGTCTTCTCAGTTTGGAGTACCCCTAGGGGCCAGGCATCTAAAGTAGGTTCATCTATCACTTTCTGGGTGGTAGGAGTTCTGCCAGCTCATGATGGGAAATTCGGCTGGGGAGGGACCTTGTCAACATCCCGGGGGTGGTTACAAAAGCTCTCTCATTAAGCCTTTGTTTCAGGACCCAAGCATCTAATTAGGATTTTCCTGGTGGAATTAGAGATATTTCTTTTTTTTTTTTTCAAGTGGTTTAAGAAAAAGGAATGGGAATGGGGTGACAATATGATAATCTTCAAACATATAACTGCTGCTGAGACTTGGAAGAGAGCAAGAAAGACTCCCAGCAGGAAGAACTTCTAGGCACTTGATGTCAAGCCTAAAGAATATTGTGAGATGTTCCTCCCTGACTATCATTAAGAACATGACGAAGTATAATTTCTCTACAATTAGTGAGATAAAGCCAGCCTAGAGGAAGCACGTAAGGGGTGATTTATTCATTCACTCAGAAAAGTTATTTCAGCATCTGCCAAGAGACAGGCAGTGTGCAAGATTATTCTGGGGAGCACTAAGTTGATTGGACCCAGCCTTTAACCCTCATGGAGCTCATAATCTACCAACTGTAGAATTCAATGATTTATTGAGGTTCTATGTTATTTTTCATTGAGTATAAAAATATACAGCAATGTTGACAAAATAGATTTTAAAGCCCGGCTTTATATATATATCAGGCTAGATTCTAGAGATCCCCTGAGTCACTGCTTCCTTTTTAAAAGATTGGTCTTTTTACGGAACACAAGTTTGTGTGCCCGAGGCACAGTGAGGCCAAAAAATACCCAAACGTTGGAGTCTGGAGCACAGAAATGTTTCTTGCTGGGCTGAGCAAGGAGAATGGGTGGCTCATGCCCTCCCCAAAATGCCTAAACGGTTTCAGCTGAGCATTTTCAAAGGCCAGCTGAGGGAGGGGTGCCCCAGGGTCTGTGATCAGCTGTGCACAATTCTGATTGGTTGATGATGACCAATACTTAGGTGCCAGAAGGTCTGGGGGCCATGTGCTTATGATCATCAAATAGTTAATTTCTTCCATTTGGTGGTGGTTTTAGCGTTTGAAAAACTCTAGAAGTATTCCTGAGATACTCTGAACTGGGTAACTCAGAGAAGAGCTACAGCAGAGGATACAGGGGAGGGGTCCGTCCCAGGAAGGCCCCATAGGGTCCTACTTGGTTACAATTTCCCCCTTTTATTTGATACTCCTCAATCTTGAGGAGAACAGGCGTTGGACAAGAAGGGGAATAATACTTTGGACAGAGAGGTTCATCATAAACTCGGCAGAGGAACTCAGTTTCAGTCTCTAATCCTGTTTCATCCCTCCCCAAATCTTTCAGAGAATGGGGTGATGACTGCTCTGGCTACTTCCTGCTGAAATGGGTACAGTCCTACCTTGACTTAAGGAATGGACATCGAGTTGGAAATATTCCCTAGTTCCAACTCCTGGATCTGAGTCTTGTATGATTCATATCTCATTCCTGAGAGATTCAGGAGAGTAAGCATGAAAAATCAGTCTGGACCTGGTACTTTGGGGAAGACTTGTAGCCAGGTAATCAGTTGTCTACTTTTATTTGAGTGGGTTTTAACTTTTGTTATGGTATTAACATACACATAAAACAAGAGCTATTGGCCACTACACATCTCCCTTTTTCTGCTAACATCTGATCTGAAGCAATTTTATTGTCTAAAATTTTAATGGTTACAAGAGGAGACCCTGAGGTCATAAGGTTGCAGCTGTCATCTGCCAGCAGACACTGCTTTGAGAATGGCTGGTGGTGTCCCAAGTATGACACAACTCAGAGAATTAGAGTTCTCAACAATACAGAAATGTGTCTGAAATCACAATGGTCACCTACTTGCACCTTGGATGTCTGCAACACAGTTACTCCATTTTGACTTTCAAATGCATTCTCCTTCTCAAGGCCAAAGCAGATGTACAATACATGCCCAAAAGTCCATAAAACAGGCCACTTTAGTCAGTAAAGTTTAATTCAAACCGTGCATAAACCAGAATGACTTCCTCACATGTGCAGATTTTTCCATCATTTCCCCTTATGATTATAAATCTTTCAATAGAAAGCACTGATGATCAAAATATCTATCCCTTGATGTTAGGGTGGTAGCTTCTCTCTCAGGTTTAGATCATGTCCCTCAGTGCAAGTCCTCCTTTATATTTGTCTAGTTATCCATATTGGGGGAAAACTAATCAGATATTGGAGGTATATTAATGGGAAAACACTTTATAGGTTATAATTTGATCACTTATACCCAATTGTTACACAAGCACCATACATATGCTTTTAGCAATAGACTTGAAGGAAGCATTGTTATACATCATGAATAGTTATGCCTGTGACAACTCCATTCAAGAATTCTCTTTCTATCCTAAGCATTGAGAGCAATATTGATAGGGAGGCAAACATTTAGTAAACAGTTCAACTACAAAACATAGATTAAAAGCCAGTAATACTTCAGACAACCAAAAAATTATAACCATATTTGTCAGTGCACTTGATCCCATCCAATCAATCCCTTTTACTAACAGTTTCATGAAATCACAGTTTTGGTTAGAACTTCTTAAATACCTTACCCAGCTCAGTAGCATCATTTAAAATAAATCTGTACTTGTCAAAAAAAAAAAAAAAAACAACCCTTTACAAATCCTCTTGAAGATAAAACAGTTCTGCAAAGCATTAACTTAACTGTCCATGAATGACAAAAGACCCAAAAAGGCAAGGTAAAAAGATCCAACCATAATGTTTTTGACAAAGAAGCTTAATTAAGTTGCTCTGACATGCAACATTCCAAGATAACAGCCAGAATCATGACGGATAGCATTACACCAGGACATATCTAAATTTCAGAAACTGCACAATCCCTAGAACGTCCATATCAACATTTATCCATACCATATAATCTGAGGCGGCTTCGCACTCACTTGACAATGCTTCCCCATGCAATCCAGCATACCAACCAATCCTAGTTTTGTCCAATATTTTTCTCTGAGATGTCTCAGAGGCCCTCTGAAGCATCCCAAAGTTAGCTGAAGTCAAAAGAAATTTAATTAGAATTTGACAGGAAGTTTGTAAAAAAAATAAAAAATCAGAAAGTTTCACACATTCTGTTATCAGAAGTATTCTAAGTAAGTTTGTTCTATTCACAGAGAGGAACTTGTTCTCTTAACAAAGAGGTCCTGTACCAGCCTACTTTAAATAACAAAATCCATCTACCTAATTAAGTTTAGTCCAATCTTAGCCTGACCACGCACTGAATTCCTTTTTTGGGGCTCCTTTTCTACAAACTTTCCACAACTTTCTGTATCCATACTAGTTTACCCTTATTTTTTCCCATCTAGAAACAACCAGCTCTAGGACCACATCACTCTCTTTTCCCTTAACAAACTGCAATTCCATTCCTCATACCTTTTTCATTCAAAACATATCCTACTTTCCTACTGTACACTGAATTGCTTCCCACTTTATTTTTAGTAGCTTCAGTTACATATTTAAATTAGAATCCTCAATTCTTAAACATCTTAATTTCTAGTGAATGTTTCAGTATCTTATTTTGTTTGGGAATGATCTAGCAATGTTACTATTCAATAAACTTTCATCATTTGACTTAGTTTAGCACAACTCTAAAATTTCAAGTTACCAACTTTCTGGAGAGATCATTTTTAAGCAGACATTTCTAAAACATATTATTTCTAAAGAGTTCATCCAAAGCTCTTACCTGCATTTAATTCACTTATAAGAATTTCCTCATACCAACTTAATTATTTCTTTCTGCTGACAAACTTATGAAATTTTGACCTTCAGTAAACCTAAGTATAATAAAAGACAAGTCTGTACTGACTATACCAACAGGCTTAAGCTAGTCACCCCCCCTCCCCTTTTTAAAATGGTTTACTGAGGATTGAACCCAGGACCTAGTGCGTGCTAAGCCTGACTCCACCACTGAGCTCTACCCACGCCCCAAGCTAGCTTTAATATCAAGATGTCAATTCAATATTGAACATTTCCTATATCACATGAACCTGAAATTTGTTCTGTCTAGCTTCTTTTATACTTAGAATTATTTAATTTGTAAGCACTTACTTTTTAGTCAATTCAATAGAGCTCATCCATCCACAAGTTAATTTTTTACATACAGACAGACAGATCCAGAGATCTCACAGTTTTTCCACCTGAGTTTTCTTTTTTAAAAAACCCTCTTTTCCCCTTGAGAGCCCAGGTTGATCATCTACATCTCAAAGGCACAGGAAAAGAAATGGAAATTCCTCCTCTAATTGCTTTTATAAGCATCTTGGCTATTTTCAGGGTTTTTTTTCCCCTAGATCCCAAATACCCGCTTCAGTTGCAAGAAATAACAGTAACAGTAATAATATATACGTATAAAATTCACCCACATTCACATGCCTCACTTTCAGGAAAACCAGGAAGGGAATGGGATTTGGACCCAGGTACCAAGACATTCATACACACACTCCCTCAAGATAAAAGCGGAAGCAACTGCAGAAGGCCCAACTTGATATAGTAGCGAGGCATTAGAGGCCACAGTTCTCCAGCTCTCAGGGGGTACTGAGCCCACATGGTGTTACAATAAAAAATATCATTTTCTTTCATTTTGTGGGAGTATTAACTGAAGGTCTCCTAGTTTTGCAAAATATACCCTAGGGAAACTATAAGATGGAACAGAACTCTGATCATCCATACTTATTCATGACCAATGTTATTAAATATCAAACAAAAAACAATTCAAAATGGTCTTTCAGAGTCACAGTTCCCTAGCCCCTAAAAGGGAGATTCTCAACTAATACCCTGTCAGTTCAAAAGGGGAGAGCCCTAACCAACACCCCATCAGAAATGAGGCTGAACAAGAGATCAAGGCTAGAAAGGGAAAATCCCAACCAAGGCTCCACGACAGGCAAGGCCAATGCCATAGGGAAGGATACCCTGGTGTCGTCACACGCGAGCCCCATAACTCACCAAAGATGTCTCAACTGGTCAGTGTAAGTACTGATACACACACACACATACAAATGACAAACATGGCCCCACAAACAAAAGATCAGATACGGTGATTGATTCCACTTCCACTCCCAGACAGAGGCTTCCAGAGTGGCCTGGCTCCCAAAAGAGAATCGCCCAGAGTGGCTCGCAATAAGCCCAGGATGGCTCACTTTCTGTAAAGGGATGAGCCCAGGTGGAGTGGAGAGAATTCCCAGCTCATGCAAGCTGGAGCGACTTACCCCCAGGCGACACTGAACGTGGACTGTAGCGGAGGATGTTTCTCGGCTTTAAGTAGCCTCGTGCCGGGGTGGCTGGCGTGGGTCAGGGAGTGTCCCTCTGGGTTTCTGGGAGTGAAGTGAGCTCAGGCAGCTGCTGGGGACCCTAGAAAGCAGCTGCCCCTGGCAGGAGGTCGACCTGTCACAGGCACAAACTCCTGGGCTGACTTTGTTAAAATCTGTTACAAGCACCAGTTTGTGTGCCTGATGCACAGTGAGGCCAAAAAATACCCAAACATTGGAGTTCGGAGCAGTGAAAGGTTTATTGCTGAGCTGGGTAGCCAGAACGGGTAACTCACGCTTAAAACCCCCGAACTGAAACAAGGGTTTCAGCTGACCATTTCTAAAGGCCAGTTGAGGGAGGGGCGTCCCAGGGTCTGTGATCAGCTATGCACAGTTCTGATTGTTGATGGTGATCAATCCTTAGGCGCCAGAAGGTCTGGGGGCCATGTGCTCATCATCATTAAGTAGTTAATTTCTTCCATTTGGTGGTGGTATTTAGAATCTAAAAAAACTCCAGAAATATTTCTGAGATACTCTGTGATCTGGGTACCTCAGAGAAGAGCTAAAGCAGAGGATACAGGGGAGGGGTCTGTCCCAGGAAGGCCCCAGAAGGTTCTGCTCGGTTACAGTCTCACATATGAGCTTGTGTGTTAGTCACAGTTCAAATCTTTGGCTTTTTATGCTGCTGCCTTGTGGCTGCCTTCCACTCCCAACTCTGCATTTGAAGAGTTATTGAAGGGGAGGTGGTGAAAGTAGGATACATGGCAGCCAATCCACAGTAGCCATTAGGCACCCTTCATATAGAGCTCTGTAACCAGATGCCATAGGTCAGAGGGACCTACCGAATTAAGTATCCATATTCTGCTCAGTGCAATTAAACAAACTGCCAGGGGAAGCATCTATCCTGGAGTGATAGAAAGAGAAACACATCCTAGGTGCTGAACAGAAGAGAACATGGAGCCACTAGGTCCCCACCCCAAAGAAGTTTCCATTTTCCATGGAACACTTCCCCTCCCCACGAGAATACAGCAGGCAATGTAACTGGCAAAGCAAGAGGAAGGCTCAGGAATCTGTGCACATGATCCAGGAATGAAGGGAAGAAGGAAGGGAAGAAGGAAGACGAGGACTTTATTACTGTCTTAGGCAAGAATTATTGACCCTTAAACTTCTGCACTCCACTTTGAAAAATCGTGGGTTCTTAGTTCACATGCAGTGTACAAGACTCAGAAAAAAATTAACCCATCAGCCCCAAATCAAAACAGTGTGGTTCATGAAAAGACAATAAGATGAAGACTTCCTTTGCGGATTCATAACAATAGTGGTGAGGAATGGTTTGCAAGTCTTATTCATTTTCTTTTATTTTTGGCTTAGAACAAGGCACATACACCAGTGATATCAAACAAGCCTTCCTGAGGCAGGCAGAGGGGAGAGGTTGGGTCTGGCCCCTTCCCTGGGGATGGGATGCAAAAGTGGCATCTGGACAATGCAATTATAAGCCAGGGAGCCCTGAAGGTGGGAGTTAGGCAAATGTGCACCATCCACCCATCCCTAGGTCTGCCTGTCCTCCCACCTTATGAGACTCAGGTCACTTCCTGTTCAGGGAACTATGGTATCTTTAGGCTGAGAGCATAAAGAATAAACTGTAGTAGTGACAACTCAAGGAGCAAAGAAAAAAATGCAAAAGAGTGAGAGGAAAGAAGAAAAGAAAGTAGCGGCACTAAGAAAGGATTTTGGAATAAGCAGAATGTAAAAAAATCTCCAGTAGAATAGGAATGAGGATGTAGATTTCATTCATATATCAGCCCCCACCAACACACGTCTTACCCCAATCCCCATGTTAAGATGGCAATACTGTGTGGTTAAAAGTGTGAATTACTAAACAGGAACAGAGGAGGTTCAAATGTTAGAACTGCAAAGGAGACTGCAGCAAGCTTTAAAGTAATTGTTGGGTTAAAAAAAGAGACTGTAAGGGAACATTTCAAGGGTATTATAAGAAAGCAAAGATCTGTTCTAAAACCCACTCTTCCCCAATGTTCATAGCAGCATTTTTACAATAGCCAAGACATGGAAGCAACCTACATGTCCATTGACAGATGACTAGATAAAGAAGTTGTGGTCTATATATACAATGGAATACTACTCAGCCATAAAAAAGAATAAAATAATGCCATTTGCAGCATTATAATATGGAGATTGTCATATTAAGTGAAGTAAGTCAGATAAAGAAAGACAAATATCATATCATTTATATGTGAAATCTTTAAAAATGATGCAAATGAACTTATTTACAAACCATAAATAGACTCACAGACGTAGAAAACAAACTGATTACTAAAGCGGAAAGTCAGCGGGGGGAGGGATAAATTAGAAGTTTGGGATTAACAAATACCCACTACTCTATATAAAATGGATAAACAACAAGGTCCTACTGCATAGCACAGGGAGCTATATTTAATATCTTGTAAAAACCTGTAATAAAAAAGAATATGAAAAAGAATATATATGTATAACTGAATCACTATGCTGTACAGCAAAAACTAACACAACATTGTAAATCAAATCTACATCAATAAAAAAACAAACCCACTCTTAATTACTCATCAATAAGAGACCCAGAATGGAGGGGCATAAAAATGAAAAACAAAACAAAACAATAGGAAAACTTCATTGTAATTTCCTCCAACAAATCTGCTTGGAAAACTGCCTAACAGAGGCTTAACTCATTATTTATACTTCGCTTTCCTTCTATGTCTTCTCTCTCCTTCCCCTATTATGTAGATGGAGAGAGGGAGCTCAGAATATTCCAAAATTTTATCATAAAATGATCAAGATTTGGTTGCTTGCAGTTGGGGGGGGGCAGCTTAAAAAAAAAGCTAATTCTCCAGTTTTTTGTGTGGCTGAAGACTGTCTGATCTACCAGGTGAGCACATAAGAAGCTTGCTAATTTGTCCATTAAAAGATTTCTCAACTGAACAGCCCACCACACAAGAGCTGCCCTAGGCTTCAGAGCAAAGGACCCCAAACATCGGTAGGGCCCATGGATTTGGGTCACTGGTTAAAAGGAAAAGATGTTTCTAATGTGCCCTGTTTCTGTTCTCTCTTCCCAGGCAGCTGCTCTTGGTGTCGACTGCTCTGAGGCCAAGCAGCCAGTGAAGTTCCTGGTTGAGAGGAGTAAATCAATTCACTCATCTCTTACTTCTTTTCATTCTTCAAATCATTTATTCATCCATTCATTCATCCACCTCAGCTGACTTCCTGCTAACTCTAACTGTTGGATCGGAAGGGAGTTTAGATCTCAGGTGATCGAGACTACAATTTAGTTGCTATTGCTTTGAATAGAAAAGAAATGCCTTGGTAACATGGTTGATAAGTCCTTGGCAGGCGAGAATGAATAACCCAGAAACCCATAACATCTGAGGCCTAAGCTTTCACCTACTTTGGCTCTATCGCGCTGGAGTGTAACCACCTATTTATTTATCTGTTTTCCCCTCAGCAGCCAGCTCCTGGAGTTCTTGGAATCCCAGCACCCAGCACAGTTCTTGGCAAATAGTAGGAACTTAACAAATATTTATTGAGTCAGTTGAATGAGATTGGGCAGATTCCCATGATGTCAGCCCATAAAGGAGCTCAGCTCAGCAGCTCCTCTGGAGCATTCTAGGAGGGCAAGTGAGTACCTTGGGGGCAGGAATGGCCGCTCATTCATCTCTGGATCTGATGCCCAGTGTTTCCTTAAGGAATGAGTGAAGGTCTGTATTGCTTAAGGGGTGGATGGGTGATAATGTTTTGGGATAGTATCACCTCATTGTCAGCTTGGAAGGTCCCCAGGGGATCAGCACAGGAATATGTCACGCAGATGCCCGGTTATTGCTAAAAATCTTGCAGAGGGGCCCAAATGGGGGCCCCTTCTACAGGCCCTGCTGTGAATTTCTAAGCTGCTAGTACAGCTCAATGACTCAGGGAGGTAGCCAGTGGGTCAAAGGCCAAGGTCATGGAAGCCAGTTTGGGGACAGAACAAACAGGAGCAGAAGGAATGGCTTTAGCAATGGTACCTTATTATGAATGCAAGAAAAATGTGTCCAGGAAACGTGTATCCTACTGTTGATAACTACAAAAATAAGAGATGGGCAAAGCTAGTGACAAGATGAAGAACTAAATGGGTAGTTTAATGGGTAAAAAAGAGGCTCAAGGCTCATAAATGTACCATGTCTTTACCTAAGAGCATTCATAAAAATAAATTCAATATGGACTTAAGAGTTAAACACAAAAACTAAAAACAAAAAAGAATTATAAGACTTACTTCACTTAGTATGATAACTTCTAGGTCCATCCAAGCTCCTACTGTAAAGCACAGGGAACTATATTCACTAGCTTGTAATAACCTATAATGAAAAAGAATATATATATATTATGTATACTGAATCACTATGCTATTAAAACAAAAAACTAACACAACACTGTAAATCAACTATACTTTAATAAAAAGTAAAAAAAAAAGAATTCTAAGGAAATATGAAGATGACTTTTATCTGATCTCTTGAAAGGGAAACCATTTCTAAGCATAAAAGCCTGAGTAGAAAGCCAATTACAAAAGAGCACCTTATCTGTATTATATCAGAATCTACATAGAAAGCTTTATTTCCTTCTTCAAGCCTTCATTTCCCTATTTTAAACACTAACATGTATGACTCTTGAAGTCAGAAAATATAAAATCATCTGTTTAATAATGAAACCAAATGAAATATGCATTTGTTCCATAATGTCTCACATCAGGCAAAATACAATGCCCCTCCCCACCCAGGATGGTATTTTTTGCCCTTGCTATTACATTTCCAACCTACCTTCAAAAACTTGCAGAAACACTATGGAGGACTAAGGAAGGCTGAGAAATTACACAGCACAATTCATCTCTGGCCCTGGGGTTCATCAAGGAATGACTTAAAGTCTTCGATGCCCTCTCTCCTAATTATACCAATGTCTGAGTATTTTTGTCTTGAGAGAAATTCCTGCTTTCACTTGACCTAACTCCCCTTTTACATTTTACACTTGTTTCCTCTCCTTTCGTATTCATCATGGCATTCTAAACTTCCCACAGTGGATGCCAGCTACCCATATTCCCAGCCCCACATCCCGTTTGGCACATAGACACACAGTGTGCTTTGCCTCCCATGGTTATACCTGGAACATCTATTGCACAACAGTGTACCACATACCCACTGCCCCCTGGGTCACATTAAGCCCATTAATAGTGTGTGGGTTTACACCCCTGATTCAACCACAGGCTCCTTGAGGGCAGAAACCATGCTTAATTCCCGTCTAATTCAGCTTTGTATCCCCAACATCTTGCACAGTGACTGAAATAGGGTAGATAATTGCTAGTTTTATGATGAATGAATGAATGAATGGATGGATGGATGACTTTGTGAATGACAAAATAAAAACTGATGTTACATTCCTCCATGAGATAGTCTTTGATCTCTTAAGGCAGAGTATCAAACTATTCCTTAGCAATTTGGCCTCTGAGAGAAAAAATTCCCACTTCAAGGCACAGTTGTTTTACGTCTCATTTTTCAGCCTGTACATTGAAATCTGATACACCTAGGATCTGAAGTACAGGGTTTACCATAACGTATCCATAAAGAAGCTCAAGGAAAATCCCAGCCTTTGGGTTCTTTTCGCTACTGTATACTTAGAGGTTCAGGCACTTCTAGTTATTTGAAAGTGAATAATAAAACCCTAGAGGTTTCACCTATTTGTCTGGATTAGTATGTTTATTCCTATGACAATTATTATATTACTCCTATAATTCCAAACAGCAACCAGAATGCTCCCAGAGTAGGTATCATGTTTTTAGTGAATAACTTTTTTACTTAACCACAGAAATTGGCCCACTATATGCCACTAGGCTTCTATATTTGTCTTCTTTCTCGAAGGCCACAAGTGAACTCCAACCAAAAAGTTCTTACCAGCTAGGGGCAGCCAAGGGAAAGGGTCAGTTTATCAACAGGTGATCAATAGGTAACTTTTATCAAGGGTTGTCCTGGGTCAAGAGCCTGTCATCTGTTGTCTCAGATTCAAGGTTCATAACAGCCCTGTAATACATATATTATTACTATTTTAACTTATTTTTTATTATTATTATTTATAGGTAATCAAAGAGAGCCTAAGAGAAGTTACATCATTTACCACATAACTAGTAAATAGGAAGAGATGCAGCCAAAGCTCTATAGAGTCCAAAGCCCTTGCTTGTTCTGTTCACTAGAACCTGTTATCACATGAGAGTAGAAATTTGATAAAACAAGGGGTGACAGTGGGTTTTTAACAGAGTCCTTCCAGGCTCCTTAGAACATGGCACTCACAATGGAAAACCCCAATCCTCTGGACTTCCAGAGTTTCCAGGTAGACAGATTAACTGAGCATCTCAAGGGTGAGTCTCACTGGTCTGGAGAGAGATCAAAGGAGATGTGAGCTGGTGCCAACTCCGCTGGCCCTCCACTGAGGTCACCTGCCGGGAGAAGCGCGTGATCTGTCTTATTCTGCAATGAACTCAGGGATTTGTTTTTTTTTTCTCAGCAGCCCAGATTTTCCAAGGGTCCTGTTTTCATTGACCAAACTTTCAGCCTTCACTACTTTCAGAAGCTCCTTATTTGTAAGTGTCTTCCCTTTTTGCTTGGTGGGGCTGGAATGAGGAAAGAACACATCCAGACTTTCCGGGTGGGTCAGCGGTGGTAAAATGAGTCCTTTCCCAGCAGAGTCCTTCAGGGCAGAGCCTGGCTGAGAGCTGACCTAATCTCACAGACCGATTGACAAACAAATAAACAAAGGAGGAGTTTTTACTAGTGGCCATAACACGAGAGCAAACAGAGAAGCAGCTGGAAGTCAAGAAGTCACTGGCAACTCTTCTGCAGTCATGCAGCCCTGCTGGCCTTAAACTTGGAAGCATCTAGGAACAGTCCTTGAAGCTGTTACAGGCCACTCCATTTCACCTGCCCAGCATAAGGCCATAAAGATAGCCCTAAACACAGCAGGGAAAAATGAAGGAAGAGATTGTCTCTGGGCCGCCACCTCACACCCAACGCCCCAGCAGAGTTGCGGTTATCAGCTGTCAGTCACCTGACACTTTCCTACAAGGAATATTTACTCTTTGGCAGGTGAAGTGGGGAATGCCTCCAGTACTGATTTAGATTTAGTCTTGGCATGTTTATTTCCTCTTGTGTAGTTCAACTTCATGTATATTTCTCTCTCCAGTTCGAATTGATGAATTATTTAATCAAGCAAGCCCTTAACGAGACCTCTTCCATTCCAGACGCCGCTTGCATGTTGCCGTGGTGATGGTCTATGATGCAGGTAACAGTCTGGCCTGGAGGCAGCATGGAGGTCTCTGGGCTGCTCTCAAGTCCTGCGTCCCTCGGGATTCTGGCGTCAGTGCCACCTCCAAGGAGACCAGAGGACTCTGGTCACCTTTTGTTGAGGGGAGGGGGCTGGGGGCTAAAGAGACTCTGCCCTTCTCTGGGCACTGTTGATGGGTTGCCTCTCCCCGTAACCTCATCTGCGGGAGGTCTACTCATCAGTGATACATTGACCCTTGGGAAGATCAAAGTTCATCAGGATGGCGGCAATTCACTCTTGTGTTTTATCAGTGGTTTGGCTTTGTCGAGGTGGGGAGAGGAGACATTTTAATGTACTTTGCTTCCCTCGGGCTGCTTTCATGAATAAAAATGTGCATTCATTCATTCATCCCACATTAATTAAGCATCTGTGTGGCAGGCCCTGGGCTGGGTACTGCAGTCACTGAAATGATTGAGAAGCAGTTTCTGTCCTTAAACTCTTGCAGTCAAGGGGGCCAGTCAAGTATATGTGCAACTTCAGTGCAGGATGTGAACCACGGGTCACAGGTTCAGTGAGCCTGTGACCCCAGAGGTGGGATGCATCACTGAGGGCTGGGGGAAATGGCACGGGAGGCCCCAGGATGGGGCTGTTGGTGAGGCTAGAGGAGAGGGTGTTCTGGCAAGAGGGGATGGCATCATCTTCATTGGGGGATTTGACGAAAAAGGGAGCCTTAGAAAAGAGCTAGACTGAATTGTCTAAGGTGTTTGGACTTTATCCTGAAGCTGCAAGTCCTGTCTTTCTTTTTTTTTTTTTAATTTTTTTTTAAAGTACAGGAGTGATGAGCTTTGTACTTTATTTCCCTCCCTTATTAACCTAAGGTAATGCACAGTCATTTCTGCCAGGCTGGTCCCCACCCCACAGTGAGAATGGCTCTGAGATAGGGGCTGCACGCTCCTAGGTGTCACCTCCTTTATTCACCATTCCCCTCCCAGTGACAAGGAAATCTGGCTGCAGGTTCTTCAAATACCAGCTGAATATCTGAGGCCATATCTTCTATGGTCGTAACAGGCAGGGAGTCTCAAACTTCTCGCAGCTTCTAGTGACTTCCACACTGGCTTGGTCAATATGTATTCTACCTGTCTAACCAGCTGGAATGTACAGTTGCATTTCATACATCCTTTGGGGACGATGAGGGGCTTTGCCTGGTAACCTCAACCACACTAAAGAAAGTCGGGAATAAGAGCATTTCCAAATGTATAAAATCAATGCCATTAGACCCATGCTCCAGACATTGTTGGGATGTATTCAGTTATTCAGTCCTTTACTTGGTGGCTGATCTGTTTATGTTAAACACAACTGGGACAAGCCTGGCATTTTCCATTTTTGGCCCAGGGCAGATTAGAAGTAACAGGTGAGAGTGAGGGGGAAAGACCCACCCCACAGCACCAGGCAGAAAGGAGAGTTCACAAGGCACCACCGCCAGGGAGAGGGGGAAAAAGGTCTCAGACCTCCCCTTAGCCCTGGGGGTATTTCTGTCCAGTGGAGCAACAATTTTCATTGTTTCACTGAAAGAATCATTTTCATAGTCATCATGTAAAGGTGACTTATGTTTGCTGTGCTCTGTTTAATAAGGGAGGGACATGTGCAGTAGACTCTAGAAAAAAATTCCATGAAAATGATTATAATATAAAAATGTTGGTGCTGCAGAAAACACATTTCAGTTGTCCAGAAATTTCCTTTACAAGAACTACATCACTCTCCAATGCTACAGATGAATGAAGCACATTTCTGTGCTTGTAATTTACACTGAGTTAGTGTCACGTGATGTAGCTGAAATGGCCTCTACAGTTTCCTTACAAATGGAATTCTAAACCTGTCCATTTCCACAGTATCAGCTTCCTCTATGGAGAACCAAATGCGTAGAAAGGGCTCATTTACCCCTTTTTACACTAAGGGCAAGTGAAGATCACTAAGGCTAACTCAAGGGTTTTTCCTGACACTTGCAAGAAAACCAACAAGACACCATTTCCTCCCGTCTTCCCCAGGACTGAATTGGGAATGGTTATGTCTCAGCGTTAGTTGCCCAGCAATACCTGTTTTTAAATCAAGAGACTAATGGATCCCATATACATCAGCATTCAGTGAGAGGCTGCAGTGCTCACGCTCGATGAACTTCGCACAGGTGAGAAATCGGTGGAAGTGAGATTCTGACCCCCTCAAGGCTGGGTCAGCTGGGATCCTTGGTTGACAGCCTCTGAGCTTGAAAAGCATGGTTGGGGCAGAGCTATTAAAAAAAACAAAAACTCTCTAGGACCTCTTATTTAGTCCTTTTTAACACTTTATGCTGGCAAAAAGCTCTTAAATTCTATTCTCTTCAGCAATCAATTTTTCTTTTCAATTTAAAAATGCTTTCAAATATACTACTTTCTTCCATAAAATCTCCACTTTCTTCTTACTTTGGATTCTCACTTAAAAAAAAAAGCCACAGTCAGGGAATGGCAAGTCAGTGTTTCTGTTCATGGGGTTAATGACACAGAACCCTCTTCATTGCATAACATGGTTTATCTGAAGTCTCCTGCTGAAATATTAGCAAAATCTGAAGGGGAAAATAAAAGTGTTATTTCTTTTTTCAGGTTTACCAGCATCTTTCAAGTCCTTCAGTGTTGCTTCTGACAAATGGTTGCCTTGTTGAGGTCCAAACTCTCGTGCTGGCTCAAGTCAGGGTTTTAGATTATTTTTGTTCGGTGACACTCTGTTTTCCCAGCCTGGCTTTGAAGTGAGTCAGAGCAGTCCATACAGGAGAGAGCACAAGGCCAGGGACTGAGACCCACACTCCAACCACTAAGCATCTTCACGTTTCTTCCTCCACCAATGACACGAGTCTAGCCTGCCTCCCCGCCCTGCTTCTCTTGCAGGGTGGTGCGTAGCCAGTGGGAGACCACATGTGAAAGCACTTTCTAAAGCATACGCCTCTATGTCACACGGAGAAAAGGTTTTGTTATTTGGGCTTGTAATGAACTGGAACTCACAGGAGTCGAATGTGCCCTTCCTTTTCCTTGAGCGATTGTTAGAATTAACCTCCAACCCAGAAAATCCACAGAGGTCCTCTGTGCATTTTTCAGATATAACGTCGAGTTCTGTGCTTCTTCTTATCATTGGATACAAAATTGGCTCTCTGGAGAAACAGGTGGGACGATAGAGTCATCGGATGTATCACCTTAGACATCCACCCTGGGTGTTGTCAGAAGCAGGTGGAAGACTATCAGCAAAGTCCATCTGCAGCTGCTTGACACCTGAAATGTTTTCTCTGTGCACGAATTCTGCTTTCCTTGTATTTGCAAGAGGTCTGTGAGACAGCCAGCTGCTTCTGATGGGGATTCCGTGGGCACTGTTGTAATGAGTCCTATTGTACAGAAACATACACATTTACCTTTTTGTCCACTAGGACGGTTAACACATTTCTGATGGGAGAGATTGAGACTGCAGGAGTCTGTGATAAGAATTCAACCGTCCTGGCATTTGCAACCTCGAGTCCACAGATTTGGGTGGATCTTTCCTTTGCCCCTGTTCGCCTTTCTCTCATCTGCTTTGCTAAGCTCCCAGCTGGCTGGTATTTCTAGTGCCTCCCTGTCGTTGACCGGAGCTGGGGATGTGTTTGGCTTTTCACTGATTGTAACTGATTATTAACTCTGCTGGGTAGGTTATCATTTGATGTTAGTGGCCTTGCAAGGGTTTCGAGATGCCCAGGCTTGATAAGACCTTCTGAGGCTGTTCTCCCGGGGGGGCAGGGGGGCGCCAGGGAGATGAGATGGCATCCAGGCCCCACAGTGGGGCCGACCTATTTTGCTGCAGAGGAAATGCCAGGCAGTAGAGGGCAGGGAGGGTGCCCTGTGTCCCTGCCTTCAGTCTGGCTTCCTGAACTGACACCAGGAACCTCACGCAGCCAAAATCCTTGAGGAGACAAGGTTCAGGTTTCATGTAGAGCTGTCCTATTTGGTGAAAAGCAGCAGCCTGTTCTCACCTATTTTGGACCACTCCCCGGGCTGCCCGAGGGCACCCTGCCACCTGTTGTGCAAACTGCTCATCAAGGAAAGTTAAGGGAAGGTAAGTTTTGGAGATGCCTCCAGAATCAGGCTGCGGACAGACAGCCTGTTGAGAGTTCTTGTGGGGCGGATGCAACGTGGACTCTGGGAGGAGTGGGAGGGGTTAGGGGACCAGAGCGAGAGAGAGATGTGGACAAGGGAAAGGACCACTGCCCCCACTTGTGCCCCTGAGTCGTGAGGACTCCAGCACAGGGGCAGTGCCCACGCCTGCAGAGCAGGTCTAAGGAACATGCTTCAGCCCTAACATGCTGTCACAAACGGTCTGAGTGAGGCCAACAGGAGTGCACTTTCTTAGGAAGCCTGATGCCCTCGAGGGTACACATGCAGAAAGAACCTTGTCTAGTTAGTTTCAACTTGTTCCAAATTTCTAAGCATTCAATACAAATTATTTTGAAAGCCATTGGGCTGGTAATAGCACTAGTGTGAAACTGGTCCCCCTTTCAGTGGCCTGGGCCCCACATTTTGTGCATCTCTCTACCCTCCTGGCCAGCTCTCTGTCCCCTCTATCTAGTTGCTCAGGAGTTATCTCTTCATTTCTTCGAACAATACCCACCCCCAGTCAAAGCCTGTTCATAGGAAAAGAGCCTAAACCAAGTCTATTCACACTAAAAAGATCAATATATTACCTCTTCCAATAATCTTGGCATGTTATCCTTATGAAGGGAAAGAAGATTCAAGTCAAAGGAAAACATATCTAACAGTAAAGTTACAAGGGAAAAGGAACAAGCAGTTATTGAGTGCCCACTATGTCCCCAGGATCATGCTGTGCCCATAGTCCAATTTAATCTTCAAGACAATTCTATACGTAGGCAATCTTACATTCATTTACCCAAGGAAGAAAATGAGAGTCACCTCTCGAAAGGTGTATAATGATTTCAGCCTGAAATGGCTTCTGAGGTCTAACAATTAAATCCAGAATCCAGGATTACATGGAGGTATCTCAGGCCACCAGTAGGAAATGGGAAGCTGGGGAAATGAGGATCTGGAATTTAGGTCCTTCTTCTCTCCAGAGCAGGGCCGCTTGCATACATTTTGAATATTGGATTTCAGGGAAGCTTCTGTATTAAGAGTTCAACTGAAAAGCAAAATTCTAAAAATAACTTTTTTGGCAAAAGCCAAATAACTTCTTTTGAAGGGATTTAAGCAGGGATATAACATGGTCATTAAAAATATATATATCATCCTATGTGTGGGGTGTGTGGGGAATGGATTGGTCCAGAAATAATTCTCCAGGGGAGAGGCAGAGAGGCCCCGAACTAAGGAAGTAACAGAGGGCATGGAAACAAAAGAACGGGTGCGAGTGATGCCAGGGAGGTGACCCTGCTAGATTCTGGTGACTCCAAGCATGGTCCTGGGACCAGTGGCCTCAGCATCACTTAGGAGATTCTAAGAAAGGTAAATTCTCAGGCCCCACCCTAGCTCTACTGAATCAGAATCTGCACTTCAACATGACACCCAAGTGATCCACATGCCTCCCACTTGAAATTTCAGAAGCACTGCTTTAAGGCTGCCTGCCTAGCAGGGTAAAACGAGGAAAGACTATATACGGTGATGACTCTGACCCTGTGGTTCGGGCACAACAGCACAGTGGTTATGGTGAGAACTTTCTAGTACCACATCTATCTAAGTGAGCTGGCAATAATGGCATTGTTTGTTTTTAAGGTCCTATTTGCTTTCTTCTTATACTCTCCTTTCCTTTGTTGGTACAGATTTCTTCAAGCATCCGGGCCATTTTCCCTGACTTTGGGTGTCCTACTGAATTGGTCCATTGTAAACCTTTTATGTCTAGACTAATCTTGTCTTTCTTTTTTTCTCCCCTGATGACACTTCCTTATCTAATGTCTTATTCTCTCAGGGCTTGTTAATTTAAGCTAAATGCTGATGACAAGTAATACTCAGATATTTTACTTCTTCAAAGAAATATTTCAGTATTAACAGAGCTTTAATTTAAAGTCACTAGAGATGAGAGTGTTTCGAGCTCACTAAATCCTCAAGTTAACGAGGAAACACTTGGAGGCACAGGGGTCTTTAAGAGTCCCTAAACCAGCCAACGACATCTTCTGTTGCTCCTGAGCACGTGCCTCGTGCTCCTGAAATTCTTGATCTCGGAGGACTGTGTTCATTCATACCTGGAATGCGATCCCCTCTGCTCCCCTGCCGCCTCCAGGCTGAGCTCAGTGCCCCCACCTGTGTGGTCTCCTTGGGCCATACCTCCACCACACTGCACTCTAATTGTTGATTTACACGTCCCTCCCACACTTGATTCTGTGTCTTTTCATCTTTATACCCTCAAAGCATAACAGAGTGCCTTGCTCATACTGGAGGCACAATAAATATTTGTTAAATGAGTCAATGAAAGAATGTATGACTGTGGATGAGGCTGGTTTGGGGGTTGGGTGGGTTCTGGGAGTCAGAACAGTAGTGCGTTCAGCAGTTTGGGGTCAGAACTCCTGAGCTTCTGGATGTACGCTGAGGTCAGGGAGCTACTCTGTGTTCTGAATGGGTTTTGAGTATCTCTGAATTACTCCTAGTACCCTAGTGGGCTGTTTTGTCGAAGCGCAAGCTAGGCTATTCTCCCCTACCTTAACTTTATGGGCAAGCATTGAAGCTTCCTGCTCAGTGTTATTTCTGAGAAACTTAACAAAGACTGTAAAGTGGGTTTGGTCACTTCTTTTCACTTTTATGGGTGCTTTATTCTTTGTTGCAGAGGTATTTTTACTATGTTTTTACTTGTTGAACACTTAAAGCCCAAGGAACAATAGACTCACCCGTAGCACAGGACAGCTCTGCCACCTCTGTTTACAGAGGGATTCCTGGACTTAAGCAGTGATGCCCTGTTACATGGTCTCGCTGCCCCCAAATGAACTCCATGACAATACAAGGAATGTTAAAAATACCATAGTGAGAAAATGCTTTTGTGGTAGCTTCAGCTTGAAGGACACATTTCTCCTGATCTTAACTTAATCTTTCTACAAAAGGAGGAAACAAGGACAGATCCCTGGAAACGAAGAGTAACAGACCCTGTGTGTGCACACAAATGGACACGTGCACTTGTCCCCACGATCCTCTGCTGTTGTAAACAGAGACTGTAAT
Source organism: Camelus bactrianus (assembly GCF_048773025.1). Classification (NCBI taxonomy): domain Eukaryota; kingdom Metazoa; phylum Chordata; class Mammalia; order Artiodactyla; family Camelidae; genus Camelus; species Camelus bactrianus. The sequence continues at coordinate 7,777,323 of NC_133558.1, forward strand.
TGATCCTGACTGGCAAACAAGCCTTTTGATTTATCTTTTAATTCTTCTCTACAATGATCCTCTGAACATAGTCTACTGATTACTTTTCCTAGTCCTTCGTTCTCCATTAAAATACCTCTGAAATTTAGTTCTCACTCTTATACTCCCAGTCCACACACTAGCCATCACCTTTATTCCAATTCTCCATTTTCCCATAGCTCCACTTAGTGTTACATGTGGGTCTTTTCTGCTCATTATCACATATATATTATATAAGAACATTGAGAGTATCAACTTTGAAAATGAACCCCAAATCTATTTTCAGCCGTTTCTTTCTCAAGCCATGGAAACATTGCTTGGCTCACTGAAAATCGTAAGTGAGCCACCTACTGTTGGGCTGCAGTGGCCCCTTGTGCACTCCTGGGGAGAAATGTCCCGATTTCCTGCTCTGATCATCAGAAGCTGATGGCAGGCCCATGGTCAAGATGGAGTTAATCTGAAGATGAACAGGGGTCCTGGAAATGATGCTCATTAAAAGGAAGGAGGCACCAAAGACCCACTCTGCCTCTTTCACAATGTTTCTTGGAGCCAGTTCCAACTTCAGTTATAACTCAAGAGGCTTCACTGAATTTCCTCTGGTATTGGCTATAGTTTTGCCAATTCCCACAACAACATTCTTTCAGCTGTAACAGAATTTTTGACCAAGTGGAATCTAAGATTGACCTCTAGAAGGCAAAGTCTGCCTGAAAGGATTGCTATATTTTCATGCTTCTATGTTGCATGTCTTGAGTTCAAATAAAAGATTCATAACCCATAGCGAATTTGGGTCACCACTGCCATTTAATCAATGCAACTGATCAAAGTAGCTTGCAATAGAAAAGTGGGTGTCTGGCTATGGTGTAATCATGGTAAAGCAACAAATCTTAACTTCATTACATGAACAAGTTATTATGGAATAGCCAAAAAAAGGGGGGGGGGAGAAGGAAGGAACAAAGGAAGGAAGGAAGGAAGGAAGGAAGGAAAGAAAGAAAGAAAGAAGGAAAGAAAGAAAGAAAGAAAGAAAGAAAGAAAGAAAGAAAGAAAGACAGACAGACAGACTATGCCCAAATGAAAAGTGCATCAATTCCATCTTAGTGACAATAAAAGATACTTCTTTTTTTAATACTGTGCCTGAATGGGCACAAATATATTATACTGGGAGTCCTTCATTTCATTAAAAAAAAATCATAGGGGCAGACTGCATTTCAAATCCCATACTGAAAAGAATATTATTCCGTGGTTTATTTTATTTCCTTTCCTTTCTTTTCCTTTCCTTTCTTTTCCTTTTCTTGGTCTGTGTGTGCTTTGTGTTTTGCTCTCTGGAAGATGCCAGTTTGTATAGTTCAGTGACATAAATTATCTGAACAATTTCCTGGAGGAGTTCCTGGCAAAAAGGCCAGCTAGATCCTATGTTTCCTTCTTTGCTTCCAAGAGAACACTACGTGCCCTCCAGAGCCTGGAGCGTGTTATTATTATTATTATTCTCACATGCACGGTCAGCTGCTTAGAGACCCAGGAGGTAGAGTGTACTCTCCCACTGTCTCTCAGAATGGTCATGTCAGAATTTGTTCTTGCCCTTTAAGTTCTGCTACTCTGCCTCCAGTATTCGATAATTTAGGGAAAAGAGACTGCCAGTTATGCTCCTGGGCGATTAGGAAGTAAATACTACCCATGGCACGCGAGAATTTTATAAATTCCTCTGTGTATCAGTTCCCACCCTGAAGAGTCTGTTTTGATTGTGTCTATCTTTGCTGGCATATCAACAAATAAGATACATAGTTATTAATCATCCATCACCTTTTAAAGAGACACAATCATCTTGCTATTTAGGTTTTGCTGCTATTAAGATCTGATGTGCATTTGTGGGAGGTTCTAGTGCTTTATTTTATTGGCTCTAAATCAGGGATGTTTGAACATTTACAGACGAGAGCTCAGCCAAGCCTGTAAACTGCAGAGGCTCCTTTCACCTGGCCAGAAAGTGGTGGCCCCACCAGTTTCTCCAGATTGGTCCTAATTGTCTCTTTCATAATTCCCCTGGAGGGCATACATATAAATACATTGAATGTGTCTGGAGGATAACAAGTGTGGGTAAAATAGTCTCAACTTTAGGCAGTAGTGAGCCTTACTGACGATGAGAATGGAATGGAATTACCCTCCTTTTTCCTTCTCTGTGGTCCAAAAAGTGGATTTGATGTTGTCTAATACCAGGCCTAAAACATGCCCAATACCAAACAGAAGAGCAAATTAAAACCATCAGTTTCTCCCCTAGGTGGTCACCCAGTCTCAAATATCCCATTTGTGTAACTAATACCATGACCTCAGTATGATTTTGAACAGCTGACTTCCTTCACTTTCTAAGGCCGCGGGGCATCACTTGCTCATAATCATTACTACCAAGCACCCTGAACAGGTTCACATCTGGATGGGGGAAGCAGCTCCTCATCAGTTCGCCTGCCTTCAGCCTTCCTGGCTGCCGTCCACGTGGCTGCCAGAATGAGCTTCTGCAGGTGCTGTTTGCAGGGCATCGAGTGACACAAGACAAATTTCAGCCTATTTCTTTAGATCTCCAGCAACTGGCTTCATTTTTACTTCACTTTTCTCCTTCCTCTTTTACTTCTCCCCAACATGGTCTTTCTGCTTTCAACTCAGATTACCTGTTGCACTTCACTTCACGAGACTAGCTAGATATTTACCCTTAAGGCTTGCTCAAATCTTTCCACTCATCTGGAATTATCTCTTTTCTACTCTGTCTGCCTCTCTGAAGACCTAAATGCTTTATCCAGGAAACCACTCTCTTTAATAAGGCTCCTATTTTGATGACCTCTTCATTCTGCTTCCTCTGTCCTCTAAGTTTTCAGTCTATTCAAGTTCGAGTCAATACTAAAACTTTTTCCACCAATGATATTTTGTTTTATAATTGCTCACAAAGTACGAATGCATTTGGAATGTGCCTCAACCCAAATTCCCCCAACTCACGGCAGAAGCATGTCTCCTACCGTTCTTTATGCCCACCCTAAATGTCATGTATGTATTTAGTATTCAATCAACGGATGTTCATAAGTACTAAGGCTGCGGATACAACAGTGAGGAGCACAAACCTTGTCCTTACCCTCAAGGGCCAGTAGGATTGGGCTTATAGAGCTAACATCCCTGGGACATAAAGGGAAAATTAGGCACATATTTTCCAAAGAAATAAGAAAGCATATATGATGGCATCACACACTGTGGCAGAAGTGATGGGAGAATAAGATCGAATTATTTTATGATGTGACAAAGCAATTAGAAAACAATATGGGGCCACTGGAGACAGGCCATCTGCCAAATTCTGTAGACCTACTATGTCCTCTCAAAATAGTAGGACCAGTCTTCTTGGGGGTCGGAAATATTCTACATTTTGATCTGGGTTGTGGCTACACAGGTATATATTTATATAAAAATTCATCAAATTTTACGCATGCTATACATCAATAAAAAAGGTAGTTATTTTTTTAAATTGAAAAAAGAAAAATGGTAAGCAAAAAAGCAAAGTGAAAACTTGGCTTTTGGTATGTCCTTTTACTCCCCCAGAAATCCCCAGGAATCAGCCATGCACAGGTCTCTAGGACTCAGACTGGAGACCTTTATTATGGACATAAAGTGAACATAAAGCCATCTGAGTGGATTCTTATTTTCTCTTGTGCATGTGAGCCTTGGAGTAAGTGATTTGTTTGTTTGTTTGTTTTAGGGGGGGAGGTAATTAGGTTTACTTATTATTTATTTTAGGGGAGGTACTCGGGATTGAACCCAGGACCTTGTGTATGCTAAGCATGTGCTCTACCACTTGAGCTATACCCTCCCCCCTGAGTAAGTGATTTTTAGAATGCTGAAATATTGGTAAAATGCCTGAATATCAGTGCAGTGGTTCTAAATTCTGGCTGCATATCAGAACCACTTAAGGCACTCTTAAAGAGACACCAGGGCATGGACCCCCACACTCAGAGATTCTGATACAGTTGGTCTGGGATGGGACCCTGTATCGTTATTTTTTTTTTTAAGTGTCCCAGGTGTTTTTCAATGTGCAGCAAGAATTCAGAATCCCTAGTGAGTCCCATACCCTCTTTATAGAGTTAAGGAAATGGAATTTCACAAAGTTTGAGTGATTTGCTTAAGGGCAGTGCTTCTGGGTGCATGTCTCAGTTACTGGGGGAGCATGTGGCATGTACCCATGTCTGGGAAGAACCCCTGGCTCAAGGTTACAAAGGAGTAAGTGGTCAGAGCCAGGAATCAAATCCAAGTGTTTTGATTTCTAACCTTTAGTTTGTTCCACTTCATCTCCCCCAAATGGAGACATCATTATTGGCAAGAGCTTTTGAAATCAAAATTGCAGCTATTGCTTTAATCTAAATCTGAACTCATTAGAGCAACCCCAAAGACTAAAAACATTAACAAGAAACTGGGAGGGTGGAATTTACTCTTTAAAATTCTTCTTGATATGAGTAAACAATAAAGCCCCCCCAGGTCTTTTTCTTCCTTTCCCTCCTCACCAGTCTGTCCCCACCCCCCAATGATAAAATCTGTCGGTTGGGTTAATACTTTTGACTTAAACTTTGTGGCATCACTCTGGCATACTTCCTCATTAAAGTGTAATAGTTCAAGAAATCAAAAAAAAAATGAAGGAAAAATTAGTCAGAAATCAGACTAATGGAGAAACTGATGTATACTGAAACATCCATTTGAGAAAGGGCATTAATGAGATCTTTGTGAGTTAGTTTAAGACTTCCAGCAGTATATGAACTGTCTAACTAAAATGACTTCAAGACTCTCTATAATGGTAACTTGAAATCTACATGGAGATATTTAAAACATTGAATAAAATGTGTGTTTTTAATGACCCACAGGAAATTCATCAGTAAGATTACCATTTAGAAGCAAACATGTAGAGCTTTCTCAGAAACCCATCATCCAGGTGGACTGAAGATAGTGCTGCTGGAAAATCCTACTGCTTTTTATCATTACTTTCCTCTGAGGTAATCAGGGCAATCTCTGCCTTCATATGTGATGACTGTGTTTTTTTCCTTTATTTTATCATTTTCATCTGGATAGTCATGTAAGTTTTAGCTCAATGATCATTATGTTTTTAACAAGGATACACAGTATATTCAAACACAAAAGAAATATCTATTAGGTTCTGTGTCAATATGGTTGGATAAGTGCATGCAAATGAGGGGTTGGTTTAGATCACATCTAACCTTCTTTAAGGGTTGGCAGATGTGGGACTTATATTACAGTGACCTCTGATGTCGAGTAACACTTGAATACAAGTCTGGTCTGACATGGAGATGGACGGATACTCTCATCCTCTCTTTCCAACTTAAAGGAAGCTTCAGCTTCCCGTTCAAAACCAGACTCCTAATTTTCATTCTTCCCCAACTCTCCTCCCCTGAAAATTGTTATCTCATCATCTCCTTTTTTATTCTCTTCAATTTCTTTCCCCCAAAGAGGTTCTACTCTCTGCTGAAAACATGAATAGCCTACTTTCCTTCAAGGAAGAAGAAAGTAAACGCAAACGGACCAAACCAAACCAGTCAGCTGATGCTTGATCATGCTGACTCTTCAAGTTCTCATTTATTTAAACTCTTTTATTTGCTCCAAAATCCCTACACTGCTGTCCACACTCTGAGCTCTCTGAATCATTTGCTCCCATCAACCACTCTCTTTCTGACATTCAGTTTTCTCTTGGTTTCTGGCTCACCTCACTATTCTGGTTCTCAGTCTTTCCTTTCCCACTCCTTTCACATTATCTTTATGGGTTTTTTTTTTTTGCCACCACTCATCTCCTAAATGCAGGTATCACACTTGAGTTTACTTTTGTCTTTTTCATACTCTCCATCTTAGGACTCATTCACTCGTAGTTTCAACCATCTTCTCCTAGTGGGATGACTTTCAAGGCTGTCTCTGGTTCTGACAGCTCTTCTTAAGGCTAATTGCACTTCTTTAATCATCTTTTAAATGATTCCTGGTCTTCCCATTCCCTAACAGAATTCATAAACTCTTACCTAATAAATTCGCTCCTTTGCTTAAAATCCTCATTTTGGCAAATGATACTGTTTTTTGTCTAGTCATCCAGACTCAAAACTTTTGAGTCATCTTGCTCCTTATTCTTGTTTGACCTCTGTTACCAATTAATGGCTCATTGATTATTCATCTTTTAAAAATCTCACTCTTATTGTCCTTTTATTTCAACTCCCATTGCGTGAGCAAGTTCAGCCCCTTATTATATCATGTCAGTACGACTGTAATAATCTCCTTGCTGATCCCATTGTCTCCAGGGTCTTATCTCTTAGTACATTTTAGGCAATGCTACTGAGTCATTCTTGTACATTGTCATTTGTATGACATTTCTTCAACTAGACTGCATAAATTGTAAAACCTTTAACCAACTGCAAGCATTTTAGCTTTTCAATCAAAGTTTGTTCATCCATTTTATTCACTCATCCAACCAATATATAAAGTTGCCAACTGTTTGAAAAGCGCTGCTAGGAATATAAATGCGAACAAAATACCATAAAGGTTTTGTGGATTCCTTACTGAATGAATGAACATAAGGAGGGAAGCAAAGTAAGTGTTTAGAGGAAAAGTAATATTAGAGCAATGTTGAGAGAGCAGGAGCTTTTGAGTCAGGTCCATGTTTGTTCCAATGTAAAAATCACTTCTTACCAGCTCTGTGATTTCAGTCAAGAATTCAGACCAACACAAGCATTCAGTCAAGAATGCTGATGTTGGGGAGAGGGTATAGCTCAAGTGGAGAGCGCACGCTTAGCATGCACAGGGTCCCAGGTTCAATCCTCAGTACCTCCTCCAAATAAATAAACAAATAAATAAATAAGTGAGTAAGTAAGTTAAGTAAGTAAGTAAGTAAGTACATAAGTAAGTAAACCTAATTACCTCCCCCACCAAAAAAGAATGGTGATGTGGTTTGGGGTCCTCTGAGGAGCAGAAGGCAAAGCAAGACTAGATGTGGCAGAGATTTATTGGAGAAAATGCCTGTGAAGGATAAACAAGAAGGGAGAAGAGTATATAGGGAGAGCCCTCGGACTGTGATGTAGGTCTGACCCCTGGGAAGGAGAAAAGGAAGGAGGTCTGGATAGGAAGAGTCTTAAGATTCCAGAACAGCTGCAAGAAAGTTTTGGCCAAGTTGATGGGAGTCTTTGAGCCAAAGTCACTTGTTGGAGGATCCCTGAATCAAACAGAAATAGCATCTGTGCTTAGCTATTGGGTGGAAGCAGTCTGTTTGAAGCATGGGTTCCAAGAATGTGGTCGTGGATCCAGGGCAGCAGGTGGGGTTGTCATTTAGTTATGCTCCCCACAGCAGGACATCTGCATTGCACGTGGCCATCACAATGCTTCTGACTGATAATAAAACTCTACTAACACTTGGTTAAATCAAGAGTTGAAAACTTTTTCCGTAGAGGGTCAGACAGTGAGTCTTTCAGGCTTTGTGAGCCATACAACTCTGTGGTAGGATGAGAGCTGCCATAGACATTATACAAATATGTAGGTGTGACTCTATTCCACTAATACTTTTTCATAACAGGCTGGAGACCAAAGTTGGCCTCAGGGGCTTAGTTTGCTGACACCTGGTTTACATGAATAAGGTGATATTTTCTGCACATAATAAGATGCCTAGAGTTAAGAGATTGCAGGTAATTCTTCAGTGGCTCAACATGACCTAACATTTTTCTACTTACTCTCAGCATTTTAAAAGATAGCAATGACATCTCTGTTGCCTTTCCCTTACATAAAGGAGAAAATTATTTTCTCCAAATCCCCTAGCATTAATGAACTAATTAATCAATTAATCATATATTTTTTTGAGTAGCTATGTCAGGTCAGGTATTATGCTAGGTGATCCTGCAGTTAGTTAATGGGACAAATCTTTGTCCAAATGAAGCTGACATTTTACTGGGGGGAGACAGACAGTAAACAAGATAAATAAGTAAAATATATAGTACCAGATGATGATAAGTGCTATAGACAAAATAAAGCCAGGAAGAGGGTAGAATGGTCCAGGCGGTGGTAGTGGAGAGAGGTTGCACTTTAAATGGAATGGGTTGGTAAAGGTGCCACTGAGAAGGTGACACTTCACCAAAGACAAGAAGGTGTTACAGGAATAAACCATGCAAATATATTGTGGACAAATTTTCTAGGAAAGAGGTTTATCAAGTGCAAAGTTCTGATGCAAGATCAATGTGGCTGGAGCAGAGCCAAAGGGAGAGGATGAGACAAGAGATCAAGTAGGTAAGGCAGCCAGGTTATATAGAGACTTCTGGGCTTCTGTGATGACTTTAGCTTCTTCTCTGATTGAGACAAGAAGCCATGGGACCATTGTGAGCAGAGAAGGACATGGTGTGATTTACATTTTAAAATACTCACTCCGAGTACTACGTTGAGACTACAGTAAAGGAGGTGGGAAGATAGAAACATCTAGACCCAGTAGGTGGCTTCTGAGCAAGAGATGCTGGTGACTTGGAGCAGAATAGCAGCAGTGAGGGCAAGAGAAGCAACAGAGCTGCAAAATCTGAGGACTGACTGCATATGGATGGAATGTGAGAGAAAGAGGAGACAAGGACAATCAACTTTGTGGGTCTGTGCACAGGGGATGACAGAATTGCATTAATAAGATGGCAGAGACTAGCAGAGAGCAGATACAGCCAGGAAGCTCAGATCAGATTGGTCATGTTAGGCTGAGATTCTGATTAGCTACACAAGGATGTTGAGCAGGATGTTGGATACATTCAGTTTCGGTTTAGACTAGAATTCTAGACTATAGATGTAAATTTGGGAATCTTCTGCATATGCTTACGTATCATTAACTAGAACCTTGTCATATTGTCAGGCTACCCTCAGTTGCAATAAGAAAAGAAATGTTTACCTTTTCCATTTTCTACAGAGAAGGACAGCAGGAGAGAAAAGGCTAATGTCTGCTGAATCATCCAACTGGCAATGCCTATACTTAATTTCTCTTTAATTCTTCATGTACACATTGAGGATAATGAAATCTACTTCACGTGATTATGATGAAAATTATGAGGTAAGCCAAAGAAAGCCCCTGGCACATACAACATGTTCTTTAAATATCTGAATTCCCTTTCCTTCTTTCAGTGACCTGTGATCTCATGGTAAGTTGTTAACTCAGTCTAAAATACTTCTTTTTGGACTTCCTCATTTAACAAAACAGTGACACTGCTATTTTTATAATCACTACTATGATGGAAAGGAAGAACTTCTGCTTTTCCCCTGAAGTCACATATTTTCCAGAGCTGGACAGGGTTGAGCTGGGTTCTCTTCCTTTCAGTCATCTTCCTTCTCATTTCTGGGATTCTGTTTTCACTTTTGCATTTCAGTTTCTGTGCATAGTCATGGTCAAAGTGTTTACAAATTCTTGGAAATTATTAACATCCCAAGACAGGCATAACTCTGCCCCAACCTGAGACTTCACTGGACAGTGTCTGGGAAGGACATTCACATGGAATAAAGAAGTTCAAGGCAAGGAGAGTGTCTAGTTAAAGGCCAAGTGGAGGTATGTGTTTGGGCTACTTTATGGAAAAACTTCAAAGAGAACCCAATGGCCAACAGAGGAAAAATAACTCTAAAGAAGTTGTTCTTCAGGAAAGAGAACACTCCCTCCGACTCCCATATCTGGCCAAAAGCTATGCGGTAGCATTTCTGAATCCTTTCCCAGCCTTATCAGTTGACTCTATATTTACCGTACACTCCTTTCTCTCTCCCAGGGCCTGGATAAGGCAAGATGTTTGTAGCTGTTTGTACCTATAGAGGGTGGCCATAAAGTCTTGACTCTTAGATAATACTACTTTATCATAAGGTGGTAGCAATAAGACTTTTAAAATGTTTCTTTTTCTAGACTTTGTGGCCACCGTGTGTGTGTGCACACATGTGTGTGTATTAGTTTGCTGGGGCTGCCATAACAAAATACCAGAGACTGGGTGGCTTACACAACAGAAATTTTTTTTCTAATTCTGGAGGCTAGAAATCCAAGATAAGATGTCAGCAAGGTTGGTTTCTTCTGAGATCTCTCTCTTTGTCTTGCAGATGGCGATCTTCTCCTTTTGTCCTCCTATGGTTTTTCCTCTGTGCATTGTCTATATCCTAATCTGTGCTTCTTTTATAAGGACACCAGTCATATTAGATTAAGGCCCATCCTAATGACCTCATTTTAATTTAATAACCTCTTTAAAGACCCTGTCTCCAAAGACAGTCACATTCTAAGGTACCAAGGGTTAGGACTTCAATAGATGAATCTTGGAGTGACATAATTCAGCTCTTAACAATATGTGTGTGTGTGTGTGTGTGTGTGTGTGTGTGTGTGTGTGTGTGTGTGTGTGGAGTGAGAGAAAGGAAGAGCACACACGCACACGCAAGCACCTTAAAGAGCTAATTTATACAATGCAACTGGAAGAAATGGCCTGCATACAGCATGTACAGTCTATCACTGAAAATCAACATTTTCTGTCTCTACAGAGAGCGTGTGTGAGACAATACAATAGAAGTGGGATTCCTGATTAATTTAAAAAAGAAAACTACATCAGTCAAATATCTGGAATAGATGATTTTTTTCATTTCATTTAAGGTTTATATACTATATATTGTTATATTAACATTTTTTCACCCATTTAAAAGAATGAAAATCATTGATTCTACAGTAGTACTTTATAGTCTTAATGACCCAGGAGGTCATTATACATATATATACACACACACATACACAGATGTATGATTAACTACATATAAAAATAAACATGTAAAATAAAATCTATTATATTATATGTAATATATTTTACTTATATTCTTGTACACATATACACGCATGATTCTGAGATGCTGTTTAATTTGTGCTTGAAACTTCCTCATTTCTGTAGAAATACCAGTGCCCTTACTGCCTGGGGCAGTTTCCCCCAGTAACTGTAGATTTCATGTTCCTCTGCTCTGCCAGAGGCTCGCTGTTGTCTGGATTAGTTAATCTTTGTGAAATGCTTTGAAGAGCAGGCTACCTTAACCTTCTAACCTCACCATGCCTGTTAAGTAGGAAGGGAGGCGCTCTGCTGCTGGGGCTTCTTCACCTGTGGAGCCTCTCAGCCGAATCTCAAAGCAAAAAGGCCTCCTGGATGGGGGATGGAGGGAGTGGAAGGCTCTGTGTTTTTGTTTCCCTAAAATTCCTTTAGCAGCAAGCAGGAAAAGTGACCACAGCAGGGCAGACTTCTGTTTAGGCTAAGGAAGCAGGGATCCAGCCAAAGACCAGGAAAAGACCCATGCTTCTGGGTTAAAGATAAACTGAAAAGGTATTTTAAGAGCTAGCTGTTGGTCCAGTGGGAACAATAGATAAGTTACAGGTCTGGGGATTAAGCCAATTTCATCTCTGAGTAATTTTTTTTTTAAGAAACTATGACATAGAAATTGGCAACAACTGTACACTTAAAAAGAGATTTTTTTTCAAGAAATCTTTACTTTTCCTTTGATATGTGATCAAAATGGGCAGAAAGAGGTTCTCTTTCACGATAGCGCATAGTTCACTCATTTGAGGTGACTTCTTGTCTGTTATAGATTGGTCAATTTAAAAAAATCAGATGTAGGTACTAATTTGTCTAAGTGCTTACTACTTAAAGTAGCAAGCCTGGGCCAGCAGAGTCCACATGTCCTTTGAGTTTGTGAGAAATACAGAATCTCAGCGTCTACCCAGACCTGCAATATTAGAATCTGTATTTTAACAAGATCCTCAGTTGATCTCTATTCATTTTAAAGACTGAAAAGCAGTGGTCTAAGGCCCTAACATCCCATTAGTGACTCTTCTGGAAGGCAGAGTCAACATAAAAAGGTACAATAGTCTATTAGGGATTGTCTTCACGTGGTACATGGTGTGAGAAGGTAATGAACAAATAGGTGTGTTTTGATGACTGATAGGTCTAGCCTCTTCCTGCTTTTCAGTCTGTACATTTCCAGTTTATAATTTATCTAATTACACTATTTTTATGCTGCGCTATAAAATCTTGGATCAGTTACTTGACTCTCTGTGACTCAGTTTTGTCTTCTGTAAAATGGGATTTTAAACAGTATTTATCTCAAAATACTCTGGTAAGCTTTAAATGAGTTAATACCTGTGAAACCCACATATTGGCATAGTGTGCCTGACATATTTTAAAAGCTCAAAAAATGTTAGCTAAATACAACACAGCAGGACCTCCACAAATATCTATGTTATTAAATTCTTTCCAGGTGAGAACTGCTATATTTTCCTTGAATGCATTACCTGGTTTGTGTTTGCATACTACCTTCTCTAATGATCTTCAGTTTTCTTGAAGGAAGAGTGAACAACAACTACTGTCTTTTCATAACATCATCTGACACAATGCTTAGCATACAGTGAATTCTCTGTAGGGTAGAATTATCTATGTTCAAGTTTACAACCATTTTGATAATTAAAATTGATTTGACTTGCTTGGTATTTTCACACTGGAGCAATGAATAAATTGGCTGTAGCCATGCATTCATTCATTTCCTCCTTTTTGACAAAGTGTTGCATACCTACTATGTTCCATGTTCTGTCCTAAATGCTAAAGATACAGCAGGAACAAATCTTTTGAAAATCCTTTGAGAAGTTTTGCTCTAAAGAGAAGCAGAGAAAATACGTGATCATGGAGGGAGGTTGGCAGCAGGGAGAGGGGCGTCAAAAAAAGGTTAGAAAGATGGAGGGCATTATTACAGAATGTTTGTGTACTCATGGGAATCGAGACAAGATAATAAGGGGGCTGCTCACTCCTTGAGATAACAAGACAAGACAGGGTCTAATGCATATGTGTTGTGGTTGGTCTTGGTTGGCAGCAAGGGGAGCTTATCCATGGAGAAAGGAGAGAAAGCAGAATAGATGGATGGGCACAGATACCAGCAGTTGGGTAGATATGATGATGGGATAATGGGGAATTTCTCTTCTATTTGTTACTTTAAAAAAAAAATGAAAAAGAAGTAAAGTAAGGTAGCAGCTTAGGAAGATGAGTAAGGGAGAGAGTTGAATGATTCAGGGGAGAGAAGGTGGGAAAGTCACCAAGGAGAAAGGGAGAGGAAATGGGGTCTGTGCATATAGAATGCCTGTCTGGCAGCAGTAGGATCCATCTGAGGCTTGTGGTCATGAGATTAAAGTAGGACCAGGCAGCACATCAGTGCTTTTTCCTTTGGTCTTTTAGCCACCCAGGCACAGATGTGGAATAGGCCAAGAGATGTACCTCCAAAGGTTGTACTTGTGGTTGGTATCGTGTGCATAGAGCCATCAGAAAGACTAGATGTCCCAGTTCCTTAGGAAACTCACAAAACAAGTACACTGGATTTGAATGATGTACATTATGGGAAACTATTTATTCCCAAGACTATGCTGTTTCCTTGGTATTCTATTCATGTTAGATTTCTACATTACTATTTTCAAAGACACTTATCTCTGGGGAAGTAACATATATTTACATATTCCTTTGCCCATGTAATTTTCAACTCTGCTTAGACCTGGAGTTCAACTAAACATTTTCATATTCCTTAAAACATGGCAACCTTATCTAGTGCCTATGCTCCACAATGGGCAGTCCCCAACTGGAAATCTGTTCATTCTGCAGATTCAGTAGTTTGTTGAAAAGCCTGAAAGGGTGAAAGCAGCTATTTCCAGGGCTTACAGTATCTCCTCTATGTCAGGGTATTGCTCATTTTATGTTTAGAATTGAAACCTTTTGTTTCTCCCACAAGGTTGAGATAGTCCTTAGAGAGATTGTGTCACCCAAATTTCCTTTCTGGTCCCTTCATCCAGTGTTGACTTACATTATTACCCAACTTGCCTGCCTGTCCTTTACCTGGAACAACAATATTCAAAAGTGATCTTTAAAGCTTAGGGCCCCAACAGGGAGGAAAAGAATGAAGTTTATTCTCTTGAAAATCTTTTGCAACCTCCTGTGGCAAGTGCAGGAGTCGCTCTGTGCATTTTCAGTTCTTCCTGGTGGCTGGGCCTTCTTGGGCCATGGGAAGCTGACTGTGGCCCTGGTCACTAAATTGTCCTTGACATGGAGGTTGTGTTGCGCTAATGTATGCATTGTTGGCTGCGCATTTCTTACCACCTACAGGTGCAGGAAGTACCCAGCGGGCTTCCCCACAGCTCTGTATTGTGCACATCTTTGGCTTGATCACATCCTGTACCCTCTTCACACCTCTCCTCCCTCAAGTCTTCCCTGATAACGCCAGGGTAGGGACATTCTGTTCTGAGCTCATTAGTCAAGAATGTTACCAGACTGCCCTGAAAAGGGTTTTCTCTGTTGTGGGCTCTCCCTAGCTGTACAGGTAATTTGAAAATCATGCTACCTTTATATTGCCTTCAACTCAGGATTGCATCTCCTCACCTGTGTCCCCTCCACTAGATAGATGCCTCTGACGACTCCAGTAAATTCATAAAAATGCCCAGAATTTGGAAGCATTTAACTGCTGTCTTTAAACTCATTCTTCCAAATGGTTTAGGGTCTGGCTTCATGTTTCTGGGGAGAGTGGCCCCTTCCACTGCATTATGTAAGAGGAGGATAATATCCATGCCTACCTGCAGCCTCTTGTGGGAATTTCTGGGGAAACTAAAGGGTTAAGCATTTGATTCACAAATATTTATCAAGTGCCTACCGTGTGCCAGGTATTGTACTTTAGTCAAGTGATTCTCAAATTTCACTGCATTTCAGAATCCCCTGGGGAGCTTGAGGCCCATGTTGTAGCCCATACCAAATAAATCTCTGGGGAAGAGAGATCCAGGAATCAGAATTTTTTTTTTACAGTTCCCCAACAGATTCCAATATGCAGTCAAGGTTGGAACCAGTGTTTTTGACAATGTTCCTCAACTTTTCCATGAAAATGAGTCCCCTAATTGTTAAAAATGCAGATTTCAATTCAGTAGGTCTGGGGTGGGGGCTAGGATTCTACATTTCCCTGAAGTTCCCAGGGAATGTCAGTGCTGCTTGTCTGCAGACCACACTTTGAGTAGCAAGCACAAAAGTTCTTTTATTCCTTGATCTGTCAAACTTTCCTGCCCCTGAGCCTTTGCTCTTTTTCCCTGGAACCACTTCCTTGGAAATCCCCAGCAAAAATGCCTTCTCATCCTTTGTCCATCAGGTTTTCCCTGACCACCCGACACAGAGTAATCTCTACCTTCTTTCTCTACAATTCTGTATCACTATATTCTGTTTGCTTACTTCTCAGAATTATCACAATTAATTATTATTTATTTGCTTCCTTGTTTCCATACTTTCTCAATGGTCCCTCCCAGTAGCATTAAGTGCCAAGAAGCCAGGAACCATGAATACTTCGTTCCATATAAATTATACTCAGTATGAAGCCCGGTGTCTAACACAGAGAAGGGAGCTGATGGATACTTGTTGAATGAATGACAAAAGGGGAGCCTGGCCAGTTGGATCAATTTTTCTGATTCAGAAAATAATACCATTTACAGCAACATGGATGGATATGGAGATGGTCATTCTAAATGAAGTAAGCCAGAAAGAGAAAGAAAAATACTACATGATGTCATTCATATGTGGAATCTAAAAAAAGAAAAAAGAAGACACTAATGAACTCATCTACAAAACAGAAACAGATTTGCAGACATAGTAAACAATCTTATGGTTGCTAGGGGAAATGGGGTGGGAAGGGGTAAACTAGGGAGTTTAAGAGTTGTAAATATTAACTACTATACATAAAAATAGATCAAAAACAAGTTTCTTCTGCATAACACAGGGAACTATACTCAATATCTTGTAATAACCTTTAATGAAAAAGAATATGAAAACGAATATATGTATGTATATGTATGACTGGGTCATTATGCTGTACACCAGAAATTGACACATTGTAACTGACTATACTTCAATTTAAACAAACAAACAAACAAATAAATAAAGTTGTTTTTTTTTTTTCTGATTCAGGTGAGACAAGTAGCAGAAGTGAGAATTGCCTGAAATTTTCCATGAGCTAGAAGAGAGTATCTTTGAACATGTCTTATCTGGCTCTTGTAATTTGACTGAAGAAGTTTCGTCTCACTCAAGAAACTCAGACCCCTTCCTAAAAACAGAGTTTGAGGAAAACCACTAGGAAAATCTACCACATTGCCTAGGGAAGTCACTCTATTCCTACAAAAGGTTGACTCAACAGTTGCCAGTATTTTCTTTTCAGGTCACTGCAGCTCACTAAGAAGATAGCACCCAAGGTAAATAATCAACAGAGAAATGCCATAAACGTCTCAGAAATTGAGGTGACCTTGGAGCTAGTTCATTACAAACCTGATACTATATCAGAGGCCTTAAGTTGCCAAGGGCGGCAACTCATCTTCTGCCAAATCTGACACGACAAGCACACCAAGAATCTTGTTGAACCATTTTAAATTTAATTGATGGAAACCCAGAAAGTCATACTGATTTTTCATGGATGGTGCAGAGGCTGTGTGTGCGCCAGGTGAAGGACCATGGAGAGCCCAACTAAAGCGACTTAGTGGGATTAAGAGAAGAGATATACAATTTACCAGTCTCACAAAAGCCAAGAATGGAAGGAGAGGGACATTACTGTCTCCCCTATTTTTGAGAAAACTAAGGTGCAGGAGAACTAATTGACTGCCTAAAGCCACTGAGCAACCTTGGGTTGGGAAGGTGGGGCAGAGTAATAGGACCAGAGCATCTCTGTTCCCATTGGAGGCCTCAACCTACTCAGGGACAAAATCTCCCTCTTTCTGAATTCACTACAAGGGATTTATGTATTATGTTTTCTTCAATTTTTCTAAGTGGAGTGTGACAGAGTCTGCAGCTTGTTTCAGGAATACATATCCTGAGGGTAACTAAGTTTTGTGTTTAAGTGTTTATTTAGTTTTTCATTTTGAAAAATCGGCAGTTACCATTGACCTTCTCCTTGGTGCTGAGGATGCCCATGGGCTGTGTGTGATGGTGACAGTTAGTGACACCACCTTTTCCACATTTCAGAACAAAAAACAGAAATGGCCAGAAGGCACTGGGGCAGTATTTAGAGGCAGGACACATCCATCTATGAATTTGGTGACAGTTCTTGAATCAGTACTATAGTATTATTTAATCTGATCCCCATGTGGGAAAGGAAACTTTTGGTAAGACTGTCCATCTCTCGCTCACATTTCCAAGGTCTGGAAGTCCCCATAATGCCTAGAGCTGAGATATTCTGTGTGATGAAAGCCTCTAGAAATCTGTACAGCAAAAATATAAACTATAGAAGTAGAAGTGTGCCAAGGGAAGTTTCTCTATTTGTCTTTCAGCCTTTCAGTTCTGAATCCTAGGAGAAGGGAATGGAATTCATTCAGTTGTGGGCTCCTATTTGAAGAACAGGAGTTTGATCAGGATACAATACCTCACATTGCTAGCAAAGCTGAAGATGCTGCCTTGAGAGATTGTAGCTGTCATAGCATCTCAGTCCTGGATCACACCTGGATGGTCTCACCTGACACAGGCCTCCTTCGAGAACATACTTACAGGCCCTGTGAGGAATGGAAAGCTCAAATCTTTGGGGAACATCTTTCTTTTTTGGTTCTAATTTTAAAGGAGATCTTCCTTAATATGAGCCTCTGTCCGTATTACTCTAACTTCTTCATATTTATCCTAGTTCTCACCTATAAAGTAATATGTAAGGTCAAGCTTCTTCTCGTCATTTCGTATCCTTTATAAACAGAGTTTAATTTGTAAGTTTAAGAATGAAAGACTCCTTCTCATAACAATCCTTGGATACTTAAAGATATTAAGACCTGTCATACTTAATTTTTTTTTTTTTTTGCACTTGGAACGTAAACGTTTTCTGTATTTGGTTCTAGACCCCTTATGCTCAATGACCTTCATGGATTCACTTATTTATCAGGCCATCACTTATTCACACAATGCTCTGTGTATTTTCTGGACCATACAGAGTGCAGAAGGACTATTATTTTCCTGGTACCTTCAATAAAGTAGCCTCATTGTGTGTTAGCTTTTGTATTAGCAGATTAGTCACATAGTCCTGATCTGCTTTTAGCTGAGTCCACCTTCTCCTGGCTGTAACTGGGGAGATGTCTGTCAAAAGATGCATGGTAAATATCTCCAAATACATGTTAAAGCTGTCTTAAGAGAGAGGAGAACTATACCAAATAGTAGATGCTGTAAAGAGGCAGATAACGATAAAGAGATACAGACATGGAACTAGAGTTCAAATGAGGTAGTGGATTGTCTTGTGGGGTTGCAAGCTTCCCTTCACTGGAACTTCTTCTAATGTTCAGAGGGAATTCCTGCCACCAGCAGCATGAACTACAAGATTTGATTCAATTCTTGTCTGTGATTTTAGGTTTCTGTGTCTTTAGACTTCTCCACTTTGTTTCCAATTATTTGGTTTTGTTTCCAATAAGCCGTTCTCCCTGCTGCATTGCTCAATGAAGTCAGCAAGGCACTCTGCCCCATGGAGCCGTCCATGCATGGCCTTTGCAGAGTTGTACCATTTGCTCAGTTCCAGGCTTGGCTATAAGAGCTTCAGATGCATTTAATCTTGCTATTCTTCTAATAGTTTTTGCTCTTACATTTAGGTCTTTGATCTATTTTGAGTTAATTTTTGTATATGGTGTAAGGTAAAGGTCCAATTCCATTCTTTTCCATGTGGATATCCAGTTTTCCCAACACCAGTTGTTGAAGAGATTATCCTTTCCCCATCGAACAGTCTTGGCACCCTTGTCAAAAATCATTTGTCCCTATATTCCAGGGTTTATTTCTAGGTTTTCTACTCAATTGCATTGCTCTAAATGTCTGTCTTTATGCCACTACCACATTGTTTTGATTGCTATAGTTTTATACTAAGTTTTGAAATCAGAAATATGAGATCTCCAACTTTGTTCTCCTGTTTTTAAAATTGTTTCAAATTTTTTTTGGCTGTTTGGGGTCCCTTAAAAGGCCATATAAATTTTAGGATGAATTTTTCTATTTCTGCAAAAAATGTCCCTCACATTTTGATAAGAATTGCCTTGAGTCTATAGGTCACTCTGGGTAGTACTGACATCTTAACAATATTGTCTTCCAATCCATGAACACAGGATGTCTTTTCATTTATTTCTGTCTTTAATTTCTTTCAGCAATATTTTGTACTTTTCACTGTACAAGTCTTTGCCTCTTTAAGTTTATTCCTATGGATTTTATTCTTTTTGATGCTATTGTAAATGGAGTTGTTTTCTAGTCTTGCTACTGATATCTCAGTTTATAGATGAGGATACTGAGAAACAGACATTAAGTAACTCTCCATTAGCAGTGGCAGTAGTAGTTTGATGCTATCACCAAACTGTGAAGTCAGGATTTGAACTCAGGAAGCATGACTCCAGAATTGTGTTCTTAAATCTCCTACTGCATTGTCACTCTAGGAAGTGGACTAGCCCCTCTAGGGCCTTCAGGATGGTGAAGGATTCTAGCTGATTTACAGTGGAAAATCAAGATTTCTGTGGTTTCTGACCACCCCTCCTTGTCCCTCCAAACTACTTCTTTCCAAGAATTCATTATGAAAGGGAGACAAATTGTAAACAACAGACCTTCAGCTTTCAAACTTTAGAAGCTTGATGAAGATTTATAGTCCATTCTCTTTAGAGTGCCCCTTTTCCTTCCTTTCTTAACTAGACTGTGAATCACTCTTCTCTACTTTTGTTTTTTTATTTTTTATTTTTTTACATTTCACTCCAATTTCCCAGAATAATTTCAATAAATGATTAGAAACTGGTTTGGACACACAGCAATAAATTTTTTTTAAACTGAACTTTGTAATAGCGACTTTTGCATTTTCCTTTATGGATATGTCTGGACTGTAAAAGGAGCTCTTTGTATAACCAACCTCAATAAACCAATGCGCCAGACAGAGGCTTCATTTATCTCTGGCCCAGTAGCACTAACCCACTTCAGGTGTCCAACATGTGTTAGTATGACAATCTCTCTCAAGAGCCCAGGTATCAAAGACTTGAAAATGCACATGGAAATACCCTAGTGCTTCACCTGTTTTATTAGGGCAGGATGCAAATAACTCAAAGGGGAATCCCCAAATGAGAGTACTGAAAAACTATCTATTCTGTAACACCCTCTGTGCATCAAATGAAGAAATAGTGGAGGAAAAGAGGAGTGGTTTTGCATTCCTTTCTCTCTGTCTATGCAATTAACCACCAAATTCTACTCATCCTTATTCCTAAATATCCTTCAAGTCCATTCTCTGTCTCCACTGCCACCAACTCCATTCAAACTACCATTATCATTTGCCTAAATTACTACTGCAGTTTGCTGACTGAACCCTGTCTCCCAGTCTCCCCCTAGGGTGATCCTCCCGAATAAAAATCTCATCAATGGGTTCTCTCACCTGAAAAGCCTTTTTCTTGAGTCACATCATTTCCCCTTTCTCTCCCTTCCCTCCATCATATTTCTTTTTCTCTTTTCCTCTGGCTAGATTTACTTTTAACACATGTTTTTAGGACATTCACTTTCTGGAGCACTAACCCTCCTTTTCTTGTATATCAAAGTCCACTCTGGAAAATGAAAACCACTGCAGTTTCATACAGAAAGAAATTTAATACAGAGAATTAGTCACATAGATGATGGAAGAACTGAGAAAGCAAGCAGAGGAGGTGACACAACTCAGAAATTGCCAAAAACAAGAAATAATTACCATCCTTATGCCTGGAGGGATTGAAGGAGGAGGTTGGTTCCTTGATCCCAGAAACCAGCAAGATGCTAACATAAGAGCAGAATACCTTTCCTGATGTTCCCATAGTATCCAGCTAGGGCCCTCTCATCAAATGTATTACTTTTTATTATAGATGCTCACTTAATTATTGCTTTCTAAGCTGATCTGTAAGGTCTGTCAGAACACCCATGGTCCCAATCACACACTGTTATAATATTTGTTGAATGAGAAAATGATCTTGGTAATTTCCACTCACTGAAGTTGTACCAGTTTACACTCACTAATGCAATGAAAGTGCTTATTTCTTGACATCTTCGACAGATTGTGTTGAGTAAACTAGAGAATTTTTGTAAGCTTGAAAGTTGGAAATAGTAAGTCAATGAAGCATATATTTGCATTCCTTTTATTGCAAGTGAAGATGAGCATTTTTCATATGTTTAAGAACCTGCAGTGACTATTTACATCTTTTGTCCACTTTTCCGTTTGGTTCTTGGTCTTTGTTGTATTGATTTACGGGAGGTTTTAATAAAATATCAAGAGAATTAGCCCTTTGCTTCATGTAAGTTATGAATACTGTTTCTTAATTTAGCGCATTTTGAGACTTAGCTCATTGTTTCACCAGGCAAAAATTTCCAAATTTGTGAGTATTTTATTTTATGGTTTCTAATTCAATATGGATTTTGATGTATACTTAGGCCTTCTTTACTCTAAGGATTATATATTTTAAATCTCTTGTTTTCTTTTAGTATTCTATAGTCTTACTTTTTTTTTATTTTTATGTTTAAATCTGTGATCAGCCTGGGATTTATTTTGATATAAAGTAAAAGGCATGGATAAAACTTTACTTTTACCAAGTATCTCTAGTTGTTCCAACATCATTACTTAATAATATGTATTTTTTTCTTATGAATTTAAAATGCTAATTTTATCATGTACTAAAGGTGGATTTCTTTGGGTTTATTTCTAGACTTTCTACTGTGTTCTACTGATTTATCTATTGATGCAGCAGTTACATAATGATTTAATACTTATAAAGTTGAATTTTGATTGCAGTATTCAGATGTTCTGGTTCAATACCTACTGAAAATGTGTGACAAATAATGAATCAGAAATAATGGCAGTGACAAAATTTCCTGTTAATGATTCTAAACTAAATCATGAAGAGATACATAAAATTAAATAAATAGGATTTCTGCTTTCAGGTTGGATATAGGTTAATGCTTTCACTGCAACAAAAATCTGGATAAATTATAAAAACATTCTATTTTTAAAGATACTAGGTAACTATGGAGGCAAGGAGGATTGGATGAACTAATTCCCAGTAAGGGGAAAATGTTTCTGATGGACAATGTTATTTAGACTTTTTTTTTTTAAATCTTAGAGACATTTGTTAGTTATGGGTATAGGTTAAGAATTGGACTTACTCAGGCAAAAAGATTCCGTTGGGTGAAAGAAAATCAACAAAACTGCAGCAGTCATGCAGAGCTGATGTGACAGATTGGAAACTTACAGGGACATAAATGCACCTCTGGATTTCCCCATGGGACATTTCCTGGGTTCAAGTGCTATGCGGAAGACTGGTGAACCAAGACGGAAGATTTGTAAAGGCAGAGTAAAATTTCTCACAGTCTTGTTGT
This sequence comes from Camelus bactrianus, assembly GCF_048773025.1. Classification (NCBI taxonomy): domain Eukaryota; kingdom Metazoa; phylum Chordata; class Mammalia; order Artiodactyla; family Camelidae; genus Camelus; species Camelus bactrianus. The sequence goes on from NC_133558.1 coordinate 7,799,714, forward strand.
ACTTGGGAACAAAGAACTGCTGGGATAGCAGGTGACTTCACTACACAGACATAGGGCCCCTCAAGATCTCTGCCGTATTTTAAAGACACATGGGGCATGAGGCTGGAACCTAATGCAAAGCAGATTTGGATCTCTTAAGCTTCCAGTAGTGAGGAGACAGATTCTTCAGGCTTTCAGTCAAAAGGTCAGAGGTTCATCTCCTAGGAGCAGAGGTGAACCAGAGAGGAGATGATTCTCACTATACTGCAACCCAGCAGTGACTCAGCTCAGTATCTGACTGAATTGATTTGATCAGAGCCTTACTTTATCTGCCTAACAGAGGAAAAGGGGAATACTCTCTATTGTAAGACTATCTTCTAGAGTGGCTAGAGTTCGTTAGTATAGAATATCCATAAAATGTCAAAAATCACTAATCATGCAAAAAAATAATACTGACTGATAAACAACAGAAAAATAATACAATAGATGTAGACCCACAGATGATTAATATATTGGAGTTAGCAGACAGGGTTTTAGTAAAACTATAATTACTATGCTAAAGAAAATAGAATAGAAAGGACAAAGTCAATGAAAGTATGAATAATTTTAACAGACAAATCAAATCTACAAAAAGGAATTAAGTGGGTATTTTAAAAACAACAAACTTAAATTCTAAACAGGATAAACAAAAAACTTAACCAGACAAATTATAGTCAAACTGCTTAAAATCAAAATCTTTAAACCTTAAAAGCAGCCAGAGGAAAAATAAGCCTATTACTTTTCCAGGAACAACAGGTAACACTGAGAGCTAAATCTCAACAGAAGTGATGAAAGTCAGAAGGTAATCGAATACTATTTTTGAAAGGTTTAAAGAAAAACAATAGCCAATTTATATTCAGAAAGAATATGGAATTTATACAAGGGAAAAAACTTCCTTCTGAAATTAAGGTGAAATACATATGTTTTCAGGCAGAGAGTTAGAGAATTGGTTAAAAACAGGCTGTACTGAAGAAAAAGCTAAAGAACACAGAGTCCATTCCTTCAGACCTAAAAAAAAAGTGATTCCAGATGGAAATGTTGAAACGTTGGACGAAATAAAGAATAATATAATAGGAAAATATATGGAAATGTAAACAAATGCTGACTATACAAAACAAAAATTTTAACGTCTGGTGGAGTGTAAATTATATGCAGAACTACAAATGCATGGCAGTGATAATGCAACAGTGACTGTGAGTAAATGGAGGTTTCTATCAATATCAGGAAAGTGGTAAAAGTAATCATTTATATTAGTACTATTACAAGTCAAGGATGCCTGTAATAACCACTAAGAGAATAATAAAGTAATTTAAAACTAAAAAATTAATAGAAGAAAAAACTGAGTAGCAAAAATCAGTTATCTCAAAAGAAAGGAAGAAAGGAAGAAAAAAGGAGAAACATTAATAGGACAAATGGAAAACAAATTAAAAGGTAGTCAATATAAACTGAAACTTAATAATTAAGTAAAATATAAATGAAATAAATACAGTAAAGGAATAATATTACTAGACTCAATAAACAAAGAAAAAATCTATAATGCTTACAAAAATATAAAATTTAAAAATAAAAGGATAGAAGAAGATACACTATGCAAAACTAAATCAAAAGAAACCTGGTAAATTTATACTAATATCAGACAAAATACATTTTAAGACAAGAAATATTACTAAACATATAAAGACATTTCACCATGAAAAAGTGGTAAATGTAGCAGGATGAAATCACAACCCTGAATATATGCATATCAAAAACAAACTCCAAAATATATAAAGCAAAAACAGGCAAAATTAAAAGGTGAAATAGATGAATCCAAATTATAGTGGACATACTAAGGCCTTTTCTCAACACCATAATAAAAGGAAATAAAAAAATCAGTAAAGGTATAGATTATGTGAATACAACATTAAATAAATTGATTTAGTTGACAGTTGCATCCAAAAATGATAAAATTAACCTTTTTAAGGGCACACAGAATATTTTCTAAAGCTGACCATATGTTGGGCCATAAAGAAAGCATCAATAAATTTCAAAAAATTGAAATTTTTGAGAATGTGTCCTTCACCATGATGCAGTTAAACTAGAGATCAATAACAAAAGAATAAAGAGAGAAGTCCAACTGCATGGAAATTAAACATATCCTTCTAAATGATCCATGGGTCAAAGAAGAGATCAAAGTGGAAACTATAAAATATGTTGAACAAATGTTAACAAAAACACATAGAAAGGAAGAGTAGAATGGTAGTTACCAGAGACCAGGAGGTAGGGGAAATGGGGGGATGTTGATCAAAGGTACGAAGTGGCAGTTATGATGTAAGGCAGGATGAGTAAGTCTAGAGAGCTAATGCACAGCATGATTGATTGTATTTAACGATATTGTACTGAATACTGGAAATTTACTGAGAGAGTAGGTTTCAGATGCTCTCATCACACACAAAAAAGGATACCTATGTTAACTACCTTGATTGTAGTAATTATTTCACTATGTACATGTGTATCAAATCATGTTGCACACCTTAAATATATACAATTTTTATTAACAAAATAAACTCTGTTTTATATGCAAAAATACCTCAAACAAGACAAGACAAGCCGTTAATCAGTATCCTTATCCTCCTCCCTAAAGATGAGAAGGCTCTGAGCATGCTCGAACTTTTTCCCAATCTATTCTCTTTTCATGATAGTGATGCATAGTTTTAGGTTCAATGCGTTTTAAACACAAAAGAAAAAAATATTGTCAATATTATTTATGTTTCTATTCAACATTTCCTTATACTTGCCATGATTTTATACCACTTTGTTGCTTTTGGAGCTTACTACTTCCTTTAGTGTTCACTTTTTTTTTTTTTTGCTCAAAATTGCATATTTTAATGTTCTTTTGATGAGAAAGGGTCAAACCTCCCTTAGTCACTGTAACATTGTAACTGCTGTTTTACTGCTTTTCCCTGGGCTACGTCAATTCTGCTGTCATAAGGGCTGATATGCCCCAAAACATCATGCCTTGTACAGACATGTGGTGCCATTATGCTTATTGGACCTGGCTGGCAGGAGCAGCAAGAGCCCTAGGTAACTAAGTGAAATGGAAGAGTGCCCAAAGTTAAGAAACAATAATCACAAAATATCAGGGGCCTGAAATATTGTTGAGGTTTCTAGGGGTCCAATTCTTTGGGGAATTTGGGATAGCCCCTCTAAAGTAAGACAACTTGCCAAGCCTCGCAGTAATGGAAAAGGCACATGATAGACAGTTTTCTTTGAATTTTAAAGGCAACATATATTACATTTAGGCATGCTGCTCCAACTCATTTATCAGACATTCTGCAAGAATGCTGAGTTGGAATGGACCCAAAAGAAAAGAAGGCTCTGTAGATTTATGCTGTATTGCAAACTATCCTGGTGCTTATCACATGTTCCACCAGATCCACAGCATTAGGAATATCTGTGGTTCTTGGGCGTCTCTGGAAAACCTCAAGAAGAGATTCACAGAACAAGTTCTAGGTTTTGGAGTAAGGATATGTCCTCTTCTGCCAACAATTCTCCATTTGAAAAGCAGCTCCAGGCTATGCCTGATCATGGGAGATGAAGTGATTTTGCAGCTCTATTAATGTACTGGGTATTACTGGATCCATTGAGTCGTAGCATTCCATGCCCATTGTATTGAGATGAAATATACAAAACTGGACCTGAATAGTCCAGAAAGTACAAGTACACTGTATGGACAGGAAACTCAGACTGCCGTGGTACCCACTCCTACTGCTTTGTAATTTCTGCCTTGACCCCTACCTACAGACACACGGAAGTTTCTTAGGATCAGCCGGAGGAGGAAATAATGTAAACCTGGTTTACAGATTTTATCTGTACAGCATCAAATTACAGTCAAATACGGGGCTGTCCCTGAATGAAAGTGACAAGGGCCCGCCCAGAGGGCCTAACTTCATACACTCCATGTAGTTGTCCAGTTCATGTGGATGGAGGGATGGCCTGGTATGGATTTGTATTCATTCCTGACAGGTTGCTGATGAATTGATCTGCTGGACAGGGACTTGGAAAATTGATATATTTGTGCAAGAAGTTCTGGGGGAAGTAGTAGGTGGGTGAACTTTTAGAATGAGTATGTAGATATTGGTATCCTAAATAAATGTCCAGTTGCCATTTCAGAGACTTCAATAATCAGGTAGTCAAGACAAGTCACCTTGTGGATCTCAGTCAGCCTCATTCTCCCATCACCCTGCATCACTGCACAATGAGGGCATGAAGGGCTATGGCTGGGACTTAATGGATTCACCAGAATACCTCTGAGTACCTCTCTTGTCAGTAGGTCAAGTAAAAGGAAAACTCTGGCAACGCAATAAACATAGGATGACTAAGCATTCACTCAGAAAAATTAAGGTTTAGTTACATCCTTATAGAGAACTGTGTCTGGCCATGTTGAACTAAGGGAACATGGGATGGGTCGTAGAAGAAGGCAGGTATCTTTGTCAGCTTGGTCTCATATCTGCTACAAAAGTAGAACGATGTTTTATACTAATTGATTCTTCCCCCAACCCCACTGCTATCTTATACCTTACATGAAGAGTATTGACCTGACAAATGTTTTAAGTTTCCAATGAGATGATGACTGAATTTATCCAAAGAGGATACAGCAACTGCTAGAATTATGTGTGTCTCTTATGTTGGGATCTCAGTATTTTCCATCCAAAGGACAAGAGCAGATGCCAAGGGGCAAAGAAGAGGACTGAATATTTTATTTTGCCCATTGAATCCACTCTCCACCCTTCCACATCTTACTCTGCAGAGAAAGGCTTACTTTGATGGACTATATTAATGGTCCCACCAGCTGCCTTCTTGTTGGGTTTGGCCAATAGAAGGCCCTAGCAGGAGTCCAGAGGGCAAGAAGAGAGAGTGAAGGGAGGGTATTTATTCCCCTAGCTTCCATCATGGAGGTAGGATACATTGCTCTACTTAAGGATCTAGTTCCTATTAGAGGACCCTCTGGCTTCTGGTCACTACTCCTTGCCTCCTTCAGGTCTTGTAGTGGTAATGGATCCTGCCCTTGCCCTGGGGTAATTTACTACCCCTAAACCCTGCACACAACTTTTGTAATTAGGCTTTCGACTAAATTCTTTTAATTACTCATTAGAGTTTGGCATGTTTTCTTTAAGGACCCTGATTGATATACTAACATTTTATATCTTCTCTCAAAACGCTTCTTATTAATGTCTTCCAAATCTTGACATATGACAGACCCAGCTACTCAGGCCAGATATCTAGGTGACGTTCTGGTGTATTCTTTTTCTTTCAGTCCTCAGACATTATTCACAACCAATTCTCCCTCTTTAACATCTCTTTTTACTTCCTGTGCCCACTACTATGGCCTTGATATTAGCAGCAGTTTGCTCACATAATTCCCTCTTCGGTTCTATGCTCACCATCCTACACAGTTGCGGTTCAGACATGCAAAACTGAGCACATCTCATCATTTCTTAGAGCCATTTGATGTAACGTTCTCATCCACAGGTCTAAGTCCAAAGTCTTGAGAATGACACGGACAATTCTCCAAGCTCTAGATCTGCCTGTCCCTCTCCTCTTTCCCTTACACAAAATGCTTCACAATCCTGAATTAGTTGACATTCAGAGAACTGGCCAGGCTAGCTCATGTCATCCTGCCTTTGTACATGCGGTTTGCTCTTCTCAGAAAGCCCTTCTTCAACTTTTCTATGTATCCTTTCCTGACTTACTTGAAAATCATGTCAAATTTATGTCACTATTTATGTTCATTCCCTCAATAAATATCTATGAACACTTACTCTATATCACACACTATTCTATCATTGAAGATATCATACTGAACAAAACAGGCATGGTCCCTGCTATCTCGGATTTTGCGATAAAGTAGAGAGACAAAGACAATAAATAAAAACAGTTAAATATACAGCATGGAAGTTTATGATTAAGGCTAGGGAATAACATGAAGCAAATGAAGGAGGTGGGGGATTCCTGGGAGAGGATGCTGTTATATATAGGATGGTCAGCGTTAAGTCTCACTGACAGGGTGACATTTGAGGAGAGATCTGAATGAAGTAAAGGAACAAGACGTGTGGGTAACTGAGAGCACAGCATGCTAGGCAGGGAGCCAATGATTTCAAAAGCCCAGGGGTTAAGCATGCACTTGGCACCTTAAAGGAAAAGCAAGGTGGCCAGCGTGGTGGGGAAAATGTGACTGTTGCAGAGAATCATAGAAAATGAGATCAGAGATAAAGGAAACTTGGAAGAAACTTGGATTTAACTAAGGGTATGATGGGGAGCCTTTGGGGGCTTTGAGTGAAACACTAAAGTGATCTGATTTATGTTTTAAAAGGCTCATTCTGGCTCTGTGCTGAGAGTGGTCTGTAACTCAGCTAGGGGAGAAACAGAGAAGCCAGACAGGAGGGTGTTCTGCTAATCCTGAATAAGATGGCGGTGATGTCTACCAGGGTTCTCGCAGCGGAGGTGGTGCGACGTGCTGAAATTTGGGATGTGTTCTGAAAGTAGAGTCAGCAAATGGATATACTGAAGGATTTGCTGTGAAGGGGGGAGAGAGGGAAAGAAAAGGAGACAGAGAGACAGAGACAGAGAGTTAAAGATGACTTTAAGGTTTTGCAACTGGGAGGTTGGGGTTGCTATTTCCTGCCATGTGGCATCCAGCAGGAGGAGCAGCTTTTAGGAGGGAAACGAGGAGCTCAGTTTGGGGCATACTACATCTGAGCTGCACACTAACCACCTTAGTGGAAACCTCAAGTAGAAGTCTGAGTATAGAAGTCTGGAGTTCACGTCAGAGATGTGGGCTGAAGTGCTATCATTCTCTGTGGTAGCACCTCTGATATTCTATTGGGTTTGTTTGCAAATTTATACAAGGAAACTGTAAGCTCCTTAAGCCCAGCAACTATGTCCAACTCAACTTTGTACTCACAGCGTCTAGACCAATACTTAATAAATGCTTGTCGAACAAAAGAAATGTGTGTGTGGCTCTCATGTGCCACGCTTCCCCTTCTCCTTGACATACCTGTTTTCCTCTCTAATTCTCATCTGCCCGAAGGAAGGAGACATGTGGCACTCCTTTATTTACCTCTACCACCTCAAACACCTAGCAGGTCCCCCAATATGTGTCACACTGAATGAACTGTCCTATACTCTAGTCAGCTCACTTTACATCTGTATTTAGGACATGCTGTTTGAATTAACAAGCACAGTTGTAAGTTTGAGATGTGTTTCCCTGCAGACCACATCCCTCTCCCATTCCTGGGCAAAATTAAACATAAGTGGAAAAAATGGAGAACCTATTCCACAGCCAAATAAAATTGATGCTAGCATGCTCACACAGTATCTATAATATTAATATAATCCTAGATTTTATAATGTCTTACAGTTTCCAAAAATCTTTTGTACACATTTTCTCCTATAATTCTCACCACTGGGTGACAGAAGGCCAGTGAGGACATGACTTCACAAATACTACACAATTATTAAATGGCACAGCTTGGACTCAAACACGTTTTGTGTGACTTTAATCCTAAGGCTACTTTCTCTATACCATTTAATCTTCCTGGTCTCTATATTTTTAATGCAAAATGCTGAGTTTTGAAGCTCTATTTTCTACTGAAAGCTATTAAGATGTGTCTTAAACGTATCGTGATGACTTTTTAGGGCATGTGGGAAGCATGTCCAGTAAAATTTGTGATTCCTCACACCTGTCAGGATAGCTATTGATAAGACATCAAGTGTTGGTGAAGATATAGAGAAACTGGGACCCTCATGCATTGTTGGTGTGAATGTAACCTGGTGCAGCCGCTGTGGAGAACAGTATGGTAATTCCTTAAAAAGTTAAAAATAGAATTACTATCTGACCAGCTATCCCAATTCTTGGTATGTGTCCAAAGGAATTAAAATCAGGATCTCGAAGAGATACTTGCACGTTCATTGCAGTGCTTTTCACAACAGCCAAGATATGGAAACAACCTAAGTAGCTACTGACAGATGAAAGGATAAAGGAAACGTGGAATGATGGAATATTATCCAGCAATAAAAAAGAAGGAAATCCTGTCACATGCTACATGGTTAAACCTGAAGAACATTACGTTAAGTGAAATAATAAGCCAGTTGCAGAATGGCAAATACCGCATGATTCCACTTATATGAGGTCTGCAAAACAGTCAGACTAATAGAAACTGCGAGTGGAATGGTGGCTGTCAGGGGCTGGTGGGAAAGGAATATGAGGGGTTGCTGTTCAATTAGTATAAAGTTTCAGTCATGTAATATGAGTAAGTTGTAGAGATCTGCTGTACAACACTGCACCTATACTTAACAATACCGTATTACACACTTAAAATTTTGTTCAAAGGGTCGTTCCCAAGTTAAGTGTTCTTACGAAAATTAAAAGAGATTTTGGAGATGATTGTTGCCTAGGAAAGAGAAGGTAGGACTCCACTTTGCTGGTAAAATGCTGGAGAAGTCACTGATTTGCAAAGCAGGTTGTAAGCATGGAGCGTAGGGGCGGGGCCCCTGGGGCAGACCCTCCCCTACACCCTGCCAAATGAAGGAGACAGCATCCTAGGACTGAGATTGGCGATTTCTGTCTTCATTTTCTGTTGCCATTTTTCAGGCAACTCCTGGAAGAGGACACACTTCTGCTCGCTGAGGCACATGTTCCAAAAAACAAAGCTGATGTCATCAGTTTGTTCTTCTCACACCAGCCAGTCTCATTTTTCTTTCTCTTTCAGGGACCCCTCCCTCCTCCACCAAAAGCTACTTGGTATTTCTTCCATCAGTGTTTCTCCTGCGCTTTTAGGAAAGGACCTTGTGAAAGAGGTGGGGTTGACATTATGGCCTCCCTTCTTCTTTGGACACTTGCCTTTCAGACCCAACATTCAGAGTGTTTTGTGTCTCTCTTAAATTTATGGGAGTGCCAGACAGACATCAAAGGAGGCCATTTGGATTGCTTAAATGATGCAAACAATGTAGTGTCCGTGTAGGACATGGAGTATTAAACGCTGAAACATCCAGGCCTTCCTCCCTGTCTCTGAGGGGGTCTTCATGAATGTTTTTACTTCCCGCAGTGAGGACGCCAAAGAGTTCTATGTGTAAAGCATAACCAGGCTTCCACACATCTGGAACGCTTCCACAGTCTGAACAAAGCTGCTGGAGAAGGACCAATGTACCCTGGCTCTGCAGTCTCACAGCATCACTGCACGTCCCAGAATCCTTCCTGGAGAAGTGCTGAGTCGTCTGCTGCTGCAGCTGCGGCTTCATGCCATCCAGCTGATGGAAGTTTTCCAAGACCGAGGCATCTCCACGCTGCTCTCTAGGCTGGTCTGGACTGGGCATGTGACACCTGGATCATTCTGGGAGCCAGATCTCGAATTGTAGTCCCCCATCCACCTAGCCTCCACTCCCCAGTTTCCCTGTGGGCATGTCCAAGTTTGGCAGCCAAACTGCAAGTCTGAATTCTGCCATCTTCCTGGTCTTCAGTCTGACAGCTGCCTTGCTAGCTCCTTTTACCAATTTGTTCAGGTCAGGTTAGGAAACCCTTGCATTTTCACAAAAAGGCTTCATTCAACCATGCCTTCTTCTGGATGCTTGGTTGTTGAAGCCAGAATTTTAATGGTGTCCATTATAAGTAGAGATAATAATGTTATAGGTGTTTAGACGTCAGAATATAAAACAATATAGCTCTACTTTTGTATTTATCCTCTGGATCAGTATTTTATGGAAATCCAAGTTTGATGAGTCTTATTTTAATTTAAATTTTTATGGAATATAAAAATTCTACACATCTAAATTTCAAATTATCTTCATCCTCTCTTTAACTTGTATGGAACTGCCTACCTCTCACTTTGGTCTATATAATAATTTCTCAGAAATGATAAAGAGGGAGGGAGCTATTGTAAACTGTAGAAATACGTGAGGAGTAAGTCTCATATTTTCTACAAAGAGTAGGTAGATGTGTATGATCTATAGTAGTGGGCCAAGCACTTATGAGATGTTTAGGTCCTGTCTTGGTCTTTTTTCCTAAAATTGGGCCAAATAATAATTCTGTACATGCCTTGTTCTCCAAACTGCCTATTTTAAATTATTTTTTAATTTACTCTGAGTTTTATAAAAGCCTTCTTCTGGTTTCTTTCATTACCTGTATCTTTCTTTGTCCTGAGGGACATTTGGGAATCACAAGCTTCTGATCTGATCAGGTCTGAGAATCCTGATCAAATGAGAAAAGGAGACAACAAGAAGCATGGGCCCCCTGTACAGTGGGAACTAATACATATTTTTAAGAATCCAATGTGACTTGGAATGTTTCTCCATTGGTCCCTTTCAAATTTATTTGACCAAAGTGCATACACATTTGTATATTCATTCTAAGCCACATGGAAGCAAGAGTTGCTAAGTTAGGCTGGAGTCTTGTAAGACAGCCAATATCTCTTCTTTCTTTCACATCCACCACTCCAGGAGAAGAACAAGTCTCTGGGAGAATATTATGGCCATTTTCATTCTAACTAGGGGCTAAGAAAATAAATAAATGCACTCAGAACAAAACATAAATGTAAATTAATCATAATAACAGAGACATGAAATCTTGTGGAGCCAAAACTGTCACTTCTCCAAAGTTGAAAGTAAGAACTGTGGAAAATTGAGCTCCACTGGGAAATATCTCAGATTTCTGTCTTGAATTCCTACGTTATAGGGAATTTATCTCTTGGCTGGTATTTCATCCATTCCTCAAAAGTTGATAGCTACAGTTCTTGTACACTATCCTAGTTATTAATTTTTGACCTATCAGAGGGAATCTAAGATTGTCCTGTGACGATGTTAAAATCCTGTTCTCTCCTATTTGAACTTCATCAGGGATTGAGATTACCTGGATTATTCCAAGTCACACCACAAGACTAACTCCGTGCTAGACTGTCTAGACTGGACCAAATCTAAACTGGACTAAAGGTGCTATCTGTCCCCAACCCAAATTTAAATTAAGAAGGAACGAGAGAGAAGCTTACATATTCATTAAGTTTCTCTACTGGCCTAACCACCAGAACAGCCAGAGTAACATCTTCTACAGAAAACAGTATTCAAGAAGTTCCCTGAGTCGCAACAGCCTGAGGATCAATAGGATTATGATAAATAACAGCAATAAAACAGAAGTCTATGGCTTAGTGTCCACCAGTGGATCACTAGAATCCCAGGCTTCTTGGAGACCCTTCCTTGTAGGAGTTTCTATGTCTTTCCACCTTTCAAGATGGCTTTCTTCTCCCACCCCTTCTTGTTGGTCTCTGGTCTTCAGCTTGCCCCAGTGCTCCCCACTTGTGGCAATCTCTCTCACTCTCCATATTGGTGATATTGCTATGATCCTCACTGCTTTTGTATTCGGCTCACTGAACTAGATGGATAATGCCCTCATGCTTTAGTTCCTGGGACACCTACTTCCCATTTGTTTATGGTCCATTAAGTTCATTCTCCCACAGAGCAGTCTGGGAGATAATCAGAGTGTTGTGCCCCACACTGTACTTAGAGCCCCGAGCCAATCTCAGTCACAATGCCCCTCTCTCCCCACTAGGAGCCAGATCTGAATGTTAAGGAGTGGCCTCGATTCCAGGACAGTCCATTTTTGGATTTCTGTCACTACCTCGACATGTCTACTCACTGTATCTTTCCTGAGGCCACTTGGTTCCTCCAGAGGCCCAGGCATGCCTGAATTCTTGGTGTTCACATGGGTTAGGCCCTTGCTCTCGGACCTTGACCTCCTATTTTTCATGCCTTTTCTCCTGTGTTCTCATTTCAATGATCATCTGTCATATCTTCTTAATACTCTCAGACACTGGTCTTAACACTTTGAAAGCCCATCTAACATTTACCCATCTAACTCCAAACCAATATGATGTCCCCATTCCTCTGCCTTTTATGATAGTGTTTCTATACTAATATCCTTTCCTAGGATATAATTCCCTATCATTAAGGTTGAACGAGGTCAAGACATCCCAGACTGCTGCTCCTGGAAGCCCTTTGCTCCCATCCAGGGGGCTCAGAGTTGAGATGTTCATACCCTCATCAGTGAGCAGTGCAATCTTTTGGCAATAGAGGAAGAAACTACTATTTTCATTTGTGTTTCACCTAAAGAACAGTAAACAGTAAACTTTATAGTCTCTACTCTGAGTCTTGACACTGTTGCCTTTTTTGGATTGAATGACAAAAGGTGACATATCACACATGGTCCATGAGGGACCCTGATGGAAAGGGGTCCTAGAGGCTTGACTGTCACTTGGTCACCAATTGCCAGCACAGTGGCACATACTGTCATTTGTGTTTGCCCGATTGAGCAGACTATAGATTATATTACTTGGTTTTACTAAATTAAATCTCATGATGTGGTTAACTGGCTTACAAAAATGGCTGCAAAAAATCACAGATTAAAATAATAGTAATAATTTTGGCAAAAGGAGAAAAAAAAGAGCTGACTCTTCTGCATCCCATATAAGCTCTCATCAGCCAAACTGGGAGGTAAAAATAATGAATATTAAATCTGACATCAAAATTATAGTAACCAAGAAGTAAAAAAAAAATCTCAAATAATCAGGAGGACTATTTGATATATGGATTTAAAGTCATTGTGGTGAAGAATGAATCTCATTTAAGGATATGTAGCTGTCGTTTGAGATATCAACCATGGCAATTAGAAAGACATTTAAAAAGAATTCAAACATTATTAATATTTTAAGTGGGAGCTAAAAGCTATTTGGTACCATTAATAGAGAATAGAACTATTAACAAAATAGAATCAATAAGAAATAAAAATTACCTTTAAACGTATTTTGTTTTTATCATATTCTTTAAAAATTTATGCTTAGGTCACATATGATGTATATATAAATGTATAATTTTTAAATAATGAATTGTGCATATACAGACACATTAGTTTAGTACTTCTGTATTGATAGGAATAAATGGCCAGAAAAGATGTTAGAAATGGTGTCTTTTAGAGGGAAAAGAAAGAGCAGGATATTCTTATGCAAACTTATATTAGAAATATTTTAAAATCATCGTACAACCAGTAAAAAGGAATTGATTTTCTTTGTCTTCCCTCCCATGATTTTCTCTTTAGAACTTCTTCTAATTTCAATGGCCTCTCCATTCTGTTTTTTCTCTTTAAAATGGAAACACTAGCCAGCTCAACTTCATCTTAATATTGTAGTACTGTGAAACTAATGTCAAGTCCATTGTATCTCTATTCCACAACTTCTGCTGCCTTTCCATCTCGACACCAACCCCACAGTGGCCATCAAAACCCTACGGGATCTCGCCCCACCGCTTCCTCCTAACGCCATTAACTATGGTTCTCCCCACCTTCACGGACTCTGCTTCACTCTCAATCTTGACACGTCAGGCTCCTCCCTCATACTTTCATTGTTTCCAGTTTTCACACAGTTGATGCCCTGACCTGATTGGGTCTTTTCTGAACTACTGCCTTCTTAGTGAGGCCTTCATTGGCCAACCAAATTTGCTCCTATCCTTTTCTCTTGCTTTATTTATCTCCTAGACACTTACCACTATCCAATGCATACCTATTTTATGTACCTATTTTATGCCCATCATCCTCTTGCACAATGTAAGCTCCATGAGGGCAGAACATTTTATTTATAATCTCTAATGCCTGGACACTGTCTGGCACATAACTGAGTCTTAATTAATGTTTGTTGACCACATACATACATTGTATATTGCCTTAAAGTTAGTTCAATGACAACTTAACTATCATTGAACTCTAGTACAAATTAATTACTATAGTTTTATAATGTATGGAAAGGGAGGTTTCGTTCACTCAAGGACTAGGACTTCTTGGAGGGGATCAATACTGTCACTTTGATGCATCATATTTGAGAAGAGGACAAAAGATTTCACTAGAAATAACTGGGATTTCAACACATAAAATATTTAGTTTGGGAGACCTATGCATCTTTAAAATTCTGGAAATATATTTAGAAGAATTCTTTTCTGATGCATTTATTTCTTAGAATATCTGTGTAGAAAATGCTTAGATCCTCTCTATCCAGAGTCCTTACAGAGAATAAGTTCATGGATGCAGAATTGAAAATAATATAAATTCAAAGAAATGATTTAATTGATTCTCTAATGATGTCACAGAGAAGGAACTAGAAGGAAACTAACCTGTGGAGTCATCCAGACACTAGATTTTTGGAAAAACTAAATTTCAGGGGTGGCATGGGGTAATTTAGGAAGCAATATGATTGGGTAAATCCACTGAGGAAAAAAGATATGTTATGGGTAACAGTGGAGAAGAGACACGGTGTTAGGGTAACAACTTTAGAAAGCGGTGAGCTTTGGGAGCAATTTCTTTCTTACGGAATAATCTCTCTCTTGAAAAGGGAGAGAACAGAGGGGATGATCAAAGAGCAGAGTAGAAAATAACTTCTGCAGAAATATAATCAGAGTTATTACAATCTTCACAGAAAAATGCTCATTTTAAAGGGAATTGATGGCATAGATGTTTTCTTCTCTTAGGAATCTATCTAATCCTGGCCTGAAGGTAATGAAGGAAATAAGAACTCATGGGGATGATGGTGCCTCTAAGTTATTTCCTCTGCTCTGTTAGTGCCAGTCTTTTATCAGCAAGGAAGGCCTTCAGGAAAGAGGTCATGCACCAATTATCATCAGTTGCACACACAACTTGCAGGACATTCCTGAAGTCACACATTTCCAGGACACAACAGAGATACTGCAAAAACGAACCAAATAATTGCTTTCTTTCTGCCCTAAAGATACCCCTGCACAGTGTCTCCTTTTTCAGCAGCTCTTACAGAACAAGTGAGTCAAGTTATCAATGCTCTGCTGAATAAATGGCCTCTTTTTTTTTTTTGTTTCTCACTTTTTTTCGGGGAGAAACACTAGTTATAAGATAGATAATCTATTCTGATAGCTTTGTTGGGTTGGCCAAAATTCAATTTTTTTTTATCATGCATGTATTAAGTTTCAAAAATATAATCTTGCCTCTATGATTCTGATGCAAGATACCTCTTCATTCTTTGCTAATAGAGACATATGACTTCTTTTAATGGTAATCAATCAATCATTATTGTTAGGCTTTGAAATTTGTTATACAGAAAGTGCTTTCTTGCTCATTTTAAGATTCTTGAAGTTAAGGAAGGGCTGTATCTAATTCATCTTTCTTCCCTTAAAATATCTTATTTGTCCTTAATAGATGCTCAGTAAAATTTTTCAGATCAATGAATGGCTCAACTAATCAATAAAAGACTGAATTAAAAATGAGCATCAAAGACATAGTTTATGTCCCTAAGAATGTTAATATGTAGGTGAGGAAACAATATACAGTCTAGTAGAATTAACATGGGATAGTAAATGCCAAACAGGTGGTATAGATGGTAAGTTCTAATAAACTCCAGCAGTGGAAAGGCCTCCTGGTAGAAGTTCAATTTGAAATATATATTGAAAAATAAGTAGGACTTCAGTAACCGGAGGAGATGTTAGGGTATCCGTAGCAGGGTAGTGATAGGAGTAAAATCCTAGAGATGGAGGTGTTTTAGGTGTGATCTTGGCATAGTCATGAGGTCAGTTTGGCAGAGGAAGTGGCCAAGGAAGGGGTTTAGACTTCATCCTGTAAACAACGCTGAATTCTACAGTTGTAGAATTCATTGTCACCAGCGACTTCTAGACTCCAGGAGAGAAGCTAGAGACACCAGTTAAGGGCAGACAGAGACAGAGATAAGTGCCACAAAAGTGACTTGTGCTCTGATGAACATGTGAATTAGGGTATGGCAGGCAGTTGATTCCACTGATGTTGGCTTAGCATGCAAGTTTCTGGCCCGGGCTCTGCCTTTCAAGTTGGACATTTTCCACTGTGCCCAGAGAGAGAAAAAAACAATGGCTGCATTTCGAATTGTCTGCTCAGCCTCGAGAGCCATCTTCGGGCAACTCATCTCACTTCCAGTTCCCCATGAGAGCAGAATCCTACCAGACACACTGGCCACCAGACAGCCTCCAGCATCACTAATTACTAGAGTTTTCCAAGGGCTCCAAATCCATCATGAGTCACGTAGAAAAATCTCTAAATTATTTTCAAGGTCTTTAAAAAAAAAATCACAGGAAAAAGTCATCAAATTCCTTAATACAACACACGGTACATGTTTCTCCTTTGATCAAAACATGATAGACAGTAAGATTTCCTTATGTTTTGGTGACTTTTAAAATAAAAATGAAAGCCCTATGAAGATGTTTCTTCATCATCTTTATCCCCTTTTAGAGGGTAGCAATAGCCAATAAATAACCAATTTAATTTTTGGCAGTGTAGAGAATTATCACAATGTTAAAGCATATTTAAAATATGGTTTATAAAGACTCAGGCTTTTTCCTAAGTCTATCATCACAGTCTTTCAACTTCCAAGTAAGAAGACACTATTTAAGTCCAGCTGGGTTTGCAGAGGAGGCACCTTGGCCCTCCCTAGGAAGTTAACTTGCTTTAATAGTGAACTTCAAGAAAATAAATCGATTCAGAATTTTAATGTAGGGGCTGGGAACTTGGCTTCTGCTAAGAGATCTTGATATCTTTCCCTGCTGAGCTTTGCAGTCTCACAGTTTAGTAGACTAAGAGGGTGGCGTGAATTTGGATAGCAGCCATTCTAGAAAAATCCTGCCAAGCATGGCAGAATTTGGTGTTAATAACTTCAGTAGTCTAGAGAGATGGAAATGGAGGTGCACGTTGTCACACAGGGCTAAAGGAGGTGATGCGGCTTTCATATTTCCAGTGAGGTTTGGTATTTATAAGGATGTCTAAAGTTAGGGTCCCCGCCCTCTCCAGGTGGTTCAGGGAAATCCCTCCCCTTCCCGTCCTAACCCAAGTCCCACATCAAGGACCATATAATCAACCCCTGTTTATGATGAACCTTGAAGAACCTTGAAGACTCAGGGCTCCATCAGCACTATCGACTTGCAGGTGGTTTTCTGAGACTTTCTTCTTAGTTTCTCAGCATTTCTCATGTCCGCACCTTAGACACTTGTCTTCCCAATAACCAATGGCTGATCATCTTGGATCCCTGCCTTTCTTCTCTGCTCTCTGGTAACTGCATATGCTGTAGGCCTTTTACCTTGACCACTGAAGTTCCCGACACCCGGCTCGTGCTTGCATTCAGCCAAGAGCACACTCATATACAGTTGTCACACTTGCTAGTCCTGACCTTGACTTGGATTTCCCTGCTGAACTGCCTTTCTCAGACACCACACTGCTGTAAGACCTCATTAAGGAGGTTTGTGGAGTCACTTCCTTGGGAAGTTTTCATAAGAGAGGCTGAATAAACTTGCTTGGATAGTACAAGTCTAGCCTTGGCCTCAGAGGCATCCTTACAATGTTATGACCCTTCCCAGCATTGTTGCTACAAGCCACACAGTGCCACGTTGGAAAGAAAGAATTTCTGTGGGTTACAGATAATTTCTGACAGTCTCATCTCAGGTTCAATTTCAGGTCTCCCTCACATGAGATGTGTCATGTTTGTGTGGATGTTAAGTCTTAGGAACACTAAAAGGAATGTAGAATTACAACCACACAAACTAAAGCGAGAACCACAAAAATGAAGGCCTTCTATTTCTCCTCTAACCATTAAATATTTCTAGTAAGAAATATAAATTGACACCTGTTTCATTTATTTTACCTTTAGAGAGAGTTCTGCACTTTCTTTACGTTGTTGTGGCTTGCTTTTTGTTTAAGGGATTGAAAACAAGTTGGGCTTTTCTGAATTAAGCCTTCTCCTCACACATCTGTGTGAAGGAGACAGCTGTGAAGCCTTCTACAGATGGACCTTGCGGCCCAGGGAAGTGCGAGGCAAGAGCATGTCTTGAAAACACAGAACAAGATGAATTGACATCAGACATCAAAGAGTCTGGGAAGGACGAAGCCCTGGTCAGGCTGCCCCGCATAACCACTGTGGGATTTGCAGGACCCGTCAGAGGTGAGATGAGGCAGCTGACGGGGTTAGGTTGAGGGGTGCCTTTCTCTTTCTCCTGCTGTGTTGGTTTAGCACACAGGGCTGCTGGCCTGGGCCCTGCCTTTCATGTTGGACATTTTCCACTGTTGAGAGCGAGAGCGAGAGCGAGAGCGAGAGCGAGAGAGAGAGAGAGAGAGAGAGAGAGAGAGAGAACAATGGTTGCACGAGGCAGAGCCCCAGAGGCTCAGCCCCAGGAGCCATCTCCAGGCAATTCATCTCACTTCCAACTGTCCAGTGTTTTCCCATGAAAGCTGAAATCCTACCCGACACACTGGCCACCAGACAGCCTGAGCTGGGCATTGCCTTCAGCAGTGCTAATTCCTAGGGTCTTTACAGGAATTGTGACCCAGAAATGCACCTCAATAGGTAAGAAGTTAAAAAAACACAAACAAACAGGGGAACCAAACTGGGAGATAAAACATTCTCGAACTCTGGGGAACTCAGAAAGGGTATTTGGAGCACAATTCACGCTTTGGTCAGCCAGCTCTGTTCATGCTGATAAGTCATTTTGAGAAAAACAAATGAATTCATATCTGATAAACCAGCACATTGATAATGCCGAATTCCTTTCGCCTTTCTAAGACTCCATCAGAGGGGAGGGATAGATAAGTTTGTGCTTTGCAAGGGCCGAGGGAGGTAGGATTTACTGTAGATGCTACACAATGGAATATTTCTCGGTTTAATCAGTTCTGCCGGGATTGTACTGAGGAGTGTCCCTTCCCCCCACATTATTAAGACATGCCTCCATGTCCCCATACCTGCTGTTAGAATGGCAGTTGATAAAATCTATTTTGAGAGGGTCCATTGTTCTGATCACAAATAAGAACAGCTGAGTGGATCCCGGGAGAATTTTCATGATTTTTTTTTCCAAAATGTTTTTGACGGGGTGGTTCATGTGGTGTCCTGCCTAAATGGTACTGCCATTTATACATATATACATATAGCTACACAAACACAAAAGTTATTCTCCTGCAGTTGTCCTCAGACACCATGAAAGCCAGTGATCCCAGAGAAAGACAGGGTAAATGAATTAGAGACTGGGGCTGGATTCTAAATTGCTCACTCTCTTGATTTATAGAGCAACTTCTAAATTCTGCATCTAGACTAGCATGAATTATACTGGTCACTTATCCTTTGCGATGTTAAATGGTAGAACACAAAGGGTCAAAAATGCCTCAATAATCTACTATCTGCAAGCAGGGCTTACACAAAGCAGAAAGGGAGCCCAGAAAAGCGATTTCTGATTCTTTCTGGGCAAGTTGAGGATTTGTTTATACAAAAGATGATATTTTAGCTGGACAGTGAAAGATGGGCAGGAAACAGGCAGGTGCCTGTTTCCAAATACACCTTGCACAGGGTTGGCCTGCTTTAATATCCATTCATTCATTCACCAGAAAAACCTACCTAGGTGCCGGGGACATAGTGATTAACAAAGTGGACTGGTTGTTTTCAGCACGCAAGATGATGCTGTTGTTTAAGAACTATGGACAAGTGAAATGACAGTTATAACACAGTCTAATTAAAAACTACAAAGGACTAGGAGAGAGAGGCGGGGTGCTTTAGCAGCACATGCTAGAAGGATGAGGAAAATCAGGCTCTAACTTCCACTCTGCTTCTCCTTTGGCCCTTCCCCGCTGAGAGGAAGAGTCGTGTCCTCTTGTAATTGTTTCCACAGCAACACGTCAACTCACTTCTTGGAGTCCCTTTGGACAATTATCGGATACAATTTTGCTCAAAAGTTTCAGAATTAAGGCTACATTCATCCTTCTGTTTTGCTCCCTTAAGTCCAAATTAATGGGTCTTTCTCAAAATACGGATTCCATTGTGTTTTCCATTAAGTACAAGCCTTCGTGTATAGCTCTCCTCACTTCTCCTTGCCTGCTGCTGCTGGTTCTCACACAGTTCTCGGAGTCCCAGGGAGCATAGGTCCACAATGGGATGCAGATTGTACCCTTCTCTTACCTGTAGCCACTCTGCCTAAGACAATGGGACAGATGCCTCTCTGGGCCTCAGTTTCCCTTAGTTCCAAATAAGAAGTTTACACTAAGTGAATGCCTTTTCAACCCTCTTACATTCAGAATTTCCTTTTTTTGTTCATTTGTTAGATGAGTCTTTGAAATCAATGGTGCTTTTGTATCATTAGAGGGCAGACTTCCCTTGGAGTAGAAAACCAAGGAGAGTTTTAAGAAATTAAAATATTTGATATGAAGCATTGGATTCTTCTCTTGGAGGATGAACATCAGAGAAGGGAGGATGGGAGAGCAGCGGAGATAATGAAGGAACCACCCACTAAGCCTGGAGCAAATGTTCACTATTAACCGAATGTTTAGTGTATAGTGAAGAGTGTCAAACTACAGGTCCCACTGGTAGGTCATGAATCAGTTTATTGCATCATAAATAGCACTGAAAAATAAAATAGAACAAAATAGAAAACAGGGTTATTCCATTTAATAAGAAGAAATATTTTTTCATGAAATGTTGCTTCATATATGTGTGCGTGGGAACATGTTCTGAATCACAATATAAAATTTTATTTCCAACTGTATGTAGAAGGATGTATGTAAAATGTATGTAAACATTTTGAGAAATATTGCTAGGGGATCAAATGTTACTTTTAGGGTTTAATCTCTGGCTGAGATTAAATCTCTCACAGCAAGACTCACACAGATAAACCAGAGTAATAGGTATTACAGACCCAATACTCTTGAAGAAGTAGAATACATTCTATTTCATCCGCAGACACCAGCGTCTTTTGCCTTGAAACTTATAGCACTTTCCTCTCTTCTAAGTTCCTTTTCTTCTTCTTTTTTAAAAAAAATTCATAAATTGATTATTGGCTTTGAGATCAGACCTGTATCTAAATCCCAAATCCATCCTTCTTTATGTGTCTGAATTTGGAAAAATTATTTAGCCTCCTTTTGCCCAGTTGCCTTATCTTTAAAATTGGCATGATTAATCTTTGCACCAGAGTTGTTTTCAGTATTTTTTTTTTTAAATGGAGGTACTGGGGAGGGGATTGAACCCAGGACGTCATGCATGCTAAGCATGCACTTTAACTCTGAGCTATACCATCCTCCCTGCTGTTTTTGCTGTTATCAGCTAATGTATCTGAAGTGTTTAGCCCAGTCCCTAGTATACAGTAAACTCTCAATAAATGATAGCTCTTATGGTTAAAAGAGAATTAAACAGTTTTCTTTTCTTCTTGTTTTAGGAAGCCTGAGTGCAGAACAAGCCAGGTGACGGCTCACAAACCAACGTGGAACTCCCCCTCTTGCAGGTGTATGTTTGTCCTACCCCTGAGAACCTACGTATTTGGTGAGAATAATAAATTAGCACAGATAGCAAACAAAAAAAAACTTGATCTCAGCTCACATTCACCTCCTTCAAACTGCCACTTGAATCTGCCTAAGAGGCTATAAAATTTCTAAGCTATTTTCCAGTTGAAAAACTAAAGAACATAATGTCTCTGTTTAGGGTGAGTTAGTTGGCTGCTGACTTGGGACGACTCACTGCCCTGAATGAGATCCCTCTTTCCACCTCAGGTCATTATCCTGAAGAATAGCATGAAATGTCATGTTTACAAGTAGTAACTTTTAGAATGTCCCATGACTGAGGAATTCCACAATAGATTAGGCAGTTGTTTTTAAATTAGTGTCCAAAAGTCTTGTTATTTCTGAATATCACTAATTGGAGGTGATGAAATTCATGTGAACTTCATGAAACATGGAAAATCTTTTATCCTGAAGGTCATTTTGTGCCCTCTCTTATGGCCAACAATCTCAGGGGACCCAGACATGGAACTTCCCAGGGACTGAGCTCACAGTTCAGTTTTGTGTACTGGTGAATAGATTGATGGTTTGTCTAAAACATATAACAGAATTACGTAATTTTTGAGTTGTAAGGCATTATAGAGATCATCTAGAATAAATTCTTCATTTTCTAGGTGGGGAGACAAAGCTCGGAGATATTAGATTATCTGCTCAATTTTGTCACATATTTAGTGTGTGGCTCAGGACCTGAACTCAGACATCCTGTCTCCAAGCCCACTACCCTTCCCACTGCAATCTAGATTCCCAACAATGGGTATGAAGTAAAGGCAGGTCTACTGTAGTTCAAGGTCATGGCAGGACTATTTAGAGTCGCCTTCACAAAGCAGGCTGTCCAATTCCCCTTCAGCCTCGCCATAGGACAACTTTCCAAGAGAGGCAGGAAACTGGGCTTTCTGCCACTCGACATATTTCTCTCTAAAGCACAGAAAAGGACTGGTTCCCTTTCTGAAGGGCATTTGACTACATGTTTCAAAAGCTTGGTGAATATTCATGACTTTTAACTCTATGATCCCAGTTCTAGAAATTAATCATGAAGAAAGAAACTGAACAAGGGCAAAGATTTAGTTACAAGGGTGCATGGCATTGTTTTTATAACAACAAGATCTTGGACCCAGAGGAACTGCTTCAATAAATGATGACATATTTATATATACATCATTGTTAATTTTAGAACCATAAAAATGATGTTTCAGAAAAAACATCTGATAAACTTAGGGAATGTTCATGATATATTGCTCAGGAAAAGCACCTTACAAAACCGTGTATACAGAAGGATTCTAATTTTGTAACAAAAGTCTATATTTATACCTATATTTGCTTAAAATAAGAACTTAGATTAAATATTCTAATATATCAAGAGTGGGTGGTAAAATAACAGGCCTATTAATACTTTTGCCTCTGGATTTTGCTGAAAAATTTGAACATATTTTATTTTTGTAATGAGGCAAAAGTACTATTTAAAGTCTGATTTCTTCCTTCACTATGCTTAAGAGGAGGTGCAATGGTGAAAACAAGGATCATACTGTGAAGATTTGTTACATTTACTATTTCTAGTCCTTCTGGTCTGCTGTAAATTTCATCAAGCACAAGATTTAAAAAAAAAAAATGTTTTCTCCTACACTATCTGAAGGTAATAGGTCTCAAACATTCTTAACATCAAAGCCCAACTAGGCAGGGAAAATCTTCATGACCTACCCTCTCAGTCTATTTCCACTCTCCATCAGTCATATAAAATTGGAGAGAAACAAAGCAAAACACATTGTGGTAAATTTGTTGCTGACAGTGTGTAAGAAACACTTACTCTATGTGAAAATCTCTTGAACTTATATACATGATTGCAAGTTATAAAGCCATGTCAAATAAACCTAAACTAATCCAGTAACATTATTACATTTATATTGCTAGTAAGTTACAAATTACTTAAATAAAACAAATGTATAGATGGCATATAACACCTGAAGGTGTTACCATTCAAGTAGGCTTACATCTGCTCTAGCACAAGGGTGTGGGTGAGTCATATCTGAACCAGAACACACACATATCTTAGTTTAGTAATTAGGAAATTATAGGCCAAAAGTAAACTTGATGCAAAAATGCATCACTACACATATATAGGGTTAATCAAATAAACTACACCAAACTAGATTGGTAATAATAAAGCGGGAGCAAGAGTAATTTATCATTGAAGACCAAGAATGACAGCCATTGAAAACTCCAAGCAACCAAAATAAAAATGATGAGGCACTGATATGAAAGTCACTTTCTCAAAAATTACTGAATTCCAAATATCGGCATGTAGGCCGATGCCGTAGGACCTGGACGATGCTGCTAAGAGGCTGGATATTTTGTAGAATGTGAGATTAGAATCTCCAGTAAAATCCAATAACAGGCTACTCGTGGTTTATGATTGTGAAGTTCGTGTGACTTGTAATGGTTTACTTAGCTGACTGGCTCCATGTAAAGTGGAAATCTATGACCTTGCACTGCCGCCTGCCTGCCGCTTGCCTGTAAGAATTTAGGAAAGGACTCATTTAGAATCAACACTCTGTCTGAGGGCCACCAATGTCCCAGTGTAACCCTTTTGATCACTGTGAGGTTAGGGGAGTCTTAGTCAATGTAAAGTGAGGGAATGAGTAAGAAATTGATTCACTGGTTCAACAGGGGCCTCTGCAGGGGCCAGAAGGTAGACTAAGAGGCTTTTTCTCAAGTCTGCAAAACTCTAGAAAACTTTGTTCCTTTTTTTTTCTCTTTTTCTCTTTCCTCCTTTTCTCTTGCCCTTTTCCTGCTCAAGGTCTGAGTGATGACAGAAATAAAAGATTGGTTGTGGAGAGTATCCCAGGCCAGTTTTTTTTTTTTTTTCCTTCCTGGTTATTTGCTTCTTAAACAGCCATCTCTCATCTCTGAGAGATAACTGTCCTTTTCCATCACTATGCCTCTGTATTCCAATAAAATAAAGGGGGAGCTTTAGAATTTTAAAAACAGAAAATGTTGGAATCTCTTTAAGAGTCTCCATCTTCAGGGAATTAGTGATTACGAGAAAATTCCTAACTAGCCCCAAGAAGAAAACCTAGGAATCCTAACCACTAGACAGACGCTGTGAAGGCTGGGCCTTCAGAGTGTTTAAGGATTAACTGTGATTTATGCAGTGCGGTGGGGGATATTAATCCCAACATCTGAAAGGACTTTGCATGACCCCCTCCCTTTAGAAATGGCTTGGCTTGTCAGCTGTCATCTGGCCCTGACAATTCAGGTTTCCCTCCAGGGAGATTGTGGGACAGGAGGAGTGGTCTGGAGGTCTCCTGATCTTATGGGCACCAGGACTCCAATGGGCCAAGGCTCGGGCTGCGTGTTGTTGGGCCAGGCCCCGAGGCTAATTAAGGCCACCAGATTTGAGGGCGCCCCTGGTCACTCCCACCTCTGCAGGTGCCCCGTGACTCCTGAGACTGTCTGGTCAGCAGGAGTCAGGCCTTGGCACCCTTGGCCATCGGTGAGGTTTGTCTTCTGGCCCCCACATTCCTGCTGTCTTACTCACTCCAGAAAAGATACTGATCGTTGCCCGATATTTGAGTGTTGACTGAGGTTGATCGCTACCTTTCTGAATGGAATTGTCACTTTCATATTTTCCTCAAATGGTGCAGAGAAGGTCATGAGGCCTAAAGGAGGTGGAGAAATATTGTAGGGGCTAGGGAGATTTTCTAGATCCCCTGAAATCACAGGATTGCTCCTTCCTCGGATAAGCTCCACTCCAGGGGGAATGGTGGAAAGGGGTGAATTCAAGTTGGAAACCATCACTGGCTACTGCCTGCTGTCTGTCAAATGACTTCCAACAAGGAATTCTGGTTTTTTATTCCCCAGGGAAGAGACTAGGCCAATGCAGAAGTGACTCTGTTCTGTCTTTACTTATACTCTCCTGACTATAGGGAAGCAAATGGGCAAGTGGCCTAAAGTAGCTGTGCCTCAGTTTTCCTCATCTATAAAATGGGTGTAATAAAAAATGGTAGCATCAGGCAGTGGTATGTGTAAAAAGGCATTTGGAAGAGTGCTTGACACATGGAAATCACTCTTAGATCCTGTGACTGTTCCCCTCTGAGGCTTGAGGAGTAAGAGATGGGGACCTAATTTTGGAATAGTGCTCATGGGTGAGGTTTCTGTTTTTGTTTGTTTCTAAACTGAAAGGATAATAATTAAGTAATAGGCCATCTTTTCTCACTCGGGGCATTTGGGGACTGCAAAGGCAGGGGCTTATCTTAGGAACCCTCCTTGGCCTTAAAGTGGTTTTCTTGATCCAGTAGAGTGTGTACCATCTGCATTTTCTTCCTTCAGCTGCTCTTCTAACATAATTATTTATTGTCTAGCTTGGTTCACCGTGTACTTCTATCTATTAATTTTGTTTTGTGTCCTATGTTATCCAGTGTCCTAAGCTAAGAACCAAATTCTCTCTCAGCACACAATGCTTAAAAAAAAGAGAGAAAGAGAGAAAAAGCTTGGGAACTTAATCAATCAGCTACTATGCAGTTAATCCACAAAATCCTAAGAAGCCAGTGTACGTTTCAGTCACAGGTGTTTTGGCTGATGGGTGTCCTGATACAGATCACACAATAATACTGCAACTGTGTGTTTCTGTGTCTGTCCTTGCTAGATTCAGCTCCTGGTAGTTTCTGTGTCTCCCTAAAACCAACACAGCAGCTTCTATGTATATCTTATCCTCTTAGCCAGATACTTAACCTTTGGTTACAGAGACTAATCAGAGATGAAATGAAGGTTTCGTTCTCAGGATGTATATACTAAAAGGACAGGCAGGATCACATGGCATCTGAGAAAAGAGGCAGATACACTGGTGCCTTCTGGAGCCCAGGACGACTCAGACATCAGCCTGAGTAGATCTCCACTCTGTTATCTGTCATTGACACAGCCATTTCCCTGTCTTTGATTTATCCCTGCTGCTATAACAAAATGTCATAGACTGAGTGGCCTATAAACAACAGATTTAATTTCTCATAGTTCTGAAAGCTGGGAGATCCAAGATTAGGGTGTTAGTAGATCCTCTGTCTAGTGACAGCCTAATTCCTGGTTGCAGACTGTCAACTTCTTATTGTATCCTCACGTGGTAGGAGGAATGCTAGCTAGCTCTCTGGCCTCTTCTTAGAAGGGCACTAATCCCAGTCATGAGGGCTCCATCCTCGGATCTAATCACCTCCCAAAGGTCCCACCTCCAAATAGCATCACAGTGGGATTAAGCTATCAACACATTAATTTGGGGAGGAGGAAGACACAAACATTCTGTCCACTACAGCATCCCTTTGAGGCATCAACTTTCATTGTTACCTTTCCATACCTTCTTCCTTCACTTCCACTAACCAAGTAGGACTCAGGATGGGCTGTGGGTGGGAAGGACTGACAGGCCTGCTCCAGACAGTCTCAGCATGGCAACAGTTCTGCCATTCTTTCAGTTGCTCACCTGTGCCTCGACAGTGAGAACAGGTCAACAGCACCACTTACCAACAGGGTCTCAAAGGGACCTTCTCCCATGTGCTTGTTAAGCAGCACTAAAGCAGAATTTGGGACATGGCTGTTTTGATTCTGCCCCTTGTGATGCACTATCAATAGACATGACAATGCCTGGGACATAGAAAGTCACATGTCTAAGAGGAACCCAGCCAATATTTCAAATTCTGTGCCTCTCTCCAACCCTATCTGTGGCTACAGCCATTTTTCTTATCCCCAATAAATCTCTAAGCCACTGCACACTATTATTGGCAAGAAAAGGACAGGAATGTACACCCCTAAGAGAAAGGAAATCTCCAAAGGCACAAATCAGAGCTTCCTGAAGTCACCCAGACTGCACACTGTAGTTTTGTTGTTTTATTTTATCTCAGCCTTTTTGGTTCAGTGTCAAGAAGAGGAGAGAAGGAAGCAACAAGCAACTCACAAGGAAAAGAGATCCAAGAGTAAGGAGAGAAGTTATGAGAAGCATGGTGAGTAGCTGACCTAAAAGTGAGGGTCAAGGGCTGAAACACTGTTTTATCAAGTAAAAAATTTGCTATATCTCCTATTAGAATCTCTGCCCTTTTTGTCCTTAACCCTGTCTGCAGGGATGGAGAAAGAGGGGCCATCAGCACAGGAAGTTATCCCTAAGTGCAGCTCTCCCTCCTTCAGCCTGGCTACATACCCATCTCTCTTCCAACTCCCAGGGAAAACCCAGTATCTCAGCACTTACCACACTACAGTGGAATTGGCTCTTTCTCAGAGAAACACATTAGTCCACTCAGGAGTGGAGCCAACTTATTAATCTTTTTACTTCAGGGGCCCTAGTATGTTTAAGAAATATTGTTTGAAAAGAGCTGAACAATTTCCTCTGATAAAACACAGTAAAACAAATAATTTTGCTATCTGTCCAATTGATTAGAAATCCTTCAATTAGAAGCCAAGTGTGACTTACTCTTTCTACTCCCGTGACCATGGAGAGTGACAATCCTGACTATAAGTAGAGCAAAAAAGGCTGAAGTTCATGCAGTGCCTGTATTGACGATCTTGGCAATGAGGTAAGACACCAAAGCACATTATTATTGTGTCAGAGCCTGACCTCTTGCTAGGATGAGGTTTGGAGCTGGCTGGTCAGTATGACCTGAGGACCCCTGAGAAGCTGCACCAGGAGCACTGAGAGCTTCCTGTTATAAATGAGCTGAGAGGGAAACTAGGCCTTGACAGCATCAGAACAAAACGGGAAGAGGAGCCTTGACACTCTAGGGCCACGCAGGTATCAGAACCAAAATTCATCCTAGTTTAAGAGGTTTTTGGTTTTTTTTTTAACCCTTCCCAGGCTGCATTTTTCCTCTTCCAGCTTTCCTGACAAGTTGTCATAAAATAGTTATGGCTGGAACAGGATTACTGTCAGCAAATTGTTGGCCAAAAGAATAAAACCAATGAAAAAAAGCCCTTTCAGGGTGAATCACTGTCCTTCATACAACACATTTAAAATAGATCTTATTTAGAATGGTTTAAGATGAATAGAGGAAGTAAGGTGGGTGCAAACTAGATAACATCTTCATCCCTGTCCCCACCCCACCCCACCCAGTTTCATCTTGACCTGATACCTCCACATCATCTTCCTGCTGAGTACCCTCCCCTGGTGCCTTCCTGTATTCTTCTTCTTATTATTTGGCGACCTCTGTTCTGCTCAGAATGGCATGCAAAGTGACTGCTTGTGGAACTGCTTTCCATTGTTATGGAGACAATAAAAGGATGTCTGATAAGCATCTTACGACAGATTTTTCTCCAGCTGAAGCATATTGGCGGCACAATTTTCCAAATTTGCATTCTACCTGTGGCTCCACGGAGGTGCTGGAGCCGCCTTGCCAAGAGAGGACATTGTTCCTTCATTTCTGGAGAGGCCGCAAGCACTTAGCCGGTTGTTGTAGATATTGTCTTAGAGCTGGCTAATTCTCACACTAACTGGCAGCTGTAAATCTCTGGTTGTTCAAAGGACTTTTGAACGACCTCAGTGTTTCAGGAAAACCCATTTGACTGAGAATCACATGAGCAAGTACAAGTACACAGACCACCTTAGTCTGTGGTTAAAGAAGGGAGAGGTTTAAATAAATGTGTGAAAAATTCAAATTCTTTTCTAAAATGTAGACTGAAAAATGAGGCTTTGCTATATGGAATAGTCACAAAAGGAGGACAGGAATTTTTCAGACTCTGATGTAATAGCTATTTTTCTTTCACTGGAGGTTTTCAACAGAGGCTCAAGGCTCATTTTCAAGAACATTTTTGGGGGGTATGTTTACATGGGTTGGTAACTATATTATATGGCTTTTTAATGCCAACTCTAAGATCCAATTTCTCTATGACTCCTTTAAATAAGAGCACTTCTATATATTTAACATGTAACTCAATTAAGGAAATTTCAAGTTACATGCCAGTCTGTAGGAATGTCTGTTGGCTGAAACAAAACTCTTGTTTATAACCCTCTACTCAACTGTATGTATTATCTGTGTGCAATGTATCAGGTACCATACTAAGCATTTAGTACAGCAGGAAACTAAAGCCATTTCCCACACCTTCAATGAACTGAAATATTTATTCAACAAACAAGTCATAGGTAGACAGAAAATTAATTTTTAAATACCAAATTGTTGCCTAAAACCTTTGCCAGAGATGTGGGGGTTCAGATCTAGGAGAGAATATCCCAAGATGTGAAACTAGGGCAATCTTTCATTAAAGAAGTGGGGTTTGAACTGTCCTCTTTGAAGAAATCGTTGACCTATGTGTTCTCACTACTTCTATTTAATTATATATTCATGGTTAATCAGAAATCGGCCCAGAATAGTAAGTCCTTTTGTTGCTTCCTGTGTCTCTCAGAAGATCACAAAAATAAGCAGAAATGTAGAAGATAGCCCAGAAGTGGATTCTCAGGATAGCTAGAATTTAGAAAGATAAACCTCACAGGGGAAGGACAGAGTTGTTTATTGACAACCCATATCTTAAAGAATCTTGATAATGATTTAGCATCTTGATTTTTCAGTTTAAGCTTAAGAATTTTCAACCTAACAGTCACCAAAACAAGAAGAAACAGCTGGAGGCAAATTAATGCCTTGGAAACTCTAGGTCAGTATCATCAATGGGAAGATGACTGCAACATTCTGAAATTGTTGAGAATAGCTAGTGGGATTCCTTTCAATGCAATGTGAATAATAAGAGAGGATTTCAGGGATTAGACTACATTTTGTAACATTTGGTAAACATAAAGCTCCTCCATTTTCTGTTCACCATGTGCTGTATTTTTTATTAGCAGAAAATTCCAGTGACCCTTAAATAATCCAGATTCAGTGACAGAACATGACTAAGATTCTGTTAACATTAAATAGATGAGCAAAATTGTATTTAGTCTCTTATTTTGCAAGTCAAATAGCTTTTCTAGGCTGCTCATATACATTTTTGGTAGAAGGTTTCTTTTTCTTGCAAGCACTTTAAATAACATCAAGTATTGTTTAGAACCCATTATACACTAGTTTCATAACGGGATAATAGTTTTTGCTTGGCTTATTAATTGTTTTAAACATTTTATTAGAATTGATAAGACAAGCTTCCAACTTACTTGATTGAGTTTCAATAGCTTTTTTTGTCTTTACGTTTTGGCTCAGGCAGAAGGAAGCAGAATTGATGCATATAAGCACCCAGCTTCATCCACTTGGGGAAAATTAGAAAGTTTATAATTATTTGTAGAGTATGCGTGCAGCCTGGTTCTAATTACTCTCTTGTATATCAGGAAGCAAGCCTTGTTTCAGACCATCAAGGAGCTGTCTGTCTTGCTAGGGAAAGAAGACTCCTACAAGTGACTTAATGAAGCAACAAGGTTGAACTTGAGAGATTCGGAGTCATAATAGGGTAAGAGATACCTAAATGGGAATCAGAGCCATGAGGGAATATTCAGAAGAAAGTACAACTTGTTGTGATCTTTGAGATGGATTCCATTCTGGACAAGCTTGAGGACAACAAGCATCAAAAAGGGGCCATTCTGTTCATGGCCAGTGAGAAACAATCACTTGATCCAACAAAGAAACAGAAAACAACATTAAAACCAGACAAACAATAAAAACCCCTTCCTGACAGGAGTAGAGGTACCCTTGGAGAACAGCAGACACAAATGAATCAGTAGGTAAGGTGTGGCCAGGTGATAGTGGGCTTTGACATCTAGGCAGAAGAATCTATAGTGATAATGTGGCTGCTTGACTCCCATACAATCCTGAAGAAAGCTGGAGAACCCCCAGCTGGATAAGGCATTCTCTACCAGTGTAAAAGTATGTGTTTTCTTTCAATTCCATTACAGTAGGGAGGCAAAATTATCTCATTCTTAGTGTTGTTGTTGTTTTTTAACCCATAACTTTTCTTTAACTTTTGGTTACTGCTGATGATTGTTTTTTAGCTTAATTCTAAAAGACATTAGGAGTGAAAGAACCATTCAATCCCCCAGAATCTGACAGTCTGCATTTTGCTTTGCTTTTAAGGAAGGCTTGCACTTGGGGTTCTAATTTTTTTGGTTACATATACTTATTACAGTCAAATATGGCCACTGTTCAGTGTAGTAACTAAGAAAACAAACCTCAGAGTAGAGTAAGATTGGATTGAATCCCAGCTCCACCTCTCCCCAGTACAGATCTTCAAGAAGTTATTATTATTATATTTTTACCTGTGCCTCAGTTTCCCCACATACAAAATGAGGAAGGGGATAATAGTGATGATGATGCCTATCTCATAGAATTAAATATGTATCTGGAGTATAATATACATAATGTGTGTGTGTGTGTGTGTGTGTGTGTGTGTGTGTGTGTGTGTGTGTGTGTGTGTATGTGTGTGTATATATCTATATATAGTTTTTAGGACAGTGCTTGGCACAGAATAAGCCATCAGTAGATGTTAGCTATGATTATTTTATTGTAGCAAAAGTGCCCCTAATATTATACCATAATCAAGTGTACCAATATTTTGTTATATCTACAGAGAACACTGGAAAATATTGGATTAAAAGGTTTGAGAACGACGGAGTCAAAAATAGAAAGCAATTATAGTTTCTCGAAAGGAGACATGAGGACACAACATTGTAAATCAACTATACTTGAATAAAAGAAAAAGTGACATGATGAAAAAAATTTTCAGGAAGATTATTTAGCCTTCTTCTCTTTTTAATTTATTCTCACTTTATACATTTTACATGTACAAGCTTACCCATCTCCATGGCTTAATTTATGGCATCTCTTATGTGCTGACATCCAAATTTTTATCTCCAAACCTGGCTGTTTCCTCTAGCTCCTAAACTGGCTATCCAGTGGCCTACTAGAAATCTATTACTCCATCAGGGGACTCAGGGGCAATATTTCTGAACTCAGCTGTTCTCTAAATCTGTCACATTGGTAGAATTCTAACACACTGGTTCTCAGAATGGGATTCCCATTCTTTCAGAGTAGGAAGAATTACTAGTGAGCAAAGAAGAGCATGGGTGGGAGGGGACAAGACTAGCACTGGAGACACTCACCTGGCAACTAACGAAATAATACCTGGGGCAGGACAGAGGGATGTTTTATGGCTAACACAACGGTATTCCAAGTTCTTTTCTTTCAAATCCACTTCTATTAGCTCTCTCCTTTAATTACGTACTCTTAATAAACTTCAATAATTTTAGTAGAATTTTTGAAAATTCTAATTAAACAGTTATGATCATAAATCCTTTTAAAAGGTTGAGAAAGGAGTCTTATTGGCCAAAGTTAAAATAACTTACCTAGATTTTGTGAATCATGAGCCTTTGTATCCATTAAGAATAATCTTCAACCTCTAAAAATTGTCTAGGAGGGGTAGATGGGGAGATTGTTTATATAATTAAGCAAATTATATCATGGAATTTTCCCAAATATATATTGATGTATCTGGAAACAGTTTTATATTAAAATCAGTGTGAAAATTGGATCATAAGGTAAAACTAGTCTTTAAAATTTTTTTTTCATATTTCTAACCTACAAAACTAATGTCAAGGTATTCTGGAGGCTCCTGTTTTCTATTGATTCTTTTAGATGCCACTCTTAGCAAGACATCTGCCAAATGATTTTCTTTTTGGAACAGAAATATAAACTGAAAACCTATTTTTTCTTTAATGAAGGCTCTAATTAGGACAGGTGAAATTTCTATTAAGAAGATAATACAGAATGCAGATAATTATAATTTAAATTAAATTATGTTATTTTCCAATAATCAGAGGAAAGATGAATAATCAAAGGTCAGTTTCAAGTCAATCTGGAACTTAATATAGTTAGTTTTCCAAAAGCATTTATCCTAGTGCACTTAGGAAACTTGTGGGGAAATTATACAACTATTCCTTCTTTTTTAAATCTATTTAGCTTTTAATTTTTAAAGTCTTAACTGTGACCCATGTATCTGCTTGGTATTGGTTATAAAAAATGAATAAGACACTATTTTTGCTTTCAAAGAATGCATCATTTAGAGGGGAACTATGACTATAAAATTTTATAATGGGTTCAAGTGTCGTTTATTGATTTTCTCTTTTTATAGTTTCCATTTCTCTGCTGAAATTCTCAATCTTGTCTTTTAATTTCTTGAATATATTAAGTATGAGTGTTTTAAATTTTGTGTCTGACAACTATTTCTGAATCCCTGTGGGTCTGTATCTATTGTATTTTGTTTATATTTTGCCTTCTCTTCCTCTGCCTCCTCTCCCTCCACCTCCTTTTCCTCTTTTTTCTTCTCTTCTTCTTAAATCAATTTTTATTTCCTTTATTCCTGGTTGTTTTTGTTTGAGTGCTAGACATTGCTTATAAAAAATTATAGAATTAATATGAGGTCCAGGATAATGTTCTATTTCTCCAGAGAGGATTTATGTCGACTTCTGAGGGACTGAGACGCTTCCAGGGCTGGGCTTCAGTTTCACCCTATTTCTGGTTCACTGTTTTTTCCTAGAGTATAGCCCCTTCAGAGCCACAAGTCAAAGTCTCAGTGATTTACCAGGCCCATCCAGTTTACAAGTCTGAGCTCTGATTTTTAGGTCTAATTTTTATCCTGGAGCTTTGTAAGACTACAAAGAAAGTCTAGCTCATCTTCCAAACAATCTATGCTTGAATGAGAAGACACCCTTAAGGGAAATGCAGCCCCAAATGTCGGCTTCCCTCCTTGGGGATGAACTAC
The DNA here is from genome assembly GCF_048773025.1 of Camelus bactrianus. Lineage (NCBI taxonomy): Eukaryota > Metazoa > Chordata > Mammalia > Artiodactyla > Camelidae > Camelus > Camelus bactrianus. The sequence continues at coordinate 7,833,777 of NC_133558.1, forward strand.
CTACGATGCCATTACTGGAAGCAGGACTCTCTTTTACTGATTTCTAATTTTTTTTTTTAATTTAGACAAAATAGTTTATACAAAGTCTAAAAATGTAAATACATCTTCTATACAAATATTACAGTACTTGATAATGTAGAAGTAATGGTTTCTGTGAAAGAAGTAAGAAAATGGAGAGTGAAAGAAAAATGGAGGGTAGTATAAGGAGCCACAGTCTCCTCATTTTACAAACCAAGGATGCAAGATATATTTGCGTAAAGTTGATGGGACTGAAACTAGAGATTATACAAACATTAAAGTTATAGAAAAGTAGATGAACCAAAAGAGCAAAAGAAACAACGTAACTGAAATATTTAGGGGAATTAGGAAGGTAGGGAAGAACAGAAGGGCTAAATTCTCTTTCATAGCAGTGGTCAAAATATAATGCAGATCAGTGACAAATCAACTTTACTGAGAAATGTGGCAATAAATAACAAATACAAACACAAACAGATTAAACATGATTTTCTCTTGGAAGTGGGCTTGGGGATCAAAGGAACTGATGGAAGACTTTTCCTCTTCATTTAGACCCACTCTAAAATGTTTGCCTTTAAAATATATATATAGGAATAACTCTGGGAAAATCAGAGAAAGTTTTACAGAGATATAACACTTCAGTTGCATTACAATAGATAATTTGATTTTCCCCCTTGGCCATAGAAAAACAGTGCTCATTCAAAGCAGAGGAAATAGTTTGGAAAAGACGTGGACATATTGACATGGCCTGATTTAGACGTTTTGTAGCTTGGAGAATCTAAATAAAGAAAAGGAGTGGTAGGAGAGGAGGCATATGAGTGAGGCAGCACACAAAGGGTCCTGGAAAGTGCGAAGCTTTTCTCCAAGATTTTTCATTTGGGAATCTGAGAAGTGATTATCTATTATTCAAAACAGGGAATACTGGAGTCCAAGAAATCTCAATGAGAACACAATGAAAGGCAACTAATTCTCTAGATATTTCACAAGAAGAGCCTTAAAGTTCATAAAGAAGCTCCTTGGTTATTGTATGCGGTATATTGAATAAGCAACTATTGTATGTGGTAGAGGAACTTAACAAATATTTGTTGATTACTTTGGCACAATAGTACCTTGAGAAGATTCAGTAAGATAGTTTGTCTAAAAGCCTCTACTTAACACTATGCTCTCTGAATAAAAGAGCTTTTAAATTTTATTGGGTCTCAATGTGTTTTGTGAAACACTCCCCTCACTCTCATTCAGCCGAGATAAATATTCTCGGCATTCTTGAAAGTATATACAGGTCATTTTAACTTTGTATGTGATGGATAAACATCCGCACCATAGCAGCCAAAAGTAATGCCCATTTTGATCATGGTAAACGCTGTGCTGGTCTGATGTGCCTTTCAGATAAGGAACAAGTTCAGAGCTTCTCAATTCTCTGAAAGTGGAGCTAGGGAAGGGCTTGTGTATTTAAAAGCCCTCTTTTTAAATCAGATACTAATTTATAAAAGTGGTTTCACCTTTATGAATGCTTTTAGGTATGCTAGGAGTTTGTGCAACACAGAAGGAAAGTTTACAACATGACAGAGATACTAGTAATGTGTGTCAATCCTTCATGTTTTTAAAGGGATAGCATCAGGGATGTGGATCCTTTTCTTGATTTGCCATGGAAGTGGATGTATCATCCCACTTTCCCATCGAATTAAGTGAGGGTTCAAAACTGCCAAGAATCCAAAGTGAGGATACAGATACTAGCCTACTTGCACTACAACTATTGATATCACATTCTTATGAAAGGAACTGGATGCCTTTTAATAGCTGGACTAACTACCACCTAGATTCATACAGGACAATCATTCCAGAGCCAGAAGCAACTGAGGACAGATACCTATTATCACATCTCTTCAGTGAACCAAGATCTGTAAGCATATCCTGTGTCATATACCTTTATTCTTGTTATGGGTTGGATTGTGACCTGCCCCCCATGCCCCTGAGGTCTTAACCCCTAGGACCTCAGAATGTGACCTTATTTGGAATTAGGATTGTTGCAGATGTAACTAGTTAAGATGAAGTCATGCTAGAGTAGATCAGGCTCCTAATTCAATATGACTGGTGTCCTAGTAAGAGGACAGCTATGTGAAGATACAGGAAGAAAGCCATTCAAAGAGGAATGCAGAGGTTGGAGTTATGCAGCCATAAGCCAAGGAACACCTGAGGCCACAGGAAACTGGAGGAGACAAGGAAGGATTCCTTCTATACAGGCTTTGGAGAGAGCAGGACTTCATTGACACATTGATAGTAGACTTCTAACCTCAAGAACTGTGACAGAACAGATTCTGTTGTTTTAAGCCACCCAGTTTGTGGTATTTTTTTTTAAATGACACCCCTAGGAAACTGATACACTTCTCCTAATCCCTAAATGCAAATAAACTGGAACACAAAATTAATACTACAGTTAAATTCGGCAATCTCATTGTAATGACTGAATATTTTGATCTCACCACCTGTTAAATATTTTTTATCAAAACCTTTATTTATTTACTTATTTATTTTTGGGTAAAATGTCTTCCTTAAGGGTGACCTAATCTTTTGCTTTGTGGACACAGTAATTTATTTTATAATTTCTCTGTTAGACATTAACTTCATTTTTCATTCTTTTTTCCTTCTCTTCTAAAGTGAGCTACAATAAGCATTTTTGGTATGCAAATATTTGTCTACTTCTTTGATTATTATTTTAGGATAAATAGGTAGAAATGGAGTTACTGGATCAAAGGGCATGGCAGTTTTTAATATTCTTAGTATATATTACCCAATTGCTCCTCATAAATGTTGTAGCAATTTATTAATTGCACTTGACATATAAAAAAGGGCCCTTTTCAGAGCTATATCTCAGCATTCAGAACTTTCATTAAAAAGTACTCTCTGCTAATTTGACTAGTAAGGGATTTATTGTTTTAATTTTTATTACCTTGAATACTGAAGTAGAACTTTTTCCCCCCAAATGTTTATTAACTCTTAGTACTTCTTTTATGATACTTCTACTCTTGTTCTTTATTTTAAAAAAATCAGGTCTCTTATGAAGTCTATTTGTATCTTGTATATGGAATATATTAACATTTTTCAGTGTTCTTATTTGTAACATGAAGGTAAAAATAAGTATTCTCTAGGGTTGCAGTAAAAACTAGATATATTGCTATACCAAGTACCAGGCACTTACTAGGTTCTTGAAAGTGGGGATAATTATTTATAAGTTCAAATGAGGCTAAAGTCAAATGACCCACATAGACTCTCATTTGCTCTCTCAGGTTTGGCAGCACAGTTAATTTGATTTTTTAAATTAATTTCATTCCTATTTGTGTAGTGACCTTAATCATTTTCTTTTGCACCATCTATATTCCTTGTTAAGGTTGTACCAAGGTGGAGGAATGAGGTGGTCTGGAGGCTCACTGTGGGAAAATGCACAGAGGCATAAATGCATGAGTTGTGGGGTAAGGATGAGGGCTTTGCACTCTGAATCACCTAGGTTCAATTCCTGATTCTGTGTGTCTTTGAGCAAGTAAATTAATCTTTCTATGCCCCAGTTTCCTTTTGGTAAAGTGGGGATTATTAATGTTGACTATCTCATTGATTATTGGGAGGATTAAATAAGCTCTCCTAGTTATCTTTTGCTGCATTGCACATTGCCCCAAATCTAGGTGCTTAAAACAATAATAAACATTTATTATCTTACATGGTTTTTATGGGTCAGGATATCAGGTATGGTTAAGCTGAGTGGTTCTAGTTTGATATTTCTTAAGAGGCTGTGGTCAAGATGTCATCTGGGGCTGTAGTCAGATATCTAAGGGCTGACCAAGCCTGGAGCACCTGCTTCCAGAATGATCACTCATGTGGCTGGCAAGTCAGTGTGAGCTCCTGGCAGGAGGTCTAAGTTCCCTGTCACGTGGATCTCTTTCCAGGGCTGCTTGAGTGTCCTAACAAAATGACAGCTGGCTTCCATATGATCCAAGAAAGTCAGCAAGGAGGAACTAGCCTTGCCTTTTTGGCCAAATCTCGGAAGTCTCACACTGTCACTTCTGCCACTCTCTAATCATTAGAAGCTTGTCATTATTTGTGCAGTACACTCAAGGAAAGGAGAATTAGTCCCTATCTTTGGAAAAGAAGATTGTCAGAGAATTTGTGGATTTATTTTAAAACAACCACATGACTTAATGCAGGTTCTGCACATAGCTGTGATTTGTGTGTAGCAGGAACTCAAAAGATGTTAGGCACTGTATCATCATAATTATTATTATCAGTATTCAGAATTTTCATTAAAAAGCACTCTCGCTAATTTGACTAGTAAGGGATTTATTATTTTAATTTTTATTACCTTGAATACTGAAGTAGAACTTTTTCCCCTCAATGTTAATTAACTCTTAGTACTTCTTTTATGATACTTCTACTCTTATTCTTTATTTTAAAAATATCAGGTCTTTCTATGAAGTCTTGTATATGGAATACATTAACATTTTTCAGTGTTCTTATTTGTAACATGAAGGGAAAAATAACATTACCATAAGGAACTGCAAGTCATTCTGTAGTGGTGGCTTTCAGGGGCATAAGAGGTGTGATAGCAAATGAGTCTGTAAAATACACCGGAGATAGGTCCAAGGGCTTAGTGTGTCATAATACAGCATTTGAATTTTTCCACTAAGTCTTTGCTTTTCAACTTGGCCTAACCCCAAGGCACGTAAGTGCAGGGAACAAGTGCTATTTAAAGCAACAGGACAAACACATGTCATATCTACTGAAGTACTATTTTATTTGGGAAAAAAAACCCCAACCCTAAAAAGAAATGAGCTATCAAGCCATGGAAAGACATGGAGGAAACTTAAATGGCTATTACCAAGTGAAAGTAGCCACTATGAAAGGTTATATATTGTACGATTATATGTATGACATTCTGGAAAAGGCAAAACTATGGAGACAGTAAAAAGATCAATGGTTTCCAGTGGGTAGGAGGGAGACTTGAATAGGCAGAGCACAGAGGATTTTTAGGGCAGTGAAACTATTGTGTATGATACTATAATGGTGGACATACGTCATTATCTATTTGCCAAAACCTGTGGAATGTACAACACCAAGAGTGAAACCTGATGTAAACTATGGAAGTTGCGTGCTAACAATATGCCAGTGTAGGTTCATGAGTTATAACAAAAGTACCACTTCGGTGGAGGACGATGATAATGGGGAAACCTATACAAGTAGGGGTGGGAGTAGGAGGTATATGGGAAATTTCTGTACCTTCTGCTCAGTTTTGCTGTGAACTTAAAATAAGTCTAAAAAATAAAGTTTACTTGAGAAAAAAAACAGTAGTTATATTAGAAAACAGATTGTAAACCTGCTTGGATTTTAAAGATGAAACATTAGACTTAAGAGGAATGTTGGGCTTCTGTTGGGCGATGATATCCCCTGAACATGAGTAAATAATTTACTTTTCTCTCCATTTGAGGTGTCTTAGTGGAGAAATTAAGTGACTCCATTAGTTGACAAGGCGTTACTGAAGGATCTTAAGCAGGATAAGAACTTGATATTTTAAAATGTATCTCAGATAAGAATATTAAAACAAGTTTTGGTAAAAGAAGAAAAATATTCGAACTTTGATGCCCTTAATAATTAAGCATTTTTTTAAAAAAGACTAGGACAAGAATAAAGAAATAATTCATTTATGAAAGTAGTTGTGCCAGAAATAAATGCTGGTATATACCTAAAAACCTAATAAAGAACTAAGAAAATATTAGTAATCACTGGGGGATGGAGTAGATTCAATGCATGTCAGGGGGGAAAAATCTATCCCTAGCCTCACCTTGCATTATATACTTAGATAAATTCCAGATAGATGTGATATATGCAAAAATGAAATCATTAGAATCTTGAAGAAAATTAGGTGTATATTTACTCCCTGTCTGAATGGAAAGGGATTTCTAAATATAAATGCATTAGAAGGACTCACTAGGGAAAATAAATCAATAGATGTATCTAAGCAAGTGTTAAACCTCTGTATAACACACTAAAAATTTTAAAATAAGCCACAAATACTGGTGGATGGTGTTCACTGGGTACCCACTATGTGCCAAACATCATCCTTGGAGCTTTGTCTTAATTACTTACCCTTAATCCTCACAAAAAACACCAAAGACTCAGTATTATTATCTGTACTTAACAAGCAAGGAAACTGAAACTGCAAGAGGTCACATTAGTCATTTACAATTCTGGCTGCACACTGATTTATGCAGGGAGCTTGAAAAAGACCCATGCCTAGGCTCCACCCCAGGACAGTTTAATCAAAATTCCCGAGAGTGGCACCTCGGCATCAAATGCTTTGCCCAAAGTCACACAGCAAAGACCAAGCAGAAGTCTTTCTGCCTCTTAAACATCTAGACATTTCCTATAGCACGTGGAAGGATTTCTTTAAACTATAAACAGCTGCTTAGTTCTCAAAGATTGCAAAAACCTAAACGAACATTTAACTTAAAGCAGAAAAAAGTTTAGAAACGAGGAAATTATTTGTTGGTCCATCTGTAATGTAGTCTCCATAATCTGTGTCTTGGAGTATTAGTAAAAAATTCACAGGGCTGGAGTGGATGATGCTCTGACAGCACCTTCAAAACTGTTGTGCTAAAGGAAATAATAAAAAATGTAAGATAACTATGGGAAGGATAGCATTTTGATGGTCTACTAATTTTGAAAACAATTGGCAATGCGTACACAACATGTCAGATGTTTGCATGAATTTACTTTCTTTGGCTTATTATTGCCATTGTAATTCTTCTCCATCAAGTGATTCTTAACAATATGCATGGGTGACTTAACTGCACTGTTTTTAAGGGCACAGATTTGGGGGCAAATTAGCTAATTTAGTTTCCAAATATATACTCTTTATAGCTGTGTAATCTTAAGTAAGTTTCTTAACTTCTCCATGACTCAGTTCCTTCAACTATAAAATAGGAATAATAATAGTATCATATTAATGCTACATAACAAATCACCCAAAACACTCATGGCTTAAGATCTCTCATGGTTTAAGATCTCTCATGGTTTATGTGGGTCGGAATGTAGAAGCAACTTGGTTGGGCAATTCCAGCTCAGGGTTTCTCTGAGCCAGGGCTGTAGCCATCCGATGGCTTGATTAGGGTTGGAAGATCCACTTCCAAGGTGCTTTGCTCACATGAATGACAAAATGGTGCTTATGGTTGACAGGAAGCCTCAGTTTTTCTCCACAAAGTCCTCTCTATGGACTGCATGAGAGTCCACATGGCATGCTGTCTGACTTCCTCCAAAGCAAATGACCCAAGAGACCAAGGGGGAACTTGCAATGCATTTTATGACTTAGCCTTAAGGTCATACACCATCACTCCTGCAGTAGTCCACTGGTTACACAAATCAGCCCTGATTCAATCTGGGAGGAGACTGCACAGTTGTGTCAGGAAGCAAAATCACTGGGGGCCATTTTGGGGGTAGCTACTACAAGTACCTAATTTACAGGCTTGCTGCAAAAATATGTATGTTGTGTGTGTGTGTGTGTGTGTGTGTGTGTGTGTGTGTGTGTGTGTATACTTCACATTTAGAACAGAGCTCGGAACTATAAAACATTGATTAAGAAAATTAAAGATGATTTAAAGAAATGGAAAAATATCCCATGCTTTTGGATTGGAAGAATTAATATTGTTAAAATGGCCATAATACCTAGGGCAATCTACAAATTTAATGCAATCCCTATCAAATTACCCAGGACATTTTTCATAGACCTAGAACAAATAATCCTAAAATTTACATGGAGTCACAAAAGACCCAGAATTGCCAAAGCAATACTGAAGAAAAAGAACAAAGCTGGAGGCATAACTGTCCCAGACTTCAGACAGACCTATAGTAATCAAAAGAGCATGGTATTGGCACAAGAACAGACATATGGATCAATAGAACAAAATAGAGAACCCAAAAATAAGCCCAAACACCTACAGTCAATTAATTTTGACAAAGGAGGCAAGAATATACAACGGACAGAAGACAGTCTCTTTAGCAAGCAGTGCTGGGAAACATGTAAATCAATGAAGTTAGAACATTCCCTCAAACCATACACAAAAATAAACTCAAAATGGCTTAAAGACTTAAACATAAGACAAGAGACCATAAACTTCCTAGATGAGACAAAGGAGAAACATTTTCTGATATAAACTGTCATGATGTTCTCCTAGGGAAGTCTACCCAGGCAATAGAAATAAAAGCAAAAATGAATAAACGAGACCTAATTAAACTTATAAGCTTCACACAGCAAAGGAAACTATAAACAAAACAAAAAGACAACCTACAGAGTGGGAGAAAATATCTGCAAACGATGGGACTGATAAGGGCTTAACTCCCAGAATACACAAACAGCTCATACAACTCAATAACCAAAAAACAAACAATCCAATCAAAAAATGAGCAGAAGACCTAAAAAAAATTTCTCCAATAAAGACATGCAAATGATTAATAGGCACATGAAAAAATGCTCAATATTGCTAATTATCAGAGAAATGAAATCAAAACTACAATCAGGTATCACCTCACACCAGTCAGAATGGCCCTCATTCAAAAGTCCACAATGATGAATGCTGGAGAGGGTGTGGAGAAAAAGGAACCCTCCTACACTGCTGGTGGGAATGTAGTTTGTTGCAGCCATTATGGAAAACAGTATGGAGATTCCTTAAAAAACAAAAAAATAGTGTTACCATATGATCGAGCAATCCCACTCCTGGGCATATATCCAAAGGAAAGTCTAATTTGAAAAGATACATGCACCCCAATGTTCATAGCATTGTTTTTGTAATGGCCAAGACATGGAAGTGACCTAAATGTCCATCAACAAATGATTGGATAAAGAAGTTCTGGTATATTTATACAATAGAATACTACTCAGTCATAAAAAGAATGAAATGCCATTTGCAGCAACAGGGATGGACCTAGAGATTATCATACTAAGTGAAGAAGTAAGCCAGAAAGAGAAAGAAAAAAAATACCATATGATATCACTTATATGTGGGATCTAAAAAAATGACACATATGAACTTATTTACAAAACAGAAATAGACTCACAGACATAGAAAACAAACTTATGGTTACTAGAGGGGAAGGGTGTGGGGAGGGATAAATTGGAGTTTGAGATTTGCAGATACTAACTACTATATATAAAACAGATAAACAACAAGGTCCTACTGTACAGCACAGGGAACTATATTCAATATCTTATAATAGCCTATAATGAAAAAGAATATGAAAAGGAATATGTATATATATATGACTGAATCACTGTGCTGTACACCAGAAACTAATACAACATTATAACTTGACTATACTTCAATTTAAAAAATATAAAAAATAGAATAGAGCTTAGGCCACAGTAAATATTATATAACTGAACAGAAATTCCAGCAGTGGGTATTAGTATTAGTAGTTTAAAAATGACCTGAGGTGATTCCAATATGCAGCCAGGTTTGATTCTATCCCAATACTTAGCTTCATTATGATAATGAAACCTGAAGCTCTAGTTGAGAGGTTCTCTACTTTGGCTGTACAGTAGAATCATCTTTAAAACTTTAAAAAAGAACTAGATGAGAACTTTAAAAAAACTCTAGATGTTCAGGCTACTTACTGGACTGACTATATCAGAATTTCTAGGGCACAGGACCCAGGCGTCGGGATTTTTTAAAGCCTCCTTGGCCATTCCAGTGCACAGTCAAATTGGAGACCCACTGCTTTAATTACTTAATTTAGATAATTTATTTCAATTCCCCCCATTTCTTCCGTGAGCTGAGCTCTAACTCAGCATTTAGATCCTCAAGACCTAATTTCACTTGCTGAAAACAAAGGGAAGACCTTTGACTCACCCTAATGCGCTAGGAATGCTGAAGATGGGTGGGAACGCGCAGCCCGGCGCCAGTTGCTCTCTGTCTATGCTGGGTGTCTGGAGGATTTGAGCCTCCAGCATGTCAGCCAGGCTCCTTTGGCCAGAATTCGCCTTCATGCAAGAGTAGAAACCTCCTAGGCATGTGATTGCCGGGCCAGGAAAATGTCACCCATTGCTAGAGAAAAGCCAGCCTTCCACAAATCTAGAGTGAATGGCACATGAAACCAATTTAGCCAAAGTGGTTGGAGAGGCATCAGAAGCATAGTGACATGGCCATTCTGGAAACAATGCCTATAAGATGCACCTGGTAATGTTTATTGGTCCCGTTCAGGCACAGAACATGCCTCAAATTTAAAGGCGTGGAGCTGCCTATCTGCTGCTCTTTGAGTCTGCTTTTGTAACCAAGCATCCACATGGCATAGAGAACAATCAATAATAATTTGGGGGAAATGAACAACAGTGAGCAAATGGCAGAGCTATTAGGACCAGAAAAGTACTAGGTAAATGGCAATTTCTAGTGAGTGATACCATCAAACTAGATACAGAAAACTTTTGATGTGCTGGAAAAATCAACCCTTTTTGCAAATATTTGGGACTGAAAGCTCTTAACAGACTTTGCTATGGCTTTCTCTCCGCATTTAAACCTATGTTTGTTTTAAGTAAAGCTTAATCCATGTGTTTCTGATTCCTTTACACGTAACTCATCAGTCTTTATTTTGAGAAAAAAACCTAATGTCCAAGATGCTTTTGCTTTTTAGCCTTTTAAAACATTTTTTCCCTCTTTGAAAGGGACTGAAATGGCCCACTTAGCTTTTGTGAAAGCAGAATTTTGACCACTGTTCGGGCTTTGAATTTCTTCACATTTGCCAAAAATGTGACTTCCTGCTTCTTTTTAATACCCAAATCCTTTTTAAAATTGAATGTGAGACCCTCAGTGAACCATGAATGCTGCAGATCTGCCCATCCACAGGTTCTTCCCGCCCCCCACTATTGTGGAGCTTATTAATGCATGTATAGTACAGTCTTTCTGACTCTTTGGAACAATTTTTATTTGTGTTGCCTAGTAATAAAAGAAAAATATTTTGAGCTTGTGATGGTACCTTTTATCAAGGATCTCAAAGCTGGTTTGCAAACATGAGCACAACACTATGACAATATTAGTTTCCATATACCCCATGATGAATGCAGCACTTGATTTGTAGAAATAAGAAGTAAGAATGTAAAAGGACAGCGCATGGGCTTGAAAGCAAGCCAAATGGGCCATTAGGATAACTATTTTCTCATATAGCCCTTAAGAAGACTTGTTAGGTGTCTCTGTTCCACAACGTCTGTTTTTGAGAATGAAAAAAAAAAACGGGAACTAATCATATTAATCAGACTGAGCCAAAGTTGTACTGAAATAATGCAAATCACCTAATAAAAACTAAATAAATGTTAGCCAGCTATTCAGATGTATTTATCTACATAAGGCTCTATGTCCTGTTATTTGAAATATCTTTCATTTTCTTTATTAAAATTTTAATTATAGATGCTTGGTTTAGGTCATCAGAAAGAGGGAGGAAATATAGCTCAAGAAAGGTATAATGAACTATAGTCTAGAAGCTGGAATAAATATTATTTTCATAGATGCAGTAAACTGATATCTAACTTCATCCCCAGATGAGTAATTTGGTCAACACCATCTTTTATGTTGATTGTTATTTGGTAATGTGGGGAAATTTGTACAGGAAATGGAAGTCATAGTTCTTATCCTTGAAGAACTTACAATTAGGAGAGTTTATACAATTTCACTACCAAATATAAACCACAGAAACAAGAGATTAATCCATAGCAATGACAGATGTTCAACTGACCCAGTACTGGGGAACTGAAGAGGACAGAATGTCAGCAGAGACTGAGTGACCAGATCTGGGGGACTTACAGTACTTTGACTGCCAGCAAACCACAGTAAACAATAGGCATGATGTTTCATACAATAAAGATTCTTTTTTTTTAATGACATAATCAAAATTGATCTATTTTGTGCATGTAGTCCTTAATTTGATATTTAAAGATAAGATCAAATTGAATATTGCAGTGGAGAGGGACCTACTTTAATAATTACTATTGGCAGCTTGAGTGTATTTTCTGTAACAAGGTTCAAAGCCACTGTATCTACTTAAGATACCCAATTAGATCAGAACATTTGTATTATATTGGCCAAATTTTAGACTGAATGTTATGAAACATTTCTCATAATGGTTTTCTATTTGATAAAATATACAAGCATATTTCCACTTATTTTATTCTATTTTGCCTGTGCAGATATTTCATTTCAGGGCTAGGCTCTTTAAATGCCAGTGATTAATACAAACTGCAGCTGCCTCTTGAAGAATATACAGCACCTTATTTATTAAAGAGGAAGGAAAACTAGACATTTTAAGGGAAGATTTTCAATATTTTCTCTGGGTGGCTAACCTTAATTCATTTTGTCTTTCAGTCCCCTTTTCTAAAATGCAGGACTTTCACTTCCCAGAAAAGAAATGTGGGAAGGTTGAATGCTTGTTAAGGAGATTTGGACTCCATAGTTGTAAGAATCATTATTCCTGGGATTCTGAGAAGATGGCAGAGCAGAAAGCATGAGGAATTTGTTTCTCCACCTGGACAACAATTATACTGGCAGAACCTGTCTGATGAAATCTGGAGTCTACTGAAGGCTTACCTCAGGGGAAGACTTGGATGGTAAATTGTGGCTAATTTCAGTCAATTTTAACTCTTAGCAGAGTAGCCACTTCCCAAAACCAGTCCCATGGCAGGGAGCTATGCAGGTGTTCCAGGGGCAGCTAGAATACAACTTCTGGGATCCAGGGTGGATATTTTAACCAGGGTCCCCCAAAGGAACAGAACCAAAGGATATACAGATGTAGCTATAATAATAGGAGATTATTAAAGGCATTGGTTCATGTAGTCATGGAGGCTGAGAAGCCCCACAATCTGCTATCTGCAAGCTGGTAAACTAGGAAAGCTGGAGCTGCAGTTCGACTATCTGGGCATCTTTTAGTCAGTCAAGTTAACACACAAAATTAACCATCACAGTGGGCAAAAAGGAAACTGTTCTACAAATATCATGGATCTGTGCTCTGATTGCTACTTCTGATTTCAGAGGTGCAGATGAAGAGGTGGACAGTCATTGTTGTTGTATTGTCCCCATTGCTGCAGATCCCTTCACCTATAGCTGACATATCTTCCAGGGGATCTAAAGGGCTGATGCCCTTTTTCCCCCTGCTTACTTTTCTCCCCCTGACCCAGGGAGTCAGATATGAATGACTAGGAATATTCCAAATCAACTGCACACATAAAGGGAAATTAGGAAGTCATCACACATGCTCAGTATCACTAATCATAAGAGAAATGGAAAACAAAACCACAGTGAGATATCACCTTATGTCTGTTAGAAGGCTATCATCAAAAAGATGATAGTGAGGATGTGGAGAAAAGGGAGCCCCTATGCATTGTTGGTGGGACTGTAAATTAATGCAGCCACTCTGGAAAACAGTATTGAGGAACCTCAAAAAATTAAAAATAGAACAACCATATGATCCAGTAATTTCACTTCTGGGAATACACCCAAAGTAAATGAAAATACTTGAAGAGATATCTGTACTCCTGGGTTCATAGCAGCACTGTTACAATAGCCAAGCCATGGAAAACAACCTAAATGTTCACTGAAGGATGAATGGATAAAGAAGTTGTGGTATATATACATACACACACACACACACACACACACACACACACACACACACACACACACACACACTAGAATATTATTCAGCCATAAAAAAGAAGGAAATTCTGCCATTTGTGACAACATGGATAGAACTTTAGGGCATTATGCTAAGTGAAATAAGTCAGAGAAAGAGATTGGATTTGTGGTTACCAGAAGTAGGGAGTGGGGAGATACAGGATTAGATGAATGTAGTCAAAAGGTATAAACTTCCAGTTATAAGTTAAATAAGTACTAGGGATGTAAGGTTCAACATGATAACTATATTAAACTCTGCTATATGGTCTATTTGTAAGTTATTAACAGAGTAGATCCTAAGAGCTCTTAACACAAGAAAAAAAATTTTAAAGGCAGCAGAAGGAATGAAATAATAAAGATCAGGGAGGAAATAAACAAAATAGAGATTAAAAAAAACATAGAAAAAAATCAATCAAATGAAAAGCTGTTTTTTTAAAAAGTAAATAAAATCGATAAACCTCTGGCCAAACTCACAAAGAAGAAAAAAGAGAGAGCACAAATAAGCAAAATAAGAAAGGAAAATGGAGAAATTACAACAAATAACATAGAAATACAGAATATCATATAAGAATATTATGAAAAACTATATGGAACCAGAATGGATAACCTAGAGGAGATGGACAAATTTCTGGAAACATACAGTCCACCAAGACTGAACCAATAAGAAACTGACCACTTAAACAAACTGATCACTAGAAATGAAATCAAATTAGCAATAAAAAACCTCCCTACAAATAAAAGTCCAGGACCAGACAGCTTCACCGGGGAATTCTACCAAACATACAAAGAAGAACTCACACCAATCCTTCTCAAACTTTTCCAGAAGATTGAAAAGGAGGAATTACTCCCAAACTCATTCTATGAAGCCACCATCACCCTGATACCAAAACCAGGCAAAGACACTATTAAAAAAGAGAATTATAGGCCAATATCACTGACGAACACAGATGCAAAAATTCTCACCAAAATATTAGCAAATAGAATCCAACAGCACATAAAAAAGATTATACATCATGACCAAGTGGGGTTCATCCCAGGGACACAGGGGTGGTTCAACATATGCAAATCAATCAGTGTAATACATCACATCAACAAGAGAAAGGACAAAAACCACATGATCATCTCAATAGATGCAGAAAAAGCATTTGATAAAATTCAACACCCATTTATGATAAAAACTCTCGCCAAAGTGGGTATAGAGGGAACATATCTCAACATAATAAAAGCTATATATGACAAACCTACAGCCAGCATAGTACTCAATGGTGAAAAACTCAAAAGCTTCCCACTAAAATCTGGGACAAGACAAGGATGCCCACTATCACCACTCCTATTCAACATCGTCTTGGAAATCCCAGCCACAGCAATCAGGCAAGAGAGAGAAATAAAACTGATCCAAATTGGAAAAGAAGAGGTAAAAGTGTCACTATATGCTGACGACATGTTACCACATATAGAAAACCGAAAAAGGTCCACACAGAAACTACTAGAGCTGATCGAAGAATTCAGCAAGGTAGCAGGTTACAAGATTAACATTCAAAAATCAGTTGCATTTCTTTACACTAACAATAAATCAACAGAAAAAGAAAATAAAGAAACAATCCCCTTTAAAATAGCACCCAAAGTAATAAAATACCTAGGAATAAATCTAACCAAGGAGGCGAAAGAATTATACACAGAGAACTATAAACCACTGATGAAGGAAATTAAAGAAGACTTTAAAAAATGGAAAGATATCCCATGCTCCTGGATTGGAAGAATCAATATTGTTAAAATGGTCACACTGCCCAAGGCAATCTACAGATTTAATGCAATCCCTATCAAATTACCCAGGACATATTTCACAGAACTAGAACAAATCATAATAAAATTTATATGGAACCATCAAAGACCTAGAATTGCCAAAGCATTACTGAAGAGAAAGAAAGAGGCTGGAGGAATAACTCTCCCAGACTTCAGACAATACTATAGAGCTATAGTCATCAAGACAGCATGGTATTGGTACAAAAACAGACATATAGACCAATGGAACAGAATAGAGAGCCCAGAAATGAACCCACAAACTTTTGGTCAACTAATCTTCGACAAAGGAGGCAAGAATATACAATGGAATAAAGACAGTCTCTTCAGCAAATGGTGTTGGGAAAACGGGACAGCAGCATGTAAAGCAATGAAGCTAGAACACTCCCTTACACCATACCCAAAAATAAACTCAAAATGAATAAAAGACTTAAACATAAGACAAGATACAATAAACCTCCTAGAAGAAAATATAGGCAAAACATTATTTGACATACATCTCAAAAATGTTCTCCTACAACAGTCTACTCAAGGAATAGAAATAAAAGTAAGAATAAACAAATGGGACCTGGTGAAACTTACAAGCTTCCGCACAGCAGAGGAAACCATAAGTAAAACAAAAAGACAACCTACGGAATGGGAGAAAATTTTTGCAAATGAAACCGACAAAGGCTTGATCTCCAGAATTTATAAGCAGCTCATATGACTTAATAAGGAAAAAACAAACAATCCAATCCAAAAATGGGCAGAAGACCTAAACAAGCAATTCTCCAAGGAAGACATACAAATGATCAATAAGCACATGAAAAAATGCTCAATATCACTAATTATCAGAGAAATGCAAATCAAAACTACAATGAGGTATCACCTCACACCAGTCAGAATGGCCATCATTCAAAAATCCATAAATGACAAATGCTGGAGAGGCTGTGGAGAAAAGGGAACCCTCCTACACTGCTGGTGGGAATGCAGTTTGGTGCAACCACTGTGGAAAACAGTATGGAGATTCCTCAAAAGACTAGGAATAGACTTATCGTATGACCCAGGAATCCCACTCCTAGGCATATATCCAGAAGGAACCCTACTTCAAAATGACACCTGCACCCCAATGTTCATAGCAGCACTATTTACAATAGCCAAGACATGGAAACAGCCTAAATGTCCATCAATAGATGACTGGATAAAGAAGATGTGGTATATTTATACAATGGAATACTATTCAGCCATAAAAACTGACAACATAATGCCATTTGCAGCAACATGGATGCTCCTGGAGAATGTTATTCTAAGTGAAGTAAGCCAGAAAGAGAAAGAAAAATACCATATGAGATCGCTCATATGTGGAATCTAAAAAACAAACAAACAAACAAAACATAAATACAAAACAGAAATAGACTCACAGACATAGAACACAAACTTGTGGTTGCCAAGGGGGTGGGGAGTGGGAAGAGATAGACTGGGATTTCAAAATATAGAACAGATAAACAAGATTATACTGTATAGCACAGGGAAGTATATACAAGATCTTATGGTAGCTCACAGAGAAAAAATGTGACAATGAATATATACGTTCATGTATAACTGAAAAATTGTACTGAACACGAATTTGACACAACATTGTAAAATGATTATAAATCAATAAAAAATGTTAAAGAAGAGATTAATACATTAAAAATATTAATCCAAAAGCTAGTATTATTGTCACTTTGGTTCGGAATTCCACATTTCTGTCTTCTACATAATTTAATAGATTAATGCATTTAAAGAATTATTAGTATATGTTTTGGAGCATACAATGTCCTTATACCCAGAGCCTCAGATGTAGAGGAATTCTAGCATGTACATCTCCAAAAGAAAAAAAAATGTTCATGAAGAAAAGAAAGGTAACATGTCAAGTTTGGGGTTTGATTTGTAGCCACTCAAGCGACCGACAAATACTTATTCATCATATGCCAGGTGCCAAGCACTATCCCAGCTTAATTTAAGTTAAAATTAAAGTCATATTTTACACCAGGCCATGTAACATTTTCAACTTATTGTGGTCCCTAGAGCAAGTTTTATTTGTAGCTTTACTCAGTGAATTTAGGTGAGCCATTTAACACTATCAAGACTTCACTCAGAGTAAAATGCTGATATTTCCTACCCTTCTGCAGCAGACAGTGTTGAGTTACCAACCTGATTCTCTTTTTCCCTTGCCTACTTTTAAAAGCTAAATATGAATTTTCCAGCCAGCTTTGCAGCCAGAGATGGCTGTGTCATGTAGCAAGCTGATGTAAGTAGAGATATAAGTACCTGATGAGATGTAAGTAATTGTTGAGATGGGGTGGAAAATTCTGGAAAACATTTATTTTCCTAGTAAAAAGGCATGGACACAGCCAGTGCCACATCTCAACCCCACTGTCACCCTCCTTCTTCCTTGAATGCAACTGTGACACCAGAACTATGACAACCATGTTGTGATCACAAGGTGATATGCAGAGGACAAAATCCAATGTGCTAAGGATGGCTGAATGAAAAATGGAAAAGTCTGAATCCTGGAAGAGATTACTGAGCAACTGGATTGACTCCAACCATGGCCGACCTCCCAATTTCCTGTTATGTAAGAAAAGTATCATGCTCTCCCTATTTATTCAGGTCTCTATTAGTCAGGGAGTCTCTTTCTAGCAGCCAAACACATTGCTATGTGGTGACTGTTCCCTCTTAAGCTGATGGTAAGAATTTTACTCAGAAATAACATAAAAATATATTTTACACTATTGACTTCATATTTTCATTTTGCATATGAAGAAACTTGGGCTCACAAAGGGTATGTAGCAGAGCAATGTTAACCCAGGCCTTCTAACTGCATATCTATGACCATACTTTATGTTTTGCTCCCTTTTGTGGTAATACAGAATGTATCAGAGCATTTTGTAAATGATGATGCTCTTATAACACCTCTAAACATCTGTCTAGTTCTTTAAAATGTTCAATGAATTTTCAGTAATTTCATCAAGCTTGATTCTCAGAGCAACCCAGTAAGGCAGATATTATTAATATCCCTGTGGTACATAGTTATTGTCATTTCTCATCACTTCTTTCTCAACTGCGTCTGCTACTCGGCTCAGCAATTCTGCCATCAGGGATTAACAGTTCCCATTTACTATTCTTTTTTTTGATGGGTTCAAGTTCTTTCTTGCTTTATGTTTCTGCCTTAGTCTATCCCTACCCATTCCTTGTAAAATTCTATTTTAATTCAGCAGGGAACGTAACCACACATCAGAGCTGACTTCAGCTTGGATGAAACCAAGGAGCTCTGGAAATCACACCAGGGAGCCTGTCTACATTGCCAAGTTTACTTATTAAAGAAAAAATGCTTATAGTATTAGGCATGAAATGTGATTAGAGCTGGTCCTGGCCAGAGACAACTTTTACAAAGGTGGTGCCTCTGATTCTGGAGGAACTGCAGTTCACTATTTTCCTACCAAACATGTTTACTTATAGGAAATCTCTTTGCCTCATTTGCACTAATTAGGTGAAATCTGCCCCTTGCACACACACACCCTTCAAGCTGGTGATCGTAAAGTGATACCACATGTAAAAACTAACACTTGTTGAAACAGATTCTGCGTACAATGGAACATGGCAATTCAGTGTAGATAGGGAGCTGAGAAGGGAGTTTATTTAGAACCTTTTCTATGAAGTTTTGTGGCCCATGGACAAGCATGGTGACCACTGCCTTGAAGCTTGTTAAAAATGCAGAATTTGGGGGGGAGGGCATAGCTCAAGTGGTAGAGTGCATGCTTAGCATGCATGAGGTCCTGGGTTCAATCCCCAGTACCTCCTCAATAAGTAAACTTCATTACCTCCCCCCCAAAATAAAAATTAAATATTAAAAAAAAAACAAGCAATGCAGAATCTCAGGTTTCACCCCAGACCTACTGAATAAAAATCTGAATTTTAACAAGAGCCTCTGTGGATGTGTACGTATGTTTAAGTTTCAGAAGATGAGTGGGAAGAGACGCCTACCACATAACTGCATCTGTTATGGGTACCCATAAATCATTCTTTGCCATCTCTTTTATGCCTGGCCTGTCATGCCTATAGAATTTCAGTGACCAAAAATGCACTTGTTTGATCTCACTTTTTTAATATTCAAAAGTGTAGATTGGTCTACTAATACTTGCTTTATAGTGAATATGTTTGAATGCATCTACTTTGAGCACTGGTGGATGTTTCACTGTCTTATTTGTCCTCTCTGGTTAGATTTGGATTGAAATTTATAACTGAATTCCTAAAGTATTATTGATCCTCAAGTATCACTCCAACTCATAAAGTTAATTGAAAGATGTATGTAAAATCATGTCGTTTGGTGCCTATAATAGAGAGGTATGCAAAAAATGATGGTGTATTTTTGTTTGTTGAATTTTATAATATTATTGTTTGCATTTTAGGATCCACACCTTAGAGGATGTTGAGGGGCATGGAGGGAGGAATATGGACTGTGGCAAATTTGTCTAGTAATTCTTTAATAATTATGTACAAATTGTCTCCCACGTTCCCACATTGGCCAGGTGATGAGCATATGGGTGAATAAGACAGTCTCTCTTCAATTTGCGGGTGTTAACGTGGAGACAGAGCCCTGCACTGCTGGAACCCAAGGGTACCAGTCACACTCAAGTCTATGTGAACGGTGCTTCCTAGAGCTGGGACCCACACCCATTTTGGGGGTGGGCAATCAACAGTAAATTAAGTGAATTAAGAAAGGAATGAACCTAGGAGCTCAGGCAGCACAATGAAGGGGTATCTAACTCATAGTGATTGAAATACAAGTGTGTGTGTGTGTGTGTGTGTGTGTGTGTACATGGCGTGGCTGTGTGTGGTATATATGTAAATGTGAGATGTGTGTGAGCATGATTTGTGTGTATGTGTGATGAGGGGTGTGTGTGAGTGAAGTGTGTGGGTATGAAATGAGTGGGTGTGGTGTATATGTGTGAGAGTGTGAGGTGGATGCACACCTTGTGTGTCTGGTGGAGGCAGAAGTGGAAGTTTTGGGTAGCAACAAAACTTTATGGCGGAAGTGATGCCTGAGCTATTTATTCAGCTCCAGTCAGGCTTTCCTCCTTCTATTCTACTGAAATGACACCTGCCAAGTTCTCAGTGTCCTCGCCACCACCAAACCTAATGGTGGCTTCTCTATCTTCATTGTATTCAGCTCCCTGAATTCCCATCTCAGTAAATGTCACTTACTTTACTTAGATGCTTGGACTGTGAACCTAGGAATTAGGTTCTAGACCTTTCTCCCTCACTCTCCATCCAATCCATCTATAAATCCTGCTAGTTCTACCTTCCAAATGTAGCCAGAATCCAAGCACTTCTCACAACCTTTACTCTAGTCAAAAGCTCTATACCTTTGTCTTGACTATTAGAATAATTTTCTAACTGACTTTCCTGTTCTACTCTGGCCTTCCTAGAGTCTATTTTACACTCAGCACCCAGAACAGCCCTTTAAAGCTCTAAATTTTATCAGGTAGTTAATTTTCTCAAGGTATTCCAATGGCTTTCCTTTACTCTTAGAATAAAATCCAGATTCCATGTCATGACCCAAGGCTGTACATGATGTGGTCCCTGGCTGCCTTCCAGCTTCTTTGTGCCCTTTCTTCCCTCACTCACTCCTCTACCCACACTGACCTTCTTGCTGGTTCTTGAACCCACCCGGCATGCTCCTTCCTCGGGGCCTCCACATTGTTTACCTTCTGGTTATAATGCTCTGCCACCAGTCAGCAACGTGTTTTTCCCTTCATTTTATTCAGGCTCCAGACTTTCCCTGGTTATTCTTTTCCCCCCTTATCCCCTTTATTATTTTTTTCTTTTAAGCACTAATTACTACTCAATATCTTATATTAATTTGTTAAATATCTGTCTCCTCACTCAAATGTAAACTCCATGAAGTGAGGAACAGTTTTTTTTTTTTTTTCTAATTCCCTGTATTTCTAACTCATAGCAGAGTGTCTGGTGTAGTAAATGCTTAGTAAGTATGTGCTTAATGACAGAATGGCTTACTGACTGAGTAGATGTGGGCAAAGCATTAGAAATGCCAGGAGAAAAGCAGTAGCTATGGAGACCAACAGCAGGAACAGGATATCAAGGTGACAGGACTTGGTGACAGGTGGATGTGAGTGAGAGGAAGCTTTCTGCTTTGGGTTACTGGGTGACTGTAGTTCCATTTGATGAGACAAATAACATAGGGTGTGCGGGGAGTTTAGAAGCAAAATGATTAGTTCAGTCCTGGACATTCTGAATTTGAGGTGTGGACAGAGCATCCAGGTTGAGATGTCTGATAAGCAAATGGGGACAGGTGCTTAGGCCTAAGGATAGATTTGAGAGTTGGATGATTACGAGTAGTAGTTGAAGTCATGGGAGAAAATGGGTTCATTCAGTAGGCAGGCCAAGAGTGAGTAAAGAAAGTGTCTCAATAGTGACTTCAGAGTCCTGAAGTATCACCCATCCCTGCTGCTTTGTGTAGCACTCTGTGGTGGCATGAATCTAATTACTAGCCTAATTTAAGAGCAGTGAATGTAGATTGGGCCTGAGTTAGTTAATGGGGGTAGCAGGTTACATTTAGAATTATCTTGTAATCCGTCTGTGCCCCATAAAATACACACATAATGTGCTTCTACCCACCTGACATGATGGCCATGTGCTCTGCTCTTTACATTGTGATGTACAGGAGAACAGTCACTCATTATTATTATGGCAATTTCTCTGTCTCATCATGGCCCCTTCACTCTTGTAATTCCCTTAACATGTGACTTCACATTCCACGACTCTACAGAAGCTATTATTTGGAAACTTTCAGTAAACCACACATAATATATTTAATGCCCTTTCCATAGTTTCATCCTTTTCACTATTTTGACATTGGACTGTTGATCACATCCTTTGTTATGAAGTGCTCTCCTGTCTGTGGGAAGTTAATTCTGGTTATTCTTTCTCCTTCCCTGGTTCTACATCTTTCCCTGTGGGATCTTTGCAAATTTTAGACCTTGGCCTTTGATTGTTCTGTTCTATGCTTTCTCTCTGGGATCTCAGTCAAACATCCCACAGCTTCACAGTCACCAAATCTGTGATCATCTCTGAGCATGCTTCTCCCCCCCAACAACCCCCATTTGTCTTCTGAGCTTACATTTTTGTTTCCTACCAGATTCTGAGCAGTACCATTTGGATGTCATACTTTATCACTGTAACCCCAACATATTCTGAAACCAAATTCACCTCCTTTGCTCACGATACTGGCTCCTTTTCTTGACCTACCTATTTTCATTCATGGGAAATCAATGTGCTGAACCATGGAATTACCTTTAATTTTTCATTCTTTCTCTCAGCTATTTATCCAGCCAGCAACTAAACTATATACAGATATTCTTCTCTTTAATGTCTCTTACATCTATTTTCTTCCTTTTCTTTCCATTGCTATCACTTTAGCCAGGTCTTCAATAGCTCACATCTAGGGTAGCAGTGAGAGCACAGGCGCTGGAGCTGGACCACCTATGTTTGGATTCAAGCTCTACTCCTTACTATGTAACCTTTACTAACTCATGCCATCTCTCTGCGTCTTCTTTTCCTCACCTGTCAGATGGAGATAATAATGACACTCACAGACTTGTTAGTGAATTAAATGAATTGATATATGTAAACACATAGAATAGTCCTGTCACATTTACAAAGGTATCAACATTGGGCACTACTATTATTATCAGCTTTTGCATAACTTTCTGACTGTTCTATCTGCCTCCCAACTATTCTTTTTTACAGCCTCTCAGTACATGTCCACCATCTTCCTAAAATACTTCCATCATGTCTCTCTCACTGAGGGTCTATAATGATCGCTATTTCCTTCCATTTACGAGAAAATTGTTCTACTTGTCTTTCAAGATCCTCCACAGCCTGGTGCCACCCTGAGTGGTAATCTTTATTTCTCAACCTCACAAACTTCATCTGTAGTTTAGCTTCCATTTCAAGCATTAAAAAAGAGAGAAGCATGTATTATTTTACACAGACCCAGTTCACCTTCAGATCTAGCTTCCAATCCCTGCTCTGTGTGACCTGGAAGAAGTTACTTCATTTTTCTTCACCTGTACAAACTGGAGATTTAACAATTCTGTATAGTGTTGTTATGAGTATGAAATGAAATGATACATATTAGCTGCTTCAAGTCCCTGTTGGAATGAGTCTGGATGTAAATAAAATACATTAATTAAATGAAGTATTATGAATGGAATGTAAAAAATGAGTTTGGAATGTGTGCAAACAAATGGAATAAATGCAAAGCACCTGGAAGTTATGTAAGTTTATGGAATGTATGTGAAGAGTTAGCATAAATCAGGCTAGTTCATTCCTATGTTTCGCCTTAGTGAAAACTGCTACTTGTTTCCGAATTCTCATCTTAACCCTCTTAGCCCTCTAATGCCTTCCCATCTTAAAAAGCCAACCCTGGCCTTGATATTTGAAGAATGTCTTTTTTCAGCTCAGAGTTCTCTTTCTTCCTTATAATACCTATAAAACATATTGTCTAGACTGCTAATTTAGGATTTACTATGAACTGCCTGGCATTGTTAGTCAATTTAATGTTTGCATGTTTAGTCTATTCAGTTAGGTTACAATGTGTCGATTTCTGGTGTACAGCATAATGTCCCAGTCATGCATTTATACACACATATATTTATTTTCATATTCTTTTTCACTAAAGGTTATTACAAGATATTGAATATAGTTCCCTGTGCTAGGCAAAAGAAATTTGTTTTTTAACTATTTTTATATATAGTGGTTATCATTTGAAAATCTCAAACTCCCAACTTTATTCCTTCCCACCCCCTTTCCCCTGGTAACCACAAAATTGTTTACCATGTGAGTCTGTTGCTGTTTTGTAGATGAGTACATTAGTGTCCTCTTTTTTCTTTTTTTTTAGATTCCACATATGAATGATATAACATGGTATTTTTCTTTCTCTTTTGGGCTTACTTCACTTAGAATGACGATCTCCAGGTCCATCCATGTTGCTGCAAATAGCATTATTGTATTATTTTTTATGGCTGAGTAGTATTCCATTGTATTAATGTACCACAATTTTTTTATCCAGTCATCTGTTGATGGACATTTAGGTTGCTTCCATGTCTTAGCTATTGTATATAGTGCTGCTATTTGCACAGCAGAGGAACAATAAGCAAAATAAAATGACAACCTACAGAATGGGAGAAAATATTTGCAAATGATGTGACTGACAAAAGGTTTAATTTCTAGAATATATAAACATCTCATACAAATTAATAACAAAAAACCAAACAACCCAATCAAAAAATAGGCAAAAGAACCTAACCAAGCAATTCTCTAACAAAGACATACAAATGGCCAAAAGGCACATGAAAAAATGCACAATATTGATAATTATCAGAGAAATGCAAATCAAAACTACAGTGAGGTGTCACCTCACACCAGTCAGAATAGCCATCACTAAAAAGTCCACAAATGATAAACGCTGGAGAGGGTGTGGAGAAAAGGGAACCTTCCTACACTGCTGGTGGGAATGTAGTTTGGTGCAGCCGTTATGGAAAACAGTATGGAGATTCCTCTAAAAACTAAAAATAGACTTGTCATATGATCCAGAAATCCCACTCCTGGGCATATATCCAGCGGGAACTCTAATTTGAAGAGATACATGCACCCCAATGTAATGTGTCTTTTATTCTGGCTGCCTTCAGACTTGCTGTTCATCTTCAGCTTTTACAAGTTTGCATCTAATGGGTTTAGATACTTATGTGTGTGTGGGGTGCCCTGTGGTTATTCTGCTTGAGGTTCTTTGAGATTCTTGGATTTGTGTTTTGATATATTTTTGTAAGTTTGGAAAGTTTTCAGCCATTATTTTCTCAGCCAATGTCCACATTCTATCTCTTTGAAGGAGCCTGTTTCTACTTAGACTTCAGTCCTGTTGGTTGCCTTGAAACTTCAGCTCCCTTAGGAGCTCAAGGAAAGTTCTTATATACAGTTTATCCAGTTTTTTTCTTGTTGTCAGAATGGAAGCAACACTGTTTCCTAGAAGGAAGTGGAATTCTCTTTGTTTGAATCAGAAATTTCCAAACAGTATCTGTTTGGTAAAGGAAACTGTCAAAACTGTGAATGGTTTGAGATTTTACCCTGCTTGCAGGTTAACTTGGCAGCCTGCCTGTTTTATGGATGCTGGACAAAGACACAAGACTCCTGAACCCGACAAAGGTGATTTTATAACTCCGAACAGTAGGGCTGTGCAGAATACCATCACTTTTGTTCCCATTTCCCAAGCATCAGTTCCTATAGGGCAATAAACAGGGCCAGATAATACCTGTACATGCAGTGGGTTGTGTTATAGGTGAACCCTGAGTTTAAGGAAACAAATCTTTTATAATGGGCAGCAAGTATATTTGCCCTTTGCTGTGGAGGGAAATACTATTTCTTTTTTGTTTGCTGTGCAGATATCTTTGAAGAGGTACTCTACAACAAAGGCAGTCAGTGCCTCTGCTCTCATGTGAGATACCTGTGGATAACTGTCTCCCAATAGAGGTAGCGTCTCATGAGCTGATCTACTTTCTCAAGCCACATTCCTAAACCAACTACATCAGTAACTCAGCTCTATATTTTGTGTCCCAGGACCTATTTTTATTCATTTCAGTGATTTTTATTGCGGACCTCTCCTGTGCCAGCAAATGTGCCAAATGCTAAAGATACTAGAGTGAACAGAATAAATATGGTCCATATTTCTCTCAGTTGATACACTGAACAATTGAAGTTTTTCAGGGTTTTAACCAGCAATACAAAATCTGTGACAGGAGAGTTTACATACTCAGACCATCATACCTGAATGCCATTTACATTTACATCCCGAACTTGATCATAATTCCTTTTCTGTTATGTTTGTCCCTGTAGTGATTTTAATATCTGACTGTGAGGTTTTTAAAAGCAAGAACTGCATTCTGTTATGCTCTACTTTGCTGTAACTCCTCACACACTTCATTATCACATAGGAGACATGAGAATTTCTTTTGTGAATTTGCCTTTAAAGGTGTCCTCTAAACCTCCCATGTTATTTCATTAGAAAATGATACTTCACTCAATTTTTCCATAGTACGGTAAAATGGCTAAATAATTTTTACCTGGATGTCTGCCATATCAAAAAGCTTTGACTCATTAGGTATAACATGCAAATTCTGATATTTTATTCTCAGCAATCTTTACACTTCATAAAATAGATATGGTGCTTCCGATTTCTGTATATGGAGGTGAGAGATAACAAAATTGAAGG
Source organism: Camelus bactrianus (assembly GCF_048773025.1). Taxonomy (NCBI): domain Eukaryota; kingdom Metazoa; phylum Chordata; class Mammalia; order Artiodactyla; family Camelidae; genus Camelus; species Camelus bactrianus. Next base: position 7,860,591 of record NC_133558.1, read on the forward strand.
AAGTTGAGATTTGCAAATGACTTTGAACCACATCTTGAACACTATTTTTTTTAACCACATGTCCTTTTCAAAACAGATATAAAGTGTAATTTTTTTTAATTGCCAGGAATAGGAATATGATGACAATTCATTTCTGATAAAACATCATGGGGTTATTTCCCCCAAAGAATGCCTTTGACCTAAACAAACCCAGCTAATTTTTTTTTAACTTCCCCTTGATTTTTAAATTCCACATATGTATATGTATGTATATAAATATAATGAGATAGATAAAGATATGTAATTTCAACTCTATCCTTTATTCATTTATGCTTAATTTATGTGTCTTGAACAGATGTTTGTGTGCCTGTGATGTCTTGTCAGGATGCCTCTGTAAGTGTTGCCCTTTGAACCTAGGAATGATGTTTTACCAGCACACAACCTGGGAAGGGCCAGAGTTCAACCCTCAAGTCCGTGTGTGCTGCTTGTTCTAAATGTGAAACTTGGCACTGAGTGTCCCCCTGTGCCGGGTTATTATTCTTGGAATGCAAAAGGTACATGTTTTTGTAATTCTCTGAGGAACTCGTCTATAGCCTTTCCAGAACCTAAGTCAGATTTTGCTTCCAGGGCTGTGTTCCAAGGCCTAAAATCCATTTTTTAGCAGCTCACAGACACATGGGTGCTATTTTCGAAATCCATATGGGCTTTCCTGTCTGATAGGGTCTATTTAATGGTCTGAGTTACTACTACAGAAATACACTAACTGTATTTGTTCTTCCCTTGCTGCATAGAGGGTTTGGATTTCCAACCAAAATACTGAAGCAGTTCTGGGGAGGAAGGGTAGAGCAAACTCACTGGCAAGTGAAATTTAGTCAGCATTTCTGAACTTCCAAAGAGTCCAGTTCAAAATTCATTGCAACCTCAGGTTTAGGAATAGTAAGTGCATGATGCCTGCAACTACCTGTACAGCCCGAGTGAAGGAAATACAAAATAAAACACGGAACACGCTACATTTACAGCTGGTATGTTGTTGAAAGAGCATGAGTAAGTTAAGGTTTGGGATATTAAATTGCCCTTTAAATGGGCTAGAAGAGCATATCAAAACAGCATTCTAATTAAGTTTTTTTTTTAAACTTCCTTTTTTTTTTTTTTAAAGAACTACTTGGTATACATTTTATAATTCTTTGTTTTGGGAACTATGACCTCACCTACCTGGAATTCACCTCTCCTGTAACCCCCTCACCAGCTCAAGAACATAACCAAAGTCAAAGGTATAACTGTAAGCTACAATCAGTATCACAGTGTTCATGCAATAAACCCAAGAGCATGACTCAGAGGCAAGCCCACCTTCAAGATCTATTTATTTGTAGTTCATGAACCATTCAAAAAACTAGCTATTTTCTGTTTCTTGTCTATATTAGTTGGTTATGGTTGCCATAACAAGCACCACAGATTGATTAAATGAAAGATGAATTAAACAAAAGAAATGTATTTGCTTGGGCCTGGAAGCTGGAAAGTCCCAGATCAGGGTTGAGTTCATTCATTCTGAGCGGTTTCCCTTGGCTTGTAGATGGCTATCTTCTCCCTTTGCCTACACGTGGTCTTTCCTCTGTGTGTGTGCTTGCCTGCGTCTAGATTTAGGGCTCATCTCTAGGACCTCGCCTAAATCAATCGTCTCTTTAAAGACCTTATTTCCAAAAATAGTCATGTTCTGATGTACTAGCCATTAGGACTTCAATAAATATATGAATCTGGGGGGACTCAATTCAGCCCATAACATTATTCACAGCAGCCTTGAAGCAGAAAATAGAAACAGTGACTACAGAAAGATATGGCATTAATCAGGTGTACGATAGTAGCAATAAACAATAACCCAAAGGCAAGAGAGAAGATAGAAATTTATTTTGAAAGCTCACGTCAGTATATGTAAAAGCACAAAAGTCTGGTGTTAATATCATGCATCTCTCAGCAAGTCCTAGATCATCTTGATGTAACTGCAGAATTATAACTGAAGCTTTGAGAAAAAAAAGGTGACATGTTCATCATATAGAAGCAGCAATTTCTCAAAGAATGACTGACAGGAGTTTAAGTCCTAACACTATCACTTGGGACAAGTCAATTAAACTCTTAAGTATTTGTTTTCTCATTAGTATCTTGAGGGTGAAATTATTTGTGCAATACCAGCGATAAGAAAGCCATGTATGAGTAAGTGCTTCAAGCACTGCTAAGTATTCTTCAGGGAATAAGGTCTTAGATTCAACAAGAAGGCATGAAAATCTGTATTACAATTAAATAGGATCTTGATTTACATATCAAAATGATCATGGATGAAAAACGTTAAAATTTTAATAAGACATATCCTTAGTTATCTGGAAAACTGAATTTTAATAATAAAAACACTAAGTCAACATTTAGGAGCTCCCTAAACTAAGGATTCATTGCGATGATCTTCCTTAAGACAGAGTGTAATTGCTTGTTAAAATAACCAGTTGAGGTCCTTCTGACTAATTTTGCCCTGTATCCAAATTTAAGAAAATAGAAGCCAAAAGAAGTAATATCATGTAATAGAAAGATATCAGCTCTGTAAACCACAGATATCAGATACTTATTCAAATTTTGTCACTACCTTGAACTTCATTTTGTTTTTCTAGGTCAGTTTCCCCATACTTAAAGGTATAGAACTAGGTGGCTTCTATGGTGTCTTCTAATAGTAAAATTTACGAAAGGGAAAGACTTTTCTATTTCCTTTGTTCTCACTTCATAGAATGGAGGAGATCTTAAAAAGAGATGGCCTCCACTTACTTATAACTGACATTACCCCCCACCAATATGTGGAGATGAGAAGGGTGGGGATATGAATCACCAGGAAGCCTGGTCTCCAGCTACACAGCCATCTGTCTTGTCATGGTGACCTTGACTCTTTGAATCAGAGTGTTAGGTATCTGTTCTCTGGGTAGGCATTTCCAGGATAATGCATGATTGTCATATATGAATTTCATAATGGTTGCCATTTTAAGCTGCTAACTCTTCCTTAGAGAGGCACATACTCTGCCCTACTCTGTTGTGGGCATGCTAATCCCTGATATTCAGAAGAATCCAAATAACCTGACAAGTCACAACACATGTGCAGAGTGTGTCATGAAAATTTGCCTTTAATTGCTGTCAATAATTTAGTAACTATAGGCAGCCCAGTGCCCTCAGCCTTTCCCTTTGTCCTCAGAAGAAAGTCCCTGTCCTAGATGGAAGCACAACAGAATCCACCAGGTGTTAAAAATAAAGTCTTCAATCCCTCTTCCTAAAGCAGTTGAGGAGTTGGGGATGGCATCAGAAATGGTTAGCAAGCAAGCACTTTCTCAAGCTCTAAGTAATCCAAGGTTGAACATAAGAAGATAACCTTCATTGAGTTTATGATCTAAGAGTGAAAGAACAGTGTGAAGTACTGATACGAGGGGTTTAGGAAAGAGGGCAATGCTTCTGCAGCACAGCCTACAGGGATATAGATTTTGAAGTCCAATGGCAATTCAAATTTAACGTATTAGCAACCAAACTCATTATTCGCCACCTTCTCTCCCTAAACAGATTTGTATTTTGAGTCACTCAAGTCAGAATGTAACCCCCTATACCTAACCAGTAACTAAGACCTACTGATTCCATCTCCTAAATATTTCTCAAATTTATTTCATTCTCCTATTTGTATTGTCATTGGCCTAGTTAAATGTCTCTGCCTCTCTTCTTCCCAACCTCTACATCATCCTTTGCACAATCAGATTATTTTAATAAAGTGCAAATTTAACTAGGTCACTCCTCTGCCTAAAACACTTACATAGCTCCTCATTTTCCTCCATAAACTCCAGGCTACTCAGAAGTGTATATAAGGCCTTCTGTCACCTAATCTTTGATATGTCCACTCTGCCCACTTCCTGTCCCATCTCCCATTCCCATCCTCCCATTTCTGGCTTTAAAACATGTCGATTCCAATCCATTTGTATTTCTTTACACATTGCTTTAATTTAACATATTTCATCTTAGAAAAGCAACATAAATGTTGTAAGTTTTATAGCTCAGGTATCTTACAATAATTTTATTGATTTTCTGAAAAAAGTTCTGAATAAGTTTAAATGGTAAGTGACATTTTTTTCTCACCTTATCATCATTCACCAAACTGAGTCTTTAGGTTCATTTTACAATGAAGATAGAACCCTGGATTAAAGAAAAGTAGCAATAGCCTTTATAAGCCAGCAAAGTATTCTCCATTATGATAATCTTTACACAATACCAGGCAAAGTTATAAGATAAATTGATTTACAAAATACAAGTTTAGAAATTGTAGAGAAACAATATAATAGTCATTAGAGAAGCCTTGTTTTGTGCAAGGCATTTCTCTCTATAGGCATAAGCATAACTTATGTTGGGGTGGGATGGGGGAAGTGGTAGAAGAAAACATGAACTACTGTCCATGGTCCTGATACAAAAATACATGGTTGTTCTCTGTAGGCCATGTGCCTTCTTCTCCATTTCTGTCATCTTCCAGCACCCAAGAATTACAGCAATACTGCTAACTGGCTTTTTGAGTGAGTCAGTGATTTAAATGAATACTGTTATAGGTTGAATTGTGTCCCTAAAGAATGTATGTTGAAGTCCTAACCTCCCAGAACATATGAATGTAATTTTATTTGGAAAAAGTGTCTTTGCAGATGTAATCAAGGTAACAAGAGGTAACACTAGACTGATATCATTATAACAAGAGGGAAATTTGAACACAGACAGACAATGGGGAAGGTCATGTGAAAAGTGAAGCAGAGATTGTATAATTAATCTACAACTAAGGAATACCAAGGATTGCTGGCAAACACCAAAAACTAGAAGAGGCAAGGAAAGATTCTCCACTTGAGAGACTTCAGCGAGAACATCATCCCACTGACACCTTGATTTCAGATTTCTAGCCTCCAGAACTTTGAAAGAATACAGTTGACCCTTGAGCAGTGAAGGGGTTAGAAGCACCAACCAATCACACAATCAGAAGTCTGCATATAACTTAACAGTGGCCCCTCCATATCCCTGGTTCTGTATGCATCCAAGGATTCAACCAACCATGGATAATGTAGTAGTGTAGTATGTATTTAGTTTTTAAAAATTTGCATATAAGTGGACCCATGCAGTCCAAACCCATGTTGTTAAAGGGTCCTCAGTACATTTCAGTGGTAACTGTTATGGCAGCCCTAGGAGACTAATATAAATAAAATATAAATACTCCCTTGGGCTTTTTGTTTGGTGTCTCTTTCCAGCCCCAAATCTTAGCTAATTATCTTTCTTTAAGCTCTAAGTTTAGTGGATTCATTAGTATGTATAAAGGATAATAATGTTCATGACTAAAATATGATAATGCCTACAAGTGAGGGAGATTACACTGTCTACATTTAGTTAAACTTTGGGTCTGTCTCCCGTGGTACTTCTTTATCTCTGTTTCAGTTCAGGCAGCAGGGCAAGTATTTCTTTCACTTTAAGGAATAAAATAGCTCCATATTACTCAAAATTAGTGGTGATTAGTAGGTAATTTATAGAGATTTTGCTTTTCTATTTTTCTTTTTTTGGATCTTCATTTCTTAGGTATTTCTCTGGACATTAGCAGTGATTAATATTTCTACTTACTGTTTTAAAGACACTGTGAGGCAAAGAAAGAATAGGAATTTCCCCTCAAAATGTCTTTTTTCCTGGGTCTCTTTTGCACTAGAGGAGAGACTTGTGAAGGAGAAGCCAGGGAGAGGGGTGGCATGGAATAAATATGCTTTGCAAATTGTAAAGATTCTTTGAGACTTGGTTTCTCCTGACTGCAGTGAAAAAAGGTTGCTTTCTCCCACTACCATGAATACATTTAGTGACCAACAAAGTTATCTTCAAAAATTGTTTGTTTCTGTTTCTGTATGCCTCCCTGTTGTTGATGAGAACATAGAAGAATTCCTGCTTTCATCATTTTTCATCTGGGGTGTGTGTGACCAGGAGGCGTGTGCTCAATGTTCTGTGTGCTGATGTTATCAAGATATCCTATATGGCATAGTGTTGAAGAGTTTCCTGTTCCTTCAGAACAGAACAGCCAGACTGAGTGTTCAGACAATTGTACTCTGGGTCAGTGATGCTGACAGGCTGCACGTTAACGCAGAGGGAGCCTTTTGCATGACTGGCAACACAACATCTAACTCTTGGATTGTTTTCATTCTTTTCTTTTTATGGGAGTGATACTTTTCCCATTGTCATTTTCCTATAGATTTCAAAGCACATTATCTATCCCAGTGTAAATACAGATGATGTCTCTGGGGTCATCTTCCTGAGATGGATATTTCTGTAATGAATTTTGGGACTGACCTCTAAGTACATTATATAAACAGACTGACTTCCCTGGAGTTGCTCTCAGGTCAGAGCACTAATTTATTAGAATTTGATACACAATGAGAACTCCTGGAGGACTCATTTATTTTATTTTGATAATTTGCAAATACATATAGTGAACCCATGTACTTTATTTCAAGATTATTTTCATTGTCACTAATTGAGGCAGGGAGTATCTTGCAGATCTGGTTTTAACTTGTGAGATGTTAGTCCAGAATCTTGCCCTTTGCTTTAGGCTTCTATGAATAAGTGAAATAATTACTATTTTCTTGCCAAAACAGTTTGCCAGTGAATGAATGACTTATTTAATAAAACTATTCCTATGGATCCTGTTTGAGTATGATGTTACTCTTTTGCGTAGGATTGTGGCTTTTGGATTAAGCAAAAAGGTCATGACGACTTACAAGCAATAATTTTTGCTTTTATCAGTCATCTTTCTAAAACAAAACACCAAGACATTTTTTTTTCTGCTCAAAAACCTTTGTATTGTTGGCTCAACTATTGAAATGCTCTGTCACTTACATCTCCCTCTGTTTGATCGTTCCTGTCTATAAAACAAGCAACAGGACATATAGTATTTTTTGCACTGGAAAGTTGACTCTCCCCAGGGTTAAGATGACTTGTGTATAGTGACACAGCTCATGCTCTGGGATGAGACAAACAAAAAAAATTAATCTTGCCTAACAGCCAGAAAAGTGGAAAAATAACTGACTTTATTTAATGATGACACAGCTAGCTTATAAGGTTAGCATGGGGTAGATACCTAGAAGATTCTGATATAACCTGGGTATTAATTTTAGCAAGGCATTTGGCAAAATCTTACAATACGCTTATGGACAAAATTCACAGTGGCTGTTGCACAAGTTTACATTTAAACTGTATTAACAGAAGTATAATACTTGTAACAAAGTACATATTGATCCCACTCAGACCTGTTTTAGTCAGAACTTTCTTGGAGTTGTGTGCTCAGTTCTGGGTACTATGCTTTAAGAAGATGCTGACTACATGGACTGTATTTAGGTAAGAGACACTAGAATGGTGAAAAGATTCAAACTCAAGACATTCGAAGGAAGGCAGAGCAAATTCAAAATATTTCGCTTTTAAGTAACAACTGGGTTCATCACATCATTTTTCTAGCTGTGTGGGAGGTTGATAATTTGTTAAACCCATCTGAATTTTAATTTCATGATATGTAAAGGGAAGATGATGATGATGATGATGATAAATATAATATATATAAAATAATAATAATCCTCTACCTTAAGACGATTTAAAGACAGACATTAAAACTACCTGGCAGACAATAGGTTTATGGACTGAATGTTTGCATCCCTTTAAATTCTTATGTTGAAATCCTAATCCTCAGTGTGATGGTATTTGGAGACAGGACCTTTGGGAAGTAACTGGATTTAGATGAGGTTATGAGTGTGGCACCCTCATGATGGGATAAGTGCCCTTAGAAGAAGAGGAAGATGCATGAGACCTGTGCACACCAAGGAAAGACCATGTGAGGACACAAAGAGAAGGTGGCCATCTATAAGGCAGAAAGAGAGCCCTCCCTGAGAATCAAATCTGCTGGTGCCTTGACCTTGGATGCCCTAGATTCCAGAACTGTGAGAAAATAAACATCTGTTGTTCAAACCCAGTCTATGGTATTTTTTTCATAGCAGCCTGACCTGACTAAGATAGTAGGTACCATTATTTCAAAGAATTAGAAGTAATATTGAGAAGATCCTGGGAGGTAGTTTTGCTTCACTGTAAAGAAGGGTTTTCTTGTATTCAAGGCATTCTAACAAGAGAGTAGGGGAGTAAATTCCTTCTGGCTGAAGAGTTCAGAGTCTGTATGGTAACCTGATTGATCTGTGTAACCTTTCCACCCATCTCCCTGTACTGGCTCAAACTTTGCTGTCTCCTAGAGAACCAAAACACAGGTGAATAAGAAACCATATAAAGGGGAGGTTAATTGAAAGAAGAGCCCTAATTTCGATCTCCTATATGGGTTTGTTAATTCAATCTTCTTGAAAGAATTTGTTCATCTATTTCTAATTTGGATGTGTTCATTTATTTTAGCCAGTTATACCTGAAAAATTACATCTTTTAACACAGTATCAGTTACTTCCACCAATTCAAATGGCATAGACTTAAAAAGATTGTTCATTCTCTTAAACTTGGAACTCAGAAATCAGTTTTAATTGCTCCAAACCAAACACACTGTTTTCCAATGGGGAATTATAGTCCCCAGAGAGAATAAAACTGAAATGCAAGAATGGATCATTTTCTGTTTTCAGAGACAAGATGAAAACTCAATTTGCATATTATATTCCCTGAAAGAAATACATAAATGATCCTCTATAAAGTACAGAGAGTCCTAGTGGAACACTGGTTCTAGGTTATGGCACATGTTTATATGCTACTAATTATATGAATGTCATTACTATTAAAAAGTAAATTGTTGCTATCTCTATGTGGACTGACTATATTTTGAGGAGCTTTTGATAATCATCCTGGGTGCTAATGAGAACTATCACGAGAATTGAGATTTGATGTGTAAAAATTAATGTGCATATAACATCCATTGTATTATATATTATAAATTTATATATATTAATAAATTAAAGCATGTTCCTAACTAATAGACTAAAGAGGCAACATGGTTTTTTTTTAAGGTTCTTTATCACTTTGTTAAATGCAATAGGAAGGAAGATTCTAAAACATGGCTGAAGTTAGGAGTCATTGAAACCTAAAGGAACAGACATCCACGTTTCTCTCAGGACAAAAATTTGTTTTCAAGTACAACAAGTATTTTCAAAGTTTTGGGAGCTTTATCCAGAAATCAAGATAAATTCACCAATGGGTTTTGTTATAAATTATATGAGATGGGTATAATTAGATGAATTTTCTCTGTAACAAACTCATCGTATTTTCCTCCTCAAACACGAATTGATTGAAAAATTATTTGAGACATCCCTTGTCTGACAAGTTGGTCTTTCCAAAGAAATTTTTAAAATTCTTCAAGATTTGCTGAGCTAGGTATCTCAAGTGCCTCGGGTAAGGAGAATCATTCTTAGGTATGAACAGATAAAGTAAATTATGTCTTAACCTGTTCTACATATTTTGCAAATACATCAATCATTTCCTTAGAAAGCATTTGAAAATAGGAATAAAATTCTTGTGAGCATTATATAAAACCTATGGTTATGTTATTTTTCTTGCCAATTTCCTTACATGTTAAGCAAAACTATTTTAATCAAATCAAAAGAGGAATTTGTTCTCACTTTCACAGGTGCCTTAGGGCACTAAAAGTGACTCATTTTGACGCTTGCAGATGTATGTAATACTTCTCCAAATTCAAAAGTGATCTTGAGTTTAGAAAAGCTAAATACTTTCCCCAAGTGTACAAAGATGATAAGTGGTAGAGCTGGGACTCAAGCCCAAGTGAGATTGCCTAGAAACACTCTCTGTTTTTCTCAAGACACTCTCTCTTCCTGGGAAACATTTCCACCCCTTTGCTGACCTCATTCTCTCCATTTAACTTTTATCAGAGCTCTCTGGGGCTCTGGACTGGACCTTCTTCTCTTGGTGTACTCTTTACCAGGACAACCTCATTCATTCTCACATACACAAGTATCACCTGAATGTTGACAGTTCTCAATTTTCATGCCTAGTCCAAACATCTCTTTTGAGTTCTAGATTTATACATCCAAATATCTTAGAGTCAGTTCATAATGGACATTTAAAAAGCTTACTTTCTTTGCAAACTAAAATGTACCATCTCCAATTTTTCCATCTCAGTAAATGGCACCTTCACTCACACTCTTGCTCATGACATGAACCAATGAGTTGTCATTGATTTGCCTGTGTCTCCACATTCAACCTACCTCCTAACTATGTTCTGCTGAAATATTTCCTAAAAATCCTTGGAGTCCCTTACTTCTCTCCATCTCCTGATGAGGAGGACCAGAAACTTGGCTGGTGAATCAAAAAAGCCAAGTGGATAAAATCTCATCATAAAGAAAGGTGCAATGGTTTCTACCTCCTATTTTCTGGAAAACTATGCACATGTATTTACTCATTTCTTTTGATAACTTCCCTTCTTTTCTTTAAAAAATTTAGAATTATCTTTAACTTTATGCAGGCAAGAGTAATTTAAGAGTTTCTCATCTCAATGCCTCTTCTCCTTTCTCTATATGGCATTTTCTATGTTTTCTAGAGGACCCTTCAATCCTCACTGGGGTTTTATGTGCTCATTTATTCCTCCAAAGACTTCTATTTGCCTAGTCAGTCCTCAAGTTCTTGTTCCCCTGGGACTGCATTTTTTTTTATTAGCATTGGTTATTTTATTTCAAGATTTTTCTTATTATAAAAAATATCATGTATTCTTCTATTCTAGAGAAAGAAGAGGGAAAAAAGAGATATTAGCAGTTCTAAGTCCCAGGATTTTGCCACAGAAGGAATACACTATACTCAAATATTGATACAGTTGTGGTCGGTTAGAACCATGTTAGAGCTCGTTACTGGGGTTAACCTGGGGTTAATAACAGTACCTGTGATAGACTGGATAGTTTCACCACCCCCACCCTTGCCAAGATAACCATGTCCTTCCTAATCCTTGAAACCACTGAGTGTTACATAGCAAAGACTCTGAAGATGTGATTGAATGATGTTAAGATGGGGAGATTATCTAAAATTATCTGAATGGGCCTTAAATGCAATCATAAGCATCCTTACCAGAGTAAGGGAGGGAGATTATAGTCAGAAGATGAAACATCAGTCTGACCACTTACGCAGAGATTGGAGTGATGCAGCCACAGCCAGAGAAGATGGTGGGAAGAGGCAAGGAACAGACTTTCCCCCAGGACCTCTGCAGGGAGTTGTGGCTCTGCTGGCTCCTTGATTCCAGCCCATGAAACTGATTTTAAACTGATGGACCTCTGAAACAGTGAGATAATAAATTTCTGTTGTTTTAAGACATCAAGTTTGTAGTAATTTGTTACAGCAGCCCTGGGAAACTCATACAATCCCCATGTTATAGGGCTTGCCAAGAATCAGCACAGTGACTGAAACATAGTTAAGTTCTCAGGTTTTATTTGTTGCTATTATTATCTAAACCACCCAAGTTAGTGAGAATCTGTCCTACCTTTAACAGTCTCCAGGAAAATAAGAGGCTCCTGTTCCTCGGAGAGAAGGAGAATTTGAACAACCCTTCCACTTGCCAGCCAATAATGGTCATTTGGAGTTTGTTGTGTGCAAAATGTTATAGATGGGTTTTGTTAATTACATTGCTATACGGAGAAAATATTCTTTCATCACATTATTTTGGCTCTTGCAGCATTATATTCTAGCTTTCGCTACAGCACTTATTTTACCTTTCAATTTATTTACGTTCACATGTCAAAACTCCTAAGGGTGGGAACTCCCTGTAATTTGGCTTTATATTCCTGGCACAAAGCAGAGTATCTGGCACATAGTAGGCACTTCATTTTGAATGATTAACTGATGGACTGACCAAGTGAACAGATTCAGATTTTCAGTTCATCTAATTCAAACAGAGGTCCAGAATGAAGGAACAAGACCACCAACAGATATAATAGTAACTGTCTTTTTGGACACTTGGAATGGAAAAGACTCAACCAAACCTCTGCTCAATCTGTTTCTATTTTCTCCTCTATAAAATAGGGGATTCAACAGTTCTGCCACACAAAGGCTATTTATGGAATATCCAGGGTCAGGTACTGTTCTAGGATGGGAATATAGCAGTAAATAAGGCAACAAGATTTTTCATCTCATGAAACTTCAATATAGTAGGGGAAGACAGGAAATAAACAAATAAAAATATGTTAAGTAGTGCTAGTAATTTGGTAAGGATTAAGCAAGATAATATGACAGAGTTTTAACTAAAACCTGAATAACGAGGAAGAGACAGCCATGCAACAGTCTGGGGTAAATCATTCTAGGCAGTGGAAGAAACCAGTGTGCAGGCTTTAAGATAGTAAAAGCTTTGTATTCTTCAGAGGAGAAAGGAAGCAAGTATGGCTGGACATGACAGGGCAGAGATAAGCTTAGTACAAGATGACAACAGAGAGGGGCCAGATCAGGTAAGGTCTTAAAGAGCAGCATAGACAGCTTGTGTAATTGTTATTCTTTAAAGCTCTGGACTTGAGCAGAGGACCAGCTTAAACTGGGCTATTTATTTTTTGAGGTCATTATTTGTAAGCGTGGGCTGCAGTGAAAGCAGGAACACCAGATGGCACATCACTGCAGAGGTCAGGATGGGAGAAGATGGTCCAGATGGAGAAGATGCTGAGGGCTCCCATTAGGGTGGTAGCAGTCAGGATGAAAGAAAGTGGACAGATCTGAAATCCCTTTTAAAAGTAGAGTTGACAAGACTTGTTTACGTGCTTATTGAATACAGGGATTAAGGAAAGAGAGGACTCAAGAATGACTCCTACATTATCTTCAGTAACTGGGAGAATTGTGGGATCTTTACTGATAGGAAGGAAACTGGGAAAGAAATCAGGTTGCAGGGTGGGAATCACAACTTCTGTTTTGAGGTTCCTATTGGGCATTTGATGATATGTCAAGTGGGCAATCATATAAGCAAAGTGATGTTCAGAGTTGGTCATGGCTGGATATAACATTTGGGAATAAATAATATACAGATGGGTATTAGTTTCCTAGGGATGCAATAACAATACCCCCCCCCCAAATGGACAGTGTAACACATCAGGAATTTATTGCCTCACAGTTCTGGAGGCTTGAAGTCAAGGATCAAGGTGTTGACAAGGTGTTGACAAGGATCAAGTCTCCAGAGGACAATCTGTTCTGTGCTTCTCTCAGAGCTTCTGGTGTCATTGGCAATCTTTGGCATTCCTTGGCCTGCTGCTGCATAAGTCCAATCTCTACCTCTGTCTTCACATGGCACTCTTCTCCCTGTCCTTTTCTGTGTCCAAATTTCTCTCTTATTGGATTACAGTCCCTCATAATGATCTCATCTCATCTTATCTTGATTACAGCTATAAAGATGTATTTCCAAATAAGGTCATATTCATAGGGACTAGGGGTTAGAACTTCAGCGTCTTTGGGGGGAATACAATTCAACTCACAACAGATGGTCTTTGAAGCCATGAGACTAGATGAGGTCATTCGGGAGATTAGATAGAGAAAAGGTCCAAAGATTTGGCCCTGGAGTGCTCCAACATTAAGAGGCTAAACATAGGAGGAAGAAACATGAGATCTTTGTAGAGGAATACTAGGAGAGTCTGGTGTCCTAAAAGATGAGAGATGAGTGTTTCAAGGAGATAGTAGTTAAAGGATTTTTGTCAATCAAAAAATACAAAGTCATGGGATTCTACACTATGGGAAGTTGATTTTACAACAAAGAGAATTCAAGTGTGGGAGCTATACCCTTTCGAAGTTGAGATGGGCTGGAACTCCATCCTTTGACACATTTCTGATCTTGGACCAGGAGACAAGGCAGACTTGCTGGATCCACAAGCAGGGGGTTTAAGGTATGATGATGAAAAGGAGTTCCCTTCTGAATCCTTCAGTTTCCTCTGTAATGTGAGAGGTAAGGCCATTCATGGGCGGCAGGAACAGGGGTGTGTATGTGACATGAACAGAGGGGTGAAGGTGTGAAAGACAATTTGAAGAGTGGGAAAGTGAAAATACTAACCGTCTATTGATATATAAGATAGCTTCCTTTTTGAGTTCCATGATACCAACCAATGATAGTTAACACACACACACATACACACCCCTGTGCTTTCTCAGAGTTACTTATTAAAATTGATTTTTAAGCATACTTTAAGTATTAAAGATTTTGATATTGGCTATTTGTCATGTTGTTACACTTTTTATAGTCTACTGTTTGCTTCTTGATTTGGGTGGGGTTTCTTCGGCTTTAATTTTTCATGTTGTCAAAATCACCCTTCTTTGTGACCTTCCTGATTATTTTTATGCATAGAAAGTCCCTCCCTCAGAAGAGCATTACAGCTTCAGGTTAACCTGTCACCATTTCTAAGACTTTCCTGGTTTATGGTCCTCTTGTCCACTGTCTTGCTCATCATGGTCCTAACCCTTGTCCACATCTACAACTGAGTATCAAGCAGCTTAGATCTGCATGACTATGGGTTGTGACACATTGCCAGACCTCAAATTAATAATCAAGTATTTGAAGCTCTTAATTTTTCCTGTAATTGAATATTCAACTCTCTCATATGGATTCCTTAATTTTTCAGCTAAGAGTCCATTGAGTTAGAAGTCGGCAACAAAGTAAAGCAGGAGGTGAAAAGAAGGTACATCCAGTGAATGAGTGGAGGTTTGTCTGTTTTTACCATGGGAACCGGCTGTCAGGTGCCTGGAGCAGAAAGAGAAAAGCCCTGGAAGAAATTTAGAGGTCAAGCAGAAAGCTCTGCCCCCTGGTCTCAATGAACATCCTCAGGCTGGAAGGGTATTTTGCTCTCAAGATTTGAGAGACTCTCCAGAGATTTTCCTTGGGCCTGTATAATGGCCTGAGATCTCCTTGTCACATATCACTTTATCTAACCAACATGAGCTGTCACTCCTGGCTTGGGAAGAGTGAGCCTGCCCCTGTGATTTTAAGTTGGATGCTAAAGGAAGAATGTGGGAGCAAGTCAGCATGAAGCATGTTGCCTAGACAAGAACATTCCTACCAGGTTGTGAAGCAGCAAGTTGATACCTCCTTTCAGTTTAGGAATTCATGAAATAACTGACATTTAGTGAGCACCTAGTTTGTGCCAAGCATCATCATAGAAATGGGAACCCCGGCTTGTGTAACTGAGTTTGCCTGAATCAGACACTCACTGTTTCAAAAGAAGAACTAACTGCTCCATAGTTAGCAGACTGTGAATACCCAAATTCCTTTAGTGTTCTTGTTAGATAGACCAACACTTAACTGTCTCATAATTATATTTACCCGATGTCCAGCCATTTGTCTCTGTTCATATAATAATAATTACTATTATTGCTATTATTACACTCTTTCTCTTACTCTCTTTCTCTCCCTCACACACACAAATAGAGAACATACCTCATACCTGGCTTTCAAACACCAGGGTGCTCTGTACTCTTAAACCACATTACTGATAAAATGCACAACTCCTGCCCTTTCTTTTTGCAGATTTAGCAGCTCTAGGGTGTTCATGGTCTACTGTCACGTACAATTTTCTTTCTTTTGTGAAGTAATTGAAATGGAGTCATGACTCAACCTTTACTGAAACAGCACATTGTGAGGCTGACAGATTTGGAAAACCCTGAAACTCCAACCCTAACTGAAGCTGTCTTTCTGGTCTCTTACTCTATTATCCCTCCCATCAGTTGCTGTCCATGCTTGGAGACTCTTTTCCCTACTTAATTCGCTGCATGACTAGTTGTAATGAGGAGCCTAAGCGAATTGTGCATTGGAAATGAGAAAAAAATAGCGTCCAGTCTTCAGAGTAAATTAATTAAAAAGTAAGGAGATTCTTACATCAGAATTTCTGCATCTGAAATATTGGATGAGATCAAACACAGTCCTAGGAAACAAAATGATTTTAGACTCCCTGGATTATAACTGATCAGAGTGTATACAGATCCATTTCAAGAGGTTTTTGTTAAATATTAATCTGGCTCTAAAGGTTGTGAGTTTTAATTTTTCTATTGATGAAACCCCATTGCTTATGTGCACCTCATCATTACTCTAAACTTTCATTTTTCATAAAGAAGAAATGGAGATCCTGAGAGGGTGAGCCTGAGTGTAACTTTAGGATACAGTGAGCTCTGGAATTGGATTTGAGGGCTCCTGGGATGTAGAACTGGAAATCCCAAGTCAGAGGTAGCATCTGCTCAGGCTCCATTTTTCTCATCATCCCAGCCAGGTGCCATTCCATGGTGATGTCCCAGTGAGCATCAGGTCCCTGACTGCCTGACTGCTTGGGGAGTTCTCAATTCAGGAATCTTTTTTCTTACAATACAAGGTTAGATTCATCATATATAATGCCAACTAATCCCTTGTGACTTTCATCCCTACATCCTCCCCTGTCCCTTTGTCTCCCTACCTTCCCTCTCCCCTTCCCACAGCCCATCTCTCCTCACTGAGGAAGGGAATCTTTCTGGCCAGGGTACCAAGATATTGAGTCTCTGATCTGCTTCTTTGATGACAGTGCCTTGATTTTGCCTTGATACCTCTCAGACACTTCTCTAGTTCTTACTGTCGATGTCAGAACTCTCTGCACTTTTGGAATTGGCTGGAAGTCTGATTTTTTTCAGTAAAATCATGTGCTCTCCTCTCCAGAAACAGTGGTATGCTGGTGACTTTCTGTGAGCTCTGTGCTGTCCTGTGTCGGTTCTGATTCCGCCATGCACAGCGCTCCTCTCTGCACTGAAGGCTGCACTTCTTTTCTTGCTTTTTTGGCACTGTAAGGGAATGTTCCTAAATGTGCAGCCTCTGAGGGATTCCACCCTGGGCCACACGCCGATGACTTCACTCATCACATTCTTAATTCTTTCTGGGCCCATCCTCATTGCTTTTAGATTTTTTCTCGCCTCCGGTCCCACTGAGCAGATCCTGCCTCTGCAGGCTGCCTGACCAGAGTCCATACCAAGCAGGTTGGCCTCAGAACCCTGGAGGCCACATACGGACTCTCAGATCTCTGAGGTCTTTTTGTAGCTCCATTGATCGCTCTCAGCAGACTAAAAGGGCTATTTGTCTTGTGGTTTTGAGAGGAAAGAAATAGCTTTTTGGCAGTCAGACGGCATGAAGACTTGCTCTCCAGTGAAGCACAGATTCTCAGTCCATAGTCTCTTCCTGCTCCCAATTTCAAACACCTCTCCAATGCCTGATATACAGACCGGGTTCCTTCCATGGAGCCTGGTGTGCTAGCTGGGTCTGCAACAGAAAACTTTAGCTCTTTCTTGCCTGCTATAGGGGCAAAACTCATTAATGGATCCTTATTTTCATAAGTTTTAACTCAGCCTAATTTGGAAAGCCATTATGATGGGAACAAATAACTAAACACCATTCTCTCATAGGGCAAAATACTGTCCCAGATCCCAGAGCAAGAAGATGTGACCCTTACCGTTAGGCACATAAATGTCCTTACAAACACATATAGTAAAAGAAACACACATATACAATATACCATGTAAAGGCTGAACACACACTCCACAACACTCATTCACACACACAATGTGACTGCAGCAGTGAAGTATAAGGATTATTCTCAAAATAACCATTTTGAATTTAACCAAGTTTCTTTTTTTGAAATTGAACTTTAAGTTTTAAATACTGCCTAATCATGCTTTCCCCAATTCCCCTGCATAGACAGATTTGTTTCAAGTCTTCCTAAGGCATATGTGATTCCCAGCTATTTACTCTAGAAGACCTGACCCTCTTCTCTTGTGATGTTATTTCAGTCGATACTTGTTCACCAGAGAAGCATAACGTACAACTCCAGATTTAATGAGCTACTCTAGGACCATTTCTCTTAGATTCCTACCCCAAATAAGTGGTTCTGCTCTCCTTGTCCCACACTCATTAGCACTTTGTACATTTGGTAATACATCAGTATAGGATTGTACTATTTGTATACAGAATTTTCCCCACATGATACTGTGAACTCCTTAGAAGATGCCGTTCTTAGTCATCTCCGTGGTCCCAGCACTTTTCACAGTGTCTGAACATGAGAGACACTTAATAGGTTTCCACTGACATACAAATGGCCAACAGATACATAAAAAGGTACTTAACATCACTACTCATCGGAGTAATGCAAGTCAAAAGTATAATGAGCTATTATCTCACACCTGTTAGTCTGGCTATTATCAAGAAGCCAAGAGATGAGGATATGGAGAAAAGGAAACTCTTAGGGACTGTTTGTGGGAATGTAAATTGGTATAGTCATTATAGAAAACAGTAGGATAGCTCCTCAAAAACTGAAAATTGAGCTACCATGCGATCCAGCAATTTCACTTCTGCATATATATCTGAAAGAATTGAAATCAGTATCTTGAAGAGCTCTCAGCAAACCCATGTTCACTGCAGCATTATTCACAACAGCCAAGATATGGAAACAACCTAACATCCTTGGATGCATGAATGGATAAAGAAAATATGATATTTTATATATGTATAGATACACTTTATATATAAATTATATACATACAATGGAATATTATTCAGGCATAAAAAAGAAGGAAATCTTGCCATTTGTGACAAAAATGGAAGATTTTATGCTAAGTGAAATAAGTCAGACAGAGAAACACATACTGTATGTTTTCACTTATGTGTGGAATTTAAAACCTAAAAAAAAAAAGTTGATTTTGTAGGAAAAAAAGAATAGAATGGTGGTTGCAGGAGGTTGGGGAGAGGGTCATAGGGTGATAGGTCAAAGGGTACACATTTTCAGTTACAGGAAGAATAAGTTCTGAAGATCTAATGTACAGTACAGTGACTATAGTTAATAATATGATGTCGTATACTTGAATGTTGCCGAGAGTAGATCTTAAGCCTCCTCACCACATACACAAAATAAAAGTTAATTATGTGAAGTGATGGATGTGCTAATTATCTTGATCTTGGTAAACTTTCCACAATGTATATGTATATCAAATCATCAAGTTGTACACTTCAAATATGTACAATTAGATTTGTCAAAAATGTATAAATAAATAAGTAAAATACATGTCTACTGAATGGCTGGCTAGATGAATAATTAATCTCCAACTGATTTGCCACTTTAGTCATGCACTCATACATCAAACAAGAGCATGGGTCCAAACCCAAAGTAATAAATGGCAGTGTAACATAGACCTAGCCTAAGGGTCTCCATGGCAGAGTCCTACCAGGGGGATCAGTTGCATTTCCCAGTGTACGATTTTGCTTTTTTCAATGCTGTTCCTTAATCATCCCCACATATTCCAGGAAACATTTAGATTTCATTAATTAATTAGTCTCTGTTGTTTTTAAAGTTTTGCATAGTTTTCTGTGAGTGCTTAGTGGACTAGTATCTATGGTTTTCTTTCCATCAGCCATTGGTTGGGGAAATTTTCTTTCAGTAGGGAAGTCTAAGGCCTTGTCTGTCATCATGGCAGTTCTGGTGAGGTGATTGTTTTGTGAGGCAAGGATTAAGGACATTTCATCATTTGTACATAAACTATATTCTATTCTGCCATTTCAGTGTAGGAGTCAATGAAGACATCTTGGTCTTCTTAACACATTACAGATGATCTCTCTGCTGTGTGTTTTTCTGCCTCTAGCTTGGAACCAATTGTTTCTCACACTGAAAAGAGTGATGTCTGCTTGTTTGTTTTGCTATTAATTCTTTGAACATATAGCACAGTTTTGTAATTCAAATTGCACCCCAGTACTTTGTACCGTGTGTGTGTTTCCCTTCTTCCCAGTCATCACTGTGATTATCTTGTCTGCTTCTTTGTGTAATATGTTCTATGTGGAGTTCTCTGTTGAACTCCATTTATCAGGCAATTACAAAAATTCAGGTCTGACCAGAGTTTAGCTTTGCACTCCATGAATAGGAATTTTCCTAAATAAATTTTCGGAGTAAAATAGTTTAAAGAAATAGAGAAATCTACTTAAAGGAAGAAACGTTAAAGACACAACCATTGTGTGAAAGCAAATGAAACCTGCTACACAGGTGTCATTTTCTTTCATCATGAACAAAACTTCTATCTGGAAACATTTTGCTAAATTATGTATGTGAAAATAATAAAAATGCATCTAAAATGTCTGTTTAATTCATATTTGAACTTATATTGTTTTATTCTCTATCAATGCAGGTGAGAGCTTCTCCAGTTCTCAGAACTCAATGGAAAGATCAGGATATAGGAATGTAGGGAGAATTGTCTCAATGTTATATTATGAATTCTCCACGTCTAGATGACTTTCTTTTCTGTCAACAAAGCCCACAACAGAGGACTTTTCCAGGATTTGTACCAGAGATTCCTGAAGTGCGCAGGGAAACAGGGCAAACTATTTCTGCAAAATGACACATTCTTTTTGTGTATCTTAATATTTTAGACTTTGAGGGCCACATACTGCCTCTGTTCCACAGTCTTCATTTCTTTGTGTCTTTCTCCTCCCCCATCAACAACACTTTAAAAGTGTAAAATCTCTTCGCTTGTGAGGCCACACGAAAAACAGGCACTGGGCTGAATCTGACCCACAAGTAGTAGTTTGCAATCCCCCTAGAAGAGAGGATTGCTTGCTCCTTGAGAACATGTGTAATTGCATATGTTGTGAGTGCAGGTGTCAAGGGGGTGTGTGTGTGTGTGTGTGTGTGTGTGTGTGTGTGTGTGTTGAAGGAGGGGATTTAGATAGTGGCCACTGAAACCTTTTTAGTTTGAGAAACATTGTAATTTTTTGGTGCTCAATTTTAGATTCTTCTAGTGACCTAAAACTAGCCACTTAAAAATCCTTTTCAAAGCAATCCAGGGTAGAAATGTCCACACACATATAAATGAATTGAAGTAACACATTAATAATCTTTATAATCGACTTAATCATCTAGAAATGTATAGATAAACACAGGTCTCTCTAATACCAGAATTTGGCAAAAACAACTATAATGTTATTTATGTTGATTTCCCTCTAAATTTTTTTCTATGTATGTATTCCTATTATACATGCACATCTATACACACATCTATATGTGTGTATCTGTATGTGTGTACAGAGTACACGCTCTTTCTCCTTATATATACAAAAAACTCAGAGAGTTTTTTATTAATCATTTTACATCTACCTATTTCTATTCAATATAAGTATTTTCTGATGTAATCACTGTTTTTTGGTAACCATCACTTAAAGTGAGTAGGCAACATTCTCTTCCCAAAATACCATCATTTACTGAATTATATTCTATTAGGTTGTGTTCACTTTGATATGTAACACTATGAGGAACACTTTCATATTTGTGGTATTTTTGTATTCTCTTGAATGAGAGCCAAAAATTTCAAATAGATGACTAAAGAAAAGCATGCAACAACCACATTACAATTTCTTGAAAATCTACATTAATAAGAAAAAGGAGTAAAAGAGTATGGCTACTTCTTACTGGGAAGTAAATAATCTTCAATATGTGTGACTGAAACATTATGCTGCACACCAGAAATTGACACAACATTCTAAACTGACTATATTTCAATAAAAAAATAATAAAGGAACACGTTGATTGCTGAAAAAAAAAAGAAAAAGAAGAATTTTCTATGACTGTCTTACTCGACAAGATATGTCAGGTTTTTCATGGTACTTTTTCACCCAGTTTATCTTTTCCATCTCCAAATTCTTTTTTCCACTTCAATTAACTTCCCGATTCTCCACGAGCCCCTTAGGCTTATACTATGCTTAAGGTGTGCTGAGAAACTAGAACTTAAATGCTAAGTGCTACTTTTGAAAGGAGTACTTTCTGTTAGCAATTCAACTAGAGTAGACCACAAATCTCAGGTTGCAGTGAAATAAAGCTGATCTGAAATATAAAATTCAACTTAGTGGAAAGGTATAGTGTTTGCTTTCATAGTGTCCATGCTAGCTGAATTAGTTTTGAGCTCTACAGATAAGACACTTCTATTATCAGAACTGGCCTGTTATTAAAATGTTGGTAGCAAAAGTTTTAATGAAAAATGCAAAGTTTTAACACATATCTAGTGTTAGTCATAAAAGTGCAAAAGATAAGAGTAAGTCAAGTTGTTTATACACCATAAGAAGTGCTGTAAAACATTAGTCTAATGCCTTACAGTCAAAACAATTAGAGTATGTGAACTTGAAACATTTATAGTATTCTCTTTACCTAAAAAAGTTATACACAGCCAGCAAGAGTAAGAGGTAGCATTCTCTTTAGGAAGGCACAACTGGCCAACTGATACCATCCAAGGATCTAAAAATACAAAGAACTTTCTCTGAATGATCAGATGGGTTGATCTGGAGGACATCTTCAGAGCTAATTCCATCTCCTGTGCACAAAATCCACTTTGTACAAAGGCAGTTGCTACTTGCCTTAGGAACCTGGAGGGATGGAGTTGATCCCTGAACCCAGTTGTTGATTCTTAACAAGCTTGCTCTAATCTTCCTCTGCTCATTGTCTTTGCTTTATTTTACAGTTTGCAAAGCATTTACACAATATTGGTTTCTATCATTGAGGAAACTGAGGCTCAAAGAAAGTATGTGACTTATCCAGGGTCCTACATTTGAAAAGTAGGGCAATTGGACCCTAGATCTCAGATTACTGTCAACAAGAATTTGAAGAAACTGGGACATTGCCTTGCCCAAAGAATCTCCCTATGTACGTATCATGACATTATGCCATTTCCCTTAAGAGATACTCTTTTGGTTTATCACTTTTAATGATTAGAGAAAACAATAAGAATTTCTGGAATACCCACAATGGTGTTATTTGTGTGCTATCTCTAACCTTAATGAAAATTCTGCAAGGTAGAGATTTTTCTTTCCAATGTACAGTTGAAATCATGTGGTCCAGAGCAGTTAAATGACTTATGTTAGGTCCCACAGCTAGTAATAGTACACCTGGCACTTGAACCCAAGGCTCTAGAAACAGCTTTCTCTTTTCTATCTAGGAAAAATCATTCAGAATAGAAATTCTCCTCAAGGGGTCACACATTTACACAATTCTACAGAATTTGTTTACCGGATTGAAAATGCAAGGATAATTGGGGCAGATGGAAAGAGAAATCCAGAAATAAAGACAGCAGATCTAAATGTGGAAATGATGTGTACGTGGAGGTGCATACGTGCATTTGGAGGAGAGCATTAGTGGCATTGCTGAGGATCATCAGGATACTGTGTGTCCTGCACAAGTTTTGTAAACTTTTTTTATATCGTAGTTTCCTCACCTATAGAAATAATTCCTACCTTCCAGGATTATTGTGAAGAAGGGAAAAAGAAGGTTGTAGATACCAAACGTAAACTATAGCTACCTCAAAACTGTGCCCAAAGCCAACCCTCTGTCTGAACAGAATCTATTTTTCACTCCCTACTGTAATTTTTGTGAACTCTATAAAACAATGAAATTGACCTTTTATTTACTGACTGTCTGAATTTGAAATATCCCTGAATATTGACTTTTTTGTATAAAAAGTTCAAAGCTTTTATACAGTCAGATCTATCAATCTTTTCCCTTTTAATTTTTTCTATCATGTCTAATGTTAGTAAAATTTTTCCTGCCTCGTAATTTGCCAAACATATACTTACTTTTATATATGTATAATTTTAATGTATAGTTAAATAGGTAATGAATTAAGATAATTTGATAAGTGATAAATTTAGCATTCTTTCAGCGTAGCATCAGATAAAATTACTTTTATTTTTATCGAAGTAACATTGGTTTATAAGATTATATAGGTTTCATTTGTACAAGATTATAATTCGACTTCCATATACCTTACTGCATGTTCACTGCCAAGAGTCTAGTTTCCAGCCGTCACCATAGAGTTGGCTCCCTTTACTCATTCTCCTTCCCCTCTGGTAACTAGTGTTCTGTTCTTTATATCTATGCGTTTCTGTTTTCAAACACACACTCTTATTTTCTCCTAGTTTTCTAAGGCTTAACTTTAATTTTGTAATCTTCCTGGAATTTATTCTAATCCCTCGTGTGAGTTAAGATCTCAACTGATATGTTAAAATAATAAATTAACTCTCCCAACGTTTACCAAATAATCTTGCATTTCTCCATTGATTTGTGATCCTTAGCCAGATGGATTACATAGGGCAAAGAATGTGCGTTTGAGAACCATACAAGCTTAGGTCCTGTTCTCGGCTGCTTAGTAACTGAGTGATCCTGGGCAAGTCCCTTTACCCGTCTGGGCCTCAATTTGCTCATCTGTAAAGTAAAGATTCTGATATCTAATTGCCAGGGTCATGGTGAGGATAAAGTGGGGAAACACAAGCCAAGTGTGGAATACAGTACCGGGGACATAATTAGAGTCACTGATTAACAGGATTAATAGTCACTATTAACAGGGTTAATAGTACTCACCCCTCCCTCATTGTGAAAGGCAAGGTCTTTACAATGGTCCACAGGCCCCAGCCTTGGACAGTCTCTCCTCCTTTCCCCACCCCAGTTACTCTCTGATCTCATCTCTTCCCTTGAGCTCACCCTGTTCCTGCCACCCTCTGACCTGCTGAGCTCACTCTGGCCCCATATCTTTATTCTTTCTCTTCTGTCTCCCTGGGTGTTTTCCCAGTTTCACACCTTACTCCCTAACCTGTGTAGTCTTTGCTCAGCTGATACCTGCCCACAGAAGCCTTCCCTGAGCACTCCACTTAAAGTTGGCCCAGCAGCTAGCCATCTCTCTCACCCTCATTTTTCTCCATAGCACTATCATCTCAATATATTTCACGCATTTACTTATTGTCTGTCTCCCCGACCTTGCCCCAGCTCCTCGGAGTCTGGGCTTTTTAGCTGTGTTGTTCACTAGTGCATCACCAGGGCCAGCAACGGTGTCCGGTACAAAGCAGGTGCTTCATAAATTACTGTTGAATTTTTTAGGTTATATTGTTTGCTTCAACTGGCTAAGGAGGGCGGGGGTGGAATGATCAAAATAGAGAATAGAGAAAGAGAGGGAAGATGTACAACAGAAGGAGGAAAAGCCAGCACTTTATCCAGAGGATGGTTTCCTTGGAAGCCCCAGCTGGGGAACACGCCACCTACCTCTCACATTTGTCTGTGCAGACTTGCTCGTGGCCCTTCCCATCAGAAAGGGGACCCATGAGAACCAAATGGTCAAACATGGGTTGAAGAAGAAGGAGAAGCAGAAGGAGAAGTAATGGCCCTTTAATCAGTGAGCATTGTTTCTGAGTCTGTCGTCTTTCAGAGTATGTAACAAACACCCATGTTTAGTTAAAACCTCAGCAAAAAAGCCTGCTTCCTGGTTTGTCAAATGCCCTAAGACTGTAACTTAATACTCAGCAACCCTCAGTAGCATGGTTCTAAAACATTTTAAAAAACAGACCTCATTCTTATATATAATTCCTATCTTTCCATACACTGAAAAACAAAACGAAGTGTTTGAAAACTGTAAGTGGCGCTAATTCTTCTGACATCATTTGGTGACAGTCTCTGCATGACTACTGGGAAAGTTAGGTTTACTCCTAGCTTTCTGTTTACACAATCAGATGGAGAATCGAGATGTCTTTGTGCTTTATTCTAATATTCTTTACTGTGTTGCATTTATCTAACAGAATTAGAGTAATCTCCTAAATTGTATGAGCTGTGTTACCAAAACCCTTTCAAATAAATTCTTTTCACTCCTATAAACTCATGGACACACATTCCTGAAGTCTGGGCACTAAGGAAGTGTTTCTCTTTGTCTTTGTCCTAACTTTTCCCAAGCCTGTGTCATCTTGTTTAATGTGTTGTTTCCATTTCTTCTATTTCCAAATAATTCAGATTAGAACTCTTTGACTTTCTTTGTCAAATTTCTATCTCCTTGGATAGCTGGAAAAGAGTTAACATTATAAAAAAAAAGAAAAGAAAAAGAAGAAGAAGACTGGGGGAAATACTTTCATTTTTTCAGTTGCAACTCTTTCATAACCCCTCCTGGACCTGAGGCAGAGTCAACCAGCCAGAAAGAGCATCTTGCTGTTGCCTTGGCAACCTCCTGACTCACTGACGACCAGCCGCTCCCACAAGTCCTTATGAAGCCGATGTTAACTCCTATCAGAATGCCCTCTTTGGCCCATATTTATTACAGAGCACCAACTGAAATGCATTTTCAGATTAAGGTGAGACAATCAGTGACTGCTTGCCTGTACATGAAGAGGCAGGCATCTCCAAATCAGGCTGCCTTGCCTGGTACAACCAGCGATGACTCAGATGACTTAAATCTGGGGACAAATACTGGTTAAGATTTTATAAACCAGCCAGCAGCGTGGTGCTCTTATCATTGACTTAGAGGTTCTCTGTGTCATATTAATTAATACAAGTTCATTCTGTTCCTGAGAAACAGTAAAAGGACCTAAGGATGCTTTTGTTCAATCAACGTTCACGTTAGGTGTGTAGGTTTTTGTAATTTAGGTCTTGCCTCTAGCTTCCAGTCCTGGTTGTTCACGGCAGAAGAGGTATTTATTAGTACAGATAACAAGTCAACAGGCATTTACTAAGTCTTGTATTTTTGACTGCTATTCTCAGCTCTGTGGTGATGGTTGGGTAAGACACAGAAGAATTACAAAATACCGTCTCAGGTTTCAGGGAGGCTGTACTCAAATTACTCACATCAAGAATCATGAACTGCTGGTAGAGAAGTAGCCTCAGGGCCTATGTGCATACTGATTTGCATGAAAGGGAAGGGTCTTTGAGGAGACTGTTGGCACACACACAAAAAAAGTTTGTAATTAGAGGGAGGGAAAAGCTCCACGTGAAGAGCATAAGCCTCTCCCCGCCTGGCCCATGAACTTGGTGGGAGCTTTCTCAAAAGAGAAGCTGAAGACAGAAACTGAAAAGGAGGATTTGAGAGATACAGAGCTTGTGCAAAACTGCTTTGAGGCCTCGGTGACAAAAGACATCATGGGGACAGGGATAGAGTGAAGAGAGGACCAGTCTCCCTGTATACAAGTGGGACGCAAACAACAGTTCTGATGCCCACAGCTGGGAGAGACTTAGGATTTATACCCTGGTAGTGGGTGCAGGTGCCAGTGGACAGAGGTAGCAGTGAACATCGCCTGGACCAGTGTGAACCAACAGAGGAAGGTCCTCGGTGAGCACGTGTGAACCACCAAGGGAGTCCCAGAGATAAACGGGAGAGATAAGGGCAGCGTGTAGTGAGGGCCTCATTGTGTAAGGAGGTGCAGTGAGCCAGTTAATGCGGCCTGTTACTCAGCGTTACCTTACTTGTACCCACATGTTGGAGGTGATTTTCCTGACCTGAATTTTGGAGTCTCTCCAACATTTATGAAGGGAATGTTGGGGAAGCAGTTCTTTCCAGGACTAAGCTAGTCAGAGAGAGAGCAGGCTGGGTGGAGAGAGAGCAGGGAGAGGCTCGGAGCCCAGTTCAGTGCTGAAAAAGTGAGGGGAATCATGTGAATACCATTTTCCATGGTTTCTCTCTTTACCTACATTAGAAGATTTTGGTCACTAAAAAGACTTCAGATGGCTGCAAACCCCTGGACTGACAGAGAAATAGGAGCAGAAGGGAACATTCTAATGGAGGCAAGGTAACATTAGTCAAGTGGAATATGGCTCCCACATGAAACACTGTATTTCATTCTCCAGGTGACCACACAAGCTCTGCGGATTATGGCCTCTCCTGCTGGCTCAGGAAGGCAAAGGTGAACTGATTGATGGCTGCGTGAGCAAGGAAGGTAATAAAGTGGAGACTCAGTTGATAAGTGCCCCTGGTAATTATTAACAATTCTTCTCCTAATCAAGAGATCATCCATCAAGTGAAGAAAGATTTTACCTTCTTTAATCAGTCTCCATTCTCCATCCCTTTCTCTTTTGTTAACTGACGTTTGATCCAAACCTACTTATGTCAGTACAATGATCAGACACCTGAAGACCTGCAGCTAGTCCTCTCCTATGTATTGCCACTTCTGCAATCTTGAAAATACCTAGAATTGTCTTTTGCTGGCTTGTCACTTGCTTTGGGAACATTCATCACAAGAAGATGAAAGCTAACATGCAGAAGGAAATTTTATAGGTTATGTCATCCCCCACCTCCCCCTGCTGCCTCCATAAATAACTGATTTTAGGGATATTTCACTATCAAGTTTTTAGGATGAAAAGTCAACTGCTAAATTGTTATATTCATTCTTCTCTGAAATACGATTTGAAATAAAGTAATAGATCTCATTTACAGATAAGATTTCAGAGGAAATATCTTATGTTTGGTTCATTATTAAGAGTACCCATTCAAAATGAAATTATTTAACATATTCCATGTGTCAAAAACTGTGAAGGATCTAAAATTCTACCTTACATAAAAGCTAACAAGTTAGCCTGCCACCATTTTATAGATGCTGACAGGAGACATGAGACTCCTGGGTCAGAGACAAAGAACTTTGTGACTCACAATAATAGCCAACAGGCCAAGAAGCAGCATTTTCTTAGGCTGGTTCCACAGCCCCAATTACACAGTGCAATTCAAAGAGCCAGGTGACATCTATAAGAACAGTGGGCTGCTTTACAAGAAAGGAACCCTGAGCTCTAGGAACCAGAATCTATTATAGTAAGCATGCTTACCTTTGCTCCAGAGGGAGACAGTATCTCTATCTTCGAAGGCTGTTTACTACACAGACATCTCTGAAAAGATAGTCCAGAAAAAAGACAGTCAATCCCTTTGCCTCTGCTCACAAAATGTGCAGAATATGAATGATCCACTGAGAATTGTCTCCCAAACATACACGTATTTTTTAAAGTGCATATCCATGTCATGTCAAATTATATAAATTAAGTGTAATAAGCCTTCCAAAGTAACATTATAATATGAATTTTACTTTTCAATATATAATTTAAATTTGTGTGATATTAGGATTTACTTCCTAGTCAATGTTTTTATAAATATAAATATATAATGATGATAATAATATAAAGAGATGTCACTCTTTTCTAAAGTGACAAATTTCTCTTTGAATTGAGGTTATTAATAAAGTCAGCAATCCAGTAGAAAACCAACTGACTAGGCTTTTGCAAAATACACTCAATTATAAGAAGATCTGGAAGAGAAATAAAGTTGTCTTTCTTAAGTTGTGATTTGAATGGAGGGGCACCGGTATAAATAAATAATCAAAAGGATGGTTATTTGCTCCCCTTGCTGGGAAGGAAGTTCTTGAGCCGGGCATTGGGCAACTGGGGGGACACACCTGGATGGTGGGGAGGCTGTCTAAAGTCAATACAAAGGCAAAGGATACCCCAGAAATGCAGGATGCAAAGAAAAGGAAGTGGTCCAATTCAGATCTTTCCAGTGGTATAGATAAATACTAGTCAACTAGTGTTTGGTTTGCTTTTTTTTTTTTTAACTGTTAAAAATACTTGATTGTTGAAATGCAAATTCTTACCTTGTCTTTCATTTTTCTTAATTATTATACTTTCCCCATCCCAAGCCAAGACAGATGACAATCTGGTTAACCTTGGATTCACACAATTTATTCAGATACCAAAAGCTTCAGGGGGTTATGCTTCCATGTTCCAAAACGTGATATAATTTTAAAGACTAGCCTATTGAAAGCAAACTTAATGTCTTCCATTTACTTATTAAGATAAATACACCTCAGTTCCCTCAACTGTAAAGTGGAGATAATAACAGTTTTTACATTAGAAAGTTGCTGTGAGTTAATATGTTTAACCTTTTTAGAGCAGTGCCTGGTGCATAGAAAGCAATTTATAAATGTTCACTCTTTTTATCTCAAAAATAGCACTTCTTTCCTTTATTTTTTTCAGATTAGGGTGAAGTTTCGGCCTTGGCAAACATAAAAATATTAACATTAGCATGAAATTTATGAAATTTATGAGCGCAGTGTCAAGCACATGGTGAGCATTCAGTAATTATTTGTTGAATGAATGACTGTATGAAATGAACACATAAACCGATGATGCTCACACTCTTAATTCTTTATTCTCATTTTACGACAAATCCAATACTTAGATTGAAAATTAAGTGGAAGGGGGCTGGAGACCAGCCTGAGCCTGAGCCAGTGCCCATGGGAAACTGCGGTGCCCCGGCTCTTGTTAACACTGATACCCTCTCCCCTTAGACAGTCTGTTAGAGTTTTGGTCAACGCACGTCTGCCTCTTTCTCTCTTATGGTATTTAACTGGCCTTCTGCATAGAACAAGACAGATCTATGCTGTAAGCTATGAAGGATAATTAAGGTGGAAAGTAAAATGTACCCAGTCACATAATGACTTTTTGAGATTACATGGGATGAAAAATAAAACTATATGCAATGCAACTGCTCTAAGGTCTGATATTTAAAACTCAGAGTCATGGCATTCCATCCATATCTTGATCCATGGATTCTTCCCTCCATCACCTTTGGGTGAAATCTATTTGTAGTGTCATTTGGTCAGAAACCTCTTCAGTAGAAACAGCTGTCTCTGGGGCATGTTTTATTTTTAATTCCACATAATTACTCTAGATGTTCTGTTTCACTGCCTAATTGAGTGTAGACTGAGATCACCCAACAGATACTTTCTGACATGCCTTGGCAATTGCCTGATGCCCCACCAAGAACTTAGCTGGTAAGGAAAACCAAGCGTGACTTGGTCTCCTTTGGAGCAGACTCACTGGAAATTGCAGTGGTACAGTTGCTTGGCACCGAGGACGATGTGAATAAGAGAGCGGGTGGAGCCTCAGTAGATTTGAAAAATGTCAGAGAAGTTTCCAAAGCTATAACAGCACTGCTATTCCTATTAGAATGTGAAGAACCCATTTTCCTCTTTAAAAAAAAATTGTTGGGAAAGTTAGCTCTCGATACTGAACTGACATGGAAGGAAAGGGCATAATATGTGTAGTTTAGATTTATTTTAGTAGTTCCAGGAGGCCTCCATCACAGAGTAAATGGAAGGAAAGAAATTTTAAAGGTGACTATTATGGACAGAATTGTCCCCCTCCCCACCCTGCAATTCATGTGCTGGAGTCCTAACCCCTAGTATCTCAGAATGTGACCATATTAGGAGATAGGGTCTTCACAGATGTAATTACAGTTAAAATAAGTTAATCAGCATGGGCTCCATTCCAATATGACTGGTGTCCTTATAAGAAGAGGAAATTCAGACACAGACACTTAAAGATGGAAGATGAGAAGGCAGTGGTTTACAAGTCGAGGAGAGAGGCCTCAGAAGAGACCAACCCTGCCATCACCTTGATCTCAGACTTCTATCCTCCAGAAGTGTGAGAAAATAAATTTCTGCTGTTTACCTGCCCCACCTGTGGTAATTCACTACAGCAGCTTTAACAAACTAATACAAAAACAGAAGACTAAAGACATTTAGAGGCAGAAAAACAGTGACACAAACTTCTGTAGTTAAAACTTTCATAAGGGTTGTGAGGAAGGTGGAAAGTTTGGATAAAAATGGGTAGTGCAACATTTTCACACTCAAGTCTCCACTACTGAGTTTTGCACAATCATAGTCAATGTACTTAATCATTCTGAACCTTAATTTACTCATCTCTAAAATGGGCTGTAAGGTCCCTCAGGTAGCCACTGAAATTTTCCATCTTTTCAAACTATGAATCTAGCCCCCAGGGAAAAAAATATTTTTCTAATGAATGAACCAGTGATTCTAGAAACAGAAAGCAAAGGAGTCACCCCTCCTTAAGGAGCTTAGAGCTATTTGGAGGGAGATACAGTGTATACACATGGAAATATAACCAGGAGGTGGGTGAGTGCTGAGCACTTAAATGAGCTCCAAAGCTCTCAAAAGGAGACCCTTGAATCTGGGATGGTCATGGAAGGTTTCAAGGAAGAAGTGGAACCCCAAGAGATGGGTCCCAAATAAAAGCAAAGAGGTAGAAAATGCAATGTATGTTTTAGAGACATTAAGAGAAATAGCTTGCAAAAGTGGAGCCCTCTGCACACTGAAGAGAACACCTTTAGGTGTCGTGTTACAGGTTAAATTTTTATGAAACACAGCCTTAGAAAACAACAAGGTAATTTGACTAGTTGCTGGAGGCAGAAGGAACTTGTCCAACTATTAAAATCAATCAGGGCTATTATGAATTCTATAGCAACGGGTGAATGTTTCATCCAATAGAAAATGTTTCTTTCTAATCCTTCTGACCTAGATAATGAAACCTCAACATTCTGTTCCACCTCATTGACACTTGGGGTCATCTGGACAGGGACCACACTGTAGTTACCTTTGCTTCATCTTAGAAGAAAATATCTGCCAAAGGAGTAAACAGAATAAACAAGACTCCAAAAGGAACACTTCCAGAGCTTTAAAATACCACTTCCATTCTAACTAGTATCCTAATTCTGAATCCTTTTAATCTTTCCATCAAAATAAAAACCCGGAGGATTGCCGTTTGGCATTGCCCTTAGATCTAGTTAATCCATCCTATATGTCTTTGAAAGCACTGACTATATTTTACAATTTAAGTTTTTAGTTCAGATTGACCTTTACTACAGTTATCCAAATGATTATATTTTACTGTACTGTCCTTTCCTATGGATTAAATCAACAGATACTTAGCAAACTTCTACCATATGCTGAATTAGCTTTAGGGAAGAAATAACCCTAAAATAATTGAAGATATTGCATAATGTACATATTTTCCATGAAAGCTATCAAGGGCTGCAAAATCCTGGCAGTTGATAAGCATTTTACTCAAATTGATGTAAGAAATGGTAGAGAGGTTTAGACTTTGAAGATGATGAAAGAGATCAATTTGTAGATTTATTGTGGATGGTGTTACGTGGAGAAGCTCTCTTAATCATTAGCATCTTTACCAATGAGGGGTGGGGAGAGAGAGTGAGGATAAAACTCTATTAACATTTTTCTTCTTATTAGTCACTTGTACTAGACCTTCGTGACTGTGGCTGTTGAAGGAAGCTTTGTTGGAAAGAGCATAGGGATCACAGAGGGAAGTAAGCACTGAGAGAAAGGCAGGGAGAGAGCAGCTCATAATCTAGAGTTTGGATTTACTCTTATAAGTAATGGGGAGCCACTGGTATCCTTGGAGTAAAGGGTCTAATAAGACATGAATTACATTTGGTAAAAATGATTTTAGTAGCTATGTTCAGAATGCATTTCAAAAAAAAAAAAGAAGTAAGAAGGCAGATTGGGTGAGATTTTGATCTTCTGAGGGAGAGCTGATTTTAAACTATTGTTTATAGCAATAGTGGTGATGAGGAAGAAGGTGATGCCTGAAGATTCTGGCATAAAGACCAAATGAAACAGTGAAACATGTAGACAAGTAAAATAAGGAGACAGGTGACTCTAAAACCTGGAAGACTTGCAACTAAGAGGGATCTATAGGACAAACTGTCTCAAAAGTCATTTAGGAGAATATCAAGGAGAGGGTTAAGAAAAACAATCAGCTAGTTTCCTACAGTGGTTGCAGAAGTTTACATGTGCCCAGGGCACGTGAATAAATTAATGAGAGCCGAAAGCTCCTCAACTACTGACAAAGATGCTAATGAGCAACAGAAACACACTGTTTCATGAAACAGCATCCAAATAGCTATGACTTTCTCTCTCACGGTCTTCAAAATTCGAATCTCTCTACCATTTCTCACCTTACCTTGAGTAAAACTGTGCTCTCCCCTTGAATGCAAGAGGGTTCACACTACTCAAGATGCATTGTTTGAGCTCATGTCACTAGATTAGAACCAACCAAGAGCTATTTTTAAAAGTTAAAAAAAAAAAAAAAGAAATACATGCTGAAAGAGGAAAATACGACTTGGGAGGATAGTTGACTCTTGAACAATGCAGGGGTTAGGGGGTGCCGACTCCCCGCACAGCTGAAAATTCTCATATAACTTGACTCTTTGAAAACTTTACTACTAATAGTCCATTGTTGACCACAAGTTTAACCAATAATATAAACAGCTGATTAACACATATTTTGTATGTTATATGTATTGTATTACTGGATTCTTACAATAAAGTAAACAAGAGAAAAGAAAATGTTATAAAGACAACCATAAAGAAGAGAAAATACATTTATAGTTCTGTACTATATTTATCAATACCTTAAGTTTACATCATCTGTTTACAAGATGAATTGTCTGTGAGTACCTATATCAATAGTCTTATATTATACAAAACACTGTAGCCGATACATGTATTACTAATATTAGACATTGAAAATAAAAAGATAATGTGAAAAATAAATTCACATTTATTTACAAGTATAATGATTCACCTGTTGATAATGAGGAAGCAGCAGTGTGATTGCTTTATGGTAGCCTAGTGTAACTGATACAATTGTTTCATGGTAGCTTAGCCTACACACTAATGAATGAATACTTATAAATTTTTTATGGCATACAGTATTATAGTCATATCCAAAATACAATTTTGAAATATTGTTACTTTTTAAACCACTTTGTGATGACAGGCTGATAGGCAGTCAATTATCGGAGAGAGAGACATACTGTATGGTAATATAATTCTTTGAAAGCAAAGTTATAAAAAAGTAAAACATTAATTTTATATTAAATATCACTCAACTTATACCTATGTAAGGATAGATGTATCTAGCATATATATTTTAGGTATTCATGACATACCTAACTTTATCTCAGTTTTTGATACTTCTAGGCTACGTGGTTCATCTGTGGTTTTTCAAGTTGTCGCAAATTTCCAAAAAATGGTCCAATATAGTCATTGAAAAAAAAATCCACATATAAGTGGATCCATACAATTCGAACCCTTGTTGTTCAAGGGTCAGTTGTGTATTTCCTCAACATTTCAGAGCCAGGTAAGAATGATGAAAATTCCTCTTCTCTCCAAGGGTTAAGTTTCACTAGCAGACAGTCTATGGGTGGAAAGAGAAAGGGGACCAAACTAGATCCAGAAGACCTGGGTTACCTTCTAAGCTTTGTCATCTCTTAGGACTAAGATCCCAGAAAAGCTACACAGACGTCTGACCAACACTTTCCACCTCTGTAAAATGAGAGACTACTGGTGAGGCTTACGGGAAATTTTTTCCTCTGGTCTCAGCACTAAATGACAGATGTTGCCACTGCTCCTGCTTTTGTTATTGTTATGTCACTGCCCTGTTGTAAACATGGGCTATATGGCTTTTCTTACCTCTCTCCTGCGCTGAGGTGGGAGGTTCTGGAGTGTCAGGCTCATCTTAGCTTTGACCTATTCTCACTTCATGTCAATTTATTTTTGTGGAAGACTGAGAAAGGAGCAGATTTATTTTGGAGAAAGTGCCCCAAAAACTATAAAACGCTTTGACAGGAGTCTTCTGATAAGACCATCATGTCGCTGCAGCTGTAAGAGCCATGGATGGTGGTGCACTCGGACGGCAGCAGCACCGCACTTGGTTGTTATTTAATCCACAGAACTTCATGCTAATCAATCACGACAGACTGGAATAAAAACATATTCAGGCTTCCCATGTGTTTTACGGATTTGGACTGAAATCAGGAAGCTTCTTCCTCAGATTAGGGAGTCCCACGTAGGTTCTTGGGCTCTTTTTCTTAAAGCAATAGTTCAACTTTCCACTTTGGTCATTGAGCCATATGTCACCCATGGACACTAGCTCTCCTTTCAGATAAGTAGTCTACAGGCTGACATTTTTGGCAGAAATCCCCATTCTGGGTAATAGGTCTGGTATCTGTAGGAATCCTATCTCAGCTCTTGTTTGCTGACCTCACCTCTTTTCTGTGGCTAAATCTATATTCACAGCTGAAGTGTGGGCTGCTTGGAGAGAAGTGATGTGTGCATTTCTGGTTGCCTCTGGGACTTTGTGACTTTGACAAACCACAGAAACTCTCTGTGCCTTGAAGACAAGTTCTTCCCCACTACCTCCCTCTGACAGATGCTGTCAGAATTAGAAAACCCTGGAAGATTTTCAAAACACAGACTTTAAATTATAATTAATAATGGTAATTAACTTTCATCACAGGTGAGTCAGCTAAATATTAGAAATTCAGTGATAATTTATTCAAAGTTGCCCCTTAACATTTCTTCACTTCCTCAGTCTCACTCATGATAAAAGGTAAGTTACAGCTTATTTTTTATTATTTAAAATTTTTTCCAGCTGTATCAAAGTATCATTGACAAACAAAAATTATGCATACTTAAGGTGGACAATGTGCTGTTTTGTTACATGTATACTTGTGAAATGATACTTACAATTAAGTTAATTAACACATTCATCACCTCACATAGTTACCATCTGTTTGTGTATATGTGTGTATATGTCTGTGGTGAGAACATTTAAGATCTCTTAGCACATTTCAAGTACACAATACAGTATAGTTACCTACAGTCACCATGCCCTACAATAGGTCTCCAGAACTTATTCATCTGGAATAATTGAAAACTTTTTTTTAATGTACCTTTCGTCCAAAATCTCCCCATTTCCCCCACTCTCCAGCCCTTGGCTGCCACCATCCTAGGCTACAATTTAAAGAAATACTCTTAGCTTTTGAAGAGAACAGAGCAGAGAAAACTTTCCCCATCTTATACTTAATGCATTTGAATTACTGGTATTGGCAAAGAGATTTTTTTCCTTAAACCAGGAAGAAAAAAAGGGGTAAATATTTTCCAAAGTAATCTGTAATTCTGTATCTATAATCATGTCAATACTGATATTTTTGCTTTTAAATTCCTGCAGTATTCAATGGGGCAGTTTATCTCTGTGGAATGTTTCCTTCTTCCTCTGTCCAATAACAAAAGGATGGGAAGTTCAAACATTTATACTTTTTTCTTTGAAGCAATTGCCCTAAGCTGGCAAAAGCAATTTCGTCAGCTACAACTTTGAGTATTTTTATTCCCTCCCAATAAAGTTTTAGGTCTGTGCTTGTAAGCAAGATATATAACTGTCAATAACTGTTTTTTCAGCACATAGAACCAATGTTAGTTTATTAAACACAACAAGCTGTTCTCCTGGTCTTTTCCCCCCACGACATGTTGCCCAATTATTTCACATTCTTGTAGTGTAAAATAAACACATGAAGTCTATTGAGATACTGCTGTGGTTATTTACTTTTCAAATTTAATAAGTAGGAGGGGGATGAACTTTCCTCCTAGAACAGAAAAGAAAATTAGACCTGACAGTGATATATGATCAATTTTTACAAGTATAAAAATATTCCATAAAGCAAGCAGTTCTTTATGCACTCAGGTGACTGTCTATGCTGGTCAGTGAAGTTATAAAACCCAAATCCTTTCAAGCTAGTTCTGAGTTAATTTTCCACTTACTTGCAGACTTTCATTTACTCTGGCAAGTTTGATAACCATGCATACTTATGTCAGCTTTCTTCCTCATCAGATTCCACTACATTTCCCAAGCCAAAAGGAGCATCTGACTGTCTTGATGAAGGTAAAAAGAGCATTGGGACTCTGAAAACAGGTTTAGCTAAGAAACACGCCATGGCAAATTTGCTTCATGAAAATGAGCCAAATAAGCTTATCTTCCTGTATTTCCATTTCTTTTACAGTTAAAGGCAACACAAACAGATTCCCTTACCTGGCAGTGGTATAACCATAAAAATGCATGATTAAATCTAAAGAAAACTACATCTACCGATACATACCAACACCGCCCCTGCCCCCACTCCCCAAAATCCATCGGCAGTGCTGGAAGAAACGTAATGCTTTTAGAGTCTTTCATTCGTCTCTCATTGCCATCTTGGAGGTGGTTTAAGTGGATGTATCCCATAGCCAGGGGTATAATTCTGACATGTGCAGAGCAGTCAGGGGCAACAACATTTGAAGAATCAGAGCATAACATGATTGAGAATTGAAGAAAAATATTTCTAGACCTTGTACAGACAT
Source organism: Camelus bactrianus (assembly GCF_048773025.1). NCBI lineage: Eukaryota > Metazoa > Chordata > Mammalia > Artiodactyla > Camelidae > Camelus > Camelus bactrianus. The sequence continues at coordinate 7,898,380 of NC_133558.1, forward strand.
TGTAAATTCTGTGGCAAAGGGAGAAACCAAGAAAGAAAGGACACACATCCATGCATCACTCCTCTGCGAGCGTAAGAAACAGAGATAACTTCTTTATATCAGTCCTCAATAATACTCCCTAATTTTCGTCTCTACAGCTATCTCAACTTGAATTATAGTTTTGTTTTGTTTTTAAAGGAGATGTATGTTGGGGAGAGGAATGGTTACTGATTCTCCGATTTGTAACAAATGCAACACAGGGAGAATTCTGACCAAGAAAACAGTGACTTGATTCACTGTCTTCCCCTCTCCGGGTGGTGGTTCCATGTTGAGAAGATGCAACCCTGTCATCACACTCTCTTTTTCAGGACGTTTAGCAGAAAGCAAGGTGCTCATGAAAATAGGTTTGGGAAAAAGGAACTGGTTTGGAAAAAAAAGATTGGTAAAAGAGGTAAGTGTGAGATACTGTCCACAGTGTTGAAGTTGAAGCCTGTGAAACAAAGATACGGATGTACTAAAGTCAGACTTTCAGTATGAAGGTTTGGACTTTCAGGACCTCTGTGTTAGATTTTAGTACTGGTCCTATTTACCAAAGATGCAATCCAGGTGAAAGGGAGCCCTGGGAGATCCATTAAAAAATGTACCTGAGGCTAAAAAGCTTCTGCACAGTGAAAGAAACCATCATCAAAACAAAAATGAAACCTACAGAATGGAAAAAGATATTTGTAAATGATGTATTTGATAAGGAGTTAATATCCAAAATATATAAAGAACTTATACAATCCAAACACAAGAGAAAAACAACCAACCTGATTAAAAAGTGGGCAGAGAATCTGAATGGACATCTTTCCAAAGAAGACATACAGATGACCAATGGGCACATGGAAAGATGTTCAACACCACTAATTATTAGTGAAATGCAAATCAAAACCACAATGAGGTAACACCTCATACTTATTAGAATGGCTTTTATCAAAAAGACAAGCTATATAGCAAGTGCTGGAGAGTATGTGGAGGAAAGGAATCCCTAATACACTGTTGGTAGGACTGTAAATTGGTAGAGCCATTATGGAAAACAGTATGGAGTTGCCTCAAAAAATTAGGAATGTAAATACCATATGACCCAGCTACTCTACTTCTGAGAATTTATCCAAAGAACATGAAAGCACTAATTTGAAAAAGTACAATCATGCCTAGGTTCACTGCAACATTATTAACAATGGACAAGATACGGAAGCAACCAAAACGTTTATCAATGGATGAATGGATAAAGATGTGATATATATATATACAATGGAATATTACTCAACCATAAAAAATTATGAAATCCTGCCATTTGCAACAACATGAATGGATCTTGAACGTAAGACAAAGACATATACCATATGATTTCACTCATATGTGGGACCTAAAAAAAGAAACAAATAATATAAAACAAATCCCTAGCTACAGAGAACAGATTAATGGTTACCAGAGGGGACAAGGGCTGAGAGGTGAGTGAAATGGGTGAAGGGAGTCAACTGTACAGTATGGATGGTAACTAGACTTGTGGTAGTGATCACTTTTTAGATGTCAAATTATAATGCTACACAACTGAAATATATATATATATTTATAAAATATAATATATATATTTATATTTATATATTTTAATATATTTATATATATTAAATAAATATATAATTATATAAAGTATTGCATAGCTAAATACACAAATGCCTGAGTCCAAATCAGTCTAGATCCATTACGATTATTTCCAATTTATTACTATTACAGAAATATTTGTTAGACATTATTAGCAGCAGAGGGATTCCTCTTCCCATCATCCCCTTGTTAGCAGGCCCCTATATAATTGCATATACAAGTGAAGATTTTCTTGTATGAATGAGTAGAAGGCTAGTTTCTCCTTGGGAAGACATTTACACATTTTATTATAAAGCTTAGTTTTGATTGTGTGTTTGTGTTTGCACTTTAGCTTTCAGGATTGTAGTTGCTTTCTTTTCCAAGTAAAGTTTTTCTCATTGTGAAAACAGCCTGATATCCTTTTTAAAGAATTACAGTAAACAAACCTCTGTCAGTTGCTACCAGGAGTAAACAATTTTCCTTCTCCTTCTTAGTCATTTCATCTGCCAGTCATTGAAAATTACCGTATGTTAGAGGTTGACACCAAGACAAAATACCCTAATGTTAGGCCATGTGGTTCACCTTTTCCTTCAGGGTTGTTTTGTTTTGTTTTTGGTTTTGTTTTCACTTTTGATCTTGGATAAAGCATTTGAGAAATTCTTGACTTGAGAATCAATTTTACTGTGGTTAAGACTTATTCGTTCTGGAGATGGAAGAGCCAATAAAGACTTACCAGAACCTTTCAGTCAGGCAGCAATATTTGTTTCAAGTCTTAGGCAACCAAGGCATCTGCACTCTGGAGCCATCCTGCCTGTTTCCTGAAAGACAATTGTCAGCAGAAAAACAAGTGTGCCACCTTTGAATTCTGTTGGAAAAGGGTCTTTTCTCAGATGATGGCTCCTTGGCCTTCTGAGGAAAATCTCCAGTGAGCTGGCTTGGCACACTCCAGTATGGGATTTGGCACTTAGCAGAGAGCGAACAGCCTTCCTGTCAGTCCACAGTGAAATATAAATAATTCCAGGGAGAGCAGAAGAAAAAGTAACAGTCCCTTCCTAGTCTTTGTCATGGGTTTTGTACGCAGCCAACTTTCTAACAGGTCCTCCAAGATACTGGCCTCATCAGGTTTTCCGTTACGGTTAAACCAGACACCAGTGAAGACAGAAGGGGTCCTGAGAGAGAGAGACCTGTTTCTTTCCACTCTGATTCCCAGTCTTTTCCTGATGAGATTCCAAGAAGACAAGTGTGCTAAAGATGCAGATGAAAGAAGCTGGTTGAGAATGTTCCTTGAGATTCTAAAGATCTCAGACAAACTTTCCCAAGGCAAGAGATCTCTCAGAGGGAAGTCCCAGCCTTCATATCAAGAACTCTCTGAGACTTTTGGTAATATGGGTTAGAAAACTAATTCAATCCAGTTTAATAAAAGAAAGAAAAGAAAAACAAAAAGAATTTCTTAGAAGTCTAGATATGACTGAATCCTGTCCTCAGCAGTGAACGTCCCTGGTCTACTCTTAAATTCACAATCTGGTCCCAGCAACTCTGAGTCTACATGGATCTGTGATCTCATTTCAAAGAAAGAGGTACCATCTTCTCCAGTAGCTCTGGCAAGGGTCAAGAGAGGGCTCTGACTAGCTTGGATGGGATCACATGCCAATCCCTAAATTAATCTTTGTGGCCAGCAAAATTGATTCTGAATAGTCAGGATAGAGTCAAGTGTCCATCCATGCCTAAAGCTCTTGGGTAGTTGGACAAAGACAGGGACATGGGGATCACCTGGAATTTCTAAACTGATTAACTTAGCCTTGGAGAGAGTGAGCTCAGCAAGTGTGGCATTGCCCCTGTTTCTCTAGGAACACAGCAGTACCCAGGATTTGGGAAACCTTTGGTGAAAATATCAGCAATTGAAACAAATGAAATATCCCTGTGACATTAGTAATTAGACTTTCATATCTTTTACAACAAAAACAAACCTTGGAGCACAGGCATTACTGGAAATTCATGAAATGAACCCTCTTTTTTGGGTCAGTGTTTACTACAATCCTGATTGTTTCAGAAAGAAAACTTTATGAAAGGAAATCAAGAGCATTTCTCCAACTGCACGAGTACTGCAATAACAGGAAACAAAACTCCTATTTCTGTGGTTTGCCAGATAAGAACTGAATAGTAGATTTTTTTTTTTTGAAAGCATGTGGCCCATACTGTTAAAGACATATAAATTACTGTCTACTGCATGGTCTTGGCCGGGTGACTTACATTGTAGCTTCTATTTCTGGTGGGGGAGGCACATACATTTGTCATTACTACAGAAAATAGTGAAAAATGACAAGTTGGCAGAAGAGAAATTATTGCTAAGAGTGCAGCCATTTCAGCCTTGATCATTTGTTGGAGCCATTCTGCCCCAAGAACATTCTAGAGAGTGAGTTTGAACCAAGGCAAGGGCCAACTTACAAGCAAGTTGGAGGTCACTTCCAATGGACTCCTAAGATACCACAGTTCAGATATTCTCTAAGACTAGAAGAAATAAGAGCCCTCAGTAGCCTTATATGGGATCTTTCCTTTGAATGTGCAAGGAGATGTCTTACTCAGTAAGTCCAGGGTATATTTACTTATGCATATTTTATAATCCAAGTACAAGAGCTAGCTAGCCTATTACAATATACTTCCCCCAACTTTTCTCAAGTTATGTAACATCAGAGCTAGGGAGTATTATGTTTCATTTTAAAGTTTATCTTCTTTAGTAGCTTTGAAAAAGATAGGAAAGTGAAATCAGAAAGCCAGTGGGTCATTTTAAGACACAAAACTCTCAAAACACATCTCCTAAGTATATATTGGTATTGAAATATGTACATTGAGGGATTCTTTAGGTTATAATGTGAAGGTTCTTTTCTGGTCTTGGTTTTCAGCCTTTTAATCATGGTAACTGATCATACATTTCTTTGTTTGCTAAGACATCAATGATGTCATCCATTGTTGACAAGACACAGAAAAGGATTTTTAATATGTGGTTATGTCAACAATTGTGAAATGTTTTTGAGGCCAAGTAACTGAGGGTGAGATTAGTACCTTTGTTGAATGTATTATTGTTACAACCATTAAGGAGCTGCAAAGATGCAAAATAATGCCTGAAAATCTCCAAACTCAGACTCAATCACTGCTAACATTTAGCTATATTTGGCCGTGCATTTTATGCTTTACCCATACTAGATTACATTTTGCATCCTGCTTTTATTTCTCTTAATTTTATCTTATAAACAGGTTCCCATGCTACTAAAATTCTATGCACAAATCATTTTTATAAATGGATCATTTTATATGAATATACCATAACTGACACATCAAGGTCATTTCAGTTCTTTTATTATAAATAATTCTGGGCAAAAACATCCTTGCAAATGTACTTCTTACTTACGGTTTCCTCAAGATCCTTAGGAATGAAATTACAAGGTCAAAGATACAAATTTTTTGAGAACTCTTGATACATACTGCCCAATTGTTTGATAGAAAGGTTGTACCACTTTATAACCCAACAGAAGTTTATGAAGGTAAGCCAGGGAATGTATTTGGTTTTCTTTAATTTGAAGATGATCCTATGAAAATTTATACTATGGTAAACAGAGCATGTGTTAAAGGCAAGCTATTGGAATATTTTTGTTTAATATAAAATGGAGGAAGACATCTTTAAATTACTAGTAAATGCTAGGAGTTTAAAAATACATTCACATTTATAGCCAAGGTAACATCACAGGCAATTTTTAAAAGTTCATTCTTTAAGAATAAGAATAATCCTTTATGTTTCCTGCTTGCTTAACAGTTTGCATATACTTTCCTAATTAATCACCATGAAGTTTAGAAAATTCTAAAGTAATATGAGTGTACCAGAAACCCTCAAATGTAATCACATAAAAATACAAAATTGTTTTGCATTTAGAATTAAGCAAGTCTTGATAATGCTGTGTAATCCATACCTCCATTGGAGATTCATGTTATTGTGTCAACATATCAAGAAGGTCTGCAATAAAGAAACCTGTTCAACTTTAATTTGACTTTAATGTTTCATTTGAGTTTAATCAAACATTACACAAAAGATGCTTTTCTTGTATTACATTAACACATAGTGTTAATGTGTATGACTTGTTCCATACAACATAAAGATGGTGATTCCTATAAATGCGCCTTAATAGATAAAGAATACATGATTTTCTCCATTTAACAGAGGAGGAGGCTGAGGCTCAGAGAAATTCAGTGACTAAGGCAGGGTCACACAGAGAATAAACAGAAATGCAGATATCCTAACCCTAGTCAACTCTAGTCAATCAGGAGGCTAATTTTCTCACTACCTCACTGCACGTAGTCCCCCAATGGCTAATGTGGTTATAGTTATTGCATATAGAGATGACATGACAGAGATGACAAGCTGCAGTTGTGCTGTGTCCTAGAAAAGATGAAAATCCAAACTCAACTGGAAAATAGATTTGAGATAAGATTGCATTTTGCCAACCTAAAAGGAACATGTTACATGAACTCTAAGTGTTTGGTCATGGCTTGGTGCTTCCAGTGACTTTCTTCTTTCTGACATTTATGATGTAAGCAGGTAAATAAAAGTAAGGTTATTATCTATAGGACAGAAATGGCATACTTAACTTGCAAAGATTTTTAAAGAATCAAATTAAAGTCAGTTAATTAGAAGCACATTAATACAAATAAAATCTGAAGCCATTTACCTTTTGTCAAAAAGAAAACAGGAAGCTTTCCGAACATTGGGTGAGAAAAGGAAAACTGAGCTTCAGAAAAATTACAGGTCTCCATTGTTACTTAACCAGGCTTGAGCCTCTTGGACAGAAATCCCAGCTCAGCAGGCTGACTTGCTCACAAACTGATGTCTTGTCTATTTTGGAGGTTTGCTTATTTGGTTTCTGAATCAACCAGAGATTTCATATTATGTAACTATTTTAGGCTCTTTTAAAGTCTGACAAAATGAGACCATGGGGTTCAGAGATGAACAGAGAGTACTCAAATTTTTGCTGTCCTTGAGATTTATATTTCATTGGAAATGAAAGAGGAAAAAACTCTGCAGCAAATAGGGAAATCATGTTTGACATCAATTAGGTCTTTATTTTCAATCGCCAAAAATGATTCCCAAGTAGGGATGGGCAGACATTTCAAAACAACCCAGATGAGGTGGCTGAGAAACATCACAATTGTAAACTGCATTTAGTGTCAAGACAGATTATCTCAATTGAGATAAGCTGGAAATAGTTTATCTGCTTTTCATCTAGCATACTATATGAAGTACATAGGACTGGAAGAGGTATCTTAAAGATTGAGCCATGTATCCACCTAGCTCTGTTTGCTTTGCAATATCATGTCATTCTTATGCCCCACAGCGTCCCTCAATAACTGTACCAAATAGGAAGTAGTAGAAATACTCAAGTTGGTATTTTCTTGTGTTCATACCATGATAAGCATGCTCAAGTACCTGTCTCAGCCCCAGACTGACCTCTATGGACTTCTCCTGAGACATTCTGTGTTTACAATCTATTTCTGGTTGTTAAGACAGTAGACACGCCAGTTGTAAGCAAGGCTCCTTGGGATGCTTCTGTGCAGTGACACAGTGGCACAATTATCTCAAGTTATTCAGTGGCAACACTGGTTACTAGAATGAACATGAAATTTTGCTCCTTAATCACAATTTGCTGAATCCTATAAGCAACAAAGGGGGTGAGACCCAATTGTTTGAAGGGTGATTCATTGCTGTCTGTGGTATTGCTGTCTGTCTGAGTTCTTCTGTACCTCCTTACATCCAAATTAGCAGCATTGTCAGGAGAAAGGAGTTCTTTAGATTCTTCTGGTGTTTTTAGGGATAATAGCATGCACATTTCTAACATATCGCTCTTTAAAAAATAATTAAGGATTTGATTTTGCCAAAAATGCATTTGAAGCAAGCCTTGCAATGTCAACCTTAGAAGTTTGTAGGACGCCAAGAATCTATGTTTAGTGCAGTGTGTATACATTTTGGACAAGGCAGAACTATTTATTTTGAAATTAAAATGTCTCCAAGCAACCATGCATTACAAAACATTTTAGAAGAGCCTTTTGGCAGTAGTTAAGGAGAATTTTCCATAGATATGAATAAGTATGTGGAGATAATGGCCATAAAACCCATTTCCAACTTCTGACAGTTCTTGTGTCTGATCTTACCTTAGAAAGAAGTAACAGCGATTGGGCTGCATGCAATGACTTGTTCCATACATCTTCAGGGAGTAAAAAAATTTTTTTAACATAAAGTAGCTACACATGATATAAACTGCAAGAGCAATGCTGAAGTTTCTCTCTAGGAGGTATATTCCTAAATCCATTTTTCAGGCAGTTAACCTCCTAGGGAAAGTGCTTTTTAAAACTAAAGATTTTCTGCTCATTCCTTGTATTATCTGGAAAGATGGAAATACCTATTTGAGAATATCTATCAAATTCCATAATGGTAGGGATGGGTGAGAAAAGAAGCCATAGGGCATGAAAATCATGATTTTTATTTATTAGTATATTTACTTGCTTTGCAGGTGGCATTGCTAGAACTTTATCTCTCGGGTTGACAGGAGAATGGAGATTGGATGATATTATCTCTCCTTTATGAAGAGTCATGAAGCTACAAAGTTGGGGATTACTCTTGATGCTCTGCTGATGTTAGGGCAACTCTCAGTCAACTGGCATGATCTATCTTTTGGGGTTAACTTCTGGTTTGTCAGAGCCTCAAAGAATTGATTTACATTTGGAGTTTTTGTCTCTGTCTGACCACAGACATTTTGAAAACTTTTATACTTGCACAAGAAACATCCTTCAGTTGAAATTGTATCTTGACAACACTCTATGTGTTAATCAACCAGAAAGCAATTGCCCAATTAAACATAATTCAAGTTTTATGCCTCAGCAAAAACTAAGGAGTCTTGCAAATAAGTGTATCATTAAATGCTGAAATCCTTGCTAAGCTGAGACCCCTCTTATTGAGAGCTTGACCTATTTGAACCTTCCTTGAACTCCTCATGTGCTGAATCTAAGCCAGTTCACCCCATGCAGGTGTGACTTCAGGGAGTAATTTCACTAACGATGCCAGCATGAGTATTTCAGTTCTGACAGTTATATTTCTCATTGCAAATGAACACACTGGATACATAAGAGTGATGTCTTACCTAGGTTAATCTGAGCCTTCCTTCTCTCATTGCATTAACATATCTGGTTTCAGGGTCCTTAAGACTGAAAGTCAGGCTGGGGTCCATGGTAGGTAATTTCTCTGGGGCCCTCCTGGCCAGTCAGACTGCTACTGGAAGCAGTTTTCAGAGATCACCATGTGGAAACTGTTCCATATTCCTACAATCCTCTTTGTATTTTTTATTCTAAGGAAGTTTAGAAGCTGTGTAAGCCTAAGTATTGTGAAACTGGAGGTGGTATTGGGGAAATTGAGGTATAATAGTATAGAGGGAATACTTGCTTTGAGGGGATGGGGGCACTGGTCGGGGAAGAGGAGATTCTGTGTCCTTTCATAGAGTGTCCCCAACAATGCCGGCATGCCAGCATGAGGGAAGAAGAAAGGCTTCCATAGAAGGGAATGTTTATCCAGTGATAGCCAAATTTTGGAGGATGAGGAAAATAACATTTCCCTATCTATATTAACTTGGATTTGTCTCTATTCTTTATCATTAATCACGGCTCCAAACAAAGTTAATGGGAATGTTATGGCTCAATTTCTGTGGACTGGGGAAGCTTATCAATGGGGCTGCCACTTCCTAGCTACTTGTGGAATTTATGTGAACTGAGTTCACTCAGGGATGTTACAAACATTTTAAACTCTGTCCTGCCAGGATGATGAAATACTGAAAAATATTCACACACGTTTAGGGAAAAAAAAAAAAAAAGAAAGAATGAAAACTCCTAAAATCCAACTTTTTCCCTCCATTCTGTCATGAACTTCTTGCTCAGAAGACTCAATGGACATTTATAATTACACACAATAATAAACATCCAAGGAGCATCATTATATTTTAAACCCAAATTGTTTTCAACATAGTTTTTGAAATACAGACTGTGACTATTTGCGGACATACTTTTTTAAGAAGGAATATAATAAGAGGTAATAAATAATAAATTGGTAACATAGTGAAAAGTTGCTTTCTTGGGAGTAAATCTACCTGGATAGCTTACAGTCTACCAGACATTCACCTTTAATCACATAGATATACAAAGTTGTTCTATTATGTTATTCAAATAGTGAGTCATTGCTTCTTATGAACTGCTGATTCCTACAGCAAAGAAATAAGGCCGTATCAAGGACACTGTTACTGAGTTCCAAAGACTGTAAAATTCATGCCCAAGATGACACAGAAACCTGGTTATATGACCACAAATCTTCCAGTTAAAGATACATCCACTAAATGTACTCCCCTGCATTTCAATTATGCCTTTGAGCAAGAAGAGTGAAAAGCAAATGGTTTAGAGATACTAGCAGCTTTACTAAAAAAATACTGAAGAACCCTGCTATTTGTCTTTGCTAAGCTCTATGCTGCTTACATGAAGATTTACGGCACTGAGAGCACAGATAGCTTTAGTCATTTTACATGTTACCGCAGAGGTGGGATGAAAGGATTAGGCAGGAGGGGAAGGACACCTCACTGAAGAATGTCACACGCCCAGTCTTCCTTCAAACCTTGTGGAAGAATTCTCCACTTTAATTTTAAAAGTCACTATATGACTTTCAGATTGAGTTTCTTAAATCTCCTAAGAGCTTTCTGGAGAGATTGGTAAGAAGAACTAAATTAATTGAAGTACTTAATATCACAGTTTTTTGGGGGCTACAAAACACTGGCTTAATCAACATTTCTATGTGGATAACTGTCTTGTCTTCCTTCCCCTTATCTCAAAAGTTTATTTCCACATTAGTTACAAAAAGTACATGTTTTTGTGTGAATTAGAATTGATTTTATTAGAATTAGAGTTGACTTTAAGAAATGTTCTCCTAATAACTAAGATGCTAAAATATTTTTGATATAAGATGTATTCCTAAGAATTTTTCTAGGATGCTAAAAAAGGATGACTTTTGTTTCTCATCTTCAAGTGCTGTGGGACTAGGGCTGAATAAAAGCTCCTCAACCCATAACTAGATAATTGTGGGGATGCTATTTCAATTCTCTAAGCTTTAGTTTCTTCATATATGCCAATCAGCAGTGATTCCTACCATCCAGGGTAGTCATGAGGACTAAATTGGATAAACTACATACATATTTTGGTGTCTAGATTATAGTAGATGTTTAATATTAGTTCCCTTTATAACCCATTCAACCCCAAGCAGACTTTAGGCTTCTTTGGTACCATGGTAACAAACTTTACCTATTATTAGTGGATTTAGTCATCAAAGGATAATATGCAAATTGTTCATGATAAATACACTGATTATAACCATAATTAAAGGCACTAGATTAAATATGCTTTATTCATATTATTTTCCCAATCACATAGTACTTAACATTTCATTCTACTATATATTAATTCCTTTGGCAAGAAGATTATATAAAGAGATATGACATAAAAGGAAAAGGAAGCAATCATAGGGCTCCTTCTGTCAAAATCAACATAATTTTATTCTTCAGCCTTTGTGCAACATATAGGCCCATTTTCCTGGCTTTTTTGTTTCATGGTAGCATCATCATGTGGTCACTTCTCAGGGTTTCAGAATGTGGTTTCATGCTACATATTCAAATTTAAGTTCCCCTATTCCAATCATCTCACTTTCTTTTTCCCTCTCTCACACAAACATTATATATATATATGTGTGTGTATGTATATATACATATATATTCTTTGCTCATACATCTTACCCTGCTCAGAATCCTGCCCAAATCCTACCAGTAGCTCAAGACCCAGAACAAGCACTGTATCCTTCAGCAATTCTTTGGCTGTTATTCGGCAAATGAAGGGATTATTAGATGCAGGGAACCCTGCTATAGGGACAAAGACTCCATGAGTCTTTCCACAGGTCTACAGCCTAACGTGGAGATTCAGGAATAAAATATCACAGGTGCTAGAATAAAGGGATTCGGAAACTACAGACAGGACTGAACTTGGTCAAGGTAGTGTCGTCCAGAAAATACTTAATGTTACTGGGACATGAACCTGACCTTATACATACAAGTATCTTGTATGTGTAAGCAGGTGCCTTTCAAGTAGGGTGAATGTGGAAGATGGAGAGGGATAGTCCTCAGAGAGGGACCTTGCATGTGATGGCACAACAGCTCCAAGCATCCTGGTTTGTTAGGAGCTGTAGGAACCTGGGTGGGACTGGTGGGTGAGGGATGGTGAGGCAAGAGGTAAGTTGGGAAAGGTAGGAGATGTCAGCTCTTCATCGTTTTCTGTTTGTCCTACAGCGGTTGGATGTTATCCTCAAGAGAGTAAAAAGCCATTGAAAATTTTTAAAGCAGTGAGATTAAGTTAAAAGATGCACATTTTGGAAGTCTCTGGAAGAAGCACAGAGGATGGAGGAAGGCTAGATTGGAGGTAGAGTCCAAGTTGGAGACTCTCAATCCTCCAGCTAGAAGGTGGCTAACTTTCTCTTCCTTGAGGTTCTTTTGTGCTAATTGGCAGGACATTCATTCTACCACTGAGCTGTTCTCTTCTTTCACTCATGAAAGTTTTCTCTCTACGACTACAATGAAAAGCATTCCTGCCCTGACATACCTTGCTTTGATTTTTGGTACCTCCTCTTCTAACCCTTTGAACATCCTCATATGTATACACACAGCTCCCAGGACAGGGATGCATACTGAGAAGATGGGTGGAAAATGCTTTCAACTGACAGATTACATTGGCCTCAGGAGTGATTAATTCTACACAACCAGTTCCAAAGAGGTCAGCAGCAGGGAATGTCATACACACACACACAAGCTCCTGAAAGCTATTTCAAAGCTAAATCAACACACTAGAGAGTTGGAATGTGTGTCTTGAGATTCTTTACTCATTGGCTATTCTTTCTATATAACTTAATTTAATTTGAATATTTAGCTACCATCATATAATACCCAAAATTTGACTTTGCTGAATGTATGAGATGATTTTGTCCTGAACACATTGCCCTCCATCTTTCAAACTGAGTTGTTTTTTTTTCTAGAGCCTCATCCAAGTCAGTGGAATCTGTATTAAAAAGTATCTGTACTTTTCCTTGCAAAGCTTAGTTTTCATCAAACTTCCTGTAAGCACAAGTTAGCCTTCACTGAATGCTTCATCTTAACTGATAAAGGATTACATTATAGGTATGTAAAATATATACATGCTATTTAGGTATAGTGAAATTTTATGGATGATTGGAAAGGTCAAGAAAAAACTTCCTATAAGATACCTCACAATTCTTGATTCTAAAGTTCATGGAATTAGATAACTATATTGTCTAAGACAAGATGATAGTCCTCTGCTTTGAAATCTATTTTTTCTTAATTCTAACAAAATTTTTTTCATTGGCCATCAGAACATGTTGCAAAACACATTTTAAAAAATTCTTGCATTGTGGTAGTGATAGATAGACATCTAAATGTTTTAAAGTTTTCAAATTTATATGGATATGTACATTTAGATACTAGAAATTTTAGTTGATTCTGCAAAAATCTAGCCTTTCTATGGAGCTGAGTTCTTTTAAAACCTTTTGGCAGTCTGCCAAAGTATAGGTAGGCGAGAGTATTTGATGAGAGATGGACAGAATAGAAAAGCGAGGAAAAGAAGAGGGGAAAAGGACTGGAGGAAATGATTCTCCAAAGTGCAAAGGTTGGAGAGAAGCCCCCGTACAGTTGAAGGGGAAATATCAGAGATGAAGGCATCAGAAGAAAATGGAAATGAAGACTGCATGGGAATCCACAATATGGCAGATTCCCTTTCTATCTGCCCCACCCCTTCCTGGTGTGTCCTATTGCACTGCATTGGCAAGAAAATAAAAACAACATTTCCCAGACTCCCTTATAGCTGGGGTTTCTGAACAGGTCTAGGTTTTATTGATCAGAGGCACTCTTGAGGGTCTTGAGTTTAGCACTGAACCAGGTGGGGAACCAGGCGGCAGTATGTCTGGCATCCGTTTTTCTGACGCACGTATCATAGGGATACCAGGTTCTAGAGCCAGTCATTCTAACGGTGACTCCCTCATCCCAGACCATAGCTCAGGACGTGTGATCTGGGAGATGATGATGATCTCAGCACTGGACTGCAGACAGGTTTAGGACAACGGCTTCCTGCCTCCCAAGTATTCTGATTGTGGTAGACGTAGAGACTGTTCCTCCAGTATCTGATTCTCTGTTTTGAGTTCCCTACTGCTTAAAATACTGCAACTGAAACCTGATTGATAAGCATCATTTTTACTTAGCCACACTAAAGGATCCATGAGAGAGAAGTTATGAGTAACTGCCTTAGGAAATAAAACTTCACTTTATGAAGTTATGGTTATCCATGTACATTAGGCATGCAACTGATACATGTTACATCAGTATTGGTAAATACAGTCAACTCTACTATTCAAAGGTCAACTCCTTCTTATCATTAACTGTCTTGCTTATAGCCTGTAATACTGGGAATAAGAAAAAGACTTTTGAACAGAGCACCCCGATAATTCTCATAAGGCCTCATTTGGTGAGCACTCAGGATATCACTGACTACTAATTAACATGAAATTCAAACAAATTGGGATTTATAATTTCTCATGAACTTCTCATGAAATAAATCAGAAACTAGAAATATGTGGGAAAGACTGATCAAGACAAGCACAAGTAAGTAGAAGATTGAAACATCACAGATGGAAAAAAATTCAAAGGAGAAGTGGTATTATATTCCTCAAATATCATCAAATTATAATGCAGAGAGTTAAAAAAAAGAGATAAACTATGCTCAAAAAGAAAATATAAAAATTATTACCATTTTGGAGATTAAAAGCATATTACGCAATGAGATGGAAAACAAAATCTTCCTCTACAGATGGTGTAAGATAAATGAAGCATTGTGATTTCCTTAAAATAGATAGATCACCCTTGAAGCAAATGAATACTCAGAGAGAATCAAATGTGTTGTTCGCACCATCATCAAGGGAAGGTGGACTAACACCCAAAGAGCCTGAGTAATAATTCTGTAATTGAGTAAATAGGAAATAATGAAAGTACTTCTGGAGATAGCTAAGAAGATTATGCGGCAGAGGGACACATTTGTTGACTGTTCTGCATTTTCTGACAGTGAAAATGATCCCCTGACAATGAATGAGGAACCACACTTAAATTTTCCCATAACTGTTTCACAGAGGTTTCTTACTGTGGTCACTAAATCATATTTGTGAGTTTCAGCTGCCCCTCCCTTCCTGGCTCTACAGTAAGGCTCCAGGCAACAGCCTTTGCTGGAACCATGGCATCAGCTATTAATAGGCTGCTGTTATTTTGTGCTCTCTTCTTTGAACTCAAAGCATGGATGGATGGATGGGTAGAGATAGAGATAGATAGATACAGAGAGAGAGAGAGAGAGAGAGAGGAAGAAAGAAAGAAAGGGAGGAAGGGAGGGAGGGAGGAAGAAAGGAAGGTAGAAGGAAGGAAGGAAGGAAGGAAGGAAGGAAGGAAGGAAGGAAGGAAGGATCTTCCAAGACATCTTATTAAATGAAAAATCAGTTTGCAGGATAATATGTAAGGTATAGGCCTTATTAGGAAGAAAGAAAAAGGAAAGGAAAGGAAAGGGAGATAAAGGGAGAAAGAAAAAAAAATAAAGACGGAGGGAGGAAAGAAGGAAATAAATTGTGGTTATGTGTTTGTGTGAAAACACAATGAAATTAAGGTGAAAGGCTGCATAGATGTGTACTAAATCTTTAATGGTAATGCCCCTGGGAAGGGAATTTAGGATGGGAATGTATGAGGTGGGGAGGGGCAGAGGGAGGTGCAAGAAAGCTGGAGTCAACTTTGACTCCCTGTCCACCCAGATATAATTATTACCAAGTCCTTTCAATATTGCCTTCTTTCTAACTTTAGAATTTGTCTGTTTTTTGAGAAATAGACATCTCCAACCAAACTTCCCCAGCCTAGGTGGCCATTATATCTTGCTTTAGCTTTGAACTGCTCTTCAAAATGGTCTCACCGCTTCTAGTTTTGCTTATGCATATCATCCCAAATCCATGCTAATGCCTTAACCATGATTCTTTATTAAAATCCTTTAATTTTACAAGTAGGCATTATTTATGTATTATATATAAATACATTTTTAATGTAGAAAATTCAAATATCAAATTATCCAAGCATTTCCTTCCTGCCCACCCTCCCATATCACTTCTCTACACATTCTCTATCCTAAATTTCATTGCCCTCCCCAGAGGCACTGTAAGTGATTTATTATCCATCTCTCCAGTCTCCCATGCTTCTTAACACACACACAATTGCATATATCTTTTCCTTTATTAGTGTTTGCAAAAACATGATTACACCATATGTATTATTCTGCAGCTTTATTTTTCCCTTAAAAAGTTGTCTTGGAGAATTTTCCATTTAGGTATATAAAGTCTACCTTATTCTGTTTAACTACTATAAAATATTTCATAGAATGAATATATTGTAATTTATTGATTGATAGACATTAAAGCTTACTACAGTTCCTTGTTATTTAAAAAACTGCTGCATTTGTGTGGCTGATCTATTTCTATAAAATAGACTCCCTAAAGGTAGACAGCTGAGAAGAGTATGAATTCCTTTGTTTTTGATAGATACGGCACCAAATTACATTACAAAAATTCTTTACCAGTTAGCACTTTCACCAAAAGAATAAGGTAGACTTTATCTTTTAAAGGTTTTAAATTATGTTGGTAAAATATGACATTTATTGTTTTAATTAGTAATTCCAGAGATATCAGACATACATTTTTGCTAATATTTCTGTCTTTTGACAAATACATACTTTTGGGTCCATTTTAAGATTCTTTAATTCACTTGTATGAATTCTATCAATTGACCAATCACTCTTTCATCTGACTGGAGCTTCTGGGTTTTTTCTCTTGCTCAGACGGTCCCAACCAAAGATTTAAAATTATTCTATACTGTCTTTTGATAATCCACTAGGAATTCATGTCATATATGGTATGAAGTAGAAGAGTTCTTTTTTTTCCCCCTTTTTCAAATTGGTAGGCGATGGTCTAAGGCCTTTTATTGCATAAGTAAATATGCAATGTTTATTTGTTGCTCTTAAAAGCAGGAGCTTTGGGGTAAGACAGACTTGGATTTAAAGTCTAGTCTGGCACTTATTAGTTCTGTGCGTGCTGTTTACATCATTTGTGGAGACTGGGGGAAATTAAAATGTGAGGCCGGACTTGGGTGGGGAAACTGAGCTCTCCTTCCCACCAGCTCCCCTCTCAACCCACAGCTTCTGGACAGTCTCCAAGGGATTGAAACCTCCATGTTGGTACAGGATTGGTATCTGGATTGGGGGTGGACAAGTGGCTCCTGTCATCTCCAAACAACATGACATGGCGCTGTCAGCCCAGGGCAGTGACTTCTGCCTTGTCGTTCCCAAAGAGCCCAGCCCTCCCTGTGTGTATGCTTAGGGCCCCCAGGGGGCTGACTGCAGTGGTGGAGCGTCGGTCTCCTCCTGCAGATGGTCATCGCCCTGGTCACAAGGTCACAGGCCCTCTCCCATCTCTATTCCTCCTCACTCTGTGATATCACTCTTCAAGCTCTGCTCAAATGATCTCTGAATGATAACTTCCAAGGAGGTGAACTCAGTGGGCACGTTAAAAAAGTCCCTGTGCAGGATACCAATGTTTGGTCAGTAAGTATTGTTATTTGGAGAAAAGGACTGCTGTCTTTGTTTCCTGTTGTTCATATTTTTCAGAGACACAAACTCCTTTCTACGTTGAAAAAATTCCTGAAAGCACCAAGCTCAAGTTCAAGGCCATGATTTAAAATCTTCAGAATTTTGAACTCACACTGAAGGGAGAAGGGGGAAGATTGGGATGATTGTAATGAGCTTGACTCATTTTTTTTTTTAATGCTCTGTATTTAGAAACAATCATTTGAAGATCATATAGCATTTGACAGAGTTAGGTAGTAAGGTAACCATCTCCATGAGAAAAAACAGACACAGGGGAGAAGGCACCTTCCCTAAGGCCACCGTGGGGAGCTTGGAACCAAAGCCAGTCCCCTATCAGGAGATCCCAGTTGCCTCTGAAATTCCACGATCAGAACAGGCAGAACACAAAAGAGAAACCCACTGAGGAGAGGAAATGTTTTCCCACAAAAGCAATTTCCTCCAATTTGTATTTCAGCAACAAATTTGTTTCCAGTTTCAGATGCCACTATTCAAAAATGACCTGTTGCCTTTCGACTATAATAGGACCTCTCTCATTCTTCAGTGATTTACTTGTAAATATTTATCAATACAACTTGGCCTTTAGACCCCTTTCTCTGACTTTATTGCAATGAGCCCCCAGCCCCTGTCAACACTTCTCAAGCCTGGGTTACTGTTATGTATTTCCTGTGGGTCGATGTGCTTTTTTCATGTGGTCTACAAAGTACTGTAAACATTTACAACCGAACTGTCAACATGGATAAATAAAGCACTGTAAATTTTTACAGTTCAGTAACCTTTATTATGCTTTTTATACTCGTGCATAAGTCCAGAAGATTTCCTTTATCTCAAGAAAGTGAAGCAATAGACTCAATTAGTTTTACTAGGTTACTCAGCACCAGTTGAGCTAAAATCCTGATACTGTCCCACTGCTGGAGTTACGAGTTTTTTCTTTAGTTAGAATCTGTTTTATTAATGATATAAATGAAGCCTTGATTACAATTTCCATATTCCTCTCATTGACGACCCCACTTGTCTAACGCAGCAGTTCCAGAACTTTAGCAAGAATCAGAATTCCCTGGAGAACTTGTTAAAACATAGGTTGCTGGGCCCCATCTCCAGAGTCTTTGATTCAGAAAATATGGTGGGCGGAGGAGGGGGCCAGCAATCTGCATTTCTTACAAGTTCCTAGGGATGCTGATACCGCTGGTCCAGAAATCTAAAGCACTAATTTGGATCTTCCGCCTGAAAAGCCAAGTATATTTACTTCTTAGTTCTGATTTCCAATAACTGCTTGCCTTAATCCTGTATTCGGAGCTATTCAGAATACTCAGGCTTGTCTTCACAGAAAGTAGGCCTTGCCTCAGGCAAAATGAGCGTAAGTGACCCTCACAGGTGGACAATCACACATCTCAAGGTATGGGGGCACCAGCGGACACCCTGCCAGTCTCAGTGGCCTCCAGCTGTGCTGGGCCTCTCCTCCTTTTGGAATGCCTTGTGAGAACATTCTAAAATGTTCTTTACTTCCTGCACATCTCTACCTCTTTCTAGTGAGCTACTTTTGTTTTCAACTTCTGCAAAATATGTTAATCGGGAGGACCCACTTCTTACTCAGTCTTACCTTCCACACCCTCATCTGCTTTAAGCAGACTTCTGCCCACACTTCCAGGCTTAGCTTACCCTCACCCCACCTTCAGGTGTGGTCTGAGAGCATTTTGGTCACATATCTCACTTAACACTTGGTCCTGTACTTTTCTGGTCATGTGTTTGTCCCTCACTATGAAACTCGAGATCTTCTAGACAAAGCACTGTCTGATTTCTTCTATCACCCTGCAAAGTTACACTCAATACATTAAGAAAGAAGGCAAGATGGAAGAAGAGAGGAAGTTCGGATCCCAAGTATTTATGTACGGGGGCTTGTAGAGGGAATAAGACGGTAGTTGAGTGGTTGGGGAAAGTAGTGGAGGCTGCTACCGACTGTGACAACGCAAGATTGACCTCACGGCAACAACAATGGAGTCAGCCATGTGAATGATTTTGCCTTAGGTCAAGGACCTGTATGAAGCCCAGCCACAGAGGAAGAATACAGCATGCATCACCTGCACCATTGTAGTTCTCATGGCCCTTTGGCAGAGATGGTGCTGATGCAGAGATGCTGCTGATCATCTGAGGCTGAAGCACTTTGACATTCAGGAAGGACACGGGATAACATAATATCTATATATATTATATAGATATCTATATATCTATATCTATATATATATAATATCTATATCTATATTTATATCTATATCTATATAATGTTTGCAAATAGAGTCACTCATTATTGGCCTGCTGTGTATTAGGTATTGTTCTAGGGCTAGAAATTCAATGGAATTGGTTGGTTAAACTGAATTAAAATAATACATATTTGTCTCTTCATCATACATGACTATTATCAGGCTTTTCCTTAATGTAAGAACAAAATCATCCTCTTTTCTATTATCTAGTTTATCTTTAATATCTTGCACTATATGAATGATGAATGAATTCGTATCATGCAATATATGTCTTTTTACTGCTTCCAAAAATAGTTTTAAAATATTTCCTTCATATAGCCACTTTGGTGGTATCTTATAAAGCTAAATATAGTCTTACCATACGAGCCAGCAATCATACATATAGGTATTTACTGAAATGAATTGAAAACTTATGTCCACATAAAAACCTGCACACAAATGTTTATAGTAGTTTTATTCATAACTGCTAAAAATTGGAAATAACCAAGATGTCCTTCATAAGCAATTGGATACACAAACCATGTTACATCCATACAGTGGAATATTACTCAGCATTTAAAAGAAGTGAACTATCAAGCCATGAAAAAACATGGAGGATCTTTAAATGCCTATTGCTAAGTGAAAGATGCCAATCTGAAAAGGCTTCATACTGCATGATTCCAACTATATGACATTCTGGAAAAGGCAAAACTAGGGAGACACTAAAAGAGGAGTGGTTGCCAGGGGTTGGTGGGGTAAGAGGGATGAAGAGCTGGAACAGGGAGGATCTGGGGGGCAGTGAAACTATTCTGTATGTATTGTAATGGTGGATACATATCATTATACATTTGTCAAAACTCATAATATGTACAACACAAAAAGTGATCCTAATGTAACCAGTGGACTTTAGTTAATAATAATGTGCCAATATTTTTTCCTCAATAATAACAAATGTACTACAAGAGTGCAAAACGTTAATAATGGGAGAAATGAGTGCAGGAGAGGATTTATGAGAACTTTCTGTACTTTCAGTTCAATTTTCTTTAAATCTAAAGCAGCTCTAAAAATTTTTAGATGCAGGAAAAAAAATCAGATTTCCAAGTTTCTGCTCTATAGCACAGGGAACTATGTTCAATATCTTGTAATAACCTTTAATGAAAAAGAATATGAAAATGAATATATGCATGTATATGTGTGACTGGGAGATTGTGCTATACACCAGAAATTGACATACTGTAACTGAAGGTACTTCAATAAAAAACAAAAAAAGAAAAAACAGATTTCCTTCACTTTATCCCATTAACATTCTCAGAACATCTAAAGATCCATTTTTCTCCCAGTTTCCAATGTCTTATTTTTTTTAAGTTTAATTTTTATTGTGTGACTATCTGTTGGCAAAGTACACTGCATTTCCTCTTCCCTGAGTGAAAGGAGATATTTAATGCTGACTTCATGAAGACTTAGAAGGAAGTCAAGTCTATGAAATAAAAATATTTCTGAATGACTTTATTACAAACAGAGAGTGGAATGGGTTGGAGGTTCACACTTAATACTGTCATTCTTAGAGAATTTGGTCTATACACATTCAATCTTAGCAGCTAGCTACTGGGGGGCTTTTGAACTGGTATATCTTCAGAGATGTTCTGATTTATTTGATAAAATAAGGATGGGGAAGAAGAACGTAATAGAATGCATTTTTTTTCTTTAATAAATTTCCACTTGAAAGGATTTTGAAAGTCTGGTCTCAAGATAATTCTGTAAATGGATTTCAAAGACTGTTACTCAGATTCCTGTTTTGTAGGAATTTGTAGAATTCCTGTGTTTTGTATAAAACTTAGGTTTTCTAATGTGTCAAATTAAGAGTCAGTTATACAGAAGCCTCAATTCATAATAGCACATTTTATAGCACTTTTAATTTGCAAAGGTGCTTTTCATGTTATGTGATTTGATATTCACAATCATTCTGTGAAAACTGTAGAACAGATGTTAACTACTAAATAAATAACCACAATTACATGAAGTAAGAATACTCGCTATAGTGTTCTTCTGGCTTCTCTCTCAATCTTGATTTTGGCAGATTTGGTTTCTTAGAAACCAAACCAAGAGAGGAGGTAAAGTCTATTTGTAAAATCATCAAAAATAAATCCTCCAATCTAAGGTCATTATGAAGATTTATTAAAATGAATGCTTCTTATTTTTTTCTTACTTCTGTCTTTGGTAAATAGCAATTCTGCATAACAAATGCTTGAATTAAAAAAAAACACCTTATTTCTCATAGATTATAACCAGAGATGAAAATAATACTTAATGCAAGTAAAAATGAATACATAATCAGAAACAGGCATCTCCAAACACAAAATGTAGACTCGTATAGCAGACATGGCTTCCCATTTGTCCTGTCTTCTGTTTTGAAACTGAATAGAAATGTATGTTATTCTGTGTATATCCACGTGTTCTCCACCAGGGGCCTCTCTGCTGGAGTCAGTGACTCAGGTAAAGATCCAAAGGTAACTGTTAAAATTTCGTATAGAATGTTGGAGAGCCTGCAAATTAGCTGTTCATTTCTGGAAGCTTTATTGGACAATGCATCGTCCATTCTGGCTGCTGTGTGGAATTTCCAGCAGCACTGATGATGACAACTGATGCCTAGAGAGTGGGGTGACCAAATCAGTGAGTTGTTTTTAACCTATCAATCCTCACATGTCTTCAGACTCAGTAATTCTCCACAGGGAAATCCATCCTGCTTTTCAGGGTGGGACTTTCTGAGATTACAATTGTTTGAGTCTGGATTTAGGCCCAGACTGCACAAAAGTTGAGTAGAATCACTCGGATTCCAATCCTGGATATCTGTCGGAGGTTTCTGTACTCTAGGGAGTGGGTTCATTCTTCTACTCTTGACCTTTTAGTTCATAACTGTATCTACATGTCAGAAGTCCAGATATTTTTAATACAAAATATTTGCTATTAAAGGCTTCATGTTTTGTAAACATTGATCTTTTTGGCTCCTGACTTATTTCATATGGAGAGAAAACAAAATGTTGGCTCATTATCTCCTCTTTCAAGGCATGTTAAATTACACATAAACATTAGAATGCTACTAAGTGTATACTTATTTTGGGGCTGAAAAAGCAAATGTGGTATATTAGAATCATGAAAATGTTTTCTTTTTCCTGAATCCATTGTCCATTTATGGTGCATTTATTTAAGCAAGAGTCTCTTTAAATACTCAAGGACATTTTTACTGCCTCCCCTTCTGGAAAGGCTGGAGTCCTTAGGGCCATCTTGGATCTGCAGAGCTGGGTGGGTGCATTTCCTCATTACCCTAAAGCGTTTTGGAATCCACTACAGATTTTTTTTCTAGAGAAAGTTGCTGGTCTTTGAAAGAAAAATCCTCTAAGGCAGTAAGTATCTTTGTGGGATGAGAAATTGCTGGCGGATGCTACCAGGAAATCAATCAACACAGCCTTCCTACTCTAAAGATGTCTACAGGCCAGTGGAGAAGAAAGATGTACTTCCACTAACATCAACAGGAGAGGGCTAGTCATCATCACTTGCAAAAATGATGTCAACATCCAGCCCAGAGGAGGAAATTATTATTTTTTGCCTAGGTGGGGTGGAGTGGAGGTGCCATCTATGTCTGGAGAGATTTGGACCTCCCTTTCTTGACAGATGAATTCATTGCTGGATATAACAGTAAATTCCTATAGTCAGAAAGAAGCAAGCACACAGCACTCTACTTACACATTCTCTGAGAATAATACTGAGAAAGATCTCCGTAGATGTGGAAAAGAAAAACCTCTCCAACATAAACAGATAAAACCACATGCAACATAGCTTCACAGATTTCTAAACCTTCCTCCTTTGATTTTCTTCCACAGCAAAATTTAAGTCTAGTGGGAAACTCTTTCATGTACTTCCTAAGATTAGTGGAAAGTTTGCAGCTTTCCTGGGGTGTCAGTGGTAGTCTTCTGTCGAGAGCACACTTATATCTAGGGGTCCCTCTGACAGCGGAAGGCTCCTTCTCTTGCTTCTCCTCACAGGGCTTACCTGGGACTGAGTTCCCCCTGCAGGGAGCAGGAAAGGTAATTCATGTTTAGGGTGCTGTGTTACATGTAGTCCTAACTGATGCCATCCCCGATGTCCTCTACCATCATCTGGTGCTGAACTGCATTTTAGGAGCCCACAGTCCTCTGCAGTTGTTTAGCCCAATTCCTGAAAGAGAGTGAGTTGCCAAACCGCACTGCATTACTATTACTACCATTACTGTTTCTATTACTCCTAAACCACAAGGAACAGCATGTAGACCTTTGGGAAATGAGGTCGTGTTCATCTCTTTACATTAGAAACAGAAGAGTAATCTAATTTGTCCCCACTGTCCAACCTGAGAGAAGGAACACTCCAGTAATACCAGCTATCATTTATAAAAATGGAGGCAAGTATACATTTATGTCACCTGCCTCTAGAACTGGCCCTGTCTAGTCTTCATCAGAAACTTCTGTCAAGGGAACATGAATTGAAAAGGGAGGAAAGGAAATACGGTCTACAGTATCTATTTTAAATTAAAAATCTGCTCTGAAAGAAATAGCGAACTAATTTTGCATCCCTTCAGAGGATCAAACTTAGATACAAGGAAGACCTCTCTTAAAATTAAAATTGCTAAGCATGGGAGTGGGTTCCCTGTCATTGGTAGGATCATGCTGCAATTATATGTCTACCTAGAATGATGGATAATAGAGGAAAGTCAAGTTCAGTTCGAATATTGGAGTAGACAGTATAAGGCTACTCCCAATTTTGCTATCCAGTGAGCTACAGAAAAATAAACACAGGTATAATGAATTCTGCATGGAATAAATTAAAGGCAAGATGATAGATTATCTGACTTGGGGTTAAAGAAGGCAAGCAAATCATATACAATGAAAGTGGTCTTTGCCCAGTAAGGTGTGGGTAGAGCAGGAAGAATTGAAGTGGTAAGATATTGACATTTCCTTCTTTTCTGGAAATTGGATTTAGTGTTTAGAGGAAGTAACACACTGGACAGCTGTAGAATCTTCCCTGCCCTGTGCTTCCTGAAGATTAGGACTTATCTACAAATGTATGCATGTATACACACATGTCAGTGAGTAGTGGCATGAGTCTCACTCACAGGTTGGCCAGTTTAATGGTTCATTTGCATTTGGAAACTTCCCTGAGAACCCTCTAAAGACACTCTAGGAATAACAGAATGAACACACTGGCATAAGAGCCTCTAAACTGTGCGATTATGAGTCCCATATCTGAAAAATGTTCTGAATCTTCCCTTTCTCCCCTTTAAGAGGGAAACCATAGGAAGATTTTGTAAACATACCCAATAAAAGCCCCTCTATGGTTGCTTGTGTGTTCTTCCCTGTAATGTTAAAGGGAATCCAGGGTTTGTGTCTGCAGAGCTGCCCTTGCCAGGGAAACAGATGGCCTCATCAGAATGCAGCTGCATTAAGACTCAGTGTCCCAGTTACTGAGTCTTCTGATTGGTCTACAACACACATGAATCTCTTTATAGCTAAGAAAGTTATTTTTTTCATACACGTCTATTGCACAAACATGATTCTTAGCTGACTGTCAGATATAGAAGACTATATCTGGTTACCTGATTAGATCTTCTTGATAAAAAGAAAGAAAGCAAATCCGGAGGAGAGACCATTCCACCCTCACAGAGAGCAGATGATATTAACAGGTCCTCTCTCCTCTTCCTGTGAGGAGTTCTCCAGAACTTAAGTATTTATTTCAAATAGGTATGCATTTCATATTCTATGAGGCATCATATTTTTCTATGACTCAGGTACATTCAACATAGGCTGCACTGCAAGTAGACCTGACACTAAAATTACCTAAATCTTTAAAGCCAGAACCATTCATCTGAATTCCCTGAACTTCAGCTATTAATGGAAGGTATTTCTGAAGCAACCTAAATTGTTACTGTAAATTCAGATTTGTCCCAACCCAAACAAGTTACCTGAGTGATTTCTAAAGAGTATGAGCTGATACAGATTGGGTTTGGGCTATTTTGAGTCTGATAAAGATTCCCATGAGATATTGCCCCATTTGTATAATCATGAGTTCATATGTTTATTAATTCAATAATCTAGCAGGCCAGCCTTTTTCATATAGTTAAGTATCCTTCAAGGAATCATCTTCATCCAATTTTTGTTTTATTTGTGATAAGTAACCTGACTTTTTCAGTCATGCTGTGGAGGTTGATACATCAAATTTGCTGACGTGCTCATCCAAGAAAAATCTGAAATGTGGGAATTTCAAAGTGCGTTCTTTAGGAAGGCAAAGAAGACGGGGTGAACATTTAATTATGAAGGCTCATTTCACATGGACCATTTAGTTTTTTCATAAAAGGTCTTGAAGTTTAACTCTCTGGAAAGCTTCATGCTCACTCTCTGCTCCGTCACTGTTTTTTTCTGTGCATGATATTAATATTTCCAGATTTTCTACTCTCTGCTTAGCATTAGCTAAGGTACACTATCCTTATATTTTACTTTTAAATTAATCTCCTAAGGGTTCTGATTTTCATTAATTATTCCCACTAACTTAGCACACCATTTCCAAAAGACATTCCAGATTTTTTTAAGGCTTTTTCCTAATAACTTCTTGCTTGAAAATAACATGATTTCAAGTGAAATCCATTTTGCTTTATTAGGTCTAGGGGTACATTTACGTAGTCTCTGGATAGGCAAATTCAGGCTTAGTTGGGTTAAAGCGGCCCATGTAACAAGGATTTCTGGATGTGATCTCCCCTGAATGTTTATCCCTTATTCTTATAGCTGGGGCTGTCTGCCGGGTCGTTCAGCAACTCCAAAATGATTGTTTAAAGCAAGACAATGTGCTTATGCGTGGAGTGTACAATATAAAGCCCAAACCTAGAAGACTGACACTTAAAACTTGACAGAAACATTCCTTTTGCAGTAAAATAAACAGTTTTCTCTTCTCCTAGATAAGGTGAAGTAATTTTTTGATTAATCCATATGGTCTGTCCTCTTGCCTAGGAAACCACGAAAGACAACAACTTTCCAGTTCCCTTCCTCCAAGTCTTCATTATCAATAAATGCCTGTGATATCAGCTGAGAGTGTTTAGCCCACACATCCGGCTTGTATCTTAATTGCAATAACTTCTTGTCACAAACAGCCAACGCGGTGATGTATGGAAACACTTGATTTTTCTTCTCCTCCTCGTGCTCCCCCACACCTCCAGCCCCCTTCTCTCCTTTCCCCATTCCCAACCTCTCAGAGCCCGGAAAGTCTTGCAGCATTCCTGAAACGTTACATAAGACACCAGAAGTAGATAACATTGTATGTTTCAAGTTTAAAATGCAGAATGTTTATGCATGTAGAGAGAAAAGAATGAAAGAATGTCCCCTTTCAGGAATCATATCTGAAATGACTGGGAGGTTGACAAGTGCTTCCCTTACAGTAAAAATGATGTTTAAGGAATTTCGGTGTTTTTTACTACCTGGTATATGGCAAGTTCTTTGTTCTTTAAGAATAAATATTAAGGATCTCAGCGTCCACATTACAGCCAGCAAGGCTGAGGTTTCCAAGGTTTCATTTGAGGCAGGGGCAATGAGAGTAGAATTTCAGATCCAAGAGCAGTGTCTTTGCGCTGAGAGCCAGTCTTCTTTTAATGGTGTGGAAGGAAAGGGATGGAGAACACTGGCCTTCAAAGAAACGCAAGCCAGGGTCTCTCACTGGCATCCAATCATGTCTCTAATGCCTAACTTGCAGATATGGAGTTAGGTCTGTCCAATACCCAGAGTTTTCAGTCACGGCTCCTCTTTCCATCTGTAATACAAGCCTGCTCTGAGAACAGAAGGAACTGTGCCGTAACTTAGAAAACGAGGTCATTTGGTTGGAAAATGGAAGTGCCAAAAAAAAAAAAAAAGTTTAATGTGTAAACATATTTGCCTGAATCAATATGCCATACAGAAATGGTTCTTGCGAGGCCTCCTGACCTTGCCCTTCCCTTTGGCGAAGTCAGCGCAGCGGACATGCAGCCACAGGGCTGAGTCCAACACAGTGCAACGGTCTCCAAGGCAACACTGGCTTAAGGTCATCCCGGTGCTGCCCAATTTCCAGGAAGCTTCTGGGCACTCTGTTCTTTGTGGTCTGGCATCAGGATGGAAAGTTTAACCTGAGCACAAGTGGAGGAGGCTGGTCAGTTTCTACTGACTCTGCATTCTTTTCTCTGGTGGGTCAGGTTTGTGAACAAGGATTGGCTCCCACCTATAATGTAAATATTTTTGAAAGGTTTGTGGAGTGTAGACATGACCTCTGCCCACTGGACTTACCACCCATCTAGATAAGTAATAGGAGGAGGGAAGTGTGGCGGGCATCGTCTCTCATTTGCTTAGAAGGCGAAGTGACTTGGGAAGATGAGTGAAATAAAGAGGAAAGAATAACACAAAAAGTTGTGGGGTAGTTTCCCCCCTTTGTCCCTGTTAGCCCCTATTCTTGTTTCTTTGCCATCTCCCTCAGTTTATTTATTTTACTTTTTATTAAGAGAGTTATGCTATGGGTGGGATTGGGGAGTGCTGAACATAACTGAAATAAAACGTAGTGTTTACTGATGAGTCCACTCACAGCAATGACTCCCTTTTATTTTACTTATTTTTTTATCGAGATATGATGGACATGCAAAAAAAATCTATACATATTTAATGTATACATCTTGATGAGTTTGAGACAAGTACTCCTCTCTATTTTAAATATTATCTCAGCCAGGTTTTTTCTGAGGTTAATTTTTGCTTTTATTTGCCAGTGTAACTCAAATACAGTAGCTTGCAAACTTTTTTTGACCTAAAAAACGCATTTTTACATCACAATCCAACACATACACACACATATATAACATATGTATATGACTGAAACCAAAGTTTTACCGAAAATGTCTATCCTGAGTTTTCTTGTTGTTAAGGGTTTTGTTTTGTTTTTAATAGCAGTTTTAGGTTTACAACAAAATGGACAGGAAGGTACAGAAATTTCCCATGTACTCCCTCTGCACACATATGCATAGTCATTTTTTTTTTATTTACCAAAGTGGTACTTTTTTTTAAATAAAGATGAACATACTTTGATACATCATAATCACCAAAGTCCACAGTTCACCTTAGTTTGGACAAAAGTATAATTACATAGATCTCCATCATTATAATGTCAAAGTATTTTCACTGCTCTAAAAAACTTCTGTACTCTAGAATGGCATATGGAATCTCTTTTTTCCCTTAAAAGAGGTTCAGAGCCTTCATGTCTATAAGACCACTCATCAGCCAGTTCTTTCTTCCATGAGTACTTTTACTTAATATCATTGATGCTATTTATTTTGCACATATTAATCAAAAGTTTGCAGAACACCTGCTAAGCACCAGGCACTGTGAAATAGACCTCATCTCCATTTTACAGATGAAGAAACTAAAGCTTAAAGAGATTAAGCAACTTGCTCGAGGTCATCAGAAATTACCTTTAACTGGCTGCAAATCCTGAGAACTTAATACTGCAATACCCTTTCATGTCAGGGATTTACTTACGTCAGATGTACAGCTTCCATAAAGAGGTAATACCTAAGGCTACCTAAGGAGCTGAAGCCTTAATCATAATATAAGATTTTCTAATATTAAGGGATTTCTTGAAATAAATAATCTTCTAGGGCAGGAGCTGGAAAACTATAGCCCATGGTCCAAATCCAGTTCTTTGTCTGCCTTTGTAAATAAAATTTTATCAGAATACACTCATTCCTTTATGGATTGTCTATGGTTACATTAAGGCTATAATGATGGAGTAGACCATATGTTCTACAAAGCTGGTTATCGACTATCTGGCCTTTTACAGATTGGTATAAAAGGGCTGATATAAAATGAATCTGTCTACCTGTATATTATATGCACTCAATATTTTACAGTGTTCATAATATTGACCTGAAGACTCCTTGCAACTTCTTAGGAGGCATCTAAATCATAAAAGATTTAGGTCTACTTGATGGCAGCTTTAGGGTTAAGTATATTTTACATTATTCAAATTCACTTTAGGTAAACTTAGTACAGTTCTCTTAACCAAACCAGCCTATTCCTCAAACATTCTGGATAAATAAAATCTTGTTGTGAAAATATTCTACAATCTCTAGTGTATAGCTCCAATTGCTACAGTTAAAAGCTACATACTGGTCATGTACTCTGCAGATTTATTCATATTAAAGCACGGTTTGGGTTTCAATTTTGTTTTACAATCTCCCATTTGTACAATTTCAGTTGCTTGCTGTGGCTTTCGAATAAGCAACATATCTCTACTTCTTAGATCATGAGATAGTTTTTGCATTCTTCTACATCTGAATCCTCAAATAATACAATGAGTAAAAGTCAACTGTTCCTCTCCTTTCTGTAACATCTATTTTTCTTTAAATAATACAATGAGTAAAAGTCAACTGTTCCTCTCTTTTCTGTAACATCTATTTTTCTTTTTCCACTGATTCATTCCCATTAGCTTACAAACATGCTTTTATCTTCTCTGATCTTAAAATAAACAAAAAAGCATAAAAAACCAAAAAAAATTTTCTCTTAACCAAACTTTCTCTCTATGGTCCTGCTTCTTTATATCTCCTTGACATAAAACTCCTTTAGAACTTTCTTCAATTTCTCTTCTTGCTTCCCTTCTAAACTTTTATAATCAAGCCTTCACCCTCCCTACTCTAAATACGCTGCTAAAATTGTTCTCAAAGAGGCAGCAATGGTCTTAAATCCATATTTCAACTCTCAATCCTCATGCTACGTGACTTACTACCTACAGCATCTGGTGTACCTGTTTGCTCTATTCTCTGATACTCCTTCTTCCCTTGGCTTCCAGGATGCCACAGTCTCTTAGAATCTTTGGTTTTGTCACAGTGTATACCTGGGGAATAAAGGAAACTGGGACATCTAACCTCATCTACAACACAAAACAAATTCACAGTACTGCTAACAGTGTACTATCTTATGTTATTTGAAAGCTTGTTAGAAAAATATGTTCATACTGAA
The DNA here is from genome assembly GCF_048773025.1 of Camelus bactrianus. Classification (NCBI taxonomy): domain Eukaryota; kingdom Metazoa; phylum Chordata; class Mammalia; order Artiodactyla; family Camelidae; genus Camelus; species Camelus bactrianus. The sequence goes on from NC_133558.1 coordinate 7,929,098, forward strand.
TGCAAATAATCACATTCCAATGCAAAAATATCAAGTACTTTTAAGAAAATAACCATCCCTCATCCATATACTATGTATATAATGATTTTTCCTAAGGTGGTTAAAGAAGCCATAAGGTTTTTATTGGTAACGTGATGACAGTATTTCATTCTACTGAGAATACAACACACTTTCGTGGAAGAGTTACTTACCTGGGTAGGTCACTGATTGAAAAGCACAGCCTGACATCTTTCTTCTTAACACTGTATTTGACAGAAGTTGTAAAAAGACTCTTGGGAACATATCAGTGATGGATACAGTGGTGGAAAGCCGTATTAGTAAAGCTATTTCAGAAGAAAGTCATTAGGATTAGGATGACACATTAACCAGGGTGTTATCACCTCTGGTCAGGTAATATGTGGCATGTGTGTTAGGGAAGCCTTCTTTCCTACCTCCCCGCTCCCAGGTAGACAGAAGATAAGCCCATTGTGGATATCCACTAATATTTTGCAATGGAATGGAATTTTTTTAAGCATCCTGGTAAATTTTAACTGACTTACATTTGGTTTAAGAAGCATTTTTATTCACTTTCTCTTTCCTAGATCAAAACACGGTATGTGGTCAATAGAAATTAAGAATACCAAGTCTCAGAGTTATTCAAAACAGCCTTTGAGAAAACTGAAAATGATTTTACTCAGCATCTGCAAGTCTGATGAGAAGAAAAGCACGTATCAAGAGAGCACTGTAAACACTGTGTGAGAATGAGACTGCGACTGTGATGTTCAGGGCTTCCTCTGGGTGGGTGACATGCTACCAAGACAAATGGCATTCTAGCCACTCAGTTGGCCAAAGTCTAAGATTATTATATTAACCAATTTCCGTCCTGTTCTTTTTCTTTATGGGTTTTAATGACAGGCGAGATTTCACTGTTTAATATTTAAACAAATGTTTTTATGCTGAGACAATAAGGCACTGTTGAGACTGGCTAGAACTGTTTAATATTCTCCACTATGGCTGACTGCCATTCCTTCTGGAGTAAATGGCATGAGCTGACTTCTAGAAATGTTCAGAAATTAAAGCTCCCTCTTTGGTGACATGGGAGTGAATGGAATCCCCTTGAATTGCACACATGGCATACCAGGTGTGTGTGGTCTGCCCCACAGGGTGAGTTCCTCTATTGTTCTGGCTCTTCTAGCAGAACACTGTTTAGTTAGCATCGCTAGTGTTGGCTAAACAGACTGGCTTGCTTCCATGTGCTGCTGCTTCTCTGCATTGACCCTTATCCATTTACTGACAATGGGCTTAAATACGCCCCTTCTCAATTATCCATCATCTAAGGCAAATGGGTGTGGGCTTCCTTTTTGAGGTTCAGTATCTCTCATTGACCAGATGAGCTTTAGTCAACCACTGAGGTGAGCTTCCTTAGTGTGGAAACATGTTTCACATATGGCAAGACCTCTCTTAAAATCCACTTTGACTGATTTAAACCATAGCTATATTTTTTTTCCCTCAAAGTTGGGTGTTCAAATGTTTGGATCTGACGTGAAGCAAGAAAACGAACTTAACAAAATGTTTAGAATCTTTTATGTGCCAGAAAAAAAAAAAACGTGATGGACAACTTCTCAAAAGATCTTGGAATACATTTCTAGGGAGATACTATTTCTTTAAGTTTGGGTGTGGGTAGGACAGATTGTAAATCATCCTCACTATCTGATAGATTTTTAGACATACTATCCCAAAACACACTGAAGTTATAAATTCTACTTGGACCCACCACATTTTAACTAGTTTCTTCCCCAACAGAGATGGGGTCCAAGAGGGAAACCAACAATTGGAAAGAACGATGTAAACCATCTTAGGTTGAACAACCACAGCAACAAAACGGACCGATGATAATTGTAAGAAAAGTCCTTTGTTTGTTTTCATTGTTTGAGCTTGTATTCTTTAATAATAATCTATATACATCTCAAATGTGAAAAATAAAATCTTTTGAATATTATTGTGTATAAATTCTAAAGCTTCCATGACACACTGTCTGAAAAATAAGATTGCTCCAAACTAAGACCCATAGGATGTGCATTAGAGAACATACTTTCTCAGAAAGGGTGTGAATTGGTGTAGATTCATCCGTATTCTCTTACCCAGCTCTCTCAGACTCAAGATGTTAGTAATGGCTGCCTGGGTCCAGAAAACTATGTAAAGCCAACTGACCACAGGGAGAAGCGTCTCTCAAGTATGTCAGATTAGAAGGATTACTTGGGGCATTTGCTAAAAGTATAAGTTCCCACACCCTCACTCACCCAGCCCTCAATCCAGACTGACTCATTAGATATGGGTTGGAGTCTAGGAATATAAACTGTTGATCAGATGATTCTTTGTATTAGGAAATTTTGTAAAATATTTCTCTAGGATATAGAATGTGACCTCACCAACTGAAGATATGCCCACTTTGTGGCTTAATGTATTTACAGCAAGTGAACAAGAGAAACTGGAGAAGAGTTAAGATGTGAAAAGCATGTGTAATGAATGTATACGATAGGAGAAAAAAGTAAAGAAAATTAAGTATGACAACATAGTATCAGCAACGACTAGTGACGGGAAACTTAGGATATGTGAATATGAGGAAAAAGACAAAGAGACAAAGAGAAAGAAAGAGAGAGACCCAGAAAAGTTTGCTTTCTCACATCTTCTCTGAATTAGGCTTGAATTCGTGTCCAAGATCAAGGTCCCCTGTTCTCATTGCAGTGTCCTGTTCAGCAGTCCCTGACTCTTTTGTGTATGTAGAATTAGATACCTGGAGAATGATTAGCAATGCTTGGCGGTTTCTTTATCTATGTATTTATTTTTAAAGGAAACCATTAAAGAAAATACATAGAAGGAGTAAGTGTTTACAAACACTGTTCACTCTTTCCAAAGTCTGTGCTAGGAATCCATGTAAAACTGACAATTCTGTATTTTATTGAATCCCCCTTTCTGCCATGTAGTGGTAGCCAGTATTTGCCTTTCTCCAGGTTTCTAGCAATTGGGCCATTTCTATGGTTTCTTAAAGATTGATGTTGATGCTTGTATGATGACATCTGCAAGTTATTTTATTATCCTGGATGTGTTTCATAGGATTTGCAGAATTAAATTCATTTAAAGCAAAAAAAAAAAAAAAAAAAAAAAGGAGTAAGTGTTGACAGAATAGCTACCATTTATTGTGCACCCATCTGTTTCCACATGCTGTCCTCATGTTATATCATTTCTTGGTTGGTCTTCACTACAACTCTCAGAGAGGTTTTATTACCATTTAATTGAGGGGGAAACAGAAGTTCGGAGAAATGGTTTATCTAAGGTCACATTACCTACGAGTGACAGTTGGGATGTGAACCCAGATGTACCTCTTTTCAGTACCCTATGTCAGTTGGATTTTGAGGCAAAAAAATTGGATTCATTTCCTAGGTTGCTTGATAACTCATTATATGTGTTTAGATCAGTGTATAGTTTCTTTGCACCTTGGTTTCAAGATCTTCCAGTCTGCAGGCAACTTTCCTGCTAACTGGTTTTGAACAGCCCCTAGTGAAGTACCAGCTGAAGTAAATACAGGACTTCTATTTGAGTTCTAAATCTGGTTATGAAATTGAGAGGAACATTTCAGAACTCTTTCCATTGCTATCAAAATAGCAGCAGGCATTCACAGGTTAAGGAGCTCATTAAACTAGTCCAAAGCACCATCTGCCTAACTGGGAACCATTCAATAAGTTACTGTTGTCTTTTGACCCTGTCTCATACTTGTCAGCTTGCTAAGCTTTGACAAAAGGGACCCAATGGAGCTACTATCTAAAACAAAGCATTCTGTTTCAATTGGCAAAAGGCAAAATGATCTCTAGACACTCTTGCCTAGAAGTAACCGCTCTCTAATGAGTTGCTGTTTTTATTAAATATTATGTAGAGCTGATTCATCTTTTTTGGATTTCAAGAGACACAAACATAATGCAATGTGCTTTTCCTATGCAGAAGCTGTTAGCAGGCTACATAACAAGTACCGAGCGAATCTTTGCAAATCAGTGATATTTGTACAAATTTAAAGAGGTTTACCTAAAGCTTTGAAAGAATTAAAAACAGGCGTTTTCAAATAATCACATCCATCCAAAGGACTATGCTCCCTGGTGTCAAGGCGTATGCTTTGCAAGAAGGACTTGGGGGATATGAAAAAGAACATAAAATTAATGTTAAGAAAACAGATGTCTAGAGCCTCAGGGACTAGCAATGTGATTCCTGAACAAGAGCCCTATAAAGTGCATATGAGTCCAGGAAGGAAATGTGATAACATGGGGGAGTGATATCTGTTGGGTAGGTCCTCGGTCTGTAGGGGTTTCATATTTTCAGCAACAACTCACTGATGGCACCAAGAACATATTTGTATTCTTTATGTTAACAGATGACCCAAGGCTGACCCAGAGAAAATTAAAATTCAGAATGACTTTATTCAACGTGGGGGAGGAACTTAGTGAAGATTTTAGGGATGTGTTCCAGGCAATGCACACACACAGAAAATAACATGACACAAAAAAAATGGTCTGGGGTTTACAATGAACTTCATGCTATCTCTAGGTCACCAATGTACAGCTGTGATACTTTTTCCAAAGAAGCATGTAGGATGTACAATGTTTAACTGGAAAGGAAGCATATGGTGGGCTGCCTTTTCTTTAGTCAGTAAAGCAAATGGCAGAAGGAGGAAATAGAAAGGAATTATAGAATGGGAGATTCAGATCGACCAAGAGGATGAGATGTGCAATAGGGAGACTTCTCCAACCCAAAAATATACAGTTAAGGATGTAACTATCAGCCTCATTATCACCTTCCTGAGGTCTTTAAAAGCCAGAGAAGTTCTTGTCCACCTAGAATAAACTGGATGTAATTATGACTACCAACACAAATGGCATCTAGGATTAGATGATTCTTTAAGGTCTCTTTGGCTTGATGTTCCTGTGGACATCAGAAAAGGAAAGTGCAGGCCCTGTTTGAAATTTCCCTTGGCCCCCTGCTCTCATCCTGGATCCAGACAGCTCTCAAGATAGCGCAGTTAGGTTGTGTTGGCTTTTCTTTCTCTATGCTAATTGACTCTGAAGTTGGAGCACACCCCTGTTTCTTCCCACTCTATGCACCAAAACGGAACTGAATGAGTTCATTTTCTCCTGCTCTGAGGTAGCTCTGACTTTGCTAGTTAATTTTGTCAAATTTAGTTGTTCCACACACCAAACTGAGATGAAGAGGCAAAGAAAAGGAAAGCGGTAGAAAGAAGAGAGAGCAGAAGCAGCGCTAAGAGGATGGATGGGGACTGAAGCCTTGGTTTAATTTCCATTTGTGCACCATCTAAGTGGCACTCAACCTCAATTACACACTATCTTGACTATAGAAATGTAGCTTTAACATAAATTCTTCCATCTCCCCCTCCCAATCGATTTGGTACCCTAAAACTAGAAACTCTGGACCATCCAGTTCTTTTACATTATCAAAGAGTCTCTGCTTAAAGAATGAAAGACTAACAATCTTGAGCTATAAAAGACATTAGAGAAAGATCATCTAGTCTAACAACTTTATTTTACAAACGAGCAAACTCAGGGCCAGATAAATGACTAGACCAAAACCACCCTCCCCTAGTAGAACACAGCAAGGTTGACAGTCAAAATTGTGAGCCCTGTGCAGGCAGGATGTTTGTCCATTTTTTTCCTACCATATCCCCAGAACTAGCACAGTGCCAGGCATATAGTAGGCACACAATAAATATTTATTGAATGAATGGTCTATGATTCCTGATACCCTTTTCATGCTTTTCCCACTTAAGCGCACATTTTAGCTCTCAAAAAAAAAAAAAAAAAAAAAGAAACCCAAACCAAAAAACAATCTGAGGACCAATGTAGTTCCCTTCACCCCACCTTATTCCCTGAAATGACCTAATATTTTATCTTGGAATGTTCCACTGTATTTCCAAAAATTCCTAATATGCAGTGGTGTGGTTTGACTTAATTCTGCTTTAACACAAAAAAAAAGTTTGGCTAAATGAGCCCTTCCCAAATGCTCATCAGACTCAACCATTTGCCAATGAAAAAGCATCACCTTATTAAATTTTTGTTATTTTGATTATCAGGTTTTTCCCCTACTCTTTATTAAAAAATTTTCCCATTCCAAACTGAGGGAACTCTTTTACCATATCTTATAGTAAAAGGAAGGCTAGAGTACCATAAGGCAGAGGCTAGGAAATCTCACTATGTATAAATTCTGATGTCCGAAAATATGGTTTCTAAATAATACACTGCAGGAGAGGCCAATTCTTTGAAGTACTTAAGGATTCACCATAAGATTCCTTTAAATATTGGTCTAGAGTGTAAATGTGGTTCAAATTACATGCAACTTTTTAGGAACACATCTATTGAGCAAGAGAGAGAGGCTTTCTGGGACAACCATGGGATAGGCAGAGCAGCCAACTGGTGTGGCAAGTTTTAAGAGTGACTCAGGGCACTGAGTTAGGAGCCAGAGTTCCAAAATCCTCCAGAACATGTGGACTCTTTCAAGCTCTGGACATCAGGAAAAACCTAAGAACTACCGTACTTAAAACTGCTTTCTCCACAGCCAGTTAAATCCAGAGATGGAAGATGAATTGAAATAGGGAAAGAACACTTTTAACTCTCACTGGCATGTCAAATGCCCTAGTCCTGCCTAACCTTGAGTGACACGTAACAAATACTAACACTTTGACACTGAGATATTCATATTGTACATTTTCAAAAAGCATGGAGAAATTTGGGGAGGAACATAAAATACAGTAAAATAGAGAAATCAAATGTACATGAGAAAAAGGAGAGGAATATTAAAAAAAAAGAGAGAGAGAGAAGCTAACACAATATATACCATAATGTAAACAATTGTAAGAGACACTGATGTGACTCTTAGCTTTTTAGCTGTCAATGGAAAAGGAAACCAATCAATTATATACTTCACTTAAGAAGTGAATTATGTCTTCTTAAGATTTTTTTAAATGCTAAAGAAAGTATATGAGAAAGAAATTTGTCTTCTAAGTCCTCTTAAAGATGGTACTGGGTAAGTAGTAAAGAACATCCCTAATGATATACTTACTATAGACCAGTGGTTCTCAAACTTCAGAGTACATCAAAGCAACTGGAAGGCTTGTTAAAGCAGATTGCCATTGCTACTCTCAACATTTCTGGTGCAGTACATATAGGGTGGGGTCTAAGTATCTGTATTTTTAACATGCTTCCAGGTGTTACTGACACTGCTGTCCAGGTACCACACTCTGGCAACCACTGCTGTAGGCATGAGGCCAAATTTTACAGGTCCTCTCTTTAAAGCATACTCCCACATAGACTGATGGCAGTGCACTAAACTGCAACTGAGCAGTTCCCCAGGATTAATACAACAAAGTCCAGTTACATTCCCTCTGCAGGTCCAGTCCACAGTAGGAGGCACCAGTGTGGAAAGGTAATGGCCACACCATTTCTCATTCAGTGTATTTGCTGTATCATTCCTTAATGTAGTCCAAGCAATAATGGCTCTCGGTTCTCAAAAGTCCTGTAGGATGCCATTTCTCCTAAGACAGGACCTATCAACCTTGGTGGCACTATGACATTGGGGCTGGATGATTCTTTGCTGTGAGGGGCTGTCTGGTGCATTGTCAGATATTTAGCAGCATCTCTGGCCTCTACCCACTAAATACAAGCAGAAGTCTGCCTCTTAGTCATGACCTCAAAAATATCTCCAGACATCACTAAGAACCACTGTACCAGGAGGTATTATGCCTTAGCCTGGGGTCAGCTGTGGTTCTGTTCCCCATGATCCAAGAATGGTTCACCTCCTTCTGGGGAGATTATCACCTCCCACTTACCCACCCTACAGCTAAGCGAGGAGTGACAGACTGGTGAGAAAGCAAGATGATAATTGTCCACTAACTTTTATTGGCTTTACCAGCTCTGGTTGTCAGGGGGGTGACAGGAATTCCAAATGAAATTTAGAAATCAAACTATTTGAGTATAAGAGACATCTTGGGAGAGGGAGGGAGGTGAATCAGAGTATGCCAATCAAAACAGTCCGATGCTATAGGAGCTTGGGGAAGACCAGATAAATTGAATCTTTTCTGGTTAGAGTATAGCAGAAAAGGATTTGATTGATGATTTATTGATTGAACAAATGTCTATAAAGTACATAATTATTATTGATGTATTATTAATAATTATAAAAATAACAATATACTTTACACATAGATAATGCTTTACAGCATTTAAAATTCTTTTCACATAGTATCTTTTCCCAAAACTGGCAATAATACATTCTGATGTTTCAAAAATCAAAATATTCTGAAAAGGAAAAGCTTGAAAACCTCATGTTCACTTTTATTCCATACACTCTATTTCCCTTCTCACTACAGATTAACTATTTTATGAATTTCTTTGGTATTCTTCTATAATTTCTTTATAAAAATACAATAATATATGGATATATTTTTCTGTTTCTTACACCAAAGTATTGTTCTACATATTCTGTTTTACTGTTTGCTTTTTTATTTTTTTTCTCCTTAACTTCTTGGACACTGTTCCATACAGAGAGCTTTCTCATCATTTGTTTTGTAGCTACATTGTCTTCTGTTACATGGATATGCCACCATTTGTGTAAATAGAGCCCTATTGATAAATTCTTGAATTGTTTCCAATCAATTGGAAATATGGTTGATGTGAAGATCAGATAAAGGTTACCAGGGACTAAAGATAGGGGACAGAAAGGGAACTTGTTTTTTTATGGGTACAGAATTTCAGTTCTGCAAGATAGAAAAGTTCTGGAGATCTGTTTCACAATAATGTAAATATACTTAACACTAGTGAAATGTATATTTCAAAATAATTCACATCAGGCATTTTAATACATGTTTTTTACACACATGCAGACACAAAGAACCTAGTTTGTAAAATGAGGGAAATATTTTGTGTGTGTGTGGGTAAAACACATACACTGGTAACCACTATTTTACTTTCTATACATTTAACTACTTTGGATACTTCATGTAAGTGGAATTATACAGTATTTGTCTTTTTGTGACTGGCTTATTTACTTAGCATAATGTCCTCAAGGTTCATTCAAGTTGTAGCATGTGACAGGATTTTTCTTCCTTTTGTTTATCTATTCATTCACTGATACTCGCTGGGTTACTTCCATTCTTAGCTATTGTGAATAGTGCTGCTATAAACATGGCATGCATATACCTCTTCAAGACCCTGCTTTCAACTATTTTGGATGTATACCCAGAAGTGAGATTACTGGATCATATGGTAGTTCTATTTTTAACTTTTTAAAAGAACTACCTTAGTGTCTTCCATTGTGGTTGCACCATTTCCATTGTAGATTCCCACAAGAGTGTCAGGGAACAAAGGTCAAACTTAATTCTTAAATACTCTACAATTGATAGTATTATATATGTAGAAACCAAGACAGATGCTGCAGCCTCACAAACAATACAAGGAAAATAGGAATATTCCCATAGATGTTCTTGACATAATCTAGTGCCCTGTATCATTCTGCTTATTGCATTATTAAAACAAATAATGCAAATGTTATTTTTTGCCATGAATCAGTTTAATTATCTCTGTTAGAGTCTTGTGATATTTTAGCCAATGGATTTTTCTACCCTTTGAAAGAATAAATATTCCTCAATTTTGCTCTTGCTTTCTCACAGTACCACTACCCTGACTTATACTCCAAAAAGATAGAAGTTCGTATACCAGCTCTTTTGTCATTATTTATGCCAGGTTTTATTCATCCTCCACTACCCATAAATTAACCAAAATCTTGAACTTGGAAAGAGAATGATGCCCTGTTGGCCCAGCATTAGGGGAAAAGTCCTGAATGACTAACACAGTAACCCGCTAGATGTGTTTGCTAACCCAAAAAGCTGTGATCTCTGGGCCAGGCACGTGGGGCCAGAGGAAGAACTAACTCTTGGCTGTATTACTGGATTTTTCCACCAAAGAATTATTGCAGGAAGACAGGTCACAAAGTCAAAGCATATATTACTGAGCAGGGAATACCATCAGAGGCAAAAACAAATACCAGCAGGAAAAAAGGAAAGCCTGGCCGACTCCCCCTCACACGTCTCACCTCAAAGATGTTGGTGGTTGGAAGCTGTTTCAATAATGATAGCTCAGTCTGATGACAATGCTCTCTAGAACTGTCCTTGTGATCCAGTTGTTTCATGTTTCATAAAACATTCAATGAAAAAAAGGAAGGTCATTGCCATTGGGAAGGATGTGACTGAATGTTGGCTAACAGAGCTAATACTTTCCTGAGCTACACATGCTTCAGATCAGTTTTCAAAGGCTTTGTGCTCTAATTTTCAAGGAGCTTGCTGCAAACAATAAAATAATCATCTCTGACATTGGAGTGCATGTATCAACATTTAAGAAAAAAATGGCTTTTATACATGAATAGAATAGCTAATAATCAGCTAACAGGTCCTAGAACTTGACATATCAAGGCAAACTAGAAATACATCCACGTATAGAAGGAGACATTGAGGAAAAATGCCTGTCCTGACCTTAGAAATGGACAGAAGGGGAAAAAAATCTCCTTGAAGAATTCATAACCACTCTCTGGCACATATGTAGGTTTGCTACTCAATCTTGCATTTCCAGCTTAGTCCAAAGAAACCTGAATTCAATCCAAGACCTTGGGAAATAAGCCTTTGACTCCCCAATTATTTTTCTATTTCCCAATGAGTAAAGCATGAATCTTTCCATACATTATCTATTCTTTACCTTAACACTTGAGTAACAAATGAAGATATTATTATCCAGGTATCTACTGTAACTCTATTCTTGAATAAACTATCCTCAAAGCTAAAGAAATTAATCCTCTTGAGTCTCCAAATTCATCAATTTTAGAAGACCGAAGCAAGTTAAGGAAAGAAAAGTAAGTGGAACAAATACTTTGAACCAAGTTTCTACTCCATTAAAGTGACTTATTTAATTCTCACAAAATTCTGTACTGTGTATAATCTAATGATTAGTAGTATTGCTAAGTTACAGGTGAGGAAACTGAAGCATAGTAATTAAGTAATTTGCCCAAAGTCATGATAAGTGAATGGTAGTAATTTGCAAAGTAGAATCCAATCCATAATAAGCCCCAAATGCTTTACTACTATACTGTTCATACTGCCTCACTAAGCTCCTTTCCAGTATTCACAATTTATTGTTATGTCAGAATTTAAAAATCAGAACTAGTTTTCTGTTCTATAGCTAATAAAATGTCCTCTATATATATTAGTATATTTAATCCCCTTCCCAATAAAAGAAAGTTTGTATAATGACTTATTTCCACTCAAAGATTAATGTCTCAATGTGAATAAAGCATCTGAAAGCAATTGTGACTGGTTCTTGGGGAAAAGGAGAGAAATTGTTCATTCATTTCTGAATAATTGTTCTATGCCCCAGAACAGGGTCTACCAGGGTCTTCCATGTTCTGGGACATAGAATAAGTCAGACAAGATATGTGCTCTTACCAAAAGTATATTATAATAGGAAAAGATTTAAAATAAACAACTAGAAAAAATAATAATAGTGTTTAAAAAAATGATAACTGCTATAAAAAATAGAAAAATGAGACAGAGAATGACTGGTAATCAAGACAGGTCTTCTGTTTCAGCAAAGAAGTTAGGGATTGCCACTCTGAGATAGTCTTGAATGATGAGTTTAAAAGCCAGTCATGGGTGGAGGGTGGGAAGGGATAGACAGTATTTTAAAATTGTAGAATAGATAAACAAGATTATACTGTAAAGCACAGGGAAATATACACAAGATCTTATGGTAGCTCACAGAGAAAAAAATGTGACAATGAATATATATGTTCACGTATAACTGAAAAATTGTGCTCTACACTGGAATTTGACACAACATTGTAAAATGATTATAAATCAATAAAAAAAAATAAAATAAAATAAAGCCAGTCGCTGAAATCTACAGTATCAGAGAGAACTTCTCAGTCAAAAGGAACAGTTAAGTGTAAAGATCTGAAGGTAAGAGGGTGCTACATTTGATCAGTAATCATTTTGTCACCTGGAGTATATGTGAAAAACAGAGTGGTTGGAGTATTTCAGAGAGTTAGCTTTAGGTTACTAGTGCCCCAGTCACCTCAGAAAATCAAGTGAAAATTATCTCAGCAGAAATTCGCTCCCAACACTGACCATAAAATATTTCCCAAGATCATGTTTCATAGAATATGAATTCACAGTTTAAAATTACAAATTACACAAATAAAAAAGATGCCTTGAATGAGAGCCAAAAGAAACAATGTATAGTAGAATCAGATTAGCCTATATTTTCTGATATTGGAATTTTTAATAAAAATAATTAATGGGTTTAAAAAAGAAAAAAGGATTTAAAATATGAATAAACAAATGTCAAAAAAATGTCAAATAAAAAAATCAATCAAACAAACTTGGCAAAGGGAAATAAATCACTTAGAAGTAAAAATTATTATAACTGAAATTTAAAATTCAGTGATGACAATAAAAAAGTTGGACAAGGTTGATATTTTTAGGACATTACATCCCTCCAAAACAGAATATACATTCTTTTCAAGTGCTCACTGAACATTCTCTAGGATAGACCACAGAATCAGGCACAAAAGAGGCCTCAACAAATCTAAGAGCATAGAAATTATTTCAAGCATCTTTTCTGACCACAATGCCATGAAACAAGAAAGCAACAATAGAAAAACACATGAGAAAAAAATGACTGCATGGAGACTAAACAATATGCTACTAAAAAACCAACAGGTCAATGATAAATCAAAGAAGAAATTGAAGAAACTACTTTGAGACAAATGACAATGAAAACACAACCACACAAAATCTATGGGATGCAGCAAAAGCAGTCCAAAGAGGGAAGTTCACAACAATACAGATCTTCCTCACAAGCAAGAACAATCTCAAATAAACAACCTAACCTACCACCTAAAAGAATTAGAAAAAGGAGAACAAGCAAAATCTAAAGTCAGCAGAAGGAAGGAAATAAATCAGGGAGGAAATAAATAAAATAGAGATTAAAAAAGCACTAGAAAAAAATCAATCAAACCAAGAGCTGATGTTTTGAAAGAGTAAACAAAATTGACAAACCTCTGGCTGGGCTTAAAAAGAAGAAAAGAGAGAGAATCCAAATAAACAAAATAAGAAATGAAAATGGAGAAATTATAACCAACACCACAGAAATACAAAAAAATCATAAAAGAATACTATCAATAACTATATGGTAATAAATTGGACAATCTAGAAGAAATGGAAAAGTTTCAAGAAACATACAGTCCACCAAAATTGAGTCAAGAAGAAATAGATCATTTGAACAGATCACTCACTAAAAGTGAAATAGAATCAGCAATAAAAAAAACCTCCCTGCAAACAAAAATCCAGGACCAGATGGCTTCACTGGGGAATTCTATCAAACATACAAAGAAGAGCTCATACCAATCCTTCTCAAACCCTTCCAAAAGATCGAAGAGGAGGGAACACTCCCCAACTTATTCTACGAAGCCACCATCACCCTGATACCAAAAGCAAAGACACTACCAAAAAAGAATACTATAGGCCAATATTGTTGATGAACATAGATGCAAAACTCCTCAACAAAATATTAGCAAACAGAATCCAAAAGCACATAAAAAAGATCATACACCATAATCAAGTTAGGTTCATCCCAGGAACATAAGAATAGTTTAACATATGCAAATCAATCAACATGATACACCACATCAACAAGAGAGAAGGACAAAATCACACGATCATCTCAACAGATGAAGAAAATTATGAGATAAAATTCAAGACCCATTTATGATAAAAACTCTAACCAAAGTGGGTATAGAGGGAACATACCACAAAATAATAAAAGCTATTTATGACAATCAGCCAGCACAATACTCAATGGTCAAAAGTTGAAAGACTTCCCACTAAAATCCGTAACAAGACAAGAATGCCCAATCTCACCACTTATATTCAATATAGTATTGGAAGTCCTAGCCATAGCAATTAGACAAGACAAAGAAATAAAAGGGATCCAAATTGGAAGAGAAGGGGAAAATTTTTCACTATATGCTGATGATATGATACTACCAACAGGAAACCCTAAAGGCTTCACACAAAAACTACTAGAGTTGATAAAATAATATGGCAAGGTAGCAGTATACAAGATTAACACACAGAAATCAGTTGCATTTCTTTACACTAATAATGAAGTATCAGAAAAGGAAAGTAAAGAAACAATCACTTTTAAAATTGCATCCAAAAAAATATAATACGTAGGCATAAATCTGACCAAGGAAGTGAAGTACTTAAATGTGGAGAACTACAAAACATTGACTAAGGAAATTAAAGATAACTTAAAGAAATGGAAAGATACCCCATGTTCTTGGATTGGAAGAAATAATATTGTTAAAATGGTCATATTACCCAAAAGCAATCTACAGATTTAATGTGACCCCTATCAAATTACCCAGGACATTTTTCACAGAACTAGAACAAGTAATACTAGAATTTATATGGAAATACAAAAGACCCAGAATTGCCAAAGCAATACTGAAGAAAAAGAATGAAGCTGGAGGAATAACCCTCCCAGACTTCAGACAATACTACAGAGGTAGTAATCAAAGTAGCATGGTGTTGGTACAAAAACAGACATATAGGTCAGTGGAACAAAATAGCCCAGAAATAAAACCACAAGCTTTCGGCCAATTAATCTTTGATAAAGGAGGCAAGAATACACAATGGAGTAAAGAAAGTCTCTTCAGCAAATAGTGCTGGGAAAACTGGACAGCTGCATGTAAACTCATGAAGTTAGAAGACTCCCTTACATCATACACAAAAGTAAACTCAAAATGGCTTAAAAACTTAAACATAAAATAAGACACTATAAACCTCTTAGAAGAAAACATAGGCAAAATATTATCTGACATAAATCTCAGCAATGTTCTCCTAGGGCAGTCTACCCAGGCAATAGAAACAAAAGCAAAAATAAACAAATGGGACCTAATTAAACTTAAATGCTTTTGCACAGCAAAGGAAACCATACACAAAACAAAAAGATAACCTACAGAATGGGAGAAAATATTTGCAAAAGATGAGACTGACAAATATTAGCCAAAAGAAATACTGCATCACTATATTAATACCAAATCCAATAAATTTAATTTCCAGAATATTTCCAAATAGCTCATACAACTTAGTAACAACAACAACAACAAAAAGCACGACCCAATCCAAAAATGAGCAGAAGACCTAAACAACCAATTCTCCAATGAAGACATACAAATGGCAGATAGGCACATGAAAAAATGCTCAGTATTGTTAATTATCAGAGAAATGTAAATCAAAAATGCAATAAGGTATTAACTCACAACAGTCAGAATGTCCATCATTCAAAAGTCCACAAATGATAAATGCTGAAGAGGGTGTGGAGAAAAGAGAACTCTCCTACATTCATGGGAATGTAGGTTGGTGCAGCCATTATGGAAATTCCTCAAAAGACTAAAAATAGACTTACCATATGATCCAGCAATCCCACTCCTACACATATATCCAGAGGGAACTTTAATTTGAAAACATACATGCACCCCAATGCTCACAGAAGCACTATTTACAATAGTCAAGACATAGAAACAACCTAAATGTCTATCAACAGATGACTGGATATAGAAGTTGTGGTATATTTATACAATGGAATACTACTCAGCCATAAAAAAGAATAAAATTATGTCATTTGCTGCAACATAGATGGACCTGGAGACTGTCATTCTAAGTGAAGTAAGCCAGAAAGAGAAAGAAAAACACCATATGATATCATTTATATGTGGACTCTTAAAGAAAAAAAAGGCAAATGATCTTATTTACAAAACAGAAACAGACTTACAGACATAGAAAACAAACTTATGGTTACTAGGGGAAGAAGGGAGTGGGAAGGAAGAAATTGGGAGTTTGAGATTTGCAGATACTAACTACTACAATAAAAAAGATAAACAACAAGTATCTACTGTATAGCACAGGGAATTATATGCAATATCTTGTAGTAACCTATAATGAAAAAGAATATGAAAATGAATATATGTATGAATATCTATGATTAAACTATAATGCTGTACACCAGAAATTGACACAACATTGTAAACTGAGTACACTTCAATAAAAATTTTTTTTAAAAACCTCAGTGGATGAGTTAAACAGCATATTTGACTATGCTGAGGAAAGAGTTAATGAACTTGAAAACAGACCTGAAGAAATTATCCAGAATTTAGCATATTGAGCCAAAGAGAGAAAACACAAAAAAGAATTTAAGAGACATGGAGGAGAGTCCAATATCAGGAAAACACAGAAAAGGAAATATCTGAATAGAGAATAATAGAATTTTTGAAAATTGTAGAAAGTAACAGATTTTAGCATCAGAAAATCCAAATCCTATGCAAGATAAAAAAAAAAGTCTGCAGTTATTATTTACCATATAAAACTGAAAAACACTAAAGAATAAGTAATAATCTGAAAATTTGTCTAAGAGAAAACAATACTGACAAACAATTTGATTAATTGATGTCTCATCAATAATGATAGATGCCTAGACACCTTGAATGATATCTTCAGAATGCTACGCAAAAACAATTATTGATCTAAAGCTGTATATCCAGGAAAACTATCTAATAATGATATGTTTAGGAAAAACTAAAATGAGAGCATTTCCATTAATATTATTTAGTGAAATAAAGTATCGAGAAAGTCTTTTAGGCAGAAGTAATCACGAAGGGAAGAAAGAATGGATGAGTAAAGAAACTGGTAAAGTATATGAGCAACCTACACAAGCAGTGACTGCATAGAATAACAGTAATAATTTCTAATTTGGTTAAAATACACAAGAGAGAACAAAAATTCAGTGCACTGGCAGTATATAGCATACAAGAAAGGAGGGAATGTTTGGGATTATAGAGTATTGGTTTCTATAACATTAGGTAGCAGGGCAAAGGCAATGAGTAACTATATGTATTAAGTGTTCTTCTTTCTCAAGAACAAATAGGATATATATTATGGGGATTGGCTCACACAATTATGAAACATGAGAAGTATCCAAACTGCTGTCTGCAAACTAGAAAACCAGAAAAGGTGGTGGTGGTGTTCAGTCCAAGTCCAAAGGCTTGGGAACCAGAGGAGCTGATGGTCTAAGTCTCAATTTGAGTCTGAAGGCTTGAGAACTGGGGAGAGCTGATATCTAAGAACAGTAGAAGACAGATGTCTCTGCTCCAGCAGAGAGAGCAAATTTACCCTTCATCTGCTTTTTTGTTACATTTGGGCCCTCAATGGTTAGTTGATGCCCACCCACACTGGGGAGGGCCAAATAGTAAAGATAATTACACTGGATTTAAAAAGTCCAATTATGCTATTAACAAGAGTACATATAAGTTATAATGCAGAAAACTTTAGAATAAAAGATACATATTTGCCAAAAGAAATACTGCATCACTATATTAATATAAAATCCAATAGATTTTACAAAAAGCAATACTGGAGATACATAATGATACAATGTTTTTAGTTCACCAGGAACATGATACATATAGCATATCACCAACATATATAATGTACAAATTGACAGAACCACATGAAGAAATATATAAATCCACCATCATGTGGAAAACATTAACATGTCCCTTGTTTTACTTGATAAATCAAGCAGTAAGGATATGGATATTTGAATAACACAATTAACAAG
Organism: Camelus bactrianus; assembly: GCF_048773025.1. Classification (NCBI taxonomy): domain Eukaryota; kingdom Metazoa; phylum Chordata; class Mammalia; order Artiodactyla; family Camelidae; genus Camelus; species Camelus bactrianus. Next base: position 7,946,854 of record NC_133558.1, read on the forward strand.
TTCTTTTTTATTGAAGCATAGTTGATTTATAATATATGAGAGGGATATATAGAACACTGGACCAAAAACATACTTTTAAATCATGCAAAAGTTTTTTTAAACTTTGGTGTATAATATGCACAAATCATGAAGCAACAAATCTCAAAATATGGTATGATACAGACTTAATACTCTGCCCACAATACCACAAGATGAAAACTTAAATAAAAATAGAATTAGTATTATTCCATATAACTGAAAATTTTAAAAATTCTACATTTGAGTCACAAAAGAAACAATTATGCATGTAAAAATTTAGAATTTTTCAGTATCAAAAATACTACATATCAAAACATGAGTGATACTGAAAAGCAATACTTAGAATCATAGAGTTTAAATCTTTATATTAGAAAATGTTAAGAGCTGAAATTTAAAGTAATAAGCATCCAACTTTAAGAAATTAAAAAAGAACAGCAGGAAAAAGTGCAGAAGACTGTAATGATAAAGCTAAATTTGAAGTTAGTAACATACTAGGCAGAGATAAAATAGAGAATTAACAAATCCAAAAGTTTATTCTATGCAAATACTAATAAAACTGATAGCATCTTGTCATCTAATCAAGACCAAAAATAAACCCCATATATTTTTTAAAAAGTTATCAAAACTGACTCAAGAAAAAATTTAAAATCTTGAAATAGAAAACTAGCCACTTAAGATACTGAATCAGTCATCTAAAATCATAAACAAGAAAACACTAGGCACATCAGTGTAGATAATGCAAATCACTCCAGCTAATTTATAAAGTAAAGGACTTAGTGTAGAGTACTGACCTCTACAAAATCACTACAAGGACTGGCCTGGGTTTGGCAAACTTTTTCTGCAAAGGACAAGATAGCATGTATTTTAGGTTATGGGGGTCATATCTAATCTCTGTTATATATTATTCTTTGTTATTGCTTTTAATTTTTAACCACATTTTTAAAATGTGAAAACCATTTTTAGTTTACTGATTATAAAAATACAGGCCATGAATTTGGCCTACAGCCTTTGCTCTAGGCTGAACATTCTGTAATGATTCCCAGAAACTCAGAGGAGTTACTAAAGGAGTAGGTGTACCAGGAGAAAGGAAGATGTGGGGTTTAGGAAATAGGAATCCAACAGAGAAGAGAAATGAAAGATACTCCCATCAGAGAGGAGAAGAAATATCTCAAGAGGACAGTTGTGTAGCAGGCCTGCAGGAGGGCAGTCTATTCAGATTACAGCAGGAGGAGGAAGGCTCGAAAAGAATCGACTCCAAGAAAAAGATGGAGCTGACAGGCTCGACTGATGTATTTGACTACATGAAAAGGGGTTTTACTGATTTATTGGGTATGTTTGGGGATGAGTGTGTATTACCTGCATAAAAAACCAAAAGGTAAAGCAATAATTAACTCCAGGAAAAATGATCAGGTATTCAAAAAGAGAAATGAAATCACAGTACCTTACACGGTTCAGTTACTGATAATTAGGATAGGGGTAGGGAAGCATGTAAAAATACTAAGTCCTTATTTTCAGAAAAAAAAGTCAATAAATAATGAATAACTTTGAAAATCAAGAAATTATTGTTTACATTGTTTAAAGCATGGTACTTAATAATTCATTTTGGGGCCCTCAAGCATATATGATTCATTTTTGGCATGTATTAAGCCAATTTATATTCTTGGAACTATGCATTTTTAACTTTACGAAAGAGTTATTGTTCTCTTAATATTGCTATATCTGGGTGTTCCGAATGCATCCCCATCAGGAGGGCTATGTTCCAGAGGATACGTATGTATGGGGCTTAGCTGTCATGTGTTCTGATAATGGATTCCTCTTCAAAACTCAAAGACTTATTATGTACATGAAAAATAACAGTAATCCAGAAATTTCTGTCTCCTCATTCATTCAGGACCTAGCCCTGTTGATACCTCCTGAAATGTCTTATAATTTGCTAAAAATATTACCTATAATTACTGAAACCTCGCAGCAGTGGAAGGCTGTCGTTTTCTTATACATATTTATGGATAATTGCTAATTCTTCACTTTACTGCATGTCTTTCAAATTAAGAGTACTTTATTTTCTATCCTCAGGAAAAGTTCTTGAGGGAAATTAAATGCCCTCAAAACCCCCAAAGAACTGATTACTGTGCAACTGTGTCAAAATGAAACAAAGCTGAAATATTTGTTTCTATTTTCCTGTAACTCCAATAAATTATTTTTCTTCTCTTTTCCCTTCCGTGTTTGTTTTTTAACATATATGTTTATAGTGGATTATAAAAGTTATGTTCATATATCTATGTAGACACATGCATTTCAACCATTATATTATCATTATATATTTATGTCTAATTATAAAAATATGTGAAACATTTATCTATTTATGTTATTTTATTTTCCCACAGGTGTTAACACCATTTGAGCTTTCCATGTCGACTGTTTACAATTTACATGCATTTATTGATTGGTTTATCACTTTCTTGTCACAATACTTAGAGTATCTTTTGTTAAATAAACACCATGATCAAAAATACATTTTGGGAAAAAATGGATGCAAATAAATCTAATAAATAAAATATGAATCCTAAGAAAGGGTCAAAAAGATATTTATAACATTAGTTAGGAGCTTCACTGTGTTCAGGATATGGTATATGTTACTAAAATAACGATAATATTATTTTGAAGGTGGATGCTTGTAATATGCATCAGTGAACAGTATTCTTTCATATGTCAATTCCTTTTAGTTTATTCACTTTTATCTAGATCTGTCATGGCCTGAATATGCCTTGATGCCATGTATAACTAGTTCTAATATATCTAGAATTTCTAGCCCAATTGGAAACCCCTCCATTCCACATTTTTATACATTTTAATAAATGTTAACAATTTGTATCGGGTAAAGAGCTATCAAATCGAGCTGCTGGTTGAAAACTATAATCTTTCAACTCTTACTGGCTCACCAATTCTTTGGTATATATCCTTACTGGCTTATTTCAAAAGGTATTTAGCTTGCAAGTTTGCATTTAAGCATACAATACATCCCTGTGAAGTCTGTAACACAGCATACAAAGCCACCAAGAATCTCCCTGAGGTAGAAAAGAAATTAAATGACGTTCTTTCCCTGAGTTCTCAGCTGGAGAGAAAGAACAAAACAACCTGTTCATTGCCCTCTACAGAAATTTGGATCTAATCAAGGACAGAATATTAATCATGTTTTTACAGGAAGAGCAATGCCAGGAAGCTTTTCTAGCTGAAAAAAAAAAAAAAAAAGAGAGAGAGAGAACGAAAATAAAGCAGTGCACTTCACAAATTTAAGAGTTCTGAAAATGACTCATCAAGCAATCACGTCAGGAATGCCTGGCTGTTACCGGATGTCTGGTTTGGGTGTCAGACCAGATTCTTGAGATCCAGGTGGAGAGATGCAGTCTCTCTGTTAGTCTAAACCTTAACTTAAACTTTTTGAGATCCAAGTCGATGGAGACTGGGGTGCTCGGGAACACATGGATAGTGCCGTTCTCTCAGCTGTTACTTGACTTGTGAAAGGAACAGATTTGTCTCAACTCTCTCCTCAGAACAACAGAAGCAGCCCTGACTATCTTGTTGGGACTTCAACTTTGGGTAGCACATTCCTGGGAATATATACACATGTGTGTTCAATTCAATTCATACACATCCAGGCACTTAGACGTGATGCATACTACCTTGTCTACTATCTTTTTATTTCAATTAATTGTGTACTGTCCTATGATGCTTTATATTTAATGTGTAACACAATTTAACCTTTATATGATTTGATTTTTTTCATTGATTCTTTTATCTACTCAAGCCAACTGTAAGCTTATGAGAGTAGGGGATCACGTCTTTTACTCTCTGGTTAATGTCCATGGCATCTAAATTGAATTGGAATTCAAACACATTCTGAATTTCAAATGAACAAAAAATGCGTATGATATTCTTCTTATAAAAGATATCATAAGCTAAAAAAAGAAATCAAGATGCAGCATTTTCCACAAGTCTCATGCTGTTCTTAATGGAACCAAATGACAAAAACTTGTTGGATGAGCAATGCCATGGTTGGTCTGTCTGTGGTCTTCATAGATGTGCTGGGCACAGCGTGTTTCTTCCTGAGGCATAAACACTAATGATGCCTTCTCTGGTTCTCCCTACCCATTGGATGTCACTAGTGACTACAAAAGAAAAATTACTTTAAAATTCACCTAAAATATAAAGGCATCAATCAAAACATTGTTATTGAGAGTTTACTATGTCCATGGACTATTTTGCAGAAGTGGGAATGTATTATAAAATAAAAAACAGAAACATAACACCAAAACTAGAAATCACTGTGGTGTATTAATGACTTACAGTATGTTTATTTAGAAGTAAGCCTTAAAATTGAATTCTTTAAAGGGGGTATCTACTAATTTAAATATGCTAGGCACAAGAATCATGACCCTAATTAATCAGGTAGTCACTACTGAGTTTAACAATACCTTAGAGCAATGTTTTCCAAATTGTGCCCCTTGGGACACCAGTTCGTGGCAAGAAGTCAACAAGTGTTCAATGAAAACAATAGTTCAATGAAAACAATGATTAAGTTTGGGAAATGGTATCCACAATATCACTCACTTGAATAATTCCTAATGCATGTAATTACAGTAATGATTCTGAGAAGTCCTTCTGTTAAGAAATCTGCTTGACTTTAACTCAGTGTTTTCAAAACTAATTTGCCTGTAGACCATCACCCTCTTTTATTTGTAATGATTTATTAACATTTCAAAGGGCACTAGTGAGCACAATTTAGAAAAAGTTCCCTAAGAAGTTTATTCTTTAATTCAGTTCTTTTTGAGGACAATGAAAGGATTTGTTGAGAAAAATCACACTTGCTTTCTATAATGAGAAGTACATGCAATTTACTCTGAATAAGAACTTTGGTACCATGGCTAGCCTCTCCTTTCTAAGAAGCAGATAATAAGCCTATAACCAGCAGGGTAAGAGAAGAGTTTCTAATCTGTCTTCTAATCTTTATCTTTTCTCCTTCTCTCTCTTATTGACTGGCCTTGCCCATCCTTTTTTTGTGGTAGAATATTTGTTTCTTGTTTCTCATCCCGTGTTACTCAATGTGGAAAAGTTATTCATATTTCCTTTAGTTACCACACAAATGATTTGTTGCTTATTGCTGAATTTCTTGGTATTTACAATTTGTATTCCCTCTGAAAGATCAACATTCTGTGATGTGTGAGAGAAAGTGAGAAAGAGAAAGATATTCTACTTATTCTCTTGATAATATTTTTTCCTTTATCCTCCAGAATATTCTGTGATGACTAATGATTCATGTCTTCTTCCCTCAACTGGCTTCGTTGTCTCACCCTATAACCATGTTCAAGTCTCTTCTGTGCTAATCAGACAAACTCTTTTGGACCTCTTGGTTATAGCATTGTTCCCCATTCCATGCTCATCCACATTTCTATGAATACTCATTCTGCTTGCACCTCCAATTTACTCTTCTTTCTTATGCAGTCTAGTTTATACTACATTCCTCCTTTATCCACTCCACTAATACTGTTCTAAGAACATCAGTAACTATGTCTCTGTTATTATCTTGCTTGATCTTTCTGATTTTCAAGAAGCTTTCAATTTTTGTGGCTAGTTTTCCTCCTATTGCATCCAAAGTTGGATCAGTCTCGAATTCTCCTAATTTATAATAAAAGATCATCCATTTCATGTATTTATTCACTCATTTATCCATTCAACAGAGAGCTTACTGTCTTAGGCACTGGATTAGGCACAGAGTTTCCAATGTTGAAACAAAGCACACATGTTCTCTGTGCACTTGGAGCAAATTTTCTATAAAGAAAACTCTCTTTTGTACCAATAAATCCACAGATAAAGTATATTTGTAAATATTCATATGTGTAGCTAGGGAAAAAAACATGGTGCTGTCAGAAAGATTTAGGATGGGGTAAATCTTCTTTTGATAGTTTGGGCAACCAATCAGAGAAAGATTCTCTCAGAGGGATATTTAAGCTGAAACTGAAAAGATGGAAAGAAATAGCCAGATGTAGAATGGAGGAAAGAACAGGAGGTGTGTAGACCCTGAGCTAGTAAGGACCTTGTCATATCTGAGGAGTTGAAAGATGATTGATGTGGCTAGAGTAGCATGAACAAGAGACAGAACAGCCTGACAATGTTGAAGAGAGAACAGAAGCCAAATCATGTAACGTCTTATAAGTAAAGTCATCATAACTTATCATCCAAACTGGGACACTTTGGAAATGAAAGGGAATGGTTGTTATAAAAAACGCAGTCAACTGATGAACAGGACTGTCTTTGGCAAACCAAGACAGATGGTCACCCTAGTTATAAGCCACTTTAACGTGATAAGGTTTTACTTCAAGAAAAATGGAAAGCTATTCAAAGTTTTTTTTTTTTAAGATCACTCTGGTTGCTATCTGGAAATTGGAAAATGAGAGAGCAAAAGTAAAAATAAGAATAACATTTAGGAAGTTCTAGCAGCATTCTAGGTAGGAAGCAATAGTGGCACAGACCATAGTGGAAATGAAAAAGTTTGAGATCTATTTGGAAGTAAAACCAATGAAGTTTGGTGGTAAATTAGGCTAGGGTTTGAGAGAAAGGTAAGAGTCAAGAATAATCCTACAACTTTTAGTCAAGCAGCTGAGCAGATAGTTGAGGCCTTTTATTGAGAAGGATGTCTTTGGGAAAGAGTAGGTTTATAAGGTAGGGGGACCGTGGCAGAAATCAAGAATTCAATAATTTGGGGTAATAAATTTGCAATTCCTGTGAGACATCCAAGTGGAGAGAGATGGGAAAAAAATGACTGGCCAAAAATGTTAACATGGCAGTCATCAGCACGTAGGTAGCACGTAAGTAAAATGAGGTTCAAATTACTTCCTTTTGCCTCTTCTATTTTAAGAAGCTGATATAATTTTTACAGGCACCCATCCCATATTTGTGATATAAAAAGAGACATGAAATTGACTTCCAACTTTAAATTTTGAAAGCTTTCCTATCTCCTATTCTAGGGCAACTTTGATGAATGATTACCTTGCATCTTTCAAAGACTGAATTTTCAGTTTTTCTGGATAGAACTTGTACTATATACTTATGCCTGAGGGTTTAAGAATAGATCATTTCTGAAAATTAAATTATTTTGGAAGTCTATGAGTGAGGTCAAGTTAGTATTTATATTAACTCCAAGGTGAAAGTATTTATAAAGTTAGAAATCTGTTTCATTGGTGAAACATTATGCTCTGTTAGTTTGTTTTATAAGTTTCGATTTAGTATGCCAAGTATTCTCAAATAGGTAAGACTGAATTTTGTTTTTAAAGCTGATATAGTTATTTTCTCTATGTAAAAAGATCTACCAGCCTATCTAAGTCAACGTTACTTCATTAATTATGGGTGGGTCTCTTTCCACTTTTAGACTTGAAGCTAAAACTGAAATGCTTAGGTCATTAATCTTTGTACTTCCAAGTTTCATGTAAGAACTCACGCCTGTGGAATTCTGTAACTAAACTGGTGATTTCAAGAATTTTGGAGAATATTCTACTAAATCCCCAAAAGTTTAGTATCTCTCCAATCAGTACATGCAATATACAAATAAAAAGAAATAACCACGATTTGCTAACAGAATTTAGCCCTGATTTACTTTTACTATGAAATGGGGATGGAAGACATGTATGCTTGAAAAAATGTGTCTGATGGCATATTTTACACATTAGTTTTGAGATGTTACTAGACATGGGGCTCTCAAATAATAATATATTACCAAACTTTTAATCTGTCTCTTGAAGATTTTAATAATAAGAAGAGTATCATGATTCTAGTTAACTAAGTAAATTATATACATATATGTGTATGTGTGCCTATGTGTGTATGTGTATATGTAAGTGTATATATAGATGTGTTAGTAATATATGTGTATGTAGTATATGCATACGTACAGTTCATGTGTATATGTAAGTGTACATGTAGACATGGGTATAATTGTGTTTATGTATGTGTATGTACATGTACATATGCATGGCTGAAAGGATAAATACCAAACTACTGATAGGGATTTCCTCTGAAGAGGTGAGTGGGAATACAGGGACACATGAAGTGGGCTTTCATGTTTATTTTGTGTATGTTCATAACTGAATGTTTTACCATGTGAATGTATTCACATTACTTGTATAATTTAAAAAGATAAAGATGAAAACAAATAAATGGATAATATTTTATTAAAAAGAACATGAGGATAAGGAAAAGAAGGAGAATAAAAGGAAGACTATCAAAAAGTGGAGAAATGATAAAAGTATTTAAATTGGCTTCATCAGTTTACATTCCATCCAGAAAAATTGATGTAAAGATTTGGACTTTTTTTTTAATGTAACCATCTGAACTTTGGTTAGACCCAAATGTTCCCAGTAGCAACTAGCTAGTTATAAACAGATGAACCTTTATCTACTAGTTTTGTGTAGAGAGAGAGCCACCAGACTCAAAAACTCTTCTTCTGCCATATTGCTGCCACCCCACCCTTAACGCTTCCATTATAGGAGTCCTTCAGCAGATTAATCATTACCAACATTATGCTGTTGGACCCAATCAAAAAATGGCCCGAAGACCTAAACAGACATTCTTCCAATGAAGACATACAAATCAAATATGCTTAGTATTGCTAATTATCAGAGAAATGCAAATCAGAACTACAATTAGGTGCCACCTTACTGGTTAGAATGGCCATCATTCAAAAATTCATGAATGATAAATGCTGGAGAGGGTATGGAGAAAAGGGAACCCTCCTACACTACTGGTGGGAATGTAGTTTGGTGCAGCCATTATGGAAAACAGTATGGAGATTCCTTAAAAAACTAAAAATAGATTTACCATACAATCCAGCAATCCCACTCCTGGGCATATATCCAAAAAATTCTAATTTGAAGATACATGCACCCCAATGTTCATAGAACCACTATTTACAATAGCCAAAACATGGAAGCAACTTCAGTGTCCACTGATAGATGACTGGATAAAGAATACTACTCAGCCATAAAAAAGGATGAAATAATGCCATTTGCAGCAACATGGATGAGCCTAGAGATTGTCATACTAAGTGAAGTAGGTCAGACAGAGAAAGACAAATATCATATGATATCACTTATATGTGGAATCTAAATAAATGGTCTTATTTACAAAATAGAAACAGACTCGCAGACCTAGAAAACAAATATATGGTTACCAGGGGGGAAACTAGGAGGGAGGGATAAGTTAGGAGTTTGGGATTTGCAGATACTAACCACCATATATAAAACAGATCAACAACAAGGTCCTACTGTTTAGCACTGAGAACTATATTCAATATCTTATAATCTATAATCTTAAAGAATATGAAAAAGAATATATATATGTATAACTGAATCATTATGCTGTACACCAGAAAATAGCACAACATTGTAAATCAACTATACTTCAATAACAACAACAAAAAAAAGAATTTACATGAAGTGTGAGCTCAAATAAACCAAAAATAGTAACAATAATAATACTGTTGCTGTTTGTTTTAGGATCCCACTATTTAGATGATCAACCTTGGCTGACAGTCTCACCTTTTTGTTTTTATAAGTTCTTTTAAAAAGCAAGTTTGTGTGCTGATCTCCATTTCCCATGGGAATGGTCATCCCAATCCTCATGAGACATAAAATCACTTCTTTAATCCTCATGAGTACTTGTTCAAGAGGCAGCACTTAGGAGAATGCACTTCCAAGGGCAACTTATGTTCAAGAAGCAAAACCTTCTTACTCCTGAGAATTCCTCTGGGTGGTGTACAGCCTGCCTTCAACATCTGCAGATCCCCAGATCCAGACATGTTATATAAACGGTTGGAGAAATTCTCCCGAGTCAAGCGGAACTTTACTACCATGGGTCCAGTGATACGGCTGAACGTAAGTGGGTGTCCTGTTCTTTATTTCCTCCTGCTCACATCTCTATCTTCCTCCCTTCTCTTCTGCCTCTTTCCTTCTTCTCTATCTTTCTCTTCATCTTATGCCCAGTACCTCCCAGAGTCCACTTTTCCAGAAGGCTGTCTACCCGAGGGGATGTGTGACTTTGGGGGAACTAAGCCCACTGACACTTTTCACAGTCAGTGGGCTGGCTTCCCTGGCGTTGCTGAGTGACCAGGACCCTCACAGCAGGAAATAGCCTGCGGGTCTGATTGATGAGCGGGAACACAGATGAATCTGACAGGCAGCTTCAGTGATTTGAAGGAATTTACAAGGAGCATTTTGCCCCTCCTGGGTGAGTCCAAGTGCTCTCTAAAACTGCCAGTATCTCTAGTCCTTCAGTCCTTGCCTAAAGGCAGGTTGGAGATGCTCATCCACACACTTCACACAAAAACAGGGCCACTTCTTTGCCTCAGATACTAAGAGCAAAAGGATATGAAAATGTCTTAAAATTGCTTAATCATCATACCCCATTCTGTTAACTGCCCCTACCTCCCACCCATAAATAAATAAATAAATAAATAAATAAATAAATAAATAAATAAATAAATAAATAAATAAGTAAGTAAGTAAGTAAGTAAGTAAGTAAGTAAGTAAGTAAAGGAGGAGGAGAAGAAAAAGGTAGCTCTGTAATCTCCTTAAGGTCACAAAGTATTGTACATTCTGTAGTGAGACATGGCAGTGAATAACAGGCTGTCAGGTTTTCCTGGGTATTTGGGGCTGGTTTTTAACACTTCTGTGGGAGAAACTGATTCAACAGAGAATGAAATCCTATCCATTTAGTGTAAAATTTGTGCAGAATTTTATGTTGACAAATTGAGGTGTATCCTTTTCTGCAAGGCAAACCTATCTTATACTTCCTCCTCCAGGGCCCTTTTGTATTATGTATAAGTGACTTAATTTAAGTCACTGACTGAGTAAGGAAATGAAATTTTTAGAAGTAAATCCTATGTTTCACATGTTTCTTGGTAAGACTGGCTGCTAAACAAAAACCAGTTACACTTGATTCTTGAAAATTTCCTAAACATGCACGTGCAAGAGATTTTGAAGGTGTAGACAAGGTTGCTCAAGTGTAACACAAGCCATATACCACAAACTTCCAAGACTTTTATTGAATAAAGATGACAGAATTATCTGAAATAAAGAAATGAAGTCAAGAGAATTTAGTTTAATTCCTTTAACTATACTATGAGCCCAGTACTTTACCTTCATGGCAATTCTCTATTACTATTAAGCTAAGAGACAGAAAATCAACTGTCAATTTGAGAAAAATCCCACACATAAGTATCCAACAACTTTTATTTCTCACCAGCAGAAGGGCTGGCATTATTAAAGAGCTGAAGACCCCTCCTATTTTTAGGTACATGTCTAGGCATTTTGAAGTGATTATCCCCCAGGCAACTCAGTGCATAATATTTTCTTGCCCTGGGTCCTTTAATGCCTTTGAGTTTGCACTACACCAGTATATAGCACCCTAGCACTGCTGATCTTCAATGACTCAACAGGTCTAGACTCATAGACAAGAATTTTAGAGCCATCGCCCAGGCCTGAATCAGCCAGGACTAAATCCAGTTCATCATTCCGCAATGATAGTTGTTTTTTCTTGCTCCAAACGTGGTTCAAAGAAAAACAAAACCCAGGGGAGCTAGGTACAATTTGTTAGCCTGCAGATAGCTATTATTTGAATGAAACTATATAGAATAGACTTGGTCACCATGACATTACCAGAGCTATTTTGACTTCTTTTATTTGAAGTGACCAAGAGAATCAGAAATGAGTCACCATTATTATCTATTGTTCTTAAAGAAAAAATTTAGTAGTATCTAAAGCCTTTCAGAAAAAAAAGATGATACACCAGAATATTAGTAATCCTTCCATTGTCCCCAGTTTCTGTTGTCTAATTTCAAGTCTGCTTATGGATGTCCTCTGGATTAAGCCCAAAGCTATGTTCATTGGCAGGAATAATCTCAAGGAACATCTGTGAATCTCATGAATCTCCATCTAATTTTTTGCACTTGGTTGAGGTGACTCTAATCTTATCACTGGTATATCATCACTTGTTCTATAATTACCATTTGAGGAGCAACATATGTTGAAAATTTGGAAACCTTCCTTTTGTTCTTCAAAGTCTCAGAATTACAATTTACACTTATGCTTTGAGGTCCAATGAATAACTTTTTCCAAATTCTAACTTCTGTAGAGCATGCCACCTCATCTTTTGACTGTAAAAATGATTCTGCCCACAACCAGGTGAAATTCCTTAGAAGGCGCAGGTGGGTAGCAGCTGCTTCCTCAGCCCTAGCAGGAGCCCTGACTGCCTTGACTTTGGGGTAACGCATTCTCTATTTTTACAGTACAGTAGTGTTTACAAGACCAACCTATGATTTTCAAAGGTTCCTGCCTTTGCCTTAAAGAAAAATGTAAAAAGAGAGAAAGAAAGGAAGAAAGAGAGAGAGAGAGGTGGGGGCTGTGGGGTGGAGAAGAAAGAAAAGAGAGGGAAAAAAAAGTCTGTTTGTGCTTGTTCCCAACCACTCAGAAATAACTGAGACACAAGGAGTCTGATAAAAAGTGCCACAGCTGGAAACAGTGGAAAATTTCTGCTTCTGTGTGGATTGAGTTTGCCAATGTTGCAGGGAAACCCGTTAATTCTTCCTCCCAGCCTATATTAGGAGAAACACCCTCCTGAGGTTGGCTTTTATCATGAGGGCTGGATCTGCCTTTAAGCTTAAATCAATTACCTCGGGAAACTGTGGATGATGCTCTGGCTGTTTACAGGGGTGGTTGGAAACAACTCTCACAAGGTGCTTGGATATAATTGACTGTTACAGGTCAGGATCACAGCTGTACAAATTGTTCTTTAAAAACCATGACATCAATAAGGCATTTCTGATGGCTGAAATAAGATATTTCCTATTATGTCCTTTTGTGAGACAATTTATTTGCTAATAAACTCTCATACAGCTTGTCCATACACACTTTGCCTACAGCAGACAATCCATCTTCCTTCAACTGGGGCAAAATGGATTTCTCAGAAGTCTAGAAGTTCCAACTGCCAATTATGAATAAGCCATACTTAAACTGAATTTTGGTTGTTTTTGCAAGCAGGTAACTTACTAAAGCAAATATCTTGGCGATTCCATGCAGCACATTGTTTAACAGAGACACTGATGAATTAAAGCACTTTGACACCTGAGGAAACTGTGTATTGTTACCCCCATGATGGCTTGAGTTTGCATTTAAGTCTATTAGTATTCAAATAGGACCTCCCTTAGCACTTTATATCTGTCTTTGGGGATTTATTTCCGTTAATATTTGTCCAAGTCATGCATGTGCTCATGTCCTAACTCCTTTACCAGATAGTGACCCCATGTTGGCTATACACAGGTCTGAATTACTTTTCCTTACTCACTGTTACTCTCGGAGTACTAGTACATACTACTGGTAAATGAATTATTAATGAGTGTAAGTAGATCGTGTTCTAATAATACTTCCTTTTTTTCTAAATAGAAAGACACATGTCTATACATAGAGGAATGTGTTGATAATTGTAGGTGAAATCTTAGGACTGGGAATGTCCTTATTCCTATTGCTGGGTTAAATGATATTTAAATTCATTTAGGGAAAACTGTCTATTATAGGTTTTCAAAAATTTCAAAGAAAGGGACAGACAGAAAGAGTAAGACAGATTAACTTTTGGAAGCATTTTGATGTTACTCTCCTACTTCCTTTGGGTAAAAATTAAATCTTTATTTCTCTAATACATTACACATTGTAAGTGCTATGTGTTTAAGCTTGTTTTCTTTTAAAAGAGAAAAGTCAGTCACTGCTCCTTTTAAAAAATTCCTTAAAATCCTATCAAAAATATAATATACACTTATTATGAATTAAGTTATAGTTAATAGTTAATTGAAACTGCAAATACGAGATATCTTCAGGGATACTCTAGAGACTTTAGTTTCTTTATTGAATCGGTCTATTCCACCAGGCATAATGAAATTGCCAAAAGAAAGGTGATATAATCTATAATTAATATAACACAATGGATAGAAATAAAACCTGAAATTTCTTTCTACCTTGCAGCTCTGAAGGAGAAATGCCCTCAACATGCTGGAACCACAGTTCCTTTTGATTATCAGATTTTCAGGTGTATTGCATCCAACACTTGGACAGAATTTTTGCCCAGTTCAGATAGATACTAATTTAAAAAAAAAAAATCCCAAGTACCTTTTTGATCTAACTTTAAAAAGCATTGTCAATGTCAAGAACACGGAGACTGTAGACTGTGAGTTGTTTATTATGCTAGAAGAAGTCTTCTGTGTTGTATTGTTTGTGTGGTATGAAGCGACATTGTACGCCTGCTGTCCCTCTGGGACCCTCATGAAAAGGAGATATTTTATCTCCCTGCCTATGCCCGTAAATGAATTCTGCAAAGTCAATACAATATATAAAGCCAAACCTGGCTCCAAAATCATGTTATGTGCCTCCCTTTGGCTATAGAGGAAGTTACTCATGCTTATCAGAGGACCAAATTTGGAGCGCCATTATTAGGTTGCAGGCAATATGTTAACAGGACGCCATTAAGTGGTTTTTACCAACAGGGTGTGCCGGGACATGGTTTTCCAGCCTACGGGCTGCCGGGAAAGTGTTCTTTACCTTGTCCATGAGGTAAGGGAACTCCTGATAACAAAGAGCAGTCAGATCCTTTGAGAACTAGCATCAGAACATGAGTTTATGTAGGGGAGGTGGTTAAACACGTTAATTAAAAAAACATGTTTTGCCTCTATGGAACTGAAGTTTGGAGAACTGGCATTTATTTTATTTTGTTGATCTAAATCAATCAGGAATTACTTGCCTCCTATGAGGAAACCAAATATGTATGCAGGAATTTAGCCACTGGACATAACCATGACCACATTACAAGCTAGACAATGAGCAAAAACAATGGAGAAGGAAAGTCAGGTTGAAATTACATTGCTTCATGTCTGAACCATCCCATTTATTTCCTGTTCCTGTTTCACAGCCTCTTCCACCACGTGCATCAGTTTTGTCTGAACTTTTCCTATTTCTCCAGATTCTTCAGAACACTTGTGTCTGATGTCTGTGGTCAATGCAATTGCATTGCTGGGGTTAAATAAAATTGCTTTGAAGTCATGAACATCTGGACTCAAATCCTGACTCAGGTGCTTGCTAGCTGTGTGGCTTTAGACGAGAACTTTCTGAGCCTTGTTTGCTTTGTAGAAGCCATTTATGAAAGACTGTATGAAACAGCTAAATGACACCCGAAACCCAGAGTAATTCTGGACAATGTGAGGATAGGAAAGTAGATCATTATTCTAAGATATGTCTCGAGCAAAACAACTTATTGAAAATACTGGTGCTATTTTTTTAAGAAGAAGGATTGAACTAGGAAGCATTCTGTCAATTAGCATCCTAAGACTTTTAGCACTTACTATGTGTAATGTATTAGGGAAATAAAGATTTAATTTTTACCCAAAGGCATCAAACTGATCCTTGATACTCACAAGAAAATACTGGTCAGCTATGACTGACTTTAATTTAAAATTTAGACATAGAAATAATTTAAAAATTTTTTGATTTTGTATTGGGGTATAGCTGACATATAACATTACATTAGTTTCAGGTGTACAACATAATGATATTTGCATATGCAGCAAAATTATCACCACAGCAAATCTAATTAACATCCACCACGACACATAGTTACAAAAGTTTTTTTTCTTGTGATGAAAACTTTTAAGATCTATTCTCTTAGCAGCTTTCATATATACAACACAGCACTGTTAACTGTGGCCCTCATGCTGTATATTACATCCCCATGACTTATTTTGGAAATAATTTAAAGTTTTAGATGTTAAAAAATAAAACATAAGCATCTATGAAAACATCACTGACAGTCTTACAAGCTTCTCTTTTCTTTATTTCTCTCCTAAGGAAATCTTTCTCAAAAAGGTAAACCCTTCTGTCAACATTTGCCCGATACCCATCATGTTTTAAATCTGTTAAAAACTTTAACTGATGATGTCAGCTCAACCCACATTTCAATCATGTACAAGGCTGAAAAATCATAGATTCAGCAGGTCCAAATTTTATATACTGAGGCATTTATAACAAATCTGGAAAACATATCTTTGGACTTTCTGTGGAGGTTAAAGTAGTCTGTTTTGTCCTGTTTCCCCTTCTATATCATCTCAAAGTGTAAATAAGAATCTGTCAAGTACCAAATAAAGTTGGAGGAGAATTACCCAACAGTGACGTCAAACTCTTGAAGAGTAAGAGTTTTAAACTGAGTATTTCAAGGGGTAACATCAATGTTCTTTCTTTTTATTACTGATAGAGAAACTGAAGGACCAACAATTAAGATTCACAAGCTTGTTCAGTAGAAGAGGAACCAGACTATGGAGAGAATCACTTAACGATTCTGGTCAGTCCTCATTCCCGCTCACCCTGTAAGAATTCGTGTAAGTTTACATTATAACAAATGAAAAACAACTCATCCTTACTCTCAGTACTATGGGAAACTATTTTATTTCCTTTGGCAATTTAAAATCATACCTGGGTCTGAATGTGTACATTTTTGAAACTGCAGTTTGTCAATTTTGTTGTTGACATATGGCATTTGTAAGGTTTGATTCGGACTCGTCTTTTAAAAAAAAAAGCTTCTTAAAACTGTATGCCTTTATCAGACGTTGCCCCTCGGCTATTTACAAGTGCCATGGTTACGGTCCTGCTAGACTGACGATATTCACATGCAGGAAACAATGCAAGGAAAACAGGATTTGCACGGCTCCGACTGCACTAGCCCAAGAATTCCAGGAAGTGATTGTACTTTATGAAACCGTCTGTGCTCCACTAGATTGTCTATAGCTTTTAAGGTCAAGTCCTATCACACTGAGTTTGCAGTGCCCTTTGTAACAACGCAGAGTGTTTATGAAGCTGAGTACATGCTGTATTGTTTACCAAGCCCTACAGTTTAAAGGTGCGATATCCTAATCTGTTGTTCAGGATGGCACAGAGAATCAATCAAAGCCTTTTCTGACACGAGCTTGGGATGGGTTCAAAGAGTCCCCAACCACCGTGACCATGCGACAGTCCAGTGCATGGAGAAAGTCACGAAGCCCACACTCCCTGATGGGAGAGACGGGTGCCAGTGTGGAAGATAAATGTGGGGAGTGCTCTGAGTTTACATTACAAGATTTCTGTGCTTCCTGGTATAGCTGAACAGTCTCCTTGGAGGGAGAAAGGTGCTGGCATACAGTAAGTGCTGATTCCGAGGGTGCGGAAAGGGGAGTGAGACAACAATGGAATTTACTTCTTCGTGAGAGAGCTGGGAGGCAGCCAGGCATTCCAGGGCCTCGCTCTCGAATTCTTTGATTTCTCTGCAGTGCCTAGTGACTAGAGATTCCCGGTGCCGCTGCGCTCAGGGCTGCTGGAGCCCAACAGTGGACGCCCAAACTGCTTCAGTGCAGAGGCAGCAGTGTGGCCTGTTAACCTCATCCTGCAACCCTACCAAATCTCTTTGTAGCTGCCCAACTAGACATGACTGACCAGATTCCTACCTGCTTCCTCTCCATGAGGGATGCTGAAGCCAGGCTGAACAAGCAACAGTATACAGCCATCGTTAAAGCTGCTGTAGCAACCAGATGGCCTGGGCCTGTGTCCTTTCAATTAGGAACATCCATTGCTACTCAGACTTAATGAACTTTCTGGAGATACTCACATTCTGTGCACCAATGCCATGGCACCTATAGGTAAACGTGACAGCCTGAATGTTCTTACATACAAGGACTGAATGAACCACGTAGTTCATGTCATGTGGTTCATTTGTTGATGTCAAATCAATCAATATAAATTGAATGAAGCCTATTGTTTCATAACTTAAGTGACTTGCTAAGAGGGGCTTGTTTCCTCCAGGGCAGAAAAGTAAATGGACAACACCGAGATACTTTTCATCCAGTCCCACATTATATACTCCAATACCGGTTTTAGCTCTCTGGTTTCACCATGGAGGATTGTATTTTGTTGAATAAATTTTACTTTTAAGTGTATAGGCCTCCTGAGGTTCCTCTTTAAAATAATGCGCACGCTCTGGGCAAAATCACACAGCTGCCTTTAAGCCTCTCAGCAGAACTTATTTCTTTCAAGTAGGCTCCTTGAGGGCCATTGTTAGACATAGTGTTAAGTGTAACTGCCTCATAAATGGTTCCTAATTACTGGTCAAAACACTCAAAGCTAAATAAAAATCAAAAGTGCCACTCATCAGGGTAGGAATACGGTAGGAAAACCAGATCAGAAGTCCTGAGAGTTTCGTTCTCTTTTTGGCTCTGCCACTAACTAACTACTAGGAAATTTCACCTCTGCTCTTTATAGATGGTGGGATAATCATTCACTGGACCTTTGTTTTTTCATCTGCAAATGGAGGAGCTTTGAATATGTGACCTCTAAGGGCTTTTACAACTATAGAGTAGAATCTATAACATGTGGTCTCTAGAGCCAAGATTCTTTAGAGAGGGAGAGTGAAGGCTCCCCAGAGGAAGTAGAAAAAGGCACACATGAGAAAAAGAACTGAGGTATAAAATTTTGAAGAGTAATCCTGCCATAGGAAGAAAAACAACAACTTATATTTGCATAGCATTTTTTTAAAAAGTGCTTCCACATTCATTAAATCCTCAGGAAAATCCTGGGACTTTGATTTATGATCTTCATTTTACTAACTAAGGAAACTGAGGCTTGCTAAAAGTACAGAGGGATAAAGGCTTCAGTATAAAAACAAATAATAATAATAAAAAAAAAGATAGTTCAAGATCTTGGGCTCCGAGAACAGGGCTCCTTAAACAGCCTGAAAGCAAGAGAAGTGGTACCTAATGGGGAAGAATTCTTGGTTTTTCTTGCTACATCATCTTCAGTTTTCTCCATGTTGTAGGTGGCAAAAATGCAAAAGGCCATTGACCTTGTGTAGGAACATTTTCTGATTTTAACTGTGCTAATTTTCTTTTTCTCCCTGTTAAGACATGCATACATACAAGAGAAAGGAAATTATGGAGTTATTTACTTGAGGTATGTCTTGGTTAAGAGAAACACATACATTAGAAATTATGAAAACCATGTTCTGTGCCCTAGATGCTCTCAACGTATTGTCAGATGATGTAAATAAAATGTCAGGTAATTGCTTTATTTATTCAATATTTATGCAGTTAGAGCTAACAAAAACACTACATGTACTGTATATATTAATACAAAATATGTGGTTTGCAAAAAAAGCAGTTTTTACAAGGAAAAACAGTACAATTCTTATATTAGAAAGAAGAAAGAAATTATATTTTTTAAAAAGGAGGAACGCTTAAAATTAAATAAGCTCAATATCCAGTCTAAGAAAGTAGAAAAGAACAAACCCAAAGAAAGGAGAAAAAGGAGATAACAGAAGTGCTGAAACAAATAAAAAGTAAAATTTCATATAAACATTTAAAGAGATAAAAGTTTGAAAAGACAGATTTATCAAGAAAAAAGAAGAGAATACACAAATAATAGCATTAGGCATAAAAAAAGAGGAAATACTGTTCCCACAGATAAGTAAAAAGAAAAATGAAAATATTATGAATAATTTTAGGCTACTAAGTTTGTATACTGATGAAATATATAAATTTCTAAGAAACATAACACATAAAAATGACTCAAGGTGAAAGAGAAATTCTCTACAAACGAAAAATGTGATTAAATCTGTAAAGTCTCACAAAGGAAATAACATGTCAGATTATTTTACTTGTGAATTCTACCGAACATTTCTTACACAAACTCTCTCAGAGAATAGAAAAAAGATGGAATACTTCCCAAAGTACTTTATGAGACTTGCACAACCTCAATATAAAAACCAGCCCAGGGCAAAACAAAATAGGAAAATTACAGGTCAGGATTAATGCAATTCACTACATTAACAAGTTAAAAGAGATAAATCATATAATTGCACCCATAGTAGCAAAAAAAGTCCAATAAAATTCAATAATCATTTGTGATAAAATTTTTGGCAAAGTAAGAATAGAAAAGAGTGTCTTTAACCTGATAAAGAAGACCTATAAACCTCTAGGAGCAAACATCATACATAATAGTAGAAGTTTGAAACTATTTTTTTTAATCATGAGCAAGGCAAGGATGACACTATCATCACTTTTTTCCATTCTGTAGTGTAAGTCCCAACCATCAAGGTAAAACCTAAATAAATAAATAAGTAATCAAGAATTGCAAAGAAAGGAGCAAACCTCTCACAATTAATAGATGATATTATCTACAGAGAAAACCCAAAATGTCAAAAGATAAATTTGCATTAATTTTAAAAATTATCAACAAATCAGCTGGCAAACAAAATCCATTGCATTTCTAGATATCAAAAAAATTTAGATACAAAATGTAATTTAAAATACCTCTTACAAAAGCAATAAATTATATAAAGTACATAAACACATGGGAATAAATCTAACAAAAGTTATACAAGGCATGTATAATTAGAAAGCTTTTTGAATTTCATTACAGAACACAACTAATGGAAAAATACACTACGTTCTTGGATAAGAAGGGTCATATCATAAAGCTGTCAATTTTCAAGTGGCTCTAAATGGTTAATATAATTACGATACCAATTTCAAAGTTTTCCATGGAATTTGGCAAGCTGATTTTGAAATTCATACAAAAGAATAAAAAGATAATGGATAGCCAATATGTCCCAAGGAAGTAAAATAAGCAGGAATTTGTCCTATTAAATATCAAGACTCATTATAAAACTAATCAAGTTACTAACAAGTGATGTTGTACATTAATGGAGAAATGGACCAAAGGACAGAATGGAGAATTTAGAAATAAATCCACTTGGATCTGGAAACTTGATTTATGACAGAGATTGTATTTGAAATCAATGAGGAAAAGATGAACTATTAAAAAGATGCTACATTCAAGTTTTATAAACTGAAATTACAGCACCTCCTTGCATTATACATAAAAATCAAATTAAAAGAGGAATAAATAAATAGATGTGAGAGTCAAACTACATAATCCCAAGAAGAGAATGTAGGAGGTATCTATAAACAAAACTTAAAACACTTTAGGGTTTCTAAACAAAAAGACTGAAGAAGTTAATGACTTTAAAAGTAAGAATTTTTCTTTGTCAAATGAGCCCACCAAAAGAGTGAAATAATTGGCTATGGACTGAGAAAGATAATCACCTCACATAGAATTTATAAAAACAAATAAAGAATACATAGTTTAAATTATTGCCTGTTGCTATTCCTACTTTGACATTTAGGAACTCCAATCAATTAATAAGAAAAAAGGGGAATAACCCAATAGAAGAATTGACAAAAGACCCAAAAAGAAATTCCAAAGGAAAGGAAACACGTAAGACCTATTATAAACACATGAAAAGATGCTCAGCTTCTTCAACAATCAGAGAAATGAAAAGACAAGATCACAATGCACCATAATGGGGGGAAAATGGAGACAATAACATGTTTTAAAGAGGATGTTAAGCAACGGAAACGCTCATTCACATCTGGTAGGGATTTAAATGTGTACTACTACTTTGGAAAACAACTTGGAATTGACAAGAAATTTGAACACTCAGTTTATGACCCAGCAATTCCATTTCTAGGTGGAATTCTAGTTTAGAGACTCTTGCAAATGGGCACCAGGAGAGAAGTTTCCCCCAAATCGTGTCAGTGCTCTTTGCAGTAGTCCTGAGTTAGAAAAAAAAAATCAAGTGTCAGTCAAAATTAGAATGAATAAAGCAGAAGGGATAAATGCAAATGTCTGTTAAATGCAGAATAAATGAATTCATATGATGAAACACTACATGATGGTGAAAACAGTGAGCTACAGACATGAGCATCAATGTGGATGGATTAACACATAATTTTGAGCAAAAGGATTAAGTCCTAGGAAAATACAGATATAACAATTTGTTTATATAAATTCCCCCAAAGTCAATATTAAACTATAGTTTGCTTAGGGATAGATTCACATATGCAAAAACTATGAAGAAAAGTAGGGAACGATTAACACAAAACTCAGGATAGTGGTTACCTCTGATGAGGAGTTGGGGAAGCAGCTGTTGAGGTTCATGTAGGAGGATTTAAACTGTAGCTTATGTTCTATTTCTAAAGCTGAGTGGTAGGTAGGTGGATACCCACTTTGTTATCTTCTATAGTAGAGATGTATTTTAGGCACTTTTGTGTACATGATACTCTCCACAATAAAAATAAATAAATCTATGCTTACCTGAGCTTGTATATGTCCAGAGGCTCCTCAAAATACCTTATTCTTTGCCACTGGATCATTCTGGTAGGGGATTTTTAAAAGCCCTGTTTTAAAGTTAATCAATGCAAATGATGAGTTTTATGGTTTGGATGGATGAGATGATACATGCTGGGAAAGGGCACTGGCTACCCAGGGTGGGCATGGAGGGAAAGAGAACCAGAATTTAGTGGGCACCCATCGTCAACATGCTTCACATAGCTAATAACTCCGCCATGCCCTGTTCCTGCCTACAGAGTTGCCACAGGTTGGAAATCCCACATCAGTCACCACTTCCCTGCTGACATTAGCTCTTCATGTAAATTTGGAATAATGTAAGGCTGGAATTCAATCACAAAAATAGAAGGAAATGGAAAACAAAGACAGCCTGGGAAGTGGAAGGCAAGTTCTGGGGGTTCTCCCTCAACTTCTTGCCTTACACATGTGTGGATGTTCCCCTCAGTAAAGTATTTGGAAAGCACATCACATTTCAGTTTTTTTCTTCCTAAAAAGAACAGTTTGTTCCCATGCTAAGAAGAATGACAGTGTTTTTTCTTTCCTGATGACATGAAAGTACCATCTGAAAGCAACAAGCAGAGATTTTGTTTAGGGATGCATATTTCTGTGTAAAACTATAAAGCAAAGTTGGAAATAATTAACAGCAGGGTAAAGAGAGCAGTTACCTCTGACAAGGGGACGGGGAAGAACATAATCACTGAGATATATTAGGTGAAGGGGGTGGTTTTAAAATACTGGTAACATTTTATTTCTTAATATAGCTGATAGGTACATGGCCATTCCTTTTACGGTCATTCTTGAAACTGTACATAAAGTTTTTATAGTCTCTTCTGTATATATTTTATACACCAGAATGCAGTTTTATTTGTTTTATTTTACCTGAAGTTCTTTCTAGATACACAAAAAAGCAGAGAGGATCCTGCTAAAGCAGAGGACCCCCAAAAAGGGTACCAGAAGGCCAGTGTAAAAGAGATTTTTATGTACATCTGTACTTTTTTCAGGTTTCAACCTTTTAAATACACACCTTTCAGAAAGGACATTTTAAATGCTTTCCCCTGACATGAACAAATTAACAAGCCTTTGCTAAGATGCTATGGGTTCAGTGATAAGGTAGAGAAATACTAGAAAAGGAGAAGCCACTGAGTTTGCTACCCAGCTGGCCCACAAGAAGCAATCTGAGAAAGATTCCAAAAGCAGCATGTCAACAAATGTAAAACAACTTATGTCAACTAAATAGCTACCTGAAAGTAGGTGACTGAAAGCATGTTGACGATGGGTGCCTGCTAGTGCCTCAGCTATGTCTTCTGTCCCAGGATAATTATTAACAGTACCTTCCTTTCGCTCTCAAAAGTGTCCCAATTTGACAGTAAATTATGTGGTCATCCTGTTCATAAAAGAAAAGATGTAATGGTGCTGTGGGAGTTGAAGGGCTCATCCAGGAAGACACTGCAAAAAGGAAAAATCTGGAGCTTAGATGCTATGGCTGTAATTGGAAAAGATGAGTGGAGAGAAAGTTTTTAAATCATCAGAGACAGAGAGACACAGGAGAAGAAGAGGGGGGTGGAGAAGGAGAAGAAAAAGAAGGAAGAGGAGGAAAAGGAGAATTATCTGTGTATTTGTTTAGATCACTAGAAAAAAGAAATACAGTGGGAGTAGCAATTATTTCCTTGACCAACTTTTCTTCTGTTTTGAGCTTCTAAAGAGTATACCTGGGGTTTTTTTTCACCTCAATTCCTTTTTCATCCGAGATGAGTAAAAGAAAGAGACGTGGGAACTGGAATTAACAGAGTTGATTTAGAGATTAGAGAGGGGTCTGTTTTGAGACCTTCATCTTGTCTGTGGAGGAAAGGATGGAAGCTTCCTTTCTCATCACAGAGTAGATGACCTGCATTTCTTACAGTTTCCCAATATGCATTCCTGTGGCTTTGTTAGTTAATGGAATGCTATAATTCATGAGCTTTCCTCTTTTGACCCTTTCAACTGAATTTATCAACATTCTCCAATTTTATTAACAAAAGAAAACTATTTTTAGGTGTGATGACCACATAAGGCTAAACCTAGGCCATCCCAAGCATGTTGCAATTCTGCAAAGTGGTCCTTTGAGGGTCTTTCTCCTTCACATGGTCTCAGCTCTTAAGTCATTGTTTTGCAAAACTTGTCCTTAGAGGACCAAGTCAGAAAGATCTGGTTTATTTTTTTCCTTCAGAAATCTCAACTTGCATATAACCATTTACTGAATAATAGCTTACAGAAAAAGAGGGAAGGGACAGAGAGATAACAAAGAGTAAGAAGGGTCACACAGAAACTGGAAAACTACAAGTTCTTACTGTGGTTGTTCCATTTTTCTTCTTGCTTTTTTCTTTCTAAACAGTGGCTGATGGCATAGGTAAGATCTGATTGGGATTCCAGATCCAGTATATTTGTGGATTAGAAGGTGTGGAATGGGATCATCTAGGAAACTCTTGGGAAAATAGGATTCAAATGTCCAGGTTTTAATACCCCTCAGGCAAAACCAGCCTTAGTTATACCTCAGCCTCCAGAGATCCTAAGAAAAGCATAAATGGTGGAGTCACTAGGAGATAAGCAATTTAATTTGCCTCAAGAGAATGAGTAAAAAGAAATGCCCAGGTTCCCAGCTTTGGAATGAGACAGTCCTAGGAGAGGAAAAAAATGCCATTTGCTAATTTATTCATGGTAGTCAATGAATAACTGCAATCAAATTACGGTTTAGCTACAAGGGGGAAACTTTATTTACTGGTTTGAGGTATGCTAAGCTCTGGGTATAGGAAGATCACTCAGAATTATTCTAAAAGGCTGCATTATATCCAAGAAACATCCTCGGTATCAAAAAGACTCACACCTCCCAAATTTAAGCAAATTAATGCCAACTCTAATGGGACAGTAAACATTATCAGCAATGTCTTCATTTTTCTTGATTATAAGGCTGCCTTTTTCCTACATGGGGAATTCAGTTTTCCCTTTTAGTCTCAGCTTAGCAAGAGATAGGAGTCATGAAATCATATATTAGACTATCCCTGGCCAATTCAGGGTAAAAGGGGTATCTACCCATTATTGAAGACTTAAGAACATGAAGGAGAATGACAGGGAAACTTACAAGAATTTCTCCCTGTCAAAACTGACTCCAAGAAATGTCACATTAATTAACCTTCAAAGTGGACGCTTTTCAGTAAGGTAAAAGGTATTGACAGAGTTTGCTTGGAACAGGGAGGAGAGGCACACAATTTGTGTTTCAGAGCATGGATGGCCACCATATACATACTTGTTGAATCCTTATTAAGGCAGTGCGCCAAGTGTCTATTTTTCCCGACTCCTTTTCCAAATTATGAACAAGGTTAGCTCTTCCCTTACCAGAATGGAAAAGGTGGTGATGGCAACTTTCCCCTCAAGAAACTAGCTGAGCCTATTAGCAGAGATGCCAAAGGGAAACCACCCAGAGAGAAGGCTTCCAAGTATTGGGACAGGAGTTTCTCTTTAATATTCAAGCTCATTTGCTTCTCTAGACAACTTTCAGTGTCTTATCTTTTTAAAACAAGTACACTTGGGAGGAGTACTTACTTTAAGTGTTGTTGATATTTGGATTAACTTTGAAGTGGTGTCTTGGAAGAAATTAGTACAGTCAGCTGAGAACAAGAATGACTCTTTCCAAAGAGAAGACAACTACTGGTGGGTGCAGGAGGTAGAAGAGGAAGAGAGATGGCAAAGACATCAGGGGACAAAAAAATGATAGAAAAGGGGAAATGAGAGAAAGACGAAGATTAATTTCACTGATTTAAAACTTTTATCTGAACTGGCTCAGGCCATTCTAGGAATTAGCTCATGCAATGCCATGCAATACCCATTCATCTGGCAAACCTCTATTAAACACCTAGTATGTTGCAGGCACTCAACTAAAATCTAGGGATTCATAGTTGAACAAGACATATGGATGGCTTTTATCACAGACTCTATCCCAGAGGAAATTACATCTAAATGGAGCTTTGAGGAATAAATAACAATTCACAAAAGAGGCAGTAGCATGTAGCAGCATATGATCATTTGTGGCCAATCCAGTTCAAGTGGATCCTCAAGAATTCATGCTGTTCTTTCACTCTTCCCCAGCTCTTTACACGTTTGTCTCCTGGGGCCTTCAACACTGCACAGTATCTACTTACTCTCAGGAGATGACCTAGTTCTGTTTCTCAGAGGAAAGAGAGGACACCATTCATGAAATTATTCAATTTCTCTGTCATCACCCATCAGCATCTCCAATATCTCCCCACTCCCACGCCACAACACTGTCTTATAGGGAAATATATTCCTCTCTTCACCCTGATGAACCTAAGCCTTTCTTTAAATCACTCTCACTTGGACATTTTATATCTCATCTAGAACCTATGATACTATTACCTCCATTCTCTCCTGTGTCTTCAACCTCTTCCTTAGCATCAGTTTAGCATGAAAAAAGTTCAGCTCTTGTCTCTCTCAAAAAGCAAACATACACACACAAATACTCATACATTTTATTAAAACAATTCGTCTGTTGTTCCTCCATCTGTTCTCAAATTGTTTTATTAATTTCCTCACTGACAAATCAATAAATTCATTTCAATTCTCATCCCAATTGACTTTTTTGCACCATTAAAGACTGCCACTCATTTCTTTCTTCTTGCAATGCTCTCTTTTCTAAAATATTAACTCCTTATCAGTTCCCTTACCTATCTAAATATTGCTTCTAGATATAGTATCATTCTTTATCCTTTAAAAGTCTGTAGTCCCAAGTTCAGGTCTTGACCTGCTTCTAATTCCATTAGCTTTCCCAGGAAGTTTTACTTACTCTTAGGGCTCACTGCCTCTGAAGTTCCATGCTCAACCAACAGAAATTTGTTAGATCTTCTTTCCTTGCATTTGTCAATTCTAACCTCCTCTCTACATCCATCTTACTGTCATTATTCAATGTACGCCACCCTTGTCTCTCACCTGGTTTAGAATAAAAGCCTCCTAATGCATCTCTTTGCTTCTCTTCTGACAACCCTCCAGTTCTTCTTCCACACTTTGCCAGAGTGATCTTTCTAAGTGATACATCTTATGTTGCTTCCCTGCTTAAAAATTCTCATTGTGACATAGAAAGTCATTCAAGATCTATCCCAGTCTACTTTTCTAATGTCTCTTCCCCTTCTTTATCCTCCAACCATAAATTTGGGAAAATTGTCCAACTGTGCCATGACTTTTGAACCTCATGTCTTTGCTTCTGCTTAAATTTGAACCTGGAATATCTTTCCTGAATTTCTCAACCTGGAAAAAATTAAGACTTATTCTGTAAAATACACACAAAAGAATTACATCCTCTTTGAAGCATTTCTTGGTACTTCTCTTTATTCCCTGCATCCTACACAAACACATTTCCCAGGCAAATTAATGACAGTTTCTTCTTCGCTTCTACAAAACTTAATTCATTCCACCACCTGTAGCCCTTATCAGATTGTTTTCATGGTCATATGATACCTGTGTTCCTCCTGGGAAATTAAGGTCCTAACCCAGCAAGGCATGGATAGTTCATGTCACAACTGGAACAACAGTGACCTAGAACACTTCAAGTCAGTAGCCACCTCCTATGCCATGTTGTAAGAATTGGTATCATTTCCTGCCGAAAGGGAAAGAAGGGATCTGATAACCTCTGAAAGTCTGTCTGTACTCCCACGAGTCTACGAATAATTTCTTTCACCATTGCTTCACCACAGAATCCACATAGCTGATGTCTTTGTTTTCTGAAGGCCAGCCTGGGAACAGCAGCAGGAAAAACAGCATCTCTCTTACTACATCATAGGCACCATTACTGAAGGTGACTTCTTGACAGTGTTCAGGCTTGCTATCATACCCAAAGCTGGATAAACAGAATGACACTCTTAGGGCTGCCCCCAAAACTGAATCATTTTGAAAAGGGCCAAAGTTATCTTGAGTGGTTGGCTTTCTGAGAAGTGGTTCACTGTGACATACAGAGAAAAAAAAATGAATTTATTGTGCTTAATTAGTTCAAAAGATCTTTCTGAAGATCAATCCAAATATGAAGGTGTTTCTGAGGTCTAAAGAAAGTTTTCTTTTCTAAAATGGAAATTGAAATGATGATATAGCTACGTATCTGGTGAGATTATATATTTTGGTCTAATTCCAGGTATTGGAAAACCCAATTGAGCATTTACTATGTGTCAGTTAAGCAAAATATAAAAACACACCTGCCTGCACAAATAGCACTGTTTGTTAAGAATGTAAACCCTATAAATTCTTGGAAAAAATTCTTTTAAGCAACAGTTTTGTAATATAGAATGGAAGTTGAAGACTTCATCTGAAAAATATGTGATTCACACAAAATGGTACCAGCTTAACTTTGAAAATCTACCCTGTCCTTTTGGGGAGGTAGTGGAGTGGAGGATGTGAAAAAAATTGGGTCTGAAAGTTGGAAGGAGCTTAAGTCTCTTATTACAGTTCTTCTCTAACTGCTTATACAACTTAGAGGAAGACAGCCATCTGGCACCTCATATTCGCCAGTTAAGTATGGATAAAAACATCTGCCTCACAAAGAGATTGTGGATTAAGTATGATACGTGAAATAGTAGTTACCTTGGTTCTTAGGAGAAGCCACCCCACTATGAGGCCAAGGTATTCACATCTCTATTGTATGTTTCTTTCATTCATTCAGCAAAAAGTGGTTGAGTGCCTACTAAGCATTTAAATGTGGGGATGAGCAGAGAACAAAGAGAAAAAAATAATACCTTCCTTTTAAGAGCAAACATTCAATGGGGGAGAAAAAATGCAAACAAACAAATAAAAGAAAGAAGTAAATTATATATTAAAAGATGAGAAGATGCTAGGTAGTATGGAAAAAAATAAAATATGGAAGAAGGACAGGAAAGTCCGGGGTTAAGTGAGAGGTGGATTTCAATTTTGAATGTGATACTCAGGGGAGAGATCACGGACAGAGTGACATTTGAAAAGCACTTGAGGAGGTGAATGAGATGAGGTGTGAACGTGAGGCTATCTGGAGGAAGAACATTCGAGCAGAGTTGCGCACACAGACGTGAAGGACTTGAGATGGCAGCACAACTATGTGTTCAAGGAACAGCAAAAAGCCAGAGTGGCCAGCTGGTAGCAGCAAGATCAGAGAGTTAGGAGGCCAGATGCACAGAGCCTTGTAACCCATTGAAAGGATTTGTTTCTCTGAGGGCGATGGGCACTCATGGGGCAGGGGTGTTTGGCTTCAAGCAGAGGAGGAATGTGATCTGACTTGCATCTTAAAGGTATCCCTCTGGCTGTTGTTTTGAAAATAGATTTGTGAGAGGGTGCCCAAATAGAAGCAATTAGAACCAATGATGACAGTAATGTGCCAATGGCAATTTCTTGGTTTGGATGGTTAAATTGTGATTACATAGGAGAATGTATTGTTTGTAGAAAAGATACAGTAAAACATTCTAGGGTTGCAAGGCAACAGGTCAGCAGAAGATTCTCAAACAACATCATGGAAAAAAGTCTGCAATGCACTTGTGACTTTTCTGTAGGTTTGAGGTGATCATTTTTAAATACGCGGTAATGCAGGTAGTGATGACCAAGCAGCTGGCAATGGAGGCAGTCAGACTCTGGGTATATTTTGTAGGTGGGGACTACAGGATTTCCTATTGGAATGAACCTGGTGGGTTAAAGAAAGAAAGGAATCAAGATTGACAGCATGGCTTTTGTCCCAGCAAATGGAAGAGTGTACTGCTCACTATAATTCCACTGGTGTGACACCAGTTCACTTAGGGGAAACTTAAGGCAAATAATTTAACATGATCTCCTCTTCTGCATTTGTATTTATCTTTCCAAATGGTAAAATAAGAATACTCAATAGAGAATTTTTAAAGACTGTCGTTGAAAGATGCTATATAATAAAAAAAATTGCAACCATATATTACTTTAAAAGGCTCACTTGATCCTAACAAAATTATCTGTAATATAAAAAGTTTTATGAAAACCACAAAAAAGGAACAATAGGGTATTATTGCCCGGGTTTCACAAATGAAGAAACCAAGGCCCTGAGAAATTGTCATTCAGCTAAGTTCGAGTTCTTCTGATTTCTTCTCCAGAGAACTTTCTAACATAAACACTGCCTCTCTGACCACATTAAGCTTCATGAATGGAACTTTCATAATAAGACTGATGCTTTTATATAGAAAGTCTCTTAACAGTTAATAAACCCTTCATCTAGAGAATATAGTTTGCTATTATAAGACACAATATATCACCAGGTTCCTCTTTCCTTAAATCCTATTTCCCCATCCTTCAAGTTAGAAAGAATTTTTAATCTACTACTTTTGTTGTTCCCTATGTACTAAAGCTAAAATGTGAAGGTTGACCTGAAATGCAAAAGCTGTTTTAAGTTTTAACATCTTTCCAGAAAACACCACTTCTTGTACTAATGCTAAAGGGTGTGAGATAAATAGATTGGAGATCAGTATTTTTTCCTTCTTTTCAACTGTCTCTACTTGCTATTCAAGAACATTTTGTAAGGCAGCAAGTTATGCTAGAAGAGAAAGTTTATAACAATTTGTATTTCCTCTGTTGTGGGGCAAAGAAAACCTCAAATGTCGGTTTTATAGTCTTCTGTACTCTCAAGGGGATTTAAGTATGCACAGCTTTGGCTGAGATAGGAAAGGAACAGCTCAGAGGTGGGGACTGCTGCTTAAAATGTTCCTTTGTTTAATTTTTTTCCTGTTATTGTATATGAAACTTTGAAACCATCCTGACTTTCCATTCCAAAGGCACACGGCCAGTACAGGTGCCAACTGTGGCGACTGCCTGGATGAGGAGTATTTCTGATTACTGATTTTTATGGGCTCAGGGTGAAAGCAGAGGGGGTTTTCATGAAGATTTCATTATGAGATTAAGCTATTTGCTGTGTTAGGGTAAGCTGTAACCCTTTGTCCCCTCTGAGTGAAAGGTATCCTGTAAGAAAATTCAACAAGGGAGATCTTCAAGTTCAGTACAAACAAACACAAAGCAATGTCTCAGTAGACCAAGAATTCGGTGGAAACACAAAGCCTATGGATTCGAAACTCAGTCTGTGTTGAATTGCTTTGTAAGCTGGCAAATGTGTCTTTAAAATCCCTCTGCCTCCATTTCTTCATCTATTGAGTTGGACATGCCATGGTGATAGGTATTATGGAAATACATAGGTATCATCATTTCTTGACAAATAAAGGCTTTGTTTAGCCATTAGGGCTCTCTTTTGTGTAGAACAGGGTGCGAATCAGAATCCTGGGTCTCAATCCAAATTGTTGAAGATACTCTGAAGATGTTCTAGAAAAAGTACTTTCTTTGGCTTTTGATACATTACTCAACTGCTGCTCAAAACCAGTGGTATCTTTTTAATGGCAGGGTTGGAAAGACCTGTTTCATTTTTCTTTTTGATAAATTACTCTAAAGTGATGAACTTATAAATCTGCTGGCCTGGCCATTTCTGCTATGTTGAACAGCAAATCCCACCATTAACTTGCTAGATTCATTTCCCATTCTCTCCCCAAATCACCTCCCCTCCCAACACACCGACACACACACAATACCTCCTCACACTGGTCATTTGCCTGACCTATACAGTATCATTTCTGCTGCCACATACATGTACCCCTAAACTTTTCTCCTATTATGACATTGAAGCCTGTTATTTAAATGGAAACGACAGCCAAACATACTTCTTTGTTGCTAATGGTATCTGATTAGTGTTAAAAGTGTGGGCACTGGGTTTGATTCCCAGCTCTGTCACTCACTAGCCATGTGATATTTCATCTTCTGTAAATTGGTAACAGTACGGACCTCATAGAGTCACTATAAAGTGCTGCAACATGCTTAAAATATTGCCTGATACATAATAAGCACACAATAAACGGGTGGTTATAACTGGCTGGTCAGTCTCTAGCTAGAGCCAAGAGAATGACACAGAGGAAGGTAAACCGTGATGGTGAAAAAAGACAGAGCAAATCATATATTTGCACTGACCATTTGTGAGTGTTTAATTTTTATTCTGCTCCTGCTGATAGTAAATTTTAAGGGCTTGCAAGAGCTGCCTTATCCTGTAGACAAAGACCACTCCAATCTCTCTGTTGCTAATGGCTGGAGTGACCTCTAGTGGTACTGGTTTTCATACTAGGAAAAAAAAACACCCAAATTCAAGGCCACTGCTAGCATCATCTTACTATTTTGCCTATAAACCCAAAATTCAGAAGTTGATTGAATGAAAACAAATGTATAGTTTAATTAAATTATAGTTTAATTAAATTGACTGATTTATTAATGGAAACTTTACCTCCACAGATAGTTTCAATAATCCTTTCTGAAAACCACCACAACCTCACTTCTGTTTGGGTTTCTGTCCATTACTACTGAGCCATGGAGGTGGGGGGGGGGGTGTCATTCATTTATATTCAATTAAAATGTGTTGGATGTCAGACACTGTGCTAGACAGAAAGAGACACAGTAAGATGAAAAATGGCCAGGTCCTTAACTTCAAGGAGCCCCTTATTTGGCGGGGAGTTTGAGAAGGAAGGAATATACTAAAAATATATATAAAAAAATTAAATAAAATCGATGTCAGTACAAAAAATTACCACCACTTGATGCTTTCTGGCATTGTATATAATCTTTCCTTTTCTGACAGTAGAAGAAACAGACCCTCTTACAATAAAGCATGTGTATCCACTGAGATACGAGAGATTTCTCTCTCATGGGCTGGAAGGTATTGGCTGAGAGTAGAGCCAAGTATCGAAAGAGGAAAGTTCTCTCCTATGGTTAAAGCAAAATTTGAACTTCAAAAGTCATCTAAAGAAGTCATTTAAAATTTGTTTTGTTTGTTCAGCAACCGTATCTCAGTTATTTTCTGGGTAATCCTTTCAAATAAACTTACTCCTTTCTAGAAAGCATGGCATTAAATAGGCAAGTCAAAATGATAATTTTATACCTTTATATAACTTTTCATATAACTAATTAGTTATATGAAAATTATTCATCAGATCCTATTTTATCTTGTAGAAAACTGGCAATGTATGTCTAGGCTAAAGAAGTAAGATTCCCAAAGAGAATGTTAGTGCGCTGATAAAACACCTATACTTTGATTATTTTTCTTTGATGACTATATGAAGCTGAAGAATATTTTTAGTTACCCATGCAAAGTACAGTTGTCTCTTGTTTCTCAGCTTGCTCTTCACAAAGATCTTTAATGATGTGTAGTTGACAAACTAATGGCCTTACCACAAAGAGCTATTTGGACTTGGCAGAATTTTGAAATTCCTCAAGCCTAATTCAGTCTAAAAGCCTCAAAATGAATTCACAAAACTTCAAATTTTCTTGTATAACTTTATTTGGTAATAGTATGCATAGAATTCACTCCAAATATAATGTCACTGGAATTTTCCTGAAACACTGGGTTCCATCATTGGGAATTCTGTTCTGTTTCTTTTTAGGGTTTATATTTAGCATAATTTATGCCCATTCTTATGTCCCGGGAGTACAGAATGGACCACTAGAAGCCAATTAGGAGCATATAAAATAGGATGGAACAATTTATAAAGAAATATTACAAGAAAGATTTAGAGGGGAAAAAACAAGCTGAAAATTATGTTATCTGCTTCTATAGAGTCTTTTGATTTCTCACTGTCAAACTATTGATTCAATTTTTATTTGTTTTACATTTAAACCTATATTGATAATCTAATAATCTTTCATAGGCAATTAATATTCTTAACCAACACTGAGTGGCGATTTGTACACAGTTAAACAGCTTATACTTTTAAAAACATTTGTACTAAGCATTGGGCTGATATATATACATATATGGAATATATATATATATATATATATATATATATATATATTTCTATGTTGCTATTAATTATTTGAATTTAAATATTACCACTTAAAACAACTAAGAGCACAGATCTAAAATAAGTAAGAGATTAGTTGGCAACACAGATTTAAAATTAACCTTTCATGAAGCTATGATAGAAGCTATGATATTTGAATATCTTTGACTCCAGAGAAATAATAAAACAGGATGTGGTCTTCATTAGGATTAGGGTCTATTAGGTGTATAAATCTGCTCTATGAAGTTTAAAGGTAAGAAGACATAACATCACGAAGCTTCAGAAATACTGGGAGATACAATACTTACAGTTATGCCTTTGAAACTTTGCAACCAAGTGTGTTCTTTCATACCATTCAGTTTTATCCACGTTCATTTGCATCATCTCCCTCTGAGAATCATGAAAAGGTTTGAGTTTCTTTGTCCTTTGGCTGATCGTTTATCTCAGCAGTTTGCTGCCACCTAGTGCCCAGGATAGACTGTCACCTATTAAATTATGTCTGGTGACTGAAGGACAAACTGGACGCTATTTACCAGGGAGCACATAATGCAAAAGCAAGCATGCATGGGTGGCGTGATAATTATTGTTCCCATGTTGATCCAGTCACATAAGATCCATCACATAAGATTCAACTCTCATTAATGTCTCACAATAGGAATTGGCAAGGGTAGGGGGACAGTTCTAGTCTCAATTACACTGGAAAACCACCTTACACATTTTCAGTCACCCGAGTTTCAAAGTGCATGAAGTCAATTACAAGAATCCTCATAGCTCCAGCTCTACCATATGAGTGTAATACAATTACAAAAATTTTGGTAGAATTTTGGAGGGATTTGCATTTCATTGGGTCTTCCATTTTTAGAGGTCCTTTTGGATACTAGGACCTAGTACAAGGGAAATTTCTCCTTATTTTGTCTACAAAATCTTAGACTTCTTCGACTTAAGTCTTCCATTTACATCCAGCTATGATTGGATTCGGTATTACTTCTGAAAGTCTAGTTGTTATTAGGATATGACAAACAGCGTTTGACATCTACTTTCTTTCGAGCCTGATCCACTTATAGCTGTTCTCAAGAATAGATTTCATTTTGGGAAGCGAACACAGTGCTCTTACGTAAAGTCTGATTGATGGGAGTTAAGGTGGGCAGAAGTTATCAAAATCTGAAGATGAAGTGTTTGAAGGGGAAGGAATATATTATCAGTAAAGAAGTAGGAGGATAGAACTGCCTGCTCTGACTGAATAATGGGTTGGAAGCACCAGCCTCCACTGTAGATCCAAGAACTGAGCCCAGTGTCCATGAGAACTTGCCATGCTGACCTTTTAGCATACACAAAAGCCATGTGTCAGAAGAAGTCCTCTTCAGCAATCAATCTAGTCCCAAGCAAACATTTGTTTGTCATCTCCCTGTGGATCACACGAGACTTAAATATTAGAACTCACAGAAGAAGGACCTCAGCAACTCAGAGCCAAAAATGAGTTAAGGCAATGAGAAAGACAAAAAATTCAGCCTCACTGTTACGGTTACTCCAGCATCTCTCTCCCTTCTCATCTGTCCCCTTCCTCCCTCCTGATACTCTCACAGTTCTAACACCCATGGTTGGTCTCCCTCATACACAGATACAAGTACTCACAAATTTACCTCTCCTCTTTCTTTTCTGCAAGAAATATATGTCACAGAATCACTCTCCTGGCATCAGAACAACCAATGAATTATTCAACACCTACAGCTGTAAAAGTTGATCCCTACTCTTTAAATTTCCCAATTGACAGCCCATCTTCCTCATCCATTTCTACATGGATATAGACTTAAAATGCTGGAGCATAACACAGAGGATCTGTGAACAGAGCAAATGTAAAATTTATCTTTACTTTTATAATTCTGAATAATTTTAGTTAAACAGTCTAATTTACCAAGTTTCACTTCTAGCAAAGGTGAGCCTCCTCCATGTTGATCATTCAGTAGTTGGCTACCGGAAGGAAGACTGGATTTTGGATGAAGAATTTATTCTGACCATACTGGCTCTCTTGTGTCCCTATGTATCTGAGGACATTCTTAATGAAGATAGCTCACTACCTATGATATTAATGAAAAAATATTTAGACGATGAATAATAATGCAAATTGCACACGTGTAGGGGGATATACATATACATTACAGAGGTGCTGAGGCCAGGAACAAGAATCTTGATTTAAATATTAAGCAAAGAGAAACTGCTTTTGTGAGAGAGTCACCCTGAAGTATACTTTCCTGGTGCAGAACTTGAGTTACCAATTGCTGTATTCTTAATAAGCCTGATGATAATAAAATATCTATTTTTTGTTTAAGAAATATCGATTGACATCTGCAGTGTTACATAAGGAAGGCAGAGTCCTTTGGCACACTGTTTTATCAATATAACAGAACATATCCACCAGTTGTGATGATGATTCTATTGATGTGCCCCTGGTAGGATGTTAAGAACAATCCTTTCTGTAAAAGGTTGAAAAACAAAAACCTTGATCGGTGAAAGACTGCACATTCCAAGAATGTTAGCTAATTTCCTGCAATGGGTCATATTGAAAGGGCAGGTGGACAGTGTGTGCTGTTGTGCTTTATCTGTAAAAAAAAAATTTAAAAATAAAAAAGAAACTAAAGCATCACCATATCTTCTGGTAAGCCGGTATAAAATTCTGAGTTAAATGATAACTTTGAGCAACTTCGAGGAGATCATCAATACGGTATGCTATTTTAAACAAGAAAAACTTTCTCTTTGTACCTCCAGCAAGCTTATATACTAATGAAACAGAATCAAAATAGCACAGTGCATATTTCTAGCTCTATTCACTGAACTTCTTCATCTGTAGACTGCCAGCCACAAATAATCAACTTGAGAAAATAAACGAAACTAGATTAATTTCTTGTTCCTTCCAACCATTTCTGTTTCTTTTAATCTTCTGTTCCCACTTGCTCAACCAAGGATAGCCTAAAAAAAGAAAATCCAGCAGTTTGCCCAATCTTTTCAATCCAAGACTGCATAAATCAAACTAGAAGTGACTTTATTCGTTTTTTCACCAAAAAGGACTTAGTGACATCTAAACTTCCCCTTGGAGAAGAGAAATAGGATTGGCCAGAAAGACAAATTATAAACCTACAGGTCAAAGTTTACCATAGAGAAACAACAGGAAATATCTCTGAAGGTGTTTACAGCTTGTCAAGCTAACATGAGACTACATAAGTGACTTACCTTGACAATAGCTTAAAGTCTGGAATTTCCTTCCACTGTAGTAAATTTTATGGTGCCCTTGAACCAGGGAAACAGCACAGTGAGCAGTGGGAAGGACACAGGCTTTGCTGATAGACAAACCAAAGTATGAATCCCCAAGCATCCACTTACCAGCTGGGTGGCTTTGGAAATTTCTTAATGAATCTAAATTTCTTAATTATAAAATGGGTATAAGAATCTATACCTCACATTACTGAGTTACATAGATGGTTATAGAAATAAGACAGTGGTTGAAAGGAAAACTTGACTTAGAGCAGAAAGAAATGTTCTGTGAGATGGAAATGCTCTATATCTTGTTTCGGATGAACATACCAAGGCTATAAACAATGTCAAGATTCAGTGACTGAGGGGTTCCATTTCTGGTAATGGCCAAGTTGCTCCTACCAGACCATTCCATGCACAGACAATAACTATAAACTCTGGATAAAATGTAAAAAGCAACTATCTGAAATCATCAGAGAGCAACTAAGTCAGCTGTGGCAAACCAGCTACGTCTAAAGGAACTGAACTGAAATTTCAGACGTCAATCAGTTTGCTGATTGGGTCCAGTCAAGTTATCTGCCTAACCCTAAAAATCAATATTTTTGCAAAAATAATAAAGACTTCAAAGTGACAACAACATATCATTTGTTCAGATTATATCCAAAAGTATTCAATAAAGAGGAAAATATTATTCACACTCCAGAGAAAAGGCAATCAATGTTGACTGGCCCCAAGATGATCCAGATAATTGGAATTAGCAGGCAAGGAGTTTAAAGCTGCTATTACAACTATGCTAAAGTATGTAAGAAAATTCAGAGTAAAAGAAAAGATAGGAAATATAGAAGAGAAATAGAAACTAGAAAAAAAGAACCAAATGGAAATTTTAGAACTGAAAAAATAAATATCTGAAATTAAAAATTCAATGAATGAGCTTAACAGCAGATTGGAAATTACAGAAGAATCAGTTATTACCTCTAAGTCAAAGAAACAGAAAATTTCCAATCTGAACAGGAGAGAGAAAAATAGAATTGAAAGCAATGAATATGGCCTCAGGGACCTTTGGGGTAATATCAAGAGGTTTAATACAGAATTTTTGGAGTCCAATAATAAGAGGAAAGAGAGAATGAGTCCCCCCCCCAAAAATTATCTGAAGTAATGGCTGAAATTTTTCCATATTTGGTGAAACACAAAATCTGTAGATCTAAGAATATAAGCCAATCTTGAGTCTAAGTGATAGAATATGGGTGTCCACTGTACATATATCTCAATTTTCCTCTGTTTAAAAATTTTCATAATAAAATGTTGAAACAGTATTAAAAGTTCATCAAAATAAACATTTAGATATGTATATGGCATTGTATGTTAATTATATCAATTTTAAAGTAATCTAATTCTAGACCCTATGAGGTAGACATTCACGTTTCAAGTTTAACTGAAAGATACAATATTCCACAACCTGATGACTCCTGCTTATAGAGGTAAAGTGTGGCCCATGGAAAGGGGGGTGGATGATTTACGTTATCTGATGTAGCAGCTACTCCCAAATAATCTGTTAACTCGTTAGTCCTCCTGTCACTCAGTAAAAGCTCTTCATTGTGTTCATCTCATGGATAAAATGCACATCTGATGAAAAGATTTTTTTTAAAGGCAACGAAAGGAAAGATGAGAGAAAACACAGTGCTATGCACAAAAAGTTCCCACCCCACCCCTCTGTCTTGTGTTGGCAATCTTTGTTTTATCAGCAAGCATATATATATACACCAGTGAGCCCAATTTTTCAGCACTGTATTTGGGCAAATGATGACAGAACACGGTTCAGAAGGCTAGTGTCCTACCACTGTCATTAACTAGTTATGTGACTGTAAGTCACCCCTAAATTAACTCAGCACTC
The DNA here is from genome assembly GCF_048773025.1 of Camelus bactrianus. Taxonomy (NCBI): domain Eukaryota; kingdom Metazoa; phylum Chordata; class Mammalia; order Artiodactyla; family Camelidae; genus Camelus; species Camelus bactrianus. The sequence continues at coordinate 7,986,183 of NC_133558.1, forward strand.
AGCTTCTTCCACAACATGAGTAGTTTAAGTAAAGAATGGCTCCCTCAAACCTCTTTTGTGTTTAATATTTGCTGTCATTACTGGGCTCTTTTGAAAAGGATAGTAATTCTGTATTGCTGGGAATTCTCGTGTGATGCAAGGTGAACCAAGTTTGTCTGAGATGATCTCTTTGGCCAAAGTCTAGGACCAAGATTCAGTTGTGCCCATATGAACCTAGCAGATCTGAACATTTTCAAGTAAGCATCACAAACTCTTTAACAATTGTTCTTTTTTAAAAAAAGAGAACTGACATTAGCACCCAGGTGGGTTTTAAAAGATATGAAAATCCTCAAAGAAAAGGTAACGTGCTGTGATTAAGTTCGCACAGAACTGACATCATGTAGGGGAAAAGGGAAAAACCACCTACAATAAGATGTTATGCCTGTCCCTGTTTTCAGTTTCCTCCCACACATCTACTGCTTCTGTGGAAACTTGTTATTGCTAAAGTGCTTTTTTATCATAAAATGAGCTACAGTTCTAAAAGAGACTATTGGCACCCAAATTCAGCTTTGGTGTTAGAGGCAATTAAATTGTGTTTGGCAATTTCTTTCCTGGGCATTTAATATTATTACTGTTGTCAATGTGCCCAGGAGAGCAGTGCTTTCTATTAATCACAGAGTAACAAATAGAACACTGATTTTTGAGTATTTCTTTTTGAAGACCAAGAGCTAGATTATATCAAGTCATAATGGTAGAAATAAAAGCAAAGATCCAGATACTAGTAAAAAGAGATACATGTTCAATTGCTAATCAAAACATACAAGTAACTATAAAAAGCTTTCATTTCCTAATTTAAGGCGCTGTAAATCCAGAAAGTTGTTTTCAGAGTAAATCCAAAATACAACCTAAATCTCCATTTTAAAAATACAAAATCTAGTTTAGATTAATCTTCTGATGAAGTACAGATGAGCTGATGATTAGTTACTTAATCTTTTAGAAAGTAACTATCAGCATGGCTCTGATCTACACGGTATTTCCTTTCTTTCTAGCTCTCCACAGGAATAAATGATACCAAAATAGTATCTATTTTTTAAAAATACTAAAATATATTTAGTTTATAATTAATACATTGGGCAGACTTTTTCTGATGTTTCTGTCTGAGCACCCAGAATCTGATTGATGCCCCCCCCTTTTAAGGAGAAAATTCTGTCAGTTCATAAATGTAATTCAGAAATCATTTTATGCTAGGCCTTTTTTAAAAAAGAGTGGTTTCCAAACTGCTCCTAGAAGCTCTCTGAATTCTAAAGAAATGCATCAAGGGCCAGGCCCAATTCAAGCAAATGGTCCAACTCATTCTGTGTCTTAAAAAAAATAAAAATTGATGGAAAGCATGGGTTTAATCCAATTCTCTCATTTTAAAGTTAAGAAAATTAAAGCCTTAAAACATGCAGTCACTTTTTATAAGGTAGTTCAGCAGAAGGACTTGAAAAAGTGGCAATGATTAGATTAATAAATATGAGATACAGAGAGAGAAAAACACAGAGAGAGAGGTAGGGAAGGAGGGGGTCGGGGGCAGAAATAGAAAGAGACAGAACTGGAAACAGTATCCCACTCTGTACACTATTTTTCTCAGTGACTTTGAGTTAATTTCACTTCCATGAAGTATCTCATGTCTATTTTGTCCTTTTCAAGTTTTTTCCCCATCAGTTAGTTTAGGTCTCATTTGCTCACACTGGGACTAGACCCCCATCCAGTGTCTCCTTCCCTTAATCCTTCTACCCCTTGCTACCCGACTTCCAATTGACCTTGTTACGGCCCTGATGAGAGACCTCCCTCCAATGGCTCCCCAGTGTCATCTGCAGTGCTTCCCAGGGTGTAGTCCCTGGGCCAGCAGCTCAACGTTACCTGCGAATTTGTTAGAAATGCAATTTCTCAGGACCACCCCCCACTCCCCGACCTACTGAATCCAGCACTCAGAGGGTAGGGCCCAGGAATCTGAGTTTTGACAAGCCCTGCAGAGGACTCTGATGCACCCTAATGTCTGAGAACCTCGGTCTACAAAATAAACTCCAAACTCTTTGTACAAGTATTCAAGGTTTGGCATCATTCCTTCACAACCTTCCTTCCCATTTTTATCTCCCATTGCTTCCTAAAGTATAACCCATGTTCCACAAAAACTCCACCATTCCTTTCACCCAAAAGATGACCAAAGTTTTTCTACTTCCAGGCCTTTCCTCACTCTGCTGCACTAGCTAGAAGACTCTTTGGCTCCCTTTCATCTTTTTCTTTGAAAACTCACCCATTTTTCAAAGGCAACCTCACCTGCTCTTCCAAGGATAGCTCACACAATGTTCACATGGTGATATAACTTCTCCTTATTCTAAATGCCTACAGCACTTTCACCCACTCTCTTTGGTTCACTATATCCTCACTGAATTATAATTTTTTGCATATGTCTTAACATGGCTACTAGGTGCTTTGAGCCTTCAAGGTCAAAGATTGTGTTTTATCTTTTTGTCCCTCACAGTGCCTTGCACATGTTCAGTAAATACTTGGTAACTAAAAGAATGAACACTTCTTAAGGCAAGAACCATGTCCTCCTTGGCATCAAGCACGAGATACTGCACCTAATAGGTGTTTGATATGCTTCTCAATTGAATGAAAACTGAAGAACAGCCCTTTGCTTCAAAGGTCTGGTTCTGACTTGTGATAATGCTCTGAACAGTGCCCTCTCTACATCTGTATGTTATGGGCAAAGTACTAACAACTGAGAAGCTAAAAGACCTAAATTCTAGACCAGCTATTAGCTAGTATGTGACTTTACCTCCGTCACTTGTCTTATCTGGGTTTCAATTTCCGTATTTTTAAAGTGAGATTTTTTAGACAAGATGTTTCTCAAAGCTATCAAACTCTTTAAAAATCTGTAATTTTATAAATTAGCATAGTGCAATGAAAAGAACATCTAATCAACAGATACTGAGAACAAGTTTATTTGTCAAACATTTTGCTGGGCACTAGAAATGAACTCCAGTAGAGGATTCAGCTCTGTCATTGACTAGCTTTTTATGTTAATCAAGCTCCTTAACTGATTTGGGACTTCAGTTTTTCATTTACACAAGCAGGAGATTTTACTATGTGACTTTTACCGTGAAAAAGCATCTCTTCTTTCCTACTTTGTCTTACTGTATTCACAATGCCTTATATTGTAGCCATTACTGCAGTCTTGTCTAAAAGTCTCTTAGAATGATAAATGCTATACATGAAACCTAAAAAATAAAACACATAAATGTACATAGTAAAAGAGAAACAGACCTGCAGATATAGGAAAAAACAAACAAACTAGTGTTTACCAGAGGGGATGAGGAGATGGGATGGGCAAGAGATATAAACTACAGTGTATGAAATAGGTAAGCAGCAAGGATATATTGTACAGCACAGGGAATTATAGTCATTATCTTGCAATAACTTTTAACAGAGTATTGAAACTAATATATTGTAAATCAACTATATTTCAATTAAAAAAAACTTCTTAAGTCTCTTAAAGAGACAGATCATTGCTCATCTTTACAGACCATATTATATCTTAAATACATATAAAGTGTCTAATAAATGCCTCTGAGTTTAATTGGAATGAGCATATGTTTCCTTTCAACTCATTGTAAGATTCAATAATTCAATGAAAACATGATTCTATAGTTTTCTGTCAGAATTTTTAAACCTGTAAAAGTCTGAGATTCTACGGTTTCACTGAAAAATCTTTAGGTCTAAAAAGATATGGTGGTCCTGTATTTTACCTGGAGTATTTCAAGCTAATATTTTGTCACGGCAGAATCAATTGGTAGTCGCAAGTTAAAAAATCATGACAACTCTAGTAACACAAGGCAAAGAAAAAGAAACTAAGGATACAATCTTGGAAATAAAAAGGCAGACAGGCTGAACAACCCAAAAGTCTGTGTCAAGAATAATTGCCACAGGACACTCTCAAATCTTATAATGTCCTTTTCTGGGGATAACAATGTGGTAAGATACATATCACATTGACTGTGTTGAAATTTACTGTGCATGAGAGATGTTCCTTGGTAGAGAAGTTCTGTTTCTCAGATTATATCTGGAGAAGGAAATACATCATTCTGTTATATGAATGCTCTAGTGAGATTCTTTGCAATCAGCTTCTGGGGAAAGAATTCTGCCATCCTCTAGAATTACATAAGAGGGAAGAGACCCTTTCAAATCCTGGGATGAGAAGAGTGAGTCAGAGTGGGCATGAAGTCTCCCAAATACTCTCTCACCAAAATACAGGTGTTGTCCCTCCTTGTTTTTAAAATATCCCCACTTCTTTCCCTAGACCATAGACTTAAAACCAAGGTGATGACATAGAAGGGAGAAAAAAATTATCACTTGGGAAACTGATTACTAGGTGATCGTATGCTCATTCTTAGTGAGACGATTTTGACTTTAAGGTTGTGATGGGCTATGGTCAAAAGTGCCCTAATGGACATGAATGGAAAATTCCTTGGGTTAAACAAATGTCTTTTAGTAGTCTTTTCTATTTATTCTATTGGTTTTTTAAATATACTTATTTGTAATATTTTCTAGTGATTCCTCTAAGGATTTCAATATACTTCTTCAACTTACCACAATCCATTCTGAATACTATACCACTTCACATACAGTGCAAGAACCTGAAAATAATGTCATTCTATTTATACTCCCTCCTTCCCTTTGTCCTATTGGTACCTATTTTATTTCTAAGTATGTTTTAAATTCCACTGTGCATTGTTACTATTTTTGCTTTTAATAGTCAATAAACTTGATTAATTTAGGAAATTAATTTTTTCTATTTACATATTTATCAAGTGTTCCCTATTCTTTCCTCTAGATTTTATGTTCTATCTGCTATCAAGTCAGAAGCTTCCCTTAACATTTCTTATAGTGTGGGTCTTGTGGTAACAAATTATCTCAATTTTGTTTTATCTAAAAATGTCTTTATTTGCCTTTATTTTCCAAAACACTTACTGAATATAGGATTCTAGGATGATTCTTGTTTTTGTTTCAGAATTTAAAAATTCCACTGTCTTCTGGCTCCCTTCCGATGAGAAGCTACTGTTCATTTAAATCATTGTTCACCTGTATGTACTTGTGTATTATTCTTTGGCTTATTTTAAATTTTTATATATATCTTTGATTTTCAGGAGTTTAATAACAATGTATGCAGGGGTTGTTTTCTTTGCGTTTATCCTGATGAGTACGTGGTTGCAGCTTTGGTTAGTCTTAGTTCACCTTTGGTTTCTAAAGCTTTGACTACCTCTCCCTCCTGGTGGGCCCTAAGGCCAAACTCACAAGACTACTTGACCTTTAAACAATGAGACCTCAGTTATACGAGACCACAAAACTTAAGACCATGGGATTGCGAGGCACATTCATTAACCATGAGTCCTCAAGCCTATTAGCCTGCAAATCTGAAGATTATGAGAATTGGGACTGTGGAACGATGAGATGTTGAGACCACAAGACTTCAAGACTGCAGGTCTCAAGACTGCCAAATATCCATGTGAGATTGTGGGGTCATGAGCATACAATGGGATGCATGATCTCTGTGCCTTCTCTTAGACACCTGGCTTATTATTCTACTAGGCAGTTAAGTGAACTTATAGATTCTGTGGGGTTTTTTGGAAATAACTAGTCTTGGATCTCTTTGTCTTTTTTAAATCATCACTTGGGTAGTTAATCTTCACAGGTTAATTGAAATGACAGGCAATTTCTAGCCTTAGGATGATCAAGCAGAGACATTTCTTCACCTATTTCTTCTTGAAAATCACTCAACGATAAAAAGAACAAAGAACACAAACTCTTTTTTTGATGAAATCTCCAAACCTCAACCACAAAATAAGAAGCAGAAAAAAATTGGAGAACTAGTACAACTTAGCAGAGCTATGGAATGTCAAAACTAAGTTTATAGAAGGTGATGCCAATAAACAAGCCAATTTGCTCTCTAGAACCCAGGAAAGGCTAAGGAATAGGAGACACCAAATGCTTTGTAAGATGAAAGTCAGGGGAGGGTATAAACACAGCAGTTTCATTGAAAATCTCTTTTAAGAGCTGTTAAATACGCAGTGCTTCATCCTTTATAGACGATCAGGCCACTTCTTTTCCACTTCCACTATTAAACATAAGAGGTAATTTCTTCAGAAAAAGCAGCTCTGGATTCAGAAACTGCAGGGACAGAGGAAGGTGGTAGTGAAGTACTAAACTGCAGTCAGAAGAAAAAATACACACTACACACCTGCCTTATCTCATTCCCCAAGTGACAGAATGCCAATAGTCAGCCTAATACAACCTCCAGGCAGGATCCATCTCTGGAGAAAGTGAATCAACTCAGAGGGGAAAAAACAGATACTGACATTTTGAGGTTCCTCAATGTATTGCTTAAAGAAGGCTAACTGCTATAACAAATAGACATCCCCCCTGCCCCCAAAAAGCATACTGGTGCAAACACATTCATGTTTAATTCTTGCTCATGTAAGTCATGTCAGCATGCAGGCACCTGGGCCGATGGAGTCTCTCATATTCAACACATGATTTCCAAGGTCACCTTCAGAGGGTCATTTTCATTTCAGACGTAGGGGAGCATGACTGAATCACTATGTGGTATACCAGAAATTAACACAACATTGTAAACTGACTAAACTTTTATTTTAAAAAACAATAAATTCTACATATGTGAGTCTGTGTGTATGTATATGTGAAAGAGAGAGACGTTTTATAGAGATTAAGGATCATTTTGTAAACTTCCTTTATTAAATGACAGGGTGGCCTTTTTTTAAAAACTGTTCTTTAGCCTTCTGCAGCTGACCTCTTAAGTTGCGTCAGATTATCAAAAATGACTGGCATTATGTTACTCAGTGTGTACCAGAGTTTACCATGGAAGGTCTAAGAAGGAGAGTGGAGGGAAGATGTGGATCAGAGTATTTCTCCACTGTCATGTAGATTGGAATGCTCTACCACCAGATACCAGTAAGTAATTTACAATGAACATATAAGCACAAAGCTTCTTAAAGGATCTGCAATAAAGAAAATCTTTAAATTTATTTTCTCCCAATTACTGGATAAACCCACGGAGTGAATGTTAAAAGGAACACACTTCAGGATGGTTCCACATAGTAAATCATGGTAGTTTTAGAATAGCTCTACGTAAGAAAAGGTAACTGGGAACAATGTGTCACTGTGTATGATGACAACCGTACTTGCTTACATAAAGGGTTAAGGTTTTGTATTGGGAAATACAACATTCTTAAGAAAAGTATGTAAAGCCAAAGAATGCTTTGCACTCCAGCTTAGTTTGAGTCTGAATAGCATTCTATCCTGGAAGCTCTGGACACAGGCTTTGTACCTTTGGCCTAGATTAATTTGCAGCCTCAGGGCACTGCTAGACCTATCACCCCTTATAACTCTCTTTGAACCCCCAATGAGATCATTGCCAAAAACTCTTAGGACTGAGCCAGAGGGATATCACCTAGACTGACTAAATATTTAATTGTGCTCCCTCTACTCCAAATAGCAATGAATGTATGTTTTGTTTTCTTTCATATCTTATACTCCAAGGAATTATACCTTCCTTATACCTTCAAGGAATTATCACAACTAATATCCATGTCACTATCTCCTAAGTCCAAATATAGACTATTTTAACACTCTGGAAAACACCTTCATACCCTCTTCCAATCATTACCTGCTTTCTCTGCAAAGGAAATCATCATCCTGGGTTTTATGGTAATCACTTCCCTACTGTTTCTTTACAGCTTAATCCTCTAAATATGCACTACAAAATTTTTCTTTGAATTTTATATAAGTAGACTCATCAGTCTGTTATTTTGTATCTGGATTCTCAACATCACATTTCTGAGATTCGTGCATGTTTTCCACGAAGCAGTAGTTCATTCACGTCATTGCAATAAAACATTCTATTATTTTAAAAAAAAACCATTATCTATTTACCCACTCTACTGTTGATTAATATGAGTATTTTTCTTTTTTTCAGTTTTTTAAAAACTATTTGTTTTGAATAAACAGAAAATTTGGAAAAGACTGAAATTCATTCTGGATAGGCCAAAAACCTCATATCAAAATCATTCTTTCCAAATGCCTAGTTTCTCATAAAATTAATGCCATATGTTTCAGTGTTAAAAACAAAAATGAAAAAAAAAGTAATCCCCAAAAATGATGCTTAAAACTCTCTGGATTTGGATCAACTTTCCTAGCCCCACTTCTCACCTTCTCCCTCCACTGTGACTTTCTCAACTGACCAGACAGCTGGAGGCAATGACCCAGGGAGGCCACTATGCAACAGGAGAAGGAAGAATGGCAGCAAAGAACCTGAGGCTCATATAAACCAAGCACAGCACACAGGGAGTGGAGTGGAACCGCCTGTATCCTCTTCAACACACTTCTCCAACCTTCCCATCTGCCACTTCTTTTTACCCGGGGTGGGGGGGGGTGGGTGGTAAAAGAGAGGGAAGCATTGAGGCTTTGATAAATGTGAGAGTGAGAACATCTCTGTCTTATTACAGTTATACGCAAGCTATCCCCCAGGTAATATCTGGGACCTATATGGGACGAGAGAAGCACCACCCCGTCTCCACCTCTGAAAAATGACGAAGTATTTCTAAGCACAAGGGAAGGAAAAGGCGTATTATATAAAACGTGTTTTAGGCATAAGGACATTAACTTATGTCATTAACTAAGCATAATTTTTTTAAAAAGGGACTCTATCCACTTTTCCAAATTCTCTTCTAATCACTATAGGTTCTATTGCATTCTTGCTTATCTACATTTTAATAGGAAGCTGAAAAATATTTAAGTGAAATTCAAGAACAGAAGCAGTGAGGGAACCCTCCTGGACGAACAGTGCTTTTAATTAAGGGAAAAAGAATAGAAAGACAGGGGTAGTCGATATGTTTGCCACCTTCTGCTGTGACCAGAGATATAATCACTGGGTAATGTGAACAAAGGAAATATTATACATGAATGTTTTTAAATTTTTGACATTCCTCATGAGAACATAAGATTCTTCTCAAATAGTTCTCTCTCAGAGATAGTTATTACATCTTCAATTGTATTCATAAAATGCTCTTTTTTCTTTGTAATTAAAGAAGATTTCCATAGATTAAAAAAAAGGTAGGGTTGCAAATCCAATTTTATCTGCATTTCTTAGAAAGTAGAGAAGAGTCTGTTTAACAAGCAGGACTGTTTTCTTTCTATGCATAAATATTTTCTTAGTTCTTTTTTATAGTTATTTATCAGTGCTTTATAAAATGACAAGAATATAACTTTTTCTTTCTTTCTGATACAACTTTTAATTATTCCTAAAGGCAACATGAGAGTATTTTTAATTATGTTGATCTTCATATTTATTAGACTTTTTTTCCATTTTCTGGACCTAGTACTTCTCAATTTAGGCTTACATTTTAACTAAAACTCTAGGCCACTATTACATTAGATTCTTTGAATACCTTCATTACAAGCTGACTTTTGAGATAAGCGCCCAATCACATATGCCTAAGAAAGTAGAGAAGTCCTTTGCTCCAGGTCACATGCCTAGTTAGTGCCAGAACTGGGAGGATGCCCTGGTCTCCTGACAGACACCTCGTCAATGCAATTTCCATATGCCTAAAATTCTCCCATTATTTCTTCTAGTAAATAAATGGATGTGGGATTTGTTTCATTTTGTATTTTTGGATTGATGAATATGCCCTTCTACTCCTAGGTGAGAAAGTAAACATATATCCACACAACACGCATACCTTAATATTCACAGCAGCATTTTTCATGACATCCAAGAAGTGGAAACAGTCCAAATGGCCGTCAGTTGATGAATGGGTAAATAAAACATGGCATGTGTATTCAGTGGAATATTAATCGGCAATAAAAAGGAATGAAATACTGACACATGCTACCATAGGGATGAACCTTGAAAACTTCATGCTAAATAGAAGAAGTCAGGCACAGAATTCCATACATTGCATGACTCCATTTATGTGAAGTGTCCAGAATAGGCAAATCTATAAATACAGATAGTAAATTCATGGCTGCGTAGAGCTGGGGAAGATGGGCAGGAGGCCTTGAGGGTGATGGCTAAGAGGCATTTCTTTTTGGAGTGATGTCAGTGTTTTACAACTGATTGTGGTGATAGTTACACAATGCCTTAAATACACTAAAAGACATTGCATTGTACACTATCTACGTGTGAATGGTACGGAATATGAATTATACCCGAGTAAAGCTGTTAAAAATAGGCCTTTGTTGGGGCTCATTTTAAAGATTTATTATCATCAGCGTTAAAATGAGATGAAGTAACCATCATCAACCACAGACAAAAACAATGGAAAAAAAAAGACGGCTCAAAAATTTAAAATATGTTGCTTTCTTGTGCTTTACCTTATTTATTAGACCCTCACTGTAAGCTGTGCTAAGAAATAATTCATATGTCCATTTACCACTCTGTGATAGACTCACTCAGTCTTCAAATATTATGGACAATCTACCTGCTGCTAGAAACTGTGCTGGACACTGGAGGTAGAATGATAAACAAAAATATAAAGTCCACCCAGGGTGCTCATGGCAAAGACTCCAATTTTCAGAAGAAACAAAGAAGTCAGCATTCTATATGCCAAACCCCACAGAAAGCACGGCACGTAAGTTTAAAAGTGTAATAATGGCCAATTGAAAAATGATTTCTTACACTGCAGTTAATACTTCTTGGCTATTGAGATAATTGAAATTATCAAATTGTTTAATTGGTGTCTATTTATTTCATAAACAAAGTCATTCACTGTCTTATTCATCTCTATCTCAGGAACCTATTCAATGAATATAGTTCATAATAAAAATGTGTTGAACTCTCAAAAGTGGTTAATGATTTAGCGATATGATGGTCTTGTGGCTATAGTTCATTAAAATCCAAACAGCAGTTGAACAGTTGTCTTATTGATTCTTTTAATCTCCAGTTCAAGAGAGCAGAGAAAGGAAAAATATTTGCAAAGGCAACAAATGGAGAGTTACGAGCATACTTTGTAAGCCTGGGTAAGACCAATGCAATTTATGGCATATCGTGAATATTGTGGTCTGATGATTTTTCAAACGATTTGCAAGACAAACCACTGCTTTCTGCTTTATTTCACATGCCTTCCAAGATTCCCTCAGGCACAAGAGAGTTGCTTTATTCTCTTGTACTTGAGGTTGAAAAGTGAGTTTCTCTTTATTACACACGCCTTTGGTACGTGGCATGTGAAAGCAGACAAAAGCTTGGCCGGTCACAACATTTGCCCCTGGTGCAGTCAGGTGGATAATACTTCCCTTCTAAGTGTGACCTTTCTTCTGAGCATAAAATGCTTTACAAATATTATCTGACTGAGCTCAGAACCCCAGCAGGGAGACTAGGAGACAGGGTTTAGTAGTAAACTATTTCACATCTGAGGAAATCAAAGAAAAAGGGGCTTTCCAACTGAGATGTAAGGAAATTTTAACCTTTTAGCTACCAGAGGCAAATGGTCCAAGAAACAACTTGAGAGTTAGTTTGTCTTCTGCATCCTAACAATGACAACACAGCCTGCAGGCTTTGGGAGCATTTCAACCTGCATAGATCCGGCACTGCACAGCCATCCAACCTGCACAGATCCGGCACTGCATATGCAACTTGCACAAGGAGGTGCCCGACAATAGTTCCTTCAGCCCAGGGGGCTCTTGACAAATGAATACTGAACTGATTTTGGAAAATGTGAAAGTGATTCTGTAGTGTAAATACAGAACATTTGCTATAAGCGCATTGCATAATCTCTGCAATAATTGCCACTGTGACCATAACAGGGAGATGTTAACAGCATGAGGTCATTTACAATGGACTTGGATTGCATCTACCCATAGGAAGATTTAGAAATTTACATATATATACATATATATGTGTGCACGTATATATGTAATATATATAAATTAAATATGCATAAATAATTCAGTCAAGCAATAATGAATGAAAAGTTACTAACAACTAGGGTTTGAAATAAAGCAATTTTTAAATTAATTGATCTCAATGTGTAGACATTTTTACTATGTTGTTCTTTGGAATGATAAGAAACTAAGAAATAATACGGCTTTGCCCTAGGAAGCTTAGGGTTTCAGCTGAACAACTGACTTTCATTTGATGAAACTGAGAATCTGGCTCTAGTACTTCCAAATTGAATCTCTCTGTGCGTCAGTTTCCTCATTTGCAAAATGAGAAGAATGACTGTGTCTACTTCATAGGGTTATTACAAAGGCTAAATGAGTTAATGTGAAGCAGGCATAACAGTGCCCCCAGTATAGCACATGCTACATAAAAGCTATTTACCTCTGTTACTATTATTGTTGTTATTGCTATTATTACTACTATTTTATTCGTGTAACAGTACTTACAATCCAACAATAAAACAGACATCAAGCAAGAAATTACTACAAGGTGTGATGGGTATTAGGATGGGGAAGTAGAGGATGCTCCTTGTTCTTGAATAAGCACCAATACCTTCTCCAGCTAGTACTAGTTTTCCTTCCTCCTTGCTATGTAGCAGGAGTACTGGGGTTCAGACTCTGGTGAAAAACCCAGAAGGGAACATCCTACCCTTAAATTTCGGGCAGACAACTTTGACTCACGGATAATGAAGAGAGAATTCTGAGTCCAAGTGGAAGATTATCTTCCATCTCTGTTCCCTTAGAGCAAAAGACTGAAATGAAAAGAGCAATAAAACCCAAAAGAACTACCATGGCAAAATTTCCCTAAAAATTGAAGGAGAAACATATCAGCAGTATTGGAACTGGTGGTGGCAGCAGAACGAGAGACAGTGGGGGCTGGCTGGTGGCTGTCAGTGGCCTCTGCTGTCAGGCATCAACATTCTTAGGAAGAGGCAGTGACAGGGTTCAGGATGGACACCTTGGGCAGGCATTGACACCCCAGCAGGAGCTTGAATTGGCATCTCTGGCATGGGTGCCATTTTTGTCACTGACAGCAAGACAGCAAGAAATGAGGGAACTAGAGGGTGCCAGCTGGTATCCAGGAACATCTGTGTCCTGGCTCACTCTTCACTAACCAGACAAGTCTTAGGATAGGTCTCCAGATAGGCTTGCATTTGAGGGGCTACTGCTGCTCTGGGGACTTCCAAGTCAACGGGAGGTATCAGAGAGCAGAGGTGATCTGTGCAAAGCAAAAGGGGCAGTGTTTTGTTACAATAATTGTAGCATTATTTTTGCCACAGATCACTGTTGTTGGAAAAAAAAATTATGTTCACCTTTCAAAGGATATTTTTAGTACTTTTAAAACCCAATATGAAAATCCATATGTACTTACGAAATAACGTTGTGTTGTTCTAATATTAACAAGAAAAACAAAACACCAAGATTAACTGTAATTAAGTTTCCTGTTGGCTTATAAGTGATACTGAGACTGTAATTTTTTAAAATAGACTGTATACGGTAGACATCTCAACAGTCTGATTTTTACTTGTTTCTGCTGTCATGATTATTTCAGATGTTACCAATGACTAGTCTCAGTCAAGAGAATATTTACTGTATAAATTATGAAGTAATATATGCCTGTCTCTTATATTTGTTAATACAGATAATGCAGAACACAGTTTCTGTGTATCCTGAATTAGAATTTCTTTTAAATGCTTGAGGATATGATTTTATTTTTTTCATTTTTCTTTAGCTTGTTGGTAAAGTTATTTTTACATTAATCAAGGTGTTTACTTTTCTCGAGTCATGATTCCTAGCGACATATACCCAGGGTTGGCTTTAGACAAAATCATAAGCCCATTTACCCAATCTGTTTCCTAGCATCGCCCAATTCCCGCCTCCCACCTTCTCTTCTATCCTCCAGGGAGAACTGTGTCTGTACCACTTACAGGACCTAACCCGTCAAAGTCTGTCTTGGAAATAACTACTGAAATTAACATACCATCACCTCCTTTTATCATTCAGATAACTGCATTTTAACAAGAAACAATGGCTGAGCTTCTCTTGTCAGGGTACCTTTAATCCTAGGAGTACATTTGGTCTGCCAGAGCATGCAAAGTTTCCGGAAAAAATATGGTACATCTTCTTGAATGTAAATATTAATCTGTATATTAAAACAAGCATGGCTTTATAAATTGAGATTGCAAAGAACCCAAGACTTGTAAAGACAGAACACAAGACTGTAAAGAAATCTTAAAATTATGATAGGCTACCTGAGCTAAAGCCCCAAAGCATCTCATCCTTCTGTTACTCGATCTCACGCCCATCTGCAAGCATACAGGCATCTGTAAAGGAATTTAAGCAGCACAGGCTCCAGCTAAAGGGATGAAGTCCTAGTGAGTAATTTCAGTGCCATCCAGCTGAAGAAACACCAAAAATTAGCAAGAGAATGAGGATTCTTATGTAGCAGAAAGAAGTTGAACTTCCAACACTTACTGTGTGACTTTGGGCAAGTCACTTAACCTCTCTGAGTAAATTTCCCTATCTGTGAATTGGGAATGAAGACTCCCAGTTCGGAATTCTTCACAAGAACTGGTGAAGCCTAAGGAAGACACTTGTGAAATGCTATGAATTATAAAATGTTAAGTTACTCTTGTTTCTGTTTTTGCTCAACTGTGTGATTTGTGGAAATGTTCACAGGCCTTCTCTGAACCCTGGAATCTTGTCCAACAGTTGGGTCCCTTCCAGTTGCTTACAACTGGTCTCCTGTTCCGGTGGGGGGATGGGGTCCTTCCGGACTTCCCAACTCAAGCTGAGAAACTGACTAGGGAAGAGTGTCAGAATTTGATCATAAATAAATATCCTTGCTATATATTAAGATTTTACACAGAAATAGAAAAAGCGTGTACATTTTAAAGAATCTGTGCATGATTTTTGCTTACATCCCTCCTTCACCTGAAGGATCTGTAGGAGCTTATGGGGGATGCAGAGCTGGTTCTAGTAATGTCGACTACAGAAGTGGAAGTAGCTCGAGAAATCACATTTCTTTCTTTGGGACGAAGATACATCTATCTTTGGCTTATTTGCCATCTGTGCTGGTAAATCTTTTGGGGAGAGACAGATATACAGCTCTAGATTTGAGGCTCTCAATTAGCTATTTATAAAAACAGAAAAATGTCTTGTTCTGAACTTGGAATTCCTGGCAGTGGGTCTGGATATAGAGAATGCCACTTCCCATGTAGAAAGGCATGTAACACGGAGAAGGGTCATACAGGGTCTTCCACTCCTAAGAAATAGTCCCAGTGCAGCTGTTTGACAGAAACAATTTTCCTTTCAGTTGCTACTGCATTTTCCTAGGTGTGTGGACACCTAGGGGGAACTTTAGTCAGGCTTATGGGTTGTCATCTAAAGAGAGATGCAGATGACAATGTTATCTCTGAATAGATACAGTTTCACTTACAAAAATTTTAAAATAAAATAAAGAGAGATGCAAAATGCATGGCCGTTTTAAAGCTCCAAGAATACTACCTCTCAGGAAAAGTTATACTAGCCACCAGAAACCAAGAGTGTGCTTTCCTAGAGATGCTTCCAAATAACATGGTCTGGTATGTTCTGCTTCAGTTTGAGAGCACATCTGGCCTCTCATCTCACTTCTCTGCTAATTGTACAACTGGTAGACAGAGCCAGGCTCCAGGAGGCTTTGGCTGAGATGGGAAAGGCAGACGAACATTCTAAGGGGATGGGAGCCATCCCAGACATAATCTTTCCTTTAGCTTTGAGCAAGTTTGTTCAAATTCTGCAAACTTACTTTCAATTTTAGGACACATTGTTCTTATTTTTTTCTTTTCCTTTGAGAGGTTATTTTCTTTCACATTATTTTATGATTGCATGGATAATATATGCTCATTCCAGAGAACACAGATACAAAGAGGATACTGAAAAGAACCATTGTGAACATGTTAAAATTTTCCTTTCAAGGCTTTTAGCAATGCATATGCATGTGTTTAAAAATCAGAATCATAACACACATCACTGAATATTTCCATTTCTTCTATAAACTACTCATTTGCCCAAATTTTTAAGGAACCATCCATCTTTTTCTGACTGATTTGAAAACTTACTTCTATATTAAAGATAGTAACACCCCATACATGTACCAGTGTTGTGCCTGGTTTCTTCTTATTCTTTAAGCTCATCAATTTTTTAACTAAAAGCAACCATAATTGTTTTGGATGATAAAACATGTCACTGTGGGAAAAAAATCAGCAATTATCAGTAAGTATAAAGAAGAAAATACTGAAAAAGAAAAGCTCACATTCATCTACATCTTGAGATAACACTATCAATACCTGGCTTGTATCTTTCCTAATACGTGTATCTATAGGTACATAATTTCTTTTGATTGTGTTTACCTGAAAATTATCATCCATTACTTTTATTTTTGACTTAAACATGTCCTATTACTTTAAATCCATGGCTGCAAAGTTCCACATAATTGGCTTTTGGATTTTTTTTTTCTCTGAGAGACTTAATATGGCAGTTAAAACAATTAATCCTTCTAACATATTTCCCCCTTGTTATTTCTTTCTCTTTTAGTCTTTTACCAAGTGGACTGTTTCTGTCTCTTTTTCTTATACTTTATTTTTAGATATAGCTTGTTTATGTTTTATTAGTGATCACACTTTATTTTTAAATTTATTTTTCTCTACTCTGCAAAGTCAAAAAGGAAAAAAATCTTTCAATTCCTACTGTGTAAGATGAAAAATATGAGTGTTAGTTACCTCCTCCTATCCTTGATATAATCTGGAATCTTAGAACCAGGTTATTTTTATGTAACTACTATTCAATTAGTTATTATTAGTGTTTTAACATTATATAGATTACCTATAAAGAACTTCTGACATTTTTATTATGTTGTATGTGTGTATCTATGGAAGTTAGATTTATCTATAATATTAGTTTCAATGCTCACAAAAGGACATTGCTATTCCTTGTTTCCCACACACTTTCCAGTACTCTGTTTTGATTTCTCGCTCAGTTAGCTAGACTAACTGACAGAGACCCAAGTGCATTTTTCATCATCTTTTTGCGTAAAATACCAGTAGGGGTCTTCACTCTTTTTCGTCAGTACTTGTGAGCCCTTCTCATCTACAGGCTCCAGTGCTCAGGAACATTTCCTTCTCTCTTCTTTGATCACTGCTTTGGGTTCATCAACAGAACTCTCTCCCTCTGAAATTCCGTTCTACATCAATGTGAACTCCTAATTATGTTCTGCATTGCTCACTTTTTGTTTTTCTCCTCTCTCTCATTTTTATCTCCATACTTTCTGCCTTAATTTCAGGAAAAATTCTTGAGTTTCTCTTCTAGTTCACAAATTTTACTTTTTCAGAATGCAAGCTACTATTCATTGTAAACGTCATGGTTTTTATTAAACACTGTGCTTTTCATCTCTATGTATACCACTCTGATTTTAGAACTTCATGACTGCTTATTTTGGACTCACATATGCAAATTCTCTTAAGGCACATTGATAACACAGTCGGAATCGTTGAACTTTTTTTTCCTACTGTCTCCTGTGGCAAGTCTGTTACAGAGCAAAGTGTTTGCGTTAATTCTTCAGAACTATTCTTATATTAGGTTGAAGCATATAAAATTGCTAGGATCCCAGCCATTTTTAAATTTAAAAACCTGGTGATTTTATATGGTTTAACCTAAAATAAATGTTTTATCTTTTCCAGGATTTATGACTTACTAAACCTTTCAGAAGCATGCTATTGCTGCCCATATGACTTAGAGTCAAGTCAAAGTGAAGATGGGCTTGTGAGAGAGATGTTGTGTCCTTATTACTGATTCTTCAGGTCCAGGTAAATAGGGAGAATAAGTATTTTTATTGGGATAAATTTGCACTGTCAGTTGAGTTGTCCTGAGTACTGGGTGGTGGGGAAAATGTCAGCACCACAAGTAGTCCTAGCAGTCAATTTTGTCCATGTCATTTCTCCATGTGACTGCGGATGCCACAAGTAGAAAACCCCACATCTCCTTAGGAGTTCTTAGTTCCACTTCAGTAATCATGACAGACAAACCCAATGGTCAGTGTATTTTATTTTTTGCTGCTACACCTGGTTGCCAGATATGGTGATTAAAAATACAAGATGCCCAGTTAAATTTGAATAAACAACACATAATATTGTAGTTTTAGTATGTCCTGTGCAAATTTGGGACCAACTTATACTAAAAAAGTATGCATTGTTTATCTGAAATTCAAATTTATTTGTGTTTCGTGTATTTTATCTGACAACCCTACTGCTCATCCCAGTCACAGTACTAAATTCTTCTCGGCACAAAGGGGCAGTTAGAATAAATCAATTGGAGTTGACATGTGCGTTGATGTCCACTTGACATCTTATAACGGAGTGTAACTGGTGGGGTCCAAATCCTGCCAAATAGGTTGTGCTTGATTCCAACCCTTGCTTCTCTGAGTTTTGGGAGGTTTGCCAGTGTTTGTCAGGAACACTCATGCCCAGAAACACTGCTCTTTTACAGGAGAAATGGTGTGGGTCACTTTTATCAAACTGAGTCCATCACACCACTTCTCCCATAAATTCTTCAGATGTTATGCAAAATCCATAGTGCCCTTCTATAGTTCCCAGTGGCCATGCAGGTTTCCAATAATTATTTCCAGGGAACTTGGAGGAGAATATTGGATAACTGTGATATAATCATTTTACCACCTAACGTGGAGAGTCAGGGTAATTTACTGGATCAGAAACAAAATGAATTATTTCACAAAGTCAAATGGACAAGTTCATGTTCTCCCATGAACTTTAGTAATCATATAAGCTCAACTGTGACACTTACCCATAACATAAGGTGGTCAATATTTATATGAATGGATTGTTCTTCTGACTGTAAAAACGCAGTTTTTAGATGGGGTAATCTCAAAAGAAATGGCCCCTTGCTTCCAAGTTTGAGTGAGAAGCAATGTGCAGACCCTAAGATTTGCTAAATGAGTATTGTGAAACAGTTCCCTTTAGAGAGACACAAATGAAACTTTGGGAATTTCACATTAAGATGATTTTTTGTTTTAATACACTGACATCAAACTTCAAACGAGATTTCTTTGAGAATAAAAATCAAGTAATTTAAGCGGCACCTCCAAAATGACCACGCATGACCTCTTTCCTTCTCTTCATCTATTCCTCTCCATAGACGACATAAGACAGAAGAGTAACATTATGCAGCATTCAGTCTGATTTCATCATTATTAATAATCACATGCACATCAGTGCATAGCCTACTCTTGCTTAACGCATAAAGATTACAAGGAAAATATTCCTTTGGAAAATTCAATTTGTTTTCCCAACTTTCATAGACATTTCATACTAGAAAAATAAGATTTTCAGTAAGTACTGAGGCCATTGACTGTGATTATAATGTTCTAAATACAATATGAAATATCAAATTGGATCATTTTCAGGTAAAAAAGTATGCTGTTAATAATATCCTACTGTTCCTGCAGTGTAAGGTTACTTTTCTTTTTTGGTATAGAAATATTTTGATTTTTTTTTTAAATTTTAAGTTTTATCTGTAATTCAAGTTCAAAGCAAAAATCAAAAGGTATAATTGGTATAAGCAAACATGAAAAAATACCTTTGATTCCAACATTATGAAATAAACTTCACCATTATGTTTGTATATCCTTCTGGACTTCTAGCTGTTCATAGCTAGAAATACAAATGCAAACATATATACGAATACAAAAGTGCAAGCAGAATAATAGACTTTATTTTAGGTGCAGTGTGCTTCAGAACTTTATTTGAATTCCTTTCTAATTTTAAAAGCCACCTAAAAAGTAGTACTGTCATTATTCTCAATTTAGAGATGAAGAATCTTGAGGACAAAAGAGTCAGCTTTCCCAAAGCCAAATGCTAGGAAGTGGCAAAGCCAGAAAGTGAAATGAGGGAGTCTGATTCCAAGTCCACAGTACGTTAGGTGCTGTTAATGACCTGCATTAAAATCCTAGGTAACATATCAAAATACATACATCCTTTTAATGGCTGCATAGTCATAGTATCCCATTAGATGATACAATGATCTCTACATGATGGAGTTTAGTTTGGCTTCTTCCCTCATCTTCTTTTACTTCTACAATAATGCTCTGAAGAAGATCCTTGCAATATACCTCCATTAAATATTCTGATTACTTATTTAGGATAAATTCCCAAAAACAGAATTTGGGAGTTCAATTTAATTTTTGACATACATTACTAAAATGCACTTCCTAAAGATTCAACCATCTATGCTCCTGCAAACAGTCCATGAAAATAACTTTTCTCTACACATGCTCCACTTAGAAAAATGATTCTTTTAAAACCTCACATTCCAAGAAACTTTGAAAGCAAAAATCTCTTTCTGTAGTCAGTCATCACTAAAGTTTTCAGAAAGCCCAACAACTTCAAAGACTATGATACTTTGTCTGTGGATGAATGCTTCCATATAGAACTTTTCCAGTGTCCAGCTGTCCCATTATGGCCAGCAGGCGGTGCTCACAGACAGATTAGAGAGACCTCTGTGGTCACATTCCCTCTGATACACAAGGCACCCTTCCTATCATCTCAAACTCTTGAACAACACGTCATGGCCTGCTTACTCAAAACTGATGTCATGGTTTTCCTAATAATTTCTGAAATTCAGATTCATTGTTATTCTTCTGTCAGTGTCTTGGGAAGAGTCACGTTAGCAATGTCCAAATATTTCTCTCACTACCTGGCAATAGCTCCCTAGGGCCCACTCAGGAGAGCTTTCAAGCATTCGATCTTAAACAGGTATTAGCCAATCATAACCTTCCACCTCCTTAGCTCTACGTCTTGTCTGTAAGGAGTGGTGTATGCCAAAACACCATCTAATGCTTTTTCTTTTCCATATTTCACTTTCTTAAAACTACCATTAATGTCTCATTAAGAAGGTGGCTGAAATATTTCACCTGCCTCAGGCAGGTCAAAGTTCCTGAAAGTTTTCCTTCCTCCTAGAGCCCAGTTTTTTTTTTTTTTGTTTTTTTTAATGTCTTCACATTTGGAATTATTCTACTGCCTTGTGCTTTATATAAGAATATTTCTGATTCCTCTAAAGTTTGGTTGCTGACACCTTGAAAAGCAGAATTCAAATAGGAAGATTGAAAAATGTGACTACACAAAATTTAAGTGTCTTAACATCCAAAATACCAGAAAAAAATTTTTGAGAAAAATATTTACAACAAATACGATTTACAAAAGGTGATGTTCTTAAGAGATAAAGAGCTCATATGTATCTATTAAAGAAATTAAGACCCTAATAGAAAAAAAGGACAGGGACCTGAATAGAATTTCCAGAAGCACAAGTAACTACAGATGTATTTTAAGATAATATTTAATTTAATAAGTTATGAAAATAACCTTTGTTCAAATTAGCAAAGAGGTATTCAGTGTTAGCAATGGTGGTTAGAATTTGGCAAAGGTCAATGTCACACCTCACACATGCCTAGTAAAAATATATAGCCATTCCAGAAAGGAATTTCACAATGTATAGCAAGAACACTAAACATTTTTATACCCTTTGATCAGGACTATGCCTCTGGAAATTATTAGAAACTTAGTCAAAGAATTTATATGAAAAGTTCATTCTGGCATTATTTACTCCAACAAAATATTATATACCATCAAATATCCAATAATGCAATATAACTTTAATATACCTGTATTTTAATCCACATATGCAGAAGAAAGAAAGGAAGAAAACATATTGTAACTTGATACTGTTTTCTCTGGATGTAGAGTAATAGTTTTGTTTTGGATTGGTCCTTCTTTGTTTCTCACACTTTGTATAGGGAGTTGCATTATTTTTACAATTAAGAAAACCCCATAGATTTTTTAAAAATCAACTTGATTGAAGTATAATTGCCATACAATAAAATATACATCATTTAAGTGTGGATTTCAGTGAGTTTTGGCAAATGGCATCCTAATATATATAACACCCATTACAATTGAGAGGTAGAGTATCTGCAGTCAATTTGCTCCAACCTCACCCCCAGCAGCCACTGGTCAGCATTCTGTCACTACTTGTCATTTTAACCTCTTTGAAAATTTCATGTCATTTAATCATACAGTATGTAGTCTTTTGTTTATCTTCTTCCCTCAACATAACATTTTTGAGATTTACACATGATGATGCATATGTCCACAGTTTGTTCCCTTTCACTGTTCAGTATTGAGTTTAAAGACACACAACACTTTATCATATCAACTAATGATGGACATTTGGGTTGTTTCCAGCCTTTGGTTATTATAAATAAGGCTTCTAATTACACTTGTGTAGAAGTCTTTCTGTGAACATATGCTTTAGTTTTTCTTAGGGAAATGTCTTGGAATGGATTTTCTGTATAGCATTAAGTAAATACTTAACTTTATTTTAAAAGACTGCCAAACTGTTCCAAAGTAGTTATACCAAGCTATTTCCCCAAGAACAATGAATGGAAGTTTCAGATGCTCTACCCCCACCAACATTTGATATTATAAGTCTTTTTAAGTTTAGACATCCTAATGGCAAGGAGTGGGGTCTCATTTTATTTCCCTGATTACTAATGATATTTAGTATTTGTTCGTGTGCTTATTGACCATCTGTACATCTTTTGTGAAGAGTTTGTTCAAATCTTCCTCATTCTGATCGGACGTTTGAAAACTTATTACTAAGATACAAGAGTTTTTTGTGTGTTCTAAATAAAACTCTTTCTTGTATATGTATTGTGAATATTTTTCCCAGTTTGTGACTTGCCTTCTTAACAGAGTCTTTTGAAAAGCACTCTGGGGTTTTAGTGAAATATAATTTATTGATTTTTTTCTTTTGTGATTTATGTTTTTTATGTCATAACTAAGAAATATTTTCCTCCCACAAGGGAGGAGAATGTTACTATGCTATCTTTTAAAATTATTGTACTTTTGGCTCTTATTTTTATACTAATGATCTATTTCTGGTTAATTTTTATTATACTGTGCATTGTAATATTATTTACATATATTTAAAATATGTATTTTGTAATATATTGTAAAGTAATTTGGAGATTTATTTTTATATGAATATCTAATTGTTCTGACATTGTTTGTTAAAAAAAAGACTATTTTTCCCCCTAATGAATGACCCTGAAATGTTTGTTGAAAATCAGCTGACTTTAAGTCTAGGAGTTCATTTCTTCATCTGCTATTCTGCTGCACTGATCTATAAGTCTATCCTTACACCAGGAATCAACAGATTTAACTTTTCTGTCAACTGTATATGGATCCATTGTTGGACACTAAAACCACCTAATACCATGCACTTTATAATTGGAAGAAACTTCTCTTGAACCTCAGCTATTCCTCTAACTAGCAAGAAACACAGGCAGGTCATTAAACTTCTCTGAACCTTAATTTCTTCACCTAATAAAATAGGTTTGTTAGTACTCACTTTCAAGGATTGTTTTGATAATTTAATGTGATGACAGCTAAAAATATCTAGAGCAGCACCTGACACAGTCGAGGAAACCAAGATAAGTTAAAGTCTCTTTAATGACCTTGGTCAGTCCTGGCCCTTACCATTGGGATTTCTAGGCCTAACTTTGCATTTCCAGTCATCTGATTTTCATTTGGATTCTGCCATTTAATTAGACCCACTGGCAAGTCATATAATTTCTCTGGATCTAAGTCTCTTCCTCTGAAACATTGGGTCACTAATCATTTTCTATAATCACTCTCATCTCTCACCATTAGGACTCCAGAGGAGGTCCTAGTATTATAAGATTTCATGTTCTTTAGATTGTGTCTGGGAGCATGGGGTTCAAAGCTGGATAGTTTTCTATAAGAGGACATGAATAAACAGGTGTGCATATCATTGCCAGAACAGCACGGTCTGGAAACTATAGCACATGAGAAATGATATAGCAAACATATAATAATTAACCTGGGAAAGGGAAGATCGAATGGATACATGACAATGAGTTTCAAAACTCTGACCATCTGTCATGTTGGAAAAGAGAACAGATTAGATTAGAGGGTAATATTAGGATCAAGCAAGGAGTATTAATGGAAAGAAAAATAGATTGCTATAATGTGCACTGGTCCATACTTATGAAACAGTCTGCTTTATATCAAAGTGAGCTCCCCATCACTGGAAATGTTCAAGACAAGGTCAGATCATCATCTAACAGTGATGTTCTATAAAGGATTCTTGTAATGGGTAATGAATTTTTCTAGAGGAACTATAAAAATCATTCTAGCTCTGCAATGCTGTGATTCTATAGAAAGCTTGCAAGAACTCAGTAGTGTTGAAAACTTACATAATAAAAAATTCACAGCTTCTAAAGCCAAAATAGCCTATGAATAGCCATCTTTATCACAAATGTAGGTATCAAAATAAAAAAAGAATCAAACTTTACCTTTTTTTGTTCTCTAAGTGAAAAAATATGGTCTTCCAGATCCTAAAGTACTGAGTGTCTTCCCCATCCTCCCCTGGTCCAGAATAATAAAAATAAAAAGATAATGTTAACCACCATATATATAAATAGATAAAAAAACAAATTTCTTCTGTATAAAACAAGGAACTATACTGAATACCTTGTAATAACCTTTAATGAAAAAGAATATGAAAATGAATATATGTATATATATATGCTTGACTGAAATATTATGCTGTACACCAGAAATTGACACATTTTAACTGACTATACTTCAATTAGAAAAATTTAAATATTAAAAAAATTAAAAAATAAAAGATAAAACAGCTTGAAGAGGCATCTTTTTGCCCTGAAAACTGAATTAACTAGGTTCCACTAAAGCTGGAGGGAAATTAGGCCACAGTTACAGGAAATCAGACTACAAACAGGAACTTTCGAATACAAAGAACCACAGCATCATTATATTAGTACTCTGCAGCCTGTACATATTCATTAGCATCAAATGTATCAATTGCCCACCAAATCTCTACAGTGAAGTTTGACTTTTATCATGTTTTTTCATCATGACTATATTTTGAAATATTTTATTAACACAACTCCAAATATTAAATACCAATTTATTATTACCTGTTGCAATCATCAAAGGCTTTTGTAAACAAATGTCAGTGCTTTTGATTGTCACGAGAAAGCCAGGTCAACCTGATTGAATTCCTCCTGCAGAGGATGTACTGTGGTAGATGAATTGCATCATGGATTCTTTACCCCTTCATGTTTCCACACCTTTTGTCAAGTGACTTTAGAGTTCCTCCTTTAAAGATGGAGTGTTTCTCCATCCCATGTGCCTTGTTTTGACCTGCAGAATGAGTGGAAGTGACAGCGGGCTACTTCTGAATCTGGGCCTCAAGGAGCCTCCAAGTGTCTGCTTGCTCTTGTTTTCCTGCCATCCCCATGAGAACATGCCCTGGCTAGTCTGCCAGAAGCCATGGCCAGCCTAGGTCAGCCAACCCCCAGCAGGTGAGTGAGCTCAAACAAGATCAGCAGAGTCACCTGGATAACCCAGAGCTGACCCCCACATGATAAACACACATCACTGTTTCTTATAGAGCATAAAACTCCTTGTTTTGAGGGCAATAAGTAACTGAGACAATTATCTTGTGAGCTTTCTTGCACATGATGTAACATACTTATTACACTCTTAAGCACATTGAAAATAATCCCCAAAATGCTCGTTTCCTTTAATATCATCAGAACCTTGGGGATTCCAGCTTATAAACAGCTTTCTTCCATATGTGTAAATATAACCACTGTTACAGATATGCAGCCCAATCAGTCAGGTCCATAAGACATAAAGCAGGGATGGCTGCCTTCAAATGCTGTCCTGCTTAATTTTAGACTCAAAACTCAATTTCTAAGTGAAATACACACAGCCAATAAACTTGGATTCAATACAGATGTGTGTAAGTATATGTATATACATGTGTACATGCTTTTATTTTAGATATCCATTTTTAAAGCCCTTGAAATATTTTTAACAGGATCTTATACCAGTCCAGAAAGAAAACTTTAAAACATTCCAAGAAATAACAATTATACAGACTACTTTCTCCTATCTCATTACATTAGTACCAGAAATGCATAAAAAGCTTAAACCCAAAGCATCAAATTAACCTTTCCTAAAGTATTTTCATGTCAAACAGAAAATAATTCTCAAAACTTATTAGTTAACTAGGAATAACAGTATATTTTCTAAACATAATAAAGAATTTAGTCTAAAACCAGAAACCACATCAACACTTGATGAAATACTTGATTTAAAAAGGGATCCAAATTGGAGAAGAAGAGGTAAAAGTGTCACTATATGCCGATGACATGTTACTATATAGAACACCCAAAAAGGTCCACACAAAAACTACTAGAGCTGATTGAAGAATTCAGCAAGGTAAGCAGGTTACAAGATTAACGGTCAAAAATCAGTTGCATTTCTTTACACTAACGATGAATCAACAGAAAAAGAAAGTAAAGAAATAATCCCTTTTAAAATAGCACCCAAAGTAATAAAATATCTGGGAATAAATCTAGCCAAGGAGGTAAAAGAATTATACACAGAAAACTATAAACCACTGATGAAGGAAATTAAAGAAGACTTTAAAAAATGGAAAGATATCCCATGCTCCTGGATTGGAAGAATCAATATTGTTAAAATGGTCACACTGCCCAAGGCAATCTACAGATTTAATGCAATCCCTATCAAATTACCCAGGACATATTTCACAGAACTAGAACAAATCATAATAAAATTTATATGGAACCATCAAAGATCTAGAATTGCCAAAGCATTACTGAAGAGAAAGAAAGAGGCTGGAGGAATAACTCTCCCAGACTTCAGACAATACTATAGAGCTATAGTCATCAAGACAGCATAGTATTGGTACAAAAACAGACATATAGACCAATGGAACAGAACAGAGAGCCCAGAAATGAACCCACAAACTTTTGGTCAACTAATCTTCGACAAAGGAGGCAAGAATATACAATGGAATAAAGACAGTCTCTTCAGCAAATGGTGTTGGGAAAACGGGACAGCAGCATGTAAAGCAATGAAGCTAGAACACTCCCTTACATCATATACAAAAATCAACTCAAAATGGATCAAAGACTTAAACATAAGACAAGATACAATAAACCTCCTAGAGGAAAACATAGGCAAAACATTATCTGACATACATCTCAAAAATTTTCTCCTGGAAGAAATAAAAGCAAGAATAAACAAATGGGACCTAATGAAACTTACAAGCTTCTTTCTGCACAGCAAAGGAAACCATAAGTAAAACAAAAAGACAACCTACGGAATGGGAGAAAATTTTTGCAAATGAAACCAACAAAGGCTTGATCTCCAGAATATATAAGCAGTTCATATGACTCAGTAAGAAAAAAATAAACAACCCAATCCAAAAATGGGCAGAAGACCTAAACAAGCAATTCTCCAAGGAAGACATTTGGTGCAGCCACTATGGAAAACAGTGTGGAGATTCCTCAGAAGACTAGGAATAGACTTACTGTATGACCCAGGAATCCCACTCCTGGGCTTATATCCAGAAGGAACCTTACTTCAGGATGACACCTGCACCCCAATGTTCATAGCAGCACTATTTACAATAGCCAAAACATGGAAACAGCCTAAATGTCCATCAACAGGTGACTGGATAAAGAAGATGTGGTATATTTATACAATGGAATACTACTCAGCCATAACAACCGACAACATAACGCCATTTGCAGCAACAAAGGATGCTCCTGGAGAATGTCATTCTAAGCGAAGTAAGCCAGAAAGAGAAAGACAAATACCATATGAGATCGCTCATATGTGGAATCTAAAAAACAAAAACAAACAAACAAAAAAACAAAGCGTAAATACAAAATAGAAATAGACTCATAGACATAGAATACAAACTTGTGGTTGCCAAGGGGGCGGAGGGTGGGAAGGGATAGACTGGGATTTCAAAATTGTAGAATAGATAAACAAGATTATACTGTATAGCATAGGGAAATACACACAAAATCTTACGGTAGCTCACAGAGAAAAAAATGTGACAATGAATATATATATGTTCATGTATAACTGAAAAATTGTGCTGAACACTGGAATTTGACACAACATTGTAAAATGATTATAAATCAATAAAAAATGTTTAAAAAAATACTTGATTTAACACATTACTATCAGAGAAAAATAACAAAATGTATGATGGTACCACCATTATTTTCAGTATCCTGATGTGAGAGATCATATATTAAAATGTCAAAATATATCAATATTAGAAAAAATTAGCATAACTTGAAAGTAATAACATTTTTAATGTAGGGTATCAAGAATATTGATAAAAATATTTGAAGTCATAAAAGGTTAAAGTTGACATCAGAAAGACAACCCAGCATAGCATTTCAATTCCTAGCATTGGGAATTGATTGAAATTATCTGGGAAAAATATGCCTTCTCCCAAACGATAGTTTACTATTCAAAATATTAAGAAATGGCATTTAGTATGAAATTTTTCAAGGACTTGAATATAAGGCAATATCCTTTTTACTGGAGGATAATTTTGGGGAATATTATCTCAGGTTTGGAGAGATATATATTATGTGTGTGTGTGTATATATATGTCAGCATATATTTATATAACTTTTAAAATAACCAAATACTTATATATAATAGGAAAAAAGAATCTATCTATGTATCTAAGTAGATGATACACTAGGTAAGAGTAGTGATGATACTCAGACAGGCAGGCAGACAGATACAGATTTTTTTTACAAATAAAATTAATTTATATAATAGGCTAACATTGTTGAGAAAATGTTGAAAAATGACCATGGAGAAAATCTTGGAATAAATTAAGACTTGACTGAGGGCTAGTTTTAACATTGGTTAATACTAGAAAAATTAATAGAATTTAGGCAGGGCATGAAGTAAGAAGTAGTTAATTTTTATTGTATTTTATTCCTATGCATATTAGACCATGCACACCAGAAAACAATAAGAGCTAAAATATATAACGGTTATCAACATTTCAATTTATACTGCCAACTCGCTTGTACCTGTGATTATGAATATCCACACTTGTATAATTATTTCAAAGCCAGCAGTACCAGGAAGTACCAAAATTTTAAAATATATATTTATTGTTTTAAACATTCCTGTAGCTGTAACAAGCACACTCATACACTGTTTACTCAGTGTGAGGGATGTTATTTTACTTTTGGTCTCTATTCTTTTCACATGAGCTTTACACTTGGGTGCATAAGAATCATTTTTCAGTGAGAAGTAATTCTACTTTGCACTACGAATTCAAAAAGTTCTGTAGCACTGCATGCGAGGGTGGTGAGATTCATGCAACAAGACCACAGATGGATGAATTGGAGTTCATCTTCTCTTCCTCCTTCAACCTACTGCCTGGGAAAGGTGTTAATGAACACTGAAATGACCATATGCTCAGTACAGCCAGAAGAAACACAAAAGAGATAAAGAACCAATGTAGTCTGCTCCTGAAAATTCAAGTGTTTGCTAGGCCCTAAAGACTGGGTAACAGATATCATTAAATCACAAATAAAAATGATATGAGTATATGGAAAGCTTACCAACTTCACCAGCAATGAAAATTTAGATTAAAACAATGCGATATATTTTTATCCATTAGATTGGAAAAATTTTAAAAGACTGAAAACATTCAGTGTCAGCAACAGTGCGGAGAAATGGGTACTCTCATAAAATGCTGTTAGGTAGATAAACTGTTACGACTTGTATAGGATAGTTATGTCTGCATGTAACAGAAAAACCCAACTAACAATGGATTCGAGAAATGGTGCTTAATTTTTAAAGCATAAAAACTGAGAGGATGGAAGCTGTTGGCCCTGGTTCAACTGCTGTCTTTCAATCTTCCTGTCCCATCATTCCAGACTTGTGGCTTTTTATTTCCATGCTTATCATCCCATGATGGAGAGATGGCTGCTGCAGCTCCAGGATGCTATGTGACAACACTAAGCAAGAAGAAAGGTCCAAGGACCAAAAGACCCTGGTTTCTAGGGCTCTATCTTTTCATTAAGAAGGGTCATTCAAGTCTTTCCCTTGAGTCTCATTGAGCAGAACTGACACACATGTCCACTCGTAGACCAAAAACTCTTGAAGAACTATTAAAGACACACAAACCTTACCTTTTCTGATAGAAAATAACTTTTTAATAGGGCACAAATTTGCATCAGTTATGTATTTTTTGTGAAATTCTGGTAGTATCTATGAAATGCGTAAGTAAATGCATAAACCCATCACAATACAGTATTTCTTCTAGGAAATTAGGCCATATATACTTCCAGAAATACTATGTAAAGATATATCTGTCTTTGTGTGTACTTATGAAAGTATTTTCATGTGTGTTTATGGATGTACATCTGTGTATCTTTGCATACTACTTCTGGAAATAAGTATATTCATATGAGCATAATTAATTAAAAACTGGAAATAAATTATTACTTAAATGTCAGTTGATACATGTTAAACACTTAGGACAGTACCAAGCACAATAATTATAAAATTAATATTCAATGTTCTTTTTAGTTTTGGTGTAAATTTTTGTTCTATTTATTTTATCTCCATCAATAGAAGATCAGCTAAATCAGTTTTAGACATCTGCATATTGGAATACCTTACAGCAATTAAAAAGAATAATGAGGTTTATATTTGCTGACATTGAAAGATATACAATACATATTATGCAGAAAACAATAATACAAGATTCCTGCTGATATGTGTATATTGTCTTATTTTTCATTAAAAAAGACAGGAAAAATGAAGCTTAGGAATATAATTATGAAAGAGTGTTTACATTTCAATATTGTCATATTTTTTAAACAAGTAAGCATTACTTTTTTATTCCTCTGAATGCTTTTAGACATCCTCTTTGTTTTCAGTAGCTTTAATAGGATAGGTGCAAATATGATCCATTTTGTATTTAACCTGATTAAAGTTCTTAGCACTCTTTGAATATGTAGCTTGATGTCATTCATCAATTACAGAAAAATTTAAGTCATTATCTCTTCAAATAATAGTACTGTCCCATTCTCTTTCTTTTCTCCTCTAGGATACCAATTACACATGTGTTATACCTTTCAACCAAGTCTCACATGTCTCTTACTCTTTTCTGTATTTGATATTCCTTTATTTCTTTGTGCTTCAGTCTGGATATTTTCTTCTGTCTTATCTTCAAGTTTACTAATTCTGTCTTTAGCTATTTTTAATCTGTGTTAAATATCTATTGAGTCTGTAGTTTCACATATTGTATTTTTCCATTCTAGAATCTTCATTTTATTCTTTTTTTATAGTTTCCTTCCAGGATTCTCATTTATTTATTTTAAAGCCTTGAACACATATCATGCATTTTGTCCATGATAACTCCATTACCTGTATCTGGGTATCTATTTCCTGAATTTTCTCTCAATTTTTGGTCAAGTCTTGTCTTTTCACATAACTGATTATTTCTTCTTGAGAGCCAGATATTTCATATGCAAAACATTACCTATGTTTTGTGATTCTAGATAATATTATCTTTCTCCAGAGAAAATTTAATTTTGCTTCTAGCAGGCAGCTATGCTGGGGTACTAGCAATCCAAGATTCACTTTTCTGATCAGGAACTGAGATGATCTAAAATTAGTCCTGACTCTATAAAGGATGTTCTATTCCCAGTCCCCCTTACTTTTACCTTGGAAAGTTATGCTGGAGTATTTCTGAAACTCCTTCCACACTGGTGGACCTTGAACTTCAATTTTTCTCACTTCATTCCCATCCCAGTTTTGAGTCTGTTGATACCTCTGCTCAGCTTCTTAAACTTTCAACATTGCTTTAGAAACAGGCAAATATTTTGAGGACTCAACTATCTAGGCTTACTTTCTTCTCAAGTACACAAATCTCTGCTCTGCAGTTCTTCTAGCTGTTTTCAGGCAGAGGGTTTATGAGAAACAAGCTAATATACCACTGGCAAAGTAAATCATAGCAGTATTTTTTTAATAAACAGAAACAGAAAATTCCATCAGAGTAAGTCACACTTTGAGTTAATATCTGTCATTTATATCAAAATGAGAATGAGAAGTTCTGATGCAAATTCTAGACTTACAGATTATACTCTAAGAATTAGACCCCTAGAAAAATGTGAGGGGAACCACTATGTGCATAACATGGTAAAAGTTGGAATCTGGTTGTCCTCAGGCTACTCCTTGTTTTAAGGTAAGCACCATTTGAAACTGAGATCTATGAAAAAGTATCAAAGTGATCAATGAATAGCAAAGAGAATGAAATTTCTAAGTAGGCAACTCAGGGAAAATTCAAGGGGAGAAAATCTTTAATTAAAGCCTCTACCTAATAATACAGTTTATCAGTAAAGGCTAGAAAAACCACCATAGCTCATATGCTGGGGCTGTACATTTAATGGAGTATCCCAAGATACCGTATAAAGAAAATGGTGTACACCCCCAAAATAGAAGGAGGGAACTCTGAAACAGGACACTTAACACAATCTTAGAAGGGAGACTAAAATCTACACCATTCAGTAAAATCTGCAGCAGATCTCTCTCCCTACTTCTCAAACTCCCTTGTCCCCTCCAGTCCCCACAAACTGCAGGAAGACAAATAAAACTAAATACCTTACCCTTAAACTGTAGGTTAAAGAGGAAGCCACATTAGTATATTGGCATGAGAGGAATTAGTAATATGGTCAACGAATGTTAATTCATACTCTATCAGAAAAATTTAAGTCTGGACAGTGTGATCCATCTTAACCATGAACAAAAGAAAAGGAACAACAATAAAAGAAGTCATAAACCAAAGGATAGATGAAAATTCCTAGTCAGTGCCTCAAGTGATAGAAAAATTTTTAAAGAATATGAATTTGATAAATTAAGGACTCAAAGTTAAAACAATAAAACCACATAATAAGAGAGAAGGAGGAAATTCTTTCCAGCCAAGGAACTAAATTGACAATCAAAAGCTCACCATTACCTAACAAATAAATAAATTAGAAACCTTAAGGAATGATTAAGTATGGCTGAAAATAATTACTGACAAAGAAGAAAGCCTCTGGGATAATCATAATGAATGCTGAGGAAGTAGGCAAACAGGCAAGGCAATTAGAAAGAAAATAATAGATATAAAAGACAAACACAATCTTGCATCAAGAGAGCTCCTCTCCTTGAGGCAGAAAATGACAAATAAATTAAGGTAAGGATGGTGATCTGAACATATGCAAATAATCTTCCATCCTAATGCTCCACTGTAGCTATAGGATAATAATAATATTAACAATAAATGTGGTAATAATAATCCTATGTTAGACAGAAAAAAGAGGTGAAAACTGTAACACAACTTGGGAAGCCAAAAAGCAAACAGAAAAATAAGTGTGGGGTTTCTTTTTGGGGTAATGAAATTTACTAAATTTTATTGTGGTAACAATTGCACAATTCTTTAAATAAACTGAAAACCATTTAGTTGTACACTTCAAATGAGTGAATTGTTAGTAGATTATATCTCATTAAAGTTGTTTATATGTGAAGAGTATTTCATTAAAGCATTTTCTAAATGATTGGCTAGGTTTCTAGTATAATGGGTGAAAACAGGTGCAAACAAGGCACTTTGTTGCCACGTTTCAGAATATCAACATAAACAGGTTTGTGCCTGCTGCTCAGATTTTCAAAACTAAGAATAGGTAGATAAGGAAACACACAGGAAAAAAGAAAGAGAAAGAGAGAAAATGTTCAACATAAAAATCAGAGTAGTAGTTATCTCTGGTAGAAAGAAATGATAACACAACTGGGAAAATTTAAAAGTACGTAACATTCTATTTCTTGGTCTGGGTAATGAGCACAGGCTACATAGTTCTTTGTTGTATTAAAATTCTTAAATCTATCTATTTATCTATCCACCTACCTACCTACCTATCTATCTAGTCTCCCTATATGTATACCCAGTTTCTGGTTCCGCACTAAGGATTAACTTTGACCAAAGGAAGGTTTGGCCCTTAACTAGATCCTGAGAAGTAACCCCTAAGAATTTAGAATGTCCTGCCTGGTAA
Organism: Camelus bactrianus; assembly: GCF_048773025.1. Taxonomy (NCBI): domain Eukaryota; kingdom Metazoa; phylum Chordata; class Mammalia; order Artiodactyla; family Camelidae; genus Camelus; species Camelus bactrianus. Next base: position 8,020,213 of record NC_133558.1, read on the forward strand.
GAGTGTGTTTATTATCTGGAGGCTTTGGGCCACGCACTATCAGCTTGATCTCTGGAGAGGCTGGAGATGAAGGTCAGCCATGTGGGCAGTCCATCATGCCTACGTGTCTGGCCCCCATGAAACCCTGGACACCAGGGCTTGATTGAGCTTTCCTGCTTGGCAATACTCGCTGCACGTTGACACACATAGTTGCTGGGAAAGACCTGCCTGCATGACTCTGCTGGGAGGGGACAACTGGAAGCTCACACCTGGTGTGCAGGATGCTGCCCTATGCACCTCTTCCCTTTGCTGATTTTAGCCAGTATCCTTTTGCTGTAATAAGCCGTAACTGTTAGCATAACAGCTTTGATGCATTCTGTGAGTCATTCCAGGCATTGACGGCTGGATCTTTGAACATGAGGGTGGTCTTGGGGAGCCCAGAACTGCACCTGTATATAGATATCTTTCACAATTAATTTTTTAAAGATAAAGTAGAAGAAAATTTCCCTAAATAGAGGAAGAACTAAATCTGCAGGACACAAAGACATTTTATGTTCTGCAGAAGATTTATTTTAATAGAATATTTACATCAAGACATGTCACAAAGAAGTTACTAAACATTAAGTATAATGAGAGAAAAGAAATCTTTAGTCATCCAGAGGAAATGCAGTTCACTTACAAAGAGGAAAAATAACTGCTATCAAGTTCCAGGGGATAATACAAAAACATTTATAAAAATCAGAGAAAAGTAGTTGAAGAATATAATACGCAGCTTATATTTTTGTCCAAGTACTAAACTAACAGAAAGACATTCTTAATCAGAAAATAATCATGGTGTAGTGCATCCATGGGCCTTTGTTGAAAGCAGTTATGCCAAGGTGAAACCCATGAATCAGAAGATGAACTGAAATAAAGTTCTCAGAAAGGGAGACGACTATTGGAATTATGGGCATAGAGCAGAATGTAGATGTTAAAACTCTCAGCTAAATAAAAATAATAAGATAGAAGTCAGGATGTGATTGGGAAGAAGGTAGGAGGGAGGGGGAGAAAACATGATTCATTTCTCCATTTTTCACGGCAGAAAGCTACGAATTTTTTTTCAATGATGGACCTAACCTAAAAACATGACTCCTATCTCTGATATTTTTCATAACCAATTTTCCATAAAATAAATTCATATAATTGAGCTAATGTAAAAATAACTGACATGTATGAATCGCTATATTCTAGGCACTGTTCTAAATGTTTTGTTTATATTACCTTTTTTCATCCTCACAACATCCTATGATTTAGGTACTATAAGTCCTATTTTACAGATCAGAAATTTGAGACACAAGAAATATTAAGTAACTTGCTCAAGTCCCCATAGAAAGTTAAGTGGTGGATCCTTTGACTTCAGTTTGTTTCTCTCCCTAATATGTGATAATTAAATTTGAAATATTTCAATTAAAATTATATGTACACTATAATCTCATTTTCATAAAAATTGAGTTTTTATTTGCCTATTTTTAAACTGTATAGATGTGCACAGAAAACTGTTCAGGAATGCTGCTCACTGAATATTTGAGAAAGTACACCAGATAGTTAAATTTGGGGTGATATTTTGCTCTCTGCTCTATAATTATATTGTCTGAACTTATATAATTAGTAAGGTACATAAAATTAATAAAATATTCTTTAAAAGTGTGTCTTCTAATTTGAAAAAAAATAACCTCTGTTGGAACAATACCAGGAATTATTAAGCAGCTATTTAAAGTACTAGTGTTGACTGTTAGGATGATTATTACAAGAGACAACAGGTGTTGTCAAGGATGTGACAGAAAGGGAACTCAGGCATTGTGAGTGGGAATGTAAATTGGTCCAACCTCTATGGAAAACAATATGGAGTTTGCTCAAAAAATCAAAAATGGATCTACCATACTCAGCAATTCCACTTCTAGGCATATACCCAAAGGAAATGAAAATATCATTTTGATGAAATATATGCACTCCTATGTTTATCACAGTATTATTCACAATAGCCAAGATATGGAAACAACCCAAATGCCCATCAATGGATGAATGGATAAAAAAGATGTGGTACACACACCCAGTGAAATATTATTCAGCTACAGGAGAGAAGACTCCTCCCATTTACAACATGGATAAACCTTGCACACATTATGCTAAGCAAGATAACTCAGAGAAAGACAAGTACTATGTGGTATCACTTATATGTGGAATCCCAAAAAATTAAACCTATAATAATCAGAGTGTAACCTATAATAATCAGAGGGGATGGGAAGTGAGGAGGTACTGGTAAGAGAGATGATGTTTAATGCTACAAACTTTTAGTAAGTAGTAAATAAGCCATGGAGATCTAATGCACACTATAATGAATGTAGACAATAATATTGCACTATAATTATATAATATGATAACAATTGCTACATCAGATTATTACAATAGAAAAATGTATCAAAGTAACATGCTGTACACCTTAAACTTACAGTTATACTTCAAATTTATTTTTAAAAAATTAACTACTAGTGTTAAGACTTATTGCTAGGTAAATCTATTTCTGTAAAAATAATCAATATGCAATACGTAAAAAATGCATTTAATTATGCAAAAATTAAATTAAATAGGGTGTGGGTGTGTGTTGAGTTAGACCAACAGACATAGAAGAATGTTTTCCAAGATATTAGAAGTGGTTATATCTGAATATAAAGATTTTAGATAATTTTTACTCTACTGTTTATTGTTTTCACTGCTGGTCAAATTATTAACCATAAGTTTGTTATTAATTTAACTAAAAGTGGGGGGAAATTAAAAAACTAAAATTTGGGGAATAGTAAAGGGAAAGGATACATTTTTATTTGTCCCTCAGAAAGGTTCCCTGATTTCTCTACTCTTGCATTTCAGCAAACGTGTGGGTGTTTGGTTTTTTTCCATTATTTTTTTCCCTCTACTGAAGATTGCTTAAAACCTCATTCTTGATTATCCCACTTTGAGATTTAAGACAGCAGGAGTTTTTCAGTATTGAGTCATTTTGCCTGTGAGGGGGAAAAAATGATTCAGGGCAGATTGAACAACAAGAAAGGAATTGATTATATTTTTGACCTGTTACTGTGCAATTAGATGAATTCGACAGCTATGGCAAGATTTCCCTAGTAGGCTATTCTGCTTAGGGAACAACTCATTCTCACTCCTTTTCTAAACTGACTTAGCCCCTTGCTATTTACAATGTAGTTTGTGGAACTGCAGCCAGAGTTCTCACCTAGGAGCTGATTAGAAATGTAGAGCTGTGGATCCCATCTCAGACATGCTAACTTTTATCAAGATCCCAGGTGATTCTTAGATGCATAAAAGCATGAGAATCACTGTCTTGGAGAATGTCATGCTCCTGCTTTCTCTCTGCTGGTTGGTCAAATGTGAAACTACATGGAAGTTAGAGAATCACAGAAGGTTAAATGGAAGAGCTCCAGGCTCCACAGAGGAGAAACCGGGGGCTGGGAAGAAGCTGACTTGGAGGAAGAACTAACCCAGGCTCCTTGCCGCAAATCACACCATGAACATCTGCACTCCAGAACCTACAACTCAGAGATGTAAATTAGTTAGGATATCTAAAGACAGTAACATTTACATGAGGAATTGGAAACAAAAGGCCACCTTACTTGAATGTTCTGTATTGCCTCTCTAGGATGCAGATTTCCAAGCTCTTAATGCAGTGCCTAGTACATTAAAAAAAACAAAAAAACAAAAACCACTCAACAGGTATTTATAAATATGTGAATTCTGTGGGTTTAACCCAATAGAGAACAAATCAGATGATCTTAAAGCTGAAAGAAAATTAAGACACCCAACTGTGACAGACCAGCCCAAGGTCAATGCTAGTTAAAGGTAAATCCAGGATTTGATTCCTGATCATGCTATTTCTACCTCCCTGACCCAATCTTACTTTTCTACTTGTCCTTTTATCTGCTCCTCAACCATCCAAGTAATAAAACAGATCCAATAGGAAATTGTGATTATTGCAAGAGCTATGAAAATAACTGGAAAAAAAACTCCCCATGTTTTCCAGCTCATTAAAATTATCAGCTGAATGAATGCTTTCTTAACAGGATTAAATTATGTCAGGTATGCCTGATGCTGAAACACCATATATAGGAAAAACACAAGGGAAAAAAATTCTTTTTTAATTCACAATAAGCAACAACAAACTAAAAATGATAGGATACCTGGGAATAAACTTAATAAATTCAGTGTAATTCTAGTTAAAACTCCAATAAAATGTTTCTAGGAGTTGATAAAATAAGTTTAAATTTAACCTGTAAGGAAAAACAAGGGAAAATAGTAAAATCCTGAAAGAGAAGAGAAATTAAGTGAGACTTGCCCCCAAGACTTCAAGCATTTATGATAAAAGCTACTGTGACTAAAATAGTGTCTTACTGGTAAATTTAATTTGTACTTTAAATTACATATTAATCATATTTTTATAACTGAATCTTTCTGGCTAAGGAAAAGCATGTATCTTCCATTATCAATCTGCGAATACACGTCACTCAGTAGAGTTTTGTAACATTTTTATATATTTATATCTTATTAAATTTATTTCTAGGTATTTTATGTGAATTGCAGTAGTCGTTTTGTTGTTGTCACTATTTGTGTTGCTGCTACAATGAATGGCTCTTTTCCAATTTTATATTTCCCATTCTTTATAAAAAAGCAATTCAATATTTAGAAATTAAGCTTGCAGACATATTGCAGAAGTTAAAAATATACACATAATGCTTCACTGCAGCATAGCTTGAAATAAAATAGGGGCTTGTAAGTAAATTGTGTTCCACACGGACAATGACATACTATGAAGCCATTTTTTAAAAAAATGACAGGTACATAATGAATTGATATGAATTGTTAAGATATGTCATATAGGAAAAGGGGGTTAAAAAAAACAGCATGTAAAATATACCATCTCTGTTAAATATATATATGTACATGCAAACTCATTTTTATTGAATAAATAATGTTGGGCATTTTTTGAAATGTCTTATCATTATCTTTATTTCACAAACAAGAAAACTAAAGCCTAAAGATATTAAGTAATTTTCCTAAGACCACACAACATAGTTGAGAATCAAACTCAGGTATGATTAATTCCATGCTCTTAAACTTTATGTGATGTGGTGTGTGTGTGTACAAAAAGCGCAATAATCTTCTGATATATCAGATTATAAGAATTTTTATTTTCTAAATTTACATGCCTGTAATGTTTGTATTTTTAATAAAAGCTCATATTTTAATTAGGAAAAACAGCAATGGAATATGTCTAATACAATGCACAGTTTTGTAGCTTTATACATATGCAAGCATCGTAGTTAACCTGAGAGAAATAAATAAAAGCAGTTTAAGAAATAAATTTGATAATTAAATTTTTAAACACCATAATCCCATGATCCTGCTCTAACCAGTATTAATATTATGATGCATATGCACCTATCTTTTTCTATGCTCACTTGTAAGCAAACTACACATAGGTTTATAACTCTGAATGTGCTGGCAATATAATACCCTATTGTGTGATATGCCATAAATTACCTACTCCTTTCCCCTAAGATTGGATATTTAGGTTGTTTTCAGTTTTCTCCAACCTAAAGAACACTATGATATGGATCTTCAAGCAAACAGTAATATTATTAAGTTTTAATTTTAGTTAAGGTGACTTTCATGTTGAATATGTCAAGATTGAAATCACTGCTGTAGCATTCATATATAGAGATATACACCATCAGCAGAATAACCACTTGAGAAATGAAAAATTCATCAAAGCTAGTTATTTAGTTAGTTAAACAAAATGCTTATATTACTCACTTTCTAACTGACTTTTATCTGAAATGCTTTATGTGCTTGATATGTAGAGTAACTTAGCAGAGTGAAAACTGCTTTGAATCAGAAAGATCAGCTGTCAATTCTTTATGCTGGTTTTGAGGAAAGAATTAAAAAATAACCTGTAAGTTGGATAGAGGGGAAAGGCCTTAATGTTTTTTTATTCTCAAATCCTCATCTAATTAACAATAAAAATAAATAAAATTGACTTGAATTAGTACAGTGCACTAAAAATAAGCATATTATTATTAAAGGCTAATGCCAAAAACATTCAGTGATTCCACAAGCTTTGTCAGTGTGAGAATTTGAACGTCTTTAATGAGAAAAATGGAACTATAGCACACTGAGCCAATTCTGTGATTCTACCCAATTTTCCACAAGATAAAGCTCATCACGTCTATTTAGGAAAGTATGTGATCTCCAAGGCTGCACCTGAAACGTGCCATTAATAGTTCATCTTGCCTGATTACACAGATAAGGAGAACAGTGTACATTTCTATGGAAGTTTTAACTGCTTCTACTTTTTCTCACCTTCACAACAATCCTGAGGTGAGCTTACAGTTGGTATTTATACCTCCATTTTACAAATAAAGAACTGACCCTAAAAGGGATAAACTCTCTCACCCAAAGTGATGTTAAATGCCACCCAGACATGTCCTATTTAAGGATGGAAGATTCTTCATAGAATGTGGGCTGTGATTTGTTTGTCTAGAAAGCAAAATACTTACTAGACATATTACTTTTAAAAATTAAAAGAATTATGTAAACTCCCCAATACTTCAAAATGATACAAGCATTCAGGAAGTCTTTAAGTGACATTTAAATGTGAATTTTAAATCTAAGATGGATGAAAATCTAAGGTCTGCCTTTGCAGGGTGGGGGGGATTTACAGGAAAAACCATAGGGGAGCTGTAGGAGTGGTGATATTCTAGATGGTTAGAAGGGTGACTAGACAGATAGGTGATAAAGTGATAATAGTAAAATGGTAGAATCTGGGTGCACATTCAGTGTTTGTTGTAAAATTCTTTCAACTTTTGTGTGTCTGAAAATCTTCATGTTATAAAAACGTAATAAAATGCTATGTCAAAAAAGGCAAATTCTTTTCAATGTATGTTGGAAACCCACAACTAGGTGTACAAATCACCTATATCTGCTTGAGAAACAATTTGAAAGAATGTACATAAAAACTATATTATAGATAGGCATTTGGAACCTTACTGTATTTCCTGGGAAAACGTTGATTTGTCCAAATTTTTCTCTAACTTTACTAAAATGAAAGCTGAGATTTGTTCTTTTCTGGAAATTTGAGAAGTATATTTGGGATATTTGATTTGGGATAATTGATTATTTATGAATTTCATTACTATCCTTGTCAGCAACTGAATAGACATTTCTAAATTATTTTATTTTGAAATACTTATAGAAATCTAATTTCTCTTTCATCCTCTTTTTAGATGATCTCATTATTCTTAGGACAATCTGGAAAGGAGGCAAAGTTAAAATATTTCCCTTTTTAGTAATTTTGTATGTCTGGATAACCTTCCCATCCACCTTGTTTGCATCGCTCTTTTTCTGGTGCAATGGGAAAAAAAAAACAATTTCCTGCTTCAAGGCGACAAGCTCCAGTGACAGACAGCTGCCAGTGTTGGCTGAATTAGCTTGCACTGGCTTCCTCCACTCCACTTGTACTTTGATTTCACAGTTCAAGGAGAGAAGGCAAAAACAAACAAAAGGATCCTTGACTAGTCCAAGTGTAACTCTCAAAGGAAATTGTTTGGAACAATCTTCTTATAATAATTCATAACAATCATTTTTTAAATGATCTCAATAATGTAGTATTTTTGCTTTCCTAAAATAATGGATTGAAGAAAGATGTGTTTTCTCACTTTAGTTCTATCAGATGCATACATGTACAAGTTTAATAAAGGCAGGCAGCCACTGCACTTTATTCTTTCTTGAAACTCTGGGCTGTCAGAAAACCAACCTTTGTTATGTTCCCCTACTACATATGGTGTAGGTGAGTTCTGCTTGCTTATTGCTGAAGATACTAAAGCTCATTAGCAATTCTTTGTTAGTATTTATCTATCACTCGAGGCTTTTTCTGATTTTTAAATGCTTCACCAGTCTATCTGCCTTTATAGCACTTAAAAGGTGGGACCTCATCACCTCTGTTTTCATGGCCATTTATATATCAATTCTCTTCAGAATAGTTCTACTGAATTTTAACAACTTCCAGAAACCTGAGCTTATCTGTGGAAGTTCTTTACTAAATTATCAAGTAACTTTTGTGAAAGATGAGTTTATTGTGACCTAGTTGGTGTTTCTTAGGAGGGATGTCCAACTTATTGGCATAAAAATGAAAGAAGGAAAAGTAGCAGAGGGTACTGGCTCCTTCCCATGAATCCAAAGAGGTAGACGCCATGGAAGTGAGGGCGGTTGATGGATCCTAGAATCTAACATAGAAACAGAAGGAAATCCCTAGGAGAGAAGGAACTGGGTCTTTACTGCCACATATGTGGCAGGAATGGCAGTGAAGAGCTGGGAGCAGAGGATGGGGAACCTGGTGGGGAACATGTTTTATATGTGTCCTTTTCTCTCCTCCACCACTTTATCTGCTATCATAAAATAGGAAAACTATAATTACAGCCTAATGCCAGAGAGAAGAGTGGGTAATATCAGAGAAATTTTGGAACATGGTTTGGGAAAGAAGGTGATTAAAAAATGGTGAGATAAACTGTCCAGCCCTCTGTGTATTTCCTTCTTCCTCCCATCCCACTTTCCCCCTTGCCTAGATAATTATAATGACATGAGGAGGCTCTGCAAAAAGAAAAGTACCTGGGGTAGAAGTAGGGGGTGAGGGGGGTTCTGTAGGACAAGGCCACTTGATGATGGAGGTGGACACGGAGTAGCTCAGATATAACCCCAGAAGCTCTTCAACCTGGGAGAATGCATTCCTGGCACAGACACTGTGCCCAAGGGGAGGAGCAGGAATACTGAATATAATTTGGTTTAGAGTGATGGATAGAAAAATAAGATGAGATTATACTGTAGAATCCCTTGGAAACCAGAGAAAGATTTTATTTTATTGTTGCTTTTGTTTTCTGGGGTTTTTTTCTTTTTTCCTTTATTTGATGGCAATAGAGACTCACTATATGTTTTTGAGAATATTATTCTGGCAGCAGTGTGTATACAATGTTGGGAAGATGGACAGCCAAGAGATGCTGTTTCAATACCTAAGCCAAAAAGAAATAGGATCTCATGATATCTATGAGAATAGGATGGAGGAAAGTGATTTCAGGGCTGTTACAAAAGTGTAAGAAAATAACCTGGCAAGTGATTATATTGAGAGACACGTTGAAAGAAGTCAGGGGGCTTGAATGATCAGGAGGCCAATAAAAATGGTCATGAATATAGAGGAGTCAAGAGGAAGAGAGAAACTGGTTTCGTAAGAGTTTCAGGTTGAAATTTTGACATATTAAAATTTAGGACTCACAAATAAGGTTATCAGGCAGAAAAACAGAGAAGGTATGGAGTGCAGATCAGAGATGTAGCTCTGCGAGTCACCTGCCTAGATCAAGGTGACTATCAAAGCTCTGGGAGTCTATTGGCCTTTAAGGAAGAAAGTGGAAAAGAAAGAGATGGGGTGGAATAGACGTGGAGGTCTTAATTTAACTGCTTGTTTTTTGAATTATCTTCCATACCCTCCAACAGATTACAACAAATGTAAATGTTGAACGATGCTTTTGAAGCAAAACGGTCCTTTCCTTTGCAATATACTGCTTCCCCTCCACCATATGTTCATTATTTATGGATTAGATAAATGAGTTGCAAAGTCTCATTATTCAGATAATGATTGGGCATTTTTCTTTTAATGAGTTTGGTGGTGATGCAAAGGGAGGAAAAAGGCAGTAGCTGGAAGGCTTAGCAGGGTCATAGCAATGATGAGGAGAAGATAAGCCTGATGACTCAGAAGAAAGGGACCCACAGAGGAGGGGAGACTGGCAAGTCAAGTGAAAGAGAGAATAAAAGGACAAGGTTCAAGAGTAGGTGCGAGTGGATGGGGCTGGAGCACTGGCCCACGGCTTAGCTTCACCCTTCTTACTGAAGAGGAGTAGAAAAACGTAGAAGGTAATTTGAGGATGGAGGTACAAAGCTAACGTAGCAGACACTGGATAACTAATTGGTAATACTGTCGGACTTCAAAGATAAAGAATCTTTTAATACGTAATTAAAATACCAGGAGAAAAACAACCAGTCTGGTCTCAGACTTTGCCACAGTGTTAGAACATGGAGTTCTGCCCCAAAATCTTCAAAGAAAGAGAACTTGACCCAAGAACTATAGACCCACCCAAGCTGCCTTTCATGTATAATGACAACAAATATTCTGGAGCATGCAAATAATTTGTAGCCTAGTCAGACTGCGGAGAACTACGATTATCGGGCCTTTTCCCAATCACGTTTCCCCACGCTCCCCACGCCTCCCACCTCCCGGCTTCTTTGTTCATGCCACAAACACCCCAAGACCCTTACCCTCCGGGAGGCGGATGTGAAGCTTGTTTTCCGGTCCTCTCGCTTGGCTGCCTTGTGCATTTGACTCTCTCTTTGTAGGCCTCAAACGTCGGCGTCTCAGCATTTTGGCTCGCCGTGCATCGGGCAAAACCAACCGCCTCAGTAAGTCTCCTTTTCTAGCTTTCCTATTCTTTCCCCTTTCTTGTCTTCTAAGTTAACAAACGAAACTAAAAGCCAGAGATGTTCACAGGTTCAGTCAGTCATTCAGCAACCGCTAGCGGAGCGCTCGCTCCTTCAGGGACCCTGCCTGGCTTTGGTTGCGCGAAGCCGACAGCCCTCTGACCTCAAGGAGCTCGAAGCCCAGAGGGAGAGAGTGACGTAAACGGCGCGCGCAAGGCATTGTGGTCCGTTCAATTAAAGGGGAAAGTACGGATTACCGCTCTGAGGAGACGGCGGAACCTACCAGAAGCCGTGACGAGGGAAATGCAAAGGCTCCGAGGGATGTAGGTAGGACCCTGAAGCTTTTCTTTCTTTTAAAAAAAAATTTTTAAAGATATTTTTATTAAAGTATAGTCAGTTTACAACGTTGTTTCAATTTCTGGTGTACAGCACAATGCTTCAGTCATATAGGAACATACGTACATTCGTTTTCATAGTCTTTGTCACCCTAAGTTACTACAAGATATCAAATATAGTTCCCTGTGCTATGCAGTATAAACTTGTTTACCTATTTTATATATATCAGTCAGTATTTGCAAATCTCGAACTCCCAATTTTTCCCTCCCCACTCCGGTAACCATAAGTTTGTTTTCTATGTGTGTGAGTCTGTTTCTGTTTTGTAAATAAGTTTGTTTGGCCTTTTTTTTTTTTTTTTTAGATTCCACATATAGGTGATATATGGTATTTTTCTTTCTCTTTCTGGCTTACTTCATTTAGAATGACATTCTCCGGGTCCATCTTTGTTGCTGCAAATGGCATTATTTTATTATACTTTATGACTGAGTAGTATTCCATTGCATAAGTATGCCATAACTTTTTTTTTCTTAAAGGATGAGTAGAATATCAAAATGGGGTGGGTGGTGGAAGACGACTTTCAGGCAGACGAATAGTATGAGCAAAAACAGGAAAGGAAAATGTGTTCTGTGTGCTCAGAGACCACAAGGAGTTCAGTGTCATTTCAGTACAAAATACAGAAGGTAAAGCTTGAGAGGGTACAGGGGCTGGACACATACTCTATGTTAGGTAGTTGGGATTCATTCTGCAGGTCCTGGAAAGCCAGCAGAGAATTCTGAGCTGTGGAATTACATTGTTGGTTTAATATTTTGGGTAGATCACCCCACTGGCTTTGCAAAAGATGAATCTGAGAGGGAAAATACCAAAGGTTGATAAAGTGATTAGGGGCCTAGTACAATATCCCCCCACAGAGGATGTCTGTTTTAGATAGGGGTGATGAAGTGAGAGAAGATGTGAGGGCTTGAAGAAACAGTTATAAAGTGAAAAACTGGGTTTACAGACTTATTTTCTGTGGGAGACTTCAGAGGAATGGAGGAGTCGAGGATGCTCCCACGTTGTGTTACCTAGGAGATACTGTCAACCTAGAGAAAATACAGGACGCCAAAGAAGATGATGTTAGTAGTTGCCTTTAACTGCAGTGGAGCTAATACCTGGTTGAAGCTGAGGTCGTTAGGTCCATCAGCAGTTGGGTAAATGCCTGAAAAGTCTGCGCTAGACAGATTTGGGGCTTATCAGCATCGAGTGAATAAATAGCTGTGCACATGAATATGGGGCATTACTGTAAAGCAATAATGAGATGAGAGAAAAACGCTGGGCTGAAGCTAGAACAAGGGTATACTAGCTGTAATGGCGGGGTGGGGGTGGGGTGCTGGTAAACAAAAGGCCCTATACAGGATACAGAGATTAAAACGTGCAGAAATGTATGGGGGAACCAAGAAAGTAGAGGTTTAAAATGAAGGAGTACCTGATAGTGACCAATCAGGATAACGGAAAACATTCACTAAATAGGACAACGTATCAGTATGTGGGGAAGAAAGCCAGCATCAAAGCTTCAGAAAGCTGAGTACATGGGAAGGGAGGTGGCAGGAAGATGGGTGAGGTCAGTTCTTCAAGGAGCTTAGCTGGTGAGGGGTGGATGATAGAGGATGACCAGGAGACTTGGGAGTTTACATTTAAAAAAAAAAAAAAAAACCAGAAGACAAAAACCAGCTTGGCATCGTTTAAGGCGTCCTGTCTGCAAATCACCTGCAGCCTCACCTGAGCCCAATTATCAGCGCCCTCCCTTAGATAATGAGACACGGACCAGTAGCAGGTGTTCTTAAGATGGATCAAGCTGGTGGACCGATGTGGATGGGTGAGTAACCGCCTAGCAAAGCTGATTAAAATATATAGACCAGCCGTGTGTGCACTTCAAGTTTCCTTCAGTCAGTGCTGCTGTAAAGCTGAATCATTAGGCCAATGGCCTTGATTCTCTGCTAAGGCATTTCCTATAGACAGTTTTCCTTGAAACCTGGGCCATATAAAAAGGCTTTTTCATCCATATCCTGGTCTATGCTGTGTTTACTACCTTCTCATGCCCTCTGCCTACCTGAGAGGTTGACCCAAGAATTACAGTCCCACACAAGCTATCTTTCATGTATAATGACAGCAAATATTTTGGAATGTGCCAAGAACTCTGGGACTAGAGTCCCAGATATACTGCTTAAATTTGAATTAAGAAGCTAGTGCAAAAGAGAGAAGAGTGAAAAGTGTCTTTGACAATTAACCCATGAGTGAGCATCCCTTTTTGTATTACACTTAAGATACATTTGGGCTCCTGACACTACTGTACATTTTCTTCCCTTCCCTATTTTGAGACAGATTTACAGATGCTTTTACACCAACTGATGTTTGAAGATAAAAAGTCTTTTATCTGCTGCAGTCCAGCTTTTTCTGACCAGCATTCGTAACAAACATTTGGATCTCTTCCAATAGTGAATAAGCAGGGAGAAATGCTAAATGCTAGCCCGAAGACACCAGTCACAGCAGACTGATTTTTTTTTAATTGCCAGATTTGCAACATGTTAGGGGTCAATGGAACTGTTATTCCATTGACTTTGAAATCTTGGGTTTTAAAATTCTAAAGTGAAGGCTGAGACCCTGTTTGAGGAACTCTGAGCAAAAGTGTTCTTTCTTCCCTCCTCTGATAACTGGGCAGCATAGGATGGATTCTGAGGACTGCGTTTGACTGTCTAGCACGTCCCTGCTTGGTTGCTTTCTGTGGGTTGTGACAGAAATTGGCAAGAAGCATGAGGAGGCTGAAAGGCTTTGCTGACACTGGACGCACAGGCAGTTTCTCAGTCTATTGCTCCTGTATGGAAATTTGCTTTCTTAATGCTTGGTGTCCCTTCTTGCTTTAAGAATGCATTCTCTGATTTCTCCGTTTGGTTCGTAGGCTTACCTTCCTCACCTTCCAGGAATTGGCCGGTGTTGGGGGTGGAGGGATCAGTTAACTTCTCAGTAACCTACTTCCCATCACCGCAGGAATCTCAAGCTGGGCAAGTGACAACTCTGAATGGCCACCGTGTGCTACCTGATTAAGGAATACAGAAAATTTTATGTATGAAATGAATGTCCCAAGGGAGAAAGGCCACTTTGAAATTTGGTGTTTTTTTCCCATTTGCTCGGTTCAGGTCCTTGTGTGTTAAGAAGAAATGTGTCAGTTCCTCTTGTTTTCTCTACTGGAGCAGCAGAGCAGCGTGGTGCCCATCAGGGAGCCCTGGCATAGCAAGATCAAGCTCTGTAGGGACTTATCACCAGGTGAACACCACCAGAGCCAGCCCCACCACCAGTGAGGGTATTCCAGGCAACAATTAAATCGTGATCATTCCCCTCTACACGTACCTCCCCACTTCCATCTCAAATCCCAGCTGTCTTCCAACTGTGGGGAGCCCAAACTGGATAACTAGACACCAGGAGTCCATGTCAACCCTCAATGCTAGCAGTAACAAGATCCTGGCTCCCACTGCCCAGATTAGGAAAAAGGGGCGAGGTCTTCTGCTCAACAGTGAATTCAGGTGCAGGTCCAAGGGGTGGTTTAAGAAAGGCTGGAAATAAAATGTGCAGAAGAAAGGTGAATAAGGAAAACAGAGTGAGATATAATTCTCTGCAAAGATTTAAGAGGAGTGCAATTTTCCCTTAGATTATAAAATTAGAGCAATAGCCCTGTTTTGAAGACCATCTTCCTTACCTGGCATCAAAAGCATAAGAAAGCAGCGGGAATGCTGGAGGGAGATGGACAGGCATGATAAAGGCCCTCCTGTGAGTGTCCCATCAGAACAATAACAAAAGCAGCAACCCTAGAAAAACACCCCAAAATGGTGTTGGAAGCATGGGAGACTTAAAGCTGACAGTAAAGTGGTCAAGCCATAATCACCACTTCTCTCGTGAATGTTAATAAGGTTAACTGGAGTGGAATATGAGGCAGGGGAGAGAATAAGAGCTGAGATTAGGAAGCGATATGAGAGGTGATGAGAGAAAAAGATCTGTGAACTGTGAAAATCTTTTAAATATGAGAAGAACAAGTACTCTGTCAGGAGATAAGTTGAAAAGATCAAAAAATACATAGCAAAGAATGTGAGATGAAAGGGCAGAAGGGCAGAGATGTTGGAAGAAAACAAGGACAGGAAGAGGGAGAGAAATACAGGAAAGGTGGGGGTGTTCCTGGAAGAAGTGCAAGAGTTAGAAGGAAATACACAGAAGACAACTTTGGAGAGAAAGTCTCTGATTTATGAGTCAAATCCCATGAATGTGGTTAACGAATTACTGATGAATAATCATTAACTAACACTACCTTTTATAAAAACTTAAAATGCAGCAGTCGCTGGCAGAAAAAAACTGTAAATTCAGATTGTTGAAAGTAATCAGAAAAAAAAAAGGCAGTAATGGGAAATAGGAGGGCTTATCTTGCTCCAAGCTCTTGTGACCTGCCACCCAGCTCCTCAAGTCTACTGCTATGACTCTGTTTCTATTAGTCATCAGTTAATGTACTTGAACAGATTCAGTTATAGTCATAAGAGGCAAATAGGCCAATGTATAAAATAGCCCAGTTGTATTTTGTTTTCTCCACAGCTTCTGAGCACAGGGATTTTTTTTTAGTTAAACTGATTTACTGATGATGTGGCAATCTGGTGACATCATTTCATTGGAGCCAAGCTCCACCTGCTTATTAAACTTACCTTCCAACCCTTGATCTAGTCCTAGGTCTGGAGCCCAACACGAAAAGGGAGTTAAAAGGGAGAGAGTTTAGTATGTAATCGCTACATGATCTGACAATGTAAATTTGTTACACTCATTAGGTGGCATGTATGAGAAGATTGACATATTCAAATAAGTTTTAAACTACTTTAGTGATTATAATTGATGGTAGTAGCATTAGTAGTATTATTCTGAGACTGTTGTTTGTTTGTGTATAATATGGGATAGTAGGGTTACTCAATCTTAGCACTACTAACATTTTGGACCAAATATTATTTGTCGTGAGGACTAGTCCTGTGCTTTTATGATGTTTAACAGCAGCCCTGGCCTCTGCCTCCTAAATACCAATAGCACCAATGCCCCAACTCCTGCAGCTATGACAACCAAAAATGTCTCCTGAGTGCTGCTAAATATCCCTTGAGAGGAAACTCACCCTTGGCTGAGAACCACTTGGATAAAGCAAATGAACAATAATGGAGTATGCAAATTCTACTTCACGCTCTGTGTCCCTGTAAACCAGGATTCTTGGTATAAAGGAAAAGAAACACAGATTATGGTATATACAGTGGGAGGAGAGAGAGAGAAAGAAATTATAGCACTTAGTTTGTAGTCTTGAAGTATTATTTCCCATTAAAAAGAAACCAGGGCTTGTTGGAGAAATGCTGGCTCCAGGCCTATGGAAAGAAATGCACAAGATGATTTTGGGATTCCTTGACCTACTCAATATCAAGGGAGAAATTAAATGTTACTAGGGTCATTGTCAAAATGACTCAGACTCTAAATAAGAGTGCCCCACTAAGCAAAAGAACCTACAGTGAGCAAGCTTTGATCTTCAATAAAAATAAGATTTGCAATACATTGGAAATTATAAAATATGTTTAAATCCACAA
Organism: Camelus bactrianus; assembly: GCF_048773025.1. Lineage (NCBI taxonomy): Eukaryota > Metazoa > Chordata > Mammalia > Artiodactyla > Camelidae > Camelus > Camelus bactrianus. The sequence continues at coordinate 8,036,709 of NC_133558.1, forward strand.
GTTCATAATATTTTTAAAACAATAGTTATTGTCAGATCACAAGGAACCATCATTATCTTGAAAACTAATAAAGATTATGAATCAAGCATTTACCTACCTTTTCCTCAATCAACCAAATAATAGATTAATGTGTTTCTATAAAAGATTTTCAACTAATAAGTTCAAAAGAATTAATACATTAGAATATGCCAGCTCCTATTATTTAATAGATTGAGGCACTGAGAATCACGGGCTAGTGACAGCACAAAAAGATACAACCAGATATAATAGGCCTCCTGATAAAAGAACACACAGCCACGTATAGTCTTACCAAAGAAGTCAGACCCAAGTCTGTCTGATCAAGTGTCTGAGCCCAGCTGTCAATTTACAAGAAATAGGACAGAGGAACATGCTACCCTGCACAAGGAGTGTGCAATCAGCAAAATTCAGACTGGGACAATCCACAGCGAAATGGCCAGGGTTCTTCCACAGTCTGATTGTAAGGGAAAGAAAGGAATGGAAGAGGAAAGTAGATGAAAGGCATTAAAATGCTACATCAAATATTTTGCAAGGGCAAGACTAAGTGTTTTAGTGATGCACATGAGTGATAAAAGCACATAGACATGCAAGGAAATAATTACAAAAGTTAAGATAGAGGTTATTTGTGGAAGGAGGGGCTTCCAGGTGGCAGGCATAGTTCTATTTCTTGGCCCGAGTGATGTTTAACAGAGTGTTCAACTTGTAATTGAGTAAGTTATATAGTCTCTGTGATTTCTTTTGCATCTGTTGATAATGAAGAGGTTAAAAGAGAATGTTATCAAAAATGAATATTTCTAAATTGTCTCAATTTAGTGACAGGAGGCCATTTTTTACCTTGATGAGACAGTTTTGGTGGAGTGATATAGATGCAAAATAGACTGATGTAGGGTGAATGTTTAAATGCTGGTGGAAAGCAGTAAGCAGAAAGAGAGAGGCTAAAGATACAGGTGAGAGACTGCCAATGACCAAACCTTGAAAATGTGAGCGTTAAAATAATCATGATAGAAATAGTAGAAATTACTTTTTAAAAGTAAAATCCGTAAGTCCATAGTAATATAATACAATCAATTAATTGATGAGAAAGGAAAGTTCTTCCTTTCAGCTAAATGTCAACTAATAAATATGGAAGAAATGATAGGGCTAGAAAATCGGCAATTTTCCGCAGGTTACAAATAGGATACTAAAGTTCATGAGTGAAATATTGAAGAACAGGGTATTAACATAGTCTCAAATTATCACCTCACAAATAACTCATTAATTACAAAGGGAAAACTAATAATTTTACAGTAGAGAAATACAGCAGACACCACCTTAACCAAGTAAATATTACCAATATTGGGACAAATTGACATCCTGAACCTCCTGATAAAATGTACTAAATAAGACAGAATATCCTGTCTGTTACAGTCCCACCAAAAATAAATAACCTGATTTCCAATCATATACAAATAACAAATCCAAATTAAAGGACATTCTAAAAATCAATTGATGTTTATTTTATAAAATGGTCAAGCTCAAGAAAGATAAAAATGGGTGAGGAACTGTTTCAGATTAAGGAGACTTTAAAGAGATATGACAGCTAAATCAAGGCATCATCTGAGACTGGATCCTAGAACAGAAAAAGAATGTAGCTATTAAGGACGTTATTAGGGAAACTGGTGGAATTTGAATATGGATTGTGGATTAAATAGTATTGTTATCAATGTTAAACTTCATGATTTTGATCATTGCACTGTGGTTATGTCAGAGAATGGCGCTGTTCTTAGGAAATACACCCTGCAGTATTTAGGAGATAAGAAGTATGCTGTCTCTCCAATGTATCTGAAATGATTCCTTATGGATTGAGAAAGAAGAAGAGAAGCAGATGGAGCAAAATGTAAACAATTGATGAATCTGGGTTCATGGATTTTCTTGTACTTTTCCTACAGCATTTCTGTAAGTTTAAAATTATATCAAAATAGAAGTTAGAGGAGAGAGGAGGGATGACTGACAGATTGAGGTCACTGAGGAGATGAAAGGGAATAGTATTTAGAGCCCAGGCAGAAGGAAGAGCCTTAGATTGGAGGAGGGACACTTCATCTGTTGTAAAAAAAAGAGAAGGGGGAAAAGATGGGTTCTGATAACCCATTTTCTGTGTTGGTTGAGTGGAGGGAGGAAAGAGTCAGTTCTTGTAATCTTATTAGCAAGGAAATAAATATCTATTTTACTCTCTCCCACTTTTGAAAATTGATAAAGGAAGGAGAAAGCATGAGCCTGGACTGGATGAACCATTACTTAGCAGAGGGTTTTAATGAGTCTTGGGGTGTGCAAAGGAAAATTTTAGGCTGACTATGTGAGCTCATGGCACAGGCCCACTCCTGTGTATGCAGGGGAGAAAGATTGGGAAAAGGAGAGAAGAAATAAGGTGGGAGAGCCTCATTCTCACTAGAGTTAAGAGAGATAATGTGGTTCAGAAGGTAGTAAGGCAGTTACCATCCATTAGTGCCCAAGCTAGGATGCCAGTCCTGATTTTGCTTATGATTGTCCCTTAAGCCTGTTTTCATAGAGTGAGCCTTTGGGCTATTTTTAAACTAAGGCATAAAATGTGTTTTACCTGCAAATTGTTCATATAACTATTTGCCTTAGTCATTGCTCAAGTTTAAAACCTATTTGTGGAAAGATGAAATTTTACAGCAAATAGTGAAACGTTCAAGTTATAAACCCATCTCTGTAAGTAAAGAACAGCCTTACTCACCTGGCTTTCTACTAAAATGCCCCCAAAGAGACCAACAGCCAGGATAGATGCAATGCACTTTCATTGAAAAGTGTGTTTTTCTTTCTTCTTATGGCTCAAATTTTCACCATTACCTCTCTTCAGCTTGTTAGAGCAATGATTTGATCAATTGCAAGATGCATTATAAAGACTTAAAAATAAGTAAAAATTTGGCCTCCAGAGATCTCTTTTACCCTTAGAATGGTGAGACTGTTCAAGTACAAAGTTTAAATGCAGTGCTCTTTACGCATGGGAGAATATTAGGCCATCAGAATTATTTTTTTCAAAAATGAGTGTTTATCCATTCAAGTGAAGTAAAAGCCTATTTGTATAATTTTGGAAATTGTAAAACTTACTGACTGGATGCTTCTAAGTCCTGTTCGTCTCAAAATTTTTTGCTAAAACGAGTGTGTAGCTTCACCCTGTGTTCCACAAAAGAAAGAGGCTCAGACAGGTCCTTCCCAGGCAAGGGTATAGGTTAATGTTCTCAAAATTGCTTATTTCGTGGGTCTTTCTAATGAGAAAATAGAGTGGCCTTCTCTCTTATGAACACAATCATTGCCCCATTGTTCAAATAATTGCTGTGATATCTATGAAGTAACTATTGAGAGAAATAAAAAATTGTGTGCATGGCCCCTCTCAGTCATTGAGCAATCAGAAAATGTAGAGAGACACTGTTTCATAATGTAACTCATGGAATTAACAAGTAAAGAATTCACACCTTCCTATTTAAAATTTTCAAACATAAAATCATTTATTCACAAGTTACCAAAAATATTTCCTACTATTTACAGGACATATAAAGCAAAATACAAAACAAAGTGAAATAAATCTCTCACCAAAAGTTCATCAGTTTCCCCCTGATGTTTCTCAGTACTTTTTAAAGTTTTTTTTTTTTTTAAAATAGACTTGATTTTATGACTTAAAACATCTGAGAGAAAGATTGGATCATGATAGCATCTCTCATTACCTTGCTCTTCAAGTAGACTTTTCACTGTTTTTTTGTTTGCTTGTTTGTTTTTTTAAATTGAAGTACAGTCAGTTACAATGTGTCAATCTCTGGTGTACAGCACAATGTCCCAGTCATGCCTATACATCCATATTCATATTCTTTTTCATTAAAGGTTATTATAAGATATTGAACATAGTTTGCTATACAGAAAAAACCTTTTTTAAAAAATCTATTTTATATATAGTGGCTAACATTTGTAAATCTCAAACTCCCAAATTTATCCCTTCCCACCCCCTTTCCCTGGTAACCATAAGATTGTTTACTATGTCTGCAAGTCTGTTTCTGTTTTGTAGATGAGTTCACAGTGTCCTTTTTTTTTTAGATTCCACATATGAGTGATATCATATGGTATTTTTCTGTCTCTTTCTGATGTACTTTACTTAGAATGATTATCTCTAGGTCCATCTATATTGCTCAAATGGCATAATTTTATTCTTTTTTATGGCTGAGTAGTATTTCATTGTATAAATATACCACATCTTCTTTATCCAGTCATCTGTCGATGGACATTTAGGTTGCTTCCATGTCTTGGCTATTGTATATAGTGCTGCTATGAACATTGGGAGTGCATGTATCTTTTCAAATTAGAGTTCTCTCCAGATATATATCCAGAAGTGGGATTGCTGGATCATATGGTAAGTATATTTTTAGTTTTTTGAGGAATCTCCATACTATTTTCCATAATGGCTACACCAGACTACATCCCCACCAGCAGTGTAGGAGGGTTCCCTTTTCTCCACGCCCTCTCTAGCATTTATCATTCATGGAACTTTGTATGATGGCTATTCTGACTGGTGTGAGGTGGTACCTCATTATAGTTTTCATTTGCATTTCTCTGATAATTAGTGATACTGAGCATTTTTTCATGTGCCTATTGGCCATTTGTATGTCTTCATTGGAGAATTGCTTGTTTAGATCTTTTTTTTTTTTTTAACATTTTTTATTGTTTAGATCTTCTGACCATTTTTGGATTGGGTTGTTTGTTTTTTTGTTACTAAGTTGTATGAGCTGTTTATACATTCTGGAAATAAAGCCTTTGTCAGTTGAATCATTTTGCAAATATTTTCTCCCATTCCATAGGTTGTCATTTGTTTTTGCTTATGGTTTCCTTTGCTTTGCAAAAGCTTGTAAGTTTAATTAGGTCACATTTATTTATTTTTGCTTTTATTTCTATTGCCTGCGTAGACTGCCCTAAGAGAATATTGCTAAGATTTGCCTGTTTTCTTCTAAGAGGTTTATGTTGTCTTGTTTTATGTTTAAGTCGTTAACTTATTTTGAGTTTATTTTTGTATATGGTGTGAGGGAGTATTCTAACTTTATTGATTTACATGCTGCTATCCAGTTTTCCCAACACCACTTGCTGAAGAGACTGTCTTTTCTCCATTGTATGTTCTTGCCTCCTTTGTCAAAGATTAATTGACCATAGGTCTGTGGGCTTATTTCTGGGCTCTCTGTTCTGTTCCATTGATCCATATGTCTGTTTTTATGCCAGTACCATGCTGTTTTAATTACTGTAGCTCTGTAGTGTCTGAAATCTGGGAGGGTTATTCTTCCAGCTTTGTTCTTTTTCTTCAATATTGCTTTGGCAATTCTGGGTCTTTTGTGATTCCATATAAATTTTAGGATTGTTTGTTCTAGTTTTGTGAAAAATGTCCTGGGTAATTTGATAGGGCTTGCATTAAATCTGTAGATTGCCTTGGGCAGTATGTTTGCTTGTTTTTAATTGGTGCAAAGATTGTTTAGGTTTCAGATGGGGAGGTGAGTAAGGGATGGTGCTTAGTGAGGAAAGCAGGCTACATCTCCCCTCTTGGAAGCTCTAGTTTATTATGCAACTGTGAATACGTTTCTTACTTTCTATTAAAACTTAAAAATAGCAGGTTAAAAAATACATTGTTTTAACAGTAATCTGTAAATAACTACACCACTGAAGCACAGCTGTTTTCCTTTTTTGTATATATTCTTCTTCATGCAAAGATATTTTCTATATAGTTAATAATTACAACAATATATGCATCAATATTTTTCAATTTTTTCCTGATTATATGCTAAATCAGAGGAAACTGGGATCCTGGCTTGGATGGAAGTCCATGAGTCCTTTTTATTTCCAATCTTCTGATGAGATTACTCAAAAAGTTTGACAAATGACATCTACTTCTAGAAACATGAGAGTTGGCCCCACACAGCTGGACCTTGGGTTCCTCAGAGATGGTGCAGTGCCTGGCTCTGGATGGGGAGGCATCTCTGCATTATTGTGTACAATGCTAGTGGAGAGATGGAGAAGGAGGTAACAAACCATAAGGAAATCTGCACCATGAAGGGCTGGGACAAGTGCATTTCTACTTGATACAGGCTAAAGACAAATGGGTTTAAACATGACTATTAATACTATTAAGATAGTCACTGGAAAGAGAGAAAGACGTATAGTAAAGCTTTCCATTTGTTAAATATTCACTTCTAGATTCTAAGTTTGAATATCTCTATATGTTTATGAGCCATTTTTCCTATGTATTTCATGATTTGTGCTGATTTTTTCTATTGAGTTATAGTTGGTCTTGAGTTATAATTTTCTATTGAGTTATGAAGATGTTAATCCTTTTCTGCTCCACTCTATTTCATATTTATAAAAGTTTTCATTTTATATAGTCAAATATTCTAGTATTATCATTCGTTATTATTTCTGTTCTTTTCATAGATTGAAAGTTTTCCCCACCTAAATATTTATTAAATAGTCACATAAAATTTTCTCCTGTTTTTGATGGTTCCATTTTTTAGATTCATTTTTAAAGTCCATGTGGCATTTGTTATGTAGAATAAAATAAGGGCATCAACAGAATAATGGTACATAAGACTCATAGTATACTAAAAAATATAGAAATGAAGATCATTAGCATATATTTTCAGTACCGTTGAACTATTTCCTTATGATAAATTCTTAGTATCACTAGGTCAAACTTGTCTTCGGCTTTTAGCTATATTCCTTTTTAAAAGGATTATATTAACCGAAACTAATAATGAATGTTGTTGGCAGTTAGCTCTATAAGACGGTTTCACACACCATACCCCCCACCTTCAGAAATGTCCTGCCACAGATTAATATTATACGGTTTGTGGGAATAAAAACTGCATTGGTAGGGCCTTGATATTATATGAGATACTCTATGTATCAGTTTCCTGATGGGAGCAACACAAAATTAACAGAAAGCATGAACTCATGTCTCCGGGGCTCTACAAATGCTACATAAGTCTAAATTTTGTGAACAGAACAGTGATAAGTTAAAAGAGGTAACTAGTAAAATGAGTTTAATAATATGGAAAATACTAGAAACATAAATTAGAAAAGCAGGATGCTATGTTAATGAAAATACAAATGATAAAAATATGCATAGACATACATATTAGAAAGATAACAAGGTAATGAGTGTTGCCACATCGGACAACTCAAGGGGGCACAATTCACAATAAATTCTGTGTAAATGGTGTATCTGGGTGGTTGCCAAACTGTGGAACTGCAAGTAAGACATTCATTGAAATTGAAACATTGCTTTTGGACAACAGGATTAAGGGTAATCTTCACTTTTTCTGTATACTGTTCTGTATTTTCAACTTCATTTGAAAACAAAGTTCTAGCACTTTAAATATATTTGAAAGCTACTGATCTAATCATGGCATTTTATAATCCCAAAGAAAGTATGAACAGAGAGCATTTGAATTGGAAAATACACCTAAGCCACTGTTCTGTTTGACAATTAAGTCTGAAATTTAAATACTGACAGGATAAACAAATTGAGCCATTGGGTCATATATTCATCAGTTATTCACATTATCATATATTAAATGTCTATTTCAGGAACTGTACCAGGTGAGCAAAAGCAACCACATTCACTCACAACTATAAGATAATAGCACATAATAAAGTGCAATACAACATGCAATAGGAGTATAATTGATTTTAGAACTGGTCCTGCCACATAGTAAGTGCCCAATAAATATGTATAAATGAATGATGGATGATGAATGGAAAGACATTATACCAGCTCAGATGTCAAAGCAAAAGTGACATTTGGGTCTCATCCAGTTTATTTTATCCACCAAGAATGGGCTTGAGAGAAGGAGGATGATAGGAAATTTACTCAAACACTGGAATCAAGCATAAATTTCACACAACAGAGACAAGACAGTACATCAGACATGCTGTAAAGGTGTGTTTAGATTTATGACTGTAATAATTGGATGACACCTAAAAGCCAACCATATATCTTATAGACAATTCTTAATATAAACCATCTAAAAGGCAAATATCTAGTGAATACTGTGATGCTTTACTCATTCATTCTATAGACAGTATTATGTCTGAGTCCCTGAGTTAGAAATTGAGGATAAAGTAAGAATGAAATAGTCCTTATCTCAAAAGCTCACAGCCTAGAATGAAATACTTGATACCATCATCATCATCATCATCATCATCATCATCATCATCACCACAATACAGTGCATATGCACAACAGAAACATGGACTAGTATTATAGGAATATCAGAGAGGGAAGCATGAGTAGGATGTTAATTCAGTCCTTAGGAACTGGTGTGTGGAAGGATGAAAGAGTTATTCAGGGAGAGAAGGGTACACGGGGCAGAAGATGAACAACTACAAAGGCAAAGAGGCATGAGGAAGCAATGTGCTTTTAGAAACCAGCAGTTTTGGTCTGACTAGAAGGGGTGATGTTTGTGGAGATGCAATGACATGGGGCAACTGCTGAAAGGAAAAAATCTAGAAGTCCTGTGTGTCATACTAGGAAATTTGAACTGCATCCTGAAGAAAGAAGGAATCACCAAAGATCATTGTTCCTAGCAGGACCAAAACCTTCCTGTTTTGAAGGTTGTAGGCTGACATTAATTTGGGACTGTTTAAGACAGAAGATTCTGAAAAGAAACACATTTTGAATGACCTAAGTTTACATTTACAAGCTGTGTATAAAAGACAGATTGACCCAGCAAAGATGATCTGTTATTGAATTTTTGCATGCAAAATATTTATTTCAACCACTTACTGAAATGCTTGGAACTTTGCTGCTTCTTTTCCCTGAAATGTTTGGTATGAACACCCTTCTCTGAATTTTTAAACTTTTTTTTCCTGTTGATGTGTTAACTGCCACTTTTCCTGACAGTCTCTTTCAGGATCAAATCCAAGTGGTCCCTCTCCAGGTGCCAGGAGATAATTTTCTAGGAGAGTAGTATGTAGAAGCCCGTGTAGTTTGAATCAATGCCAGCGAGCAGTGTAAAAACTAACATCAGGTTCTGAAAGACACCTAGGCAATAAGGAGAGACTGACATACTTCAATTATATAAGAATCTCTCACCCTCTCCACAGTAGTGATATGAATGATGTTTAAAGTTTGGGTTTGTGTTAGGCTCATAATTCCTTAACAAAGAGACTTTGTCTGATTATAGTTTTCTCAGCATCTGAAGGATTATACTAGTTTCTATTTAGAAAGCCATTAGTAATGACAATTTCTACCCTTTTTTGCAAAGCATCTCTTATGTGAATTCTGTGTACCCACTTATTGGCAAATTTTTAGCTTCCCGAAAGAGTTATTATATTGAATATGATGTCATATACTTGAAATTTGTTGAATGTTTTCAAACAATTGTTGTTTCCCAACCTTTTGGATAAAAACATTTCTTTACAGAAATGAGGAAAGCCCATTCTAGGTTTGAGAAACAACATTTTCAGTGGCCCTCAGAGATAAGAGTGTACAGAAAACTTCAGAAGACCATGTGGCTACAATATCTGGTACATGTGAGAAGCGAAGCTCTAGCAGAAGGTGGTTTTGTTTACTGTGGCAAGAAAGGCGTGAGAGATATCCCGTAGGCTGGATGCGTGTTAGTGAAGTATTTCAGACAAGTGAATGACATGTTCAATTTGAATTTTAAGGATTCATTCTAGCATCATTGAGGGGAATGGGTTGAGGGGGACATGACTTGGATCCCAGAGACCATTAGAAACCTGTTCAAATAACTGAAGCAAAAAAGATGAGGCAGTGGGAACAGAAGATATAAAAGATATTTGTGAGGAGAAAAAATTGATTGGACTGAATGAATGGCTAGATCTTGATGGATGGAGAAAATTCAGGAATTTAGGGCGCCTCTCAGCTTTCTGGATGAGATACCCTGGATGATGATGTGCCCTTTCCAAAAAGAAGGATACAGGAGAGAGAGTAGCTCAGGAAGACATAGTGATCACCACTGAAATTTATTCAGTGCTTACTCACCATTTGTCGTGCCAGACTCTTCGCATTATCTTACATCAAAGGTGAGTTCTATTTTATACATGATGAGTTTGATAGGTCTGTGACTCTCCAGGAAAGCATCCTCACCAGCAGCACCATGAGGATATGAGTCTGCGGCTGAGGAGAGCTAGCTGGTTTGGAGACAAAAATTTGAGAATCATGGAGATAATAACAGCTAACATTCATTGAATGTTTACCACATGCCTGGTACTCTTCTAAGCACTTCATGTGTGTCACCCACTTAATTCTCAAAACATCCATGTGAGGTCAGAACTATCACTAATTCTTCTTATAAAAAAAGAAAAAAGTCTAACAAGAAATGTTAGTTGACTTTCCCAAGGCCACAGAACTAGGAAATGGCTGAGCCAAAATCTGAATCAGGGAACACATTCCTAGTTCCTAAACCTTGAGATTGAAGACCCAAAGAAAGCTGCTAAGGTGAGAACCTTGAACTGCACTTGAGTGCCTTTGAAAATAAATTCATGCTATTGCATTTTTCTAGCAATGTACTGCAACCCTGGGAGCAAATGTCCTGTGCTGTAGGGAATTTAGGTTAAAAAAAACTGGGTTTGAAATGCTCCTTTGTGTGATTTTAGGCAATTAATTTTATCTCTGAGCTTCAATTTTTTTCAAGCTGTGAAAGTTTCATCTGTCAACCACCTAAAAGGATTTTTCCAAAAATGAAATAAAATGGATTTATTTGAAAGTGAAGCACATAGTAAGCACTCACTAAAAGTCTATCATACATTCAACTCTCTTCGATCTGCAGTAAGTAGCCAATTCACTTCTAAAAGTAGCCACCTTCACAAAATACCAGGGAACAGACGGGGCATGGGGTGAATACTACAGAATAGGCTCCCTTTCCATCTTCTTTGTAAAATTAACATGTTCAGGTGAGAAGAGCAATCATGTTTGCATCTACCCTATTACAAGACCTGGAGTGAGCAGGTAATTACGCCTATGTTCTAAGTTAAAGAGAATTACTGAATAATACAGCTTCTCCGGCCAGTGTTCTGTGTCCTTAAGCTGACATAATAATTTCTTTAAAATATTGCACCAGATATTAGACCATCTGTGGCTATTTTGCATTCCCAGTATTATTGCTGTCTTTCAATTTTGAAAACCTTGAGCTTTATGACTTTATAGATTTTCTCAATTTTAAGTGCAATTTTATTGTATCTTCACAATAATATATTTTACCTAGATGCCCAAATCTAATTGTTTTTTATTGAATGTTTAAGCTCCTCGAGGATAGTGTCCTGCAATTCTCTCATACCATACATAGGTACCCAGGATAATTTGGAGAATTTAACAAGTAGCTGTTGGGGAGGGTGTATAGCTCAAGTAGTAGAGTGAGTACTTGGCATGTATGAGGTCCTGGGTTCAATCCCCAGTACCTCCTGTAAGAATAAATAAGTAAACCTAATTACCTCCCCCCACCAGAAAAAAAAATGTGATTTTAAAAAACCAAGCAGCTATTGATACAAAAATACAGACATTCTGTAAAGCATTTCATAGAGAATCATTCTGCTGGTAGGTCACTTTTGAGATTACTGCAACACTTCCATTATAGCGTGACCTGGACATTTGGAAAAATCTTACCACAATCAGTGCATAATGCATTCTGAGAAAATTAAGGACTCCTAAACTTTTGAGATGTCCTGACTTCTTGATCCCTCCCTCTCCCCCAAACTAACATAAAAAAAGGTTTTATCCTGTCTCTGCTAAGTTTAACAAAGTGTTGTGTAAGTTTCCTAATTGAAACTCTTGCAAGTTAAGTGCTTAATAAGAACTCAGAGATTTCTTAAAGAATATGCTATCTTTTATGTCATCAATGATACCTTCCAGAAATTACCTTCACACCATCCTGCTGCACAGCAATTAAGACTTCTATTATTAATACATTCCTAGCATTATGCTCTCATTATTTTTTTAAAAAACCCTGTTATATTTGATTGAATTTAGATTTCTACTTTACCCTTAAGACATCTTAGCATGATGATTCTTTCCTAGTTATACATTAGAATTACCTGAGGGCTTTTAATTAAACGTAATTACCTCCCCCCACCAAAAAAAAGTGTAATTAAAAAAAACAAGCAGCTATTGATGCATAAGTACAGACATTCTATAAAGCATTTCATAGAGAATCTTTCTGCTGGTAGGTCATTTTTGAAATTACTGCAACACTTCCATTATAGCATGACTTGGGCATTTGGGAAAATCTTATCACAATCTATTCATAATGCATTCTGAGATAATTAAGAACTCCTAAATTTTTGAGATCTCTTTCTACATAGTTGGAGCTAGCCTGCCAATAGATAAGCTACATGCTTGACAAAATTTGCAGAACTATTTAAAAATACATGGCTTCAGTCTTTCTCCATTCTTGGAATTGGGCATCATCCATCTGATTAAATTATAACCCAGTATAAGTAGTGCTTTAGAATCAGTCAATACTTCCTTCTCCCCTACTTGATTTCCAAGGCAGAGGCATAAAACTCAGATCCTACTCTATAATTTAGGTATTAATCTTTGACTCATCCTTGACATTCTACTTACACCTACACAAAGTCTTTCAGTCTTACAAAATGTCAACATTTCAAGGTTTAGCAAATTGAGGCATATAGCTCTTTACCACCAAGAGGAAAATCTCTCTCCTTCTCCTGACTTCTTGCTCCCTTCCTCTCTCCCAAACTACTTTAACATAAAACAAGGTTTTATCCTGTCCCTGCTAAGTTTAAGAAAGTGTTGTGTAAGTTTCCTAAGTTAATTGAAACTTACAAGTTAAGCGATTAATAAGAACTAAAATGTTTCTTAAAGAATATGCCGTCTTTTATGTCATCAGTGATACATTCCAGAAATTACCTTCACACCATCCTGCTGCACAGAACTAAGGCTTCTATTATTAATACATTCCTAGCATTATGCTCTCATTATTTTTAAAAAAAATCCTACTGTTTTTGATTGAATTTAGATTTCTGCTTCCCCTTAAACATGATGATTCTTTTCCCTAGTTATACATTAGAATCACCTGGGTGCTTTTAAAATACTAATGCTTGAGTCTTATCCCAGAACAAATAAATCAGAATCTCAAGGGGGTAAAGTCTGAGCTTCAGAATATTTTTAAAGTTAGGAAGGTACTTTCAATGTGTGCCAGGGTTTAGACTACTGTTTTAGCAGTTCAGGGGATACTTTGGTTGGGTTTGGCCAGGTCAGCCCAATTAACTTCTACGCATGACCCATGACCTGTGTGATGGCAATACCCTGGTCAACTGTAACGTATGAAGCGGGCTTTTAAAATTTAATGTACATGGAGCTCACGTGGGAATCTAAGTAAAATGTAGATTCCAATGCAGTATGGGATGAGGCCTGATTCTGCATTTCTAACAAGCTGCCAGGTGTTAGGCTGCTCTGTGGAACACTTTATCTCCTAAGTGAACCCACTCTGTTTTCACCGCTTCAACTTCTAAGTATGCTGATTGAGAATCCGTATCTATAGGTGAGACCTCTCCCTTTAGGCTCATGTTTCTTTTTCCATTTTAAACATCTCCTCTTGAATGTTTCTGAGACATTTGAAATTCAAAGTGCCTCCAACTGAATTCCACTGTTGTTAACTCAAGCCCCCATCAGAGTTTGCTTGGACTTTTTTTTTTTTTTTTTTTTTTTTTTTTTTTTTTTTTTTTGCCTGTTAGCAAGATTCCCTGCCTCTAGTCTAAGCATAAAGCCAGAATAGGGTCTCCTTCATGATGTGACTCCTGCTTACCTCTACATCCTCTGCTGAGATCTGAACTTGTCCTCTGGAGGAGTCTCTTCATTTCTTTATTCTGCCTGAAATAAGCTTGGCTCCTCCTTGCTTCCATGCCTTTCTCAGGCTGCCCCCTCTGCCTTAAGACCTTCTTCTCCACTCTACTTTCCCTCTTCCCTGCTTCTCAGCAGTTAACCTGGGAAAAACAACAGTTGCTCTTAAACCCTCTCTAAAGCCCAAGATGAGTTGGTCAAATTCCCTCTTCCAGGTCTCTGCTAAATCACTTTGAACTTTGAATTGCAACTATTGCTTTAGGACATTTTCTTTATTGAACCGAGAGCCGCCCACCACCTCTGCCCTAGGAGAAAAAACTCTGATGTCTCTTTGTCTCTCTTTGTTGTTGTTATTGAAGTACAAATCCTTTTGAATCAACCAAAGAAATCGCAAACTGAATAGGTAGCACTAAATGGTCAGTAATGTTGCCTTCTTTGACTCTCTGAAAGAATTCAGGCTTTGTTTGTTTCATTCTCTTGTTCGATGAACGTTTATTTGTTTAAACTCAAATGGATTGCTTAGCTGCCCTAGAGAGCAACAGAATTAGGAGATGTCAATTTAGTGAATAGAAAAAACAAATACTCGCACTTTAGGATGAATTCAAATGCATAAATGGTGGTTTTTATTAAGTAATGTGGTTGCCTATCTTTGGATCCTTCATTCCATAGTTCGCCCCAGATAAAAGTGCCATGCTTAGCATCACAAAAGCAACTCAAGATCTGTCAAAAAAGGTGAGGCAGTTTCAAGGGTATTTTTATTGTATCGTGCTTTACATGGCTTTTCAGCCATCACAGTTTGAACAAAGCCAAATTTCCAGGCTAAATTCTATAAGTGGAAATCAGAGGCTATGGTTAAGTGAACAGAAATAGAATTGACAACCTAAATGCGTCAACGTTCATGGAAAGTGACATCAGCAGGTTTGCTGTGCAATTGCTTTCTTTTTTTTTTTTTAATGTGAGTAGGTGTTTAAAACTTTTAAATGTTTAGAAAATGTTCTCTTCAGCTTATTTTTCTTTATGTAATTTTTTTTTAACAAGAAAGGAGTTCTTTGCAAGGATTAGAATACCTATTAGCACCAGTAAATGTAAAATCATGTATATGGCTAAAAACAGGGGCATCAAAAAATACTATGTGCATGTCTCTATTACAGAACAGTCATGTTAATCATATTTTGAGTCTGTTCACTTCAGTAGGCTGTGAATTATTTGAATGCAGGGATTTTATTTTCAATCATTTCTGAATGTTAAGCACCTTACCAGTGCCTGATGCTTTTACAGACCAACAGTGGTTCAATACCAATAATTTCATATTGTTAAACCTAATAATTGTTCAATATTTAATAACTGAATACTCAGTCAATTACTTCACATTGATATTCCACTTAACAGGGTTGGACTTTTTAAAAGGAAAGTCAGCATTTATTCCATGAATTTCATGTGTTACAATGTTTATGAAATGACAAAATTATAAACTATTCAATTGCTCCCTTGATCCAATGAGGATTTTCCCAGTTTTTAAAGACATAAACAGTTCAGCCCTAATAGAGACCAAATAAGACCTTTGTGCCTTGTCATATTCTGATACGTTAATTAAAATTTTATAGACCCTTTGAATTTGAGAATATTTGTTCCTAGGAAAACAAGTTTTCATTCAGTGTGTACATGTTTGTGAGGGCTGGATGGATAGACAGATAGATAAAGGTTTTCTTAACAGTTCTTAAGAGCAGATGAAAAGCTAAAATGGAAAAACTGAACTCCGGAAGATGTAAAATGTTCTTCCATGAATGTTTTATGTTTAAGTGAGCTTTTGTGGAAGATGCCTCCTCCTGATGACAATTTAGAGAAATTCAGACCAGCCAGTCGCTGAAGGATACCAGAGTCAAAATGAAACAGGGATAGAGCCATGTTTCTGTTAATTTCATTGTGCAAGTGATGATATGAGAAATCTTTTACACCATTTAACAATCTATTTCAACAATTGCTCATTCTGTGAAACGAGATAACCACACAACCATTCCAAAGGACCATTTTTTACTTTTTGAGGTATGTTTATATCCCACATCAATGACGTTTTGGCTTTGAAAACACCGTGAGTTAGCCTAATAATCTCAAAAATGTATCTTCCTTGATATATTTACCTCTTTTAAGACCAGCTTACTTCTTGCATTATTGAAATGACTTTCTGCTATGAAAACTAATTACAGCAAGAACTGCTGCTTGTCTGATGTAGTAGTCTCACAATAGGTTATACATGTTTAAGAGTAAAAGATGTGGTATAATCCCTTCTGAGCAGTGAAAATACTGTTGTACCAGATTAAGTCTCTAGAACTCAGCCTTTCAATCTCCCAGAATATTAACTAAAAGGAATAAGATACAAAAATAAAGATTAAAATCAATTATGGTATTAAATCTTCTTTCAATTAACAAAATAACCTTTTTTTTTTCTTGCACTCTTGGTGGGAATGTGAAACGGTGCAGCCATTATGGAAAACAGTATGACAGTTCCTCAAAAAATTAAAAACAGAGTTACCATATGACCCAGCAATTTCACTTCTGGGCATAAGCCCTAAAGCAGGATCTTAAAGAGATATCTGTGCACCTTCTTTCTTAGCAGCATTATTCACAATGGCCAAAAGGTAGAAGCGGCCTATGTGTCCATCAATGAATGAATGGATAAACAAAATGTTACATATGTACAGAGGTATATTATTTAGTCTTAAAAAGGACGGAAATTCTGATACATGCTATAACATGGATGAACCTTGGAGTCATTATGCTAAATGAAATAAGCCTGTCACAAAAACACAAATACTGCAGATTCCCCTTACACGAAGTACCTAGAATAGTCAGAATTCATAGAGACAGAAAGTAGAATGGGACTAGGGGATAGGGGAGAGGGAGCTATTGTTTAGTGGGTACAGAGTTTCAGTTTTGTAAAATGAAAGCTTTGGAGGTGGATGGTGGTGATCGTTTCACAACAGTGCAAACGTATGTAATACCACTGAACCATGCACTTTAAAATGGTTAAAATGGTAAATTTCATGTTATACATATTGTATTATAATTAATATTTAATTAAAAAGAGCATCACTAAGAAGACACTATCCATTGTTCTGATATTTGAAGTCAACGTGGACACACAAATCAGCAAGTGGCAGCACAGTGACTGTTCTAAATCAAACACAGTATGAAGGCAATGATACCATACTGGGCATGGCGCCAAAGGTCCAGGCTTTTGCTTGGGTTCTGTGACTTACCAGCTTACACAAGTCAATTTAGTTCTCTAGGCTTTGGGTCTCATCCCTCTGTAAAATTAAGCAATTATCCCACCCTTGATTTCCATGTAATGCTGTCATGAAAATCAAGTGATGATTCTTAAACTGAAACATGCTATGTCAAGTTGGGAGGTGGATAAGGTCTGTGCCAGGAGACTCTACCTTTTAATAAACAAGGGAGGTTTAAGGTGGACAATCTGAAGAAGGCCTAATGGACACTCCTTTCCCCTCTTAGTTGACTGGCTATACAGACAAATCTACCTTAAATCTATCTTGGTTTCACCACTTAATAACCTATGTATTGTGTGACTATAGGCAAGTTATCTGATCTCTTTGCACTTTGGTTTTTTCATCTGTTACATGGGGATATTGATAAGTAAAAACCTCTGGGGGAAGGGGATGTGAGAGGTGGATCACGGTGCTTCAAACACTTCACCTTGCTGCCAACATGTTCATCACTAGAAACACAGCCTCTGTAACTACCCTATGTCAGTGCTCCTCAATTTCCTGAGGAACTTGTTAAAATTCAGATTCTGAAACAGTCAGTCTGGAGTAGAGCCCAAGATTCTACCGTTCCCAGGGGCCCAGGTGCTGCAGATGCTGCTCGTTCATGGACACTCTTTGAGCAGCAAGAGTCATCGTGTGCCTCACTTCTAAATATTCTGGTCTCCCTTTACTGAAAGAAAGAAAAAGCCAGAAAGCTTTCATCAGATCCCAGTTCTGTTGACTTCAGCTCTGGAAATTCTAGACTTCTTGAGCAATAAGATACCTGGAGACTTAGAGACTAAATTGTTTAACATCTTTGTCTTACAAGAGAGGGAAAGGAAAGCCCAGAGCTGGTAAGCACCACATCTCACATCGCAGACCAACATATCTGGGAATCAACATCTGGGTTTTCCAGCTTGCAATCCTTAAACTTACCTGGAATACAATGACTGAGGACAGGGTCTTAACCCAACAACCCCACCCCCACACGGACATCCTAAAGGATTGAGGAAGCATGGTGGACAGAGGGACTATGGTGGGCCTCTAGAAAGAAGCGAACAGGGCCATCGTGCTTCATTCTGGTCCGGGATGTTCCTCTGAACCTTCCCCAAGGAACAGAAGTGAACGACTAGTCCACCTTTTGTCAATATCTTGGAATCTAAGGAAGATTTTATGCACAACATCCCAAGCCATCTCCACTCTGAAAAAGATTTTTTATTTCTTGGAAATTTAAAAAATACACTCATCCAGGATTCAGCCCGTCCTTGCTTGGCCTTTGCATCTTTGAACCCCAGGGTTCAGGTTCTGACTCTTTAAAAACAAGCCCTTCAGGAGAACAGAACCACCGGAGTCCTCTTTGAAGAACAGGCAGTGGTGATGACAGCCAACTCCCCGCGCTGTGAGACAGTCAACACCGCGAGGGTCTTTCTCCATACCCATGACTAACCACTCCAGCTTCCTGAGAATGTGTTATAAATGTTCCAAGAGCTGCGCTGCAGCCCACTGGGTGCTTTTTGGCTCTGTCTCACCACATATGTTATCTTCATGGTAGCTGCTCCCAAAAAGGATTGTAACTCAGGGGAATCTCTTCACAGATTCATGTCTGGCTTTAAAACAAGGAGCTCTCAAACCTGTCAAGTCAGGGAAGCAGACGGTGTCTCTATTTTGGGGTACATTTCCCCTCTGGGTTTGTAAAGGTTTCCTCCGGGAGGACTCTTCCCTTTTACATTCATGGGTTTGATTGCTTACAGCTTGGAAAACAACGCTGAGTCTGGGAAAGAGCCTTTTCTCAAGGTATACAGTTTAGTGAAGTTTAGGTTGAATCCATAGGGAAGGAGGTAGCAGAAGGTGGGGGAGGTACACAATGCTCCGCTTAATGTACACAGCGTGTAGCATTAGCTGAATACTTCTGTTGCCATAGGAATGAGAAGACTTTTGATTTTAAGTCATAGTTCCTCTGGAGCTATGTTTAAAAAAAAGTGACAGTGGATTCTTGCTGTTTACCACTACCAGCTTTTAAAATCGTGGCTCTTTAAAAACTGCAGCGTAAATGTTTACTCTCCCAAAGGACGCTGCATTAACCTGAAAAAAATGTCACTCCCAAGGCTCGAACAGCTAAAAGACATAGGCTTCTCCCAGGTACCTTGTGGGTCCCACAACTTCTAAGCTAGTGAAACACAATATAGTTCTGATATTTTCTTCCCCAGAAGGGATTTTTGAAATACACGAAAGAGTCTGTAACGGATGGTAACTCAACCAAGTTAATTATTAAATTGTTGTGAGAGAGTATTTAAAAACCAAACAATTGTTTTAAAACCAATAGCTCTTGAAACCGTCTTAGAGATTATTTGTTTAAAATATGGTGCCCCACCTCCATACATTTCCCCAACCAGTTAGCCCGCTAATCCTTTCATTTGCTAATTCAAAGTTCTGGTGGCAGGGTACCAACCTGCAAATTCAGCCTTACACACTGCACCAAGTTTAATTAGTATCTACTCGTCCTTTCCCGCCACTGCCATCTAGACACTGTATTGTTCATCTAATATGAAAAGCTATGGAGAAATTAAATACATTGAAAGTTGAGCACCTTACATAATGCTTTCCAACTGGTGTGCCAAGTTGAGCCCCTGAAGCTGACTGCCTCTGGACACATCTGCTCAATTACAAACATGGTCATTTTCAATATATATCTTAATATGAAAAATGTTGGGAGAATCTAAGTTCACCTAACTGGTAATCTCTTTAAGGAGAGGAGTGGGTCTAGTTTATTATTGTACTCTCGGCCACTCATGTGGTACCTGGCATTTAGTGAATGGTAACTGTTTATTGGCAGATAATTGTTTATGAATAAATGAATGGTGACTGAACGTTTAGATTGGGAAGCATCTGCAACTCATCCTGGAAGAATAGGACCGTCTTTTGAGCCCCTCAGTACCCAGTGGATAAAACACCTATTCGGTGCCCAGCAACTACATATATTATGTCACTTAATTTGGCTGAGGAAAGAGAAGATGAGTTTATGAAAAACAGTGGACAAAATTCTGCTCTAGTGTGCAATTCCCTGTTGCAAACTTCTCAGGAAAGCATAGTGTTAAAAACAATAACACATGCCCTTTTGGTGAGGCTATCTTGGCATGGGTCCTCAATGCTCCCCTATTTTGCATGGCTGTCCAGAAAAAGGACATGCACTGAAGAGCTCACTAAGGGCCACCTGTAGGGGAAAATAATTAAAATGACCAACACCCTGGGGGTACTTACTATGGGCCAGGAACCACTCTAAATGTGCTGCACATAATAACTCATTTAATCCTCATGTACACATGATTATAACATAAATTAGAAATACAGACAAAATACCATGAGATTTCATAGGACCAGGAGCTTATTTGCAATCAAAGTGATGGAAGTAATACTTCAACTGGTATGTGAAACAGATGCTGTTCGGATGGGGTGTCACACTCCAACAACTCCTTGCATTTGCAAGCTGTTAAAAATATTTTAAAATAATATCTAACCTAAATACTTCCTGTGTGTCAAGTGCTATGTTGTCTACAGAGATTTTGATTCTTATTTTTATTCCTGTTCTGCAGACCTGGAAACTGAGTTCTAAAGACATTAGCTTCCTCAGCTGCTAGAAAGCAACAATACTCTTAGCTATTTTACTGCCTTGTCTCTTGGATAACATTTCCTTGGTGTTTATTATAGAGCAGTGAGTGTTGTGAGGCTGAATATGACATTTTCCCCACATACTAATAATGCTTGTGAGAAATTTAAAAACGTAGTGAATACCAATAAGGTTCTCTTTGTTTCAGAAGCAAGTGCCCATGTACCATCACCCTGCTTCATGGGTATCATGAAGCGGGTGGGTCTTCTGTTATTTTCAATCCACTAGGAGCCGAGAATGCTGATTTGGAAACCTGATACCCATGATATAACTCCTCAGTGCCTTCAGGTGATGGATCCTGAAGACATTCAACTCTAAAATTAAGCCAGAGACTGTATCATGAATAATATTTGCTTTGCAAAGATATGCATAAAATACCTTTACATATATGCATAAGAAAAACATTTAGTATTAATACTGAAGCACATAGAACTTGCTGTAGAATTTGTCAGTATATTCAAAGCCTAAAAGGAAAGAAAGTTACCCAAGTTCCTTTGACTTACACTGCTTTGTTTTGTTTTTTGACCTTGGCACTTGGGAACACAAGAAAAGGTAGTTCAAAGTCACCACTCTGCCAAAATTCATTTTGATCATTTTCTTCTGTATATCTCTATCTTGTCTCTATTTCTGACTCTTTCTAATTTCTACTTCTACCTCTATATCTTTTTATCTATCTATCTAATCTATCAACTGGCAGTCCTCACTTTGCATAGTAACGTGGGATTGTAAAAATGACCTCACAATGACCTAAAAACTGACTTATACTGTTTTGATAGCGTTCACACTCACTCCCTGTGGGCTCCCACTGCTATAGCCAATCCTATTTTCCTCATGTGTTCTGGAAGTTCAGGGTTCATAACTTCTGTGTAAGATCTATAAGATTCATGGCCCTTAGAAATCATTGCTCTCTTTCTTCAACATGTTTTTGGATATTTTTCAGGTTCCTATCTGGAATTTTAGGAGGACTAGGAAAACACAATTGAACTTGTGATAGATTTTTTCATCCCCCTACAAGAAAGCTGAAACAAATTACACATATACACACGCATACAAATTCAGGGCAATGTGATTTTCTTGCCAGAGGGAATGAAGTCAAATATCAATTATACATCTGTAAATTTGTGTTTAAAAAAGGCTGCTACATTTCTCCATCATTAGTTGGCCATTTTCATGTCTTCATATTTAGGGATTTAGGAGTTATAGTAAGTAGAGAGTTGCTTACAACTTCCTCATTTTCCTACTCAACATTTCTTCATTTCCCTGTTTCTGGATCAATCACATAAACACTGAGATAAAAACATAATTTTTGAGTATTCTTTCTGCCAAGCCAAGAAATTTCCACATTATAAGCAAGATCAACTTACTAGAATCCATTGGCAGAAGGGTAAGATGACACTTTGAACTCTTATTCTTCATTCTGTGAATAGACCCTTCTACAAAGTATTAAAAGAGGGAAAAGATTACTTTCAAAGGAGACAGCAAATGGAACCAAAGACTTCACTACTCTTGGCCCTAGCCTCTACCATATTGGCCAATGCAGCTTCCCTTCTAAGTGTGTCTGTCTCTAATGCAGTTTCAAGAACAGAAGGCTGCATGATTTTGTTTTGAAGAGTTTTCCTGCTAGCTAAGGACCAAGGGGAATCTCCTTTGACATAATGATTTTGAATAGGATTTAGGAGTCTGCCTTTGGTCCTTTAAGGCAGTTTCAAGCCCTGGTCCAAATTAATGTTTACAGACTTAATGCCCTTCTTTGCCAGCTGAATACCTGGCATCTTATACGTAACGGAGGCCCTCAAAATATGACTCCATGCTTACAAGGAATAAAATTAGGCTCCTCCTCCTTGTGAGACTATTTTTTTTCCCTCAATCCATCTTTCCAACCATCCCAGCCTTTTTTGCTCTCCAACTATTATCACCAGAAAAAATTGAAAATTCATTTACTGTAAAGTAAAAGTAATTGATGATGGCTTAAAGTGTTTCCTCTCCCAGGGAGATTTCAATATAAATAAAGCCTCAGATAAAATGTTTGTAATGCCCCTACCATTTAATGATAAGCTTTCTTGAGAAGAGGAGAGATTTCTTTTGAGTGATGTGTCGAGAGATAAAAGAGTGACTTGCCAAGCAGAGAGCAACTACTGCTATTGAAACATATCACTCTCAGGTCAACTATTTGCAAAAATAAATTAATATATTCTATACTTGTTTAGCAATCTAGCACTTAACCAAAGATCTTCAATCTAGGTAACCCACAAGGGATCCAAAATAGTCCCACACTCTAAGAGAGTTTTAGTATTTTAAAGTTAGTTGGATCTATTGGGAAAAGAGAAACTTCCCCAAGATTTCATGCCAGTGGAAGGCAGAACTTCATGTAGTCAGCACAGATATAAACGTGGTCTTCCAGAGAGCTCTGGACTATGGTAAGGCAATTAAACAAACAAAAACAAAATTTAAAAAATTGTCAATAACACAAACATCTTTATCTCTTAGCAAACAGAATAAACCCAGACTGACTCTGATGAAAGTCAGTTGTATGATATTAAAAGAGCAAATTGTCTAACTACAAATCTTGTGATCTTCTTTCCCAGATTGTTTGGATTTTATGCCATCATCTAGCATAAACAAGTACACCTCAAAGATAAATCAGTATAAGCAGATATCTTCCCTGATCTCCAGATTCCATCTTGAATTATGTCTCCATTTTGAATTAATCAAACTTCTTCCTTTTTTCTATAGAATACTCACACACACACACCCTCTTACTACCAAACTGAACAAAAAAGTAGAAACATCTCTGCCAAGTCATGTACTTTAAATAATACTAGATTATTTATTTCAGCCTTACAATTCTAAACCTTCATATTGTAATGCCATCAATGTAAAAGATAAAATTCTACTTGGGCTTTTTTAAAAATAGTTTTTTAAATTTCTAGCTGAGATATCTTAACAGTGTTTAACTTTTAGAGCTGTTGTCTCAAGGATGTTTTGGGCTGAATTGTTCCCTGCTGCGTAAGTGTTATTCTGAGTACTTGCTCTAACCTTGCCTTCTTCTCTGTCTGGTTCTATTATATCTCAGAACAATTATAAGTGCTGCTTTTGAGTAGATTAAAGTTATAAAACAGAGCTGAGCTGATCGGATTTTGACATTGGCTTTTGAACATTACAGTATTTCCCCACCTTTAAAAATAATTCCTCTCACAGATATGCCTATATGTGATCTACATGTATGCTCCCCAGAGTAAAATCATTTTTTGAAAATCTGTTTCAGAACCGGGTCATATCATGTTTAAAAAAAAAACTCAGTCATTAATTACTTAGGAAAATAAAGTCCCTTTCTGCAAGTGAATAATCAACCCTCTCCCAAATACATTTTTTTCCTCCGAGTTGAAATTTTCTTCTCTGAATTTTCTCAAACCATGGCCCTTTCACATTACATGTTCATTTTGTAATACATTTCAAGTTCCCTTTCTTGGTCAACTCTCCAGAGATGACTAACTTCCAAACTCATACCCCAGTTCCCAGGAACCAACTCTATTTTTCAGATTTCCAATTTAGCATCTCCTTTTCAATTATACATACATTTGTGCTCACCTAAATGTTTGACGTTTGTCAGCAGCAGTAGACTGCATACTCACTCTCTCTCTCTCTCTCTCTCTCTCTCTCTCTCTCTCTCTCTCTCTCTCTCTCTCTCTCTCTCTCTCTCTCACTCTCTCACCTGTGAGTCATTACAATTTCAGTAGAATCACAATAGAGTTCAGAAGCTGTCGCCCACACCCTACTGTAAGCTAAAGGAACCAGAAGACAGCTTTCTCCTTTTGTAAATGTCAAGTGTTCAGCATGTCTCCACTGGGGACTGAACAGAAATGTAACTTTAGAGAAGTAAGTCCTTAGGTCTGGGCAAAGCTCTCAGTATTCTGAACCCAAAGTTGACTTTCCCTACAAGGGCATATGATTGGTAGTTTCAGCTTCCTCTGCAGTACTAGCTTGGTGTTTGGTTTGTTCTGATTGGGTAGGAGAGCCCATAAGACAAACCGAAGATGTTCAGGTTTGTCTCAAGAGTAGCCAGCAGAGCTGTGTGTAAGGGAGAAGGGAGTCTGGTGATCTTCCTTCCAAGTCTTCTCAAATGTAGTTTCTCTTTTCTTAGCAATCCGACATATCATACTGCACACCGTGCGTATTACCAATTCTGCTTGGTCAACAAAGGGCCCAAAAGGGTCATGGAAAACCCACTAGATTGTATTTGTATAGATGTATTTGGCTATCATTATGCCTTTCACAAGCAGATGTCAAGTGTTGTACCAGAAAGTCCTTACTGAGGTTTGGTAGGGAGGATATTCAACCAGAATAATCTCAAGTACCACACTGAAATTTCTTGTTTTTAGGTTCATTTTGTTACATTCAGATAGAGAGGAATGCATTTAGACAAATTGGCATGATTTGGGCTGGAGATTTGACCAAAGCAATCACAGGCGGAAGAGGAAGAAAGGCCAGAGAAGAGGGAGGGAGGGGGTGAACTCAAATGTTCCCTCTATTTCACTCCAGAAAACAGCTCGCAATTATAATTACCCACCTTGTTTTGCAGCTCAGGATAAAAGTGGCGTTGCACCAAACCCTACCCAAGCAGCCGTCGTGATTAGAAAGTACTCCACACCTTGGAGAACCAAAGAGACATGAGCATAATTTTAAATGCAAATTAAATTGAGGGGGTAGCAGAGAGAACACATAAAAGACAGTAAAACAAAACCTTTCAATTTTCTTAAATTAGCAGTCTAATGTGTTCTAAAGAGCAGCTCCCCTCAGATCTCTTCTTAGGGGTTGCATTTCATCACAATATAAAATGGGCAAATCCATCACTTTCCTCTGCTCAGTGCTCTTGAATTGAGATTGAAGGGAAAATTAGAAGCTGTTCATTTGGGCTTGTGGGCTCAGCAGCGTAACACAGCTTCATTTTATGCTCTACGCTGTGCTATTGAAAGGGGCCAACAAGTGCTGGTGAGTATCTGCTAACTTCAAGACTCTTCATTTCATATATCTTTCCTTTATGGGGGGGAAATTTCCCAAAAGATTTATAATGCATCTTTCAAAACCTGGGAAATTTCAGACAGCTTTTTAAGCTTCTTCCAGTGACTGATTCGCAGAAGGGAAGAGAGTTATTTTCAGCCTAGATGCTGGTGAGTGTTCCATGTATTAATTATAACGGAGGAATGTTTAACATATGCTAGCTAAAATGGCCTTTCCCCACCACCCTTAGCCAGTGTCAGGGTAAGAGCTGGTACCGGGACAACTTTGCTATCAGATTAACTGTTTAATCATGTAATTCTGTTATAATTGCAAATAAAACTGAGACTTGGAGCTATAAAAATAATTAAACCAAAACCTTTTATTATTTTTTTTTTTAATGGCTATGACAGTTTTCTGCATGAGATGGGCGGCAGCGGCCGGGGGTGGGGGTGGGGGCGGGGGGCGGGAGATGGGGAAGTCTACCCGCGTGATGGTGACATGTAGATTTTGATGGTGATGATTTTCTGCCAAAGTTTTACACGGGAAACGGGTCATTTTCCTCCTTCACAGTGGTGAATACAAAGAGGCTGAGGCTGGCGTCACCTTCCGTTGCTAAGGTAACGTGCTCTGGCCGTTTTATCTGATAAAGAAAGTCCAGTGGATGGTATACATTATTCATCGCCGTTCTAATCAAACAATCAAAATTGTTTACTTTCACCAGGAATATTTAGTGAGATCAAAGACACTCTGGCTGAAATTGCTCTTGCTCTTACTACCGGCAGTTAGCCCTTGATTTTTTTTTCCTCTTTTTTTGCAGTGTAAGTATGATTTGCTGTTGGGGTAGCTTGTGGTATTTTTAAAAGTTTCCTCTTAACAGACTTGGCTTCTTAAATGAAAATATGCACTGTTTAAAAGAGAAACCAATTGGATTATCCTTCTGAGCTTGATTTTAATGACTTTGTCTTGTTAATTATTTCCAAAAACATCCTGCAGAAATAGAGATTCTTCATTTGTGCACGTATCAGGGAAAGGCTACATATGTTAGAAAGAACCTAACAGGCTGAATGTTTTTAAATGAAGTATATTAGCTTCCTGACAGGCTAGTGCATGATGATATTACGGGGATCATTGCAATTCTGGAATAAACTGCTCTACAAACTAGAATTCCTTCTCAAAGGCAGCCTATGTTAGGGGCAAGCAGGTGATGATCCTGTAGCACTTTATAAAACGTTGAGAAACGCTGAAAGGAAAGAACGCAAGGCATTCTTACTGCAAACATGTCAGCATGTGTCATAAACGCAAAGCAGCTTAAGTGGAGTGTCTGATTCCCTGGCATTTCTCGCTGCTTGTGGGGAATTGGAACTCCCTGGATCAATTGAGGATCAATGCTCAGAACGGCTGACCCTCAATGATGTCATTTATCAGGCAGACCTTTTGAAAACAGCGTATGACCTTAAAAGTGTGTTTTCCAGTTAGTACACAGCAAGGAAAAACTGGTATGTTATCTCTCTTTAGCCTGGATCGTCTTTATTTTCTGTGTAGAATATATTACTTTTAATAAATGTTGGCTAAATGCTGCATTTTCTCATACGAGAGGAAAGCTGTGTTGAGGGAGGGACTTAAAACTGGAAATGTCAGTCAAGTAATGTGGTATTATAATGGGATATTTCTTATTCCAAAATTGTATTTGACAGTCTAAAATACTGTGGATTTTTTGCCCTTTTTCATAGGCATACAAGTGACTATTTTGTCTTAAAACTCTGTTTTTGGAACATCAAGGATGGATTATCCCAAAATGGATTATTTTCTGGATGTCGAGTCTGCTCATAGACTCTTGGATGTTGAGTCGGCTCAAAGATTCTTCTACAGTCAAGGAGCTCAAGGTAATTAAATGGGAGAAAGAGGAAACTCCTCTTGTTTGCATGTTGGTTTTATATTAACAGTGCAGTGCCGACTGTAGCAGTTTGTGCTCTACTGCAGAAGTTCAATGACTGCGATTTGTAAATTGATAACCTCTATCAAACTGTTCCTGGAACTGAGGCAGGCATATAGTGGAATAAATAAATCTAGACTTCTTGGATGTGGTAAAAAAGCAACCTACCCAACTTTCAGCACAAATGCCATTCAGAAAGCAATGTTAGAAAATTGTTCCCCCACCTCTTTGCAACCAAAGTGTAAGTTTCAAAGGCTTAAGGATGTTTTTAGCCCCCGGGAAAAGTTCAGTTTGCAGACACTGCCCTGGAGAAGATCTAGGGCATTCTGACCTCTTGGATTGAGATCCTGCTGGATGAGGGGCTCCTGAAATAAGCTTTATGCTTCAACAGCTGCCTTATCTATTTTAGAATTCAGTTATTGCCTCAAGGAATAAACAGTGCACTTGGGACGCAGTAAGGAACATGCCCCTTGTGAAGTGTGGCTGATATATGCATTTTTATTACAGACTCTAAGATGGTCAGTTAGACTCTAGTTTGCTTGCTGTTCTGTTCCAGGGTTAGTTCGAATGTATAGCTGGAGTGTTTAATGGGCTCTCCTGACAGGCAGGAGATTTCTTTTAAGCCTATTTTCTCTTTTCCATGGAATATTTAGGGTATTCGGTCAAAGCAACCTGATGATGGGCATATCCCAAATGGTACAAGTAACGCACTGAGGAGAAAGGCAGCATCCATATTCTTAAAGAGAGAAGTAGTTGAATTCTTGGATGTCTCAAGGCAGAACTGAAAAGGAAATGCTGTTTTGATAATTCTGGCATCTTTCACTGTATGCAGTAATGGGTACTTCACACAGGGCACTGAGAACTTTCTGCCTTGGCTTTCTCAGTAGTCTCTTCTGAATTGGTTTTACCTGGCTCTCAAGTCAATATCTCATGACAACCTTAAAGGCATGTA
This sequence comes from Camelus bactrianus, assembly GCF_048773025.1. NCBI lineage: Eukaryota > Metazoa > Chordata > Mammalia > Artiodactyla > Camelidae > Camelus > Camelus bactrianus. The sequence continues at coordinate 8,065,380 of NC_133558.1, forward strand.
AGCCTCTTCCTTCTCCACTTCCATTTTCCTGGGCAGGATCCAGTCTTAAAGCCAAGAGAGGCTGGTAATTATCTGGTTGATTTGCTTGGGTCAGTCTCACTCATCAGTATTAGCAAAAGTGGTACAGTAGCTAATTCTCATCCCTGTGGTTGTATGTAGTCAGCAGTGCTACTGTCAGCCACTTAAAGAGACATGAAAATGTACTAAAGTAGGAAAAGGGTGAGAGGCTGGCCAGAACCTCCGGCCCCCTCTGGGTTTGCAAGTAGGAAGATGCTAGGAATAGATGGAGAATGGAGGCCAGAGGGAAAAGGGGGCTGAGGCAGGGCTCACTTCCATCTCCAGTTCTGTGTTTAAACATTGCTGCCTCTGTCCATTCCATTTGAACAGGAGAAAAATGTTTGGTGGTGGGATCATCCTCTGGGCTGCACATCTGTTGGCAGAGCAGAGAAGGGGAGGGGCTGTTAACTATAGTTAATAAAGATGTCATTTTGCCTTGCCGTGGACATGGCTTAAGCCTTTAAGAAGACTGTGGGCTCCAAGTATTTACAGAAGGAAAGCATTCAGGGTATGGGAGGCTCAGAGGACTCAAGGCAACCTGATGGTTGTCGGCAGATGGAGTTGGGGGTGGAGTGGTCAGAACTGTCGCCACTGGTGACTGTGGTTTAGACACAGGAGCTGGAATGACTGGGAAATGCATGGGAGGTGGTAGCATAAGCTACCACTGCTCCTGGGTATCACGTTCATTTTAGGGTAATCAGAATGATGCTCCAATCAAGGCATCTTGGGTCTGTGGTAAGAGTGGGGTTTCCCTAAACAACATCCAGGTCAGTTTTTCAAAACCCTCTGACTTCCTGAATCAGAAATCAAGATGTTAAGACCTAGGGTTTTGCATTTCAAGCAAGAGCTCCAATGATGATTACCTAGCCAGCACACCAGTCTGGGGACCTGCATTTAAGAGCCAGTCCATCCTGTCCAATTTCTGTCCTTCCACCCCAGAATGAGAACACTTTCCTCAGCATTAGAGGCTGGATAACACAGTGGTTGTACCCTGACCGCCGTAGGTTCAAATCCTGGGTTTACCACAATGATCCTGGGAGAAATAACCTCTTCGATCTTCGATTCCCTCTTCTGAAAAATGGAAATAATAATAGTGCCCAATTCATAAATTGTTAAGAGCATTCATGAGATAAGATTTTAAAGTGCTTTAAACTGTCTGCCACATGGGAAATGCCATTCATAAACAATTCAATGAAATAAACATTTTTGGCAAAAGGCCATCCCTCCTGTGTTTGAGATTCTATAAGGAAGCCGCTGCCTTACAAACAAGAATGTTACCTGATAGGAGTTAACCTCCTATTTTTTAGCTAAATAAATAAATAACTTTAAATATATTTTAAAACACAGTGATTATTGTCACATCAAAACCCAACTCAGGGCAAAATTGAAAAATAGTAAAAGTTTGTCTTGGGACTCCCTATCTACCTCGTCCTTCATTTCACTTGAAAACTGAGAGCCCCTCTCCTCCCAGCATCTGCCCCAGAGCCCCACCACCTGGGGCCAGTCACCCCCAGAGTCTCCTTTCTGGAGCTTTGCTGCCACTGCGATGTGGGGCTTGTTACTGCATCGCTCCAGCTCCTTCATGGCAGTCCCCTTCCACTGGGCACAGTCTTTCCTGGATAACAAGTCCCTCCGCCTGATAAAGGGCTCCAAGTGAATGGGCAGAGGGCTGAGGATCATGGCGTGCACCCTCTCCCTTTCTGAACCAAATGCACATCTTTTAGAGTAGATGACTAAAGCTCGTATCTCACCAGTGGTAAGCCCCTGAGGACCAGTGGAAGGAGGGCAGCCTAGTGGCTCGTTCTTGAGAACAGCATTTGAGGCAGCAGTTACGGCCCCTGTGCTGCTCTCTACTTGGCCAGGCCAGCCCAGTTTCAGAGGGAATATTAGTAAGGTCAAGTGGCCCTGATTTGACACCCTCTTCTATAAAGAAGGTCCAAATGGGAACACAGTATGGAGTTAAGTACCTGGAATGAGGGTGACCTAGGACTTGGTTGGCAAACTGTTGTGTGATTATTATGTTTTTGAGCTGTCCATTCTCAAGGGCATGCAGCTATTTCTATGGACGGATCAAGTGCTCTTACAGGTATAAATACTTTTAATCTTACAGATGTAAATGTTTTTAAAGAAAGCAAGAAAATCAGAGTTTCATTTTCCACATTGTTGTCTGTGCATCAGTTGATTTACAAATTCATAAAGTTTTTGAGAACAACCCCCTTCTAGGTTAATTACATGCAAAATGGTTATCCAAAACCACAATACAAGAATTATCATGTTTTGGACCCTGGCATGGTTGTTTTTCAGTTTTTCCTGGAAAGTGACTAAACGCCTGTCCCTAGGTAGGTAGGGGATGTTTTTAGTAAAAGCAAGAGGAATCTAGGAGGATAAGAAAAAGAAGGGAAAAAGTGATCTGATGTCTATCCTGGGGCAAACTCTGCTGAAATTCCCAGAGATTTTCAATCATCTGCTCTGCTGAATAAAGCAGCTTGTTATTTTCTCCCATCTCCATTTTCCCTTGGTTCGATCTTGAGGTAAGAAAGATGAGAGCCTGCTTCTCCGGGGATTCTGCTTTAAAAAGCGTGATGCAAAGAGCAGAAAAAGTCCAGGGTTAACCTGTTCCTCTCCCAATTCATCTGTGAGTGCTTTGTCAACAGTGAATCCTGCTCATGCAGAGTTCTGTGAAAATCCTCATTAACTCAAGGGGAGAATTTTTGGAGGTTGAAAATACAGATGATATCAAGATCAGCTCTGTTTTGACATCACATAGTTTGAATTTACTCATCTTTCCCACACACTCAATTTCGGACTCTCTTTTTTTTTTTTTTTTTAACAGTATAGTTGAAATGGGAGGGAAATCATATTATAAAATCACAAAATTAGCATCACAGAATTTTCAGGTTGGAAATGGATGTTATACTTCAGTGATTTTCCTTGGCCCCTCCCTCAACCCAGTAAAACAGAATTTGTGAGGACCAGACCAGGTCCCAGTGCTACATTTTCAACAAGCCACCGGGCTACTCTGATGGACACTGAAGGTTGAAAACAATCAGTATGGATCATTACATCACTTGCTACTCAGAGTTTGATCCCAGAGTAGCAGCATCAGCTTCACCTGGGAGCTTGTTAGAAATGCAGAATCTCAGACACCCCAGACCTAGAGAATCAGAATCTGCATTTTTAAAAAGATTGCCAAGTAACTTATGGTAAAGTTTGAGATGCAATGATTGAATCTAGTGCACATTAGAAACACCTGGTGAACTTTTACGACCTCAAGGCTGAAGTACCATGGCAAAACCAATTAAGGCAGAATCTTTGGTGGTGATGTTACCAAACCAAACTTGGGTCCACCTGCCCACGGACAGTAAAGTCAACCTTCTGACACCAGGTTCCAATCAGTCTGGGGTCTATGTGCTTCTGGGCAGATTATAGTTAACTTCTTCCACCTGGTAGGGGTTTCAGTCGCTGCAAAACAGCTCAAGGGCTGTGACTTAATATTATCTCTAGACCTTGAGGGGGAACTAAAGGTCCTTCACTTCGTTTAATGGCTAAACTATTATTATTTTGTCTTGCTTGACTGTTTTCCTTTCCTTCTGTATTTTCTCACTTCTGATTAAATATACTCTTTGGAACTCGGGGAAGCCTGGGAGGCTAAAGTTTTTCTACAGATAAGTTACAGGTGGGGGAGTTCGGGGGCTTAGTAGGGGGTCTGTGCTGGGAAGGCTCCACAGGTGGGTTACAGTAGTCCCATACGGAATCTTTTAAATTGTCTCCAGTGATTCAAATGTGAAACCAGGGCTAAGAACTACTGACCTCCTATTTGACAGTAAAGGAGGTTTTAACAGCTCCTTTTGTGCAGCTGTTCTTGCCTGAGTAGCTTTCTTTATCTAGGTCTTTTTTATTAAATGAATCCAAACCATTGGAAAGGTGTAAATGGACTTTTTATTAAAAGGACTGGACTACGTATCAGGCACTGCCCTTTGCATATTCATTGTATCTATTAATCCTCAAAGAAATTGATGGAGAGAGGAATTATAACGCTCATTTCACAGATTAGAAAAGATCACGCATTTAGATAGCAGCATAACCAGAATTTGAATTCAAGCATGTCTGACTCCCACAACTCCACAGGTAGTAAAGGCAACATTAGTAACCAAATTATAGTTCTGGAGATGGTATAGCTCAGAGCCGTTCAGCCACATGCCCAAATCACACACTTTACAACAGTGAGAAGATGGAAACTGGAATCAGATGTCTTCTTACCACAGCAACCAATGCCCTGTCTACTGCATTAGGTTTCTTTTCTCAAAGACCATCAATATCTTTGGGTGTTTAAAATTATATTCAAAAGGGAAAATACATTAAAAGGCAGCTATTTGACTGAAGTTACTAGACAAACACATTTATGATTCCTGCTCACAATTTCCCCTCTTTAATCATTTTAAATAATTCTCGGCCTTGGAACCATTGTTACTTCATCGCGATGCATCTTTTCTGCCGTCTACATTGTTCTTATTCAAACAAAGGGAAATGCCAGTTTTGACAACTGATGAATGCCACAGTGAGAAGCTAAGAGCCTCTTCAAGTTGTATTTGGAAATAGAGAGAAATTCATCTAAAACCCCTCTGTCGACCATTTCATCCCCACCCCTCCAACCACCTTCCAGCTCCACCTTTTCCCTGCCCTGTGAAATCTATCAGAACTGCTAGTTTTTCCATCCTTAGCTTTAAATGTACTCTGAAGCTAAACTCTAAGTCTCTGGGACTCCTTGACGTTTAGTTGCACTCAGTTATTTGCAAATCATTGACAATAATCATCTGCATGTAATGTCCTCATGCTGTTTCCTTTCCTGGGTTTAATTCAAGACTCAGCCCCAATGCCGCCTCCTCTATGAAGCCTTGCCTGATTTTTCCAGGGCTTTCTCCCATAGTATTCTGTTCAGCCTACACTATAGCCACTATAACTGTCTTATTCTGCTTCTGCCACTTCCTAGATACATGAACTCATTTAAACAGCCTTATTTCTCTAACTCTCAGGATCCGAATCAAAATGGATCTGATACTAGCTCCAAATTCATAGGGGGTTTTGAGAATTAAAGGAGTTTATATGCCTATAAAGTGTTTTGTACATTGTTGTTCTTTATTATTGATGCCATGGTTTTGTTATTACTTAGGTGTCTGTTACCTACCGAGATCATGGTGAAGTCCTTAAATACCATTTTCTGGGTGCCTAGTAGCATCCTTGGTATACAGTAGTATTAAGATTTATTAAATGTCTCTGTTGAACTGAAGGAATGAAAATGCCTAAATCTGCATTACAAACAGAATCTTTGGATCCAGGAAAGGGACTTTTGACAATTCATGATTGACAAAATAGAACTTCCTAAGACCTTTAAAGAATTAAAATCTTTAGTTGAAAATAGAGGCTCTATTTAAAGACTGAAGGGAAGGGAGGGACAGGTAAAAATAATTTTCAATTGCATAGAGACACACGAAATGGAAGAAAGTCATCAACTCTGCTACATCTTCTATAAAACAGAAAGAATTTAAAAGCCAGAAGCAAAAAGAAAATACAGCAGGAGGCAATTGGTGTACTATTGAAGAGAATTAACCTTTTGAAATAGAATTCCAAGGTTCCTGAATAGTACCCTTCTTAGAACTTTCTAATGTTTAATGTACAATAGTCTGTGAAGGCTGAGTTTTTATTCTGCCTAAAAGTAGAATACTGGAAGAGGTGACCCCTCAACACTGACTCTGATGAACTTAATTGAGATCAATTCAAAAGCCGCTCTGAATATGTCTAGGAAGCTAGCTCTGAGCTGTACGTTAGTTGAGATCCCTCTCCCCTTCCTTCTTTAGATGCTTACTGCCCAGTCCAGTCCTTATACTTTTGGGCTGATTAATCCTCAAACCAACTACCATTCACACTCCCACCTCTGACCAGACTCAAAGGAAGGTGGCCGTAGATACCCACCTAGCCCCATGCAGGAGAAGTGCACCTTGAGAACCACTCACTGAAAGCCTGGTCATGCTATCTCTAGGAATCTTGCTGAGGGGGTGCCACTTTGTCTTCTGTCTCCATGTCTGTCCCCCCAAATTTTAATGTCATGGTCTTAGATGTGTCTCATATCTGGACCTGTGAGTCTTACTTGCTCCTTAAGGATTGAGGCAAAAACAGTGATTGTAAAGGAACTGGATCCTCGTTTGGGGCTGGGTTGCCAATTGGATTATAATCTTTTCCATTTATCAGTCTGCCTCTCAGAGTCCTGCTAGGACCAGCACAGCAAAATTGGCCACATCTCTTGTGTCCTCATGGTGATGACCTAACCAAGTAGTTTACATGCAACCGTACTATTTTTCAGACCCTTGCTTCTGAGAAGTGCTTCAGATGACACTTTCCTTACCCAGATTCCAGCCTTGTTTTTATGGTGCTCAGGTCATCACCCTCAACAAATACTTGCTTTGGGGTTTTTTGGGGGGGAGGTGGGGGAGGTTCTTTGTTTTTTTCTCTGTAGCTCGAGCCAGGATGCAGCATGCTGTGCTTCACTCATGGATGACAAGCTAACTACCAAGCCTTCCCTCCTAACCTCCCACGTACTCCATTTTAGACCTCTAATTGCTCACACTCAGGCTTTCCAAACCTGTGTTTAACGCAAGGAACACTGTGTGTGAAGGAGAGGGTGGAGGCAGATCAAGAGGAAAGATATTGTGGAGATACCCAGGCTGCCAATTCTGTCCATATATAGATGACCATGAAATCCAACCTCCCATTTCTAAAGTGTGCCCTTGAAACAGGACATTTCTCTGTATACAGAGCAGCATTCTCGGTGCTGACAATTTACCTGCACGTGGCCTTCCAATGCTGGCTGTACCTTTGCCCCCAGCAAGCATCTGCTTTGTCACGTACTGTGATTCAGGGCTCATAAGTAGGCCATGAGGACAAGAGAGAGAAGATGAGAGGATGAGAGACAGAGAAGAGGAAAATCATATGAAAATACAATAAAATAATTCCAATTAATAACTCTTACTTTCACCTACAGCATAAAAGATGCAGCCCACACACAGCCAGCATCCGCCGTGACCCAGTTAGCATAAACAAGTCACAGGTGCTTGGAAAAAAATTCTCACTCCTCATTGCTCAAACATTTGTTTCTCTAAAAACTTTCAGTACCGCCCTCTGTGACAGCTGGCCAAGGCAAGGATGCAGAGCCTAGCACATCAAAATCAGTTCATGGTTGATACCGTTTTTAAGGTTTTAAAGATATTTTAGTAAACAATTAGACCCACACAATTATATAAAGCCACTGAATGAATATTGGTATTAAATTGGACTTCTGAAATGCTAGGACTGAACAGAGAGATGATCTCAGAAATCTGTCTACCTTTTTTTCAATCATAAAAGTAAAACACATGTAATACTAAAATCTTTAGGGAAAAAGATGGAAAGGAAAACCAGCCCTACACATCTGTTTTAACTTCTTATTTTACTTTCAGTCACTTTCACGCACATTCATACTTTTACAAAGTTACAACTATGGCATATGCAAAATTGGGAATATGAATTAAATCTTTCCCAGGGCAGGCTGAAGACTGTCATAGTATTTTGTGGCTTGGGCTTTAGAATAACACAGATCTGAGTTCAAACCATGATTACCACTTCTCAGCTTGTGACATTAGGCAAGCTATTTAATCTCTTTTTGCCTCACTTTTCCTTCTTTTTGCCTCACTTTTGAATGCAAATAATAATGAGTTCTTAACCCAAAAGGTTATTTTTGAGGATTTAAATGAAACAAAACAGTGTTTCACAAACTGTGGTCCAATATATGATTTTGGGGTAATACGTGAACTCTTTTGTAATAATGATGTATCTGTTTTAATGTTTTTTTTTTTTAATGTGAATTGAAAAATATTTGATTGAAATATAAAAATATATAACTGGACTTCATACTTACGGACTACTGCTTAGGACAAGAGGGGATAAAAAGGATGACTGAAATCCATTTAAGGGAAAACATTAAGTAATAGTGTAGATGACACTTAGGGGTAGCAAAGTCCATAAAAGTGATATAGGAATTACTGACATTCAGAAACACTGAACAAATGAATATAAAACACTAAACAAAATGTCGAGTACTTAATATGCATTTAATACATATTAACTCATGTCAGTTATCTTTTAATCTTGTCAAGCCTCAGAGGAAAATGGCAGGGACTCAACCCCCCAAGAGAGACTTCTGCCCAGTCTGGTCTTCTCTGCCGCCATTCATTCCTAATTCAAATTTCTAAGCCCTTGGAAAGGTGCAACAGTCTTAAAACACAAGAAAAAGACAAAGCATCAAAACTGATTTTTAAATTAAATTGTTCACAAATCCCAAAAGAATCCTCTTTATAGTTTTACTACTGGGAATTTTCTTCCTTCAAATTCGCTTAAAACATCGACTAAACTGTACTGACTTCCTCTGACTTCACAACAAATTCTAGTTTATCAGACTGTGGCTCCCAAGGGGTGATTTAAATGAATCAGCTTTAGGGAGGCTGAAATGCATAAAGGGTGTCACCTGTATGGTGGGATGGAAACTAAACTTTTGGTGATGAGCATGCTGGAGTATATACAGAAGTTGAAATATAATGTCACAGACATGAAACTTATATAATGTTATGAACCAGTGTTACCTCAATTTTAAAAATCAGCCAGCAATTACCTAAAAATGAGGACATAGATTTAGGAGAATCCACCTTAAATTGTATTTATCTTCATTATTTTATTTTGTTCCCTTAAGAAAAACATGGTATTGTGAAGAAAGTGACATCAAAGGCACCTGAAAGCTACTTCTAACCCAACCGTCAAAACAGCCACGAAGCTGGCTGTTCAAGTGTCTGAACCTCTATAAGCCTTTATTTCCTCATTTGCAAAATGAGGACGGTGCTTGCAATGTTATTAGTATAAAGATAAAATGACATAAATAAATTTAAGTTAGTAGATTATCAGTGTAGATGGTAGATTCTCAGTAAATATTTGTTGAAGTAATAAGTAAACTGCCACAATAAAGAAAGGAGAGAGCACTCATTGAATAACTGTTTTGTTCTTCAAGAAGCTCAAAGTCATTATAATACAAAATACCCTTGGAGAAGCAAAAACAGGATCTCAAAGTGGGAAAAGGGAATTCAGAGAATTATTCATGGAAGAGTTGGTGCCTAAGCTCCGTCCTGGAGTTAACACAATAGCGGGGCATTACTTGCAGAAAGAGACAGCATGTATAGGTCTTTCTATAAGCAATTCAGTGCAATTGGATCAGAAAATGCAAGAAGGTGAAGATGATACCTGAGACTGCAGGAAAAAAAATAGGGTTCACGGAAAGAGACCCTGAACACCAGATTAAGAAATGCTCTACAGGAAACACAGAGCATTTGAATGGTTTCTGAAGCTCAAAGACCTACTAGGCCAGTTGATCCCAAACCTTGTTACATATCAGAAATTACATATTCTGCAGCCCTTGCCTAGCTATGCTGATCGGGATCTTTGGGAGTTAAGTACAGTAATCTGGGTTTTTCCTATTTTGAGGGGTTGTTTTGTTTTGTTTTTGCAGTTCCCAGATGCTTTGATGCAAATAGTGTGAGGTCTAGAATTTGAGACCCATTGACTGGTCCAATTCTTTACTGTCATAAATGAGGAAAATGGAGCCCAGAGAGGTAAATGAGTGAAGTGCAAAAAAAAAAATTCAAGATTATATTCATTCAAAATTCACTGTTTTTTGAACACTAACCATAGACTGGGAATTCAAACTCAAAATAGATAAATCCTCTGGCCTCGAGAAGTTAATTATCTAATATGGAGACAAATAAAGAAATCATTTCTTTTAGTCCCAAAAGATAAATTCTGGAAGAATCTGCACACTGGGAGTTTTGCAAGGACAAGCGAGGGCATCCAAATGAGACAGAAATGTGTGTGTGTGTGTGTGTGTGTGTGTATTTGTGTATTGGGAAGAAAGTTAGATGTGATTCCAAGTTAGTGTCCAAGAGATGATAATTAATCTTTGAGTTAGATTTAGGTAGGAGAGAAAAAAAAATGTTCTGGGCAGTGTGAAGTGGCATGTGAGAAGGCATATTAAGAGTGTAATACCTTAGGGGAGCTAAAAGTATTGCAGAGTGAGAGGTGCATTACAGTTATCTAGACTGGCAAGAAAAGAGACCAGAATAGTAGGCAGGAGCAAAGGCATGTAAGACTTTGCATGGTTAACTAAGGAATTCCAAACCTGGCATTGAACCCGCTAAGGAATCTAATGCAAAGGAGATCTGCTCTCAGATCAAGACCACAAATATGGAGGACAGTTTAGAGGGAATAAGATTAGAGGAAAAAAGAACCATAAGGAAGCCACTGCAGTAATCCCAGCAAGAAGGATAGACAGTTTGGAAAGGAAATTGACAGAGTGAATCCAGCAGGAGGGAGGGATCTTTGAAATATTAGGAAAGTTCTTACCAGATGACATGTTGGTAAAATAAGTACACCAAGTGTGAGAAGGGGGTATGTCCCATGATCCCCAGATGTTTTACTTGGACTCATTGAGTAGATAATGAAGCTGTTCACTGAGAAAGAAGATAAAGGAAGAGAATCAAGATGGAGGGGGAAAATATAAATTCAATTTAGAACATATTGAATTTGGAGACACTCTAAAATATCCGAATATAGATTACCAGTAGGGAATAAATTCTATAGACATAAAGCTTAGAAAACTATCCAAAACACTCAGTGTTCCTTAGTAATTCCTAAAATAATTTCACTAACATGTGTCACATCTGCCTCTGAATATGTGGTTCCTCTGGGCCTTTAATTTTCCTTCCATATTATTTGAAGGATTGGGAGATTGTTTAAAGGAAACACTTATTTTCTAAATTAAAAGTTTTTTTCCTGTAAGTACAATATTTTCTCCCTAGCACTAGTGCTTAAAATTAATAGTCCATTTGAAATATTTGCAAAAACGAAACGTCTGAAGTTACCAACATTATTCAAATTTCGGCTCGTGTTTTCATAGGAAGCAAAATTCCAAGTTAACCCTTATGAGATCATCTGAAGAAAACAAGTTTGGTTTTTTTTTAAATCTCAATGCAGCTCAATCACTTTACAGAACTGTAGGCTGTCACAAAATGTTGCAAAGGAAGAAAAAAAGAGATTCAGCTATAGCTAGTTAAAAATAGACTTCACTTTTCTTTTGAACCTACGCAGTAAGATCTTCTGTTCCATTTAGTTGACTATGCACTATTTGTGACTAAATTTGATTGGTTACACGTGGAGAAAAAATTACTTGGCTTAGTCCAGTTTAATCCTTGTCTCTGGAAAGCAAAACCATACTTCAAACATCATACTGGAAAGCTGATTTTTACCTTAGCCCCATATCCTACACTAGCGCAATAATCTGGACACGTACACAGAAGTCACAAAAGGAAATGGGAGTGAAGGGAAGACCCACATTTTAAGTGCCATTGGCTTGGTATTTATGGCCTCATTAGTCCTGGAACAGGAAATTTGTGAAGTACTTATTATGATCCTCATTTTATAGATGAAGTAATCCATGCTTCTAATCATCAAGTAACTCCCTAAGACACACACCTATTAGGCATGGAGCCAGAATTATAATCCTGAACCTTGTGACTTTTCCTACTACACCTTGTAGTCCTATTGTATACTGATGTCCATGGCAATTCTATAAATGGCTTCCTTGAGCAGATGTGTAGGGAGGTATAGACGTTCATGTCTTTCCACACATTCAAAGATAGGATGTCTCAGTGTTGTAAGGAATAAATGTGGCAGTTGAATCATTCTATATAATTAGACCCTGAGGTTCAGCTTCTTAAAGTGAATTTTTACCTTATTTACTTGGGAAACTATCACTAGGGGGTGGTGAGAACTCCATCCTTTAGGTTGAATTCCAGGGGTAGGTGGAGGAGAGGAAGGCAATCTGCCCAAGTCCCCATGGGAACTTATTATACTCATAGCCCATTTTCCCCTCTCACTACTGAGGTAACACATAATAATGAAAGAAATTTCAGAAAATGTAGACAAACAACAAAACAGGAAAAACTCAACCAGCCCCATCATCTAAAAACAGGTGCTTTTTACAACCTTGTGAACATTCTTACATTCTTTTTATACGCATACATGTTTTTCCAACCTAAATCAAGCTCCTCAGATTTATTACCTTCAATTTTCTCTGTCTTAATTTAAAAAAAAATTTAAAAAATTGTATCTTGGGGTAGTTGATTCTAACTGATGTAGGAAATAATAAGACATGGTTCAGGAGAAAAGAGGAAAAGGTCAACCATGCTTTGTTTTCGCCCAAAGGGTGACTTTGCCAGCTGGGTTGATGTTACTGGATCTGTTGTTCTGCCATTATTTACTAGACAAGCCTCTGACTAATACCCTGTGAACTGATCACTGTCATCAGCCCATCTGTAGGCACAACAGAATGCAAATGAAGTAACTGTTGAATCTATATGGGGTGGGCCTTCCTCTTAGACACGTACATTTGAATTTTTATGTTTTCTCCCCTCCACCACCACAATGTGCTTTTATTCTTATTATAGCCAGATATTGCACTTCATTACATTTCAATACCAAGTACCACTTAACAGCTTAGTTCATAACAGAACATTAAACGAGCAATAAAATTCAACTGGCCTGTTTTATAGGTGATAAAACTGAGGCTTAGGGAAGAAAGGAAAAGCAAAAACATTGTTTATTAAATATCTACCACATACTAGAGGCTATGCATGTTTATTTCATTCGATAATCACAAAATTGTAAGTTAGATATGACGGCCCTCAACTTACAGGGAACTAAAACTCCAGGGAATCACACAATTATGAAGATGCAGAGCCCGGATTCCAACGTGGGTCTTTCTAACTCAGCTTTCCCTACAACATTTTGACTTTCTGGAACGAGGTGATTTACCTGACGGCTGGGTGGTGGCAGACCTGGACTCCTACTATCTAGTCTGATGCCTGTATCTCTATATCCTGTTATTGTATGTGGGGCTCAAATGGGATTCAAGCCCATAGCCTTTGCCCCTAAGATCACTTTGCAAGTGGCCAAACCCAACAGTTTACCACACAAAGATAAATCCAAGTATATATCATCCTTTTGTTCACTGAACATGAACTAGAAGCATTAGAATCTTTAGATTTCAAATTAGGTCATTAATTACAGCAACTGTGTTAAAAATCGGCCATGCAGAATATACAAATAAAAAATATGAACAAAATAAAAATAAAATAGATAAGATTTAGCATTACCTATACTATTAAACAAGATTGGAAAAGTGACTTGTATATCTTAACCAGGCATGTTCAACATTTAAGTAATAGAAAGCTGTTTAGCTTTATGTCCAGCTCAATTCAACATACCAAGCTTAAAACACGTTTTCCTTTTTGCATCTAGCGTGTTTTAGCAGCCAGCCCCCAGGCACTCTGCACAGTATCTACTTTAAGAAGCTGAGAGGAAAGGAAGCAATGAACATTTGTTGCCCGCCTACCGTTTGTCAGGCACTGTGTTCGATGTTTTACATTTATTATATAATGTTTTATCCTCCGAAGGCCCAGTGAGAGAGTTTATTTTATTTCTAGTTTACATGTAAGGAAACTAAAGCTTGGAGAGCTCACAAACTTTTTTTCCAAGATCTAATAAACATTAAGCTTGGGAATTATGCCATGGTTTAATTTCACAGTGACAGTTTTACTTGAAGTTGGCTAGTAATAATAGTTTTAAAATAATAAATGTTTGTTGGGAATTTCCTTTGCTAAACACTTTACATAGATTACAAGTTTGAATCCTTAAAGCAACCCTGAGACATAAGTACTATGTAAGGCCCATTTTATAGATGTACAAGAGGTGAGTGACTTGCATAAAATCATTCAGCTATTAAGTATGGAACTGGGGTACAAACTCAGGAAGGCTAACCCCAAAGCCTATGTAATTAAATTTATTGCATATTGTCTAGAAGGAAAATAATATCCACATTATTTATATATTCTTACAAAGGGAAAATTACAAAGTTCCACAGGTAGAGAGAAAGTGAAAAATACTACACTCTCACATTGGTGCTGGATTGGGGATGAGAATAAAAACATTTTAGCGATAAAAGACGGGCAGAGTTTAGACAGACAATGATTGGCAAGAAGAAGGAAAAGAAAGGTTTTTTCAGTGGAAACATTTGTACTGTCATTTGATAATGTTTTCTTCATTATTGGATCTTCTGTCTTAAAATTTCCAGTTGATCAAGCTGGTTAAGATTTGGGTTTTCTGGTAGACATAAATGGCATCTAAGCATTCATGATTGATGATCTCAGTCCATTGAGAACCCATGTATGTTACTTACCTAGTGCTGCATATCAAATTACCCCAAAACTTAGTGGCTTAAAACAGCAAACATTTGTTATCTCACTGTTTCTGGAGGTCAGAAATTCAAGAATGTCTTAGTTGGGTGGTTCCGGCTCAGAGTCTGAGGTGGCAGTCAGGATACTGGCCAGAGCTACAGTTATCCAGAGGCTTAACTGGGGCTTCCATGGTGGCTCATGCAAATGGTGCTTGGCAGGAGGCCTCAGCTTTTTGCCACATGAACCTCTTCATAGGCTTTTTGGGTGTCCTCGTGACATTGCAGCTGGCTTCTCCCAAGACCTAAAAAGAAAGCAAAACAGAAGCTGTAATGTATTTTATGACCTAGTTTTGGAAGTGATACACCATCACTTCTACCATATTGTAGAATAGTCACAGAGGCCAACACTAATTGAATGTGGGAGGAAGCTATAGAAGGCATGGATACCAAGTGTCGAGGATCATTGGACGCCATCTTGGAGGTTGGCTATCACAACATACAAGTCTTTATGGAAGCAGAGAAATTTCAAAAAACGTAGAGAACATGGTCCCCAGACTTGAACAGGTTTTGCTAATAGATCTCATATCTTTCAAATAATTTTAAAACTAGGCACAATATTACATAAACCAAAATACTAGTCCTTCTGGGTAGAGAAGGCACTATGCAATGTTATGTTAGCTATTAAGTAGTATTAAATAGTATTGCATCCATCTTTATCCAGGCATCAATTCAAGGAGAGCTAGGTATTCAAGCCTTAAATGAAGAATCAGAACAAAGACATATATTGTTATAAGAAACATGTCTGGCTTGAATGCCTAGGCATGGAACCATCTCTCTGGGAAACCACCACCTTTGGGGTATGGCTGCACAAGTTGTTAATTCCATAATTCCACTAACATGACAATGATGTAAACGGTGCACCGCTGTCTGAAGTTGCACTAAAGACCTAAATTAAGCAGCAATGATGGTAAAAAGCTAGGCAGCTTGTGGACCCCACAAAATTATCCAGATGGAAAAAGAAATCAATATCAAAACTGTACAGGATGGACAGCTCCTTTAATTACAAGTTTAAGCAGAGAGCACTAAGATGTACCAATAACAGTTCCTCAGATTCTTGGTTCTCTAGGAAAGCATGTGTATGTATAGAAAAGAAAAAATATCTTAGCCATTACATACTAAATTTAGTTATAATAAAAAGTCCAAAAGCCTTTTTGATATGTTGGTATTAAGCCTATTTAAAATATGTAAATTACTACTGCAATCTTGTTGGCTCAATATTATAGTTAATAACAATCATCTTCATTATTTACATTTTGTATTTTCTACATGAATGGTTTTTAGTAACATCACTCTAGTGACGTCATACTGGGTTTAATTGCAAGGTGTAAATGTTCTTATATTTCTAACTCATGTTAGATATGCAAAACAGTGACATAGATACTTCATCTGTACAGCCCAGATTCTTAATCTGTCTGACGATACAATACCAGAATCAATTTTTAATAAAAATTCAAACATCTGTAGCATAAATGCAGAACCAGTTACCCTTAGGACCAATACTGTATTTATCCACAGCCTGTGAGGATGCCTGACAATGATAATTTTTCAGAAAGATTTAAAATAATAATGGGACACCATCTCTAATCCTTGGAAGCTTTCATAAATACAAATAAGCATGCTTTTACTAGTACTTTTTAACTTTTACTAGAAATGATTTAAAACTTATGGAAAAGTTGCAAAAATAAGATAGTTCAAAGAATACTTGTATACCCTTTATGCAAATTCACCTGTTGATAGTATTTGACCTCATTTGATTATCACTTGCTGCCTCTTGTCTCTAATCTGTCTATTATCTGTCTACTGTTAGATGGATCCATTGATCTATCCAGAGAAGAGTGTAAAAGTGTATATGTAGAGATGGAGAGAGAGACAGACAGACAGACAGAAAGGAGGAAGAGAGGAAGGGAGACAGAGAATATATATGTATTATATTAATAGGTTATCATTCATTAATGGACTTAATTGTTTTTTGTGCTCAAATTGTCCCAGATTTGGCCACTACAAGACCCTTCAAGCTGGCTCTTGTGTTCTGTGACATGCCTCCTTATTGGGGAGGAATGCTGTCTTGTTTCTGGCATGACCAGAAGCCCACTACAATCATTCTTTCTTTATTCCTTATATTCATTTCCAATCTAGATATTTGTCATCAGTTTCAATGCACCACAGAATACTGGGAGCACAATACTTAAAAGATTATTGCTATAAGAGATAAATATGATGACAGACTAAAAGTAAGGCTGAATCTGAAACAAAACTTACAGAATTTTGACACAGTGAAAGGTTGGTATTCACAAAGATGGCCCAAGACATTAAGAAATTATTTTAAGTAATCAAATCAAGCCATATTAAATTGATTATTATTAATAGTGTGATTTTGCAGCTTTGGTACTTAAATGCAGTAATTTTCAAATTTATTTTCTATTTTAATAAGATAAAAGCTTTTTTAATGTCAAAAGAGCTTGTGCATTTATTTTTAAATTGATGATTGGTATCAAATAGCTATGATATTCCACATCATTAGTATGATATCCCCCAGAATGTATTTGTTTATAAGAACGATGTAATTGTTTTATTTCTAAATATGTAGCTGATGGTAGCTAGCAAATTTTTGTTAAAGTAAGCCTAATTCTGTGAGCTAGAGGCTTTCTAAGATTTATTTTTAATAGTATAAAACACATGTAGAATGATGTACACAAATATAAAATGTATAACTTGATACTCTAGCTCTGGTTATAACATGCATGTAAAGGTCTTTAGTGTTAAAATGTTGACTGGCTTTAGGGAAAAAAAAAAAAGAGAACAGTCCTTACCCTGAGTCAGCAATCACATTAAAAAGAAGCAATTAAAAAAAAAACAAAACTATATTTGGAAGTTGTTGAGGTCACTGTTGAACTCAGTCCTTTCTACCTGCACAGCCACATCCACACAGGCACACACACAATCATATGGGTATTGCCACATCATGGAAACAGTATGAAGGAAAAGAAACAGATTCTAAGGGATGCATAGTTACATCAAATAGACCCGAATAACATGAAATAACTTGAGAGAAGTATGGATGCCATGTGGTTTCCTAAATACGATTTATTATAAGTCAAGGGAACAATGTATATTCTTAGATTAGGAGACAAAATATGCCATGGATATTTATGAAAAGAAGTAGAGATCCAAGAATAGCTATAAATACTCAGAGTATTAGAGCTAAGTAGAGCATTAAGGTCATGTTATCTGACCTTTGCGTTTTTTTCCTTTCAATTTTATTGAGATATAATTGACATATAGTACTGTATAAGTTTAAGGTTACAGCATAATGATTTGACTTACATACATCATGAAATGATTACCATAGTAGGTTTAGTGAACATCCACCGTCTCATATAGATACAAAAGAAAAGAAGAGGAAAAAATGTTTTCCTTGTGATGAGAACTCTTGGGATTTATTCTCTTAAAAACTTTCATATTTTAGATACAGCATTGTTAATTATATTTATCATGTTGTGTATTATATCTTTAGAACTTATTTTTCTTATAACGTGAAGTGTGTACCTTTCGACTGCCTTCATCTAATTCCCCCTCTCGCTCCTACCTCTGGTAACCACAAATCTGATCTCTTTTTCTATGAGTTTGTTTGTTTTTGAAGTATAGTTAACCTACAACACTATGTTAATTCCAGATGCATAACATAGTGATTCCGTATTTCTATACATTTCAAAATGATCACCACTGACAAGATTAGTTAAAATGTCACCATACAAAGATATTGCATAGTTATTGATTATATTCCCCCACACTGTACATTTCTTACCTATGACTAATTTATTTTGTGACTAGAAATTTGTACTTAATCTATCTCACCTATTTCTCTCACCCCTTAATCCCTTCCCCCAGCAACCACTGGTCTTTTCTCGGCATCTACAACTCCACTTCTATTTAGTTATATTTGTTCATTCATTCTGCTTTTTAGATTCCACATAGCATCTGTCCTTCTCTGTCCCCTCCAAGTCCATCCATGTTGTCACAAATGGCAAAACCTCATTCTCTTTCATGGCTAAGTAATAATTCCACTGCATGCATATATATATATATACACACACACACCACATCTTCTCCGTTCATCCATGATGGGCACCCAGGTTGTTTTCATATCCTTGAATATGTAAACAATCATGCAGTAGACATAGGGGTGGACATATCTCCTCAAATCTGTGTTTTCATTTTCTTTGGACAAATAAGGGCAGAATTGCTGGATTGCATGGTAGTTCTAGTTCCAGTTTTCTGAGGAACCCCCACACTGTTCACATCCTTGCCAATACCTGCTATTTGTTGTCTTCCGAATAAAAACCATTCTGACGGGCTTGAAGTGACAGCCCACTGTGGTTTTGACTTGCATTTCCCTAATTATTGATGACATTGAACATCTTTTTATTGACTGCTGGCCATCGGTATGTCTTCTTTGGAAAAATGTCTTTATGTCATCCTCTGCCCATTTTTTAATCAACATTTTTTTTTTGATGTTGAGTTGTATGAATTCCTCGTATATCTTGGATATTAACTGTTTATCAGATATATTATTTGCAAATACCTCCTCCCGTTCAATGGGTAGCCTTTTAATTTTGTTGACAGTTTCCTTCACTGTGCAAAAGCTTTTTAGTTTGGTGCCATCCCAATGTGTTTATTTTCGCTTTTGTTACTCTTGCCTGAGGAGACTTATCCAAAAAAACATTGCTAAGACTGATGTCAAAGAGCATGCTTCCTATGTTTTCTTCTAGGAATTTTATGGTTTCAAGTCTTACAGTTAGGTCCTTAATCCATTTTGAGTTTATTTTTATATATATGGTGTGAGCAATTGTTCTAATTTCATTCTTTCACATGTAGCTGTCCAGTTTTCACAACACTGATTCAAGAGGCTTTCTTTTCCCCCATTGTGTACTCTTGCCTCCTTTGTTTAATTAATTTAATTGATTTATTTAATATTAATTTGATTAATAGACCTATTAAGTGTGGGTTCATTTCTGGGCTCTCTATTCTGTTCCATAGACCCATGTGTCTGTGTTTGTGCCAGTATAACCCTCACATTCTCATAGCTGGGGTGACTGAGTGACATGCCCAGTGTTACTTGAAGAGGCAGTGGTAGAACTGAGAGCAGCACCCACCATCCCTGATTCCCACTCCAGGGCTCTTCCCCTGATGTTACTCAGCTGGACATTTTATGACAATAGGTCACATGTATGAAAGAAATCCCGAAGAATAAAGAATGTGGAAACATTGGGACAAGTCCACAAGAGTAAAAATTTCATACAGGAGTGAACCCTTCATACAGGATAAGAGAGATACATGAAATGGGACTGACTTTGTCAGGAAGTTGTTATTAAAGAACTAAGATGGAAGGGGAAAAAAGAGGCTAAGTGGAAACAGAATGTTCTCATTCTTAGTAAATGAGATAAAGAAGACAATAAGTTATGGAGGCCAAAAAATGGAAGATAACAGTCAGCAATGAAAATATAAAATAATTTAAGAACATGGAGATAGATGTAGTATTTTCATGTCACTTTTGTAAAAAGTGTGTATCTAGAATTATTTCAATAATAATAGTTCATATGAAAGAGATTATGTGAAAGTACATTTAAATTCTTGAGAAGAAAGATAAACCTAAAACCTTAACAATGTTAAGTTCCTAATGCTTTAAAATGTTGAATGAGTGAGAAACAGGAATTCATAGATGTACTTCTCTATATCAAGAACCATTATTATGTAATATCAAAGAGGCGCAGAGAAAACTAAGGCTAGGTATTCCTTCAGATGATTTTATTGCTTTTTAGAGACATGGCACATGAAGGAAAATACAAGGGGGTGGGAAAATCCCAAACAATTTGAACAATCAAATAGCACTGCATTAGCTCAAAGAGATGTATAGTTCATACAGTATTCAGAGTTGTTTGAGTTGATTTCCCTATTTTTGTACTTCCTTAAGAGCTTGAACCTAAATGTTATAATCATAATATTGGTTTGCAGCCCTATTAGTCATCTAAAAGCATTAACCTTCATGGTTCATTTGATGAGCCAAATGCCCCTGCTGTGCCTCCTGGGAGAGGAGGTATCCATTTTTAATCTATGTTTTAACAGAGATAAATGGGGCATAGTAAGGAGGCAAATGTTACAGGAAAATGAATTTAAAACGTGGCTAGTCAACCAAACATGTATACTTACTAAATCAATATACTGGTTAAGGACACAGGATTCGAAATCAGGTAGACATAGATTTGATCCCCAGTTCAGCTACTCATTTATTCGTTAGTTACATAACTCTCCTTCACTACTCTTCTTCTCTTTTCTTCCTCCCTCCTCCCTTTACCCAAACCTCCCTCCTTTTATTCAAAAGTATCTATTGAGCATTTACTCTGTCCTGGATTCATGCCACAGACTGGTGGGCCAGTTATCTTATATACCTGAGGGAGAACATGGAAAGTTTATAGGGAAGAAATTTGTGGTGTGCAACGCAAGGAAAGGTGCAGATGCAAAAATGAGCCAGACTTGTTGGGCAACCCTGAACAGACTGGAGGGAAATAATGGGAGATGAGTTTGGAAAGATAGATTGAAATCGGATTATAAAGGGCCCTGGATGCTAGGATAAGCAATTTAAAATTAACATGCAGGGAACTGGCTAACAATTAGAAGTCCAGTTAGGAAGGTAGTCTAGAAGAGGAAGGCCAAGGGAGGAGATGATTTCGAGAAGGAAAGATTACCACATACTTCAAAGAAGCCAAGAAAAAAATGGATTTAACTATTGAAAGGATATTGATGACCTTTAAAATAACTTTGAGTGGTGGGGATAAAAAGTTGTGGTAGGGGTGAAAGAAGGGAATTAAGATTGAAAAAATGGAGCCCGTGAGACCAAGAGTTTTCCAGTGGAAGGTTAAATAGAATGGGGAAGCAGTAGTCTGGTAGGAATTGAGAAAGCAGCAAGGCCAAGGGCAAATGAAGAACTACTACTTGTGTGTGAACTAAGAGACCAATGTTAAGAGATCGCAGATTCGAGGATGCAAGAATACAGGATGAGAGTTAGAACTGACAGCTGAAGTGGAGAGGGAAGTCTTGCAAGGCTGAAGCAGCACTTCATCCTCTGAGAGGGGCATGACTTGACACTGAGATTTCCTTTGTAGCGGGAAGGGAATCGAGGTAACATTTATCTGTATCCTCCAGGTGGGCTCTTATTAGAAAGAAAAGTGGCAACATCAGGCCACAAAAAGACCAAGTGACTGAAGCTGCCAAAAGACAAACATAAAAGAGTGGAGCCCATCAATAGGTTCAGTGGGAGTATTAAAGCATTCTGATTCACACTCCAGAAACCCTTCTGGTTTTTCCTGCTGTATAACATGAGAAGGTCACAGTGCAAACATTCAAAGAAATGTAAGGTGCCCTTGATCTTCACCCCCTCCTTCAGAAACAGTAGTGTAGAGTAGTGTAGACTACAGATCCAATCCAAAGGCTATTATCTGTGCTCTAAGTCACCAAATAAAAAGTTGAAGGTTAAAATGAATGGGTACTTCTATAGAGATAAACACATCCTAGAAGTCAGTGGTGGTAAGAAGGCCACTCAGTTCTGTGTGAATATGCCTAGTCTACATTCAAAGTATCAACTCTAGAAACTTTACTGCCAAACTGCTCCCGAAGTTGTATACACTTTTCCTCTGCCCGCTACCTCTCAGGCTCAAGGAGGGCCTGCATGAGAGCTTCTGGGGATTCTGTACCTGGTTCTGTCTTTAAGAGAGCTTCAGGCTGGGAAAGAGGGAGCAGAAGGCTGTTCTGTGTACGGTGCTCTCCTCCATGACCACCTGGACCTAGGCTTGCACCCCAAAATAATAATTCCATGCAAGGAGAGCGAAAGCTGGGATATCTGGTTGGGCATCCTCAGACTGGAGAGTCTCGTGGGTTAAGGAGACCCTAGTGTGCACCTGAAGAGCAGAGTTAAGTGCGTTTGGCGGGAGAGGGCACAGTGCTGACTGAGCATCTTTGCTTTGGAGTCTTCCCTTTCGCATAAGCCTATCTGTGCCAAGAGCTGAAAACTGGGGCTGCGGGCAGGAGGTGGGGTGTCAGTCTGAGCACTGACCCGTTGGCCCTGAGGCTGGGGAAGGAGTTAGGGGGAGCCCTGAGCGATAGCCAGGGATAGCCTGATCTCTGCTCCAGTCCACAAATCCTTAACGGATTTTCTTTCTCTCCCTTCACCCTTTTCTCTCCTTTGCTCTCTTTCTTTCTCTCTCTCTCTTTTCCCCCTTTTTTCCCTCTCTTTTTCCCCCTCCCTCCCTATCCCTTTCCCTTCCTCTCCCATCCCCCTCTCCCCTCCCCCTTTCCGTGTGTGAGCCTCTTCCTTTCCCCTCCTCCCCTTTTCCGCCTCTCTCTCTCTCTCTCTCTCTCTCTCTCTCTCTCTCTCCCTCTCCCCATCTCCTTCTCCCTCTCAGCTCGCCGGGCGACCCTGCTCCTGCCTCCCACATTAATGGCGGCATCTTCGGAGGACGATATAGACCGGCGGCCCATCAGAAGAGTCCGCTCCAAGAGCGACACGCCGTACCTCGCGGAGGCCAGGATCTCCTTTAACCTAGGGGCAGGTAAGGACGAAGCTCTTGCCTTGCTCTCTTCCCCACCCCGCCTGGCTTCCTTCCCTCCTCGCCGGCTGGCTCAGCCCCCTGCCCCTCCTTTGGTCTTCCCCTCCCGGCAGTGCCCTCCCCTCCCGCCCCCTTTCCTACCCAGCCGGGTGCCTGCGCTCGCTTGCTTGCTCTCTTTGTGTGCAGAGTAAGGAGGGGTGTGTGCGTGTGTGTGTTTTGCGGAGGTGGGGGAGGGTAGTGCTTGGAGCCCTACATCCACCCAGGAGTCACACGCAGGCTTTCCCCTTCCTTGAAGAGAAGAAAGTGTCACTGATAACAATGATCGTGGGCGTAGCCAAGAGCTGGGTCGGTTTGCAAGTGTGCTGTCTGTGGGCGGAGGGTCTGGCAAGGCTCCGCTGGTGTGGTTTGCTGGTGGGGTTACTAAGAGGGTGGAACTTGTTGGTGACATTCAGACTCTGGTGATTTTGCGGAGTTTATACCACTGCTGCGGTTTTGGAGTGAAGAGAGGGGTGGGGTTAACAGATGGGAACAGGACCAAAGAGTTGGCAAGCAACCATAGTGATGATGATAATAATATGGTCTATAGGATACATGTGGGGTGATAATGAAGTTGTCACTAGAACTGGTGCCCAAAGTGGCCCAGATGGAATTAAGTGAAAAAGATAACTGAAGTAGAGGAGGGAGAGAAAGAGAGAGGGAAGGAGAAGAGAAGAAGGAAGGGGGAGGGAAAGAAGGAACCACAAAGACCACTGAGGGATTCAGGGAGTCAGACTGCTTTGAGACCTGTCAGGGTTATCTGAAAGGAAGCACCCAGTGTTTGCTGTCTCCACTGCTGCTGCTCCAGGTTCACAGGCAGACCTCACCTGCTGTTACTAGCAGATGTTCACTATCACTGGGAGGAAGGTGTTCACCACTAACTTCGTATTGCTGCCTCTTCTGAAAGATTGCTAAGTCTCTACCCAAGATTGCATCTCTTCCTTTCTAGAGCCCCTTAGTATTCTAGCAACTCCAGTGCAAAAAGAGCAAGGGCATTTTCCTGAAGATGCACCTTCAAAATAAGTTTAAAAAGCAGATGATACTTTTTTTCTTTAGGAAACTAAACCCTTGGTAATGGAACTGAATCAAAATGTGTGTGTGTGTGCACGTGCACATGCACATGCTGGACTAAAGAAAAACTTCAGATAATGACTATTTTATACAGTATTGAGAAGTTTGAACAAAAGAGAAAACTCTGCATAGAGAAACAAGATGTGTGACTGGTAGGTTGGTTACTGAATGTGCCAAAGTTGCCAAGTTCTTTGGAGTTTAATTTTCCTACCTTGGTGATTTTTTTTTTTTTAATTCTGTGTTTCCTTGTCACTCCTGAAATGTTTGCCTCTCTGTATTTGGGACTGGGAGAAAGAGGACTTTATTGGGGGAAGCTTTGACAGTTTTTGTGGTGTTCTGTAGTAGCCTGTATTCTCCCTATGGAACTATTAATCCTTCACTTGTGTGTTCCCGATTCAGAATATAGTTGTGAGAAGTCTTGGGAAGGACTGAAAAGAGTTTCTTTTAGTGTTGAGATTGTTTTCTGACCCAGCAATATTAAGAATTATTCCTTTGATTCCACTGCTGTCAAACTCTGGTATATTCCCTTAGTGTCTTTGGCTTAGCACAGAAGGAAAAGGGCTAAAGAGGCAGTTAATAAATGTTGTTTACCTTCCAGTGCTGCTTTTACAACGAATAATAAAATAAAGCACAAAAAAAGAATTTTAAGTTTCTGCTACTACTGAATTAGGTTGAGCCATTTTGCCACCAGATTAAACCCAGTGACTTGCAGTCTTTTATTCTGGTTAAATTGCTCTGGAGGCTAATGAAAAGACTGGACTTTTCAGGTTGGACTTGTCGCCCTTTCATCTGGAAATAAACAAGCAGAACAAGCTCCCAGTCCCTTACATATGTCCCTTAGAATATCCTTAAAAGCAAAGTGTCAGGGAAGACAGCAGCAAGAAAGAAATGCAGTGGGAGAGGATGTTTGTCAAGGAGGGAGGGCAGTCGCTGACGGCTGTGTTTTGCGGTTAGGGGAGCTGTCCTCTCGGTGGTGCTGAAGCATAGGGCTGTGCGACACAGACAAGGCTGTAAGCTGGACAGCAGAGGAAGGAGTGCTCAGTCTCTTCGTGATGGAATCCCATGGAAAAGGCACAATATCTGGCCACTGAAAACTTTTCTATCCCTGCCCACCTATGTTTGCCGCCTGTTTACTACACCTCACGCCTACTACTCCACTGTTCAAATCGGGAGGTTTTGCTCTAATTTTGCACCGGCTGCTCACTCCTGGGGCTTTGTTTATTTTCCAGCTGGTTGTGGTTGCTTTCCTGACATAGTAAGATCTACCCGCAGATGTGCATTTCCCCTGCATTTAAAAGTAATTGTAACCCCTGGTTTAAAAAGCAAACAGCCTTGTTTATCTCCTTGAGCAGAAAGTTGTAATTAAACTATTAGTGTCGTTATCAGCATTGCTGAACAGAGGAGCCTGCACACTCTGGATAAATTACATAATTTGGGCATAGAGAGAATTTTGTTTGTCTCTTAACAACAATTTATAAACAATTAAGCAAGGAAGCTTTTATCTGCCCTTCCTTTCCACTCTTCTCTATCCCTAGCACTTACTCTTTATTCTTTCCAGAGAAATTCTTTATTGGTTTAAGCTATTTATGTTTAATATTTGCTTTCTTATACCCACTCATTATATATAAGTCCATGTTTAATATTTTAGTGGTTCAGCAATGCTTCAAGGAAATAAATATACACATATTCATTTTACTTGGATATCATGAAATCATTTGGGGACCAACTCCCTTAAAACTAACCTGTACACTTGCCAAATAAAGTGGCCTGGGCATTTTAAATGCTGATTAAATTCTTAAGCATTTCTTCAACTATACCATGTCCTAATGGTAAATAATAATATCATTCCAGAAATAACTCCACAGCTTGAGTGAAGGATATAATCCTTCACCTGCGGTCCCAAGTCAGTCAAAGAATGTGGGAACCAAAATGTGGGTCTTTCATCACTTTATGAAGATGCTAATTTCAGGGTTCATCTTAAATTGAAAGACTAGAGAAAGAAATTGTGTGAACCATGACTTTACTTTTCTAAAAGAGCCCCTTTTGTAGGTTTTTAACTTTTGTTTAGCATTTAGCATATTATGAAAACATTGATAGATGATTGCTGAAGATCATGTAAATTCTAGAGAGAATTAAGCCAATGTATTTCCTGAAAGTTACCCAGACACATTAGATCTTATTTAGAACACTGGAAGAAGTTTTTTTCCTGAGAAATTCAAATGTGTTAAAAGGACATCGTGTAACAGAACAGTAAGTTCACAGTATTAGTAGCAAGTGTTTCTAACTGTGTTCTCACTCAGTAATGAACATCACTGATGTTTA
The DNA here is from genome assembly GCF_048773025.1 of Camelus bactrianus. Classification (NCBI taxonomy): domain Eukaryota; kingdom Metazoa; phylum Chordata; class Mammalia; order Artiodactyla; family Camelidae; genus Camelus; species Camelus bactrianus. The sequence continues at coordinate 8,091,888 of NC_133558.1, forward strand.
GCTTGTAAGAACTTACCCTGCCTTATGAGGTCATCCATTCCCTGCACGGAAGTGAATGCAGTGTAGAGTTGCAGCTCATCTGGCGAATATTTTCCTATGGGCTAATGTATTCATCTTTATCTTAACAAAAGAATATTTGATACATAGAAGATACTGAAATGAAAAGGTTCTCCATAATTACACATCAAAATAAATGAAAGTTATGATAAATGGAAGATTTAAGCACATCTGAACTTTCTCAGAGGGCAGTCAAAAGAGGGAAGGCTAGCCATTGTGATGTTTTAAGATTGCTAAACACAAAACCAGCCATTTTGCATTATTGAGAATAATAAGTTCTTCTCTAGTCATAAGTACATTTAAACTTTGTTGACATTTCAGAATGGCTTTGTACTTATGGAGGAGATTTTAAATAGCATGGTCAACCCCAGAATACTTATCCTCTTTGGAAGGCTGAGATCTGTTCTAGTTCCTGATGTTAGCCAGGGATAGTTGTTTCTGAGTGCCATTGGTCTCCTCCACTCTTTCAGGCCCAGAAGAAAATTGCAGTCAAAATTCTCTTGCTCTGCCTATCTGTAAGAATGGATGGGTCAGTCACATTAAGTTTTAAACTGAGATCCCTTTCCTACCTTTTTGAGGAGGAAGACCTTTATCCCTTAGCTAAATTATAAAAGTCCTTGGTATTGAGAAGTGACATCCCTGAGTGTGCTATCATCATTTAGCAAAGAGAACTGTCGCTAGGCAAAAAGACTATTGTCATGCTGAACCAAGATTGTCTCGACAATCTGAAGGTCTTGGTAAGCATCCTCCTTCACTATCTGAAGAATGCCAATGTATCCTTCAGAATATTCTTGTCATTGATTTCAAATTGAAGGCAGGTATATGGGTCTGGCTTTTATTTGGTGGGTCCAAAATCTCCTTTAAATTATTGCTTCTGGCATTCAGTAGCCAGAATCCAAGTGGCTGACTATGTAGCTGACCAGGAGCCTTTACTGTGGGACTCTCTGAGGGTTTGCCCTCCTCTGTGCCATTGGCAAAGCTAGCTAACCTGATAATCCCATTATGTCATGCATTGAAGTGGTACTAATGATGACCACTCCAGATAACACAAATAATATACACCGGGTACAGAAAAGTAAGTAACACTATGACAAAATGGAAGTCCTTTGCCATAAATCTTTAACTTGGCTGCTTGTCATGTCACTGTTTCAATAATTCATACATTTATGAGACAACTCAAACACAAAATCTGCATTGCATAGTTAAATTTTCTTAGGATCTTTTAATCTGGGCATTATTTAAAAAATTTTTTAAAATATCTAACTATTATATTTACTATTATCACTAAATGCTAAGTTTCTTTTTGGTTTGTTTTTTATATGCCCATATATTTTAATTTCATGGAAGACTATGAAGGTATGTTTATATGAAAAATTAAGAATCAAGATTGATTCTAATCTCTTCCTCTAAAAACATAGGCAAGTCATTTAACCTTTCTAAGTTTGATTCACTCAGCTTTAAATTCTTAAATCTTAAATCTCGAAAGTCCCATCCAATCTAAAAAATTTGTATGAATAACTGGTACTTCTAGCTTTGCTAGTGGATACATACTATGCCACTGATTTTACATATAGTCTTCTTTATGGTATAAAACATATAGAATAGCATAGTTACAATAAGAATTAAAATATTTGACACAGCTAATAAATTTAAAATAATAATTTATATAATAATTAAAAAATAAATTAATAAAGAATTGCCAGAAGGCACATTTATATGCACCATATTAATCAAAATGTTTTTAATTTGAATATTCAGGGATTAGCATCTTTAACACAGTTGATGCTCTATAAGTGTTTGTTGAGTGATTGAATACGGTATTAGAGAAATCTTAGCCATAAATAGTCAGGAAACTAAATATTAATGCAGTTCCCAGGTGGCATTTTAAGTCTTATAGCCTGTTCTCTTTCATAATTAAAATGAAATGGTATACCTGTAAGATCTATATTTTCCCTGTATCCTTTAAAATCACTGGGGAAAGTAATACTAGCTAAATGGCAGGATTCAATCAAGCTGCAATATATCCCTTTGAAATTTGCAGATAGAATAATCCTAACTTCTAGGCACTGTCTGTAAAATCTGACCATGAATGACAAAAAACTGTTGTTTTTTTTTTTTCCCCCTTCTTTGTCACAAGCATATAAACTGACAGGAGCAAATAAACTATTGGTCAGAATAAGTGCATAAATAGATTTTCTTTCGTACATTTTAATACAAAAATATTTTTAAATTACTTATGGAGTTACTCTTTGACATACACAACTTCAGTTCATCATCATTATTTATTATATAAGTAAAAGAGTTAAAATTCAAGTGCGAAGAGAAGATAACTTGTAGAGCTATTTTTCTCTGACTTAATAAGGTGAAAAAGGGGACATACATTATAGCCATATACAGTACATATACATACATATATATAATGTACGTATTGTTATGTTTTATAAACAGAAGAGGGCCTGAAGGAACAAATAATAGACGTACGTTTTTCCTCATTGTATGATACAAGAAAAACTCTAGAAAAAAAAAACAAACTAGAATCTTCACATTTTGTTTCATAACTCTCCTCATCCACTTTAGTAGGTAATAAAGTGGATGTGATTTCTAGGGCGGGGGATGGGTGGAATGTGGGCCATGTTGACATTTTAATTGCTTTAATTTACAATTCTTTGATATAATGAAGGATAGTTAAAATAGAAGAAAAATCAATTTTATGGCCTTATTGAATGGTGATGGATTAGCATGATTTTCTAAACAGGTTATCAAGGGACAACAAGAATAATCTCATTTAATGTTTATGAAGGCAAGTGCTGTGTAAAAGCCTGTAGATTTCCTATTGATCTTTTCTGCCACATTTGTATGCCTTATACCAAAAGTTCAGTAGCAGAATCTTTGAACAGTAAATGCTTGGGCTATAATTGTAGACATGAGGATTCAATATGCAGTCGGTCCTCTGTATCCATGATTCTGCATCCACAAATTCAACCAACTGTGGGTATGGAGGGCCAGCTGTACTAGGCCATTTCACATAAAGGATTTGAACATCTGTGGATTTTGGTATCTGCAAGGAACTCAGTGTGGCTGGAGGGGATTAAATCAAGTGGTAGGAGGGATCAGGAAGCAGATGACAGAGGGTCTGGTGGGCCACTGTCCACTCTTATTGAAATGTGGTGCAAGGCAAGGATTTGAGCGTAAGAGTAACATGATCTAAATAGATGTTAAAAGGATCACTGGGGCTGCTGTGTTAAGAACAGACTAACTATAATGGGGCAAAGAGGAAGCAGGGAAGCTGGCTTGGAAGGTATTATAGTTGATGAGATGGTGCTGAGAGATGGTGCTGGCTCAACAGCGTGGTACAGCAGAAGCAGTGAGAAGTCGAATTCTGTATGTATGTGAAGATCTAGCCAACAGGCTTTCACAATGGACTGAATGTGGTTGTGAGAGAAGGAAAGGAGCAAGGAGTACCTCAAAGTTCGGCCTGAGCAACTAGAAGGATAGAAGGACCACTTTGGGGTGTGGGGAGGATGGTCAGGATTTCAAATACTGACATGCCGAGTGTGAGATGTTACTAGACATGCAAGTGGAAGTATCCAATGAGCAGTTATGCATGTCTAAGGTTAAAATGAGATCTGGCCCAGAAATAGGTATTTGAGTTGTCAGCATATAGAGAGAGAGCCCTTATAAAGGGCTTTGTAAGCATTTGCTCATTTATTTCTCATTTCTCAATGACCCTATGAGACGTATTATTATTACTCTTCTCATTTTATCTATGCAAAAACTAACGAAAAAGTCAAATAACTTAGCAAAGGCAATGAAGCTAATAAGAGGAATAAGAGGAAGAATTAGAATTCAGATCATGTTTTATATGACTTCAAAATCTATTTTTTAATGGCCATGATTTATTATAAGAGAGCAAGATTATGTTATTAGCTTTGTTATGAAGTCATGTATTCAGCTGAACATGGCTAAGAGAAAGAAAGAGATTTAATTAGGAATGCATCTTAGTTCAACATTTTAAAAAATGTTTGTCTAGGATTCACTGTAAGAAATGCACTTTATATCACCTCACATACATATTGATAATTGGAATAAAATATTCCTCAAAATACCCTTATAATGTGCAGATGTACTCTGATGTTTTCTATATTATCCCATCCTTTCCCACTTCATTTTATTCTAACATATTTTAGTTAACAAAGTGCTAGTTTTGACCCATCTGAATGATTTTTGTAACCCACAGTTTAAAAAAGATTACTTAATTGATAGTTTTTTTAGGAGTGATTTCTGCAAGGAAAGGCTTTTGCAAGGAAATCCCTCTTTCGTACTTCCACTATCTCCCTAGGAGTGTGGTAGATGTATTCTCTTAGCTGGACATGAATCAAATTGAAACAGAAAAACCCCAGGGTACAGGCCAACTTAGTTATTGGATACAGTAGGCACAGATCCCAGCCTCAGGATACACTTAAAGCCCACAAAAATGTTTTAATTTCTTCTGAAATCAGAAGAAAAAATAAATATAATCCAACCTGTTTTACATACGTCGTTTTTACCAACACATATAAATATTTTGTAATATTTATATCATAAAATATATTTTAAACTTTTTTGTGTAGGGGGAAGGGTATATATAACTCAAGTGGTAGAGCTCATGCTTAGTACCCAAGAGGTCCTGGGTTCAATCCCCAGTACCTCCTCCAAACTGAAATCAATGAAGAAACCTAATTACCTCCCCCTCATAAAACAAACAATACAAGCCAAAAAATTTTGTGTTAAAAGACATCTATATACACAAACATGCCTAGGACCCAAGAAAGGCATAATGCAGCCAGCCCTGCAAAGGGTGGAGGGAGGAGCAGTGAGAAAAAAATTCTTTTTTTGAGATTGGATGGTGATTATGAGATTATATCCTGGAGTTGGACTTTTTGGGTTCAAAACCCTACTCTGTTACCTACTAGCTGTGTGACCTTGGGCAAGGCATTTAACCTTACCCTGCCTCAGTTTTCTCACCTGTAAGAGGGGACTAAGAATGGTTACCACCTTGGAGGTTTATTTTGAATAACAAATAGCTTTTTAAACATGGAAAAACTTAGAATAATGCCTGCCACATAATGGGTATTCACTACACAGTGAAGAATGAACTCCATTATTCCATTATATTTCTATGTTCTGTGTCACTTTTGTTCTATTCTTCCAAGATACTATACAAAAAAGTGCCCTTTTAGGTACCACATCTTACAAGACCAAATGTGGTACAGACTCAGAAAGTCTCACATAAGGAATAAATTTTCTTAAGTAAATTTTACCCCCATCCAATCCTTCTTGCTTATACTACAGAATGAATAGGACCTGCCCAAAATGCGAAAGTAAGTCACCCTCAAACTCAAAGTTATGGAAATCTACATTAAGAATATTCTATCTTCTGACTAGAGTTGAATGGATCAACGTTGAAATGTCTTTTGCAAAAGACACATGAAAACAACCATGTGGAAAACAACCTACTGGACTTTCCAACAATCCTCTGAACTTGGAGGAGGTGTTGTGAGGGAAGGGGAAAAAAAGAGCAGAGAAAGAGAAGCAGGGAGAAGAAAGGAGGGAGGGGATAAGACAAAGAACAAAGCTCAGTTTGAGGAAGCCATCCATATCGGTCAGGAAAGTACATCAAAAATCACAGAATCTTGATTTTTGAGAGTCAAGAGGCATGTCTTCTCTGAGCAATTAACAGAAGGGTTCCGTGATGGGTTTGGAGATTTGCTGTTTCCAAAATCTGTCTTGTATTTATGAGCTGAATCATCTCTCAATCTTTGAAACCTGTAATGTGGGGATAATACTCTGCCCAATTATCATTGTTACTTTGAGGACCAAATGTGAAAATGCTTTGCCAACAGCCAAGTGCTGTAAAAAGGCAAGAAACAGATATGATCTGGGTGAATGGGACAGCCAAATGTCTAGCTCTGACACAAATAAAGCACACAAATGGAAATGCGAGAAATAGACTAATTCTACCTAACACGTTGCCTCTGCCATGGCCCAAATTTCAGTACAGCCTTAATAGTCCAGAAAGACTAAATACAGCATCTACTGATTTATAAATTTAGGCTATATTCATGCCTCTACTGTCCATTCCCACTATTGTATGAAATGTGGTCGCCCTAGGATATTATTATCCATCCATAAGAAACAAAATGCTTGAATTTTTACAAGAGTTTGTGCTTTGCAGAAATTTTTCACTTCTTTAGTGTAGTCCCAGGCATCCTTTAACTTTCCACCTGATAACAGTCCTGGAGGAGGTACCTGTCATGTTCAAGTTATGAGTAACTGCACACTAGAACTACTGGCCAGTGCCATGTGGGGCATTAGATCACCTTGGCCTTCAGCAGACCCTCAACCAAACAAACAACCAGGTGCACCCTCCCTTCACAGTCTCCTCTCCTTTTCTCTTCACCCTCTCCTTCTTCCCCCGACTGAATATCAGATATATATGTGTATGTGTGTGTGTGTGTGTGTGTGTGTATATACATGGTAAATATATACATTTACCTTAAAAAACAGAGCCAGAGGTTTCAAGGCAAAACCTTCATTTCTGAGAGAAAGAGAGAGGGTTAAACGACCCCAGTGTATCTGCAGAAGGCTAGGGATGTTCATTGCCTCCCACTCCAATCATAGAATTACTCTGTTTGCACAGCTGTGGAGCCAGCTGCCCTACGTTCACCCCAGACCTCGCTCCATGCTGCTTTCCAGCAACATCCTTGCTATATCTGGTCATGACGCTGGCAGTAATAGCTGAGAAGCAACTGTTTCAGTAAGAAAAGTAACTTCTACCAACAGTTTTGGCATAGACTCAGAGCTGTCCTACATGTAAGGAAACTTCTTAGTTCTAGAAACAATTTCTCCATGTTCGATTTGATCAGTTGAAATAGAACAGGCAAAAACAAAATTATTAGTGACTAGTTTTTTATTTTTATTCTTTCTTGTCTTTGACTTTTACAGTTTGAAGGCTCTTCTAAGCTATGGATTTCATTCATATTAAAGCAAAATTTTTCAGCCAATATCTGGGTCTGGAGCTATGATGGGTAATGCAGACCACACCAAATTTTGGTTAATCTTGGGTTCCCCTTTATACATAATGTATGATGCCACATGATTTTCATGAGTGTATTTTACTCCACTTTGACATAAAAAGATATTTGGTTAATAGACCTTATGCAAATTAAATGCTTGATACATTATTACAATTTTATAAAAATTCACAGCAACTAAATCTTTCCTTAAGTTGTAAAATGCCTGAGGTAGTTTTCTTTTATCCACTCATGTAAGTAGTTCATTCTGAGTATGCAGAAATAAATCATTAGTGTGGTTTCTGACATTTTAGCTAAAGATTGTCCCTGTAACCCCATGCACTACTCAATTCTCACCACAAAAATCCTCTCCAGTTTTTAAGCAAACAGACAGCATGGTCAGTGGTCACAGTAAACGATGCTTGGTTTGCTTATTTAGTTGATTCTAAGTTTCACCTTTGTTTTTCAAAATTTATTCATGTCTGCACCTATACCCTTTCAGATATCTTAGGAACATTTATATTTCTCAGAATAGGAGATGTGCTTTTATTTTTCTTATTCACCAGACCAGAGTCAAACTGTGTCACCACTTGTCTCATAGAATGGCAACCACATAAACAGAAGTGTGTGTTACATCTCAGACCAACTAGAAACATCCATAAAAATAATACCAGGTCAACCCAAAGTAAGCGCAAATCAGCCTTAAACTCACTTCATTGGCCTCTCGGTTACAGCTTGTATAATGTAATCTGTATGAACAATTTCTGCTGTAAAGTCACCTCATGAAGAAATATATCATCTACAGCTTCCTTTCATAAACCCAATTATAGGAACAGTTCAGTAGAGTTATAGCTCTAGGATCTGTGTTCTATATCCTCCTTGGTTCTACTTATTAAAGACACTGAAGTGGAAATACTGAAGTGGAGAAGAAACAGTGACTGAATTTAGCCAACACAGAAAAGACTGGTGTCATCACTCAATCAGGCATAACTTTAGTTCTCTCTGTTGCTATATTGTCATCTTCATTTATTATAGGTGATTTGTCTAAGGAAAACCTATAAGCAGGCCCTTTGTGCACAGTCATGAATATATTTTCAATATCTCACTGACTTATTTGCAAAAAATTGTGCACAATTCATTAGAAAGTATTAGTTGGCTATTTAATTTAAATTCAACCATCATAGTACTTTGATAACTGAGATCTTTGGTGGCAAGTGGCAGTGAGTTAAATAACAATAATAATAAAACACATTGTTAAATAATAATTGATAAAAATATGTTGTTGGGGGAAAAAGTCCAATTGTTGAAGATGTGATTCCTTTTAACCTTATACCAAGGCTCAGACCATATTAAATTTGTTATCTCAAACAGAGTTGAGTGGTGATACTGGTTTTGAAAAGAAATCACACATGTTATACTGAAAAAGCCTAAAAAGGGACCAAGTAGAGAAATAGATTTAATGTGCAGATGGAAGCTTTCCTGTAGCCAACACTCACCATTCAGAACTAGGGGGAAATGAGAAGCATGTTATGGCTACTAGTGCATTGATTCAGATATTTATTGCATTCACTGCCATTGGACAAAAACACCCAACACTGGTGTATATTAAAGCTGGTGTGATGTTCTTTCCGGTTGCTGGTTCTCAGTGGACTTTGTTCTCTGTCAGTCTGTTGAAACCTCAACTACGGTCCGATAACCACAGGAAATCTTGAGCGCATGCTAGTGTCTTGTTAAATTATAACTCGTTTCATCTCTCTCATGCTTGCTCTTTAGCGACCTGAGGAGAAACAATTGTGTTATTTATATGGGTTCATAAAAACATAAATTTTTCCATAGGGCCTTAGTTTCCATAAATCTATTGCTGGAGTTCATTATCTTCCTCCCCCGAGTGGGAGAACGGTTTCAAGCCTTAGGTTCGTGTAATTTCTCCCATTATGTTCCTGGCTCTGCCTAGTGTTCAAATAAAATGCCTTGTTGTGATGAAGACCTAGAAGCCGTACAGTTAGGAGCAGATAAAGAAAGTATGGCAGCAAGTAAAAGGTAGAAATCTGGTCTTCCCAGGGATAAACTTCCTGGAGTACCCACAGATTTATAATACACCGTCCTACATAGAAGGAGAAAAATGTCTAGGGCATGTTGGTTCACGTGAGGATCTCTGGTCAGGCAAAGGTGTAATGACCCTTCTGACAGCTCTTAAATAATTACGTGTAGAGGGAAAAGAATGGATTTGTGCCAGACATACCCAGGTATGAATTATGACTCTGTTTGTCAGTTTTAAGGCAAGTTTATTATAGTTATGAACTCCGGCTTGCTTACCAATAAAATAAAAAGTCTAAGAGCGCTCATTTCTCAGAACTGTTGTGAGAATTACATGAAGAGGGATATAAAGCAAAGGACCTGGCATAGCAAGTGCTTAATAAACACCTTTCAAGAATTTCAAGCAAGGCACATGCTCAGTTTAGTTTATTAACATAAAATCTCAACGTTGTATCACAGTGACAGTTATTTCACTACATTATTAAAGCCCTCTGATCAAACATGGACACAATTTTCAGGAAAGAAAGGATGACTTGCTATAGTTTATTGTGACTTATTTCATTACATAACAACATAACAAACATTCATCAAAGGCTCAACGTAGATTTAACAGTTTCATCAACAGCTGAGTCCATCAGTAGGGACATCAACATCCAGTGGACTCCACTTTCTGAGAGAAGGAACTGAGTCCTTCACCCCTGAAGCCTCAGTATCTGGCACTGGGCATGACCCATAAGAGATGCTCAGAAAGTTCTTGTCATGAGAAATGTATCAGGGTAATGGCCACTTTGCTGTCAGTGCGTCTTTACACCAAACTTGTTGGATTTCTTCTTCATATTTTTAAGAGGACTTTTTTCATTTTTTCATTTTTAGTATTTTATTGAGATACAATTGACATATAACATCATGTAAGTTTAAGGTATATAAGGTGCTGATAAAAGGACTTTATTTTTTTAAGAAGAATTTTACCTGAGAGAAAGGTACAGAGATTTCCTGTATATCACCTGCCCTAACACATGCATACCCACCCCCACTCTTATCAACATTCCCCACCAGAGTGGTACATTTGTTACAACTGATGAATCTGCATTGAAGCTTCACCCAAAGTCATCTTCACCCAAAGTCTGTAGTTGACGTTAGGGTTCACTCTTGGTGGTGTACTTTCTTTGGGTTTGGTAAAATATATGATGACAAATATCCATCAATATAATATCATACAGAGTATTTTCACTGCCACAAAAATTCTCTGTGATCTGCTTACTCATCTCTCTCCCTCCCTGCAAAACTGGCAACCACTGTTCTTTTTACTGCCCTCATAGTTTTGCCTTTTCCAGAATGTCATATAGTTGGAATCATACAGTGTGTAGCCTTTCCAGATTGGCTCCCTTCACTTATATGCATTTAAGATAATATGCATTTAAGTTTCCTCTATGTCTTTTCATGGCTTAATAGCCTATTTTTGTTGCTGAATAGCATTCCATTGTCTCTATGTACCACAGTTTATCCATCCACCTGCTGAAGGACTTCTTGGTTGCTTCCCAGTTTTGGCAATTATGAATAAAGCTGCTATAAACATCTGTGTGCAGGTTTCTGTGTGGACATAATTTTCAGCTCCTGTGGGCAAATACCAAGGAGTGCGATTGCTGGATCATATGGTAAGAGTGTGTCTACTTTTGTAAGAAACTGCCAAACTGTCTTCAAAAGTGGCTGTACCATTTTGCATTCCTATCAGCGATGAATGAGAATTCTTCCTCTTCATTTTTTAGTGACATCTATAGACATCTTCATATATCTGGTTCTCATTTACATTTGACAATTTCCGTAAGCAGGGATAGAACAAAGAGACAGGCTTACCCCCCAGGGCTGCCTGCAAGCCAGTCAGGCCTCGCAGCTTTGCTGTGTGTGCCTCTTTAGCCCCTCCTCTCCTGCGGAAAGATCCACAGGCTTGATGCGCTCTAGTTTGCGTCAGGATTCTGAAAAATGTGGAACAAAAGGGTTATGTTGATTTTTACGCCTGTTACATTATCATTGCACTAGCACTTGGGATGATCCCATTAACTTTTTCTCATCAATATTCAGTTCATGGTCCCCTCTCAAGTGAATCCCTAGACGTGAAGAAAGGTGCAGTTCTTGCAAAGGAGCCTAGCTGTTCCTTCTCCCACACATCAGAAATAGGGATACCTTTGATTTTACCCATTTTGAAAATGTGGAAGTAGAAATGAAGCAGGTACAACCGATCACGATGTGTTTCTCCTCATTGGTCCAGCGTTTCTTTCCTTTTTGAGCTGAACTGACATCATTGTGACAAGATCATGGGAGCCTCCCATTTTATGTATTTCTCAAAAGTATACCTAAATTTTATAAAATAAACCGTACCAAAATAGAAATAACATGCTCTCTGTTGGAGGCCATCCTTCATCTCCAAGTCCTTAGATAATGAACTTGGAATCAACAGAATTTTTTAAAAATTCTAAGTCAGACTCAGGGTGCCTTTAAATTCAGAGCAGGAAGATTATTGAAATATTTAACGAGTTGAGCTTAAAGTTTAAAGATTACCTATTCCAATTAACATATCTTGCAAATGAGGAAATTATGTCCTAGAGAGTCTGTGGTTCCCCAAGAAGAGAAAAAAGAAAGTAAAAGGAAAAGTCCTCAGATTCTAGACATTTAAAAGTAGCTCAGTTTCAGGTATGAGCTCGAATCAACTCATATAGGGTCGTGGGAGCCAACTGGGTACATCCCTTCCCAGCTGCACATTCAGTGACCTCATATTAGTGGTTTGAAATCATCCTTGAGGGAGTCTTTACCCCCTGGAAATCAGCAAGCACTACTATAAATAAGAACATTTTAAAAGAGCTGGTTGTTAAACATTTACCAGCACACTAGTGCTCAGTTCACAGAGCTGAGCCTGATATTTGATAGAAATACTCTAAGCACCATCTGAGTATAATATATGAGTGGTTTAGGCATGTTTTAATAGATACTAAAAATGTCAAAGGAAAGGCATCAGACTATTTTTGTTTGATCAATTTAATTTGACAACTTAACATTCAAATGTTTATTTACTTCAAAGGATCTAGGGGCATGTTGCTAGGTGAGGTTGCTATTTTATTGCTTTCCTATTACTTTAATATGGAAAAATCAGTGTGGCTAAGGTGAAGGATATAAGCATGTCTATGGAAAATATGCTTTCATCTTTAAAATAGATATAAATATGTATGATACCATTTAATAATTTTTCATGGAAAATATTTTATCACTGTATACTATATTTGGGACACTTATGAAGATGAAAATGGATTTCTTTTTGCAGTCCATCCAATAATAAAATCAAGTTGGTCAGTGTTGCAGCATATTATGCAGCATTTCCACATTTCCTAGCTGATGCTACTGTAATACATTAACGCGATTTGGAATCCAGTTTCAATCAAATTAATGATGAATCAGTTATAATGTCCCCAAACCAGCCTTGCCAACTGGTAAGATGCATCTTGAAGCAGGGAGTTGACTGCTATTTAGAATTCTCCCAGCTGTCTGTCCTTAGCACAACTGCTAGATTACACCATAAGTTTTTCTTAAAGTCATCATAAGTAGGCTTTCCAAAGAGACACTTTTAAAATTATATTTCAGTTTCTGCAGGTCACATATATTTTTCAAGCAGGGGAGAGAAAGCTTTTTTGTTGTTTTCTCAATAGTTGTTAATGGATAGTGAGTGCAGCTGTAGATGAAATGAGGGCCCCAGAGGAACACCTGTCTTGCTGTAGGGAATTTGAACAACCTCCTTTACTCTCTTTTTTTCTTTTTAAAATGTGACTCCGTGACAATCATAAAGGAGTATCCATCCATACACTAAGAAACCAAATTAGAACCTCACAGTTTGTGCATCAGGGTGGTATATGGTAATAGATGAGAATATTTGTTCTCATGGTGCATCTTTAAAGCTCTCTAGGTCATTTCTGAGCATTCTGACATACAGAAGAAAATGTATAAATGGATTCAGAATGAGAGGTCATTAATTAAGAAAATGGCCAAAGAATGGAGAATTCCAGGGAAATCACAAGGCAAACTTAAAAGGTATTAATAAATCCTGTTTGAATTACTTTAACATATTCTAGCTGGATACATAAATCAAGCAGAAAATGTTAGTATTATGTGGACTAAAATTATTGCATAATGGGCCTAGCAGTTTTCTTTGATATAAAAAGGGAGACCTGGTTCACTGGGACAATTGATACATCAATTGGGAACTGCAATGCCCTGATTTTGACAAGTCCGATGTGACTTGGTACAACAGCTTTTCTTTCTGTGAGGACAGTTACTTAGCAATGCTATCAAACCCCTTTTGGGGAACAGATCCTGGCAAGAACAATTATCACCATCAAACTCTTGTTGGACAAAAGGTCCTGAGAAAAGATTGGATTTTTCCTTATTTAGGGTCTTGATAGGATGAATTCGTATGGCCAGCAAATTTCTTTTCACCTTCTTGTCCTTTGAGAAAGAAATCAATTCTGATCTTGGTCTTGGTTGGTGTCTATGAGTCAGACCATGGACTGTGGAGTGGACCCTCACTAAGTGTGGGACATTGAGTTAGTTGCTGAACTCCTCTGTGCCTTTCTTCTCTTTCAATAAATCAGGGATAATAATAGCATCTATTTTACAGTTCTGAGGATTAGCTAAGGCAATATGTATAAAGTCCTTAAAGAGTTTCTGATACGTAGTAAGCACTCAGCAAATGTTCGCTGATGTTATTAGTGGGGACTGCCGGCCCAGTCAGCCCAGGATGCTAATAAGCTTTAGAGACTCGGCACCTGCTGGGAGAAGAGCACAGACAGACTAGGGGTGAGCAGAGCCAGCTGGCTCAGCTGTGGATCTCTCTGTGAGTCGATGCTTTTGCTTTGTTCCTTGTTCTGCACAGATCTGCTTAGAGGCTCAGAGGAAAACCTCTTTAACCCCCTACATGGAGTCTTGGCTGAAGCAACCTGTCCCAAGCCATCATTCAGGCTGTGACTAAGCAGATTCAATGTTCAAGCCTCTTTTAGATAACTTAGGAAATTTATGGGGCTAAGTATTTAACTCAGTAGGCAGGTAAAAGATGTGATATACCAGTGTTTAGTCATTTTGAATCCTAACTGCTTGAGATGATTATGCAGTTTGAAATGCCACAAGACGTGGGAAGCAGAGTATGAGTCAGTGTAGACTTAGTCCTCTTGCCCTTTCATTTGGAAAGCCTCCTTGGTGTGTCCTCCCACTGACAGAACTCGTTTACCTGGTTTCACAATTATCCCAGTGGGTGATAGTGGAGCCAGTGTTTTAGGTGTTAGTACAGCTATTTTATATCATACCTCTGTTTAGCATCCCCTGCACCCAGACCCTGTGCTGGGCTCTAGGGACACAAAGATAGGTAGGGAAACCCCTAATTCTTAGGAGCCCGAGTCTGCTTGGGTAGAGGAATAAAAAACAGATGGTTCTGATGCAAAGTGTCATAGTCTAGGCACAGACAGAGCATCACTGGACACAAACAATGAAGAGACCAGCCCTGCCTGGGAGAATTGCGAATCCATCTTGAGGAGAACAGTTGGGCTGATCCTCAGAGAATGAGTAGATCTTTCCCATGGATGAAATCATATGTAGAGGCACATGGAAGAAGGGTTTTGGGATTGAAGAGCACTCTAATCAGAGGAAACAGTCTGCACAAAGTGCATTTGGCACTTAGGGTACTCTGGTTCACAAAGATTTTATATGTATTCCTTTAAAAACTACGTATATGATCTGTAATGCCCTGAGCTGGCTCTGGGCATCTCTGCCCAGAGCTAGACTAGAGCACAGACTAGAGAGAAGACAGCAATGGAAGGAGACTGTGATGTAACATAAGTGCTGTAACTGTCAGGAGGAAATAGATCTCCCCAAGCAGAGCCTTGGCATCTCACAGGGAGACCTCATTGGAGGCTCACAGTGAATGTGGTGCTTGAGTAGGGCTTATAGAATGACTGATGTCCCCCAGGAAGGCAGAGGAGACAGTGTGTATGAAGGTATGAAGGCAAATTTTTGTGTGCACGAACCACAAAGAGCGAGGAAGCTGGGGGGACTGGAGCACATCATGTGAGCAGGAAATTGCAGAGGGGAGACTGGTGAGAGAATTGGAGAGTGCAGGGCTTCCTGTCATACTCAACAATGGTGAGAAAGATGGGTTGGAAAATGCCACTGCTGGAGGCAGGGAGGTACTTAGTTTATCTTTGGCAAAACATGATAGAGGCCTGAACTATGGTGGTAGTAGCAGGGATGGAAAACTGATTTAGCATCAACATAGTTTAAAAGGTGGAATTGCCAGGACCTAGTGACCAATTGACTATGGAACTACAGGAGGAGGCATGGAGGACCTCTAAGTTTCTTCCTTGACCTATTCAGTTCTAGTCACCAATTCAGGGTACAGCAGATGGGGAAAATACTCATGGGACAGGTTAATGGGCTTATCCATACACAGGTGGGTTTTAGAGTGCCTGTGTGACACCCTAGAGGAGGACCCCTCAAGAAGTGAATACATGGGTCAGGAACTAGGGAGAAGTGTCCATATTTACTAGAAATCAGAGGTGGGTGAGATCTAGGTCAAAGATTCTTATTCACTGTCTCATCAGTGATTGCATTGTGCCAAAGTATGGATACCCTCAACATTGTACTAGTTTTAGACATACAACATAATGATTTGATATACATATATATTGCAGAATGATTACCACAATAAGTTTAGTTAACATCCATTGCCATCCTTTTCTATATTTGACATGACCTGGCAGAACATTAGGAAGGGAACATTATGCTAGGGAAACCGTGGTGAGAGTTAGGAGAGAATTAGCAACAGACCCCCCCAAGGAACATCTGTTTGAAAGGGGTGCAGAGAGAGGAGAAACCAGCACTGGCACCTGAGGGGGACAGAAGACAGAGGGGAAACAAGAGCAAGCCAGGGGAAAGGGGGTTTTCTAGGGAAATACAATGGCCAGCAGGTTCATTTGCATTGGAGAGACCCAGGGAGGACTGAACCATGGTCCTTTTCTTTGGTGCCTTTATCAAAGGTTATTTATCAAGTGGTGGAAGTCCAGTTGCAGCGGGTAGAGGAGTGAGTAGAGGTGAGAACACAGAGGCACTAAACACCGATTCCTCACTTAAGAGCGTTGGCTGTGAAAGAAAAGTGAGAACAAGTACCCTAGCTAGCTAGAGTGAGATGAACTTCAAAAAGATTTGGTTTTGTTTTTCAGTAATTCACAGAGGAGTGGCTAATCTGATTTCCCTGGTTAGGTTACAGGCTCCCTAAAGAAGCAACCGTGTTCCCCACAGCGCTGGGCATAGTCCAGATGCTGATTCAGGACATGCAGGTTTACATGCTGATCCTTGTCACAGAATTATTCAAACAACATTAATTGCGTGTGCATCAATTTCAAATGTGATTTCTTAGTACATTTACACAGATACGTATAGACACATTTCGTAAGGAGAGAAAGCAGATTTTGTGAAGTTAACTAACAGTACTGAATATATTAAAAATATTATGATTCAGTAGATAATTATCTTCTTTACCTTCTTTGATCTGGACTGACTTACAAGATATTTTGTGCCCACTTTTCTCTGCACACTGGCCTTTCTCCTACATTCATCTGTTAAGTAACATTTTCTGTACCATAATGCCTGGACCATATGTTCCTCTTCTGTAGTGTTTTGACTTATTTTTGGTGGAGTAAATGGTACTTGGGGGTGGGTCTCATCATTTTCAAATGCCAAGCAAATATACTTATTAGGCTTAAGCATGAAATCAGCTCTTCCTGGGCAACAACTTGTTGATCAAAAATATCACCTTACCTTTGCTTTTAAATTGAAAGCCGTACATTGGTTTATATTGGGTAAAGCATGCCCCCCAAAAACATGTTTAAAGTTTCTGTTTTTATGAGGCTATGTCATTCAAGCTCAAAAAAATGTTAGAACTGATTAAAGATCATAGCAAATGGCCCCTATTTTTCAAGTCCCATTTTTCATTTATGCTTGTACCAAATCTAGTAGGATTTCCAGACGTTTCTGTAAAGATACAATATAGATGTGATAAGAAGGAGACCTTTAAATAAGAAAATTTGCCCTTTAAAATAATAAAAAGAATTGAAAAATCTTGTGAACTGATTGAATACATAGCAGAAGCCTCTCTTTAGTGGAAGTTAAAAGTACATAATCATTAGTGT
Source organism: Camelus bactrianus (assembly GCF_048773025.1). Lineage (NCBI taxonomy): Eukaryota > Metazoa > Chordata > Mammalia > Artiodactyla > Camelidae > Camelus > Camelus bactrianus. The sequence goes on from NC_133558.1 coordinate 8,109,253, forward strand.
GCAGTGGTTTCTGTTTGCATTTTCCTGAAATGAAATTCTGGGTGGATATTAAAAGATACTTAAATTTGCAAATAAAAAGACTGATTGTCTCAGCTAAATTCCATTTCACACCAAGGTTTCTTAATGGTATTTTGTTTCCAGGAGTTGCCCCTTGTATGTACTTGTATGCTCTGCATTTGCTTAATATTTTAAGAGTGCTGTGGCAGATGGTTCTATTTTCCTCAACTAACTTCCAGTTACTATAACTGTACCAGCTAGTCTCACCTGAATCACTAGTGTATTTTTCAGACTTCCACAGTTTCGTTACCTTCTAGAGGGATAGCAAATGTAATTTTATTAATTCTATTACCTTGTTTTAAGTCAGAGACTTGAAAAATACCACATTTCAAATTAACCGTAAGAACAATACGCGTTAGAATCAGAAGGCTGTCAGTTAAAGTCAGGTCTCAATTCGAATATAAAACCTCAGATTTCACAGATCTCATAATATCTGAGCTGTGAATATTTGCTTCAGGCATTAACTTGGCATTTAAAAAAAATCTTTGAGACCACATAGACATTTCTCTTTGCCAGAATATCTACTTCTCACTTAATGGTTAAAAATATCAAACTTTAACTGAAACATCCAATTTTGTCACACAAGAGTCAGAAATATCTTTTTGTTTGGGAAGTTTATTTTTCCTCCTTTTTATTTCTAGGCTAGAACATACTTTCACCCATTTTGTATGGGTTGGTTAATTGAGTAGGCAATCAAAATTACTGCCCCGAAAATGGGTTATGAAAATAAAAACCATTTTTCTGTTAGAATTTTTGCTTAAGACTTTTACTCTGGGAAATTAAAGAGCTTACACAGATAGAAGTAAAGGGCAAGAAAAAGCAGTAGTGGGTAAAAAGAAAGATGTTCAACTGCTAGGTGAGTTAATAAAATTTAATATATGTGGCAGTAATGTTTCTTCCAGATGAGATGGATACATATTGTTGTATTGGAAATACTCTGTTTTATACTTACATGTATTTTTGGTATTATTAGCTATCTTTATATGTAATATTCATGATGAATGTTTGCACAACCCCCTACACTTTACAAAGCACTCTCAGATCTTACCCTATTTTATCCTGTCTTATCTCATCTACTGCAGTGTAAACTCCTGGGAACCATGAGGCATGTCTGTATTTCCCTGACACTTCACAGAGATTTGAACATATTCAAACCAATAATTCTTTGAGCAGTTAGGTATCGTGGGATGTTTAAATGCAATAATACCTCACCTGCAGACAGAGACATATTATAGCTGATAGTTTTCAGTAGAGGCTGTAAGAAAGGGGTGCGAGCCTTGGCATCGAATCCAGTTTAGTTCCCAAAAAGCAAAGTCATTTCCAAATAAAGTAAGGCAAGATGTTGCTAAGAAGTTCCTGAGTCACTGTTAGAATGTGTCTACAACAGAAGGACCTGAGACTTTTCTATTGTGTCTCCAAGGAGACTTCCCACTTAGGAATTGTTGAAAAGATGAGAGTGCCAGGCAAGAGCCTCCCAGGGCCTCTCTAGCCCGAGTAGCCTGTTAAAAAGTTGAGCAAGTGAAGGACGTCACTGTCCTATCTCCCGAGGGCAAACCTAGTCTCTTTTAAACTTTTCGACGCATTAATTACCCAGGGACTCTGTCTTATTCAATTTTTCAAACAACCGGTTTCCTAATATTTGTAACCCTATGATTAAATCAATGTTCTGCTCTCCCAAAATGAAATAACACCTCCTATTAAAAAATTACAGTAAATATCTTACATTTTTAAAAACATCTATTTAGAGAGAGTTGGATCTGGCCATCTGTTGCCACATAGTTAACTAGTAAAGTAGTAAATACAATATGAGGATATAAATCTATTTCCATTCACTGAACTCATCACGGGGCCTAATGTGACGGCACAGAATTACTCATATTTTAAATTTGCATTATTATAAAGGCTAATTCTGGGATACTTCATTTATTTTTGATTGCCAAACGAGAAATTAAAAAAAGATTCAGTGTTATGGGTTTTTTTTTTCATCCATTATGGTGAAGAAAATATGCAAATTCATGTGAGATACATGGCAGGATGAAACGCAGTTTGTACATATGGGACTCCAGGAGCAGCTGGTTTTCTTTTGCTCTTACTTTAGTACATTTTTTAGAAGCTTGGTATTTTAAGATCTCAGAGCCCAAGATTCTCTCCTGCCAATAGTTTTGGTTAGAATATAATGTACCACCAGGCTTACCTACCACCAGATCTAAGAAAAGACAAGAGATTCTCAAGTATTTTCATAGATTTAGGGGGCAAGAAACCATTCATCAATTTTTTATGTTAAAATCAATGAAAACTAAATAATTAAAAATAATTACTACATTCAGCAATTATTTATTAAATGCTCAGTCTATGCCAGGCATTATTTGAGGAGGTAGAAAGACAGTGATGAACAATATAGTCATATTCCCTGTTCTAATGGCTCTTACAATCTTAAAGGTCACCTTAATCACTCAAGTGATGTTTGAAAATTTTAAAAAAGACTATTGTCTAAAGATCCTTTTTTCTTTAAAATGTATATACAATATTTTAACCAAACAGGAGGTTTTTCCTCCAACTCTTGGCTATAAATTTTTTTTAACTATACATATCTTTGTCAACAGAAGAAAGTATTGGTTGTGTAGCCAACAATGTCTTTATTTTTCTTTTCCTGTTTACTTATAGATTGAAGGAAAAAAGTGAGAGTTTCTTCTGTTGTCTTAACAAACTCCTCGTTACCATTTACAGATTTAAGATAGTCTAGAATAAGAAAACAGTCTTTCTACTTCTGCTGAAAAAGCGTACTCTGTAAAGCCTGAATCCTTGCTTTCAGCAGCCTCTGATAAACCAGGTGCTGGATCATGTCCACCAGCTTTCACTTGCAGTGGTCCTGGCATCTGCACCGTCCATCCTGCAAAGGTTTCCACTCAGCTTTGAAAAGCGTTAGACAGCAGTTGTCGTTGGGCAGATGTGGGCTCAGATTCTAGAGAAAATCAGAAATACCTTGTGCATATTATAATCAGTTCTATTACTCCATTTTCACATGTGGAGTTTCACATAGTCTGAGTAAAATCCCACCCACCCATTAAATAGAGTTATTTAAACAAAATAGACGTTTATTTTAAAGTTTGTTTTTGTTTTGACTGATCATTCATACTGTCTTCTCTGACTTAAGAACATAAGAAATCTCACATACTAGTTATGTAATCAAATTAATCTTTACCTCCTTCTTCCTACTCATCCATAGACTGAGGAAATAAGATATTGAGTTGCAGAATAATAAAGATTCTTAGATTCTTTAGAAAAGGAAGAAAACCAGGTAGGATTATTTACATGATACAGCTTGTTGAAAAATATCTTCTTTAATACATGGAAATAAGAAATTGTGACCCATACTTTTTCCACAGAATAGCCAATGGGTTCCCAGAGTAATAATTTTCATTCATTTTTTAGTAAAAACACTCAGTTTGAAAGTTAGAAATTTTCGAACACTCTCCCCTGCCTCCACCATAAAGATGCGCATCATATGCATATAGTATTTGTGTTTAGTATTCATTGATTGGTGGAAATGATGAAGAATTGAGTAATATGCAGACTTTTTGTACTTTATTCAATATAGCAGTATTTGCATACATCTGAAGAATAATAGCATGGACACTTTTGAGATTTATTCAGACTACAGTTAATATCTGGTATATACACATGGATGGGATGACTGCCTCTGATAACTCTGTGGTCCCACAGCAGTTCGAACAGTGTGGTATGGAAGGTATAAGGGGGTTTCTCAGAACTGAGTAATGTATGGATCCTTTTAAAAGAAAAAAGTATACATTACTGGATCCCTGGAATTAAATTATGTCTATGTACACGTGCAACATAATAGCTATGTTAAACCTGTACACGTGCATACCTGGTTAGGAATTAAATTATGTCTATGTACACGTGCAACATAATAGCTATGTTAAACCTGTAACGTGCAAACCTGGTTATAAACTCTTTACACTCAGAGCCTTTGTCCAACCATAAAATCAAAATAAATTAACAATCAAGTAGCAGCTACAAAATCAATTAAAATCAAATTAACAAAACTAATTTAATGCGGCAAAACATGTTGTTGAGCTGAAACTAAATTGCCATTCAAAGTGTGAATATGGTATTGACTGTTACAGGAACGGGGATTTTTGATTTCAGAATGCCTCCGTATTCCAAGTGCCAGGTGATGGTTTTCTGATAGAACAAATAATGTCTTCTTTGGATCTACTTGGTGCAGATAAATCATTGAAGTATTAAGTTCATCTTATAGTTCTTATTAATATTACTTGTTGCTATTGCAAAAGAGATTCTATTAACTTTTAGATTATCATCTGAATAAAAGCATCAAATCAAATCAACTCCTACGATTTGCAGAATCTTAAAAACATGCTCAAGAACTCCCCCACCCCTATTCTTCATGACCATGGACACCTGTTTGAAACCAGTGCCCTAGAAGGTAGTGTTAAAAAGCAAAGTTCAACTGAGTGCATCAGCAAATCTAATTCACTTTATTCAGCAATTCATGAGTTGGGTAGCATCCCATCCAGCAAACAGAAAGGAGCTCCACAGAGCTGTACAAAATGGGAGACTTACAGGCAGAAGGAGGCAGGGACTAGGAAAGAGTGGATTACCTCCTCTTTCCTTGGGGGATGAAAGAGGTCTCTCAGGCAGTTTACCTCACTAGTGCTGACCTAAAAATTCCACATTGTCTGGTTAAAGGTTACATTCCTGGGAGAGGTGAAACCACAAATAGCTTAGGCATTAAGTCAGTTTGCTGACATGGGACTAAGCACAAGGGACACAGCACATCAGGCACATTTTGGGCCTGTTGTCTTTTTTTTTCCTTAACAATAGTAAACTTGTTCTGAACCTGTACTATGTGAAAAGGTAGTCTGTACAAAAAGCATCAAGATTTGAAATTCAGTGTCACATTATAAAAAATGAAAATACATTTTGATTTTCTACATAGTATATTGCAAGTTCACTACTAACCCATATTGTTCCTTTGTGCAAATTAAAACCAGGAGTCCCTCCCAGCAGACACAGTCCCAAGCAGAGTCCTAACCACAGGGGCCAACAGGAATTCAGCAGGATTTGCCCCCTGGCTTGGTGCCTTCATGCTCTGACAACCTGCACAACTGTACATGGCAGACCCAGTATATTAAAAAGTTAAGGAGACAAGAATCCTCTTCTTCATTTCATTTTCTAAAGAAAGAAATCCTGACTCTCAAATTGACTTATTAGCTAAGCTAAACCTCTTTGAAATGTCATATTTACTTCAGTTAATTAAAGCAAATGAACTGGGAGATACTCTATGCAGTTTCCCTTGGGAAATTATTCCTGGTAACCTCATCTTAAATAAAAGACACTTCTACCCATGAGTTCCATTTCCACTTATTTCCCTAATTTCATTGCATTCTTCCCATTTTGTTCCATTTGATACAATTGACCAAGTAGTCAAACTCTAATTTCAAGTCCCTCACATCGTCTTGATTACTTTTTATTTATTGAAAAGACTATTTCCTTGATATATGCAATATTGTGATTTATAAGAAATACGTATTTGGTCATTTGGATGGCCAAAATATATTTCTTATACACATGTGGTCTTCATCAAGCATTCCTGACTCATAGCTCCTAAAACCCTTGGAATTCCCTGTGGTAAGAGCAGTAAGGTATCTTTCATTATATTAATAAAGCGACTTTTAGAAAGTCCTCAGGTAACGTAAGGATGGGGGCTGGTTATACACCAACCATGTGATTAGAGGATTGGAACCTTCCGTCCTACCCCCTCCCACTTTGGGAAGGGAAGAGAGGTTGCAGATCAAATACATCAATGGCCAATGATTTAGTTAACCAAGCCTCCATAAAAACTCAGAAGGAGAGGGCTCAGGGGGCTTCTGGGCTGGAGGAGATTTGGGGAGAGTGGAGATGTTGGAAGAGTGGCACACTCAGAGAGAGCATGGAAGCTCCACGCCCTTTCCCACACACCTTGCCCACTCACCTCTTCTATCTGAATGTTCATCTGTATCCTTTACCATGTCCTTTTATAATAAACTGGTGATCCAGTAAGTAAAGTATTTCTCTGAGTTCTGTGAACCACTCTAGCAAATTAATTGAACCCAAGAAGGAGGTTGTTGGAATCTAATCTATAGCCAATCAATCAGACACATAGGTGGCAGCCTGGGCTTGTGACTCCCTCTGAAGTTGATGGGAAGTGGGGGGTGAGGGGACAGTCTTGTAGGACTGACCCCTTAACCTGTGGGATCTGATGCTATCTCCAGGGTAGATAGTGTCGACACTGAGTTGAACTGTAGGACACCAAGCTGGTGAACAAGCATTGCTTGCTGGTGTAGGGGAAACCCCCTTCCCTGCATTGGAACTGGTCATCAGAACCACTGATTTACTATATGATTGGGATTAGAAAGAAATGTTTTTACTATCTTCTCTGACAGTGTTTCTTCAGCAGCAATACAGGGATATATTTTTCCCCTCTCATTTGCTCTCTCTTTCTCTGTTATATATATATATATATATGTGTGTGTGTGTGTGTGTGTGTGTGTATATAATTTAATTTAAATAAAGTGCCCTTTTCTTAGAGCATTTCAAACAGGAATACATCCCAGAGAATTATATAATACTGTTATCTTGACTATTACTCACTGAGCTTTTAAGTGCTATTTACAGGTCATTTCTCAGTGTGCAAGCCCACCCTGCTCTAGCCCAAAGAGGAGAATGGAAGAGAGAAATACATCAAGAACCTATGGCAGGGAACTCTCAGATGACACCTGGAGGTAGAAATCAGGAAGATCAAGGGTTTCAAGAACCTGACTGTATTTTAGTCTTATTGTTATTGTTGCCTAAATATTTAAAGTATTTGATAGGTGTATGCCTATTAAAAACCCAATATCTAGAAGATAGAGCAATGGAAGCATTGCATTTTGGGTGGGGAGGTGGTGTGGAGAGAGAGAAAGAGAGAGAAGCCATTCCGTTTTGCGTGTGTAAATGCATATACCTAAACATTCTGGCAGTGGCAACTTTATGTATGAACATCAAGGCCTGATACACAGAAACAGATAATTGCTGTTATGCGATTGTGAGTTTATATAGTAAATCCTCTCTTTTCTAAGCTTCATACCCAGAGGAATTATGCAGAGGCAATTTTATTTAGTGGATTATGGCTGTTTATCACAGAGTAAATCTTTGCCAGATCCCTGCAAAGGAATAGAGCATTAGGCACTGCCTTCTACCTAGAGTCAAAGCCTTGGATATGTCCCTAATACCTCTACTTGCATGCAGAATGACCTCCTCAGGGCAAGCAAATAAAGAACTGCACACTCAAGGCAGGGACTTTTATGTGCTGCCTTCCTGGTGTTTGCACACATTCATTCAAGCTGCCTAAAGGTTGTCTAAGCACATCTAAGCAAAAGTTATGGAAAGGATCTCCAAAACTCTAAAAACGTGTACAAATCTTAAATGGATAATTTCTGAAATACCGGAGTGCATACTGGCTCCATGCTTCATCCCTGTCATCCGCTAGGAGGGCAGATAAACTGGGCAAAGGATCGGGGAAAGACATATTTTTGTTCTAGCTCTTTCCCCCTCAGCTACAGAAGGACCCTTTGCACAGTTTGGCATTCATGCTATCCTCAGGCAAATTGCTAGAAGTCACTCATGAAAAACTGAAATCCTTCCTTCCAGTGAGGGATGTAGAGGCCTCGTATTCCTTGTCACTCTCCTAGGGAAGACTGAGGGACTTGAAGAAAGGAAATTAAATGAATTCTTCAAATATTTTGGTGTCCCTACTACGTTCTGTACGTGAACTTGGAGGCTGGTGGTTCTGAGTCTTTCCCTGCTTGTCTCCCACATTCTGCATCTGGGATGATTCTGGCTTCACTGTGAGTTCCATGTTCTGTGGTAACTTTAGGGTGGAGAAGCCAGACCCCATGTGCACCTGCTGTAGATGACCAAGTTTATGATTGTTCCTTCACTACTAAATATTCATTCCACCCAGTACCTGAGCCTCTAATGACAAAGCCATTTTCAAATCAACACTCACTCTAATAAAGAAGTGAAATGTTTGGCAAGCTATTTTCCAAACAGGCCCACAGGGGTTCTAGGGTTGCCCTGTCCAAAAGAACATTTTCAGCAAGCTTGCCCACTGTTAGCTAGACTTTTCATTTGGAAGGAACAGAAAAACTCAATATGGCAATATCAATGCATGGGAGATCATTTTAACAAAAAGCATAGCTATAGGGAGGCAGGCAGTCCAAGATCAGGCACTGTCTGCGCACCTTCATGGTGGGTCCTCCAGGACTGGGCAGTTCTTTCCCATCTCATTGGATGGCTCTGTTTCTGGCCATCTCTACTTCTTCCTGGAGGGAACTACACAACAAATTCCTAATCTTCTCTCATTACCAGCTAACCGTTTATTTGAAATTTTTCCTTTCAAAAATTCCAAGAGAAAGAATGTGTTTGTCTTAACAAATGAATATTGACTCTACTGGGGATGAGCATTTGTACGAAGTCATCTTGTAGATTTCAGGTCACCCTAAGGTTTAACAGTCAGACACCCCTGCTTGGTCCAGTTCATTAGATCTGGAGGTTAAAAACAGGGCACAGAGCACGAGTCCCTGCACAGTGAACTGCCTATGGCTTCTTTCTCCAGCAGGGCATGTGGGCAACCAGTGTCCTCAGAGAGCACATTAGATGTAGCAAGTACCATGACTGACCGTACCATTATACTGACCTTCCAGTATAATGTCAGACCATAAGAAGACTGTATTCTTCAGGATGAAATATAATCAGCTTGTGTTTTGAATCCAGTTTCTAGGACTATTTCTAATGTTTGCATGTAGGTTTGTAGTACTGAGGATATGGCTAAGGTTTTTCATAAAAATATTGACTGATGTAAATTTTTTCCACCTAAGTCTATAAATCTAATATTTTACTTTTCATGAGCTTGAATTATGGTGGCACACGGGATAATTACAGGAAAAATAGTAATAACTTTACAAGTAGTAATAAATTTACAAGAACTGAAAGAGATGTGTTTGGCCTTTAGGGAATGCTGGCTAAAGCTGGATAGTGGCCAGCAATAGAACTTAGAAAGAGGACTGCTATTAATTAGACAGGCAGAGTAAGAGGAAAACAGAAAATAATGACTCTGGATGGCACCCTGATGATAGGAAATGAGGGTCTGTGTAGCTATCAAAAAGAAAAATTGTTCAGTAGACATAGTAATTATCTTAGTGCCTATTCTTTTATGAGATATATAGCCAGCTGGAAACTCAATTGGGAGATAGAGAGGGAAAAAAATATTTGTACTCAATTTGTTTCATTTTTGGAGTGACATCATTGTAAATAATCTGAAAAAAATCAGCTGTGAATGTTTTGTATGAACTGTGATGTCCTGTAGTTAGTTTAGCCATGTTTCAGGCAAACACTTTGAGTTTACGTGCCTTGTAAGAACGTCTGAGCTGTTGACTGAAAAGGGAAGGCTGTCAAACCCTGTTGCTTTGCTTGAGTATTGCTTGTTTGATGTCAGGAACCTTGGTTTCAAGTCATATCTTTGCATCTGTTGCCCAGGTGGGTTGCAGCAAATGCACAGACTTTTTTGTGCTGTGCATCCTGGCAGGTAAGTAGGAATATGCTGATCAGAATCTGTGGGGGTTCATATGCCTCACATTTACAGAAATCAAATCCACTTTGGATTAGCGTTGGTTCAAAGTGTAAAAATTATATGTAACAACGTTTATTTTTCAGTGTGCTCATTTAAAGACTTAAATATGCCTCTTTGCTCTCTTTGTGCTCAGAAATATCTGGGGCACAATGACAGCTGAAGTGTAATGGTGAGGTAACAGAGGCATAGAGAATGTGAGTGGGCTTTGCCTATGTTCTTAGGATAGTGAGATAACTTTATCTTTAAACTTATTTTGGTATAGTCCAAACTTCATGGATTTTTCAGCGTAATAAACGCATATATAATAAACGCATGATGTACTTGCTGTTTTGGTAAGCAAATCCACTGGTAGATTCCAAAATAACATTTTTTTAGCCTCAAGGAGCTTTTGATCATATTGTGGAGAAAGGCGATCATTAAAACACAGTTGCCATAGCAGTCAACATTTATTGTACGCTAAATGCTTTACATGTATTTCTAACCATATACAAACATATAAATTACTATCTCATTTTAGTAAGAGTGAGCAGGGTTAAGTGACAAGCCCAAATAACCAGATTCAGAATTCAAATTCAGGTTATCTGAATTTAAATCCACATTTTCCTACTATATCATGTTAAATAAATAAAATAGTCTGGGTAATTACCCTAGAAGTTCAGAGAAAGGAAAGAGCAACACAAGAGATTAGTCCTACTCTTGCTTGGCAACTTTTCTGGGAGATAATGCTAGAATGAGTAACACAAACACATACACTATGAGATATGTATATATATGTGTGTATATATACACACACACACACACATATACACACATATACATGATATATATAGATACACATACACTTATACACACATACATGATATGTACATATACATGATGATATAAACACATACACACATATATATTATAAAGATAAAGAGAAAACAGGGGGACAGGGGTTGGGGAGGGATAAATTGGGAGTCTGGGATTCTCAGATACTAACTACTATTTATAAAGTAGATAAACAACAAGGTCCTACTGTATGGCACAGGAAACTGTATTTAATATCTTGTAATAGCCTGTAATGAAAAAGGATATGGAAAGGAATATACATGTATAACTGACTCACTGTGCTGTACACTGGAAACTAATTCAATGTTGTAAATAGACTATTCTACAATTTTTTTAAATTAAAAATTAAGAGAAAGAGAAAACAAAATTTAAATACTTCCTAGGAGTTTATAGTTTAAGAAGAAATATAGTACATATCCATTAAGAAATGTATTTCACCAGCAGACGAGGACTGGACCTCACCAGTAGTAACTGCATACGTTGCCATCAGACGGAAGAGGCTACTGGACCCCACCTCCTTTTTGTCTTGATTGCTATTCCATAGAGAGCTGTTACACAGGGCAATAAATAGAAGTGTATGCATTAAGTGGACATATAAGGGTAGAGAGGGTTTTTTTATGTTTTGCTCAGGAAGGAAATTCCTGGCTGTCTCAAAGCAGAGTAGCACAGGGTTGACCAAATCACTGCAGACTTGCCAAGCCAGTCACTATATGTGGCAGAAAAATGGAAGTTTCTGGTTTCTTCCCTTGGGTTGAAGTAACTACTTTTACAGTGTGTTGAGTCAAGATTCTGTGGCATTGAAAAACTAATTTAGAATTTTTTTTTTTAGGATCTGGATGTCATCAAGAAAAGATTCTTAAGGCAAACCTTAATATACTTTGTTTAAAATAAACTGTTTTCTCCTTTGCCAATATGTTTTTATTCATTTATTTATATTATGGTTTGTATGTATGTAACATATATTTAAAATTTTTTTAATTAAAAAATTTTTTTTAATTTTAAAAATTGAGTTATAGTCAGTTTACAATGTTGTATCAATTTTCAGCGTAGAGCACAATTTTTCAGTCATATATGAATATACATGTATTCATTTTCACGTTCTTTTTCACCATGAGCTACCACAAGATCTTGTATATATTTCTCTGTGCTATACAGTATAAACTTGTTTATCTATTCTATATATATCTGTCAGTATCTCCAAATTTCAAACTCCTAGTCTTAACATGTGTTATTTATATTACTTTCATTTATATTTTTATCCATTAATCATTCATCACGGCTTTAGTTATTCATTCATTCATTCATTCAACAAACATCTGTTGAGTTTCAACTTTATGCAGGGTAGTGGGGGATATTTCACTGGTTGTACTCATCCTCTTGCTGATGTCTATTCTGGCGTCCCTGGAAGTAATTCTGTCTTGACAAGACAGCCCTTCAAAGGTCAAGGGTTGCATTGTGCTCATTGCAGTATAGTAGTTTTGAGATTCTAAAACCACTCGTCGAAGGGAAAATAAAATCTTTTCTTCTTAATGCAATTTTCCCTCTGACTTTGGGAGCTCAAAATGTATCAACATGATGATGAGAAAGACTGCAGATTCTTCTAGTAAATAGGGCACTTGTTATAATGGTCTGGGTACGTAGCCTTTAGGGTCTTAAATATAACACATTTCGATTATAAAGGAATGTGACTGCTTTTCTTATGCTCTCATAAACCGATGGTAATCCCAAATGAGGAGCTTCTAATTTTTTCTTCTGTGTGTGTGTTTCAGCACTGCCAGCATTATAAATTCATACTTTCTAAGGTGACTCTTTTGAATAGGAAAATATTTCTAAATACAAATTCTGGTGTTTTGTTAATAATTTCAAAGCATTAAATACAAGGCTTGAAGCAGCCTGGAATGTGATGTTTGTTACATGATTGGGTTATAAGTTTCAGAAATCAGTACTCAAGTAAGGAGAGTAGGAAGGGGAAAAAAACCCCAAATTCTCTGTTTCTGAAAAGTGTCAATTGTGAGTGGTTGTACATATGTGCTTCAGGTTGGCTTAGGATCAATATTAACTGACAGATTCCCTTACCACACTATTTGGAGTACTGAAGTGTCAGGGAAGCTACAGATCTGGAAACTGATGTTCTGAAGTTGAGTTCAAAGTGACAGCTGTTTCCAGATTACCAAAGCAAACCCCTTCAGTGCCCACTATCATCAGTCTTGGTAAAAGTAGTCATTTTGTCTGTTTTTTTTTCCCCCTCCTACTTTTGAATCACTTAGCTAAGCTGCAGTGACAGAAGGCGGCATAGTCGAAATTATGGTCATGTATAAAAATATTCCAGCTATGAAATCACATGTTTCAGAACTCCCAAGTTAAATCACCTACGGTATGAGATTTGGGAAACAGAGTGTGGGACAGACAGCACGTCCGAACTTCTATAACTGAGGGAAAATTATAAGTTTTATATAAATTCAGAGAGGTTAGGAAATAAGCTGTTAAGGTGTGAGCGAAGTACTACTACCAAGGAAAATATTTCAATTAGTGAAGCCGTTGAAAATCAGGACTATTTTCCAACTGTCTGAAAAGAGGTAATTCGAATGGACAGTTTTTATAGAACATTGGAATAGACAGGAGCTTAGAGGTCACCCCCTCATTTTACAGTTGAGGAAATGTGACACAAGAAAGCAGAAGGCTGAATCAGGAGTTGAGGCCAGTCTTTGATGCAGAGTGGGAACAATTTGTCAGTTTCTTTCTACTAGTGATGCTGCCTTTTTAAGTTGGAACTTGTTATTATTATTATTATAGTTTAGAACTTGGGTATGAGGTTAAAAGCAGGAGTTAAACATGAGAATTTTGAATTTTTACTTAAACTCAACATGGTTGAACTTTCCCTGTAGAAAAAGACTTCCTTTGAAAAAGACACCAGTATCCTCCCATGACTTGAATGTGAAAGGTAAAAAGGATCTTCTGTGCAGCAGATCTTAAATATTCAAGGCCAAGATGGAAAGTCTGATGTATCCTGAGCAAATGGTTTCCCAGAATACTGATGCAAAGAACAAAGACCTATTTGGGGAGTTTATACCAACGTGCCTTTACACAAAGGTTAAGAGGGCAGTGAGAAAAAGCTCTAGTTGGTTCTAATTTATAGGCAGGCTCCTGTAGCAGGCTGGCAGATCTGCTCAGAATCAATCACACGTCCGGCTGAGGTCAGGGGCTAAATCACAGCACTTTTCCTCTTTGAGGGATTTTAGCAGGAACAGGCTGGTATGTTGCCCCTTTGGGTCCCGGGCTTTTATCAATTGCAGTGCTCTACCCAGAGTGACCTTTCTAGGCCGGAACCAGCACCTCAGGATGAGTAAGAGACAAACTGTAGAGCCCATGGCTTCTGCCTCTGCCCTGGCCTAAACCTGGGGTTTCAAGAGGGCAGGTGGGTCCATTAACAGCAGGTTCGGACAACCCAAATGAGAGAAATTGAGCACTACTATCACCTGGCTTTCCTTCTCAAGCTCCCCACGACATCTGCTGGTGTGAGTTGTCCTGAGATTTTCAACCATTTAGCGAGATGCAGGCTTTGCAGGAATGAAGCCCCTTCTCCTGTTTGCAGAAGAAAAATCTAGAGAGGATGGGCCAGATGGGAATATTATCTTGTCAGAGTTATTTTTGGGCAATTTGAATGACCTAACAATGATGTACAAAATCTACTGTTTTTAATGAGGACCTCATGGGGCAGAGGAGAGGAAAGAAATAAAACAAATGAGAGGGTTTCATTAGGACATTGAGGCTATGTTGGGCTCTGAGTTTCTATGACATTTTATTTCACGTTGATACACTGTTCTGCTTTTGAGATGGAATAAGATACCAAAATTAATTTTGTCCTTGTTATTATTCTTACCTATTAAAATATTAATAAAGGGTGGAATTGGTTAATTTATTAGAGACTATAAACTAATCTTACAGAGAACAGCAGTCAGGCTTTGTCAGGTGCCCATTGTGTGGGTAATAGTCTAGTGCTCATTTATAAGAACACCAAACACATTTAAAACACTGTCTCTGCATTCTAGGAGCTAATAATTTTGGAGAAAGATAAAACATACAAGAAAAGAGTAGAGTAACAATGTGAGGCAGAATTTGATTAAATGCTGAATTGAGGGCTGAGGAAATAAATGCAAAAACACATCTTCAGGGACAAGCAGGATGACATGAGTTAGACTTTGGGGAAAAAAAGATGGAAACTGGAAAATCAAGAGTATTTGGAGAAGGAAGATGTCAGGAACTGAATAGCTGTGTTACTTTTCTATCTGCTGTGATCCTTTGGATGATACAGTCATTTCTTTGTTCTTCTTTGTTAACACTTACAGTCCCCAATTCCCCTGTTCTCGTTTCCTCTTAAATCACCTGGGTTCACATTTTTTGCCTTCACACTTCCCTGATATTGCTTTTGCTGAGACCACTAACGCCTTCCATCCTATTAAATCTAAATAAAATGTCATTTCCTACATCTCGTCTTTCTAGACCTGTCAGCATCATCTGGGACCATAGGACCCCACCTTCCATTGGCAAACTTCCCCATGTGCCTGGCCTCCAGGACTGTCCCTTCTCCTGGTTTCCCTCCAAAGTCATTGATGACTTATTCCCAGTCTCCTTTCACACCCTTATCCTGTCACTGATCTTTTCACATTGAAGTGCCTCGGAGCTAGGTCCTTGGTCTTTTCTCCATCTGCATCGGCTCCCTTGGTGATCTCATCTGGTCTCATGATTTTAAATCCCATGTATACAGAGATAACTTCCAAATTTGTGTTCTGAGCCCAGACTCTTCTCCTAAATTCTGTACTCAAATATCTAACTATTTTTTGCCATTTCTACCTAAATGCCCAACATGTGTCCCAAACTGAACTCCTCATCTCCACCCATTAAGCTCTACCCTCAGCCTTTCCATCTCAGTTGATGGCTACTCCATCTTTCTGGCTGCTTAGGCTAAAACCTCGGAGTCATTCTTGACTCTTCTCTGACTCTCATCACCTACATCTGGAAATCCTATTGGCTTTTCCTTAAAAATATTTTTAGTATCTGACCACATCTTCCCCCCTCTACTGCTACGACTTGGTGCATGCCGCCATCGTATCCCACCTGGTTTATTACAAGAGCCTCCAAATAATCCCCGTGTCTACTTTTTCCTGCTTGAAATCTGTTCTCAAAACAGAAGCAGGAGTGATCCTTTAAAATGAAAGGTCTTGTCACTGCTCTACTAAAACCCTCTGCTGGTCCCCAGTTTCCGTTAGAGTAAAAGCTGAAATCTCTACAACGACCTGAGAGGCCTTTCATAAGCTGGGACCCTGTTACCTCTGCTCGCATTCTCCAGAATCGCCCTGCTCACTCACTCTGATCCGGCCACGAGGACCTGCCTTGTTCTATTGAATGCATCAGGTAGGCTTGTGCCACACGGCCTTTCTGCGGGCTGTTCCCTGTGCCTGGAAGTCTCTCTCCAGGCACCACAAGGCTCACGTCCTCACCTCCTTCACATTTTTGCTCGTGTCATTCATCTCAGTGAGGGTCCTCTAACCGCTCTATTTAAAGTTGCAAACTACCTGCCCACACCCGTCGCTCTTACTTTTATATTGTCCACTGTCCTGATAAAATGCAAGCTCCGTAAGACCAGTGATTCTTGTGTGTTTTGCTCAGTAGTCGAGACTATGTAGTAAGTGCTCGGTTAAGTATTTGCTGAATGAAGGGGCAGAGACTGACCGTGGCTAACTTGTGGAAAAGACATTACTGGAAGTACACGGGATGGGTCAAAGAATCGAAAGGAAAGTGATGAGCTAGGTTTTGAGAAAGACTGAAACCCATCTTCTCAGGTCCCTACCATCAGGCTAAATCATGAGCTCCTTTTGGATCAAGGTTGAAATTCCAGAAAGAGAGCTTCTGATTGGCCTAGATTGGTCACCGGCTTGACCACTGGGCCAGGGGAGGGTGGGGTAGCTTAATGGACTGTTCTCTCAAAACTGGAACAAATGGAGAAAGATCAGTTCCTCTCTTTAAAATTAGCATGCTATTATTTTTCAAAAGGGAAAATGAATAATGATCAGGAAAACACAATAGAAGCCTGTTCAGTGGTCATTCAACCAACACTGATGGAGTGCTAACTGTATGCCATGCATGGGACTTCACGGGGAATGGGGTGTAGGGAAGGGGCAGACAGTCATGTAAGTAATTATGTGTAATAAAAACAGACTAAGCTTCAATGGGGACATAGAAAAGTGAGTGACTGCTTCTTTGTGCAGAGATGGAGGAGAGAAATAGCTGAAAGTTTTTAGAAGATGTGGAGATATTTTATTAGAGAGGATCTCAGCAATCTCATCCCTCATCTCTCTCACCTATGGGTGCTAAGGAGATGCTTAATTAGGACCCCTCTCATGGCATTTTGAGATACTTGCTCATGTTCTGTCCCTGGAATGGAGGAATCTACTTAAGGAATTAGATTAGCGCAAATATCCAGAGACGAATAAGACCCTGGGAACTTGTCCCTGATCTCACTTTCTCCACAGATGAAGTGACCTGGGCAGAGCTCTACAGTGGCTATGAGTGTGGTGTCCTCAGAGAGAAGTGAAGAGACTAGACCTTTGGCAAAAGAAGGTGCCTGCCCAGTAACCTCAGCAAAGGGACAGATGAGGAGGTAGCAGAGTTGAGTGGTTGAATGCAGTGGCAGGTGGGGGTGGCTTGGGAGAGTTTCTTCACCTCTTTAAGACTCACCTCTGCAAAAGGGGATAATAATGCAGAAAAATCATAGTCTTTTCAGAAGATTAAATGAGACCATGAGTTGCTGTGTGTGGAATGACCAGCAGGGTGTCACACACAAGATAAGCAGTGTTACGTATTCGTTCTTTCAGTGAATATTTGCTGAACACCTCTGCGTCCAACTTCTGTTCTGGGTGTAGCAATGACCAAGACAGAAAAAATTGCCCCTCTCCTGTGAGTTATACCATAGCAAGAAATGCACAGTAGATACATAAAATGTTTCATAATATGCTTCTGGTAATAAGAGTCATGAAAACAAAGGAAGAAAAGCAAGAGAGATAGAAAGTAATTAGGTGGAAATGGGTAATATTTAATAAATGGCGGTGAAGGAAGGCCTCTCTGATAATGTGACATTTGAACAGAGATCCAAAGGAGGTGTTAATATACAAGTGTAAATATTTGCATGTGTATGAAAGTAGATGTCGGCATATATATAAATGTGTATATTTACATATGTAACTACTTACACGTTCATATTTGCACATTAGGCTATGATCAGAAATAAAAGAATGAAGGGTTCTGACATCACCCTGAAAAAATTAAAATCTACAGAATAATTTTTATTATTGGGAAAACTCAGATACAGCACTGCACACATCACATTTATGCCCATACATTTCAAGGTAGATCTATGGTTCTGAAAAATGTCAGTGCTTTTATGTCTTAGAAATTAGTCTGTTGTGATCATATTCTTCCAATTTCTGTTCAGAATCCTGAAAATGTAACTTAGGCTAGCATTATTTTGGACTCTGAAGCGTGGAGTTAAAATGGAATTCAAAAATTAGGGATATTAAATAGAGCTATACATTTATGAAGCTTGATATTACCACTAAATTTGTACCTTAAATAAAAGCTTTTTTCAGGGAGTAATCATCAAAGGAATTCGGAAGCTTTTCTGTCTTTACACCCACATGCTTGCTATTTTTGGCAAGCTCCCTCCTAGTCAGAGATATTACTTAGATTTTACATTTTTCTTGCTCCTAGTCAAGTTTGTGAGATTCGTCATTTTAATTTTATCTTCAAGGTTGTGTTTTCTCCCCTAAGATCCTTAGTAAGGTCATTATCAACTCTTGCCCCATGTTAAAAGAAAAAAGAAAAGGACAATTGTTAGATATCATTCACATTAGGTATTTCATTCTTTGCTGCACTATTTCTCAAGTGCTCTGATAAAAGATTATTAAGCAATATTTCATGAGTGTTTTAGAGTCTAAGTTGGACATATGTCAAGTGTTTCCTTATGCGAGTGTTGGCAACCATTCCCACCAGTACTGATTCTAAAGTTTTATTGGGTTATAAAATCTTGTAACTACAAAGCATATAATTTTTCCTTTATTCAGATTTGTTATCCTTTCTGTAATTGGCATTTTTTTTTAAAGAAAGCTATTTGGTAAAGGACAAGGATGAACTGAATGGGATATTGCAGGATTTTGGTTCCTGTATCTTTTTCTCCATCCTTTTTGTATATCGAGTGAACATAAGGAAATTCAATATAATGTCATTTTTATGCTTTAAGATTTGAATGGAAATGCAAAAATCGCAGAGAAAATAAACTTTTTATGAACCTTTGGTCTAGAAGACACCTAGTTCTCTCAACTCTGATTATATCACCTAAGACACAGACCCAGAAGGTGGGTGGTATTTTAAAGTTGAGTTAGTAGTAGAAGCCACATCAGAATTCAGGATTTGTTACTACCAACTTAGTGGTGTTTCAACCATAACGTTCTATTTCCCAAAGGTAAGGGAAAAATAAATGAATAATGTAAATCAGCTTTTCTGAGATACACTGTGTTTCTGTTTTCTCTAATGAATCATCCAATTTCTCACATAATCAGTATCATCTTCCCAGGGCTTCCTCCAGAACTATCTTACAGCCACGAGTAATTCGAGTGAGACTATAAAGTGTGAATTCATGTGAATTAGAAATAAATTTAATTCAAGGAAGAATTTACTGTGCACCAACAAAATGCCAAGTACTATGCTAAGTCCTGGAGATATGAAGCAAAATAAGATAGAAAGGGCACAGTTAAGTCAGAGAGCCTTGAGTTTGAATTCTGGTTCAGCCACTTAGCAGCTGTGTGGCCTTGGGAAAATAACCGCTCTGAGCATCAGCCCACTTGGCCTACTTGTGAGGATAAAGAACATGACGCTTTGTAAGATGCCTAGTCTCCTTCACACAGAGTAGATCCTCAAGTGTGAGACATTCCCCTACCCTTTAACTCACAGATTAAGCAGTCTAGAAAGAGAGACCAAACTGAACAGATGACAATGATACAATCTGATAAACCTACAGTGAGTTACTGCTGAAGTTCTGAGGGCATCCTTTGCTTTATCTTAAAAGGAAGTGTCAGGAAACCAGAGGAAGTATTTGAATGGAGAAGACATTTTTCAGGAAGACAGGGTAAGGGGGAAAATTCCAAACCAGGAGAATTGCCCAACTAGATCACAAGCCTGAATGTATTGGTCATGGAGCAGCACTGTTCAATAGAAATAAATGAAACTTTTCTAGAAGCCCCATTTAAAAAAGCAAAAGGAACACTGGAAATTAATTTTGATTCTGTGTATCTAAAATAGTAACATACCAACATGCCATCAATGTAAAAAAATTAGAGGTATTTTATGTTGTTCTCCCCATACTAAGCTTTTAAAAATCAGTATTTCCAATTTACAGCACCTCTCAGTTTATACTGGTGCTCAGTAGCCACATGTGACTTGGGGCTGCTGTAGTGGCCACGTGGAATGGGGGTGTGTGAGTGTGAAGGAGCCTGGTGGTTAGAGAGAGAGCAGAGATAAGAGGAACACAGGGACTGGATGACAAATTGTAACTGGGTTATGGAAATGGACTTGACAAGTGTAAGGAGAATTATACAACCAGATCTGTAATTTACAAAGATCACTGTGCAGGAGGGAGCATTTGAAAGAAGGGCCATCGCCTAGGAGGCTGTCACAAATGATCTAGATAGACTATTGCTTCTCAGACTTTGAGGTGCACAGGGATGATCTGACGATCTTGTTAAAAATGCAGATTCTGACTTTCTAGATCTGAGGCAGGAGCTGAGATCCTACATTTCTAACAAGCTCCTGCGCGATGCTGATGCCCCTGGTCCGCAAACCCCACTTCGAGTAGCAAGAATCAAGAATGAAAACTGAAGTAAACCAGAAAGAGAAAGAAAAATACCATATGAGATCGCTCATATGTGGAATCTAAAAAAATAAATAAATAAATAAATACAAAACAGAAACAGACTCATAGACATAGAATACAAACTTGTTGCCAAGGGGGTGGGGGGTGGGAAGGGACAGACTAGGATTTCTAAATTTGTAGATACTGATAGGCATATGCAGAATAGGTAAACAAGATTATACTGTATAGCACAGGGAAGTATATACAAGATCTTGTGGTAGTTCACAGCGAAAAAAAAATGTGACAGTGAATACGTGTGTGTTCATGTATGACTGAAAAATTGTGCTCTACACTGGAATTTGACACAACGTTGTAAAATGACTATAACTCAATTAAAAAAATTTTTAAAAAAAGAATGAAAACTAGGTGGGGAAGGTATAGCTCAGGGGGAGAGTGTGTGCCTAGCATATGCGAGGTCCTGGGTTCAATTCCTAGTACCTCCATTAAAATAAATTAATAAATAAATCTAATTACCTCCTCCCCCAAAAAATTTTTTTAAAAATTTTAATTAAAAAAAATGAAAACTAAACAATAATATAAAAGATTATTTTACTTAGAGAGGAGGGAGAAACCATAGTTAATAATCAAAATGTAAACAGATGACACTAGTACTTTGCAGTCCAGAATTAACTACTGAGCACTGATCTCCTGTGGAAGTCACCCTTTCCCCCTTAACTAGCTGTGTCAATTAAGGATGCGAATGGCAACCATTATCTTGAATTTCAATTTCCTTAACCTTTCCAGGAAACTCATTAATTCATGTTAAAAGGATAAAGACATTTTGAGCACAAACTGCCTGTGATTTAATGCTCCTGGGGAAGAACATTTTGATTCACAAATGAGTTGGAAACCACAGGACTGTAACAAAATTGCCCATGTAAAGGTTGGATGTGTGATTAATGAGTCCTGGTGTTTGATGTAGGAAACAGGCAACCAAGTAATGGTTGGGGGGGTAGGGGGGTGGCAATAAAAGTGGTGAATTTTTCCTTGTGTCAATATAAGTGAAATAATTTGGGAGGTCAGTTGATCTATATGGAGAGTAAACATGGTTTTTGAAGTTTATTTTATATACTTTTTTATTCCTCCATTTTTTAAAGGGCAAAGTAAGTTAGCTCCTTAGGTTGACTTTTTCTTTTTTTCTTTTTTTTTTTTTCTTTTCTTTTCTTTTTTCTTTTTTTGTAAAAGAGTGAGAATTTTCTTCAGGGAAAATTCTTGATGGAAAACTTGTCCTCCCTTAGCCAGAACTTATATTTTAAGAAAATAAATCTTGAAATTCATGAAGAAACATAAATTATTGTTTTCAAAATTCATTAAAGATTCCCAAATGATTCTTGGCCATTCTGTTATTAAGTAAATAAAGAATTAATATTTTAAATTAGAAGATCCCAACATATACATCTGTTCCTTGAGAACTCAAAGATTTAAACTGTATAGCTTACTTAAACTTTGCCAAGGCCAAAAAGCTGACTTTTTCTCAAATAAGTTGAAAGACCTTGGGAAGGAAGGCAGGCAAAAGAACAGCATTTGGGGGATGTATTAGCAGGAGGGGGGATTAATTGCTGTCATTTCTAAATATCTGCATTTTTCTCTTACAATATTTTGAGTACCCTCTGACTTAAGTAAGCATGTATGCTTTTTGGTTTATAGCAATTATATATAAAACTCAATTTGGATCAAAACACTTCGGGCGAGACAACATTTTCTTTTTCCCAGGACAAGCTACTTGGAAGATTGCTGATGCTTAGGACTGTCTGTTTTGTTGTTTTCTCATGAGACCTAGTGCCCAGCACAGACTTTGAAGTGGCAGCAGTGTCCCCCTCAGCCCACTGACCGAGCACTAGCACAGTTCTTCAATACTTAATGCTATATACACAGCAAGTTGGATCTTTAAGAAGCCCCTGCAAAATGAACTTAGAGTTTGGATGCCTTGATTTTCGGACACATGGCATTCAGTCGATAACTAATTTTCTTCTGATCTTTGATTTCTGGGTCAGATTCCCAATATATGTGCTAAGTATTGGTGTCTAGAATGTCCACAGACACCTAAGGAGAGAAGTGACTTGGGAGGAATAGTTCAGCATAAATGGAGGCAGCATCATGGAAAAGACTTTCGCTGGGCCTTGTGGCAGGTGAACAGCAGGACACGCCAAGGCTTGAGTCCATGAGCGGGTTGAAGCAGGAGCAGAAAGAGGCAACTAACAGCTCTCTTTGCCCATTGTGTTCCAGATGCTGGGCTGGGCACTTCTGCAAAATTCTCATATACTCTGCACACCAACATGGAAGATCAGTTGTTACCACTTCCACTTTATAGAAGAGAAAACTGAGGCTTAGAAATACTAACTCACCCACTCAAGGGCACAAAGCTTTTCAGTAGAAGAGTCAGACTTCAGAGCCCATATATCAAACTCAGGAAAGCCTAGGGAAGCCTAGCATTGTGTGTGTGTGTGTGTGTGTGTGTGTGTGTGTGTGTGTGTGTGTGTGAGAGAGAGAGAGAGATACAGAGAGACAGAGAGAGACAGAGAGAGAGAGAGGGAGAGAGGTTGAGAGGAGGGTGACTAACAACAGAACTCCAGTTGGAGAGAAGAGAATTGATCTTGCAATACCTGAGGCCTTCCAGGAGTGATGGAGATGGCTAGTCTAGGGTGTACACAATAAATGCAGTAAGACAGATTGATGGGATGAAAACGCACTGTCAATTCTGTAGCATCCAGTCTGCAAGCAGCTAAGGGGCAACTGGGCCCTTCCAGAAGCCCCTGGGAAAAGAGTATTTATTTAACACAGATCAACAACCAAAAACATACATTCGTGGACTGCTATTGTGTAGTAATTTCAGGACACATACTTTCATTGAATTTTTAATCTGGTAATCAACAAATTTGTTATCCACTGGCTCTTCAGTTCAGTAACTGCAATGGCTCTAACCATGGGACATGTAAGTGAAAAGTAACTCATTCATACTTTTCTCAATAAATCATTCTTTGTGTATCTTCTCCATAATATTTTGTAGCTTAAAGACTAGTAGGAAAAGGGAGTGAACAGTAATAATGGAAGAGAACAATTTAATGGCTTCGATGGAGGAGATATCAACTGCAGTGGGAGTGCAGGGGAAGGCAGGTGTCAGCTTTATCCACCCTGTGGCCAGCGGAGACCCTGGTCCATCTCAGCCCACCTACTGTATCAACCTTTCCTTAGACCCCTCTTTTCCTCCTTCAGTGCACTCTAGCCACACTGGCCGTTTTTGTTGACACATTAAACTTCTGACCTCCAGCCCCATGATCATTCCATTACTCCATCAAGGAGGAACAAAGAAACAGGAAGCAGTGACAAAGGAAATTTTAAAACTGGGTGTTTATTCTTTTCTTTGATTAGAATGAGTTTTAGGGGATATGAATCCCTGGAGTTAATTCTTTTATATCCAGGGATCATCATTTGATATCTGCAAGAGAAAAAAATCCCCAAATCTAGGCATCTCACCAAAAGGATACAACCCAAGAAGAATAGTGAGTGGGTAACACATGCAGGGAGACTGACTAGATCCTTTTTGTATTTTGTGCCAACTACAAATCTTTCTTAGGTTCAAGTTAAGCAAATTGATTTTATGTCTCATTGTATGCCATCGTTTTTTCTCTTGAAGTCAGCAGAGTGACTCCTAATTTTAATGTGAGTTCATTAAGTCAGTCATAACAAAGAAAAAGTGTTGTTTGGTGTAGAAAATACTGCGTTAAAGAAGTTTAAAATTCAACTCGAGTAATTCATTCCCCATAGACCCTTCCAGCTCTTAGTTTCTAAGGAGTGAATTGTGCCAGTAAACTTTTAAGTAGAAGAATTTTTTAAAATAAGGTGAAACTTCTGGAAAGATAATATATAGTAATTATATATTGTGGTTCATTAGGGTTTTTGAATTTTGTATTCAGGATACTAAAGCAAATGACAAGTGCAATGGTGTGTCTTGAATTATTGATTTGTAGTAAATTATTACTTTAGAGAAAGTAGTTTAGAGAAAGATTTTGAGCATGTTAATATATATATTGATAATAGTCGAGATGGGAGAAAAGACTGAAAAGATGGGTACAAATGAATTCTGGGGAAACAGAGTCTAATTTGGTGATAAAGCTCAATTGTTTGTGTCATATTAGTGAGACGGTCAGCAGGGCCATGGGACTGATGGTCTAGTCCACAGAGTTGGCACCACATATCCTCTTGGACCGTGTGTTGGCAGATTTCACCTTCCCAGGTGCATATGGTTTGGGCATCTCATTCTTACAAGGAATGTAGGCAAAGGAGAATGAGTTCAGAATGAGGCCACAAAAATAAATCACAAGGGTTCACACATAAGAATAAAAATAAAAAGAACAGGATATCCTCTGCTTGGCTGACAGCTGTGTCGGGGCATGGATGGCAGAAGGGGGAGGAATTAATTGCAAAGAAGGAACTAAGAGTCTGTAGAAGTTTAGGAAGGAAGCAGTTAGCAGAATCTGGAATTTTAAAACTGTAAGGCATCTTAGAGATCATCTGGCGATTTGGTTGGAATTAATGAGGCTAAATTAAGCTGGGGAAACTTGAGAGAAAGAGCAAGAAAAATCTTCTGCAAATGAGAACTATTTAATAAAGCTTTATGAGCCAAATAGAAACTCTGCCTCAGTTCTTTCCCAGTATCCTAGAATCCTGAAATAGGAGATCTCTTTGCAACATATAAGCCAATATCTTTACGCATATAAATAAGAATTAAGCCCCTGAGAAGGGAGTTCATAAATTGTCAGATCCAGTCTTGATATCCTGGCTTAGCATTACATATATATACCATATTAGTAGCCTCATCTGATTCAAATTATTGAAATTGGAAAAGAAAATATAATTTCTATGTTCTGGTGTGATAATTTAACCTCCCACAACCCTTTGAATTTCTGTACCCCTTAAAATCATGACAAAATTGAGCCATGCATTATTTTATATAATTAGAGTAAAACTTTATAGCCAGTTAATGCCAAAGCTGATAAGTAGATACTAACTTCTGTCTATATTCTTCTATTTCCAGTCTAACCTGTTTATTGAAAAAAATATGTCAGTGCTCATTAGTTTGTAGTCCTCATTAGCAATTTGTAAGAATATAAAATAAAAAAACAATTTTAGGAACAAAAAGCACACACAAAATTAATCATGCTTTATGTGCTGGCAAATAGAATGTATCACTAGATTAAAATTTCACCTTCCCAGGTGCATATAGCAAATTTTTAAAAAAGAAAAGAGATATATATACAAGCATCAAAAAAGGAGCAGTTTTAGAGATGACCTGCCTGATCCAAGTGATTCTAGGAAATTTGGAAAGAATTTACTTTGTTTCACTGAATCTACAATGCCATCAATTGTAGGATGTATTAATCTGCTACCAAAAAGGAAAAACCAATTAAACCATGACACAATGCTTTTTTATCAGATCAATTATAAATGCATCCTTTCTTAAATGTTAAAATCTTTTTAAAAGTGTGTACAGTAGAATCAGTGAAATATGATATCCTAAGCTTAACCACATAGGAATTGATTACCTCTCGAAACTCGATCACACCCAAGATCTTCATCTCAGTCATTTTATTCTAAAAGGAGAAATTTTTTAAAGTCATCACAAGTTTATTTTTTTTCCTTCTTTAAGAGAAAATTGATTAAATCCATTCTCTGCTCTTAGATGACAAGAGTGACAAAATAAAAACCTTATGTGAAGATATATGTGTGGCTTTTTAAGGAGGAGGAGACACATTGTATAATGTAATAGAAATGAGCACACATGTTAAAATACCAGGCTGCCCTTTCAAACCTTGTGTGTTACATTGTGCTCTGTTGACAAGCTGCACTGTCGTATCTGTGCTCTGCTGAGCTTGATTCTGTATGGTCCATTATTTTATCACTTCTCTGTGTGTTCTCTTATTTGAAAGTTATATGTGTCAGCACTGCTGCCCTCAGTAAATTACAGAACTCCAGTACCTGGAGCCAAGAGTGGAAGCTAATCAGGACCTACGAGGTGGGAGGAGATGAGGCAGGATTTACAAAGGTGGCCTGTCTTTCCAGTCTCTTCCCTTTCTCCCTTGCACCTGCACCACTAAGTCTGATTAGGCCCACCACCTTCGTGGGGAGTTTATTAAAAAATATTATCTAATTTACATGTTATTGCTACAAAATTGTACAGTAACAACAATCACGACTTCATATGCCATTCAGAATCCACCCCTATTATCCTCAACATATGTATAGAAAAAGAATTTTTCTTTCTGGTTATATGTGGGTTGTTTGGGATTTGACTTTTTAACTTTTTTTGTGTGTGTGTGTGTAAAGTTTGGGGTAAACCTATTAAGCTGTCTTGTTAGTAAAGTCAGAAAATGTTACCTTGGAGGAAATGACTAATCTGTGCTCTTGAATATATCACACTTGAAATTCATCAATTAACACATTGTATGGAATTTATTTAACAATGCTTGTTGAGGTGTCAAATCAAATTCTTCAAATTCTTTTTTGACTAAATCTATTCTTAAATGACCTGCTCTACTTGAGATCATAGGGCCTCAAATATTTTCCTTTTCTAAAAAGCACAAAACATTTATGTGGCTTGAAATTCTGGCTCACATTTTCTTAGTCGCAAGCAATCCTCTTCAGCCCTTAACAGCCTCCCCTTGTCACCTCACGTTCATACATCAGTCCCCAAATTCTGCCCTGTGATGTCATTCTCTGGAAGACACCAATGACTTACTAATTGTCGATGTGAATGGCCTCTTTCTTATTTGCTTCCTCTAAGTTTTAGTAGCATTTGCCACTGTTGACTAAAGTCCGTCATAAAACTTCCATCCCTTGGCTTCGTAATGCCGCGTTTTTCTCATTCTCCTGCTTCCCAAATCGCAAGTCCCCAGTTTCCTATCCCTCCCTACTAAGTGCATCTCAGTACTGTATATTTGGCCTGATAAACCGTGTACATTCTCTTTATTAGCAATCCTATCCAGTCTCAAGACTTTAGTACCCGCCTCCAAAATACACATCTTTGGAGTTCCAGATCTGCATTTTTTAACCTACATGGGCCTCGATTTTCTACAACTAATTCCACTATCCTATCTCTTGAGCATACTTCTACTCCAGTCTCGTGAGAGCACCATCCTCTTTGCCATCATTCAGACTTTTAGCCTAAAAGGAAGTCCTAATGCTCCCTTCTTCCCTCACGCCACGCATTGTATCAGTTGCCCATCAGGTAGGAGGCACTTTGTGTTGTGTCTGATGCCCTCTCCGTTCCCCTTCAGTCTCGAGATCCTAGTTCAGGCCCTTGTTCCCTCTCTTAGGGACTAAGCACCTCTCTGATTTTCTCCCTTCAAATGCATCCTACAAGCTGTTCTTAGAACCTACCACTTTATCAACAATGGCTCTTTCTTCCTTTATAGGAAATGGGAACTGGCCTTGCTTTTCCCACGCTCAAAAAGCTTCAATGGTCTCTCCAGGCATCCAATGTCTTTTACTCTTTGACCTCAAATGACCTATATCTGCCATGTCCCACGCTCTGGCCAACCCCGACAATTCGCCATCTCCCAAATATATTCCACCTGTGCCATCACTGTGCTTCTGCTCACACTGTGGTCCTCAGAGTGTTGTGTCAGGACCAGCAGCATCAGCAGCACCTGAGAACTTGTTAGAAATACACATTCTCAGGCCAACCTCACACCTGCTGCATCAGAAACTCTGAAAGTGAGGCCCAGCCACCTGTGCTCTAATAAGCCCTCCAGCGGATTCTGATGTGTGCTAACGCTTGTGAACATGAAAACTGTTTTCCTGTTCTCCCTGCTAAAATCTTCCCTGCCTTTTCAAAAATTTCCATAAGGTTGTCTCTAATTCTTTGTCCTGCTCCCATAGTTACCTCTTGTGTCTTTATCGTCTCATTTTCAAAGTCCTTCCCTATTTCTCAGTTATACGCACATGTTGGACCTCCCTGGTAGATTTTAAGCTCAAGGATAGGGAGTGTGTGTGTGTGTGTGTGTGTGTGTGTGTGTGCTACTTTGCTTTATGCCGCCTCTCGGCATTTTTTCACCTGTTTTCTATTTTTTAAAAGTAGAATTGAAAACAATGAATAAAACTTTCTAATTTGTGAGTGATGTAATTCATCAGAATCCAGAAGGTTATCAGGAGAAATGAAAGAGCACTTAAAATTTGGCAGAGTAGCTTTAATTGTCTAATAAAATAAATCCACTCTTTAATCTCACATGCTTATTCAGTTATGAGAGGCCTATTTGATACTGTGGTGTTGACTTCAGACCATTTGGACTGTCTGATCTCTGGGAAGAAAAATTTAACTGCACAGTAGTATCAAAGAGACAAGAAGTTGTGTTTTCAGAATGTGCCTTATTCCACACAAAGCTCACAGCTACTGTTGCTGTTTGTACAATTGTTTTATCCAAAGGAGTGTCTGGA
This sequence comes from Camelus bactrianus, assembly GCF_048773025.1. Lineage (NCBI taxonomy): Eukaryota > Metazoa > Chordata > Mammalia > Artiodactyla > Camelidae > Camelus > Camelus bactrianus. The sequence continues at coordinate 8,138,229 of NC_133558.1, forward strand.
GACAAAGAGGAGCATTTTCCCAGAGAGGCACGAAATTTAAATATTAAAATGAATACATCTAAATTAACCCAATTGTCCTACATCTGTGGTTTGAACTCTTATTATTCCATTTTGTACTGTTAATATTTATTGATTCATTTAAAGTATTATTCAGTTATAAGACTGAGTCACTGTGACTATGCATGTATGTTTAATATAAAATAATATTCACAGGCCCAATTTTCTCAGGTAAGAGCAGAATTGGGGGGCGGGGAATAAAAGTTGGAAGAGCGTGAGAGCTTTTGTGTCACACAGGTGGTGGTAACCATTCCATAATTTCAAATGTAGCCATACACTGCTGAAATTCTTGCTTCACTTTGATTCCCTATTTGAGATTAGCTGGGCAATTAAAGTAGTAGCAAATCTGCTCTTCTAATGATTGACCAGAAAGAATTCAAGGTAATGATATCCAAATTAGGAAAGTCATAGAGGATCTGCTCTATATCCAGCCCTTCAAAAGGGGCACTTCAATTCTTAAAAGCTCTAAGAAAGGAGATGCAAGATCCCCATCTGACAACTAAAGATGCCCAGCAAGGTTAGGGTACTCCTCCAAGGTCTACAGGCTACACTGATGAAACTCACCCAATGTAAACACTGCTGTGGCGCCCCTGAAAGATTAGCTCAGTGGTGCTCAGCCTTCTTGTGCTTGCAGGCCTCTTGAACTCCAGACATTTCAAGAGTGCATTTAAAATAATTCCAAGACTCAGAACAATGCACGTCAGCACTAACCACAGTGCAAACCTGTCTCCAGTAAGCAGTTGCTGAGTGTCCATGCAAGCGTCCTCAGCTCCCCTACTTTTATTCGTGAGTTACTCTCCTCTGGGTCATACGGATAGTGAATAGAGCTATGTGCAACTCCCCTGCCTTCTTAGATCCAAGGAGCTCATCTCTGCGCTCCAGTGAGAGCACTTTTCTTTGATGCATCTTAAGGCTGCCCCCGCATTTCCCCTCTGCACTTTGTTACAGATCCTCTCAACTCAGAACTGATTCTTAACACTGAGGGCCCCTGGAAGACATCCTCTCATGTCTTTTGAATGATTATGTAATAGAATATAGAGGTTTAGTCTGTTAAATAACAGAATTGTGGTTAATGGAATATTTTAAATTATGCTAATTGGATTTTTCAAAGTCTTTTTAAAAGCATGACTTCTGCCACGTATATCATGTTTTAACAATAGAAATAATCTTTTATAGAATATTATTTAGTCAAACAATGAATTTTTTACAAATCAGGTCTGTATTATGTATTTTCACTAGTAATAGCTATAAATTCAACCTTTAGGATGATTCAGATACTTAGCATACATCAAAATCCCTGGGCAAAATGACTGTCCTTAAAAAACATGGCCAGTAGGACATATATTTCAGAACTGTGAATTTGTTTGCATGATAACTGCAATTACAAATCTGCAGTTTTTAATCTAGCAATCGGATGACAAGTTGAGTAATTACCATTCCATGCTTAACTATTTTTAAGATGACTTTTTTTTTTTTCAAAGCAGCTGTTGTGGTCAAAAGCACAAAGAGATTTATTTTTTTCTTCCCATGCTACAGTATTTTGGCAAACAAGTCTCTTTTTTTCCCAAAACATGAAGAGTCTGATTCTGGAAGATGATGTTGTAACACATGTGTGCTCTCATAGATTTTTTTTTCCTGTGTACTTAATTGTCTTGTAGAGATGGGCTTGTTTAAAAAAAAATCCCACACAGCGCTTAGTACAGAGTGGGTACCCAATGAGGAGCTTGTGAATGGACGAGTCAGTGATTAATATTTTGATTATTTAAGCATATCTTTCTAAAAGCTATTGTGTATGTGAGAGAGAGCAATGAGAAAAGAAAATTCAAAATATTTGTTGATACTATTTTCTTTTCGTCCCCCACAGGCTGACATTAAAGAGGTAGATAGCGTTTCTCCGGAGAATTTCAAACCAAGAGAGATACTAATGTGCATTGAAGAGTTTTGATTCTCCATATTAATTATTGTGTCAACCCCAGGAAACACAGGAACTGAGAAAGACAGGATGGATAGTGGATAGATGGATGCAGCTGATCAGTGTGATTTCAGATACTTTATCAGCAGACTGGTTAGAACAGAGACGTGTGAAATCCTTACAAAAAGGAGGTAGAAACTCTGACCAAAAATCTCCTACCAACCCAGTCTTCCCAGTGAGTCTGTCTTAAAATATTCTTCCTTTATAAAGCCTTCAGTAATGGTCCACAGGCAGAGTGCGTTGCTTCCACTTGTCCCTGTGTCTTGCACCTTCTTACTGGCATTTGTTACTCTAATCCCCCAAATATTTATTTGGATGTTCTCCCAATAGCTTTGTGATAAGCTTGAATGGGTGAGACTGTCTCTTAATAATCTTTGCATCCACTGTGTTTGGCATAATTTGGTTTCCTGATGAATTTTGTTGAATTGTTCTGGGAGGGTAAATATATTAGATATTCACACTTCAACCTCAGTTATTTTAAGGAGATTTATAATCCACAAATATAATCTTCAGAGATCAAGTGTTGCATTTAGGCTGCAGAACTGGTTCCATAATTTTAATACATTTGGTGTGGTTTAGTTTTTTTTAAATAATGAAATATTTTTTATTGAAGTATAGTTGATTTACAACATTGTGTTAATTTCTGGTATACAACATAGTGTTTCATATATATATATATGAATATATTGAATATATATATATATATATATATATATATATATATATATATATTCCTTTTCATATCCTTTTTCATTATAGGCCATTACAAGCTATTGAATATAGTTACATAATTCTCTGTGTTATACAATAGGACCTTGTTATTTATCTATTTTTATATATAGTAGTTATTATTTACAAATCCTGAACTCCCAGTTCATCCCTCCCCACCCTGTTTCCCCACTAGTAACCAACCATAAGTTTGTTCTCTATGTCTGTGAGTCTGTCTCTATTTTGTAAAAAAGTTCATTTGTGTTCTTTTTTTAAGATTCCACATATAAGTGATATCATATTTGTTTTCTTTCTCTTTCTGGCTTAATTCACTTAGTATGATGATCTCCAGGTCCATCCACATTGCTGCAAATGGCATTATTTTATTCTTTTTATATGGATGAGTAGTATTACACTGTATAAATATACCACAGATACTTATTTATCCAGTCATCTGTTGATGGACATTTAAGTTGCCACCACGTCTTGACTATCGTAAATAGAGCTTCTATGAACATTGGGGTGGATGTATCTTTTTGAATTAAAGTTTCCTCTGGATATATGCCCAAGAGTGGGATTGCTGGATCATAGGATAAATCTGTTTTCAATTTTTTAAGAAATCTCTATGCTATTTTCTGTAACAGCTGCGCCAAACTACATTCCTACCAACGGTGTAGAAAGTTTCCCTTTTCTCCATATCGTCTCCAGCATTTATCATTTGTGGACTTTTTAATGATGGCCATTCTGACTGATGTCAGGTGATACCTCGTTGTAGTTTTGATTTGCATTTCTCTGATAGCTAACAATATTGAGTGTTCTTTCAAGTGCCTATTGGCCATTGTATGTCTTCATTGGAGAAACGTTTGTTTAGGTCTTCGGCTCATTTTTTGATTGGGTTATTTGTTTTTTGTTGTTGTTTTTGAGTTGCATGAGCTATTGGTGTATTCTGAAAATTAAGCCCTTGTCAGTCTCATTATTTGCAAATATTTTCTCCCAGTCAGTAGGTTCTCTTTTCACTTCATTTATGGTTTCCTTTGATGTACAAAAGCTTATAATTTTAATTAGGTCCCATTTGTTTATTTTTGCTTTTATTTCTATTGCCTAGGTTGCCCTAGGAGAACACTGCTACAATTTATATCAGAGAATGTTTCGCCTGTGTTCTCTTCTAAACCTCTTCTAGGAGGTTTATGTTGTCTTGTCTTATGCTTAAGTCTTTAAGCTATTTTGAGTTTGTTTTTGTGTACTGTGTGAGGAAGTGTTCTAACTTCATTAATTTGCCTGTGGCTGTCCAGCTTTTCTAACACTACTTGTCAGAGACTCTTTTCTCTATTGTATATTCTTGCCTCCTTTGTTGAAGACTAATTGACTGTAGGTGTGTGGGTTTATTTCTGGGCTCTCTATTCTGATCCATTCATTTTAATTGATTCTGATCTATTGGTTTTAATTTGTTTATCAAGGCATCTTGAAAGCAGGGATCCCAATGTAGAACTCTGCCTTTCCTATTTGTAGGAACTGTTTCTTATTTTCTCTAAGACATCTCAGAGTAAAGTTCAGTGTCAAATCCTGACACATCTAATGAGTCAAAATATTTGTGACAGGTGGGTAACTTTTCCATTATACTTTTGTGTTTAAAAAATGTGTTTTGTTACCCACATAGTTCCAAACATTACATTAAAATGATTCATTGTAATCATATGTCCAGCTTTTAGAGAGCTAATTGCTAATCTATACAACAGTATTCTTTATCAGTCTCTTAAGTCTTTTTTATATTGATACATATTTTATTGAGATATAATTGACATGTGACATTATATTAGTTTCAGGTGTACAACATAATAATGATTTTATTTTTACAGATTTTCCCAATAATATCTTAAATCTTAGTACTCTTACTCAATCTTTGGGCACATTTAAAAATATACTTTCAACTTTTAAAAAGTTGTTGGAGAACAAATTTTTATAGCATTTCAGGAGAGCTGTTCATTAATACACATCAAAAGTAATTTGTGCTCACTTTGGTCCAGCAATACCACTCATGAAAATTTATCCTGGTATGATAATCATGTAGGTGCCAAAAGATGTAGCTACACAAATTTCATGGAACTGAGGGTATCGAGATAATAATAATTAGAGACCATCATAATATACAAGAAGAGTGGTTGAACTACATAAAACTGGTATAATGGAAAAGAAGGAAGATATTTTAAATGACCTAGAAAGATTTTCATGAGATACGATCAAGGCTAAAACATCAGGCTGCAGAACTAAACAAGTACAACCTCTTTTTTAGAAAATTATATGTGGATGGGAAAGGGAGGTAGTATCTGTTAGTGTTGTTGTCATCAGCATAGAATGGTAATGATTTCTGCTGCCTTATTTGTAGTTATCTATATTTTCTAACTTTCTACAATGAGCAGGGATTGCTTTAGCAATAAGAAAATAAAAGCTGTCATTGACATTTACATGGATTCTTTCACAGGAAAAGAACGAAACCCCTTCCCCAGTGCAGGAATACCAGATATTCCACCCCCAGGCAGGCACCACTCACCAATCTGGGCGCTTTGCCCTGAGCAACCTTGATGAAACCTCAAATTTTCTGAGAACAATGCTTTTGGCAGCCATTATCCCTTAATTCAAGTTGGCGTGAGACATGAAACCTATGTGCCAACTTTACTCAAACAAAACAAAACTCTGTTACCAGGAACTAAAGATTTATCTTCTTGCATTCTATTTTTTATATAATGGAATGTTTTAATTTTTCCCTTTGTAAAAACTTCTCTTTACTTCCAGGGAAGTAGTATAGACCAAACAAATGGTAGGTATGAAGACAGGTGTCTTTTATGGAGGGAAAAAAAAAGATACTTTAAATAAGCTTTATAATTCAATTGTCCTTATAAGACCAGATATAGATAGAAAGGCCTGTGGATTAGAACTTTTCCTCCATCCAAATAAAATATATAAAACATTATCTTTTGTGGATAGCAAACCTTATGATTTGATTATTCTTCTAATGGTAGGAACAATAAATATATCTTAAAATAATTCTTATCTCCTCAGTATTTAAGTCCAAGGCCTCACCCTTAGAAGGAAAGTGGTGTAGGACCTTAATACTAGAAGGTGGAAACACGGAATAAATAAACTGGATTTACTTAAAACCTGTATCTAAACAGCCTACTTTCATTGCCTGGCTAGTCACATTTGCTCCTCAAGAATTCTCCTAACTCTTATATGCATTCAGTTTTGATGGGAATGAAACAGAACTACTCAAGTGAAATCTATCTGGGTTAGAAATGAAATGTTCCCTCACCTTATTTCTCTCTTCGTAAGGTACACACATTTCAAAATCTAGGTATTTTTAAACTCATTTTTTTCCCTCACTGATAATTAATTTTAAAAGGGGGACCAAAATTGCCCCCTATTTTATGACAATTTAGTCTTGTTCCTGCATTATGTGTTTTGTTTCCTAAAGTAATTCACAGTGTTCTTCCCAAAGACCTGATGTATCCCTCCATATCCCCAGGCGTTTGTAAAAATGCTCTCACTGAATTTCACATAAGACAGAATTTGTGTGAAGCTCCTTGGGGTTTTAGGAAACAGGGATGCACTTGGGTTCTCTCAGTGGATGGGGTTTCTGGTACAGACCCCTGAGAGCTCGCAGCAGCTGCAGAACTAGAAGGCTGTTTCCTTTGTTGGGAGGTGACGGTAGCTTGAGTTCCCACATCTTCTCCAGGGAGACCCGATAGTAACCGGCCTGGAGTGCCCGGCTCAAAGCTCCACGTTGTTGACTCTGCCTCTCCCACTAAAATGCATCTTCTCCCTCCTCAACCATCACCTACCTCCTTGCTACCTCCTTTCCCTATCATGGCTCTTGCTTACTTCCTTCTCCCTCTATGAGTCTCTGCTCCTGTTCCACTCTATTGTATGTCTCCTTTCTCAGTGCGTCTCACTCAAACTCCTCAAGAACGAGCACATGTGGTGGTCCAGTCACCCTCGGGTAGCAGGCAGAGCACCCCCATGAAGCAGCAGGCTCCTCAGGCTGCTGCCCAGACTAGAGATGGCTGGCTCTGTGTCAGTTGACCATTTTCTTGCCTAATAGGTGCTTCTCTGCCTAAGAAACACGTCACATCAAAAATGGCTGTGGATTCAGCAGATGCTCTGAAGACCTCTTCTGTAGCACATCCAGCACAAGATTGATTTCCTAGATTGTTTTGTGAGTTGTAAGGGGACATGGGACTTACCATGATAGGAAGTTGCCTCTTGTTCTGCTGTCAGTCCTGGATTACATAAGGGAGCTTCCGAAATCATAGGAGGAAGAAGTGTAAAAGTTTGAGAAAATGTAGAAAAATGTAGTGGATGTCTGTTCATGTAAACCTTTAAAATAGATGCATGGCAAGGTCTAGCCCTGGGTTTATTTAAAACCATTACATAAAATGCATCCCTGATTATATAAAGCTATGCTTGAGAGTATAGTTTCACTACTGGAAATAACTGGTAGGTTTTAATGCTTTGACTTGTTCAAAGTTTATATGTTTTCTTATGGGAAACGTTCTATATCTTGACATGGGTGGCGGTTACAAGGGTATATTACAAATGTAAAAGTCACTGAGTTATACACTTAAGGTTAGTGTACTTGAAGCATCTTATTTTATGTTTGCTCTTCTTTAATTTGGAAGGACATCACGTAATTTGCTTCCTAATTCTCATCCCTTTCTTGGCCAAATTGCCTCCAGTTTGGGTCTGTAGCCTAAATATGCCCCACAGTGCCCTCCCTTCTCTTCCTGTTATTCTGCCCTCTACTGAATTCCTCCTCTGAGGTAGCCCTGCTCTGGTTCTGACTTTGTCAGTTGCCCTTGTTTAAATAACTCGTGTGTCTGTCTCTTCCTGCCTACTTAGCAGTACACTTTCTGGTGGCAGGCCCTGTCTTTTATTTTCCCTTTATGTCTCCATGGCAGCCAGCACAGGACTTAACTCATGGTAGGATTTCATTAAGGTCATAATGAGTCAGAAAATGTCAGAACTGCAAGGAACCATAGTGATCCGCAGCCCTTCCTTTTTTTCTGAAAGAAAAAGCTGGTTCACGGGTTTTGGGGGAGGGGGAAGGAAACATGAGCAAGCACTCATTTTTTTTTATTAATAGAAATTTTATAATTTTTACATTTTATGTATGCACTGAATAAAGTAACCATTTTAAAGTCTATAATTCAGTGGCATTTAGTACACTCACGATGTTGTGAACCACCAGCTCTGTCTAGTTCAAAACGCCTTCATGGCCCCAAAAGAAAACATACCAATTAGGCAGTCTCCTTCCCTTGCCTTTCCCCCAGCCCACAGCAACCACTAAATCTGCTTTCTGTCTCTGTGGCGTTGCTTATTCTGGATGTTTCATATAAATGAAATCATATAATGTGTGGCCTTTTGTGTCTGGCTCCTTTCAGTAAGCATGATGTTTTCTAGGTTCACCTGCCAGGTAGCATGTATCTGTGTCGTTCCTTTGTAGGGCTAAAATGCTGCCATTTTTGAGCGCGAACAGATGCCGTGCCAGGTGTTTTACATATGTAACCTCATGGAGTCCTCATAACAACCCTAAGATATAGATATTATTATCTCTATTTTACAGATCTGGAAACTCAGGTTCAAAGAAGTGAATGTCTAGCCCACGTTTATAAAGCAAGCAAACAAGCCAAGCAGGCCTAGGACCCAAATTCCTGACGCCAAGCGCAGCTTTTCCCCACTACCCTGGGCTGTCTCTCTTGCTAGCTCCTGATTTCCTTAGCTCGTTCATCCCAGCATAGGTAGGGTCCTAACTTCACATCCGCATCTGTCTCTCCACTACCTGCTGGTATGATAGTGGCACAGCCCGACATTGCAGAGTGGGCCAAACAGACCTTTGCTTATGGTTTCACTTGTTTGGAATCATATGCAGTAAGTCTCAATATAGACACTGAGAAGATTACAGAAATTTCTGTTGCTCTCCAGTGCTGTGTAGTGGGAGTTTCATCCAATTGAAGCTAAAAGCCATTTTCCTTCATCACCTGCTGGTCATGAAAGAAGATCTCTTCAAGGTCTGTTTAAACTATTGGGAAGAGGGTTGGGGAGTGCTTTGAATATGCATGAGCTTCACCAAGGCAGCAACAGCAGAGGTGGATTTTAATAATTAGTTCATTAGGCCTATTTCTTTCCTTAATTGGTTATGAAGCCTTGTCAACTAGGCAATAAAAAAATAATTACCAATTTTTAAAAAATGTAAAACTTGGTGGAGTTTGGGTATTAACAATGCAGAGAGAGATGAAAACAGACAAGAGGGCCTTGAGTACTTCTTAAACAAATAGTTAAATATTTACGAATTGCACTTCAATGAAGTTTGTTTCTATTTTCAGAGATGTATATTGTCTGTATTTGTTTTGGGATGGCGGTTCTAAACACAAGTTCTGAGAGTTGAGGGGGGGCATTCTTAACCTTGGGGTTATGAACGTGCTCAGCGGGTCCATTAATACCTTGAAATTATCTGGAAAACATTCTGTGTGTGTTTATTTTTCTGGGGTGAAGATACAGAGCTTCTATCAGATTGTCATGGTTTAGGAACTACTACGTCACAACTTTCTCTCTGACTCTGACGCATCAGCCAACAGTGGTCTAGCAGTCTAGGGACCCTGACTCCTCTGCAATGTGAGGAGACACATGTGCACTGTATTAGGGGGCCTCTACCATCCCAGAGTCCCTGATGGCCAACTGACCCCTTAGCAGGGGCTTGGAGCTCTTCCTGTGGCTGTAGCCTTGGAATGGTCACTGTGCACTTTCCACCTGTGCCTTTCTTGCTAGTAAACCAACTCATACAACCAGTTCAGAGACTGCAGTAAACACTGGGAGCAGCTAGATGAAGGCCAACACTAGAAGCCAGTCAGCTACTAGAGGTAGTTTTCTGGAGGTGCAGAAAAAGAATGATCAGAGCCTTGCAACTCAAAGTGTGGTCCACAGACCAGCAGCATCAGCACCCCCCGGGACACGTTAGAAATGTATGTAAAATCTCAGGCCCCACCCAGACCTACTTGATCAGAATCTGTATTTCAGCAAGATGCCCAGGGGATTCCTAAACATAGTAGACTTTGAGAAACACTGGTTTAGCAGGTGCATAGTTCTGGATGTCACCATCCAACCCCAGCACGGTTCCTTCCTGCCATCTCCCCTATGAAGCCACATCCTCCTAGGTCTCCACCCTGATTCTGGCTCCTCTGTGTCACATAGGATTCCCATGGTTCTTTCATGTCACCTAGCAGCAGTTTCTAGTGCATGTGATCTGAGCTCCAGCCCCTTTCTGGTGCACAGACTCTAGGGACTGCCCTCTCTTGATGGTGCTGTGATAAGAAGAAAGAAGGGAATCAGAAGATTAGTTTCTATAATCACTTTCTCCACGAGTGAAACAGTCATGAGCAAGTCACAGCCTCCCATGCCTCAATTTCCTCATCTTCATAGAGTTGGGATAAGGATCAAAGATACTTATGGAAAGTACTTTGTGTTCCACATAGAGTTGATATTCCAAAAATGTTTCTTTTCTTTTAAAATAAGCACTTTATTAAGGTATGATTAACATGTAAAAAGCTGTGCATATTTGATGTGTATAATTCAATGAGCTTAGGGGAAAAAACACAGTGAAACTATTACTCCCATACCTCCCCAAAACATCCATCACCTCCCAAAGTTCCCTCCCGTTCCCTTCATCATCATTTTGTTGTAAGAATACTTAACCTGAGATCTATCTTCTTAGCAAATTTTAAGTGTGCAAAATGCACCTGTACCTAATATGTACTGATCTACTAAATTTCTGTGCATTTTTTAACCACAGTTAAAAAAGGAAAAAAAATGCACAATCTTTGGAACAAAAAATCAATGGTAGAAATGTAAAGGAAAGATATATAATTAAAGAACATAGTGAGGTATAAAAAAGTATCCTCTTTTTGGTGTTTCTGTTTGCATGTTTTGTTTTTCCTCATCTTGCTATAGAGTTCCTCTACTAAGAAGTATACAAAGTATACAGTATTGAGAACTGTTGGTACTAATGTGTACAGTAGATCTCCAGAATTTATGTCCTATTTATCTTGTGTAACTGAAATTGTGTATCCTTGTTAAACTCCAGAAAGGGCGCTGAATTGGGAGCTAGAGGATCTGCTTTTCTTGTCCCTAATCAGGCTTTGACTAGCTTTGTGTGAACTTGGCTAAGTCCCTTTCCCCTCAGTTTCCCAACCTATAAAATGAGGCTTTGACAGCAGTGCTCTCTCAGATCCTTCCTGACTCTGTCATTTTATGTGTTGTCTCCCAAAGGAAGCCGTCACCCACCAGATGTTCTACAAATGGTGAAAAAGTTACACTGTGTAGAATTAGACTCTTGAAGGGCATCTCTTGAGAGAGATATACTTCCATTGTTCCACTTCTGCAGACATTAATCCCCTCCATTAGGGATTCTGAGTTGCTGTGGCTGCTAAATTTAACCCAGAGCCCAATCTTTGGTCCTTTGTGAGATATCCTCCATTAAGTTTGCCTCAAAACACAGCACACTTCACATGCATTAAGCACAGTTGCAAATTCCTCTGTGACAAAATGAAAAGATTAATTTTGAGCTTCAATACTTTGTGTTTATCCATCATGACCAACTGTCATTGTAATGATACAGTCTCCCATGCAGACAATTAAAAATCATGCTCAAGAAATCTGTTCTAATTGCTTTGCTTTGAATTATAATTCAATGTAAACGCATTGCCCATGCAATAGGTGGGCCACCATGCTTTGTTTGCAGTCTCAGAAAATTTTTCAACAACCTGTAGATACTGCTTTTTCTCTCAAAAGCATCTCAAGGAGTCCCAAACCAGGGAAGTTTGAAGAGTGGCTTTCAGTATTGACTAGAGTTCCTTTTTCCTCTAATCCTAGGCCCCACAGCTGCCTGTCTCCACAGCTATCCAAGATTCCTTTCTCTACTGAGAACCTCACACTGTGGGATTTCCTCTACTTGAATCTCCCTACGCCAAACTTAACTGTTCTCATCATTCTCTCTGAAGCCAGGTCACTGCTACTGAATAGCAAATATGGCAAATTAATCTGTTCCCAAGTATTCAGTGGTTGCTAGCGAAATTACCCTTATCTACTTGTGTTTTAGAATAGAAAAGGAAGAAAATAGTCACCCCCTTTTTTATGGAGTGTAGGTTGTCAGTTGGGTAGGAAGGAAGAGATGGAGATGCAGAAACAGTCTACTTAACTTCACCTTCTCCCAGACCAAGTCAAATTCCAGAAATTCCAGCTCACATCCAAAACAGGGGGTCAAATACCAGTCATTAGGGAAAGTTATAAAAGAGGGATCTGTTTACTTTTTTCTTCTCTCTCATGCCTTGTTGGCCCTTTTGTCCCTTTGTCTCTTTTCTGGCCTAACCTACTTCTAATACCTAAATGAACCCAAGAACCAAAGGTTTTTATGGAGTAAAGTTAGTTCCTTTATCCTTGTGTATGTCCATCTTCTAAGGGAGCAAGGCACATTGCCATGGGCCAATACTCAGTTTTCAAGGGGAAGAATCTCTCCAGGGGGATAGGACAAAAGCAAGTTAAAGGAGCACTTCTCACCCCTGAGGATGGACCGTACTGGATATGTGAACAAGAGTTGTTTATTATTATTACTGTATTCTAGAACCTGCCACTAAGGCTACCTTAAATGGCTCCACCTAAACAAAGAATTGGAACTGAGTAAGTGGTTCTTAATGTAGAGATTCATGAACATTGACATTTTCATGAAGAAGCTGTCAACTTTGTCTCCTTAATATACCTGACAATACCTGCTGTATTCAAAAGAGCTCTGAACCACTTACCTTCTTCTGAGAAATATCTCATCACCTCCATTCTTTTTGAATTGCAAAGAATGGATATCATCTCTTAAACATTTTATCCCTCTCTTAATCTGAAGTTCTCTCTAAGGTAGATTCAGTCATTCTCTTTAGTCTTCTAGACGTATGTAATTAAACTCCGTGGGTGTATGTCTGTGTTTCACGTTAAGGAAAGATGGAGCCTCATTAGGTTCACCCCAGGGGAAGGTGATTACTCTGAGACAGGACACTTTTTGTTCTTGGGGCCTTGCATTATAGTACATCATGACTTGGAGACATCTGTCTATGTGTCATTGTCCAGAGAAATCACGTGTGACAGCTTTCTTCTATCCTCACAACTTTAAAGTAGTATACAGTTTTTCAGAAGTAGTAAGTCTTGTTTTTGTCTATATAAATTGTAATAGCCAGAGCCCCAAAAGAGGCTTTAATTTTGTTGTTATTGCTGTTGTTTTTTTAAAAATCTTCCCAATCCTATTAACAAACCAGGGTGGTCAGAAGGATGTTAACAAAGTGTCCAAAGACTTCAGGAGAACTGCTTTGAGAAAGAATACAAAATTATCAGAACAATATTTAGATTGGAACAGAATGAGCAATGGAATTATGGCTTATCTTAACCCTTGAGAGTTCCCACTTGATTTAGCCATGAGAAAGAAAAAAAGCATGGCGGCTCAGAAGGACAGTCATAATTTATATTGAAAAGGGGAGAGAAGAAAGTAGGGCAGTGTGTGTGTGTGTGTGTATGCATGCACGCGCTCGTGCACTTGTGCATGTGCGTGTAATGAGAGGATTTTTACAGTGGTAATATTAGTTTTCCTGATTGGCAGGGAGGTACAAGTTTGGTCATACTTGTGGAGTCGTTTAAACATGATTTTTCATAAACCCTCATTGCCTTTTGGGAATTTTAGTGGATGGTAAAAGGGTAGACTATTTTACAAACAGGACCTTAACCAAGGAAACGGTGATAGAAAGCAAAATTATGAAGCAGGTGAAGTTTATCATCACATTTTCTGTCACCTTCTTCTGCAGACTTTTTACTGCTGTTTATACCTCTGTAGACTTTTCCATCCATTAAATTCTGGGAAAATTATTTTAAACTTATTCATAGTGGTAATAAATGCCTTGGGAAGCCATAAATTAAAATGACTGAAAATCAGAAAGATCTGGGATTGAATCCTGGCTCTGCCATTCACTGTAGGATCTTGGATAAGTTTATCTTTCTGAGCCTCCGTTTTGTAAACTAAAAAAGAGGAAGAATAAAATCTTCCTAGCTCTGGTTGAGATAATGTCTAAAGCACTGAGATTCCATAGAATTTTAGGATTGTTTTTTTCTATTTCCGTGAAAAATGCCATTGAAATTTTGATAGGGATTACATTGACTCTGTAGGTTGTTTTGTATGGACATTTTAAGCAAGTGTTTACTTTTAAATTATTTTCCTTTTTTGGGAGCGTGAATATATACCAGTAAGCATTTACTATGCAACAAACCATCCAAAAACTTAACCTAAAACATTTATTATTTCTCATGATTCTATGAGTTGCCTGGGTGCTTCTTCTGGTCTGGACCAGTCCTGGTAGGGCTGGATAGACAGTGGTCTCACTCACATGTCTGCTGCCTCAGCTGGGACAGCTGAGACTGCTGGGCTGGCAGGAACCTGTGTCCAAGAGGTTTTTCATCCTGTAGGAGGCTAGCCTGGCTTGTTCACATAATGGCAAAAGGGTTTCCAGCAGTTAGAAAGGGCACCCTTAATAAGCAAGTACTCTTTAAGCCTTCTTTGCTGATCAGCCAAAGCAAATCACATGGCCAGCCCAGTTTGAAGGAGCATAGCCTCCACCACTTGTAGGAGTTACTGCAGAAGACGTTTGGCCATTCTGACTCCACGATGCAGGGGCTTTAGTTAGCCAGCCCTTCTCATCTCCACACACAGCTGTAACAAGAGTTCTTCAGGATATTCTGTAGTGATTCTACAGCTTTCTTTCCAATAAAAAAGTCAAAGCCTTTAGGAAAAAGTGCAACACTTCTTTGAATACAGAATCATTATCTACATCTACTTCTTGGCCTTTCAACCACTACCAATGTAGGTATAAAATTTGCAAGGTGATTATAGCCAAAGCAAGTTGGTCCAGAACTCTCTACACAAGTCAGGCTTCCTTTTACTCTTGGAAAAACACGTTGGAAAGTGGAGCGGTTCTGCATCTCCACATTCATTCAAGAAAATAAAGGTTAAGAAAAGCCAGAGATGTTTTTGCAGGGAACATAGCTAAAAAAATCAGAGCTTAGAAAGTGTTTGAACCAAACAAACAACACTGCAGCTGCACCTTTTGCAACTTCTCAGCCACAGCACTGAGTGACGGTGACTTGAAGACAATGAACATCAAGTAGTCCATTAAAAATCCTTGGCATCTTCAGATTGATCAGTGTGTCTTGTCCATAGCTCTTATTTCCATATCAGGGTGCTTTTCTTTATTGGATTATTTGGATTTTTATAGGTTGTTTATGGCTCATCATTTAATATCTGAGAGCAGTGATGAGAAAAGAGACGTGTGTGTGTCATGTGAGTGGAAAACTCTCTGCAGTTACAACTTACAGCTATATTTTCTGCAAACAAAATATTTCTTGGAGTCACTGGGTTTTCTCTTTCACTCTGTAATAGCTCTTGTGGGGAATACCAGAGTGATTCAAACAGCTTGTCTCCAGGTCCCTTGCATAATTCAACCACACGGAACAGAATATTGATATAGATGATAACTTCTCACTTATGTAATAAGAATCTGGAAAAAACAAACTTGGATTCTAATTTAAATTCACCCCTTCTGTCTCAGCTGTGTGAATTGGGGCAATACAAACAACGTCACTGTGTCTCAATTGCTTCGTCAATAAAATGGAAATATAAATTCTTGCCTATCCCAAGAGGTATTGTTGTGATACTCAAGAAATCATGTATGGAAAAGTGATTTGCAAATAATAAAAATATAGAGAGATGTGGCATTATCATTATTATTACTAGCTTCAGAAACATCTGTAATCATTCAGAGCAGTAAGGGGCTCACTAAGCAGTAATGTCTTTCACCATTTTCAGATTAGGACGAATAATAAATTTTACATCAAGTGAGAAGCAAGAAAGCCATTTCTGTATCAGCTCAAACGTCCTCATTCTAGCTTGTCTGGGATTATTAAGGTGCCAGAACTTTCAGTTATTTAGATACTAATTATCCAGATCGTGGATTACTTCCTTCCGGTTGCTGCCCAAATTTGCAGCAGCTCATTTCTTAGTAACCACTCTACACATTAGCGGTACTCCATTCAGACATAGGAAAGAAAGTAAACAATGAGAACTTAAATATTTAAGGGGATGGGATAAGGGTGAATATTTCATATAAGGGTAAATTACCTATTATCTCCCTAGCCTTTTGGAATACACCATTGAGTGTTCACTCTCTCATGACATCATCAGAGAACAAATACTTGTCATGTTTCTAAAGACAGTAAAAACTGGTTTCAGAGCAAAGAGATGCTTTATATCTCTCTAGTCCTCACCTGTGTGTTTTTCCTCTCCTCCATTCCTTTCTCTACTTCCACTCTGATCTCTTATCTTTGGGTACCATATCCTTACAGAAGGTTTCCTTGCCAGAGAGATTTACAAAGTCAAACTTTCACTTTGGCAAGAGAAAATGCAAACCAATATGAAATCAGAGAGCTAAACATTTCATTGAACATTTGAATTCTTTATTTTTTCAAACTTAAAAATATATTCCAATGTACTTCTTCCAATGAAGAATAGAAATTGAAATGCTAAAGTATGAGAACTACCTGTATGAACTCTGTTAAAAATTTGTTATTATCAGCATCAAAAACCAAGCCAAAAAAAGAAAAGAAAAGATACATGCAAAAGGAAACCTGCCCTATCTGCTTTTGAGAGATGATAATAATGCCTTACTTTGTTTCTCCCTTCACCTTTTCAGACCACTTTCAAATACTTTCTTTTTGGAAAACCTAGTATTGAGATACAAGATTTTCAGGAAAGACTTAATTTGTGAGCACTTGTAAAAGCTAGACAATCTTTCTGAGGTCTACCAATGTGGTGATTCAATGTGGTTATGTCTTAAACACTCAAATGAAAAAAGATAAGTGCATGAGAAGTTGAGCATCAATGAATATGGCTCAGATCCTAAACCACAGACCAGAAATCCCAGGGTATTTCTTACCTCTAACCTTTCTAGACTCCAACCTGCAGCCAATCACTTAGTCTTTCAATGCCTATATATAAATGGAAGTGATTCAAGGGATATTTTGTGAAAAAAAATTAAGGCTTTTACAATGATAATACCTATAATTTATTGACTGCTTTCTGTGTGCCAGGATATTGGATTAAATGTTTTGTACTTGTTTTTGTCAGTGTTTAATACATCTCTAGAAGTGGGTAGTTATTGCTCAGGATAGACTGTGCTTAGCATGCATGAGATCCTGGGTTCAATCGCCAGTACTGCCATCAAATAAATAGACCTAATTACCCCCCCCCAAATAAATGAATAAATAAATGAATGAATAAATGAATAAATGAATGAATGAATGAATGAAAAATAAATAAATAAATAAATAAATAAAACATCTCTAGATATTATTATTACATTTTACGAATCAGAAAGGGAGGTTATATAAGTTGGCAAAGTTCATCCAAATTGATCCATATTTGAACTCAGAGCTGTGAATAAATGAATTCAGTGATCAGATTTTACTATGTCTTTGGAAACATCAGTTATCTGAAAATTCCCTGAAAGAAACTTTTGGAGAAACTGATTTTAATTGTAAGCCATCTAAGGAGATCATCGTTGATGGGGATTCCCTCAGGCCTCAAACCAAATAAGGAAAACATTTTAAAAATCAGGAGAGTTTGTTATATGTCCTGTGATATTTGGTGAGCACAGTGGACTATTGTAGAACTTGGTCCTGAGAAATATAAAGGACAAGAACCCGGCTGTGGCAGCAGAATAGAAGCCTGTAGATTTGGAAGTCACTGACTCTAACAACAAACAGTCAAAGATGTGTGTTTCCAGGGGATAAGATGTGGACAGAAACAGAAAACTGGCCTGAGACTCTCCTAAGTGGACTTTGCATAGAGGGCCACCCACAGGAGCAGTGAGACCCCAACGGGGAAAACCTGTGTGACAACAGACTTCTGAGAACCAGGGACCTAAGGGGAAGCCACAAGGAAACAGCCAGACACCCTGGTGAGGGAGCCACAAGGGGGAGATACCAAGTGAATGGGGGACAGCGGGTGATAAAGGCCCTCTCGATAATCCACAGGGCTCTCCACGAGAAAGAGAGAGAGAGGACTTTAAGACTCTGCCATGCCACGGCCAGAAGAGACCCGTGCTAACTCACAAAAGTTCTAAGCGACTGAGACATTCCCTGTTCCTCCTCTCTCTTCTGGCCCTGCCTCTCCCATGCCCTGGAGAAGCAGGGGAATCTAGCTAGTGTGTGGCTGAGGTCAGGGGCAGGGAAGAAAGGAGGAGCAGAAGCTCAAATCAGAAAAGAAAAGGAAAAGAAATAGATTGGCCTCTCTTCCCCAGAATGGGCTTCTAGTCTGCAGCAGTCCTGACCTACAGCTTTGACTTCAGCTAGTGTTCGGCATGTGTATAATAAACCAGACTGGACACGTTAATTATTGAATGGAGACTGTTTCAAGGTCTAAAGTGAGAAAGGGATTTTTCACTTTGTTTTGTTATCCCTGAGGATGAGCATGAGTCCACAGAGAGAGTTTTCAAGAAAGGTTATGAGAGTGGGTAAGGAAATGCCTTTTGATTTTACCCTCAAGTCCTCCTTGAGCAATAGCCTTTGGGTCAGGGATAGGAGTGGCTTAGCAGTGACAACAGATAAACCTCATGGTGCCTGGGGGATGGATTTTTTTTTTACTGAACAATACTGTGATAATAGGCATCTTGGTGTCCCATCACAAAGTACTACACAGCAAGGCAGAGTTACAAAATCTGACCATTCGCAGACACCAGCTGATTGCAGAGGCTCTGTCATCTACTGTCACCCCTATGACCTTGGTCAAGTTACTTATGTTCTCCATGCTTAGACCTCTCATTCTGCAGAATGGTAGGGATAATGTCACTTTTTCATAAGATGCTGGGAGAGGAGTAAATAATTTCATATATTTAAAATGCTTAGAAGAGTAATTGACACATGGGGAGCACTTCATTTGGTGTTTTTAAGTAAACTCTACTAAAATCAACACAGTGACCCAAGAGCTGATATGGAAGCATCCACTCCTTCAGTGAGCAATGAGTTTAAAAATAATAAAATATGAGAAATGTTCCAGCAGTGTGAATAACAATAAGAGGCAGGAAATTTTTTTGAGTGATATGGAAAAAAATCAAGTGTTCACTGTACTTTGGTGGTTATTACGGGCACAGCAAGCCCACCTTTGGGTTTAGAGGGATCTGTCCTGTTGGTTTTGGTAGTGATCAGAGATCTGTGTGGACGTCCTGGAAGTGAGCTGATCCACTTACATTTTCAGGACACAGTGTCGTGCTGAATTACAGTCATTGATTTTTCTAAGATCTCTCAGGCAGAACTTCAAGGTTCATTCTCTATTTTGATTCTGGCAAGGGTTTTGACTATTATTATGAAATAGGGTGGAAGTTGTTTCCTTCCACTTTAGAAGCTCCTAATTAGTATTCCTTCATCGCATCCATTTTCTGTCCTTATTTTGCAGACAGATAGAAGCTAGAACTCATTAGCTGTTAGGGGTCATTTGCTGCTTCGTTGGGGTGTGACTACACGTTGACTTGATGCATTCCTGAATTGTATTTGTCATGATTTTTTTTTCCCCAAGGAAAAGGAAGTGAAAATTTACCTACCCAAGATAACCAAAGCAAAAGTTACTCATTTTTTCCTTCCAAGGAAAGGAGAATTTTGTCATCTGCCTGATGTCCCTAGTGGGAGTATACATATGCATACCAGGTACTCTGGTTCCAGAATCCGTGCTTTCTTAATCACTGCAGTATGTGTTAAATTGAAATATGCAGGTCAGCACATGTAATGTTAATACCCCTGTATTGGGGTTTCTGCATCTGTAAAATGATTCCAAAGTGACAAACAAAAAGGAAAGAAACATTTTTAGGAAGAGACTTTTTTCACAGCTTTAAGTTTACATGACTAATGAGATGTTTTCTCCTAAAGTTTTACCTGAATTTTAATTAATAATTTTAATAGATTGGGAGTGTTTCTCATATGGCTCTATGTGTTCACTTAGAGTACAAGGCTCTGTAATTTTTCCCCGTGGCTAATACCCAACATCCAAATACTTCACTGATTGACTTAGAAACAAGAAAGCTGAGAGAGTGTACATCTATTACACTTCTTTCATTTATGTATTTGCCTTTTTTTTTCTGGAAAGGAATTGAGCAGTTTACAGGAATATATACTCTCCAACAAGATAATCTGAATTTAAACTTACACACCCTTTCCCCTGCAAAAAAAGAGAACCAAAATTCGTTGTAGCAGAGAGACTACACACATATGTCATAGTGACCCAAACCTCTTCTTTGGATGAGTTCACATAGTTGGCTAGAAAAAATGGAAACTTGATCAGATTTAGTAACAATTTCCAATGTATTCTCTGCCTCAGCTTATAGGACAGATAGACCCAATTGTAGCCAGTTTGCTATTTATTATTCATTCTCTCTGCCACTCAAGAAGAAAGTATATGGGAATTCAAATGACTGACATTGTTATAGGTTATCCTTAAATCTTTTCTAATTTATTTCTTAAGTACATAATTTATAAACCTCATTGCATTAATATTAATATTAATAATAAAAGTCACTTGCAATACATCTTAAACATTCCTTCCTGGAGAACTTTTAGGTTTGCACAATTCTCAATGTCCACAAATCAATGTAAAGGAAATAATGACTCAGTTAAAGACAATTAATCTTGAAACAAAGGTCAAGTAGGAATTTCTCCTGAGACTCTTCATGAAAATGAGCTCACTTTTATGCAACGAATAGCTTTCTCCATGACATCCTGATAGAAACATCAGGAAGTTCCATTGGACTAATTATTTTAACAGCCTTGAAAATGGGCTGCTGTGGAATCTAAGAAACAAAACAAAACAAAGCCGAACTCATAGATACAGAGAACAGATTGGTGTTT
The DNA here is from genome assembly GCF_048773025.1 of Camelus bactrianus. NCBI lineage: Eukaryota > Metazoa > Chordata > Mammalia > Artiodactyla > Camelidae > Camelus > Camelus bactrianus. The sequence continues at coordinate 8,158,987 of NC_133558.1, forward strand.
GCCAGTGGCGGGGATGGGAGGTGGGTGAAATGGGTAAAGGCAGTCAAAAGGAACAAACTTCCAGTTATAAATAAGTCCTGAGGATGAAATGTGCATTATGGTGGCTATAGTAACAATACTGTATTATATATTTAAAAGTTGCTAAGAAAGTAGATCTTAAGAGTATTTATCATAGGAAAAAAATTATAACTGTGTGATGACAGGTTAACTAGAATTACTGAGGTGATCATTTTGTAATATATACATATATTGAATCCTTGTACATCTGAAACTAATACATCGTTATACATCAGTTTTATCCCAACTGAAAAATGGGCTGCTAATGACATCCTAATAAGCATCTATAGAAAGGCAGTTAATCCTGTGGGATACCTACATTTCATCATTTGTCAACCTCTTTAATGATTTATGGTCCTAAAACTGATTTCCATTAAGCTATCAATTATGTAGGAAAGCAACACATCTTGAAATAATGTTCTTGGCTAAAATTCCTAGACTTTTCTTGAAAAACTTTTCCTATCTTTTGATTAATCACTTTAGATAGAGGGGCTATCCAAATAGCTGCTGTAACTTCACAGCGTCAACATGAAAACATAGTCACTCAAATGTATTCAGTGTCGTGCAAGAGTTCTTAGACATTTTGGCATCACAAACTCTCAAGAAAATTATGAAAGCTACAGACCCCTTCCCCAGACAAAAGCACAAGGACTCCTAATATTAAATTTTATATACAATTTCAGAAATTTTGTAGGCCTCCTAGAGTCTATACAAAGGTCCTCTAACCTAACGATGCTATTCGTTTGACTTAATCTGGTTATTTTAAGATAAGTACACATAAATGAAAGCCTGCGTATGGAAAATCTTGCTTTGGGACTTAACTGGAAATGACCATACGTCAATGTCAGTAGTCAGACTGTGAAGGTATTTTCATTCACAGGAAAAGCAACATAAATCCCCACACAAATGAGTATACAATTTACTGGAATTTAAAGAGGCTGATGTTTATGACTGAGATATTGTTGGAGCTGCCAAAATATAATATTTTTTATAGAAGCAAAGCCAGCTTAAAATTGTCCACACTTCCTGAGAAGACTAGCCCTTAGCAATCATACCAATGATATGGAAGAGGCGGAAGTGGATTCTAATATAAACTTCCAACCACATTACATGACAACATAAAAGTAAAAAGAAGAGATTTATTTTCTGTCTTACATGAGGGAGGGGGCCCTGCAATAAATAGAATTTTTAGGATCTATTATGATGTAATAGTTGTACCTTTTTGATACTCATTAGTCACTTTGGTTTCCAACAATTGTTTAATGTCTCTCTTTTCCAGCAGAAACTTAATTTTGGAGTGTGATTGTCAGGTTAATCAGAGCTAGAATTATCTATACAAAGAAGTAGCTGTGGGCTTTGATTGCCTCTTAACCAATCACAGTTGGCTGAGTGGGTAGGTAATAGAGTTGTCGTTCTGTGAATTTGCTACATATGATGCCAGTGAACCCAAAAGATTTATTTATAGAACATCATGAAATTCTCAGCTTAAAGTGGAACATTATGCTCCTCTATTCTCCTACTAATTACGATTTGCCACTGTTTTTCGCAGTTACCTACTTAAATATTGTTAGAACTGATACTGTACATTTTCTATAGCATATTTATATGCATTTTGTAAAACCATTGCACATGAGAAAACCCAGAGATTGAAGTAAATTTAGATGGTATAAAAGGATGTAAAATTATGGGGATGTGTTCTTTTTATAAGGAAATAACAATGAGAAGTAGATAATCAAGGGTATTCTATGCTGGAGTTTCTGTTCATTTTGGTTTCTTTTATTTGTAATAATTGGTGTCTTATTATTACTTTAAATCCATATTTGAGAACTTTTTAAAGAGTAGTATTCTTATAAAAGGAGAGGGAAATACATTAGAATTCAGCTGTGGTTATCTCTGTATGGGTAGGCTTATGGGTGATTTCTATTTCCCATTGTTTCTTTATCTTTGTTTTCCAAATTTTTTTTTGTAGTGGAAATATATTGCTTTTATAATGAGCAAAAAAGGTAACAAAAGAAATTTCATTTGAGGGGAAAATAATTGTCTGTTGTAAAAGCAGATCCTTTTAAAAAGCAATTTGGAATAGAGGCATGACCTACACTTCAGCCCTTGGCCAAGGGGAGTCATTACAGAAGCCGGTTGGAAGGAGTATGAGTGGGGTTTCTTAAAAAAAAAAAAAAAAAGTTTAAAATACCCACAAACTTAGAAGTTAGAGAAAAAGCTTTTCTAGGAGTGTCTTTCTAGCAGTGGAAAGAACTACTTACATGAAGTTTTATCTCAGCCTGAGATAGCTTTGAGAGACTCTTAGGAGGTTTAATGGAAGAGTTTGGAGCCCCATTATAGCCTTAAGTACAAGACCAAGGAGTTTTGTGCTTGATTTAGGAGGTAATGAGAATTAATCTGGAAGCGTATGAGTAAGTGGGTGATAATATTAGTGCTATGCTTTAGAAAATTAATCTGCAACCCTGGGTCAGTGGCTTGGGGAATGGAATAATAGCAGAATGAGTTTAAGGTGTTGAGACTTTCTAAAATGATCTTGAAATGGGCTCTAGTTTTATGAGTGGTATGGATGAGATGAATAAAAGATTATAAAGGAAAATTAAAACTGTCCTTAGTTCACTTAATCTAAGATACACCATTTATTTATTTCACAGTTGACTGAATCTAAAAACTGGAAATAAACCAAAAACTCTAATCGGGTTTGATACCCAGTTGGCCTGGTTTCCCAGAATCTTACTCTATTCTCTTTGTAGATTGCCCTCAGAATAGGATTCAAGGGTCTTAGGAAAAAAGAATCTGTGAAAAAAGCATTGATAGTAAGATATTTGCTTCTTTAAATCTCTGCTCTATGGAGATGTGTATCTTTATGCAATATCATTTCTATACTGAACATATAAATAAAATGATGACTTGATGGAGAGACAGAGACACAAGAGAGAGATAGGAAAAAAACTAAAAAATGAAGAACATGGACTTTAGATGACCAGTAGCAGCATATACTAATTGACAATTCAATTCTTCTAAGACATAACACTTTAAAAAGTAAAATTATGCAAACCTAAGCTTATGATGGTATGAAGGAACTTTTATATTTAAGTTTCCCATGGAGAAAGAAAAATAAAGTTTTAATGTTTCTCCATGTTTTCTGACTGAAAAGCCATTACACTGCACATAGTAGGTGCTCAAAAATATCCACTGAATAACTAGATAAATGAAGAAATAAATAAATAATGTTGAACTTATGGTGCATTTTTAAAACTATGTGAGCACTTAGGGATACAATTTTTGTAGTCTATAGACATTACATTTATTAGAAGATAAAGAGTGTCATGGTACCAAAACGAGGAGAATCGTTAGGAAAGAATCGTTCACTCAGGAGCTCAGGTACATATTATTGTGCCTTGTATTTCGACAACCTAGAGCAAGGGATGACATCCTTAAAATAGGAGGAAGTTTCATCTATCATTTCCTAACTAACTGACATGTAGGCCGTACTTGGATATAAAGACGTAGATCAGATGTCTACCCACTGTTTAAATTCACATTGGTTGTTCCAGTTTGAAGTGTTTCTTGCCTCTTAGGAGACTTTGGCCAGTGTGGGATTATTCTATGTTCTATCACATTCCTTGACATAACAAGAATGGCAAACACTGTATGATTTAAAGCCATCAGTGTTTAATGCTCTCATAGTAATTATGTTTAATCCTCCTAGCCAAATTGGACAACCTGGAAGAAATGGGTATATTCCTAGAAACATGCAACTTGCCAAGACTGAATTATGGAGAAATAACAAATTTGAACAGACCAATAATGAGTAAGGAGATTGAATCAGTAATTTTACATTTTCCTACAAAGAAAATCCCAGGACCAGACAATTTCACTGGTGAATTCTACCCAACATTTAAAGAAGAATTAATGCTAATCTTTCTCAGACTCTTTCAAAAAGTCGAAGAGGAGAATAATCAGTTTATGAGGCCAGCATTACCCTGATACCAAAGCCAGATAAATATACTACAAAAAAAGTAAACTATTGGTCAATATCCTTGATGAATATAGGTGTAAAAATTCTAAAACTATTAGCAAACTGAATTCAACAGCATATTAAAAGGGTCATTCACCATGGTCAAGAGGAATTTATCCCTGGGATGCAAGGATGGTTCAAAATATGCAAATTCTATTGGCTATTTGGAGAAAAAGAAAAGACAAGATTAAGTCTAAGAGTTGGAGAACTTCCTTCTCATGAATATGGTCTTGGTCGTTTGTGGCACACACAATTTTTAATAAGTTCTTAAAATAGCTGCTATGTCTTTTAATTTCCTAAGAAAGGGATCTTAGAGCATCTAATCTAGATATCTTCCTCATTTTACAAAGGAGGAAACAATGTACCTTGAAAAAGTTAACAAGTGAGCAGACTATGGTGATACTCATTTCTGTCAGAACCATGGTGCAACCTAGGGATCCCTCCTCACATTCCCTGAAGAAAGCACTTTGAAATTCTAGGACACAACATTTGTTACGGGAAGAGCACTTGGAAAGAGCACATTATAAGAACTAAGAATCACACTATATAACCTGCAACTGAGATGTATGCTCATAGATGTTTAGTTTTAGACTGTTGGTCCCCTTACCATATTGGTTGACAAACATGGTCAACATATTTGTCACATTTTAGCATGAAAGTAAAGAAAGTTACAGTCCAGTTATGGGTGTAAAACAGTAAACCCTGGAAAATAATTCGTGGCTATAGCGTGTCTCAACTAGTTAGACAATTCATCCCTTGCCAACAGGAAGCCCTTCTGGGCTCTTCCAGTCTGGCCCTGCTATGTGGGATGCAAGTAAACACTTAAAGGAGTCAAGAACTCTGAAAGTTGATGAACTCTTAAAGCAAGCAAAATTGAAATGCTTCTATAAAATTCAGTGTAATGCTTACCCTATTGCTCTGCCTCATGAAATAAGTTAGTCTCAGATCTTTAAACTATGACCTGGAAGAGGAAAATTCTCTTCTATTTTGTTCCCCTTATGTTGTCCGGCACACAGAAGTACCAATAACAGTTTCAGGGGTGTAGAAAGGCAAATCTCTGGCTATGCTAAATGCTGAAATACCTCCTCTCTCTCAGAAAGATATTTGACTTCTTTTCCATCACAACCAAAGTCTTAGAACATATGAGGTGCTTCTATGTAAATGGTCTTTCTGAGATTTTCTTTAGGTAACCTGCAGCTTTAGAATACCAACTATAATGTGATCCAAGTGGCAAATTCCAAATTAGCAACTAGCCTGACCTACGGTGAGGAAGACAGGATCTGAAGAGACATAGTCTTGGTTCTGGAACAAGTTCGTCGTATGTCCTTCAGGAAGTTATCTAACTATAAGTTTTGCTGTCTTTTCATCTCTTGAGTGACTTCTGAAATCCCTTCTACCTCAGAAATGCTATGATGTAGAGTAACTATCCACATGCTGTTTGGGTTTTTGTTTCCTTTTTTGTGTGAAGCTGGGCACATCTAAGATACCTTTGGATATGCCAGATAATCTCTATTCTAGGAGCTTCTGTTACTTGAATAACATAATCTGAATGTGTCTACTTCTCTCCATCTTCACCATTACCATCATGTTTGGAAACACCGTCTCTCTCATCTGAATTATTTACTGGTCTTCTGCTTCCACTCTTGTGTGTGCACATACACATACACATACAACTTCACACGCAGTCTGTTCTCTGTGTGGCAGCCAGAGTGAGCACGTTTATGTATAACATTAAAATTGAGGATGACTTAAAGCTCGGGCCTAGGTGACATGTGAAGAGCTGGAGGAGTGGGGAATAGGTGGGCAAACCCAGAGGGAGAGAATCTGTGCACAGAGTAGAACTTCAGTTGGAACGTGTGCTGAGGGTTAGGATAAGCCTGGAGGAAGAGTATACCTGTGAGAGGACTGGGACTGGGTCCTGCCAAATTATGAAGACATTGCTTCCTTTTCAGCCCAACAAAGGAATCTGGCCAAAGGAAAATGAGACTTTTCCAGGGATGCCTGTGTCAGAGCGTGAGACATGAGACTCTGGGGACAGGCGAGTATAAGATAGAAGAGGTCTGAACCGCTCGTTTGTCTAATCCTTTAGCTGGGAGGCAACTATTTCACTGTGCCAGGCCCAAAGGAAGGTCAAATGCAGGAAACATTCTCTCTAACCTTTAAATGGCTTTAATTTTATTTATTTATTTTTGAATAGACCATGCATTCTTATCATTCAAAATTCAAAAGTTTCAAAAGGCTACGCAAATGAAAATGTCTCTTCCCACCAACTAATGTTATAAAAATTTTATAGACCCCTTTTTGGAGAGCTATAATGGGGGACAAATTGAATATTTAAAATGTACTTATGAAGTATATAGTGGTTTATTCTTTACCATAGTTTCATGTTATCCTATCAACACCCTGAAAGGTAGATAGGACAAATACTATTTCTATTCTACTGACTGATTCTAGTCCTAGTCTCCTTTTTCCCATTGGCCGCCAGACAATTTATCTGAATTCTTCTGGTGGCGCAGTTCGGTGAATCTCAAAAAGCAAAGTCAAAATCTTGATTTCTTTTGAGTCTTAGTTTTCAGGATTTTAGCACTTTCTTCTATCCCTTTATTGGAAACCAATAGCATTAGTCGAGCATGCAGGATTTTAGGCTGAATATAAGAGTAGAAAGTCTCCAGCAATATTTAGAGAACTGAAAAGTAAAGAGGCATCCTCGAGTGCTAATTGAGCTATCATCTTCGCAAATTTTCTGGAACAAATGCAATAAAGAATGATAAAAAGAAATACAGTGTATGCCAGAGAGGGACACATTTACCTTTGGTGTCCATTTCTAGAAATGACAGTTGAAATACCTTCTGTGTAATATTACTAGTCTAAATTACATACTTGTTAAATCACTGTCTTTTAGTTACAAAGAAGAAAGAATGGCTCTGAGAAAGCAAGTACTTCCTCAGTAATTCACTTATAATTTAAAATCTTTAAAATTATTTCAAATATTAACTGCATTTACAAGCCTTTCTCCAGGGAGCAAGGAGTTTCTTAAAGGCATTATCTCATCAGTCTTATTAGTTCTAATAAGATGAAAAAAAATGGAACTGATATTTCAAATCTTTTTCATTCTATTTATGAAGAATAAAAGATAAGGGGGAGACACTCTTTATCCAACTTAGCACATTTTGACCAAAATAAAAGATGAAACAAACAAACCATACAAATGTCTTTCTCTATAAGAGTTACAACACTACCTCAATGTAGCTGAATAGCCCTACACAAGTTATTTAACAACCCCATGCATCAGCTTTCTGTCTATAAAAATATGAATAAATCCTCCTTCACAGAATTATTGGGAGTATTGTAACACTGTATAAGTGAAAGTAACAATCCAGTGAATGGCAGTAATGTCTGTGTGAGTTATCTGGAGCTGCATAACAATATTACCCTAAACTTGGTGGCTTAAAACAACACACATTTATTATCACATAGTTTCTATGGTCAGGAGCCCAGGCATAGCCTAGCTAGGTCCTCTGCTGCAGGGTTTCACAAAGCTGCCATGAAGGTGTTGGCCAGGGCTACAGACTCATCTGAAGGCTTGACTGAGGAAGGATCCACTTCCAAGCTCACATAGTTGTTGGCAGAATTCAGTTCCTTGCAGTTGTAGGGTTGGATATTTACTAGCTTTTGGCTGAAGGATCCTCAGTTCCTAGAAGGCACCCTCAGTCCTCTGTCATGTGGGCCACCCAACAAGATTCACTTACTTCATCAAACTGCAGGGAGAGAGTCTCCCTATGTTACATAATGACAGAAATGACATCCCATCCCTTAAGCTATATTCTGTTGAGTAAAGTCACAGTTCTATTGAGCAAGTCACAGTTCCTGCCCACACTCAAGAGGAAGGGATCATACAAGGATGTGAAAACAAGAAGACATGGATCAGGGGTCCACCTTGGGTCTGCCCATCACATTGTCCAATACCCAGTTCTTTCTTTGCTATCTTACCATGCCTTCCTTTTTTTTGATTCTTAGGGACCTCTGCTGTCCATCAAAATCTTCTTTGTCTAAGTAGTTAAAGACAGTACTTTAAACTTCATAGAAATAAAATGGAAAAGAAGATAACCTGCAGTGGAAAATATTAAAATTGGTGTTTTACAATAAGTTAAATTGTATTCAGTAAAATTAGTAGTTAAGTAAAATTTCATAAAACAGAAGGCTTTTTGTTTCCTCCTATTTGTTTATGCTTTTGATGCCATTTTGTTGGGGTGTGTACAGAAAATAATTGCAAATCTGAATCAATTGAGTACAAAAGCACTCATGAAACACAGGCACTGCAAAATAATTTCACTGAATAGCCGAGAAATGGCTGTGGATTTTGTTCCCCATAAGTGTGGTTAAGAATAGCCACAAGCCCAGTATATACAAGATCTTGTGGTAGCTCACAGTGAAAAAAAAAAAAAGTTACAATGAATGTATGTGTGTTCATGTATAACTGAAGAATTTGCTCTACACTGAAATTTGACACATTATAAAATGACTATAACTCAATAAAAAAAATGTTTAAAAAAAATAGCCACAAGCCCCAACATGGGGTAGAATGACGTCTTTGTAGGTGTTAGTCATCCTGGGTAGTTTGGCCGTGTTTGATACGCCCTACCTGCATCTCTGGTCTCTGGAGTCTCTTGAGAACTAGGGTCTTCCAAAGATGGTAGGGATTTTCATGATTATAAGGCTGTTTCTGCTGATAATGATGGTGATGATGATGATGATGATGATGATGATGATGATGATGATGATGATGATGATGATGATGATGATGGCAGCTAACATTTTCTATGTATTTATCACATGCCAGTTATTCTAAAATGCTTCATATGTGTAATCAAATACAACCCTGTGAGAAAGGAACTGTTATTATTCCCTGTCTCACAAATGCTGAAACTGAGCCTTAGAGAGATTAAGGTCACATGGCTAGTAAGTAGTAGGGCTTGGATTCTAACCATAGAAAGGTCCAATCTCAGAACCTCAGAACTCACTGTAAAAAAACCAGGGACTTTAAGACACAAGCAAGAAGGTGCGGCCAAATATTCTCTTTAGAATGTCATAGGACTATCTTGTTGAAGATGAGTAAGAGTCATACCTGTGACCAAGGAATGTCAGCCTTTGCTCTGACTCTCACCCCATCCTAGCTACTGTGAACATACACCCAGGTACCATCAAGCTGTTACCCCCTTTGTCACAGCCAGTTAGTGGGAATAGGCCAGGATATCTCAAGCCCCTGAACCCCACACATTGAGTCCTTAGTGGGAGTCAGTGAGAGCCAGGCTTGTCCTTTGCCTGCAAGCAGAGTAACCAGGACATACCTGAGGCAGGCTGCCCTTGCTCAATATTCCATAGGTCCCATGGGCTGGCCCTCTTCTACTTGGTTCCCATGACCCAAAATATGGGTACCCAGATTATCCTTGGTCCCTCAGGGCTCAGCCTCCCAACTTGATCCCAAAGTGTGATGCAGTTAATAGAAACAGAATACCTGTCACAAACAGATCGAAATGGACACATTTTGAGGGGCAGTGAGTTCATCCATATCACATGATACACATCTCATTAAATTGAAATGAAAGAAATTAAGACCAACTGGTACTATTCCAGGTGCTAATGTTCCAGGTGCTTTGCCTTGTCAGATATGGTGAGAGTAGGCTGCACAGGGGGAGAAATTAAATGTCTATGGTAGGCCGTGAGAATGTAGGTGTAATACAACTACCAAACAAGAACAAAGGATCATTACCTTACACTTCTGTTACCAGAGATTACTGCCAACCCCAGTGTAGAGGAGTTATATATATTGATAGAAGTCACGCACAGAGTTTTTATGTGGGTGTCCTGTAGGAGCCTTCAAAGAGATCCAGTTCTATCTCACCAACTTTAAAAATTATTTCTAAACTTTTATATTCCATTCTTTTTCCATGTTAATTCCTTCAAGAATGCATGGTTTAGATCTTCATAGAAATTTATCTAACAATGCAGAATAGCTGATTTTAGTCAAGCCGATATTATGGTATGTCTAATCTGTTGTCTTTAAATAGTAGCTGTTCATTCCATAAACTTGCTCCAGCATGCTCACAATCTATGCATAACAGAGGTAAAGCTTCCTTTTGTGCCTGATAAAGGTGCCAAGGAAGCTTACACTCCGGGATGGCTTTGTAGCAACAGACTCCCCGACAGCTAGACATACACGGAGACCTCTGTGCTGCCGCTTGGTCCTGCGTCCTCATCCACAGAGAGAAACACTAATGCATCAACAGCAGGGGAAATTTCTGAGGATACCTTATAATGCAGATTTGAGTGAAATCCTCTGTATTAATGAGTAACATAGGCATGGCTTTTCTGTACCCACACCTATATTTTCTATATCACTATCTCTGCCGAAAAAGAAGAATGCATAGGTCTATACCCTCCACTTACAAATGTGTATGTCTTAAAAGATAGTGACTACTTCTTACCTTTTAAAAAATATCTAGGGGTGTTATCAGTGCTTTAAAGAAGAGTGCTGCATTTAATAAGCAGTTAATATAATTATAATATAATAATAAGCATTTAATAAATGCTTGTTGCTCTGCACTGGTGAGGAAATAATGCTGCAGACTCAGCACCTGAGCTGACTTAGTGGATAACATGGTCCCTTCTTCCACGATGCTCAGACAAGACCTTAAACGTGTGGCACTGTAGGAGAGAGGACCTTGGCTGCATTAGAGTGAGTTATAGTGAAAAATCTGATGAGAACTAAGTTTGTTTTACTGTCTATTGCATAGTAGGCAGTGTGTTAAGCTCTTCAGATGCAGTTATTTCATTGAATCCTCACAACTTTTTGAGGTGTGAGATAAAAAAACTGAGATTTGGAGAAGTTTTGTGATACACTCAAGGTCAGACATTTAGTATGTTGTCAGATGAGGCACTGACCCCAAGACCATGCTTTTTCCGTTAGACCAGTGTGTTGCTTCCTTCTTTTTCTTTTTTGCTGCACATTAACATCATCCTACTAACAATAGAGTGCACCCCTAAATATTTGCACAGGGTAATCTGAGGGACCACTACCTTGAACTTGCCAAGTTCTAGGAGACTATTGTTGATTAAAACAAGAGGGACTTCGTTTCTCAGTTCTGCATACTTATAGTTGCAAAGAGGAAAGCAGGAGATATATGAATTAAGCATAAGATAGCAAGATTTTCTTTTTTGTTATATTACTAGGAAAAGATTATTTTTGATACACTGATGACTAACATAAAATGAAACTTCCATCATGCTTGGGAAGAAATGTGAGTCAAATGGAATAATTTAGTATTTCAGTGTTTACTGTAGCCATCCAGCTCTCAAAAGGGAGACTAGAAATGATAGTTTTAAAAATAAGTATTCTATTTAAAGAATTAAATAGAGCTGGCCAAGAAGGAGTACGGTAAACATTTCAATTTTATACTAAAATTCATTTTGACAATCATCTTGCTGGATCTGGTGTTTCTCTTGTGGGGATCATTAGGCTCTGACAAGGTACTTTTCTGGTGATACTATCACTTAATTAAGCAGCTTATTTCAGTTGCCTGGGGCTTCCTACACCTTTATTTTAAAAATAAAAAAAGTCCTCTTTAGAACCTCTTGTTATTATCCTGACAATATTCTTCAGGTTCCTGGCATCATACAAGGCACTCACGAGTGGGGGTATTTTTATGCCCCTAGAAATAAGGAGTTTCATTCCATGATAAGCATACAACTGTTTTTCTACCACTTAATAAGAGACATTACAAATAAAATAAATAAAAATGCACATGTAAAATAGTAGTGAGAAAAAACTGTATTCAACCAGGAAAAATGATGCTTGCTCAGTGTCCTACCCTTAAAATTTTAATTGAAAAAATTTGAAAAACAACCAGATCATTCATTTGCATTATTCAGGTTTAGTTAATTATTTAAGGCATAACTTCATGACATATTAGTGTCACTTCTGTCATTATTATATACTACACAAACAGTCCTCAACTTCTCCCCGTGTTATTGAGAAAAGTCAGTTATAAAAAGTGTGTCATATTTTCCTGTGAGAACATGGTTGCTAGCAGTGGGCTGTGTGAGCTTGACCAATGGTTCAATGTCATAAATTATTGATAATCTGTTAAAAGGAAGGTATATAACTTAAAATCTTTGAAATTATTTTAAATAAGCGCATTTAAACAGTAAAACTCATTTTAATAAGCGCATTTAAACAGTAAAAGTGTTTCTCTAAATTTTGTAAAAATCAGTGTGAATATACTATGCTTACTAATCAAAAAGTGCACAGCCAGCACATAATTATATATGTCGTCTGGGTCACAATTTGACTTATCTCCTCATTATATACTATCTTAAAAAAATTTATCAACAAAGCTGCTTTTTGTCATTGGAGGTTAAAAGACTTTAAGGTGATGCTTTGATGGTCCAAGAGTCTTGAAGTTGGGGTTGGTAGCACCTTTTTCTTTTGTTAAAAATCTCTTTCAGCAAAAAGAATATGCAAAACTTTCCTATTCTTAGCTAAGAGCAGTAATTAATTAGTCAGTCTTTGAATACATGAAAATAAAAGTCATTTCTATACCTCTTCTAAGGACCTTCACTCTGGGAATTTGGACACCAAGAGCTTCATCCATCCCATCTTTTGATTCATCTTTTCATTGTTCTCATTTCAATGACAATTTTATGGGAGGTAGAAGAAGAGAGGAAACACAAATAAGGAGCCATAGAACCTGGTGAAGATGCCATGAGGTTGGGGAGGTGGCAGATGGGGAAAGCAGGGCAAAGAGAGTGGAGGGACAGCAGCTTTACACACACACACACACACACACACACACACACACACACACACATACACACACACACACACAGAGGGAGTTCCCTGGAAACACCTATTTCTTTTGAAGCTGAGGAGCAAAGCAGCTGCTTGGAAACAATTGATTCCATATAAGTGATGTGTTAAACCATGCATCATAAATTTACAACTCCTTCCAAATGCCAATGAGAATCAGATCAAGGATTTCAGTCCTACATGAGCAACTGAGCTTTGCAGATATTCAAAACATGGTTAATAAAGACCTGACATTAAGTGGAGGAAGTAATATAGGTAACATGCCCTGAACTGGATGTGACCCTGATAGACAATCAAAAAATAAAATTCTTTGTCTTTCATTGAAAACAAGTCAATTTAAATATTTATATTTGTATGAAATATTTATATGGTCATAAAAGCCTTTCTTTCTTTGAATAAGTATATTGTAGTAGAAATAAAATACATTCCAAGTCAAGTTGATACGGGTCTGAATTTCAGTTCTGTCCTCACTAGCTGTGTGACCCTGTGCAAAGTTGTTCATGTCTCTGAATCCCAGATTCCTTGTATGTAGAATGAGATTAAAAATCTAACTATAAGAATCAATTATCCAGCTGTGAGGCTCAGCTACCCTATGGGTAAACACACGGGTCCTGGTGTTCTCCCTGATGCTCCAGGCATTGTTCCAAACAGTGAGGCGAGAGGGGAAGCATACAGACCAAGTCCTTGCTCTTAGGAGTTTATATATTGATAAACAGGTTCAATAGCTGATGGGATTTATAAATATATGCAAAACATTGTGCTACAGAGTGAAGTGAAATACTGGGTGGATTATCTGCCTTCTAGAACCTGAAATGGTTCTGGTGATATTTGAGGAAAGAAGTAAATGTGAAAGAGATGGAAAAACAGCAGAAGAAGGTACTCCTGAAAAAATCAGAGTAGAAGTGTCTTGTGGATGAAATTGGGACCATAGTTAATGTAAACTGTAGATATAGAGGAGGAAACTGTCCCCCAGGTTCAGCTCTCTATTGCTGGAAACAAATAACTATGCTCAAGACTTGAGCAGCCCAAGACACCACAAATGAACTGATTGCAGAAGGGGACACCTACTTTGTCTCAATTCTCTCCCGAGTTAAGATTTTGAAGAAAAAAATTTAAATAAAGCCATAATGGTGTATGTGTGGCATGTGCGTTTTTATCTGCATATTTACATACAGCTGCTTCAGGATGTTAAAAGAGTCTGTGTGTTGCAAAACTGTGGGTTTTTTAATTACAGTTTGATTACATGCTTGATGTGCTTATAAATCTTAGCATGATCTATATGATGGAAGTGCGGAAATGTTCCACATTATTTTGGTCTCTTTTCTACTTCACCAGCTCTCACAGTGCATAGGTGTTACCCATCACACATGCTACCAGATCTATTGTCAATCCTTCCCCACTCTCCTCTGCATTTGAATCTCCGCTGCCAGGTGCTTGCTCATTCTTTTGCAGGTAAAAAGGAGTGGAGTGCAAAGATATCATTGTGGAAAGTCCCCCTTAGTACCGAGCATTCCTTCTGCTGCTTTGCAGGATCAGATGGCAGTATTGTCATCCATGGCGCAGCAGATACTTCACCTCGGGGATTACTATTTCTGTTCAGCATGGAGACAGTCTAATGTGCTGAGATTATTATCATACATATGGCTTTTGTGTACTGTTTACAAAAAAAATACTCCTGAAAGGAAGATAACTACTGAGGTTAATGCATCTATTTAGCATGCTCTCTGCTACTTGGATACCAGATCTTGGCAATGTATTCAGTTCTTTCTGTCAGCTCAGTTATGGAATTGTTCACCATGCGTCCCTGCAATGCACGGTATCTTATTCCTTTTAAAAGGCCATTTGTTTCACCAGAAGGCAGCATACTCTTAAAAGTCACTTTGACTTCTTTATTCAAAAGAGCTCTTGTATTATTGACCTTAACATTTCATCTGACAAAGTAAGCAATTAATTGTGAGCAGACCTTATGCATCTGCTGAAAGCATGCATCGCTCTTCCCTACCATGTTCCAAAATCAAGCCAACAAGGTGAATAGTTTCAATGTAATTTGCTTGCCAATAGCAAAAATGAGGACTGTGGAAAGGAGAGGACTGAATCCAGTTTTGAAGCTATTTCTTAAAGCTGAGGTGTAAACATTGTGGAATGAAGGCTTCCATTCAGAAGGATGAATTTAGCCCCAAGTTGTTATCTGACTATCGTTCAGTGTTTGTGTTGTGCTGTCTGACATGTAGTAAGAGCTTAATAAATCTCTGCTGAGGAAATGAAATGACTGATCAATGTTTACATCTGAGATGGAGATCTTAAAAGTTAAGCTCTTAAATGTTGAGTGTAATCTTAAATGATATGGAAATGGAACATTTTAATTTGATGCCACATATTAGATATTCTTTATGGGATTATATTGCACATTTTCTTCAAAAATAGTGACAGTTCCAAGGACTCTGTAAGTCCGATTTTCTCTCATGTTTTAAGGATCCCTGCTGCTAGGTAAGTGAACCTTATGGGAGGATGCTCTTTTTCTAACAAAGCCTTGGGTAGACCTTGAGTCCAAGATTTGGAGCTGGAAGGCACGCACTGTGTTGCTTACTAATCAAAATCATATTTCTTACGAGTAAAGTGTTGTGGGGACTTTGGGCTCTTTATCGGGCTTTTTGGGTGCACATTTGCTTAACCTTTGAAATGATATTCTTAAAAGAGAAACTGAGGCCTATGAAAAATTTTAAGAGTTTATTTGAGCAGAACTGGATTCAAAAGGGCAATGCCAAGCCAGAAGTGATTAGGGACACTCTGCAGACAGGAGGTAGGGGCGAGACTTTTATAGAGAAGAGGCAAAGCACAGAAATTAATTTGATTGGCTACAGCTTTAGCAGTTGCATTATTTGAGAAAGCCCAGTTGGCTGTCTGTGATTGGCTGTCCTTAGGTTTCGATTTCTTAACCTCAATATATTTGGGGCTTAGGTTTTGGTTTGCTCAGGTAGGCTGCTGACGTATTAGAACTACCTCAGTCTGATGGCCTCTTTAATTAGTTTAACAATATTAACCCTGCAGAGATTTTGGAAATACAGAAATGTATAATAGCATCACTGTCACCCAATAATGAATGCCTCTATTTGCCTATTTCTCTTTGGCTTTTTTTCCATAGCCTTGGAGAATTTGTGATGATTCCAATTATACTTTATATGCCACCCCATGTCTTGCTTTTTTATAAAATAATATTCCAGAATAAGCATCTTATGTTGCTGCATAGTCTTCATAGTTGTAGGTTATTCTGCAACAGCTGGTATTATCACATTTAGTGATGTCATTTTTAACATCACCTCTGTACACGAACATATATATGTATGTACGTATTAGCAGAGATAGAGAAATAGACATGAATAAATAATAGCCTCTCAGCTATTTGGAAATTAAACATTCCGTAATCTCACCTATGACAAATTGATGAGTCAAAAACCAAGAGAACAAATTAAAAAGAGCTTTCAGTCACCAAACTAGATGACACAGCTCATGAATCTTAATCGTAGGAAGTACTTTCCAGTGCTCACTGATGGTCTAGTACTCTTCTTTTATGTCCAGTTCTAACACACTTGGTTATTGCTCTTGATGTTAGTACTAATGTTGATATTGATAATGTCCAGTATTTTTTAGCCCAGAGAGAAAGAAACAGTAGAACTATAAAAATAAACACAAAACCTCAGTGAGAACAGGGTTCTGAGCCCATACAGTGTAAGAAAAAAAAATTACACAGCATGTCCCAAGGTGTTTCAGCAGTAGAGTGTTCGGTATGGAACTGTTTAAAGAGTGCTACTTTATGTTCAAGATATGTATTCTGTTTCCAAAGACAGGAAAATAGCTAATGTATTTGGAGATATTTTCACCCAAAGTTGATTAAAAAAAATTACAGTGAGGTTTTAAAGGAACAAAACAACATCCCTCAAAGTATACCTCTTTAAAACAATTTATTCAATAATATCATTTAGCTGAGGTATTAAAAATAATATTCAATGTTTCCTTTACATTACCTTTTATTTGAACTGTGATAGATCCCCTCATCCTGACGTGGTTAGGAGAACATTTCCTGGGAACCACAGCTGATCGTTGGGTGATACTAGTATACATACATGATGGACACAAGAAAGAAAAGTATAAGAAATGATCCTTAATCATTGTTATCCTTGCAGCAGGGCACCTGCAACTTTAGGCTGGACCAGTAATAGCACATGTTGGTTATAAACAGAGTAGAGCTGAGGCGGGAAGCCCCATAAAAAGACCGGCAGGACCCCTTGGCAAGGCCGCTGCTCTCCTCTTAGCACCGTCTGATTTCCTGGCCCAGAGGCTCTATCTCACTTTTTGCCTCTAAAGCAGCTCACTTACACCTAGAATTCTATTGGTTCCCTGAGCTCACTTCTGATTGGTTATTTCCTTCACTCCTGATTGGTTATTACTCTCACTTCTGATTGGTCCATTTGTAGTACTTCATTTGCATGGAGCTCACTCCTGATTGGTCTATTTCTACAAAGCTTGTTCCTGGTTAGTCAACTTCTGTTGTACTTTATTTGCATATGATGTTGCAAAGTATAAAACTAGCAGCCTATAAAAGGCCTGTGTAAAGTACAGCCGGGGTCCAGAGCTTGAAGTGTTAACTTCTCTGGGCCCACTGGCATAATAAACCTGAATTCTCCAACTCTCTGAGTGCCGCTTGGTCTCTCGCTTGGATCCAGGTTGCTGTCACAACTGAGCTTTAACGCATTTTTCCACAACAGAGCTACCCACCCACACAGAGATCAAGACTGTGTGATCACATCCTTATCTTTAACCAGCAGAAATGATCGCGCACTGATGAAAGACCAAGCTGTATCCATTTTCTCTGTTTATGGTCTTAGACATGTATGTACATACATGTGTTTTAAATATATGAGATTTTGTATAAACACAAATATGTATGAGGGCAGTTATCTCATTTTTCTTTTCTCCTACTATCTTCTTTCCCAAGCTCCTTTAGGCTCCATTGGACTGATTCAAGGTGCCAATCCGTAGCTATTAAAAACCTAATGCAACTAGTAGAGATGTTTATTTGGAACTTTAATAGCAGTCCATTTAGAAAGGGTGGTGGTGGTGGAATTTGATAAAAGATTTCTCAAGACATTTGGTTTGCAACACGCCTGAAGATTATCTCATTTTAAATTACATTTAATAGCTTTCTTTTCCACATCCTGATAAACATTACAGTGTAACTGATCTCTCTGAAAACAAGACATGCAAACTTGTACAACAATGAGGAAAACAGCTAGATTTCTGCTTCTGAACTTATTTTCAAATGGTTTTCTGCTGTCAGAGAACACTTAAATGACCTCCCCTGAGACAGAAATCCACCTCAATTTTAAGGAAGCAAAAAAAAAAAATTTTTTTTAAGTGCTGTAAGATTCTGGATTTACAGCTTGAAACCAAAAGACATTCATTAAAGTCACTGAAATACCAAGGAAATGGAGACTTTTTTTTTTTTTTTTTTGATATCTCAAAGTACATTTAATCTGACCGCCTTTAATTACCGATGATTGTTCTATCTAGGATTTCTAAGTCAGGGAATATTCTTCTTTGCTACAACTCAGATTACTTTGCAGATATTGCCTAATTCATTCTCCACAATGCAACTCCTTGTAAAGGTGAGGTGGGTGCCGTTTCTCCCCAGCAGGAAGTCCCAGGTGCGGCATCAAGGAGACTGCTGAGTCAGATGCTACAGTTTCTCCGGCTTACAGGCAGTAACAGAAGCTCCCTGGGAGTGAGAGAAAGAGCCAATTAGGAAGGGCTCACTGTTGGGAGTTCTGGAAAACTTAACTACCGAGCCCCCGGAGAATCACATTTAGGGGTAATAAGGTCCCACATAGGGGATCTAGTCAGCTAGACCTACAGGCACCTCTCTGTAAGGACACATGAACGTGCTGGGAAGAGGCGGTGCCCTGAGATTGGGGTAGGGGTGGGGGGCGGAGAGATGATGGCAGATGGTCTGTGACCCCCTGTGGAGAAGGGCTGCAGGCAAAACCCTGTGGCGACATGGATTGTAGGTCAGATCTGAAGAGCAAGAAAGTAACGCACAGCACACATAATAGCAGCTGGCAGACTTGACTGTCAGCATAGAGGAGACGTAGTCTGTGGACTCCTAGAAACAACAGGGTGAAGCTTAGGAGGAGGCCAGAGACTCCATATGAGAAAAGTGAAAGCCAGTGAATTTTGAGATCTTGCTGTTACTATGATCCCATTGCTGTGGTGGAGCTGGTGAGACCTAGGATAGCTCAGATTTCACCAGCTGTGACACCAACATTATGTTCATCAATATTATACTCTGCAACATTTAATGCTTTCCCCCAACTCCAGATAATCAGATAATAATGGTGAAAAAGTTTCCCTTCCTCTGTCCCCAGGACTCCTAGGAATATTCAAAACACAAACCATACATATACAATTCTTGGTCACAAAGTTATGTTAGGAGGTTTAAATTTCCAGAAAATAAATAAAGGCACGTTTATTCAAAACGAAGTGAGCAGATTGCTTAGAGTCATGAAGGTTTCCTAGATGACTTCATTCTATAAACGTCAGTGCCTGCTTCTCTTTCCTGGACTGGCTTTGAGATGTAGGGGGTTTCTTGTCTTCAGTGGCCCTTCTTCCAGCTTGTCACAGGATTTGAATGCCTGGGCTAAAACTTGGAACAAGCAGGGATTCCTTTTTCCTTTTGCCTCAGTTAAATTTTACCTCTTCATCCTGACTCCACATTCTCCAAGCCTACCCCATACTGGATCTCTTTGTTCCTTCCAGGAAGGCACCAGAATAACAACTGTTGCTCTGCTCTTGCTTGATATCTACCCCTCCATCCTCTGTCCTCTGCCTTCCCTGTAGGAACTCCTAATGGATGCCTGCTCTCTTTCCCACCAAGCCTGGTTACAGCTGCAAAATCCTTCTGAATTGGCGCTCCCAGCAGCCACTACTAGTAAATCAGCTTTGCAGAGAAGATGTAATTGATTTACCATTCTTCCTATATGACATTGCCTGGAGAAGGGACTGTTCATCATTTGTCTTCAAATTAGCAGAAAAATCACTTTCTAGCCCAATTGGGTTTCCGAAGGACCATGGGCCTCATTCAGTATTTGTATTAGTTTCCATAAGCTGCTGTAACAAAGTATCAAAAACTGAGTGGCTTGAAACAATAGCAACTCATTGTTTCACTGCTCTGGAGGCTAGAAGTACAAAATCAAGGTATCAGCAGGGCCATACTCTTTCTAACAGCTCTGGAGGAGGGTCTTTTCGTGCCTCTTTCAGCTTCTGGTATTTGCCAGCAATCCTTGGTGTTTTTTTCCCCCAGTGGACACAGTTTCAGAATCCTCAACACGACATCTAGGCAGGCAAATGACGCTGATCAGATTGGCCATGGGAGATAGGATCTATTTGTTAACCACGTTGCATGTCACCAGTAATGAATGACTCAAGATAATTTTTGTAGTGCTAAGTAGAGATTCAAATAGTGTGCTGAGAGAGGGAAGAGAAATGACAGTTTATTCTAAATGGTTGGAGCAGAGAAGACTTCATGGAGGACAAAGTATTTAAATAAGACTTGACAGAATGAATGTGATGTCAGTGGATAGATGTTTGGGACATGAACATTCATGACTGGGACAACATCAGGAACAAAAGCATATAGGGCATGTATATGGAACTAGATGTGATGGCAACTCCATGTGACTGGGTGAATGTAAGGATATAGCAGAAACTAAAAAGTAACCTAAAGTCATGCCATGGAAGACCTTCAATGTCTTAGGAAATTTAACCTTTTTTCTCTGAAATAATAGAAGTGTTTTGAGGGGAAAATAACAATATATTAATTTAATCAATTCACTTACAATAGAACCATAAATATCTGAAGTACCCATTTTTTCCAAAGAGCAGCCAAATGCAAGGGTCCTCCAAAATCTGCTTAAAGTTTTGTCATGGAAATGTGTATATTTCTTTTTTGTTTCATTTCCTCAGATATAGGGCAGTAGTTCAGGCTAATAGGATGTATTTTGGGTTGACCTGCTTGTCTCAAAGGATGTTTGCACCTTGTTAGCGTTTTCCTCGTTTCTATCAAATCCTGATAGAATGCTGTGTTGTATACCTATGAAAGTGTCACCGTGTGATCGATGGCTTCTGTCCAAGGACTTCCTGAATACTGAATTTTACAAAATTTGGCTCAGAATCTGAAAATGACATGAGAACAATGTGGCATGGGAATGGAAATACAAGTTACAAATGTATCACCTTGGCTGCTTGCCGGCAGAGTGGCTTACAGTGAATTCGTGATTTCTCTTAATTCCAGAGCCTTACAGCGCAGCACACAGTGAACCTTGACATTAATAGTCACAATCAAAAGCTGCTAAACTGGATTAAGAGTGTGACTAAACGTAATACATATTCTTAATGATGAGGGTTTTATGCGAGGCTATCAGTGGAAAAGCTCAGCTAATCTGAGTTCAACTACTGCCTAGCTTCCTGGGTCCCCAGGGGAGTATAATTGTGCAGTCTCTTAAACTTATTAAGTCACCATCTATTTACATTGAATTCCCAAGTTCACTCTTTCTTGACTTATCTAAAACATAGCTGCCCAACCAAATGTAAATCTTCCTTGATGATTAACCAAATATTCAAGAGACCTGCCTATAATTACAGAGAACCCCACTTCCTATTGGGTGTTTATTGTAATGATCCCATATTCCACCTTCCTTGGCTGTTCGCCTTGACCAGTTCATAGAAGCACCCAGAAAAGGGCAGTGCCACACCATTAGACAGTCTCTCAACAGAATTCTGTGCTTACAGGAGAAATAAGCCAGAAGGGCCCTGGGCATTCCTTCTCCACTAACTATCAGAGATCTTGCTCTCGTGAGAAATGGGACCACAGAAAAGGGCCCGTGGGAGTAATGAAATCTCAGAATCCTTCTCAGCCTGTGAAAACTGAGGTCTCAATCATTTTGTTCTCCGTTGAAATGGGGAGTTACTCTGTTTGGGGAATGTTGTGCTTCATATAGACCAACTGAAAACTGAGACCAGCAGCTAACTGAGACCAACAACCAAACAGACCAACAGTCAACTGAGAAAAGTATGATCCTCAAACACAGAACCTGAAAACAATCTCTTATTCTCAGTAAGTAGCTCTGTGTATGAGGTGACCAAATGCTGATTTTATTCACAGGATATTTGTGTTTATTTTTCCTATTAGCTATTTCTTGCCTATGGGCTACAGTTAGATGGGAATTTATTGCTTAGATAAAAATTGGGTCAAATGTTATCATAAGGAAAAGATCTATAAATTACACTCAGGTCACTTAAAGCCAGATTAATATAGTTGCATGCATGCGCGCGCGCGCACACACACACACACACACACACAAATTGGCATTCTCCAAGGCTTGAGTAGTACTCCACTGGTGATGAAAAAAATCATGCTGAATCAACTAACAACGTGAGTTTGGGATTTGGGGTTTTTTATATCACGAAAGCCTAGGCTGTATCTTTCAGCCCTTTACCAGGATTAATGTATCTCAGGACTAGTTACGATTCTCCCACTCTTAAGATACGAGATTCAGTCACCCTGCTTCAGCTACAGTCTGCAGGAACAAAATAAGGGATTTGTAATCACAAGGTCTGGGTTTAAGTCCTGAATTCACCATTTATTCTCTGTAATCTTGGCCAGGTAATTTTAATCATTCAACAGACAATATTGAATGCTTCTTCCATGTCAGCTACTATTCTAGGCATTTAGGAGGCAAAGATTAAATGATATAGCCTGTTCTCAATAAATTTACAGTAGAGCTGAACAGTAGATACAATTACCCTATAACATGAGCATTAAAATAACAGGTTATAGAAGTTGGCATGGGAAGCACACAGTGAGTTTGAGAAAAGACTGGGAGGGGCTTTTAAAGGGACCTAACGGGATGACAGTAATATTGATAAATTCTCTAACAATCTGCATGTCACTCTTATCATTAGAGGCTTAGAAATTCTCTTTGGTCAGGGTCGCAGTGCCCATCAGGCTGTTGGTACTCTGAGAAGGCTAAAGGATATAAATCATAAAACCAATTTGTTAATTTACAGATAAACATATAACTGCCCAGGGGATTGGATAATTACACCTGACACCTTGATTTCTTATCTGTCAACATGACAATAATGATAGTGAATATACATTCCCAGTGTGCCTCTTAAGTGTGTGGGTAAGTTTCGAGATCAAAGTTTAGCTATCCAAATATCTCACATTCACGGAATGTTTAAACCAGGTGCTGCGCTATGTGCTTGATGTGTGTCCTTTTGTGCAGTGTCTTTTATGTAGTTCATCCTTTCCCTCTGTGTTAAGATGGAGGTAGTATTATGCCAGTTTTAAAAAGGAGGAAACCAAGTCTTAGAGAATTTAAATAACTTACTCAAGACCACATGATGAACAGGCCTCACAGCCAACTTTTGAAAATGGTTTATTCTAAAACCTGTGGTGTTGGACATGAAGTATACAATTTCCTATGAAATAATAAAAATATATCTGCAAGAACCTATTAGCTGCAAACACCTTTATAAGAGTGACTTAATAGGATGTGGCAAGAAACAAGGGAAAGCTTATGAAAATAATTGCTGGTTTTAGACACTATTCTCACAAGTTACTAGCTATTCTTTTTTTTTAACCACTTACACATACTTTCTTGCCTATGGCAATATATAGCACTTGGGATATAATCATAAAAAAATTGTCCCAAGCCTGCTTTATAACAGTGAATAGTATTTTCAGCCAATATATGTATTATATATAGTAAATCTATACTGTTTACATAGTAATTTAGAGCTTTTTTCCCTCCTGTTCTACACATGTCGATGAGGCTTTGCCATGGCTTTTATATTTCAAGTGTATTTCATGAATTCAGTATTGTACCAGTAATGTTGTACTAACTGATTTCTAAATCTGACACAGTGGTAGGGTTTATGTAGGCAGAAGTCCAGAGGCAATGAGAGAAGATAGCAATCTAGAGATTTTTTTTTTCCACAGCAGCGGCAAACACACTTCAGGAACCGTGTGTGCCAAGTTCATTCTCAGGGGGCAGGGCTATGAATTAGAGCATCATCCAAGTAGCCTGCTTGTCCCATGGATGCTGACTAAGCCCTCCTCTTGGTTATAGATGGTGCCTTATCAACCATTGCTTTGTACCCTTGCCCAGAACCAGTGTGTTCACTATCATTAACTAACATGGACTCTCACACGTGAAGACAGCAGGTGGTAATTCCAGAGAGACCTTTTTTAAAGTTTCTGGTATTATTAGACACAGAGCTTTTAGAACTAGGGAACACCAACAGCACTAAGTTGCCACTGGATTTTCTATAAAAATTCTTACCCATGGGTTAAGGATGGTATCTTAAGAGTACCATTTTCCCAAGGGTATGATTTAAGGATTGTTTGACAATTACAAGATCAGTTGCTGGTGTATTACACAAACTATAGTAATTTTGTTGGACAAGGAAAACAGCATTATAAAGTGGATATGCAGTTTCAGATCACTCACAAAATGCCCTGCTCATGTGGTCCACAGGCAGAATGCCATTGCAGAGGGCCATGCCTCTCTTCTCAAAACATCCCACACACTTTTGATATGCTGGTGACTGAAAACTATTTCTTCAATACATTAGAAATAAATTCCCCAAACATAAAACCTTTTTGATCATGGAAACATTTAAAAATAAAGCCAGTAGGCACACTCTGTCTCACATTGAACTTCTTGAGCCTCAGGGACCTGCCCATTGGGCAAATGTCATGGCTCGCAGTTCTTGAGAGAAGCAACCCATGCAGAAGCTGAAAAATGGTCAGCCAACACTCCAGTTCAAGAGAGAAAAAACAGCGTTGTGATCTGCCAATTGGATCTCATTTGGTCCTGTTAAACCAACATATGCAAATAATGATAATAATGCCAACTCCCAGTCTTCTGAGACTAAAACAGCTGGTGTACGAAACTCAGGTTGAAACAAACATTTTAGCTACATGTTGTAATGTAATCTCTATGGCAATGAAAAGAAATAGAGAAACTGAGCAAACACTTCCCCTGGTGACCTCCCATCACTGCACTGTTCTAAACAAATGATTTCTCTACTGTGAGAGGATTAAGCGTATTGAAAGAGAATAGGGGATCTGTGCTGTATGCAAAGGCCATACAGTTGTCATCTTTGTTTCATTAGGTCAGTTGTGAAAGTGGAATTTACACAAGTGTCCTTCTCAGTTGTTTCCTTTCCCTTGTCTTCAAACCCGTAATTAACCGTCCTCTCCAATGTACACATAATAAGTGTGAGATCTCACATCACCTTTTCTGGCAAGCTGGAATTCAAAAACCAGCCCTATACCACAATAGATAATTTTTATTAAATCAATTTTAATTAACATTTGAAATAAATATATAATATGTACATATAAACACACATTTGTGAATATATATGAATGTGTATGTATATAAATATACTTTACAAAAACTTTGCACATATAAATACATAGTTCTTTACACACATTCATGTCTGTACTAGTATGTGATAGATACTAATATGTAATTTAAACCCTGTGCAACTGAAGTAACCTTGTTGCAGTGCACAGAACAATGATCTCTGCTTTGGAAGACATGGGTTCTAGCTTAGTGCTACCCCTTACTGGCTGTGTCCTTGAGTAAGTCATTTCAGCTCCCAGAACCCCAGTTTTTCACCATTATATAGGGACTCCCAATAATCCATGAAAGGTTTTGTGAACTCTAAAATTTTATCATTGTCAACATCATTTACTAACCAACAGTGCAGGCAGAGAAGCTATGAAGTTGGAATCTTTATGTGTTACTGAGCAGGGCTTGCAGCCCGAAACACATAGAAGCCAATACTATTATACAGGCCTTTGAGAAAAGAGAGTTTTACTGTGAGATTGCCTGGCAAGGAGACAGGAGGCAGGGCTCAAATCTATCGCTCTGATCTGGGGGCAGTCAAATTCTTAAGAGTTAGGGGTAACAGGCTGGTGTGCAGAAGTGCTGGCAGGGCAGGTTTTTGCATAGGCTTTAAACTTGTCCATTAAGGTATGGAATGGTGGGTTTCAGCACTGGATCTTCCTGGACAGTGGACCCCTCATTTCTAAAAGTGTTCCTGTCATGTTCCAATTTTCTTGGTTCTGCAGGGATGAAATGTGGTTCTGAGTGTTACTCGAGGAGGACTTTCCTCCTCCGGGCATGCCCGGGTTACATGACTTGCAGTTTTCGCTGTGCTCTGTCTGCAAGAGAACTAGACATCCTTTTATCCACAGAATAGGAGGAGTCTGAGCTGGTCCTGTGGTTACATATGTATCTTACTAACCCATCGACTATCAATCACAAAGCAAGGAAGATAGGGTATAGGTACATCAATTCAGCGTTCTCACATTTTTGCTGAAGGCATGTAAGTCACCTGAAGGGGTTGTGCAGACCCAGATTGCTGGGTACCAGCCCCAGAGTATCTGGTTCAGTTGGTCAAGGGTGGGGCCTGAGAATTTGCCCCACATATTCCCAGGTGATACCAATGTTGCTGGTTCAAACTCCATGTAATTAAGAAAGAAATCACACACCAACACTGAGTCTTAAATTCTAAGAAATAGTTCCTTAAGCTAATTGGTCTTTTTGAAAAGTTCAGATGAAAAATCATGAGATCAACATGAAACTCTCCACAGATTAGCACCTAGAACTGAGTTTCCATTGTGGGTTTCTTCAGTAGTTTAAAGGATTTCGGGTATGATTTGTACAGCCTAGCATTTTATAATCCACTGCATTCTTTGTTCTTGATTCTCTGCTTTGTGTCATTGATTGAATGTTCTTCACCTCTGTCCACACAGCCAAGTTTAGTATGTTAGTACTGTGTTAATGCTAGTTAGAGCTAGCCAAAGGCAAGAAGCAGAGGGTAGAGAGAGACTAAGTAGAAAGTTGGGTCAACAGCACATCCCAGTTTGCCCAGGTACCATCCTAGCTTTTAAAACTGAAATTTCCCATCCCAGGAAACCCCTCAGCCTAGGCAAACCAGGACAGTCAGTCATTCTAGCAGAAGCTTGCCAATGACCTTGGGGGAGGGTGGAGAGAAGGGAGGGTAATGACTACTGATCAGGGCATCATACTAACAGTATGCTTCAGACTGGTGAAATCCTTTGACAATGATGGTATCATGGGTGCAGAAAAATATCCTTCAGTACCGATGAACTGATTTGACAAATACCAGCAAGCTCATGCCTGCTGCCTTCTGTGTAGATTCCAGGGTGAAGCTGTTGTTGAAACACCGTGCAGTTGCTTAATGGGTCCATGAGTGTAGAGACCATCCCTTCTCCCCAAGTTCTTCTCGCCTTCAGTTCCCTGGTCTTTTCAGTCCCTCTAACGGGCACCTTTGCACACTATTCCCACAGGCAGTGCACTGGATGCTTGGTAGTCTAAAACTGTCATAAAGTGCCACTGTGAAAGCTTCCTCCTCTCCACTTATCAGTACTATTCAAATATTGTAGTTTGCAAAGCTATAAAATTAAAGGTTTTTAACTTCTCGATTCCCGAGACTGTCCCTCTTTCAGAGAGCTTGTTACATTGTCCCCCACAAATGTCCGTGGCCTTGCGGGAGTCGGGGGAGCAATTTTGGGCTTGGGAAGTTTGATAATGTGTTTTCCTTCAGCTATAAAACATTATGATTCTGTTCCCCCAAGGAATGCAAATGACCCATGAATGAAGTTCAGCGGGAGAACTTGAACTTTTGACCCTCCATTCCATCCTTTAGTTTTCATCCTTTCTCTCCTCTACCCCCGAGTTAGTTACTCTCTTTCTGATGAAAGGAAGGAGATACAGGATTCTTTCCATTATGTTTTATGTCATCTGTGGATGGGTGCTGTACCCAGCACATTTCAGTCTAAGCAGCAGTTCTGGGGAAGAAACATTATGATAAACACACCAAGAGTGTGTACTTCTGCTGTGTCTAAGTAATCCGAGCTGCGGGAGGGGCTTGTGATGGCAGACTTAAAGCTTTTCGCTTCCTCTCAACCAGAACAAATGGTGTATCAAGCTAGCAGATCTCATGCATTATAGGTCCTGAGCTTTCCCTGGGAAAGGAAAGAAGTGAGAAAAAAAGATTTTGGTTGCATTTGCAACTTCCACTCATGGGCTATTTTAACCTCTTCCTCTCTCCCTCCACCCACATCCCTGGTAAAGGACTGGTTCCACGCAACTCTGATGAAATTCTCTCATCAGTCCCTTCCTCCCCAAGAGAGAATGGAAAAGTTTCAAGAATTCTTCCCCTGCAATACAGTACTGCTATTCTTTTTGTCAGAAAGAATTGGTGCCTGAGAGGCTTAGCCTGCTCAATCCTCTTTCCTCCCCAACACATGCCACGTTTTTTTTTTTTGCAGGTTGAGATGGGATAATTGAGAATCACATTCAAAAGGTTCCATTTGTGTTTGCAAAGGTTAAGGAGCCCCCGCAGGGCACCTAACTTCCCTCTGCAAATAAAATTTTATGCAAGTTGCCTTGTGGAGAAGAGGCTCCATGCTTTGGCGGCAGAAAAGAACTACCAACAATAGTTAGGAAGTGTTTTCTGCAGCCTCCTATGCTAAGGAGTCAAGGGGCCATGGATGCCAAACTAGGCTTTCTGTTTTTCACTGCTGTTGAGCTAAATTAAATCTTTCAAAGGAAGCATGTGTTCCCTCTTAGGTTACTAGGCTAGAGTCCCACTTTGCAGAATGCTGTTATTTCTCCTTTTCTCCTCTCCCTTCAATTGCCTGTTGTGTTTACTAAATCTGGAGCTTAGGTAACCATTAGAAACTGGTAGTGGAGAAAGAAAGAGAGGATAGGAGACATAGAGAAAAAGAATAGAGAAGGACATAGGAGGCATAGATACAGAGAGAGAAGATAAACAGAGATACAGAGAGGCGAAAAGAGAAAAAAAGATATTCATTCAGTGTTACAGAAAGAAGACAAAGAAAAAGAAGCAGAGAGAGAGAGAGGATAAAGATACAGAGAGTGATAAAGAGAAAGAGAGACATGGAGATACAGAGAGAAGAGAAAGACATAGGTAAATAGAAATAGGGAGGAAGAGAGAAAGAGAAAGAAAACAGGAGAGAGAGAGAGAGCTGGACACAGATGTCCTCTATGCTGGGGATGATGGATGACCTCTATGGAGACAGCCCTTCGAGGTAGAGTAGACAGGGTATAAACCAGAAGAAGGTGCAGAACCTGATTATGTAGGTAACAGGCTGGAGAAGCACAGAATCTAAGGAGAGGGTAATCTGGTTTAACCACCAGCTTCTACAGATGGAATAAGAGGAGAATCTAGGAGAGATTTCATAGCTTGTCTGGGCTCACATAGTTAATTACTACCAGTACAATTTGCAAGACTGCTAAGCTGCTTAGGACACTGGTGGAAAAAAAAATAAGACCCTCCAGTAGAGGGGGTTTTGCAACATGTTTAATCCAGAGCTCCCTGTGACCACCAGCCTGATCATTTGTACTGGTCTTCAATTCGGCAGACAAGATCCAAATCCAGGTCATGTGACCTTTGATCCTATCAAGAGGCTTTATATCATGTGTTTGCTGGGATCTTTGGTGTTGGCTGCTTCCAGGGGCCAAAGGAGAGCCAAACCTTGCTAGGCTCATTGTAAACTGGAAATAACAATACCTAACTGGTCAGGCTTTTCCAAGGATTAAATGAAAAGTCATTTCGTGGACACTTGTTCAGCTGTTCCTGCTTACCACGCTCTCTTCCAAGTGCTTGGCATGCATTAATTCACTAATCCTCTTAGGAACAGTAATGATTCCAGCTCAGTCATTGTCCCCACTTCATAGATGAGGATATTGAGATACAAAGAGGGCAACTGACTGGCCCTAGGGGTTAATTAATTTTATGTCCACGAGGCTACTAGAAAGTGGAGGAGTTAGAACTTTAACCCCAGCAATGTGACTCAAGAGGTCCAGCCTGTGTCAACACCTGGCACATAGCAGCTCTTCACAAGTTCAGAATACAGGTTCACTGTCATTATCAATAGTCAGAGTTTTGGAGTCATAGTGACCTGGATTGCAAATGAAGAAAGATAGAGCTACAGGTTGTTTTTTCCCCCCTTCTTTTTGTTTCTTGCTTGATTTAGCTAGATTATTGGAGGAGTTGGTCCACGATTCATGTGTGGATGAAGGTAGGGGAGAGTCTGAATGCCGAGTGCTCTTGTTTTCAGACTGACGTTGCCACACAGTCCATACCAATTAATGTTTCTATCTCAACTGACAAATTTGGTGGGAATAAGAAATTCAAGTACTGACCAAGCGCTTGAGAGGACCCCTTGAACACTTCCTTATCTCTATGAGCCCTTAGGGAATGATAGCCATCTTTTTTCTTCTTGTTTTTCATGATGCTGTCTGCACTTACACTCTAAAGATGTATTCTGTATGAAAAGACATTTCTGGAGATGGCAGACTCAATAGAGAAGTGAGGGAGAGGACGCGTGAAACACGGAGTGGGTGGTAGACAGTCTACGGTCTATCAAGACATGTGGGTCAAGACTTCCTCATCAGTTTTCACCAAAATGGCACCAGGGATAGATAACAGACAGACTGAATGGAAATATGACATGGAAGAGAGAGAAAGAAACACGGGAGGGAAAGGAGAAGAAAGCTGTCAAATTCTGTCTTAACACCCCCAAAATAGCAAAAGGCATATGTCCTGGCCTTTCCCCTGAGAGTCATGCAGAGAGTTAGAAACAGTGTTTGAAAACTTAAGGACTGTTTAACACTTGCCCAGGATCCGGCCCCAGGCAGGCATTCTGTTCATTTAGAACAATGAGAAATGAGTATCTTTGAGTAGTCCCTTCACCAAAAGCCAGGAACCTCAGTCCTATCCATGGACTATCTAGAACCTCTTATGGGAGGGAGTAGCCACACGCTTGGCCGCTGTTAAGTCCCAGATCTTGGGTAACTTTTACTGATGAATTCATTTTATAATCAATAGCAAGTGTCCAGCATATTTTCCTCTTCTTTCAAGCCCCTTTCCACTGCCACCTACACCTTCCTTCAAATCTGCAATCATGTGCTTCGGATATAATAACTCTGAGCCAGGAGAGAGACTCACAAAGCAGTGATATATTCCCAGCCTGGAGCTAACAGTGCTTCCGCAAGGCATACAAAATGAGGAGCAAATTTACTGTGACATTCAGGTCCTTCTGTCGTATATTTCCACCTAATAAATAGCCCAACCCTGTTTCCCACCCCTTCGCCATCTACCTAGCAATCGAGGCCAATCTCGTATTTCCTGGACCTCTACCTCATAGTCTAGTCCTGTCTCCCATCCCCTGCATCCTCTACCTAATAGGCCAGCCCCATCTCAACCCCTTGCACCTCTCCCTGATTGGCCAGCACTGTTTCCCATCCTTTGCACTTCTACGTGATGATCCAGCACTATCCCCAACCCCCTGCACCTCTACCTCATAGTCCAGCCCATCTCCCACTCCTGTATATCTATCTTCTTGTTTAGTCCTACCTCTCACTCCTGTAACACAGGGATGGTCCTACTGCAGTTCCATCTGATGGTCCAGCCCTACATCCACCTGCTGACACTCTACTGAGTTTCAGCCCTATGCCCTTTATTTCAACTAACCTGGACTCTTCACTGTATAGCAGATGCAACCTCCTCCTTCCTGCCAACCATGATGCTTTTGTTAATGATGTTTACTTTGCCTAAATGCCCTTCATATTCTCTATTTTTAAAATTTACCACCTGTGTGAGATCCCTTTGGATCAGAATTTCTCCTTCCATCTTCTCTGTCTATGGCTCTTCTTACTTACCCTGCACATTCTATTTTTATGGTTAGATGCATCATATATATCTTGCCCACACACACAAGACTGTAAAGGCTGTGAACTTGGGTGCAATGCCTCATCTTTTTAACAAAAAGTCCCCAAGCTCCTCCTCTGTTTCAGTCATTGTCCTAGGTGGTAATGTTATAAGATGACTAAGGCATGGCCTCATATGACCTTATTTTATGGTCTGATCATTTATGTGTCCCTAGAGCATCTGGCAAAGTGCCAGTAACAGATCCTCTGCCCATTATGTTGGACAGAATGAAAGAGGGAAGGCAAATTAGCTGGCTGAATGATCACTGCAGCTGAATAGGGGCACAGTTAAAAAAAAAAAAAATCACTCCAATGCTTTCCATGCATCAAAAGCATCCTTAATTGGCTCAAATAAAACATACACATTTTCTTCAATAAGATGGCAGAGATTCTGGCAGTACATGTAGGTGTAATAACACATTGCTCTGTCAATTCAAAGAGATTCTTTGACACACTGATTTCAGGGAAATATGTATGTTGTTTGGAATGCTTTTCTTTTTTTTCCCCCTTCTTTTCAGGCTGTTGCTGTACAACCTAATTCAATTCATCTAAATGGAAGATTCATTAATGTATGATTACATGTTTCATCAAGGGGACTTAATCCATCCCCTTTCTGGAGAGGGACTTGGTAGAATGATTTTTATTAGAAAATGTCAGCCTGTGAAAAGTTTAAAATGATAATCATCCAGAAAACACAGACAGGAGCCTGATTCCTTGGGAATTTTTCTTGAGGGCCTCCAGCAGGTACACCCGTAATTGCATACATGCACATACCCACGTGCATCCTTGTCTTTCTCTTCTTTGAATGCTGAAGCACATTAGGTCTCCCCGTCTGAGTACAATGCTTCATAACACTATCCTCAAAATACACACAACCCCATAACACATACTTTCACTTCCATCCAGAAGTAAAGAGCCACATATGTTCATTCCATGGTGGCGCTCCTTGGACTGATGAGAGTTGGAAGCTGACTTTCATCAGCCTCTAAAGGCTTTCACTGAAGTGATTTTTTTAAATCACCTCACTCTAAAACACACACACACACACACACACACACACACACACACACACACACATACACACGTGCTAATATCAGCACCTGAGGAAAAGGAGTTAATTCGCAGACCCAGGAAATAAAATCACCATGTTGGGAATAGAACTATAATTATCATCTATAAGGAATGAACTTAGACTTGTGCAGAAACCACAAGAGTCACAGGAGACTGTCACTAAACATGCGGCTGAAACACATAAACACCCAAATTTGGTTAATTCAGGCCTGTGGTGGTCACTACAAAAGTTGAAGCCCAGGAAAGAAGAAAGTTCCTCACCGAGAATGGGAGGCTAGATTCAAAGAAAAGGGGACAAATAAAGAATTTGTCAGTATTCATCCAGCTCTGTGAGCTATGGACGTTGGTCCATGAGTCTGTAGATCCAACACCTGATTCACTAGGCATTTACGTGTTTCAGACCTCCTACCAAAAATGCCTCAAAACTCTCCACTGTGTTTAAATGTCCTATCTCACAAGTGGTTTTTTTAGTTGGTTTG
The DNA here is from genome assembly GCF_048773025.1 of Camelus bactrianus. Taxonomy (NCBI): domain Eukaryota; kingdom Metazoa; phylum Chordata; class Mammalia; order Artiodactyla; family Camelidae; genus Camelus; species Camelus bactrianus. Next base: position 8,192,374 of record NC_133558.1, read on the forward strand.
TTCTAATCAAAATCCCCAAAAAAGATTCTCACATTGCATTTGGTTTGTAAGTCCCTTTTCATTCATAAGTTCCCCCTTTATCATTTCATTTATGGTGGAAATAATCAGGTCATTTCATCTGTAGAATTCCTCACATTCTAGATTTAGTTCATTTCATCCCCATGGTGTCATTTAATGTGTTACTTTGTTCCCCATACTTCCTGTAAACTGGCTCACGTAGGTTCAGGCTCAGTTCTTTGCCAAAAGTACTTGATGGGTAGTCACAGAATATCTGGTTGTCCCACTTTAGTGATGTTAAGATTGATTAATGGCTTGGGTATCATCAGCCTGAAGTTGTGAAGTATTGTTAGGTATTGTCATTCATTCTGAGGTTCTTCATCAAAATTATATCCAAATATTTTAACAGCCATTAATGATTCTTGCTGAGCTTCACTATTTTATTAGAGGTTGAAAAAAATTTTTTTATAATTCGTTCATTTCTTCTGCATTTAGTAGCTGAATTTCTTTTTTAAAGAAAAATGTTCCCTCATCAAACATTTGTATTATCCTGAAATACAATTTTAGGGTGTGTAAACAGCAGGTTGTATGATTCATTATTTTTCCTTTTATTTATAAATTTTTAGAGGAATCAGTTAGTGACCATTGAGTCTTTGTACCACTATGAACACATGGGTTTTAAAATAAAATGTGCTTTAATCCACTGTGGTCATTATTCCTTTTGACATTCAAATTGTGTCATGTTTGGCTGGTAGGAGCACCTTCAAGTTAGCTCCTGTGCCTTTTGAAATGGCTGTGGGGGTCTCTGATAACATCCTTGCTTTCTGGCACAATAAGATGTTCATAGCTCATACATAGTTTCATACACTTCCCAGCCTGTACCTGCGGTCATTCATTCATCTCTCCAAGGAGCCCTGATTCCTTGTATTGTGGGAGGTATTTACAAACCACCATCTAGGTTTTAGGGGTGTTCATTACTACTGGATCTTCATTGCTTCTGAACTTTATCATTGGACAGAGCTAGAAAATATTGTGTATTGGATACTGTGGCTACATTAGAAGAAAACTTACTGTTAAATGTGCATACTGTAGTATGTATTAGTGATATATGACATGATCGCTTGGATTTGTTTTAAAAATTCTAACTTTTTTAAAAAGTAGAGAGATGGAAAAAAAGTTTGGAAAATGTTATTTGAAGTGACTGATGGCTGTGTCGTAGGTTTTTTAATACTATTTACTCCACTTTAATTGGATGTTTTAAAATCTCCATGATAAAAAGTTGTAAAAGAGGGTTATATCACACACACACACACACACACACACATTTACACACCTAACTTTTCACTTTTCTTTCTGATTTCACGTACATAGAGCAACATCTTAATTACTCAGTTCTCCTAGTATCTTGATACAGGGAGGAGAGTAGGGAGATACAGGATGTGAGTATTTAGTCCCTAACAAGGAGAATCCCCTATTATGAACCTGATTTGTTTCAATCCTGGGACTTCTTTAGTTCAACTTCTTTCCCCGATGTCATGAAGGTACCCCTGGAGTTCTTCATCATTCTTATTCTCTGCTATAATTCTTTAGATGTGCTGGATCCTGGAATATCCTCCTCACTGTGGACAGGGACCACATCTTTGGATTTTCAGTGCCTGGCACTCCCATGGTTATGCAGTTCTTCTAGGTCCATATTTCTCTTCAATTCTAAATGTATTTTTTAATGTAAGACCAGTTTAAATGAGGATGAAAGAAGTAATAAGTATTTATTTGGTATGCACTGTATTACTGTACTGGGCACCAGATATGCAAACATAAATTTAAAAAACACAGCACCTGCTTTCAAGGAGATTGCATTTTAAGGGGAAAGAAAGACATATAAACCATTAGGTGCACACAGAGCCTTTGAGTAGCTTGGAAGTTAGTGGAAGAGAAAAAATTTCAACGTTAAGTCCAATTTGAAATGTGAAGGAGGACCAATTAATTCTGAGGAAGCACAGAACTGGAAATCTAGAGAAAAGGTAGGATGTGAAATGAGCCTTTAAACAGGAGTAGGAATTCCCCAGACAATGAGAGGGAATGGAATCAAGGGAAGAGGAGGGAATTATTTAGGGAGAGGAAAGGGGATCTGTTGCAGGAAAATGGGGTGAGAAATGATGGTCACATCCCTGGTTTCCGGCGAGCCCGTGGGACACACCGTGTCAGGTGAGGGTCCTTGGCTTCATGATGAAATTCAAGAGCCAGCCGTAGGAAAGTGAAAGCAAGCTTATTCAGGCAGATACACACGCCAGAGATAGAGTGTGGGCCGTCTCAGAAGGCACGAGAGGCCCGGGGAGATGGGGTCATTTTGGAAAGGGAGAGCAGCCCTGGAAGACACACATTCCATGGGCAGAATGTGTGTAGGCTCAAAAGGCAAGAGGCCATGAGCTGTGGGAGGTTTAGTTTAAGTAAAAGTAGATACACACTCCACAGACAAGCGTGTAGGCTGTCTCAGAAGGCGGGGGGGTGGGGGGGCTAGGGGGTACGGGGGTGGTTAGTTTTTATAGGCTAGGTAATTTCATATGCTAACAAGTGGGAGGATTATTCCAGCTGTTTTGGAGAAGGGACAGGGGTTTCCTGGAATTGGGCCACCGCCCACTTTTTGGCCTTTTGTGGCCAACCTCAGAACTGCCATGGCACCGGTGGGTGTGTGACTGAACATGCTAATGTATTACAATGAGCATGTAATGGAGCTCCAGCTCTACTGGAGGTCAAGTCTTCCGCCATCCTGGGCTTAGCAGGTACTAACCAGTTTATGTCCCATCCTCAATTGTTGTGTCATTCTTTTCATGGTTGTGCCCTGCCCCCCTCCCTCCTGTCTCAGATGTCCACAGGCAGAGGAATATAAACCGACAAAGAAGAACACAAGGAAAGGGGCTTGATTTTCTGCTTTGTTCAGTAACAATATGCCTGTGACTCTTCCCCCTACAGGACAAATCCAGCCCCCACCTGGCTTTGTGACTAACATTTATGGGAACACAGCCAATTTGTTTACGGATTGTTGATGGCTGCTTTTATATTGTGATGGCAGAGTTGAGTATTTGGGACAGAGACCTTCTGGTGCACAAAGCCTGAAATATTTACTGTCTGGTCCTTTACTGAAATGGTTTCTCCACCTCTTCTCCAGAACAGTATTTCTCAAACTTAAATCTGCATATAGATCACTTGGGAATCTTGTTTAAATGCAGATTCTGATTCAATAGGACTAAGTAGACCTAAAACTCTGAATTTCTAAGAAGCTTCCTGCTGATGCCAACATTGCTAGACAGTTCAGGACACTCTTCGTAGCAAAGATCTAGAGAAACTCTGGATTCTCAGGGCTTGTGCTTCTGGGATAACAATCCATCAGAAGGCATCTCAGAGTTGAGGATACGGCCAGATATAACCTGGGTATAACCTGACTTAGTTGAAGTTCACTGAGATGCAAATCCCTGTTTAGCAACTACAGCTGAAACTATTAGAAGAACAGTTTTAGAAACCAAATGGCCATTAATTATATTTTTTTCATCCTCAAAACAAGGCTTTACCATAGTCACTATATTCTCTGCATACATTCTCTCCACTTCTATTCCTTAACTAAAGATCTCCTCGTTGGTGGGCTACATAAGGCTCCCCCCATGCACTTTATCCCCACTGACCATCCATCTACATCCCTCTCTTAGCCGCAATAATGTGGTAACCAAACATTTTTCCAAATGCAGTATCAAACTAAAAGGACTTCTTGTAAAACATAAGAAGAGAAAATCCAGCGGGTCTCTACCTTGAACCATAAGAAATGTAATAACAATGCTGATTTCCACTTACCCCTTTCCAAAATCCTTATAACATTACACTAAAATAAGAACACTTACTCCAGTGACTTAGGCTATGCTTTGCTTATTTCGGCTTGTTATGAGGGTTGAACCTTCCCTCCTCTTATTTTAAAATAGAGCATTAGAACTAACTGAGATTTGGCAGATATTTAGCCTGAAAGAAAATTTTAAATCATCTGGCATTCAAACGTGTTTATTTGTGGCCAAGAATGTCCTATTTCTTGAAAGAAAGAAAGGAAGGAAGGAAGGAAGAAGGAGGAAGGAAGGAAGAAGGAGGAAGGAAGGAAAGAAGAAAGAAAGAAAAGAAAAAAGAAAGAAAGAAAGAGAAGGAAAGAAAGAAAGGAAAGAAAGAGAGAAAGAGAGAAAGGAAGAAAGAAAGGAAGAAAGAAAGGAAGGAAGGAAGGAAGGAAGGAAGGAAAGGAAGAAAGAAAGAAAGAAAGAAAGAAAGAAAGAAAGAAAGAAAGAAAGAAAGAAAGAAAAGAAAGAAAGAAAGAAAGAAAGAAAGAAAGAAAGAAAGAAAGAAAGAAAGAAAGAAAGAGAAGAAACAAAGTCTTCTGTAAAGAACTAAGCTTAAAGGGCACTTTGGACCTCAGTAGCTCTCAGAAGAGTAACATTTCGGTGAGTTAACTCCAAATGACTCAGAAACATAAAGACTGAATTCCCACAGAAGCTTTACACGTGGACTTTATACTTAGTATGTTCAATAGAGTGCATGTTACAGTTTATCCAGAAAAATTGTTTATCCCTCGTCATGACTCCAAAGAGTTCTTAGTTCTCCAAGGGCCCTGGGCCAGGAGCCGAGAGGGAGAGTCCTTACTCTGTCACTAACTCACTTATGCTTGGCAAGTTGCTTAAGCTCACCACCTCAGTATCTGCATCATGACCAATGAGGCCTGCTCTCACTCTAAGAGCATAATTTGGTGGATTTGCCTGAGGTCACCCAGAACCAAGAGTCAAGTTCAGCCTTCTGATTTCAAACAAAGGGCTTTCTTCAATGTTCTGTGCTACCCCTATGAATAAAAATCATCCATTTAGTACCTCGTGCTTGACAGACTGGTATGGAAGCTGCCTAGTCCAGTTTGACCTTTACATATAACCCCCAGTGTTGTTCAGCTGCTGTCCTGTTTTCTGGGCTGACGTTGGAAATCACCATTGTGGAATTTATGTCAGTTCCCACCGAGCAATGGAGATTTTCAGTTAGATCAATGGAGAAATTGCTAGATAAGCTTGGCTTGCATTGTCAGAATGCTTTAAGCCTTTCTCAGAGGGACTGAAGAAACCAAATGTGACTACATGTAACAGGTGCCTTAAGTGTCCCTGGTGAAGAGGTGCCAGCACTCTGTTTACAAGTGCATAAAAAGGAGAACCTGGGACATTGCATGGAATGATAATGAAGGTCTGCTCCACTGTGTTTCTTGGCTAAATGTTATGGTAAAGCTGTGGAGGGTAGAAACATGAATGGGAAGTGGGGACACTTGTAGCCAATCTAATAAAGCTTTTCAGTGTGTCTGCTCCGCAAATATTTCTCAGTGAACACCAAAGAAAGAGAGCAAATTTATCGCCTTCACAAGCAGGGCTGCTGCTAGTCCAGCCAGTGCCTCTGGGCTGGTTAGGAAAATGTTCTCCTCTGCGCAGCACAGGGGTCTGTGAGCAGAGTAAAGGCTGGATTTCACACACCCTTTCTATAGGGCCTCCTTGTATGGAGAACAAATATTTAAATGCTGCTTACAATGTGCTTGGCACTGTTCTAAACAAAAGCATATATGAATTTTGTGACCTTCATAGTAATCCAATGATGTGAGTGTTATTTACAATCATGGCAATACTCATATTGACATCATGATTGTTCCCATTTTACAGATGAGGAAACTGAGACAAGAAGCAGGTAGGAGACCTACCCGAGGTCACACAGCTAGTGAACTTCACAGTTAGAATTCAGCTCTGATGAGAAAACGGTTCTCTGAGCTTCAGCTTCTCCCTGCCTGTAGGAGTGATCACACCATCACTGTCTTCTCTGGGAAGACTTCTGCAAGGCCAAGCAAGCAGACACTGAATCTGTGCAGTCTGATTAAAGAGACTCCGCCTAGCCTCAGAAATACCGATTCCAAAATTTACATCAAGGGAAGAAACGCCCCAAACCTGCAGCACCTGTAGTCTAGGGTCACAGCAAAGCCATCTGTATGGATGCTAAAAGCCACCAGCCAGCTGTAGTAAAATGACTTGCATGTCTGCTTGAACTAGTGTCATGCTGGTGATGTGTGTGTTTGGGGTACAGGAGGCTGTTTCCTTCTGAAGTTCAGCATATAGTCATCAAAGGCTTGGATGTCAGTTTAGCCAAGATAAAGCATCACCTGAAAGAAAATACTGGGAAACACTGCATAAAGGAACAATGCACATAATCCAGTCCTAATCAACCAACTGGGACTAGAGAGCGCCTACTGTATACCAGACCATCCAGTATACAGAGGAACTGGGGTGCACAGAGTCACAGAACCTGGCCCTTTATCTCCTCCTCAGCCTTGCTTCACACCCCGTCACCCCGGTCCAGCACACAGCACTCTGGCGTTCCCTGGGTGTGTCCTCCGCCTTCCCTCTCATGTGGCTTTCCATGTGCTCTCACTCCTTGGAATGAGCTGGCAAACTGCTCCCCAGTCATTGGATGATGCTCACGTAGTCACGCTGTGACATTTTCCCTGTCTCCCTCCAAACCTTCCTCCTTCCATCCACTCTCCCACTGCATGGAGTGCTCCCCTTCATCAGGCACTTCGGTTTAGAGTCGAGAACTCAGGTTTTGGAGTCAGAGTTTTCTCCCACCCAGGCTTATTCACTGCCCGACATCAGCTGACTCCTGCGCAAACAGGGATGGTCAGAGTACCTGTTTTACCGTGAGGGAAGGCCAAGTGATACACTCACGTAAAATTCCAGGAAATTTCTAATATGTGTTTCCTGCTCGTATCATGTTGGACATAGTTGTCTCTTTAAAATCTGTTGCCCCTTAAGGCCAAAATCATGCCTTTTCACCTGTGATTCCAGAACACTTAGCAGAGTACCTAAAAGAAGTCTTCAATGAATATTTAGTTTTTTTAAAAAAAAGGATGAATAGGGACAGACTGGGGTTTCAAAATGCAGAATAGATAAACAAGATTATGCTGTATAGCACAGGGAAATATATACAAGATCTTGTGGTGGCTCACAGCGAAAAAAACAATGTGACAATGAATATATGCATGTTCATGTATGGCTGAAAAATTGTGCTCTACACTGGAATTTGACACAACATTGTAAAATGACTATAACTCAATTAAAAATGTTAAAAAAATTAAATTAAAAAAAAGGATGAATAAACATTAGAGCAGCCAAGGATCTCAGAGAGTATCTTATCTAATGCTTTGCCATGTATATAAGGATCCCCTTTATAAATCAAAATTTGATGATTCCCACAAAATTGTAGATATTTGAAATATCTGTGCATTGAGAAAATAAATAGGCTGCTATGGATTTATTAATCCAAACTCATGAGTGGATAAACTTTTTAAAGAATGAACTTATGAAAGACCTCTGCTGTTTACCAGGGACTTATAGATGTAATTCAACCTCCTATATTTGAGAAACAGAGGGAAATTTAATTTTAAATTATTTCCAAGGTCATAGACCACTAGGCAGTAGAGCCAGAATAAGCAGGTGAATCTCTTGAGTTCCTGATCCTTGTCTTCAGGGAACTTACATCTTGCAGAGAAGCCTTGCTCACTTACACACGGATACTGTATGTAACCAAGGACTGAGTGGTACTCCCACAACTACCAGTGTAGTTGGAGTTCAGCCTGGAAATACAGTTGCCCTGGGGATTTTAGAGTGGGTCTCTGAGAACTGAATCGCTTCTGAAATAGTTAGAGCACTTGTGCACCGCTCAGCCTCATTAAATTGTCTTCCTTTTAACTTCCCTGGGTCCTGAAAGTGTTATTATGTATTATCCTTTGGAACTGTCATCTAAAACGGGAGGAGGTGAATGAAGACATTTGAGACAGATTCAAATGCACTGTTTGTAGTGGACTCATTTGAAATTTATGGTCCCATACAATCAATCTTTCATCCACTTAAAATTTCACCTCTCCATCTTCTTGTGTCAACAGCATTGAGATGACTCATGTAGCAGCAGGGGGGTTGTTAATAATCTGGAGATGCTGTGTGTTGGCTTTACAGTTTCAATATTTTTTAATACAGTTCTTGCTTGCAGCTATCTTTTTCAAGCAGGTTAACTTTGCTCAAGTGTAGAGAGGATTACAGAGGCGTGGCTGGAGGCCATGAAGATTTCAGGGGGCTGAAGCAATCATCTTAGCAAGAAACTCGAACTGTGAGTTGGTGACAAGGCAGAGGCAGTGGGCCAGATGCAAGGAGGAGAAACCTGAGAGAGGGTTAAGCTCTCTGGGGAGAGAGCCTGGGTCTGTTTTTCCAAGCTGAACATGGAAATTGAGCAGGAGGGTGGAGTCAAGGGGAATGTCATTGTCCAAGGCCACTCAGCCTGTTTAAATGGAACCAGTGCAGGAAAGCCTCTGAATCAAGCAACTGAGAGGCCCAGAGAGACCCCCCTGTCTCCTGTCTGCATCCTTCCCTCACTTTCCCCAGGTGCCCAGAATCCTCCAGAATCCTCCAGAAGCTTCAGGCTCATGTTCTGATTCTTTCCTTCCTCCTGATTTCCTTCAAATCTGATCTGTGACCCTTCCCTCAGGGCCTTTGTGCTCATGTCAGAGACATATGCAGGACTGGATCAACAACAATACATGATAATATCATGAACCAACAATTATTGAGTACTAAGTATTTTATTTTTATTAAAAAAATTTTATTGAAGTATATAGTTGTGTTACAATGTCATGTTAATTTCCGGTGTACAGCATAGTGATTCAGTTTATATATATATATAAAACAGTTTATATATATATATATTCATATTTTTTCATTATAGGCTATCACAAGGTACCAAATATAGTTCCCTGTGCTATACAGTGGGAACTTGCTGTTTATTTTATATGTAGTAGTGTGTATCTGCAAATCCCGAACTCCCAGTTTATCCTCCAACTCCCAAATCCTCCACCTCCCCTTTAACCCACCTGGTAACCACAGGTTTATTTTCATTGTCTGTGAGTCTGTTTCTATTTTGCAAATAAGTTCATCTGTCTTATTTTTTTAGATTCCGTATATAAGTGATATCATATGGTATTTTTCTTTCTCTTTCTGGCTTAATTCACTTAGTGTGACCATCTCCAGGTCCATCCATGTTGCTGCAAATGGCTGAGGAGTATTCCATTGTAGGAGTACTAAATATTTTACATTTATTATCTTTATTGGCTCCTCGTAAGAACTCTTTGAAACAGATAATATTATCATCAACATTTTTAGATGGTAAAGCCAAGCAGCACAGAGGTAAAGTGCCAGGATTTGAACCCACAGCCCCCACTTCACTACACACTTGTTCTGTGAATAGTCGGTGATGAATCTGGTCCACGGTGTCAGTTCTTCTGCTCTTAAATGGGTGCTTCCCTCTATCCTCATTGTAGTTAAAAGACTGCTATGCACGTTTATTGATTTGAATAAATTGGTATTAAAAGGATATTCGTCAAGGCCACACTGTTCCCCAAATACCATGCTAAGCTGGGGTGCAAACAGCTACCACTCACAGAATGTGCAGTCTGTGCCAGACTAATGACCCCTTATGTGCATTCGCTCATTTGACTTCATTGCAACCCTGTGAGGTAGGTGCTGTTAGCATCAACTCTAGTTTATAGATGAGGAATAGAACCCAGAGATCGCATGGCCACTGAGGGACAGGTCCAGGATTCAAACTCTGGGATGATCTGCATAGTTCACACTTTTAGGCATCACATTCTGCTGCAAAACAGGTTTGCTCACGGTTATGGTGAGGAAATGTATGCATGATCAAGAGCCCAGAAAAAACTGATCTCATTTTTTGTGGGTTTTCATGGCCCAAGGGAATGGAGAACACGTCAGTGAGGAGAAGAGCAAAGATGAGGCAGGATTTGAGCCAGCAAAATGAAAAAGGGCAAGGCATTCCAGACACGGAGGTCAGGGTGAGAAAATATGACGGGTGAACACGGGATAGATTTATTGATTAGGAAGGTCCGAGATTTCATGTTGAGAGGAGCGGGTGGATTGTGGTTCAGAAGAGTGTTGGGGGCCTTTGCCAGGCTCAGAAATGTGGTCTCTTTCATGTTGATTTTTTATACAGAAAAGAAGACGTAGTGAAGGCCGTGATTTAGGTGGATACCAGCCTCAGTTTCTCCGTCTGTGCAATAGAGCTATTCACACGGCCTTATGGCTAGTATGAGCCAGTGTGTGAAGTGCCTAGCACATGCCTAGAATAGTGTTAAGTGGTGGTTGCTCACCTGACTGTGGGTCAGGGGATGAATTATATAGGTAGGAACCCAGTGACAGGGAGATGCATGAACGGGTGGAGGGTGAGGAAGCAAGGGACGCTAGGGACTCTTACTGACACCCTGAATATTAGAAAAGAGGACAATGGTATGTGCCAGATGACTCCTAAGTTTCCAGCCTAACTGGCACTGATGCAAGAGACAGAGAAATCAGGAAAGAGAGAGAGCCAGTTTTTATAGGCGTGTTGAGTTTGGTTGCAGACAAGCTGTACCTGCAGTGACAGTGACTATCACCAGGAAGCAGTTGGAAGGAGGGAATGAGAGCTTTTTTTAAAACATCATGAATTGTGGCCCTGAGTTTGGCGTCATCTGTATGGATGTCATGCATATCCTTGCTTCAGTCCCTGAGTGCTCTTCCCCTAGAGGTGCCCATGGCTTCCTTATCATTCATGGCTCAGCTCAGAGTCACCTCCTAAGAAGAGCTTTCCCTGACCCTAAGATAGGGTAGCAGCCCCCTGCACTCTCTGTCCCCTTACCCTGCTTTACTAGTTCGTGACACTCAGCCCTGTTGGCAGTTGTGACCTGCCTGTTTTCACCTAAAATCAATTTAGGGGCAAAACAGAGCATCAGAAGCAAAATGAGAAAATCATTAGGGAAAGACGAAGAGAGTCAAAATAAAGAAAGGAAAGAGAAGTAGCAGGGCTCTTGTCAGCACGTTGGCCAGCAACCTGGTGGAAGCTCCACCCTCCTGAACTGTGGCCGTCCACTCTGGAAAATGGGATGGTTCCCAGACTCTTCCCTTCCTTGGGAGGTTTTTGCATAGGTTTGATAGAAAAATAATCTGCTGTAAGGCACTTAGAGTGTGTTATAAATGAATGCAAGCTGGTGCAGTCATGCTTAAAAGTGACTTTATTATCCCAGATGTAACAAGACAGCTTTGCGTACACCCTTTGCGAGGTGATTGATGGGTCTCCAGCAACCTCCTACAAAGACCTTTGAAAGCACCTGTTTGGAGGAAGATTTGGACCAACAGGAGGCTTCATGACTCGGGGGATGATGCTGCCCTGGGGGCAGGAATCCGACACGGCCAGCAGCGGGGTCCTCCCACGTTACCTAAGTGATAAATCTGAGTTATGGGGAGCTTGGCAAGAGGACCCCCACTCCAGCCCCTGACTGAGGGGGGGCCAGGTCTGTAGCATGCATTCTCAGGTACATCAAAGCAAGAATGTGAAGTTTTCTTTTAAAAGGTACAAGATTAAAAAAAAATTCATACAACAGAGAAAAAGGAATGCCCCAAACTCCAGGCATCAAGGGATTTGAGTTCTCAGAGTTCCATGCTCTCCAGGGATGGTCCAATTCCTGCTGCCCTCTTCTCCCCTATAGGGTCAAAGCTGGGACAGGTTGAAGCTGGGGCTTTAGGGCTGATGGATTATGGCATCTTTTTTAGTGATTCACAGTTTTTAAAAACTGAAGTATATTTGATGTACAGTATTATATAAGTTATAGGTGTACAGTGATCCACAATTTTTAAAGGTGATACTCTATTTATAGTTATTATAAAATATTGGCTATATTCCCTATGTTGCACAATATATCCTTATAACTTATTTTATACATAATAGTTTGTACCTTCTAATCCCCTAGCCCTGTATTGCCTCTCCCCACTTCCTTCTCCGTGCTAGTAATCACTGCTTTGTTCTCTATAGCTATGAATCTGCTTCTTTTTTGTTATATTCACTGGTTTGTATTATTTTGTAGATTCCACATGTAAGTGATATCATACAATATTTGTCTTTCTCTGACTTACTTCACCTAGCGTAATGCCCTCCAAGTCCATCCGTGTTGCTGTAGATGGCAAGGTTTCGTTCATTTTTATGGCTAAGTAATATTCCATTGTGTGTGTGGACCACATCTTCTTTAGCTCTTTGTCTGGTGATAGACACTTAGGTTGCTTCCACACCTTGGCAATTGTAAACAATGCTGCTGTGAACACTGAGGTGCATGTATCTTTTTGAATTAGTGTTTTTGTTGTTTTCAGATGTATATACCCAGGAGTGGAACTGCTATAATTGCTATGGCATTTTGGTGTGTTAAGTTGTAGTCTGGCTTTAGAATTGGCAAAGAATCACTTCTTTCTCTCAGGTTTCAGATCATATTCTAGTCCTTTTTCTTTCCTCCTATGTTACCGTCTTTATCTCTTCACTTATACCGGTCCTTTCACCGCAACAGGTCCTGTCTTGTAAGATTACAGTATATATACGATTTCATCTGCCCTCACACTCCTCAGGCACACACATCTTCCCAGCGGACCGTGCACACTTCAAGGCAGGGACCAATGCCAGACACCTTCACCTTCTGGGACCTGGAACAGTGCTACGCCCTGGAAATCTTCATGGATTTTATTTCCATTTTCAATTCTTTCTATACATTTGTAAGTTAGCACAAACTTTCATTAAAAGGATTATATACACACAGAGATGAGCATCATGACTCATTCCAGAAAACGACAGAATTAGATTGTTGAATTCTTGGAATTTCTCACTCCTCAAAATGGCACCAATGATGAATGAATACATCATTCATCCATTAATTCATTCAACACCACTGAGTGCCTATTATCGCCAGGCACTGTGCGCACTACACACACACTACATAGACACACACACACAATTCCTGCTCTCTTGTAACTCGGTTTTGTTTTTAAAAAAAGATTAATCATAAATAATTACAGGGTGGCTTAACATATTCTAATAAAAGTGGTGGATAAAGGAGCCGCTCGGGTTGTCTTGGTAACTAAGCATTGGCCATAGGGGAGTAGGGTCCTGGGGAAAAACAGGAGCATCCTTTGACTCACCTGGAGACAGTGCAAATCCACTGTCATCACTGACGTCACAGACTGGAGCGAGGTTCCCACACATCCCTGTGGAGTGCAGGGAGGTTCCTTGGAATCTCCTTGCATCAGGGCCAGACAGCGCCATGGTAAAGAAATGCTTTCCTCTTGCACCAGAGTAGCCTTTCCGCTTCATCTGGTGCTGTTTGGGAAAGTATTTTGGGGACAGTTGCCTGCAAGCCATCCAAATCCCTTGCAGGCTCTCAGAATGCTGAAGACTTTGTTAACGTGGGTGTTTCACATAGGCAATTGTCATTTGACCCATTTGACGGGAAACGCCTATGTGCCTTTGATCAGAGAATCACAATTTTCTGGAAAATTGGTTTTCTAGAAAGCTGGGGTAGGGAGTGTTTGAGGCTTTGCCTACTTATTTCACGTTGAAGTTTTAAATTGTAGTCTGGCTTTAGAAGTGGCAAAGATACATTTTCCTTCTCTATTTGCCTCTCCTCCTATGGGGTTTGTTTCAAGAATCACTTCACCAGAAAGACTGTTGTATGAAAGTTTCCCTGACAGTGACACAGCCTTTTGTCACTAGTGTCCCTAAGAGAAGATACTGTTCAGTAGCTACATACATCCTTACAAATGTGAGAAATGAGCAAAGATCTCATCTCATGACCGGGACACGGGGAATAAGGTCTGGGAACACAACTGACCATTTCAGACCCTGTCTGAGGAGGCGTAATGGAATGGAAAAGAGTTCTCTGATTCTACTATGACCTTAAGAAATGGGTTCACTGTGGCCTTGTGATAAAGCAAACTGTAAGTGCATATGTCCTTGCATTAAAATTGTTGTCTTATTGCTTAAAAAAAGCAACTTTAAAAAAAACGCATTCAAATGTCAGAGATTTACATTCTTGAACATGAAGGAAAATTTTTGCAAGTTAAAAGGTCACTCTCGGTGCTAGCAATTCCTGTTGGAAACAAGTGTCTCAATAATCATTTCTATAATTATAAGCCTTCTTACCAAATGTTTGCTCACACTCACTACTTAAAATACACTTGTTACATAAAATGTTCAAAACGGTTCTTTGGTGTGGGATTATTATGGCCATTTTACTGGCCATAGTAGTAACTGGAGAGAAGTAGAGAGAGAGGTAAACTTCCCCAAGGCCACACCACCAGAGGAGCAGCAGAACTTCAGGGCTCAAATGCTCCACCTGCTATTCCCAGGTCAGGGCTTGGCTGTGGAAGAAAAGGAGCAGCAGGAGAGATGGCTGACCAGGTGTCCTGGCTTTAAAGCCGAGTGATTCATTCGGAGCAAACATCATTGATGATACAGGACTCCAGTCTCTTGGATTGCAAAGTACACAGACCCAGAGAACCCACCGAGAGAAACCTGTTGACCCTCACGATGCTGTGTGATGCAGAGAGAGGAGGAGACTGGAGCAGCCAAAAGGGCAAAGAATTGCTCTGTCATTATTCACGTCTGGTACTTGCCGCTTGGCAGGGATGGTCAGGAGTCTCAGGCAGGCAGAAACTTCAGGAATGCAGATCCAAATAATACTTTCACTTTAAAAAAACAGTAGAGGGAAGGACAAGAGGATGTAGATCAAAAAAAAAAAAAAGTTTGGCTCCAAGCATGGGATCCCAGCAGAAATGGCTGGTTGGCTTCAGACCAGCATGCAGCTCCACGAGATAAGATGCCCTCTCCTCCACCTCCATGTTCTCCTTCTTCTCTTGCGCTGGAGACTTTCTCAGTCCGCCATGTGCTGTCTCGCTTAGCCAGCCAGCAGGAGGGGGCCTCCTTTTCCTCTGGTTTAGCCAGTCCCTCCCAAGTTTGGGAAATCAAGCCATCTCCTGAGCTCCCCAGTCTCCTCCACCTGCTCCTCTCCTCTTGGACTTCTAGGCTCTGTTGAATGTGCACCAACAGAAAGAAGGAGGGGACTTCCAGGCCAGAACGCCCAGCGCCTGCAGAAAGTGAAGGGGAGGCTTATGTTACAATCAGCTCAATGCGTTGCAGCTTTCTGCTCAGTGTAGCGTGCCGCCCAAGGCTTCTCTTCTCTGTTTGTGCAGGTCTTCCTGGCTAATCCAAAACCCACCAGCAAAGCTAAGCACTCGGGGTCTCCCTTCTCCCCTGCGTCACTGATCCACATCATCCAGTACTGTCGTCCATCCTTGTCACGTTACCTTTTGAGTCGAAAGAGCAGCAATTCTCCAGCACTGAGTGCGATATTAGCACTTTATTGTTTTTCTTGCCTTCATTTGCCACATACTTTCAGCAAACAGTTATGGAGTCCAGGATGTGCCAGGCATTATTCCAGGTGCCAGAGATAGAATGATGGCTACTACACTCCTTCTCATCTCAAGAAATCTATCATTTAATGAAATAGTTTTGAGCAGAAATCCAAATTCTAATAGACTGTATCTAGGTTATCAGTTTATAATTCATCACAAAGTTCAAAACCCCCAAATTATCAGAAAGGAGTTTTATTTAACTCAGCCATTTGACTCTTTTTAAAAGCCATAAATTGAGTAACATATTTTTGGTAAATAAAATGTGTGTTTTAATTAGATTCGCTATCTAGAAAGTGCAGTCATCCAGCATGACTTTATATTAGTCAATTTTGCTGCAGTAACAAACAACTCCAGAACCTCAGTAGCTTGTAACATCTATTTCTCACTCATGCTTCATATGGGTTCTCTTATAAGCTGTGGCTCTATTCGATGTGTCTTACGATTTAAAAACTCAGGCTGAAGGTACCCGGAGTGTGCTGATCTTTCAAGAGAGAAAGAGTAAAAGGACTGGTAGATACATGCAGTGTCTGTTGAAGTGCTTCTGTGAGGTGTATGTCACACTCAGTCACATTTCATTGTCCAAAGCAGGTCACAACATCAAGGTCAAAATCAGTGGAGTGGAGATGTATGCTTCCCACGGGCAAGGGGTGGAGGAGGGAAGCAAATATTTACTGAATTCCCAGGCCTTCAGTAAGCCTATTTTGCTGGCCGGATGAGGCTGCATCTATATGTATGTCTATCTCAAGGACATACAACGATCAAACGTGTACTAGTCAGTGCACGCTGGGAGAATTACAAATGTCAAGGAATCACGATACTTGAGAGTGTACACTAATCTGACACCAGGGTTCCACTTTGCGCTTTGGAGGCCCGGAAGGGAACTGATGCGATTTTTGTCAGCCTTCTCTCCGATTTCTGTGCCATCTGGGAGCAGATGGCAGCAAGAAAGATCCACTCGTGAGTTAAACGGTCTTCCTTTAGCCAGTATTTCATTGCCATTACTGCCATTTTGATGCATTTAAAAAGTGTTTATTTTCACCAATTCATTTGTTTAATAAATGAGAGAACTCAGAGATAGACTTGAAACCTGATTACAAGCAACAATCTTCCATGGTTCCGTTTTTCTTTTTAACTCCCCCCAAACTGGCAGAGTTTGATTGGAGTCACCTGGGTTCCTGCCATGCTCCCCTGACAGGCAGGCTGGAACTGATGGGTAAACCTGATCAAGGCTGCTCCAAATAACTCCTATTTTTCATGACCTAACTTACCCTGCTGCCAAATAGCCTTCCTGATCCCCTCCTTCTACCAAGTTCCGTAATTCCTGGTGCGTCTATGAGAGTATCTGTGCCCCCTGTTGACAGGATTTTTCAGACTCTGCATTTTATGAACATACAACACACCTTAGATTATGAACTGGAGACAAACTAACCTGATTTTGCTAAGTCTTACAAGGTTTTGCACGTATTAACATTTCACTCTGGATCACACTGGGCTTGAGTTCTATCCACCTGCTGGCTGTATAACCCTCAGACAGTCATTTCAACTCCCTAAGCTTCAGTTTCCTCATCTGTAAAATGGGCATATTTTAGGGTTGATGGAGGACAGAATGAGACATATAGGGCTTCTGTTAGCTCTTCCATCAATCCTGTTCAAGCAGAATGTTAAAGAGTCTACGTGACTCCCTATAAAGCAACCAGCTTAACAGGGATGCTAGAAGTCCATGTTGAACACATGAGTGATACAGCTCTCCCCACGAACCCTCAGCCTTTCCAAAGAAAGTACTGAAAAGTCCAGCTCCTCTTGTGTCGCTAGACCTAATGACATGAGTGGGCAAGCAGTTTCACTGAGTTTAAACTTTCTTGTTAAAATTAGTAGTATTTGCCAAAGGAACGCATCAGAGAAAATTGTCCTCTTTGTAAAAATCTGAAAGGCCCAGGGCAGTGTTCAGCTCATTTAAGATTTAATGCATTTAATGTGGGCTTCACCTTATTCAAATAATAGACTACATGTGCATAACTGCTCTTGCCTGGACAGAGGCTCTTCAGATCTGGATCAAATCAGGACAGAGCTGCATCTGGATCTGTCCGAGGCAAGTTGTGAAACATACACACCCATTTGGATTTATAGCTGTGCTGGGGGTTTTTTAGACTCAGTTGCAAAATCTTCAAGTATAGGGTCCAGTTTGGTTGTTAAAATAATAGGGTCTATTCAAATGTCTCCTTTTTTTTTTTGGCTGTAGCTTGAGCTGATGGTAAAGCAGAGCAGAAGCAGTGGCAGGTACCATTTCAGACAGTTTATGAACACAATTTTCCTTTCCATGGAAACAGGATAGTGTGAGTAATCAAAGTGATCCTACTTATTTAGAGATTCGAGGACCTGTAAGACACTGTCATGATCTTGTGTCCTCAGGAAATACACCATGTGGAGTAAGGGAGGGTGGAAGATGTGGAGACTGCCATCTCCCACTGAGCAGGACGATTCTAAAGTGATGTGAATGGCGCCGGTAAGAAGAGGTGTTGTTAGAAGCTGTGCAGAGATGGGCTGAGGGGGCTCTGAGGAAGAGGTGGGCTTTCGTTTTTTTCAGATGCTGGGGTTTCTTAAGGCAAAGAAGGGAGTCTTCCAGAAAGGGGAAAGAAACAGAAAAGGGACATTCTTGACTGTATAAAGAGCATCCAGGCAAAACTTTCAGGCCAGTAATGTGGTGAAAATAAAATCAGAAAGAAAAGGAAACCTCATTATTTGAGCCCTGACTATGTACTGGGCTGTGCTGGGCACTTTAGAATCCTGATTCCCTGGCTCCTCCTGTAAAGCCCATTGTACAGGCAAGAAAACCGGGGCTCTGAGGGGTCAAAAAGGGTCACAGAGCCAGTCAGGTGCAAAGCAGAAGCTGAATTCATGGCTGTCTGACCTCAGAGCCTACTCTCTTTGCATCAGATACACAAATGCTACCTAGGCTGGGAAGTCAAAATCCAAAAATAGAGTCAAGGGGAGAAAGACTTTGCTGTTATTTTTCAATGAACTTTTATTTGTCAACCATTAAAAAAAAATTGCTGCTTTAAGGTTCCCCTAACTCTCCCTACCTCTCCAGTTTCTCCACAGGAATTGCTAGCAGGATAATATAAACAACAGAATGGCTTGAAAGTCAGTAAGCAGAGAGATAAGTCACAAACTGGCCAGCTGATCCCTGGACAGGTTGTAGATATAAGCAAATGGCCCTGGAATCCCTTCTTTTTATATATACGGTTTTTCAAATGTTTTGGGGGTCCACCTTATCCGTCTTCCTTGTGACCTGTCACACCCCAGGGCCTCTGCAGCCTGTGTGATAGTAACACCAATAGCTTCCAGCCAACCTGTCAGCCCCTCTTTTCCAGCCTCAGGCTGATCACAAGCAAAGAAACCATTTAATCTTTTCTCTTCTTCCACTGTTACTGCAGATACTGCCTCCCCCTTGGGGACAAACAGCTGAGGTCCTCTCTGCCTGGGCACTTCACTCAAGGCCAAAACCCTTTTCTGAGACAGGACTCACATGGGCCTCCAGATTCTGCAAAGCAGCCCTTTCAATAAACTTCTATTTGTCAACCATATGCTTGAGGGAGACAAGATTCAAGAACTCAGTTCTGTTTACGTGAGGCCAGCTGCATCCCCCACCCAGCAGGGACCAGGAAGGGAAGACTCCCCAGGTGGAAAGACAGCACGTGTGTGGGTTACTTAATGGCAGTTTGCACCAGAACACATCTTCCACGCCTGACCTGTGGGGCTTCTTCTAGAAACCCTTGTAACTTTCACTTTTTAAACTTTATCGCCATCTCGTGGCTACTTTCAATATTGCATGTGAAGGATTCGGTGCAGGTTAACTGGCCTTGGCGACCATTCATTTTACTCATTTGTTCAAGTCCTTTTTGAGCTCCTAAAATCTTAGACACTTGCACAGAAAAGCAAGCCAGTAAAAGTAAAGAGTAAGAAAGCCTACAATTATTATTGAATTTATCACTTAATATGTTTTAAACCGCAGCAGTCAGATTTGCCTCACCAGATTTAAAGGGACATTGAAATGCAGCCTCTAACTGACCTTTCAGCCCAGCCACGCTATCGCTCCTACAGAGCTAGACAAGTCTTGATAGATGACAAGTCACTTAACACGTTCCCATTAGCGTGTGAGGTATCTGAGAACGGAATATATGCCTTATATACATAAACTACATAAGTGATCAATGCCTGGCATGGAGAAAAAATACCAAAAATGAAAGAAAATTTAAATCGTTTTAAATCTCATCACCCAGCGATAATGCTCTCAATTAACGTTTTATGTATCTCTCCCATATTTTATGCATATATGTTACAAAAGTAGTGTCATAACGCAGGCTGTTTTTAAACATCTTTTTAAAAATTGCTGGCGCCTTTTTCTCGCTCACTGCTATATTCCTAGAGCCTAGAACAGTATTTGGCACACAAGGGGTTTCCCTAAAGGTAGCTGTTAAATAAGTGAATGTGAATAAACAATTTACATAATTGCTTTTAATACCTGTATAACATTCCACTTTGGGGCTTCCCCATGTTTATGTAACCAATCTACTTTTATCTAATAATATATGTATTTTAATTTTTATCACTAACAAAACTACAATAAGCAAGGGCAGTAGAGTTTTGAGTCTTACTAAGTTGTGGTAAAGGGGTCCTTCTGTAAACCTTGTGATTATGAGATCAGCATCAATAATGGTGATGACTGCTTTTAAAATGAAATACAGTTGTGATACAGAAGAGTCTGTATTCACACAGATTTACCCATCAGGATGAGACCAAGGTGACATCATCTTCCTCTGAACATTAATCTGTGATTTTCAAGTCTATCTACAAATGGAGAATTACCTGGGGGAAATTTTTAGAACTAGAGATGCTTGGGTTACAGGCCCTGGAGGTTGTGATTTAATTGGTCTCAGGTGGATATCATTCACATGTGTTTTCCAGGACTTCAGGGTAATTCTAATATGCAGCCAGAGTAGAGAGAACTCTACTTTAAATGTAGTTATCCGCAGAGTTCACGTCAGGGAGACCGCACGAGAGGGGAGACAGCCTAATACAGCAGCCCCCGTGGGTGTGTGACTGAAGATGGACACAGAATGCCCGGCATGCATGTCCTTCTTCTCAGAGACAGTGCCGCAGGTCCTGCATCCTCACACTAATTGGAACCGCTCAGAGCTGGTTTAGGGAATTAACAGAAGTAATGCAAGTAGAGTAAATATCTATTGGATGACTTCTAATACCACAGTGACTTTATATACATCAGTCATAAACACGCAGACCGCATCTCTCCATTGTAATATAGTAAACCCATTAGCAGGCATTATCCTTATGGCTCCCCCTCAGCATTACAGCAGGCTTCTGTTGCAAGGCAGAAATTACCCTGGGAACTGCATACAGTACCTACGTTGTAATTGGTTTAGAACCATTTGGTAGATTAATGGGGGAATTTCTCCTCTCAGATTCTTTGGAAATACACACCACATATTCCTTTGGCAGTTCTCTTAGCCTGATTGCTGTTTGCTCTCATTTCACATGTACCAGACTTCTGAGCAACCCTTTCCGAACTGAACATGCTCAGATCACTCACCCCATCCCCACCCCATCCCAGGGTACAATGAATGCTTCACATGGGACCAAAATGCCAGACAGTCCCATGGGATGTAATCAAGATAAGGGCATTGGATGTAGTCCCTGCTCCCTGGGAGATTCTAGTTAAAAATAAAAGTAAACAGCAGAGAAACATTCTTCAATGCCAAAAACAGTTCTAACCATATTTCTTTAGGGAATAAAAGTCTCATTTTTAAAACTCCAATGAACTGACCGTTCCTTTATGTGTTTTTCTTCCTACACAATTGGTTTTGATCTCTGTACCTCTTTCTTGTCTTTTAAGTATCACTCCTGTGTTTTGGGGGGAGGGATGGAAGGCTCTCTCTGGAGAACTGGGAAGGTCAGTTTTGTATCTGTCTCCTATGAGCTAAGGGTAGAATTCAAAGGGAAGTAGCCAGAAGTTCTGTTGATGTGTCTTGACCTTGAACTTTAAGGTCCCAGTGTCACAATGAATTCCACCTAAATCCGGTCACTTGGGTCAGCAGCAGACGTGGAAAAGTTGGATTTAAAGACAAGCCCTCAAATTGAGATGATCACGTGCACTCTCCTTAAAGGAGCCATTTCTGAAAACAGCACCTAATTGAATTGAATAATAAATGAAAGTCATCACCAGCCTTAGTTTTTGTGTTCCTCTGCCTCATGATGGACACAAAAAATATTTCACACCCTCTCCTGTGACCTTCTGCAAGATTCCCATTAGAATTAAACACACCCAGTCCCTCCCATGTTAAAAAATAAAAGCCCCACATCCTTGTGTTATTGCCACAGGCTATCCAGCTAAGTCCCTACCTCACACACACACACACACACACTTCACCTAACTTACGGCGTCCACTTCCTCCCTTTCACTTATATCCTGAATCTCACTTCAACCTTTCTCACTCCTCTAAGTCCTCTCCACCCAAACGACCCCTTACATCTTTGTTCCAAAATGTAATGGGCACTTTGGTGACTTTACTGCTTGACTTCTCAGGCAGCACACAGCCCGTGAACCACTCTCTCCTTGAACACCATTTTCCTTGACTTCAGGCCACCACCTTCTCTGGGGATTCTTTCCCACTTCTCTAGCCATTCCTGGGGTCCTTTTTGCCTCCTATGCCTCCTTCTGCTCCCCTACATCTTGTGGTTGCACACTGTCCTGCCCTCCACCCTTCTCTCTCCTCTCTGTAGAGTCTCGTCTGGGGGCTCCATCCACCCCCACATCTCCAAATACCAGCTGCGAGCTGACGTCCCTCAAACTCCACTCCAGCCCTGATCGTGTGCCTGTGCCCTAAAACCATGCACCCATCAGACCCCACAATCTGAGCATGTCCCAAACTCAGCTCTCCCCCTCAATTCTGTCTCCCCCGTGTCCATGAGTGGGAAGCCCAAGAGCCCATTTGTCAGACAAGAAACCCAGCAGCCATCCTTGATGACAAAACCACCCTATCCTGACAGGCCTACCTCCTCAGTGTCTCACAAACAACCCCTCTGTCCATCTTAGCGACTGTCTTAGTCCATTCAAACCACTGTCACAGAATACCAAGACTGGGTGGCTTATAAAACAGCAGAAATTTATTTCTCATGGTTTTGGAGGCTGGGAAGTTCAAGATCAAGGTGCTGGCAGATTCCGAATCTGGTGGAAGCCTGCATCCAAGTCCACGCATGGCCGTCTTTTCACTGTATCCTCACGTGATGGAAGAGGATGAGGGAGCTCTGCAGAGTCTCTTTTATAAGGGCACTAATCCCATTCCTGAGGGCCCCACCCTCACGACCTGATTGCCTCCACACACCATCACACTGGGAACTAGGTTCCAACATATGAATTGAGCGAGGGGAGGTGGATGCAAACATTCAGTCTAAAGCAGCTACTGTCACTTTAATCGTGGCAGCTAGTGTTGTCTTGCACTGGGACCACCTCAGCCACCTCCTGATGGGACACACTGCTTCTGTTCTTGCTCATCCAGTCTCCACGCTGCAGCCAGAACCTTCAACACCACAGTCCATCCCAGTTATCAGGACCTCCCTGTTGCTTGTAGAATACAAACCCCTTGGCATGTGCTCTGCAGGGTTCTCTCTAGTCTCCCACTGACACTTCGTCCCAGCCCTCTCTGTCAACCAGCTCCGCTGCACTGAGGACTCAGGCACTTGCTTTACTGTGCTTCACCTCAGTCCCTTGTTTGTGCTGTTCCCTGGACCTGAAACACACCCGCCTCCAGCAGAACTCCCCACCCACCCCACTGCTCTGTCTAGTTACCATCCGCATGTCCTCACCTCCCGTATCCCCCAAGGCTGTGATTATGGCCCCCTCTGCCCACCCAGAGCGTGGATATGTCATTCAGTCACATCACCTATGCACTGGACTGAAATGGCCTCTTTTTCTGTGTCTTCTTGGTTTGAGAAGAACTGCAGATCCATAAAGGGAGAGTCTGAATCTTATTCATCACTCTCCCACAAAGTCTATAACCTGCTTGACGTACAGTAAGTGACGGATAAATAGCAACTGAATAAATGCAGCATGATTTTATTTTCCTAGTGCAGGGATGGTATGAGGAATCCCGATAGAAATGATCATTTTAAATGCGTTAAAGTAATAAAATCACCCCCAGAAAGAAGATGACAAATCAGCCCTTTACCTGTTACTCTAGTTAATGTAATTTTTAGTCTTATCTATATGCCATAAACCGTTAAACTGGCGCAACTAATATGTTTTGTTTAATTTGTCCACGTGAATGAAGTTGTAATTCAAGCCGTTTCTCTGTGCAGATACTTGAAGTTTTCATAAAATTCTTATATTAAATAAGCATCCAGGTGAGGGAGGCAAACTAACGCTTCCTAGCGATCAACTTGTGTTTGCCTATGCCCTCTTCTGGATGGACTGAGAATAGCTTAAGTGTGGAAAAGATTCCATAAGGACTGATGAGGACCAACCTAAAAGCGTGATTCTGGGTTCACATCAACTCAGACTTTCTGGGTAAGAGTAAGTAGCTGAACATCCGAGGAGGGAAGTGTGTGACATCACCCTTGGTCAGGGGACTGTGCGGTCCTGCCGGCTCATCTGCAGGAAGCCCACATCCTTGCTCTGCACCCCATCCCTCTGCCTCTGTCCCTCCAGCTGAGAGGCACGGAGCCCTTGCCCCTGGCCACACAGTCCTGGCCCTTCCACCACCAGTGGCCTCTGCCTTGGTGGCTAAAACACCAAGTCAGGGGACTGCCTCTGCCTGGCTGGCTCTCTTAGAAATCTGGTTGCCAGATTTAGCAAATATGTGGCAAATAGTTTCTTTTCTCTGGCTACCTAATCTCCGACACAACCAGCAACACCACCTTGTGGTCCCCGGACGCTACCTTTCTCCCTGCTTGATGCTTCCTCTTACAGTTCACTAGTCCCTTAAACTGTGTGAACTTCAACTTTTTTCTTTATTATTTTTGCTTGTCTTAATCCTGTCCCCGTTCTCTGTTTTCAGTTCATTGTCTTACGTTCAGTTGTTTTTGACTGCTTCCTTTTCTCAGTATTTCCTCCTATTTTTTCTGACCATTTTATCTTGCGATGTATTATTATTTTAGCCTTACTTTTACTTCTTGTCTTTTCACTGAGGGGCTTCCAAGCTTTAGATTTCCCAGTTGCTGACGTTATTAGCTCTTTCACATGGTCTTTGCTTATTTCAATATTTTATTAATTGTTTTCAATTGAAGCCGAGTTTCAGTGTGTGACTCCGTAAATGAATTATCCTCTGCCTTGTTTTACTTTATCCAGTGTTCACTAATCGCCCCTAACCCTTGGGTGTGTGTTTTTCATTTTGGTTCAGCATTTTACTTGACCATTTGACGAGCAAGCTTCTTTTGCTTTGTTTTTCTTATGTTGCTTAGACAAGTATTATCTTCTCTTTTTATTTTTGAATGATTCTTTTTTTCCTCTTATTTTACAAAGGGCAGTTCAAGAGACATACTGATTGAGGGGATAGTCAGAAGGCTGACTTGTGCTTTGAAGAACAGCACACGGGTTCTTGTCCTCCCTGGGGAGAGGGGAAGGGGCAGCGGGGAGTCCAGGCCAGTGGCTCATCTTTACTTAGTTTTTTGTGTGTGTGTGTGAAGAAGGAAAGAATGTTGAGTCAGGAAGTGAGGCAGAGAAGGGGCTCTTGGAGGCCCTGAAGCTCTGAGTTGAGTAGCTGGGTAATGAGGATTCTGTTTTCTGCTAATAAGAGCAATTTTGCAACAATACCTACACATCTGTACCAAAACCACAATTACAAGTAATTTTGGTATAAACACCTGCACCTTGGCCCTCATAAAAAGTGAAGAGAGTTGAGGAGATGTAAGAACAAGACACTCCCCTTACAATCTTCCCCGAAAGATGATAATATGGTTTAAAAAAGAGAGAGAGAGGAAGTGGGGAAGCTAATGCAAAGGAAGGGAGGGAAAAAAGTGAAAATGAAAATTCAGGGGGTTTTCTATCAATCTTCTTATTGTACAGCCTAAGAGAGAAAAGAGAGTCCGCACCTGAGACCCAAGTCCCTAGTAAACTCCAGTGTCTAAGTTTGAGCAAAGTGGTTTTCAACAATGGTGGGAGAAACGATTGCGGTTTTGTGGAAGTGATTTATGTCAAGTGCGTGGCATCCAGTGAGCCCTGAGCACATGATGTTTATTAGGGCATGATCCCCATCACCTCCACAGAAATAACAGGAAAGTCATAGGAAAGCAGATTTGATGGTACAAGAGCCTTCCTACCCATTAGCTACCTCGGTGTTTCGCAACACTTAGCTGAGTACTAACATCACCTAGTGGACTTTTGAAAAATTCTGATGCTTGATGTTCACCCCCAGGGAGCCTGACTTAAATGAGCACAAGGGAGTTATATGTTTCTAAAGTCCCCCATGGGATTCTAGTGACCTTCCAGGACTGGGACCTCCTGGACTAACAGGTGAGCAGGACCCAGTGTCCCCGCACTCTGGTAAGTCAGAGGTTTGATGGTAAACAGCCGTGTAGGCACATTTTCTTGGCGAGGTCCACTTGAATGTAGCGTGTGAGATAGCGTTCAAGTATGATCTTCAGTGCTGATTCTAGAGCCTGAATCAGCATTCACTTGTCCATTTAAACACATAAGTCATTGAACGTATGTGTCAAGAACTGTGCCTGAACTGAGTTCTGGGATCCAGAACTGACACAATCTTTCCCTTGCATGGCTCCCAGTCTAATGGAGGAAGCAAGGAGAAGTGACAGTTCTGGGTGACGTGTTCCCGTGTAGGTGTGCACTGGAGCAGGAGCCGGGTAGGGGAGGGGAGGGCCAGAGAGCATATCCAGAGAATGTGATGATAAGAATGAACAGGAATGAACTGAACAGAGAAGAGAGGTCCAATGATAGGATGTTGGTGACACAGATGGGAAGGAGGGTTTGCCAATTTTATGTAACCACCATGAATTAATATTGCTTTATCTTAAAATTATTGGTGTAAATCTGTAGACTCCTATTGTACATTGGGGATAGTATTAGGATCGTAGGGGTTTAAATATCACAGCAACATCCCATTAGTGAGATTTCCTGGGAAATATGTGTGACAATATCCTGACACAGTGTGTTTTTAAAGGTTGAATAAGTGACTCCCAATGTTGTTTGTAACTTTCTAAGTTCTAGAACACAGGTAGAATGACTTTGCAAGCTTTTTTCCCTTATTTTACTCCCACTCTTCTGTTTATCTTGTAGACTAATGAAGACAGCTTTCATGTGTGTATCAATGTCTGTGTATGAGACAGAAGACTGGAAAGGTCAGTTGCGTTCCAAGTATAAAATCAATTCCCAGAGAGTAGGCCTGTTGACAGCTCTGGCTTAACCATTTAGTTGGAATGGTTTAAAAATATCTTAGTTCTTATGTTCAGTGGTATTCAACCATAAATGGAATTTAGGAATTACGAGGGACAACAAAGCACTGCAGAATTGATGCTCGACTTAAAACCCACCATAATACAGAATGACCCAAGTCCTTCTCCACATGACAACCCTTCAAATGTTCCAAGACGGTTATCAAGTCCCTGTCCATCTCTTCCTTAGACCAAAGTTCTTCTTTATCAAAAATAGAATTGAATATCGTATAGAGACTGCCTTTCGATCAAGCAGTGAGCTAAGTTCTAGTGTAAAGGTTGGTGGCTCTCTTTAAGTGTTAAAGGTTTAGTGAAGGACACAATGTGTAATCAAAACGAGTTTAAATTGTGGTAAGTGCAGTTGCAGAGATTAACAACGGGATGATGTGTGGCATTAAGATGGAGGAGATAACGCTTCCTGGAGGAGTCCGGGAAGACATCAGCAAGGAGATGCTGTCTGGGCTGAGTCTTGAAAGGCAGATAAGAATTGAGCAGATGACAGTGGGATGGAGTTTGGCAGGGGAAAGAACCTGGCTGCCTCTCCACGAAGAGGGAGCACAGACAAATGAAATCACTGGCTGGGGCAGGGGGTGGGATTGAAAAACAGTGTATTCATGGAACTGCAGGTCAGCCAGGCACTGGATCCTGGGCAGTAGGAGGAAAGGGAAGGAGGCGATGGTCCATGATACAAAGGAGGCAGCATCCCCAAGGTCCTCATAGGTTTGCTTGGCAACATGAGAACCGCTTATCCAACAAGTCATCAAGAGCCACGGAATGACTTTTAGCAGAGAAATGACACTGTCAGATTTGCACTTCAGTAAAATTGTCAGATGTTTGTGCAGAGAGAAGAAGAAGGGATGACAGGACAGGGAGAAAGGAAAAAGACTGGTATGTAGTGATGCCTGGAATGGAGATGGAGAGGCAGTGTGGGGACCCAGATTGTCATGCGGGTAAAATCCTCAGGACCCAGAACTTGACTGAATGTCCAAGAAATGCATGGGCAGGAAGATTTTTTTTCTTAGACTCCAACCTTTTCAACCATTCCATGCCACACTGTTTCCTGTCTCTTCACCATTTTGGTTACTGTCTTGATATGGATGGAACCTGATGACCCTCCTACCATAGCTTAATTGCAACCCATTCTTCCTCACAGTGTAATGGTCCTGAAGTAATAGCAATGTCACTGTTTATATCACGACGTCAACTTAAACTGCAATTAAGTCACAAGTCCAGGCTATTAGGAACTACTGTCATCATAGCTACGGCTTCCTGTATCTGCTAGTGCTGAGCTGTGAGATACAGAATTATAGGCAGGCGTAATTTGTTTTAAATTTCTTTTTGTAATCATATTAATTGAACATGGAAGTGAATTAAAAAATACAAAGGGCATGGCGTTGAGTGCGATGCATGTCTTCATAAGTAGATTAAAGAAATGATTATTACCAGTAGCTGAAATCAAACCTTGCTCATCTGTCATAGTGCAGTGTAGATACAGCGACCCCTCCAAGTTCAGTAACTGTTCAGTACATTTGCCGTGTGGAGTCTTCACAAGAGTCACTTTGAAAAGGGACCAGTGCCCACGGCAAGAGGAGGGCATCCTGGTCATCCTGCTGAGGCTTGGGGGTGTTCTCTCAGCAATGAATACTTGAAATTTCCCCAGGAGTTATGTGTGGTAGCATCTAAGCTCACCTCTTATACATGCCCACGGCCAGACCGCCATGATGCCCCCCGCTTCTAACAAAACAAATGACCATTTGTGCTCTCTCACAGCCCCTCATCCTAAGATCCAGGGGTCCTCAGTATCCATCTAGCTCTGCCCTGGCAAGCTGTGTAGTCCCTCCACTGGTCAAGGCAGTGAGTTCTGCAGAATGGAGCTGCTTAATCTCACTTGTTTCAGCTCCAATAAGGATGTGTCCATCTGCTCTTCAATTCTGCATACTTTAGAGCCCAGTCCAGCCTTTGTACCAGATACTTAGGGGCCAGGCTGGCCAAGAGGGAGAACTGGGCAAATTCTCCTCTGCACGTCTTTCTAGACCTGCTCTAGTTCTGTAATATAGATCTCATATATGTGCCAGAATAACTTACTGAATGAAATAGTTGCAATACTGAGTCATCTGCTAGAGGGCAACCTATGTTCAATAATAATGTGGCTGTTCTGTGGGGTGACACACGTTTTGTTCGTTTGTTTTGTTTTGTTTAAGTTCAAAAGCAAGGTCTGTGAGCTACCCAAATGGGTCTTTAAAAAAAAAAAAAATCCACAAAGCCCAGAGGCATCTCAGTTGAAAAAGAGCAGCCTTTGAGGTTTTGCTGTTTCTCAAAGGGTTTATGGTGGACACATTTACTGTTGCTCTTGTCCTCTTTCCAGAGTCACAAAATATCCTCAGTATGATTCAAGGAGGCAGCTAACCTCCTCCACTACCGACTGTGAAATCCTCAGAAGCTTTATTCACTTAACTACCTGAAAACCAACAGGTGAGAGAGGACAGGCGAGGACAAAGAGACATTTCACAACAACATTTAATCTCAAGAGCTGGCAGCGCAGGCTTTTAGGGGATCCTATTTATAAACCTAAATCAGAAGGTCTGTGTGAATGATTTTATTTCATTATATGTAGTGCATGCACAGATTGTGTTATCCAAGGAGAGAATCAGTCGTTAGGTTTTGAGAAGGTTTTGTCGGCTGGTCATTTTGGCTCACGTCTCTAAAGCTAGGGTGTGCCCACGTAAGAATGACGGTACTAGGGGTGCAGACACTGTCCATGCTGAGCCCTTCTCAACCACACCTTCCACCCCCCACCCCAGGAGCATGCCTTCTCTAATAAATAGTTTCCGTTTAGTCCTCGTGTGTCAAGAAATGACAATTTTTTTTAAAAAATTGGCATTTAGAGCCATCATAAATACGTTTCATAGGATGGCTCCATCCTACTTAAAAAGGCTTCATGTCTGTCCCCCCAGTCCCTAGGAAGCATGGTTTAGTGTATCAGATTAGATACCGAGTTTCCTACAGAAAAAGCCAATGTAGGCATACGACCAAAGTATAAAAATACAATGGCCCCTTCTGATAAGAGCATAGAAAATGATTTCCTAGGTCTCAGTGGAGAGAGGTCATACAGAATACTAACAGCATTGGGTCCAGAGATTTGTCAAGTGAACTGTCTATGCAGCATACTGCCTGGCAAATTGACCATGAGTTCTATGTCTCTTTGTTCTCAGTGATGTACTTTTGTTCTCAGTGATGCACTTTCCTTCGCCCATCCTCTCTCACCTATTGGTTTTCAGGTAGTTAAATGAATAGAGCTGCATGCAAATTTTAGCACTCGAAGTCCCAAGACCCTCTTGTTACAAATCCAAGAGCCATATGCCAGTTAGGCACTGGGCAGCTTAGAACTGGGTACAATTGATCACACAGAACGATGCCAGCAGCTTCCATCTGAGACTGTATCTCCCCAGGAAATGTCTGAGTGATAAGACAGTTCTCAGATCATTCCAAGGATGCCCAGCTGACTCCAGATCCACTCCACACACCCTCGAGCTCAAGGGAACTCCTAAAGGGTGGAATGAGTTTTCTGATATCCTTGTTAAACTCCACCTCTGAAATAGCAGAATGCATCACACACTCACCCAGTGCCTTCTCAATGTCAGAGAGGAGCTCAGAGCTTCAAATCCCAAGGGATCTGAGTATCTGAGTGATTTTTTTTTTTTTATGGTCCAGAGGTGTCATGAGCTGTAAACCTGTGGGTGTATTTCATAATGAAGAAAAGGCAGGAATACACCAGCTCTCCCTTAATAACATTTCACTCTTAACAAACGGGAAGTGTTCACGGAGGTGACGAGTTTACATAACACACATTTTGACCCTCTTGGGGATGTTGTTCCTGAGAATATCCTGAATTTCCAAGCAAGCTCTGAAAACAAGCCGACTCTGCTGAGTGGTCTGAGACATCTCAGTGCCTCCTCCTTGACTTCTGCTAATCCTTCTTCTACCCCCAGGATTAGTTCTCCTGCCTCTTTTGTTGACTCCTTCACTCTGCCTCGTCCTTCCACTTTGGGGACCCTAAGTGTTCCATTCTTGGCCTTTCTTACCTTTGAGACTCTATGTGTCTTTGAATGACTTCACTTCAACTGCCGTATATGTGCTCAAGACATCTGTATCACCAGCCTGACTTCCAGATCCCTGTCCCAATCCCCTATCTGATTTGTCCACCTGGAAGTCCCACAGGCCCCTTAAATGCAGCAATTGCAAATATGAATTCACTATCTGTACCACCAAAAGGTGTTCCTCCTCCCCTGTCTCAGGGCCACTGTCCACTCAGTTGCTCTAGTAGCTGGGGCCAGTCATGAGGCATAAACCTCATAGAAACTGAAAAGAGGAAGCTTAATGTAAAAAGTATTAAAGTAGGATAGCAGAGTAATTATGAAAATGTAAAGAGGACTCTAAAGGGCAGCCTAGGGCTGAGGGAGAATACCCAAGGATGGACAAATTTGGAAGTGGATCTTCCTCCCCAGGCCTGGGGTTCAGATCTCATTGGAGAACGTGTGGGTTACAGCCCACAGGACGATGGAGAAGTTGCCTGGGTGTCCATGCCAGAGCTTATCAACAGTCACTGGGCAACAGGAATCTACCCTCTGGGGTGCAGGTGAGCCCAGCCTGAAAGACAGGTCACAGAGGGAGTCAGGACACCACGATGAGCATGAGTCCTGGAGTGTGTCGTGTGTGCCTTGTGGGGGCTACAGCAGTATGGTACCAGAGCAAGCCAAGGACGGCATATTTTGTGGTGCATCTAGAGCAGGGAGCCATTGGATGTCCCTGCACATTCTGCACCACTGCTGGGCCATGTGGCAAGAGCAAGAAAGAGCAACACTCAGCAACCACAGCAGGAAGAGAAGCTCCCTTCTTCCTGCAGTGTCCCCTCTACAGATGTGGTAAAGGAGAACTGATTACAGGGGCCAGTTTATTCTGGCAGAGCAGGTGCTGAAGGGTGAATCTGGAGCTGAGAGGCAATAAACTGATGGCTGGAATGATTGCCCAGACTAAACTCCTCCCTGCTGCTCACTCTTTCGCATTCAGCTACCAAACCTTGCTAACCACTTAGCAGATACATGTCTCTCGAAGGGAATTCACCTTCTCTCTCACCCCTACCACCTCTGCCTTGGTTCATCCTCCCCTCTGCTGTCACGTGGCCTTTGGCCATAACCTTGTAACTGGCCTTCCTGCCACCAGCATATTCTGACTCTAGTCCCAGCACCATGCAAATACCAGATACCTTCCTAAAATAACAAAATCATCTTTATGCTCTTGCTTACAAATGTCTGGTGTCTAACTGGCTGGTGCAAGATGTTAATAACAGGAAAAACTGTTGGGGTGGGCATATAAGCATTCTCTGTACTGTCTACTCAGTTTCCTAAAACTGCTCTAAAAAAAGTTTATTAACTTAAAGAAAAAACCCATCTCTGTGGTCCCCCCACCTTTGCCAAACTCCTTCTCTTGGCATCAGGTCATTCCCAACCTTCATGTCATTCTGCCTCATCTTTCCATTCTCATCAGACTGAGTTTCCCATACCAAGTCCTGAATTTCCACAGCTCTCCTTCAAAACAAGGCATTCCGTTTGTGTGGACGACTTCCCTGCTTCCTTCCCCTGGAAAATTTCTACTCATCCTTCAACTTCCAGCTCAGATGTCAGCTCTCAGCAAAACCTTTCAGACAACCAGGGAAATCTAGCTGTTTTATTTCCTTCCACTCTCATTTTATTTCTTAACAGGAAATATTTTAAATTCCCTGTTTACATGTTAGACTTCGTCATCTGTTTGCAAACTGGAGAACAGGGACTGTTTCTTATTCAGCTCTTTACCTCCAGCACCTGTTACAGTGACTGGAACAGGATAGACACTCGACAAATGTTTGTGGGATGATGAACGAGGGATGAGTGGATGCCGAGAAGAGCATCAGGAGTCTTGCAGCAAATTTATTGCTATGTCTCTGCAATTGGGAGAGCAATATCATTCAGGGAGTCAGGATACGTGTCTTGTGGGGGGAAAATAATAGAGCAAAATACAAACGCTAGACATTCCTATCTGCACACCCTTAATAAAAGTATAATGTTGACAACCAGTAAATTTACAATTGCTAACTCAAAATGATTAATCACTTATGAATCTCAGGAGAATTGGATACTTTTGGGCCTGGGCTCTTGTGTAGAATAAATTGTTGAAGTGATGAAGGGACTAATGGCTTTTACTTTCAACATATCAGCATGAGAGGCCTTTGCACTTTATCCACGGTAACTCAGAAATCCAGTGATTTCTAGTTCTATTACCTTTATAAGTTTAGGTGGAAAAAGAGCAGCAGAAGTAAGCAGAGTGCACATTTGTGACTATAATTCTGGGTCCCACTAATAATAAGTCAGTGAGCCAGCTGGTTGCAAAAGCCAAGACATGGAGGCAACCTAAGTGTCCATCAACAGATAAATGGATAAAGAAGATGTGGTGTGTGTGTGTGTGTGTGTGTGTGGTGTGTAAAATATATATATATATATATATATATATATATATATATATATATATATATATATATATATATATTTATTTATTTACTTATTTATACACAATTTGATGTACACCTGAAACGAACACAAAATTGTAAATCAACTATACTTCAATAAAAATGTAAGTAAATATGCCAGGACCTCAGTGCTGCCCATGAATTCTCCCCTTTAATCCTCACATTGGTTGCATCAGTTCCTTTTTCCATGACCAGGGACAGTTCTTCAGGCAGCCGCCAGTGTGTTATTTCCTCGCTCTCAGTGTAAGTGCTAGTGAGTGTTCCTGAATGAACTTGTCTCAAGGACACAGGTAGCATAGCTGGGGTTTTTCTTCTCCCAGGGCCATTGCACGGGAAGGTGGGAGCCTAGTTCCAGACCTCCAGCTTTTCAAGTTGACCCTAGAGGGGAACTTATACGCTGGCAGAATCATCTGTGTTCATTGCGAGCTGGCCGCCTGTGGTCACCTCCAAGGAGACAGCAGTTAGTGAAACGCAGCTCAGACCACGAGGTGGATGTTGCCCCTCATTTCAACACGGGACCCGCATTGACTGAATTGTGCTCAGGAACCCAGAACTTCAGGGATTCAGAGGTGACAGGCAATCCAGGCATCACTATTCTGATGGTAGTACTAAATATAGAATCCAGTTTTGTGCTTGATGGGAAGCAGAAATAACTACAAAAACATGATCTTGCCTGCTGGGACGTGAAGCTTAGCACCACCCACGGTGATAGGATCAGGTGCCAGGACGGGAACAGCAGAGCCACTCAGAGCTTTCACCGTGTGCTCTCCCCATGTGCCACCAAACGGTATCATTGCATGATGGACCACCTTTGTAAATCAGTCCAGGAAAATCACGCCTATCAGAAGCCACAAAGTGATTTCCACAGACAGGATAGGTTCACAGTCTCAGTTAGAGGGCAGTTCGTTTGGCCCCGCCGCAAATCTCCTCAGCACGTTCCTCCTCATCCAGGAATTGTCAGATAGCTCTAAGGACACACTGGGCTGACCTTTTCAAATGCCCATCCCTCCTCTGAACAGCTACTTTTCATGCTGTAGCTGCTGTAATCATGCACACAAATCCATAACTTCAGATTGCAAACACAGTTTGTTTCATACATAATTACATCTCCACTCAGTGAAAGGAGTTGAGCACAAATTTTGACAGTGCATTTATAATTATGTTTGTTGACATTGCTTCTGCTATTGTACATAAAATTAGCCCTGTTTTGTGAGAGCTGCCACAGCTATCTATCATTATTTCATGTAAAAGAGAGGGTGTCTATACCACCTTCTTAGACACAAATTTCCAAACACAAAAGAAGTTTCACGACTTACGTTGCCTTAAAAGTCAGACCTGCATTAATTAAAGGAACAGTCCTTCCTTCCACAACTCTACCTTATGGCCAGGACTGAGTGCATGGGACATTGAAGGAAATTGACCTTTATTCATTTTGCAAATATTTACCGAATATTTTCTATAAGCAAGACACTGGGTCAGTGGCTATGGGAGATTACAGGGATAGAATCAGAAACTGAGCCTTCCTTCATAGACCTATTACCTCTGCAGCTAGGAATATTTAAAGAGAATTCCAGTAGCTTAAAAAAGTAAAGCCAAGGAGACTAGAAATGCACCAAAATTAGAAGAGATTCCAAGAAGAGACTCAGGGGGTCTAAGCTATGATGGATGGATCCTTATCAAAGACTGTGGAAGTGAATCTACTCCAAAATTGGCCGTATTTTAACAATAAATAGTAGGAAAGGTATATGACTGAGACTCTGCCTTGAAAAATGAATCTACATAAGCTGTTTCATATCATATTTAATGAAATTTAGGATAAAACACTGCTATGCTCTAATTCATAAAACAAACACACAAAAAGAATACATTACTTAAAATAACTTTGCAACAAATATTTTGATAGCACAATGACGCCACCTGGATGTCCCATACGACGTCTGCAGTGTGAGTCAGAAAGGAATTGCATTTACAAAATTATATGAAGACTTCTGCATTCTCCTAGTACCAGTCCCTTGATTCTGAATGTATTCCCACTGAAGCTGCTATCATGTCATTATCCTTGCCAATTTTTCCCCTTTTCAGTAGCTAACTAATCTCTTTCAGAAGCTCATGTTTCACTGCTTTGCAGTTTTTCCATCATCATTTTCACTCATTTCTCGGAACCATATATTCTTCATAGAATTTGCTGTTTCTCTTTATAATTGACTTGCATTGTGTTGTCAGATAAGATTATCCATTAGCAAGAAACTGACCTTCAAAGACAGGATGGACCTGAATAGACTTTAGTATATGGTGTGTAGTAAGTGATATGGGTGATGACTTATAAGTGATAGGTTTACCCATGACTCATGTACATTGTGATTTTTTTTTGCTTCTGTGAACAACATAATAAATGTGGAAGTTTGGATAATTAGGAGCTTCTGTTCATGATAATAAAGTTCTAAAGTAAACTCTGAGCATTAAACATTTTAATGTATTAATTCAACCTTGAAAGATATCATCGCCAAGCACAAATTATGGGTTTTTTTTTTTAATTTTTGGAAGTATTTTAGAATATATAAAAGATTTGTACTTTAGGCTAAATTGAACTATAGTATGGATTATTGAGACTACTTGTTCTAGATAATATGTGCATATGTACATAAACACATGTATACACACATTATTTTATATGGATATAGATAATGTGTATGTGAGTATACAGCCATATACACAAACATGTGTACATTCATAGTTATTTAGGTTATTTAAACCATATACAAATGAAAGTAGAAGTTTTATTATTGGTTTTATTGTGTATTTCTATAAGCAACCACGCTAAACTTGTTCTCATTAACGCTGATTTGCCAAGTTTTTGACAATGCACTAATTTCCATGAATTCTTAATGAGACATAAAGTGAGATTAAAAACTCTTAAATTATAGTAAGTAATCATATTTAGCCCTTGCTTACAGTCATTTGGACCCATCTTAAAAAGGCATAAGTGCTTTTTCTTATGCATTTATATTACAAGTTGATGATCACAATGGAAATAAGACATTTTCAAGTCATTTCTTTTTGCATCACCCTCCCACATGCACCATTTATGACAGAAATCATCTGTGAGACGCTCATTATGCCAGCATGGATTGTTTCTCTGGTTCTGGTTCTTTTTCAGATCCATCACCTAAGTTGCTTATTTATCTTGGCATGTGCTTTCCCGACAGTAGCTGTAATACAGATGCTCAGCAGATGTCGTTTGTGTTTTATATACAATCAAGTATCTCCTAGGAAATTTGTGATGCAAATTTCAAGCACAAATAGCTCCCAACAACTTTATCACCTTTTTTATTGAGGGTTCAAACTAACCTGTTGATATAACACAGTTAAGTTGTGATATCAGCTGGGTAATCTCACTTAGTTAACACAATAAGCCTATGAAGAAGGTACTATCATTACTTCTGTTATACAGATCATAGAACGAGGGCTCAGAGAAGCTCAGTTATTTGCTTAAAGTCACACAGCCAGGATTTGGATCCAGGGCTACCTAATTCCAGAGCCTGGGCCCTTAAACACTGTGGAGAATGGAACAGGTACATACACGCACACACCAAATACCCATGACGGTAAAGCCTACGGCTCAGGACCACTGGAGAATCTGAAGTGTTTTTGTTGAAAGCAGTCTGATGAACCCAGAGGCATTGTGAAACCCACCTATAAGAAGGTAGATGGAACTTTTCTATGCAGAAAAAGGGCCAGCTCAGCTGTTTCCTGGCAGTCTAAGAGGAATCATCCTCCTGGCAGGTTAGCGCATCTCAGAGTTAAGAGGGCTGGACCTCTCACTGCTCCCGGCAGGTGTCTCTTGCCACCAGCATCACTGCTTTCTGTCCAGCAGTAAACCTCAGCTGGGTTGTTTGCTCTCGTTCAAGTCTCAGTCACATGCAGGCTCTGTGTAAGCTACGGAGCCCCCTGTCAGGCTCAGATGAGGAGGTTCAGTCACACCATTGATCACTGCCAGGGTGATGGCTCTGTGCCCACATACCCCAGTGTGTCACCTAGGGCTCATTAACACATTGAGCAGGAGAAGGACAGATGCCTCCTGAGTGGAAGGCCTGCTGATGGGTGAGTGATCTTCATCAACCAACCACGGGAGAAGGGCAAGATCTCCTTCCAAAGCAGTTTTCACTATGTGTGTTAAAAACCACAGTCAGTCCTTCTGGAAGGCTGCTGAGAGAGGCACTGAAAACTCCAGGTTCATCCAGCTTCCGTCCCACTACCTACCACCAAAACCGGCTTGAAATTAACACCCCTGATTCTAGATAGACAGCGAAACTAGGACGTTGCAGGCTTTTGCCTTTTTCCTTCAGTGTGCTGGTTTAGTGGCCACCTTTCCCTCGAAGCCTGCTCCCATCCTGTGGGATTGCTTCCTGCTCAGGGGCCTTGGAGCCTTTGTTACTGTGCCCCTCGTCTGAGAAGTTTCCATTCTGTCCACCCAATCGTGTAACAAACCAGTGTAACAAACCCTGACCCAGGGCTGTTCCCTGAGCCAGGCGCAGTGATGGGGCTGAGACAGGGGGACAAATTAAAACTGTCCGTATCCTCAAGGGACAACCCGGTCCAGTGAACAAGGTGATGGGGTAGAAAGACAACTTCAATAGAGGGTGATTCATTCTATAGCAAAGAGAGGTGAAGGTTCTAGAAGAAGGGAGAGTTGCTGTGTTCACTCACCTCGAGGTGGGCTACCGAAAAGCTGCACAGGGTCAGGGTGCATGACTTTTGAAGGAGCAGAGGGGAAAGTCAAGGAGTTTCAGACCAAAGTTCTTTAAATCACAGTGTCTGAGTAAGGGAGAAATACAACGGTATTTTTTAAAGACCTTTCAGGAGATTCCAAATTTAGCAAAATTTAAGAAGCACTGCTCTGGGGGCCCACCCTACCCAAAACAGAACTGCTCCATCTGGGAAGTTAGGCCCCACCAATTCCTCCTCCACTCATGCCCCGCTCAGGGCAGCCGGCAGCCAATGAATGAATGGCTGGCCCAGAGGGACAGAGGGCTGGCCCTCTTGCCTAAAGGGTGGGACCAACTCTGTGGAGCAATTCATGCTTCAGAGCATCCCCATGGGTCAGGCTGGAGCTAGAACCTAGCTGAGATCACATCCTTGCTTTTAGCCCCTTCCCTGCCCTAACCTGCCCCTACTCACTCTCTTTTTCCTAAGGGCCTTCACCTAGCAAGTCACATGCGCCTGAAACTCCATCTGGGTTCTGCTTTAGGTACCTGACTCCTGACCCCCCAGTCCTTCAAGCTGTTCATTATAATGCTCAAGGTGGATTTCTGTGTAGTGATGGTGGTAAAATTTCCCAGAGGATGTATGGCCTCTAAAATGGTATCTGCAAATGATGCATTGTCCCTTTTTCGTACGAATGTGGAGAACAGGGGTTTAATCCAAGGAAGACTGAGGCAACACAGTGACTCTCAGATGTGAGGCAGACAGATCTAAAGAACAAATGGCTCATTGTTCCTCAGTCACACCACATAAACAGCTGCCAATCTCACCTCTTTTGAGGACTGTTTATTCACAGCCAGAGCCTTCAGCTTCTTCACTATGCTGTCTTAGTCTAGAAAAACACATCCAGGATCCCCAGATGATATTCTTGAATAGTTTCTAACTGATCAGCCTCCACTGAGATTGCGCCTTTATTCAAGCTTGTCAGAAGTAATCATTTTAATTTTCTGTAAATGCCTTCGTGGCACTTCTTGGCTGAGTAATCATTGTTTTAAAATGTTGATGCAAATGACAATGTCTTTTGAGTCACCAACATGGCCTTTGATTTTTTTTGGAAAATATTTTATTTCCAAATATTTTTTAGTAAAATATTTTACCTCCAAAATACCATAAGTAAAGGACTTTCTAATCTAATGGTGAAACCTCCAAACAGTCCCTTTGAACAGAGCTTTTGCGTGTGTCTGGAGAGCTACTTTGGGGACTATACAAGAAGGAAGAGAAGTGTAAGAAAGCTGACAGTCGACCCTCAAACAATTACTCGAGTATTTGATAATCATTGTCTTTGCTTGGGTTGTTACAACATTTGTCTATCAGGATAGCCAGCCGCATCTGTCCTGCAATACGTACTGTCCCTGCACAAGTACCCCAGGTTGTGAGTCACTGCAGAGGAGGGCACAGGGGACTTAGTCTGGGACTCTGCTTCGAAAGAGTGAAAACAAATATCAACTCAAGGCCGGTTCTAGGTATAAGAAAGGATGTATCAGCACCATGATTCTAAGGGTTTGAGCTGAATCTTGCGTCCAAACAAATGCAGAGGACAACCATGTAGGCAATTGTGTTAGTTAAGGGAAAGGCTAAGCTGCTATAACAAAGGGGCCCCCATACAGGCTTAAGCAAGACAGAAATTTGTTTTTTCTCTCTAACATAACAGCCTAGAAAGAAGTGGTGTAGGGCTGGTGGAGTGGCTCTGCAATCTTCAGCATGTGACTTCCAGGCTTGTCCCAGCCATTTTCACTGTAGAGAGTGCGGTGGGAGAGTTTGGAGATGCACTTTCCTCTTTAAAGAAGATACCGAAAAGCCACACACATTACTTTGACTCATCTCCTTTTAGCCTAAATTTAGTCTCATGGTCAAACCTCTATACGCATGGAAGGTTGGCAAACTTAGTTTTGAGCATAATGGCGGTATGTCCCACTAAACTGAGGGGGTTCTCTTATTAAAAGAAAGGGATCATCAGTCTCTATCATGGCAAGTTAATGTAAATGTTCAGGGACCCCCAGATAAATCCAGGAGAAGACAGGAAGTGAAGTCTAAGCAGGCACATACCATAGTGCTATGCACATTTTAAGCACTGGGTACCTATGCAAAGGCTGGATTGACGGGTGAATGCGTAAATGGATGAATGAAATGAAAATGTTCATGTCAGCATCCAGAAACTCCAGTTAAATAGGGGTGATATTCACAAAGCAGAGTCCCATGCAGATGGATTCACATAAGCACAAAAGACCTAGCAGTGTGCACTCTGACTTGCCTTTGGATATATCCTCTTAAGTGCTGGCCAGCAGAGGTTGGCAGATGTGTGCTGGGAAACCAAGGAAAGAGCTTAATTCTCATTTCATTGGTGATCTCAGCATCTCACAGCTGGGAAATTCAGCCAGCTGGGACTGAGGCTGCTGCCCTGGCATTCAGACATCACTCAGACAATAGGAATCTTCCCCTCTCAGCATCCCTTTCACTACAGGTCACTGGTTCTCAGAGTGCAGTCCCCAGATCAGTTATATCAGCATCTTCTGGAAACTTCTAGAAAAGCAAATCCTCAGGCCCCACCCGCAGAACTATTAAAAGACAAATTCTGGGGGTGGGACCCAGAAATCTGTGTTAAATTAGCTCTGTAGATAATTGTGATGCATGTTCAAGTCTGGAAACCACAACTCTAGATAACTGCTTTCCCTCAATTATCTGTTTTCTCCTGACATTACTGAGCCATTACCATTCAGTGTCTTCAGAGAAAAACAGTGCAGCCCAAAATGTAGCTTGGCGTGGCCTGGATCTCACAGGAAGAGAGTGAGAGATCTTGTTCTGGAATCCTAGATAGAATGGAATTTCAAAAAACTCTTATTCACCCGTCTGTCTGTATAGTAGTATATATGTAAACCATCCAAGATAGTCATTGCGGCCAACACTATTCCTGAATATCTCCAAGTGTGGAAATCATAAGTGCTCTTAATTGTTAGCTCGTTCCAGTGTAACCTGAATTTAGGCAAGATATTTTTCTTTTCTTTATAACCTAACTTCTTCTTATTGTATTGTAAGCCCAGATATCCTTTTTTTTAATTGAAGTATAGTCAGTTTACAATGTTATGTCAATTTCTGGTGTACAGCATAATGTTTCAGTCATACATATACATACATATATTCATTTTCATATTCTTTTTCATTGTATATTACTACAAGATATTGAGTATAGTTCCCTGTGCTATACAGTATAAACTTGTTGTTTAGCTATTTTGTATATAGTAGTTAGCATCTGCAAATTTCCAACTCCCAATTTATCCCTTCCCACCCCCTTTCCCCACCATAAGTTTGTTTTCTATTTCTGTGAGTCTGTTTCTGTTTGTAAATATAAATGAGTTCATTGTGTCATTTTTTTAGATTTCTTGTATGAGTGATACCATATGGTATTTTTCTTTCTTTTTCTGTAAGCCCATGTATTCTTAAATCTTTTCAAGAGCTCTCCAGTCTTTGGTCATTCTAGTTATCATTTGTATACTAAAAGACATTTATTAAATCATTGTTTATTCTTCTCTCTTCTAAGCTAAACAATTCCAGTTCCTCAGATAACAAACATCTTTCAATGATCATGATGGTTGCTCTATGGTCTGAATGTTTGTGTCCCCCCAAAATGCATATGTTGAAATCCTAGCCCCTAAAGGTGATGGTGTTAGAAGGTGGGACCTTTGGGAGGTACTTAAATCACTAGAGTGAAACCCTTAGGAATGAGATCAGTGCCTTATAAAAGAGACCCCCCAGAGATCCCTAGTGTCTTCTAGCATGTGAAGATACAATGAGAAGTCTACAACCTGCAGGAGGTCACCTGACCATGCTGGTGCCCTGATCTTGGACTTCCAACATCCAGAACTATGAGAAATTAATTTCTATTCTCTATAAGCCACCCAGTCTGTGGTGTTTTGTTATAGTAGCTCAAACAGACTAAAATAGTTTCTTAATCCTTTATCAGCATTAGCTCATTAATCCTTATAATAACCCTAAGGAATAGGTACTGTTGTTTTTTCCCAATTTACACGTGAAGAAACTGAGCTTCAGTAAGGTTAACATGCTTGCCTGGGGATACAGAGTTTGGAAATGGCAGGG
The DNA here is from genome assembly GCF_048773025.1 of Camelus bactrianus. Taxonomy (NCBI): domain Eukaryota; kingdom Metazoa; phylum Chordata; class Mammalia; order Artiodactyla; family Camelidae; genus Camelus; species Camelus bactrianus. Next base: position 8,234,608 of record NC_133558.1, read on the forward strand.
GAGAAATTCACCAGCTAAAAGTCAATACCCTCAATCTTATGTGTCTATATGTCTAGCATTTATTCCAAATCTTGATGAAGTAATGATTTCATATTTTTCTTAAGGTTGGAAATTCAGTTGTAAATTAGAAGCTTTAAATGTCCTACAAATATCTACATACTCAAGAATGACTATATGAATTAAAATGTTCATGTTATAAAAGACATGTTATTTCATAAAATTGGATGTTCTAAAGGGATATTTCAAAAAAAGTGATGGTTAAATAATCATAATTTGAGAATCCAAATGCCGTGAAAACTAGGAGGAAAGAAAAGGAGGCAAAGGTGGCAAATAGATTCATTAGAGTTATCTTCATGGGGATGAGCACCAACACCACCAACACTATCAAAAAAAGTACTTTTTCCCCCAAACTACTTCATGGACAGTCCCCTGCTATGTCCCCAGATCTAGAAGGAGGCCTTGCACCTAGTATGTGTACACCATGAAGTTTTAGAAAAATAAACATGGGGTTTATTCTTCATCTTCAAAGAGGGCTTCCAAGGAAAATATCAGAGTCAGGCAGCCCTCAACAACTGCCTGTTGAGATGAGAATTATCTAGAGGCCCACTAGCCCATTCTTTGTTTTCTGATGAGCAGACTGAGACCAAGAAGTTACGTAACATATTCAAGGTCCTATAGATGAACAATGGTAGAGTTGGAATTAAAACTCACCTTCCCTATGTGGGTTCTGCATTTGTCAAAACTCATCAAACTGACTCTTACGATTTGTACATTTCACTGTCTGTAAATTATACGTTAGAAACCCCTCAGTTTTCCCAGTTTTTTTTTCTGTCATCTCTCTTCCATTATATTTCTCTGCTAAACAATAGATCAGGAAGAAGGTAGCTGATATAGTTCTGGGCTACAAACAGCCTAACCAAGAAGTCAAACTTTGAACTTCCATGGTACAAATTATAAAATTTCAATAAACAATCAAGGATGGACGTAGGAATACTAACTTTGTTTACTTTGTCAAGGAAGGATAGTAAAAGAAAAAAACTTATTATTTAGAATCACCTTCATTTTGCAGAACAAAGGACATGTTAAGATTTTAAATATAGAAAGGGTATAATCTCGGAATAAAGACTGTATTTCCCCCTAAAGGACTGTTTTTGTTAAAAATCTTAGTGGTCCCGTACAGAGCTCCTGGGCCAAACAAGGAGGAGCCAACAAAGGAGGTTCATGCCAGGATATTAGACACCTGACTATACCTCAGGATATCTTTTCTCCTTCTGACCTGGGTTCATACCTTAATGACTTCATATTCTCACAAGGTCCAGAATTTTCCCTTTTGGGGGGTATGGATGAAGCAAGAGTGGGATCAGCAATGCCAAAACTTGAGTTAGACTCTTTGACTAGAGTTGGGTTCCTTAGAAACCATGGACTCCTTGAGAGAGCTCCTACATAAACTACATTAGCCCACACCTGGGGTCCCAACTGCAGCTGGGCAATTCTTTACTCAGTATGAGCCCTGTTCAAGGAGACTTTAGAAGTCAGAAAGGACATTTACTCTTAGATCTATTGTAGAAAGAGAAAAATATGGGTTGGTGTGTGGATTGGTTTCCTAGGGATGCTTCAAAACTGGGTGGCTTAAAACAATAGAAATTTATTCTCACAGTTCTGGAGGCTTGAAGTCCAAAACTGAGGTGCTAGTAGCGCTATGCTCTCTCTCTGAAGACTTCAGGGAAGAAACCTCTTTTGTCTCTTCTAGCTTCTGGTGGCAGACTGCAAACCTCGGCATCCCTTGGCTTGTAGATGCATCCCTCCACCTCTGACCCCATCCTCACACAGCCTTCTCCCCGTGTGTCTTCACAGTATCTTTCCTATGTACACGTCTGTCTTTGGCTTTCTTCTCTTCCCATTAGGGCACCAGTCAAATTGGATTAGAACACACGCACGCACACACACACACACCCCCCACCCAGTGACCCCGTCTTAACTTAATTACATCTGCAGGTTCTGGGGCTTAGAACTTTACAGATCTTTTGTGGGGAACACAGTTCAACCCATGACAGTTTATAAGACTCACTCCACAGTTCTCGTGGGTCATGGCTTTGAGGAGGACTTCAGATCTGCATCAACTTCCCAAGGACCCTGCCTTTACTCATTGGGTGGGTTTCAATTCTGATAGTTCCTGCTGGTCACCTTGCATGTGTTTGTATTGCTTCTGGAGGCACACTTGAGGTGTACAAACCATATCTCTATCTCATCAGGTTATGTACCTGTCTTGTGCTCCGGTTTCCCTGTCTGTAAACTGGGGATAACAGTGGCACCTTCCTCAGGGGGTTATTACAAGAGTTAAATGAGATAACAGTCACTGTGTGGACCGCAGCAAAGACTCCATAAATGTTACCAACGGCTTCAATCCAATGTGTGAACAAAATGCGCCCTTGGTGTAGACAACAAATAAGACCCAAAAGCACAATATAATATATTCATGTTATAGTATAGAAGTTCAGACAAAGGAAAGGGACCATCTCAGAGAGTGATTTATTATTTTATTTATGGCATGCATGTATTTGCATGTGAGTGCATAGATGAGGGTAACTCTGTATGTGTGTGTGTTGGGTTTGGAGGTAGTTTGTTAAGGGAACAGTAATCTGGAGGAAAAGTATCTTTCTTGGGGCTGAAAAAGATCTTAGGACCCTGTCTTTCTCATTTTATTTCCCTCTAACCACAGGGTTCCTGCAAAGCCCCAAGGACGAACTCTGTTCTGTGTTGGCCCCCTGCACTCATGGTGGTTGCAGCCTATGTGAAATCAGTAGGCTCCTGAAAAGTCTGTTAGACTTGTGCTCTGAGTGGGGAGGTCACCCCATGGCTGAAATATATCTCCTTATTTTGCCTGAGAAGAGATTATTCCTGGACCCTAATGTCCTCACAACCTGCTCAAGCTCCCCGTTCACTGAGAGCCTTTGATCAAGGCCACTGTCTTGTGGTTTCAGACTAAGCATCATAGAAAACAAGATAAGAGACAGTCTTGTTGCTCCTTTTAAAACTATGCATATTTCCAACAACAACAACAAAAACAGTGTTGACTTAGTGCCAAAACAAAACAAAGCAAAAAACCCCATCCAAACCCCTTTGTGCCTTTAGGATTTGAGGAAGAATCTCATCTTTTTCCTTCAAAGTAGTCTGAAAGAACTTTCCACAGCCAGAATCTCTTTATTCAGAATTAAAGTAATGACCCAGAGCCACTGTACCACCTAGCAACTTATATTTATAGTGTATCATTATCATTGTAATATTAATTGATTAATCTAGCCCAAGGCACTCAAGTGTCTGCACACAAAATTAGAATGTAATTGCAACAATAGAGAGATCAAATGAGATAATTAAAACATTAAAGATGACAAATGCTAACTCAGAAAGTCTTTGGTATGCATTGAAATGTGTGCTACTTATTTATAAAGCATTGTTTGGAGATTCCTAAGGAGAGAGTTCAAGGCAGAATGAATTCTGTGATCTGCTTACACGAAGATAGCAGATAAACGTACTCACACGAGGACTGATTGCAGTCCAATTGCAGGTCCAAGCTTACCTTCCACAGAGCGTTGTTTAGCTGCATCTTTTTAGAAGGTGTAACGCTGAGCTGACGTTAATACCATTTTCAGGTTTCTCCTAAAGCTACACACTTGCAGAAACAGCAGAGCAGGAAGACAAGATGGGCAAATGGAAGCAAGTCAAGAATTAACTCCTTTGAGGCTTAGATACGTGACTTCCATTTAGAGGATTAAAAAGAAGGAAAAAAGACAGTCTGAGCAGGTCTCGAGTTACCCAAACTAGAACCAGTTGGCTGGTTTCCAGGGCCCCTGGAGGGCAGGGTGACTTCTTACACTGGACCCAATTTTTAGTCAATTTCTTTCCGTATTGACTATCAAAGAAAGAGTCTAGGGATGGATCACATCAAAGTCTATGTGTTCATAACTTGCTGAAACTTCAGATCTTTACTCTTCATCATTTTAACAACAGTCTCAGGCCTCGATCTTATTTTTTCAAATGTCATATTCAGCCTATGCAGTCCTTTGCTCTTACAGAGCCAGGAATGATGCAAGATTAGGACCTCACTGATCTGACCGATTTCAGGTCTTCTTTCTGCTCAGCTATCTCTGGGGGTTAGCCCAGCTGCACCAATCACAGGGGAACCAGGGACCTATACACTCTACCAGCATCAACAGTGCCATGATGACAGGGCCAGCACCCACTACCACCATCCCCAAGGAAGGTTCTTGGAGATAATGCAGTCATTTATTTATTCAGCACTCAACACACACTCATGGAGTGACTTTTATTTCAGTGAACCAAACAGACAAACTCCCTGGTTTCAGGGAGCTTATGTTCCAGTGGAGGGAAACAGAGTAAAGAAATAAACAGGGAAATGTATATAACGAAGTGTCAGGTGGTGATAAGAGTCAAGAATGAGAATAAATCGGAGGAAGGGTCTGAAGAGTGACTGGGGAAAGGGTGCTATTTTAGAGTGTGGTCAGGAAAAAGCTCCCAGACAGGGTGACAAGCAGAGATCTGAAAAATCTGCATAAATGAGCCTTTATTAATATGCCTTAAATAGACTAATGAATTCAAATCTTATGGGAATGAGATGCAAAAGATAAAACAATCCTTTCTCTGTGGTTCTGGGAAAATAAGAAGAACTAGTTTGTGTTAAGTACCTTACAAGGATTAACCCGTTTCATCCTCGCGGCGACTTCGGGAGGTAAAAATTATTATTATCCTCCTTCTGCTGATGAGGTTAGTAACTCACCAAGGATTACGTAGTTAGTGGATAGGGAGACTAGGTTTCAACTCCAGGCCCCCTGAGGTTTTGGGGGGAATTTTATTTTTTGAAACATCTGTAACAAAGTGTAAGGGATATGCAATAAACCACACGTTTGAAGTGTGCAATTTGAGAATTCTTAGCATATGTATATGCTCATGAAACCATCACCACAGTCAAGATAATGAGCTTACATCTCACTCTCAAAAGTTTCCTGGTGCCTCCTTTTAATCCCCCATCCTTCCCTCTCCTCATTCCCATTTCCAAGCAACCACTGACCTGCTTTGTGTTTTCTACAATTTTATGTAAATGGAATTATACAGTATGAACTCTTTTCTGTTTGGCTTCTTTCACTCAGCATAATTAGTCTGGGATTCATCCATGTCGTTGCGGGGATCAACAGTTCATTTTTCTTGCTGAGTGGTATTCCATTGTAGTGGATATACCACAATTTATTTCTCCGTTCACCTGTTAGCAGACATTGGTCTATTAATAGCCAGTCTGGGGCTATTACAAACTAAACTGCTATGAACATTCATGTACAAATCTTTGACTTAGACTCACTTAACCATTATATAATACAACTTCTCAAAAGTTAAAAATAGGATGCATAGAAGCTACATTGTGTGGCAAAATCACACTTGAACCAGAATCAAGACTTCTAGATTCCAAAAGCTGTGATCCCTTCCTAGTCCAAGGGTGATGAGTAGCCACTGAAAAATATAGATGCAAAGCCTTTAATTCAGATGTCGCTTGATTTCTCCATCAGGAGAGATTGCCATCAATAACCTAGTGCAGAAATCCCTGGTTTGCGGTTTCTCTCCCGCATTTACTACCTGTGTGACTGCCAATAAGTCACTTGTCCTCTCCAGAACTCTTTCCTCATCAGTCAAAATCCCAACCAAGTCTAAGGCTGACTCATGGCACATACTAGTTAGAGGAAAGCAGTAGATTATCCCAGGGGTTGTACATTCATTCCTGCTCACCAGGATCCTAGCACTGCATACAATCTGAAAAAGCAAGTGAGAAGACCAAGGCCCAGGGAGTGAGGGGGTGACTGCAGTGACCCCTAGCCACTGGCAGAAGCTTTCCTGACATCACATCATCCAGACCATTTTCTCCTACACGAAACTGCTGCTTGTTGATTGTTCTAGTTTTATAGCAAGCCAATGTGCTGTATTAAATGGGTGCGGGTTTTTTTTCCCAGTTTACAATGAATTAGGGTGGCAGTCATCTGTCTCAGTATGTTTACTATACAATTTGTGATCAAACCGCAGATGCTTAAGTCCTCAGGACACAGAGTAACACCTCGCTAGCTAGGTAAATGCTGCAAGAAACACTTCTGCAGGAGAGAAGCTGTAATAAGAGAGACAAATAAATGATTCATTTCCCCTCTTCTGTTTGTTTAAGTTATAATTACCCAAACTTTAAAAATAAAACAGCCTTACTGTCCCTGGTGCACAACAGCAAAGCACACGCTGTTGCATCAGCTCAAATCACACGTTTCACAACTGCTGTTTTAGGTTTAGACTAATTAAGGAATGATTCTTGGTACATGTATTCATACTGTGATTAAATAACTTGCAGGGTAGGATGGAATTGTTAAGGCTTCGTTAAACCGTCTTTCATCTTTCGATGTTAAAAGATGAATTTGTCATACAGAACGTGGTTGTAAGAGGTTTGTGTTTTATCTCACAGAAGCCTCCATATATTTGTTCTAGAGGGACTCTTCTCTAGAACAACTTAAATAACAGAGGAATAGCTGAAAGAGTTTCTATTTAGGTGAAATGTTCAGTGGAGATAAAATTGCTTTATAGTTGGCTGACCAGGACTCAGTTTAGGGTTCATAATACACCTCAAACGTTGAATGGGAGGAGACATGAGTTCTCAGAGCTTTGTTGGTTGGAGACAGTGTGCTGCCAAGAAGGAACTGAGATGCCCACTTCCAACCTCCCTGTGTCACGCCCCGCAGCCAGCCTGTCCCGGCTTTGCCGTGAAGGCGGCAAACAGGTTGGTCATGTTAATGTCAATTGTCGTGTTAATGCATCTCTAAGTGCAATGCTCATTTATGCCATCCAAGTTTCTGAGCCTCTCAGGAATAGATTAATTCCAATGTTTTAATACGCTTGCCCCTCAGTATGCATCATTTAGAGAGAGACACTTGCTGTTTTATTATTGCCAGTCGTGGGACAAAAAAATTGGGAGAAACTGACATGATTCTTACTACCTTCAGCCAAGATACTGGTGGCTTCAAAAAGTCTATTTAGATGGGCCTTGGGAATTTCAGTATGGTTTAAGGCAGCAGCTGGTTGCAGGCATGGTCTTGAGGAGGTGTTTGCCTGGCAAGCGTAGAATTTTCACTTGGATGTTGGGCTTACTGGGCTCCCTATGGTGCCAGTTCCACGTGAGCAATCATTTGCTGATGAGATTCACGGCCGAAGCCATTCACCCACACCAGTTCACCTGCAGAAAATCCTTGGGCCCCAGTACATTGGGACAAACCTTCAGCTGGTGAAATGCTAAACCAGACCAGCAGTAAATGTCCCTTTGGGAGCATCCCTAGAGGGGCAGCATATTCATGACAAGTACAGGATGGTTAGCCAGCCTCCTTCCTGTATGGTGTCCATCACGTGGCCCATGGCATGCGGTTCTCTTGATGACCATTTGTTATGGCATAGATCTCCCCTGACAAGTAAAGGGAGGATCTTCCTTGCAGTTACAACTGTGAGCAGAAGCAAGTGGAAAGCCAGGGCACAGGAGGACTGACGGGAAAGGAAGTGGAGCTGAGCAGTCTCGTCACCCAGCACGTCTCTCCAGGACTCTGGAGAGCTCGCGGCCGGACCTGCTGTTGCTCTGTCACCATTTCTGGTCTCTCCACTTGAATCTGACTCTCATCTAAAGTGGGTGGGAGCTAAAAATTCTTCTAGTGTAACCCTGGGATTCTGGGAAGCTGCAGAGTTGTGAATTATGTCAGGACAGGTGAGCCAACAGCAGACAGAAGTCAGGGTCACAGAATTATGAGAACCCGGGGCACATGATAAGCCAAGAACAGGCATGTAAGCGGAGGTTTATACAATCTGATGTTTGTAGAGCTGAAGGTATGCACTGGTATAGGAACTTACATGATGTAGACTGAAATATTAGTATGTAGGGCTTGCAATCAAAATACCTTAGGTGGACTTGAATTAATAAAAATAAATCTTCTAATGCAGCCAGAGAGTTTTAGATATTCCCTTTTCGAGAAGCTCCTCCCAAAGGTATGAGCAACTTCGAGCAAGCAACACCAGATTCATACACTCACTTACCCTGCAGACCTCACCCATAAAGTGACTAAATGACAAGCCCCCATGAGGGGATCTTTGCTTATGTTTGTGGATATCGGGCTTCCAATGACAAATCCCATCTCTTGCTCACCCTTCAGGAAAGAAAATATTCTAACACACAAGTAGCAGAAAAGAGAGCGAAGGAAGGAAGAAAGGGAAGAAGGAAGGGAGGAAAGGAGGAAGGGAGGAAGGGAGGGAGAAAGAAAAAAGAGGAATGAAAGAAATAGAAAAGGAGGGAGGGAGGAAGGAAAAGGAAGGATGGAAGAAAGAAAGGAAGGAAGGAGAGAGAGAAAAAGAGGACAGAAAAAAGAAAGGAAGAAAGGAAGAGAAAGAGAAAAAGGAAGGAAGAAGAAAAGAAACTCAAAACCTTCAAAATGACTCAAGTTGTTTCCCATTAAACATGTTACTTATCCAGATATGATTAAGTGCCTTTTGTGTGCCTAGCACTGTGCTGCTTAAACACCACAAGGATACCGAGAAGCACTGATACAATCCAAGCTCACACTTTTTGAGCATTCATTAGCCAACGGATACACTAAATCCTTTATAGACGCTTCCCTATTTAAAGTAATCACAACCTATCCTGTAGTTACAGCTGTTCCCACACTTCCAGATGACAAAACTCTTAGAGTTTAAGTCATACAGTGATACATACCATGCCTGGTGCTGAAATACGCATAATCCAACTCCAAAGCCCAAGTGCTTGGCAGCAAAGCTTGACTGAAGAAAGTAGCTTATAGGTTAACAAAGAGATGAATTACCCACAAAAATCTTCCTGACCTGTCGTGATATACGTACGCATATCACAGTGTCCTATAGTGTTTCCATCAGCGCATTTCAGCAGGTGTAAATTTTCCCTACCAGCCACACTCAACCTTTGTAGAATCCTAGTAATATTCATTTAAAAAAAAACTATTATGTGTTCCTCAATAACTTACACATGGAAATTTTATATGACTTAGCAATTCTATTCCAAAGTAGATACCCTAAAGAATGGAAAATAAGTGTTCAAACAAAAACTTGTACAGGAATGTTCAGAGCAGCATTACTCACAATAGCCAAATGGTGGAAGCACTCCAGATATCCACCAACTGATGAATGGATAAACAAAACATAGTATATCCACACAATGGAGTATTATTCACCCATGAAAGGAATAAAATACTAATATATGCTATAACATGGATGAACCTTGAGGACATTATGCTGAGGGAAAGAAGCCAGATACAAAGGGCTGCATAGTGTATGATTCTGTTGATATGAAATGTCCAGAATAGAGAAATCCACAAAGGCAGGAAGTAAATTAGTGGTTGCCAGGGACTAGGGGGAGAGAGGAATGGGGAGTGACTGCTTATTGGGCACAGGGTTTCCTTTTTGGTTGATTAAAATATTACTGAACTAGATAGTGGTGATGGTTGCACAACATTGTGAATGTGCTAAATTGCACTGCATTATACACCTTAAAATGGTTAAAATGGTGAATGTTATGTTATGTGTATTTGACCTCAGTTTTTAAAAAAAGTATTATGGATCTGGGGTAAGATGTTCCATGAGACATTTTTTAGGGGTTCATGAATGTACAAGACACATTCTCTATCTTTGAAGGATTTAAAAATGCAATGTCTGATGAAATTAAAAGGTCTTTCCTGCTCTGCCATGACCGTGAAGGTGTCTTTGCTTCAATGACAAATGGTGTAAACAGCAAATAATTGCTCCACTGGTGGTTGAACTGACACCTGTCAGTATGTGATGACTTATAGAGATTGTAAAATATTTGGGAGTTCATAAGATCTGATTGGCACATGTACATTTCTCTTCTATTTGAGATTATATTCAGGAACTCACGATACTCTAAATCTGTAGTCCTACTTTACATCTAGCCTTTGAATTTTCTTACTTTTGCTGGAAAAGTAGAAAAATGACAGATAAAAGATGATGGTTCTCCGCATTTAGATCCTAGGTCATTCTATGGATTATTAACTTTGCCAAACGGCATGTGGGATTAATTGGAAACCATTGCAATGTTCTCACCACATTGCACCATTTCCTTTCGTTAATTAAGAGACATTACCCTCTGTTCTACAGATGACAAAAGGGACAGCTCTTCTTTTATTACCAGACAGCAGCCCCAGAAAGAAAGGCAAGAATTACAGTGTGTCTGGGAATTAAGGTAGCCAGAGAGAGCAGAAATCCCAGTTTAGTGGCTACAGAGAGGCTGAGTCCAACGTCTGGGCTCTTAGGTAACACTCAGTGCTAAGCGTCTAGTTCAGTCTGCCCAATTACAGTTTTACCTCTCTGTTTGCTCGATGACAAAAGCCAGCTTGCCTGAGAATGGAAAACATATTAAAGAGGATTAAACAGCAATGGAGTTAATTAAGAAAATCACCTCACCATTCACAGTTACATATCTATAGTTAATTTTTTAATTAGAAAATAAATTGGAAATAAAATTAATAACACAATGTCCACAAACATCAACTTAAAAAAGTTAACTGAAAATAACTCCTTTATTCTGAATGTATTAAAAGTGTTGGAGGTGTGTGTGTGTGTAGCTTCAACAGACCATATCTGTCTCCCTAAAATAACAGCGCAATAAGATTACTATAAGGGAAATAGCAATTCAACAAGCATTTATGAAACATGTGCTTTTTAAGCCAGGTAGAGTAGGAAGACGGGAAGATTCTGGGAGTGGAGATTAAAGGGGTATTGAAGACTTCATGGTGACCTCTGAGTTGATATTTCTTCTAGTTCCTCAGTCCTCCCCATGTTCTCTCTGCTTCAGGACCTTCACACAAGCAGACTCTGCCTACATCACTCTTCCCCTTTCTGCCCCCAGCTTCCGTCTGTCTAACTTCAGGCCCCCTTATGAAGCCACTTCCTACAGGAAGCCGTCCCTAGCCATTCCCCCAGACTGATTAAGTCCTATTACTAAGCACTGCCACAGCTCTCTATTTCCCCTCTGATAGCTCTTCGCACGTTTTGTGGTTGCTGCATGTTTAATTATCTGCCCTTTGGGCAAAACTATAAGCTGCGTAACAGAAGAAACCATGGGGAAAAAACACACAGAAAAACAGAATATTTACTTTTGAATGAGTGATGAGTTGAATTAATGACTTGGAGGAAAATCAAAATCAAAAGCAGTGAGACTGTTCATGTTTGTAGGTCCAGAGCCTGGCACATAGACATCTGTAATAGCTGTTTGTTGAATGACCGAATAAATATGCAGATGAATACGTGAATGAACAATGATACTATAATGCTGTTTCTAATCTTTTTGAACCTCAATTGTCTCCTCTGTTGGCTCATGTAGGTATTTGATGAGCCCTTCTACATCACTAAAGAAAAAGTTGAGCTGAGTGGTCCAACAGATGTAGGAATGGATGGTTCTGCGTCCTTAGTCAAAACAGATTTCTTGCTGCAGAGTATTTGGCCTTTAGTACGCAATGATGACTCAGACAGTTAGGAACACTGAGGGCAATGAGACGGCTGATTGTGGGTGAGCTGTCTGTAGCAGCTAAGACTGATTGGATGTTTTGAAACAATCCCTCATGATTGTGACATTAGCATGAAGGCTGAGAAATGCAGTTATACATATTATGAGTTGAAGGGAGTGGGTCTAAAGAGAAGGAATTATGATAAGAGAAAGAGGACATATTCCAGCCAGCTCTAAAGACCTTAGTAGCAAAATCCATTATAATGAGTGGAATAGAGTTGGTGGTGGTGATGATGACGATGACAAACAGTGTCTAAAATGTGTGTCTGCTCTGTGCCCATCATGATGCTGAGTACCTAACATGAACCACCTCGTTTACCCTAACAGTAATCCTGAGACCTCGGCGTTATTTCTGTCGCCTTTTTAAACATGCAGACTTGTTAAAGGTCACAAGCTGAAGTAATGGGGTCAATTTAAACTCTGGTTCTCCTCAGTTCGAGGGTCTGATCTTCAAATCCTATATTATTGTGCTCTCAGAGAGTGTAAGGGAAGCCATGCTTCTCTTCCTGATGGGTTCTGTTGTGTGTTCCTTGTCTGTATCTCGCTGACCTGGATCAGCCCAGGAAGGGCTGGATGAGTGATTCTGGTTTCAGTCTCTCCTGAGCTTGCAGTCAGACAATGCCTGGGGGTGGGAGTCTGGGCGGGGGTGGGGTAGCATCTGGGAACTCTCTCTACGGTCTCTCCACATAGGCCAGGTTGGACTTCCTCTTAGCATGGGTGGCCCCAGTGCAGTCAACTGCTTACCTGCCAGCAGAAGGCTTCAAGAGCGAGTATCCAACTAACCAGGTGGAAGCTGCATCCCCTTTTAGGGCCTAGCCTCTGTAGCCCTGAAGAATTATTTCTACCACACAGGCTACAAGCATGTTCCAAGCCCACCCAGATTCAGAGGGAGAGGAATTAGATGCCACCATGCGACAGGGGAGGAGCAAGGTTCTAGAAGAGTATGTGGGGTGGGAGATACAGTGGTGTCCATCTTTGGAAAATATAAGCTGCAGTGTGGACGTTTGGGGCCGGGGATGAGGAGCATGAGAGGGAAGATACGTACCTGTGATATTTACCCTTTGCTGGGGATCTCATTTAACTTCCACCAAAGAACTTTATAAAGGGGACATTGCAATCTCTTTACATTTTAGACATGAAAAATGGAGGCTCTGCCTACCTGGTCAGGGTCATTTTGCACCCGCTCTACACCAGGCCCCTGACAGATGCTTTACAAACACCCCCTCAGACTACCCCCCACCTCAGTTTATTACTATTAGGCTCTCATACAGGAAGAAACAGAGGCTAATTAGCTTGCCCCTGGTGAGCAGGTGGCAGGACTAGAATTCAATCCCTCTGCCGCATTTTCTGCCTTTTGAAAGCTCATTCATGGGCCCCATTACTGGGGCCGCTATGTGTCTCATCTCTCCTCTTGTGTCTTTCTTGGAGCTTAGTCTTTCTGGACACAGGTCATCCCATAAATGCCACACGGTGCTCTGGAGAGAATGAAAGGAAGCAACGAAGTTGCCTATCCCTCTGGGAACCTGCCTTTTTCTCTTGTTCTCCCAAAGTAGAGCTGCCACATGGACACTGTGCTGAGCTGGCCAAAAAGCAATTTGAAAGATCGCTTCTGAGATTGGCAGTCGCATTGACTTGGCAGGGAGTGAGGTATTAACTGCTTTCATATAGGTTATGCCCGAGGCCTCAGATCTTCTTCCTGTCAGGCTCTGCCTTCCTTCTGGGAAGCTCTGTGTGAAGCAGCCCCCTTTGCTCTGAACAAGAATCCTTTGACCTCATACCTCGCTTGTTTTTCGTATTGCAAGCCTTCCGAGAGAGCAGAAACAGGCTGGTCTAAGTTTAGCAACCTGGGGAGCTTAATGTGGCTTTGGCAAGAAGATCTCGATACAAAGAGTCTTAGTTAGTTGGCCAAGAATAGCAAGGGACAAAATAAACTCATTTTAAAAATAATAAATGGAAAGGGAGAGAAAAAGAGAAGACGGAGGGAAGAAGAAGGGAAATAAGGAAGGGAGGGATGGAAAAAAAGAAGAAAAGAAGGAGGGAAGACAGGAAGGAAGGCAGACAGAGGTTATGGAAGTCAATAAATTCATTGTTGTAATATGTGCCAATAGCAAATTGAGTAGAAAGAAGATGTGGTGAAACAGTAGAAGAAGCGTGCACACTGGCACCGCCATTGTTTGAGCTCCCCAAGCCCATCTCTGATGCTTTATTATTATGAAATATCTAACAGTATGTAATACTAAGAATAAACATTTTCCATCAATTGACACTGTCACTGTGTCAGAGGGATTATAGACATGATCTCGTGAACACCCAAAATAACCCACTATATCCTCCAGCCCTGTTTACAGATGAGGAAACTGAGGCTCATGGGGGCAAGTACTTTGCCAACAGAGATAGCCCTGCTCTGGGCAGTGCATTGTAAATCTATCAGGTAGTGATCAAGGGCTGGTCCCCAAGGGCACAGAGAGCACTGCCAGGATTCAGTCAAAGGACGAGTTAAATTTTCCCAGCTCAGTCACCCTTTTAGCCCAGAGCCAGGCCTCTTAACATGACCCTTCCTCCAAGTCTGAGTCTGTCCCAGGCTCCAGAGTCTCCAGAAACTGCCTCAGTAAGAGTTTTTGCTATTGTTGTTGACACTAAGGCTATTATGCTGTTTCTGTGGGTGGAAATATGTACTTATTATCTGAAGCATTAAGTGTGTTTTTCCTTCATTTCATTTAAACAAGAATTTATTAATCCTTGAGTACAGGCACTGCCATTTATTTAGTGCTGGTGTGGAAACAAAGTAGAGAAAGCAATTAATAAACTGAAGCGACTGACAACCCAGCAGGAAAACAACTTGTACATCATGTCAGAGGCCAATCCCTGGGCACCCACGGGCAAGCCATTCTCTGGTCCTTCCTTTTTTTAAAAAATAGGCTAGTTTTTAGAGCAATTTTAGGCTCAGAGCAAAATTGAGCAGAAAGTACAGAGAGTTCCCATATACCCTCCACCCCTAGGCCTGCACTGACCTCCGCCTGGTCAGCATCAGGCACCAGAGCACTACATGTGTTACAGCTGATGGATCTACATCCACAGTTACCACAACTGCACTGACACATCTTCATCACCCAAAGTCCCTGGTTTACATAAGGTGTCACTGTTGGTGCTGTACATTCTGTGGGTTGGCACAAATGTATAATGACAAGCATCCACCATTATAGTCTCATACAGAGTAGTCTCACTGCCCTAAAAATCTCTCTGTTCTCCACATATTCATCCCTCTTGTCCCCCCAACCCCTGGTACCTCCTGATCTTTTTACTGCCACCATAGTTTTGCCTTTCTCAGAATGTCATAGAGTTGGAATTGTGCAGTATGGAACCTTTTCAGATTGACTTCTTTCACTTAGTAATAGACATGCAAGGTTCCTCCATGTCTTTTCATGGCTTCATAGCTCATCCTTTTCAGCACGGAATAATATTCCACTGCCTGGATGCACCAGTTTATTTATTCATTCACCTCCTGAAGGACATCTTGTTTGCTTTCAAATTTGGGCAATTATGAATAAAGTTACTCTAAACATCCAGGTGCAGGTTTTTATGTGGATGTACATCTTCAGTCCACTTAGGTAAGTGCCAAGGAGTGCAGTTGCTGGATTGTTAGGCAAGAGTATGTTTAGTTTTGTAAGAAACCACCAGACTCTTCCAAAGTGGTGGTGCCATTTTGCATTCCCCCGAGCAATGAAAGAGAGTTTCTCACCAGCATTTGGGCTTGTTCCCTGCACTGTTTAAAGCACTACTGAACCGGATTGTGTGGAAACAGCTAGAGAGCCAGATGTAAAGTCAAAAATGCCTCTGAGCAACAACACTCAATGTTACATCCTGTGATGTTCCATGGAGCAGAGTTTCTCGTGCCCTTACTCAAAGCCACCAATTCTTACTCTGCACAAAATACTAAAAGTCTGGTTTTCTGTTTTCCCAGCCCACTAAGAATTGGAAGCATTAAAGAGATGGAGACACTCAGAGCGTAAAACCAAAGACACACGCACTAGCCTGTTAACAAATAAGTTAACAAACAACTATGTGATCTTGCATTCTTCAGAAGCCTACCTGCATACCTGCTTGTCATAATGACATCAAGCGTCCATTGAAAGAATGAAGTGGCATTCAGGGTACCACAGCTATTAAAAATTGAGGCTAAGTCCCCACCTTGTGGACTTGTTGTTGGAATTAAATGAAATGTATGTAAAATGCTCGACGTAGTGTCTGGTTCATAGAAGTGCTAATAAACATTGGCTGCTACGTAATGGTGGCGATGATGGTGATTATGTACCAGGCAGTTCGACAACAAGGAGAAAGAGGAATGGAAAGAAAAGCGTATTGGAATTCCTTAGGCGTTTATTGAGATGCTATTATCCCCAAGGTGAATTCAAAGGTAAATGGCATGTGGTTCCTCTTCTTGAAGAAATCCTTGGCTAACGTATCGTGCAACTATCATGGAATGTGATAAATGTTGTAACATCGATTCGTAAGAGTGGCATGATAACACAGATGAGGGAACTGTTATTTTGACTGCAAGATCAAGAAATGCTACAGTAGATATTGGAGCTAGGCTGGAAGGATTTTGCTGTTTGGTGAGGGGAAGGCATTTTAAGGAAGGACGTTACAGGCAGAGGGAACAGACTGTAAACAGCATGGAGTCATGGAAATCATGGCACAGTCGAAAATGTAGACAAGGGTAAAATCAAAGACAGTGTAGCCAGGAGATGGGCCAGAATGTTCCCTGAAGGCCAGTTGCTGATTGCCTAGTGTATGGTACCAAGGAGTATGGATTTTATTTGAAAGGTAGCACCCTGCTATTAAAGGCTTTAAGCTGAGAAGAAGCTGCGTGATTAAATGTTTGCTTTCAACACATGCTCCATGCTTAAGGCAGGAAAGAAAATGAAATTGAGTGGGTAGAGGATGGAGGCAGGGAGACCATGCAGGGGTTCTTGAGATCATCTGGGTTATAGCGGAGGACCCCAGACTTCAGCAGAGGCAACAGGTAGACTTGTAAAGACTAAGTGGTCTATTGGGAGAGGCTGTGAGGAGAGGGCAGAGAGAGTGGGCAGGTAGAAAGTACAGTCAAGCATGACTCTGAGGTCTCTAACTTGGGCGTTTAGGCAACCCAAGGAAGGAACTTTTTATAAACCTGAGATTTTTTTTTTAATCTTCATGATCCTCTGGTAGCATGAAAGAGGCTGAATCTTTAATACCATTTCAATTCCGAGTTTTTTTGATATTTTCTTGCTCCACTCAAGAGAATACCACTTAAATTATGCCATAAAGTCAGAACCAAATGAATGCAATTCATTTTTCTAAAAGTTCCAAGGAGGGACAGACAAACGTGTACTCAAAGAACAGATGTCAAGCCAAAAATAACTAAATAATACTCTGAGGCTGGACCGTCTAATATGGTGACTACTAGTCACAGGTGGTTTCTGAACACTTGAAATGGAGCTACTCTTAATTAAGATGTGATGTGAGTGTAAAATATATATAATTCATATCAGATTTCAAAGATTTAGTATGAAGAAAAGAATACAAAATACTCTTAATAATTTTATATACTACATGTCAAAATAGTATTTTGAATATATTGGATCCAATAAAATATATTACCAAAATTAATTTCACTAGTTTTTTTTCTTTTTTAATGCAACAACGAGGAAGTTTTAAATTATATATGTGGCTCACGTTGTACTTTTGTTGGACAGCACTGGTCTGGGAAATTCGATTTTTGCAGCATCAATATTGAACAACTAGACCAAGGGTGTATTTTGCATTATTGGTTTTCTTCCCGTTGCTGGGGAGGGTCTCACCACCTGATGTTTTCTAATATTTCACTAGGTGTCCTTATGCTCTTTAAGAAAAAAGTAGTTACCATAGCAACTGCTGCAACACCTTGTATTTACCACACCTGGAGGGAGAGATATAAACAGACATCAATCAGTCATTCAGGTTTACATATTTATGTTTCTTTTCATGTATATCTGGGTCTTCCTTTGCAAAACAGAGCTCTGAGCGTAGGAAACTTGACTTCTAATTCCCACCTCTGTCACTGGCTGCCTTGGGTCTGTATGAGGAGAGGAATAACTATCCCGTGCCCACTTTAGAGGGACACGTGGATAGATAGCTACGGAGTATTTTGCAAGTTATTCTTAGGGTGCAGTGTCAGTCTAATGTCACCCAGTTTAATATAGTAATGGTATCTACTATTGTTAGTGCAATGCTGGAGGCAGGCAGAAGGGACAAGAGGTTTCCTTCGGTGAGTACGGGTGAGGGAATGCAGCAGGGAGAAAAGAGGTCAGACCAGGAAAAACCAAAAGCAGGTGACCAGCGTCAGCCTTGTTCCCCTAGACTGTAACTGCCCTTTTCGGGTATTTCCCATATTCAGCAACAAGTCTCCACTGTCTGGGACAAGCCTGGGAGTCCAGAGCCCCTGCTGCAGAGAGTTCATCCCAGCTTTCACATGGAAAAAGCAAACAGGTTGGAGTTTTTTATGTCAGTCATTTCATGATGCATTAAGTGTTGTGCTCATTTATGCCACTTAAGTTTCTCAAAGATCTTCTCATTCCTGGGTCAATTCTATTTTAACATACTTGTCCCTCAATATATATCATCCGGACAGAGATGAGAGATGCTGAGAAAGGAAAATTGGAACAGACTAAAATGATTCTTAGTTCCTTCACCTCAAGCCAGTGCTGGCTTCAAAATATCCATATAGATGGGCCATAAGGATTTCCACATGGTTGATAGTAGAGGCTGCGTTTTAGACATTGAGGTGTTTGCATAGCAAGCATGCAGTTTTCAGTTGGATACTATGCTTATTTGAGGTGGCTGGAGGAGGGTTTATGATCGTCAAGGGCAGGGGAGGGGATTGGCTAAAGACGCCTCGATCCAACCTACCCCTTTTTGGCATTTCACAGAACTTAGATATTGTGACTAGAGTAATAAACATTCTAGCTTTTGGATTTGATTTGCACAGGTGTGATAAATCTTCACGAGGCTTTTCAACTGATGATGCAATCTGTCATTTGCAAATCCATTCACTGATTTTTTTAATCTACAGACAGTCACCCTAAATGAAAATCAAAGAAGCTGCTACAGTTACATCTTGAGATGTTACGTCTTGAGAAATCCCTGCTAACTCAGCATTTGTATTTAAGAGGTCCTCTGCCCAAGAAGAATCAAGCCAAAGAGAGATAAAAATACACTGCAAAAATGCAGCCACTCCCCTGAAGTTTCAAGAAAGGTTAATTGTCGTTGTCTGGTGTTTGGAGTGTCTCTCCCTCCACTCCGGGGGAGGGGAAAGGAGGAGGGGAGACAGATGAGGGGTCAGGGAGTGTGATTTTCTGATCAGAACGCAAACAGCACAGTTTGAATTATATAATGGAGCTGCTGTGAGTCAGGTGACAGGCTCACTGAGTAATTCCCTGCAGAAGGAAACAAACTGCATGTTAAAAAGCTCAACAAATACTCTTAAAAAAAGAAAGAAAGAAAGAAAGAAAGAAAAACAAACAAAAAAAAGCAAAGCCCAGGCCGTGAGTTCCAGACTTCCAAGCTGCAGTTTCCTCTGAATTCTCTCCAGGCTGAAACAGCTGGGCTGGCTGGCTGAGTCCCAAGGACTCACAGAGGCTGCGGAGAGCCCAGTGCAGGTCGGGGGTCTGGTCTGGATCACCGGGTTACTTTCTGTTTCATTTCGAAATGTTCCCTGCTTCTGAAACTGGTTACCTCCAATGTCAAGGAAAGCACAGGACTCCTTGGAGACTCCAGCAAGGCTTTTAAGAGCCAGGGCTTTGTGAAGGTAAGAAGCTATCGCGTCCTAGCGGCTGGGGGCTGCCGCCCCGGGAGTGGACTGGGTGCGAGCAGGGAACGCCAGGAGGAGTCTGCCTACTTGTTCTGGGATCTGAACCAGGCTGGAGAAACTCTCTGTGGAAGGGTTTTAAGGTTAGAAAAGGGATAAGATGGACCCTTCCTGCGTGAATGGGTGGCCACTCAGTCCGTGGTGAGTTGGATCCGTCTGCAACCCCTGTCTGATCTTTTCCCCTCCCTGGTTCCATCCCCGGGAGGAATTGGTCGTAGTCAGGGAATTGGCACCGGCTGGCCCGGGGCTGGGAAGGAAGGAGAAGGGGCTGCCTGGCACCGAGAGGCTGTCTGGGCGTGTGTAGCATGTGTATTTCAGAGCCTGACACTTGAGGAGACTGTTGCTCAGTCTAGAAACGCACAGCTTCTTTTGGAGAGCCAGCGAGCAGAGGCAGAGGACAATACACGTGTGAGCAAAGAGCTTTGGGAAATCTGTGAGGTAGGCATTTGAGTCTTAAATAATTTCATTGCTTTTTGTGTGTTTGTTAGTTGGATCTTGTAGTGGCTTTACGTTTTGTTCAGTTTAGGGAATTTTCTCTTTTCGGAGCTGCCAATATGAGTTGGTTTGGTCTTTCAGTCCTCGGACTTGGTTCGCTGGATGTCTTGGAACCCCCTGGTGCTGTTGTAGATGCCTGGAAGTCAGAGATCGGTTAGGAAGCCGTGCTGTTTTTCAGATCGGGGAGATTCACTTGCAAATCTCCCTGCAATGGAGACTTGCCGGGAGTCTTGGATGCTTGCTGAGGCAGCCAGCACTTAGGAATCTCAGGAAGTTTCTGACTTAAAGAGACAGGAAAAGACCTTGTCGTTTATCTGTTTTACATGTAGTAGTTAGTACCTGCAAATCCCAAACTCCCAGTTCATCCCTACCCCCGCCTACTGGGAACTGTATTCAATATCTTGTAGTAACCTATACTGAAAAAGAATATATACGTGTGTGAATCACCATGCTGTACACCGGAGACTAACACAACATTGTAAATTGACTATATTTCAAAAAAAAAATAATAAAAATAAGGGGGAAAAAAGAGGTAGGAAAGGAGAAATCCACCTGGCATAGGCAATTGTTAATTTGGGGAAGGTGGGTGCTGGGAGCTGTTATCAAGGATCAGGGAGAAAGATGACTGGCAAAATAAAAGAGTTAGTAAAGGAGTAGATTTGGGGGCATCCTGTCTCAGGCTGTGCCATTTTGAGGTTTTCAGCGTGGATATAAAAATCAATAAGACAACCAATGACAGCTCACGGGGCATGAATAAGAATTGCTACAATGGAGTCTTTTTTTTTTTCCCACTGACTCCTAGAGACCCTGAGAACCAGAAAAGACCTGAGTCTGGAAGAGTTCATTTCTAATAGCTATTCCTTCTGGCCACATGAGGTCCTGTAAACAAAATATGGTGATGTTAGAACCAAAGGGAAAATGTGCTTAGAATGATGCCTACGAAGACATTTTCAAGTTTCTGCTGCCCTTCCCCCCTTCCCCATCCTGCTCCCAGTTTTGGGCAAATTATATAATTTGAATGTGTCTAATATTAACAACTCTTTAGAGTGATACAGTTATCACTGCAAGAGGATATTCGGGTGCTAGAATAAAAATGATCTTGAATCAGTGGCTCTTAAATCTTTGAGACCATGGACCACATTGGGAAATTGAAATGACTTAGGTGATGATGAATTTCTAGAGTCATCTCTCTGTTGTGGCCCTAACACCCCCATCTTCTGATGCTGAACAAATAAAACTAAACAATGACAACAAACCCAGAAGGCATGGCATAATGAGGTTTCTAATTAAAGCCCACTTTTGAAATATCAATGGGAAAATATTATAAATATTCATAATATAAGAAAACAGCTCATCAAGCATCTTGTGCAAGCCATGGTGGTCCCTCAAGAAAGTACTGCTTAAATAATTTATGTCAGCACAGTGAGTTCCTTTTATCCAGATTTGCATGGGTTGCAACTTGCTGGAAACCTGCATTTCTGCACTTCAGTAATAAAATGAGGATGGAAATTCATAAGGATGACCTTCAGACACCACAAGAAATCATCATTGCCTTCCAGCTCACAGATCAGAACACGATGCTCTGAATAGTTTGAGTGCATTTTCTTGCTAATTCTCTAAAATTTGGCAATCTGCCTAAATTGTGGTGCCCCCATTTTTCACACCAAGAACCAGGACTTGTGTTCTTACAAAGGACTTTTGTGTTACTTTCAGTGTGAGGGACAGTCTGGGAAATGCAGTTCAGATGCCAAGTTGTAGTTCAGATGTCCATTTCTGGGACAGTTCAACACTTTATGGGATAGCTGGTCAGAAGGTGTGCAATAGGGTAGCTCTGGAAAATTCAACCCTCATAGAAATATAGATGCTTTTGTTAAAAGCATACTTTTTTTGTGTTCAGACTGACTTGGGTTTGCATTCCAACTCTGCCACCTATTCAGTGACTGACATTGGGCAAGTTTCTTGGCCTCTCTAAGGCTGTTTCTTCCTCTGTAAAATTGGATAGTGACAGTACTTGCCTTGGAGGTTGCATGGGAGTAAATAAAATAATATGTGACTAGAACAGCACCTAGGACAGTATGTGGAACTGTTAGCACCTAACAGACAGTGTCTGCTGTTACGACTGTTATCATTGAGGGTACCTTTTAATATGCCAGAGATAAAGAATATATTGTACAACCTTAGATCAAGGTTCATGAGCGTCAGACTGTTCTGGAATTAAGTCATTGGCCTGTCTGTTCCTCTATATAAGGAGGCATCGCTATCCCCATGTTTTGCACAGAAGAATCCGTTGAACTGGCTTAAGGCACACAGAACATCAGTGGCAGAACCAGAGAGGGAAGATTTGCCTTCAGACTCTGTACCCTGCCCCCGGATCTCACCACTCCTGATGGTACTGTGGAGGGTCCACATCGGGGGTGGTCCAACAAGGGCAGAGTAGCTCCTGTCTCTGAAGAGCCTCTGACACCTTCGCAGGGGTGTAGTTTGGTGCCACAGGCTTGCCTTCCCCTGCTTCAGCCCTACTATTAGCTGTGGCTCTGCCTTTCTTTCCTCCTGGACTTGCTGGGTGGAGGACCCTTACAGGTGTTGACTACTTGGCTGGCTCATACCAATGGGTGGTGGTGACCGTGAACGCCCAATTCCAAGTCTCCACTGGAATAGCTCAAGTGGTAGAGCAAATGCCTAGCATACACGAGGTTCTGGGTTCAATCCCCAGTACTGCCTCTAAAAATAAATAAACAAATAAACCTACTTACTCCTCCCCCAAAAAGAAAAAAATTTAAACAAACAAAAAAAAAAACACCTTAAAAAAAGCAGCTCTCCAAGTCTCTCCTGGGGACAACACAGAATCTGCTACCTTTGTCTAGCCCCTTCTTTCTTTTTTTTTTTTAAATTGAAAAACATGAAAAATTATTTAATGACAGTACTCTTGAAATTGCATGAAAGACTGTGTTTCTATTTTCTCTTCGCAGACTTCTAACATAGGGATTTAATGCCTCCCATAAAGCAAACTCCCCATTATATACTGTGAAGTCCAAAGAGAGTCACATAATTAATCTGAAGGGTAAAGATGTCAAAAGCCCTTTACTTTTACATCTCATGCGTATTCAGTTTCTTGTAAAATTCAGAATCCACTGGTACAAGGAAGGGGTTAAAAGAAGTGATTTCATGAAAGGTCTTCCAGGTATAGCCTGGGCTTCCCTAGGAAACTAACTAAATAAAAACCCTGACTTGGGATTGGTCATAAAATGGCAGAGTGGAGAATAGTGTAGGATGACTTCTTCTAAAAAATCTACCACAAAAGGCAACACCAAAGTCTAAAATTAATAGAAACAGAAAAAAAAAAAAAAAAACGAACAGAATTACAGAAAAATAAGATGCTAGATTCAAAAATAACAACAAAAAACCCCCCAAATTTTGACATGTAAAAACACCCCACACTTGGAAATATTATAATGCTAAGGAAAAGAGGGAGGTGGTGGAACATGGGAGAAATAGCAGAGAGAATGGGATCGAAAGACCTGGTTATAAGTTCAGTTCTATACCCCGGGTAAATCATTCAGTTGAATCTATCTCTTCTTTTATAAAATTATAAAAATAATTCCTGCCCCTACACCCAAGGCTACTGACAGGAACAGATGAGCTGAGGAACAGGTATCAAGACTGGAGAGGTGACCAGTATTCTTCTTGTCCACACTGGGAACTTGAACTCCACCTGAGTCTATCAGGCAGGTGTTAGTAACTGTATAGAATTAAAGAAATTTGACCAAAAAAAGAATATGTATGTTATAAAGAAACAGAATTTTCTTCTTAATAACGCAGAAGAAGAAATAGCTGATGAATAACCATTAACTTTTATATTTGTCTGCTAGGGCTTCCATAACAAAATACCACTAGCTGGGTGGCTTAAACAACAGAAGTTTATCTTCTCACAGCTCTGGGGGCTGGAAGTCCAAGATCAAGATGTTGGCAGAGTTGATTTCTGCTGAGGCCTCTCTCCTTGGCTTGAGAATAGCCACCTTCTCCCTGTGTCCTCATATGGCCTTTCCTCCATGTGTGCACAGCCCCGTGTCTTTTCCTCTTCCCGTAAGGACACCAATCCTATTGGATTTGGACCCCACCCCACAGGACCTCATTTAATTTTGATTACCTCTTTCTAGGCCCTATCTCCAAATATAGTCACATTCAGAGGTACTGGGTGGGTTAGGGCTTCAACATACGAATTTGGGGAAAATACTATTCATCCTATGACATCTCTAGTTAAAAGGTATATCCTTGGTCTAGGAATTTATAAAAGAAAATGTTATCTCTAGAGAGGAAAATGGTATCTCCAAATTGCTGTAGGGAGACCATGCCATGGAAGGTAGCCTGATAGATGTGGCCCAAGATTCAAGAGAAACTTGCCTTCCTGGCATATTTCAACTAAGAGGGAAAGTGAGGACCTTGTGTTTTTCACTTCCACCTGGCATTCTGTCAGAGAACTAGCAGACTGTCCCCAGCAAGGTCACATCTCTATGGTGACAGCTGTTCTTGGAGGAGGGATTTAATGTTGTTTGAGATTAGAGGCTCCTTTGAGATCAAAAGGATTATGGCATTTCATGGGCTAGTTTCCCACATCCTCTCAATATTCTGTCTCTTAAAGGAAGATTAAGATTGGTTCCATCATCTGGGTTCCTGCTGTGTTTGGTGTGGTCATGCATACTTTTCACTATTTCCTCAGTCAGTCCCTAACTTTCCCAGTTCCCATTCACTGTGAACCATGCTATTCAGTGACATGGTAACCTGAAGTACACACACACACGTACTCATGTGCACACACACACCTTTATTTATTCCTGAAACAGAATTTGTGATTAGAGAGGAAGATGATTTGTACATGATATTTACACATTGCTTTCTTTCTAAATTTCAGATCTTTGATTTCAGGGAAGGAGATAGGGGGCCCAGCTCACAGCTGAGATGTCCCCACACATATGGCAAGTGAGGAAGGGAACTGATGCCTATCTGAAGTTCACAGGCATGAAAAGGCTTGAAGGAGAAAGTGATGACAGGGATTCCCAGGTGGATACGGATAAGGAGGGGTGTGCCCCCTGCCTTCCCCTCCCCTCCCCAATCTCAGCTGCCCCTGTAGGTGGACCATTTACACACGCTGGTCCAGCACATCCGAGATCCCTGTTAGCAGTGTGGGTGCTAGATCCACACAGGACATGTGGGAAAATCATGCAAATAAGGCACACACCTTGATTTTCCTTTTTAAACAACTGATGATGGTGAAAAAAATATACTGGGAGCAACAAAGAAGCGCGTATTTAGTAACTTGTGAAATACTCCCATGGTATCCTTTTTCCTTAAAAATAAAAGGTGCTTGCATTGCCCAGGAGGAAAGAGTCAGTTCCCCAAGGTCATGATCATACCTCCTGATCCTTTCTGGTGCTGTGTCAGCACAAACAAGAAAACACTTCATCACTAGTACACACTTTTCCCTTTCTACCAGGATCCGTTCTGGCGGCAGGGGAAGGAACGGGCTTGTGCACTAGGTCAGTTTGCCCAGCCTTCAGCCTGTTGGGACGCAGTGCTCTCCCCAAGTGGCAAGCGCTCCTGTGTGGGTTACTGGGAAGGGGCTGTTGAAAGGAGCCATGGTGTAATTCAGAGTATTTCAGTGCCGGCATTATTTAGCCCTGATTTTAAGGTTCAGGACTTGCCAGGGAAAGGACCTAAAGGCTAAAGAGAATAAGGGGCACAGACTCAGGAATAAGCCATCAGACTTTAAGGAGACCAGTATTGGTTCTCTTTGGCTTTCCTATAAATTAGGAACACAAATTAGGAACTCTTATTTAAGTTGGTTTGTTAATATACAGCATTTCTCAAATGAAAATGTGTTTGATAAAAGCACAAAATAAAAAATAACTACCTTGGAGTTTTTGTTGTTGCTGTTAATTGTATTTAATCAGTAAGCACTGTCTACTGAACCTAACGCAAGGTGTTATGCACAGAGTTTTTCAGGATAAAAAAAGAGATGAATCCAATTTGCCCATATTTCTTTAGAGAAATAAAACTGTCCATAAAAGAGTTAACAAAGTATAGAGAATGACAGCTTCATGAGAATGGAAAAAAAAATGGTTATTGAGGTTGAGAAGAGGGAAATATTAATTCCAGCTAGAAAAGGCTTTGGAAATGTTTCTAACAAGAGTCTCGAGGGCTGAATATTTCTGTATGACGGGTGAAGAGGTAGAGGGGGGAGGGATCTAAGTAGGGGGAGGCAGGGTACATTCCCAGCAGAGGAGAGGAACTAAGCTGGAAGCAAAACCATAGAGGAAGGCACACCTGAATTGTAGGTGAGGCAAGGTGGCTAGGCCAGTTCTGCTGGGGGAAGAGGGTGAAGAAGGCAACCAGTTGCAGAAACACTGGAAAGCACTTGAGTATCAAGTGGAGAATGACATGGTCAGAGCTTAAAACTATGTGTAGGGTGGGGTGAATAGAGAGGGATGGTGAGTGCATCCATCAGTTACACCGCTGTTCGAGCAGCGGAGGACATAATAGTGGTTAACAGTAATGATAACGGTCATAAACAGCTCTCACTTATTGAGTGCTCCATACTTGCTGAGCATTTTCTTTAGATTACCTCCTTTCATCTGCTCAGCAAACCTCAAAGCAGGTATGAATACAGCCAGTCCTCATTAGGTGCAGACACTGTATTTGCAAATGCTCTTACTTGCTGACATTTATTTGTAACCCCAAACCAATGCTCATGGTGCTTTCACAGTCATCTGTGGACATGTGCAGAGTTGCCCCGTGTGTACTTTCCCAGTGAAATTAAGGAAGGTGATGCTCTGTCTTCTTGTTTCAGCTCATACTATAAATGGGTGTCATCCTTGTAGTCTATTTAGTCTCACGTTTTTCACTTTTTTTTTTTTTTTTTTTTGCTTTTTGTTGGCAATCTTGCTGTTTAAGATGGTCCCCAGGTGTGGTGCTGATGTGCGGTCTAGTGTTCCTAAGCATAGGAAGGCTGTATTGTGCTTAATGGAGAAGATCTGTGAGTTAGGCATGCTTTCATAGTGCTGTTGGCCATGAGTTCAAGGTTAATGGATCAACAATGTATTCTAAATAAGCTGCCTTTAAACAGAAGCACACATAAGACAAGGAATAAATTGATCAATTGTTGAAAACATTGTGGCCAGAGGCTCACAGGAACCTAACCATTTCCTAAACATAACCTAACCTAAACCAAACCTAAACATAACATGGTTCAGTGTTCACTAATTCAGTATTCACAGTGACTTCATAGAACAAGGCTACTGTGAATATCAAGAATGTACTGGTAATCTCCTTTTCACAGAGAAGTAAACTGGGATTTGGAGAGATAAGGACCTTGCCTGAGGCCACACAGCAGTCGCAAACCCAGTATACCTGATAGGAATGTCATAATGTGATATATACATTTGTAATGACATAACAAGGGCCTGGACCAGGTGGGAGCAATGAAGGATGGAGGGGACAAGGTAAATTACAAATGGTTTAAGAAGTAGAATCGACAGGATTTGGCCACTGATTGCACTAGGAGGGCAAAGAGGAAGGAGAGGTCCAAGAGGAGTCTGAAGTCTGGCGGAGGTGATAACCTCTTGGAATCAGGAGGGCCTGAGAAAGGAAGGCTGCAGGGAGGTTATGCAGCAAGGTCAACTGCGATTAGGAACTGGGGCTTGAGAACATAAATGCCAGTTATTTTTGGAGCAGTCGCTATATTCCAGGTACTGTTAAGAGCCTTTAGCTTAATGATCTCATTTAAGCCTCACAACAGCCCCACGAAACAGGGACTATTCATGCCCATTTTACAGATGAGACGAGTGAAGCTCAAAGAAGTAAAGTAAGGTGCTTAAGGACACCCTGCTTATAGGCAACAGAACAGGGAATTCAAACCCAGGCAGAGTGACCCTAGAGGTTGTAATAAACAGAGAGAAATTCTGGAGTTTAAGATCTTGGAAGAAGAGAAGCATTAGTGTTAATACTACCCTATCTTGTTCTCTAGTTTCTTCTTTTTAATTTTTTTTTTCCAATATTCTCTCTTTACACTGCATATTTCCTACTTTCATGTTTTTACTCAAATTCTTCTCTTCTACAATAATACTATTCTTCTCTTCTAGCTTTTAGGTTTCTTTCTTTTTCTTTTTTAGTGTTGCAAAGGGGTAAAGTGATTTGGTTGCTGCAGAAATTGGACACCTTACATTTTATATTATGTTGTATTGTTAAAAACGTTTGAACATTTTAAGGTTTCCTAAAATGTAATACATGTTACTTAAGAAGAATTATTCTCTGAGTATTACTCAGCCATAAATAAAGAATGAAATAGTGCCATCTGTAACAACATGGGTAGATCTAGAGGGTATTATGCTAAGTGAAATAAGTCAGACAGAGAAAAACAAATATCCTATGATTTCACTTATATGTGGGATCTAAAAAACAAGACAAATGAACAAACAGAACAAAACAGAAGACTCATAGACACAGAAAACAAACTGGTGGTTACCAGAGGGGCAGGGCATAGGGTGATGAGTGAACTAGGTAAGGGAGATTAAGAGGTGCAAACTTCCAGTTACAAAATAAGTGAGTCATGGAGGTGAAGTGTACAGCATGGGGAATATAGTCAGTGAGTTTGTAATAATTTTGCATGGTGACATGTGGTAACTAGGCTTAGCATGGTGATTATTTTGTAATGTATAAAAATACTCAATCATTATGTTGTATACCTGAAGCTAATATAATATTATAAGTCAATTATTTTCCATTTAAAAAAGAAGAATTATTCTTCTAATTTTTCTTGCATTTCACATTAGTAGTATTATGGTTTATTTACAGGTGTTCCCATCAATAGAGGAAACATGATTATGCTATTTGTATATGAGATTTGGATAACGTGGCATAAAATGACATGGTCCTTGTTTTGCTTTTCATCTTGGATATCAATTACCTTTGAACTTTTTTAAAAGATATAAAGTGTCCCATTAAGTTTCCCAAATCTGTATCACTGAGACTTATTTGCCCATGTCCCTGGGATATTAAGAAATTATATATTCCCCCAACATTTAGGTGTAAGTGTTGTTTTCACAGCACTCCTAGTAGGACTGTGCCTGGGGATGGAATGAGTTCCCAAAACAGAGGGTGTTTCATCTAAAAAGTGCCAGAGCCATTTATTACATTCAAAAACATGTTAACAGTGGATAATAGGGGAAAAACTCCTGTCAGAATCTTTGGTTCCTTCTTTCTTTCTCATATGCCCCCCCCCCCCAAGATGTCCGGAAGCTGAACATTGTTTCTGGCCACACGGAAGGTGCTCTCCGGAGCTGTGAACTCCACAAAAACGCTTCTGCCCACAGAGCTCAAAGGCCAGAGGTTGCAGGAACAGTTAGCTTGAAATCTCTGTAGTTAAGTGGGAAGGAGTTCACCTACAAGGGAGTTTCTATTCTTTGAAATGACCCAAGTCTGAAACCTTCCCTTTGTAAGTTAAAAAGAAACCTCTTGAACTGCTCTGAAACCAGAAGGGAGAGTTTCAGTGCTGCTGGCAACTGGACTATACACTCAGTCAACTGTGACGCTTAGGTGAGTAAATTCTGCATTTGTACAGAGACCTGGTAATTTAGGAACAAAGGCAAAGACAAAGAAACCTTAAGGAATCTTTGTCCTCTTCTTCAGCAGCCGTGGCATGAAAGGGAACTGGGGAAAATGAAGCCATGTTTGAGTCAACAAACACTTGAAACCATCCTTCAAATATTCTGGACAGAATAAATTCCAAAGTGTGTTTTGCCAAACCCAGGGGAAATTAGCTCCATATGTTTCTGATTTATTTATAGTTTAATCATCAAAATATTGCTTTGCAAGGACTAGTTATATCCAAGAAACCTTTTATGAGCCATTTTAAAACATTATCTTGGAAACAGGAAGCCCTCTTTTGCCAAGAGCTAACAGATGCCTGCACAGAGGTTTTGGATCTGGTTGTGGCGGCAGAGCCCTGGGTCCTGAGATTTCCAAGTCTGGCAGAGCCAATTTCATACTGCCTTTGGGGAATCTGTGCTGTGTGTTGGTCTCCACTCACTAGAATTATAGAAATCCTTCGGGGAGGATAACCCAAGGGGAGGGTGACCACTGGCTTCCATGATTCTCACTCAAACTCATTCTCTTTCATGAGATTTTATATCCCTCTCACCATAGTTTGTTTGCTAACTGGTAATTCAGGAGATAACTCCTCTACCGAAATTTTAATGGTAACATCCTAGCCCTTACAAACCTAAGGCGGAATTTCATAAATGAGCTTAGAAAACAGCGGCTTCAAAGGAGCCACTGACTCCAGGAATAGGAAAAAAATTTTTTTCTCTTTGTTTTTGAGTTTTTTAAAAAAATAAACTAAAACTCTCAGAATTTTTTTAAAAAGTCTCCTAAAATGGCTTTAAATAAAATAATGTTCGTGCTGCTTTCTCTCTCATTGGTCTTCATCGGTGGTTTTTAAAGTAAGTTTCCTGATCAGTTTCACCCGGGGAAATTGTTAGACATGGAAAATCTCCGAGCCCACCTCACACCTACTGCTCCCAGTGATTCTCAAACTATACATACATCAGAATCACTGACAGTCTTATTAAAATATGTGTTGCTAAGCTCCACCCCTAGAGTTTCTGATCGAGCAGGTCTGGGTGTGCCCCGAGAGCTTGTATTTCTAACCAGTTCCCAGGTGATGCTGCTGTCCTGGTCCTCCTGCTTGGAGACCCGTTACCCTACCTTCTTTCCAGTTCTCATCACTGGCTGGCAGCTGAGTGGCAGGGAGATGGGCATTAAAGCACAGGTGTAAGTGGAGCCCGTTCCTCTAATGGTTCCTCTAATGGTTATTTGTGTCTCGATTTTACAAGGATGCCATCTTTCAAAATTCCTATGGATCATTATTCATGTCCAAAGAAATGAAATAGTTTACAGAATTATTAGAATGATTATGTAACTCTGGGGCCTCTACAAAGAATTAGTTTAGGAAATGGGAATACCACGAAGCCAGTGTATATAGAACGCCTATGATTTTTAGAGACTTTCATGAATTAGACTATCTGCAGGCTTTACAATTATATAAAAGTAGGAACTAATTCATCTGATGACATGAGTGTTTTCTGTCATTAAAATGTAAGAGGACTTTTGTTGCATGAATTCTTGCTTAAGGAATATTGGGTATATAATGGAGAAAATGTCTTTAATGAGAATTGTAAGTTGATCCTGATGGACTGTACTGATCTTCAGGCAGATCATGAGGCTGGAGCTCAATGAAGGCATTTCTTCAGAGAGGTCTGCTGGTGCACTGCTTTGTGATGATCTGACAGCACAAAGAGCTTATAAAACCTTTAAAAAAAAAAGTGGTTCTCGAACTTTCAAATGCATTAGAATCACCTGTTAATTTTGTTAGTAGTAGCTGCTGATTCAGCAGGTCTCGAGTAAGGCTCAAGGTACTTCATTTCTGAGTCCCCCAGGAGATGATGTTGGTCCACGATCCACACTGGGAGAAGCAAGGTTCTAGAATAGTAGTCCACGACCTTGGGAAGCCTTTACAAAAGTTCTAAGTCAAATGTTCAGGGTAGGGCTTGGGCATAGGTATTGTTAAAGCACCCCAGGTGAACCTAATATGCAGCCAGCATTGAGAAGCTCTGACCTGGAAAAGCAGAGTTAATATTTCTAGGCAGCTTCTCTCAAAGTCAGATGTCTCGCCCCAGTATTTGGTGAGTATTAGATTGCAGTGAATTCATACTTCTGTAAAAAGAGCCTTAAGTGCCTATTTCTATGTTGCTGATAAAAGAAAGAGCCAGATGCTTTAGATTCCTGACCTGCTGACTGCAGAGTTGAAATTCAGCTGTGAAAATTTAGCACCCTGTTTCGTATTCTCTCCTCTACAGAGAACCTCCCTATTTACTCTTATAGGTGAGCTACAGATAGAATTATGGGTACAGCCAACATTGACGTGCCAACAAAAGATGATTAAAATGCTCAAGTACTTAGACACATATTTGAGAACTCAGAACCCTACACACACACACACACACACACACACACACACACACAATGAAGAGAAAAATTTGCTTTAATAATGTCAAACTGTTTCAATCCACTTGTCTCCAGCATAAAATAAATGTAATCTTAGTTCTGTGGAACATCTGATTGTGCTTATAACTGCATCCCAGTGGACCTTTTTGGATGAGTCACTTGCAAAGTGCACCCATAAGTAGCTGAATGTGCTGTCTGTGGTTGAATAATTAAATGTTGTACACTTAAACATTAGAGAATGCCTGCCAAATACAATTATTCCAATTGTAGCCAAGTTGAAGTTGAACTTCTCTCTCCCCCAATAATTAGCCAACAGTTGCAGTTACTTCTTAAGGTCTCTGCTCATTTCTGGTAATGAAACTATGGCAAGACAGGGAAAAAAATGTATCCCTGTTTACTCTGGTAGATGGATACAGACCCACTTTGTCTAATAACTGTATCAAGTTATCTAAACATTAAACCCCAAAGAAGGGGACTTTAGTGCCCAGCATATTTTAGAAGTTAGATTAATCCGTCCAAAAGCCATCTCCTCCCACCCCATTTTTTTGCCAGTGGTATTATGATGACAGGCTGTAAGGAATTAAGATTTTGGATGACATATAAATGTTCCTCATTTTATGCTATGGGTAGTTCATGGGCATGAATCTGAGACTGACAAAAGTAATCAGCATTGCAGAAGTTGTCTTCTTACCCACGTCTCCATGAATTGAAACTGTACCGTAATGATGGTAGTAGGACGGACACGGCCAGTACGGTCATGAGGGGTGCTTCTTGGTCTTCAGGGCAGCCCGCCCACTGTTTTGAGCTCCTGTGTGCTCTGCCCTGGCCCTTGGAGTGGACTTAGTGCACTCATGTAGCAGCGTGAGCAACACAGACCAGCCAGCGTGGGAGGACATAGTTGGGATCCCTTCCCTTTGTTTCTTCTCTGATTTCATCTTCTCCCAGTGCCAGCCTGGAGCTCCTAAATTTCCAGGGCCTGGAACTCATCTCTTGGCCTCTTTGCACATCGTACTTTACCTTTGTCCTCATCAGCACTTAGACATCAGATTTCCTCACAGATTTAGGCTTGGCTGCCCTGTGGCTGTCCACATCCCCTACTGCTTTCAGTCAGAAACTTCCTGTCCAAACTCATCCCCAAGGAACCCATTCCCACCGTGACGACGTTAGCCAGGCCCACCCAGCAACTATACAGAAGACCACCTAGAAGCCTGGGGTGAGCAAAGTGAAATGGATCTGGCCCTCAGATTCCTGAAGACACCAGCGTGGGGAGGAGGGGAGAGAGAGGGGGCTGGGAACCACCCTACATGCACTTGGGAGCTGATGCCCTCTCCAGGGACTTTGTGTCCGTCTATGTTCACCCCTGGAACCCTGGGTCCTCTCACCACGGAGACGAGAGTTTGGGAGTAGGGATTGGGGAGGAAGAGTGAGGAGGGGAGCATCTAAAGTGGTACATTCTTGAAAAATCATAATTTGAAAATGCACCCTTTAAGTGCCAGTTCCCTGTAATCCTGAAAGTTCTGACCAATAAAACCCACTCCCCTTCAGGAATACTTTCAGGTAGATCCTGTTTGTCGTTTTTGAAAAAAGCTAGTGTAGAATTTTGAAGTGATAGCCAGTAAGCTCATGGGTGTCAGTTTGCTTAAACAGTGAAATTTTCTTCTAGAAGCAAGGGCAAACCACATCTGGAATCCGTTTGAGGGAACCCAGGTTAGTGGTTGTGCAGGTCTAGTGTGAGACTCAGGAGCGATGGTAGATGGGCACTTGTTTTCCTTTTAGGATGTTGGAAATGTTCAAAACTTAGATTCTGGTGATGGTTGTACAACTCTGTAAATATACTAAAATTCATCGAATTGTACAATTAAAATGCGTGGATTTTAGGGTGTGTAAATTATGTCTGAATAATGCTGTTAAAATAAAAAGGCATCTCAGAAACCCTGCTAAGGAGTTTGGATGTTTTCCCGGTTGAGGCAGGAAGGTACTGATGATGTAGACTCATGCACCTGCATTTTAGAAAGCACCCCCCCTGGGATGGCGCACCCCTTGCTGTGCAAGGCTGGGGTGAGGTCGAGAACTGGCCTCCACTGAGCATCTGCTGTGTGATAAACACCGTGTAGACACCTGCTACACATCCTCTCGTTTAAGCCTCACAGCAGCATACTGGTACCTTTACTCTCGCTGGATGATTTATTGCTGTTGCTATAGAGATGTAATTCTACCAGATCTGAAATACAGACAACCACTGCTTTACCTGTGAGACAGTTCTCATAGGTAGGCTCAGGGAGGTTAAGTGACTTGCCCCAAAGCACAAGGCAGTAAGTGGCAGAGCCAGGAGAACTCAAGGGACGTCTGACTGAGCTAAGGCTCTGCTCTTTCTGCTCCACCCCGCTGCCCTGAGATTGGGCAAATCTGTGTGCCCAGCCTGGGCTTAAACCACTTGGTAGGTTGCTCAGCATTAATACTCTGACATGCCCTTGTATTGGTTTTCTGTTGCTATTATATTAACAAATGACCACAAATTTAGTGGCGTAGAACAACACGGATTTATTCTTCCCAATTCTGGAGGTCAGAAGACCAAAAGCAGTCTCACTGGGATAAAGGCAGCGGTGGTTCTTTCTCGAGGCTCTAGGGTAGAATCCGTTTCCTTGCCTTTTCCAGCTTCTGGAGGCCACCCGCGTTCCTTGGCTCTGGTTCTTTCTTTGCAATGGGATTCCTGTAACTTCTGCTCCTGTCAGCACATCTCCTTCCTCTCTGACCTGACCCTCCTGCCTCCCTCTTAGAAGGACCCCTGTGACTACATTCGTCTATCTGGATAATCCAGGGTAATCTCTTCATCTCAAGAGCCCGAATTTACTCACACCTGCAGAGTCCCTTCTACCCTGTAAGGTAACATAGTCACAGGTTGGGGGACCAGAATGTGGACATCACTGGGGAGGGGCATTACTCTACCCAGCACACCCCTGCTCTAGAAATCTATGTTTGAAAGGAGTCTCTGAATAAATGTAATCGTCCATATTTTGTCCTTGAACGTAAACTCAAAAGTTTCTGTTTAGTCGTAAGAACCAAAATGAAGACTTAAATAATGCTAATTATTGGTCTCCAGTTTGTCTCTTGAGACTTTAGAGGAATAAAATAAAGAGAAAAAAAGCTTGATGAGGTGCCATCACGAATACTACTTTCCTTTGAAGGTGTCATTTTTAGTTGATAAATTACAGGGTTACTTTAGTATGTCAAGCCCGCAGAGAGATTTCATGCCAGAGGAATGTGGATGTTTGGACAAATGAGAACAAACACACATGTCAAATAATGTTTATGTTGCTCATAAACTGTTTCAAGACATGCTTTCTCTTCCACACTGTCATTTAAGGTGACTGTGTGCTTCATAAGACATTGTTTAAATAGGACAGGGTCTTTTTTTTTTTTTTTTAAGTTCTGTGGTGTATAGGTGTCTGTTTCCCTCTAGGTTTACATCCTACAGCAACAGCTGAAGTTGTCAAAGTCAAGGGCCAAACAGAAGATAAAGAGCAAAACCAGAGGCCGTGAGATGGCCTTGACTTTGCTGACCAAAAGCACAGTATAGAGAAAGACTTACCTGTTACTATCCAAGGCTCTGGGGCTCTGAGGGGTTGTTCTTGCAAAGGTGGGAAACCTTACCACATTTTGAAATGCACATTCAGAATACTGAACGCTAAGAGTTCGGGAGTTGACGAGGATGGAGGTGATCCTTTAATGAAGATTTTCCTGTGTGCTTCCATCTCTCCTTGACAGGAGTAATAATACCTTTCTCTATAACTGCTGCCACCTTCACAGAATAGGTCCTCCTCTTAATTTTTTATTCTCTTACAGTCAGCGTACCACCATGGACCTTTCCTGTTCTTCAGTTCAAACCCCATGACATGCATCTGCTAAAAGCAGTGTTTCAGTTCAAACATGTCTTGGGTCCTTAACCAGGTTTAAGTTCTACTCTCCAAGTAGAATCCTGGGAGACTCAAGGTATTTGCTCTTTGCCATTAACTGCTTATGTGACCTCGGGGTCAGCCTGTCTGGTTTCGGTTTTTCCATGAAAATCAAACCTGTCAGGATTGTCTAATAGGACTGTGAGGTGCCTATCAGTTCCAAGATCTTATAAGCTCAGAACATTTAGTGGTTATGGGAGCCGTGTGTTGGATCTTGGTTCGGGGTATCCAAGAGGTTGACCCAGAGATAAGATTTGGAGTACAAGTAGTTTATTTGGGAGGTGCACTCAGGAAGGACTGACAGATTTGGGGAAGAAAGACCAAAAAGACAAGGAAGGCAGTAGGTTTCCTTTTAAACCTGCCAAGAATGTTCCAGAGATTACAAGCTCTTGTTCTGCAGGGTTTAGCAGTGTGTACATGCTGCCTTCATGGCGGGCACGGGCAAGAGAATAAACTGTATCTAAATGTCAGAATCCTGACCCGAGTGAAAAGTGTTAGTAAATTATGGATACTCTATATTATTTGCATAGAAATACTCTTAAAACGCCGTGCTGCAAAAATCTGCCATAAAATTTTCTCTCCTTACCCAGGCAATCACATTAAAGCACTATCATGCTGTGACATTT
Source organism: Camelus bactrianus (assembly GCF_048773025.1). Lineage (NCBI taxonomy): Eukaryota > Metazoa > Chordata > Mammalia > Artiodactyla > Camelidae > Camelus > Camelus bactrianus. Next base: position 8,271,247 of record NC_133558.1, read on the forward strand.
TAACTAACAAGGAACTCATTTTTAATTGCTTGGTGTAGAAGGCTCAGCTTGGCCAAGAGCCTTCCCTAATGCAGAGCCAGTGCTCTGTGTAAAATGGGCCAGTTGGTTCTATGATCATCCGTTGCTCTTTTAAAAGTTTCAGCATTCAGATAAGCTCTTAGAAATATGGGGGTAGGAGGAATGGGATAATTCAATTCATTGTTCTCCTTCTAAACTTTATTCTTGAGAACCCGACTTGCCAACATCTATGAAAAATAGAAGAGGCCTTAATCAATCACTAGGGGAGGAGGTGATGGAAGAGGAAGGAGACAGCTGGCCAAGGAACTTCAAGCTTCAATCATTCTGTATTTCAGGACATGAGAGCAGGATTGCTGACTGTTAGACTTCCTTTGAGAGGCGGTATGCGAATGGCATATTGAATATTCTGATAAAGCCAAGTATAGGTGTAACTCCTTTAGGAAACAGTCTGGTAAAAAGTGAAGCTCCTTGGGTGAATATTAAATAAGATTTGACTTACATGCAACTTAGATTCTTAGAATAAGAGCAGACCTTCTAGAGTGTCAAATTCAACCCTCATTTGACTCAAGAAGAAACCAAGGTCTTGAAAGGTTCAGAGATTTGTCCTCCAGGACTACAGAGTTTATGAATTCAAGTATTCTGTTACTCCATCCAGTGTTCTTTCTACCCCACCACATGGCCACACATCTCCTCCCCCACCCCCCAGTTCATTTAGACAATGAAACACCTGAATTGAAAGGACCGCACTGTAGGATCTCTTTCTTGCAGCTTATCCCTACATGTAATAGATTCACACACAACCCCCCAGAAAGTTACGAAGTTGCCCTTGGCTTTACCGTGATAAACGTAAACCTTTGAACACCTCCTGCTGAATGAGGTCTGCGAGGATTTGTGTTGTGGGGTTTGTTTAACACCGAGAACAAAATCCTTGACTGTTAACGCAGGGCAGAGGTGGGAGGAACGCGCCCCTGATGGAGAAAGGGGCTGTTTTCACAGGAACAGTCTTTTCCAGACCTTGTCCCCGTTTGATCTTCACTTTGAGCGAAGTGACCCTCACTTTGATCTCCATGACATACCACAGAACATTTAGTTTAAAAAAAAAGGCCACATTTCTGTGTTGTCTGTCCAGCTTCTCTCAGCTTCTCTGTCCCTGACCCGCTCCAACGTCATTGTCATCTAACCTCTCTGAACCTCAGTCTCCTAATGTCTGAATAATCTTCTTGGCAGGGGTGTATCTTATTTTAGAAGGGTCTTTCTAAGAAAAAATACAAAAATGTCTGACTTTGGAAATTTAGGAAGTATCATGTCCCTGTGAACACACTGCTAGGTACGCACCCCCACCAGGGCCTTGGAAAGGGACTGTGCCTAATTTAAGTGTCTTAACCTTCACGATAGATCTGTCCGTGTGTCCCAGTGTCCTCCACAGTGTTCTTTTTATCCCAAGAAATCTGGCCCGTATCCTTTCTGGTGAGGTTGACAGCAGCGGCTCTGGCTGGTCCCCTGCCTGCCTTGAGTCTACTCCATGGGTCCATCTTCCACTGGCTCCCCAAGTAAGTGCTCAAAATCTGAATCTAATCATGTTTCCCTCTCGTGTAAATTTTCCCTGATTCCCCATCATCTTAAGGAGAAGCCCAAACTCCATAAAGGCATCCAAGGCCCCCAGGAAGGAGCCAGTCCTTGCTCCTCCAGTGTTTTCTCTTGCCAGCCCTGCCTCCACACTCCAGCCAGCCACGCTGTCTGCTGTTTCCGAAGGAGGTTGGGCTCTCCTGCCTACATGGCTGCCGTGTCCTGCACCTGCACCTTCTCCCCCGTGTCTGCCTGGCATACCCCTCTTTTTTGACTCTGCTCCCAAATCATCTGATGGTGAAGCCTCTCCAGGATCCCCAATAAAAATGTCCCCTCCTTCCCTCACTGTGCTCACCTTTGCATGCCTGGGCCTTAACTCCCGGGACACTTTATTGCTCCGATGAGTTACTCACCTCTTCCCCTACAAAGCTGGAGGACAGTCTTATATGTTTTCGCAACATTGGAGCATAGTTGTCGTGGAATATGTTCAGTAAAGTCCACACAACATTAACTCTTTAATCACCACAGCAGTATCAGGGCTTAAGGGTAATACGTGTTTGACAACGTTTCAGAATGAAATAGAGGAACTCATGAGATAGGAGGGTCAGGTTGACTCTGAGTTACTTTAATGCCAGGATCATCGTCTTAGATTTTCATTGGAATATTCCTAGTAACCCTCAAGCCTGGCCCACCATTTCCGGTGCATCTTTACGGCAGGGATAATGAGGCCAATTAGTGAAAAGAGGTTGGGGATGCTCCTAGCCCACTGAAAAAGCCATTATCAACGCCGTTTTCTGAAATGTAGCTCTAATTCAGGAAGGGAAATCAAATGCAATGCTTTGTGGAAGAAGTTGAAGAAGAGCGTGGTCCTGGAGACCTCTCAGCTAAAATGTGAGGCCAGATGTCCCCTCCCCTCCCCACCTCCAGCCCAGCCACTGAGCACATTGTCCCTGAGGGACGAGGGGCCACCATGGCCAGAGACTTGTATTTCTCTTTCTTCAGGTGGAGGAAGAGGGAGGGTTAGTCCTGCTTTATTTTTGCCACTTGAGAAATTCCACCTGGGTCCTAGTTTCTCCCTTTGCATGGATTCCTTCTAATCATGATTATAATCATTAAATCTGTTTCTGAATCTATGAATTGCCTCTCTCAAGGCAGCGATGCTGTGCTGGGCACTGAGCTAAGGATGCAGCGCTGCTAGTGGAGATTACCTTCAGGAGTTCACTGTGCAAATGTGCTTAAGAGAGCAAAGTTATCAAAGTCCAGGGGGCCCTCCAGAGCTCAGCTCGGCAGTTGGCAGTGGAGGGAGACCCCACCCACCCACCTGCCCAAAGACCAGCAGTGTGTCCAGCCTGCGTACACCTGCACGCATTCCTTGCTCCTATTGTGCTGTCCTGGCATAATTTGGGTACCACTGTGAGCCTCGCACACAGACATTATTGTTTTGAGAAACATTCCCTTTCTATGTTTGTGCATGGAGGAGCTCCAAGACAGTGAGTGTTCCTTTCAAGTAAATGACTCTCACCAAAAAACAAAACAAGACAAAACAAATACAACAAATGTTAGTGTGCACTCTGGGAATTCTGGAAGGCACTATGGGTCTCTCCAAAACAAAATCGGTGATGAAAGTTCTCCCATCTTTAGCTGTCAGATGCTTGCTAAATAACACAGCTGATCTGGAATGGCTGATTTAAGACTTCTCATTCCGAGGATGGCCCTCCAAATGGTTCTTTTCTGTTTGCATAGGAATGAAATCATTTTCACAGTTAGCATGATTTATTAGCCACGAGTAGAGAGAATTCTCTTCACCATAGATAGAAATGTTCAATCAACTGCTGGTAAAACGATAACATAATTATGATATCCTGGTCAAATTACGGAGAGTTGTTTTGTGTCATAGCAAAAGGAGAGCGAGGTAAGTCCTTGATGTAACAGAGTTTCTTATCTACAGTATGAAAACGCTGGGGACTTGAAAAGCTTTCAGAAAAAAATCATAAATTGGATGGGTGTGTGTGTGCGCCCACAACAAATGCTAGCAGAGTTTATCATTTTGCCTCTTTCACTCTCTTTGCTCCTACCCATCCATCCCTCCAGGGGCCTTAAAATGACCGGGCTGAGAGGATGATTCATTATTTCCCACCCCTCGCTCTTCCCCCGACCCCAGTACCTCCTGGCAGCAGAGCCAGCAGTGTCAGATACATCCACAGAAGTACCGTTATGTGCTCCAAAAAGGGGCATGTGCTTTGTGCCGGGCGACCTCTCTGCTTCTGCTCCCACCTTGCTCCATGCTTGGAGTATCCCTTTGCTCTCTCCCACGGTTGCTGATCCAGGTTTACGTGCTGCTCCTTCAAGCCAGATGCTTTTCCCTCTAGTAACAGTTGGTTTGGGTCTTTCTTATAATGCTAATCATAGTCATTCTTTGCATTGTTGTTATTCTGCTATTTGCTTTATCATTTTTTTAAATTGAAGTACAGTCAATTACAATGTGTCAATTTCTGGTGTACAGCCCAATGTCCCAGTCATGCATATACATACATGTATTTGTTTTCATATTATCATTTTAATACAGTAAGTTCTGGAAGGGAATGAGCTCTCCTTGTTTGGGCTCTGCTACCAGGACAGCAGGTGCAGTGCCTGGCACTTAGCTAGTAGTGCCCCATAAACATTGGATTGAGTGCATAGGAGTTAGGGATTGAAATTGCGGTGGGTTTGGGTTCACCATTTCGGAGTCCCAAGCAGAATGACTTCTCTGTGTGGTTGTGGCAGAGATGGTAGGATGAAGTGGGCAGGTTTTTAAAACAATGCCCACTGCATGTCTGTGAAAACTATTTGAGACTCCCATCTCCTAAGTCATATATAAATTCTTCTTACTGTTTCCTAGAGACATGGGTGCAGACCAAAGATAATGATGGCCACAAGATAGTCTAACTGTTATTTATATGCCTTTATACAATCTTTTCTTAGTCTTATTTTAATTTTTTAGAAATTCCCATGTAGGACTGAATCTGCCTACACAATTTCTTTAAAATTAAACTTGTGCATCAGTATTCATAGCTCCACCTACTCTTCCTTCCATTTTTGAGCTGTATGCAGGTTATACAGAAGTCTGGGGATGTGCTACCATTCTGTTTGACATAAACCTGGCCAGCTTCCCCCAAGTTTACTGGTAGGAATGCTCACCAAACAGGGTTACAAATCAGAAGTCCTTACCAGGCAAAAAGATTGTGAACAAGTAGGGGAAACAAATATGTCACCAACTAAATCATATAAGGCAGGATGAAGTAAATGCTAAATAAAGCAAAATATATTTGTAATTTTTCTGATTCAAAGGGGAGATGGCATTTCCATGGGGGTCTTGATGGTTATGAAAAATTTGGATGAATGGAGAAGTAGGGGGTAGGAAGGGCATTCCAGGCAGAAGAAATTACAGAAGTAAAACTGGACTCTTGAAAGTGCATGGTGTGGACTGGAAAACAAAAGAGACTCACGTTAACTAGAGCGTAGGATTTCTAAGGAGATATGTTTAGCGTTTAGATTTAAAACTTAACAGTTTGAGGCCACATGGTCAAGAGCGTTGGCCCTTTAGGTAATGGACAGCCTTTGCAGGTATTTGAGGAGCCTAGGGGTGTGAGATAGTTTAACACCTAAAAATTTAGTCTAGGTTGGGTTGGAATGCCCACAAGGGCATGGACAGTGGTAATGGAGAGAAAAGGACAGGTTCTAGGAACATGCCATGTCAGGATTGAGTGTAAATCGACAGTTCTAACCTTAGGAACATGTATCATTGCCCACATAATCTATTCCCCCTGGTATTCCAAAAAAGAGTATCTTTCAGTGTGCTGTTCACCTCCATATAGATATAGATACATGCAGAAGTATTTAGAAACTAGTTGTAGCTAATATTCTATAAATAATGGTTAGTATCTATGAAATGACAAAGCCAAAAGTAGTGGTCATATTGAAAATCAGTGTGCAAACATTTAATCTCCTTCCAAAGACAATCAGGAAAAGAAGCTTACTGAGATTTGACAAGGAAAAAAACCGGGCCAAATAGATGTAGGAATTAGATTCTGCGGATGCAAATGATGTAACTGCCAAGTCGTTTTGACCTGAACACTATGATGCCAGTATCTTAGAAACCCATGGAAGACTGGGGTGGGGAGTAGGAATTAGCCTTACCTGTGAGGATGGGACGTAAGGGGAGCTTTACAGGTGAGGTGTATTTGGACAATTCTTGAGTCATGCTCATTTGAGGACCCTTGAAGGACCGTATCATTAGAGGGGACAATGTGAGTAAAGGCCAAGGGATGTGAAAGTGTGTGGTTTGGTGGGAGACACATCTGAAGGACAGCCACCAAGATGTCCTCTGGGACATGGGGCTGCCTCGGAGGGGTAGATTTTTCCTGTTTCTTTATAGAAGACTCTCATTTACACATTTTCTACAAAAAGAATATACTGTATTCACCATCAGAAAAAAAAATCTATATGCGTTATGGTTTTAAAAGGGATGTAGCTTGAAATATCATGATCATAAGCCAATGATCTACTGTGATTGGGTTAAAAAGGATCCAGAATCCGAAAGATTTGGATTTTACTCTATAGACAAATAAGAAATGAGAAAGAATGAATTACTAATGGAAACAAATGGAGAACAATTCAGAATAATATTTGCTTCAGCTCTGAAATGTGTTATGTCAACATAGGCTACAGGTCAGAGGAGGAAACAGCACCGCAGACCAGAATGTGGATGACAGGCTTTATGGAAAGACCCGGGTGCAGAGCTCATCTTGAAAAGACTGGTAATGTTTAGAAAGAGGAAAAACACAGGGGAGAGGACATTTTAGGCTGAAGTAAAGTGTGAGCAAAAGCAAAGCGTTGAGGACAAATATTTCTGTTGAAAATAATGAGATCTGGGGATGCACAAGTGAAATCGTGGCAGATTAAGACAGCTCCTAGTTCCAGAAAGGAGGTTTTGGACTTGACTGTGTGAGCCAGGGGAGATTTTCCAGCAGGAGAGTGATGGGATAAAAATAGTTCTTGAACAAATAAAGCTCATTCGGCTGCAGTGTTCAGGGAGAAGGGGTGGGAAAAGCACTAATAATCTCCATGTGGGTGATGACAGTGCTTCAGTAGGACCAGAGCAGCAGAGGTAGCACATTTTAAAATTTTTAAAATCAGTTGAATGGATGTAGATTGGCTAGAGACAGAATGAGAGGGAAGAGTTCATGGTGCTTCCACCATAGGGCAGAATTCTAAGTCCTGAAGGTAACTACAAACTGCCATAGTAGCCCATTCATATGAAAGTGGCAACGCCAGTCCCCATCACGTGGGCATGAATGCTGTGGATTTTTTTCAGCAATTGTACTGGATTGGATTAGCTAAGCCCCTCAGTGGCTCAAGGTGGGCGTTTATAAAAGGGTTGGTTAGTCTATGGCCATGGGAAAGGGCAAAACTATGTGATAACAGGGCACACCTCCAACTCTAATGTGATACTTACCATGTGACAGTCCACAAAGGTAACTAATGTGAATTAATATAGGAAACCAAATGGTTTGGGCTCCATTTGCAGTACATATTGGTGAGCAAAATACACAGGGATTAAAGGCACCATTTCCTTCAGAGCTTCTTAAAATATAGAGGAATTGTCATAAGCAATTACAAATTAAATGGCCTTCATCCAGACTGATTGCTGTAGATGACCTAGAAATCGTCTCAAAGTATTATTTGCCACAGGGTCACATCACACAGATCACCAATTACCATGGGTAGGTAGCAAAAGGGTGTGAAAAGTGCTTGGATGCCATGTTAAATATTCGTAATGAAGTCTTGAAGCAGAAGGTTCCCCTTTGATCCTCAGTTACAGAATTATCAACAATGCTGGTGGGGGTGATAACATTATGAATGCATGTGAATGACATGTCCCTCAGACAGTCATGGAAAACCCCCACCAAGACACAAAATGATAATACCTGCAAAGTATTTAAGCATTCTTTTAAATCTCTGATCTCACCTCCCTCACTATGTAAAGTACATTTTCCCTCTTTTTATATACAAAATCTAAAAAGATCGATGAGAAGTTAAGTGATTTGGGCAGCATCAGGACAGCAGGTGTATAGTGGGAAAAAAAGTCTGAGTTGGTCAAGACAGTCATGTTGGAAATTTTGGGGACCAGGGATGCATCAGTTAACCAGTCTGTTTTGCTATCTTTTCCTGTAAAATAAAAGAGCCCACCCATCTCACAGAGTTTTGAGAGGATCAGAGAGATAATGGATGGGAAAGCAGTGTTCAAATGCAAGATACCATCAGTGTGACTGGAATGGAAAGCTCCCATAGACATGTTTGGACTTCACACAGCCCACCGAGGAATATCGATCCCCTAGAACAATGTGCTCCTTGCTCAACCTGCTGCTGCAATAAAGGCTTAAAAAGGAGGCAACTGTTTTCAACCACTCAGTGTGAATATTTAACACGGCATCACAATGCCTGCCATTGAGCTTGGTGTCCTATACGTGGAAATTAGCAATCAGCACTTGGAATACTATTACAGGAGGTGACTACCAGGGGGACAAGCCATTCATTGATTTATTTTCCAGACATCACTGCTGCTCCAGGTGCCCAGGCACTGCAGACTTAAAGAAACACAGTATGTAATTATTCTCCATGGAATCGCCAAACCTGCAAGGGGAGAGGGAGCGAGAACTACATGTTCACAAAGCCAAGTGAGAGCTGAGGCATGAAGCAAATGCTGGGGATGGGCACCAAGGGAAGAGTGGGTAACTGCCTGCATAAGAAAGTCCCATCCAGGAGATGACCTCTGAGCTGCAGGTCGTACCAATGTCCAGCAGGCCACCCAGCTAGGATGCTGGGATCGTGGGCTGTTTACAGCAATGTAATCTCCAGGTTCCAGGGCCCTCCATCCTAAAATATTCTCCTCAGCCCCATACCCCATCAATCCCCACTTTAGAACATTGTTCTTGACATTTTCTAAGGCCTCATTGGGAGCCTGGGCCTGGAGAGGTGGCAGCTGTCTGAGTGGGGAGCCCTAGACCTGGACCAGAACCCATGGGGGCCTTGGATGCTTGTTTTTCATTTTGGGGATATTCTCCAATCCTTGGACTCCATCCTACTCCATGCATGGCATGTGAGGTTGATAAAATGCCTCAAGGAGCTCAGAACTCCCAACTGTGGGTGGGTGGTGGGCTCTCTGGCCTATCCCTTGTTCCAGGAGGGTGACTTGCCTAGCAGATTGCTCCCACTGGCCAGCATGCTATTCCTTTTGTAAATCAGGTGAGATGAGTGCTGATGCACTGATTTGGAGTGACTCAGATAGTTCCTATAGACAAAGACCTTGCACACTCGAGGGAAGGCTGTGGTCTGCAAAGCAGTAGCATGTGTCTCCACAGGACTGCCCCACCGTGGAAAATTTTCCTCTTAACGGAGCTGACTTTCAGCTCTCAGTAATTACAATAGCTTGTTCCATTATAATGAAAATTCTCACCCAACAGAATGCTTTCTGAAGAGGCTGGCAATATAGAAAAGTAGGCTTCTGCCACTTCTCTGATTTCATTAAAACTACTCCCTTCTGCTCTTTGGTTTATCTCCTGGCACAGTCCTGTTTGGGTCCTGTTTGTACATCTTCTCTTCCTCTAAAAAGAAACAAAACAAAGAAAACAACTACAACTAAAGAACTCAAACAACTTCATCAGCATTTTGTTGCCATCTGGAGCTGGCCAGCCTCGGAGGAATAAGCTGAGACTTGGATGACAAGGCACATTATCAGAAGGGGCCAGCACACTGTGGAGAGCCCGAAAAGGAAATGGACTTAGTTTAATTAGATTAAACTATCATGTTGGGGCCAAGGGAGGGGAAATCACATGAGCAATATTTTCTAAACACACTTCATTAAAAGCTCGCTCAGGATCTCAGATAATGAAAATATCAAGTACTCGATGTGATAAACTTTGCAAGTTTCACATCAGAATACATGGCCTTACCCAGTTGTGGCACTGACATCACTCTGTGTGGTGTCACTATCATAGGTCTTTCAATCCTAATTACTCTTGCTGTTTTTTTAACATCCAGGATTCACTGACAACACATGCATGGCTATTTACCATGTTCAAAAGGTAAACAACTGACTTACAACGTGAGTTCAAGAAAAGGACGAGTTCTAGGTTAATAAAGGACAAGGCTTTCCTTTCCTCTTTATTTCTCCTACAGTTCTACACCCAGGTCCCCTGATGATAGATGTTGAAGGACAAATCAGAGTGCTTTCCTTTTGCACTGTAAGCAACTTGAAAATGAAGCACCCCAGTATTTTTAAGAAATTGAAAGATGATCTAGAAAGATGCTAATTAAATTGCCAAAAAGCTTTTTGCCGCATTCCAGTGCACTGCATTACTAGGTAGTCAGAAGATATATATATATATATATATATCATCTGAGGGCTGTTCTCAGGTTTTAATACAGTTTTAATTATTTAACTTAAACAATGTCTCAAACAATGAGGAAGAACACTAGTTGAAGATGAGGTCAGAACAATCATGTACCACTGACATCTCCAAGTGTCTCTCTCTAGTCCTCTAATTCTCTGACACATCTCTTATCTGTGTCTTGGAAATATTCTACCTCATGCTGTGACAAGTTGTAGGAAACTTTTAAGCAGATGTCAGACTCACCTAAATTAAAGTCATTCGTTCATTCATCCCATGCTTACCGACCTCCTGTTTACCAAGTGCCAGGACTATGCTAGAAGCTGGGAGAATGGAGCAGAGCAAAATGACAGGTGACAAACTGTGGTTCTTGCCTTAGAGATGCCCATTGACCACTGAGGGAGACAAACAGGTAGAGACTCAACTAGAAGGATTTTCAGTAGCACAGGTGGCTGAACTGATGGTCCACTGGGGTGCCTGACCCGGATGTACACCCTAGACACTGAAGGCTGGAGTTTCAATGCCCAATTCAGGGACAAGAGATGTGTCCTTGGCCTTGCTTGAGGCGATGAGCTAAGACCCTGCTTAAGGGAAGGCCCCTCAAGGGTCAGCCCATACTAAACCTGGAAATAGGAAAATACAGACAAGAAAACTCTGCCTATAAGGGCAGGGAGGAAGCGAGGAGACAAGCTCTGGTGATGCGAGTAGAGACAGGGAAGTCCCTGGGAGACACTGAAACAGCAAGCCTGTCCCCCTCTTTATGTGGGATTCAAACTTACACTGCTGATAGGATTCAGGAATCCCAGCTCCAAAACTGAACTTTTTCTCCGGACCATAGGAATCACTGGGATAGTGATAGAATCCAACAAAAATTCACTCTGTGGGGAATGAAGAACACCGTCCTGTCATTCACAATGACAAATTCCAAATCACACGGAGAAATGGACCACAATAAGGAGAGTCAGCAGATGCAACAAAGGAAGAGCTAGAAATGAGAAAAATATAAAGGTTATTATAAACTACAGATGCTTGCAGTAAGACAATTGAAGAAGTCATAGATCATCATGGAAGAAGAGGCCCCGATGAAAAACAGGCAAACAAAAACAGACTAGAAAAGGAGACAAGTACAACGTCTAGAAATGAATGAACAAGATGGGCTTTGAAATGAAGCACTCAGCGGATTAAACAGCAGAGTGGACCCTGCCAGAGAGAATGAATAAACTGGAGGATCTGAGGAAATCACTCAAGATGAAGCCTAGAGAAATAATAAGAAGAAAAATATGATGCATTAAGAGACATGGAAAATAGTAACTGAGTAAGACCTAGCACTTGTTACGTCCTGACCGTGTCCCAAGCCCTGTTTGTTCACACTGCCTCTCTCTATTATTTCATTCAAGACCCATAATGACTCTCTGAGGTAGGTACTATTACGAGCCCCACTTTTACAGATTAAAAAGTTCATGTGGAGAGAAATAAGGGATGGGGATTCGAGGTGAGGAGGGAACCGGGACTCTTCCTCCCAATGAACCGCTCTCAGGCCCATTTCTCCATACGCATCTGGGAGCCGCCTGCACTGTCTCCTTTTGGCTCATCGTGAAGCAGTACCCAGTGCGCTCATGCATTGCCTACCATCACTTCCCATCCTTCTTTGCCTTATTCCTCCCTTTTATCACTCTCATAGCCTTAAATTTGTAACTTTGAGATAAATCATTAGCACTTAATTGATGTCTACCATAATACGTCATTGATAAATAGTATTATAAATTACTGAATTAAGAGAGGCACACTGTTTTAAAACATGGAGGTAAATACCATAAGGAATAATTCTCCCTGAAAAGTTGAAAATTGTTATCTCTGGGGAAGTGAGACTACTACTTTTAGCACTATTAAAATTTTTAAGCTATTTACATGCATTTCTTGGATAATTATAATCCAATTATGCAAGATTGATGCTGAACTAAAGATGTTTTCAGACAGACCTTGAGCTTACTATTCATAGACTTTCACTAAGTGAACTAATCACGTATTATTCAGAAGAAAGGAAGCGAACCAAGAAAGGTGGGATCCAAGAAGCAGATGTGAAGTTGGCAAGTACGTTTGTAAAAGTAAAACAAAAACAAAAGCGATGGAATGTTGGAATGTTTTTTTAAATAAGGAGGATTATAAACAAGGTAGAACTAAAAGCAAGGCTATAATAACATGAAAGATGGAGATAGGTATCAGTTCAAGCACTCTAGGGTTGTTCAGGATATAGTGGATATAAGTTCAGAAGATGTTAAAGATTTAATGGTTAATGTAAAGAAAATAGAAGTAAAACATATAGCTTCCAAACAAAAGGAAGGAAAAAGAAGAGTAAAGAAAACTCTGTCAATCAGAGACCAAGAGGAGAAAGGCAAATAGAAAGCCGATGACAGTTATATAACCTCACCGTGGGAAAGCATTCCTTTTAAAGTCCAAAAACAGAACAAAACATAAACAACGGATCAAAATGGACAAAAACATCAGCAAGCAATTTGCAGAAGAAGAAATCTGAATACCTAACAGGTAATCAGGATGGGGTGATTAAATCACTATCAGCATGCTGAAAGAAAATTAAAATATTGGTAATACCAGGTGACAAAGAGGTGGAAAGGGACACTTTCCTACATTGTTGATAAGGTGGTAATTGTTACAATCACTTTGTAACTATCTGTCAATATCTAGTTAAGCTAAAGGTGTGCATATCCTGCGATACAGCTATCCCAACTCTAGTTACATTCCTTAGAGAGAGAACTGCATAAGAGCAAAGAAGAGAACTCTATCAGGATGCCCACTAGAGGATTGTTTGTAATTGCCAAAAAAACTTAGATACCAACTAAATAACCCTCCATGAGAGAATTCATAAATAAATTGTGATACAGTGGAATACTAATATAGCAGGAAATATGAAGGGACTAGATTTCCATGAATCCACATGCAATAATCCTAAAACGTAACATTGAATTAAATGTATAATATTACAAAGTGATTCTTAAAATGTGATACCACTTATGTACATTTGAAATCCACAAAGCAATATTATGTAATGCTTACAAGTGCATCATATATGGTAAAAATACAAAAAAACCAGCTAGGATACGCAGACATCACCTTCAGGATAGTAACTGCCTATGGGAAAGAGGGTGGAAAAGGGAAGATTGGTGGTCTTTGGCTCTATATGTAATTTTTATCCCTTTGTATTCTTTAAAAGCACTAAGGCAACTAGAACACGTTAACATTTTAAACCCTGAGTAATACACACATGAGTAGTACGTCTTCACTATCTTTTTCTGTATCTTTGATGATCATAAATGAGAACTTAATATTTACAGGGTGTTACAATAAGCATTCAATCAGCAGTAGGTTCCAAGGTGGCATTGAGGAAGAGAGCCTTCCAAAATGGCACTCTTAATGCTGTGATACAAAGAATGGGAAATAGCCGCCTGGGAGAGGGAAGGGGAAGGTCTTCCAGATGAGGAAATGGCATGTGCAAAGCCATGACAAGGCATGGCATTGTGGGACCTGTGAATGACCTGTAGTAATTAACCTTGAAGTGGCAGGAGATACGCAAGGTCCTGGAAGATGCCGCTACAGAGGAAGATCAGACCTGTCTTGGCTGTCGGTTGAGATTTAATGTCTTAGAAAGGTTAACATTCACTGAAAGCTCTTGCTTCTATCTACACTGTTACTTTCCTCTTCCAACACGATCAGTTCTTTAGGGTTCTTTCCTCCTTGAGACAGTCTTCCAAAAGCTGCAATTTAGCAACTATTAGAGTCAAAGAATTGGAATTGGAAGGACCTTAGCAATCATCTACTAGTCCATTCCCTTCATTTTATCTACCGAAGAATGCCTGATCACTTTGAGGGCAAACCACTCTGAAGGCTTTTATCTTTGCAATCCCAGTTAACTCCTTTGGCTTTCTGGAAGGATAGATTCCTAGGAAAGACTTAGGAAGGAATCAGGGGAAAGACTGTATCCAGAGAAGTTGTTCATTGGTAGATCTCGTGAAAGTAATACTGTGATATATATACAGATGGGTGCTTAATAAATTACAAATTAATTTGGTGGATTCTTAATAATGAAAATTAATTGAAGAAGTTGTCCCTTTAATTCATTTTCTGAAGAATGAGATGGGGTGCCCCTTTGGGAATTTTTTTTATCATAAATGAGAGGATTAAGATGAAGAATGCATAAGACTTGGTCATTATATACAGAAAGTGAGGATTATAGATAACTCAGAGGGCTCCAGTCCAGGTGACTGGGAGGAAGGGAGGACCTGGGAGGCAGCAACAGTTTACACAAGGAGACAGTGAGAATGGTTTGAGTTCAGACTGTTGAATTTCAGAATATGACTACCTTGCAGATCAGCTTGGTTCATGCCCCTTCCATGACACCACAGCTTTGTAATAGCTCAGATAAGTGTGATCGAGTCTTTCTCAAGGATGCTCTGACATGTTCTGAAATGTGGTTTCTACCATAGAAAGACAATCTCTTCCTTTTCTTGGTTCAAACACCATCTCTCAAGAAGAATTTGGCAGCCTGAAAAGTGAAATTCAATAAATAGTGTGCCCTCACTTTAGGGATGTGTTCTCTTGTTTCCAGTCTTTTCTCTTTTTTCTTACTTTGGTTTGAAATCTTTGTTTCCTGATCCTCCATGTCATGCTTGAGCCCTAGGTAAACCAGGATGTTCATGAAGAATTACTCTAATTCATAAAACTACCATCACCGAAGATTTCAGTCCAGGTGACACTGACAGGTGATTAGTGTGGCGAGTACCATTAGCCTGGGTTTGGAGATGATTTTATTGACTCATTCCTTCATTTCTCCAACAATTAGTGATCTGAACAGTTCTGGGCAGCCTCTTCATGTTATGAAACTTATGCTTGTAATTATAATTAACACCCAAAACTATACATTTATAGGTAATGGACCCATTTCTTTCTGGGTTACTGATTTTTCCCCTCTTTTATACAATTTTGAGCTAAGGTCATTTTAGAGAACACAGCAGTACACTGCTCATCTCTCTTAGCAAACAACAGTGTCTCAGGTAAAGGCACAAATGCCTGCTACATTAGCTTAGCTATCCCATTTCTTTCTTGACTTGGCAGAATGCCACCATACACTACAAAGTGTTCTATACATTTCCACTCCCTTTTCTTGTTAGTTGCAAATATTTATTCATAGGAAGATTGCTCAGCTCTCTTTTAATTCCAATATTATTTGTGGAAATATCCGTGTCTCTAGTTATTTACATGTTAAAACCTGAAGGAAAATTTAAACAGAAAGCATTTCCTGTGATTATTGTGTGTTTCCTGTATTAACTCTCATGCTTAAAAGCACAGTAACAGAAATGACAGAGCCTGTCCCTGGTAGAGAGTAAACCTAGGATCAAAGCAAGGCCAGCGATCAGTTGATCATATGCAGCTGTAAAAACCTGAGCTTAGTTTTGCCAATGCCTGCCTTGGGAGTTTACTCTAAATAAATTTCGTAATGGGCAGTAGTTCCCAAACTGTGTATAAAATGTTCTGAACAACTCAAGTTGACTTAATATACACCACTTAGGAAAAATGAGTGTATCCTAATATACAAAAATGCTAGTATTTGCCCTGTGTGGGTTCATGAACGTTTTAGCAGGAAAGCTTTGTAGGTCATGCTTGTAATTCGTATCCATTAATACCTTTGGACATGTCTGAAAACTTTGGAACATTGGATGTAGACTGTTAAGCAGCGTCTACACCATTTGTAAGCAAAGCAGGAGTGTTTTAAGGTAAAGTGAAGATTAGGATTTAGAAGAGTAAAAGCTTTCTTTGCCTTTTAAGGCATTGACAGATATAGGGGGCACCAGCCTGGGAAGGCATGGTTATTTTCTTGAAATCAAGGAGCCTTAATCTGGGGCCTCCAGGCCTCCTCTGACATCCTGTCAGTTTTGGAAAAGATAGAGAAAGGGAGTCTGGAAAAAAACTCGCATAGTTAAAATTTTTGCACAATTGATTTTAAATAGTTTCTGCACAGGAAGTTTGGTAAAATATAAAAATATGTTGATTTAATATCCATAGGTTCTGAATGTTTCCTTCATTTTTTTATCATGACTCATGTTGTCTAAACATTGATCATATTTGTCAAGGTTTAATAATTCTGTTTTTTTTTCACCTGCTGAATTTCAAGGAAAAAAGACATGATATTAAATGGTTTTAGAAATAAATTACTTACAGATTGGGGAATGAAAGGATGTTCATTTCAGTAATTTTTTTAATCCATAAAATTGAGAGGCGGATTTATTTCCAGTGTAAATGGGTAGATCCTAACGAATATAACAGGTTTGCCCTTCATCTTTAAGGAAGTCCTCCAGGAATTTCTCCCCAGACTGGCTTGGAAAGATATTTTTACCTCCACTACAGCATCTTTCCTAAGTGCACATTTCTGGACAGCAGCATGATATAGCGGAGAGTGACTGGTCTCTGAATGGGAAATCTGCATTCGTTTCAGATCTGGGCTCTGCCTTGTCCACATTTGACAGTTTTGGGCAACTTCTTTCATCTTTTTTGCCTCTTCCCTATTAGATGTTGGTCAGAACACCTCAACTCTTGGAATTGTGAGAATTCAATGCTAATTTTTTTTAGTTAAAAATATAAAATAGATATAAAATAGATAATATTAGATAACATTTAATTTTAATATGTATTTGATGTATTTGTTATTATGTATTTTATAAATAATGTATACATTAAAATCCTTAATATATTCATTAACAAAAAGCCCAGCAGAGTTTCCCAAACACACTAAAGCTCACCAAGGGATATGTCCCTCCCTGCAATAAGTTGTCTTCCCCTGCAAACTAATCACTGTGACCCTTTGAGCATGGGTTTTAGAGAATAGCTTTACCTATATATACAGGTGTATATCTATTCCTCTAATTAATATGCTCTCTCCTTAGACTCTTCTTAGCCTTTTTTTTTTTTAAGATTTTTTTTGTGGGGGTAATTATTTTTTTAATGGAGTTACTGGGGATTGAACCCAGGACCTTGTGCATGCTACGCAGACTCTCTACCACTGAGCTATACCCTACCCCTCTTCTTAGCTTTTTAATTTACCCTTCCATTCCTATAAATAACATTTCCTTTTACATGTAAGATGGCAACAAACTGTCCTTACAGTACTTTGTGTGAATATCTGTATCCTAGAGGAAGAAGCTCTACTGACATAAAATGTATACAAATAAATATAATTCCTCTTCAACACAGTTTCTCTCTTATAAACTGTTTTGGAGGCTCACCAGATCACAGGATGAGTACATCTTGGCTTGTTAGAGCAGAGATGTTCCTTTGATCATTCACTTCACAAGTCTTAGTGCCTACCGTTTCCCTCAGTGAATTCGACCATCTGATTTTCCACGAAGAATAATTTGCATGGCACACACTTAAACACCTGTGATACCCACTTAAAAGCTCCTCATAGCCGGCTGCTCACAGCTACCCCCACACACTCCGTTATGTTTAATGTATAACTGAAATTCTCCCATTTGGAAAAAGGGCCAATCTGCATTTCTTGCCAATGTTACTTTATCCTATTACCTTGTCCCTGCACCTGCTCTGTACAAACACAATTGTGATTCGGTCCCCATGGCCAATTCTCATTAGCTGATCGTGAGCTTTTGTTAAACAGCCCTGAGGGGCTCGCCACACTGTTGATACAGTCCGGCCCCAAAGGATGACAGTATCAACTGTGGTCTGTTTTCAAGACTGAAACGGCACAAATCTGCCGATAGAGATGCTAGGTGAGAACCTGTGTGTCCTGTTTTAGCCCTGTTCTCTTCACCACCAGCAGTGACACTCTGCGTGGCAGGCGAGGCTTCTGTGTCCCGTGCCCGTCGTCCCATAACCTTTCTTGGTTGTGTTTCACGATGCCATATGCTTCTGTCCTAAAATAGTGCTGAGGGTCCTCTGAAGAAAATGTACCTGGGAATGGTTGGAGAAGGAACGGTGTGCTTTGCTGTTAAACATATGTTGGCTCGGATTTCTACTTGGCAAATCGCGAACTGTGTAACCTGGGGGATTATTTAATTGTACTGAGTCTCTGTTTCCTGAAGCATAAAATGGAAATAATAATTCCATCTTACGGTTTTGGTGTGTTGAGTAAATTGTTGTGTGAGCCTTGATAGGCTTGATTAATCGTCAGTAAAAACAACTCCAAAATTTCAGTAGCTTAGAGCAACACAAGTTTGTTTCTCACACCACAGGACCCTTGTGTGTCAGCAGGGAGGGTCAGCTCACTCAGAACCCCCAAGGATGCAGCAGCCACCACCTTGAACTTCAGCTCATCATGACATAGGTCAGAAAGGGTCACCTGGTTTCACCCACCCTTAAGGGGATCTAGGTATACAGACTGCAGTCCTACCATGTACCTGAAGGTAGTAAATCAGAAATATTTGGAGAACAATATTAATGCCTACAATACGTGTTTTACAAAAATTACATAATATTGTAGTCAGTTTTTTGACTGTTAATTTTCTCATTAGGAATGCACTATGGAAATCCTTCCGAGCCGATTTGTTTAGATACAACTTGTTATTTTTAGTGGCATCATAATATAAATATACCATAATTTATGTGACCATTTCTTTTTGGTGAACTTTATTTTATTGCAGTGTAAACAGCCTGTGTTATAGATTTACAACATCTTTCTGTTTTGATGCTTTCATTTCTATAAGATAAATATTCCAGAAGTGTCAAAATCTGCCAAAATTAACCTGTTTCAAAAAAGAAAACATAAGGCTATATTTATAAAGCTGTAATTCTCGGTTTAAATTGGATTTATAATTTGGAGGAAAATGTAAAGAAACTTAATAGTTCAGAACAACAGATGTCTCACTAATCTTTAACAATCCACAACCTCTACCTAATTTCTCTTCTATTTTTTCCTGGATATAAGCAGAAATATTTGATGTGTAATTTTTAAATTTAGACTGAGAGCCCTCCTTGGATATTGGCAGTATGGACTTTAAAGATGCTTGACATAAGAAGACTTTGTGGAAATTTTCCTACTCGACCTGCCTTCTTTCCATCACAGTCACAAAACTTCTGTTCACTCTGAAAGCATGGCCTGTGATGGAGATGATCTTCCTATTTGGACTAAAGAACTAGACCACTCCAGTCCTCTTCCTGTCCATGGCAAGGCAGAAAAAGAAAGAAACATCCCAAAATAACACTGCAATCAAGAAACTACAGGAGTTTACTCCTGATGGTTTCCCCTCAGTCACCTCTTTCTCCACCTGTTTTGTAATCTCAGTGCTTCCAATCTTCCCTTCTCATCAGGTTACTATCTACTAAATGTTTGCAGAACAATTTGCACAGAACAGTCCCTTAGTAAGCATAATTATCATGAGCCTAGAAGTAAAATTGCTTCCTATTCAAAGTTTTAGGAGGAAAAAAAAAGCAAACCCTTAGCAAAAATTTTAAAAATCCACCAAAATACAACCAAAAAACTGCTCACATCATTCAGATGCCTCAAACATTTAAAAACAGAGACATGAAATTGTTTCTTCAAACCTATAGTCTGCTGACCTCTCCCTGCCTCTTACACCAAAACCCTGCCAGGTTGAATTAAGAAATCATAAGGGAAAAGCTAAGGCCAAAAGAACTTTTGCTGTAGGTTCTAAAACCCAGTTAGAAGAGAAACACTGTAGTAGAAAGCCCTTCTTTAAAAGGGAGAATCGAGGTTTGCCAATAGTACAGCTGGTTTCTAACCTTTATCTGCAGCAGTAACATTCAAAATATTTAATAACTAAACTTGGAAGAGTCAGAAAGACCTATTAGAACAGGTACCAGCCACAAACAATCCATACAGCTGTACCAATGCACAAGGGCTGATTACGACCTCTGCTTATACGTCACCAAATTGCCTAAAGAATTTTCACCAGCCTCCCACAGCCAGCTCTGATCATGTCTCCTTGCTCAGAATATAAATGCATTATACTAACTATAAAAAAGCTTGGAAGCTGTAACCCCTTCTTAATGACAGCCTACTTCCATTCCATTTCATACTTCCATTCCAGCATCTGCAAAAATAAAAATAAAACACCAAACACAAAAACAACACACACACACACACAACACGCACACAGAAGTAGCAGTAGTGGAGCACAATTCTGTGTCCGTGAACCGTTTGGCAGTAATTTTTAATGCAGTTTTTAGATTTGTACTTTGTAGAGTAGCTTACAGTTCTGGTTTTTAACATATTACATTTAGAACTTAACATATTACATTTAGATCAAACTTAGGAAAAAATAGATGCTCTTCTTATCTGAGATATGTAACATATTGTTAATAGTTAGGGAGTGTATTAGTTTTCCATGGCTGTGGTAACAAATTGCTACAAAATTGGTGGCTTAAAACAACAGACATTTATCCTCTCATGGTTCTGGAGACCAGAAGTCCAAATTTAAGGTGTCAGCAGAGCCGTCATCCCTCCAGAGGCTCTTGAAGGAGATCCCATTCCTTGTCTTCTGGCTTCTGGTGACTGTTGGCATTCCTTGGGACTGCTTCACTCCACTCTCTGCCTGTCTTCACATTGCCTTCTCTTCTGCCTGTGTCTTCTCTCTATATCTCTCCTGTGTCTTTTCTAAGGACACTTGTCATTGGGCTTAGAGTCCCCCCAGATAATCTAGGAAGACCTCCTTCCTGTGAGATCCTTAACTTAATTACATCTGCAAAGAAACTTTTTTCCAAATAAAGTCTTACTCATGGGTTCCAGGGATTTGACATGGACCTACAGTGGGAGTTTAGGGGCAAGAAAGGAGGCAGACAGAAGCAGGAAGAAAATGTAATGGATAGCTTGAGAAGAAAAAAATTTTTTCTTCTCTTACATCAAATACGTGTAGTGATACTTCTCTAAGTACATCTCTCGTTGAATGTTTCCACTGCTTGCTTTGTATTGACATTACTACTTTGTATTTTGACTCTATCTTTTTCATAAGAGTTAAAGCACTGTATGAGCATTTCCATATTTGTACCCTTAACTTTGATTCTGACTTCCTTTAAGCCTAATAACTATTGAGCATTAAAAGTAGGGTGGGGCATAGAGAAACAGAAAGCAGAGCAAAACCTCTGGTCCAAGTTGACTGCACACTGTTTGTCACATTCAGACTTGGGGAGTTTCAGTGTCTGCGGTTGCCTTCCCGTCATCTTAATGGTGGTGTCTTCTGGAAAGCTCAGTTTTCACACCCTGCCTTGCTGGGTGTAACTCTCCTGCGGGACTAATGACTCCCCCTACCCCGCCCCCACCGTGAACTCCTTCTAGCCTACAAGCTTGCCTTCTGCTCACTGCCACCACTACTGCCACCACCCCTCTACTGCAGACCAACTTGCCCAGGGAAATTCTCCTTCATCAGCTCCATTAATTAATCTTCCACATTAATCACTGCAGAACTCCCTTTACACACGACTCCAACTCAGATAGTAAATGCATATTTCTCCAGGGCTGCTCCTAGTTATAAATTTGCACACGTATTTTCAGCAGGGTGTGTTTTGTTATAGGTCCTTTCATTGAGTGCGTACCCTCTCCTATTAAATTTTAAGCTCTATGATATCAGGGGTCCCATCTGGTGTTTTCTATGGGACAAACAAAATGTGTGCCCCACTGGTGGACAATTAATACTATTTCCAGGCTGATTCCTAGCAAGTGCTTCTCAAAACTTAATATGCCTCTGAATCACCAGGAGGTCTTGTTAATTTACAAATTCTGGGGTAGAGTTTGAGAAGCTGCATTTCTTCTTTCCCATTTCGATCATCTGGGTAAAAATCCCGTGCAAGTTGCATAGCCTTGCATTGAGAACCAGAACCCCTGATGTAAGTGATAGAGTGCTCTGGACTCTCCGTCCCTTCAGTGTTTCCCTCCTTTTTCTTAAAAGTGAAAAAAAATCCCACAATACTATATGTTTTTTCAGGAATGCTGCAAGATGACCATTTTCTCCCATTATTATTGCAGGGAGATGATTATCATTGGCTGAGCCGTAATTACAAGGATCACAATTAAGCACAGATTTGTCTTACGGGATGGAGCAGACACGGACTCTGTATAGGACACGTCTTGGCACCGGGAGTTACAGGGACATTAGAGTAATGGGTATTGGAAGAAGGCTTCAGTGAGGTAGCATTCAGGGCACAGAGCAGGGCCAAGAAAAAACACGAGACCTGTGTGCACCCCTGTTCTGACGGCTGCTGAGGGTCAGAGGAAAGGGGGTGTCAGAAGCCACCAGACACAGCCATCTTCTTCCAAAATGCTGCCAGCACTAAGTTACCTTCCATCCTGGCCCCCTCTCCATGTACCTGCCCTTGTGACAACAGAAGACTGCTTCTCAGCTTCTGAATTCAGCCCGGGGTGTAGCTCAGTGGTAGGTGCTTGACTGCGTCTTCTAAGGGCAGCAAGGCCTAATAGTGCTTGCAGCAATGACAGCGGGAACGTCCTGCCACCTGCCCTGTCTGGCACAGTAGCCGCCACGTACATGTGACTCTGTGGCTGGTGCAGCTGAGGCACTGAAATTTAATTTCATTTAATTTGCATTAACTTAAAGTAAATAGCCACATGTGGCTGGTGGATACCATCCTGGCCAACACATTCAGAAGCTGCAAACTCAGGGAAGACTGTTTAGGAAGGTGAACCACCAAACAAGAGAACAGCTCTCTGAGCTACACGTTAGGCTTCTATACACTGAACTTGAATAAAGAGCTCCCACAACTGCGGGGCATCCCTGTTAATATTTGAGACTCAGCTGATGGCCGTGTCAGTGTTCTCTATGCTACAACGTCACATGGCCAACTAAAGTAGAGACACCTGAGCTCTTAGGTCTGGTTTAGTATTCAGCCAGTGAAAAAAGGTTGCTGCGGGCTCTGTTGTTTTGACAAGACCATGCAGGGTGTATGCAGGTCTGCTGTTCTGATCTGTGGGCAGAGGGTAAGGTGGAAAAGGTTTGCAATTTTTCAGAAATTCATTTAAGAAAAAAATTTTTTTTTCCTTTTCGGAAGGTAGTTAGGTGGTGATACAGTTTGGGAGAGGGATCTAGGATTTGAAAAAGAGAATAACAAATATTTGCCCTAACACAAAGCAATAAATTCCCCCTTACACTCCACTAGAAGAGCCAATGAATCCTTGGCCATCTCCAAGATAAGGCTTATGATTAGTCAGGGACCAAGTGAATCTGACATGAGCAGAAGCAGTGAGATTTACTATGGTTTGGCTGGTCATCCAGGTGAGAAGGGAGGGGGTCCCTGAAGGCCCCCGATGGGCATGGGGAAAGAGACTTGATTGTGATGTAATTAAAGAGAGCACAACTCCAACGCTAGGATTCCCTGACATCTTCTAGAGCAGGCCATGGCAGCTGGACACCTGGCATTCCTCACTACAGAATGCAAATGAAGCTCAAAATGTGCTGATTTAGGCAGAACGCTTTGCAGATGAGAAGTAATATAAATGAGCGAGTGGGAGAATTGGGGTGATCAGAAGCACATGATAACACAGTAATTTAAGATCCCCAGTAGGTAGTTGAGTTTTTTCCATAGAAGGTGAGCTGGACATGTAGAGTTTGCCCAGGAGGAGAGAGCAACGGTGGAAATGTCAGCCACGGGGTATTATGTGAAATAAATTCACTTTGTAGAAGTTCCTGGAAACAATCGGTGGTGATAGTGCATCCTTTAATAGAAAATGTTTCAGGAAAAGAGGACAAAGGTTGTGGCTCACAGGGAATGGGGTGTTGAGTGAATAATAGAGCTTGGAGTCAGACCAGTTAAACCCGGCTGTAAACACCTCTTTCCCCACTTATGCTTTGCATCAAGATCACCTGGGGAGCTTGTTAAAACTACAGATTCCTGGGCCTTATCCTGACCTACTAAACCAGAATCTCAGGGCGGGGGGGTGAGGGGTCGCAAAAGTCTGTTTTCAGAATAAGCACACAAGGCGGTTATGTTATGAGGCTTCTCAAAGCCTTAGCTCTCTAAAAGGTGACGCAGTATTCACAATACCGGAGTCAGGATTATTACGTAGATACAGTATCCTTTTGAAAAAAAAAAAAAGTAGAACAAACAATGGCATGGTAATTTATAGCTGCTTTTATTACTAAGCCATGGATTTGCCATCTTAAAGACACTGTTCTTTAGAAATCTCGATTGATGTAATTGGCCTTGCTAAATCTTACTCACTGTGCTAAAACAGCTGGGGAAGCTTCAGCCAAATTAGCTGGGATCCCAAAGTTGCAAGTTGTCGTTTCTGAGGGTTGATAAAAGTAGCCTTTTTTTGTTCCTGTTCGCTCTAAGTTTTACTGACACTGGTGTAAGGCCCCCTTCAGGCCGGGGAATTTCTACTGAACGTGAAAACATCAATTATGTTGTAACAGGTTGTCGACTCCAGTTAAAGTCAGGGCTGTGGGTTGGATCCACCGGAGAACAGTAATTTGTTCTGGCCCCGGAGAGGCGCTTGCACCCCGAGAGCTCCCAGAGCAGCCACCTTCTGTGGGGTACATCTTGCTTTCAATTGGCAGCGTGAGGCTTCAGGAAAAGGGGGAGGGGGAGGCTGGCGTCTCTGGAGCTCGAGAGAGTGAAGGTAGCTGCAAAACCGGCAGGCTCGAATCGCTGGTGCTGAGACGTACGGAGGGGTGGGGCTGCCAGGGGAGGATGCGCACGTGAGGCCGCGCCAGGGGTGGGCGTGGAGCGGCTCAGGTGGGACCGAGGAGCGCCTTCCGGAAACCCTCCTCCGGCCGCGGGATCCGGATTGGCTCCGGCGGGGAGGTCAGCGAGGTCAAGACCCCTTCGGCGCCTTCCCCTGACCCGCCCCGCTGCGGTCGCGTGGCTGGAGAGACGCGGGTGCGGGGCGTGGCGGGGGCATGCTGGCCAGGCTGCGGGGCGCGAGCGGCAGCGCGTGGGGCCCGGAGCAGCGCCCGGCCCGGGGCGCCCGGGGGCCGGATGGCGGAGCCCACGCGCGCCGCGGAGCCGGGGAGGTTTGCGCTCCGCTCGCGGTGCTGCAGGGAGGGCGCGGTGCCAGGCGCGAGCGCCCAGAGACCCAAAAAGAAAGCTTTTTATTTGCTGAGGATGAAGCCCCTGAAGGAGCCCGCCCCCAACAACAACAACGTGTCCTTTGTGATCCACTGTCAACTAGGCAAGGAGATCAAACACATTTGCAGCAACTGCAGTCGGGGGGAGGACGCCCGGGACGGTAAGGGCCGGGGCGCGTCGGGGCGGCGGCGAGCGCGGGAGGCGGGGAGGTGGTTCTGCTGGTCCTCAGTTTAGGGGCACCGCCGGCGTCTCTGCCTGGAGAACTGCGGGGACAGCCGCCCTTTACCCAAGCGTGACGCTCGCCCGGCACTTTGCAGAGTGCTGCCCGGAGCCAAACTCGTACCGCATCCGTATATAGACCATAGATGTAAATGCTCCCCGCAAAGAGGGGTTTGAAACAGTTAAAGGGGCAACTCGGGGATTTTTCTCTTGAAAAGGTGGGGATTTAAGGGGATTTGTCCGGGGCAACATTATTAGCTTTAAAAAGATGGTTACACTCGCTTTCTTAGCTTTCTGGGCTTCTTAGCTGTTCTCCCATCCTTTCGTTATGATAGGATATAAGCTTTGTTGGGCTGTGTTACAGATGTGGGCTTCGGGTGAATTCACTTTGGAGAGGTGGTTTGGCCTCGGCCACAGCGCCCAGCGCCCCAGAGACTTGTGGAGTTGCTGAATGATGTCCGTTCAGAGTAAAACATGGCCGTGATTTTTGGAGCCGCTGCTGGCCCCTTTTGGAAGGATGCCTAATGGCCAAAACGTGGGAGGTGGGGGAGGGGGCGGGCAGCGGCTTCTTCCAGGTGAGCCTTGTGTTTGTGCGAGCAAGAGTTTCCCCCACCGAATCCGAGCTGAAGCAGGGCGGTGAAAGGGTGCCGGGCTGCCAGAGACTGGGCAGAAAGAACCAGGCGGAAGCTTCTGCAGATGTGGACGCGCCTGGGTGGCGGTGCATTTCACAGGATCCAATAGGCGGTTCCGAAGCAGCTCACAGCAGACTGGAGGGCCACTGAAGGTCTCAGAAAAGTTTTAGGCAGCAGATTTTGCAGGGAGAGCATTAGCTACTGGCCAGCCTGAAGCTCATTGACTTGCTTGACCACTCACACCTGCTTGGGCAGGCAGATTTTCCTGTCAACCAGGCAGGGTTCGCTTGTTCCCTTTGGAAGGATACACGTTACTTACACTCCCTCTGGTTCCTTGCTGGCCTCCAAAGTGCAGCTTAATGAAGTGACTGTGGCTTGGCTAATGTCTTTTCAAAATTAGAGTCTTGCTAGCGTAATTATACTTTTCTTTGATTAAACTGCAGGAGAGGCTGTGCAGGATGGTACTAGGCATCCAAGAGGAAAACTGCCACCATACAGGAGGAAGGCAGGCGCACAGAACGCAGGAAGGCAGCTCCTGTTAGGTTTGGGGGAGGATAGCCTCCTGTGAGCAGCACACACCGCATGTGTTTGGTCCTTTGGTTAGTTTATAAGCTGATGACTCCTATGGAATATAAATGGATTCACGGGATAATCCAAAGCCAGACTTACTTAATGTAACAGAGAATGAGATGCAGGCTAGAATATTTATTAAATCTCTCCGTTGACTGGATTGCTTCTCAAATGGGTTACTTCCACAACCTTGGGGTTTATTTAAATTAGGACTGCTGAATGTTGCTACAGTCAGGAAAGGTCTGTATCTACACTCAAGGATGTGTATACTTATTAACACAGTGCTGCTGCTTACAATATGCACCATCTATACAGACTGAAACCCCCCAGAATATCTTAAGGAGCTACCTATGGATGGTCACATATCACCTGGAATGACTAAAGCCTTTAATTTTAAAGGATTCTTGTGTAGGGGAGACCTCACGTTGTGGTGTCTAACTTTCGCTGAATTCTACACCCACTCATCCTGCCTTCCAGTGGGTGGTGCTCTCCTTTAGTCGCTGAAATCAAATGAGGTCAGGAGCTTTAACCCTTCTACTTTTACTACCAAAGGCCAAAGCAGCACTGCCCACTGAGAAAGGAAAGGAAGTTCAAATAAATTTCACTTTTTGCAAGGATTGACCTTGAAAGATAGTTTGTCATGAGTGGGTGTTCTGTTAGCTAAGTTCTCAAGAAGCTGTTTTCAGTTTGAGTCATCTTTGCTGTATGCCAGGAGAGCCAGCTATTAAAGGAAGTGTGTAGTAAAGATTGTAGTAATGCCGACAGATTTGGTTGGGCCCCATGGAGGAGGACATTTCTTATGGTGGGGCATACCTGCGTTGTGTTCAGTACTGTAAATGTGTTAATTTTCTCATTCAGCACCAAGGGGGCCATTTAGTAGCAACCAAGGAAAATTCTGGTCCAACTGGAAAGCCTTCACTTGAAATTTTACACAAGGAAAATTTTAGAGGCGTTGTTCCCTGAGTCTCATTCTTAATTTCTTCATATATAAAATACATTTACACAAAACATGTTTAAACATGCTGAAAGTAGATTTTAATAACTTTCAGCCTAAAGACAACATATATAACTAAGAGTATTTGGCTGATAGAGAATAAATTTTAAGAGGAAAAATTTCCCTGGCTAGATGAACATATATAAAATGTAAAACTGCATTTTAACACTTGTCATTTTACTCGAGTGGTTCTTGTTTCCCAACGTTCCTGATGTCCACTAACTAGTTCTAAAGATGTTTTGCTGACTTTATTTTTTAATAGAAAATAACTTTTAAAAATCATAGAATGCAGTTCACCATTAAAGGCCAAAGACAGTTTGTGTTTCCTTCATCTTTGTTGTTTTGGTTCAATAACTGAAGCCATTTTCAGATGAGGAAACAGCTTATATAGCACTTCATTGTAAAGGCCCCATTGTAAAAGTAGAACAAAGATTGAAATCCTTGTCTGTATTTAAAACTAAAGAGCTTTTCACTATGCCATCAAGTTGATTTTTTTATATGATACCTATACCAAATGTAGAAAGAACTGTGATGTGTGTGTGTGTGTCTGTGTTACATACATGTGTAGTCTTGATAAGCCAGGTTTATTAAGATACAGAAGTAGAAGAAATTGTTCAGTTTCCTAGTACATTTAATTTTATCTGCCTTACTTGATAGAGAGGCTGGCATTGGTAGGAATAGATGAGAAGAAATTTTTAGCTAAGTAGATAGAAGTTATGTACATTGTAAAACTACAAGAACCATAACTTCATTATCACTGAACTTATATTGGAAGTCAAAGGGGAACATGACTTAATTTACAAATAGTTAAAAATCAACTAGGGAGAAATCTCTTCAAGACAAGGTATTTCCATATATAATTTCATATGTATTTCCCATTCTCATTTGAATTCCTTTTGAGCCTATTAGTAGTGAGAAATTATTGTAGGAATTATAACGTCACTAATAATTATATATTAAGATATAATTTCAAGTAATTTTAATAGGAATAAGACATTTTAAAAACAATTTTTAGAAATATTTTGAAGCCTCTATCTTATAATGGCCTATTTAAAAAGTAATCAAAGTAAATAGTTAGAAATAGGACGTGTCAGAAATAGGACGTGTCGATTACAGCTGCTACTCAGTGCCTTTTACATGTGGTTAATCAATATTTCAAGATTGTCTTCATTTCACTAAATATGATTTCTGTTCTTCAAGTATTCATATACAAATTGGCTAATCTGTTGACTCACTAGACACATTTCCAACTTTTGTTTTTGGGATTAGAAATATTTGACATGTTTTCTAATGGATTCCAGTATCTTTTAGAACAAAAACAGTTTGTGATTATACTTCTGTTGCTTTGACTTGCTTCATTCCACAAGACAGCCTTTTTAGAAAAGAAAGCCTTGTGTGTTTCCGTGGGTCAGATCCTTCATTTTGCAGGTGAGAAAACTGAAGAGCATAAAGATTAGGTGAGCAGCCCTCCAAAATTCAACCGCCATTTGGTGCCAGGGCTGCCAACAGAGCCTGTCTCTTGATGGAGGAAGAAGCCTTTAGTAGTAGTAGCCTTTAGATCCAGTCTAGGGCTGGATCCTGGAATCTCACTGTCCTCAAATAACGGCTCCTCCACTTGCTGGCTGAATGGCTCTAGGATACCGTGATATTATCTATTGCATGGAGTTGTGAGGATGAAAAGAGATACTTGGTTTGAAGCACTTAGCATGATACCTGGCAAGAGAAAGTGCTTGAGAAGTATGAGCTGTGAGTACTAGCCTCTGTATTGTTACTGCCAAGTCCAGTTCTGTCTTGGGTTTTTCCTGCTGCTATACTGTACTCCTCGGTCTCTTCTGTAATTAAACGTCCCTGGATTGGGTCCAAGATGAAAACACCAGTTCTACTCAGTATTTAATGGTGAAAACGTGTATTTCTAATAAAAACAAGTAAAGTAAAAGTGAGATCGGGGAGGAGCTCCTTCAACATTATGTTATGTCAAAAGTATTTGGTTGTGGTGATTTTAGAGTTTTAGCAATCATAATCTTTTCTTCCTAGGTAAAATGATTTGCATATGTATCTAAAGGCTCTAACTTGGGCAGAGAGTAACGGTTGTGTGGAACCCTGAAAAGAAAGGCATGTGCTCAAACAGTAGTGAAGAGGTGAAGAAGGGCTTAGTGGGGTGTTAAGAGGGGCTGTAAAGAACTGGGGAATTCTAATGCAGTTGCACTCTTAAAATTCTATTAAAGTATCATGTACAGACATCCCTCAGTATCTGCAGGGGGTTGGTTCAAGGCACTTTGTACCAAAGTCCAGGGATGCTCAAGTCCCTTATGTAAAATGGCCTAGTGCAATGACTACAGTCCACCTTCTGCATCTGTGGCTTGTGTATCTGCAGATACAGAGGGCAGGCTGCACTCACATAACTGAGCTATTGATTGATTCTGTTAACGTTCATTTATAAAATTAGCAGCTTGTGTGTGTAGGGCCCCCTCAGGTGCCAACAGGTACAACAACCAGTT
The DNA here is from genome assembly GCF_048773025.1 of Camelus bactrianus. Classification (NCBI taxonomy): domain Eukaryota; kingdom Metazoa; phylum Chordata; class Mammalia; order Artiodactyla; family Camelidae; genus Camelus; species Camelus bactrianus. Next base: position 8,301,230 of record NC_133558.1, read on the forward strand.
GTTGTCTCTGAAGTCGGGACCTTAGAGCAGCAGGAAAGTAAACTGCTACATTATTGGAGGAGGCCATTAACTGTGTGAGTAAGGCAGGAGGGCTTCCCAGAGGAGGTGATATTTGGACTAGGACCTAATGGAGGAGTTTTCTTAGATGAAGAGGAAAGGGCATTTTGGTAAGGAGAAAAAAAATCACATTTAACTGCAACCGATTTAACTGAAAAGAGATTTAACTGCTTGTTTGGGAGAGGAGAGAAGTTCCACAGGTAGTATTAGTGGAATGTGGAAAATGTCGTGAGGTAGTCTGGAAACATATGTTGGGGCAATTCCTTCTTTTTCCCAACAATATATTTGTGAAGCATTTTTATGTACCAGGGTAAGCACTGGAAATATAAAAGTCAGTAAGATAGAATGGTCTTTACCCTCAGAGACATTATAACATAGCACAGGTAGACAAACACATGCACAGACGTTTTTAAAGTGTGTGAGAGGCAGGTGTAACAAGCATTGTGACCTCACGTAGCAAGCGTCGGTACCAGTAGTGAGCGTGATGTACAAATAGAGAGATCAGGATGAGTTCCTGGCCTTTGAGAAATTCAGTCAAGTGAGGGACGTTGCTACGTAGAGGCAGGCTCAGGATCCTCCAGACACGGGTGGGGACTCTATCGTCTTGAGAGAGACCAGTGAGGTCATCAGGGAAGATGCATAGGATTAGGCTGGCAGAGCCGCCTGAGGGAGAGTCACTCCGGCAGGGTGGAGAGAAAGGTCAGGAGGCCCACAGGGGGCATCAGGTGTAAACTACTCAGGACAGAGGTCTCTCGTCTCTCGTCTTCACTGCTGTATCGCCAGTGTCTAGAAGAGTGCACAGATAATAGGCATTTAAAAATGTGGTCAACATTTGAATATATATATTAACTTTTGATCTATTCAGTAACTCTATTCATTTATTAAAGCGACTGCACGGCCAGTTGTTTGGGATGACTGGGGTAGAACATACAGGCTTGGGAATGACGAGGAAGGAGCCTGGAGAAATAGGTAGAGGTCAATCATGAAGGGCCTTGGTTACCACGTGGAGGAGTTGGGACTTGGTCTAGGTTGAGATGCAAGATGCCCTGGAGGATTTTTTTTAACAGCTTAAATTTGTTTTTTTTAAATTTCAACTTTGAGGCATAATTGACGAAAAAATTTGTAAGATATTTAAAGTGTAAGATGTGGTGACTTGATATATGTATACATTGTGAACGGATTCCTTCCATCAAGTTAATGAACACATCCAGTACCTCTCATCTTTACCTTTTTGTGTATAAGAACATTTAAGTTCTACTCTCTCAGCAAATTTCAGTAATTCGACACAGTGTTATCAGTGGTAGTCATCATGAACTTTAGATCCTCAGAACGAATTCATTTTATGGCTGAAAGTTTGTATCTTTTTACCAGCGTTTCCCTATTTCCCCTGCAACCCAGTTACCACTTTCCTATTCTGTTTCTGAGTTTGACTTTTTGTTTCCATATGTAAGTGACACCATGTGGTATTTGTCTTTACTTGTCTAGCTTATTTCACTTAGTGTAATGTGCTCAAGGTCCATCCATGCTGTCACGGATGGCAAGATTTCCTTCTTTCTCATGGGACAGTTCCAATCTATTCATTGACTTGTTGATGGACACTTAGGTTGTTTCCATGTCTTGGCTATTGTGAATAATGCAACAGTGAATAATGGAATGAGGATATCTCATCAATATCCCCTTTTTTTCATTTCTTTGGACATATACCCGGAAGTGGGATTACTGGATCATATGGTAGTTCTATTTTTAATTTTTTGAAGACCCTCCATTCTTTTCTTCCATAGTGGCTGCACCAATTTACATTCGCACCAGCAGTGCACAAGGGCTCCCTTTACTCCATATCCTCGCCAGTACTTATTTCTTGTCTTTTTTATAATAGCCATTTTAATAGGTGTGAGGTGAGATCTCATTGTAGTTTGGATTTGCATTTCCCTGATTAGTGATGTTAAGTACCTTTTCATGCACCTGTTGGCCATTTGAAATCTTTGGGAAAATGTCTGTTCAGATCCTCTGCCCATTTTTTAATTGGATTCCTTGGGGTTTTTTGGTTTTGGGGTTTTTTTGCTATTGAGTTGTATGAGTTCTTTATATATGCTGAGTATATATTTTGGGTATTAATCCCTGAGCATATATATGATATGATATATGATGCAAATATTTTCTCCCATTTCATAGATTGAATTTTCATTTTGTTAATAGTTTTCCTTGCTTTGTGAAATCTTTTTAGTTTGATGTAGTCCCACTTGTTTTTGCTTTGTGTGTGTGTGTGTGTGTGTGTGTGTGTGTGTGTTTTGTTTTTGCTTTTGATGCAAGTTTAAAAAATCATTGCCAAAACCTATGCAATGCAATAGAGGGACCTTACCCCTTATGTTTTCTTCTAGGAGTTTTTTGGTTTCAGGACTTATATTTAAGACTTTAACCCACTTTTAGTTGATTTTTGTGTAGTTTGTAAAATAGGGGTCCAGTTTCATTCTTTTGCATACAGCTCTCCAGTTTTCCAATTATCAAAGAGATTGGCCTTTCCTCATTGTATATTCTTGGCTACTTTGTCATAAAGTAATTGACCATGTGTGCATGGGTTTATTTCTTGGCTCTGTGTTATATTCCATTGATCTGTGTGTCTGTTTTTATGCCAGTACTGTACTGTTTTGATTACTATAGCTTTGTAATACACTTTAAATCAGGAAGTGTGGTGCCTCCAGCTTGGCTTTTCTTTCTCAAGATTGCTTTAGCTGTTTGTGGTTCCATACAAGTTTTAGGATTTTTTTTTTAAATTTCTGTGAAAAATGTCATTGGAGTTTTAGTGGCTTTATTGAGATGTAGTTCACACACCATACAGTTCACCTATTTAAAGTATATAAATTTGATGACTTTTAATATATTCAGAGTTGTACATCCATCACCACAATCAGTGTTAGAACATTTTCATTACCCCCCAAAAGAAACCTCACTCCCCTTAGTCTATCCCTCCACTCCTCTTATCTCTCCTAGACCTGAGCAACCACTAATCTATGTCTTGCTTCTACAGGCTTCCCTATTCTGGACACTTCACATAAGGGGGATCAGGCACCGTGTGGTTCTGTGTGGTTGACTTCTTTCACTTACCATAACGTTTTCACAGTTCATCCACACTGGAAGGCATAGCAGTACTTTATTTCTTTTTATCGCTGAATCATTGTAGGGGTATGACACATTTTGCTTATCCACTAATCAGTCTGTGTCATTTCCATTTTTTTTTTTTTTTTTGGCTAGTATGAGTAATACTCCTTTGAGCATTCATGTACAAGTTTTAGTGTAGATGTGTGTTCTCATTTCTCTTGGGTGCACACCTAGGGGTGCAGTTGCCGGATCATAGGGTAACACCATGTCTGGCCACTTGAGGAACCGCTAGGCTTTTTTCCAAAATGGCTGCACCATTGTACATTCCCAGCAGCAATGAAGATAAAGTTCATTTCTCTCCATCTTTCCAGTGCTTGTTGTTATCTGTGTTCTGGATTATAGCCACCCTGAAGGATTAAGAGAGAAAGTGAGAAGGTTATCAATTGGTGGTCAAAGAGCAAGTATTCAGTCCATTTAAGAAAGCCAATAAGTTCAGAAAACCTAGACATAAATATATTACACTTTATAATTTGCACCTATTATTTCGTTGTAATCATCAGAACAACCTTTTAAGGTTTGAAATAGTGTTGTGACCATTTTAGAGAAGAGGAAACGGTGGGTCAGTGGGCCTGGCTTCCTCCGTGTCACCTGCTGATGCTGCTGTATCTGGGCTGTCTCTCCAGTTTTACCTGTGCAGCCAGGACTGGCTGCTTCTGAGATATGACCCTCTAAGAAGAGATTAGTTGCTTTGGCCAATAAGATTTAACTTCTTAAAGGCGTTGATTAAATGTGAAAGTAATCCCTTCAAGGAAAATTTAGGCAGAAAGGAACACTGAAAGCAAACTGTCAATTCATTAAAAAGTGAAAGGGGACATGATGTGGTAGAGTGTGTTTGGTTAGAATGAGGAAGCCTCAGGGACCACTGGTGCCCTCTGCCCACTCTTGAGTTACCTCTGTCTTGAGTGTCTTCCACCTGTGAGATAAATTTACTTCTCTTCCCTGAAGATGTTGAGATGCCTAAAACCCGTCTAGAGCAGGAGTTCGTAAGCTGTGGTCTGTAAGTCCTCCACCTGGTTTTGTAGTTGAGAATGTTTTTTACAATTACAAATGGCTAACCGAAATCAAAAGAAGAATACTTTGTGACACAAGACACTTGCATGAAATTCAGATGTCAGTGTCCATAAATAACATTTTGTTGGAACACAGCCAAGCACAATCATTTACGTACTGTCCATGGTGGCTTTTGCATTGAAACTGCAGAGTTGAGGGGCTGCCCGAGAGACCCGCAAACCCTAAAATATTTACTCTCTAGCCCTTATCAAACAAAATCCTCCCAACCCTGATAGATCACAGCTCCTATAATTAGGAGATGCGGCTGCTGAACCATCCTGGCACCACATCTAATCTTAGAATTGACAGTGATTCCGATCACAGAATCACCAGAACTGCAGTTTTTGTCTCTTTAAAAGGCTCCTTGATGTCCTAGTGTACGCAGAGGGACAGATTTAAAATTAAAATCAACCTGACAAGAAACAACTCTTCGAAGGAGGGTTGGTGGAGTAGCTTTGCTGTCCCCACCCCCACCCTGACCTTTATGTGGGCTTCAGGCTAGTGCATGTGACAAAGGGGATGGATTTCTAATCCCCACTGAAGAGCTAACCTTCTTGCCTCTGTTATTGTTTCGGTGTGAACTTTAGAACGGTCGCCTCTGCTGTTTTGGCACATGGAGCTGTGCCTTCCCAGTAATTATTTTGCAACCCACAGTGTAATTGTAAACTCAAATAATTATCTTCTGAACAAGCTGGAACCTCAGCAAGGACTCTTGGGAGGGGAAAAAAATTTCCCGTTCTTTAACTTTAATTTTTAGGACTGTAACCTTCTGCTCCCCTTCCCCTCTTAGCTTAGTCCTTATGTTATTTCAAGTACAACCGTGGTCTTCAGTGAAGCACCAGCTGCTTCTGATGCGACCTTCTTAAAACAGTGCTCCAAGGTTATAAGTGGAAAGACAGAGGAGCAAGCAAGAAAAGAGAAGTGCAAAGCCTGATTGAATTGAGGTAATAGGAAATAAACTTTAAAAGGGGAGTAACAGCCTATGGACTCAATCGCTGGTTGGTTGGAATTATTATGGAGATCTGCATTGTAGTGAGGCCTCCAGATTCTGAAGGTGTTCCCAGTAAGAGCTGGCACCAGGATTTCCTGGCACCAAGTGAGGAGTGAAATCTGCCACACAGTTAGCGACCATCCGTCACTGACAGGCTGGGCATGTACCAGAATTGGCTGATTTCTTGAGAAACTTAAAGTCTGTTTATGGCAGCAGATAGTGCAGGTTATGTTTATATGTTTGGAAACTTCGTTGTCTGATAAGCTGGGCTACTCCACCTAATGAGAGGATGTCTCCAGAACAGGTCTTGGCTGTGGGCACCGTGATGGGTCTGCCATGCATTCAGGAATGACCCTCCCCAAATTTCAGTAACGCACTGATTGATGGGTCCCTTTGCCAGCTCACTTAAAAAAACCAAACAAGTCACAGACGGGGGCTTATCATCCCCCAGATGAACACATAGTGAACCTTTTTGCTTGCCCAAAGCTCTAATGTTTTCATGTCCAGAATGAACAGTTCGCTGCAGCTTCCAGCTAGCCATGATATGAATTATTCATGCACTGTTAGACAGCCTGTGGTCAGAACACCACTACCCAAAGTAAAACTGAATTCAGAGGAACAGATTTTAATATTTGCAGCTGAAAGCCCTTTGCAGTGGAAGTGGAAATGATGGGCTGCTGGGCCCTCCCCATCCTCGCCCCGGTCTTTGAGGTGGAAGCATGAATGTGAACACAGGTTTCTTGTGCTAAGACAACAGGAACAGCTCGGAGTACTGGTGAGTGTGGTAGTCATTGGACCATGTGCCTAGGTTAATTTTTCTCAAGTTTTTCTAGAAGGCAGAAGAGGGAAGACATAGAGAAAGGAGTATCTATATTCAAGGAATAAAAGACAAGAGATATAACCAAAGATGAGAGTTACTCTTTGGAAGAGGAAACTTACAAGTACCTTAGAAGACTCCCATATATAAACCATGATTATTGTATTTCTAAAATATAAGTGTCAGCTTATAATGGGACATTATATCCCAAATTTTTACCCTATGAAGATGATGAAACTTCCAATAGAGCAGTTTGTGACATGAATAAGATTTAACCAAATAAGTTAATAGGTTTTTGCGTGTATGTGTTTGGGTATACCGCAGGCTAGAGTTAATTTTGGGGAAAATGTGTATATTGGCTGAAGATGTGCATTGCATCATGTATAAATGGGTAGTAACCTAACGATTTTAGGTTCAAATTATTTCAAGAGGAATGTTTAATCTCATGCCAACATTAATAATCACCTCTTTTAAAAAAAAGCAACTGCTCAAAATCAAGTTGGATCAGGCATATTGTCCGTCTTGCTTCTTTCTTAACATTGTTGATGGAACATTGTTGAAATTCACCATTGGATTTATAGGCAAGTGTTGAGGACCAAACAGAAATGACACTTCGCACTTAACCATAAGTATGATGGATGGGTCTGTGTATGTTACTAGTTTAAAGTACGTAAGTCACCATGAATGAAATGGCACAAATTTACTTTGAAAATGTCATGGCCTAAATTAAAGTTAAGATTTAACTGGGAGGATTCCCACCATGCTTTTAGAAAGCAAACACAGCTTATTTTTATTGCAAAATCCTAGGAGTGCAGTTCCTGGCAGTGTTTACCAGAGAGAAGGAATTAGCAGCCTCCAGGGGAGGTTTAGGAAAACAAAGCATCCTCTGGGAGTCGGGCTTCTCGGTCTCGGTGCCAGTAGCCTTGGCACAAACTGGCCTCAGGCAGATCACTTAGTCTCAGCCTCTGTTTCCCTTCTTGCGGAAGGGGATGAAGGAGAGGAGGCTCATACTTGTTTTTTCCAGAATATTCAGGAAGCTTCTGGAAATCTTTCAAAAATAGAAAACACAGTGGGTTTTGTGCTTTTCAATCTGTTTGTACTGGCTTCTACATTCCAAAGGGTTGAAGGAACTGAGTTCCTCGCGTTCTCCTCTCTGTTCACGGTGATGGTGGAAGGATGGAGACCGGGGCGGGCTGTGTGACTTGCAGGGCTGGGAAGATGAGAGATGCTTCCTCTCAGGGTGAAAGAGGAGAGGGAGCCCCTGAGCTCGGTGAACGGACGACTCCGCCATCTGCTTCTGGCTGCGCGTGGCCTCCCTGCGATACCCAGCTGAGCCCTGTTCAGACACAGGTCACAGAGATGTGGCCGGCTCTGAAGCGCAGTCTCCTGAAGGCTGTGTGAGAGACCCAGGCGCCTTGCCCAAAAGACAAAGGCTGCTCGGACTTAAGCCAGAGTGGGTGGGCCCAGGTCCCCTAGGGAGTACAGATCCTCTTCAGAATTCAGTCCTCTGCTATCCAGCTAAATCCATAAGTATCACACCATTTTTTAAATGCACAAATGTGTGTGTGACTTAGGGATAAAAGATGTTAGAGTGGACTGTGGACTCGTCAGAAAGTGGTACTTTGTAAATCCGGGTACTTTGTACCTTCACCTTTACTCTTAATTTACTCCCTCCCTTTGCTTCCTTACAGACAGGAAGGGTCATATTTTGTTGGTTCTTTTGCTCCTCCCCAACATGCAAAAGCTTAAATTAGCCTTACTGCTTGTGGGAAAATACTAATTTTCTGCCTGGTGTCTACATGCATTGCAGTCTGTACTGTTAGAACCATTCCAGGGTAATAAGTCGGAAAAGACAAGCTCTTCCATGCCATTTGGAAGTATGGTCTGCCCAAATTCCAGGGTCTGGGCTGTGCCAACAGAGACCTGCAGAAGCACCAGTCCTCCTGCCAAAGGCGTCTGACGGTGACAGGGGCTGTGCCCTGCTTCTCTGCTGTGTAGCGACCCAGGGCAGCTCTGATTGCAGTGTGAGAAACTTTGAAAACTCACGTTCCAAAGTTCCATGTTGAAATTTTTGTCAACTTTAGTGACATGTTTTCCAAAACATGTTCCACCTGACACATGCTCCATAAGTTGGTAATAGTGTGTGAAATATTTCAAGAGCAAACTAATTTGAAAAACTGAGCTTAAAGTTAAGTTGACCCCTGAGCCCTTGGTGTGCCCATGGGCATAGTGAAACTTCAAAAATGGGGTGTAGATACTTCTTTACCCAAACTTATTTTATCACACACAGTGGGGGTTTTTTGGGGGAGGGGGCTGGAGGTGGGATGGGGTGGTGGGCAGGGTAAGAGAGAGTCCCAGATGATGAATGAACACCCTAGAGAAAAAGGTACTGCTGTAGAAGCCTCCCATGGAAAGTACTGCATGGATGGAACGTTTCCCGCTTGTGAGAAGTACAGAACGGCACACGGAACCCTGAGGTTCGCTGATGAATTTTTCTTTCTGACCAGAAGCTGATGGCACTGAACTTTACTTGGTAACTGAGAAGAAATACTTGCACTTTTGCGAAACATGTTTATTGAGTGATTTTTGGTTAAAAGGGCAATCGATGCAAATCAGACTCTCATATTTATTGTATCTTTGCTTCAGTTAATCTAAGAATTAGGTGCATCTTCTGTTTCCCTAGTCAGGCTATGTGACGGAACCATATGGCAGGGCTGGGGCCTCCAGAGACCTGCGATCTGATGTAGGCCAGTGTTTCTCAGCCTCCAGACTGCTGACATTTTGGACTAGGTGCTTGTTTGTTGGGGTTAGGAGTGGTGTTCTGTGCGTCCCTGGCCTTATCCACTAAATGCTAGTAGCACCTACGATCTTAAAGTGTTCCTGGGACTTGTTTTACTCAAGTATGGTAAGGGGACAAACACGGAGACAAGTGTCTTTGAAAGAAGAGTTTATTACAGTTCCTAAAAGGGAGGGGCACACCACACCACGCAGGGCCCTGTGGGGAAGTACCACGGTTGGTCTGGAGGCAGAGGGGCTCAGGGCTGCAGAGGTGGTTTCTAATTGTTCAGTACCCGGCCCCGGGGTGATGTAGAGCAGAGGAACTGCTTGGTGTATGAGAGTTAGACACGGGAGGAGGTCAGAAGTACAGGCTTTGGATTGCTTGGTTTACAGAGGAAAAGTATGCTGGCAGGCAAGTTGTTTACTATCTCTAGGAGTTAGCTAGCTCTGGGAGGGGCAGTCTCTCCAGGCCCCAGGATGTCAGAGTATCATAAAATACAGAAAATAAAAAACATGATTAATACACCCATCTTCCACTTGTGACCACCAAAAATGTCTCCAGGCAGTGCCAAGTGCCCCCTGGGGACAAAAATCACCCCTGGGCTTGAGAATCACTGATTAAAGGCCAGAGTGGGTAGTGGCATCCATGAGTTCACCAAAGCAAGCGAGTACGCGGACTAAATCCCAGGAGGAGGGTGTTTGCGAAGGGACTGGTTTAGATTGGCAGAAGTCAGGGAGGAAGAAATCCCACATAGGAGGATTCACAGGAACAGGAGCAAGGAGGGGCAGGCAGCAGGCACGAGGAATTGGTTGCAGGTGGGCTGGAGGGGCGGGGGGGGCGCCGAGCAAGATCAAGTGATAGAGATTGGACGATCAGTGCTGGGCCGAGGGGAGTGACAATAGGATTGGAGTGGAAAGAGGTGTCAGAGTGTCTTGACGATAGGAAATAAAGGCTGAAGAGGAGGTTATTCCATAGCATCTAAGACAAAAGCCTAGAATGGCCATCCCCCCAGTGGAAAGGGCATAGGTGTAATGGAAGGGCAGGGTGGAATGTGGGCTCATTTAAAGATTGGAGTTTTAGTTCATTTCCAGGCCTCATTTTTAATTTTCATAGAAGCGCACACTCTTACGTACTATCAGCCAGGGGCAGCTCTTTGCACTTTCTGTATATGCATTCACGTATTACTCACCATGACCTCGGAAGGCAATCTCATTTTGCAGATGAGGAAACCAAGGCTCAGAGAAGTTTAAGCTTAATCCAAATCTGGCTCCACAGTCATTCCCTTAAGTACCCAGCTATGCAGCTTCTGGAGCGTGTTATGTACTCGCAGGTGCTGGGCATTTGGGCGACGTCATCTTCTGTCATCACTGGGGACGCTTACCTGCTGTTTGGTTTTCCCAACTATGAAATAAAGGGGCTGAGCTTGTAACTTCCTTTTCGCTCTGTCATTCCATGTCTGAATGATAGTTCTACTTACTGAACAAATCAAACCTAATTCTGTTGTTTAATTCATTATCATGGAGACCTTTCTCTTAAAAAGAGAAACGGCTTTTCAGATGTCGTCTTCCTTTTGAGGCCTTGGTTGGCCCAGGAGGAGATATCCCTTCCCTGGACTCCCAGGCCCCTGGGCGTAGTGCAGGGAAAGCCTCTCTGCTGTCTGTGTACCTGTTTTTCTCCTGCTTACCTGGGAGCTCCTGGAGGGCGAGACTGTGTTGTATTCATTTTTGTATTCCTGGCACGTAACTTGTTCCCAGTAGATGATCAATCATTGCTTTTGTGTGTTGTTTGGCTTCTTAATGATTTCAGAGCGAGGTAATCAGACTCCATAAGTTTGACTTGTGTAATATTACCATGCTGCAAGCTCTTTCCTGAAGAGAAGGATGGTATTAGTCCTCAGGATCACTACGAAAATAGAAGCAGGAGGTCATAATGAAAGGAAATGAAGATGCTTACCCAGGAAGTGGAGAGCAAAGGACTTCAGTGCTTAGCAGTGTGGCGTGCATGGTGGCGTTGAGTTTACACAGGTGTCAGCAGACTTTTTATGTAAAGGGCCAGGCAAGTAAACGTTCTAGGCTTTAACCATATGGTCTCTGTTGCAACTACTCAACTCTGCTGTTGTAGCCCCAAAGCAGCCACGGGCAATATATAAATGAAAGGGCATGTCTGTGTTCCAATAACATTTTATTTACAAAGCCAGGCAGCAAGCCAGGTTTAAACCGAGAGTTACAGTTTGCCAACCCCTTGTGCAGACTCTCAAATTTTACAGGACACAGACCCCAGCTGTGTCACTTGCTGTGTGGTCTTGTTCAGAATAAGCCTCAGTTTCTGCATCTGTAAAATGATGACTCTCACAGCATCCACACTTAGGGCTGGTGGTAGGATCAAATTAGATAATGTAAATAAAGTATTTGGCACTGACCCTAGCGTATAGTAAGCACTCAATAAGTGGTGGCTAGTATTGTAATTATTATAAATATTCTTGATACCCTCTGGGCTTTTTTCCTTCTTGTATTGTATTCTGTTAAGTGAATTCGGATTGAATTCATGCATGTGAGTGCTGTGGTCAGATGTTTGATTTGCAGCCCTCATTTCCTATCGGCAGACTTCCTGAGTTTGAAGCATGGTAAGGAGAACTTCTGTAGTTGCTGCCCCCTAGGACTGCTGTGAGCACAAAATGCATGTGCAGTAATTCACACAGTGCCTGGGTCATGGCATTCCGTACGTTCTAGCTAAAAGGGGGAAGAAGTTGGTACTGTATGTTTTCAGAATGAAGAATGTAAAGACATTCATTAATTACTTAGAAATGTTGTGGCATTTCAGTGAAATAGGAGTTCTTATGGGGAGGTTTCAGCATTCAGTATACATAAATGACTTCATTTTTTTACATTTGGAATCGATTAATTGCTTGGCTGTGCTGATGAATGCTTTCCTACAGTGGAATCTACTGCTCACAAACTAGGAACTTTAAAACAAATCAAGGCATTTGCTTTTAAAAATGCGTCTGTTTTTATTAGAGCCCGAATAAGGCAAATCACACAGGCAAAACAGCTGTCTGTTGGTCGTGAGGAACAGTCTGTTTTACATATTGGGAGCACTCGCTGTGAATGGTCATGTATGCGCTGAGTCAGTGATGGAGCAGCAATATATACAGGAGGCAAAAGCAGAGCTTGTTGGCCGAAGCCTGGCTTCTTCTGAGTCATGTGTTTTAAGTTACAGGCCACAAGGTTTCAGTCTTGGCACTCTTGATGTTTTGGGCCACGTAATTCTTCATTATGGTAGGCTGTCCTATGCACTGTACGGTGTTTAGCAATATCCTGGCCTCTGCCCACCAGATGTCAGTAACACCCCCCCACCCCAGTTGTCGCAACCAAAATATTTACAAATATTGTCAAGTGTCTCCCCTGCCTCCTTGCCTCCCCCCACCCCCTGCCGCCCCAATTAAGAACCACAGGAGTAGACTAATGATTAAACAGTGCCTGGAGACAACATGGCCCTGTATATCCAAGCAATGATTAGTTATCCCCATGGAAACCTACATGCCAGATTTCTCAGGATAGTCTTCTTTTTTTTCTTTTCTTAATTTCAAAAATTTGGTGACCCAACAAATACGCCTAGGCTTGGAAGCCCACTTCAGCTGATTTTCTTAAATTTGAAAATAGGGTGACCATCCCTCTGCAGTGTTTGTCTTGTTTGGGAATGAAGGTTTGAAGATGTTTACTGTATCACTGTTCATGTTTAGTCTCCGTGAATTTTGTTTAGACAAATAGTTGGTGCACTTCATACCCATGAATGATAGTAAATGTAATTACATCCTGAGAGTGACAGAAGTTTGCTTTCGTTTAATTGAAACAAATTTCACTTAAAACTTTAAGCAGAAGAGCACAATGTTTTGGTCTGGTTTTTTCCATATTAGTGCTTGAGGTAAAGCTTTTTTTTGGGGGGTGGCTCACATGTATCATCACTGCTGGTTGGTTTAGTCACATTTTATGTGACTGGGAAGGGATGGCCTTTTGGAATACATGAGTATCGTTCTGTCTACCAAGATACCTTTGCAGGTAATTACTGGCAAGTTGGCTGTATTACCTGAAGCAGGTTCCTTTATCATTAGGGTGCATACCATTTGTAAAATAAGGCTGGCATGATTCATGTCTTAAAACAAGTATCAAAAATTACCAGTTTTCTTTTAAACTCACCGTTGCCCAAGTAAAGGTAGCAAGAAAACTGAAATCAACGTTCGTACTTCTTAGTACGTCTTACACCAAGTGCTGCATGACAGTGTGGCTGTTTAATAAGATAAGTTATAGGGGATATTGAGAAAGGTGTCAGGTTTTAAATTATGGCTTAAAAGTATTTGTGGCAGAACATGCCTATAGTTTTTCTGTATTGCTATTCTGAGACTTACGGCATTTACGAGTCTGATGAAACACCAAATTTTTGGCATCAGGTAGAGGAATTCAGGAATATATTTTACCTAATGTTGTAGAATAATTACCTGTGGAGATGCTTTTCTAATATTGTATAGATTGGGAATAATTTTGCCAAGTTATTCCTGGACTATTCTATATTTACTGTTTTTTTTAACCTTTTTTAAAAAATATATTTTATTGAAGTATAGTCAGTTTACGATGTGGTTACCAGAGGGGGAAGGGATAAATTGGGAGTTCGAGATACTAACTAATATATATAAAGTAGATAAGTAAGTTCGTACTGTATAGCACAGGGAACTATATTCAATATCGTTTAGTAATTTATGGTGAAAAAGAATATGAAAACGAGTATATGTAAGTTCATGTATGACTGAGCATTATACTGAACACTATAAATTGACACAACATTGTAAACTTACTGTTTATTGAAGAGATTCATCTTCCACTGAACAGCAGTACCTTGAAAAATAATTGTGGCTTATGGTATTATATATTTTTAGAAAGTTGGGTTTCCCAAAACAATGATTTTAAGCTCACCTATTTGTTTTTCTTTCCTGAATTTGTGTACATGTAATAATTTGCCTTTATTTCTCTCCTCTTTTATAATGCTTGATTTTAAAGAACTGTGTAAGTAAATGACCAAGTACCTGTCCATTTTGAGCTTAGTTCTTCTGAGGTCCTGGCTGAATAAAGCCTATTGTTGTTGTGTTTACAACAGTATTTTCTAGGTTCTTTTAGTATGTGCAGAATATCCCTTGTGCCTTGTTTATTTATGTGATATTTACTAACTCTGTCTCGAATTTTTATACTGTTTGAGACTATAGATGATATGAGAGAGGTTTTTTGTTGCTATTGTTTGTTATTATTTTGAAACTATGATCAGAATTTCCAGTTAAAAATCTCAATTTTATGAAACTTTACTTTTCCTGAGTGTCATGAAAATGAACCTAACTTCTCCTTATTTATAAGGGGAAGAATCTTTGGAGAACTAGTAGCTGATTAACAACCAAATGAGCTAAAATTTCTCCACGATCATATAAATACAGCATTGGTGCATATTCTTGTCATCAAAAGGGCCAATGGCTGCATTACTCAGTACCCTCCCTCCCTCCCTCCCTCCAGATCACCCCAAATTAAGAATAACTCAAAAAAATTGTCTTCAAATGCTTAAATTTTAGATTTTTAACACCAGCAAAATATTTACCATTGCCTTTTTTACAAGGAACTGACAAGTGAGGGTATTTTCCCTTCGTTCTAGCCCCAACTAAATTGTGGATGTGTAACTATTTGAGCTTATTTTTCATTTTCAGAGTACAATAACTGCATCTACTTGACCTGCTCTAGTTGCTGGTATCATGATAGCACTATACAAAAAGTATTGCCAGAGTTTTAGGGACAAGTTGTCTTGTATGGGCACATTCTGCTATAATGTACCATTATATTATTCTTTCTAGAAACAGCCATACGTAACAGTTGTTGGCAATTAGACACTAAAAAAAAATTAAGACCAACACATAATACTGTTTGTTTCCAGCTGTTTATCCTAGTTGATCAAGTTCAGAACCAGAAAGGAAAATTCTGTATGTGGTATTGATTCAATCTGCCAGAATTTTTGAAGCTTAATTCATGCAAATCTGACTACTGTCATTCTGAAACTTTTACAGTTGAAATTGTTCTAGAAGAGAACTTTCTTGATGCTGTAAGGATAGAACTCACTTGCCTTCTTCCTGTGCCACAGATTGCCCTAAACAAAGTGCTAGCTTACAGTTTTTAATAAAATTGTCTATTCTTCATACTGAGTTACGATAGAGCAAAACGTTCCCAAGAAATACTTCTGCTAAAATTTCTGCATGACCTTATCTTCGGGAAAACCTGAAAATTATTTTCTCCACATCTTGTCTAAGCTGTGTGTGATTGTGTGTGTTTCACCATCTTGTGAGCACTTCTGAAGAGTCGGGGCTCATCCTTGTCTGCTTTACAAAGCTGTACAGAAAGCAGATGCTCAGTAAATGTTGCTTGAATTGAATTCATAAAAGGCAGTTTGTTGGGGAAGCCAATTTTTGATAAAGTCCTTAATATAGATTTTTTCCCCCTCCAAACCACTTCCTCCCATAGTTTATCTTAGAAGTTCAGTTACTGCTCTCTTGGTGAGCCGAGAAAGATCTAAAAATGAACAGCTACTGTCTTTTCCCCAGTGGATGTGTGGCTGAGTTCTCCAGAGAGTTTTTTTTTAATCTCTCATGGGCTTTGGGGTTGTGGTTGTATCTTGGTGTTACAGAGGGTATGTATTTGTGGGACTTAAATTTTCTGTGTCTTCTCCATTTGCTTCTCACCTGGCTTGTCCTCCTGAGTTGAGTCTTTCTTGAAGCCATTCCATTCTGTAACTGCGTCTAATTTTTAAGTAAACATGAAAAGGAAAAGTTATATTTGCATTTGAGCCAGTATGAATGGCAAAAATTTACTTTTCTGGGGAGCAGAGAGCCAGGAAATAGATGAAGAAATTACCTTCAATGTTTCTTGAAGGATAGTTTAACAAATATCAAATACTGTTGGAAAGCCTATGAAAATATTGACTTCGTGGTGTCGAATTTCTTTCTACTTAGTGGATCTACCCGAGATCTCAAGGCAGTTTCTGTTTAGGTACATGCCCCTGAAGCCTTCAAAGAATTCATGGCGTGTTTGCTTTGTGCTTTGTGTGATCATGTTGTGTATATATTTGAATTACCCTTTGCTTTTTCAGTCAACTTAGCTCTAAAATTAAAATCCAAATTATTTTCCCCAAGACAAAAACTAATTGTAACTGTGTCTTATTAACCACCTAGCAGGTTCTGTTGTTTTAATTAGTTTATAAAGACTGCACTTCCACTTTTCAGTAGAGTGCCATTTTCATGTAAATTAAATCCTACATTAAATCCTAGGATGAAGACAAGTTTGGCATCCAATTAAATTTGAAAGTATTACATACACCCTCCTCTTATGAGTCCCTTCCCTTCCCTGCCTCCACTGTTTAGAAAGGAGTTATCTCCTTTTGAAATATTAATATTCCAGAGAAGTTTTATGTGGTTGATTTTTCTTTTAACTTGGCCAACCATTTTAGTACACTGTTCTAGTTTTTGTTTAAAAATCCCTACAACTCTGTTTTAAAATATGATAAATTTGCTAGGTAAGAATGTCACGGCAATATTTTTATATTTAAGATATAATTTTATGGTGAATTTGTAATAATAATAATATTTATTGGGCTCTTAACTATGACCAGGAACTGTATTCTGCATGTTGGTACATTCTCTCGTGTAATACAATAACCTGTAAAGAAGATACTGTCAATCCCATTTTAAAGTGAAGAAATTTGCCTTAATTCATGAGGCTGATGTCTGTCCACTCCAAAGCCAGGCTTTTAAATGCTGCATCACACATATACCAGTGATAGCCTCTGGTAGGAGAGGTCACGTTCAGTTACCAGTAATTCCTTTATGCTCTGTATACTCAGCCACACCTCTGCTAAGTACCATTGGTAGATTCCTGTTACACTGAACCACAAATGCAATATTCACATTATAATAATGGCAACAGACTTTTCGTGATAGAATCATCACAATGGCTAATATGCTAGATACCAAAATAAATGCTTCACATATATTCATTCTTCATAACAACTTAAGAGACAGGTTCTCTTAGATTCTCTATTGTACACAGGTAGATACTGGGGCTTTGCCCAGAGCTTGTAAATGGCAGAGATGGGGTCACATCCAATCCACCCCCTCTGCAGAAAATAAAATTATAGAGAAAGTTAAGGTCATCTCTAACTTTTTGACCCAACTAGAACCACTGTGTAACCAAGTTTCTTCTTCCAGATCCTATGCTTATGGGTAGATAGATAGTAAGTAAACTTCTGTTTTAGAAAAACCACATTATACTATATATAATTTGTGGCAACTTATTTTCCACTGAATAGGAAACCATGACAGTTCTCAAGTCAATAATTAAAGATGTCCATCATCATTTTTAAGGGCCAGATCGTTGTACGTTCCGTGGTTGTCCCTTAATTAAATCCCTCGTGATTGGACCATTTGGGTTACTGTCTTTTTATGCTGTTAAGATGCAAATGGAGTTTAGTTTATGATGTTACCCTTCAACAGTATATCAGACTTGACCCAGGTTTGCAAATATCTGGTGCCGTATGGGACAATCTTTTGTGAAAAGCCAGTGATTGTGTTGAAGCAAAAGCTTCAGTTCAGTCCGATTTGGGATAGCACTTAGAACTGAGACAACTCTTCTCAGAAACGTGACAGCCTCCCATCTATCCCCTGCATGGGAGACAATTCTCCTTGTGTCGTTTCTGCCTGCGGCTGAGAGGTAGACACTGTCTCCTATCCCACAGCCCCATCTCTAGCCATGGCTCTGCCTGTGCGTAAATAAAGGGTGAATCACAGTTACAGTGATTTGTCCTCACTGTGAACGTTCCAGGAGCCGGGCTCTGGCGTGGGTGCATATAACATCTCCTATCTTGTCTTTTTCTAAGAAACTTTCATTCATTTGCTTGCTCAAGAAATATTTGCTGATCATTTCCTAGGTGTCATAAATGGTCCTTGCTCTTCAGAGGAATTAATCTAGCAGGGGCAGGTCAATTAGGATGCTTTTGGCTGCAGGAAGGAGGACCTTGTGCATCTTGGCCTGAAACAGTGAAGTCATTTATTGTCTTATGGAGTAAATTCGAAAGTGAAGCAGGCTTTCGGGCACAATTCCATTGCCCCGTGAGTCTCTCCTCTGCCCTCCTGAGTTCAGGACTCCTTTCTCAGGCTGGTGGCAAGATGGCTGTCAGTTGAGGCCTTATATCCTGACACCACTGTGAAGAGAGGTAGAAATAAGACTGTCTTTTGATGTCTCTAAGAGCAAGGAAGCCATCCTTAGGAGCCTGGCTGCCTGTACAGGTGCCACTTACGGATCTCAGTGGCCAGACGTGCTCAGGCTCCCCACCCTTTAATCAGTCACTGATCAAAGATCCACCTTGTGCTGCTGTGGCTGGGACCTACCTCCCAGAAGCTTGTGGTCTTGTGGAGAAGGGATGGACAGGTGAGCAGGGTGATACTCTGGGTTCTGTTAAGAGGGAAGATGAGCAGAAAGTGGCATGACATTCTGTCGAAGAGGAAACTGGCGTTCAGAAGTGAAACAAGTAATTAATCATCCAGGCAGAGGGAATGGCAGACGTGAAGACCTTGACGCAGAAATGATGTGTCTCTTGTTGTGTTGAAAGAAAACAAAGCTGAGCAGGGCTGGAGCCAGTGCAGGGGGCAGATCATGTCCCTCTGACTCTGGGACCTTCTGAGAGCAGGATGACTCACAGCGGGTTAGAGCAGGGCAGTGTCATGCTTTAGTTCAGTTGATGAGAGATTCCTGGGCTGCTGTGTGGAGGGCCTGGAGGTGACCGGCAGGAGTAAGAACACAGAAGTGAGTGATGTGGAAAATGGTCTGACCTGAGGAGTGAAGTGGGGAGAGTTCAGACATAATGTAAGAGTGAGTTTTGACCATTCTTGGTGATGAATTGGATTGAGGGGGGTGAGGGAAGAGGTGATGTTGAGATTGACTCAGGTTTCCCTCTGAGCAGTTAGGTAACTGGCATTGCCGTTACTGAAGAATGATCAGATTGAGGGTAAAAACAATTCACTTTAAATAAGGTGAATTTGAGGTGCCTGTGAAATATTTGGAGAAGAGTAGTGATAGTAGTAGAGGTTTAGATGCCACTCAGTCTTTATTTGTGTAAAATACTTGAGTTTTCCCAGGAACTCAGTGAAGTAGATACTGTTTCTGTCCCTACTTTACGAATGTGATAACTGAGACCCAGAGAAGTTAAGTAACTTGGCCAGAGTCACACAGCTAGTAAGTGCAGTGTTGGTTAGAAGAACCTTCTAGGCTGCAACGGTAAATGTAGAAATATCTAGCTTATCCATGCTAATGAAAGCCATAAGAGTAAATGACACTGTCTAGGGAGAGCTGAACCCTGGGATTTAAATCAAAGTCTGAGACAGAAAAGGACAATAGAGGAGAGGGAGAAGGGAAGGGAGGAAGAAAGTCTTCGTATAGTTTGGCTTTTTAAAATGAATGTTAGTGTTAAAATAAAAAACATGAAAGAATTTGACTCCTTTACAAACTAAGAAAGAAACTGGTTATAAACAGTTCTGAAACTCCACCAGAGAGTGTGGAATACGGACATGGATGTTAGCCCTTGCTGTTCCGCCGCTTAAACTATAGTTTATAAAAACTTAAGTTGCTTCTGAAGCATTAGGATAAGATTCAGCTGCATAGAACTTGTAAACTCAGAACAGTAGTAGTTTAAACAAGATAGGGGCTTATTTCTCTCCCGCAGAAAAGTGCAGAGGCAGCCAGTTCAAAGCTCTCTGTATGATGGCTCCACAGAGTTCCTAAGGACCAAGGTGCCACCTAACTTACTGCTCCTTCTTTACTATGACGTGGCCTCTGTCCTCATAGTGGCTGCCAAGTTCCAGCCACCACCTCTCTGCTTTAGAAAACTGGATGAACAGAAAAGTGGACTGAAGAAATGGCACATCCCTTCCCTGTAAGCAGACATCTCAGAAGTTGCTCACAACACTTCAGCTTATATATAAGCTCAAGTCAAAGCTTGGTAACGTGGCCACACCTCTCCTCAGAGAAGCCCAGGAAGCGGTCTTCAGCTTGGCAAAACACCAGGAAGCTTTCACTAAAGAGGAAGGGAAGGATGGATATTGGCGGGCAACCGGCTGTCTCTGCCATTGTCAATTTGCTCTTTTATAAAGTAGGGATTAAAATATTTGCTTTACTTTTCTTGTTGATTTGTTGTAGGGATCAGATGATACAATAATGGGCAAGTGCTTGATAAATGAGAAAACGTTATTCAAAAAGTTGCTGTGAGAATGACCATTAACTCCTGTACACAGTAGACATTTGTATTTTGGATGAGAAAATCCTGAAGCCCGTTAAGATTTTTCACTAATTTGTTAGGTTCAAAGCAGGACACGTGGATTGGGGGCGAGAGAACATTTTTCTACAAATCTTGTGTTCCAATGGCAAAGCTTCCTTTTTCTTTCAGAATCAATTTCAGAATATCCAAGATTGATATTTGATTAGCTCTGCGGTAAAATGTCTTGTCAGTATTGCCTACTGTGTGCTGAATCTAGGCACTGTCCAAGGAATGCTGTCTAGTGGATAAACTGGGAGAATTATCTGTAGGGACAGAAGTTATATCATTAACCCACTTGGTCTTCACCATTCTGACTTAGTGGTAGTATAACAAGGATTCCAGCCAGGATCCCTCATGGTGACTGCATTTAAGGGAATGGCTCTATCATTCAGAAACTAGTTGTCATCATCATTAAGAAACTGACTGCAAAGTTAGCAGGGTGTTTTAGGTACTGAAGCTACATATGGTGCCTGGAGATTCAGGCATGGATAAAAGCAAATGAAGTTCTTCTCCCTGTTAAACTCTAGGGTAGGCGGGAATTATCTGTGAATAATAGATATGCTTTTAAAATTCTGAGTTTGGCTCCAGAAACAGATGTTGCTTTTGCATTAAACAGTGACCTTTAAGATTATTAAAGGTCACACAGAGCAAGGAATTTCTATTATCTTTCATTGTGTATGTGCTTTATATGCCTATATCAATTTCAAATTCATCTAAAATTGGAATAGTGTTTGCTTTTGTGTAGTCCTTTGCATTTTAGGATTTTAGAGAGTAGGAGCTTCATCTTCTCTTTCCTTAACCCCCCTATCCCATAAACTTGAGTTGTGAAATAGATGTGTAACAAAGGTTTGCTGAAGGTGCCTGAAGGTACAGATTTAAGGAGAGAGGCCTGAACTCAGTCTGTACCTCAGGGCACCTTTTGTCCTTTCCCTTGACCTGATGCCTTATCGTTTACTGCCTGGAAACTTCGGAAAGGGGAAAATACCATATTGCAAGTAAAGTGCATAACCATATGTGTGATTAAGTTAAGTTTTGGAAACAAAGTGTTAAAGGTTTATTGCAGACCTTCTCCGAGTCTTAAAAAGGCTAAATTGTGATGGGATTCTTCGAGAAGAGAAAATCGTATGTTAATCATAAATTGTAGGGAAACAAAATTAGGAAATTTGATACCCTACCTACATAATGGGCAGGTTATGAAGCTCTAATGCGATAGCAGACGTCAAAGCACTTGGAAAGAATAAAGCACTCTTTAAAGAATTCCCGGTGATTTGAGGATTTGGGGGCTGGCTGATGGCGCTGGAACAACTTCATTTTCTACACTGGGGATCCTTTTTAGCCAGCCACCTGAAGGCTGTGGATTTAACTGGGGCAATGGGAGTGGAATTCTAGATTCTGTGGGAATGCTCTGGTATGTTTCTCTGTGATTGTCAGAACTCTGGCTTCAGAATTACCTGGGATGCTTATTATGCATTCATATCCTGGTTCAGCAGATGTAAGATGGAAATTAGTGATCAAAAATTTTTACAGATAACTTCATTTGATTCTTGTATCAGCCTTGCGGCGGGGCGGGGTGGGGTGCAGTCTCGGCATAGTTCAGAGCCTCCAAAACTTTAAAAATTCATGTAATTCCTTAAAGGACATCCTAGGGTGAAGAGGTAAGGAACTGTACCCCTAGAGGACCCCTTATTGGCCAGGTGGTCTGCCTAGTACCAGAGGAGACTTCATTTATAGATAACTTTCATTGAGCCCCTCTTCTTTGCCCCAAAGAAGTACTTTTAAGTACATACCTGTTAATCCTTACAAGACAGTGGTGAAAGAGAAAACTCATGGGACTTTCCTGAGGTCACAGTTAACTTGTTAGAACCCTTTGGGTTGCAGGTGAAAGCAAACCCAACCCACCCTGGCTTAAGTAACAAAGAGAATTTATTGGTTCACGTCAGGAAAATGTCCAGGGTTAAAATGGTTTCAGGCATGGCTGGATCCAGGGGCCCAAATGATGTAATGAGGTCCCAGTCCCACCTGAGCGATCCTTCCCTCAGCTCTTTTATCTTCTAGTGGCTCAGTTCTCAGGCAGGCTGTCTCCTCAAGGTGGTAGAAAGACTACCAGCCGCTCTACTCTATAGGACAAGCGTTGGCAAACTATGGTCCCAAAGACTGGCTGCCTGTTTTGGTAAATAAAAAATTTTTGGAACACAGCCACGCCCATTTGTGTACATTTGTCTACAACTACTTTCATGTTGCAACAGCAGAAGTGAGCATTTGCAGCAGAAGTGTATGGCCCGTAAGGCCCAAAGTAGTTACGATTTGGCTTTACAGAAAGAGTTTGCTGACCCCTGCAGGAGAAACTAGGTTTCATTGAGGTTTGATTTGAATCTGTGAGACACTGTTTATTTACATCAAGAGTATCAGACCCTAGGGTCTGCGGTTTTAAGATGAACAAAGAACCTACATTATTTAAAGATTGTTGCTTTGGATTAACACAAGACTTGGGAGTTCATTTCCAATTTACATAAAGACATTCCATTCCCAGCACAAGTGTATTCTGTAAATTAAAGGAACAGTAGAATGTTTTGTAAGTTTTTGTAGTCATTACATGCTTTAGTAGTTGAAGGTTAGATTCCTAGGAGATGAAACAGGAATTTTGTTTTGTATATTACAGGAAGAATTTTGATAACATCTAATATCTCAGTAAATATAACCACACAGACCTGTATAAATTTGCATTTAAATAAGACTTTTCCCTCCCTGTCTAGTCTGTTGGCAGTGTTCTTTATCCATTGACTACCTGTGGTCATGGAATAGGAATAGCCTCTCAGCACAGTACTTAGAAAACAGAAAGTACTTGATGGAATAGTTTCCTTTCAAAGTATATGAATTACCATTGTACCCTAGAAATTTTTTTTAATGTTAACCAAATTTGAGTACAAGTTTTTAAGTTTATGGCCCCTGCTTTGACCAGGCTTAGAGCCTATCTAGTTGCAATCTTAGCTGAAGGAGCACATTTATCAATAGCCCCAGCAAAATCTATAATTGAATCTTATTGCCTAGTGAGGCCCAATTGCTCATCCCTGAATGAATTACCAGGGGTGGGAAGGTGGGTGAAGAATGCAGTGTTCTGATTGGCCAGCGCTGAATCACCTGCCCGCCTCTGGAGTCAGGAGTGAGATCATCCTTTCCTGAACTGTCAGAACTGGAAGTGGAGGAGAGGTGGTTCTCCAGAGGAGAACCAGGAAGCCCAGGCCAGCTCTGCCAAAAAGAACTCTTGTCCGTCAACAGCTATTAGGTGGTAGGTTCTGGATCTGAACCCACAGCCCCCTGGCTTCAGAGCTAACATTCTTTCCCACACACAACATATAGCATTTTCTAAGTATAGCAGGTCTGAGTCTAATCCAGGCCAAACTGGCACCTCCTGAGCTCCTAATTGTAGCCTGTGTTTGCACTGAACCCTTTAGTATGTCCCAGCCCTTATAGGCTTACATGTGTTCTCTAAATCAGGCAACGTTCTTTGGGCATTAGAACTTCCATTGCCCCCATGGCCGCCTCCTCTAATGCCCAGTCCTCCTGCCCGCTCCACCCCCATCTCCATCCCATTCCTCAGCTCCGGGGACTAGGATAAATAATGCATCGCTCTTGTTTTTTAAACAGACATTGTAGTTAACACAGATCCATCCTAGATTAGACAGAAACTCTTCAGAGAGATCTGGCCTCTATAGGAGAGGGTGCTGTGACTTCTTTTGGAGTGAAAAAGGGAAAGCACTGCCCTCCTAGGCCTGATGATTCATATCAGTTCTCCATTTCCCTGCAATAAGGTATCGATAAAACTGAAAGTGCACTTAAAAAAGACGGAAAGCCATAGTTGTTGAGAACTTTCTCAATGGCTAGGGACCTGAGTGACATCATTTTGCAGCTGTAAGAAAAGGTAATGCTGCCTGAGGCAGAAAGGTGACAGTTTTAGGCCCTGGACAGCTCAGTGTAGTTACTGACAGCTAACCGCACCTCCACCCACCCCCTCCCCCTGTCTTTGGCTCCCTTTCCTAGGATGGTGAGATTTGGCAAGAACATAACCCCTTCCCATGAGATTGGAAGGAAAAATGAATGTTATCATATCCTGCTACATTAGCATTCAGTTTGGGGGTTCTCTTTGGCTTGAGAAACAAGTATCCAACCTCTGAAATCTCAAGTCCTCCAAAAATCCTAAGAGCACTTAGCACGTAGAGAGATCTGAGTGGGGACCCCAGACCTCCTGGCCTGTCTGCCTCTTCTGTTGACAAGACCTCATACAGCACAGATACCTTGGCTTCCTTTTTTTGAAAGTTCTCAGGGGGACACTGAATGACTAACACTTCCTAGGTCAGCAGGACACCAAAGTTGGTGCTTTCGTTGGATAAGCCTTTGGAAAACTAACCCACCAGGAGAAATACAGTGGTAAGGGTGTCAGCTGAAGTGCCCCTTGCCCACCCTTCCTCCTTGCCTGCTCTGAGAGCCCCCCAGCTTACCCTGAGGGGTGGCATCAGAGCACAAACAGACACAGCTACTTGGATTCCTGGGGATTAAAATCATGCACCCATCAGGTGTTTTGTTGCCTGCTTTTCTTTGGAAAAAAGAGAAAGAAAAATCACCCCCCAACCATTTCCCTCCATATGGATAAAGCAAATTCCAGTCTTGTCATGAAAGGGAGCCCAGACAGTCTAGTCTCTTAGAAGAATATTTTCTTGGATGGAGGCTCTGGAAAGACCCCAGTGATCATCTGATTCAGGCTCCCCCAACCCCTCAGCTCTCTGAATGAGCTCAGTTGCCCAGCTTCCTGCCTTTGGGCTCAGCATTTTCCATCCTGGCAGCTGACACTTGAGTTGATTCGTGGCTAAGTGAGCATTTTCTCCAGACAGCTGTCTCCTCTCTCAGGAGCAGGAGGGAGCCACCTTTGAGAGCAGAGGGCTTGGGCAAAGCAGCCTTTTCTTGATCGGCTGCAAAAGAAGGCTGTTTCGTATGTAGATTTGACAGAAAACTAAAAATAGACTTACCATATGATCCAGCAATCCCACTCCTGGGCATATATCCAGAGGGAACTCTAATGTGAAAAGATACATGCACCCCAATGTTCATAGCAGCACAATATAAAATAGCCAAGACATGGAAGCAACCTAAATGTCCATCGACAGATGACTGGATAAAGCAGTTGTGGTATATTCATACAATGGAATACTACTCAGCCATAAAAAAGACTAAAATAATGTCATTTGCAACAACGTGGATGGATCTGGAGAATGTCATTCTAAGTGAAGTAAGCCAGAAAGAGAAAGAAAAATACTGTATGGTATCACTCATATGTAGTATCTAAAAAAAGTAAAAAGGTACTAATGAACTCATCTACAAAACAGAAACAGACTCACAGACATAGTAAACAATCTTATGGTCACTGGCAGTGGAAAGGGATAAATTAGGAGTTTGAGATTTGCAAATATCTACTGTATATAAAAATAGATAAACAAATTTCTTCTGTATAGCGCAGGAAACCATATTCAGTATCTTGTAGTAACCTTTAGTGAAAAAGAATGAAAACAAATATATATGTATGTGTATGACTGAAACATGCTGTACACCAGAAACTGACACATTGTAACTGACTATACTTCAATCTAAAAAAAAAAAAAAAGGCTTTTTCCATAAACACACCTTCTCTATCCCGTTCTCTCTCATGTCCCTGCGATTGGTCAGACGGAGGCCACTTTATTCCAAGACTATTTTGTTTTCTTGTTTATCTCCCTCTTCAAACTGTATTTGCAGTTGGCCTCTTTCCTCACTCTGACCTTCCGATTTCATTATCTGGTGGCAAAACAAACAGGTTTTGATCAGGTTAGCTCTATCATCAAATGGGTTGTGGGGTTGGGGGGTGGGGGAAGACTTGTAGATGATTAAACTATGAATCAGTTAAACTTAAAATAATCCAGTCTGCTCAAAAAAATCTGTATGTGAGGGCTAAACATCTTGAATT
The DNA here is from genome assembly GCF_048773025.1 of Camelus bactrianus. NCBI lineage: Eukaryota > Metazoa > Chordata > Mammalia > Artiodactyla > Camelidae > Camelus > Camelus bactrianus. The sequence goes on from NC_133558.1 coordinate 8,327,454, forward strand.
TAATAATACACTTCTTAAGGGCTCCGTTAACTGTGGAGTTATAATTAGGCCTTTATAACACTTTGTCAGCTCATTGCCACTCTCAATTTTTCAAAGGCATTCCTAATTTCTTATAATTATTTTAACATGGTAATTTCAGAATCATTTTTATTCAGTCCTGGAAGATGTGATTATGAAACAGCCTTTTGGTCCTAGTGGTGCATTTTTTTTAAGTCAAATAGTGACACTGATTTTCATACCTCTAGAGATGGTGTGAATTAGCTGAATCAAATGCTCTCATTCATTTACTTATTTAACAAATCATTGTGGAGTGCCAACTATGAGTGCTAATAGAGTTATTCAATCCTGAATAACTTGTATCGTGATTTTTTTTTTTTTTTTTTTGGCTCCAGTATATACTCTTTCCCTTTAATCCTTAGCAGAAGATGTTTTAAGTCAGGTGAACTCATAGAAGCCTCAACCTGGATACTTTAAGTCTAAGACACAAAAGGTGTCTTAGACTATTTGGAGATTCAAAAGAAAGATGGAAACTCTTCCAACCAAATGCAGATACTCAAATAGACATGAACTTTTGCATATAATTTCAGTGGTTTGCGTGCCCCCCACCCTGCCCCACGACAGAGCCCACTGGGATCCAGGCAGTGTTTCATTTTGGCTGCAGCGTGTGTTGAGAGAGTTACTGTTAGATTGGGGCAGGAAACTCAGATGGAGGTTCCTGAAGATCAAGGCAAGAGATTAGAACTTTCTACTGTAAGTTGTAGGGGGCCACTGAAAGTTTCTGAGAAAAGTAGGCTTCTGGAAGAGTATCAACAATTTAAAATACAGATCTGAAGGCAGGAGACTTGATTTGGGAACGTAGGCTTGGAGACTTGCAAAATCTGGACAAGTAACAATGAGATTATCAACTAAGGTAAGAAAATTTAAAACGGCGATGGGTGTAAAAGAGAAGGCGAACTTGTGGGAATCAGTTGGCTAGACTGTCTTGGCTTTATTTCCATCCTGGACTCAAAAGCTCCTTCCTTGATTTGGGTTCCCACGACTGTCACTGTGTGGCTCTTCCCAACTACGGAGTGTTCTTGAGGGAGCACCAACTCAAGCAGCTGACACCATTTAAAGAGAATGATTTCCAAATTCAGTGTTGCTCCAGAGGCTGTTTACTTACTCCGTTTGGCTTCCTTTTGCTTCCCCAGTGTAGCTGGTTTCTTAAACCACTCTCCCTAGCCAAGTGTCCTCTATCTTTATCTTCCTTTTAGCCTCCAGTAATTCATTTCACCCACTGCCGCCAGATTAATCTTCTCGAGGCCCACATGTGGTCCTGCCATTTGTGATCGGAGACCTCAGTTCAGACTTCGATAACTCAGAGTAAAGTCTTCCGACGACTAACTTCTATAAGTGCTTTTGACGCCTCCTCTTCTCTTCCCTAAGAAGCCGACTTCACAGATTTCTCAACCTCTTTCCTACATCTTCAGTCTCTTTCTCTCCACTGGCTCTTGCAGCGCAGCCTACGGACGTGATCCAGTCACCCAATCAGTCACTGGGTCCTACTGACTTGACTTCTCAGACGTGTCTCAAATTTATCTCCTTCCTCTCAGTCTTGCCCAAGAGACTACCAACCAGTGCATCACCATCGCACATGGTTGAGATTCCCTGTATATCTGTTGAATATTGAATCTCCTGAGTTAAAACCATATCGGATGATAGCGGGTAGACTATCAGGCTGCAAGGCTGAGCTTCCGAGAACAGCCTGTGTTGCAAATTTAGGAGACTTTCCTGAAGGACAGTGTTAGAGGCTCAACAGAGTGGTTCTGGATTGGCCACAGCTTTAAATGTAAGTGGACTTTCTGGAAAGTCCCTCCTACCCTCCTTGATTTTGCCAAGGAGGTTATTTTCTCTGATTATTCCTGTCTTAAAAATTCAAGTCAGGGTCTGTTTACCTCATAGACATGCATGCTCATGTACACTGGAAAAGAGTTTGTTGTATTCCAAGTGATGGGTGAGGTCAGAGTGGTTGTGGCCCTTAAGAAAGGGTCCACTGGGCATTATGAGTATGAAGGTCTTCATGTCCTCAAATCTCAAGTTAATTGGGGTTAATCTAGATGGTACCTAGTATCACTCTTGATTCTCAATTTCCGAGAATTTTAAAAAATTGTTAGAGCACAGCACCAGGAACTAAAAGACTTAGAGGAGTTAAGGCAGTTGTAGAATCTAACGAAGCATGAGTGATTCTAAAATGGGTTGGTCCGTGGATTTTAAGGTGGAGCCACTCACTCGACAGGTTCCTGTGCTTCTGCAGGTCTGAGTAAAGCATGGTACTAGGAAAGAGTCCTGGGTGGTGGAGACAATGGCCTTGGAATAGACCATTGATAAATGTTTTCTCCCTCCTCTTTTCTCAGGTGTTATAGTGATTGCATCCACCAAGTCTAAGTTGAGGAATTGCTGGACCAGTAGTTAGACTGACTCTTCCGCTGCCCTGTCCCTGCCTTGTGTGGGGGTTTCTGATATGTCAGGAGGCCTCTGTTCCTCCTCCTCCACCTCCTTGTCTTCCTTCCCAAGCTTAGGTTAAGGTTGGGCAAATTTGGTTGGGGTGTTCCAAATCCCTAGGGTTTGGCTGACTGTCACCAGCCTTTGGAACACATTGGTATGACTTCCATTCCAAAAGGCAGAAAGAGAGACGGAAGTTCAGTCATGTGGTTTCTGTTATCTGTAACCATGGAAAACATTGGCCATCTGTGAGGCTCCCATTTTAACACTTTTCTTTCTCTATTTCCATCTCTTTCTCGGGAAAACAAGCTGAGGAAGTGGAGAGGCTGGCGGCGATGCGTTCTGACTCCCTCGTCCCAGGTACCCACACCCCACCCATCCGGAGGAGAAGTAAGTTTGCCAACCTAGGAAGGATTTTCAAGCCTTGGAAATGGAGGAAGAAGAAAAGCGAAAAGTTCAAACACACGTCTGCAGGTAAGATGATTTTTTTCCTTTATTTCTCATTGGGCGTTTGTTGACATCAACTCTCTGTGTTCATTAGTAGAATTTAATTACTGTAGACTATCTGAACCCAAGGGAAAAATCAAGCCTTGGCATTGCTCTTGTGTTAAATAATTCTTCAATGTGATTGAGAATGGCTTTTAGATCCCATGTGTTCTCTCTTGTCTCAGGATTTTTGTTGTTGTTTTTCCGTTTAAAAAACCACCACTTTTATTGGCTCTATGAATATCTGGGCTTAGAGCCCCACCTTTCCCATAAGTGAATGCGTTCATTCTGGCATTGACAATCCATTTCTTACCCTTCACCCTTATTTTCACTGCTCCGGTAAAAATCTGCACCGAGCAGAAAGTAAGTTATATATGGTCGTTGGCAGATAGGAATAGGTTATTTCATGGAGGAAAAATCTTGAATAAATAATTTCTGGACATGGCAGGAGAATGCAGGAGAATGGAAAGGAAGCAGCGTTGTAATAATGAAGATACGCAGACAGTGTGTGGCTGAGTGGGCCGCGGAGGGATTGGGGGAAGCCAGCGTGGCTGAGGTGGGTAGAGCACAGCCCCGGGGTCGGACGGCCTGGATTCAGGTCCCAGCTCTGGCGCGTGGTGGTTGCAGGACCGTGCTCAGTTGAGCTCTGTACCCCAGCTTCCCTGTCTGTAAGACAGGTCAGAATAGCACCTGACACGACTGAGTACCGTGGGGCGTTCTTGCGGCACGTTATGTAGGTATTTTTTTCAATAAGGGTATTGCAGAGGGAGATGTACAGGGAAAGAAGCCCAAAGAGTTCTGATTTCACCCTGTCGGGTTTGAGATAAGATGATGAAAGAGCGATGTAGATTGTTCTTTCTGTTTTGTGTACCGGTTTTGGCGTTTATGTGCCCAGGTCATTCCATTGCCTCTTCCTGTGCGTCCTCAAAAACTCAGCTTGCTCTCTCTCCTTGTCTGAATCGTCACCTCCACTATTTCTTGGTCCTCTTCCCCTTTGACTCGCCCCTGACTAACCGTGAAATAGGAAATGATATGCTTCTCTTCCCTGAACAACTAGTCCACAGATCTGAGAATTTTCATGCTAGTTGCTTTGGGGAATGAAAGAGAGAACCAAACATAGGAAAGTTGCGAAATGTCTTGAAATTTTAAACAGTTCTCACGGTAGACATCTCTACTTCGTGCTTTCTGACTGTTTCTCAGATTGAAGCCCCAATGCCCTATTGCTATAATTTGTTCTTTCCTGAGATTAGAGTGAACTTCCGAATTCCATGAATCTCTAAAATGTCACCCCTCTGGATGCATCTCTTCACCTGACTGCATTCTCCCCCTGTCGTCAATACTGTACAGTGTTAAGGTGTCATCAAACGTGTAGGTCATTTACATATTTCAAAACACTCCTGAGAGATTTACATGCAAGCAAAACTCTGAATGGGTGACTCCTCTGTATCCCCTAGAGTGAAACAGAAAAGGGCACTTAGATCATTGCCTTGGAGAGGAGAAATCTAAATGAAGTCTCTTCTTAGGCAAAGAACAGGAAAGAAGGAGGGAATGTTCTGTAAGCACTGGGAAAAATCGTAACAAAGGTTCCACAAGTTCCTTTACATTGGTCTTCCTGACTTTACAGTGAAAATGGTTCATAATAGTACAAACATGTATTTAAAGAATTGCCGTTTATCAGCATGAACGCCTGATTGGTGGTGTGGTAGGTGCCTTTCCTCCTGGCATTCAAGAGCTTTGCTTAGTCCATGTAGCAAGACCACAGGGCAGAGCTCTGATGCTTCTCACGTGAAAAGCCGCCCAGACCATTATGCTGACTTCTTTAAGATGTCAGAAAACTTGTCCTCTGATGGATGCAAATACGATGGCATCAAACTTCTGATGAACCGTTAAAAGCCTACAATTTAAAACTCTTCAGGGAGAAAGAATTCAAACATGAGACAGGCAAAGCAGCAACTTTAATCATTCTTATTATTCCCTATTCTTAGAAAATTCTTGTGGTCTCGATTCCCAGACTGGTTAACTTGGCAGCTGAGTGTGATACTTGTATGTGGTTTTTAAATTTTTTATTGTGATACAGTTGATTTACAATATTGTGTGTTAGTTTCAGGTGTATAGCAAAGTGATTTGGGTACACATATATATGTTCTTTTTTCAAATATTTTCCATTATAGTTTATTACAAGATACTGAATATAGTTTCCTGAGCTATACAGGAAATCCTTGTTTCTCTGTTTTGTATATGGTAGCGGGCATCTGTTAATCCCATACTCCCAATTTATCCCTCCCCCCTCTTCCCCTTTGGTAACCAAAAGTTTGTTTTCTATGTCTGTGACTCTGTTTCTGTTTTGTAAATAAGTTTACTTGTACTTCTTTTTTTCAAGATCCCACATATCGGTGATACCGTGTAATATTTGTGTTTCTCTGTCTGACTGACTTCACTTAGTATGATAATCTTTAGGTTCATCCAAGTTGCTGCAGATGGCATTGTTTCATTCATTTTTATGGCTGAGTAACTTTCCAGTGTGTGTGTGTGTGTGTGTGTGTGTGTGTGTATACACCTGTATGTGATTTTATTTTAAAGAGACGTTCAGCTCCTGATGAGAGAAAATAGAGGGTAGACAATAGGATGTCTATCTTGATATGTGGATGGTTGTAGTTTTGTTTTTGTTTTTAAGTCAGTGGTTTACACTGTAGTATCCTTTGTTCTTAACTGGACTCAGAAATACTATTCCTTATTTTTAGAAGGGAGAGACTTTCTGTGCTAGTTCTTAGCCCCAAAGAGAAAAATAATTGACAATTTAAGGATGTTTGACATGATAAATTGTATATATGTTCAAGTAATACTTTGAAGTGCAGACTTCCCTGTGTATGAATAAGAGTCAAATGCTAAATATACAAGAGGATTGACCAAGTGTGGGAATGTGAATTGGTTGGTCAGTTTTAGCTGGTGTGCATATATTCGTCTTGTATGCGTGTGTATGTAATATCTTTCCATATGTACAGTGATTGCCACAATTTTAAATAAAAAGAATAAGTCTAGATATTAAATTTACAATATGTATTTGTATTTAAAGTTGTATGCTTTCTTGAATACACCAAAGGGCATTAACACAATGTGTAGTTGGCCTATTATTATTTCCGCAATGAATTACATTTATAATTTGCCATAGTTATCTATACTGTAGTTTTACTGTAACTCAAGTTACAGGATGTGTATCTGCGTATACAGCATTTTCAAAGGTACACCCAGAAATCTTGCTTTGTAAGTTGTATTAGCAATAAGAAAGTTACATTAGAAAATTATGATCACAACGTTTTCCTCAATTTTGGCATCAACAATTACATGAAGTTTTCAAAGACAGATCTCCATGTCCCATGCTGCTCAGACATCTTCCTATCCTAAGCTGAAGTCCAGCATCCTTAAAAGCCCTTCAGCACTGGCCCCTGGGTGGTGGTGAAAGTGTTATAAGACAAAGAGTTTCTCTCAGAATCATCCCTGCATCACATGACAGTAGGAGTGAAACAGTAATGGATAGAACATGAAATAATGGGTCCTCAGGGAGATGATCCTGACAGGCCTTTCAGCCTGTCCTTAGGGGCCCTGCCCAGGGCCTGTGAAGCAATTAGCCTGTCACGTCCCGCTTCTCCTGTGGGAATCAGCAACAGGTGTCCACGCAACTTCCCCACACCTGCCGCAGGAACAAAGACAGATGACAACATCCCCTCTGAAATAGAACCGACAGTGCCTCCCCCAAAATAGTCAACTGCGGACATTCGTATCCAACTTCCTTGAAAATGAGGACTGTATTTATAGAAAAGCAGAACTGGCAGGAATCAACTGTGAAGATACCATTGTGGACTTTTGTTTCCTCTTGACAGGAAATCACAAACTGCAAGAGTTGGCCCTAAAATTCCACAATGTGCCAAAATTCCCTTTGTGTTTCTGAGCTTTCCTGCATCCCTAGAGCCTTGAGCAAAAAAAAAACAAAAACAAAACTTTTCTTGAGTGCCTACCACATGCTGAAACTAGAGCTGGCCCTGGGAATGTGACTGTGAGAAAACCAGACCTTGCTGGTGAGCTCATGGCATGCATGGTGTTGTTGGAGATGCAGACGATCAGATCACAAGAGTAAAGGTTAAGATCACAGCTGTGATAAGGACAGTGAAGGGAAGGTACCTGGAAGAGTGAGGGGGTGTTTGACTCAGTCTGAGGGATCAGGGAAACTTCCCTGAAGAAGAGAAGTTTGAACTGGGAACTGAAGGAGGGGCAGGAATTTAGAAAATTATACTCTAGGTAGCAGAAACAGCATGTGCAAAGGCCCTGTGGTGGAAGAAGCAGGGGTGAGCAACCTAGGAAAGCAAGAAGACCAGTGGCCAGAGAATGGAGAGCGAGGAATATGGGGTGGGCTGAGACTGGAGAGGTAACCAGAGACTGGACCCTTGCTGGGCCTGTATCCCATAGAACAAATTAGACAAGAGTGTGAATGGCTGCAGGAAAGCCAGTTAGGAGGCCATTGTGCAGACAGTAGTAGCTTGGACTAATACTTGGAGATAGAAATGGGTGGATTTGGGAGATGTTGTAAGAAACAAGTGACAGAACTTAGCAACAGGTCAGATAAAGAAGGAAAAGAGAAACGTCAGGTTTGATGCTCTTTGTTAGTTTAGGGTGTATGCTGGTGGCCTTACCTGAAATGAGTCCTTTGAAAGAGTGACAGGTTTGGAGGAGCAGGGCCGAGTAGGGAAGTGCAGGAGATATGATTCTAATTTTAGGTCCCTATTTGTGTTGACTTTGTGGTACCAAAGTTGGTAGTCAAATACATGGAAGGCAAAGGAGAGGGCTTAGCTAGATTTATTAATTTTGGGATTATTAGCATTCCTATGTTGATTAGAGTAATGAGCATGTATGAGATTGGCAAGGGAACAAGTGGAGAATGGAAATAAAAGTGGGTCAAAGACTGTCTTACAGACAAAGGAATGGTATCATCACTGATGAGTGGACGGAGCAGCATGAACCTGTGCAAGAGAGAGAAGGGCAGTGGCTAGAGAGATTGGAGGGGAACCAGAAGAATGTGGTGAAAGGAGCCGGGAGAGGGAGAGTATCTCAAGGGAGGGTCTGATCGGCTGTGTTCATTGCTGTGAAGAAGTCAGGGGAAAGGCACAGAAAAGCGCCCACTGACTTTAGTGATTCTGATCAGCTAGAGGTCATTGATGAACTTAGCTAGAGGTGACTGGGTGGATTCTCTGAAGGGAGATGCCAGGTTAGTGTGGAGTGAGAAATTAATAGGAAAAGGGAAATAAGCTTTCAAAATGTCTGGCTGTGACGTGGGATCAAGAGTAGGACGAGGATGGACAGTGGAGGACCTGTGCTGTGTCTACAAGTGTGCGTTTTGATTGGGAGGGGCTGTATGTGTGCCTTGTGATGTGTTGTTATCATTGTCATTTTATGATGCAAGAGACATAGCATGAGAAGCCGATGTGGAAGATCCAGTGGAAAGAGTTGAAAAATACGAGACAGAAGGGTATGAATGCTGAGAAGTTGGGAGTAGTTGAGATGTGACGTACAGATGGGAGAGTGAGCATCAGAAAAGGGTTGAAAACCTCCTCTGACATGAGGCACTCAGAGGGGCTGGTTTCCTAGGTAGGTGGGAAGTTGGGAGTAACCCTCATTTCTTCTAGGTAGTAAGGTTGGCTCATAACAGGGAGCAGAGGAAGGGGACATGCAGAGTTAAGCCCATTTCAGATTGATGATTACGAGTGTCCATGACACTGGTGACTTGATTTAGTGGCTTTGGCCAAGTGCAGTTATGGGTAAAGCGTATGTGTCCGACAGGGCTGGAGCTCCGCCACGTGTGTAAAAGGGAAAGAAGGAAGGGGGAAGATGATTTCAGTTTCCTGTGGCTGCTGTAACAGATCATCACAAACTTAGCAGTTGAGAACAACAAAAATTTATTCCCTCATAGTTCTGGAGGCTAGAAGTCCAAAATCAAGGTTGGCAGGGCCCGTTCTTCCCAGACGCTTTGAGGGAGAATCTGCCCCGTGTCTCTCTCCTCGCTCCTGGTGGCTGCCGGGCAGTCTTTAGTGTCCCCTGGCTTGCAGCTGCCTGACTCGAATCTCTGCCTCTGTCTTCATGCGGCCCTTCCCCCAGGTCTCTCTGTGTCTCAAAGCTCCTTCCTCTTACAGAGGCACCAGATATTAGATTGAGTCCGCTCTCTATCCAGGATAATCTCATCCAGAGAGCCTTAACTTAGTTATTTGTGCAAAGACCTTATTTCCAAATAAGATCATATTAAGGAGGGTTAAGACTTGGATCTACCTTTTAGGGGGATACAATTCAGCCCACTATACTATTGGACTTTAAATTCGATAAGAAAGGAGAGGTCCAGTGGGTTGAGAGGAGTTAGAAAAATCAATAGACTTAAGTTCCAAAGAGGTCAAAGAATTTAAAGCAGTCAGTGGGAGCAGCTGCCAGAAGCGAGCCAGGACAGGAGCTTGTGGGGTCAGAGCTGCATTGTTGAATTTGTGATTTTGAACGTGGTGCAGTTACGGAGATAAAGCACAGACTAAAACCATGGAAGTAGTTGACTGAGGTGGAGGAATTAAGTCTGGAAGTTACTGAAAATGCGGTAAATGATCCCATCAATTAATAGACAAACACTTACACATCTTATTTGCAAAATTTTGTGCTGATTTAATTTTCCATATTCAATCAAGAAACAAAAGCATTCCTTTTTGATTACAGCATTCAACTTATTGCTGAATTGATATTTTCTTGCAGAGATTCTGTTTTCTTTTTCCAATTGAGATATTTCAGTCCATAATATTTTCAGGTCAGTAAAGTACCGCCATTTAATTGATTCATAGAAAATTGAAAATTGCTTTTTACGTATTCCCTCCAGCTCTTAGCAAACCCAGTGAACGTGGGTAAAGTTGTGCTGCAGTAGCAGCAACTTTCAAGCAGGAGTAATGGATCACCTGCTTCTCTGCCACACAGTTGGGAACCTGAGCACTATGGCCTCAGTTTTGCTCACAAAACTGCCTCACCCAACTGCCAGCGGTAATGAGGGGCCAGGCCTGAAATACATCGGGAGCTCCCTTCGTACTTATGATGGGATCCAGGAGCGGGCTGTGTGACTGGCCGGTGTTTTCTGTGCAACACAACGTTGGCGTAACTGTGGGTAAGAGATTGTTAGGAACTCACCTGAGCATGGAGTTCCAGCCCTCTCATTAGGCCCCTCTGCTGTGGGTTCCACTCATCTCAAACCACCCCAACCCAAGAACAAGAGCAACCCTGAACCCTGGCCTGTTAGCTGACTGCTTCAGCTAGTTTCTGGCTGCTCCTTTGCCTCAGCGCCAGACTCTGCTTCCTATATTTTATCCACAGATTCACCCAGAGTTACTGATGCTGTTAGCAACCACTAGTTTCAAGGAATCCCTTCCTGGGAAGCCCCTGTCCCTAGAATTGTTCCTCTTCAAATAGAACTCCTTGGGCAGTGAAGAAGGTCAGCACTGGATTCTGCCTTTGGACCTGATGTGATGGGCTTCCTGGCTCTTCAGGATGAGTCTGTCCCTGAGTCTAGGATGGTTGGGCCCCATCTTAACCCTGCTTTGCTAAATCCTCTCCGTTAGGGATTCCCAGCTTGCTGTGGGATTGGGGGAGTACGTTTGCCATTCCTGGAAGGAAGTCCTAAACCCTAAGGTTTATATCGAGGATTAGCTTGACATCCTTTTCTAGTGTAGGACTGAAGATTCCTTTGATGAATGGAACCTTATGCATAAGACTGGCTGTGTCCACTGGGATTCTCACTGGCACCCCTCTTGAGCTGGATGTTTCTATTCTTTCCATTTAGACAAAGAGATGAAACTGAGAGGTTGTAAACATTGATGTTCAGGAATAGACACATGTGTGCTTGGAAGAGAGTTGGTTTAGGCTTTTGTACCCTAACTTTAATGTTCTCTGGGAGCTTCCCCTTTTCAAGCTCACAAAGTGATGTTATCTACCTGGCCAGAAGCTGGGGTTTCAGACTTCTGTAAACCGTAGGGAGTTCAGAAATGATACTAGCTTGGCATGTTGCACTTGTATCCGCGCCAAACACTGCCACTGTCCCTAAAAAAGGCAACAGTGAGGACAGACATGGCCCCTGCCTCTCAAAGGTTACGGCCTTGAGGGAAAAAACAGGTAATTAAGCCAGTGGTTACAACAAAGTATAAGTGGAATGATAGGAGATACACAGGGGCTCAAAGAACTCAGAGGAGACAAACCCAGCTGAGTTTCAGGTTACCAGGAACGGCTTCCTAGAGAAATGGATGTTTAGCCAAGGAGTTAGGCAGTGAATGCGAGGGAGTCCTCTCTCCCAGTGGAAAGAACTGAGTGTAAGAGCTTGGAGAGGAGGAGGGACTGGCACTCTTCAGCTTGGAAAGAGGTGGCAGTTTGAAGAGGATTGTTGTGGGGGAGCACGGAGTAGGGAGAGATGCGGATGAAGAGGTGGGCAAGGGTCTGCTCAGAAAGGTTCTTACGAGAATCTTGTGGCGTCTGGACTTTCTCCTCATGCATCATCCTAATGCAGCTCTCAGAGGACTTGCCTGTTTGAAAGATCACTTTCTATAGTAAGGGGAAAGTTTGGAGTGGTACCAAATGCTGTTTTGAAGTTAATATGACTACTTCCATATATTGATGTCTGTAATGAGAGAAGATTTACTTGTGAGAGGATTCAGAAGACACCTCTTTGCTGTCCCATCAAACGGAATATTAAGTGCCCCTATTGATTCTGGTAGCAAGGAAACTGGCTAGCAGGTGGTTGATTATACTGTTGGGACACGATGAAGAGAACCTAGACTAAACGAGTGGCATTAGGAACTGAAGACTATAAGCAGTTGCAAGAGATATTTAGGAAGCAGAATGAGCAAGACTTGATTACAGATTGGATGTGGAGGATGAGGGAAGAATAAAGAAGCACACTCTGGTCTCTTGCTGAACAGTGACATGCAGTGGGATGAGTGGAGGTCCCACTCACTACATCAGGGATGTGGGGGAAATGAGCATTTATTTGGCGGCCTGCTGGCTTTTGTGTGCTTCTGAGATAACCGAGATTGAGAGAGACTGAATATAGAGGATGGGGATCGGAAGAGATTTCTGGCTCGAAATGCAGATCTGCAGGTCACAGGACCTGGATATTTGCAGAAGCCATGGGGTGAAAACTCCGAAAGGAGAACGTGACACAGGAAGCAAAGACAGGGCCGTGGCGGCCCCCTGAGGGCCCCCTGGCCTGTAACTTAGGGGCACAGGCAGTGGAGTCTCCAGAGAGGGCAGGCAAGGCCCCCTGGAGAGTTCGGGGAACACCAGCGGGGCCATTGGTGTCCCCTAACAAGAGTAGGAGAGAGTTCAGGGAAGGAGGAGGATCTACTCTGCCAGGTCCTGACGAGACGGTCAGGACTGAGAAGTGTCTGGTATGTTCAGTGACAGCTCACCACTGGGTGTCCTTGGGGAGAGCAGGTTCAGGGAAGCTGTGTGGCTGGGATTGTAGAAACCATATGGTTAAGGTGTGAATGAGAGGCAAGGAAGCAGACGTCTTTTGGGGAGACTGGTTGGGAGAGAGGAGGAGAAAAATATAGTAATCGCCAAAAGGGGATATGAGCTTGATGGAGATGTTTTTTGTTTAAGATTGGTTGGATTGTGTCAAGATGCAAAATTTGCCTTAACACGGCTTTGACATTCCAAAGGAAATAGAAACATCAGCACAGTGACTGTAAAGCCAAATAAATATATTTCCACACATTTTCCAGTAATGACAATTCTCATGAGTAGGGGAAACAAGCATGCAAATAAGGTGCTAGCTAGAATCTGATTTTAATAAGAAATCATTAAGTTGTGTAGCTTTCAGCACCTAGCTGGATCACAGTTTTCTTTGTACAATTGAAACATTCAACTTAAAAAAGAAAATCTGAGCATGCACTATGGAGAGCAGTATGGAGATCACTTAGAAACTAAAAATACAGTTACCATCCGATCTAGCAGTCTCATTCCTGGGCATATATCTGGAAAAGATGAAAACTCTAATTTGAGAAGATACATGCACCCCAATGTTCATAGCGACACTATTTACAATAAATAGCCAAGGCATGGAAGCAACCTAAGTGTCCATCAACGGATGAGTGGATACATGCATAAAGATGTAGGGTGTATGTATACACACACACACATACACACACAGTGGAATACTACTCAGCCATAAAAAAGACTGAAATAATGCCATTTGCAGGACATGGATGGACCTAGAGATTATTATAGTAAGTGAAGTCAGTCAGAGGAAGACAAATATCATGTATCACTTATATGTGGAATCCAAAGAAATGATACAAATGGACTTATTTACAAAACAGACTCACAGACCTAGAAAACAAGCTAACAGTTAACAAAGGGGAAAGGAGGGGAGGGATAAATTAGGAGTTTGGGATTAATAGATACATACTACTGTATATAAAATAAACAACAGGGACTTACTGTATAGCACAGGGAACTATATTCAGTATCTTACAATAACCTATTCTGGAAAAGAATCTGAAAAAGTATATAATATAAAACTGAATCACTTTGCTGTACACTTGAAACTAACACAACATTGTAAATCAACTATACTTCAATTTAAAAAAATACCAAAAAAAACCCCCCAAACCCACCCCCAAAACAAAAAAAGAGGCTGAGCGTGGACAGGCACAGAATCTTTTTGCCTGCATATCCATCCTGACCCACAAAGGGAACACCTAGGAGCTAGGCGGCAAAGTAGACTTAATGGCTCTGTTTTTAAAGAACATCTCTAGTAGGTACAGGGTAAAGGTTGTGGAAATCAGCACCCCCCTGGAGCGGGGGTTGTAAACATGTCAGTGTTTCCTCTCAGAGTGAATTTTATCCATCTCTCTTTGCTTACATGTCAAGACTATAAAGTCCTTCATGACAGTAGTCCTGCCTTTGCCCCTTAGTCCCCCCTCATTAAATAGACCGCCTGATGCAGTGGGTACCCACAAGCGGTGGCCGGGGAACTATATTGTCATAGATCTAAAAAGGAAAAGGTGAGGACAGTGATTGACTCATATGACAGAAAGTCTCAGCCTTGGAAGAACTTGGCATCGTTCCTGATTGCTTTTCAGATCCCCAGAGTTGTACACAAGTCTAATTACAAGACTGTGTGTGTATTGGATCTCTGGTTATTTGGGCTGCACTGTTGTTTGGGTTATCTGTTGCCATGTAACAAAACACCCCAAAACCTAGTGGCTTAAAACAACAGACTCAGTTGTATTATGTCCTGTGACCTGAGGATTGACTGGACTCAGCTGGGTGGTTCTTCATCTGGTCTCCCTTGGGGATCTCTCTTGTGTTTGCAGACAAATGGGACTGGAGGCTCACCAGGACCTGGGGGGAGCCCGGCCTCTCTCCTCCTCCTGTAACCTCAGTGCCATTCCATGTGGGGTCTTCCCATGGTCTCTCCTGCGGGAGAACTCAGGCCCCCAGGAATGCAGAAGTAGAAGCTGCCAGGCCTGTTAAGACTTGAGTCCAGAACTGGCCCAGTATCACATTTGCAGTGCTCTGTTGGTTAAGATGAGTAGCGTGACTAGCCCAGACTAATCATGGAGCGAAACAAACACGGGTGTGAACGCCAGGAGCATGGCTCATTGGGTGCCATTTTTGGAAGCCAGCAACCACCACTGGCAAGGTGTAAGAAAAGTTCAAGTGCTGCATACCCCCTTCTTTCCAGGTAGAATGTGCTTTAACAGTTTTATATCTACGACAGCAGCAGTTGCTGTGAACTCTTGGGTTCCCTCTGAATGTGAAATACGTAAGACCCTTTCCATGCCTTACTACTTTACTCTCACACCAGACCTGCATGGTGTAATTAATCCCATCTGGCAGGCGAAGAAACTGAGGCTTAGAGCAACTAAATACTTTCCAGTTAGAAACGGCAGAGCTGGAATTTGAACTTAGCCTTGGAGTCTTACCACCTGTATTGCATTTCTGACCCACAGATATGGGAACTCATAATTCAGATGCTTTAAAACACATCATTCATCCGCACTGAATAGTGATGTTACAGAATACTTCCCTTGTCTGACGTCTCTCTAGAAAGCCAAAATGTCAAGGGAGAGAATCTCATCTATAAAAACTGACACTGGACGTCATACTATCTTTTTTGACTGTCCTTAGAGGCAGGGGTTAAGTTCTTACTCATCTTTGTATCTAGTTCAAGGCCATGTACATGGCAAATGCTTTGTTGAAATGGCTAATAAATAAATTGATACTGGCTGCAGACAAAAACCCTTCAAAACCATTGCATTCATGTGTGCAGCAGGATGCCATGTCTTTTTGCTATTTGGGGCATAGCAACAAGACATGCCTGGGTGGTTACGGAGACGGTGATCACACAGGCTTCTGGGGTGGGTGCTGGGTTTAGGGCGAGACATTTGAAAAACTGATCCTGAAAGGACACAAACCTTACAGCGTTTGTCATAAGGCTTCTGCTTGGCTGCTGGCTTCCAAGGTAACTGGGAGCTCCACGCAGGGAGGTGGTGTGGACCGGCTAACGGTGAGGACGGCCCCTGCAGCCTGACTGCCATGTTTCTCAGGCAGGTTATCTGTACCCTCTGAGCTCAGTTCCCTCGGCTAAAATAGGAATTAAACTGCCACTTCACAGAGCTGTGAGGATTGAAAAAGAAGTTAATCGTGGAGGCTTTTAGAATAACATCTTACACATAGTAAGTTTTACGGAGGTTTTATCTACCATTACTTCTTTTTCAAGGAAGGCATTAAAAAGCAAACATCCAAGAGTAACAAAAGACTTCTCATTTCTTAGTTTCAGTTTTTGGATGGTGTGTGTATCAGATGACAATTGTGATGAGCTTCTCTTAGATTTAGGAAATGTTTATTTAGGTCCTCAGTGTAAGAGTTTGTTTTTAGACACATCATACAATTCCACAGAGCTAGAGTCTTCCCCGTGTTTTCCTAGGTACCAGCAAGTTAGCTCACCAAAGTATTTCCTCTTCTCTGTGAATTTACAATTAAGTCAGCAAACACAATGGTTCCTGAGGAAGCACTCCATCCTGTTTCTCCTTTGCTACATCGTAGGCAAAAATACTCATGTAAGAGGTGTTCTTGGGGGAGAATAAATAATGAGGGTGTCATCTCCTTCTGAAAATCAGATCTCTGTGGCAAGTCAGAACGCTCAAGTATAGAGAAAGACATCAGCAGGATGATCATGCACTTTATTTTCCAAACCTGGACATCTTTAACGGGAAAATGAGATGTCATTACTGCCGTGGCCAGGACAATAAGTATGAAATTAGTCTGCCCTGGGCAAGGCAGGGCGTATGGGCACCCATGCAAAACGGCCTGCAGTAAACTGCAGACCCTGAGGCCAGTCCCATTGTGCAAACAGAATAGAAGTGTCAGTTAACTTGCAAGAGTAAAGTAGAAAGGGCCGCTGGGGCTAAGAGCATCAGAATGGCCCTCAACTGTCTGCCATTCCAGTTGAATTCATTAATGATAGTCGAGACCCTAAGCATCTTTACAGAATTAAATTTCTTTGTTCCCATCCCCCCAGACTATGTTTCTCTCCGCTTGCATGTCAGCTGAGTGTCTTGATTGGAAATTCTGTCCCATAGCCAGTTTATTCCTCTGATAATTTACTCCGTCTTCCCTCGACACCTCTCCCCGCAGTTTCTGATGATTCCTGTCATCAGCTCCCACGCTGGCAGGCAGGGTGCCTTTCCCCACTTGGAGGCCCCCCAGGAGGGCACCCCCCTCGACCAGGTCTGAAAGCAGGCCCAACTCTCCCTGAGCTCACCACATTCTTCTTTCTTTATTCCTCTTCCTCGCTCTATTCCCTTCTCACTCTTTCCCTCCCCTTTCCTCCCAGGGGTGCTCCTTTGTCCCATCTGAAGCACTGACGTCTCCTGAGTTCATTGCATTCCCAGACACTCGCAGGCACCATCCGCATGGTAGTATTGGACTCGGATGTCTGTGGGCAGGTCCAGGCTCTACCCCTCGGCCGGACCTTCCCACTCTCACCCTAAATAAACATGTGGGTACCAAATGCCTCATTTCTGCCCTGACAGCCTTCCAGTCCAGGAGCACCTTGACTCTGTGAAATGCATCATCGTTCACTTTGCCGACACCCTTGAATCAGGCCTCTATTTTATGTCCATATCCAGTCTAATT
This sequence comes from Camelus bactrianus, assembly GCF_048773025.1. Lineage (NCBI taxonomy): Eukaryota > Metazoa > Chordata > Mammalia > Artiodactyla > Camelidae > Camelus > Camelus bactrianus. The sequence goes on from NC_133558.1 coordinate 8,344,623, forward strand.
TCAGAGTGCACTCTCCTCTCTCCGCTGTCTCTTTCACACGCAGGCGTGCCTTGTTTCATTATGCTCCGCTTTATTATTGCGCATTGAAGAGATCGCGTTTTTTGCAGATTGAAGATTTGTGGCCACCCAGCCTCAAGCAAGTCTGTCAGCGCTGTTTTTCCTACAGCATTTGCTCACTTCATCCCTCAGTGTCGCATGATGGTAATTTGTGCAATATTTCAAAATTTCATTATTTGTCATGGTGATCAGTGATCTTTGATGTTATTGTTAACAACTCACTGGAGGCTCAGATGATGGTTAGTATTTTTTTTTTAGCAATAAAGTATTTTTAAATTAAGGTATGTACGTTGTTTTCTAGACATAATGCCATTATGCACTTTATAGACCACAGTATAGTGTGAACATAACTTTTCTATGCACCAGGAAACCAAAAAATTCATGTGGCTTTATTGCGATACTCGCTTTATTGCGATGGTCTAGAAGTGAACCTACAATGTCTTTGAAGTCTGCCTGTAGATGTTTATCTGGATCTTCTGTGTTTCCCCAGAATTCTTTGACCTTTTCCCTTGGGCTTCTAGTGACTGTGAGCATCATAATAACATACTAGCTCTAATAATAAGAGGTAACAGAGGATAGTCTAGTGCGCACAACATGGCAGATACTGAACTAGCTGTGATACAGTTCTCACTGCCTCAACAGTCCGAGGCAGTTGCTCCTAATACCCGTCTTACAGATGAGGGTCACAAGGTTTAGGGTCAGTGACTTCCCAGGGTCACTTGGCTGGTTAATGGTAAAGCCCTCACACCAAATTCTTCCAGGCTTTGCTCGGAAATATCACTGTTACAAGTGACTTGAAAGCATAAAGAGTGAAAAGGTTAAGATGTATGTACATCTAGATAGACAGGTGTTAAACACTCTTGAGTTCAGAACGCCGATCTCATTAAGGGGACAAAATAATGTTGGAAATAAGACTTGGCAATTCAGTGCTTAATGCTGGAATTCCTGAGACAGACAGAGACACCTACAGGAAGTGCATTAAGTTATCTTTGAAACAAATGATTTCCTTTGTGTGTTGGTTGGCTTGTGGTGGTGTGGGTTTCCTCATAAGGTTATAGGCGATAGAAGAATGACGTTAGGCAGTGAAGCAATTATTCTTCGGGGCTTGTTTGACTGAAACACCGAATAACCTTAATAGGAAAATAGACCGTGAGTCCACCCATGAATCAGATTGTTTCTGAAGGTCACTTTTAAAGGTCTTCCTTATTCTTTTCGTTAGCTCGTGGGTGAGTTGGGATGGGGGCAATGTGTCAATTTAAAATGTGTGAGCTATTCATGAAATCATGTAAATGAAAGAGAGCATTGTGTGTTGAGAACCTGCCTTGAGTCGGGGTCTGACCTGGGGAAGGGGGACGCGAGTGATAACCCCAAATGCTGCAGAGGACGTTCCTGTCTAGTCCCAGCGAGTTAGAATTCAGCGGAGCTCTGAGAGGTCTTTGTGGAAGAAGAAGTCAGAGAGGCATGCTGGTGATGTTCAGATGCAGATATAACTTTGGCACAGAAGAGTATTGTTAACATTTAGTCTATTTTTGTCCTCCAATTAACCAAGTGTGAGTTTCCAAAGAGAATGAATGTCTCTTCTGTGGCATAGCAACATCTTCGTGTCCTCGGGAAAGCTGCTCTGTTGCGTAGTGCTGGGGTTTGTATTCTAGGAGCCCTGAGAGGCTCTGAAATTATAGGAAGCTGTTTGCTACCACTGCACGTGGTTGTCAAAGGTGCCCATGAAAAGAGCCTTTAAGTGCTTCCCAGCCTCCAGCAAAGGGTTGTTTAAGGCAGTAGTTTGAGCATCATGCTAATTACACTTCCCAGATGTTTCTATGAAGATTATATGAAGCCAGTATGAACTGGCATTTTACAACATCATTTTGCAATACTATGTTCCTATATTAAAAAAAAAAAAGTTATACAATTTCTCCATCCTAGCACAAAACTCTATTTCATGCATGGACAACTGGAAGGATTTATTACCAGAAAATTTGCCATTACAGCGAGGATGATTCTCGCCTGCTTCGTGAATGATTGAAACCTCACTTGCTCTGTCTGGATCAGGTAGATGTTTACAGAGAAACTTATAATAAGGGGCCTTCCCTGACGGCCACAGTCACGTCAGTTTCTGGTGAGACCACTGGGCTTTTGTGTGTTGAATACTAAACTGTCTCTTTTAAAAAGTCATATAAGGGCATTATCACAAACTGCATCCCCATGTAAGATTATTACTGTCATAATCTAGTATTTAGATTCTAAATAAGAAACCTTGAGAGTTTTTTGAATAAAAAGAATAGATTCCATTGAAGTTTGAAAATAGAAAATTCACCCTTAATCCTACATGCTTACAAATGATCACCTACACATATTTGCTTCATTCATTCGTAATGACTTTGTATAGATGAAATCAAAGTATAATTCGACCTTGCTATCTTAATTTTTTAACTTCATGTTATGTCATAGTAGAACTCTTGGTCATAGTCTGCCAAGTCACCTTCCTAATGACTGTGAAGCATCCCGTTGGGTGTGTGCTGTTATAAACAACCCTGCCACAGACATCTGTGTGTGTAGCACTTCTTTCTTTTGTACCTTTCCTTCAGGGTAGAGAACTGGTTCTGGGCCGCGTTGGGTGTGAATATTTTTTTTGGCCCTTGCGTTCCAGAAAGATTATAATGTGATGTGGAGAGTAATGACTTTGCACTTAGCAGGGTTGGAATATAAGGATGTGTCACGTTGTTAAGTTGTAATTGTGGTCAGTGAGAAATCAGGAGGGGCTGATGCAGGAAAAATGGATGTGGGGTGTGAGGAGGGCCGTGTCCCAGGCTTCGGTTGAGCTCCTGGGACGTGGCCGCCAAGTGTGGGTCCTTGGTTTCGTGCAGGAAAGAATTTAAGATGGAGCCACAGTTGAGTAAAGGTAGATTTATCCAGAGAGATACATTGAAGGGTGAGAGAAAGTCCATGAGGTGTGGGGGGTGGGTGCTCAGATTAAAAGTAGGTACATACTCCATAGAGTGTGAGCCATCTCCAAAGAGGGGGAGAGAGAGAGAGGCTGCCATGTTGCCAGTTTTTATGGGCCCAGTGGCTTCATATGCTAATACGTGGAAGGACCAGTCTAACTAGCCTGGGGGAGGGGCTGGGATCGGCAGGAAGTTGGCCATTTCCCACTCTTTGACCTTCTGTGGCTAGCCTTGGGACTGTCATGGTACCTGTGGGCATGTTATTCACCATGCTGATGTATTACAATAAGCATAAAATGAAGCTCAAAGTCTACTAGAAGTTAAATCTCCCACCATTTTGAGCCTCAAGGCTACTGGGGGTTGAATCTTTCACCATTTTGATGTTAATTGCTGCAGCATTTCTTGAATGGCTGCTCCCTGTCCCCTTCCTGTCTCGGGGAGAGTAGGCAAGGATGTCTAGGGTATTTCAGCACGGGATCATCTGTCCAGAGTGGCCCTCAGGGAAGCCGTTGTGATCTTTGACCTCTACTTGGACTAAGTTCTTCTATAGTTCATTTTAAACTCCTGGTGTGAGCATGGCGGCCCACTTGTAACCTAACATTTCCCCATCAGAATGGCTGAACTTCAGCAAGAACTGCAGTGAGAGCCAGCTGGACGATCCCTAGATACAGTCATCAGTATAAACCAGCAGAAACCATGATGGACATATTATTTATGATACAGACTTGGAATCACAAGCAGCCAGGTGTTATTGGACCTTCAGTTTTGAGGCAAGGCTAGCAAGTACCTGAGAGAGGAGGCTTAAAAGGGACCAGGACACAGGCCCCTTTTTGTCATATTAGGGATTCCAGACTTGATCCTATAGGCAGTGGGTCACTGTTAAAGGTTTTAAGCAGGGAAGTAGCAGAGTTCACTTTTTTGATTTAAAACAAATTGGGCAAAGGGAATAACTAGCAGATCAAAGAAAAATGTAAATATTCCATAGATAAAAATATTTCACTCTTACTCATAGTTAAACAAATTGAAATGAATGAGACACTGCCATTTTTCACTTATGATTTTGGCAGATAAAAGAAATTGATAACTATACTGTGTCAGCAAGAGCAATAGTAGTGTGGGAAACACCCGCTCTCATACACTGTTGGAAGACTGAATCAATGTAAGTTTTTTAGCAGATAGCTTAGCAAAAGTAATCAAAATTTTAAATGCTTTTGCCCTTGACCTTGGCAATTCATCATCCTAACAAAGGATGGTGAGACAAAGAAGATTCCAGACATAGGAAAAGAAGATGCAAAGTTACAGACTGAGGGAGGGGCATGCCCAGAAGGAGTCGTATGTCTCCAGGGATTTAACCTACATTTTGCTTGGAGTAAGATGGGTGTGCAAGGTTGTTCCTTACAGATTATTTATAAATATCAGAAAACTGGAAACAAGACAAATGCCGCCAGTGGAGGACTGATTATATAAATCATGGTCTTTCTACGTAATGTGGTGCCAGTGAGCCACAAAAAAATGTGTGTTGTAAGGTAGGTGTCTATCTTCAGATATTGGAGAGAACCTTAAAATGTACAGTTAAGTGGAACAAGCCAGGTGAGGTGCAGAACAGTAGGTGTATTATGATTTTACTTATAATTTTTTTTACTTCTGCATTTCATCTTTCTAATTTTATTTTTAAATAAAAATTGTATTTAAGGTGTACAATCTGATTTGATACACATGTAATGAACTGATTACTTCCATCAAGGGAATTAACACATCATCTCCTCACATGGTTGCCATTTGTGTGTGTGTGTGTGAGATGAGCGCCTAAAATTTGCTCTCCTAGCAAATTTCCAGTATCCAACACAGTATTATTAATTGAGGGATAGGTTATACATAGACATGTTGGTTTCTGAATAGTCTTTTTCTGCAAAAATATGGAAGAAACATTTAAGACTAGAGTGGTCTTTAGGAAATAGAACTGGTTATTGCAATTAGACGAAGGAGAAGGGCTCGGCATTTCATCATATTGCTTCCTTTGCATTTGAATGCTTGCTATAGGTATGTATTACTTTTATACAAAATAATTACAAAAGATAAATTCTCACTGAATTATAACCAAACATCAACTTTAGCTGATTTAATCTTAGTTCATCAACACATATATTACTTATCTGCCATTCACTCTTCTAAGCTTTTTACATTTATTAACTCATGTTAATAATCACAGACCCATGTAAGACCAGAAGTATCTTTATTCCCATTTTGCAGATGAGAGAACAGAGACACACAGAGAGGGTAAGCTACTTGCCCCAGGGTCACACAGCTCTTAAAAAAAAGAGACTGGAAGCTATTTCCTAGAGTAAGTTCTTGGGAATGACCCATATACTATTACTTGTTACCAATTTGAAGTTCTTTTTGTTCAGTCACTAAACAGTTTTATTCAGTAAGAAGCCAGAAGTGTTTCTGGCCTCGGTTCCAACAGGTGCCTCTTTTTCAGATTCAGAATTTGTTTAGCCTTCATCTGTCCACAATGAGGCCATTAGATAAGGAGGGAAGTCCTTCCTTCCTCTTTATCAGCCTTAGTTTTGCTTTCTGAAAGGGACATGCACAGAGTTACCCCTTCCAGTCATGCTGTGGGCCCCCACCAGCGGGTTGGCTAGGACACTTTCACATCTGTCTTCTGTCATCCCGAGCTGCGGGATCCCAGGCTGGGCCTCCTGACTGCCCCGCAGCAGAAAGCTTTATAGTTCAAGATCATATGCCAAGGGGTCTTTCTGCTCTCTGAATCCCTGTGTCAAGCTTGGAAAACCAAACACTGTAAATTAAGCTAGTTCCAAAGCCAGGGTGATTAGATGACTACAACTAAGACTTTCACTCTTTTCATGTTATGTTGTGGAAACCACAATTGTATCTGATCAGATATACCATCTTAGCAATGGAATATTCAAAAATGCAAGAGAACATCTTTCTTTTTCTGACTGTCTGATGCCGCTTAATGGCCCCTGGTGCCCTGTTGTTTAGCTGAAATATCTCCTGCAAATTCCATTGTTCAACACACAGGTCTCCCAAGATCTCCTAAATGCAAGGCACAGAAAATTGAAAGCTAAATAAGACAAAATCTGCCCACACTGAACACACCCTTAAGGGAATAAACAGAACTGGCAACCAGTAATTCCAAGGCTGCGAGATTAGTGATCGTGGGATATATACAAGGTGTCTGGAAGCACAAAGAAGTAATTCCTTGATTGTCTTAATTTAGTTCCAGTTGAGAATTACTGCACAGGGAAATGACCGGAAGTCCCCATTGGGAAATACTGGTGCCTTGGGGTAGTTCAGCCCTTCACCTGTGCCTGCGTGCAACACACACTTACGTAGCACCTAGAAATGCAAGCATGGTACCTAAGATAATATGACAGAGTTACTGTCTGTTGGGGTGTTGAGCCTTCTAGCGGCTCAACATTTGGTCTCCTATTTGTTTTGTGAGCATTCGTTTTATACTTACTAAGTGCTAAGCACTGAGCTAGGCCCTTGGACAGAAAGATGACAGAATGCAGTTCCCACCCTCAGAGATGAGCGTGGCCCCAGCGGTGCAGGAGTGGAGGCTGCAGCAGAGCACTGAAGAGAAGAGCAGACAGATGGAGGCTCCTCAAGGACTTTGGAACTGGTGTTGAAGTTCTGTGAGAGAAGACTCATTCCAGATACAGGAAGAAATGCTGCAAAGTTGCAGAGAGACAGGTCCAAAAGGAATTATAAAGGAAACCTCAGTGCTCTAAGAGCAGATTAGTCAGAGGGCTATGCGAGGTCAGAGGAGAGTGCTGGTACCTCCAACTCCCACAGAGGTGTTTGTGAACAGTAGATGAAAGTTAGTGAATGCTTAATACGCCAGCTACTGTTGCTAAATGTGGTTGATGCGTTTTCTTGTTTAATTCTCGCTGTAACCCCACAAGGTATTATTATCCTCGTTTTGCATTTGTGGAAACTGAAATGCAGGGAAGTTCCGCAACGCGCTGATGTCAAGTCTCAGTGCCTAGGGGCGCCACATCGACCTTGTTCTTTGACCGCCAGAACCTGCAAGCTTAGCCACAGTCCTTAAATAGTGGCTAGACTTTGGACATACGGAATCAGGGGAGAGGGTATTCCAAACAGGGCAGATGGGATAAACAGAGGCACAGAAGTGGGCAATCACAAGTGGGTTTTAGGAGTTTGACTTAGTTGGAACATGGGTTAATAAATAGGCAGGTGCTGGGAGAAAAGTTAGTATTAGATCGTGGGAAGCAGTGAAGGCCGCAAAGCTGGGCTTTATTCCCTCGCAGACTTTTGAGCAAGGAGGTGACATAATCACAGTTGGCCCTTGGGTGACTCACTGGCAGTGGCAGATACAACCGACTGGGACAGTGAGAGCCTGGCAGGGGGAGGCCAGTTAGTTACAGCCTAGGCCAGAGATCACTGGAGCCCGCACGGGGGGATGGCATCGGGGATGAAAAGGAGGAGAGAGATTTGAGAGACAGCGAGGAGGCAGAAGTGACAGGACTTGGGAGAGGAGACGTGGGGAAGAGGGAGAAGGAGAAATCAAAGATAGCTCTGAGCTTGTGACCCCGGTGACTCATGATTGGTGGTTCTTTCTTTCTTTCTCTCTTTTTTTAAATAGGAATGGGTAGGAGTTGAATTTAGGAGATGAGAAGAGAAAGGGCTTTCTCTTTTTGACAAGGAATCCTCATGGCCAGGAAGGACCTAGAAGACCCCCATCACACAACTCCCGTCTCCTGGGAGTACAGGGCGCCCAGGGTGGGTTCTGCTGTGTCTTGAAAAGAGAGAGCAGTTTTTAACTGCACGAGCCAGGGGTGTATGTTTTCCAGGGCTTCCCTAATGAAGTACCACAAACTGAGTGGCTTAAAAACAGAAGCTTATTGTCTCAGCGTCTTCTGGAGGTTGGAAGACCGAGATCAAGGTACCAGCTGGGTTGGTTCCTTCTGAGGGCTGTGAAGGAGGATCTGTCCCGCGTCTGTCTCCTAGGTGCTGGCAGTTTGCTGACAACCTTGCTCATTCCTTGGCTTGTAGATACAGCCTCCTGATCTCTGCCTTCGTCTTCACGTGTTCTCCCTATACGTGTGTCTGTGTCCAAAATTCCCCTTTCTGTAAGGACTCCGGTTATATTGGATTAGAAGCCCAACCTACCACCCACGTGACCTCATCCTAATTGAACTAATTACATCTTTAATGGACTTATTTCCAAATAAGGTCACATTCTGACATAGTGAGTAGGACTTCAACATGTGAATTTGGGGAGGATCCAGTTCAACCCATAACAACAGTGAACGAGATGAAGGCCTTCTTGCTGTCAAAAGATAACCAGGTTTCTCTTCTTAGTCATTTTCTGGAGGTTTCTGAGCAAGTCATTATTGGCTTAAATTTTTTTTTAATCATGTGAGTAAGAACTGAGGTCTGGTGACAACTTCTTACTGGACTTGCAAGTACTTTTAATCAGTAGAAGAATGTTAGTGCCTGAATGATTCCCACGAATAGTGCTCTCCTGGTTTCTCAGCCCTAGAGCACATCTAAGCAATGACAGTCCCTGTCCCAAACATCATATTCCTGGAGAAGTAGTTCATAGCCAGGAGCACACACCTGATGCCTAGAGTACTCTTACTTGGGAGTAAACTGCTTGAGAGAAAGGACAGGTGAAAACCAGAGCCTGAGCTGGGAGTACCCAGGCGTTAAGGTGCCAAGAAGATGCCGTAGTCAGTATCCAGTAGGGAGTGATTTGTACCCATTTTGTTCTGCTTTGGACATCAAGCTTTGTCAATAAAATAGTTTATAGGTTTTAACTCTAATTAGACTTTTTCTTCTTGGAAAATGAATTATATCACCTTGTTGGGGAAAAAAAAATCCTCCCCCAGATTTCCAGATTCACCCTCACTCATTTTCTTACCCTCATCCTCCTAAGGCTTCTGGGCTATTATACCCAAGCGGTATCAGAAGAAAACACATTTGGATCAAGATACATGGTCATTCCTCATGAAATGACAACCCAAGGAGCTCTGGGCTATGCTCTTTGTCAGATGGCTGTTAAGTTTGGGCATCTCAGAGCCGCATGGACACCCATGAATGAATCACAAAGAGCTCTCTGCCTTGGGTGTTTATAATTCAGATCCAGTCCTTCCTTAAATAGCTCTTTGGTGGTTTTCCATTTCTGTGTGGGTATATTTACATTTACACCACATTTATATGATTTGCCAGAGCTCGAGGCTGATCGCTTAAACCTTTCCCTTCACTTCCAATTTTCATTGCCCTTCCAATCTCTGTAGCCCTGAAAATAAGCTTTTCTGAGCTCCCCAGTAATTTTTCACTCCTCTTCCTGCAGGAGACGCACAGATATGCAGAGCTAGGATTGCAGGCCAAAGAATGTTTGGCAAGCCATTTCTGCGCCCGGCAATAGGTCTCAGAAACAGCTTCAGGGAATTTGACAAGTGAAATGCCCGGGACCTGCCTGCATTTTAATTATGGGGCCCCCATTAGTCCTTGAGAAAGTTGCACTGTATCCCAGTATCAGGGTAGGCAGTGATCTGCTCTTTCTTTTTTTAATTGGGTGTTAAGGAGTAACAGTGCCATGTATTAGCAAGGTCACTGGTCCGGCTACTACGAGCTGTAAGGCTATGGACAAGTGAGTTCACCTCTCTGAACCTTATCTCTTCATCTTCAAAGTATGAGGCTTAGACTGGACCGTGTCCAAGAGTCTGTTACATCTGAGCCCTCTCATTTTGACAGCAGCAGGGCATTCTTCTCTACAAGAACAAAGAAAATCATTTAACCATTGTCTCACACTGTCACTGTTTTTCTAGGCAAGAGCAGGATCTATGTGTTGGAAGGCGAAAAATTCACTTGCTCCAAGCTTTGTGTAAGAAGCATGTCCCATGGAAATCCTCCCATTAGGACAGCTTCATTGCCAGCTCTCTGTCTTGACAATGAAGACTGTCTCCTGACCTTCTCTGCCCTCCTTCCCACTGGACCCACGCAACCATCACTCCTGATTTAGAAGATTGAACACTTTTCTTTAGGGACTTTTTCAAAAGTTATATAAATGCTGGAGGTTCGGGTTCTGTTGGACAAGAGTTGGCCTGAGACCTGTAATGAAGCGAGAGTCTAAGTGAGCATGAACTTGCTCTGCTGGCAAAACTAACCCTATTGAAATTTTTAGCCAGCCGCCTTAATTGGAACTGAGGGGCGTACAGGGTCTACATGGATGAGGCTTTCAGGACGCTAAGCTAACTAAATCAACGGTACGTGTGATTTCCTTCTGAAAAGTCTTGTAAAATGAGATAACCTTCTGAATTCACAGATGGTCTTCCAAGAACTAAAAATTCAAATGCTCAGTGGGCAAAATAGGATAAATGCTCTTCCCCCCCCCCCCCATTTTGATCACTGTGCATGGCCTATATCTGATGATCTGGAGCCAGAAATACTGTTTTTGAAAACAAAATTCCCTTACATTGTCCTTGAGGACAATAAACAATGTTACACGAAGGAAAATATCAAAAGAAAACCTGGTGGAAAAGAGAAAAGGAGGTGTTAGGGATTAGACAGTACAGTGATGTTAGAACCGTCTCCACCTAAACTTTCTGTTCTCTTAGTTTAGAACTTTTTCGGTAAAAGAGAAAAGTTTTTAATGGCTTGCTTCTGTGACTAATAGAAAACTAGAGGATTTTTCAGGCTGAGCTAAAAGTGAGAATATTTTTAGAAAAATACAGCAAGCACTCGGCGTACAGACAATTTGTTACATCAACATTAAATCCGAATGTGTTGAATAACGATACATTATTTCTCCGCATGAGGAGAGAGTAGAATAGAGTGCAGTGTTTAAAGTACTGGGCAAGAAATCCCTGGTTATAAAGAAGGAAAAAGGAAAGAAAAATCATGACGATTAGCCTGAATAAGTATAGAAATAAATCCAAATATATCAGTGATTACAATAAACGTGGATGATCCATATATACTAGTTAAAAGACTGAGGTTGCTAAAAAGTATGTAACAAAATCCAGATAGAAGTGCTTTATGAAATGTACCTAAAACGTACTGATGTTAGATTTAAAATAAAAAGGCATTACAAGATACACCAACCAATAATTTTTTTTAAAAAGAATGCTAGTTTATCTACATTAATATCAGGCAAAATATATTTTAAGGCAAGAAATGTAAAGTTGGGTCATCATGTAGTGATAAAAGGAGCCGTTCATTAGGAAGATACAACAATTCAAAATATGTCTATATCTCTATCAGGGGCTGTGAAACTGTCAAATTTTATACCAAATTTTCTATGTACATGTATTTTTCTAGAGAAGGTGTCAAGAACTTTAATCAGATTTTCAATAGGGTGTCAGATCTAAAATAGGTTAAGAATCACTGGGTCGGGTTACTAAATATAGTGGTGGTATTGCAAATCAGAAGTTATATCCTCTTTAAAAAGATTAGCTTGTAGGTGTTTGCTATATGTATGTTTTGGAGAGGTATACTTGCAGTATAAATATGTCATGATCAAAAAAAAATGTGCATATGTAACTAACTCCATAGTCACAATGTATATACAGCAAAAGGTGGCCAAACAGAAAGATAAATGAATGAACTTATTAATACATGTCTGTTGATAATTGATTGTCAGGCAGACAAACAGAAATAAGGAAATAGATCACTAACTGGATAACTTACCAGGAAGAGGAACTGAGTTTTGATCTGTTGTTTATCCCATTTCATGTCTATGTGTTCAGTCACGTAAGTACAAGAGATCAAGTGGGTAGAACAGTTGCAGGTTTTGAAACTCAGAAGGTGGAAGGGAGATAGATCTCTTTTGATCGATGTGTGCCTTCCAATAACCAGAATCTGAAATAATCACAGCTGGGGATGACATTCTTCCCCTTTGTGCTCCCTAGTTTTTAAAACTCATCTCCACAAACGATGTTAACGTCTGAGTTTTTATGCCCTTGCACAGTCAGCCAGCGCATTAAGCCGCCTACAGAGGTTAAAATGAGAGCCTTTCTCACTCACGTTTTTATTTCCTTCTCTTCTTACCGACATACTTTCCTGGATAAAGATCAAATTGATTAGTTAAATAAATGGGACCATGCCTTTTCACCCCCCTGGTATTAGTTCTGTTATCCTAGGAGCAAAGAAGTGATGGGCTCATTCATAAAACTCTAAAGGTAAAAGAGAAATTCCTCTTCTGATTAGAGATTAAACTAATGTTTCAGATCCTTCCAGCACATTGGTTAATGAGAAGTAGTTGGACTCCCTTCACAGAGCCTGAGGAGGAAGGCTGCTTACAGATGTGTCCGCTTTTTTACTCTTTAAACATATGAAAATCACATTTAGGAAGCTTCTTGGGAAAACAAATCAAATGATGACATTGTGGGTGCAGATTAATATTAGTAATTAGAATTGTGTGGGTGTGGACATTCTAAGAGGAGTTGCCTCGCAGAGAAAAGACCATGTGCGAAGACTGAGGACGTGACAAAACCCAGGGAACAGCAGTTTGTGCAGAAACTTCACTAGTCTTCATTTTTCACTTGTTTCTAAAATATTCTCATCTGGGCTGTAAGTCAGTGTTGTGACAGATTTGTTTATGAAGCATAGCCTTTTGTGGGTATTACTATTAGGAAAGGGCCCCGGATACAGAGGTGCCAGAAAACATAACAAGTAAAGATTGGGTCTGTTCTGTGAAGTGTTTGAAGAGGCATGTCGTTTCTCCCTGCTGTCAGGCATGGCTTTTGGAATAGTGCATCTGTGCTCCGAAGGAAAAACCAAATATGGCAGAGAAAGTCAGGGTAGCATAAGTTTTAGATGTATAGGGAAAAACTAATCTGATATTAAGAAAAGACTCAGCTTCTTTGTTGTCATACGCATTCATATGGCAGGGGGAAATAATTGGAAATTGTGTTTCCCATAAATGCAAATTTACACAAGGCGGACATACACCATTTTTCCGGAACAAAGTTAACTCCTTGCAACCCACAACGTGGCAGATAGGGTCACTTTGAGTTCCCTTGAGCTTTGTTCTAGCTAAGGAGTACTGTTTTTAAATCTCCAAATGGACTACTGGATTTCTTTTTATGTTTCCCATGGAGAATGGGAAGCATTGTACCTATTAAAGATGGATTTGTTTCTAAGAAAGTATTATGCAGGTTGACGTAAATTAATCTATGCCTTACCCACCCTCCCCCCACCGATTCTTTCTCTCTGTCCTCACTCTCCCCACCCCAGTCCCCAACCCCCTTCGCCTCCTGCCCTGACAGCCACCAGGAATGGTATAAAGCAGTGATTGTACTCTAAGATAATTCATCAGGGACTAATGTATTGTTATTTCTATGCTTAATCATGAGTTACTTGTAGTAACATTCTGAGATTTTATTTTCTTGGTTGTTAGAGCAAAAGAAAGTTACTTTACTTTTAAGCCATACAAAACCAAGAGGCTACAAGGAAACTGATTTAAAACTGAAGAATGTCCCTCTTGCCCTGGCTAACTGGCCAGAATGTGTACTGAGTAGTTCAGAACCAGATTCACATCCAGCCATGGCAGATTGTAAGCCCAGCAGCCTCAATGGGGACCTGGGTACCACTCTGCAGTCCTGTTACACTTCTCTAGCATGTTCACATTCCCATTGTCCGCGGTGACGCATCCTTCCTCTGGCACCTTAGTGCGTCCCTTCATTCCCCTTCCCTGCTCCCAGCCCCTACTCCCAGCCCCCAGATGCAGTTTTACCCTATGAGCCTCTAGAGAACGGCCAGCCTCAGACAGGAATGCTCCCAACTCCCAGCGTCTCCTCTACCTGTTCTCTGCATCCTGTCCTCCTGTCATGTTAAATGAAACATCCCTTTGCCCTATTAAAGAAAACAAAAAACAAAAAACAAAAAACAAAAACCACCGAGATCCTACTCTCCCATGTAGTCATAATCCCCTTCCACCTCCTTTCTCTCTTAGAGCTCAGTTTTTGTCTATTCCCGGATCCTTCCCGTAGCCAGTCAGAGGTGCTGTAGCAACTCCCATTTAGAAGACTCTCCCTTGACCCTGTAGCTACCAGTGCAGGCATTTTATCCCTTGTGGCTGAACTTCTCGTGTTGCTCACTGCTTGACTGAATGCTCCTTTAAGGGTCCATGCGATCCATGTGGCTCCTTCCAAGTTCTCCTTTTTCTTAACATCCCAAAGACATTTGCCCCGTTGACCCATCCCTCCTTTTTAATGTCCTTTTCTCCTGGCTTCTGTTGCATTGCACTTTATGGCTTTTTCTTCTCTCTCCCTGACCACTCCTCCACTGCTCCCCAACCCTTTACCACTGAAATCTCCTATACTCCCTCTCTAGGGATTCTCATCACACACGTGGCTTTGTCATCTCTGTGCTGACAAAGCCCAAGTTTACGTTTCCATCCAGACTTTCCTCTGAGCTGCAGACTTCTACTTGATATCTCCAAACTGTCTTATGAGAACCTCTGATTTGTTACCGCGTCCAAGCTCCTACTGCTTGCTGCAGGACCGAATTCAGGCTTCTTTTATACTAAAAGGGGAGAGGGGTGTGGTTGGTTGCTACAAACTTCTTGGTTCTTGTACTCAGGTCACCTCAGGTCACCGTGTTTCTGTAAACCTCCAACAAGACAAATGTTATTCTCTGTTCTGCAACTTTTTCTCTCTATATGAATGAAAAAGTGTTACACCTTTAAAAGTCAGAGCCTTAATAAAAAAAAGTTTAAAAAAAAAAGTCAGAGCTTTGATAATAGGCTGTCCTGTGTATTTCAGGCTATGGGCAACATTCTTAACTTGTAACAAAAGCAATAGAATACAGATAACCTCTGTTAAAAAGAAAAAAAAAAAGTGAAAGGAGTAGATCCAATATGGAGTCAGATTTGTTCAGCTCTGTTACATTGCCTTGGGTAAAGTCACATGCTTAGAACACTAGGTTTCCCTGGAGGGTTCTTGCTGCCCACAGGTTAATACCACCAGGTTTCAGAGAGGTCCTGCTGGGTGTCCACTCTCTGGATACCCAAGAGAACCTCTGAAAAGGCTTTCCTCACCAGCTAGAGGATGCTAGTCAAAATCTGGCTAACTGGGAAAACATTTGTATTGTTCATTGACCCAGAGTTGCACCCCTTCAATTAGAGTAGCACTTTCCTTTGTTTTCCCTGAGGGTGAAGCAGTTGCCAAGTATTTAACAAGCAGCTTCTAACAAGCCCCATGCGAAGAGCTATTGATTGGGCTGGAGGAGAAGAAAGTACAATTAAGTTTCAGCCTAATCATCAGAGTTCAACATTGACCGAATTGTTCCAGAGATTCATTAAAACCGCTTTCCCTGCCTTGGAGCATGGGAGTTTCCGGGTTTGTTGGCGAGGAGGGTCATCTACAGTGTGAAAAACCACAGTTCAGCAATTTGGAATATTTTCTTATTCTCAAAGGATCAAAAATGAAATGAATAAAATTTGTAAATCTCCGTGGTAGATTTTGTAATTAGAACTGAAAGGCAGGGAGGATTTTCGTATTTAACAGCATAGCCTGTTCATTCAGAGCAATTACTCTAAGAAGTATGTGTATTTTTTGTCTTGTTTGTTTGGCTCGGAAATGTTGCAGAGCAACCAAAGCTATTGCCAACATCAGCTGTAGATGTCTGGACAGTCTGAATGCAACTTCAAGGATGCACAGAATTGGGTTGGGAGAAAAAAAAATGTTTCCATATATCTGCATTTAGCAGCAAACACTTATTTTGAAAATTTCACAAAACATCCTGGTATGATAGTAGTGTATACTACCTAGAAAATGTCATTGATGTTTCATTATATATTACTCATAAGCAAATCATCCCTTTAGAAATAATCTCTAAAGTGACAGATGGACGGACACCTACTGCCTAGTTTTGCTCTGTCAACCTCTATCCAAGAAGGTTGCTCGCTGAAGGAGCTCATGACCTTAACGTCGCTGTTTGCAGAGTAGAGAGTCCATACTGTGCTGTTTTATTTCTCCATGGAGCGGCTCAGCCTGCCCAGGCTCAAATGTGATGTGAATTTGTTTTATGATACCATCAAAACAAAAAATACAGATTTCTTACTTACTTCTACCTATTAAGGCTTGTCGTAAATATGGCTTGGAACATTCTAAATAAATTACTTTCCCTGTTGGAAAAAAAAATGCCATGCTGTTAATTTTATTGCTTTTCTGGCAAGCACATTAGTGTTAAAGCAGGGATCTAATTGGAGGCATGTTATAAATTAGACACGATCACGTCGGAACACAAGACCTGTACCAGCTTTAGATACAGGAGAGCACCTGAATTACTTTCCAAGGAAAACAAGAGATGTTAACAAAACTCTAGCAGAGATTGGTTAATTGTGAGAATTTGCAAATACTTTCTACAAAGCTTAAAGTGTGGTCATGTTACTTTTGTAATAGAAAATTATAGTGAAAACATACGGTAACAATTTGTAGGACCACTGTTATTTCACAGACACCCCGGTACCTATAGGAGCTTCTTTAAATGAACTTTCCTCTTTCCAAAACCTTCCATACTTTTGTAAAATGTAAAAATGTTAATATGGGGTAAAAAAAATGTTCCTTTGTTTTGAAATTTGAATTTTAAACTAATTTTACGCTTATAGAAAAGTTGCAAAAACAGCACACAGAGCTTCCTTATATGTTGGCATCTTACATAACCAGAATACATGATGAAAGACAGAACATTAACATTGGTATCATATTATCAGCCAAACTATAGTTTATTCCAGTTTCACTCATTTTTCCATTAGTTTTTTTTTTCTTGGTTCTATCTAGCACCTCAAGTTGAATTGAGTTGGTATTTCTCTTTAGTCTCCTCTAATCTGTGGTACTCCATTCTTCTTTCTCTTTCATAAAAATGTTTCCTAAAAAGCAAACATTTTGTGTATTTGGTGTAACATGTATGGGAAGATCTTGTGTGTTTTTTTGGGGATGGGTATGATAATTGAATGGAAAACACTTGAACTCCTTTGCTTGAAGAAAAATATTCCAAAGACCTTTCTAGTACATTAATGACATGTGACAACTTAGTTTTATTCAATAAACTTTACTAATTCAGATTAAATTTTTAAAAGCCACTTAGATTTCGTTAAAAACAAAGGCCGAATTCAAATTTTAAAATATAATAATTGAAAGTAGATTGGGCCCTATTTCATTAGTTTTACAAAACTCTAAACTGATAGAGATTTTTTGTTCTACCTGTTGTTTAGGAGCTCTTATTATTGAATATGTAAGGCCAGTTTATAATTAGTGTTAAGTATTATTTGTATGAAGTAAATTATTTCAACTTCAAAAAATAATTCGGTTCCTTAAATATTCGCCCTGAGAAGGATCTTACTATTATTATTATTACCGTTGTTGTTGTTATTAAAAAGTGTTGACTAAGCAAAAATAAACCACAACCAGAATCTTGGCCATATTCTACAAATTTCAAATTAGTGAGGTTTTTATTGAATGAGAAACTGAAAGTTGTCACTGACATGTGATTTTGGAGAGCAGGCGAACCGTTTATAAACTGAGCTGTTCTTAGTATGCTGGTCCTCTGCCTGTTTTCTCCCCCAACAGTCACATGTGTACTTGACGGTTGTGAACATAGTCCTGTGGGTAAAAATGGCAGGAATTCTTGATGCTGCACCTCTTCTTAAAAATGCCTGTTGAGTGGAGATACACACGCCAGTTCCACATTGTTTTATTCTTCCATTCTGTTCGAACTACTCTGACACCAACTTAGGTATATTGCAATTCAGTTCTGAACTAACCACCCAGAGTCAGCTCAGACCACACAAGTCAAAGGGCACAAATCCCCAAGATTGCCCAGACTTCTGAGGCCGCAACAAGTGGGGTCCCCAGGCCACCTGCACCTTGGACTGACTGCCTGCAGATCCAGGGGTTCCCGTTGTTAGGTCGATGATTCTCCTGAAGGACTCAGTGAAGTCAGGAAAGCACTTACACTTATGGCTACGGTTTTACTGTAAAGGATACAGATGAGGAACAGCCAAATGGAGAGAAGCATAGGGTTCTGTCTGGAAGGGTCCTGAGTGCAGAGCTCCCATGTCCTCAAGGAATGAAGGCGTGTCACCCTCCCTGCTCGTCAGTGTGTTCACCCACCAGAAAGCTCCACTGAGTGGTATTTGTATTAGGGTTTCTTTATGAGGGAACATCGACCACTTGATTGAACTCAGTCTCTAACCCCTTCTTTCTTCCCTGGAGATCAGAAAGTCAGGCTGATACCATGTAGCTCAAAGCTTCATCCCTCTAATCATATAATCTTCCCAGCCTGACTATCCTGAAACTGTTGTTGAAGAAATTCAGCCTCCATACCCCACTTACTGAGTTGAGAGTCAAGGACAGAGTTTTGGATGAAGTAGAAAAGGCATCTTTATTTCTTTGCCAGGCAAAGGAGGCCACAGTAGGCTAATGCCTCCAAGACTGTGAGCCTGCCGGGGAGAGAGAGCAGGGGGTTTCATAGTACAAGTTCAAGAGGCAGAGCTAGTTTCCATGGAGATCACATATCGGGTAACAAATTGTTGTAAAGTTGTTCTTGTTTTTGCAGATGCAATGGTCCCCTTCCTTCTGCTGGGTGTGAAGTTTACCTCCAGCTTTGCAACTCTTCTAACATTCTTGTGCCTAGAACAAAGGGTGCTTAGGAAGGGAGTCTGTGGGAAAATGCTCTAGAGAAAAACTTGTGCAGTTTAAAGTCAGGCTGAGCCCTGCACCTTAAACAGTGGATACAAAGAAACCGTAAGGGTCTAAAGACAATTGTAGATATGCACAGTTAGGGCGAGTTATGAACAACAAGATGCACAAAACACCCAACTGCCATTTCTGAGGTATCAGGATCAAAAGCAGGGCACTGAGCATGAAGCCCCCCTTCTCTTCAGCCTAACCCTGGTCCACAAGAGCATAAGAAAAGCCATTTAAACCATTATACAATTAAACAGTTACAAATACCATATGGTCACCGATGACAGTGGGATCCTGCTTGGTTACAAAACTATGCAGAGGCCCACCATGGGTCACCTTTTTAGTATAAACTACCAGATCCCACCACGAATAACAAAGACACTCATCACTCAGAGATTGCTAAGGTTCAGAGTCCCCCGCCCAAGGCAAGGGCCAAATTATCTGGGTTTTTTTTTTTCTCTTCAAATTCTTTTTCTGATAGTAAAATACAGGACATCGCATACTGTTTGGAAAATACAAAAAAAGTTAAGAAGAAAATAAACATCCATGATCCTACACAATCAAAACATTACTGAATATTGTTATATACATTTTAATCATTTTTCTCTGCATTTTAAACAATATTGGGGCTTAGTTTATAGATTTTCTTACAGTTTCTTAAATAATCCCCAAGTATGTAATGTTTTGATGCTGTTGTAAATAGTACTTATGAAAAGTTCATTTTCTAACAATTTATTTTTAGTATACAGAAATGCAAATAATTTCTGTATGTTGACATTGTCCTTGGGGTATTCTAAATCTGTGATCACATTGCCTGCAGATAACATGTACTTCTTCCTTTCCAATCTGTAGTCCTTTTAATTTTGGTCTTGCTCCATTGTGCTGGCTACCTAGGATATTTTAAAGCACATTTTATAATACAGTACAATGTTCAACAGAAATAGTGAGAATGGCCATCCTTGTCTGTTCTTGATCTTAGAGGAGATATGTTCAGTCTTCCACCATTAAGTATGATGTTAGCTGTAGGTTATTCATAGATGCCCTTTACTAGGGAAGTTTCCTTCTATCCTGAGTTTTCCGTGAGTTTTTTAAAATCATGAATTGATGCTGCATATTGTTGAACATTTTTTTTTCACCTTTTGAGATGATCATTTGATTTTTTCCCTTTGTACCATTAGTATGATAGATTGCAATTTAAAGACTTTTGAAATGTTACAGCAACTTTGCATTTCCTGGTATAAATATCATTTGGTCATGCTGTATTATACTTTTAATATATTGCTGGACTTGTTAAGAATTGTCATGGTTATGTTTTTGAGAGACATTGGTCTGTAATGTTCCTGTAATGTCTATTTGGCTTTGTTATCAGCGTAAAGCTGACCTTGTAAAAGGAGTTGAAAAATATTTCCTTCTCCTTATTTTATGAATGAGTTTTTAAAAATTTGTTATTTCTTCTTTCAGTATTTTATAGAATTCAGCAGTGGACTAGTCTAGTCACTTGGACTAGAGTTTTCTTTGTAGGAAAGGTTTTAATTTCAAATTCAATGTCTTTAATAGATATAGGACTATTTGCATTTTTTTCTTCTTGTATCAATTATAATTTGTCTTTTAAGCAATCTATCCATTTCATGAAAGTTGTTGAATTTATTGGCCTAAAATTTTTCACAATATTCTTTTGTCATCTTCTTAATGTCTACAGTATCTGTAGTGATGTCTTTTAGTTTTCTTTCATTTCTGATATTGATAATTTTAAAAATTCTTTTATTCTTGATCAGTTTTACTAGAGGCTTATCAATTTTACTGAATTTAGTTTCATTGATTTGTTTTTCTATTATTCATTTTCTTTCCCATTGATTTCCAGTCTTTGTTATTTCCTTCTCTACTTTTTCAGTTCAATTTTGCTTCCCAGGTTCCTTTAAAATGTGAAATTTATATCATTGATTTTTTTTCTATAATTTAAGTATTTAAAGCTTTATAATTTTCCCTGTAAGCACTTTGTCAGCTGCATCCCACAAATTTGATAGGCTGTATTTTTATTATTATTCAATTCTGAATTATTTTCTGATTTCTCTAATGATTTCTTCTTGGAACTATCGGTTATATATATTGGTATTAATTTTGTAATACATAACTATTTAAAAACATTTGGTTTTTACTTCTAATTTGTTTTCATTATAGTCGCAGGACATTATGATTTCAGCTGATTTGCGTTTATTGAGACTTATTTTTTAGCTCTGCATATGGTATATCTTGGTGAATGTGCCCATGAAAAGAATGTGCATTTTGCAGTCTGGGGTAACGTATCCTATAAATGACAATTAGGTCAATCTGGTGGATAGTGTTGTTCAAATTTTGTTTTTCAACCTACTTCTCCAGCAAATACTGCAAAAAGAGTATTGAAATTTTCAACTATAGTGATGAATTTGTCTGTTTTTCTTTTCCATACTGTCAGTTTTTGATTAATGTATTTTGAAATTCTGCTGTTTAGCATTGTTATGTATATCTTCTTCAAAAATTGACTCATAATGTAATGGAATTCTTTGTATCTGGCAATATTCTTGTCATGAAGGTTATTTTGTCTGATATTAACGTACCTATTCCAGCTTCTTACTATTTGTGTCTGAATAGTATATCTTTCTTCCATCCTTTTGCTGTTAACCAATCTGTGTATTTATATTTAAAGTGTATTTTGTTTGTAATAGATAACATGTAGTGGGTCTCTGCATTTTAATTAGGGTGTTATTTTAGTGGAATTATCAGTATAGTTGGATTTAATCTACCATTCTTGCTGCTTACCTCCCATTTGCCCCATCTGTTCTCTGTCCCAGTTTTCATGCCTTTTGAGGTTTTGGGTTTTTGGTTTTTTTTGTTTTTTTTTTTTGTTAACATGTATTTTGTTTACTAGCTATATTCCCTTGTTCTTTTATTATTTTTGGTTGCTCTGGGGTTTACTATATTCACGGTGTACCTTTATGTAATATGCCACTTTATCTATAATGTAAGAACATGAAAACAGTAAATGACCATTTCCCTCAACAATCCTTGTGCTATTGAAATATGTTTTATTTCTATGTATTATTATAAACCTCACAATGTCTTTTAATACTTTAATATAGTTATTTATTTTTTAAGTAAATTAAAAGCTGAGAAGTTGTTCCCATTTTACTGTTCTGTTCTTTTGTGTAAATCTGAGTTTTGTCTGATACAATTTTCTTCAGTCTAAAGAATTTCTTTAATATGTTTTATAGTGGAGAACTGCTAGCAATGAATTCATACAACTTGTGTTTATGTGAAATTTTCTTTATTTTACTTTCAATTTTGAGGGATATTTTCTCTGGATATAGAATTATAGGTGATGGGCTAATTTTTCCTTTTTGCAATATAAAGATACTATTCCACTGCCTTAATAGATTGCATTATTTCTGATGAGAAGTTAGAGATTGTTCTTAATTTTGTTTACCTATATGTAATAGATCTTATTAGCTGGCTACTTTTTAAAAAACTTTATTTGGATTATTAATTTTGGATAATTTGATTATGTTGTGTCTTGGTGTTATTTTCTCCTACTTGGGGTTTGTTGAGTATTTTGGATCTGTGGATTCATACTTTTATAGTTTTTAAATATCAAATTTGGAAGAATTTAACCATTATTTTTATAAAACTTTTCTACCCGTTCTCTTTTCTTTTTGTCTTTTGGAATTCAAATTATATGTATTTTATGGATATTTAAAATTGTCCCATAAGACTCCTAGGCTCTGTTCAATTTTTTGTCTTTTTTCTTATTGTTTTTCAGTTTGCATGGTTTCTATTCCTATGCCTTCAAACTCACTGATCTTTTCTTCTGCATTGTGTAATCTTCTGTTAACCCCATGCAGTGAAACCTTTAATTCAGATACAGTATTTTTTAGCTTTAGTTTTTATTGGTTCTTTTTGAGGTCCTAAATTTTTCTCAATTTCTCTTATGTTCATGTTTACTTTTCAATCCTTGAGTATAAATAAAATAGTTGTGTTTTAGTCCTTGTCTGCAAATTCTGTTATCTCCATTATTTCTAGGTCTGTTTCTGTTGACTGGTTTCTCTCCTGGTTATAGTTTATGCTTTCCTGCTTTCTCATTTACCTAGTAATTTTTGATTGAATACTGAGCATTGTGCTATCACTTGTTGACACTCTGGATTTTGTTGGACTCCACTATAGAGTGTTGAGTTTTGTTCTAGCTAGCGATTATTTGTGTGATTCTTCCAAAACTAGTTTTAAATTTTGTTTTGGATGGGTCTGGGGTATTTTCTTCCTCTAGGGCTAGTTTAGTCTTTCTACTACAGCCTTCTGGAGTCTGTACAGAATGCTACAGGTGTTCAATGAATGTTCTCTATTCTTAATGATCAGAATTTGAATAAGCCCAGCTTTCCAGCAATTTTTCTTTCCCCAGAAGTTGTAGTTTGCACAAAACTTTGACTCTCAGCTAAAAACTCAAGGGGATTTCTTTACCTCTATTCTGTGTAGCTTTCTCACCTCCAGTACTCTAATTCTCATATTCCAACTTCCTTAATCTCTATCTCTTCATCTCAGCAAGACTGCTGAGCTCTACTTGATATCCAAGTCTCTGTACCAAATCTTTAAAGTGACTCCAGACAGAAATCTGTGGAGATCATGGGGCTTACCTCATTTTTTACCCTTTTCTCATGTATTTCAGTTTGTCTGAACTGTCTGAAAATAGTTGTTTTTAAGTTTTGCCCAGTTCCTAGTTTTTTACAGTCAAAGGTCAAGTCAGATTTCTCTGTCATATCTGGAAGCTGAAATTCTGCCCTTCATTTAGAGTTTGTACCCTATTTCCTTCCTTCCTCTCTTTATATTTTAAATCTTTTCCATACCTCTCAGAAATTCTCCTTTGATTGACTGAAGAGTCTTTTGAGTGGATATACCATCATTTACATGAGAATCCCTCATAATTTACGTAAGAACATCGACCCCAGTTGTAGTGCATTAATATTAATGTACATTTTTTATTGCCATAGGAGCAAATGAAATTTTTTTGTCAAAGGGAGTAGACATTTGCATGGCTTTTTATGCAAATTACCAAACTGTTAATCTAGAAAGATTATTTTAGTTTAAACCCAGCATCACTGTATGAGATTGTACATATCACCATGACCTTGCTAGTGCTAGATATTGAAATATTTTTTAACTCTTCAATTTAAGTAAAAATTGATATCTTATTGTCAGAACATCATTCATCTGGACATTCATTTTATTAGTGCTATGCTTGAATTTGCATAATACCTATTGGCCACTTATTTATTTAAATCCCATCAAGTTAAATTATGTACATGTCTTAAAATATCAAATAATGGAGAAAGTTTTGCAATGAAAACAGCCGTTCCTTGTCCCATACTTCATCATCCCAGTCCTGTTGCTCAAAGGAAACCAGTTTTAAGTCTTCACACTTTTAAATTAGATCTTATATTGCTACTGCTTCAGTTATTAATATTAATGTTTCCTCTTTGCTTCTTACTCTTTTAGGTTAGACTCTTGTTCCAATCCTCTATCTTTCTTCCCCAATCCTCTCAACATACTTGTATAGTTAAATCAGTAAACAGTGTTTACATTACTGTGTCTGAGTAAGGATGTTCTTCTCAGAGATGGTATTATGTTATTACAATTTTCATCTTAGAAAGCCTTTTGCCTTCCTCAAGTTTCTAATTGTTTTTCTTTTCTTCCTGCAATATCTTCCTTAAAATGATACTATTTTTTTAGCTTTAGCATATTTATGTTTAGTGAGTACCTCCCTTTTTTCTGTACAATCACCTCCCTTCCATCTTCCTGTTTAAGTAGAGGCCATTTACTCTCTAGACCTGCCATTTTATCATCAGGGAACTTTTCTTTAGCTGTTTTCTACATGCAACTCATTTTTTTCTGGATCTCATATTTTTTTTCTTGATCTTACTCTTTGGTTTTCTATGGATTTTTTTGCAGCATATTCTCAAGTAAATTCCAACAAATCTCACACTTTGAATATGAAGTTCCAGGTTTAAAATAATTTTCATAAACATTTGAGCATCAATTGTTGTTTTATAGCACTCAGTGATTTTGAGAAGTTGAATGAATTCTGGTTCTTATTCTTTGGGAAATGACCTTTTATTTTTTGGAATATCTTGGGATATTCTCTCTATCCTTGGTGTTATGAAATCTCATAATTTTGCTCCTGGACCTTCATTGTGCCTGGCATCTGGCTGACCTTTTCAATCTGGAGACTTTAGTCCTTGAGCTCTGGAAAATTTTCTTAAAATTATTTCTTTTACAACTTTACTCTCTTTGGCTTTCTCTGCTCTTTCATTCTAGAAATAGTGTCCATCAGATGTTAGATTTCATTGAGTGATTGTTTCATTGAGTGAAATTTGTATTTTGTTTTTCTTCATTTGCCTTTTGTTTCTGGGATATTTTCTTGACTTTCTATTTTAACTCGTATACATATAACTATTTTGGCAGTCATTTTCTATTTTCAAGAGCACTTTGTTGTTCTCTGTTTCTTTTTTAAAGCATAGAGTTCATCTTTATTCAAAGAACTTTTAATAATATTCTGTTCTTCTTTGTAGTGTCTATTTTCCTAAGACCCTTTTTTTAAAATTTGTCCTGGTACCCCTCTTTCATATAAAAGTCTCCCATCAAATCCAGGTGACCATTCATTGTGTGTCTGTATTTAAGCATGAAGCCTTGCTGAGTTTTTACGAAGTGATAAAAATTTTGAGCTCCTCTCCCATCGTAAAATAACCACTGCAATAAAAAGGCAAAAACAAAAAGTCTTATGCTGACACCTGAGAGGGAGTTATTTAGCAGGAAAAAAAATAAGTTAAATTAGATTTCCATAAAAGCAAATACTGATCGAAGGCACCAACAAAAAGATAAATTTTTAAAATTCTTGTTATATGTGGAACTTATAAGCATACATCTCAACAGCCCATGGGCAAGAGAATAAATTGTAATGGAAATTTAACATTTAGAACAGAAACATTTTTTTAACTACCAATTATTAAAACTTGTGGAATGCAGGGACATTCACGGCCTTAAGTGTTTATAGAGAAAAGAGTAAAAATTAAAACCTCCACCTTAAGAAACTAAGCAAAAGAACAAAAGAATAATTCAAAGAAAGTAGAAGGAAGAAGATTCCAGAGACAGAGATTAAAAAGATAGAAAAATATACAATACAGAGGACCAATATAGAGTGACTTGGTGAAGAGATCAAGGAAAAAAAAAAAAAAGAAAAGGTGCATAAATGATATTAGAAATGAAAAAGGGGACAAAGTTTTAAAAGGTAATAAGAAATATGACAGTTTTATGTAGAATAATATACCACTTTAGGTAAATTTTGAAATTTAAATAAAATTAATTCTTAGTAAAAGATAATGAATCAAAACTGATTTAAGACATAGAAATGTAAATAAATCCGTAACCATTAAATAAATTGAATCGACAGATAAAATTTTTTCAACAAAAGTGCATCAAAGGTTTTAAAGCCAGTTTTACCAGACTTGCAAGAAACATCATTACACCCTTAACCAGTCTCTTCCAGGGAAAGGAAAAAGGGACACACCCTACCTCATTCAATTAGATTCAGTTCATAATTCATAGGTTTTAAATTACAGGAGAAAAGACATATGACCATTTCAATAGACTCAGAAAAGTGACGTTACAAAATTTAACACCTACTCATGATTAACAATGACAAAAGCACTAGAAATAGTCGACTTCATGTTAATAAAACATACAACAACAAAAACAAAACCAAATACAAGACAAAAACAGGAGCAAGCATCATTTTTAATGCTGAATGCTAAAAAGCATTTAAAATCAGGAAAAAGGCAAGGATGTCCACTTTTCAGGCTTCTGTTTCACCATTGTACCAGTGGACCCAGTCAGTGTGGTAAGAACATTATATTAAAATTATAAGATTGGAAGGGAAGAACCTGTCATTTTTGCAGATTACATGATAGTTTAGGCAAACGTACACATAAACACACACACAAAACTCTTGGATTAGTTATTAGAAGTAAAAGTATTGAACAAGATAAGCTACAAATAACCAAGTTTCAAATGGGTAAAAAGCAGTAAAACTGTATTAATTTGGGGGGAAAAAAAGGAAATACTAAGAAAATCCAAAATGAAAACAGAAAGATCTGCAAAAACACTTCACTCACAGTCATGCATAGCACACCTATCTGATCCTGAAAGTGACCGAGTGCCACCCAGGCTTGGCTTTCCTGCTCGCAGTTCCACGAACAGAGTAGCCCCAATGGCTTCATTTTCTCTTCCCTCTGGCAGGGAAGTTCCAGCTGCTCCCACGGGTTGACTCAAGAACAGGAAAGGTTACTTCCCCCCCCCACCCCAAAAACCTCTCTGTTCCCTTGAGACCTCTCAGAAAAGTCTCTAGAGTGGGGAAAGCGTCTGGTGAGTTCATCCCTAGAGCTCCTGGTGTTGGTACACGCATGAGAAACATTGCTGGGTCTTTCCAGGCTCAGGTGCTCCTTTCTTGATCTGGACCATCTATTAAATCTCCTTCCCCCCGGGAAGTATTGTTCTATTAGAGGCTGAGAGGAACAAGATACCCTAAGCATTAAAATGTATTACAAATATGAAACTTGCTGAGACTGGATCTTGATTGTTCCCACCTCAAGAACAAATGACGATGATGTACTGGGTAGAGGTGTTAGCTAACACTACAACGGCAATCATATTGCAACATAAATGTTTCAAATCTGTATGTTGTATACCTTAAAACTTGCACAGTGTTTTATGTCAGTTATAGCTCAGTAAATTATGACATTTGCGCAGCAATTGGAAATTTGAACACTAAAAATATGTATTAAGAAACAAATATTTACATATACAGCAGGAAGACATTTTCTCTCACGATAAATCTCAGAATCAGTAATCAACAAGTTTAGCGTTAGAATCTAATTTCTCTAGCTCAGTGGTTCTCAGCTGAGGCGGTTGTCCAGGGGACTTTTGGCAGTGTCTGGAGACACTGTTAGTTGTCACAGTTCGAAGGGATGGTGGCGGTGGGTGTTGGTGCTACTGGCATCTGGTGACTAGAGGCCAGGAATCTGGCTAAACATCCTATGATATAAGCCCCACAACAAAGAATGGTCTTCCCCAAAGTATCAGCTGTGCTGCGGTTGAGAAACCCTTCCGTGATCCAACGAGTCATCCTCCAAAGGTTATAAATCTAAACCATCATCACGATAAGAACAATGGACATTTTTTGAGCACTTTTATCTGAGACACAGTGCTAAATAAATCGCATATATGTTCTCATGGAACCTCCACGGCTCTTCCTGAATGAAGAAGATACCATTCTTACACTTGTTTTACATCTGACAAAACTGAGGCTTAGAGAGGTTTAAAAACTTTTGTAAGCTGACCCAGTGACTAAGGGAGAAAAAGCTGGAATTCGAACTGATCTGTCTGACTCCAGGGCCAGAACGTTTAACTAGGCTTAACTGCCTCCCAAGTCACAGTCAGTGCCCTCATTTACAGAACTTTGTGGAATCCTAATGTAGGTTTGTTCCTCTTTCAGTCCTCATAGTTAAATGCTCTAATGACATGGGACAGGTTTAGCCCAGACTTGCTTTTGTGCTACCAGAGAACTGTTTGGTTGAAGATTTTGTTTTACTAATACTTGACTTCATGTACAGTGACCTCCGTAAGGTCACGCGGCTGGGGTTAAAGGCGAGACTGCGAAAAGCCCTCCCCACCCCTCCATCTCCCACTTCCAGGTATCAGGGTTATGACACTTGATTCTGCCCTCCTCCAAAGAAATGCCTTTTGAAGCTATGCCTTCTTCTCCCTTCCACCCTTATCTTAGTTTGGGTTAGCCTGAGAGCAGAGCCTGAGGCAAGGATTTGGTTTCAGGTATTCAGTTTGGAAGGTGAGCTCGGGAAACAGGGATGAGGCAGAGTAAGGGAGGAAGAAAAGCCAGTATAAAGGTGTGTTATTAGGTTGTCAGTGTGAGCGTTGGGAGCTCCTGTACCCACTGCTTTAGATCCACCTATTTCAGGCTGCACTTGTGCTTGGGCTGAACGCAGAGGGCTTAGAGGAGATGGTGGGTTGATGCAGATGAGCACTGTATCCTTGAGAGGGGATGATTTCAGTGCATTTGGGTCTGAGTTCACATGGAACTGTCCTCCGCAGCTACAGCTAAATTCAGAATTAGGGCAAAGGATATCAACTCATTTCTTCTGGAAGGTTGACCAAGCACAGTGACAAAATAGCAGATGCACAGTGATTTCTCCACTGAGTCTTGTTACACCAGTCTCCTGCTGGTGTAACATGGAGCCGTCATGTATGTGATCAGATGGGTCCCCGTATGGTTAGCGTGCTGCAGACAGACTTTCTTCTTGACACAGACACATTATCTCTTCACTTTTTTTTTTTCAGGATGCTACTGGAATTATCTGGTTTTTCTGTGAAAGTTCTGAGCAAATCCAAAGAACAAGAGGCAATTGTTAAGGCTTCATTTCTTCATTGCTGCTCTTGAGGTTGCTAACAATAGTAGTTAACTAGACCGAAATTGGAGGCATGTGCATTAAATTAACACAGTTTTAGAAATCCAATGTGCTGTGAAGTCTGACAGCCGTATTCAAAATGACAAATGCAGGCTGGTTATTCCCTGAGACATGCTGAGTGAGATGCGTTACATACATATAAGTGCAATTACAGAATGAGATAGAAAGAAGCCGGAAAACTTCTTGAGTGTGCCTTGTATTTTCTTAAAAAATCAGTAGCCATCAGTTATTGAGTGTTTATCATGCTTTAAATCTTTAAGGACACCTTGAGAGAATATCGTAGTAGTTTAGAAGACAGAACAGTGTGTTTACTTGCAGAGAGAACAGAGGCACATGAGGGTCTTCTGTGCAGCTGGCAAGGTTCTATTTCTTATTTCCAAGTGGTGGTTACAGAGATGTGCTCTTCACAACACACAATACATTCAGGCTTTATATCTTTTTTTGTAAGTGCATGATCTTTTGCAGTTGAAAGGAGGTTAAAGTATTAAACATTTGTTTAATGACTAGATAGAAAAATTATAACTCCTGAGGAGGAGACAATAATAGTGAGAAACTTGTAAGCATTATCTCATTTCATCCTTACAGTACTCTATGAAGTAGATGACAGTATTATTACCCCATTGTCAGATGAGGAAACTGAGGCACACAGAGATCAAATTACTTGTCTCAGGTCATACTACCCGGAGCTCTGGTGAGTTTTGTTATTTAAACACAATGGTTTTCATTTTTTAAAATGTCAGAGCTGGCCCATTGAAGTGAGGTGCTCAGCAGTTTCTTGGTTTATTCAAAGCCTGAGCGAGCCTGTGATGGCTTAGTCACTCACTGACGGAAGCTTAGACCCTCAGACCTTGCGGCCCAATGTGACAAGAGCAAAGTGTCCTAGTGCCACATAGGAAGAAGTCGGCCACCATGTTATTTTAGAGCAGCTGACATTTTTCTGTAGAAACCAGCTACTCTCGTCCATCTCTTGGATTTTCCTTTAAATTAAAAGTTACCGATTAATTGTAGCTGCAAAAACAAGAGACCACTTAGTCGAGTTTCTGTAGACTTGATCCCCACCCACCCCCCATCTCTAGCAAGGTGCCACGTTCAGTGGGTTTAGGGCTTGGTTTCAGTTGATAACCTTTCCATCCTGTGTCAGGTCTGGTCGTCTTTTGAAACAGACTCCTCTTCAGGACTGATGTCATGTGGATGTGTTTGTGAATTGGGTGAATAATCCCAGACAACTGCTAATAAAGGACAGTTTAAATATCAAATTAAAATTCATCCTTAGCTGTTAAACGACTCCAATTTGAATCCTAGTCACCATCCGACATGTTTGATGCAATCAAGCAAGTTTTTATTTGACAACTGTTTTGTGAGTAGTTAGCACATGTTGTAAGTTTCACAGAAATGGGCTCTTTGGTCAGGAAGATGGGATATCTGCAAATGTGTGTACGTATTTTAAATCCTACCAAGCTAGGCTTTTAAACTGGCATCTAACATAATTTCTAGTAATTCACCTTGTAATCTTAGCCCAATCACATCACGTCTCTTCCTTCCTCCATTATGCTGATTGGTGATTGTAGCACTGTATCCTTCTGTCACCTGTCGGGTATTGTCATCTCATTTAGCAGCCGCCTTTCTACTTTTTCTTCTCACCTTTATAGCACCGCGCACAGAGCTCTGCATCTGGGAAGCACTCAACAGATGTCTCAAGTAAATTAATGCACACCATAGCCTCTCCACTCAACTCTTGGTTTTTATGAGCAGGAGGATAATTTTAAATATTCACACTGTGTGTAGAATCTCATATTACTCTCTTCCTTAAACCAGTATGTAGTTCTTTCAGTGCTGGTCCTCAAAACTAGAGGGAATCAAATGATAAATTCAGTATTCAGGCCGTTTCTACCTATGAATCAAAACTTCAGAGAAATGTTTTAAACTTTTCTAAAATGGAAAAGAAGAGTGAACTGAATGTGTTGATAGATTTTCTTCTTTGTCCATTATTTTTACTGCCCAGAAGCACCTAGGCTTCATGGATGTGGAATAAGATTTGCGTGTTCACCAGTTACACTCAGATTCTGCTGCTCCCATCCCAGCCTTCAGAAAGGCCAAAACAGAGACGTTGGCCTCAGGGAAGCAAGAATCCAGAAGCCACTTGTCTGGGATTTTTACCCAGGTCCCGGGGGCTTTTTCCACCCCTCCACAAGGTCATTGTTCTGATGTGTGGCCGAGCAGGGCCCTATCTAGGAGGGGCAGTGTGGTACAGAGGAAAGAACCCAGGCACTGGAGCTGGAACCACCAGGTTTGCACCTCTGCCCAGCCACATTCTAGACTCGGTCTTTTGTCGCCATTCCTGCAGTACTGAGCTCAGTTGCCTCATCTGTAAAATGGTAACTAGAGGACTTAACAATGCTAACAAAGTAGTAGGGGTACTTAGGAGTTAGAAGCTCCTGACACATTATAGGCCCTGAGCAGATAGTTCTTCTCCCTTACTGGAGAGTTAATAAGAAACTTCCTCTCCCTGTCTTGCCTTTTCAGGCTTTCTCCTTGGGTTTTCTAACTCATAAGGAACAGAGTGAGGCACTTTTTTTCAACATCCCTTCTCTTTATCCCCAAGTATATTATTCACATGGCAGAAGATAACAAATTGGGCCTCATGCATAGGGGGAAAAGCAGCCCTTCTAGTGAAATTCCAGTGGCATGCAGTGTGTCTGTGAAAACCCAGTGGGATTGGACTCCAGAGCCAGACTGCCTGGGCTTAACTCTCAGTTCTGTCACTTAAGGGCTGGGCATTTTGGTGTACACCTGAAACTAACACAACATTGTAAATCAACTGTACTTCAATAGAAGATTTATAAATAATAAAAAAATTTTAAGAAGAGCTGGGTGCCCTTAGGAAAGTTACTCAACTACCCTGTGCTGCAGTTTCCCCATCAGTAAAATGGGAATAATAGTGCCTCCTTCATATGGCTATTGTATAGTAAGTATTCTAATATAATATATTGTAGATCTTATATTATTGATCATATAACATGTAGTAAGTATATAATTTTATATAATACTATATACATATAGTATAATAGAATAGTTAGCTATTAGAATTTGAGGTTCCCTGGTATAGGGCATACTGTGCCAATATGATGAATGTCAATTTATTCTGTAAGTGACGGGGAGACGGAGAAGGGGCTCCAGGTGCATTTTACACGGTCTGACATGGTTTGCAGAGAACAGCTTCGGCAGCAACATGAGGGATAGGTGAGGAACGGGTGAGACTGTGAGAAGAAAGATGTGTCAGATGCCTCTTTCAGTCCAGACAGGGTGTAAAAGGGCTGTAACCCAGGCTGCAGCCGTCCGCCTGGAGCAGGGCTGTGCAGGAAGTGACGGAGATCATATGAACAAGATGCTACCGTGAATGGAGCAGGAGGAGAGGGACTTCGTGGGTTCAGTTTTATATCCTGCATCGTGAAGTTCAGGGGCACTCCGGGCTTTAAACATGTGTATTTAAGTGCATGTACGTGTGTGCATATGTAATTGTGTGTCTGTCTGTATTTATGCGTGTGTGTATAAATCTGTCCACACACACAGAGTCTTGTAAGAAAAGTTACAGGCGGTATTAGGACCTGCCATGTGTGTATGGTGTGATTGTGTGTTTGCTGCAGTGTGCTACAGGAGCAGCCTGTTCCTGAGCCCTGCGGCCACCCCTCTTCTGTAGGAACTCATCTCTTGTTGGAATACTGGCCAGCACTGTCTAAATAGTAAAAAGTCCAATGACAGAATTACTCTTTAAAAAATCACTTTGAAGGGTTTCAGTGTATAAGGACTGGTTTCTTACATCTCAGTGCCTCGTGCTTTCATGGGTTATTTTTAACTAGGGTTGCATAACAACCTGTGACTGATTTAACCCCCAAATACGTATTCCACTTACGTCTGTAATTAGAGTAATGAAGAGACTGTGTTTCCTCCACACCTGATCTGAAAAGAGCTTCATCATTGTCATAAGGAAGAAAGAAGGCTTTGAAAACTTGCATGTACATCAACATAGTGCTTAAAGGTTGGGACATCCTGACAGTGTCAAACTATATATTGTTCTACCCAAATACGGGACTTTTGCTTTAGAGAAGTGCTAACTTATCCACCTTGTGGGAATTTTAGTGACAGTTGTTGAAGACAGGGGATGAGAGATGGGGCTTCATGGTTCTAATCTCTCTGCTTTCAAATACTTTAGAAATCTTATTTTTTCTTTAGTTTTTAAGAAGAATTCCACTTTGAGGAACTGAAAGATACTGTCAGGAACCATGCGTCAGAGAGGATATGGTATATGATTTTAGGGCCGCTGGAAGGACCACTTGTTTTTTTCAGCCTGACGTTCCCACCAGGCTGATAGACTGACTCCATCAGTTAAGGGCATACCTTTAGTCCTTTTGAAAATGAGCAAGGGTTGCTACCTGTGAGTTTACACAGTGCCCAACAAATATTCATCAGACAGCAGCAGTTTGTTTTGGTTTGTTTCATCTGTTTAATGAACAGACTCCTTAGAAGCCAGAGTGTGAAGTTGGGGCTTCTCAGGAAATCACTCATGGGGTGAATTTTGAAGAAGTAACATAAAGTTCCAGAACCTAGTAAACTGCCCAAGGATAGCGGCTTCCAGATCTTGGAAGGAGAAAAAAAGGGCCTAAGAAAGCAAAAGAATAAAGTAGTTCAGATGCTGAAGACAAACATTTTTTACTCAGTTTCACCTCAAGTCAGCTCAGCCTGTCTCCTGCTCTGGGGTGCAGAGAATGATTTGGAAGAGAGTTTTATTGCCTTTTTCCTGAGCGGCCAGATGACAGCTGAGCTCCCAAGGGATCAGATTTCAAGGTGGGAACGTTTTAAAGACATTGAGAGAATCCAAATCTGTATATTCTTACAATTGGAAGAATGGTAAGTCCTGAATGGGGTTGTCCTCAGAATACAAATGAAGAAGCTTAACAGCTTGTCCCCCTCTCACAGCAGGTGCGAAGCATTAAACATTTAAAGGTTTGTAATGGGTGTGTCTCTCTCAAAATGAGAACTGGAAGGCCACTTAAATTTGGATCCTGCAGCCAGCTCTGGTAGGAGAAAACGAGAGTTGATAATATCCTCCATCCCACTGGCAGACATCTGTCCGTCCTTGTTGGTTTGAGAGGGGTTGGGCATAGAGGGGGTGTTTTGTTGTTAATCTCTGAAGTTTTGATGAAAGTCCCAGCATTCATAGCCATTCCTCTAAAGCAGATAAAAGAATATCCAGTTGAAACCAAGAGAAATAATGCCGTTTGCAGGAACATAGGTGGATGTAGAGATTATCATACTAAGTGAAGTAAGTCAGAGAAAGACAAATATCATATGGTATTGCATTTATGTGGAATCTGAAAAAAAGATGCAAATGAACTTATTTACAAAACAGTCTCACAGACATACAAAACAAACCAAAGGGGAAAGTGGGGGAGGGATAAATTAGGAGTTTGGGATTAGCAGATATACACTACTAGATACAAAATAGATAAATAACAGAGTCCTGCTGTGTGGCATAGGGAACTATATTCAATAGCTTGTGATAATGTATAATGAAAAAGAATATATACATATGTGTAGCTGAACCTCCATGCTGTATACCAGAAACTAATGCAACATTGTAAATCGATTAGACTTAAATTTAAAAAATTATGAATTGCATTTGTATATATTGCTAGAAATGCTGGCCCCCATCGTGTCTCTTTAGTTACCTGAGTACCACAGTGGGTAGATGTCACTTGCATTTAGGCCATCCCAGTGGCATGTGGTCAGGAGGTGGGGGCTCAGACAGCCCTGAGGGGGAGTGTTGCAAATTGCTGATTTGCTGATGAAGGCAGTGAACCCTGCTCAGAGGTCAGACAGCCCAAGTCTCAAAGAAAGCTTGCTATCTCGAGTTTAAGAGGGGAACAGGTCCTCTCATATTCAAATATCATATTCAAATAACCCAAGGAAACAGAAAGCCACAGTATTTAAAAGGCTGAGTAAGAACCTCATCAAAAGGTCTGGGGGTGTTGAACCACAAAAAGCTCATTTGTCTGCAGTGCTCCAGCATCCTGTGTGCAGGCCTCCCTCTCCCCAGCGTTTTAACCAGCCGTGTGCCACTGGGGCCTCGGGGTATGGCTGTCAGGGCAGGGCTGCATCTCCAGCTGACTTGGAAGAACCACAGAGCATGGCTCCCATACCATGGGATCCCCCAACCAGTGGTATTCCCCGGGGGTCAGTTCATTAGAAGCAGTTGTAACGTGTGTTTCCATTTATTTTTTAAATTAATCAATGAAATAATTGCATGTTTTCCCTATGAAATGACACCACTTTAGAGCATTCAAGCAAGCATGTCAGTGGTCGTTCAGTGTGCAGGCTCCTTATGATTTAGTCACTTAGTCAGTTTATTGTCAGTGGTACCCCACTTACCTGTGTGCATTGTGGCCACTAATACAGTTCAAATTTGTTTTGATTCTTAGCCAAACATTTCATTTATAGCTATAAAGACCTTTTGATTAAAGACAGGAACATGTATTAGTTCAGGCCACCATAACAAACTACGACAGACTGGGTGGCTCAGACAGAAATTTATTTTCTCACAGTTCTGAATGCTGGAAGTCTGAGATCAGGGTACCAGCCTGGTTGGGTTCTGGTGAGGACTCTCTTCCTGGCTTGCAGATGACTGCCTTCTGGATGTGTCCTCACATGGTGGAGAGAGAGACAGAAAATTCTTGGTGCCTCTTCTTTTAAAGACATAAATCCCATCATGGGGACCCTACCCTCATGACCTCATCTAAACGTTATTACCTCCCAAAGGCTCACCTCCAAATACCAACACATCAGGGCTTCCACATATGAATTTGAAGCGGGGCAGAGGGGACACAAATATTTAGATTGTGATGAGACCCAAATCTTGAAATGCAAGTTAAGAGCATGCAGGTAACATGGTGGACTGAACACATGACTTGATCACCACGCCCTACTGCAACACCAGTAAATGGCATTAAAGAGCAATAGAGATATGAACCTACCTGGGGAAAAAAAATAGCAGAGGACATAATTGCAGAGCTGAAGTCCAGCAAACTTTCAAAGCTGAAAACCAGGTGAATGAACTGAGCAGACCAGAGAACGGTGAAAACTAACTTCTGGCAGTGGGGCAGCCACGGGCCACCCATGCTGCAGGACGTCAGCAAGGCTCAGGAGCCAAAGGCTTCAGGTAGTTTTAAAGACCTGGGGGCAGTGGGGCTGGAAAAGGTAGATTCTTTGAAAGATCATATAAGAAGCAATTAGATCTCTGGATCCCCTCATTCACCCTATGCAAAGAAGCATCTGTTCCCCCCCTCCACCCCGAATCCTGGCAAAAGAAATGGGGCTTAATCATTGTGGAACTTGAACCCAAGTGATTATGGCCACATGGGCCGTGCCCGCTTTATATAACGCATGGCCTCCTACTGACCTGTGATGGACCCATCTCTTCTTCCCACCCTACCCCCCCAGCCCAGGGGCTAGAAATGCTGGCAGCCAGGGCTTGTGTTTCCAAGCAAGAAACTAGAGGACTCTTAACTAAGGAATGTGTTCAGGCCACAGGAAATTCTTCCAGATATGGACAGTCTGGGATCCTCTACAAAACAGAGGTCTCTGCCTGAAGCCCCTCACCCGACAGACCAGCCATCTCCCCTATACCATTCAGGTTAGTGGCCCTGGCCATGTGTGACTGCAGAGCACTTGAAATGTGGCTAGTGTGATGGAATTTTATTTATTTTTAATGAACTTAAGCAGTCACAGATGGGTAGGGGCTCCCATATTGGACAGCACAAGCCAGGACAACTGAGAATTTGACCTTGTTTTTCTAACAGTTCTGACCTCAGTTTTTACTGAAGCAGTGGTATTCAGTTTTATACCCACCAAACAATTCCTGAGGAATTTCCCTTCTGGCAGATGGACACACTTACTGAGTAAGTCATTGATCCTGTTCTAATTCCTCTCGTCAAACCCTTTGCACCACTGCTGGATAGCCATATTTCTGCACAAGGGTAACACCATCTATTTATGAGTGAGTAATCACTCCTGCACCTGTGTCGGAGATGCAGTGTGTTAATGTTTATGTGGATGTAGATTTGAGCCTCATCTCACAAAAAAGGAATGATTCCTTCCAAATCATGTTCCTGTAATCAAGTACTATATTTAAGGCACTAGGGCAATTTGATTGCCACTATATTGGTGGCTTCATTTGTAACGAGAGTTGAGAATTATTCACAGATTTCATGTTTGCGAATTCACCTACTCGCTAAAATTTATCTGTAACCCCAAGATCAGTACTCGTAACACTTTTGCAGTCATCCGCAGACATCTGGGGAGCAGTGAAAATTCTTAGTTCCTCAACACACATTCCCAGCAGAGGCCAAACAAGGCGATAATCTGCTGCCTTGTTTCAGCTCTCATATGGTAAATAAGCGTCCTTTTTGCAGCCTATCTGGTGCCATGTTTTTTGTATTTTAATACTTTTTTTGGTGGTTTCTCTGTTTAAAATAGTGCTGAAGTGCTGTCTAGTGGTCCTCAGTGCCAGAAGGCTGCGATGTGCCTTATGGAGGAAATACATGTGTTTCATAAGCTTTGTTCCGGCATGAGCTGCATTGCTGTTGGCAGATTTCAAGGTTAATGGGCCAACAGCATATATTAAATACATATGTGAGGTGATGGATGTGTTAATGGGGGAATCCTTTCACTGTGTGTACATGTATCAATCACTTTGTACACTTTGTTTTTATTTATTTTTTTTTGCAGGGGGAGGTAATTAGGTTTATTTATTTATTTGGTTTTTCAGTGGAGGTACTGGGAGATCGAACCTAGGACTTCATGCATGCTAAGCATGCACTCTACCACTTGAGCTATACCCTTCCCTGCTTTGTACACTTTAAATATCTTACAATTTTATTTGTCAGTTATACCTTAGTAAGGCTGGGCAAAAAAAAAAAAAAAAAAAGCCAGAAATACATATAAAACAAAATTATGTGCTGATCTCTTAACAGAAAAGTTGTGATTTGAGGCTTGCAGGAACCTATCCCTGTACTTCCCCTAGGAGCAATGGTTCAGTGTTCACTAATCCAGTATTCTTACCAGAATACAACTACCACACATAATGGGCATTAACTGTAATTATTTCCTGCTGTAGTTACAGTTTTAGGTGGTTCTAGGAAGATAGTTCTTGAACATTCTTGTGTATTTGCTCTGCTCTAATTTTTATTTGTATTCTTAGATTATAACTAGTAAACCCAGTGGCAGTCATTCTATTACAATTAGTTTTATAACTTGATTGTGTCTTGTTTTCAAAGCCAGCAGTTTTGGGGGGTTGTTCTAGTTTACCTTTCAGTCATTTTTAATGTTACTATCAATGGAAGAAACCCACTGAAAAATGATTTATAATCACTACTCCTATGACGTCATCTTCTGTCTCCCTCCAACAGAGGAAGAAATGTATCATTTCTAAAAATCCATCAAATTTGACTCTGTGCTAAACAATTTAAATGAGAAAGCCCTAATATGTAGAGGCATAGTTCTAGTGTTTTAAAAAATATTATGTTGAACGTTCTCCAGGTTAAATAAATGCCTTTTGTGTGAAGATGTTTCCACATGGAAGATGTCCAAGTTGTGCATCTGTACCTGGTTAATATTTAATATTAAGAATTTAATAATATTTAAAAACATTGCTCTTATTCAAATAAGATTTCCTTCTTGGGATGCAGGCCACCAAATAATCACGCAAGAAGAAAAATGAAAAGACAAAAGTAGCATAAATGATATGACTGAGTTAGTTGTGTTTATATGTGTATGTGAATCAGAAATTATCTTATTCTACTAATTCATGAAGATACATTATTGCATTTATGTTTAGCAAATAGTGTATCTTGAATCCAGATCCAAATTTGGGAGGTGGGGAGGGAGAGGGAGAGAATGAGAGAGAAGGAATTTACCTACTTGATTCTTCAAATGGTCAAGAAAGAAAATAACCACAGGTGCCTATAAAATACTGTTTGCTGACAGAAGCGTGCTAAATGCTGGGTAGACCTCTTCAAGTGAGGAGAATGGGTGACTGGTTTACACCAAGAAACTGAGCTCCCCCCCCCCCCCAAAGATTGGGTTGGCCTTGAACAGGCCTCTTAGGCCTAGAACCAGAATGTGTAACCCGCCACAGCATCCGAGCTAGATGTCCAGCATGTGTTTAGTATCTACCTGCTCATTTAAATATCAGAGCCATACATCACTGGCCCCTCTCTCAGCTTCTGCTTCTTGAAAATTGGAATAGATAGTCCTTGTCTTCTCATCCATTCATAAAGTATTTGATTCCATGTCTCTGATATTTTTCCTATATTCATATGATATGAAGACACATACTCTAACTTACAAAAAGGTTTAGTGACTTATGTGTATGAAATATATAGGTGTCTCTTATACTGTATTGTGTATTGATGATTCATTTTGCTTGAAGGCCATTTTTTTTTTCTGTGATAGACTTTGCCCCATCTTTGGGTTGAGAGTTCATGCAAATTACGGCTTCTTTGGATTTTTTCATGTTTGACCAAAGATACTTCTCAGAATCAGAGACCAGTGGGACCCCCAAGATATCCTTTTACTCTAAATGGTAGATGGCTTTAGTGACAGCTACCAGAAGTGTTAACTGCCACTGGCCTCTAGGGATCTAGATATAAACGAACTAGGCTTGATGAGTTGATACAGTGGAGTTAGAACCGTGTTCTGGCTTCATCACTTTGTAAGCTGAACTTTGAAAATACGTGTTGAGGCTGTCGAAGCACTTAGAAAATAGTAGCATCAGTATAGCTTTATTAAATTGTTAATTCCTTTGATTTTTTAATCAGGCACACAGTGTTATGCAGCTGTATACACAATCATGTCTCCATGTGATTTATGTCAATTTACATCATTATGGAAATATCATAATGCTTCATTAAGCATTAGGAAATTGGGTGTTCTATATTAGTGATTTTACCAAAAGATTATCTCTCTGAAATGCCTTAAATAATTTTTAAAATCAGCCTGCTAATTTTTAAAATCAGCCTGCAGTTAAAGTCTTTTTGAAATGTGTACTTTCCCATTTTTCCTCAGAGTACAGTAAACCTGATTTTATATTTTCTTGATGCTTCAGGGTCCTTAGTAAAACATTTCTTACTATGCCCGCCCTGACTAATGATGCTCACAGGGGCTAATAAAGGGTGTAGGACAATTTGATCTGTTTTGCTTGAAAATCCCCTCCCCTCTTCCCCATTCCTGTACCGTGCTCATTCTCCTATCAGGCTGCCTCGTGCTTTCTAAATTATATTTCTCATCTGGGATAGGCTAGGAAACCAGACTACCAAGCCTGTTTAAATTGTAACCAAAATTAAAGTAAACTAGCTAGGGATGGGAGCTTGGGGAGCCCTCACAGTGATTTAACTGCGTGAGTTTTAATGCATGGATTTGTGCCAACCATTCTGCTGGCTGCACTGCTTTTTTGGCTTCTTGCTTGCTAGAAACTTGACTGCAGCTTAGGCACGTGGTAGCTGTGATGCCTTAAAACGCTGAAAAATGTTTTAAAGTAACACTTGGAGAGGAAGACAATTTGTTGAGTCTATTTCAAATCATTAATAAAGGTGAAGTCCCTCTAATTTAAAATACATTAATATAAAGAAAAACATTATCTGAGCTTCCGAATTATTCTCTCATTTAATTGGCTCACCTGCTATTCCATTAGTTTCTTTAAAGTGGGAAAAAATTGACACGTATGGAAGATTTTTCATCTTTTAGCTTCAGTTCACAATCTGAAGGACTTTTTTTTTCCTTGCATAGTTTTGCTAGGCAACCATGAGCCCAGTATAAATTTTTGCAATTCATTTGAGGCAAATGAAAATTTTAACTGAACCTTCTCATAAACTAGCAATGTGAGGCTTGAAAATTGTTTAATGGCCTCATTAGGAAATCAACCTGTGATTTTAGACAGGTGCATTTGAAAATAACCTTTTAGGTGTATTCCAAATGAACAAAGCCTGGTATGCTCTAAAGGAAGCTAGTCCAGTAAGATTCCCACCTCAAATTTGAAAGCCAAAGACTTAGTTTTTTTTGTTTTTTTTTTTTAAAACAACCCTTTTTTCGTCTATAAATCTGTTTCTTATCTTTGGTGTCTTGGTAGGAGAATACGACTCTGGATTTTCTCTGTATCTGAATAAGTCAGTTGTAGGCAGTGTTCATAAGTGGAGACATACAAGTTTTGAATGTGTAATTGACTCATCTGGCAGGTAAAAGTGCCTCTTCTTAGCTTTGCAAATTAGGAAATGACTCCCTTTTACATGAACATTTAAGAAGGTAAAAATTCTGCTTTGAAGATGGATGATACAGTAAGTCCCATTAAAGGTGTGGTTCAAACAAGATTACACAACCTTTGTGTGAAATAGAGGACCTCTAGGAAATAGAGTGGTAGGACTCCTTACATATAACGTTCAAAATTTAGAATTTGTCCCAGCCTGCTTTCCAGCAGCTTTGCTTTTTCCTCTCTCACTTCTGGTGAATGTTTTTCTTCCAGCCTCGTCACTGTGATTGTCTCTAAGGCTCAGTCATCTTCCTTTTGTCGTTTCTTGTCCAATTTCATTTCCCTAGGAAGCCCTTTCCCTCCCTTGATTTTATACTGAGATCTGTTTAGTTTGTCTCTTGGCTTCTGACTTCTTGTCAGTTCTCCAATTACATATATTCCGTTGCCCATAAGGCGTTTTCATTGAGATATCCCAACTCATTCAAAGGATAAGACCACCTCCTCTATCCCACCCCCCAGCCCAAAGGAGACCCCTTCCCGACCTCTCCATCATAGTTGGAGCATCACTGAAGTTCGGTGCAGAAAGAGATTTGATATAAGAAATCAGGTGCCTATATCACTAGGAGAATGAAAAGGTAATGAAAAGTTAGCTGAATATATTTCAGTGGGTGGGTAGTCAGAGTCAGGAAGGAACGCAGCAGAAACTCAAAGTCCTGAGGATTCAAAAGTGCATGACTGCATTCCCTAGCAAAAATCCTCAAGGGGGAAGAAAATCGTTAGCAAAAGTGAAAGAAACAGAAGAATCTTAGTTCCTAACAGTAGAGAGTTCAAGGATAAAACTGACACTGGGGTTCTGGAATCAAAACACTTGAGCAGAGCAGGATTAGCTGTGATTTTTTAATATCAGATTGGGTGTCTTATGCTCCACTCTATTTCTAATGCCTACCTCTGTGCCTGGACCCCATAGCATGTGTTCAAATCAAAACGTACCACAGGGAAATATATACAAGATCTTGCAGTAGCTCACAGCAAAAAAGAATGCAACAATGAATATAAGTGTGTTTACATATAACTGAAAAATTGTGCTCTACACTGGAAATTAACACAACATTGTAAGATGACTATAACTCAATAGAAAAAATTAAAAAAAAAACAAAAACAAAAAAATTGTCAGAACAGTGAATGAAATCCACCGATAAAATACTCAAAATTTGCTCATTGACTTGAAGCAGAGCAGACTGTTGAAGTCTGGTGGTTCTTCCTTTTGGTGTGAAATTCTGCCAAAAAGGCTCGGGGCACTGGTGCCCAAGGAGAGTCAGCCTTCGGTGGGGATGCATGTTCCACTGAGATTGAGTGTATCTGGTGAGATCTGTCCCTGGTATTTCTCTGAAAATAACTTTTGTCACAAGCTATGTGGATGCTACTTTTAATTCCTATAACTCCCAATAAGTTAAGAGCAGGGTTTATTTTTAAATCCCTTCAGTTACTGTTTCACTGTTTCAAAAGCCTATTCAGATTTTTGTGAAATTTTACCTTCATTTAATTTGATAACTTGGCATTCTGCTGTTAAAATAATAATTTAAAATATTTAAAAACACTTCCTCAGCTTCTTTGACCTGTTGAGTAGACCTGTTAAATATTTTTAAGGATTTATTTCAATGATCTGAACCTCAAACACAAACATACAGATCTCTCTTGTTCTTTTAATAGTGTAGAAAGGAGCTTTCACAGAGCCAGAAGTTTAGAAAAAGCTTAAACTCAGATGTCTCTCAGAATTTGAATTTCATGAAATTCTCTAATCTCCTTTCTTCAAACCCTTTCCAAGACCCATTATAAGTAAAATAGTGCACTAGACTCCCTTTTAAGAAAAGAAAATTCAGATGGCCCCTCACTACATGAAACTGAAGATTGACTCACATCGCAGGTATCACTTTCTTCTGTTAGAGATTCATGTACTAACTCTCTCAAAAGAACCTTTCAGAATCAGTAACTCAGAAGGGGTTATCATTACTTGGTGGGAGAACTGGTTGAGTCCTTTGTTCTAGTTCTGATTAACTAGTGGAACTTCCCAGCGCAGGTTATCACAGAGCTGACTTCTGCCTTCCCTTTTAATCCCAGCCGAAGTCCCACCTGAGGCACCTACCAGGTGACTCCTCCCTCCTCTGAACCCAGGGTAGCCTCTATTCTCTCCCCCGTACCTTGGCCTTGAGCTTGAAAGCCTTCCCCAGAGACCTGTGCCTTCATTTGCCCTTTGTGTTCTGCAAATGCCTAGGCCTCCTGCCATCCTTCACGTCCTGCACATAGTAAATATGTAGCAAATGTCTGTTCATGACGTTTTACGGTCAGTGATGTAGTGCTGACGATTACTATTTGTCTCATCAAGGAGGAACAACTATCTTTGGGAAGCACCAGGGAAAACTAGCAGTTAAGGCCTCTGAGTTAATCAGTGGACAGTCTTTTGTGCTGAGGATGTGAAACTCCCTTTGCAAAGCCTGGAAATACGAGGCGTTAGATTTTGGGTTGGTTTGCTTCTGCTCTGTTTTTCTTTAGTAAGTACAGAAGATAAAAAGTAATTTTTCAAGATGTACCAAGGAATCAAGTTAATGGAATGTGCCTACTACCTAAAGCTAGTCCAGGGCCTTCATGATAAAGAAGCTCAGTTTTTGGTGATGGAATGTGTAAACGAGATTTGGACCCAAGCCATCCTAATTTAGAGGTCCCACATAAAATGGTACTTTCCAAAGTTGCCTCACTGGTAGGTTTAAATTATTGGGATTAAGGCATCCATATACCTTTTCCTTCATCCTCTTTTGTCCAAAATAAAGGTAAAGTAAGTCTGGTTTCTGTACTCAGTAATTC
Source organism: Camelus bactrianus (assembly GCF_048773025.1). Taxonomy (NCBI): domain Eukaryota; kingdom Metazoa; phylum Chordata; class Mammalia; order Artiodactyla; family Camelidae; genus Camelus; species Camelus bactrianus. The sequence continues at coordinate 8,389,018 of NC_133558.1, forward strand.
CTGTGGTTTGAATCCTATGCTATTGTATTGTATGAAGATGTGGTAATAATGCACAGGTGGCCCATGCACGTGGGGACTGGGACTGGGAATGGGTGAGTCTGTTCCTGGTTCATCCACCTGGGCCAAGAGGCCTTGTCTCTCCAGAAGTGTGAAATTGAGAGAGCAGGCTCCAGGGGGTGGGAGAGGAAAATACATCTCTTGGACTTGCCTATGAAGCATCAGTCAGAGAGCCTGCTTGGGCCCCTTGGGACTGGAAGGGGTGATGTGTTGCAAGACATGCTAAGGAAAATAAGAGGAGGAAGTTTTGTCCCTCTTGGGCCCTGAGCATTAAAGATGGAGCAGTGTCCCCTGAAGGCAATGGGGAGCAGTAACCACTGTCAAAGAGAAAGCTGGACGTTAGTTACAGGCGAGAAGAAAGATTTTGTTCATTGCTATTGCAGTCGTACTACCCAGTGTAACCTGAGCTCAGCTTCATGGCAACAAAAGGCAGGAGGCCTTTTAAACACTGGGTGTGTTAACAGAAAAGCCCTAAAGGCCGGTCACAGATGTGATCATGCCGTCTGTGTCTGTTCACGGGCTCTGATGAAAGTTCAGCTCCTGCCCGCCACAGGAACTGAGAGACAGGGACTCTGTTCTTTTTGATGATTGCATTTCAAAGGAATGGCTTCCATGTCCTTGAGAAAGACACTCCTGGGTTGTAGAAGATACATATACGTCTGTCTCTGTCTCAGAGGGACAGAGAAAGGATTGACTATTGTAAGCTTTCTCAAGTAAATGCCTGAAGAAAAGGGAGTCCAGGGGCCTGCGTCAGGTGTTGGCTGGACGAGCAGTACATTCTCTGGCAGCACTGAGCTTTCTCAAGAGGCACTTTATTGGGGGCTGGAGTCATCATCCAAGAGACAAGGCCTTGAGTTGCTAGAAACTGTGTGTTTCTTCAAGTCTCTTAATGTCGAGGGTGGATGAAATTGTGTTGAAAATTGAGTTCGTTGAGGCCCAAGTCAAGAAGAGGCTCAGGGTAGCCTGACTAGAGTTTGGTCAAGGAGAGAGTCCTTGTGACCACTCTGGGAGAAACTGCAAGGGGGAAATGAAGTGGACGTCAGTGGGACTGGTCCAGCGTTGCTTCCACTGGTTACCATGGCGCCTCCAAGTGTGGTTAATGAGGAAAATGTCATTTCCTTGTTCTGACAACAAGAATTTGTTAAGTGACTTGTGATGAAAGGTGCCACTTCTACCTGAGATTTTCTTCTCTGTAAAGTCAAACTTTAGCTTTTGAGCAAGTTGGGACTCAGCGTTCCACATCCAAGGTTATGTTGATTCTCACATACCATAAGTTTCCTCAGATCAAAGATCAAAAATGTGAACATGACATGGACCCCTGAAATGCATTTTTTTACATGAAAACCACAGTTTTATACTTAGGCCTTGTGTGTGTGTGTGTGTGTGTTTAATTGAAGTGTAGTTGATTTACAATGTTAGTTTCAGGTATACAGCAAAGCGATTCATTTATACATATATACTTTTTTTTCCAGGTTCTTTTCCATTATATGTTATTATAAGAAACTGAATATAGTTCCCTGTGCTATACAGTAGATCCTTGTTGTTTATCTATTTTATATATAGTAATGTGTATCTGTTAATCTCAAACTCCTAATTTATCCCTCCCCTGCCCTTTCCCCTTTGGAGAACATAGTTTCTATGTCTGTGAGTCTATTTTTGGTTTATAAATAGGATTTGTATCATTTTGTTTTTTAGATTCCACACATAAGTGACATCATATGATATTTGTTTTTCTTTATCTAATTTATTTCACTTCATATGATAAACTCTAGGTCCATCCACGTGGTTGCAAATGGCATTAATTCATTCTTTTTTTTATGGTCGAGCAGTATTCCATTGTATAAATATACCACATCTTTATCCATCCATCTGTCGATGGACATTGAGGTGGTTTCCATGTCTTGGCTATTGTAAATAGTGCTGCTGTGAAAACGGGGGGGGGGGGTGTTTTGAATTATAGTTTTCTCCACATTTAGTTTTGAAAGAAATGGTATCAGGAAGGTTTATTTTGCCATTTGTCTCCCCCCCCCCTTTTTTTTTGCCACAGAGCTTGAAGCTTTGTTCCTTCTTCAACTTACGAGAAAACTCTAATTTTTAAAGTCTTTTTTCTTGGACCTTCTACAGCAGGGGTTAGCAAACTATGACCCGCAGGCCAAGTCCACCTCCCACCCTGTTTTTGTAAGTGTTGTTTTATTGGAATACAGCCACCTTGCTCATCTGCTTACTGTCTGTGGCTGCTATGACAAGACTCGGGTATTTTCCACAAAGACTGTGGCTGTCTGGCCCTTTGCAGAAAACATTTGCCAACACCTGCTCTGCATATTCACAATCTAATTCTTTGCATTAGAAATATATTCTATTTTAAACATGGGGTTGAAAAGCTTACAGAGTCCATACTTTCTACCTGTGAATTCAATTGTATTTTTCCCCCCAAATTTTCATTTGAGGATTTCAAGTTGAATGAACATTGTTTCAAGGCCCATTGAAGCTTCAAAGAAAGAGACCCAAGTGCATACCAGTAGCCAGGTTTCCTTGTAAACTAGAAACTTTGGCTCATAAAATTAAATGCTTTCATTACACAAAATAGAGACAGATTTGCATTGAAGCTACTGTCCTCCATGAATCATAAAGAGATGTATGGATACTTTTCTATTTTTGAAAATAATGTAAAAATTACAGCAACAGCAAACCTTTCTTTTTTTCTAAAAAATGTAATCTTATTATTCATCCTTTCCATAAAATTTATCCCTACTTTTCCTCTATAAAGAAATCAAGTCTTATAATCCCAAAGGGTCAAAGAGGCCTTTAGCTTATAATATTATTTCTGCGACCCGAGGTGAAGAAATGGCAACTTTTAAAAGCATTTAAGCTCATAGCCAAATATTAGATGCTAGATATTAGATTCTCATAATTCCCCTCTCCCTGAGTTTTGACATCTTAAAGGTAAGCTCATCTCCTCACACCCATTAGGATGACTATTAAAAAAAAAAAAAGGCAGAAATAACATTTTGTAAGGATGTGGAGAAATTGGAGCCCTTGTGCACTCTTGATAGAAATGTAAAATGGTGCAGCCACTCTGGAAAATAGTATGGTGGTTCCTCAAAAAATTAAACTTAAAACTACCACATACATGATCCAGCCATTCCATTTCTGGGTATATACCCAGGAGAACTGAAGCAGAATCTCAAAGAGATTATTTGCATACACATGATCGTAGCAGCGTTAGTCACAATAGCCAAGAGGCGGAAGCAACCCAAGTGCCCATCAACAGATAAATGGATAAACAAAACGTGCTATATACAGACCATGGAATTATTTATTCAGCTTTAAAAAGGAAGTCCTGTCACATGCTGCAACATGGATATACCTTGCTAAGTGAAATAAGCCAGTTACAAAAAAAGAGAAATATTGTATGCTTTCATTTGTATGAGGTACCCAGAGTAGTCAGATTCCTAGATACAAAGGGTAGAATAGTGGTTGCCAGGGGTTGTGGGGAGAGAGGAGTGGGGAGTTTCAATGCTTAATGGGTATAGAGTCTCAGTTTTACAAGATGAAAATATTTGTTACACAACAATATGAATATACTTAACACTACTGAACTGTACCCTTGGAAGTGGTTAAGATGGTAAATTTCATATGATATGTGTATTTTTCCATAATTAAAAAAATACTAAGCTGATGGCATCCCTGAGCTAATAGTTTTGACAGAAAGTGTAACAAAGTCCAGACCGTTTCTGTTGAGGCCCTGTCTTCATGGTTTCACAGCAGTTCATTTATCAAGTTAGCTCTGTCAGGTGACAGGATGTTTTAATAGGAAGAGAAATCAAATCAAGCTGATTGATCTGTTTTCATGACTCGTTCTGTAATATTGTACAGACACAACCTCAGGCAAGATTTTCTATTAACTTAGTGATGAGGCGCCACCAAGCCCTGTTTGTGGGTTGGCGAGGAAGAAAGAAAAGTGGGTTGATCGTTGACTTCGCCTTTGAACGCCATTGCTGTCAGCTGGGTTCCCATCAGTACCACAGCCACCGAATACTTCCTCCCCTCACCAGTCAGGCCCGGGTGGCACTGTTGCTGAAACTCGGCCTCTGTACCCCGCGTACCAAACTGAGATGCAAGGACAGAGTTTTGGATGAAGTAGAAAAGGCAGCTTTATTTCTTGGTCAGGCAAAGTAGGTCATGGTTGGGCTAATGCTTCCAAGACTGTGAGCCTGCTGGGGAGAGAAGGTGGGGGGTTTTATAGTAGGAGTTTAAGGGGCAGCACTGTTTTCCACAGAGATCACATACAGGGTAACAATTTGTTGCAAAGTTGTCCTTGTTTTTGCAGATTCAGGGGTCTCCTTCCCCCTGCTGGGTGTGGTGTTCACCTCTGGCTTTGGAACTTTTCTAATATTCTTGTGCCTGGAGCAAAGGCTTAGGCAAGGGGTCTGTGGAAAGGTGCTCTAGGGAAAGACTTGTGCAGTTTAAAGTCAGGCTGGTAGATGCTCCTAGCAGTTTAGGCAGGCGGAGGCCTGAGACCTCTTGCTGCAGTGTTTGCTCAGCCTGGGACAACAGAACACAGAGAAACCATAAGGGGCTAAAAATAGCTGCAGACTTATTAGGTGGGGTGAGTTATGAAAAACAAGATGCACACAACACCCAACTGCTGTCTCTGAGGTACTGGGAGCGCAATGAGGGGCATGGGCAGATCACCCGAGCAGCCCCCTGCCCCCTTCGCTCCAGCCCAGTCCTCGTCGGCAAGAGCGTGAGGAAAACCTTTTCAGCCATTTTACAGTTAAGCAGTTACAAACTCCACTACAGGTATCAGATGGTCACTCGTGACAGTAGAGTCCTGCTTGGTTAACAGTACTAAGACTCAGAATCTGAATTCTGAAGTGCTACTGTGGTCCAGCATGTACTCAAATCAACCCATCACTGAGAGTCAATCCCTAGAATTGAGAAACTGCTGGACAACTTTATGGGGGAAAAATTTTTTCCGTTTGTGATATCATAAAGAATCAGCCTCAAGCAAATGAAAGAAATTGAATTCTGCTATTTTCATTTGTGAATTAAGGGTTGCACATTTGTCAGCTTTCACTAGGCGTGCTACAGTTACTTCAAAAGACACACAGAAGTACCCATCAGAAACAAAACTCAGAAGTCGCCGTCACAAAGGATGAATGGAGAAGACTGAGCATTCATTGAAGGGAGCAGCGTGACGCTTGTCACATTCACTGCCTTGTCATAACTGGGAGGACTTGTGGCATCTGTAAGAACAAGCAGTGCCTCAAGGAAAGCTTTGAGTAGCTTCTAGACCTTTCCTCCTCATTGCATATGTTATGAGATTTCTTTCTTCTTTTGGCAGTGGTTATATTTTTCAGTTTTTCCAGTTGCTGTTCGGGTAGATAATTTAAGTCACACACCTGCTATTCAAACACTCTGGGATTTTTTTCAGGGATAATATCCAAGTACTAAAGGTTGATTTTTTCCCCCCATAATACAGATTAATATTTCAATTCTCCTGTTTGAAGAGAATGGCTATTTGGCCATAATGTTTTTATCATTAGCTGGCAAATGCTCAGATGAAGTAGCCAAACCCAGTCTGTTTCTGAGTGAAGCGTCTTTTATGCAAAAGGAGAAGATTAAGACAGGAGTGAAAAAAATATTCGGTGTGCAGACTAGGAAAGGATGTTCTTAAATTACTTGGACTTTTTCTTAGATTTGGAAGAGTTTGTTATTTAATTATGTGTAATATACATCTGTTTTTCATGAGCATTTCTGCCCTGCTATGGTGTAAAAGTCATGATATAGCTCAATATTTCCAGGATGGGCATCAAAATCTATAGCAAATCTGCACGTTTCTTACCTGTGTAGTTCTCTCCACTTGAAATGACTGATGGGAAGTAACTGCATAGATATTTCCCTTCTTAAACACGGCTATTACTTATCCCATGCATATAAAGGAAGAGTGAAATTATAAATTTGTGTGTGACTCTATATTTCCTCTGGCCAGTTTAACTTCTTCCTAAAGTGCAGAGTGAGCATAAAAACCATCACAGTTTATTGAGTTCCGTGTGCAAGGCGGTATGCTTTGCCTGTGTATGTGAAACCTCATTCAATGACAATTAAGCTTAATAAAATCATTTAAGAAATGATCATAGTTTACAAGCTACAAAATTTTGCCTAGTAAACAGCAAAAATTATATCTTTAGTTCTTCTGTGTATGCACTGTGGCCTATCTGCACATGTTTATTTATGGATAGTCTGGATAAGCTGTGAGGCATATTCGTAGCTTTTAAAGTCTTCGATGGGCAATACACTGTCATGTTTCAGCCTTCACATGCGGGAATCGCACGGCTGGAGTTCAAGTCCAGTTTTGTACCTTGGGCAAGTTACTTCACATCTTCTTTATCTGAAAAGTGGAGATAATAGTACCAACTCTCTGGAGTTGTTTTGAAACTTACGTAAAGTACTACATGGAAAGCACACAGAGCAGCTCCTAATACACGGTGTTACCATGGCAATGAAAGGGCGCAATCAGGACTTCACACAGAATGTCCCTTGCAGGCAAAATGTTTGTCTGAGAAGAACTTTGACATAAATACACGTAGTTAAGAGTTTTAAAATTTGTGTTCAAAATCATTAGTTGACTTTAGTTCTGACCGTGGTTAATAAGAGCAAATAAAAACCCTCCATCTAATGCTGACATCCTTCTCTGTCTTACAGAGTGTCAGAGAACTAAGGTTTTAAAGCCTAAACCTCTTAACGCTGCCTTTAAAAGACTTCATTGCAGCAGAGTTGATCTGCCCATGAGTGGAAAAACAAGCAGTGAAGCAGGCAACCTTATTTCCATTAACTTGGCACCACAAAACCCTTTGAACAAGGACCCTATTATCTTTGAGGTAACAGGTGGTAGCTGGGGTGTTAAGCTGTTCTGGGCAGGATTTCAGATTTCCATTCTTCAGTGCTTTAGGCAGTACACTTCTCTCATAAAGCGATCAATAATAATTAGGTGTCTGGAATGAAATACAGTACAGCATTATGCTTCCTACATCTGGAAGAGAAACTCACTTAACTAGCTCTAAATCAATGACTTTTCTTTTTATTCCTGTGTTGAGAGGTTGCTAGAGGTAGCAGGGAACACGGTGGAAATGTGAATTGTGGCTCTGTGCACCATCAGAAAAACATAAGATGTTATTACACACTTTCCTACAAGTCACAGAAGCAAACCCCAAAGAACTGGACCTTTATTTCTGACATAAACACTTTGATCACATTGCATTCTCTATCACTCTAAGGCCACCTGTTTCACATTTAATGAAAACGTCTCTCGTAATAGGTGGAATATGGGTGAAAGGACAAAGTGAAGGTTGTAAACAGGGCTCAACATAAATTGTTTTCAGATCTTAGTTTGATTAAATCATGTCCTACCAGGTTCCCATAAGAGGGGACCAGTAAATGGAGAAGGACTTACTTCTTTTGTGTCCTGTCTACCTCATAAGAGAAAACTGATGGTTGCTCTGTTAGAACTTGGACTGAAGTTTCCTGTACAGATTGAGGTAAAGAGAGAAATTGGAATCTGCCAATTGTAACATCAGCTTTCCTCAGTGCCTTCCCACTGTTGAGTCTGATCCTCGCAAAACCACTCTCCCCTCAGTTGCTTCTTCCTGATCACTCCAACAATAGTCCACCTTGTTTCCAAAAATCAGAATCCTAGCTTCTGCAAAATTTCTCACCTCTAAAACTTCCTGCCAACTTTCTCCCCGTGAAACTTCGGGTCCCTGTCCTGCTAAGAGACTTGCAGGCATGAAGAGCCATCCCTCTATAGTCATAATCCAACCTATTTGAATAAATGAACAGGAAGGGGCTTGTGGCTTTTATTGCCTTATAATTGCACCTTCTTTCATTAGCAGGAGTTAGTCTGCTGGCCAGCGATGTCATTTCACTATATGGTGGCTGGGTTTTTTATTCCTCTTCAGAGACCATTGCAACAGTAAAAAGAGAAACAGAATGTCGTTTTAGTGTTTTGCTTTGGAAAAGGAAACTCACATTAAATGAAAATGCATTAAGCATCATTGTACAGTTTAACAGATGGTTATACAATGACCACCATGTAACTGCTGCCAAATCAAAAAAAATACATATACATATTGACAGTGCCCGGAAGCTCCTGAATGTGCCTGAGAGATTCCCTCCCAACCAGATGTGGCCACTGTCCTGATTTTTTGTTGTCAAAATACCCTTTTCTTTGTAGTTTTTAAGTTGAGAGAGGTGCATCTCTAAACCACACATGTAGTTTTGCCAGAGTTTGAATTTGATGGAAATGGAATCACAATATATCTGTTCTGTCACGCTCTTTTCCCTCAACATTACTTGAAAGATTCATTTTGTGTGTTTTACTTTTTATTTTGAAAATTTTTCAAACATTAAGAGACACTGAGAGAATTGTAGAATATTATTGTACAATTGTATCGTGATAAAGCCATCACCTAACAGTTTCTAAGATTTGGCCGTATTTTTTCCCCCTGATGTGTTTTAAGGTAGATTGCAGACAGCTCTAATAATTCATCAATAAAAACTCAGGAAAATATCCTGTATAAACCCAAGACTGTTATCAAATATTGCAAAACTAAGAATAATTCCCTAACATCATCTAACATCCAGTCCATATTTATATTTTCCCAACTGACCCCAAAATGCTTTTACAGCTAGTTTGTTCAGACTAGGATTGGATCAAGATCCACGAAGAATGTGCTTTAAACAGCACAACTTGCAGCTTAAAATGAGTCTGTGATCCTTTTTCCCATGCACTTCATCACTAGGTGAAGCTGGCTGCCGGCACCTCTCCCACAGTAAGAGGGGAAATAAATCACCTCGTCTGTGCTGGTGATGTAGTCCTACTCTCATGCTCTCTGACTCCAGAGGAAATTATACTGTCTGCATAGCTGTCAGGAAGAAGTACCTAATATCAATTATGTCAAAACCAAAATTGTTATTTTGGACAGCTACTATGTGGTATTGAGCTGATCACGGTTTAAGTCTAGTCTTTACTTATCTGGGGGCTGGATGGCGGGCTGGCCCATCGAGGAGCTCATTGGAATGCAGACCTCTGCCATCTGAAGTTTCTGCCAGGACCACAGGAGGACAGGGAGGTAGATGGCTGATCACTTTGCTCTATTAGGATCTTTCCAGTCAGTCATGCCTTGTTCATTTAATATTATAGGACTTTGTGTTCTCAGTTGTGATTGATGCAAACATTGGCCGGATAACTCTTTACAAAAGATCTTGGCCTCTCTTTGTCCCTGCTGAGTTAGAAGAGCTGACCTCCCTGATTCCTTTTTACAACAAAACATCACTTTTGCTTCCCGCAACCTGGTGCTTAGATCAGTGTTTCCCAGAAGATTCTCCTCAGAGTGAAGAAAGTCCCCTCGTACTCCATTAAAAAAAAAAAAAAAAGGGGTCATATTGTCAAATGAATTTGGGAGAAACACTGGGTTAAACCAAGGTCCTCTGCTGCTAATGAACACTACGAGTCTCCAGTGGCACACACATTTCCCAAAATCATTGTCCTCCGAGCATCTCTGGGGGTTGCTGTTCTGCTGAACACACTGTGGGAAGTGCTGACCTAGATGACTTGGATGTTATCACAAACAACAGTAGATAAACAGTCCCATCTCCTACCTTGTGGGCCGCGAAGAGTTCATCTAAGGTAGCTACTCGGCACTGCACAAGTTCAGCAGGTGGGTTACCACGTTGGGGGTGAGGAACTTTGTTCATGCACACCCTCCACTTGGACCTTCGTTGAAGTTCACGCTTTAATAATGGGAGGAATCAGGATCATTGCTTATTATTGTGTGATGAGGACACTTAACGCTTCATCACACATCTCTCTTTTAGATGTTTCCATGTGGTTTAGATTTTTACAGGGAAAAAAAAAATTCCAAACTGATCAGCCTCTCTGATTTTAAGGATCACTTGGCCTTAATTGCCAAATATTTCTAAAGATACTTTTCATTTTGAATGAGTAATTCAGAAAGCTTTAGATAATCAAGTTTAAAAACCTTCTTGCCTAGTTACTCTACATGCAGCAAAATGCTGAGATACTCCTGGGACTCCTGAACATCATCTGAGTTGGTAAAAGTCACAATACTTGGTGCCCCCCAGATTGCTTCTAGATTAACACGACTTCATCTTGAATATATTTATCATATTATTCTGTCTGAAACTAGACATTCAGAGTTGCATTCTTTTCCACTTCTTTCTTCAACAAGGGATTTAGATTGACAACCTTATTACTTTTCTCATTAATTTCCTTATGAAATAAAAGATCAGCTGGCATTTGCCCTCTGATCTTTCGAAATGGAAGACCTCCAAGTTTATCCTACTCCATCAGATCCTTGCTCTCTTTTCTCCTCTTCATGTATTGTATGTATGGATTTAATTTTGAAAGAGTCTCTTCGTCTTCAAAAAAAAAAAAAAAAAGGGAGCCTTTTCTCTGGAGACAGTGTAAATGTGGCTGATTGTTTCATGCTGGGTCCTTCTAGGCTATGGCTGTTGCATCATATTCATAATCCTCTTTATTTATGATGTCAGATGGGAAGTAGAGATAGGTTCCAGTTCTGGAGGTTCATTCCATTTGTCATGGTAGATCTCTAGCCTAAATTCACTTTTACTGGAGTTGTAAAATTCCAAAGGGATGAAAGCTACAGTTCTTACTTGCAGGTTGACTGTTTTAACGACTCAAGGTGTAAGACTATGCAGTCAGCTACTGCAGATTTCATCATTTCTCAATTGTTTTTCCCCCCTTCAGACTTCTATGTAATTTAAAGGCAGTTGGGTAGGGAATTCAACAGAGACAGATTATCCTGGAGAAACATCTGAACAACTCCCTGTTCTGGTACTCTGAGAAGAACCAGATAACTAAAAAAGCATCAATATCACATTCCGCCCCCCTTTCCTCATGGTACAGAATATAAGAGTTCTTTATACTGTCCTGGGAGTAAAGTGCAATACTGGGAGCCCAGCAACTGTAAGTCTAGTGATAGATTCTAGAAAAATTCTTGTACTTGTTCACATGATCTGAGCAGGTATATTCACGGGAGCAAAAGTTTACAGGCCAAAAATGTGAAGCGGCTTAAATTTCCTTCAGTTGCCAATGACAAAATAAGTTATGGCACTTAGATCCCATGTCATGGTATAAGGTACTCGAAGCTACTGAGATGGTGCTGTATGTACTGATGGGAGATCCCTAAAACATGGATGAATGAGAGGGGAAAAGAGTTGCAGAACAGTACAAACAGAATGATCCCATTTGTGGTCATAAAATCTGTATTTATACGTAGTGTAGGAGTTTGTGGGAAAGAGGCGGGGAGAGGGAGGGAGGAAAGAAAAGAGAGAAAATAAAAATATCAGAGAAGGGCAGCAGGTTTGATGAGTTTGGTCTATGGAAGGAGGGACAGTGAAAAAGGAGTTTTTCTATTTCTTGAATCATTTACAGTGAAAGTGTTTTCATGTCTTTTGATAAATAAAAAAAATTAAAGTGTGTGTGTGTGTGTGTGTGTCTGCATTTACAAAAAAATAAAAGGACTGTCCTAGTTATTTTTAACAAGTTCATCCAACCCAGGCACTCACTAAGCAGAGCAAGGCCATCCAAGATGCCCGTTTTAAGTCCATCAGTGTTAAGAAGCATAGGGCTTTTTGGCTTAGCCCAAACCTAGGTGGACAGGGAGACCGAAAAAGTAATTGGGGAGAAGTGATGGAGCACTGGCTTTTAGCAAATACGGCATCGACGGCAATGACGTCTCAGAAGAAGAGTTTACAAAAGCGATTAGAGCCGCTGTCACTCTCTTACCAGAGCTGGTCTCCCAGCATTGGTGGAATTTACCGTTGAGAATCAGTCCTTCACCAGGCTTCTCCTTACCAAAGCACTTGGTCACATGTAAACAGACTTCAGAGCAATAGAATGGAACATAAAGCTGTGGGAACCCCCACTAGTGTTTACCTTTGTTTATAAACCAGTGCAGGGCATGTGTTTTAAGATTCAGGTTTTATTACTATTCAGGTGTGGTGAGGCCAGCAAATCAAGAGACAACCGCCATTGTTTGAGAGACTTTGTCACAGTTACAGATCGCAAGAGAAAGGGTCACAGCAGGCCACGGAGGGCCATGTGTGGAAGCACCAGGGTCAGTCAGGAGGCAGAAAGAATGGGAGGAAAATGTGGGGAAGAGCCTTTACTGTGGTTTCCACTGGGAGAAATGGGCAGGACAGGGTAAGCAGACTTACCTGGCTAGTTTGAATCATTTTAGTGGGCCCTAGGGCATAAGAACTGTCTCCGGTTGTCTGGTACCTGTCCCTGGGGTGACTAGGGCAGGAAACTGTGGCCTGTAGTGTAAAAACGCCATACTGGAGGTAGCTGAGGGTAGGGCCCCTGGACTACTTGGTTTGCATATGAAATGCAGCCTCACAGGCGAGTCATTTACTATCTGTAGGAGCTGGTTAACTTGGGAGGGGCAGTCTCTCCAGGATCAGCATGGCTCCAAGATGTCAACAGATCAGAGCTACAGAAAATAAAAGGGCATGATCAGTAGTAGGTGGCGATAAACTAGAAGAAAAACTATGCCTTTCAAGGTTTTCTACATGGTTTTTATACTAATATTTTATTTAATGACAAACTTGGAGAGCCTTCCTTGGACAGGCCAACCTTTGAGGAATGTGGTTTTTGGGGGTCATTTTAGGCCATTTTTGATAAAATAATTGCCAAGTCTCTCACTCATTTCAGACAAGAAAGAGGACTAGGTGAAGCTTTTAAAAATGTGTTTGGACTTACTCAGCTAATTCTTTGTTGGTCTGTAAAAGCAAGTCAGCCATGTTTTTCCCTTTCCTCTTCAGGCTGTTTCGCATGTGGCGCAGCATTTCAGACTGGACGTCCCTGCAGTAGTCTTTACACATTTGCTGGTCTCTGTGATCTCGTTTTGATGTTTCAGTTGCAACAGGACCCTCTCAAAAGCCTACTGCAGTGTCTTGCATTTACTGCAGCCTGGAAATTTGGTTCTTTTCTGAAGACCCAAGGAGTTGCGTTGTCACCGTCTGAGCTGTGTTTTCATTTTTGAGGGGAATCAGCTCCCTGCTTTTTCTATGTTGGTTCCACTGTGTTAGAGATTAAAAAAAAAAAATGTTGTTTTTAAAAATTTACCTTTGTATGTTATATTTCTAATCCTTGTATTTTAATGTTGTCCCCTTGCCTCCTGTAGCCTTAAAATTCATTCATTTAATCATCTGCTCAGATTTACTACTTTTGTTTTGAATTGATGTTTTTGCCCTTGTTGAGAATTTTCCTTTGTGGTCACTATTTTTTTTTTTTTCCGTTTCTTAACAGCTTGATTGAGCTAAAACTTACATAATGTAAAATCAACTCGTAAGAATACCACTCAATGATTTTAGTAAAATTGAAGAGTTGTGCAGCCATCACCACGATCCAGTTTTATAACCAAAAAATTTATACCAGAACATTCCTATGTGTGGTCACTCGGATTTTAAACTGCCTTGGGCTTTAATGACTGAATAACGTTAGAGTGAGTGATCTTTATATAATAGATTTTCTTGTTTTAAAGGAAGTCCTTAATGACTTTATTTTTCTTTTGTATGAAAATGTTACCCATTCATATGCTTTCTGCCACCCGTCTAATGAGGCAATTTTTCAGGGTTTTGTTGGTGGTTTTTTTTTTGAGATGAATGGTTTTGTTCTGTTAAATTCCATTTCCCATCCCCCAGAGCCCAACACTGCCCGGTTAATCAGCTCCCTGTCACGCCTCAGTGCTCCCTTACCTGATTCATCCCTGTTACCCTTGGACAGGTGCAGTACGCATTACAGTTTCTCTTCCCTGATGCATTGCCCCTCTCCTTCTGACTTCTGTAACTTTTCATAATCTCTTCTCTCCTTTTTTTGTCTCTGTTCTACCCAAATTCAGAGTTGTTGGAGAGGGAGAATCGGACCTAGCCTTGGTTGGTGATGAGGAAACGGTTATATTTTCCTTCCTCCCCCACATTGAATCTTCTCCCCCACCTCCCCCCCGGGGTTTATGGCTCAGATGATCAGTCCTTCTGCGGTGGAGGGCCTGTTTTATCTCACTTCCAGGAGTGGTGGTGGGCTTGTGTCTTTGGCCCCAGTTAAACTTAGCTCTAACTTTGGAAAAACTGCTGAAAGTAAGATTAGCAGAAAGGCATCCTGCTTACATCTTTAGTAGAGATAGTAAGTCAAGAGTGCCTGGAAAGAAGTCGTTCCTGAATACAAAGTGTGGTTATGTCGTTTTACTGTGACTTTCAGCTCCAAATAAACTAGTAATAAAATTGCCTTTCATTTTTAAAGTTTTATACATTAGATCATATTTAGAGCCTATATACATTATAATGATCTCCTCAAAAATGTGGTATCATAGAGGGGAAAACAGGCTTTAAAATCTGTTTCTGCTCTTCTATGTATTGCTCTGTGACTGAGAGCAAGTTCGTTTTGCTGGGCCTCAGGTACCGCATCTGTAAAATGGGAATAACATTTCACAGGATTGTGGTGAAGATTAGGTTAAATGACATGACATCTTGCCTTGCCCAGAATGATCTGTGTATCCTCTCTGGGCACATCTACTTCTGCACTAGGAAATGGACCAAGCCCAAGAATGAATAAGCCATCTCTTCCCAGAGTGTCAATTAAAGTTGGAAATTGGTGTGTGTGTAGGGTGGGGGGGACTTTAGTTAAATAAGAGCAGATTTCTTATGTGATGTCCACCTTTATCTTTAAGGAAAAACTAAATGCGTTTTTAAAAAATGGCATGCTTGGGACAGGCAACTTCAGTCATCCCCTTGGAGCCCCTGGCATTACTCCTTTGCTATTAGGAGTCTTTCCATGGAAAAATTTGAGAAGCACTAGTGCATGAAAGGGTCTGGCAAGGTCCATGCCGTACAGGACAGTCTCATTGAACTTCCCATCCCTGATTCATGAAGCTTTCCGTCGCATTTCCCCAGCACACTCTTGGTATCTCCTCTCGGATGTGGCTAACATTGAGCGCAGCATCCTCCCTCCACGCCTGATTTTCGTCTGATTATCCTACCGTAGTAATCACCACCACTGTCCATTCAGCTATTCAAGTCGTGAATCAAGAAGTCATCCTTGACCCCTCTCTTCCCTGCACGTCCTACACTGAGTCCTTAACTTCAAGTTGTGGCAACACTGCCAGCTTCACATGTCTTGAGTGCATCCTTTGTCTCCACGTCTGTCTTCAGCATCTTAGTGTAGCTCCTGTTATCTTCTGCCTCGCCTTTTGTAGCCACCTAGTCACTGGCTTCCCTCCAACCCGTCCTCCACGCCAAAGTGGACGTTGGTTTTTCAAATACTCAAATTTGATCATTTCTTCCCATTTCCCTTACAATAACCTGATCAGTAAGGCCCTGCATGGCCCAGCACCTCTGCCTCTCTGGCCGCATCTCCAACCATCATTCTCCACCTGATGCTGGTGGTACAGTCACACCTGCTTGCTCTGTGTTTGTCCAGGGCACCGTGATTCCTCCATCGGGAGCGGTTACCCAGCGTGCTATGTCTGGAGTGTTTCCCTCAGCCCCTACCTGACTGCTCTGGGCTGACATAATGTATATTGGTCTTTTAAACTCAGCCTGGGGTCTCTGCCTCAGAAAAGCCTTTTCTAACCCCCCAGTGGAGGAGGTTATCACATGCTCTGATGGAACCATGTCTTCTTTTAAGAAGACTCAATTTGCAATCTCAGTTTGCAATCATACATTAGGTACTATTATAATTTGATGACTAAATCACACATTAGTCTATAATCTCTGTGAGAGCAGGGACTGTCCCTTTGGTCACTGTCATGTCTAGCCCCTGGCTTGGTGCCTTTCACTGCGGGCAGGTGGTCCTCAGTTGTTGAATGCATACGCAGAGACAGCTGAGGTCCAGATGGCTGAGGGGTCGTCCTGAAAGATGTCCATGTTCTGCTGATACTTGAGATCTTGGACCTCCACGCCCAGGGCTCCACCCACCTCGCTGCAGACCCTTCGCTTTGTGCTGTGGGTCCGGTCCTTCCACTTTAGTCCGTGGTTTTGAAAAGCCCCTGGGATGTCTCATTTCATTGAAGAGAAATCGATTCATTTACGTAGTTTAATGCAGGATGGCAAAGCACCTTTCTTCACCTTGCCTGTTCAGTCTTTCCCACTTTGCTGCCCAGCAAATCTTTTTAAAAATCAGGCAGAACTTTCTAACCTAATTGCACACACTTCCCTTTCCCTTCCCCAGGCATCCGTCTCCTGCACAAGAACACCCTTCTGCCCTATTCCTACCCTATTGTGTCCTTCGGTTCTGAGCATACAACTCCTTTATCTCCCCAAATGCGCAGAGCTCCCCTGGTTCACACCCACCTCTAACCCTTGTCCTTCCTTCCAGCCTTCCTGCCCTCACTTCTGTGTGTATATATTTATAAATATCTATCTTATTATTAATACATTCTCAGTAAGCTACCTGCTAGGACAACCTAACCTAACATTAATTTTTCCTTCTCATACCACTTAATTCTTGTAATCTAAAGGAGGGAGTTAGGATGCATTTTTAAAACAGTAAGTTTCCAAGTTACGGAGTCAGTGGTTTTCAGCCTTGAAATGCCTGAGAATAACCCAGAGAGCTTTTTATTACCATATAGACGTCAGGTCCAACCTGGACCTGTTAAGTCAGAGTGGCTGGGGCTGAGGCACCACTGTTTTCCCAGGCTGGCCAAGTGACTTGCTGAAGGTTACACAGCAAGCGGGTAACAGAGTTACAATCATGACTTTCATTTCTTTGCTTTCTTTCTAGTTCTTACTCATATTATTTGCACTAAATTCTAATGAGAAGTGTATGTTAATCTGTATCTAAATTTGTCTGCATCACTTAGTTTCCTTATTTTATAACTGGACCTTTTTTTTCCTCCCTGAATAACTGTGTATCCAAAAGAAGTGAAGAAGCTCAAGCTGACAAAAGCAACCGCAGTCACCTCTCACCTCCTCCACTCGGTGTTTACTGAAATGTAAGCTGCCAGAACAGCTTTCTTCTGCAGGCTCTGCTGATTTCCCCTGCCCTACCCTGAGCCACAGTCCTGCCCTTTGGTGCAGCCCCTCACTTCCCCACTCCAGGGCTCTGTTTCCACTTGACTTGCCCTCCGTCACGCCCACTGATCCGAGAGGAAACGCTCCCTCTTCCTTCTCCATCCCCCACCTGCCTGAGAGGTCGGCTCTGGTGAGTGGCTGGGTCACAGTGGAGGTGCATCTGGGAACCAAGCAGTTCATTCCTTGCTTGGAGCCTAAGAGAGGAGAGCAGTGGGTGGCTGTCCCACAGAGGTCTCCCACTGCTCCCCAGGCTCTTCTCGGAGACCTGGGTACCAATCCAGGGAACTTTTTAGGAGACATTTTCACGTCATTTGTTTAATAGTCAAGAAGCAACAGAATCCTCAGTGAGATGTGATCTAGATGAATTAGGTAATTAAAAAAGAAGTCCTGCCTATGAGGAAAGGCCACACACAGGAAGATAGGTATGTCGCCAAGATCAAGAGTAGCGTTTCTGGCTTTGAATTCTAGACCCGTTTCTCAGTGTGCCTCCAAGAGTTTGTTGAGTTCCCTCTGCTACAGTTTCCTCCGTCACCTCCTGCATTTAAATAAAATGAAATAAAAATGCCTATCTCCTGGGTAATTTGATTGTTTTGAAGATTAAATAAAATAATCGGATTAAAATGCTGATGATTGTATCAGAAGTGCTAACTGCTACCATTAGCTTCCATTAGTAAAGTATAATTTACAGAAGTTTTTCCACACATTGCATTTCAGTGCTTCTTAAAATAGGATGCTTTTTAAACACGTCTGTGTTACCTACTCACACCTGCTTCCCTGTGTTTTGCTTGTAGCCCTGGAAAGGAAAATATCAATGAGGCAAAGCAGAGAGGAGCTGATAAAACGAGGAGTGTTGAAGGAGATCTATGACAAAGGTAAGAGGACTGCTCCAGCCTCGGGGGGCCAGATAGAAGCTGTGCGTGGAATCCGTGTGCATGTGTCCCAGAGTTGGATTTGGTTTTCTGTGTCACTTTATCAGAGTTTGACCCTTTAAAACTCCAGACACTCGCAGAGAGATCTGAGGAAGCAGCAGACAGTGCTGAAACTATTGGTGTTACAGAGGGGACTAGGGCTCCCGCTTTCTCGGTGTTGAAGTCAAACCGCAGGATGCTACGGGGAATGACGCGGCTCCAGGAATGGTGTCGGTGCTGGTGGTGAGCGCCTTGGTGTCTGAACACACACGGCTGGGGTGAATATAATTGCTTAGGCACTTTCAGGCACCAGGGGTTCCCAAGACAGACGTTAAGCATCCACAAGCATCTAGAATTTCCCTAACAGATTTTTTTTTTGGCAGCTCATCTCCCCATAACAGAAGAAATCAGAGTGGAGAAAAGCATAAAATATAAGTGTACACATAAGATATTCCAAATGATAATAGTTACGGTGATTCGGATGCTCTGTGAATGTGTCCACAAGCGTTTGCCAGTGAACTTAATTCTGTGTCTGTTGCTGACTGAATTCTGGCCTTTAAATACAAATGTATGCAGTGGTTTATACAGTATAGTAAGTATTCCTCTCCCTTCCTCCCCCCTCCTCGCCCTCCCCCCTTCCTTCACCACTCTTCTCTTAAGGCTTTAAAAGAAATGATGAACTGTTGATTCCAATCTTGTTACACTTATCACTAGTAACTGTCAGTTTCAGGTCTTATTGTTTGAGGCCTGTGTTATTTGTTGGGCCACATTATTAAATCACATACTCTACTTTAAAGGTAGAGTCACCCTGATCATCAGAGTGACCCTGTAAGTCCGACAGCGCAGTCAGTTGACCACGTTCGTGTGGGTCTTCCCTGTGCCTAGTCTGTGTTGTAGCACAGAAAGGCGAGTGGTGTTTCTAACTTGGATGCTTCTCTGTGATTCCCTGTCGTCAGTGAGTTGGTCCTTATTCCTCTAGTGCAGTTTGCCTCATTCTTTCCTGTCACGGGGCTCCCCGGTGGCACTTTGGGAGTGTTCTTCCTTCGCACACATGGCCACCCTGAAATGCTGCAGGTAGGAGGTGGCGCTGCTCTTGCCCCAGGGGCAGGGGGTGCGGGAGACGGGGTGTGAGGTTAACTCTCAGAGCCCCCTGGTGCCAAGGCATCCCTCGGCAAGTCACTTTTTGTCTTTCTGTTTCTGGGTAAGGCCAAACCAAGATCTACCATCTTTCATTAATTAAGCTCTCCAGGGAAAAAGAATCCATAATTTTGTCACTTTTATCCAATGTCTTAATTTCTGTACAGCCCCCCGGCCCTCCCTTGTTATTGACCTTAAGTTTCCGTTTTTCAGCCCAAACTCTGTTCTTCATGTGCCCTCCCTGGTAGAGAAGGGGCGTGTCTGACCACCGCTGTGCTATTACGTGATCAGCGCCCAGTGATGGCTGAAATGAACATTACTGTCACAGCTAAAGTCTGTGCAGATGCAGTTAAATGACCCCTTCCCCTCCCTCCTTTCTTCCTGCCGCCTTTGTACCTCTCACTGTAAAACTTCAGGAATACCCTAGAGAATACATTTCATTACAGTATTTATTATTTCCATTACACCTAATAACTAGGTTAGGGTCAGTATTGCCTAAGGTACTTCCTGACTTAATGAAAGCAGTACTAGGCTGTTAGAGCAAGAGGAAGGGACAGGGTGGCCGGGGTACTGAGTCTGGGGCCTGCCAGCACCACGCGGGCACTAGGAGTTCCCCCAGGATTCAGAGCCGTGTCCTGTTCGTGGTTGTTCCATAGCTTGCACCCAGTAGCTGGCTGTGGAGGAGGGGACCAGTCTAGCCCTGAGCTGTCACCACAACTTCTGGTTTTATTTTTGTCTTTGCGCTTATCAGTGTGCCTTGTACTGTTCAGTTGTCGGCTGGCTTTCCTCACCAGCGCGGAAACCCCAGGAGAACACGGACCTCATTGGCTTACTTGGAGATGCCCCAAGCCTCAGATTACTTGAGATAGATCAGCTCACATAGATACTTACTGTTTGGATGGGAGGAGGAGCAGAGGGGGACTAAAATTAGAAATCCATTGCACATGGTAGATGTGGAAGTTGGTATCTGCTGTGGGCTTTTCTGATAAAAGCATCCATTTTGTACCACTGTGGGTATTAATGACATTACCTTATATCACATTCCATCAGCAGTTAGGAACCTGGGCCCTGGAATCAGATCGCTTGGATTCAATTCCAGTTCCACTACTGAATAGCTGTGCAACTTTTGTCAAGTTGCTTAACTTCTCTGTGCTTCTATTTCTTTATCTGAAAGTGTGGGTGATGTTGTTATAATGAGGATTATATGAGATAACATATGTATTAGTTTACCTGGGCTGCTGTAACAAATTACTGCAGGCTGGGTGACTTAAGCAACAGAAATGCATTTCCTCACCGTTTTGGAGGCTGGAAGTCCAGGGTCAGGGTGCCAGCAGGGTTGGTTTCTGGTGAGGCCTCCTCCTTGGCTTGCAGACGGCTGCCTTCTGGCTGTGTCCTCACACGACCTCTCCTCTGGGCCCGCACACTCCTGGTGTCTCTTCCTCTTTTCGTAGGAAAATCAGTCCCACTGGATCAGGGCCCACCCTCATGACCTCATTTAACCTCAGTTCTTCTCTTAAGACCCTCTCTCCAAGTACAGTCAGACTAGGGGGTTGGGCTTCGGATAGAAATTCAGGCGAGGGGGTGACACAGTCCAGTCCATAACACGTGAAGTAAGGTAGCGGCCATCGTTCCATGCATTCACGAGAAATTGCTAACAAACCGTTAGTAGAAGTAATCGCATCATCTTCCTTTATATTTTTTGAAACCCTTTACATGCCTGACCCTGGTTCAGCAGGCCCACGAGTTAGGAAGGGACATCACTGTCCCCTTTTATCTGAGGTGTAAGGCTCTTCAACCCGCCTCACAGTGGTCTTACTAAGCCCCTCGATACCCGATTTAATTTCCTTCTCACACCTCCTCCCTGCCTCCTCTTAGCCTCTAAATGGGCCATTTTCTTGTCATTCATTCTTCCCTTTCTACGACACTGTTCAGGTTGCTGTGTCTGGGATCCTACTGAGTAAAACAAATAAAATTTGATTGCTGCAACCTGAGTGAACAGCACGTGGCAAAGAGCATTTAATGGTTTTCCAAGTAGTTTGTCTCAAAGATGAATTTCATAGATTTTCAGCAATCCTTCCACATAGCTGGGCCAGTCATGCCTCATCTTGGACCGCCTTTTGGGTTAGCACACATGACTCTGGGCCTTTGGCAGCAAAACAGTTTCCACCAGAGATGCGCGGTCCCTGACAGCTGCCCATTGATTTGCAGTTGTTACGTCAGCTGGTTCACGGGGCCGGCCCCTGTTCATGCTGCAGCTATACTGTTTTGGGTACGGTGTTGCTAACCTGGTGGAAAGGAGCTTATCTTTAATAGGCAACATTTTGTCTTCCAACTCTTAATAATTTTGTTGGATAATACCTTGCTCATTCAGAGAAAGTATAAACGGTAGGGATGGAGATTTGTAACTGTCTCAGCAGGGTGGGCTCAGAATTAATGAGGTTTTATTACTCTTGATAGTTCTCCTCAAAATTCTTTGTACTTTTCTTAGCAGGTTAAAATCCCAAACTGGTCAGTAAATTTAAATCAGGCGAAATGAGAGCTTAGGTTGAAAAGGGGAAATTTTCTCAATATCTGTAGAAACTAGCTCAGGAATTCTTCATTTCATGGGATATGTTAAATGTAAAGAACATAGGATACTGGACAGCTTGTTCTTTTTTTTATTGGTTTCCATATAGAATCCTGTAAGATTAGAATCCAGAAGGAAGTTTAGATAAAAATTTTAAACTCAGAGAAAATGGTTTGATTTCTGGATATATCGAGGCTATGTAGGAGTGCAGCAAACTTTAAAAACTACATACAAAGAAAAGTTTTAATTGTTAATCATGATGTAGTAGGAACATAAAATTGTAAATTCTTTTTTCTCTCATTTTCCGTATGTTTCATAATTTGGATTTACCAATTTTATGAAAAATACAATGTAAACATTATACGGAACCGTCATCACTCAAAAGATATTAAATCAACTAATGATAGAAAATAATCTGTAATTTGAGAACTTATTTTGAACTATTTATTTCCTAATTTTGTAGCCTGTTTGTTTGAATTAGAAACGTAAGGGTTCTCCTGGGCTCCTAGGACATTCATTCGTTCATTCAATAAATTGTCCAGGTGGTCTAGGTGTTCAGCTGCAGTGATGACCAAAAGAGCAGACTTCTTACCTTCTCGGAGTTGACATTCAACTAAAGGAAATATGAAATAATTATATAAGCATATGATATATTGTCAAGGAGCAATAAGCACTATGAAGACAAACAAAGCAGCAGGGTAAGGAGAGAAATTCAGGGAGTGGGGAGCTATGATTTTATATAAATGCAATCATGGAGGACTTCTGGAGGTGATATTTGTACAGAGACCTAAGTGACGTGATCATTGCCTGAAATGGGAGTTTGGGTCCTACTAGTGCTTCAGAACAACTTAAAACCTAATTCATGAGCCTTTAAGTTCTTTACATTGACTCAGTGTTTCTTTTAAATTAAAGCCTCTCTTTACAGTTGCCTCTCTCTTAGTCCTCGGTAACTCAGAGGGCCCCCCTGCTCAGAGCCTGCAGTGGCTCCCCACTTCACTCAGAAGTTCCAACTTCCTGCCACAGCCTAAGAAGCCCTCCACGATCTGCCCTCCAGCCCCTAAGTTTGTCTCAGCTAACTCCCTGGATGGACCTCCTTGTAACTTATCTCACCAGCCCTGCTTTCCGGCCCCTGAGGTTGACACTGGCTGCAGCTTTCTTTCTAGAACCCTCTTCCCCTGGATACCCATCCACATGGTTCACTCCTCCAACTCTTTGCCCAAATGTCAGCTTCTCAATCAAGCTTACCTGGAACCCCTAGATTTTAAATTGCCACCTCCTTCCATAAGTCCTTAGTCCCCTGACCCTGCTCCACTGGGTTCCTTCTTTCTGTTTTGTTTGTTTGTTTGTTTGTTTCCTATCTCTTATCACCTGCAAACATGCTCTATAAATTACTTACATATTATGTTAGCCTTTTTCTCATCTGTCTCGCCTCACTGAAATGTGAGCTCCACCAGGCGCACTGGGATCTTTATCTTTGGTGTGTTCACTGGTATTACAGGCATCCAGTTGCCCACAGCAGTGCCTGGGACACAGTGGATACTCAGTATATGTTTATTGAGAAAATGCAAGCCTGAGGCTCTCTCTGCATGTGCACACCCCTTG
Organism: Camelus bactrianus; assembly: GCF_048773025.1. Lineage (NCBI taxonomy): Eukaryota > Metazoa > Chordata > Mammalia > Artiodactyla > Camelidae > Camelus > Camelus bactrianus. The sequence continues at coordinate 8,412,403 of NC_133558.1, forward strand.
GTTGGTTCACCTGTGTTGGCAAAATCCAGAACACTGAAGTGCTGATCCCCCTTGTCTATTCATTTGTACGGCCCATGAAACTTTATTGCTAGTTACTTGAATAGGAAATACTATATTCATTGTATATGGATGCCAAATAGTCTACTTACAAATGGTGGCTTTTAAGTGTTATGGAGAAAAATATCCTGAAAACTGAACTGTTTGGCCAGCAGTGAAACAGTGACGATATTTCCCAGGCTTAGCAAGGATCTCAAGAGGTCACCTGGCCTGGCTTCTGTTATTTTTCCAATGTAGGCATGAAGCAGCTGCAGCCCAGCAAGGTTATTGACTTGCCTAAGGGTTCACGGCCAGTGAGTGTGGACTCTGGAAACCCCTGCTAAGGCCTTATGTCCTTCGTTTGGAATTCATGGGAACCCAGAAAGAAACAGGGTAATATGTTGCCTGTTGGTAGTCAGAGGATCTTAATAAATATTGCTGTTGGTGGTTATCGTGAATGATTTCTACAAATAAGCATAGTGCTGTATTTAAAGGATGTTAGGGATATCAGTGGCGATTGTACTGTATTTTCATCACTGATTCTCCGACAAAACCTCAGTTCTATCCGTCCCGTCGCTTGCTTTGTACACTATGGGTGTGTTTAATTCACATCAGTGGGTATATCACTTGTCAGGAGGGGAGGAGGGGGAAGACGACCATCTTTCTACGGTGGAATGATATAGTGTCGTCCCTGCATATGACACATGTCCACAGCTCAAAGAGGGGCAGGAAGCAGGGGTGTGCCCCTAGTCACTAGGTGGCTGCTCCCTGCAGTCACACCAAGACCTGGGGGAAGAGAGAATCCCACCGGAGGAGGAAGAAGATCACGGGACATGGAAGAACAGAACTGATTACGTTCAATGAGCAACTTCGCTTTTCACTGTGTGCTGAGAATTAGAGATAACATTTCACAGCAAATAATAAAGTGCATTGAGGTGTGCTTTTTCCCTTAGTCGAGTTAGAGCAACGTTTTGGAAGGTGTTATTTTTAATTATCAACACAAACAGAAGCACCTGAAATGGACAACTCCTATGCACAGGCTGCCTTTCCGCCCCCACCCCCACCCCCGTCTGGCATTCAGGAGGAAAAAGCCTGATATTTAAATTCAAAGATCATTATCTTTTAAAAATAAAAATAACAATTCTCCCCTGTATCAAGGGAAAAGAATGTAGTCGGCTGGAGCCTTTTAAGCCCCATTGTTTATCTGGTATCCCAGGTGTGTAGACTTTTAAAGTCTTGAAGTTTATGGAAAATGCTTTTCACAGCCTTTACCAGGCGCTGTGATTTTGTCACAGTTTTAGCTGTTTCTGATGTCTCACCTAGAATGGCATCTTCTGCAAGTTGCGATTTGGAGTAACTGTGAAAATGAAGAGTGTTTACTTTCGGTCTCAGCGACGTATAATCATTTATATAGCACCTCAGCACCTAGCACAGTGGATTGCCCTCGTGTGGGGTAAATGGAAAGCAGTTGAAATGATAAAATGAAGAATAAAGAGAAATTGTGATCCAGATTCTCTTAAGCAGCGTTGTTTTTCAGAAAGTTACTATCCCGAACCGAAAAATTAATGAAATTATGATTAGAACAGTGAGCAAACGTTCCCCAGCAAATGTATCCATCTCTTTTGTATTGGTTGAGTCCCTGTTACGTTGCTGGCACTGTTCCGGGCACCAGGAGGGACAAGGTGGCTCCCTTGACTCGCGGAGCTTACAGTCCTGGGATGGGTTCAGGTGCTTGATGGTCATGATGAGGAAAGTATGGGACGTTTGGGGCACATGGAAGCATCATTTGCCCAGGCCTGGAGACTTAGGGAAGGCATCCTGGAAGGAAACCTGGAGGATGATAAGGAGGAGCTGGGGAAGGTGGGATGGGTAGGGAAGTGCTCTAAATAGGAGGACTAGCGCACATGTGGAGGCACTAAGTTAGGGAGAGAGAGAGTCCAGCCTGTCTGTGCGGTGAGGGGGAGTCGGGGCAGACCATGCAAGCAGAAAAATGACATTAGTTGCTTGTTCTTTATTCTGAGAGCAGTGAGGAGCTCTGGGAGCATTTTCTACACCATCAGATTTGCAGCCTCATCCTTCTGCCTGTGGACGGAGAAGGACTTGGAGGGAGACCAAGACATGAGTCAGGGAGACCAGTTAGCCACTGTTGTGGGATTCAGATGGCCTGATGGCCGGTAGTAGGGAGGTGGGTGAGGGGACAGGCTGGAGAATTGTAGGAGCCAGAGTCAAGAGGGCCTGTGACTGCTTAGATCTGGGGAGAGAAGGGGAAGATGTCAGCATGACTGACACTCAGGATTCTGGCTTGGCCACTGGGTGGACAGATACAACAGATACAGGGGGCATTCACTGAGCTGGGGACTAACAGGAAGTGAGCTTAGGGCACAAAGTATTGCAGTGGTTTGACCGCACTGAGTTTTGAGATATCCAAATTTCTAGGCAGACCCCTAAATGTTCAGATTTGAAGCTCTAGAGGGAGATCTGGGTTGAGGATGCAGATTTGCAATCATCCATGTGTAAATGGCCATGAAATCATATAAATTGATGATATTTCTCAGAGAAGATGTAAACGGAGAAAATAAGTGGTCCTGGTAGAAAACCCCATGGCACCCCAGCACTGAATGATCTGGGAGTGAAAAAAAAATGGCCTGGGAATAAGAAAAACCCTCAAAGACGGAGAAGCGGACAGAAAAACAGGAAGTAAACCAGAAATGTGTAGCATCATGGAAGCCAAGACAAGAGACAGTGGTTCAGTGGGGGAAAAATGATCCAAAGTGTCAAATACAGACATGTCAAATAACATGAGGATCAAGAAGTGTCCTTTTTAAAAAATTAAAAAAAATTTTTATCATGTGTCCTTTTGATGATTTCTATGCTGTTTAATCATAGGCTTTTTAGTTACCTTTGAAGCCAGTGTGCAGTCAGCAATGTGTAAGTTAAAATGCTTATGGTATCAGGTAACAAAAAACTCAACTCAGTGAGGCAGCAGCAATAAGCAAATTTAGACCAGTGATCTTTGTGTGCTTTATCTTCTAAAGCAAACTAAAGGCCTTGAGGAATGCTTGGCATTTGTCAGTGCTCATTTACTATTGCATGAATGAGTGAGTAAGGGAAAGAAGAAATGAATGAATCTCACATCATAAAATTGAGTGGTAGGGCAGCTTCAGGGTTGGCTAGTTCATCAGCTCAGTAGCATGGCTAAGATAATGCCATCCTCAGGCTACACCTCCTCATGGTAACAAGATGGCTGCAGTAGTTCCAGCGTCATATGCAGACAGTATCCAGAGGAGAGAGAGAGGGCTATCTCCCTTCTTGGTATCTCTTTCTGTGAGCAAGAAAACCTGGCCCCGTAAGTTCTCCAGAATTACTCTTATTTCTCATTGAGCAAAATTTTGAGAGATAACCACTGGATATTTTTCCCCTAATTCTGACAGATGTTTCCATAAACCAAAGTATTGCAGGTGCAGTCAACTCCGAAGAGCTGCTACCTAGTATGAGTTATCCTTGGAAGACCCACCACAATACCACCCGTCCAACTGCCTGGCCTGGGCCCCGATGTGAAGTCAGGACAGGGCAGGGTACCGGGGCATGGTGAGCATCACCGCCTGCTTCTGACGCCTGGTTGTTCCACAGCCACTGGCCTGCACTGATGTTTGTAATGAGAAGGCAAACCAGACTCTGGAAGGTAGTAGCCAATATGAGGAAAGCTGGTCATACTTAGGAGAACTTTCCTGACTTTATACGTTTGCCTCGGACTCATGCAGAGCTAGACAGGCCAGTGGGGCATTGAGCCTTAACCCCCACATTAATGTCTGTGAAACAGCTGCACTCTCCTAGGAGCCCCAAGCCCAGGATTCTGGTCCCAGCAGCCTCACCTTCTGTCTATACCTGGTACAGAGCGGCTTCTCAGCTCCCTGGACTCTGCTTTCTGAATGTAACCGCAGGATCCTAGACTGCTCCCGCCAGCAAAGCCTTTCGTCCCTCTCATCCTCTCACTGCGCCCAGCCTCCAGCCTGCTTGATTGAAGACAGTCTGTTACCAACCAGCGGGCTTTCCTAGAGTCTCTGAGGGAGCATCCGGGGATGGCTGACCCCGCGACTCCATTCTGCCCTGGCTCGTCCGCTCATAGGGTTGTCGGAGGGTCAAGGAACACAATCCAGTTTGGGCTTTTAGAGCACTGCCTGCCCAGAGTGAGTGCGCAGTGTCAGCGATGGTCTCCACTGGGCATGTGGCCTGGACTGCTTCTCTGCTCTTTTTACATGCCTGTCTCCCCTGCCTGGCTCCCCTTCACCCCAGCCTAGACTCTCCCTAGTTCCCTAAGATTCCACTGTGAGGCAACAGGACTTCCCCGAAGCCGCCCCCCCCCCCCCCCTTAGGTGTGTGTTGCTGCTCTCAGGGCTGCACGTGCTCTCAAGCCCTGTCTTTCCCCCCCGTGCTCCACCCACCACTGCTTCATCTCTAAAGGAAATATCCGCTGAACTGCCCACTCGTTGTGGTGTGGGCCACTTTCACCACTTTAGCGACATCATTTCAATCTCCCAGTGCCAGAAACGGATTCACTTTTGCGTATTCGTTAGGCCCATTTTTGTGATTTTTAAGTCTCTCTTGAGCAGTGCTGTCCAACAGAATTTTCAGCAATTGCAGGAATGTTCCATCACCTTTGCCGGCCAGTGCAGCGGCCATCAGCCACGTGTGGTTGTTGAGCCCTTCAGATGTGGCTAGTCTGACTGAGGAACTGCATTTTTAATTTTATTTAATTTTAGCTAATTTAAACGATAGCCGTACATGGCAAGGGGTTTCCTATTGGAGAGCTCAGCTGGAGAGACAGAGCTGCTTCAATTTTGAAGTGGTCAGCCCTCATCACTTTCCTCCTCCAACTCCAGCCAGTAAAGATTTTTTTTAAATCTTGGATTCCCTGTTAACTCTGAAAGGCCCCTTGCACAACGATGTATGATTCTGTGAGATCTACACTATCACATAATAACATAGGAGAGAAACTGTGCCATTCCATTCATTTTGTATTCAGTCTCTGCGCCAGTTGCATTTTTGATACCAAGATGCCCAGGAATAGCAAGATGGTAGATCCTCTTACAGCTACAAACCTGGGAGACGAGGGTGGTGATTTGGAAATAGTGGTCAGAACCATCCCAGTTCCTCAGGATAAATGATGTAGAAACCTGGTGTGAAGACTGGGGGGAGGCATAACTGTACTGAGGGAGGCAGGTGAAAGAAACACCCCTGGGAGACACACCACAGATGAGGTGTTTGGAGTCAAGGAAGCAGCCGAGAAACCACATGAGCTGTGGTTTGCTGACCTTGAGGTCCAGTAAAAGGCAGAAAATGCTGATAAATCCAGCAGGAAAGAGCTATAGGGAAGTGCAAGGAAAAGAGGCTACCCAAAGCCAATGCCACTTTTGTGATAGAAAGTCATTGTTTTAGGCAAAGATCTCTGAACAAGAGCAGAAAAATCATTAACATCAAAATAGGATGTTAAATCCAGAACAATAGCAACTATTTAGAAACAAACAACCAAAAAACCAAGTCATTCTCCAAGCACAAAGACATGTACCATTCCATCCTGTATTTAATTTCATCCAATCAGAGTGTCACTGCATTCTGAGATTGAAATCCATTTTGCACAGATTTTCAAGGTAGTATTAGGTTCAGAAGGATTCTGTGAGTTACAAAGATTCCTGTATCAGACAGAAAACCTCATGGCTCTGGCAAAATTGTTCTGTATAGGCTGGTCAGAATCATCCAAAGACTTCTGCCTGCAAATAGAGGTAAAATGTAAACGGGAAGATTCTCTAACTTGTGGATTCAGAAAATATAGGTTCTCTGATCCTTACAGAATTCCTGCAATTTCTGCCTTAAATCCTAGGGGTACACGGGTACTTTTAGACATACAGACACACACTTAAAATAACTTTTCCTCACTGAGGAAGAAAGTGCACCAGAAGAGGGAGATGGACAGACAGACAGAGATAGAGACAGGGAGACACACTCTAGTTTTCGTTTTTGCAAGTAAGACTTTCAGTTCGTCTTTTTAAATTCATAAGAATCCCCAAATTAATTAGTAAATATGCACCGTTAATAGAGATGCATTGCTTTCCGTGTGTGTTTAAAATTCTTCACAATGAGATCTGTAGCACTGTTTAATTTTTTCCTACTCTAATGGAAAGGGTATATCAGTGTCAACAAACAAACAAACAAAATTGAAGTCTTTATTTTGTGGCTCACCACCACCAGAGTGACACTTCTCGGGAGAGCTCCTTCAGCTCCGCAGGGTGACTCACCAGCCACTCAGTGGAGATGCCCTTTATGGTCAGAGAGCACGTCTGGGAAGCCGCAACAGCCGCTCTTGTCTCAGAGGGACAAAACAATTAGCTAATGCCTGCATGAGGGCTCCTCTTCCATGTCTTTGCCAAGATAATCATTTGCTTTAACATAGGTGGCTTCACCTTTTGATTTTGCTTTAATTAGAGCCATCGGTGATCAGGGAATGAAAACGTGTTTGAATTTTCACAGGCATGCATGTGTGAATTCTACACATTTGCGTTACCAACAGAGATGTAGTGTCGTTAACACTTCCTAATGTTTTCGGTCTAAAACTGTCATGTTGCATCACTTACAGAATCGTTTTTCTTTATAGTGGAAGCATCAGTGTAACCACGATCTCGTGATGTTCATTATTCTCCTCTGCCTCAAGTGCTAACAGTAGCAGAATTTGAGCTGTGACAGTTACATGTCTGATTTATAAAGGGTTGCTATACTGTTCTTTTGACATCCTTAAGGAAGTAAAAATTTTTAAGTCAGTCATTTTAAATGAGGTCTCACACACTCACTCTAACCACGTACTGGTCCAGCGCCTACTAGTTATATGACTTTATGCAAGTTACTTGAATCATCTAATGTTCACTTTTCTTTATGCAATGAGGATAATTTGGGTACCAACTTCATAGGATTATTTTATATATATTAAGGAAACAAGAGCCTGACACATAATAAACTCCTGAAATAATACAGTTTACAAAATTTTGTTATTATATGTAAGATGTCCAGTGTGGTACTTGATACTGAAGATGTTCCAAATGCTCCAAAAATACTTCTTTTGCCATCTCTTCCTCTTTTCCTTTCTTCCTCCTTGTCTCTCAGTGGTGTATAGAGGGTTTTATGTACAGTATGAGCCTCTAGCGCTACACTAAAACTTACTAGTTTTTTTAAAAATAAAAATATAAAGCTTTATTTCGCTAATGGTAAACATGAAATCAATCAGTGTTGTTCCTAGTTCTTGCTGTAATGTGCCCAAGTAGACTAAGTTGTAGGAGAAAAAGGAAAACTTTTGTTTCCTTTCTGGAACAAAGGTAAAACAGTTTGCTAGTTTAGCTGATCTGTTGTTTCAGGCTTGTTTGCAGGCTTGGGAGAGCTTATTCTCATTTTGCATCTGTCGATAATCTGGACTTTGATCTGGAAGAACGTTGGACAACATTCAGCACAGTCACTTCGTTTTCAAGAGACAGAAACTGAGGTCCATTGTAGTGACAGCAAAAACAAGAACACCGCCCTCCTGGTGCACAGAGTCTGGCTCCTTTCCACTGTCCCTGCTCCTCCTCTCTTCCTGCCCCTCAAGAATGAGTTAGGGGTGCTCACCAGCACCCCTCTGTTGATTGACACATAGGCCTCTCAGGAGAGCATGGCTTATACCACCATCGTTTCTGGCACCTGTCAATGGGTCCTTCAGTTTCTTTTTACCTGAGATGGAAAAAAGCATTCTCTTCCCTTAAGTCTCCAGACTGTTAAGCATCTGAGTGGTCCAGTATTAGCACACTTCTTCCCTCTCTGAGTTTCTGAACCATTTGAAGGCTAAGATAAGTGGGAATTGAAGTAGGGTATCACCTTTATTACCAATAAACTCTAACCAGCGGGAAGTCAGTGATGAGGCCGATAACTCTCTACTCTCCCCAAGTCAGCCCACCAGGAGGGAAAGTCAGAGTCCTGAAGCGGCGCTGGCCCACTGGGGTAAGGGGAGGATGCAGAGTCCCCTGTGCTCACTGTTTGGATGGATTTGCTCCACCTGGTGGAGAAACAAGGCCCAGTGGTTGCATCCTAACAACGAGGTACCTGTGGAGAAGGGGTAAGAAGCCTGGCTTAGGGAAAATACCACCTCAAGAAACCAGACGAGCGAGGAAAGGGTTTTTCCCTCCAAAAAACCTATTATATTTTCGTATAACTTAAGAAGGCAGCATGCGATTTTTTATTTTTTAGACATATAAGCATGTTTACCAAAAAAAAAAGTCAGTGATCGTTAAGCTCTGCTCTGTCATGCCAAACGCACTGCAGAACTCGGCTGACCTGCATACATATTTCATCTTGAGGTCACTGTGATCAGCATGTACATCTTGTTCTCCACGCCTGCGTTTGTCCTTGACATTGTTTCAAACACACTGTTTTGGGTCAGCGTCACCCGCAGGGTCACTTCACTTGCATTTCTTTCATTCCCAGCCAGGCTGTGCGTGTCACAAGCGGCACCTGGGACTTGGTTTTTGTTTATTTGTACAAATAGTCTGCATACTTGGAATAGCCATTCTTTTATTAGCTATGTTTAGTTTGGTTCATATTTCCCCACCATGCTGTTTGGGTTTTTCCTTATATTGGGTGTACAGCATTTTCATTTGCAAATTGAAAATCTAAAAGTTTATGAGTAAGTTAAAATTATCCATCTGGCTTCCCTGTTACACAGCCTAACTAAAAATGTGTGTGTGTGTATACACATGTATTTATTTATTTATCTATGTAAACACTTGTAGTTTTAAAGTTTTATTTTTAGTTTTGTGACCTGGTAAAATTTATTGCAGTAATGAGTGATTCAATATATAGATGTAAAGCAGTTCTTTAAACTCATATTCAACTATTATTTATCAAATAAATAGTTCTTATCCAACTAGAAATACAATTTTAAACATACGCTTTTATATAAACCATAATACATATCCTGTAAAATTAGATTAAGTGGTGAGTTTGTTTAAAGTATTTTGGTTTTCAGAATTGAAATTTTTTTAATCTTGGCCTTTATGGGGCCATGAATCCTGAGTGCCCTCAGAACAAAATGTCTTTCATGCGCTTTTTTAAAAAACAAAAACTGTCATTACACAGGCATTCACGAAAACCCAGAGGAATTCCTGTTGCCTGTTCTCCATAGAGACATTCATCCACTTGAAAAAAGTCTTCGGTTAGCCTTAAACTTTGAGAAATGTAATTGATCAGACATTGATGTCAGTCACCGTGAAATCAGAGAATATTCCTAAAGCAAAACAAACAACAATAACAAGACAACAATTATTTTTGAGACCCACTTGGAATAAAATCACAACGTTAATATCCAGTTGTAGGTGGATGTAATCCCTTAACAAACTGAACCAAACAAATATTTTTAAAGTATCTTTTGAGCCAGTCTTCTTTTACGCAGATTGTACTTTTAGAACATAAAGAAAATCTTATGCAAGACAAGATCCCCTGTGTGGTCTCCATCTATTCTGAGCACACATCTTCTGTTCTCCTTCACCTTTTATTTTTCTTACCCACTTCTTGCCCTCCAACCCACACACCAGCTAGCTCACACGAGGTCCTCTCTGTCTGCGTTTCTGCATCACGCCTTGCCCCACTCTTTCCCCAGGGCATGTCTGTTTTCTCCTTAGCATTTGGCACAACACCTGCCTTGTGGGAGGAGAGGCTGGGCAGGGTGCGATTCAGCGCCAGGGTTTGGAGGCAGCAACCTGGCTGTCATCTCTCCAGGTATCATAAGGAGCTAAGAGCAAATCCATTTGTAAGGGTCAGCGAGTTCTGGTACGTGATCCCTGTTGTTCACGAGATGGTCTGCCCTGGTGTTTGTCGGTTGGATGCAGTCGTTCACTCTCACCTTGCCTTTGATGCTCCTTGATTTGATTTGAGCCTGATTCTACCAATGTCTTCATTTCTTATGCCTCACAAGGAGAAGAGGAGCAGATGGCCCGCACCTTGTCCGTGGCCAGTTCTTTCTTAATCCATTGCTTCCCACGTCTCACCGTTTAAGTCATGACACTCACCTGCACTCACTTCTGCGTTCTTTTCTCTGCCACTTCTGTGACCTGCTTCTGCCTTGTCGGATGTGTCTGCGTCTGGCTCACATTGTACTTTCTTCCCCGCCCTATCGCCCCCTCCAGTCCCAGTGTCCATCGTGACAAGTTCATATTCATAATCCATGGCTAGACAGCGCAACCTCCTGCTTTGTCTTTGAGAGTCAAACCAACTCTCTCTGTTCCATGTTAGCCACGTAAACAGCATTTCTTGTCCTAAACCTCATCAGGAAAAGGCACTGTTGCCATTCCAGGTTCTCTTGCTTCTGTGACATTCCTTACCTCCAGTCCAGTGGTTCTCAAAGTGCGGAACCCTGACCAGAAAAAGCAGCTTTAGTATAACCCAAGTACTTGTTAGACATGCGTACACCAACCCCCTGGGTCAGAAACTCCGCGATGAGGCCCAGCAACCTGTGTTGTAAGTGCCCTCCAGGAAGCTGTGATGCCCGCTGAGGTGTGAGAGCCCTTGCCTTCACCCATCAGGTCTCTTCTGCTGCCCTCTTCCTTCCTCCTCGTCGTGGTTTATTGACTCTAGTGGGAGACGTCTTACACTTAGAGCAATTGTACTGTTTTGAAAACCACCATTACAGGTAATTTTAGAAGAGCCTGTAAAACATCAAAATAATTTCCAATACTCAGTGAGCTCTTTCCCGTCTTCTTAATGATAACGAGAGACAGTGATGATCTAGATGGATGAAAATACAAATAATCCGTAAGACTCAGTTTGTTCAGGAGGGTTAAATTCCTCCCAGAGGAGACGGTTTTCCTACATGGGGTCTAGTACATTAACGCTTCTACTTCTGTGTGGGTTTGAACATGTCATAGGAACTTTAAAATAACAGTTACTCAACAGAAGCAGCATCGTTCTATCCCCACGTCATAGGAATGCAAATCAGGTTTCACTTTTGTCACTGTCCATCTTAGTCATAAATGATATTAATGATGAATGTGTATCTATTGCATAGTTTCAATTTATTTCTACCAGATATGTCTGTACATATATGTAAGCAGGTAGGTAGATAAAACATGGTTACCAGTGTTAATGTTGAAAAAATGACCAAAAGCCAAGAAATTTCTGTGGTCTGTACATGCTGCTGTGTAAATTGACAAACCCTGTGGGAAAAACGATTTCATAAGATCCAGGTATATGTCACCAGACATTAAAGTATTAATACACATAAGTTTCACTTACTGGAATCTTTCCTAAAGGGGGAGAATTCTAATTGCAGAGAAGATGTTATACAGGAAGGTAGTCAGCAGAGATTTCTGTTTTCATAATAGCATAGAACACTGGAAATCCCTTTGTGACCAATCACAAAGAGAACTAAGTAAGCTTCTGTATATTCATTCAGTATAATTATTAAGATGATAACCATGCAAATTACATGCTTATCAAAGTTTTTAAAAAACAGGACAAAATTTGATACATACAACTGTGAAACTTGTGGGGAAAAAGCTTTCTGTTAGGGTAGTGATATGATCAGTGTCTTATTCTTTTTTCTCCTACTTTCATGTTTTCAATGGAAATGTGTATTTAGAAATTATGAGAGTAGAATTTTCAAGATTATTTTTTCTCCAAAGTGGTTTGGGCCTTTGCAGTTTAGCAAAGGTACTTTTAATCCATAGGAAGCTAAATTTTTTGAGAGTTAATATGTTCCCAGGAGAAGTAAGTCATACTGCCTCTCTGTTACCACCAAAACCTCTAGCGCTAAACCAGCTGTTTTGATGAAACAGAGATTCATAGAATCTAAAGCAATCTAACTGCTGTTGTATCTTTTTTTTCCCCTAATATTGCTTCTGTGGTACTTTTAACAGTTAAAATGTATAGCAGTCATTCCATTGCATCTTTGCCCCAAAGGAGCAGAACAGGGCCACAGCCCCGCAACCCGTCCTCCTCGGGTGGCCTTATCCGGGACTTTCACTGCACTGGGAACATTAGAAGTCAAAGTGGTTTCCCAGAGATGTATTAAACCTAACGGCAGCTGCATCGTCATTTCACCGACTGGGAACTTTCAGCAGAGCTACTTCCCACGGTGTGCATTTGAACAAGCTAAAGTAAAACATGTTAGGAAGACTAGGGACCATCCATCCTGGGACAGCAATGCGTTCACATTCGCACCCGCAGCCCTTTCCATCCTGAAGACGCAGTTCAGCTGTGCGCTTCCCACAGCACAGCAGCGGCCTGAGAGTCTGGTCTGCTCTCAGTAGTGAGGCGCGCTGATCACATTGTCAGTCACAGTTACGGGGACCGCTATTACCATTTGCGGCATAGAAGAGGCCGAGTGAAAAGAAGGGGGAAAAAGCACCCATAGTCTTCAAGAGTCAGTGCTTTATATGGTCTGCTTCACGTGAGTTTTTGGGTATCCACTATAGCCATTTTTTCTATGTTTATAGAAGATTCAGGTCAAATAGCCTATGTCCTTGAACCATATGCTGTCTAAAGCCTGTCGGTTTATAAATTGCTCTGTTGAACATACATTTCATCAGGCCAATTCTAACCGGGGGGAAGAGGGGCGGGCAGAGAAATCCTTCGCTGCTGTATTATCAGTGTGTGTAAAATTAAAGCCTTGGGAGGAACATAGCAAAAGGAAAGGATTATTTATCCAAGATTAACCTTGGAGTCATTTCTCTATTTTATTTCTACAAGTGAATCATCTATCTTCCCGTTTTAAGGCAGGTAATCGCTTTGCTGGTTTCTGTGTTTCTGACTAAACATAACTTAGAGTCTTTCATGTGGATATTTATGCATCTGACTGGAACAGCTTTCAGCCCTCTTTAAAAATTAATTTGACTCTAATGTCTAGTTATCCAGAACTCCCCTGGGTGAGGGTGAAATCACACGGGGGGGGGGATTTTAATTTGACAAACGGCCATTGTGCAGGAGGCTTTGATCCTCTACTAGCTGCCCCTTGTCCTGCTGAGCTTCAAGCAGGACCAAAGTCTGCAGCCCACACGGCAGGATCCCTGGTAGGCACTGCGAGGATTCTGGCACTTCCCAGCATCCTTGAGCTGCTGCAGCCCTCAGCTGGCACGTAAACCCCACCCCCCTACACATTTATCTACCTGGAGAAACTGGATGCAGGCAGAGGTAGGGAGAAGACAGGATGAGTTTCTCCTAGGACCTTGGTGGACTGTGTCCTGGTACTTGTTGAATGCTGTGAAGCCCTTTGCCCCCTGAAATAGGAATTCTGATTTTCCAGTCTCTGAGTCCTGCTCAGTTCTTCTAAGTTTTCAAAATATATGAAGAAACAGTCATTTTAATTCTCATTTGAAAATCCGTGCAAAATCCATTAGAAAGACGGAGACAAAATAGACAAATGGTTGAAGGTCATTGGAAATTGCTGCCTGGTGGTTAGACGCCTTAAAAGCAAAAGAACAAGTGTAGACTTTACAGACTGGCCTTGATAAAGGTTGTCCAGAGCATCCAGTCCCTGTTAGCAGGCTGTGAACGTCACCCTTCCCTGGAAGGCAGGCGTGCTCTAACTCTGTGTTCTCCTCGCTCTGACAGACGGGGAGCTCTCCATATCGAATGAAGATGACTCCCTGGAAAATGGGCAGTCCCTGAGCTCCAGCCAGCTGTCTCTGCCCGCCCTGTCTGAGATGGAGCCAGTCCCGATGCCCAGGGATCCCTGCTCGTATGAGGTGCTCCAGCCTTCTGACATCATGGATGGGACAGGTAATGCCCCCTTAGACTTGTAGAGCTGGTCCCCAGCATGCACGGCATTAAGGACCTCCAGCCTGGCTGGACTTGGGGTTCTGTGTTGAACCACCCTGAGCATAAGGATCTCCTGGAAATGAGGGTGGAGCTGACCAGAGAGGACTTGCTAAGTATAAAAATGTGGAAGGTATATACATTTATTTTTCTACAGTCTTTAAAAACATTTTTTATAGCCTTAATCTCTTAAAGAAGATTATATCTTGTGTTGTAACACTGATGATCTAAAATGTCATTATTTTGTTTTCTAACACTCATTTCTGTTAGGCTAAAGCTGAAGAGTCCTCTGCTTCTCTGTGGTGCCTGGTCAGTAGACCCTGGTGTGCTCTTTAATCCTAATTCCAATATACTGGTTAGTAGTTATATGAGTTTAAGAGCATGTGCTTAGCATGCACAAGGTCCAGGGTTCATTCCCCAGTACCTCCATTTAGAAAAAAAGTAAAAAAAAAACCCCACAAATAAACCTAATGACCTGCCACCCACCCCCAAAAATAGATAGTGTATCAGAATGATGATGAAAACAGGCTTTGAAAGGAGATAAAGCCTTCAAGTCGAAGCTGGTCCCTTGTGAATCCTGTGACCTTGAATAAATTACTTGATCTAGTGGGAAAAAAAGTTACATCAATTTAGTAAATTGTAACAGCTTACTGCATAAAATTAATTAGCATGTTAATTGTCTATAATTTCCCAGTTACGTTATATCCTGCTGACAGATGAATTTTGATGCCATCTGACTGTCACTCCCTCTTTGGTCCAAAGCCCTCTGAGTGGCCAGTACTCACTCCTTCAGGTCTGCAGACTGGTCCTCATTAGCCAGAAGATGGGACCCTCCTGACAGCCAATCAGGAGAGGTCCTTGCTGCCAGGAGACACGAGCCCGGGGGAAGGGACCTCTTGGAATATCTAGAGTCTGGGTAGAAAGGCCACATCCTTCCTCCACACAGTGTGCAGAGTCTGCTCAGGGGGAGGCTGGGCGGGGCGATGTTTCACACAGTCAGCTTCACCTTGGGACCCAGTGAGTTCTTGCTCCGTCAGTGTGTCCAACACTGATGATAACAGTGCCCTTGAGACAGGGGAGAATTGAGTTCTCATGAGGAGTATGTACAGGACCTGGATGCTGCCAGGAACGCTGCTACCCAGATTAGGGAGGAAGAAGAGGGCAGGAGAGGAGTCATTTACAGACGTTCTTACTGTAGCAGCAATGGGGAGGGAAGAGGTGCATCTGAGTTGTATTTCCCTCCCCCTCCACACCACCCCCCTCCCCTACAGGGGAGATTGTTCCAGCTAAAGCAGTAAATTGAGATTTCTATCCAACCTCCCTTGTGGCTTTGGAATCAGATGGATTTGATGGTTGGAGTGAGATCTGTCATCCTAGGGAAGTCATTGAGTCTTAGTCTGTCACTGGCCAGGTTGCCAGGCTGGTGGGAGAGCCTACATTACCACCCGTGGCGGCTCTTAACTGGATCTGGTCCTGGTCCCCTGTGGGGGAGAGAAAGAGGCAGGCCCAGTGCAGAGCAATGAGAAATGGAGTGTAAGGGAGGGGAAGGAAGAAGATAAGAGGTGTTGACTTGGAGCATCTTCACCTTGTCAAGGTGTACAGGAGCCAGCAGGGGCAGGAAGGTGCCTGTCAAACTGCAGAGCACCCCCTGGATGCGGCTGCCCACCTCAGATGACCCCCGAACCTGGAGGAGTAGCCACCCCAGGTGTGTGGGGGCCTTGTCCCCTACTGTGAGCCTCAGGCCTGGGAGCAGGGTCACAGTGAGACCCCAGGATCCACTCTTCCTCCGCAACAAAGGGCAAGCAGTCCCAAAGGAAGGTGCCTGCGTTTGGCGCTGGTTTGGTTCAGAAGGGGCTCTTGGTCCTTGGTCCACTCCACTTGCCGTCTTTTGATTGTCGCTATGGAGTCACATGTTGGAGCACCCACAGAACTTGTGTTATAAACACCAGGAACTGACGGGGTGACACGTTGGACGGTTTTGAGGAAGTGTCCTCTTCCTTTTTCTCCCTCTTGCTCCTTCCAGCTTTCTGTTTTCTGCGTCTGCCTCCCTCTCCATCCCCCACCCCTACCTCTGCTTTATTGGATTTCTGATGTCCTCTCTTTAACGCTCCACCCCTGACAACCTGGGGCGGTCAGCACTCTGCTGTGTTGCTAACCCACGTCCCTGTCCTGTGTACCCACCGGCTCCCGATGGACCTCCCTGCACTGCGTTTATGTAATGTCACTGTGTGTCCTGTGGTTGTCCCCTCAGTGTCTGAAGAGAGTCCCTCTGCCAGTGAGTCTGGAGTCCTCCTGTCCCAAGATCCTTCAGCCAAACCAGTCCTGCTCCTGCCCCCCAAAAAATCTGCTGCTTTCCCTGGAGACCATGAGGAGACCCCAGTGAAGCAGCTCTCCCTTCTCAAGCAGCCCCCCGCCCTGCCTCCCAAACCCACTGCCAGGATTGCCAACCACTTAACAGGTGAGTCGAGACGTCTTCCTGGGGCCCCAGCCCTGCCTTCCCTTCAAGGGATCATTTCTTGCTGTCTTTTTTTCACCTGAGGCACCTCTTCGGAGAGGTTGCTCTGTGGGATGTTTGGGTGTTTCTGTGTGTGTCTTGGTACACGCAGTCGTGACCTGGGTTTATGTGTTTGTGTCCAGAAGCATTCAGTACACACCCACCAGTCATATGCTAAGAGCCTGCAGTCTTGTGCGTCTGTAAATATGTACATTGGTATTTATGTGGCTCAGTCAAGATTATTTGCCCATCTTGGTGAATTCGATTCATCGTCAAAACTTTGCAGAGATAAAGAGTTGCCTTCATAATGAGTTTGCCAAAGCTTTAAAATACTGATCTGAAGCCCCGTGTATTTCTTCAATTAAAATTTATGTCTATTCTCTTAAAAAAAAAAAAAAAGCAAAGTCAATAACCTGCAAAGTATTATGGGAAACACTTTTAAAGAAGAGTAAGCTGAAGAAGGTTGTCCTAAAATGACTATTTTTAATTGAAGTACGGTTGATTTACAATATTGTGTTAGTTTCAGGTGTCCAGCAAAGTGATTCAGTTATTTTTTTCAGATTATAATCGGGATTAACAGATACAAATTACTATACATAAAATAGATAAGCAACAAGGATTTACTATATAGCACAGGGAATTATATTCAATATCTTATAATAACCTGAAATGACTGTTATATGCTCATTGTTTAAATGTCACTTAACAAATGCACCCACAGTTATTAAGTTGGGCATCTAGTGAAATTGCATTTCATCGCACATTAGCCTCGGGAATCAGATAACCGCTTTGTGATTCAAGGTTATGGTATAATTCGAGATTCAAGATTTCACAGGGGAGTTTCTCCAACTGTGATAATAATCCCACCTGATACTGATTGACTGCCTCTTTACAATGTTTGTTATTTCTATAGATAGTTTCTAATTGATCTCTACACGTTTTTGTACAATGGGATGGAGGTGGAAGGATGTTCACCTATTTTATCATAAAAAGATGGAGATTCAAGAAGATAAGTGACTTTTCTCGGGCTGGCAGAAATTCTGCAGTAGAGCCATGACTAGACCTCGTGTTTCCCAACTCCTAGATGAATGAGTATCGTTTCCTCAGTGGCAGGATGTCTCACATGGCGCTGAGTTGCATTAGATCAAAATTCAACTGTAAGTTTGTGTCAAGCTCCTCTATCAATGTCCAGGTCGGTGTTTGTGGTTCATAAGAGCACATTTCCATCTAAAGGAAGTGTCCAACACATTAGTAACATTCATTGTTACTAATTTAAATGCCCAGAAAGTCACAAAGGAAAAAAGGGAATTGTACGCCTCCCTCAGAGACATAACCACTGTCCAACTATCCTCTAATAAAAATCAAACACCGTTGTACATATTCTTTGATCACCTGTTGTTTTGCTCTCAGTGATGTCTTGTGACCAGGTTCCCATTAGTAAATATTCCACAACATCAATTTGTTAGCTGCAAGGTGGGGATCAGGATTTACACGACGGACCCCTTAGGAGCTTTCTGTCCTCCTTATTATGAAAACACGGCATCTCAGCACCGCGCATATATTTTTATAAGCATCTCTGAGTCTTTCCTCACTTATCCCTGGCATGAGAATTGCTAATTCTAATTCTAGAAGTAAATTGTGTATGTTTTAAGGGCTAGGTACCTTTTAAGACTGATGCCAAATTTCCTTTGGGAAAGATTAAATATTGAAAAACTAAACTCCTACATAGAGTACCTGTTTATTCAACACACCTGACTCTAGGCAGAATACTGTGCTAGGTATCAAAGTGGATACAGATATCTGAGACATCAATATATGTGTATGATGTATTTTATATGTGAATATATAATTCATTAATTAAATATTCAGAAATAGAGGGCCAGCCTACCTACTGTCAAGTGTAATACTTACAGATCTGCCCAGTCTGATAAAAGTGTTCCTGGGGAGCCTGAAACTTGAGTCCACCCTTAAAGCATGATGGACTTTTATAGGGAATGAGGAAAGAACATTCCAGAAAAGGAGACCTGGACAAAGGCCTGGAGGCGGCCGTGCTTCGGGTCAGTGACGCGGAGGCAGAGCTGGCGTGGAGGGTCCACCTGGGGGTGCACTGAGAAAGAAGGGGGTTCGCTGGGTCAGGCATGTGAGGATTTAGATTGTATCCCACGGCAGCTGTGAGCCTTTGGGGGTTTTTGAGCCTAGAAGTGAGGGATATGATGGAAACTAGCCTTCAGAATGTATTCCTGGGTCGCTGGGTGTAGAATGAACCAAAAGAGGAGAAGGTTGAAGGCCTGACAGAGAAGCCTCCGAGGCCAGCCCTGTGTCTCGTTCTGCAGAATCACCAGTTGAATTAAATCAAACAATTGGAGGCAGGGAGACTCTTCAAGAGGGTGTTTCTGGTGTGGAACTAGGAGCTGACAAGCATCTGACTGCTGGCAGTGGGAAGAGAGAACAGGCCAGTAGAGAAGGCATTTTAAAAGAACTGACAGAATTTTTAAACTGACAACACCCTTTAATGGATCTAGTTACCTAATTAATGGAAGCTCACATGAACTTCAGCCGTGAGCCGTGAACTCAGATAGCCTGGTGTCCGCAGGACTCTCTTGCTATAGGAAGGACTACAGATGCCTCACTTAGCCCGGTCTCTCTGGCTTCCCTTATTCTTTCCCCAAGAGAGTGGATTTTATCTATTTATAGATCTCACATCCAGAGAGCTTGGGTCAAATAGAGAAGAATACATAAAAGCTGATCATCCTCACCATAGTGTACCTGGCAGCCTCTTAAATACGGTGCAGACAGGACAGGTACAGATGTGCATGGGGTGCGAGTCTGGTGCTTTCCTTTCGGGTTTAAACTTAGTGAGACTTGCTTACTTTTTGGAAGTGAGCAATCAGTCATAATGAATCTGCATCACCACGAGGCAGCTCCATTAACCCTGTTCTGTTACTAATTACTCCAGAGACATCTGGGCCATGTAGAAGGAATTAATAAACTGAGAACTCGAGAACTCTAAATGGAGGTGTACGAGTTGTAGCATGTTCTCAATGTCTGTTGTTCTGTTGACATTTTTGAAAGGAAACAGACAACAATTTGAAAGACACCAAGCATGATTAATAGAGAGTGACAGTGGTTAATGGTCTAGAGGACGTAGGAGCCTGAACTGGGGCTACGTCTGGATCCACGATCAGGGAAAGACATGCCGAAATCTGTCTGCTTTGGCATTTGCTTCCACTTGATCAGGAAAACCGTAATTAACTTGAAGGTTATTTGTCTTACATAGTTTCTCTGCTCTTCAGAGAGATAGAGGGAAGCCCTCCTGCCCCTCCTCAGCCATCTTTCCCCTGCTGTCATCCTCCTCCGTCTTATCTCCATCATCAGGATGCACAGCGGCATATGATACAGGGTCAGGGACTCAGGCATCAGATTCTCTTCCATTCTGGAAGCGCTGTGCCCAGCAGAGTGGTGGCATAATGAATATGATCTGAGATGAATGTTTCTCAAAATGCATCTTTCCTGGAATAATGGCTGACCTTAGAGGAAAAGGATAATTGAGGCAAAGAATGGGGTCTCCTACTTTTCTGAGTCTTCACCAATCACCTCTCCAGCTCTTCTGGCTCCAGAAGTCAAATGTTTTAAGACTGAGTAATCTATTCCTTCTGCCTAAGGTACCTGCGATTAGGTGCCCCATAAGTGCCATTTGAATGAAGATCACCAACTTATGTGATAGCTGAGCATCACAGTCTGACATTCACACGAGTAGTAATGACAGCTGCCATTTTTTGAGAAATTTACAATATACCATTTAGTCCTAGGAGGTGGGTACTATTAACTTCATTCTCTCCTTTTCATAGACGAGGAAAATGAAATTCAGAGAAGTTAAATGTCTTAGTCGTGGTGACATAGCTCTAAGTGCCTGGGATGGAGTCTCCCTATTTTGTTACCCCAGAGTCCTCACTTGTAATCATTAGCTTACACCGTCTCCACTAAGATACCTATTCTTAAAATTCAAAACGGTGGAATTATTGGTGTTCTTGGGTTTTTTTTGTTTTGGTTTGGTTTGGTCTTCTTGTTTTTTGCTCTGTCTTTAAATCTATTTAAGAAGTTAGAAACTCCGCTTCATTTGTATATCTCAAAGACAAAATATTATCCAGTCTTTCAGAAATAAATAATGTTTCCAAGGCATTTGATTATAAAGAGGGAAAGAGGCAGTTGGGTTGGGTTTCAAAGAACATGCTAGAAGGATACAGTCTAAGGATCAAAGTTGAGGCCAATCACAGGGGAAGCACTTGACCACAGAGGCTGACAATTCAGCAAAGAGAAGAAACTCCTGCTGATTCTGCAAAACAAGTCCTTCTGCTCCTGTGAACCTGCCCAGGGCCTATTTGCACTGTTTTTAGACCCTGAAATAACACGGAAACTAACTGTACATCAGAACTGATTGGTTCCTGGTTTCAACACTAGGAAGTAGTTGCCACTATTTTCAGCCGCAGTGCATGACTAACGAGAGCCCTCCCTCCAGGGCTTGTCAAGGCAAAGCCAGTACTGCTGTTTAGAACTGAGGGCAGCATCTGCCAGGAACCGTTCTGCAGTCTCATTCTGATTTGTGATTTCGTTATGTTTCTCTGTTGCTCCCTGATCCTCTGTCTGTCCCCATTTCTCCCCAAGATATTCCACCCCACCCTCCTTGCTCTCCTCTTTTAGCTCCCTCTCCAACCTTCCAAAATCATTTAACTACTTCTCCCACTGTCTTTCCCTTCCCTTCTGGTATCTTACTCTGAAAGTGCAAGGAAACTGATGACTAGACCACTGGGGCCCCAGACCTCATCTGTGCCTTTAAATGGAAAAAAAAAAAAAAAAAGAATCGTAACCCAAAAGTCTCATTAAAAGGTTTACTGTTCGCAGTCTCTTAATAACTGATACCTCGAAGGAATGGAAAATTTACCTGAATTTACTCTTCATACCCATTTCTCCATAGTTTTCCAGTCTTAATTTTCTTTTCTCAAAATGGAGACATTCTATTCTTAGTGCATGTAAGGACTGTCTATTAATTAAAACACATTGAAAAGGGGCACTTTCTGCTCTAACCTCTATGATCAGGGCAATGGTTGCAGTGTAATACCTTTTTTTTTTTTTTTTTTTTGTAACACTGGTAAATTGGAGATTTAATTCACATGGCACTTTTACTGTGATGAAAACACATAATATGAAATTTACCATCTTAACCATTTTTAAGTGTACAGTCAGTAATGGTACATATTTTCACATCGTTGTGCAACAGATTTTCAGAACTTTCTCATCCTGCAAAATTGAAGCTCTGCCTGTTGAACAGCAGCCCTTTCTCTTTTACCTCCCTTTAGCCCCTGGTAACCACCATTCTATTTCTTGTTTATATGAATTTGACTACTTCTTGTTTGGTATGAGTGGAATCATACAGTATTTTTCTTTGTATGACGGGCTTATTTCACTTAGCATAGTGTCCTCAAGGTTCTTCCCTGTTGGAGCACATGACAGGGTTTCCTTCCTTTGTAAGACTGAATGGCGCTTCCATTTTGTCTGTTTCTTGCGCTATGTGCAAAGTGCTCTTCCAGCCCTGATACAATTTGCAAAAAGCATTCCCTCATCAACTCCTTTCATGTTGGAGTTGTAGATAGTTGTAAGCTACCAAAAATGTTTAATGTGAAGATGTATAAACGTGGTTCTAAAGAAATTCATATAGTAAGAGAGCAAATCCTTTTGAAAGAGTCAGGAAAAGCATCAGAACGGAGGTTGTATTTAGGACAGACCTTAAAGATGAGCACAATTGGTAGGGATGGGAGAGGAGGTTGCCATGAAACTTGAGGCAAAGGTCACAGAGACACGACTGTATGAGGCATAAGCATGTTCAAGAAATAGCAAACAGCCCGGCTTGGCAGGGATGTGGAATTCCTGTAGGGTAGTAAAGAAAGATGAGGTCAGAAGTGGGTTGAAGGGAAACTGTGAAGAACCTTGAAAGCCAAGATGAAGGATTTAACTTTGGAGGAGGAAGTGGGCATCTCTTGTGGACTTTTAGCAGCAGTTGCTAGATTTCAACCAGAGGTTGATTTCATCTTGAGGTTGGTTGGGTAGGATGGACATTATTGCTGTTAGATGGCTTTACAACTGGACGTATCAGTGTAACTGGAGCTGTCCAGCATCAACCTGAAATTGCAGAGGGCACCAAGCTGCTGCCCTTGGTTCTTCCTCTTGGGCATTGTTTGAATGTCTCAGGGTTAAGTTTTCTGGCGGTGAAGATTTAGTCTGTCTTGTTCCCTGGTGTGCCCTTAGCTAGCTTTGTTCAACAGCAGGATGGGAGACCTTGAGAGGGAGAGAACCCCGTTACAGAAGCGTTGAAGGAGGAGCGGGATGATCATTAGTCCATGAGTTCATAGCAGGATGCTTGCTTATTTAGGAGAAGCTGTGCACATTGTTCTCTGGCTCTGAGTTCTGCATAAATGAAATCTGATTCTCATGTGTTCTGTAGTGTTTGAAGGAAACAGGGCAACGTAGGTAGAAAAGCAACCGTTTATATAAGAGTAGCAATTAGAACATGACAGTCATCCATCAGGAAAACTTGTGGTCCAGTCCTAGATGTCAGGCAGTACACTGGGAATTTCATGGGGAGATGGGGATGCCCTGGTAGACACCACTGCAGATGGTTAGGCCAGCCACCACCATCACTATAAATGCAAGAAATCTGAGTGTGTCCCCCTACAATCGTATTGTGCATCAGATGGATGCAAGGTTAGAGATGAACTGTAGCCATCCTCATTTCCCCTTTATAAGATTTATGGGTCTAGCTTGAACTTCTTGGTACCTTCACTGTGAATGTACTTAACCCTTAATAGTTCCATATGTTCTATGTAGTATTTCATCATATGTGATCTAAATTTAATGCTTTTGAACTTCACAGACAGATCCCCAGGTTCCAGCATTCTGAGACCAGATGAGCATGTTTATGTTTGGCTTCATGACTTTGTGACTTTGCTTTGACTGCTTCTCAGCTTTCGCCTGGACGGTCACAAACAGCCCTCCCATCAGGGCACTGTCCTATCCAGCTCTTTTCTGTTGCCCATCTCTGGACCTTCTCGCCTTCCTTTTTGCCTGTTTTACAGAAGGTTCAGGTTCAACAACCCAGTCATTGATTGGCTGGCCCTCTCCTTGCCTGCTCTCCCTGGGAGCGACGGCACTGGTCTGCATTGCTGCAAAAATAAACAATAGAGTGTGTTTTTATCGATGACTGATAATTTCTAACAAAATATTGATCTGATGAACAGGTTTTTTTTTTTTTTTCCTCCTCATGATCCTAGGAACATCTGCAGTTTTGACTCTTTGAGAGCCCTTTCCCAACCATGAATAAGGTGTAATTTGACTTTTACAAAGTCGAATTTCATTGCTGCAGAGATGACCAGCCCAAGTGACCTGGTTAGCTGGAGAGCAACCCCCTCTCCTGCCCAGCGTCAGCACCTCAGCAAGGCCTGTTTCCCCCGTTTGTCGTCACCTTCCCAGGTGGCCTTCCCAGGTCAATTTAAAAACAAAGATATTTCTTTGTGAAAAGTGGCACTGAAACGAAGTCCAGTGCTGATGATGCAGTGCAATAATGGCCCTCGAGTTTAGGATCCTGGAAGGTCTCAGGACATCAAACACTTGCTGTGGCTTCCAGGTGCGGGGCTGGCTTCAGGCTGAGGGCATTTAGCACAAATCGCTTGTTACTCTTGGATCCCTTGTCAACACGTTTTGCCTTCCCTGGCATTTGGCCAAGAAGAAGGCCAAGCTACCTTAGAGTCCCCAGGGTGGCCCAGCGGGGTTGGTGGAGCGCCTGTGATCACCTTTCTTGCAGCCGGAGGGATCTGATTCGGTAGTTTAGCGATACTGGACTCTTATTTAAGTTCTAAGTATACCTCTTTTAGGCTCTTTGTGGCTTTGGGTGGGTGCCTGTATCTATGGAAGGAGATCAGACAGTCTAACCCACTGGAACCAGGTGGCAGATGACTGAGAAATTCTTACACTTTCATTCATTAAGATACCAAGTGCTACTCTCATTGTCAAGGACTTCTGGTACATTAGCAGTTATAAATGGGTTTCTACAGCTTCCACCACTGGTGTTAATTTTAAAAAGTGAGAAGAGAGACGAGGGATGTATTCGTGTGGCCCAGACTCATTCTGTGCATAAAGGACAGTTTTCAAGCAGGAGGATCGACTTAGAAGTCACCTGCGGGTTTCATTTCCTTGTCTGAAGTCGTAAGCCAGAGCTGTGTCAGGCTGGGAAATACCGCTCCCTTGGGTTTTATGACTCTGTGACACCATTTGGGTTTATTTTTCTAGTTCTCTGGAACTGGTGGTTTTTGCTCTCTCCACTCCCATCAGCAGAGACAGTTTTATGAATATACTGCGTCTCGATCAGCCTGGCTGCAGAAGACTCATCCATCCCTAAGTCAGCAAGCAGAGAGCCTTGTGTATGTCCCAGCAGGACCAGCCACTGTCGTCACGGATGCGAGAGGCAGAGTGTGTCCTCTCACAATCCATAAATACCATGCAGCAGGGAGATGCAAAGCGTTTGATTCAGCCAGGTGCCATCAGGGGTAAAGGAGGCATTTTTAATCCCTGGATTTTTACAGGTAAAAGTGTCTGGGTCTCAGAAACGTTGGTTCTGTTTCTTATCTGATGAGTAGCAGAGAGTGCAGGTTTCCTGGCTCTCTGTTCTGAATCCTTCTCCACTAACTCTCAGGACTGATGCAGGGCGGTGTGGATCGGAAAGACACCAAAACCTGGACGACTTGGCCTTTTTCTCTTCCCGCAGTGCTTTGTTGTGAACCTGGAAAACTCCCAGGATGGTCCCTTGGCTGCCTCTTTGCTCTGTGACTTGATTCACTTCCACCAGGCTTTTTCACCCACTTACTTACAATGCAGCCACCATCCTCACTGCTGCTTTCGTGGCTTTTGGCCCCCCCCCCCCCCGACTGGGAAGCTTCAGGTGAGGTGGACTCTCACAGGGGTGGCAAGAGTCCTGTGAGTAACGCTGCAGATGTCTGTAGTGCTTCGCAATTTACAAAGCATGTCCACGTTATCTTGTCTGACCCTCACGATGACCTATGGGAGAAGCCCAGAATATATTACTGTTTTTTCAGAATCAATTAAGACTGCATTTGTCGAATTCCTGTCACATATCAAGGACTGTACTGTGATTATTTTATACTCGGGCCCTCTGCTAACTCGTTTGGGGATTTTGTAAAATTATAAAAAGGTGCCCTTTGGAGGAATGAATTACACAAAGTTCCCCTGTCCTCTGGGATGACTCATACCCGTTCCAGGACAAACCTCGGGCTGGATTTCAGCCCACTCATCCTCTTACGTGGAGACTGTGTAGCTGTTAATCCATTTACTTCTTATAAGAGACTTAGAAGGTAGGCAGTATTCCCTTTCTATGGATGAGAAAACTGAGGCTCAGGAAGGATAAATGTCTTAGGCAGAGAGTACCAGGGCTTCTTGCTCTTAGAGCTAAGATGAAACCCAGCTCTTCTGAGTTCTAAGCTCATGGTGATTTCACCGAGGCCATGCTACCCTCAGCCCGCAGCCAAAGCCTCCAGTAGCCCTGCCTTGCTCTCCTAGAGCAAGTACCAGGGCTGAATGTCCTCCTCCAGAAGGTCCTGAGCACTTGTCATTTTGTCAATGGAGGGAGCAACCTCTTCTCAAAGTAAAGGCACTGAGAGGGTGGCTTCTCACAGTGATCTGGGGGCTTATTTTACAAAGCAGACCCCCGAGCCCCATGGCAAACGTACTGAATCTGAATCTTCACAAGTGAGGCCCAGGAATTTGCCTCCCCCCAACCTCCCTGATGAGGTGGATGAAATTACTGCCATAAGAATTTGGCATCTTAGAAAGGAAAGGTGGGCAGCTTGCAGCACAATCCCATTTCCCTGACTTAGTACAGAAATGTCAGGGCCTCACTGAGCAGAAGTGAGGATTGGGTGTTTATTGGGTTATCTTCGTTGTTGGATAAATGCATATTGTACACACAGGGCAAATCAAAAATCATTAAGAAAAAGACAAGGAATCTAATGTGCTGAATCAATTGTAGGAAAAGCTAAACATTTGATTAAGTGTTTATTGCTGGAGATGAAATTTTGAAAAGAGGCTCTTTTAGGCAAATTTGTCTGAAACATCCTTAGAGTATTCTAAAGCAAATAAAATGGAAAAGTCCACCCACAAGGATGTAAGAAGTCTTAGGATTCACAAAAATACTCACTGATAAGTGATTTTTATAAATATAAAATTGAATTGGAAGTGCCATTCGACAAGTTGGTTTAAAAACAAATCCTCTAATTGCAAACTTTAGATATAGGCAAGTTGCTCATTAAGTGAGATTTTAGGCAAATTAGTGTTCTCATAAATTGGTTTCTGGCAAATTGGTCTTTTACTTTTTACATGTTGGAGACATAGAGATAGAACCTGGACACCATACTGATGACCTTGCAGGATGGGCATCTGCCCAGGGCTGGGTGGAACTGACGCATCCCAGCCTCAGGCAGCACCCACTCCAGGCAGTTTAGCACCCCAGCATCAGCGATTCTCAGTTCCCTGTGTATCGTAAGCACCTGGGAAGCATTTTAAATCCAAACACCTGGCCCAGAGATTCTGGTTCAGTAGGTCACAAATGAAGCCCAGGAATGTGAACTTCTAGAAAGATCAGGCCCCTGGAATTACTAGGCTTTTCTGTATCTCAGCTATAGGATCAGCAGTTTAGGGTCCACACACTCACAGCTGCATGATCCTGAAATTTGTATCCATTTTATGCTCACATCTCCCTCCTAGCATATCTACTTCTGGAGAAGGTGTGAATTTATCCCAGAGCAGAGCATCATAGCTTCAGCTTATTCCATAAACATGTTTGGAGCCTCTTGCTAGGTGAGCTGGGCACCGTACAAGGTGCTAAGGCTATAATGACAAGGTATTTGTGGTCCTTTCTCTGTACGAGGAGACAACCGTGTAAATGGGAAGGACGGAATAGTGTCTTCAGAGTCCGGGGCCATCATCTGTAAAAGTGAAATGATAGGAGTGTCTACATCACTGGCTTGTTGAGGGGATCGAGTTGGTTAGATGCGTAAAGCGCTTGGAACACTCTCTGGCGCGTGGTAAGCATAGTGGAAGGGTTGGCTTTAGCTTATTACTGTCATCATCATCACTGCCGCAGTGGGTCCAGCCAGGGATGTAACCATCAGGGAAGGTTTTCAGGAGAGATTATGTTTGAGCTGAAGCTCGAAGGGACAGTAGGAATTAACCCAGAAGACAAAACAGAACTGAAGAAAAGTCACCAAGCCTCAGGGGTTTGAAACGTCAGGTGGTTTGGGGAACCCAGCAGTTCAGGAGTGAGGGGTGGGCTGTGTGCAGGTGCCACCAGGCTCCCAGGGTGTGATCGGAAGCCCCCTACAGTTGGAAGAGCCCACCGTGGATGCCACGTGAGCAGGCTGGCCAGCCCAGCCGCCATGCTCACACCTGGTCCCCACGTGGGGCAGCCGAGCCTTCTCTGTGACCGTGAATCCGATCAGGCGTCCTCTCAGGTGGGATGATTGTTCCCAGATGAGGGAATTAAAATTGGTGGCATTAAAGTCACCTGTGGAGGGACACGCCCTTAGTGGACCTGAACCTTGGGCTACTGAATCCCATACCTGTTGTATGATGGCAGAATTGTAGGCATCCTGCATAGCCGAGAAAAGACCTCTTTGAAGGTCCGTGGGTTTCCATGAGCAGATAAGTGTGTTTGTTCCCCCTTCCCACTGCTGGTGAGCCTCAGCCTGACAGCTGTGTGACAGACACTGTGACACCTGGGTCCCTGAGCACCCCTGGCACCAATGTGCTTCGAGCAGGAAGTGAGAGCTGGTGGATGCTTGTTGAGTGGTACTCACCTGAGTTGATGCATTTTATCTCAAGGCCCACAGTCCTCAGGTGGGCACGTGTGGTGCTCTAGGTTTTTTCCCTGATGCTCCAAAACTCACATCTGCCTCTCACCCTCCTTCCGCCACAGATTCTGGCGCCCCCGTGAAATTGCCTTGTCTGCCAGTGAAGCTGTCGCCTCCGCTACCTCCAAAGAAAGTCATGATCTGTATGCCTGTGGGGGGGCCAGACCTCTCCCTGGCATCCTATGCTGCCCAGAAGAGCGGCCAGCAGGGCGGGACCCAGCACCACCACACGGTCCTGCCCTCCCAGATCCAGCACCAGCTGCAGTACGGCAGCCTCAGCCAGCACCTCCCCTCCAGCACCGGCTCCCTCCCCATGCACCCCTCGGGCTGCAGGATGATAGACGAGCTGAACAAAACGCTGGCCATGACCATGCAGAGGCTGGAAAGGTAATGGAGGGAAGGGTGAGGGCAAGAGGGAGAGTTTGGCTGGGTTGGGGGTTGGGGGTCCAACCATGACCAAGAAATCTGGAGACCAGGGCAAGGGCTCATCCCCACTGTGGGGTGGAAAAAGTTTAAAAGTAAAATCAGACCAAAATCTGAATGTCAAGTATGGAAGGAAAAAAAATAGTGTTGTCAATTACCAAACTATAGAACAATCGCGTTTATCAAAAAGAAAAAGTAGCACGTATACGTACGTACGTCTGTGCATGTAGATGGATGGATGGATGGAGAGCACATTTGTGCCTCTGTAAGCCTTAACCTATTTTGGAAGCATACGCACATAGTCATTACTGTGGTAACCCCTAGGGCAGGGAGAAGGGGAGAAAATCTTTTTTATTTCGTGTCCTTCTGTACTGCTTAATTGTCTTTTAATTTTGTGTATTTTACTTTTATGTTGTAAAAAACAATGTGAATGTGAGATAAGAAAAGAAGAGAACTGGCAGGGTGGTGGTGGAAAACCAGAGAGATGGGAAAGGCGGAGAGGTACGCCCTTGTTCTTGCTGATAGAGGGAGCAGAGTCCTGTAGGCTGATTATGTGCGTTTGAGCCTCTCATTTTTACCAACAACTGGTGAGGTCCCTTCTTTCACCAGAATCTGCCTCCAATAGCATTGCAGGGAGGTCTGCTAAGAGGATTCCAAGGGCAGGTCTGCAGCAGAGATCCTGACTGCCCACCACCCAGGGAGGTCTCTCATGCTGGTTCTGAATTGCTCATGTGTGCGTGCACGTGTGTTTTCAAACACCACCTCGCTGGTGCCCAGGAGGTAGCTGAGATTTCCCAGTACAATTCCCAGGCGTGTTGCCTGACCCAGTTCCCTGGCAGGCCAAGGGGGAAGTGTTGCAATCTGGCATGAGGATGTGTCTGAGCTGGGGTCCTGAATGCCTGTCCCAGGTTAGTTAAACTGGGTCCTGCAGATGGGAAGATTCCAGCCCGAGAGCCCAGCCAATCACCAGGCTGAGAGCCAGAGGCCAAGATGGACACAGTCGGGAACTTTCTGTTGTAGTTTCCCAACGCTCAGTGGCTTTCTCCCTCCTTCTATCTCAGCCAAGTACTCTATGTTTGGGAAATTAGTAAACTCTAAGGGAAGTTGTTATCACTAAGAATTTTGGCTTGACAGGTTCATGTGAATATCTACCCTCACTGAAAAAAATATGTATATATTTGGCCCACTGGCATCATTCTCAACTACTGTCATTGTTAATGAGGACAATAATAATTTAGAATTTGATGGTTCTTTGTAGTTTATCACACACCTCTGTTACCATCTTAATCCTCACATTACCTAGGGAAACTGAGTCAGCAGAGAAATTAAGGAAGGCTGTGTTCCCCAACACCAGCTACTCAAAGAGTGGTCCAGAAACTTGGTGCCCATCTGCAGAAATTCTACAGAAACTGAGAGCAAGCTTTTAGGTACCTTTGTAGCAACTTGACAGAATAATTTATATAAAGAGGTTTTATTTGCTGTGCGTTTTTATTGTATTTTTTTAAAGCATCAGTTTGTGATGGATTGAAAGTTAAAATATATAAGTCAACCAGCTGACCCATAAAACTGGTCCTCCCCATAGACATTTTGAAAAGTACTGCCCTAGGTAGTAAGCCAAGGGTCCAAGGCTTTAAGGGTCCTGGGTCTTCCTCCTGCAAATCTAAAACTCTTTGGACTACAGCACAATTAATTTCCTGCCCCCACATCTCCCGTAACCCTCAGTACATTTTTGTATCTCTTCAGGAGCTTTAACCATCTGGAAAAGATACTCATGACAGTGGATATTGGCTAAAAACATTTCTACTTAAAGCATACATGCCATTTAAAAAGTTTCCATTGAAAGTATTAATTAACAAATTACATGAGATTCATTAGTTCAGAAGTTTCTGTGTGTATTTGTAGAATATTTTGAGTATAGACCAGTGGGAAAGTCTATTGGACCTACATGGGGTCAGGTTCTCTATTGAAATGAATCAGAGAGAGTGAATGGGAAGGGAGATAATGGGATATTGCAGTGGGGTGGGGGAGGGGATCGGAGGAAGGACAGCACGAGCTTGACAGCTGAACCCAGGCAATCTCCTGTGCTTTGTGCCACCCTGAGACCCTTGTTACCTCCTCGGTCTCCCCGCCTGCCCACCCTGGGCCAAGGCACAGGGTTGTTCTGGTAGACCAGCCAGGACACGGGGTTAATGCATGCGTCGCTTTGACAAGATCGCCCTCCAGAGAAAACGAGGCCTTTGGTCCAAGCAAAGAAGGATTGAGAGAGCTTTCTGAGCATCCACATTATCTTCCAGGAGTCCTGGAAGGATCTGGGAGCAGAAGGGGGTCACAGGCACCTTTCAGTTTAGTGCTGTCTCCGGGGAGGTCATCCTTCTTTTTACCCCCTGAAAATTCTCCCTGCTACCTGTCAACATGATTTCACTCTTACTCTGACCAAGTTTCATTCATTCAGAAAGAATCATTTCTCTATTCTGGCAATCTCCAGTGACAGAAAAAAAAAATCGCAAAAAGGAAGAAATATTACTGAACGCAGAACCTGAGATCTCTTAGAATGTCCCATATAGTCCAGACCCTGGTGAAACGTTGTATGTAACTTGAAAATCAAATGATGAACTTAACAGCATTAATGCCTGACGTTGGGCCATAAATATGAATACATAGTCATCATGTAACTGAAAGGGGCCCCCGAAGACCACTGATGCGGCTAGCCACTGCCTTTTGCAGCCTTTCTGACAATTTGTCCTCTGGTCTCTGAAAGAATGGGACCCCCCCTAGGTACCACGATGGCACAATCCATTGTCCAGAAAGTCTGATTATCAGAGTTCTTTTTTTTTTTTCCAGAGTTCTTTCTTACATTAAGTTAAAAATTTTCCTTATTATAACTGCATTGTCCCAGCCTTGTTGCTAATCTTCCTTTCCCATGAAAGGCTTTCAAGAAAGTCTTTGAAGACAGCTACTATCTCCTTTATCAAATGGCTTCTCTCTTTCAGGCTGATAATCCCATGGAATCATCTGTTGAGATGGTTTCTAGACCCTTTACCATCTTGTATTCGCTCAAGATTACTCTGTTTTGATTTGTATGAAGATTTTCTTAACCATTACCCTAACCCGAACTTGCTTGATGATACTAAAAAGTCCCGTGTAGTTAGTTACATAGTGTTGGCTCACCAGATTTGGGGTAAAGGGTGCAGAAGGAGAGAACTAGAGACAAGTTGAAGCAAACTTAAAGAGTTCTGTATTTATCCGAGGTCACCGGCTGCCCTAGGCAGCGTGGCCAAGCTGGAGGCGGCCCCCACTCCCCACATCATGGCTGAGTGCCTGGGTTCCAGAATCTAACTACCAGGATTTCAGTCTCAGAGATACCACTACATTTTGCCTTTGATTCCTCATCTTTAAAACAGGGATGATAATACCACCATCAACCTCGTTTGGGTTGTTTGCGAGGAACAAATGACGCTGAGGCCACATCAGGCATCTTATTACATGATATATAAGAAGTGTCCCATAGATGGTGGCGAATGTTAAGCAGAATTCTATGGAACTCAGAGTGCGCCTTCAGTGCCCCTGAAAGGCGTATTCAAATAGATTGGATCCAATCTGGTTGGAAATTTTGTGTCAGTTTCCTCGAGTTAGATCATCTTCATTTATCTTCTCTTCCCTGATGATTCACATCTTCTTTGAAGGTGACTCCACAGGGGTGACCCTACTGCCTCCTCCCACGACTGCGTAGCTGCCACCCAGGGCCGCCCCGTCTGTCCTGATCCTCTTTCCTCAACCATGACTAGGGCTTGAGCCTGGCAAGGAACCTCCCTCTCAGCTGCTTTTCCTCCACTAAGGAGAGAGATTGAGCCCATCCCAGAAGAAGAGCTGGGGTCGATGGGGGTGTGGTCTGAGAGCCCTTGCTCCGCTCCCGCTGCTGGCTTCTCCCTGTAGCTGCAAACCAGTGCCCTGGGATAATGGAGAGATGCCGCTGGGGTGAGTGTTGCACCTGCCTAGTAAGTTGGGGAAAGAGGATAGTCAGTACGCATGGCTCTGCTCACGGCTCCTGATCCAGCCCCTGGAGCCAGGAGCAGGTCAGAGCGTCTGTGGATCGAGGCCTGGCAACAACCCTGGAGCTGCTGGAGGTGGGAGGGAGCCTGGCTTCTGTGTCTCTTTCCCTCCCTCCCTTCCGCGCCCCATGTTCCTGGAGCTCCTTAGCCTTAGAGTCTTCTGAGCTTGCTTCCCTCCTGGGTGGGGCAGGCTCCAAGGGAGAAAGGAGGATATATAAGAAGCAACCTTTCTTTGTCCTCTGGGGTAAATGAGCTTGATCTGCAGATGGAGAGAACCTCTGATGTTTAATTTCCATAAAAATTCAGAGAGAGAAATATACATATCTATGTATATTTCTTTAAATTTTCACATCTTTGATATGTCTGTACAAACAACCCATTCCCTCCGCCTGAAGCCTGAGTGGGCACATGGAAAAACTCTAAGTGTGTTTCATTCAAAAGTATTAGTTCAGTGATTAAAACTTAAAAAAAAAAAGATTATACAATGTTTTTTTTTTTAATATCTGCAATAGGCTCTGTGATCTGGTTGGCATCCATCCCGGAATACAGACTTAAAATCCTAATCAGCCTCTGATTTTCTTTCCCATCCTAATTCAGTTGACCAGTTCTGTGTCCTCTGGTTTCCTTCTTAGTAAAATGAAGTGGGATGTGTACCCCCATTGACCCTGAAGGAAGTTAGGAAGGTTCTGAAGGGAGTGCGCTTGAAACAGATCTTCCCTTTCTCTATGAAAGGTGACTTCATACTTCTGGTTACTCATACCAAAAAAATTTTTTTTTAATTTTTATTTATTTATTTTTTAATTGAAGTACACTCAGTTATAGTGTGTCAATTTCTGGTGTAAGGCACAGTTTGAGATTTGCAAATGTTAGCCTATATATATATATATATATATATAAAAATAGATTTAAAAAAACAAGTTTCTTCTGTATAGCACAGGGAACTATATTCAATATCTTGTAATAACCTTTAATGAAAAAGAATATGAAAAAAAATATGTATTTATATGCATGACTGGGACATTGTGCTGTACCAGAAATACTGAGGTCACCCTTGACGCCTTTCCTTTTCTCGTACCCCATGTCTGATTGGTCAGCAAGTCCTATCTCGTCTACACTGAGAATACATCTAGGCAGGGCCCCTCCCACTGCTGCCGCTGCCTGTGGTCTGAGCCCCCGTGGTCCCTCCTACCTGGTCTCCTGCTTCCACACCTGCCTCGTCAGTCTGTCCTTGACACAACAGTCAAAGAGATGAGGTTTAACAAAAATCAGATCATGACTGTTAGTTCTCTAGGGCCACCGTAGCAAAGCACCCCAGACCCAGTGGGTCAGCTGGTAGGCAGGCTTCTCTGGAATCAGACAGAAAGAGCCAAGAGAAGAGGGAGGAGGGGAGTGAGAGAACATTCTAGGCAGATTAGAGGAAGGAATGATAACACTGTCTCCAAACAGGTGATGAGATTTTTAATAAGCAGAGACAGGAAGCAATCATAGAGGGTGAGAGAAATGACAGACGATTGCAATCTGACGGACGTAAGGAGGAACCTAGGAACCACTGTAGAGAATACAGAAGATCTTTTTACAAGATCAGGCTAACAGCTGTCCCAAATGGTTTACTCATGTGCTTCATAAAGAAAATCCCTACAAGTGAGATTGTCTGCTAAGGACCTGTCCAACCCTGTAACTCCACGTTAGAGATACTGAAGTAGATTGTAAACTCTAATGTGAATGTTTTCTAGAAATACAGTGGTTTTACCTCTTCTGGGATGTTAGTTGTACATCTGTGTTAATACAGCTAGTCCAGACCAACAATGGCCAACCAGACCCAAGAAGGCTTCCAGAACCATCTTGAACTCTTAGCAACACTTACTGGGCACTGCATACATTAGCTAGGGATTAAATTACTATCTGTCAAGAATATTAAAGAAGGAACAATTTCAACATTGGACAGAAGAAATTGAAATCAATCTTTATAATTCTGGCATTCCGTAGTTATCTTTTAGGGCTTTCAAAGAGCATGTATGAAATGTATAAAAACATTTCAGGGTGACAATTACTTTTCTTCATGTGGTCTCCAGGATCACGGGAAATTCTAAAGAATAATTCTTGGTCCTGACCTGGATGATCCTCAGGGTTCCTTTTAGCTTTAACAGTCTGACATAATTACTGCATTGGTTTATGTTAATATTTCCACCAGCAAATCAGTGTCCCATGATGATCAACAGATGTGCCTTGGTGCCCTAGAAAAGTGAACCTCTGAATAACTACATCTTATCTGCTTGAAGTGGCATTTGTTTGAAGAAGTTTGGTATCCTGTTCACTGTATAGTAAATGGCGTACATTTTCAAGCGAAATGTATTTCCAGACAAAGACTCTCTTTCTTGTACTGATGACCATCTTCTTCAAAATCTCGTGCAATTCTGGTGACATATTTGTCCCTGACTCTTTGAGGCCACAGTTATCAATCTCTTCCTTTAGGTCAGTACTTTGATTTTACAGCATGTATTTATCATCTGTAGGTGGTGGTGTGCAGTTTAGCTGCTGTTTTAAGGGGCACGATGAGATTTCAGTGCAAGGTAATGTCACCCTGAGCAGGAGAGAGCCTCCCCTGCAAGGCTAGTGAGCAAACTGGTCAGAGGAAGGTTAAAATGAGACTAGATGAATCACTAACATCTTTTGAAGTCTTAAGAGGATAAAAAAGGAAATGTATTTTAAAAAAAGAAAAGACAGAGAATATGCTTCTGAATGCTTATGTGTACATCAGCAGAAACCTTGCCTTTGCCCAGTACATCAGTATTCTTTGATCTTGGAAACCATTGTCCAGAATGATTCTGCAAGCTAGAGGAAGTGTTTTAACAAACTAGTGGGTAATATCCATCATGACTGGTTTATGAGAAATTGCTGGTGTTAAAATACATCCCTTTTTAAAACAGCAACTACCAACATTGACGTTTATGAAGCATTATTCTCTGATCTTGCAGCAGCCTGTGCCAGGTAGGGAAATAGGTTTCTCCATTTACCAGATGGGGAACCGAAAGACCAAAATGCTCAACCAGTGAGTGGTTCAGCTGAGGCTCAAACATAGGTCTCCTCACTTCATGTCCTGACTTCCTGGCGCCACCATCCAGCCAAGCAAGACATAGGGCATTGCTGATGTCTTAGGAGAAAGTCATGTGGGAAAGCCACCATTGTGTGGTTCCTCCGTCAGACATGGAGGTGCTGTTGGTCAGACTCTGGGTGTCGTATGGTTTTATTCATCACATCCCGACCCCAGACACTATTTCAGAAATGTGGGTCATTGGTCCCTGGAGGGACAGAGAAAGGGATATGAATGAATTTATTTAAATTCATTACCACCACTGGAAAAAAGGGAGCTCAGAACACATTCTCTACTCAGGAAAGCTTCGTCCCCTAGTCTATATATAGAACAGCATCGTTTCCTGCTGACTAAAGCCCACCGAAAACACAAAAGCTCCAATGTTGAGTTTCTT
This sequence comes from Camelus bactrianus, assembly GCF_048773025.1. NCBI lineage: Eukaryota > Metazoa > Chordata > Mammalia > Artiodactyla > Camelidae > Camelus > Camelus bactrianus. The sequence continues at coordinate 8,448,680 of NC_133558.1, forward strand.
ATCTTAGAAGGCTAATCCTAGGCCATGGTAAAACACACAGTGTGTGCCTACTTTCCTAAAATGAAACCGATGAACTGTTTTCTTGGGTTTCAGTGGTTATTTCTGTCACTCTTTCAGCCTCAGGCACTGCAGTTTGTAACATAATTTCTCACATGTTTTTAAGCCCCGAGAAGAAAACAGCTGATTGTCCCCTCTCCTCTCCGAGAACTCTTTATAACTCTGTGCAGTGTAAATTACTGAAGCCGTTCCCACTGAAGTTTAATTTCATTTTCGGCATCGTGTTGGAGGGATTTATAAATTGTCTCTGTCCTTTCAGGAGATTAATGTCTTTTTTTTTTTTTTCATTTTGACAGTAGTTGCATTTGTAATCAGATGCCAGAAAGCAGTGTCCCTTTATGACACGTTTTTCTTTAGCAATGGTGGTGAAATGGTTCCCAGGTATTTTCCAAGAAGATTAAGGGTTTAAAATAGTCAGTGATTTTTAATTTCAAAACCTGCCCCTGATTTCCTGCAAGAGAGTTGGAGGTGCTTGAGAATGGGTAATCCTGCGCCCAGGGATGAGCCGCAGTGTGTACCAGGCATCAGCCTATGGCCATGTGGTGCAGATAAAGTGATGGTTATAAAGGTCCTTTGAAAAGGGGCCAACTGTTGTAATGACCGAGTCATTGTAGATGTCTTGGCATTCGTTTCTTGATGAATTATTAAAAATAAAATGCCTCTCCCTCACCAGTAATGAACATGAAAGGTAAAACAGTCTCTTAATTTTCAAAGTCTAGGGATTTCTCAGAAGCATGTGACTATTTAAATGGTAGGAAATTGTGGATGGGGACCTGAGGGGCGCCATTATGTTCTCAATTTATGTGTCTCCTACTTGGTTTAGTAGAGTCAAAAAAGAGAGTTGAATTTGCCAGAAAGAAATTAAAATGTTATTCTTGATGAAGACAGGACCAAGGGGAGAGAATATAGCTTTTCACTTCCCCAACAAATCGTGGGGACAGAGTGAAGGAGTCTGAAATGTGTGCTTTTTACCAATTTAGGACTGCCATCTTACTCTCAAGCTTTCTGAATCCTGTTTTTGTGTGTCTCTTGTAGATAGCAGGCCTCCTGTTTTAGATAAACTTCTGTTCTTCCTGACTTACTCTTTTTTTCTCATGAAGGTAGATATTCAGGCACTTCCATCCTCTGGGGAGAAAGGACAAAACAAAGTTCACATCCTCACAAACTTAGCTTTCAGTGGAGGAGACAGATCATACACCAGTGAATGTGTTATATGCTGGGTATATACGTGTATACACTGCAGAAGATACAAACGGGAGTGGGAGCGGGTGATGGTGATGCCGTTCCTCAAGGAACTACATCATTAACGTGGCCACAGTAAACCCCTGGCATCTCTTCTTACTGATGACACGCCATCACCCAAGGCTGGATTATCCAGCTTCGTGGTCATCCTCTCCTCTCTCTCATATCCTGTTCTCTCTGCACACCTCCTCACCCCAGCCACGTGCTACTCACACAGACACTGCTGTACCACCCAGGTCTAGAATTCAAACCTGTCTCTGTCCCATCAGAGCCTACAGCCTGGGGGCTCTTCCCAGCAAAACTCACAGCAAAAGAGGAATTGAGCTCTGTGAGCATCTGTTGTCCTTGCTTTTCATTATCCAGGTAATTATTTTATTTCGTGTTTTTCTTTTGAATTTGGGGTGCAAACTGTACTTTATAGTCAGCATGTCCACAGGCAAGGAAATAGTGACACGGGGGGTCCTCTGGGAGAGGGCAGTGTGCTTCATGGAGCGAGCACAGGCCCTGGAGCGGGAAAACCCAAGTCCATATCCCTGCTGTGGTCACAGCCAAGTGGCCACTTATTTCCTCAGAAACGCGATGTCCTCGTCCATAACATCAAGATAATAACGGTACCCTACCTCACTTTGCAAGTTTTTGTGAAGGTTAAATGAGATCATGAACATGTACGAAGCACTGCGATAGGACCTGCAAAGGCCCACTTGTGTTAGCTGTTGTCGCTTTTTTGAAGGATGCTCTTCCCCTCTGCCCTGATCCGTGGAGCGCCTGGTTTATTTTGTTAATGGAGTGGAAACACTCCAACGCGGTGCAGCTGGCCAGCGTCTTGTGAGTGTCACGGAACGCTCTCAGCTCTTTGCATGTTCATCCCTATTATGTTTCTCAGGAAGATTATACCCTTTGAAGCTACCTGGACAGGGAACAGAATCTCATCTTTTCCCCACCCTGGAAAATAATGTAGGTTCTTTGGTGTTAATTTAACTTCCTGGTAGAATGCCATATAAGAAGAAACCTTCTAGATCTCATTTAGCCCAGATACCTCCCCTTACAAAGCAGCTTAACTCTGGACAGTCCTCACTGGAGTGCCTGACAGCCTGTGGATGTAGAGTTGGAAAATGCAGTGACCTTAAGCTCTCTCTGTTACACCTTCCGTGCTCACACTGTCCTGGGATGGGGGGCACGTGGCATTCTTCCTTACATAGATCTCTCTGTGCCTATCTCTTTAAATTATTTTCTTAGGAAGAACTCTCTTTCACTATTTCCACAACTTTCACTCTCCTTCCATAGGATACTTTCCCTGCACAGCAAGACATCTAAGGGTCAGGGGTGACTGTTTATTGAATTAAATGATAGAAAATGTATTGATTCCTAGAGACTTGAAATATTTGATTGACTTTTCCATCAGTTCCAAAAACATATACAAAAATGGGGCTGGGATATGAAGACAATTGATCATCAGCCTCTGTCTTTGAAAGGCTGACAGTCAGTGAGGGCAGGCGAGAAGTGCTTCGATGTGTCATTATAGCGTTATGTGACATGCTGTTACAGAGGTGGGAGCCCAGAGAAGGGACTGATTTCCACTGGAAAATTAGAAAAGGCTGCTCAGAGGAAATGGCACTGGCGCTCTCCCTGAGGATGGATGGGATGCTCCAAACTCGGAGGGAACAGTTCTGAGGAGGAGTGATGGCAGGAGCAGGGGGAGGAGGCAGGAAAGCTCCCCGGGTGCTTGGGAAGTGGGGAGTGGCCTGCCACGCAGGAACACTGGGTACACAGTAAAGAAAGTAACAAGTGAGACTGGAAGGAATTAGGGGGCCAGATCCTGAGGCGCTCCCCCCTTCCCCCAGTCCATTCCAAAGAGGGTGCGGTTTATCCAGCTGACAGTGAGACCCTTCAGAGGTCTTTTAGTTGGGAGGGTTACGTGATGGGATCTGTTTCACAGCAGGAGGGAGTCAGCCGGGTGATGGTGAGGAGGAGAGAAAGCTGTGGAAAGAGAGTTAAGGTTTGAAGTCTCTGCAGGGCTCTGCTTCTGCCCAAGCCGTGCTAGAGTGACAGCGGCGTGAGATCAGTCCCCTCAGCCCTACTGCCGCAGTTCAGTGATGCCTGCACCCCCTTGCTGAGACCATGGCCACGTGCCTCATTTTTCTTCTCCAAGATGAGGGGATAACGGCAATACTTACCTAATAGGGTGGTTGAGAGGCTGAAATGAATCCACCCCCAGCACTGTGTGAGCATTTAAAGTGTTAGCTTTCATCACCGCTATGTGCCGTGGTCCAGGAGGAGTTAGGGAGGCCCCATCTAGGAGGTTAGAATGAGGGGCTCCTGTTGACCTGCCGTTTTAGTTCCTATTCACCCACAGGGAAGAGGAACAATGAGCACAACCCCCGTGCAATGAGACCCGTTTGGATTCCAAGCAGACTAAATCCTTAATCCCCGAAGAGTGTTGACGCGAATGGTCTAGAATAGATCTGATTATGTGAGTCAGCTTTTCCTCAGGGACGTTGACAGGTACTCTGGGAGATGTGACTCTTTCAGGGCACTGGTGGCTTGTCATTTCATAAATCACTAATCTGGGCAACGTAATGAAAAAAGCTGCTTCGCTCGAATCAGTTTGGAGCTCTTGCCTTAATCGGGTAGTGACTCAGAACAGAGCAGGGGTGCAAATAACGTACTCAGTGGACCTGTAAATAGCAGATTATGAGTACGGCCCCCAGAGTGCCAGCCTGAGACGGCACGTCGGAGTTTCAGAGGTGGGATCTGGGCAGTTCATCATTCAGGGAATACTGCAAATCCCTGATAATTAAAGCTCACCTTGCATTAGAGGAGACTCCCGTGGTACAAATCTGAGAATGCAGCAAGTAGCGAGGCCGTTGTGGATACGCTGGGCCAGTGGTTCCCAAATGGGCGGTTTTGCCCCCCAGAGGACATTTGGCAATAACTGGTGATGTTTGGGGTTGTCACACCTGGAGGAGATGGATCACTAGCAGCTAGTGAGTAGGGACCAGAGATGCTGCTAAGACATCCTACAGTACACAGGACAGCCCCCACCGCAAAGAATCGTCTAGCCCAGACTGTCAACTGTGCCGAGCCTGAGAGACTCTGGCCTAGGCCAACGCTGAACCAAAATAAGATAAATACGTCATCAGTGGAACACAAAGTGAGTTTAAGACAAGCGTTTTGAAAGTTTTAATAGACGCGTATTTGTTTTAACATAAGTTGTAAACACATAATTAACGTGAAACCAGTGATTACAAAGATATTATTGCTTAAGATGAGGCTAAATCAGTATTTAAGTTTTTTTATGTGTTGACTTTAAAATACAAGGTAAATGATAGTATAAATGGACTTCAAAATATGGCTCACACAAAAAAGCTAACAAGTGTGGGATGACGGAGGTTAGAAAACATTGGTTTGGACCAGTGGTCAAAAAACTTCCTGTAAAGAACTGGGTAGTAAGTATCTGAGGCTCTGTTGGAACTTCTCAGTGCTTCCATCTTGGTGTAGAAGTCACCATGACAGTAAGTAAACAGATGGGTCCTTTCCCCATCCTGACCATTCTAAACCCAGTCTAGGATGCATCCTTTAAAGTCAGTGCCCCAGTTGAGGCCCGACTCTGGCAGGAGAGGACCCTATTACTCACCCTGGTTAGTAAGATTTTAAATATTTATAAAGTAATGGTGCCCGTTTTGTGCCTGTGTTGACAATGCATGGTGTTTCCTTCGTGTTGCAGGTGTACAGTTAGTGGGGTTTGTGTTTAACTGAAATGTGCAGTCTTACAAGTATCATGATTTGATTTTTGGGTACAGCATATTGAAACAGAGTGAGTTCAAATTCCAACTCCTCCTTTTACTACCTGTGCCCTCCTGGACCCATTAATTACCCTCTCAGAGGCTCCATTTCCTGCCTAATAAAGTGAGGATAATGACACCTCTCCTGCAGGGTGGTTATAACGATGATATGAGATACTGGATGTGGAAGTTTCCAGAACAGTGGGCGACATTCAGTAAATGTTCCCCTTTTTTCACTCCCGCCTTTCCTTCTCTACCTCAGTTCTTGCATATATTTGATCCTATCCATGAAGCCATTAATTAAAGTGCCAATCAGGGCAGGGGCACCTGTACTCTGCAGCACACCACCGGATGCCTCCCTAAAAATTAAAGAATGATCTCTTCATTAATACTCTTCGAATATGACTTGTCAACCACTCACAAATGCATCTTAAGTGTCCGTGATTCTAGCCCACCTTTCTTTCATTCAGCAAGAACAATAAACAATGAGTGTCCACTTAGTGTCAGCCAGGGTGCCCAGCACCTGCTACAAACCTGAAGAAGAAAGGGTCCCTGCCCCTCGAGGCACCTACACTTGGCTGGGGAGGGGAAGCTAGTAAGCAAATAGGTATTCCCAATTTTCACGGTTGTGGAATCTCCTGAGAACATAGGCAAAGTGTTGTCTGAGATAAGAACTAAAAGATAAATAGAAATGAACAAGGTGAAGGGGGGGTGGGAGCACACTCCAGGGCAAGAGCTCACAGTGCGATGTTGCATGTGTCTGAGGGGTGAGTTGTGTGGGGACGGAGGTGGGGCAGGGGGATGAGGCTGGGTGAATAACACGGGTCACATTGTACAAGGCGTCGCTTGTCAGGCTGTGTGTGAACTACCGCTCCCAGACTAATGATTTTCACTCTTCTTTTGTAGTGAGACCTTTTATGTAGAGCAGGGCTTCTGAGTGACAATTCCGTTACAGAAAACCAATCGGGCTGGGTGTTCCCCTTCCTGCCCGTAGCCACCAGTGGTGGGGAGGAGAGGCCAGATACAGTCAGGGGCTACATTTCAGCTGATTTCATTCTTTGCTGTGAATAGTGTAGCTGGTAATGTGGATTTTCTGGGTTTTCCTCGTGTCTCACTCTTGGAGCGCTGAGTTTGTAGACTAGGCAGACTTTCCGAGTTCTAACGGGTGAAATGGTTCTGTCTGAGTTTCTGAACATTGCTCTGATGACAGTATGGAAAACAGATTGACATGGAGAGTACGTGGAAACCATTTGGAAGGGAAGGCCCTTTCTTTAAATTACAAGTGAGGGGCTCCCTTGAGGCTGTGCCAGTGGGACACTTCATCTGCACCAGCTCTCGTGAAAAAAATACAACTTAACCCAATTTTGCCCAAGGAAAGTGATATAATCTGCCCAATGTCAGAAGGTAGTAAATGACAAAACTCAGACCTGGATCTGTGTCTTGACTCCTCAAACTGAGGCCCCATCCGAACCTTGCCAGCCCCCTTCTCGGCTAACTCTTCTGCGCTCCTGTGTCTTTTCTTGCTGTCCGGTGCTCCTCCGGAGTTACCAGACGTGTGGGCTAGCCGGGTATTTGTCTTCTTCCCTCTCAGCAATTTTTCCCAAGCCATGGTCGGCAGTCAGTGGATATTGATTAATAGAATATTTTAAAACCCTTTTGGTGGATTCACCTAGCTTGCTGGAAAATACCTTCTTTGTCCTTCTGGAAACTGGACATTCTGTCACGTGCTCGATTCACACTCAGAAAGATGAATGGGTTGGCCAGGTGAGGTCTCTGGCAGTTGCTGGTCACTATGACTGGTCACCATGGTAGCGCTCTATGTAGGACCTGCCCAAGGGGCCTCATAATCCCCTTCTACTCAAGGTCTCATGCTTCCTGTGTATCTTGGAGGGAGGAGAAACCACAGTCTCCTCTTGATCACAGACTACCTGTGAAGCTGAGTTCCTTATCTTCCTTTGCATAATATTTCTCTCTCCATCCTCTTGAGGCAGCTTGGAGCCTTCTACCTTAAGGAATGCTTACGCTTTCTGGTTTCCAACTTTTATTTCCTCAAAAGATTCTTCCCACCAGACAAGAATATCTCTTGGCTTCTTTTCATCCCTACTCCTGTCATGTCCCCACTTCTCTGCCTTTGCAGGAGATATACATGGGGTGGGGAAAAGGCAGGGATGGGGCAAAATATGAGCCATGGAATTACATTTTTGCCTCTTTCATCCGTAATTCCCTTAATACCCAGTGTAGGAATCCAAGCAGGGTTGGAACCCAGGGAGTATCATCGTCTGATGGAAGGGCCATCTCGTGAGGTGGGTCAGTAATTCCCCCATCAGTCACCTCTCAGTCAGCTATTATATTTGTCACCCGGAGACCATCTGTTACGTGTTCCATCTGCCTTCTCTCACTGCCATTGTGTTAAATTTAAGTGGAAAATGGACTCCTTAACCTGCTAATATCTAATGAAGATGCTGCATTTTTGTAAATATGTGATTTAATCTTAATGGTTGAAGGTTGGTTTTTTTTTTAAGTTAATTTAATTCATTGCCTTGAACATCATAGCTCATAAACGTGTTAACTAGATTTTCCATTTGTGTCCCTAAAGAGTTACATGAAAAATACGAAGAGAAAAACAGCCCTTTGGAAACAATAGGAGGAGGAAAATTAATTGAATTTAAATTAGACCTAGCAATCAATTAAAACATAATTGAAAGTTTTAAAGGAGACCTGGCATGCATTCACATGTCGTGAGTAAGATTTTTCTTTTGGATAAGAAATTGTTGCTGTAGAGGATAACCTTCTGCTTCATTTCCTTATGCATGCCAAACACTTTTGGTTGGTAAAATGCATTCAGTTTCCTATGTTTAGAAATTCCTTAAATGAAAGACATAAATTCCACTACCAGTTAATCTGAAAAAGAATTATAAAATTTAGCTATATATTTCTGGCTCCGTTATTCTTGCTGGACTTCATTCAGAGCTGGTCATAAAAAGGATTCTAAATTGCTGTAGGAACCTAGGATAGACTCTATTAAGAAAATAACTATTTTCTTTATGTTTGATGACACACGTTTCCTGATTTTCTTACATTGAACTCATGACTTTCATTGCGAACCAAATCATTTTTAATTAAAAAAATATATTTTATCTGAGTTGGCTCAACCAAAGGAGTAAAACCAAGAATATTATCATGGTTGCTCCTTGGACCATTGACCTGCTGGCAAACCAGACAGGCGTCACCTGTGTCTCCTGAGGGTCTGGCTTTGTCCTTGGGAGAGAACTTTGTCTGAATCGACCCTGTCCATGCCCACCCTGATGTCATGCTTGGTGGTCCAGCCTGGTGGTTCCACCTCTTCTCTTTCTCTGCATCTCCATCTGTGACGTTTCAGTCTCTCCCACACTCAGCCCTGAACGCTCATGCTGTAGAGCTCTGCAGGCTGGACCCTCTTGCAGCATCTCTTTCCTGAATCTCCAGCTTCACCATCAAATTAATCCTTTTACTCTTCCTGTGAGACATGTGAGTTGCATAGGAACCTTCCTTCAACCACTGGAGTTGTCACTCTTAATCAGAAATTTAAAAATTTATTTAAAAAAATTTTTTTGAATTGTGGTAAATACACAGGACATAAAATGACCATCTTCCACATTCTGCAGTACACAGTTCGGTGGCATTTAAGTACAGTTTCATAATTGTGCTACCATCACCACCATCCATCCACAGGGAATTAGAATCCTTGCTCCCTGTTCCGTGCTGCTCCCTCCATCGGGGTAGCTGCCGTCCTAACACATTTAGCTGTAAGATGAGAAGTGAGGCTTGAATTGCCCAGTAGACCTTTTGTCTCTTAGGACGGGACAGCTGAGTTTTAAAAAGGTCGTGTTGCATTGACATGACGCCTTAGCCAGAATGAATGTCTTCTTTTCTCCTTCTCTTTCAACAGCTCTGAGCAGCGGGTTCCCTGTTCTACTTCCTACCACAGCTCTGGTTTGCACTCGGGTGACAGTGTCACAAAAGCAGGACCTCTGGGCCTTCCGGAAATAAGACAAGTGCCAACTGTTGTGATTGAATGTGATGACAATAAAGAAAATGTGCCTCATGAGTCAGACTACGAAGACTCTTCTTGCCTGTACACGAGAGAAGAGGAGGAGGAGGAGGAAGAGGATGAGGATGACGACAGCTCCCTGTACACCAGTGGGTGCATCTGCCTCCTCCCCGGGGGTGGGAGGGGCGGGGCTGGTGGGAGGAGCTGCCCACCCTTGTGGGTTCTAGTCCAAGGTCTGGTGGTACTGTTTCTTCATGAGTAAAATGAAAGAGTGACTATTCTCTAAACAGCCTCAGAGCTCCAAAAATGCAACGCCATGCTACCATCTCCTGCCTCTTTAGATGTGTATCTCTTTCTTTGATTGCTTCCCTTGGGATGCAACACCCCCATCAATTTAAAAAAAAAAAAGGCTGGAGGCACCTTAAAATTCAATTTGAGTCTGCAGAATGCTCCATAGTGCTGCTAAGCATTGTATATGGAACAAATTCATTTTTGAGCCTACCTCCACCACTTTAGAAGGCCTGAATTTAAATTTCTTCTTTAAGGCCTTGAAATGTGCTAAGAGACAAGAGAAAAAATGATGAAAGCCAAGTTGAAAATCTATCATTCTGGCTTTGAGAAGCAAATAGATTTTAGTTAAGTGAATATAGGCTGATATTTGGTCAACTTTTTAATACATGAACTTACGTAATAGTAACCTTTTACCGACAACGTGCCTGACAGTGAGCTAAGACTTTATTCTCTTATCTACACCTTACAACACCCAGTGGCATAAACTACTGCCCCATTTTACAGGTGAGGGAAGGAAGCGGAGAGGTGAGGGACCTGCCCAGAGCCTCACACCTACTAAGTGGCAGCGCTGGGATTTGGAGCTGCCGGTGTCTCATTCCAAAGCCCAAGTTCTAAAACCAGCGGAAGGAGAAGGAAGACAAGCCCTTTCTGTGTAAAATCCAAAGGAGGCCCCTGAACGTGCTGCCTCCCTGTCCCTTCCTCTTGCTTTACACCTCCCAGACCTCGGATAGCTAAACTTGAGCTTTGGTTAAGAGTCCAGGTGCGCCATGAGATGATTAGAACAGCATCGAGGAGGGAGCCACGGAGGGGAGCCACGTGACCCCTGAGCTGTTACCCAGCCCCCGCTTACCATTTCTTGCCCCAACAATGAAACTCTTTGCACCAGGATCTCTCAGCCTCGGCACAGGCGGCACTTTGGACCGCATGCCCTTCCTCGTGGGGGCTGGCCCGTGCATTGTGGGGTGTTCACCGGCATCCTTGGCCTCTACCCACTGCGATCCAGTAGTGACCCCCCTGCCAACCCCAGTTTAACAACCAAAAATGTCTCTAGACTTTGCCAAGTGTCTTTGCCTGGGGAAGTGGGAGGGGGTCGTTCCTGATTGAGAATCATGGATTTATTCCAGGTGTAAGGAAGCTCTGCCCTTGGTGTTCAGAACCTCTTATGTTTGAAAGATAAACAACCCCAGAATATGGCCTGTTTCAGTGACCTCACTCCCTCTCCTGCCCTGCACTGACCCCACTTCGTCTGCCTGACTTTACTTCCCGCCACCATCCCCAGCTCCACTGTAGCTGATGTCTTTTGTCTCCCAGGATTCCCTGGTTCATCTGTCACCTCCAACCTTTCAGACGTGCAGATGCCTGCCAGCCTATATTCTGTTTGCCTCCATTATCCTGCAAGTGCCAGCCCCTCCTCCTCCTCTGAGAAGCCTTCCATAATTACCGAAGGCCTTTGTCCCTCCTTTGCCCGTTGCATTCTGTTTTGCACTCCACAGACTGTCCTGCCCCCTCTTTGTGATGCTGCCCGCATGTTGGGGGGCCCTGTGGAGCAGAGATCCAATCACAGGCTCCCTGTGTGCCCATCACATGCCCAGCATGCTGCAAGGTAGAGATGATATGCTGATTGCAGGAAGTATATGAAAGTATCCTTTGACTGAGCTCTTTACCACTGCCAGGTGTTGGGCCATGGTGTATGTCTCCCTGCCTGTCACCTTGTGGCCCTTGGTCAGCCCCGTGGGAGCCCGGGCAGGTTTGTGACAGCCTGACTAACTCGTCCCTCCCCTCCTGCAGGCTCCCTGGCCATGAAGGTGTGCAGGAAGGACTCCTTAGCCATCAAACTCAGCAACAGGCCTTCCAAGCGAGAACTGGAAGAAAAGAACATCCTTCCGCGGCAGACGGATGAGGAGAGGCTGGAGCTGAGGCAGCAGATCGGCACCAAGCTCACCAGGTAGGACCGCAGAAACACTGGCTCTGCAGATTTCGGTAGAAGAATTCAGTCCCCATCCTCAAATCAGACCTGAGTGTCTCTTGAGCAGCAGCCTGCAGAAAAAGTCAGTGGCAAACATTTCTTCTCCAGGGCTGCTCCTATGGTCCCCTCTTCTTCACTTACCAAAATCTTGGACGTTTCACTTGATAAAAGGTTCAGGGAGAAGCTGAGAGGCAGACTTCCAGGGAGAACAACCACCTGTAGGAAAAGCACCATCATCCAGTAGAATTGAGGACACACACAGAGGGACTGTGGTTTGGTTAAGTTTTCCAAAGCAATCAAATAAATGCACTTTCTGTTAGATTGTGCAGCTGAGAGGTCAGTGGCGGGAAAAGATGCATCTTTACTGAGTTGTGACTTCTGGAGTGATTGTCTTTATGTGTGGATATTACAGGTGTCTGCAAAGCAGGATGTCATATTAAGGTTAAACACCTGTGTGTGTATTTGTACCCTAGGACATCTTTATATGGCGTTAGCTAACATTTGCGGCACGCTATTTGCCAGGCATTCTTCTAAACGTTGTATGTGTGTTAATTCATTTAATCTTTGAGCTTCCCTATGAAATGGACCTTTCTGTGCCCATTTCATGGATAAGAACACCAGACAGACAGAACCTGAATTACGTGCATAGTGTCGTACAGGATGGCTCTGGGGCGCCCCCTCTTGACCATACATTATGCCGCCGCTCTGTAATGACATTCACCCCGTGAGCCCCGACTTTGGCCCTGTGCTCGGGGTTTGGATCCAGTGTGTAGAGGCCTCCCTCTCCCTGCTTTCCCCCTGACACTCCCTCTGCCTGCCGCAGAGCCTCGTGTAAATCACTTACTCTCTCCGCCCGTGTTTATGCCTCTGTAAGATGGGGTGGTTGGTGTAAGAATTAAATAATGTAAGTCAAGCATTTAAAGCCGTCCCTGACCCAGAGTACACGCTCAGTTATCTGCTGTTACTTCGTTTTCTCCTTCCAGCAGCCCAGTCGAGTCACTTTCGTTGTCAGCTTCATCAGCGCACGTGAGGAAGCGGGTGCATGAAGAGGATACGGGGCACGGACGTCATCCAGCCGTGTGCCGCAGTTCCCCGCTCCCACCTGATTTCCTTTGTCACCTAAGGGCAGCTTCTCTTTCTCGTAATTCACTTGGTTTCCTCCTGCAGGATGTTGTTTTAATGGTACAGGGCTGTGTAAAACCGTCAACACTGGTGGGTGATTTGACCTTGTGATACGTGGTCTTTCAAGTTACAGAATGAAAAATCTAACTCTCTCTCTCTCATTGAATTTGGTACCACATCCACACCTTGGACATCCGATCTCTCTTACTACCTCAGTGATTACTCACCACACTCTAGACAGCCTGTCCCATTGTTGAAGAGCCTGACTGTTAAACACCCTTCCTTCTATTGAACTGAAATCTCTGTCCATGGGTCTCCCACCCATTGGTCTTACTCTCTTCTCTCAGCAGCTACTCAGTGCCTCAGCCCCCCTCTTAACATGCATGCTTTCAGGTACTTGGAGATAGTGGTCCTTGCTCCCCAAACCTCCTCCCCGAGACCCCCCCCCTCCTGTCCTACATAGAGACAGATCTCTCTGGGGCTGGGTGGAGTGGGTGTATGTAATTCTAGGCTGCTTCCTGCACCAGCTCGTTCAATTTTACAACCAATACAAACAGGACTATTCTTTGGGGGACTAGATAAAAGAGAACGAGCAGATCCTGGACCCAGTCCCCCTTCCCAAAGTTCATCTCCACCCCTGAGTGTGGGCGTCCTTTCTGCTCATTCTTTCCCCTGCTTCCCATTTCCCCAGCTTTGCTGCAGCATGAGCAGAGCCCCAGGGTTGTGGGGGAAATTGAGAACTTCTCTACAGGTGTACGTGAGAAGCCAGACCATCTAGCTGCCCAAGGCGGCATCTTCTGTGGAGAGAGAGACAAAGGTGGGAGGTACAGAAAGCAGATGTGTGCAGCTAGCTGCTCTGCTTGTTCACCGTAGAGCTGTTCTACCTGGAGGAAACTGACAAAGTGAAAAAGGCTATTGTTGTTCCAGAATGTACTCCTAAAAAGAGACAGCCCAGCTTCTCGTGCCTGAACCCACACTCACATACGGCCAGCATGAGTGCCCGGTGATGGCAGTGACAAATCCCAGAGGTGGGAAGAGACATAGACCATCCCTGCCCTGAAAGAACTCTGCATCTGAAGTCTGATCCTTGTAAATCAACCATTTCCAACCCTTCCTCTTCTAACAACACCTCAGTACTGCTTAGGAGTCACGAAATCCATGGAGGTTTCACCATAGTAGACATCTGTACCCACCCCTCGTTCGCCCTGATCAGCAGAAGGAGACACACTGACCAGGTTGAGAAAGACGGAGGTAGAGAGGGCGGGGTCGGGAACGTACAAGGTACTGAGCTCCGAATCCGTTTCGTCTTTGTTCCCTGTTTCAGCTGCGGAGGTTATTTCCTCGTGGTATAACCCTTGGCCTCTCTGGCCAGATTACAGGAACTGAGCCTAAAGGAAAGGCCACCAGGCGTGTTCAGCAGGCTGACAGAGTTGTACAGAGTTCAGCAGACCTGGTGGCTGGGCCCAGTCCACATCTCAAGGTCTTCCTGGAGGCAAGGAGTTTTAAGGACTGTTCCCTTTGAAATGAAAACCCAGCTTTGTGCTTCCAGCCACTCATTTATCCCGAAGCCAGGGCAGAATGAAGGGTAAATCTGAGAACCACAGGGTGACCATGGTAGAGAGAGAACTAATCTGAGGCCAGGAGCCTTGGCCTAAGTAGGCACTTGCTCTCTGGACCTACATTTCCTAATCCGAGGGGATTAGACGAGATATCTGATCCCTTTGTGCAAAATGTGGACTTCATTACCCTCAAAAATAACAGAGAATGTAGGAATCTGTTTGCATTTCTGAAGCCTCAAGGCTGTGGCATCCTTTGGCTGTTTGAGGTCGTGAGATGTACGGGAAGTCTTTGGAAAATGTGCGGCCAAGCCTGCAATCCTCATGGACTGAGAAAGATAGAAGACATCATTTTAGCCTGGCAGTTTTAATGACATTAAAGAAAAAATGCATTTCGAGAATAATTCCAGATTGGGGGTAGGGAACAGAAACATCAAGTAAAATGATGCCACATGTTAAGGCAGAGTTCCTACCAAAGAATGCAGAAATACTGTTCTTCCAAAAATGCTTTCTGACTGATGCTATTGGGCAGACTCTCCTAAACCTCAGTCAAAAGTCATCTGGATGCCTTGATAATTAATAGCTATTTTAGTTGACTGCTATTTGAGAAGTGCGGGCTGCCCTTGAGACATGGACGTGGTCGGCTGGGTGCACACTGCTCTGCCCATTACATGCACAGACTCAGGCCGGGTGCAGAGACCCAAGGGGCCAACAAGATCGTCCTCTGGGGGGGGGGGCGGAGTGAAATAGTAGAACTTGCAGTTGAACTTGCCTCATTCGAGTTGACTGTGTCGGTATTATAATGTACGTGGTGTATCCTTGCAGTCATGCTTCTATATAACTTGTAAGTAAAAAAATATGTCAGGGTACGTGCTTGAAAAGTTAAATTGATAGAGTTCTCAAAAAGCTTTGAGTCCACAGACCTGAGGGTCCCTTCTCAGGGCTGGGTGAGCAGGTTTTTCCTCTCCAGTGACCTCCAGTCAGTGGAGATGTAGAGACCTCGGGACCACCCCTCGCCCTCCAGGGTGCCCCCAGATGCAGGATGCTGCTGCCTGCTCTCTGAGTCTCTTCTCTGGGCCCTTCAACCTGAACCCGAGGAGGTGGTCAGCCTAGCTTTGTGATCTTAGCTCTCCAGTCCATTTCCAGTTGCCTTCTTTTACTGAGCTTTTCACTCCCCCAAGAAAGTAATATTGAGTCCACAGGACTCCATTTTATGTATTAGAAATCCAACTTACTGCCTCTTCCCCTGCAAAATCATCATTTAAAAAATCAGACAAGGAGCCATGCTTCTCAGTGTTCGTAGTGAGTGACCCCTTGATCAGCCAGGGCACAGTGCCTCCTGGCCCTTCTCCACTTTCCAGCTTGAGGTATTGATGTGTTGAAGAAGTGACCCCCTCCCCAACTCCATCCAGAGGATGGTTCTCGGGACCGTTGGGAATGGGGGTTTTGAGAATTAAAGGGAAGTCTGATGCCTAAAGAAGTAATGCTTTTGCTTCTGAAATATCCTTTAGAAAGTGAATCAGTCTGTAAGTCACCAAGACTATTTTTTTTAAATTAAAGTATAGTAGATTTACAAAGTTGTGTTAGTTTTGGGTGTACAGCAAAGTGATTCAGTTATACATATATATATATATATATATTCTTTTTCAGATTCTTTTTCATTATAAGTAACTACAAGATATTGAATATAGTTCCCTGTGCTATACAGTAGGTCCTTGTTGTTTATCTATTTTATATACAGTAGTGTGTAGTGTGTGTGTGTGTTAGTCCCAAACTCCTAATTTATCCCTCCCCCCATCCTCTTTCCCCTTTGGTAACCACAGTTTGTTTTCTAAGTTTATGAGTCTATTTTTGGTTTGTAAATAAGTTCATTTGTGTCATTTTTTTAAAGATTCCACATATAAGAGATACTGTATGATATTTAAGACTATTTATTTTAAAAGAAAGAAGCTAAGACTCTAAAACATGATCTGGTCATGGTCACTCAACAGTCAGTGTGTAGAGGCTTCCTCTTGGCAACAGCCTGCTTTTCAGACCCAACTGGCCCAGTCCTCTCCAACTGAGATTTCTCCCTCTATTTCCTCCAGTACCTTCTGTAATATTCGGATCAGTCAGGAGGGTGAAAAACCTGGGAAGAAAACTAAAATGGGAGGGGCTTTGCAGTATATGTAGGAGCATATAACCTAAATTAAGCTTGGGAATAAAGGAGGAATTGGGCAGTCTGCCTCCTTGACACACTTCTGCCCCTAAAATATCTCTTCACCCTTAAAATATCACCCTCCCACCCACGGGTGAACTGTCATCATCTTATTCGAAGTTGTGGTTGACCAGAATTTTTTCAGCACCCCTGTGAGCTGGAGCAGGCATAGCCCCCTCTGAAAATTGGAAACATCGAATGAGGAAGCTCTTGGAACCTTTTGGAAGCCTTGCTTGGTTTTAGAAAGCATGTTGCTCCTCGTGATGTCCTTTTCCTAGACCGGACATAGTTGGCGATTGAGGCCACTCCCCTCTGACTCCTCCCAGGGGTCAGAGGGTACTGACTTAATTTCAGCTACTTGGAGGATCCGTTTTCTAGGGCTCCCGTAACAAAGTGCCACGTGCTGAATGGCTCACACAACAAAAATTTATGGTCTCACCGTTTTGGAGCCTGGAAGTCTAAAGTCAAGGTGTTGGCTGGGTTGGTTCCATCCAAGGGCCACGGGGGAGAGTCTGTTCCAGGCCTTTCCCCTGGCTTCTGGTGGTTTGCTGAGTCTTTGGTGTTCCCTGGCTTGTATGCATCTCTGCCCTCATCTTCACTTCCCCCCAGTGTGTGTGTGTGTCTGTGTCCAAATGTCCCCTTTTTTGTAGGGAAATCAATCATCTTAGATTAAGGCCCAACCGTCCATCACCTTGTTTTAACTTGATTACCTCTATAGAGAGCCTGTCTCCAAATAAGGTCACACTCTGGGGTACCGAGGACTTCTGCATAGGTATTTTGGGGAGGCACAACTCAGCCCATAACATTTGGAGAAGCATAAAGTGCATCTACCTGGAAGAGGAGCCACAAACTCAGTTGTGTGTCCAGGGCCAGATAAACACTGAACATAGGCAATCGGGCCGTTCTAACACTGTTAACAGGGAGTGTGGGGAACTAGCATGAGATGGAAAGTCCACCCTTTATCCAAAGGGGTCATCGCTCTTCAGCTGCAGCCCCCTTGGTTTTGGAGAAATGAAGGACCCGTTTGTCAGATCTTATGAAAAAGATCTGGATGTTTTAAGTGAAAATCCCAAATTTTTTAAAACATAGTAAAGACCAAGCATAGTATACTTATGAATTAAATTCAGCCCAAGAATCGTGTCTCAGCCTGGCCTCCCTGGATTTAATCTCTGGCTTGGAAGCCATAGCTTTTCCCTGTCTGCAGTGTCGTCCTAAATCCTGTGGTGTGCACTACACATTTTGATGACATAAGGTAGAGCCCTTCTGTGTGTGATAAATGTACCTGTGAGAGTGTGCATGTACTTCTCTGTAGCAGTTTGGAATGAACACCTTATAAGATGTAAATTAACTTGAATGTGGTTATGTGGATTATTTGTTAATATACTGTATTCCAGGAAGGACTTTTGATCCAGCTCTGTTTTAGGAATTTAGTCAGGTGATTTTTCAGAATGTCTGTCAGTGACTTTGGAAAATTTATGAAGTTGAATGAAGAAATCGATTGAAATAGCTGTAACCACTTTCTTTTCCTTAATGCTAATGAGTCTGGAAATCGGAAGGATTTAAGGTTGAAACACTGGTCACTGTGGATAGTTTGAATCTATACATACAGCATGAGATCAGCACCAAGCCTCATGTGGCGGATTAGGTGTAGGAGCCGCCTTTGAAACTTAACACATTTCCCCCTTTTCTCTCCTCATCTGTACTGCTCACGCTGTCACTTCAAAAGCTGTTGTCTTTGCGGTGGCCGGAGGGTGGGGAATGAGATAGGGAGGTGGAAAAATGATAACCTGATCATTCCCATGAAACCTAATATGTTATTCCCTCTTACTTAGAATTTAACAATATGCTAGAAAGGAAGAGTGTTTTAAATCTGTATTTTACGCTCCTAAGCAGTTCACACTTCGCACTATGGGCAGACTATAAAATGATGTGTATAAAGGATTATGTGCTACTTTAAATCATAACGCAATGTTCAGGGGAGAAACTTGATATCCATTTTTTATGCTCATAGCACAGGCAATAAAATGCAGCCATCCTGACTTCTAACTGTAGCTGGCATCCTGTGTGTGGTTTGGGAAAATCAGTGTTGAGTCTTGCCACACTAGAGCCTAGTTCCAAGGTGGCAAATAGTCTCTCTCCCAAAATCTAAGGGCTGATGCTAAGGGTGAGCTGGCATCTCCCCAGGCGAGGTAATTTCTTCCACTGCAAAAGCGCTTACTAAAAATAGGAATAACAATCAAAGGTTTTATGAATTCAGTTCACCTTTGGCTGATTGAGTATGCTCTGGACATGCGTCCCTGTGAATCACTTGAAAGACAAAAGGGAGGAAAATAGACTCAAATGAAGTTTTGGAGAAGCTTCCTTGCACACCTGGCTTTTGCAGCCTTGCAGCATCATCAGCGTTCTCATCGCCGTTTCCACTGTGATGGAGCGTGAGTGGAGCACGGCTCAGAGGGGACCAGAGAGGAGTGGGAAGAGGGCGCTGTATCCACTCATCTTCACGTCCACAAAGCCTAGGTGGGACTGGCTCAGGTCGGTGGGCTTTTTCTGTGGAGTTTGAGCCCTACCACAAACAAAACTGACATTGAAGACCAGTCACTTAGCAAGCTGAAACTGAGTGATTGGAACAAGCTAAATCAGGGTGGAATATGACGGGAACAGAGTTATTGAATCCCTTGGCATCTGCATAGCAGACAGGTGGAATCCTCCAGCAGCTCAGCTGCTTTCAGACCATTTGACGTCTCCCATTAACTCAGTGCACAAAATAGAAAGTCCTCTGTAAACACCCTTCAGAAATGCTGACATCTTCTGAAAGGTGCCGAGTTGAGTCAAGGTACGGCACTGCCTGCCTGATAGAAAGTTAAGGGCAGCTGCACATTTGTTTTGTTTAATGAGAGATACGAAAGCAGTCCTGATAAGATTTGAGGGAGGCGTATGGAGAGGAGGTGGAGTAAAACTTCAAAAGCACATGCGTAGATGTTGTGGTATTGAGGCACGAGCCACACCCATCACAGGTGTTACCGACTCGGGTCCTTGGACTCTTTCATGAATAGAAATTGATAAGAGGTCGGATAAGTTCAGGCAAGGCGTTTTTCTTCTTTTTCTTCTTTTTTTTTTTTTTTTTTTTTTTTTTTTTTTTTTTTTTTTTTGCTTGCTTTTTTTTTCCCCCTAAATTTACTTGTACTGCAGCATGAGGGAACGAACACAAGTAACAGGTGCCAAACATGGGCAGGCTGCTTCCTTAAATGGAATGTGAAGGTTGGAATGTGAGGGTCCGGTGGGTGAATGGATGGGCAGGAGGCGTAGCCTAGGTGGTCTGCCACCCTCTTCGAGGTGCCGTGTGCAGGGATCACGCACAGTCCCCTGCTTTTGCTCCCAGCATCTCAGAAATGGCGGTTGATTTGTGGCCTTCTTGTAGCTTATTGTTCGTGTTTGCCTCAACTGTGCATGGGTACGGTGATTTTTAGTCCCTTATAGTTTTCTTTCTATTCTGTTGCTGGAAGAGACGTCTGTCCAGGTGCAAGTGTGAGCAGTCTAGTGGAGGGTCCCAGGTCCTAGCCTGTCCCACAGGGACCCACAGCCATTGAACTTGTCTCAGAACCTTGCAGAGGTGTCTACAGCCTCTTGCCCTCTCAGCCCAGCCTCCAGCTGTTAAGATAGCAGTAAGGATTGCGTTCTTGGATTATGCTGTGTGTCAGAAATTGACACATTGTAACTGACTATACTTCAGTTAAAAAAATAAAAAAGAGAGATTGCGGTCTTGACATCCTGTTGCCAAGACAGAGTTCTGACCCTGACTCTGTGTCTTGTGTGTCGAGTCACAATTTGCAGGCCCCACAATGGATGTTGAGGAACAAAGCCACATCTTGTCAGGCCCTCCCAGAGCTCTGCGTCTGTGCCTTGCAGCTGCCCCGGCTGCCTGTGCATTTTTCAATGATAGAGTAAGAGTGAAGGACAAAGGAGCTGCTTTTTACCCAGCAGGAACAGAATCGATCTCAGTGTTTAAAATTTGCAAAGGTTTAAAAAGAAAAAAAGTAGCCATCATTATGGGATAGGGAGTCATTTTTTTAATAAGCTTTTTTAAATGGCTGATTATTCCAGCAGCATCTCAGACTTGGGGCCCAGGGGCAGGAAGGGTACCGCTGTATTCAACTATGGACTAAGCGGAGAATGGGTGAGTCCTCTAGGCTGCTGTTTGGCCCCATGCTTAGAGGTTCCTCTTAGCCGGGAAGCGTGTGGTGAGGGATGTTCCTTCTAGTGTTCCAGGGATTTTTCTCCTGATCGTTATTGGGGTCGTCTGCACTGGTGATTCTTGTTTGCTGTTCATCTTAGCAGGTGCGGAAAGAATGGCCCTGTTTCTCAGAATACTTGGCTAAGAAAGAGATCTGTCTTTGGAGGCAACCACTCAGGGTGACAGTCCCTGGCATGCCATTGTCGGAGACTTCAGAGCACTTTGCTGATGATAAAAAACACTCTCCCAGCAGCACCTCCTCTGATAGTCTTCACCACAACTCTGCCTGTGGCTGCAATTGGGGATCCCTTCTCATAGGTGAGGAAACTGAGCTCTGAACCTTAGGGGCAAAAAGAAACACATCTTCCAAAGCCAAGGCTTTCCCATTGCAAGCAGACATGCTGAGAGCAGTGTTTAGTGTGTTGTAGTTTTTATGTTGAACAGCATCTCCCTCCCAGGTGCCTGTGGTTGGGTGGGGATTGTGTGGGATGGTGGCGTTCTGGATCAGTGGCTCAAGCTTATATGTGCAGATGTGCTCAAGGGAGAGATAAGTCTTGTAAGGAAGAAAAAAATAGAAGATTTTCTTCCATCTTGGACTTAACTGGGTTTTTCCTTGCATTTCAGTAACACTGTCCACAATAAGTAGGAAGATCTGAAACACTTGACAATGAGGTTTGGTTCTCAAGACACTGGTACCTGATGCATGGCAAGAAACAAGGTGGTCCAGTGGGGTGGTTCCCACAGTGTGGTCCCTGGGTTGCTGGCATCAGCATCACTTGAAACTTATTAAAATGCAGCTTTTCAGTCCCCAGACTCTGAATCAGAAATTCTGAGGATGGGACCCAGAAATCTGCATTTTAACAAGTGTGACTGATGGACACTGACTTTGAGGAGCAGTGGTCTGGCAGGAAAGACGATCGAAGACTGTGAGGCTGGGCCTGAGATGGAAGCTTCATCCACCACTGACTAGCTGGGCTCCCGTGAGCCTTAGTTTCCCCACCTGTAACATGGACCTCCCACTCAGGTCCTCAGGAGCACTGAGTGAGTAGTAGATAATGAACCCTAGTTCTTTCCCTCTCGTGGTGAATTTGAATGCTGTGTTATGCTAGACTCTTATTAGTCAAAACAGTAATGCTAGTTGCCCTAACAGGCAAATTCTGAATCCCAATGGCTTAAGACATTAGAAGTGTATGTTTCACTGGAATAAAGCCTACCATGGATCAGACGACCTCTATCCATTTGTATCTATTATTAGTTCTAGAACCCATGGCTCCAGCATCTCCATAGCCAGGGATGGAGTCCAGAAGATAAATACATCACTTCTGCTCACAATTCACTGACCAAAACTAGGCTCATGATCCCAATCCAACCGCAGGGGAGGCTGGACAAGGTAGAGGAGCACTTGGAGTATTTGATAAGCACAAAGTGTCTTTGCAACAATTCCACTTTTGTCCTGGGTTGTCTTTATTTGTTGGGTGTTCTGGGCGTGGATCTGGGCCATCACATCTGAAAAAGACTTGACTAAGAGACTTTTCAGAGATTGTGGTAATCACATACAATGGACTAGTACTCAGCCTGAAATAGGAAAGAAATTCTGCCATTTGTGACAACATGGATGAACTTGGAGGACACTATGCTAAGTGCAATAAACCAGACGTAGATACTGCATGAACTCACTTATATATTGCAACTTTGGAAAACAAACAGTCAAACTCATCATAACAAATAGAATGGTGATTACCAGAGGCTGGGGGTTGGCAGGGGAAAGGGAGCTATTGCTCAAAGGGAACAAACTTTCAGTTATGAGTTGAGTAGTTTCTGGAGAGGTATTGAACAGCATGGTGACTGTAGTTAATAGTACAGTTGACCCTTGAACCACACAGGTGTTTGAGTGCCACCCCCTCCCCAGAACAACTGAAAATCCATGTATAACTTGATTTCCCAAAACTCTTAACTACAGATAGCCTACTGTTGACCAGGAAGCCTTATAGATAACAGTCAGTTAACACACTTTGTATGTTACATGTATATCTACATATATTTTATGCATTTATGACATACTTAACTTTTTCTAGTATTTCTAGGCTATGTGGTTTGCCTGTAGGTTTTTTCAAATTGTCAAAAATCTCCAAAAAAAATCTATGCACAGGTAGTTCAACCCTGTGTTGTTCAAGGGTCAACGGTAATTTATATACTTGAAATTTTTTGAGAGTAGCTGTCAAGTGTTCCATATGCAAGAAGACAGTAACTTACTGGGAGTTGATGGATACGTTAACTGATTGTGGTCGTGATTTCACAGTGTAGACGTGTATGAGAACATCACATTCTACACCTTAAATATATACAATTTTCATTTGTCAAAAATAAGAGTAAATGAAAGTCTTTTTAAAGTTGGCTGAAGGAAGGAGGCAGCCAGTTGGCAGTTGGAATACGGACTTGCGGTTAATCCAAGGGGAGCAGATCATGTGGAGAAGCTGTGAGGGTCTGTATTGGGGCCAGGATCACTGTGTGCCCGTGATCTGCATCAGTGAGGTCCAGTTCAGTAAAGCAACTCAAGGAGATCAGGATAATCCCAATTAGAGAAAAATGAGTCCCCAAATAAACAGTACTTCCGTTTAAAGGAAAAACTAGCTGAAGTACAACTGGGAGGTCCCCAAAAGGAACAGTGGACCTGGAGCAGCACGAGTTTGTTTTCTGTGGGCTTAAGGTTACCTTTTCAGGGAAACAGGTTACTAAGGGAGACCGTGGAACCTCAACAAATTGGTTCTGTAGGCATCCTGTTGGAATTGATGGTGCACTGCACTGTACTAGGTGTCATTTAAAAGGCAGCTGGATAATCGTCCCTCAGAGAGGTTTAATGTGGTCAGGGTAACTCATCATTCTGTGGTTTAGCCTGGGAAAGAGATGCTGATGGCAGGGTCTGTGGGGAAAGTGTGGGTCCTTATGGAGCACAGTCTTTCATTGGTGGGATGCATCTTAGACTAGTTGTCTTTCCATTTTTTTTTTCCTTTAAAAATGATTCCAGAAGAAAGGGGGTGGGACAGAGTTCTGGATAATTTAAACACTGAATAATCTAAACACTTACACATTAGTAGGAACATCAACGCTAGTTGTCAGACCACTTTTCTTGCAATACGTTCTTTTTCTTTCCTACAATCTTTCGATCCCTTTATGAGATGAAAGTCATAAGGATGTCAGTGCTATCATCCTTCTATCCATGAAAGGAGCTCTCAAAGCTATTGATGAGTTCACTGGGAAGCAATGAATAAACTGAGTTAAATCATCTTATGAAGCATCCAAAGTATCTTTCAAACTTTAGTTGAAAGATAATTCTGTCTCATGGAATACTACCTCAAAATCTGGTTTAGTGCTTTCAGATTGGCTTATTTGGAGAGATTTTGTTTCCACAATGGGCTTTGTACCTGTACCATGGGGAGTCTATTTGTGAGTTTTCCCATGTCCTTCACAATTGCGTCTTCTGGATGGGAAGAAGCAAGCATTGGAGCACTTCAGAGCTCCGACAGGCACTCACTGTCATCACCTCTCACATCCTTAATTTTTCGATTAAGGAAACTGAGGCCACAAGAGATTAACTTGCTAGCCAAGTGTGCATAGTTTTCTGGCTACACTGGGATTTGAAACCAAGTCCTCTGACCCCAGCCAGCGCTAAAAATTAATATCCCTGAAAAGGGAGCAGTGCATTTACCTCTCGCTGGAAGGAACAGGCCAGTTTATCTGTCACAAAGTATACCAAGTCATAGATCTTCGCTGATTCTCTCAATTCATGTCTGAAAGAAAAACAAATGACTCAAAGCAAAAGTTTTGAATTAAATCTTGAGGAAGCATTTTCAGAAATCAGAAGGCCCGTGAATAAGGAATCCTTGGATTCTCTCATAGGTGAGTTCTTTCACGGACACTGTTTCCCCCTCAGTCCCACTCACTTAGCTGAAAGAACATTTAAATCAAGTGCCTGAGTGAGAGACGTTTCTCCATCTTAATAGTTCAACACAGCTGAGAAAGTCTCATTAATAATTCTGAAGACTGAGCAGATACTTTAGAAGATTCTTTGGCTGGTGCCTTCGTTTGGAGTTGGACTATTCTCGTGATTCTGTCATTCACATGATCAGTGAAGCTCTGATCATTTATCCTTGAGATTTCTTTGTTCTCCGCTTCAGCGGTGAAGTTGGCATTTCTCGTCTGCAGAATAATTTCCATGGTATGTAATGCTCTTTCTTCCTCATCCGCCAGCGTGGCTGCAGGTTTGATTGCACGTGCTTTTTCTGCAGCTCGCCTGCAGAGCTGCACACAGTCCTGCACATTAACATAGGGAGCTGGGTTACAACGGAGACGTTCGCGGTACAGTTGTTTTTCATGGGTCCCCGCACATCTTTGTTTACTGGCCAAAAAAGAAAAACCCCAACTCTCGTGCAAAATGCTAATAAGAGAAATTCATTTTATTTATCGTCATTATATTCATTTCACTCTTCTTGGTTTAGAATGCAAAGATTTTCATTATAGCCTTGAAAGTTGCATATATGCTAGCTAGTAATTTTTTGACAGAATATAAACTGGAAAAATCATCCAAAGGTACAAACCCTGGAAAATCGCATTTCCCTCTGATTCCAAAGGCAATTCTTTTGAAATAGAAGTGAATACGCTTCTATTTTAGGAAATGTGATCATGAAAATTTTATGTTCTGTGCCCACTGAACCATTAAAACAATAGTTCTTCAAAACGGGCAGCCTCATTAGCGCCTTTGGGGGAAAAAATACAGGCAGACAGATAAATACTAGAAGCTGACAGGTAATCAGCGTGTTGAAAGGAATTTTACCCACAGTGAATCCAACCCTCCTTTGACTGTTATGATTTTCCTTGTTTTGCTCATCTTGTAACTTACCAGGCTCCATCTTGAAAGATGCTAGGACAGGTCATTGCATTGCATCTTCCCATGTGTTAAAATGAGACTGGGCAGGGGCTGCCATCCCCAGATTTGTTCGAACCAACAGGTCTGCCATCTTGCATGTTTCTCCCCAAGAAGCTGGTCAATGTCCTGTCCAAGGGAAGCCCTCAGCACGCCCTCCTTAAGTGACTTGGCACTTCCTTTGGGTTCATGGAAGCTGAGAAAGGTTGGGGGTGCCTTCTGCCTGGTGCCTGCCCAGTCAGCGCGGCACGTGCTCTGAGCACTTCCCCCGCCTGACCCTGCTCTTGCACCATCTCACTTCTCCATCACGTTGCCCGCTCTCTTCACAGCCCTTAATGCAATGTGACCATCTGGGGCCACAGCCTGTGAAATCTGATTCTCACCCCCCAGCCAACAAACAGTACCACTGGCTAATGCTCAGGCCATTTCCCACGAAGGAGCTGTAAATTCATATAACTTTGTTCAGGCAAAAATAAAATCAGCTTATCCACTTAAAAAAAATAAAAGCCCATATATAATGTCATGTTTAGACTACCTAAGAAATTAGCTTAAATCTGTCATGAATTTATTATGTAATGTGTTTCCCAAATGACTAATAATAGAATACTGACATATGTAAAAATATATGGGACATTTTCTTGAACATTAAAAGTCTTCATTTCTGTAAGTTTTCAAACTGCCTCTTGGACAGGTAAATGGGGTTTAGGGGTAAATTCTGATCTGCTTCATGTGCATAACAGTATCCTCAGGTTGAGTTAATAACAAAGCCCTAAGGCCGTGGACCCTAGTAGAGGAAATAAATCATCACTGTAAAGCCAATGAATAGATGAGGCAATAAATCATATTAAGGAAAGCGTGCTTTTAAGGAACGCTTAGCTGCAGCTGTGATCCAACTTCAGACCCACCGAAAATGTCATCCTCGTGTGGGCTAAAGCCTGAGCACGGGGCCAGAAGCCAGAAGCCACAGCGGAGGATGAGAACTCAGTGCAGGGACAGGGGGCATAAGAAAAACACTCAGCAGTTATCCAAATGGTGCACAGAAGAGCCGGTGCACGAGAGACAGGACGTCTTCCAGATGGAAGATGGGGCAGAGCAGCTGTGACAGAGCCCACGGGGCCCCCCAAACCTGAAGTACAGTTGACCCCTGGACAATGTGGGGGTTAGGAGTGCAGACCCTCCGCTCAGTCGATTCTCCATGTCCGGCCCTCCATGGTCAGGTTTCCTCCAAATCCAAGGTTCTGCGTCTGTGGGTTCAGCTGACCGAGGACCATGTCGTGCTGTAGTGTTCAGTGTTGAAAAAAATCCACATGTCAGTCAACCCACAGAGCTCAAACTGTGGCGTTCGAGGGTTAACTGTATTTACCATCTGTCCCTTTGAAGAAAAAAGAGATGACGTGTCTGAAGATCTAGACTAGGGATGTTCAGAGAAGGTGACCTTGCTCTCACAGCGTCACAGCATCGATACTGGATCCACCTAGGAGGAGGGCAACCATCAGATATCTCCATCTGACGGTTGGAAATACTTCTCTTCACACAAGTATGCTTTTCCTTTGTGCTAATTTCTCTAACCATCAAAGTGATTCTATTTACTTTTACTTCTTAGTCCAGATCTGAAGCACTGTATTGCTTTTAGAGATGACACTAAGGATACAGTCCCTTCTTTTAAATGCTATTACCTGAGCAGGTAGAGGAGCTGCTTCAGGGACACCCAGGTACCATCGAAAGCAGCGCAGCTCAGCTTTTGGCCAGCTAGGGAGAGACTGGTTCCCCAGACATGTGCCAGAGGGAGTCACTTTAGCAAAAGGTGTGTGTTGTCCTCAAGAAAGGAAGGCCACATGCCATGCCAGGCAGGCCTTGCTTGAACATAAATATTCACAGGGGTGATGAGTGTCTTCCTGTTCTTGCTGTTGAAGCTAAATTCCAAGCCCCACAGGAGAAGGTCGGGAGCAGTGAGAGAGACACAGACTAAGAGTCAAATCACAGCACATGACTCCTGGGGTGCAAAGTAGGCCTAACCTCAGATCTGTAACCTCAGGCCCAGTGACACAGGTTTAGGTTAACCGAGCATCACACAGGTATGAAGGGGTGTTGTGGTGGCATTTCTGACAAATTCCAAAACGTGGGGATGTGTGTAAAACTGTGGTGACAGGAGGCTGACAAAATCTCTACACGACGCTTACTGCATAAAGAAGAAACATTTGTATCTTACACAGACACACAGACACCCATGTCAGGAACATCCATCTTCTAAGTAGACAGAGGAGGTGCTGAGATGGGTCCCCTGGCTGTGCTTGGCCCTCTCTGTCCCCTTCCACGTGCTTCTCCGTGGATGCTGGCCTGGCTGGGAAGGGTGGCTTTCAGGGCTCTGAGTGTCCGAGCGTTCCTGTCTGCTGCGTGTAGGATTCTGCTTTCAGGCCTCACAATTACCTCTTGTTAAAGACATGCTGGTCAGGATGCTGGCCACGGTCAGGCTCTCCCGGAAAGGGGAGATCACGCCTGGTGTGGGGGAAGGTTCTACAGTCAGGCCTTCCCCTCGGGACAGAGGTGGGTGTTTATTTCACACCTCAGGAACTGGTTTCGCTGGTAATGCCGGTGAGGCTCAGGCAGTCCCGGCCCAGGGCTGCTAATGGATTCTGCCCACGTTTTCCCTGGGCTCCTGCTGGGGCATTTCTGCATGGAGAAGCTGCGTGCCCGTTTGCTGGTGCTGCTGGGGTCTTTTGATTTCCCTGTGGCTTCACACATCCAGGTGCACATGCGAGAGAGTGAGGGGGTGTGTGTGTGTGCTGGGTATCCGATGTGGACAGAATGCAAGGAGATAAGGGAAAAAAAGGAAATTTTATATATATATATATATATATATATATATATATATATACACACACACACTTATATCTATACATATGTATACACATACACAAAAAAGGAAATGTATATGTTTATACACACACACAAACGTACACACGTACACAGGAGAGTCAAGGATACTGACTACCATCCACCAGGCTGGGAGCCAAGGATCCTGCGCTACACACGTGCTATGTGTTCCTGGCCTCTTTTGGCGAACATACTTGAGGGGATACAGTCTCTTCTTACAAGCCATCTCTCTCCCAATCCGTTGTGTAGATAAGGCCAAGAATTTAGTAAAAGTGATTTCTATTTGTTTTCTGTGTGGTCAGGGTAAAGTCTGTTGAAGCAACCATGTCACACTCCATTTTTATGTTCTTTTTCCTCTTCGCCTTTCCCATCTTACAGATACTTCCCTGGTCAGATAAACCCATTCTAGTATTAGAACTCCGTCTTTCCTGGTTCTTTTGAGAGTTAACAAATAGATTTTCAAAAAAACGCAAAAATACAAATCCAAACTGATTACACAGTCCTAAAATCTACCATGCTGCTGGGGAAAAAAAGATGTGGGTGGGTAGGTGGAGTGATGTCTCTTTGTTGCATGATATATTTGTATGTATTTTGTGAAACATTATCAGGCCATGGGAAAGCGCTTATAGGCTAATGAGAATAACGACATTCTTCACCACTCTTTCGTTCTTTGGGGCTATTGATTTTTAAAATGAAGCATTGTGCTAAAATTGTGAGGTCATCGATCAGGAAACAGTATGGAAATGAGACCTTTAACAAAAGAGAATTATAGAAAACTTTGCAAAATAATGTGACCAAAACCCCCACCACTCAAGCGTCTGAGGCTCTTTGTTTCCGTCTCCAGGTCTTGGCACCTGTCTCCCAGCTTCTGTCTCACATAAGCCCCTTCAGCCTCTCCGTGGGAGGTGCTGATGGCCCCAAGACGAGGGATGGCCTGTGGGGTGAACATGAAAAGAGCATGGGCTGCACATACTCTGTCGCTCCTGGGATCGTCCGGGTGTCACAGTCAGAGCATGGGCATGGGAGAAGGCATCCTGGGGCCCCGCTTCCAACTCTTCATCCCTTGCCTTGCTTTAAAAGTAATCAAGGCTTGGATGTGTTGTTTATTGAAGCCCAGCACAGCAAGACATTGGGACATCTGGACCCACAGTGTTTTGCGAATGAAATGAGGGGACGAGTAAGTTAACTGTGTTTGCTTGTGACATTTTCATGTGGTCTAGACCATGTAAGTCAACCTACCCACAGTCTTGTCCAGGACAGTCACTCAGCCTGTGACCCCCAGAGCTTCTGCTTTTCATTTGAATCACTTTTTGTCCTTCTTGCAGAGGTCTGCTCACCAGAAGCAGCATTCTTTAAAGAAGCGGGGACAGTAAGTACAGGGACACCTCGCTAAGGCTCGAGTTAAGAGAAGGCTATCCAGATGCCCGTGCGTAGCAGTTCCTGCTTGGGCCTAGATCAGATCTTTGGCTGAGATTCAGATGGTTGTAAGCTTGTTTGGTAGGCATGTTCTGGGTCTGACAAGACGTCTTCTTTCTTACGGGAAGTCAGCTGTGCCCTCACTCTGGGCAGGCGTCCTTCAGCAACAGACTGATCAGGCGTTGTCAGGTGCCTTTTCCAGCAGTGAAGGCAAGAGTCCACGCCGAAGGGGCTAAGGCATAAAAGGATGAAATCAGCCAGTGCCCTTTGGTAATGACAGGACTTGTTCTGAGGACATAACTGGGGACTCCCTGAAGTAATTGGGGTAATTTGCAAAGATTGGAGATTATGTGTTTGACGTAGGAAATACTGTGTGTAAGTCATCTGAATCTTTTTCTTGACTTTTTCCTCTGGGTTGGAGTATTGTCCCCAGTTTGAGTCCCTACCCTTAACGAGAAATGGTACGGAGACAGTCTAATCAGATTGTCGTCTGTCACTCTGCTCATCACCAGAATTGGTATGTTTATCTGACTAGCAAAGCCAGGGTGTCCTCCTCTGGTATTTCTCAGCACCTCAAATCTGAATAGCTTCATCAAAAAGAAAGACTTTCCTTACCATGATCTTCCTATCCATCAAGGATCTGACAGGAAATAGGCAGTGCGTTCATTATGATTACTGGAGGAGGGTTTATTTACAATAGAACTAATTACAAAGATGTGGACAGGCTTCAGAATCCTTCTTAACACAGAGCTCTAGGCATCCTCTGTCAAACAGTCAGAACTGACAAATGAGATGAACTAATTTTTCACTGTGCATAAGAACCAATAAAGCCATAGCCTGCTTATCTATTTTTACATGAAGAAGTGTTCAATATGTGGGAAGCTCTCAGATGCAATGAGTTAAGGCAGGAGGTAAGTTTGGAACCGAGAAAGACCTACTTCTTAGCTCCTCGAGGCCAAGAAACTAACACATCTCTAATTCCAGTTTTATTACACATCAGATTCATCTCTTTAATTTCCACCTACCTGGCACTTATCTGGAAAATGTTCAACAGATCTGAGGAATCATACTGAATTCAGTGGAATTAAAGTGAAATAAATACTAAATATTAAACTTATTTGTCTAAATTATGGCCCCTAACTTCTTCAAGATTTTATTTCCATAAGATAGAAAATAGATCTCAATTCTTCGCCTTGTATATGGAGACTAGCATCTTGCCCACTCCATTTCTCCCCTAATTTCTCGATCATCTTCCTCATTTCAGTAAAGTTACTAATGACTAAACCCTTTTCAGGATATACAGAATTCCTCCAAATCCTCACACGCTCTCTAAACTTACCTACCTGCCTCGTCTCTGCCCACCCCCCACCTTCCTCCAGCTGTTAAAGCAGCCTCCTCCGGTGTTTTATAATGCTGTCCATGTTCTCACACTTCAGTGTGTGGGCAAGTCTGGAGACCCCTGTGTGCCCATGTCCTGTGTTAAAGCGACACAGGCTGCTGGGTTCCACCCCCAGGCTTTCTGATTCAGTTCCACTGGAGCCCAGGAATTGGCATGGCTAGTGAGTTCCCAGCTGCTGCTGAGAAATGACCTGGGAAGCCTGAAAAAGTAAGTATCCCCTAAAACTAACACATCATTGTAAATCAGCTATACTTAATAAAAAATAAATTAAAATTAAAAAATAATTTTTAAAAAGTAAACTTTAAAAACAAAAGTACGTGTCAGTGCCCAAGCTCTGCCCCCACCATGTATTCTGATTTAACTGGTCCAGAGTGTGGCCCCGCCATTAGCGTTTTTTAAGGTAACACAGGTTATTCTAATGTGCTGCAAGGTTGAGAGCCACTGACTCGGAAACCATGGAGATGGCAGAGATTGGGAAGAAAGACAAAATGCTATAGGGAGAGGACCAGGGATGAGCAGCAAGCCACAACTTGAGGATATTTGTTCCCACTCGACTAGTGAGGTGTGGTAATTGGGGCGGTGCTGATGCACTAGTTTTGCCTCAGTCTTAGTCTTTTACCTTGACCTCTTAGCAGATCATATTAAACTTGCTGAAGACTCTGGTGGAAAAAAAAGTTTTGTGTTCCCGGGGAGAATGTTAACTTTTACAATAGAAATGCAGTAGAGCTATCTATTGAAGGATTTAAAAAAAAAAAAAAGTAAGGACCAAATTTCAGATCTTATGTTTTGAGAAGAGGCTAAGGATAAAACACAGTGTATATTTGATGGCAGAACTTTATTCTATCATCCACACACAGTCATTCTTGGTAATATTGTTAGCTGTTATAACTAGCTCTAACTGAAGGCCTAGACCAGTGTCTGGTATGTGATGGGTGGGTGGATGGATGGATAGATGGAGAGATGCATGCACAGATGGATGGATGAATACGTGGACGGATGGACAGTCTCATGCATGAACAGAAAGATTGATAGATGTACACATGCACAGACAGACGGATGGATGGATGGATAGACGGATAAGATTAAACTACAGGGGACCAAATCTCCTGAGGCACTTTAAAGTGGTAGAAGAGTGGACATTTGTTTTTATTCCCATATTCCTTATCCTTTGACATCACGTTGTTTTAGCATTTCTTTGATTGTTTCTTCATGTAAACATGGCTTTATTGAGATGATTATATTCTTAGGTTAACTTAACTATCTTAATTTCTGTTGTAACAACTCAGATACTCTTTCAAAGTGAAGTCTTCCTGATTGATAATTTTGAGCCTTATGTCTAGTAATCCTAGTAACACCAAACGTATTCACTATGTAGGCGCTCAGTTTTTGTACTAATTATTGTTTTTTTTAATAAGTTTGATGCCATGAGCAACACACCCAGTTTGCTGGTATTCCCAAACTGATTTCAGCTCAACATGATCAGCATCATTTCAGTGTTTTTCTTGATTATTACCTACAGTCCTTTATCTTTGCCATGGGGCCTCACAGTGGGGCTATGGTCTCCAGTGAATAAAGCCAAAATCATTTCTCTCTTAAGAGTAACCTGTTTATCTAGTTGAGGTGAGAAACTTTTTTCGAGTTAATGTATCACGCTTTATGCTTATTTTTATTTTTTATTTTTTAATTATTTTTTATTGAAGTATAGTCAACTTCCAACATTCATTTCTGGTATTAATTTCTGATGTACAGCATAGTGATCCAGTTACATGTATAAATACATTCCTTTTCATATTCTTTTTCATTATAAGCCATTACAAGGTATTAGATATAGTTCCCTGTGCTATACAGTACGACCTATATTTCTATATATAGTAATTTGTATCTTCAAATCCCAAACTCCCAATATATCCCTCCACCCCCACTCCTCTGCCCCTGCCCCTGTAACTGCAAGTTTGTTTTCTATGTCTATGAGTCTGTTTCTATTTTTATAAATAAGTTCATTTGTCTCATTTTTTAAAATTCCACATATAAGTGATATCATATGGTATTTTCCTTTTTCTTTCTGGCTTATTTTACTTAGTATGATGGTCTTCAAGTCCATCCATTTTGCTGTAAGTGGCATTATTTTATTCCTTTTTATGGCTGAATAGTATTCCATTGTATAAACATACCACAACTTCTTTATCCATTCATCTGTCCATGGACATTCAGGTTGCTTCCAAGTCTTGGCTATTGCTGGAGAGTGTGTGGCGAAAAGGGAGCCCTCCTACACTGTTGATGGGTATGTTGTTTGGCACGGCCATTATGGAAAGATTATGAAGAATCCTTAAAAAACTAAAAATAGACTTACCATATGATCCAGCATTCCCACTCCTGGGCATATATCCAGAGGAAACTCTAATTCAAAAAGAGACATGCACTCCAACGTTCATAGCAGCACTATATACTTATTTTTAAAGGGGACTTTCACATTTTGTCCTTCGGTTCTCAGCACTTGTATGCAGTAGGCAGGCTGGGTTGTTGTTACGGCCATTCGTCATATGGTAAAACTCGGGTGCAGAGAGGTGAAGCAGTGTGATGTATCCAGCGGAGCCTCTGGCTAATGGTAGAGTTAAGTCAGGAGGCAGGGCTCCAAATCCCAGTCTGTTTTCCCCAGTCTGTGCTCTTTCTTATGCAGTAGCCAGGCTGTTTGTTAATAGCTTAAGGGGAATGATGATGATGGGGGGGGCGGGGTTGAGAAATTTCTGGAAAGAGTTGGGTGCATGGATCAACAGCTTTAAAAATTGTGCTGCCTCATTTGCACAAGAAAAGATATAGGACAGGGAACTGAGGGATAAAAGCCAACTGCTGCTTACCCTCCCCAGAGGCCCCTCTCCAGTGGCAGGAAGGCTGTCCCGCAAGCCAAGAGTTCTAGTCACCCCCGTGGGCACAGCAGCGAGGTAGCCTTATTTCTTCAAGGTAGTCTGACAGAGGCTGGCAGCCGAGGATTCCTTCTGCTCCATCGCTCAGGGATGAAAAGGCTGAGGCTCAGAGAGGGACACCAGCTCATCTGAGGTCCCACACCTGTCAGGTAGTGGACTTGTGCTAGTCACTGGCGTACATAGTCCTGTCCCTGCAGGAGAGGGCATCTCTGGTGCTCTCATCTTTCATGAAACCTGCTGAGAAGCAGGAACTAAGGAGGTGGGAAAAGAAGATGTGAGATCTCTAAAAACCTAGGGAGGGAAAAGCTTCAGGAAGTTGCTGTTAGTCGAAAGTGTCATATGGTAAAGGTCATATAACATGAGGGCTCTGCACAGGCCACTGGGTTTGGCATTTAAGTCATCAATGACCTTGGTGAGAGGGGACTCAGTAGAGCAAAGTTTCTCAGCCTCGGCACTATTGACACTTCGGACTGAGTAATTCTTGAGGGGGCTGTCCTGTGCCTTGTAAGATGTTTGGCAGCAACCCTGGTCTCTACCTGGTAGAGATGCCAACAGCATCCTCCCCAGTGGTGACAACCAAAAACATCCCCAGACGTTTCCAAATGCCCTGGGGTTGGGGGGAGTCATTCCTGCGTGATAGAGTGTTGTAGACAGAAGGCAGATTGTGATGGGTTGTTGAGACCTTGGGAACATCAAACCACAAGCACAGGGCCCTTCTCAGTGGGGGTTTCCGTGCACCTGCCCAGGTCATCCACTCACGAAGCACCCCTGGGGTTGGGGGACAGACACGGCCCCGCCCTACAAAGCTGAAGCCCTGGGCTCCAGTGGACAAGGTGGGCAATAACGGAAGTATGACAAGTACCGGGATCCAGGAGATACAGGACTGTGGATACACAGTGTAGAAGCACCTTCACCAAAAGGCTAGTGAACAGAGGAAGTGACACTTGAGGTTTAAGCTGCAGTCTTGGGGATTATTGTCAGTTAGCCAGACAAAGAGGAAGAGAAAGAATATTTAGATATAAGGAAGGGCATGCAAATCTGGAAGGAACCAAGAGGCAGTGGTTCCATCTAAAGGACGGGATGGGGGAGGTGCTTGGCAAGCAGCCAGATCACGAAGATCCTCATAGGACATTGGGTGTTTTGACTCCTTGCTGCAGGTGCTGGAAAGGTGTGTGTTGCTTTCAAGCTGGGGGTGAAGTGATTAGATTTACCCCTTGGAACGACCATGCTGTCTGGGGCGGAAGCCATTAGGCTGGCTGCAACTGGGAGAGATGCTGGTGGCCTGCCTTCCTGAGGGGGCGGTGGTGCAGTGGAATGAAAGATGTTTTGGACTTGATGGTTGATTGGCCGCTAAGGGTGAAGTACAGAGAGGATAATTTCCAGTTTCCTGGGCAGCTTACTGCAGGGTGGGGATAGTATTGGTGGACAAAATAATTTGTCCAGTTGGCAAAACTACCTAGACAGGAGGGGAAGATGAATTAATTCATTTGAGACCCTTGAAGTTTGATGGCCTGTGGAAATATAAGAATGCAGTTGGGAAAGGTGGTCTGGGACTCAAAATTACGCCTGGAGGTATAGATTTTGGCGTCATTGGCATGCGGATGCTAACTGAAGTCATAAGTGTTGAAGAGATCGTGCAAGGAGCACGTGTGGTATCAGAACTGGTAGGATCTGGGTTAATCACTAAATGAGCATCCATTACGTTTTCAGTGGTCTCCTAGGAACTGGGGGTGGAGTGATGACCGACAGAAATGTCCCAGCCCTCATGGCACTGACAGGTTCCGAGGAAAGAATTCCAAAGGAGGTGAAGGGGACAACTCAGTGCTTCTCTCCTTCCGCCTAACCCCGAGCAAGTCCATCTCCAGTTGTTCCGTTTCCCGCCTAGGGCGTCTGCTGGGAAACCCCCTTCTCCGCCTGCCTTAGGAAAGAGGACTTTGCTTTCTCTCATTGTGCACAGGCTCCTTTGCATTTTCTCTTTCCATCTGTCTGAAAAGGCAGGTACCTCCCTCCCTCTGGGGCTGAGATGCAGCAAACCAAAGTCAGTTCTACTTTTCTTTTTCTCCTGAAATGGCAGATTCAGCTTCAGAGATCCACACTTTAAAATCAGGGCTTGCAAAACAATAAGCAGTTGTAAATACTCATAAAAGCTATGACCTTGCTGCTCCAAAGCCTGCAGAACGAATCTTATTCGGCGTCGAGTCAGACCAGCAAAACCTAAGGGTTGTGTCACTTCTCTGGGGAGATGCTGCAGTGCACAAAGACAGCTCTCCTCTGCTCTGCATACATTTAAAGCATCTTGCTGCTGCACTCACTAGCAGTCTCCTGCCAAAGCCAGCACCGAAGTGCCATTTGTTTGGGGTTGGCGGGTTTGCTTCACAGAAAAATGTTAGTGTGTTTGCTTTTCTCTTATGATCAGTGCTCTAGATGGTGTTGTTCAGACTCATAAAAAAAATAAGATCCATTCTTACATTTTTGAAAGAAAACAGAAGGCTTATAGTTGGTTATTGAAGGCAAGTAGCATTTAAATGGAAGTCAGTGACTTTTCAGTTCACAGTAAATGGAAATCACTTAGCTGCGGTCCATGGTAAAGAAGAAATCATTTGAGGCATGGAAACAATTTTGCTGCTCAGAGACGCTGTATCAAGCAGGGTCGTGTATATAATAACAAAGCTATTTAAATAGATCACTTGAGAGGACGTTCAAGTTTTACTTTTGGTTAATTCATTTTATATAAAAGTTTAACTCCCAAAAAGGTTTCCTGTGTCATTTAGTATTGGAATGGTCATATCTAAATATCTAGGCAGGAAATTTTTTAATGAAATGTTAGTCTAAATCAGATGACTAACATCTACCCTCCAGATGAGGACAGTGTAACACATACAGTGCATTCAGAGGGCATCTCTGCTTTTATTCTTGGAATTATTAGCTCCTTGGAATTATGTGTAAAATTGACCACTTCATTAATACAGTAATTGTACTCTGCTATTCTGCTTTCTATGAACCAACACTTCTGCACAAGGTAGATCCTAAAAGGAACCAAGCAGATGGCTGCTTTACTTGGTGAAGATGGCAGGCTGCCCTGGGCGCTCCCCTAAAATTCTGACGGCTAGAATTCTGCAGCTTTATCCCTTTTCTTGGTGAATTTGGCTCTGTTTAAAGGCAGATCCCACAAGGAAAGATAGTATTTTAAACTAATTTAAGTCATCTTTCTTCTAGTCTACTTTGAAAGAGTAAGTAAAAGCCATCCATTGGGAACTCCCTTATTAATTCCAGTACCAAACATACAGACCTCTGTACAACACCCTCTTTCCTGCATCCTCCTGTCACGGTAAAGAGCTGTCCCTCCTCCATTTGAAAGATAAAGTCTTCTCTGTCCCTTAAGTCCCAACCCCTCCTGCCTTCTCAGGACTCCTACACCATCAGTTGAGCCTTCTCCCTCCTAATATACTTAGCTTCTCACCACCGCCACCGCCGCATCTGGATTCTTCCCGTTAAACATGGTCAGTCTCCTCCCACAGAAGAATAAGAATCTCCCCAGAGCCTCCTTCACCACCAGTTCTCTCTCGTCCCCTTCAAAGCCAGGCTTCCCGGAAGAGTCCTCCAGGCTGCTGGTGTCCCTTTTCTTCCCCCTGTTCCCAACCACGCCATCCTGGCTTCTGTCCTCATCGCCCCCTGGAAAGAGCTCTGGGGAGGTCACTGATAACTTCCCCAGGGATGAGCCCAGGGGGGCAGTTCTTTCAGGCCCCGTCTGACCTCTCAGCTGCCCTCAGCTCTCTTCGCTGACCACACCCATCTTCTTACTCTGCTTCCATGACGCGACCAGCGTCCTGCCTCACGAGGCTGATCTGAAGATGAAATGAGTTAACATACATGCAGCTCTTAGAACCATGCCCGCACATTTTAGGCATTAAATCAGCGTTTGCTTGTTAAATTACTACCTATTATTGGCAGAGGAAAAAACGTAGGGCTGAGCGGGTCCAATACCTTGTCCAAGAAAAGCAGATTGAGAGCAGAGCCAGGGTTTGAGCCCAGATTCCCTGACTCCTGAGCTGTTAGCGCTTTGTCATCATGCCACAATATCGTTTTCCTGCCGAATCGCATTTTCAAAGTCAAAACAGCTACTTACAGCACATACCCTTCGGGAGGCAGGAGGGCTCGGCTCCGTTTTACAGCTATGATTACCCTGCATGTGCTCAGACCCTTTCAGGAGAAACGAAACGTAAATACAGGGCCTCGTTTGAAGTTACGTGTGTCTGATGGTAAGTCTGCCTTCTTAACAGAATTTTCTCTGGTGATTGTTCAGTCATTCTTTGTTTTGTCCCGTCTGAGTATGACCCATAAGAAAAACAAAGGCCAGCCCAGAACCAGGCGGCGCATCTGGTCATGGAGTCGAGGAGCACAAGCCAGTGAGCGAACATCCTGCAGACACTTCTGGGCATGAGATTCCAAACCGCTGTCCCCACTTCGGGGATGCAAGCTCCAACCTTGAATCTGGAGGGTTTCTTCAGAACTTACTGCTCCAAACCTTAGCTTCGTGTAAAGCCTGGATTTTACCAAATGGTCCCATAAAGGGGGCTCTGCATCCCTACAAAACACCAAAACAAAACAAAAACCAGTATTCCTGGGGAAAATAAAGTGAAAGATGAGGCAGAGCCTCTAAGACACTCATTCTAAGTGGAGTCCGGAGCTGCATTCCAGACCCATGACACCAGCTTGCTCAGTCGAGTAACCACAAGTTTCCCCCTGCAGTCTGAGAATGCAGCTTTAGAAAGGACGCAAGGACTGCTGAGTTTACATTTAGAACAACCAGGATTGTGAATCTCCGAATACACAGCTGGCTCTTATCAGCAGGGGTAAATAATGCCTTTACGGGATGTTCTGAGAAGAAAATGAGTAATGAATGTGAACATGTTCTTATCAATCTGATGACTCTGTGGACTGTTGATTTTCACTCTCAGTCTGTCTTCAGAGTCCACGATGTAAACATCTTGCCGACTGTAGACACCAGCTGCCGGTGTTTGGGGAGGGGCTACCACCCGTTGCCAGGACGGCACTCTTTTCTACCCTTTAGTCCCATTGGAGGAT
Organism: Camelus bactrianus; assembly: GCF_048773025.1. Lineage (NCBI taxonomy): Eukaryota > Metazoa > Chordata > Mammalia > Artiodactyla > Camelidae > Camelus > Camelus bactrianus. The sequence goes on from NC_133558.1 coordinate 8,487,770, forward strand.
TCCGAGCAGCCTCCATCTCCTTCCACAATTTGCTCATTTCACACACACCGCATCCCAGTGGGGGAAGCAGAATGCTGAATAATTGCAGGGTTGCTAAATAATTTCCAAGAGCCTCAAAAATACAAAATGTCTCTATAAAAAAAAATGCAGGTGTCTCTGTGACACTGAGGCCCATCTTGTGACCATTCCTGGACCTGCATCTGGGCATGTAGTTCTCCCCCTTTTTTTAATGTGAGTTTCAGGGGTACAGCAGTATAATTTGACATCTATATGCACTACAGTGTGATCATCACCACCAGTCTATTACCACCCATCACCATACAGTTGACCCATTTCACCCACCCCCAAAACTCTCTTCCCCCCTGGTAACCACTAATCTGATCTCTGTACCTATGAGTTTTTGTTTTGTTCGTTAGGTTAGGGGTTCTTTAGATTCCACATGGTGAAATCATGTACTATCTCTGTCTGGTTTATCTCACACAGAATAATACCTTCAGGGTCCCCCCATGTTGTCGGAAATGGCAAGATTTCATCCTTTTTATGGTTGAGTAGTATTCCGCTGTGTATATCTATCACATCATCTTTATCCATTTATCCATCAGTGGACACTGAGGTAGCTTCCATATCTTGGCTGCTGTAAATAATAGTGCAGAGAACACGGGGGTGCAAATGTCTTTTTGAATTAGAGTTTTCCTGTTCCAGAAGTGAAATGGTTGGGTCATATGGTAGTTGTATTCTTAATTTTTTGAGGCATCTCCATACTGTTTTCCGTAGTGGCTGCACCAATTTACATCCCCACCAACAATGTATGAGGGTTCCCTTTTCTTCACATCCACCAACACTTGTTACTTCTTTTTTCTCCCTGATAATAGCCATTCTGACAGGTGTGAGGTGATATCTCATTGTGGTTCTGATTTGCATCTTGATACTTAGTGATGTAGAACCTCGTTTTCTGTGCCTATTGGCCATTTTATATGTCCTCTTTGGAAATATCTTTATTCAGATCTTCTGCCCGTTTTTTAATCCGGTTGTTTCTTTTTGTTGTTGTTGTTAAGTTGTATTTGTTGCTTATATATTTCGGGTATTACCCCCTTACTGGATATATGATTTGCAATTATCTCCTCCCATCCCGTAGTTTGCCTTTTTGTTTTGATGGCTGTTTCTTTCACTGTGCAGAAGCTTTTTAAGAATCATACGGTCCCACTTGTTTGTTTTTGCTTTTGCGTTCCTTACCTTTGCAGTCAGATCCACAAAAGCATCTAAGAAGACACAGGCCCTCTTGGGCACCGTCCCCTTTCTCTGGCGACTTGTCACTGTGTGGTGCCCGCCCCTGCCCTTGTGCATACCAGGTTCACGTCCTGGCTGTGGTGTTCACTTGTTGTGGATACTTCCATGCCAGCAACAGGAGTGTCATTCCTGTTCCTGGCCATTTGTCATCCCACATCTAATAAGGCTTTGGTGGCGATGGGTGGGGACCAGAAGAGCAGCTATTGTTCTCTGCAGACAGGCATGCTCTCTCCTGTCTCCCTAGGGCCACGAGCCTCTTTGTGTTCTAACTGGGCCTGCACAAACAAGGCAAGAAGCAAGCTCTAGCCTCAGGGTCGGGGGAGAAAGGCAGAGGCCACGCTCCCTAAGTTAGGAGGCCACTGCAACGAAAGAAAGGGACTTCTGTGGGAAGAGTCCGCTTGCCTGCAGGGCTGGGGAGGGGCCGAGGAAGGGGGAGGGTCAGCTGCACATGACATCACGTCGGTGCCTTTCCTGGGGTTGAAATTGAGGAACTGAGGAGGCGTTGGTGGTGAGAGTCAGTCCTTCAGAGCACAGGATGGAACAAGAACTCCAGCCACCAACCCAGTCTCATGTATCTCCGACGGCCGGGGAGCTTAATGACCCGAGGAGGGTATGATATGGTCCAAAAACTTTTCCTGGATTTTTTCCGCAGGCGACTGAGCCAGAGGCCAACTGCAGAGGAGTTGGAGCAGAGGAACATTTTGAAACGTAAGTGACTGAGCCCACGGCAAGTGCTGGTGCTTTGCGGTGGCTTTGGTTGTTGTTTGATTGGAGGCCACGAGGTTTCTTCCGTGTGCTCGTGTGGAAATGACTGAGAATCTGGTGGTGGAGCCTTTATCCCCGTGTGCTAGAAAATCCAGAACAGAAAAAGCAAATCTGAATCCACTAAGTTCACGAGGGGCTCGAGGTCTGCAGAGGCTGAAACATTTGAGAGAGAGGACTTATTATTAAATGAGGGTTGGGGTCACCTTGAAACCCAAATTGGCTTAGAAATTGCAAATGCTATACTGATGGCTAAAAGAAGGCAAGTAGCCATTTGAAAACTGGGACCAGAAAACACAGCTTTCCATGGCCGCTGGCTGCTGTTGATAAAATGCCTCCTCACTGAGCGTTAAAGTCTTAAGAAGGCATTTGCAGGTGACAATCTCATGTCCTGGCTCAGGGCTCCCACAGCTGGCCGCTGGTGTGCCTCCCCACGCTCTCAGTCAGAAAAACACTCGCTGTCACTCTATTTGCGGGCAGAAAAAAATTAACGGGCCTCTGGTTTGGGTCAGAACACAGAGATATTTGAATAGGTCCAGAAAATCCATTTGGTGCTTAAAATGTATATTTAAAAAATACTGAAAGAAATCTCATGGACACTGGTATGCCCCAATTTAGGGGGAGAAAGGCAGTCATTAAAAAGAACCTGTCTGTCCATGTCAGTTCCATCATTGCCACACTGTGACCAGCACCGCTCTCAGATGGTCAACAGATAATATTTTTAAGTTAATTCACGACCCTTTCTCCCCACACACCCATCCCTTTCTAATTTCTCTCCAGAAAAGAGAAACAGAAGCTACGCAGTTTCACAGAGCTGCTGTGTTGCGCACGTGAGCACAGACCCGCACACACGCGCGCCAGTCACGTGAGGCCTCGGGCTGCGTGGCTGGGTATTTCCACTTAGACTAAACCCAGGCGTTCTTGATTTTACTTTTCTCCCCTTTCTCGTTGTGGCCTGTGACTTGGTCGGCATCAGATGGCTCGCTGAGGGTGAGGAGCCGTGGCGTGGCACCAGGAAGGCCGTCGGGGAGGTGCGGGGCCCACAGCCCCCCAGAGCACCGCGCCGCGCCGCCCGCCCCAGCAACCCGCCCCTGCGCAGGCCGCCCCCGCACCTCTCAGCGGAGGTCGCCCTCAGCGTTGGCCCCCCTCAGCTCTCCGGGCACCTCCCATTTCCAGATCTCTAGGAAGCTGTGTGTAGGATTACACGCTTTCTAACGGGGGGGGGGGGGGGGGGGGGGCTTTAAGTCTATAAAGGTTTAACAGGCTGTGAAACAGAGTTAGAACTCTTGCAGGAGGTGCTCCTGGTCGGGGAAGCGTTTGGTGTCTGTGGCGTCTCCCTTTCTGCCCCATCCTGGTACCTGCCGGGCTATCAGCTTTCCACCGTTAGAGAAGGAAAAATAGGAAGTGACTGTTTATTCCTAAAAAGAGAAATCAGGTGGCCGTGCTTCCTTCTTTCCCTGCGGCTTCACCCCCAGCCCCACGCGTGCCTCACACGGACCCGCTGTCTTCGGTAGGAACCTCTGGACAGTTTAGCGATGGGGCCGCGCGGTGCTTGTGGCCCCTGAGCTGACTCTCAGACGTGAAGGAGCTAAAACCTTCTGGGGACTTGCTCAGGTTTCAGAAGACGGCACTTCTCTCTGCAAGGGCAAGGGCGTCGGAAAGAGATGGCCCAGAACCCCTGCTCACCTGGCTTCCTGAAGGCGCCGGCTCCCACGTCTGGCTCACCCGGATCCGTGGGAGACTCCGGGCCGGTCCTTGGAGTTAGGTTGTTCCCGCCCTCCAGAAAGATGCTTGGGTCTCAGAGACCATTCCTTGCATCTAGTAAGCTTGGGGGCTCAGATTCAGGGGAGCAGAGGGCTTTTAAGAATGTTCCCACCGGTTCCCTTTCATTCTGTTCCCTCTTCCTCCTTGTCCTATCCAAGTAGGTGCAGATTGAAGAACCATCTGACCAAATTCAAACAGGGACATCATTCCAGAGTTTCAGAGCTTTATGGAAATGAGCTCATTTTTCTTGTTGGTTCTTTTTTTTTTTTTTTGCACCCCTGCATTCTGGAACTTTGTTTTCCTAAATATGTTTTTCTTTCTGTTTTAAATCTATTGTGATTGTTAAACAAGAAATGTTTAGTGGTCTCAGAAAACAGCCTCCATTGATGTAGTCTCAGGTTAATTGGGCTCTAAATCACAGGATGAACCACCCCTCTAAGGGGCAGGAGAGAGGTAGGCAGAGGCGGAAAGGCTGGGCGGTGGGGCTTTGAGAGCCCGGCCCACCTTCCAGCCCCAGGCTGCCCGGCCCTGTAGGCAGCACTTGCTCTGTTCAGCAGCCAGTGAGACACTGTGCAGGTCTGAGCACATAATGAGCCTCTGATGGTGGCAGCAGGTGATGACTTCTGGCCCTCTCCTGGTCTCCCTCCCCCTTGCCCAATGGGGTTGCCTCCGTACCCAGTGCCTGAGAATTCATGACCTTGGGTTTGTAAATGGCTTTGAACTAAAGGTATTGATTCCATAGGTGATAGTTGGGGCCTCCACTCCTCAGAGGGACCTCAGGGACACATGCAGGAGAGGGCAGCTCCATGCTCTATCGCAGGATACCGACCTCCACAGCTTGGAAGGGGTCCTGTAGGATGGGGAGGCCCCGCCTGGAGTCTGAGGCCAGTAACCTGTAATGAGAAGGAGGGCTGGTCCCAGGCAAAATGTGGCGGGGGGGAGAGGCAGTGTGTTCCAGCGGGAAAAAAGAGCTGTGCTGTTTGTCTAACTAATTAGCCACGGAGCGTGTGGCCGACTGCTCCACTCCCCTGGGCTTTCATAGCCTTATTTCCAAACCAAGGGCGGTAGACCAGGTGGTCTCTCAGGCCCCTCCTGGCCCTAATGTTCTGTGAGTCTGTGCATTTTAACCCAGTGCCCTGGAGCTGCCTCCTGGGCGTTCAGCATCCTCCCTAGACCTTTCCTTTCGTTCTCCCTCCCGCCTGCAAACGTGGCTGTCTGGGGGCTCCCTTCTCCTGGGTCTGGCTGTCTGCCTCCCAGCGTATCTCTGTTAGTTCATGCTAAGATATTAATGACTGACCAATTTAATAGGCTTTTATCCAAGGGATATTCACACATTTATGAAAGGAACTCTGGGAGGGAGGACCTTTTAAGTTCAAAGGAAGGAGTTCGTGGGGTCTGGGGCACTGTGGAGCGTGCAGCAGAGGCCTCCAGTGGCCCTGGCCCACAGCAGGCTGTGGGCATTTCAGGTGCTGCCCTCGTATAAGACCCTGATCCCCACAGGCAGTCACAGTAGCCAAACTGTGCCCCTGGGGGCATCACTCGAGGGCCCGCGTCCTGCTCTGAAGCACCATCATTCCTTCTAGCGGGAGGTGATGCCACCTGCGGTATGAGTTGGCTGTGGTCATGGTTGCTGCTGTTGGGCTGGCAAGGAGGGGCGGGGGGACCCCACTTCTAGGCACAGGGGTCCCTCTTTTAAAGATCTGTCCTATACTGAGTCGATGGAACGGTGAGGGCACGCTGACACGATAAGTTAAGGGAGTTATTGGAACATCATTTACAACAGTGATTTCAAAGCGAGGGATTAAGTGCCCTGGGCCCTCTTTGGTACAGCCTGTACCAAAACCAGCGCGGAGTGGTGTCTGCTCACAAATGCCGTTCTCAGCTCAGTAGACGAGAAGCAGAGGCGTTGGACCCAGGTTGACTTTCATGATTGTGTGCAAGCTAGACAATGGCATGCTGGCATCCAAGGTTCCATTCCAAAGCCCAGAAGGAAAGTGATGCCCCGAAGGCCATCCAGCGACTTAAATATACCCACCCTCTGCCCTCTGCGCCTCCGCTCCCGTCCCCAGACCCTCTCACCTCCAGTGCTTTACACACCTGACGAGTCAGTCACCCCACAGAGGAAGCTGAGAACAGTTAAGCTCTGAAGTCTGCTCGCCTGAGACACTCCTCAAAAGTCCAAATGCAGGCAGTTGTCTCCCACACTGTGGCCTCACACATGCTCTGTGGACTCCTTGGAAGATTCAAAGAATTAATGGAATCAGGGCTTGCAAAAGGTGAGCATTTTGAACTTCCACCCTCGTGTTTGGCGTCAGCTGGCCCCCGTTTTGTTTCTGCAGCGGGTGGCAGGTGCCCCCGCGGGGCCTGTCTTCTGCTCCATCTGCGCAGGGCACCAGATACGAGGGCCACGTCACAGTGAGTCGCTGTGAGGTTCGAGGCAGCACTGAGTGAGGCCCAGGTCTTACCCAGAGAAGGGAGCCCCACCAATCCCCAGATGCCCGTGTCACTGCGGACAGCACCCACTCTTTTAGGACCTACCTCTTTGTGTCTTGTGGCCCCACTCCCTCAACCCAGCATTTCTGCCTGGAGACTCAAAACCCCGTGTGACATAAAGAAAACAAAGTAAGGTCAACCTGCTCACCACCAGTTTGAAACAGTGCAGGCAGTTTGGAAAGTGTCCCCACAGGCAGAAGGCTGGCCAAGGTAAGGGATGGGAACTCTCCCTGCCTTTTCAAACTGTAGGTGCTTGGCCTAGAACCCGCAGAGGTTCAGAGGGGGCACCTGAGCACGACACTGCTTACCAACGTCAGAAGCGTCTCTTGTGTGTGTTTCAGCTCGGAATGAACAAGAGGAACAAGAGGAGAAAAGAGAAATCAAGAGGAGGTTAACTCGAAAGGTAAGACGTTCTCTGTGCTGAGCTGGGAGGGGAGGGGGTGACCGACCCCACTCCTGCGCTCTGTGTTGGCCTTGCAGCTGCCCTTGGAAGTGACGTCAATGGTCCCCCTCCTCGGGTGTCGGAGCACACAACTCTCTGGCCTCTCCAGAGGACAGAGGTCAAGTCAGCTTCATGACCCTCAGTCCTTTTGGATGGTGACATCCTGTGTTGCTAGATTTTGTGACACTGACCTACCCCCAAGCAACTTAATGTCAGGTGCCTTGTATCTGCAGTTACAGTGAATATTTATTTTTAAAAAATTCACTCTAAGCCCATCAAGCAGTTGGAAATTCATCATCAGAATCAATAGTTCAAGTATCTGTTATTTGCTATGAGCCTGGGAAGGTATGTTTTCCTTGTCTCTTTTAATACTGTTCATAACCTATTACCTAAGGACTATTTAGTTTCTCATGCTAAATCCAGTTTGAAGTACTGAATTAGGAAGATGCCAAAAGTACTGACCAAAAGTACTGATAAAGCTAATGAAGATATTTGAGAAGCACTTAGATAAAGATAAAAGGCAGAAAGCTAGAATTTTTGTGTACTTTTAACCCCCAAAATAGATGGTTTGGAAATGTGGTGTAGAACCAAGTGGATCTAATCCTACAAGTGGCGCCTTTAATAATAAATTCTTACTTGGGTGATGTTGACAAATGTAATTAATTGATGACACGTAAGATAAAATGCTGTATTCTGCCTGACTAGTGTTTTTAATCAGCCTCCTACAGTGACCATCTTGAGAGAAGGATACTCAAAGCTTAGAGACAGTTAAGAGACCCATTAAAATTAATCTTTTAAAAGTTTATTAATGGATTTTTCTCCCTGGAAATATTATGCAAAGGAAGAAATTCAGAGATCCTAAAATATCATACCAATTATTGAGGTGATGATTTGTGTTTCTCAACACTTTATCTCCCTCGGAGCATCCCAAACATCTGGTGACAAGCCAAATGCCACCCCAGTTGAGAGAAGCAGGAGAAACAAGGGCCTGGCAGGCCAGCAACAGGCTGGGGCCCCCGGTGGGAAACCAGAACAAGAGTTAAGGAACCTCACTTCCGCCAGGTGCCCCCACTCCAGTCCAAGTCTGACTCTTAACATCCTTAAGGCGACCTAACCTTTGACATCAGGCATCCCTTTTCATGAGCCAGAGCAGTGAGGAGGACCAGGGGAGGTGCGTTAGATTGTTCTAATCAAAAGGAGACTGGTGACAACCTGTCACGTCTGACACAGAAAGGTCTAGACATTTCAGAAATAAATGTTTCATCTGATTTTCATAAAATTCATTGCCGTTGATTGCTGGGACCCCAAAATTCTCCTAACCTTTAGGGTTTCTTGCTAAAAACTAGTAATAGGAAAAGATTTGGACGTGCACTTAATTCTCATCTCTTTAAAAATAGTATATAATTTTGGAGAGAAGATATAGCTCAGTGGTAGAGCGAATGCTTAGCATGCAAGAGGTCCTGGGTTCAATACCTAGAACCTCCATTTAAAAAAAAAGAGTGTATGATTTTCAGGGGGCAGCTTGACTGAATGATTTGGCAGGAGGGGGTGAGAGAAGAGGGTCTCCTCCCACACACATCTCCTCTAGGAGGGGTGATGCTAGGGGTGGGTACCTCCAAACACCCATAGTTTTTGCAAGTCATCAAGACAAGGTAAATGCCTCTTCCTCCTACTCGTTGCCTCTCCTTCCTTCTCTCAGGAAAATGGCCTTGTAATTTCAGTGTTTGCCCTCCCCTGGGCCTGGCTTGGCGAATAAGAAATAATGAGCTTGAACGAAGGGATAACTGTTTATAAGGGAGAGACCGGATGCAGCTTTCACATCAGGTGTTGTCAGCAGAGATGTGGAGCCAGCCAGCAGGCAGAGAATCCACACCACCTCCTGGCTCTGGGCGAGTTCTGCTCCTCGTGAGCCTTTATCTCAGCAAGACCAGATGCCAGCGATGGTGACTGCCTTTCGCCTCCTTCCCCTCAGCCCGAGGATTTCCTCAATTCCGTTCTATCTACGTTCTAGTTAATTTTAAGGCACTGAGGAAAATGAAACTGTAGCGAATACTGATAGCAACGGACCAGTCATTTTCTTCAGCCAAATTGAGACCAACCTAAAAATTATATGCTTTGTCTTATATTAGTCTGCCTCCCACTTCCCTCCAAAAAAACGCTAGCCGGATGGATGGATGGGAAGAAGGGAGGGAGGCGGATGGATGGAAGCAAGGAAGGGAAGACATGCATCCGGGTCAGGTTGTATTAACAGCAAACTTTGGGTCCCACCTTACCCTTCTGTTTGAGTATTTGGTTACCAGTGATGATAGTGGTGCCATAGATTGAAAAATAACGCTGTCAACCTCTACACCCTACCCCTTCTTCCAGCCCTCATCCGCAGAAAACCAACTTTGGCTGCAAAGATTATTTCCTTAGCATCCGAGGAAGTACCTCGGGTTCAAGTGCCCCAAGGACAACAGCCAGCTGTGAGCCAAAGGCACATCTCCTGAGCCCCATGTGGCCGGGCAGGAGCCCACGCTCACGGCAGAGTCTGGGCAGTTGTTAGTCGGAGATGCTCCCAGCGGAAGCAGTTGCTGCCCTCCTCACTCACTCCCTGGTAGTACCTGGGCACAGTCCCATCTTGATTTGGAGAGGTTGTGTCTAAGGTCCCCATGGGATTCAGGCATGAAACATAGCCCCTCACCCGCAGGGCCAACCTCTAGTTTTCTGTTCAGTCCAGACTCTACCATGGACAGGCTATTTGTAAAATCCAAGTCATGATTTCCAGAAATCTAAATTAGAGACTGTGCTTAACCACCTTTCTTATGTCATGGCACACTTAGAATAAGAGTGCTGTTTGTCCGACAGCCCAGGGTAACTTCACTGGTACTTAGAAGCACAAACTGGGGCTTGGAGCAGGAGTCCTTAATCTTCGTGGTGTTTGGTGGCCGCCTGCGTGGGTGTGACGATGGCGCAGAGCTCCCTGCACTGGCAGCTGGGAGTCAGGCTGGACCACCATTTTTGTTCACAGCAGCCCCAGCCATGGAGGCTGGGAAACCTCTGGTTCCCTGTGACAGGCCACCACTGATGCTAAAATGTCCCATCCCTGGAAAACCAGGGCCACCTCAGGACAGACTGGACCCACTGTGAGGGGGGCTGCACGGAGTCTAGACAAAGGGGGCAAGTTCCACAGCCCAGGAGGCCTCTGGCCCCCAGATCTTCCCACCCTTGGCCAGGGCAGAGCTGCAGGCTGCGCTGGTCCTGTCAGAGCCTTGTACCTGTCATCATCCTATGCAGCACCAGCCAGGCCGTCACCTAATTATGCTCTTCCGTTGTTGGCCAGTTGGCAGCAAGTTGGAACATTCTGGCACCAGCCAAAGGTGCATGGCAGCTGCACGACACAGAGTCAAAACAGCCAGGGTGGTTTGCATTCACTTGCGTGTGTTTGTTTTATAGGCCTTTGTGGTAAGATTCTGGCTGACTGCATCTTCTTTTAATAGAATTAAATACAGTCTAGGGCTTGGAGGAAAAATTGCTTTTAAAGAACATCGGTTGAACATGAGTTGACAGCATCCTAGAGAGAGAGCCCCTGTGCTGCTCCAGAAGAAATAAGCCTGGTGACAGGAAGGGATAATAGAAACGTCAGCCTTATGTTGTTAAAGCTCAAAGGAAGGAGGGGTGCCAGTGGGCTACACCGGGAGAGGGTTAAATAATTCACTCGTTTCACTCCTTCACCGCGAACCCATCCTAACGGCCCATTGCGAGTCTCCCTTGGCAACAACATGGCCTGCTGTGTGTGTGGACCCCCCTTTCATTTGATCTCGTAAATCAACATATTCCCATTCCTGCACACCCTAGAGTTTGTGTACTGTTTGCACGTACACTGTGTGTGTGTCAAAAAAACATAAAAGATTACAAATCCACCTTGCGGACAGCACTACCTTTGACACGCAGAGGTGGACTCACAAATCCAAAACAATACAGAGCCACTGTGTAAGGTTTCTGTCACCTGATGGGAGAGACAGGACAGATGTGGGAAAATCCTTGCCCACAAGGAAAGACAAACTGCTTGTCAAGACCAAGACACTGCAGTGTGCTTAAGAAAGAGACAGCCTGGCTGTCCATCTGAACAGGCCTGGAGCTGGCTCATGAGATAGTAAAGCTCCTTCTCAGAGTCCTGGGGAGGTCCCGGGGCCGGGGGTCAGGAGTCCATGTTCCCCGCTGGGGCCCTCCCTTGTGTGTGATGAGTCGGTGGCCTTCCCACACCTTTGAAGTCTCAGAGGGGCCACGTGGCCTGCACCGCCCTGGCTGACTGCTCCCTCCCTCCCGCAGCTCAGCCAAAGGCCCACCGTGGAAGAACTCCGGGAGCGCAAGATCCTCATCCGCTTCAGCGACTACGTAGAGGTGGCAGACGCTCAGGACTACGACCGCAGGGCCGACAAGCCCTGGACCCGCCTCACCGCTGCTGACAAAGTAAGAGGGGCGAGGAGGGTGGCGGTCCCCATGCCTGGGGGCTTGCTCTCCCAGCAGCAGAGCTGGTCACAGTCGGTCCCGGGGCGCGAGGCCCCTGCTGGGCGGGCTGCTTCCCCACCCCTTCCCCATGGGCCCCAGACAGTGTGCAGAGGCCACTGATTCTCCACGGCTCTCAGGAAGGCACAGGACACACACTTTTGTCCATCCATCAGCGCGTGGACCTCTGCTTGGGGCTCATTTGTCCCCAGTCCTGTCACCACAAGGACCTGAAGGGCCAGGGCCTTTTTTTAAAGTGTGAGACAATATGTCCAATGTGCGAGTGACAGTAAGGAGACACTGGGGTACATCAGGGACCATCTCCTAGAGCCCTGCCTCTGCCCCATCCTTCCCCGGCCAGTGACTTCCTGCCATGACACAGGAGGTCCCTCCAGCCCAGCCTCTGGCTGGGGGTGAGCCCGGGGAACTTGCTTCTGTATTTGGTGAGGCTGGACATGTCTCCCAGAAACAGCCTCCTGTTGGGGTGGGTCCACCCTTCTCTCCTCACCCAGATCTTGATCTATGGAAGCCTCTGCTCTCCTCTGCCAACACGGCACTCCCCTCCTCCCTTCATGGCCCAGTCCCCGGGGCAGTTGTGTCCTGTAGATGTGACCAGAGGAAGGACCGTGGCCTCGCTTTCTTGTTTACACACCCACTGCAGTGCACCTGCGGACCAGGAGGCGGGAACCAGCCGATGTCAAGGGGAAGTCTAGGCCACCTCCACACCCACGTGCTCAGGTTCTCAGTGGCTGGTGGGCAGGAGCATCTCCAGTTCCTCAAAGGCTGCTGGGGAAGCAGAGCCCCCTGCTGCCGCCACTTAAACCCCAGTGCCTGCCCTCCCTGGCGGGAGCCACTCTGACCCTACACAAAGGCTTTTCCATCCTCAGACTTGCGGCGCGTTGATGGCTTCCCATCAAAGCAAATGTCCACCTCAGAGCTATGGGAAAGGGCACATGTTTAAAATGTCAGCCCCCAAGGAAGGAATGAGGTTTTCTTCCCCTCCAGACATGCTCCTGCTCCAGTGCCCCACACTCCACTTTGTGGTCTGAGGACCAGCCCAGCCCCCTCGCTGCAGCCACTCTGAGCGTCTCACCGTAGGTCATGCAAGTTTATCTCGTGCATAGTTGAGGGAATTTAAAACATACTCTACCCTCGAGGGTGAACTACATCACCAATAGAGCTGTAAAAGAGCAGAGGCTTCGTAAGTCAAAGGGCAAGGCAGAAGCTGGCCGTAACCCCGCACCTTAATTTGGCTGGGGCGTTGGATCCACCTCCTCTGGAAGGAGCCATCCTGAGGCATCACTGCGCCTCTGGGACCTTAGATTTACCTAAGGAAGACAAGAGGCTGACCTTTCCATGTGTACTTGGGCCCCAGGAGTGTGGGGCAGGTGGACAGGCCCTCTGGGCGCCCAGATGGAACAGGTCTAGCAACTTGGATTTAGGGGAGGGGATGCCTCGCAGGTTCTAAAAGATCGCCCCGGTGATTCCTTTCCTCCCGGTGAGAGAAGCCATTTTCCGCACTTGAGTGGCTTTGTCGAAGAAAGAAAATACTGTTAGGAATAAGCTAAGAGGTGAGCGCCTGTCTGTCTGTCTCCTCTGCACACTCACGGCTCTCTCCCTTCCAGGCTGCCATTCGAAAGGAGCTCAATGAATTTAAAAGCACTGAAATGGAAGTTCACGAATTGAGTAGACATTTAACAAGGTTAGTAGCAGCTGGGGTTTTTTTTTTTCCCCCTCAGAATATATTTACTCCCAAACTCGACTCTCCCAGCTGCTTCTGGAGGACAGGTGGTGTGATGGGTGCCGTGGGGGACAAGGTCAGCATGGGGTTCCACTGCAGTCGCCGAAACTGGGAGGAGGAGCAGTCTAGGCCACCTTTTCAAAGCCTAGTTTTTAACTCAGACTAAAGCTCTGAAAAGTGCTAGCCCCGCAGTGTGTTTTTAGGAAAACTTAAGCTGAGGAGAAAAGATCATTGCCAACTAACAGCCAGTCAGCCGAGACCCAACTTGGGCAAAATACCAAACCCACGTGGCTCGTCCAAGTGGGTTCACGGCGGTGACGCCACGCCATTCTCCCAGACCGTCCTGTGTGAGGACACTTGGTGGGGCTGAAGCCCAGAGAGATGTAAGGGGCTGGCACAAGGTCACAGGGCTAGTTAGTGACAGAGCCACTGACTTAATCCTTCCGACCCTCTCCTCTGGTGAATGTCTGGAGAAACAGCGCCTGACTCAGACACCAGGTTGGTGTTTCTACCTCGCCGCTGAGTCCGAGCATGGGCTGGGGGTCCCCAGGAGTTCCTGATCAAACTACTCCGAAACCAAAGGTGAACTGGCTGGGCCTCATGTTCTTGAAGGGTCTGGTGGAGGTTTATTGGCCTTCGGGTGGACAGGCCCCCCAAACCTCCCTGTTGCTGTCAGGAGCAAGGAATCTGCAGATGGAGAGCTGGGGCTGTCAAACCCAACACCTCTGCCGGCCCCGTGGTCTTGATGTGAGTGTTTGTTTCCCTAGGTTTCACCGACCTTAACAGTTGAACTTCTCCTGAGTGCTATGCTGTCTTCAAAACATAAATTTATAAGAACCATAAGTGCTGGTATTTATTCACTTCCCCATCACGATGTAAATCTTCTGAACTGCCTTTTTTTAAAAGAAGGAGGAGGAAGAAAAGGGAACACAATCAGGATTTTGTTTGCAAAAATGCGATGGTTATGGCTCCGTGGTCAGAGCTGCTGGCACCACCGCTGATGACGGACAGGGCCGAAGACACCGGAGACGTCCTGGGCCTCTCCGACCAGGCCGACAGGTACCACGTTTATCTCGGCTCCAGTGAGCCTCTGCCTCGAAAGTGTCCAACACCTGAGTCCAAAGAAAGCTGAGGCGGTGGGGCCAGCCTGGAGACTGCAAAGCGAGGGATCTGCATTGGCCTTCTCCACTTGGCCAAACAGCCTGGCTCCAGGTGCGGCATCTGGTTTGGGGGCCTCTGTGGAGGTGTTGTGGAGAGGGTCACTGCCCTTGGTGGCTCCTGTCCTTACCTCCCTCCAACCACCATCCGTGCGGTGAACAGAAGGGGAGAGCCCTTTGCTGGGCGAGTCTGTGGTTGAGTGTCTAAGAGTGTGTGTGCTCCAGGAGGGGAAGGCTGGCACCGAGCACCCCTCCTGTCCCCTAAGGCTGAGCTGAGCTGCCTCCCGGAAGCTCTGGTTTAGAAGGGGAAGGCTGTCATATTAAAACAGACAGACGGCGCAGGTGGTCTCAGGCACACAGCCGTGTCTATCATGCATGGGGCAGCGGGACCCTACTGAGGGCATAAAAGCCCTTGAGGGGTGACAAACTGTGTTTGTTCTGCCGGCCCCAGTGCTGGTGACCATGTGGCTTGGAAGTCAATGGCCTCTGAGTCGAGGACCAATGCATGCAGGCCAGAGACCCTTTCTGAAAGGCTGGCTTTCCAGCGACTAGGGGCTTGGTCCTCCAGAACCACCTGAGGGCCTTCCCGTCTTTCTTCGCCCTGGAGAGTCTTGGAGAAGCCCGAGTCCTGCAGACACAGCCACGCTGGCGGTGCTGCACCCCCCCCCCATCCCCGCTTCTCCAGGGAGCCACCCCACCTCTCCCTCTCGGTGCTGGTGAAGGGACTGGAGATGTCTCTCTGACCATCTCCCCCACCTGGGACCGCAGGACAGCAGTGCAGACAGAGGGACGCGAGGGTAGGCTGTTCCAGCCCCAGGCTGCTTCCATTTTCCTTCCTGATGGAGCCTGTAGGGCATTTGGCTGCCCAGCCCCGCTAGGCCTGCGCGGGGGGGTCCTGTGGTTCTACCAGCTTTCTCGGTGCTGGCTCACTTCCCGCCACACAGGCCCAGGATTTAGAAAGATGCCAGCTTGGCCTTCACCAAAGAGTTAATAGGTCTCTTCCCCGAACCGTGTCGGATCAAGTTACTTTGGGGGTGCACACCCAGCTCCTGGGCCAGTGTTAACCCGTGTGTGTCTTGTGGGGAGCTGGGGCCCTCGTCCTAGGTGGGGCCCCGCAACGGCGCGAAGCTCGCCTATGCTTTCCTTGCACCACCTGGAGGAGCAGGCCACCGCCCAGCCCCAGGGGATGCCATCACCCCATCCGTTCTTTGACTGTTGAAGTGAATAGTTACCGCTGTGGGTAGAGGTATCGTTCAGAAAACATGTGGTCAGGATCTTACTGTGGCTGTAAACATGGGTCTTCCCAAAAGGCTTACTGATGTTTGAATGTGCAGACAGCGTGACGAAGGGTGTAGGGCCCTTCTGGTAACTTCTCTGCGGTGGGCACGTGTTCTGGGTGGGGGTGCTGGGCCGGGAGCGGAGTCTGAGCTTCCCCTAAGTCACAGCTGTGCTTCCGGTGGCTCCCAGGGGCCTGGCAGACGATCAGGCCCTCCGCGGCCCAGGAGCCAGGCCTCAGGGAGCTCAGTCCACCGCCTGGACTCCGCCCACCAAGGCCAGTGGCCTCTCTGCTGGCCTCGCTCCGGCTCCGGGGCCTTTCAGATTCCCTGGGAACGTGACACCTAAATCGAGTTCCCTGCTGCCAGCCAGCCGGCCAGGCTTCCGCCCACAGCGCTCCAGCGCTGCAGCTGTGTGCGGGAGAAAGTGCCGCAGCTTCTGTTCCTCCTCCCGCTGAGCGCCCCCTTCTGGGCGAGCTCCGTCACCGCCCTCCCAGTGGGCTCCTCCAGCCCCCTGTGAGCAGCTCGGCAACCTGGGGAGGTCACAGGATGGCCCTCAGCTGTTTCTCTCCTCTCGAAATCTTGAGGTTTTTATAGACGTCTGTCCAAACTTCCTTTTTTGCCACATTGTTAAGACAACTGAAAAATGTATTTCTCTCCAAGATGACAGTTTGACATCGGTGGGAGGGAAAAAAGATGGGCTAGGTAGTTTACGACGTGCCCATTTTCTGAGAAAGCTGCAGTGTGGGTAAAGGTTTATCTTGGGGTATCAGTTCCCAGCTGAGCCTCTGGTCATCTGGAGTAGCATGAGGGGGGAAAAAAGTGACATTTCTCAATCAGAACGTTTCCCTGTGGACACTGCCCCCGAGTCCCCACCCACCAGAGAGACTGCCCATTGGCCTACCTGCTCTTCCGAAATTGCTGGTATGTTCCTCCCCAGAGGCTCTCAAAACTCTGTAAAGCTGTCAGATTAGAGGCGATGGTAGATGTGATGAAAACCTCCGAGTTTTATTTTTCTCCCGCTTCTGAACGTGTATGTGTATCTGCCGAATGAAAATCGTGGTGTGTGCTTTGATGAGTGGATTTGCAGGCTCTCCCCGTGCACAGCCAGAGGGTGAAGGTCATCTGAAATGACTTTTTCTTCCCCTGTGTTGATCCCCAGACCAGTTGCTTTTTCCAGTTGCTCCCTGGGTGTCTGTACATAGCGTGTCTTTGTAGAGGAGCACTCGCCCGTGTTCCGACGTAACAGACGACAGCTTATGAGGACGACACTGTAAATAGAATACAAATCAAGCTGGATCTCTGTGGCCTAGGTTTTGTACATACAGAAACTGCATGGTATTTAAATTATTGTTTGTCTCTGATGATGTATGCAGTTTCTTTAAAAACAAACCAAAAAAAAAAGTAAAAAAAATCATTTCCTTGACTCGTGTGTGTTTTTATCAACTACCAGCAGGGACCACAGAAGATACTTAGTTTGGCTGGGGTGGGGGTGGGGAGGAGTAAGCCAGCTTATCAGCAAGCTAGCAGGTTATGAAGGTACAGGACAGCCTCACCCAGGTGCTGGTATTGGGGGAGGCAGGACTGCTGCACATAAATGAACTTTCTGGATAACTTCTGTATGCTAGGATTTTTTTTTTCCTTCCAAACATCTTTCAAAGAATATTTAAATGTATTGCCAGCTATCTGTCCTTTAGTAACCTGGGAATGATGAGGTGGAAATTAACCCAATGAGTGACATCACTCGGTCACCTCGGTAGCAGCAGGCATCACTGCCCCAGAGCAACAGCCCCAGACGACTTTGCTCTTGGAGGACTGACTTACGTCTGTCTCCTTTCTTGAGGAACTGGAGTATTTGTCCCATAAAGCAGAGACCTTCATTACTTAACCTTTCAGTCCTAACGTGTTTTTGCAGGTTTTAGGGGCAGGAGGAAGGGCTGCGGTGTCCGCTGGCTGCATTCTAGGTGGTGGGATTGCTGAGGAACATACTGTTGGACTGGGAACCTGGGAGGGTGGCTCTGGGAAAGAGGACCTGAGTCAGTGCTGTTCCCCTGGGCCACTGCCAGGAATCATCCGGGCATCTTTTCAGAGCGCAGGTGCTGACTCTGCGGTCTGGGCGGGCCTGCAACTCTGCACTTCCAGCTAGCTCCCGGGGGATGTCGATCCCCGTGGGCATCTTCTGAGCAGGGCTTGAGAGAACCATGGAAAGGGAGCTGCCTTCCCCTTTGCCCGGGAATCTCTGGCCCCTGAAGATCGGGGTGACCACGCACACTGCTTGTCTTTGCCTAGCAGCAGCGGGAAGGCCCCCCTGCAGGTCAGCGGAACCGCATCAGAGTCGCGCGAGCTCTCACCTGTGCGGGAAGAGGGATGCCCGAGCCGGCGCGGCCACTTAGGAGCGTGCGCGGTGCACAGAAAGGACTTCGGGTTTCAAGGTTAGGGCTTCTTTGCCGTTCTGCCCTCTCTTCACTCCAGAATTCTGACCTTAACAAGTCAGAACTTGATTGCACTTACCTAGGGGAGTGGAAGGACAAGAAAGAAAAGCTTTGGTAGTGCCACCGACAGGCTCCAGCTTGAAAGATGGAAGGAAACTAGCTGTCATCCTAAGATAAAGCCCTTTCTGAAGTAAAGAAGGTCATGGCTCCGCATTCTCAAGAGGTAGAGGACCTGGTGTGTCCACTCTTGGGTCATCCTATCACAGAAGTGGTGGCCCTGCTGTGACGTCAAACTTGACAGTTTTGGCCAAGTCCATTTCTCTGGGCCTCAATGTTCTCATATGGAAAGTGGGGGCATTGAATTAGGTGTCCTGTAACATCCTTTAGGACATCAGCTTTCTAAGATTTGGGTTTATTTGAATTTTTAAAACACTAAACTTAGTGCTTAGGAAAGAGTAAGCTTTGGGGAAGTCTCTTAGAGAACAGTTTGGCGTCCTCTCCTTCAGACCACCCACAAGTCTGATGCACCACGCCTGCCACCCTTCTCTGCCACAGGTCAGCCTCCTGGAGGGCGGCTTGGCACTGGGACCTGCGGTCTCCCACATGTCTTCATGGGGGCTCGGCCTAAAGCTGCTATCATCCAGATAATGCCATCCTGCACCCCGCCACCCACTTCCTCTGGGCACAGCACCCTGGAGGGGCTTGTGGGCTTGAATGGTGATGCTTAAGACCCAGCCTGTTGTCCCCTACAGCACTCCAAGTTCAAGGGCACTTCAGTGATGTGGTTACTTACCCCCGATCATTAATCCAAAGGACAGGTCTGACGCTGGAGATGCTCCCTGGCTGGCTCCACAGGTCCCGAGTGCTGTTCTGGACTCAGATGACTCCTTATCTACAGCTGTCATTCAGGTCCGCCCTGAGCTCCTGACCCACTTGTCCAAATGTCACAAAGCAGCCACGTGGGTCAGACTGGCTCCCTGGGGTCAAATTCTGTCTCTTCTACCCCTTACTAGCTGTGCAGCTTTAGACAAGTTACTTAATCTCACTGTGCCTCAGTTTCGTCGTCTGTAAATGGGAATAATGGCACCTGTTTTATAGGCCTGATTGGATTAAGTAAAATGTGCAAAGTGCTTATTATTAGCACAGTTAGGCCTTGCTCAGTGTCAGCTCTTGAGACTTGGCCAAGACGGTGGGGTAAGAGGACCCTGAGCCCATCTCCTCCCATGGACGCACCAAAATCACAACTATTTACAGAGCAACTATTGATGAGAAAGCCTGGAATCTAGAAGAGATCTTATATAACTAAAGATACAAAGAACGAACCACAAGACAGGTAGGAGGGGTGGAGTCATGGTACAGTCAAGACCCACACGTGGAAAGATAATGACAATTGCAGAGGTTCTCCCCAGGGAGCAAGGGGCCCAAGCCCTGCATCAGGCTCCGCATCCTGGGGGCCTTGCACTGGGAAGGCAAGGCCCCAGAGTATCTGGCTTCGGAGACCAGCAGTGCTTGCTTTCGGGAGAGCCAGAGGGCTGTAAGAAATAGACTCCACTCTTAAAGGGCGCACACAAAGTCTCCCACACTCCAGGACCCAGGGCGGAAGCAGTCATGTGGAAGGAGCCTGGGTTAGACCCACCTGCTGATCTTGCAGAGCCTCCCAGAGAGGCAGGAGGCGACTGGAGCTCACAATGAGGACACAGACACTTCGGCAGCCATTTAGGAGAGTTCACACAGCCCACCCACCAGCAGGCCTGCTGCCTTCAGACCCCTGAGCTCACAGCTGCCCAGGGACATGGCCCTGCCCTGCAGAGGGCCAAGACCTGGCCCCATATACCAGTGTGCCAGCGCTAGCCTGGGAACCCTGAGCCTGGGCCCTGCCCACAGTGGGCCAACACCAGCTCAGACTTGACATTCGGAACATTAAACCAGATGGACTTAACAGATATACACAAAACATTCCATCCAAAAGCAGCAAAATACACATTCTTTTCAAATGCACATGGAACATTTTCCAGGACAGATGACATAGTAGGCCATAAAATAAATCTCAGTAAATTTAAGAAAACTGAAATTCGTTATCAAGCATCTTTTTCAACCACAATGTTATAAGATTAGAAAGTAACTACAAGAAAAAAACTGCAAAAAAGCAAACACATGGAGGCTAAACAACATGCTACTGAACAGACAATGGATCACTGGGGGAAAAAAAGAAGCAATCAAAAACTACCTAGAGACAAATCCAAATGGAAAAACACAGCAATCCAAAATCTGTGGGATGCAGCAAAGGCTGTTCTGAGAGAGAAGTTTATAGTGATTCAAGTCTACTTCAGGAAACAAGAAAATCGCAAACAAGCTAACCTTACACATAAAGGAACTAGAAAAAGAACAAACAAAAGGAACTAAAAAGAACAAAAGTTAGTAGAAGGAAAGAAATCATAGAGATCAAACAAAAATAAATAGATACTAAGAAAAAAAAAGATCAATGAAACTAAGAGCTGGTTCTCTGAAAAGATAACATTGATAAACCTTTAGCCAAACTCATCAAAAAAAAAAAAAAAAAAGTGGGCCCAAATCAACACAGTAAGAAATGACAAAGGAGGAGTTACAACCTATACAACAGAAATACAAATGATAAGAGATTACTATGAACAACTATATACTGATAAAATGAACAACCTAAAAAAAAATGGACAAATTCCTAGAAATGTACACTGCCGAGACTGAACCAGAAAGAAATAGAAAATATAAACAGACCAATTACCAGAAATGAAATTGAATTAGTAATTAAACTCCCAAAAAACAAAAGTCCAGGACCAGATGCTTTCACAGACATTTAGAGAAGACTTAACACCTATCCTCAAATTACTCCAAAAAACTGCAGAGGAAGGAATGCTTCCAAACTCATTCTATGAGGCCAGCATTGCCTGATACCAAAACCAAACAAAGATATCATATGGAAAAGAAAATTACAGGCCAATATCACTGATGAACAAAGATAAAGAAAATCCTCAACAGGATATTAGCAAATCAAATTCAACAATGCATTAAAAGGATCACACATCATGATCAAGTGGGATTTATCCCAGGGATGCAAGGATAGTTCAACATCTGAAAATCAAATTAATGAACTGACTAAAAGTCATATGATCATCTCAATAGATGCAGAAAATTCAACATTCATTTATGATAAAAACTATCAAAGTGGGTACAGAGGGAACATATCTCAACATAATAAAGGCCATATATAACAAGCCCACAGCTAAAATCAGTAGTGAAAAGCTGAAACCATTTCCTCTAAGATCAGGAATAAGGCAAGGATGCCCACTTTTGCTAATTTATTCAACATAGTAGAAGTCCTAGCCAAAGCAATCAAAAAGAAATAAAAGGAATCCAAATTGGAAAGGAAGAAGTAAAACTGTCACTGTTTGCAGATGACATGATACTATACACAGAAAATCCCCAAAAATGCCACCAAAAAACTACTAAAGCTGAATGAATTCAGTAAAGTTGCAGGATACAAAGTTAATATACAGAAGTCTGTTGAATATCTATACTCTAACAACAACTATCAGAGAATTTAATAAAACTATCCCACTTACTATTGCATCGAGAAGAATAAAATACCTCAGAGTAAACCTACCTATGGAGGTAAAAGACCTGTACTTAGAAAGCTATCAGACACTGATGAAAGAAACTGAAGACGGTATAAACAGATGGAAAGATATTCTATGTTCACGGATTGGAAGAATATTGTTTAAATAACCCTAGTACCCAAGGTGAGCTACAGATTGAATGAAATCCCTATCAAAACACCAAAGACGTTTTTCACAGAACCAGAACAAATAATTCTAAAATTTGAATGGAAACATGAAAGATCCTGAATAGCCAAAGAAATCTAGAGAAAGAAGAATAGTGTTGAAGGTATCACATTCCCTAACTTCAGGATATACTGCAGAGCTACAGTAATCAAAACAGTATGGTATGGGTATAAAAATAGAATAGAGATCCCAGAAATAAGCCCACACACTTATGATCAATTAATCTATGACAAAGGATGCAAGAATATACAATGGGGAAAAGACAGTTTCTTCAGTAAGTGGTGCCGGGAAAGCTGGACAGCTACAAGTAAAAGAATGAAATGAGAACATTTTTCTCACATGATATACAAAAATAAATTTAAGTTTTTGATCTGTTTTGAGTTTAGGACCAGAAACCATAAAATTCCTTGAAGAAAACATAGGCAGAACACTCTGACATAAATTGTGGCAGTATTTTTTTTAGATCTGTCTCCTAAGGCAAAGCAAACAAAAGCAAAAATAAATAAATGGGACCTAATTAAACTTAAAATCGTTTGCACAGCATAGGAAACCATCAACAACAACAACAAAAGGCAACCTAAAGAATGGGAGAAAATATTTGCAAACGATATGACCGATAAGGGGTTAATATCCAAAATACATAAACAGCATGGGGAGGGAGCGCCAGAGGGGGGTAAAAAATATATATATATATAAAATATATGTGTGTATATATAAACAGCTCATACAACCCAGTATCAATAAAACAACCAACCTGATTAAAAAATGGGCAGAAAGTCTGAATAGATAATTTTCCAAAGAAGACATACAGATGGCCAATGGGCACATGAAAGGATGTGCAACACTGCTAATCCGCAGAGAAATGCAAATCAAAGCCACAATGAGATACCACCTCACACCTGCCAGTATGGCTATCATCAAAAAGACCCCATATCACAAGTACTGGCAAGTATGCGGAGGAAAGGGAACCCTAGTTCCTGGGGGGAAGGTAGACTGGGGCAGCCACTGTGGAGAACAGCACGGAGGTTCTTCAGAAAACTAAAAATAGAACTACCGTATGATCCATCAGTTCCACTCCTGGGTACGTATATGAGGAAAATGAAAACACTAGTTTGAAAAGATACACACAACCCCATGTTCACAGCAGTATTTATAATTAACTAAAGACATGGAAGCAACCAAAGTGTCCATCAATAGATGAATGGATAAAGATAATATGGTACATATACAAACAATGGAATACTACAGCTATAAAAAAAGGAAGTTTGCCATTTGCAACATGGATGGACCTGGAGTGTATTATTAAGTCACAGAAAGAAATACCGTATGTTATCACTTATATGTAGAATATAAAAAAAGAAGAAGAATGACTATAACAAAACAGAAACAGACTCACAGATTCAGAGAACAAAGTAGTAGCTACCAGTGGGGAGAGAGAAGGCAGGCGGGGCAAGACAGCGGCAGGGGAAGAAGAGGCACCAAAAGTAAATTACCTTCAAAAACTTCCGTCTCTTGACTATGAAAAGAAAGCAGTCTTTCAACTTTAAATTTCAAGTTTTGCTGTCTTATATTTAGCAACTATGGTTTATGACTTCCTTACAAAATAATGTAAAATTTGCAACACTAAACAAACCTACCAAGAAACAATTATCCGTAGTTCCCCAGTGGATTTTCATACCTGAGTTGTCTACCAATTTTTATCATTTGTATTTTTCACAAAATGTTAATTCCAATGTGCTTACACTTATATTCCGCTTTTTCAATTAGCTTTATTATGTGAAGTTTCTTAGTCTTCAAACTTTTTCATCTTATGGTTATATAGTATTCCAATAAGTTGATATTCTATTAAAAATTTTAAAAATAGATGTTAGCACGCTTGGCACACGCGTCTCTCAATGAAAAACAAGACCAAGTGTGGAAGGGAGGGAGAAAAGTTTGGTCTGTCTCTTAGTTACCCACCCGGAGTGGGATGGTCATCACAACACTTTGTTCAGTGGGGGTCTCAAGGGTCCGTGAGAGGCTACATCCTTACAAGACCTACGCGTTCAGAGTCCCCCCCAGAAGAGGATAAGCCCATCTCTCCAGCCACACAGGTAAGACTACTGTGCGCACCGGGTGAGCCTATGATCTCAAAGTCCCCCCACCACAGAATCAGGTCAGGGCCTTGGCCCCTGCACCCCAGTGGGCTGGCCTGGTTCACACTATGCGCCGCTTTGATGGGGGTGCGGTGGGGACACTGTTCCGAGCCAGCGTTAAAACGCTGTCACCCCACCAGCGCCAGCCTCACCCCACCGCTTGACACCCATCCAACCACGGCACGAGAAAAGCCCCTTGCTGCAGTTTGACTACCTTGCATGCTCATTTCTCTCTCGCTCAGTCACAACAGCCCCAGAGCAGGCAGGACACACTCCTACGCTGTCCCTTCTTCCTAGGAAGTCCCGTGACACCACACTCCCTTCTAAGCCAACAGAAGCTGCTTCTGAGGAAGGGGCTTGGGGCTGGGGGTGGAGGAGGAGGGCACTGCACACCCTCCTGTCCTGGTTGCCTCTTATCCCCACACGCACAGATCCCTGTCCCATTAAAACATTTACTTACAATTATCTTTCAAGGGAGGAGGGGATTGGAAGTATATATGGCGCTCGCTGGTGGCCTGTCACCCTGAACAAGGAAACTCACCCATGTGTATCACGTCTACCCAGACTGACCTTGTTTCACTCATATCAACGTAAAAAAATCTAGAAACAGGCCACAATAAGGAAATGCAGGCATTTTTAGACCATCTAGCAGCTGGTCAGAAAAATGGGGCCCCGCAGGGCCAAGCAGTGAGATGTTCCCAGTGAGCGGTCTTATTTCAGCCTCTGACCTCCAGGCTGGGGGGTAAGATGCTTCTTGATAGTTGCAGTTCATTGTAAGGACATGGTTTTTGCCCTTCGGGAACCAGCTGGCACCGCCTGAGTGGAGACAGCGCAGGTGCCAAACATAAGGAATTGGGGTGGGGAAGAGAGCAAGACAGAGTGATGGCTTCCCGTTGGGAAGGTAGTTGAGAGAAATTTGAAGCAAAAAGGGGCTCTGATTTGGACCAAAGAGGTGTGGGCGGTTCTGCTGTGGTGGAAAACATCTTACTGCAGGTCCCAGCCAGCAGGAGAGAAGGCACAGGAACTGCTGTTTACTGTGGACACCACCTGGCTGCTCGGAGCCAGTAGACAGGTGCAGGCCTTCGGGTTTCAGCAGCAAAGCCATAGGGGGAAGTGGAGACACTGTCGGGCCACTTCCAGGCCTCGGCTTCAAGCTCACGAGCTGGAGGCTCAAGGCCCAGCTGAGAACTACTTGTGCTGCCCCCCTACCTCTGAACAAAAGCGGACTCACATCAATGCTGACAGGGCATTGCGTCCCACCCCTCTTGGTTACAGCAGAGGCGCGGTGCTTGGCTGCCCTCAGTGCGCCAGGGGAGGCACTGACACAGGCATCAGTGCCCGTCCCCGAGCTCCACCCCCGTACATCCCCTTGCTGCTCCCAACAGCATTGGTCACTGCGGCTGCTTGGTCTTTGCATCCTCCCCGTCATACTGAGACCCCGCCACCCCAACACCAGCACATCCTCCCCATCATCCTGAGGACCGCCCCCCCAGCCACCCCAACACCAGGGAGTGAGTTCCGCACTTCGCACCTTGCTAGACACATATCATCCATTGTCCCCATTTTACAGGGTGGGGACTGAGGTTTAAAAGGACCAGGCTCACACTGCCAGGAAAGAGCAAAGCTGAGCTGAGCACCCCAGGCTTCTGACCTCAGTCCAGCTCCACACGACCAGGGAATCCTGCAAAGCGTGCTCAGCAGGATGACAGTTTTAGACACAGGTTAAAACCCACGTCTGCCCTGCTAAACTGCATCTGCTCGGGTGGGGTCAGTTAGCACTGGGTTCAGCAGCCTTCAGATAATAGGAAATCTGCCAAACAGTGGCTGACACAGAAAGCACCAATGGCATTTTAAGCCTCAGAGGATGGATGGGGCAGTGTTTTAGGATGAGGGAAAAGCTTGGTGAAGTGAAGGATGCTCTAGATAGACAGAAGCCAGGAAGCCTCGGTTCCAAAGGCTGCTTGGCTACCAACAGTGACCTCGTATAACCCCCCTGTCCACCCAGAATCTGGCTCTTCTTATCTGTGTACTGGGGAGGGGAGTGTCGATCAGGTGATCGGCAAGCTTTCCTCCAGCTGACATTCCTCAAGTCTACGAGTGCCTCCCCTGTGATCTTGAAGTCAGTCAGCCTTAGCAGCTGCTGACCTCGACTTTCTCCAGGTTCGCCCAACTGCCGCCAGGCCTGGCTGGAGCCCAACTCAGTCTGGAGACCCAGCTGTTGGACACCCCAGGGAGAACCATACATCCTCCCAGCAATCAGAAGCCAATAAATACAGCTGCTGCCAGCCACTCAACCCCTTCCTCCCCACCTGCGTCCCCCTCAGCCTTCTCACTGGACTCAGGTGCAGGGGAAGGAGCAGGGCAAAGCCAACTTGCCGTAAACTCCCAGAATTAGGCTCGGTATGAAATGTTCACGAGGAAGCGCCTGGCCGTGTGAGGTGCTGGCTGCAAAGCTGCCGCGGGGGGTTCCCACGCTGCCTGCCCACCTGGACTTAGTTCACAGTGGAAGGGGCCTGTTGCCCCTCCTGGCACCTTTGCAGGGCACACAGCCACTCAACAAATTTGCCAAACAGAGTGGGAGCTTTTGAGGGTCTCCCAGTCCACAGAAGACCCTGGACAGTGTCCCTCGCTCACCACCCTACACTGCCGTGGACACACGGGAGGCTCCTGCTGGCCACGTGTCTGGTACGGCCCCTCCACCTCCACGGCCATGGATGACTGACCACGGGCCCTTTCCCAGGGATTTAGGAAGCGGGGCCAGGAGACTGTCTCCAGAGGCTGGACCTGTACCACGTGAGCTCAGGCTCGCAAGGCAGAGGCACCTTCCACCAGAGCAACCCGGGCTGCAGAGAGCGAGCGCTCAGAAATTCGCAGAGCACGTCAAAGATCGGGGGGCCAGAGTCTCACAGCCCCATCCCAGATTCTAGCCCTGCATCCGCTGGGTTCTGAGCCTCACCCCCGTGTCCGGTAATCAAGTCTCCTTTAAGGGCTAGCTCCAGAATGGCTCTATTTCTTGTCCCGAGAGGAGTCTTAACACCGAGCCAGGCATTCATGTATTCAACTAATACTCATGGAAAGCTCAGGCAGGCTAAGATGTGCTTGTCACCAAGGGAAAGGAAAAGAATAAGACACGATCTGTACCCTCAAGGGACTCACAGACTACTGTCGCCCCAAAACAGATCATTGTAAACCAATGTATTAAACATGGTGAAAAGGACAAGGTATCATGGAAGGAAACAAGCCTGGGGCAGAAGCCAAGGGTCAGAGAGCTGGGAGGGCTTCCTGGAGGAGGGGATACTTGAGCCCAATCAGAGACAGTCCCCGCAGTGGGGAGAGGGTATTCCCGACCAAGATGACAGCACACCCAAAGATGGGCGGGGGATAGCATGGTTTCAGGGAGAAAACACGCATGAGGAACTGTACTAGGTAAAGGCGAAGAGTGTGAAAGGGAACAAGACACAACCTGGCCTCAAGAAGCTTGCATTTTAGAGGGAAACCACGTGGACTCTAATAAAAGGTCAAGACTACCAAACCAAAGACTCTAAACATGAAATGCTGCGGAAGCTCAGAGGCGGCAGAAGGCACTTAAGCTTGGAAGTTGTCCCAGGGAAGCTTCGAGCTGAGTTAGGCCTTGAAGCACAGGGCAGAGTCAAACAGAGGCAGCGGCCGGCCCCGCCCTGCATGCCACGCTATGAAAACATTCAGCGTTCCTCAGAGCTCCGTGCTGCGTCAAGTGCTTTCACGCTAGATCCATCCGATGCTCCCAAGCAAGTTGAGGAGTAAGGAAAGTACTAGAACTGTCTGGTGACGGGGAAACAGATGCAGACTGGGTGGTCTCCTTGGGTCACAGAACTAAGTTGGGGGGAGGGTACAGGCCCAGACCCTTCCCAGCAACACCCACCCCTCCCCTCACCCCAGGTGCTCTCTGTCACCTCCTCCATTGCAGAGTAATTCTAACTTTCCTCTGGAGCTTCTGGTCACCTCCACCCTCGTGTGGCAGCTCAGGAGTGAGATGTGCTCTTAAAAACAGGAAACAAAATACAAACTTGTGTAATATTTGTCTTCCTTGGATGGTGACAAGCTCCAAAGGGCTTAAGACATGCCTTACTCAGCAATTCAGCTCAGTACCTGGGCCATAATGGGAGTGTGCTCACATGTCATTTTATGATTGAGGATGAATAAAAAAAGAAATGAACCACGCAGAATGGAAGGGGGAGATGGGAGGTGAGGACGCAGCCTTTGGACATAAAGAGAATCGTCCGAAGCTCTCCACCTTGCTGCCTCCCCCACAAGCCTTCATGGCGTTACGTCCACAGGGCTGGGGGTCGGGGGAAAGAGAGGCTAACATCACCAAGCACCAGGCTGCTGCTCATTAACGCTCCAGGGAGAGGAGGGTGACGGGAGAAGGCCAAGAAGAGACCGGACAGGAGGATCAGAGGACGGCGTGAGCTCCGGCGGGCCCCAGCACGTGTAAGGAAATGTCGAAATATTCCCTATGTTTTAGGTGTGATTTTGAGATAGTCTGTTTGGAGTTTTGCTCAGTCAGGACAAGCTTCTTGAAAGATTTTCTTCATGTCCTCTGATCACACCCTCTGACTCCCTAGGTGGTGGCCCTACAGTAAAAGCGGCCCCTAGGAGTAAGTTAAGGGGCTGTCACCTCACCTAGCAATGAACTATCCACTTGTTAACCTCCAGAAGGCCAGGCTGGGAGACCAAAAAGGAGAGGGAGGGACTGGTCAGGAAAGCAGGGAGATGACAGCGCTGTGCCCGCCAGCCTGGCAGTCTTCCAGAAAGTTCCTCCTCCCTCTGTTCTCACGGCCCCTCCCGCACCAGCCCCACCCTCCACCTCGGGCTGACTCGGAGGAGCAGCAGCTGACAGGGAGCCACGGCTGCGCCTAGAGCCACAAGCGGTTTCACTTGGCACCGATTCTCAAGGAGAATCAGCTCTTTGTCCCCCTGCCAGAGGGATCGCCACAGATTCCTGCTACAGAATTCCCACTGTCCACTGTCAAGGCAGAGAACGGCGGCCTCTGGCCCTTCCCAGCCCAGAACCCGCATCTCAAGACAAAAGCTGCTGGCCCTCCGGGACCCCTGGAGCCAGACGCCCCGCCAGCCGTCCACACCACACAGAACCCCACAAAGGCTGCCTGTGGCTCAAGAACATGGCACCCTACTCCTGCTGGAGACCCCACGGTGCCGGCAGAGGACGCCCCCCGGCAAGGACCCATCCCGGCCCTAGTCCTGGGCTCACACACTGTTTCTACCCTCCTCATCCCCACAACTTCCTTCCATATTCTATACTTTCAGGGAGAAAAAAATAACCCCACAGTGAGGCGCTGATGACCACATGACAGGGGGCCGGTCGGAGCCAAGGGGAGGCCTGTTCAGCGACTCAAGACAAGGCAGATGTCACACCCATAGCAGAAGGTGAGGCCTTCAGAGCTATTTCTACACAGCACGTGATTGGAGGGTTGCCCCTGATTTTCAGGCAAACTGTTAACAACAACAACAAAAAAAGCACTTTACTCTAATGACCCCTGACCTCACTTCCCGAAGCGGCCTCAGACACAGACACAAGCCTGTACACACAAAATCTGTCCATCTGATTTGTCGTCAGGCAAAAGCCACACACACTGACCCCAAGCTTCCCCAGCCCTCCGAGCCTCCTCGCAGAGCAGATGTGGCACTTCTCCCATCCGTGTTTAAGACGACACTGCAGAAGGGAAGAACTAGAAACTAAGTTTAATTGTGTTACATCCTGGCTTTCCCAGGCAGAGGGAGAACCCTGCTTACTGGCCACGATAGTTTTGGCCGCAGCCAAAACCCTGATGTCTGCAGGATCTGGAAGGAATGTTTTGATTTATAAGGGAATTTAGGGAATTTTCATCAGGAGCTCTGCCCCTCATAGGAGGCAGTAGGCAGGAACATTTTCAAAGTACTTCACTCTCAGTGAAAGGAAATTCTGATGTTAAGATGAAATTGGTTTTTCACCTGGTGTATTAGTGTGTCCTCACGGTGGGCCTTAAATTCTGCCGAGACAGAGCTGTTCAGTTTTCTAATAAGGAAAATTCTTGATAATCAGATTCAAAAAAAAAAAAAAAAAATCCAAAGCCCACAGTCTACAGCAGGAAAGGTTTTTACCAGACAGGAACTGACTGAATACACTTGCAGAATACTTACTTTCTGATCCCTCAGCGGTACCGCAGTCCTTCTCCCTTCTGGCTCATGTGGACCCTGGCCAGAACCATCAGAGAGAAACTCCAGCCCCTTAAGCTCCGTCCTCCCCAGGAGTCCCAAGCGCACCCCACCAGCCGCACCCCCTGCCCCCCTGCCGTCTTCCCCCAGCGCAGAGGTGGGGGGGGTGGGCAGGAGCAGTCACCTCGAACCAGCCTCTCGCTGAGACATCGTTTGCTCATTCTTTTCTTTTTCTGGAGTTGGGATTTACTAACATCTTTTGACTTGATAATCTACTTTAATAAAAAGTTGTAGAAGTTTTTATGGTTTGTAATGGTATGCAGCTTGTAAATTAAACAGAAGGAAACTGATCTGTTTTATGCCTTCTCTGTGAATTTCACACGTCCCCCAAGTCCACTGGACTGTGGACAACTGGAGCAGGAATTCCTTTCTCTCGTGCTTTATCTCACATCCCCAACTGGATTCAAAGTTCCACAGGGGCAGAGGGACTGAATACATGTTTTAAGTATTAACTGTAAGCAGAGTTCGCTTTAACAAATTTTCTTCTGAGTATATTTTTGTTTTTAAAAAAATCAAATACTCTTGGATGTCACTGTACAGCCATGCTGGCTGGTTTCAACAACTCAGCACGCTCTGCACTCCCTCAGCAGCCAGCTACACCTTAGGCAGGGACCCAGAATCCCAGCTCCAGGATTTCATCGTCTTCCTTCTCTTTTCAGGGTGGGGTGGGGTGGGGTGAAGAATCCAACTCACCACTCAGGCTCCCGCAGATCTGACAACTGAATCCGTCTCAAACGCAGGGCCCCGTGTCACTCGCCTGCCTCAAAGCCTGCAACTGTCCCATCGACATTTACCCTTAGTGACACAACGTGGCCCAGGGGGTCATTAGTGTTTACCTGAACCTGCCGGTTCTCCCATTCCTATTCCGGGCGGCAGAGCATTCCCTAATGTCCACCCAACATTTAATGACCCATCAGGAAAAAGCCTGAGTCCAGCAAAATATCAACAAGTCCTTTCTCTCCTAGCAGGGAAATTGAGACACATTTTGTTTACTGACAGTTTCATTCCAACTAGCACCAAGACCAAAAGAAAAAGAAAAAGAAAAAAAAAGGTAAGGCCTTTATTTCAGCCTATTTAACAAGACGAAGTCCAGGAACCAGATTTAGCTTTCCAAAGACTGAGATTTGGGAAGTCAGCTTAGGGTTCAACAGGTACTGCACCAGCCAAGTCCGAATCTGAGATGCCAACAAAAGGAAGCTGTTTTTCATTCCGGAAACAGACCCGAGAAAGTAACGAGTTTGGCGCTAATGAGAGAAGCAGGGCAGGCTTGGTACACGCTACAGACTGAAGCGTCATCCCCCACACCCTGACTGAACAGCTTTAAAGGCTGGGAACTATTTTCAAACAACCCTTTTAAAATGCTATTCAGCACTGAACTGTGTACCTCTGTGTAACCAAGAGATGCCATCCCACAACACAGCAACCCCAGGTACCTTAAATAGTTTTACTGGAAAAACAATTACACTGTGAGCACCAAAGCAAGAACCCTATTGTCAATTCAGCAGATTACAACTCAAGAACAAAATGCCCTGGGGAGGCCGGGCGGACTGTCCACAACATCAGGAATGTTCAGGCCGAATGGACCGGGGTCCCGCAGTGTTTGTGCCAGAGGTCGATGGCCTTGCTCACGATCGCGTCCGAGCTGTCCTGGGGAATCTGTGAACAAGCAAACCGGTCTCTGAAATGTGTTTCCAGCTTCAGTATCTCCCTCATTCACTATGGCCTAACACTCATTTCCACTGGGTTTTCACTGCTTTTTCAGAAAGTGATCCCATAAGAGGCTGCTGCCAAGATATTTGCTTCACACGCCACCTGAGGTCATCCCAAGGAGCTGTGGTCACACTGCCTGGCTTCCAATCCTGCACTGCCCACAACTGTGTACTCCTGGGCAGGTTCCTGAAGCTCCCTGGGTTCAGATCCCCATCTCTAAAATGGGGCAAATGATGGTCCCACTTCACAGAGCTCTTTACAGGGGTTACATGAGATAATTCACAAACAATACTTAGTAGGGGCCCTAGCACTGTGAGCCACTAATCACGACAATGACGGTGGCTCCTTTATCCAACACGCACTCACTCAGTGCTTACTATTTACCAGGCCACTGTTCAACTGTTAATACTGGCTAAAATACATAGATTGTGGGTTCAGTGAAACTCACTCATCTGAAGTCTCTACTTTAACACCTCTTGCCCGGTTCAGGGGTACTCTAAGATACAAAGAGGGGGAAACTAATTCACTGAGACCTTTTTCAACATGCTCTAAGTTTACACTTAAGCACATGACAAGTCTAACTGGGATTCCATCAGCGACAGTAACAGAAATGCCAAGGGCTTACAAAATCCCTCAAAACATCAGGACTCCTCCATCAGCAAGGATCGCTCCTCCTAAAGTGACAGATCTCATCTCTTCCTTTTTTTGATGAGCCTCCTAGTAGTCACATCAGGGGACGAGACTCTGGTCCTAAGCGCACACACTCATGGGGAGAGTCTTGCTGCTCAGACCACTGACCACCCCCTCCCCCACCCAACAAACAAACGACAGGGACTATAATCCACAGACCAACTTTAAACTTTTTCAGGGGAAAAAACAGTTTCTTATAATGTAAAAATATACTGAAATAACTTAATGCAAGAGAAAAATCTGGCTTGCTAAACTTCCTTTCTAGATTCAAAATTCAAACAAAACAAGCACACTTACGTTTTCCAGAAACTTCGTTATCTTCTCCGCACTGTTCAGTGCCATTACTTTTATCTTAAAGGTTAACAAAATTTCCACAGCTACAAACACTAGTATCTTACAGGATCCACTTACAACTTTATCCCAAACCCTACAAAAATAAAGACAATCCAATTACAAGTTTGAAATTTATGCTTACTTCAACATTTCAAATTATAAAATTAAACCAAATGACACTTCAAGTAGAGTCATCCCTCGGTGTCCCCAGGGAAGTGGTTCTAGGACTCGTTAGGATACCGAATCCGTGGACGCTCAAGTCCCTCATGTAAAAGTGGGTGGTACAGTCAGTCCCCTGTTCCTGCAGACTCCACATCCAAGGATTCAACCAACCACAAACTGTAAACAGCACAGGATCCGGAACTGGCTGAATCTGCAGATGCACAACTGCGGACACAGAGGGCTGACTGCATACGCTCCAGAGAAGAGCTATAAAGGATCATCATCAGGGAAACAACACATCAGCCATTTGAAGTCTGTTTCAGACACAGTCAGCACTGGAAGGAAAAAAGGGGATGAGCTAGAAAGTACTTGCTCTGCTAGGAATCTACCAAATGCCAAGTCCCTCATGCTCCAAAACTGACGTTCTGGGGCCGGAAAGTCCTAAACCAAAGCTTAGATTTTATTAATACTTTGTAATGCTCATATAATCATTACATATTAAGGAACCACAACAAAAGAAGCAAATGAAATGAGATAAATTCAATTTCATTTTCTGGTGGTTTACATTCCTCAACGAAGGAGCTAGTTACTGAGCACACGCTAAAATTATTCTTCTGACAGCTCCTGTCTGTAACACTCATAGTTGGTATTACCCTCTCTGTGCTGACCACGCACGGTCTTGTATTCATCTCTGTATACTGCCTTTCTCCTCAACTGCAGAATCCTGGAGGGGGCGGGACAGGGCTCTGAGATACCCATAACTCATATCTGAAATTGATGGAAGAGCTGAGTTTGAGTGTCAAATCTCTGACTGCCTTCAACTATTTTAGAACGTCATAAGATGTCCAAGAAATAAAGATTTTTCTCTATAATCTACCTCAGTTCTGGAAAACAAAAGCCCATGCCTATGTAAAATTCTTGGAGGCTATTTCAGATGTGCCTACTGTACAGCATCTAATACACTGATGGTCTTCAATTCTTCTCACTGTATATTTTAACACTTTAAATATTTACACTAGTACTGACTCTAACATTTCTAATTGTATATATACTAAGCAGAACCTTGTGTTGCTGTGTTAGCTGCAGGAGAAGTTAGCATCAAACTATTGTTCTAAATCAAATTTATTTTCTGAGATGATTACGTTTAAGAAAAAGAAAAAAGAAAAACAAATCAGGGTTCTTCTTGGACTCCAAGCCTTCAGTATGTCTTTGAAAGAAATACTTGCCTCTGTAAACTGGACTCGGGCAAGCACCCGGCGAAGCACCTCTTGAACCAGAGATCATAAGGAAGTCTGGACACCGCAGAACACGTCTTCAGATGACTGAGCAGTCTGCTATCTTCCAGATTCAAATATTGTTCAAAAGCCTTTGGCTAATGAGTAAACAAGAAGGGGTTACTCATTTCCTGTAACATTACCTGATCTTACAGCCTCTGATGAAAAAGTCTACATGCTGAATACAAAGAAATGCTAGAAAACAAAACTTCAGAATCCTCCAAGTCACTGGTGACGCAGTGGTTCCCCAGATCAGCACAAACCAGAGCAAACCACCATCCAGACTGAGGTTTCCTGGGACAGCCCCAGGCTAAACAGAACAGTCTGTTAGTTAGTACTAACCGCACTAACCAATTCACCAGCCCAAGACAAACCAAAGCAAAATTCAGTTGTTCCGGGGAGAGAAGAAAGGCCATGTTCTGGCTACTCTGGGGCAGGAGATTATATCTACAGGGAAAGGAGAAGTTAAGACCGAAGAAACAGGGTAGGGCTACAGCGGGAGAGGGAAGTTGGAAGAATGAGACAGAAAGAGCTGGAGATTAAAAGAGCCCTGCAGCCACTGACTACACCTGTGCTGGCCCATGTGTAACGCATTGTGCCCTGGGGCAGGGAGGTCCAGACAAGAGGGACAGCGCAAGGGAGACCTCCATACCCCCACAAAATGTGCATGCGAAGTCCTGGGAGGCACAGGAATAGCTCAGAGGGAGCAAAGCCCCACGATTCCCTCAGGTCGCCTCTTCCACGTAAAGTTACACAGCAGCCAACTCCTCCAGAAGACTAGGGAGCTAACAAGGCTGCCTCCCAGATGGGGCCAAATCCACCTGGCATGGGCTGCTACATTTATAGGGACCATTCTCAGACCCTCAAGTCTGTACTCCCTCTCCAGAAGGGCACAACCAGATCCCATATCACCCAGGCTAACACAAATGTTTTTACTAAATATCTGCACCGCTGCACTTCTGCCAAAGAGGCAATTCATAATCCTTCCAACGTCCACTGCAGCCAGACACGGTGCTACACGCAGGGAAGAGAGCCAGAGGGTAAGACAGCACTCCTGCCTTCAAGGAGCTTACAACCTGGTTGAGAAAGACCTGCAAAGAGGCAAGTGTAACAGTGTCGTAAAGCCATGATGGGAAGAAGCACAAGGCGCTGGGTACATCCATGTGTGAATCCTGACCCAGACTTTAGAGGCCAGAAGCAGGTTCCCACAAAAGCAGATGTGTGAGCCAGCCATTAAGAAGGGACAGAAGTTAATCAAAGAGGGCCATATAGTAACATCTAGTTCAGCTTAAAGGGTAAATATCCCTAACTAAAGAGTTTCTAAAAAAGAAAAAAGCCAAAAATTCTCACAGAAAAAAAAAAAGCAAATGGCTTCGTGATAACTAATTTGGTAAAACCACAAAAAAGTGAAAAGACAACAGACAAGATTATGGAGACGCTAACAAAAAGCTCAACAGAAGAGATCTTATATACAACAATAAAAAATTTTAAGCTAGACTAGACATGGTTTAACTAAAGACTTTTAAAAACTTGACCTTAAAAGTTGAAGTCAGTCACTTGCTGCCTAAATCAAATAGCAAAGCAAAGAAAATTTAGCTTTTCTAATACATAGTGAAGAACTTAAAAATTTTTTTTTCATAACTATTTAAAACTACGTGCTAGGCACTGTAATATATACAAGAAGAAATTAAGACTTACGGGACATGGGGACAATAAGTATCTTATTGATTCTAAAAAACTTCTAAAAAATGTTCAAGGCATTCGTGAAAAAGAACAAGAGAGAAATTTCCCTACCAGCTATCGAAATATGCTAGGAAGTTATATTGAATTATATGGTGCTGGCCCAGGAATAGACAATTACCTTGAGAGGAAAAAAAAGTGTCTAGAAAGAGATAAATATGGAAATCCAGTAGAAGATAAAGGTGGCATTACAAATCTGTGAATAAGGATGAACTGACAAAAAATAGCATAACTGGTAGTTCTACTGCTTACTGTGTGACTTTGGGCAAGTTACTTAACTGCTCTGTGCTTCAGTTTCCTCATCTGTAAAAACATGTTAAAATAAAGTAACTCATTAATATAGGAAATTCAGCACTGGCTGGCATGATGCTCCTTCTCAATAACTGTTAACCAGAGTGGGAAGGAGGAGGCGGGCAGTGGGGTACTGGCTGAAGTCGTGCTGCAATTAACTACAAAGGAACAAAGTCACATTTGCATCTGATACGCCAGTCACAAAGGAAAGTTCCTCATAAATTAAAGGACTCTAAATGTTGAAATATTTTTCAAAGATAGCTTTTTAAAAACCTGTTTTTTTAATCTTAGGGTTAGAAAGGCCTTTCTAACTAAGATACAGAAAAGCCAAAAAAAATATATATTGATAAATCCAACTGTATCAACTTTACATCTTTATACAACAGGGAGAAAGGTTTTCAGAGAGAAAATAATTTATAAAACAAAGGATAATAAATATCCAGCATATGTCGATAATTCTTAACCCCCCAAAAAAGGAAAGAGGTAAACAAAATAGAAAGGTAGACAAAGACAGCGACCAATAAACATACCCAAAGCTGTTTAACTGCACTCAGAAGTGTGGCTACAGAAATTAAAATGGGCTACCATTTCACTATGAGGTTGGCAAACATCGAAAAGACTAATGCTATCACGTATTGGCAATAGGGTGGAAAAGAGGACATCTCATAGACTGTTTGGAGAAGCAGAACTGGTCCAACGGGTAGGTGAGTAATCTGGCAGTTAACAAATTTAATGACGTCTCTTTCAATTGTGCGTTCCCTGTATAGGTAACCCACCCCTGGGAGAGAGACAGACAGACACACACACGCACACACGGGAACATGTCACGTACAGGCGGTGTGACTGTTAGCATGGAGCTATTACATTAAATTATGGCAAACTCTTAACAGAAAATACTTCGAGAATTTAAAAAATTTTTTAGAGGTGGTTCTAAATGAGTGGCTCTCAATCTTAGCTTCACTTCAGAATCACTTTTGAGTTGTTTTTTTTTTTTTAAATGAGAATTTTGGGGCCCCACCCGCGGAGATGCTGATTTAACTGGTCTGGGGGGAGGAAAGGCACTGGTCATTTTTAAGCGCTTCCAGGTGGCACTGGTAGGAAGTCAGGGAAGAAAATTACTTATGCGTACTAACATGGAAAAGCTCTAAAACATTAAGTTTAAAGAAAAAACATAGGGCCATATAAACGGTATGTATTTACATTTTTTTTAAAAAAACATAAGTTACATACACACACGTTGCACAGGTACGCACGCACACTCTCAGCCATTCTTGTGCACACAAAGCAGCCTAGACAAACATACACCACGCTGATGACAACGCTTACGTCTCAGGGGTGGGGGAGGGGAGGTGCTGCCGCAGGTGCGCAACTGGATTCAGCTGGATAGTTTCTCGCTTCCACAATGTGTCTATTACTTGTATTATTAAAAATACATTTTTAAAGAAACTATCAAAATGCTACTGAATTTACTCCAATATTAAGAAAAGCTAATTAAATCATGATACAATTTGGGCCTCTTGATTTAATCAGGCAACTACCATTTACATATCCTCCAATGCCACGCTTTATTTTTTATTAAAATCAGCTAAGTGCATTAAATTTTAGAATTCTAAAGACTAAATTTTACTTCAGTGAAATACATAAAACACATGCCCGTACGGTGCTCTCCGAAGCTGAGGGCTCATGCCGACCGCAGGGACCCTCCGGCTCCCCCAGCCCCCACCAGCGCCCCTTGGCTGAATCTGCGCCCTGTACCACAGTCACCACTGCCAACAGAATTTCCAAATGAAACAACTCAATGACTTAAATACAGATTCACTTTCATAAATGAGAAATGACGGAAGAAACTGGAAGAGAACAGCAAAGGATGCCGGCTCATGCTGGTGAAGCAAGTGCTGGGTCTCTGCTTTCCTGTCAGAGGACAGCCCACAGCCGCTGCCTCCCTCCATCCTCTCCCTCTTCACCAACAGAATCCCCAATCCAATGTGGGATCACACGTGCCAGCACAAAACCACCAAAGAAGCCACATGTCCCAGGCTCCACTGCAAACCAGGGCGGCCTGGTGACAAGGTCCTGCCCCACACCAGCCTGGCAGAAGGAAAGTCTGTTACAGGGGGACAGGCTGGACTGGCTGGTCACACTCTCCTCCTTTACTTCTGTCTCTGCCTTTCCCTCCCTGCCTGGAACAGGGATGGCGTGGCAGTCGCTCCAGCATCCATCGCATGATCACAAGAGGAAGAATCACACCTAAGAAAGCTGGAGCGGAGGACGGGAACCTGGCTGTCTGTTGGTACCGTGGCTGTGGCACCAGCTCAGGGCTGCCTTGCCTCCAGACTCTGGGTTACACAAGGGAAGATAAGAAAGCTTCTGTTATGTGAGCTTTCCATCATATGCAGCCAAATGCAAACCTCAGGACAGAGAGATAATTCTAGAAAAAGTCAGTGGACTCTAGATCAGGATAAGGAGTGTGACAGAGCAGAGGTGAGCAAACCCCGGCCTGCGGGGGCCAAAGCCACAACCGTTCTTTGATGTGTTGCCGACGGCTGCTTCTGCATGACAGCTGCAGAACTGAGTGACTGCACAGACATGGACCAGCCGGCCCACCCACCTGGAAATATTTACCCTCTGGCCTTTTAGGAAAATATCTGCTGACTCCTACTACGGTGGGTCCACTCATAATTGCAGCGGCACCGGGAGGTAAAGGCATTTCCTGAAGACCCCTATTACCACGGCTCGCCCCCACCCCACAGGAGCCAAGACATCATCCCTCACCAGCTGGGGCAGAGAATCCCGGTACTTGTTATTCAACTGGTTCACAAAGCATCGGGTGACCCAGTAACAGTCCACGCTGTCTTCCACCATCTCTTCCATGGCTTTAGCAATGGCGAGAAATACTTCATCTTCTGGCTCCTGAAAGATTAACAACAAATCTCAAGAGGAAGGAGGAAGAGAGAAATCCATAATTCTTTAATAAAAATGAAGCCTTGCTCCCTAAATTTTGAAGGGGCTGCAGTAAACCAAAGTGGGACCAAAAGCAGTCACTAAAAAGACAACCAGGGGGAGATGAGGACGAGTAACCAGAGGAATCTGTCTGCACCAGTGTTGCTTCTGATGATCAGGTTTCAGCCTGACGCTCAGAGATTTTCCAACTTCTAACATTACGGCCAACGAGTCAACATAAATCCAAGGAAAGGCTGACTCTCTACCCAAAAATATTCTTAGTGCTAGAGAATTCCTTTTAAACAGATGTGATAAACAGCACAAAAAACTAGAGACATTCACCAACACAGCAATTTGCAAAAATTAAATGACCCCTAAAGGACTAATAAGCATTTTATTTCAAAGCATTCATACATACCTTTGCAATTTTATTCTATCTTTAAGCACCTGAAAAGCTAAAAATGTCCCTAGAATTAGAATTTTAGGACCTGGAAGTATGGCATTTCTCAACCCTGGTGTCAATACTCAGAACATGAAAGTACACCCTCAAATAAATTTCAAAAGAAATTTTGTAAAAACTGGAATCTACTTGAAAAATCTGTTTTCTAATACCGTATCTTATACCAAAAGCTTTACATTTCTCAACTAGGACTTAACAGCTGAAGGATTTTAACGTTGGAAAAAAAAATCCAACAACTATAAAGTTTCTTTCTACTCCCCTAAAAAGTCTGAAGCTAAATCAAAATCCCTATTTTAATACAAGTATTTCATTTTAGGCCTCTCTCAACTTACTAACATTCTACAAAATGTCAAGGGTAGCAGAACCATAGAAAATAAAATTCTCCAAAACACTTGTTAATGTGTCAGGGAAGGAGACAAGAGAAGAGGAAGAAAAGGGAAAGGGAGCGTCCTTCCTCGGACGCCCGCCTGGCCCTGCGTGTTCCAGGACATGCCATCTCCACGCTGTCCACCAGCGGCAGCATCTTGGACTGAGATCAGCATCTGTGCTCCTGCCCTGGGCTGAGCACTGTCGCACAGGCGTACTAAAAGATACAAAAAATAAGGCTGACTGGGGCTTGGTGACCCAAGGGACACGAGCCCAAAACGAACCCTTGGGCAGCAAGTGTGCCCAAGGCCACAGCACAGGTACCTGGGCCTGGCAAGTGGAGCAGAGAGGAGGTGGAAACTATGACCCACCACGCAGACTTCCTGAGCTAGTGGATAAGCTCACCTAATTTCACATATAATTTAAGAAGTCGGGTAGTACTATCAACTAACTGCATTTGCCAATGGAAAAAAAATTACAGAAATTTAAGAGTCCCGATTATTCTCAGGGTTATTCTCTCCTGATAAACTTAAAGGTGGATGGCCTAAGATTCATCCGTAGGATCCACATCATTAACCTCAAAAGAAAGAACAAGTCAAAGCTTAAACTGCTGTGCTGGCAGGTTGCAATCTGCTGCCCCAGAAAATGACAGAACAGCACAGTTTGCAGGACAATCCCTGTTTTTGACAATTCAGCCAAAAGTTAAAATGCCTGGATTGAAATGTAAGAGGCAAAGAGCCGAAGCCGCGGAGCTGTGGGCATTACTCTGACTGCCCTCCTCTTCCTCCCTTTCTCTTTCCTTTATAAATAAGCAGTCCAGTCAGCAACTAGACCAAGGAATGTGTCAAAGATGAAGTTTAAAAATGTTTTGGAACTAGACAGAAGTGGTGTTTGCACAACACTGGGAATGTACTGAATGCCACTGAATTTGTTCATTTTAAAATGGTTTATTTCTAGATTGTGAATTTCACCTCAGTAAATTATTTAAATAAAAAATAAAGAATTAAAATTTTTTTAAAAAAAGATGAAGTTTAAAAAGCAGGCTGGAGCCTGTGGCGCTGAGGCCAAGGAGGGGTCAGGGCCAAGGAGGCAGTCAGAAACTACAAGGCCTGTGGGGCCTGCCGGCCAGGGCCAAGGAGGTGGCTGGCCGTGTCGGTTACAGAGGAATGAGCAAAAAAGTACAATGAGGCTAATAGAAGCCTCTTCATATGTGCAACTGCCAGATACGGAAGGTGCAAATACAGAAAGGGTGAGGGCTAGAATGAACTCGTAATAGTAGAAAGGAATTGGCACTGTTAGCATGAACTCAGGGTTTTCATTACGGAGAGACAGACATGCAAACGTGTGTGTGTGAATGTGTGTATTTCCTAACTCTGTCTGCTGTGAGCGCCTTAGAAGCCATGGCAAACCAGCGACAATGAACAATGAACATACCTAACTAGCATCCTGCTCTTGGTTTCTAAATACAATACTCCATTCAAAAAAAAAAAAAAAAGCTAACTCCAGGCCTGGGGCAGGAAATGTACTAGGAATATCTTTTTGTGCCAAAAAGTAAGGATATGCTCCAAATGATGGGAACTTATCAAAAAGACACAGACTTCAGCTTGAAAGGGTTCCCACTGGTGAAATCTGGGACAATCTGAACATCAAAATCATGGTAGAAATGAATTATAGGTCACTAAAGCAAAAAGGAATCTATAAATTCATATTGATAAAAATGAGGGAGAAGGGAAAACTCTTCCACAGAAAAGAATGCCGACTGATCAATGCAGAAGGCATGGAGGAGTCAGAAAGTCACCATCTGGCAAGCAGCACAGCAGAAATTGTTTCAGGCCACAATCATCAGTGGGTTGATATTTACACAGTGTCAAAGTACCTCCCCACGAGTTACTTATTAATTACAAAGGGAAAAATAGCAGTCTCACATGGGAGAAAAAAAGTGATCAAAGTCAGCAGAGTAACTATCACACTTCTGTGGTATTCCTGCCAGAAACGCACAACCGGACTTTAATCGTGTGGAAACCTACAAACCCAAGCTGAGAAACGCTCTACTGGCTTGAACTCTCCAAAACGGTCAAGGTCATGAAAGATAAGAAAGGACTGAGGGGCTGTTTCAGATTAAAGGTGACTAAAACACGGCAATAAATGTGATCCCAGATGGGACCCCGGACCAGAAAAAGATCAGTGGAACAGTCAGCAACATTTCAACAAAGGCTAGATAGGTTAGTTCACAGTACTGTATCAACGCTAAGTTTCTGGTTTTGGTAAATAACCAGGGTACAATTAAGGTGTAACATCTGAGGATGCTAGGTGAAGGTACATGGCTACACTATACTCCGCACAACTTTTTTTCTATGTCTAAAATGATTTTAAAATATCAAAAAAATTTTAAATCAGCAAAAGGTATAACTAGTGGTTGAGAGGTTGCTAATTTCTGAACCAAAACTTTTATTGTTTGTAATAAAGGGAATGATACGGGCAACTGGTCAAATGGGAATGGAGTCTGAAGATTAGATGTTAATACTGTATCAGTGTCAACTTCTTGGTGCTGATGACTGAACTATGGTCACCTAGGGGAGAGTTTTTATCTTCAGCAAGTACACACTGAAGGAATCTGAAGTAATGGGATGCCATGTCTACATCTGATGCTCAAACGGTTTGGAAAAAAATACATATACACATATACAGGAAAAAAGACAAAGTAAATGTAGTACAATGTTAACAACTAGGGAACCCGGCTAAAGGGTTTATGGGAATTCTTAATAGTATTGTTGCAGCTTTCCTGTAAGTTTGAAATTACTTCAAAATAAAATTTTAAAAGATTGGGGAGATTGGATCAGAAGGTACCGGGCCATGAGAGCCAGATCTGCTGCTTTTACCCTACGAAGCAGAGTCACTGAAAGTTCGTAAGGCAAAACATGATGCGATCACAGGCTGGCAAGACGGAGCAGTCTCGAGTTGAGCCAAGGGTCAAACAAAAGTACCACTAACCAGTGGAAAGGAGGGACTTCGAGGCAACTTCCCAGACTCCAGCCGATGCATGTGGAGATAGACTTCAACCTGCGGTGTGGCATCACTGATAAAGCGAATGACTTCCAGGGCGTGAAGGACATCAGAGTACTGCTCCTTGCGATACGTCATCACCTGGGCATGGGACTCGTGGTGTGGAGGCAAGATTCCTACAGAGACCCAAGGGGGAGGAAAGGGGCAAAATACTGAGGCGCCAATCCAAACCCCACCTCTACGAAAGAGAATCCCGGGAGAAGCTGCCTATCAAAATTAGACTAGGACCCACAGATATTTAATCACCGTGATGACTCTCTTTGAGAAATTCTCACTATAAAACAATACAATCTTAAATTTTAAATACTATCAATATTTGAAATGGCAACTGAATCACTGATATTAAGGAGAAATGAAATAAATATGCCACATAAATTCAAGATAATTACACCCGTTACAATACTGATTTAATGCAAGTTTAAGGTTGTCAGCCTGGGGCCACCCTTAGGCCTCCAGAGCTATCTCCATTTTTTGCATTTGGCCCCTAATGGACTGAATTGTACCCCCTCCTCCACAATTCATATGCTGAAGCCCTAGCCCCCAATGTGCCTGTATTTGGAGACGGGGCCTTTAGAAGATAATTAAGGTTATATGAGGTCGTAAGACGGGGCCCCAATCCAATAGGGCCAGTGCACTTATAAGAAAAGGAAGAGACACCAGAGCTAGCGGTCTCTCCTCCCCTTCTCATGTGAGGACGCAGCAAGAAGGTGGCCACCTGCAAGCCAGGACCTGAGGCTTCACCAGGAACAAAATGGGCCAGCACCTCCATCTCGGACTTCCCAGCCTCCGGAGCTGGGAGGATACACACTGTTGTTTAAGCCCAGTGGTCTGGTATTTTGCTAAGGCAGTCCCAGCCGACAACACAGCACCCTTCACCTCAGAACCACCACCAGCTGGTCAAATCCTTCTCTTCCCCAACGACTACAACTTGCTCACAAAGTGCCGTACCTTTAGGACAGAGATCTCTCATCTTCACTGACAAAGTCACCTTACACTTTGATGCCATTTTATGCTCATTAACACATTTAAACATGATGTCTACTCACTAGACTTTGGGGCAAGAACCACATTCTTAAAAAATTTTTATTGAAGTATAGTTGACTTGCAATGCTGTTAATTTCAGGTATACAGCAAAATGATTCGATTGTACATATACATATATATTTTTTCAGATTCTTTTCCATTATAGGTTATTACAAGATACTGAATGTAGTTCCCAGTGTTACACAGTACGTCCTTGCTGTTTACCTATTTTTATACATAGCAGTGTATATCTGTTAACCCCAAACTTCTAACTTATCCCTCCCCACTGCCTTTCCCTTTTGGTAACCTTAAGTTTGTTTTCTATGTCTGAGTCTAGACCTGTTTTGTAAGTTCAGTTGTATCTTTTTTTAGATTCCATAAGTGATATCATGATATCTGACTTTCTCTGATTTACTTCCA
The DNA here is from genome assembly GCF_048773025.1 of Camelus bactrianus. Classification (NCBI taxonomy): domain Eukaryota; kingdom Metazoa; phylum Chordata; class Mammalia; order Artiodactyla; family Camelidae; genus Camelus; species Camelus bactrianus. Next base: position 8,532,290 of record NC_133558.1, read on the forward strand.
TTTAGTATGATAATCTCTAGGTCCATCCGTGTTGCTGCAAATGGCATTATTTCATTCTTTATGGCTGAGCTGTATTCTGTTGTGTGTATATATATACCACAACTTCTTTATGCAGTCATCTGTTGATGGTTGCTTCCATGTCTTGGCTATTGTAAACAGTGCTGCCGTCAACACTGGGGTGCATATATCTTTTCACATTAGAGTTCCCTCTGGATATATGCCCAGGAGTGGGATTGCTGGATCATATGGTAAATCTATTTTTAGTTTTTTGAGGAATCTCCATACTGTTTTCCATAATGGCTGCACCAAAGTACATTCCTACCAGCAGTGTAGGAGGGTTCCCCACCCCCCCCCCCTTTATTATACAAACAAATGGCATGGATAAACACAGTGGAAAGAGCACTGGGTGGGCCTTCGGCAAAACCAGGTTCTAGTCTCAGAGCTGTGAACACCAGGACTCTCACAAATGTCTCCCCAGGCACTGGTTTCCTCATCTGCCAGAGGCAGATAAAGCATTTCACCAAATGTTCTCTGCAGAACATGAGCCCAAAGGGTCTTCATGAGAATAAAGGTACCCTGGTCAAACAGATTTGGGAAATGGTGACAATGAATTTAAGGCTTTAAGTTTTCCCATAAAGAAAAACATCTTGTTTACTCCAGCCTCATTAAACATAATGAGGCTGTATTGCAGCACAAGCTCTGGAGTCCAAGTTCCTGGGTGTGAGTCAAGCTCTACAGCTAACTGTCTGCATGACCTTCTGCAACTTATTTGATCTCCCTGTGCCTCAGCTTCCCCATCTGAAGAATGGGAGTAATAATACCCATCTCATGCAGGTGCAATGATGAATCAACAGATCAGCAACGCACAGCACTCAGGAAGCACACGGCACACACTAAGCTCATATGCATTAGCTAGCACAGCTGCTGACGGACCCCTCTTTGGTGCAAACCACCACAGATCCAGCATCTTCAATGTTCTGGGAAACATAAGCTGGATGAGCTTGACCGACTCCAGCTAACATGGTGCCACATTAACGTGAGAGCCAAACTTGCTTAAATGTTTTTCCTGACAAAAATCTTTACAGACCTTAGCCATGGGGTTCTGTGCCAGGCCTCCAGAAAAGCCGAGGACATACACTCAGGTGCCCGCCAACCTGGGTTAATACAGCCAAACCCTGAGCACACTGTTCGAAGCGGCACCCGCTTCCCACGTGAAACTTGTCTCCTATGATCTGGTCCTAAAACATCTCCTTCTGATATTAACTAAAATGGTTTCAGGAGGCAGGCATGCCAAGGTCCCCGAGCTATCAACCACCTGTTCTAGGAAGAGTCAGCCTGTCTCCAATGTAGCGTGGCAGCTCTAAACCTCCAGTGCCTTTTACCTCAAAAACAAGAACAAAGACTTACCTGATAAAGGAAGCCATGAGAAACAGAGGTGACGAACAGCCTGACAGGCCTCGGCGCTTAGCTGCAAAGTACAACTGTCCATCTCACACTAATCCACTGGCACTGGCACTTAATGGGACACATGGTATTTCCCAGCAGACATAAATGATCATCGACATCACCACCTAAAAGGCACCCCTAGAAGGCATTTATTTTAATGGGCACTGGAAACATTAAGACTTAAAAAATGCTCAGGGAAAAACTGAAACTGTTTTCACATGTGCTCTACATTTTGATTCAGTTTTGGTGGATTGTATGTTTCTAGAAACTTGTCTATTTCTTCTAAGTTGTCCAATTTATTGCCATATAGTTGTTCACAGTATTCTCTTACGGTTTTTTATATTTCTGTGCACACATGCTCTATATTTTAACCATATGGTGACCTATTAGAAATAGAAGCATATAGACTGCTGAGATGCACAACAAAAAAGGCATCCTGCAGTGCTTCCTAGTGCGGCCTGCATCCCCTCGCTGCCCCCACATCACATAATCGGACTGAGGACTACAGATTTCTCAAGCCCTGAAAATATTGTACATTTTGGAAAGAAAGTGGTGCCTACAATCTACCCTAACTTCAAAAGGGCCCTACAAACCTGAGCTCAAATCCTAGCTCTGCCACTTACAGTCTAAGGCCTTAAGCAAATTATTTAGCCTTAGTCTTTTCCCATCAGTAACACTGGGATATTGATACCTGCCTGTCATTAAGATTACTTTTTTTTTGCCGGAATGCAAAGGAGAGCGGGAACGGATGGGTATTTTACGCATCTGCAGGCTCAGCGATGATTAAGAACAAAAAATCCGTAGCGCAAAAGGAATGCTGCCAGTCATTTTGGGCCCCTAGTACACTTTCTCTTCCAAAGAAACTAAGCAAGATCATGTTTCCCTTCTTCAGCCGATCATCGCTGGAATGTATTCATTTGTGCTTCTAGAAGTAAGAACCCTCCAATTCTTTTTGACTCTGATAGAGCTCATCAGGAAGTTATGCATCTACAGCTGGGAGTCACAGGCTAAAACAAAGCTAAAACCTAGGTGTTAATTTAGCTCAAATGTATTCTCATTTTACAGATTAAAAAAAAAAAAAGAGGCCTAGGGAAAAGGTCTAAAGGGTCTTCTTCAAGGTTACCCAGCTGACAGCAAAGCCTAGACCAGTTCTTCCTCCCAGCCCGATGCTCTTCCCACACCTGTGTCAGGAAGGTACGTTGCTGTCTCTTCTAACATTACAGACACTCTTACAGCGACCTTCCGTGTCCTGCCACTGAAGTCACCTTCTTCAAGGCTTCCCAAGTGAGCTCCTGGGGTTAGATCCAGCATTCAGTAAAAAGCCTAAACACATCCTCCTTTTTCTAACTGATGGATACCAATGGTCCAATCATTCAACATTTTTGAAGATAAAGCTTCCAACTCTTGGGAATCATACCTAAAAGCACCTTCCAGACCAACGCACGGTACATGGATGGGAGCGGGAACCTCTGACTAAAAGTGCAAAGTTTCTCGACATCTAGAGGACGAAAAAAAATAATTAGATGCTTTTCATGCTGACCACGATACGTACAAGTGCATTTCATTTTTTAAAACTGGAAGTTGTAAGAGATTTCTTCACAGAAAGTCTGCCATAGAGTCAGCAAATCTAGGAAAGGTTTAAACGAGATTGAGTTCAGCCCAGGTGTTCCAACTAGCTATTTAAAAACAATTAGCATTTCACTGCATAAGAGATGTATTTTGCATATATTACGACATTCATTATAACATTAGCAGTAGTTACTATGTATAGAACATTTCATTTATCCACACTGCAAGCTTGTCAGGTAGTTATTGTTTTAAAGATGCAGAAACTCAAGTTCAAAGCAGTTAAGTGACTTAACTAAGTTAACATAGCTGGCAAGTGGCAGTCAGCCCACAGGTCTGCACATTCTCCAATAAACCACATTCAACCATCCTGGAACTCAATTCCTCTACTCATCAAGTGAGAGTTAATATTTAAAGCACGGACTATCCAGTGAGGATCTAAGATCAGGTGGAAAGTGGTTTTGAAACTTTAAAAGCACTCTATGCATTTAAACTACTATTTTTAACTATGGTTCAGTTTATCTTACTTTAGTTAGCAACAGAACAGACCTTATTATGACTGGATTAGATTAAAAAAAAGTCAATATATAAGGTAGTCTCAGTATTTCCATAAAAGAAAATCATGGCAAGAGTTGAGGCAAATCTACCCAGAAGCTATGAAGACACCTCTGAAAACTGAGAAAGGAAAATATATGGGTTTAATAAGAGAAAAAAATATTACTGACTTCTTAAGCGGCCTTTCAAAAAGGTCTGGCTCTGACTCAGTCAGAGGTAAACTTGAAAAATTCTTAACTTCTCCCAAAATACACTATTCTGCTGTCATCCTATCAGTAAAAAAATACATGGCAGATGACAAATACCTTTGGATGCCTTAAAAGGTAATGTTTATTCCAGAAGATCTGGCAGACTGAGAACCAATAAGCTTAATTTAACTTACAAAACTCACCCAGCCGGTCATCTTTTAGGAGAATTTCTAATGATTTCTTTTCTTCAACTCCACGGAACCCCACTTTTTCATAATATACTGAGCGAAAGTTTCTCTGGGAGTCCTCAGTCATGTTTCATTCGTTGAGAGACAATAGGGAGTGGAAATAAATGAGCCTAGAAACAAAGAAGAATTGAGGAAATTTTTAATGATTTTCTCCGACTTTTCCATAAATCTCATATACTATGATAAACGGTCTGTTCTCGCATAAGACTCAATATTAAATCTTCCCTTTTATATAACTCTACCACCATCTTGCCTGTGCACCTTGGCCAAAACCAAGACATAAAAACCAAGTCCTCTGAGCTGCTAAAATAGATGGGCAAGGTTCATGCCTTAGGGCTCCAACTTGACTGAGGACGGCACCTCGCACAATGAAATACTCTGCAGCCATTGTACATGTTCAAAGAAAAAAGTAAATCAGGAAGACAGACAAAATGCCATGCAAAAGAGTACATACACAATGATTGCTTTTGTTTTAAATATGATGCATTTTTAAAATTAAGACTATTTGGAAATATTAACAATGGTTATGTTTAGGTAGCAGAATTCCAGCTCTCTTGCTTAGCTGTAGCTTTCTACAATGGGCATTTCGAAAATGGGTAAAACAAAAATTAAATTATAAAAGTTTAAAAAAATCCACAAGCTCCTCAGTTTTCCTTCAAGCACAGTCCTACCAAATGTAACGGTCAAAATTCAAAACCCACAGATTAAGCATTAAATTAATTATAAATTAGAAGAGGGGCAGGAATGTTTCTGGTTGACAAGGGATGCTACAGAGTCAGAGACAATAACGACTTAAAATCTGGCATCAGAATTCAGAAAGTTTGGTGGTTTCAGTTTCTTTCACAATAACCTACAGTAGACTAATGGCAAGTCATCAGGAAAAGGTAAAATTAGGTTTGTGTTTTAACAATAGAATGGATATAAAGCACTTTCCAAAAAGTACTGTCCTGCCCGATCCAAATGCTTAAAGCGTCAGTGTGAACAGAGTATAAGCCTCAGGTTTTAGAAATTCTGAGCTGTCCCCAGGGACCAAGGGGGCGTTCTAGACAGCCAAGGTCTTCCTTATTGACAAGGGCCGGCTCGGGCACAAGAAAGAATAGGATTCGTTTCCACTGAGGAATTCTAAAGGGTTTTCAGGCTTTTAGGACCAAATTAAAAACAAAACAAAAAACAGAATTCCAAAGCATTAAGAAGCTAAATAAGTAGGGATTTTATTTAAAAGAGGCATCCAAACAGCTGCTAGGCGTTACGGTGGTTGCCGCTTAAGGACACCATCCTCGAATTGCAACGCAACAGCAAACGCGTCCTCACGGGAGGAAATATGTTTCCTTCCTGCCCATGAACGCCCACCTGACGGGAAAAGTACACACACCCTGGTCTAACACCCCAGGTTCCACTCTCCCTGTTATGCTTCACCTTCAGTAGTGGAAACCACACCCGGGTTGAGACTAAGTGGTCCGGGGAGGCAGCGGAAACCAGGCCCGGCGCGCTGACCAGCCGGCGGGCGGGCGGCGACGACGGGGCCGCCCAGGTCCCGGGGACCACAGCGCCAAAGGCGGGCCGGCGGGGCGGAGCGGAGCGAGACGGCGCGACACTCGCGCACGCGCGCGGGGACACAGCAACCCGCCGCCGCCGGACGTGACGTCAGCTCCACGCCCCAGGGGCGGGGCCGAGTGCTCGTGCGTCAGAGCTTGCGCAGTCTCCACCCACACCGTGCGGCCGAGGGCTTCGGTAGCAGACGCGAGGAGGAGGGACGTGCACCCGGCGCGGGCGGCGCAAGCTCCTCTCCCACGACAGCGTTCCCCGCATCCGCCCCACTCTGGGTTTGGAGAACCTCGCGAGCTACCTTACTACCGCTGTCCTGGCGGTGAATGCCAGGATGCTCTCGCCAACCCTGCCATGCTGGTGACCTCAGAGCCCCCAAACAGTGCTCCTCAAGCTGTCTGCTGACCCCTGCTGCTTTGTTCCGCTTCCTTTTTCCCGGTGTGTGGAAATAAATGACCAACCAAATGGAAAGTGTAAAGGCACCTTACTGAGAACTTGCTGTACAAGAGGCAGCCCCACGCTCACGTGGATTTTGGCAGAAACTTAAAGGCAGGCAGAGGAGGGAAACGGTTGATAGTGGGAAAAAGGAAAGGTTTCGGGTGTGCCCTGTTGGAGGCTGCTGGCATAGGGAAGGTGTAGGCAGACTAGAAGCGGGCGTCCTATGTGGTCCGTTAGCCATGTTTGACTTTCTCTGGTTGTTCTTTAATTTGGAAGCAGAGACAAAAGTTCAGTTAATAATCAAGTCCTGTCCATTAATCGAGTGCAGGCCAATTGTTACAGTAGTTATTGTTCAGCTTCCTGGGTTGTTACTAAAGCTAACAGTCAGGCTCCCTGCAAGTCTGACTTACAGTAGGCTGGCTTTTGTAGATGAGGGTTTGGTTTTCTAGGCGGGTTGCTGCAGTTTGTGGGGCAGTCCTGTTTTTACATATGGTCCAACCTCTGTCTGTATACTCCGCCTCTCAAGTAAAACACTATAAAAAATAAGGCACTGTAAAACTAAAAACGAAGTTCTAAAACAAGATATACTAAACACAAGCCCCAACTTACTAGATTCAGCAGTCGAAATTACTCTTTAAACGAGTTATTAAAGTTTATAAACACTTTGCTTTCCCCACTGACCTTGTAACGGACCAGCACTGGTCCCAGAGACATCCCTGTGAGCAGCACTGCCAGAGCAGGTTTTTTAAACCCGTTGGGTTTGAGAAGAACTGTTCCTGAACCAGACTCATTTTGCCCAACGCGCAGCAAGCCAAACGCTGAGACACCAAGGCTTGCAGCAAAGAGAGGGAGAGCAAGCCTCAAACCTGGTTTGCGGAGGCAAGAGGCTTGGGTACTTATGGGATGAAAAATAAAGAAGCAGGGCGGTCCGAGGCGTGGGGAGCGTGGAGAAACGTGATTGGGAGAAGGTGCAGTAATAGTCATTCTGCGCAGGTGCAACTAAGCTACACTTTTAATCGCGCATGCCCAATTGGATGGTCAGTGGTCCCATCCAGTCTTAACCAGCTCAGCTCTAACTAGACACAGCTAACTCTAAAGTTCCTGCAAAACACTTATGGCAAACAGCTTATTGTTTAGGCCATGGGCCACTTGGAGGAAAAGCAAGCCTTAAAACGATCTTGATTAGTGAAGTCACATGAAATGGTCTTGACCTACGGTTTCAGTACCATCTCAAAAGAAATAGGTTCAGTGATAGGAGCTGCTTCCTTAAGAGCCCAAATCTGTACAAAACAGACTACAGAGGGACCAAGCTCTAGAGGGAATCTTAGGAATCAACAATACAAAAGTCAGTCCAGTTAGAGTCAGTAAGCTTGTGGTGTAGCGGCTCCTCAGAACTTTAAAGCAGTGTGTGATAGTTGAACTCAAACATTTATGCTCCTCCAACCCCCTACCATCACCGTCTTTAACTCTGCAGTACTGGGGTACTAAGCCTTGCTTAAGCAGTGTTTCTGCACGTTAGCAAGTAGCATTCTTCAAGTTTTCATTTTCAAGAATTCCACTGACTTTATCTAAACCTTGGACCAGTCAATAACTTGGACCAGTCACTAACTTTTATAATCTTCTTTTTCTCACCTCTAAAAGAGAGCTAATGGTGGTGATGCTATCATAGAGGTTATCAGAAGGGTTAAAGGAGAAAGTACGTCAAGTGCTTGGCCCAGTGCCTGGCACCTGGCACAGTGAGGATGTATTCAAATTGGCTGCTATTAGCTAAATGGTGACAGAAGATGGTTGCCTTTAACCTCCATCCACTGTGCTTTTGGATGAGCTGATAAACCGAATATTTTGGAAGCTACTATAGAAAATAAGTCTCTTGGAGACTAGTCTTAACACTGCAGCCAGAGTGACCCTTTGGAAAGGTCCTTCTGCTCACAGTCCTGCAGTAACTCCCCCGTTCACTTCGAGTGTATACCTTGCTGGCATCTCTCCTTACTGCCTTGTAACACGACTGCCCTCTGGTGGTTAGTTATTCTTACTAAATTATGGGAGTAATTACACTGCTGATCAAACAATCAAAATTTCAAGGTTGAAAGAGACTCAAAGTTCAGCCAGTTCCATTCAGTGTGGTGGGCCTGAGAGCTAGACCTCAGGGTATGAAAACAGCAGAAAGTGTTTAGGAATGGCATTGCGTCTTTTTAAATTCACCTGTAGTAGGATAGTAATGATCAAATACCATCAACCTCAGCCCCTTGGCCCTCTTTTTTTAAGAGGTAAGGAAATGGAGACCCAGTGAGGTCCTAGCTCTAAGGCAACTGTCTTCATTTTCAGTAGCATCTAAAATTAACATAGTTTAAAAAAATCCAATACAGTGCAAGACTGGGACGTTGTGCTGTACACCAGAAGTTGACACATTGTAATGGACTGTACTTCAATTTAAAAAAATCCAATACAGCATGATGGGGCGGGGTGCTATATAAATTAAAGTAATTGACAAGTCAACTCACATCTCCAAAACATCTAAAGAGGGACAAATCTGGATGGTCGTAGAGGCTCATTTTCTCCTTCATTTTGGTCATTTGACAGAGAACTGGTTGGTTCCGCAGGTCTGGGCTGGCTAATCACATAGACAGATACCAGCTGCAGGACTCGAGTCTCCCCTTTCTAATCAGGAAGCTTCCCTTAGTGTCATAGCCGTTCTGTGCTTCACCCCACCCCGACCCCATCACTGTAAATATATAAAGAATCAGGGGCACAGGGGCTCTCCTTGATTGCAGCGTCAGCTGCAGTGCATGTAGACCCTCTGGGTCTGGTCTAAGCCATGGGATAGATTTGAAGGATTGTGTACACTTGACTATTTCCTATTTGTAAAGTCTTCCTCTAATAAAGCCTACTTTATACTTGCATCATGTTACAGTAGTGATGGTCCTTTTTGAGGATTTATAACTGTTAGAGGGAAGAGACATTACTTTACCTGTCAAAACTGGGAGCATATGTATCAGGTGGATGTGATTATAGACTTCCAATACTGTCCTGGTATATGGAAACCCCTGGTCGGAGGTCGCAGGGTGCCTCGTACATAGGGGGTCATTTAACAAATAATGAAATCCATTAGCCATCAGTAATTATTTGGCCTTCGCCGTGTCTTATATTTTGCATCAATCTTTGGCCCTTTAAGTGTCAAGATGGCACATAAAGTCAGCAGGGTAAAAATAAAAACTGCATTTCAGTTTCAGTGAAAGTAGAAAAAATATATATAAAGTAGAAGTTTCCAAAAGCAGTGGAGATCAAGCAGGGCATACATCGGAGAAAGTAGAGACTCCAAAGCCGCAGACCTCAGAGCTAGCAGTACACGCCTCCCAAAGGCGTTTTTATCAGGAACAGATGTTAGAATTTGCCGCATGTGTTTTCAGTACATGTGGGGATAATTACACAGGTTTTCATACATGCTTTTTTAACATGGTGAATTACATTAATTGATTTTCAAAGGTAAACAAATTGTGCATTCCTGGGATAAACTCCGCTTGATCATGATGTATTATTGTTTTTACATATTGTTGGATTTGATTTACTAGAATTTCATGTATAAATTTTGCATCTAATTTCACGAGGGATAAGATTCTTTAGTTTTTTTTTTCTTGTAAAATCTTTATTCAGTTTTAATATCAGGCTAATGCTGACCTCATAGAACAAGTCAGGACGTGTTCCTTCTTCCTATTCTATTTTTTGGGACAGTTTCTGTAGAATTGCTGTTATTTCTTCCTTGAATGTCTGGTAGGATACCATCTGGGCTTCGAGGTTTCTTTGTGAGATGGTTTTAAACTATATATGCAATGTCTTTAAAAGATAGAGGGCTATTCAGGACACCTGTTTCTTCTTGATTGAGCTTTGGTAGTTTAGGTCTTTCTAGAAATTTCTCCATTTCATTTAGGTTTTGAAATTTATTGCAATAAAGTTTTTTTTTCTGCCATGAGCTGTTTAACCCTTTATATATATATGTATTTTTTATTGAAGTGTGATCAGTTCACAATGTGTCAATTTCTGGTGCACAGTACAATACTTCAGTCATATAGGAACATATATATGTTTTCATATTCTTTTTCACCATAAGTTACTACAAGATATCAAATATAGTTCCCTGTGCTATGCAGTATAAACTTGTTACTTACCTATTTTATGTATATTAGTTAGTATCTGCAAATCTAGAATTTCCATGAAGTTTTTCATAATGTACCCTTGGTACATGTAACTGGACTTGTTTTGTGACCTAACATATGATTTAGGTCTGTTAGGTCCATCTGGTCTAAGGTGTAGTCAAGTCCAGTGGTTCCTTACAGACTGTCTATAGGTTCTATCCATTGTTGAAAGTAGAATATTGAAGTATCTTATTATTATTGTATTGCTGTCTATTTTTTCCTTCAAATCTGTTAGTATTTGCTTAATATATATATAAGTTCACTGGTGTTGGGTACATATATATTTACAATTGTTGTGTTGCCATGAGGAGTGACGTCTTTATCATTATGTAATGATCTTTGTAGTTTTCATCTCTAGAATTTCAACTGCGGTCTTTTTTATATCCTCCATGCTTCTACTGAACTTTTTAATTTAAGGAATAGGGTTATAATAACTGTTTTAATGTCCTTGTCTGGTCATTTTAATGTCTGTCAGTTCTGGGTCAGTTTCAGTTGATCAATTTTTCTTTCCATTATGGGTCATATTTTCTCCCTTCTTTACATGCCCGGTAATGTTGTATTGGATGCCAGACTTTGTCAACTGTAACAGTTTGGGTGCTGCATATAACTGTATCCCTGTAAATATTCTTGAGCTTTGTTCTGGAAAGAAGTTTAGTGCCTGGGAAACAGTTTGATCCCTGTGGATCTTGCTTTTAAGATTTGCTAGGTGAAACCAGAGGCATGGGTACTCTAGGGCTAATTATCTCCCACTACTGAGGCAAGAGCCTTCTGAGTCCTCTACCTGATGCTCCGTGAATTGTGAGGCTTCCCAGTCTGGCTGGTGGGAAGAGGCACTAATGTCCCCAACCCAGTGGATACAGTTCTCTCTCTTTTGGGGTGGTTCTTCCCCCAAACTCGGGTTGTTTCCTCTCATGCATGCACTGCTCAGGACTCTGTGGAAAACTTGAGGGGGTCTTCTACAGATCTCTGAATCTGCTCTCTGCACGGTTCTCTCCTCTGCAATACTCTGTCCTGTGAACTCTAGCCATCTTGGGTCCCCAGTCTCTCAGCTCTGTCCTCAACGTAAGGAGTCCACCAGGCTCCTCGTGGGCTCCCTTTCCCTGCACCACGGCTTGGAAACTCTCTCAAGGCAGTAAGCCAGGTTAACTGTAGGACCTGCCTCCTTTGTTTCCTGCCTTTCAGGGAATCAGTGTCCTTTGTTGCCTGATATACTGTGTCTTGAAAACCACTGTTTCATACATTTTGTCCCATTTTTTGGTTGTTTCAGATGGGAGATAAACCTGTCATTTTTAGTCTACATCTTGGTTGGAGGCAAAGGGCCAAAAGTATTTTTAATTTCATCATAATTTTCTTTATGAATTTCCCAAATTTCAACAAAACGTTTTATCAGAATAGTAACTTAAGTCTACCCAAGTAACAATGCATTTGTTCGGGGTGACCTGAGTAACACATAAGAAATGCGATAGAAATTGAGGCACTGTTTCCTGGAGTGTTAAGAGAAGACAGTGGAGGAAATAGCATTTGAGCTGAGTTAGTAAAGAATTTTTGAAGAAATGAGGGTATTTTTGACAAAAGAAACAGCATCTGCTAAACCTCAAAGGAAATCATGGGTATATGGAGATGGGAGTTGGCCTGTGGCAGCCGTGTGGGGGTCACACAAGATAAGACTTGAGAGCAAGAAGGGTCAGATGGAGGACAAGGGAGCGCGGACTAAGTGTGGGCAGTGGAGACGTGACTCGGATCAAGAAGACGTTATAACCACGGGTCTCAAAGACCTGTAAAGGGGAGAGACTTGGAGGCGGGGGGGGGGGGGGGCCCTGTGGAGGTGCAGAGGGAAGGAAGGATGAGTTTGGGCAGCGGAGAGGATGTGGGAGGTCACAGCTAACTCGGCACTCAAGACTGGACCTCTGGAATATGGGGGCATGAAACATCAAAATGAGGACATCAGCAAAGAGCAGGTTTGAGAGCTGGCCACATTCGATTGCAAATAGGCTGAGCTTGAGGTAACACATAATCTGCATTTGATGGCAAAGTCCAGAAGCAGTTATAGATGGTCTGCCCATGTGAAAATGCAAAGCTATGATGTGGAAGGCGAAGAACAAATTCTAGGACATTTCATTAAATTCTGAACACAGTACAAATTGATAATCCCCTCCATTTGCGGGGAGATGTTGCCAGGCTGCCGCGGGAGAAACACTGCTCGGCGTCATCCCCGACAGAAGCAGCAGAGGGCAGCAACGGTAGGCGGCTGGGACGTTCCTCACACTGAGCTTCAAGCCAAAGGGGTGCTGGGATTCTGCCTCCACCAAGATCTAGCAGGTACATCCAGATGCTGGGGAAGGGAAGATGGGCCCTGGCTTGTCACATAAACCACAGATTCATCTTCTTCTTGCAGATGGAAATGTGAGCAAGGGAACAAAGACCTCTTCATTCCCTCAGGTAAAAAGATTAACAGCTAAATTTACCAAGTGCCTTCTGTTCGAAGAGCTGTATGCATTCTATGCCTTTTAACTGTCTTAATAACCCGAAACAGTTGGCATTATTCTTACCATCCACATGTTACAGGAAATGAGTTCAAGTGGATGCAACTTGTAAATGATCGATATCTTGCTCCAGAGTCCATATACTCAACCTACATTGTATTACCTCTGTAGGGAGTGGTATTGTTATTGGGGGGGGGGTGTGTGTATGTGTGTGGCGCATAAAGAGTTTTTGTTAGTTGTTTAGATTTAGGGTAAGATGGAGAACTTGTAGGCATTTTGATCTTTCCTATAAACCAAAACACTGTAAGGTAGAAACAAGATACTTTGGTTTGCTGGAACAGAGTTGCTTTAAAGTGTGGTCCTCTGTCTAGTGTTGGTCCATGGACTGTGCGTGATGGGTCTGCAACCTGGTAAGTACAGAAGTTCAGAGCACCCAGTCAGACACTCTGATAGCAATTTGACAGAGTAGCTTTATGCCTGTTGCATCTAATAATCAAGACTGGGGACTTACACGTGTATGTCTTTTTTATTTCATTTTCGAGTCATTCGTCTTTATTATATTTGAGAAAAGTTAAGTCCAGAACAGAGTGGAATTTTTTTTTTATCAAGAAAGCTGGTTCTTTGCCACAAGATTGCTTGAGAAGCCCTGCAGTGGAATTCATAACAGAGATGTAAAAGTCTGTAGGATTTTAGATCTGTTCCTTTAACAGGGAAAATGAGCCCCCAGCACAATGATTACAACATGGAGGAGCTACTCCTGTAAATCCTCCAACAGCTCCACTGATGGTCGTGATTATAATATAATGAAGAGGGAGGCGGCAGCGGAGGAGGGAGCAGTGGGAAGAAGATGAAGAGGGGGAGAAAGAGGAAGGAGAAATCTTGATAAGACTTAAGGAACATGGAGAGGTGGGTGTAGCTCAGTGGTAGAGTGCATGCTTAGCATGCACAAGGTCCTAGGTTCAATCTCCAGTGCCTCTGTTTAAAAAAAAAAAAAAAAGACTTAAGGAACAGGAACCTTTTTCACTTCTTAGCTTTGGGCCAAATCACTGCAATGAATACAGGAAAAGCACAAAATAATGAAGAAACAGATGGCATACGGAGTAATATCATTTAACACCGGCCCTTAGGAATTTCTAATGCATCTTTTGCACATACATTTGATACAGCGAAGGATCCCAAGATCCATGTAATAAACCAGGCTTCCACACTGATTTGTTCCTAGTCATTTATGATGAAAAAATACCTGATTCTCGGTTGAAAAATGAGCCCTTGGCCTTCCTCCAGCTTTGGCATCAAAAAGTTGCTATTTACGAGTGTGGGTGTCGGGGTGGGGAAAGTTCTAGGAGAAGTGGCATTTCCCATAGGAAAATCAAAAAACAGAAAAGAACTTGTCAAGGCATATGTAAAATTTTTAAATGTGGAATGGGGTTTGCTAGAGTAAAAGAAGAAGAAAATGCAATGTTCTTTATTCACTTTCAGGCATTTTCCTTCTTTGAGAAAATAAAGGGGAAAATGCTCAGCTCTGCCTTGATATAGGAGCAGCTGCCTCACGCTGCGCAGACACAGAGTTGATGTCCATCCATCCAATACGATTTGCCAACAAGTGTTGCCCGGTTCCCCCCACATCTTCCCGCCTCTGCTCCTGCTCTGCTTTAAATGCCACTTCATTGACTTAAGACTCTCTTCTGTTAGAAAGCAAGGAGCCCTGGAAGGATCCAGACTTTCAACCAAATTGCTCATTTGTGTCCGAGAGCATGTGAGTTTATCAGATTCTCTCCAGAGAATGTGATTTGATAGGAGAGTAGTTGAGACTGGAGGTGGCTGCAAGCCTTCATTCTTCTTCCACAAATGTTTTGAGTCCCCACTATGTGCCAAATACTGGGAATGCACATCCCTACTCTCAAGAAGCAGCTCAGAGTCTACAGAAAGAGACACAGATGAATCCCCAAAACCACACAGATATCTGATGTTGTAATGCATATACAAGATGGCGTCTAGGAGTCAGAGGAGAATTCATGCAGACTGGGAGGGGTCATAGAAAATGAGGAAATGGGGGCTTTGCTCTAAGAGCCACGGGAAGGCACTGAAGAATAATGCATATAGAAACAGGAGCCCAAGCCCTGTGATCCAGGATGAGGTCAGGCTGTTCTGATTTGGCTCCATCTGAGCCTATTAAGACCGATTAAGAGCAGTTTACTTTGGAAAATTACATTGGACTTCCATCCCTTGATAATTCAGCTCAAAACCAATGTTTAATTCAAGTTCAAGTCAGGTTTCGCTCCCTCCAAATTAGTAACTGTCATTTTCAAGACATCAAACTTTCTGGCCAAAAGGCACAGATGCATTCTGGCTCCTTGATTTACTGGTTGGGCACAGTACTTAGCTTCCCAATGTCTTCTGTAAGACGGGGAGAATGGAACTACGTGCTTCACGGTGTTATCATGAGAATTAAATAAAAGGAATATGTCGAGTGCTTAAGAGTACCATGATTACCTGCAATTGCTCAAGAGTGACATCCATGCCCAGTAGTTTGATGAACTGAGGGATGGTGGGAGGGACTGCTTCTCTGACTCTGTGGACAAGATAGTCCCAGAATTTGGAAAGAGAGGGTTGGAAGTAAGGAGCAGCATGTGGACACCCAGGTGGATCCTCAGAGAGGCTGAAGCCATTGAGATGTGCCCCAGATTAGAAGCAGACCCTTAAGGAGGGCCTTTGGTACAACACAAGCTTTTAGCAGAAGGAGAGAGTAACTTTTTGCTGGTCAGGAGCTGGTAGGAAGTGTGGTCACTGGTGCCTCCTCTGTTGAGGACACACACCAGCTATTCACTTTTCCACTAATGTTTATTGAGTTCCTACTATGTTCAAGGCACTTTTCTAAGGGCTTGGGGCATGTCCATATAAATAAAGAAAAAGATAAACATATAGTAGATAAAAAGTAAAATATCCCTTCCATGGAGTGGGGTAAATGGATAAAAAACAATATATACAACAAATAAGTAAATTTGGGGGAAAGAAGAAAAGTTAGATGAGGGTCACGGTGGTTGGGGTCTTGGGGGTGAGATTGCGTATGTCTTTACTTGAAAAATGACAAGGAGGCCGGTGTGCTTGGACTGCAGTGACAGAGGGGCAGAGCTATTACAGCGGTAGGCAGAAAGGTTTATGGTGGGGTGGCGGGATCACATTGGTAACTGAGAGAACTTTAGCCTTTTCTGGAGTGAAATGGGGAGTTCTGAGCAGAGAAGTGACATGGTCTGACTCATATTTTAAAAGAACCACATTTGTCGCTATGTTGCCAACAGACTTCAGAGGGACACATGGAGAAACAGATACCTGTTAAGAGCCAAGGCAGAAATCCAAGCCAGGGATGGTATTAAGCACGTTTGCAACTTCTGTAAACGTGATGTTTTAACATCTATCCCACATGTACAAGCCGGACACGCCTCATTCTGGAGGACCTCAACGTGCCGGGGTCCCCACGTGTCTCCTGCCTCCCTCGCTGGCCCCCTTCTTGGGAGGAGTCCCCCTCCAGGAGCGTGCTTTTCAAATGCAAACCAACCAATCCAGAGTCCACACCCCCAAGCACCTCCCTTATCAGCTCTCACACTCTGGGCCTCGATTCCCCTGCCCTAATCCTCCCAGGGCCACACACCAGACACCTAGGGACAGCCCCTGTGCCCAGAGTCCACTGGAAGTATTCGAACCAGCCAATCCTAAGCCTCCTTTCCCTGCCTCGTCTCTGCTTTCCAAGGGAAGCCACAGCAAACGCTCTTGCCCACAATTCCCCTCTCTCGCTGCCTCTTGATGACCCTGGTGCTTCCCCGGGTGCCCCCCCCCCACAGGGCAGCATGCCCCCCTCCTCTTAGGAACTATGAGTCAAACAGTCTTTTCAATGGCAGTCATCTCCTGATCCTGTGGCCTTATTCAACCTTGCACTTTCCATCCATCCACTGTGCTTTAGAACAGGGATGATGATGATGACTTGAATGGGGAAGTAACACTGGATAGGGGGGCAGGTGGTCAGATTATAGATATATTTTTAAAGGTAGAGCCAACAGGTTTTCTTCACAGATTAGATACAGGGAGTGAGAGCAGTGACTTGGAGAGACTTGGGCCTCAGAAACTGCAAGAGTAGGGAAGGGAGTGAGAATTTGGGAGAATTTGGACACTGGTTCAGCTGTGGACACAGTAAGCTTGAGATGGCCATCAGACATCCCAGTGGAAATGTCATGTAGTTGACTGATCACAAGTTTGGAGATGTCAATTATATGCCTCTCAGCTCCCAGCCCACCTTTCAACACCTGCTGTGTGATAATGGAGCTGAACCCTGTGAACATTTTTACTTGGCCCTCTGGCATGATATTAAGTTTCCTCAGCAGAGTGCATTGGAGGGACCCTGCAAGAAGAAAGGGTTTCCTTTCCTGATTCTGGTTCACTCTTCTTGACAGACACTTGCACTGTGCCTGGCATCTAGAGCTTGGCTCTTGCAGTGACAACCAATGACAGCCCCTGGCAGGCAGGAACACAGGATACCTCCTCATGGATGGCTTCCTCTGGTGCTCTTTTGTGAAGTTTTGCAGCAAGTTCCAAAGTACAGCACCAACCAGCAGAAGCTTCCCCAGCACCAGAGAGGGCCGTTCTCAGTAAATCCCACCAGCACAGCAGCTAAGTGGACTTCTCCACCATCCCATGAGCCACAGCTCTGCCCCATCCAACTAGGTCTGGATCTCAGTCCTAGGGTGTGAATGGGGGGGGGGTCCCCTCTTCCAGATTTGTTCCCTCCTTGGGTTCTCTATCTCAGCCATAGGGGTAGTGGGTGTTCCCTGTAGCTGCAATTCCTGTATTCTTTAGAGTTTTCTTTACTCCTTGATAGCCAATCCTCCATCACTCCAGTCCCCTGTCATAATTATATTAAACTGTCCTGGTTCAGGTTACTGTGTTGTGTCCGTCTCCTGACTGGTCACAACTGATGGGTTCAGCAGAGGAGTCCAGGCAGGAGATACACACTTGGGAGTTGTCAGCATATAAAGGCTACCTAAGAGCCATGAGGTCACCAAAGCAGTGGGTAATTGAAGGAGAGAAGGAAATAGAAAGACACTTCAACTTTAAAAGTTCAAGAGAGAAGGAGGAAATTGCATAAGAGGCCAAGAGGGAGCAATCAGTGAGGCAGGACGAAAATCAGGAGGCTTTCCTGGAAACCAAATTTTGAAAGTGTATCAAGGAGGGAGCAATTAGCCGCGTCAAATACTGCTGATACATCAAGTAAAAGAAGACTGAGAACTGATCACAGGGGGTTGTTGATGATCTTGACAAGACCACGAGACCAAAAGTTTGGTTGGAATGGTTTTAGGAGAAAATGGGAGGAGAGGAATTGGGGACAGGACATATCAGCTGCTCTTTTAAGAAGTTTTGTTGCAAAGAGAAGTGAAGAACTGGGCGGCTGTTGGGTTGGGGTGAGAAGGAAGTCGTGTCAAGGTGAAGCAGCAGCAGGGACGCGATGGTAGGTTAGCGAAGGAAGACTTGGTAAGGGGGGTGCAATTTACTGGAGCCACATCCTTGAGTGGGGGAGATGGTCCAGGATCTGGAGCACAAGTGGGAAGACAGCTGAGGACGGGTCTTTAGGGGGTGACCTAAATCGAAAGTCAAGTGTGAACATGGAAATTAGGTCTAGTTGGATCAGAGTAGGGCAATCTCAGGTGGGGATAACAGAACCACAGAATCAAGGCTGCATTTCTCAGCCTTGCCTGCAGGTAGGTGTGACGATGAGGCTAAGTCCTGGCCACAAGTTGTGAGGGGGACATTTGTGTGAAACGTTGGGTCATGCCTTCCAAGGGAAGGGACATGTTCTCCCATGCCCTTTTCATGCCGGCTGGGATGCAGACACAGTTGCATAGTGGGGAGCCCCCTAGAAACATCCGGACACAGACAACGTTTTAGGGAAGACAGAGCCACCAGATAAAGAAGCCAGGCCCTCCACTCTAGCTTCAGCTGCTACACAGACAGAAAGCTACTCTTACTTTGCCTAAGCCACTGTTATTTTGAGACTCTGTTTTATGCACCTAAACATAGCCAAATGAATATAGATTTCCAAATACGCCCCACAGCATGGGGAAGCTGTCTTGGAGGCTAACTCGATCTCATCTGGGTTTAACAACAGTTAGAAGTTAAAACATCCCCTCAATTGTAAAATTAAAAAAGAAAAGAATCAAAGATGCAACCAAAACATTAAACAAGATGCAAAAATCTCTTTACTCGTCAAGGCAGTAGGAACGCTAAGAAGTAGTGTGTGGAATCTATACCTCTAAACCTTACCTATCTCCCCGAGAAACTTCTAGGTGGCATGATCGGACTGCAGACCTGGGGTCCAGAAAACAAGTCTCTTCAACGGCAAGGGGCACATACATGAAACAGAGTAAAAGTCACTGGTCTTGATCTGCACACTAAATAAAAAGCACGGCTAGGATTCTCGGCCAGCTGCACTTGAGTCTCCCAAATTCAAGCTGAGACATGGGTTAGGGGCTTAGAACTGGCTGGCCACACCCCCTCCCTGCACATCTCCTCCAGAAAAGACAAGTTTTCTGATGATAGAAATGGAGAAGGGAGTGAAGGTTAGAAGGTGAAACTCTTGCACAAAAGATAAATGCTGGAGAGTGTGGAGAAAAGGTAACCCTCCTTCACTGCTGGTGGGAATGTAGTTTGGTGCAGCCACTATGGAAAACAGTATGGAGATTCCTCAAAAAGCTAAAAATAGACTTACTATATGATCCAGCAATCCCACTCCTGGGCATATATCCAGTGGGAACCTTAATTCAAAAAGACACCTGCACCCCAATGTTCATAGCAGTAATATATACAATAGCCAAGACATGGAAACAAACTAAATGTCCATCAACAGATGACTGGATAAAGAAGCTGGGTATATATACACAATGGAATACTACTCAGCCATAAAAAATAATAAAATAATGCCATTTGCAACAACATGGATGGACCTGGAGAATGTCATTCTAAGTGAAGTAAGCCAGAAAGAGAAAGAAAAATACCATATGATATCACTTATACGTGGAATCTAAAAAAAAAAAAGAAAGAAAAACAAACGAACTTATTTATAAAACAGACTCATAGACATAGAAAACAAACTTGTGGTTACAAGGAGAGGAACGGGGTGGGAAGGGATAAATTGGGAGTTTGAGATTTGCAGATACTAACTACTATATATAAAATAAACAACAAGTTTATACTGTATGGCAATATGTTGTAGTAACTTATGGTGAAAAAGAATATGAAAACAGTGTATGTATGTTCCTATATGACTGAAGCATTGTGCTGTACACCAGAAATTGACACAAGATTATAAACTGACTATACTTCAATAAATATACCTATATTAGTAAATAAATATATATTTATATATATATAAAGAAGGTAGGACTCTGGCATGTTGAACACAATGTCCAGATCTGCACTGTCCCCAGAGTGACTTGGGCCACAGCTGGGAAGGCCTGGCTGTATTCTCTGGCCAAGTTCCCAGGTTCCTTTTTCAGTGTTTCTTTTGCGTTTCTGAAGGAATTTCTAGACATTCGAGATCCACTTGGCTAATTACATAGTACCGTTGACATAAGATCACCCTGAAACCACTTACCATCCTCTCTCAGCCTTCGAATCTCATCACTTACTGTCGGGGGGGGGGGGGTTAGGAGGGAGAGGAATTCCAACCTATCTTGTTTTCCGGGAAGAAGAAAGTGAGCCAACCAAAAACATTAAGCAACTGATGCAGGAAACACTCAGCCTATTCACTTTCTCCATCCTGGCCCACTCGGCTTGCTTTTTTTTTAACAGGAGTCTGTACGTTAGCACAGCACAGGCTGATTACGGTACAGTTTTTGCTGAGCCAAGAAAAAAAGAGGGGAAGGGGAGAAGGAGTCAGGAGGAAAGGCAGGTAGCTGAGTAGACGTGAAAAGAGTCAGGCGTCCATGAACATGGGGTAGCTGGGCTGAACGTGAACATGGGCCGCCCTCCAGACAGACTGCTGAGGGCCCGCTGGGACGTTCTAAAGCAGAGTAAGAACGCAAACCGTTGTAGCGGCTTCTTTTTTGGCATCTGTTTGTCTCAGAGTACCAGCTTCTTTTAGACTCAACTTATATTTGGAAATACTACAAAAACACAAAATTGACCAGCTCACAATATTTTCTGTCCATCCTGGAGGGAGTAAGATTAAATATTAGCAATTCTATGCTGAAGACAATTTCTGACCTTTCAAAATCTCCTAGAACATAAGTTTTGTTTTGTTTTTTTGCTGGAAAAGACTTTGACTATCAACTAGCTCTCCGACTTAAGAAAGGAAGGAATTATTAATATAATTTCTGTTTTAGACATGAGGCAACTGAGCCCTAGAAAGATGAAAGGATTTAATTTTCCTGAAGTCCTGCAGCAAGTAAAGGGGGCTGAACCCAAGTGTCCCCTCTGGCAACGCTCTGTCTTACCTCCTGTTGTCTCTCAGGCTGATGAGGGATCATGCTGAATTACAAGGAGTAATTCCTTCTGTGCTGGAAGGAGGGAATGGGGAACAAACCGGTGGTTACTTACAAGGCTGCCAAAATCTGCAGAGAGAGGAGCGTGAGTGGTTCTTGAGCCCGGGCTGTGCATTAGAATCACCTGAAGACCTGTGATTGGGCCCCTGGCAGAGGAGTTAAATCAGAATCTCGGTGAGGTGGGGGGTGGGGTCAGCCTGGGTATCTATTTTGTGAAAGTTCCCCCAGGTGATTCTAAGATGCAGCCAGGGCTGAGAGCCACTGTTCTAGAAGCATGAGTGATTCTACAGGGGGCTAGATGGAAAACAAAGACTGGCCTAGGGCTGTGATGCCTCACCTTCACCTGGAGGGCTTGCTGGGCCCAGGTCCGAGTTCCCCTGTTTCCCGAGACCGAGGATTTGTGTTTCTAACAAGTTCCCCAGCTGATGGCACTGAGCCAGGGAGCACACTTTGAGAACTGCTGCTCTACAGGTCACTTTTCAAACTGCCCCCAGCCTGAGAGTCTGTTGTACCCCCTAGAGTGGACTTGGGGAGCACAGGACGGGGAGGGGGGCAGTTCTGATTAAGACTCTGAGCAAAAATGATTGCAGCGTACATGGCACCCACTGTAGTTGGTGCCGTCTCTCAGGAATCCTGGGCAGGAAAACATGGCCACAAGCGACCCACGACACAAAAAGCAGAACTGAAAGTTAATTATATTTCCTTTCTTGGCTAAAAGTCAAGTCTCTTGAAAGTCATCCTAGAGTTAATTGTCGGGAAAGAGTTCTGAAAAGGCTACACGTGGTCCATGATCAGGCCACTGAGCAACCCAGCCACCAGGAGCCAGCGCTGGGTTGAAGAAAACCAGCTTGCCAGGAGATTCGGGCCTTTGGAGCTCCGTGGGGCTTGTCCCAACTCCTTTTCTTCACCTTATAGGGTAGTTGCCAGGACCTCAGTCACAGAATGAGGTCTGAGAACAATCTGATCTCAGAGGAAAGGCAGCAGAGAAATGAACACACAATGGGTGTGGCAGCCACACAGTTCTCTGGATAGAAAAGCCTGGCACTGCCGCTGCTCCTCGGTCCTGTGCCTTCATGACGAACCATGCCTGGGCCAGGCAAGGCCACAGCGGCTCAAAGAAATGGTGTGTGAGCCGGTCAAACTCTGAAAGCGGGGACAGTGGCCTAGAGTTCACGAATGCATGGAAAGACCGTGTAGGCAATGCGGGGAGGGGGCTGGCACACAATGAGACCTTCCAGAAAAGTAGCCATTAGTAACTACGTAGGGCGTAGAAAATTGAAAAGACTCTCCAGTGAACGTGTAAGTTCACAGCCATGCCTCACCAAAGACTCCTTCCATGAAGTGTTGAAGTGTTGATGTGTGCAATGACACAGCAAAGCACTCCAGGGAGGGGTGAAACCTTGGGAAAATTCTTCTCTCCAACAGAGTAACCTCACGGGCAGGACCCTACTGATGGAGACGCGGACAAACTCACAGAGCCAGCTACATATATGTGGGAAGTACACATACAGGCTTTTCAACGTGAGATTTTAAGTTATTCCTTAACAGGGAGAGACAAGAATTTGGTGCCACAGTCACTTTTCCAGGTCACTAAGGCAAGGGTCTGACTTGGTGCCCTGAGTCCGTCTGCAGCCAAGAACAAGAGCTCCCACGGACTTGACATGAAACGTGGGACCGAGGCTCTGGGCAGTGGGGGCTGCCTGGGAGGAGGGCTTCACCTCTGATCTGTTCCCTCTGATCTGAACTGCCCGAGTCCCCACATCAGTGGAAGTGCGTTAAACTGCACAGATACACCACCTGGTGCTGAATTTCAGGGGACATAGCTTATCTGAACGTGCCACTTGTGAAAAAGGCTTTTTCCAAGCCCATTAGCTGGGTCAAGGATGCCAAAAAGCCAGTGAAAGAAAGCACATGGAGGCGTTAGTGTCGACTTTGGGGTTGTTTACGACCAGGCTTAAATTGTTTCACAAGCCCTGGCCTAATTTCTGCAAAGCTTTCAACACTGAGGATGAAAGGCATTCCAGAGCTGAAAAGGATGCTGTCCTCCCCAGCGCTGGGACTGTCGGTGGTAATGCCAGCTGTTTGCTGCCTCCTGACAGGCTTAGGGAAGAACCTTTCATCCACTTACACTCTGCTAACAGCCACCCGTGGAAAGGAGGGCTTTTGTTTCCATAAAGAAATACGAATGAAAGGGCTCTGAATGGCGGTAGACAGGCAAAAGAGAGGGGGCGTTTCCAGAATGTCAGATTGGCTGACCTAAAGGGGGGAGGGAAGAAGAGGTGGGGGAGGGGTGGGAGACGAAGTGGGGGAGGAGGGGGAGGGAGGGAGCTGGTGGGGGAGGGGTGGGGGCTGGGGCTGCCCCTCAGTTACCTGGGGAGCTTAAAATTTTTTAAATTGTGGCAAAATATACAACACATAAAATTGACCATCTTAACCATCCAGCTTTGTTGAAACAAGAACTTCCTAAAGATGGCAGTTTGGGCACCTAGAAGGGGTCTTTTGATGTCAGCGTATCATTATTTAAATCATATTCAATCACGATGGAAAATTTTCATAGTTGAGAGTAAGAATCATGCAAAAGCTGTTTCTGCCAGACTCAGGGGTTCTCAACTTTTTTGTGCCTTGTATATCTTTGGCAGTCTTGTAAGTCAATGGATCCCTTTTTGGAATAATGTTATTATAATTTAATGACATTTGGAATAATGTCATTAACCTCCAGGAAAATGTTTTCAAATGTATAAAATAATACACATATGACTATAAGGTAGTGAATTATATTGCTATACAGGTACCTCTAAATTTTTTAAAGTTGTGATAGGGCAGTGTATGGGCTTTTTACTGAAGTATTAAATAACAAGATCTGGTTGTAGTCTAATGATTTCCATAATTTTAGAGAAGTCATGAGTATAAATGATATTTTAAGATATCGGCAAAACCAGTGATGAGATCTGAAGATATATGTGATTCCTATTGGTGATAAAGTCACAGATGCCACTAATCCACCTGTGACTTGATGCCACAATTGAAGAAAATGCTGAATTTCAGTTAGAGTTAGTAAAAATTAAGATTTTTGTTTGTTAGTTTTTTTCTTTCGATCCAACTTCAAAGACTGCCTGGAATTCATATTCTGGCCCAACTGAAGGATGAAGGGAGTGTTGAGTGGACAAGGAGAGCTTCAAGGTGGGAGCGGGAGCAGGCTGGGAAGGGATGTGGTCCAGCATAGCAAAGGCAGAGGTACCCGCCTTTGTTTCCAAGCAAGGATGAGGAAGCAAGTCAGATACAACCCACACTCAGTGATCAGGAAAACAGGCAGGGAGGCGCTCATCAGATGACCTCTGTTTGGATGAATGGATAAATGAAAGCAAGAGGTTATTGTCAACAAGGGGAAAAACCTGAGTGTCACAGCAACCCGATGAGATCGGGGACAGAGCTGAGGACTGAGCGGGGGGTCCAAGGCAGCAAGCCACGGCTGGATGCGGCTAGGGAGCACCTCCTCCTGCTCCCCGAGGAGAGTGCCTTCAGAAATGCTCTCGGCAAGAGGAGAAAGCAGATTGAGTGATGGCCTGGTGGGCGGGGTCCCCGAAAGCTGAGGAGGGTGAGACATCCTGTGTGTGGGAAAAAATAAAGGCTATCTGGCAGATTCCTGAATGTGTCCCCAGGGGGGACGAGCAGACAGGGTGAAATGGAAGATGTAGAATCCTTGGGGACTGCAAACAGCAAAAGCAACAAGAAAGGAGGAGGGGACCCAGGGTGCACTCGGAGTCTGGTGCTCATTTAACACAGAGGGTCGTATGGAAATTTTCCCAGCAAACGCCGACGGTTTGATGGCTTTGAACAGCTCTAGAAGTGAGTCAGCCCAGCTCTTCCAAGTTCCTGTAAGAATTCCGCCCTCGTGCTTTCTCGTCTTCTCTCCTCCTCCTCAAACAAGCTGTTCTCAGCACACAGATAAGGCTGTCAGCCGCAGAGGAGCCACGTCTCAGGTGTCTCACGTAACACAGTTATCTCCAGAACCTTCCACATCTTACATGCGTGCCTCTGGTCTTCTACCTGTTTCCCTCCGCTCGTCTTTTTACCCTTGGCAGGAATGTCCACTCTTGCTTCTGCCTCATGTCCCTGCTGCCACCCCCCAAGACCCCAGTTCCTTCTCTTTTTGCTCCCCATCACTTCCGCCCACTCGCCTTCTCAGTGAAGCAGATGTTTTAGCTCCTCACAGCAGGGCTGATACCAGATACCCAGTTATTCTTCCCCGGCTGGCTCTCTCTTCTGCTTCATGGTAGAAACCTGAGTACTCAGCCCAGCACACTGAAGAGGGACTGAGGCCCCAGCCTCACCTGTTAGCTGCCACATCCCAGACAAGCAGCCTCAGAAGACCTAGAAAGACAGCAGGGACTCTGGCCTTCCTTTCCGCCTCTATATTTTCACCAGCTATTCTGTCTGTTTGATCTTGGTTTTAAGGAGCCTAGAGTGAGTCACTATTCCCAAGGCAGCCCCAAACAGCTTTGGTCTGGCCTGATTTAGACCCCTCAATGCTCCCTAAAAGGGAGTCAGTGACTTGGTGGGGTTCAAGGCTGAGGACAGCCTAGGGCCTCATGGGCTTCATGGTCACGATCCCCATGGCCCTCTTAGGTTCCTCCTCCCAGGGCATCCGGCTTCCAAGGGGCTGATGGCCAGTGATAAATGGGTCAGAGACAATGGGACTTACATACATGTGCCTCCCAGGTTGTAATTCTGGGATTGAGCCCCACCAATGTACAAATCATCTACCAAGAAAGAAATGCATCTATAACTGCCCAAGAAGTTACTCCTAAAGTTAGTCTTTCATTTTTACTCATGGCCAAAAGGAGAGTTTTGTTTGACCTAAGATGGTTAGAATATGGGTAACATTAGGAGAGAAAGGGGTTCCCATCATTAGGATATTTGGGAGCAAGTCCAATAACCAACTTAGAAGTCCATCTAGTAGAGGTGTGGTTGGACCACAGTGGTGCTGCAAAGACTGTCCTAGCTCAAGTCATCTCTCAAGAATTTACCCAGCAGATGGAGACTCAGAGATAGGATTCAAAAGGGAGCCTGAACTTGAATGAACAAGGCAAAGAATTCTGAACATTTTGCATAAGCGTCTTCATAGAGGTTTTGGCTAAAGTAAGCTGTAACGCTGTCTAGTTGGTCATGACAAGGCTCACATGCTATCAAGTGCCTTTTTTCTATTTCTGTGGTTGTCACTTCTCGGCCAGCCTTCCGCAGGGAGCACTGCTCCTGACAAAGGCATGTGGAGACTGCCTAGGACAATCAAGGCAGAGGGATCTTTTCTCAGGCAAGATTCAGGTAAGTGTGGGTTCATAAAATGGGAGCATACAACTTATAGAGTGAGGTGAAATTATTTTTCTATGCAAAATTCTGCATACTTTGTACATGTATAGTCCATTCTCATAACAATTGTAGCAGTCATTTTATTTTTCCACAAAAGGTGCTAAAACGCTTAAGACAAAAGCAGCAGGAGATAAAACCAGAAAATGGTCATGCACGTGTGCGCACACGCATGCACGTGTGTGTGGTGGGGCAGGGGCTGAGGTAGCTAGGCACGGGAGGAGACACAGATTTCTCTTCATTTGACCCGTAAACTACAACCTCAATGACTCGCAATGTAATTGCAACTGTTCTTTGGAAACCGCAGTCCAGAGACTATGAAAGCAATGCGATCATATCCTGTGATTTCGTAGGAGGCAGCATAATCCCTGGTTTATGTAACAGGAAATGAGCCTAAGTTGAGAGGAACCAGCATCACCAAGAGATTCCAAATCTGCGAAGGAACAACTAGCTCCTGGATTGAAAATATACATAAGTGCTTAGGAAAGTGATGTCTTCCATGAGGGGCTGGTTCCCAGACCACTCTGCTGGAAGAAACTCAGAGGACCGGACCCCACGGCAGCCACGTAGTACATTTGGGCAAGTGAGGCGTTCAGCTTTGACAAAGTGTTCTCTCTCACTGCCTTCTTCAGTACTGAGCTTAGACTTACTACAGTGTCATAAGGTTCAGAATGTTATACGTGCATCGTAATAACCCATGTGAACCCAAGAGTTTGCTGCAATTTTATTGCCTTAACAGATGGGCTGCGTTCTGAATGCATTAACATCATGACTTGCTCATGAAGGAATGAATCACGGAATCTCAGCTTTTGTTTTCTTCTTCCTGAGTCTAAACTGTTTTTAAGTGAACGGAAAGCATGGACCAGAAGAATTACCTACGTGCGTTCTTTAAGACAGCAGATGGTGGAAAGGAAAGGCCAGCCCATCCTCATTCATGCAAATTTGAAATTCGGCTGAGCTCAGTTCTAGATGGTTGCCCTTAAACACTACTAAGAACGAAGTAAGCAAAGATGCTCTTGAAAATAGTCAGCTGAGCCTGTTAGAACATGTCTTGCAGAGCTTGGTGGGTGGTATTAGGTCAAGATCTTGAAATAACAGAGAATTCTAAAATTTTCTCCCCCAATCTAAAGTCTATGCTGTCATCTTCTTGTTTGTTGGGACCAGACTTTCAACCACCCAGACACACACACACACACCCCAAATGGCCTTATACAGGTTATCTCCCCACCATTTCCACATTTTCAAAATGAGGCTTTGAACCAGATTGCTCTAAATTGCCTCCAGTTCTAACTTCCACATCTACATGTATCTACAATCAAAAAGAACAGCTTCTCCCATGCTAGATACATACACACAGACACCCACACACACCCTGGATGCTCCACCATCATTCCCACCCCATTCTTGCTTCACATCCCATAAACTGGCCAGGTACCTAACTCATCAGATGGAGCACCCTCTAATAAACAGGAAAACAGCTGGACTCGTATCTTCTCTTCAATATTTATTTGGTACTTCCATTCCTTTATCCAACCAACGCAAATTGAGGACAGCAGGAAGCCAGGTTTGAAGTGGTACAGGCCAGTGGGTGGAATGATGGTAACCACAGCCCCCTGAGCATCGCAGAGGTAACAGCAGGCATCTGCTCTGGGCCGGGGCACGGACTGTCCAGCCCGAGGGCCTGGTAGGGAAGGCCGCCTCCCACAGCAATGTGGCCTTTAAAACACTAAGAACAGTTGCATTCATTGTCTTTTTTTGTTTTGCTTTAATAATTAAAAAAAACCCAAACCTTCTATAATTTATAAGCTATTTTTTTGCTATCACATTATATATAAAATATAGACTCTGTTTACTTTATAACACACATCTTTTGCCCTTGATAAATAACTCTTTAAAATATCTAGTATACATGCCTTGACTTTTATATATAAGTTTGGTTTTATACATATACATACATATATATACTCATGTTTGTAAAACACAATAAATATATACTCGACGTTGACAATCAAACAAATGCAATTTTGGTTAAAAAAAAAAATGAAGTACAGTAAAAGCACCAGGCAACAAACAGAAAGCCATACTTGCTAGAAACTTCCCCCTCCCCTGGGCAAGGCACAGGGCGGAATACTAAATTCAGCTGGATGCCTGGCAGGGGTCCGGGTGGGGGTGGGGGTGGCGGACAGGAGTAGGCAGGTCTCCTGCTTGCGTTTTCTTTCTGAGCCTCGGACTAGAATCACAAAGAATCCCATCAAGTTTATGAGGAACAACTACGGGGAACATCCAACAACATAGCCTTTGTGATGGCTGCGGGGCACAGCAGAGACCTGGATGGACGGGGAAGGACAGATAGCTGGCACCAGACTTAGTCTGTGGGCCCTGCTCACACCCTCCCAGACAAGCTTTTGACTGCCACGCTAAGCATGGAGCCACTGCATGTGACATGGCCTCGTGATGACTCTCCTCACTGCTGGCGTAAACAGAAAGGGGCAACAGATTCGAGAGCATTCAGTAGTGCAACACTTTAGGAGCCTGACTGAGCCAGCCGCTTGGGTAGCCCTCCCAAGAACTCCGGCAAATAGGGACTGTGTCTCGGGGAAGGAAAGGTCGGTAGGCCACCAGCTGCTGCTGCTAACTGGTGTAGCTACTCGGATAAGGTCTTGGCTTCACCTCCAGGCTATGATGAGACCACTGTGCCCATCACCTCTTTAAGCAGCAAGAAGGTCTTCACTCCTCTTGGGAGACATCCTGAAGCACTCCCCACCTGCCCACTTCTCTACCCCGGGGTGGGGTGGGGCAGGGCAGGCTGGGGGGGGCCTGCGGGCTGCAGACAAATACAGCTTTTCTTTCATTACCTTCCTATCCCCAAAAAGGAACTGAAATGCAGGGCTCTGAGAGTTGATCAAAAAAACAACAACAAAGCTCCCCAGCGTTGTGGCCTCTGCCCTATAAACTTCTGGATTTGGACGGCCGGAAAAGTGGGTGGCGGGGAGGGCAGGGGTCCTAAGGGAGTCAAGGCCTAGATCTGATCCGGGAGAGGGGTGGGGGCCTCAGGAATCCCAAAGGTGGACATCTGCATATGTGCCCTCCACCCTGGCCAAAGACAATACAAATTAGAGACTGTTGTTCACATTACAGTCACAAGGGGAAATTTTAAACAGCTAGTTTTCTGAGTCCTCTCAAGACATCATTGAGTTTCTTAAAAAAACCAAAAAAAATTCAGCTGCAACAGCTCAGGTCCACTGCAGGTCTGAGTTCTAAATGCAGCTCTTCCATCAACTAGCTATGGGACCTCAGACGAGTCATCGCACTTCTGTAGGCCTCCCGCTCCCCATCTGAGAGCTCTGAAGATGCTGTGTGAGGCAGGATGGGATCTTAGAGTCAGAAAACTGGAATTTTAGTCCTGGCTCTACCGCTCTGAAGCGGTGTGACCTTGGTCGTCACTTAACATCTTCGGGATGTAAAAATAAAGGAACTGAACATATTGATTGGGCTCTGAAGTCCCTTCAGATGAAAATAGATTTACCTTCTCCCCAAGGTACCCTTAGCAATACTGAATCCCCACCCCACAGCCACCAGAATAAAAGCAATGCAATCAGAAACCTATTTTATGACCACAGGTCAATTTCCACAGCTGCAGCTACGAGACATGATGAAGACTTAAGAGAGTCTACAGGTAGAAACACAACGCACAGCTCAAATCTGAGTCCCAAACAAATGAACTTTAGGAGCCCCATTCCCTGAGAAAAGCCATTTTCCTATGTTATACTCAGACCAGCAAGAGCAAAACCCAACCGTCTACAATAATCGGCCAACAGTGTTTTGAAACTTCCCAAATCTGCAGTTTGCTGCATCACCTACAATCAGAATCAACCCACGAAGTTGGTTCTAAAAGAAGCTGAGTGACATTCCCCTTTTGGAAGGGGAAGAAAAATCGACTCTTCTATATGCAGCTCAACAAGGAACCTTCTGGCAGAACATCAAACGTGGCGTCCTGCTCAACGGGAAGGTGCCGACAGTGGCAGAGTGGAGCCCCACGCAGGTCACACTGAGCTCTAATTGCTGTTGCTCCATAGACCCCAACAGGGTTCCACCAGGAGTGCTTCCCTGCCCCGCACGGAACTGGAGAAACTCAAACCTGGGAGGCAGCGTGGTTTGGAGGCGAAGAAAGGTTTGGGATTCGAGTGATCCCTCCTCTACTTAGTAGTTCTGTGGCTCTGGACAAATTACTCTTCCTCTCAGCCCCCATGTTCTCACGTGTAAAATGGAACAACCCACTACTATGGAGTTGTTTTTATGGATTAAGTGAGATACTGTACTTAAAACACCCCGCACACAGTGGAAGGTCAGGACATGTGGGAGTGTGGGGAGTATTTAGATGGATCCCCGCAGACAGGGCAGGGTCTGGGAGAAGATCATCTTCAGCTGGAGTCAACCAAGACTGCCCTTAGAGGCTAGAGGTACCTGCTACCAGGTAGGCTGAGGAGCGTCCCCTGCCGTGCCTCTGCCATCGGGGGCAGAAGTCGTAAGGAAGCTGACAGTGGTCCTGGACTCTCTCCAGAAGAAACCTCAGAGCATCCAAACCTTCTAAGCAAGCACGGAGCATTCCCAAACCCTTGTGGGCACCGGGTAAGAGCCTGACTTAGAATCTCAGAATCTGGAACATCAGCAGAGGCCACCAGTGGCAAACATACGATGATGGCCACAAAGCAGGGAAGGAGGGACTAAGTGTGATGCCCCTAAAATGGAGACTCCATTACTCCAGGTCCCCAAAACACAATCAATAAGGCAGAAAGGGGCCGATCACTCCCAAGACTCCATCTGAGCCCAAATCCTTCTGATGGTACCCAGTCCCCTGTGGGGGACTGTTAGGGATGCTGGGCCGGAACAAAGTCCTTCTGTAGAATGTTGCTGAAAGCTTGAGATTTCTGCTGTACCTTGTGGCTCCCAGTCAAGTCTTTGCAAGTAGTAGGGCAGGGGCCAAAGGGGCACCAGGGAACCCATTTACTATAGTTTTTGTTTTTTTCAAAAATGAACTATCTAGGTCTTGTCTTCCTCTTGTCCCTACCACATGCATTTCAGTAGATAAAATTTGAGAACACTTACTAAAATATTTTCATGCTTCTTTTAAAGAATATATATTCTTTCTCTATACCCCAGCCTCAAGTGAGAATTTTTATTTTAGACACTAAATATTTATCACAGAGCTCAGAGATCTTTTAGGGGAAAAAAACTCCCAAGTATTTTAGTTAAGTACAGAAACAGGAATATCCCTACTTAGATTATAAATGACTTAGAAAAATGAGACCCACAGAGTCACTAGTTTCCTTTTTCTTCATCCTTAATCACAGCCTTTGGGCTAGCTAGGAAAATAAAAATTATTTCCACTCAATTTCCACAAAAGCTATTTATCTAGAAAGGAATTTAGGACAATCTGAACCAAAACAGTCCATGGCATGACCCTCTGCTCAAACTGTTACTGGGAGACTTCCATTCTACCAAGTCTCTAGTTTTGAACTGATAGCTACAAAAGCTGGCACGCTGATCATGAACTTTGCCAACAGCACAGGGACCTAACGTACAATGGTGAGTTTCAGGTGACTAACCTCAGCATGTTGCAGTGAGGCCCCAGAAAGCAAGGTCATTCCTTCTGGGAATGTAATCCTTACTCCTCTGTGTGAGAGAATCCCAACATCCCCGTGGTGTTGGGGCTTGACCACGCTGCACCCTCGTGCACCGACCTAGGGAGGAGGAGGGAGGCTGCAACTGACCAGACTGCTCAGTTTCAGGTTTTGCTCTGAGAGCCTGGGGGTGCCCTCTGGGCCCCTTAAATTCTCTTCCAGGCCGCCTGCCAGCCGTCTGAAAAGAAGCTTAAGCCTCACTTGTGTGCCAAAGACAACAGTTGGATTTCTGTGACTGTAAACACACACTATGTAGATTTACAAGTAACAGTCTCCACACTGACCTTGACAAATGTCCTATGGGGGAGAGGAAGGGTGAAGGATTAAGAAAAGAGAACAAAAGTGTAATTTCCCATTTTCAAAATGTATTTGACTTGGGCTTTCTTTTTGGTTTGAATTTTTAAGAGTGATTTCTAGTAACACTGGTGATAGTGAGCATTTATCAACGTGTGTGTGTGTGTGTGTGTGTGTGAGTGAGTGAGTGAGAGAGAGAGAGAGTGTGTGTGTGTCCAGTGAGTCCCTTCCGCACTGCCTGCTCCAAGCCTACAGTTATAAGCAGAGGGTGACAAGACAAGAGAGACAGGAGACCAAGGGAAGGAAGATTTTTTTTTCCTACATTAGGCTTTTCAAGCCTACGTGAAGTATACACATCAGAGGGCTTTGAAACCCTATTTAGAAACACTGAAAATGATATTCCTTGCTGGCCTTTTAATACCTATTCAAAATTTTTCAGGTGTGTGATTCATGAAAGCAAAGGTCAAAGCTAAGGAAAAGAGCCTTGACTTTTATTTATTTATTTACTTTTTAAGGGAAGAGGATTATATCTGAGTAGACCTGAAGATTTCCCTTTTTCAATCCACAAAGCTGGGGAATCTCCGAAGAGCCCTTCCCCAGTTTCCTAGGAGAGCCTGGGCCTGGGCTGGCTCACTCTCTGCTGCTGGGGAACCGTCACTGCCACCCGGGTGCGCACAGCTGCCCCCAGTCCTGGAGACCAGCACAGAGCAGGCCCTCAAACCCCAAGCTCCTGCTGTCTCCTTGGCCCCGTCAAAGGACAGCCTCCCCACCCCAGTACCCGGCCCCTCTTACCCTCCACCCCATCCCACGGGAAATAGTTACACGGTGGCTCCTCGTGGGCTTTTCGCTGCTCACAAATCCAAAGGGACATTTTCCTCTCTGCCTCATCTGTCTGGGTGCAGGGTGTACCCTTGCTCTCTCCTTTCGGTTCAAGGGAACCCCTCCCTCTTCTTGTGGTTCCTGGCATTCCCACACCCCACCTCAGGTCAGAAGGGCAAAAAGTCAGTGAGGAAGGCACGCCCTCCTGCGTCCTGGGAGGAAGACCAATCAATCAAGAAAGCTACACACTTTGCTACCAAGTACTTTCTCCTTCAGACACTAAGTGGCTTCCTGGAATCTGAACTTTCTCGTTAGCCGCTGCGCCCCCACCTCTCCCCAGACCCACAGGCTTGCGTGGACGTGTGAAGATGTGCCTTCTCCTGCCAACTGAGCTGCCACTGGATACAGGGCCTTGACCTCGCAGGAGCATTTGGCTTGCAAAGGAGGCCAAGGTGTCGGGGAGGGACGAGGTGCGGAGGACCGCAACCCCGCCCCGCCCCACAGTGAAGGGCAGCAGAGGCAGCTGAACCTCCTCTCTCTACGCAGGCGCCAGCAGGGACGACCTCGGAGCAGGCCCTCTGAATACCCCCAGGTACTAGCTCAGCCCTGCAACAGTCTTGTTGGGGGGGGGGGGGCCCTCACCTGGGCAGGAGCTCGGTCTCCCAGATGCCATTTTCTCACACCGCCTTTCCCCTTCCCCGTCCCCACACTCCTCGAGGCCGCCTGTCCCCCTGGCCTTTCCCACTCTCCCGGCCCCACGGGGGACCTAACCAAAGTCGCGCTGGGTCCCCGTTCCTTGCTAGCAATACAGGGACATCCTGCTCCGGCGCATGGCCTCGCTGATCAGGTAGGCGGGGCTCAGCTCGGGCTCCTCCGTCATGACAGCGATGTTCTGCCACTCGCCCGTCTGGCTGGACCTCTTGATGGTGTCCACCACGCACAGGGCGTACAGGCAGTCGTCGAAGGTGGCGGCCATGGTGAGCGGCCGCCCGTCCCACGTGCGCCGGTCGTCCTGGTCCTGGAAGGCCTGGCGCACCGCCTGCATCATCTTGATGGTGCCGCGCAGGTAGGGCGAGGGGATGTCGCTGAAGGCCTTCTCGGGCAGCAGGGAGTTGCTGACGGGCGTGGCGTCCTGCACCAGCAGCTCCTGCTCTGGGGCGCTGTTGCGCTGCCCATACAGGTCCGTGCCCACCGCCAGCAGGCGCCCGGCCGAGCCCACCACGGTCACGTCCTGCTTGAACTCGCCGGGCACGTTGAAGTTTAGCGTGACGGTGCAGCACACCCCGCCCTCCAGCACCATCTGGAAGGTGCAGAAGTCGTCGCTGGTGATCTGGCGGATGCCCTTGATGTGGTCGGTCTGCTTCACGAAGGTCTTGAGCAGCCCGTGAACCTTGACGGCCTTCTGGCCGGTGAGGAAGGTGAGCAGGTCGATGATGTAGGTGCCCACCGAGTGCAGGCCGCCGCCGCCCATCAGGTCATCGCAGCTCCAGTTGTACTTCTTGCCCAGCAGGCTGCCGCCGTGCACCTGCACCTCGCACACCAGCAGCTCGCCCACATAGCCCTCCTGGATGAGCTGCTTCATGCGCACGAAGGCCGGCAGGAAGCGCAGCACGTTGCCCATGATGCTCATGAGCTTGGGGTAGTAGTGGGCGGCCGACATCATGCGGAAGGCGTCCAGCGGCGTGGCCGTGCGGTCGCAGATGACGTTCTTGCCGATGCCTGCGGGCGGGAGGACAAACAGTACATCAGGGCCCTGGCGCCGAGACAGCGACAGGGGACGCTGTGGCCCCCGGATGGGAACTTACTGACGGACCCAGACCAAACTAGGTACCCTTTTTACAATTTAGAAACATTTTATAACGCCTTTTATTTATACAAAAATAACACTTGGGTCCAATTATTTAATTTTAGTATTAAACCATCGGCATTGATTTCAATATTTATTTATTTTCATACATTTAAATAGTCTATTTTAATATTTTTAAATGAATGTACCAATATCAAATGTTTTAATTTTTTATTTATATTAATCTATAACATTTTATATACAAATGTATTTTACTTGTAATAATATATTCAAATATAAATTTTAAAATATATTTAAAATATTTAAATATGAGTTCTATTAAAGTATACAATATAACTTTTCACATACAAAATATATTTTATTAAAAGTTATCTTACACAGGAAATGTTTGACATGTTTTATTTTATATGTAAGATATAACTTATTAAAAAGACCATATGTAGAGAATAGTGTCTTTATCTGGACAGAACCAGAAGACATAAGCTGAAATCATGGCCAAGGAGAGTCTGATTAAGTATGAGGAAGAATGTCTTCATATCCTTCAAAGGTCTAAGCGTTTAGCCATCTTCCCCATAACCATCAACAAAGGATTGTTTTTTGAGTGTTTTCTTGCTTGTCTGTTTTGCATTATGGATTAGGACTGGCAGTGGTCACAGATGTGTGTGTTTGATGTTCTCCTGCTCCTTAGGCCAAGAGCAGATATTCCTTACACCTGAGGGGTGGGCAGTGGCCCGACCCTCACCTGTCCTCACGGTGGGGTTTGGTTCCTTTGGCAACGGAGCTGAGGCCAAATAAGAATTCGGCTTATGTGCTGACTGTACTGGGTGCACACATTACAGGTAGATGGAAACCCTTTCAGAGACTGCGTAGTTCTGGGTCAGGAGACAACAAAGCTGAGGGAAGGCGAGTGGCAGAGAATGAGAAAAGGATTTATTCCAAGGTAAAGCCAAGAGTCAGGGAAGAAAAACAACTCAGCTGAACCTGGAGAAACAGCCAAGTGGAACTCAAAAATATAAAAAAAATAGTCTCTACTGTCTGGTCATGTTCTGCACGTAGGCCCTCTTAGGAAGAGCTGAGCGCTTGGCCACAGATGAGGGACATGCCACAGGGGAAATGGGGTGATAAGACATGTGCCCATCCCAGCTATCCTGACCATGGATGGGCACTCGACTTGTCAAAACCCATGAACACTCCCAGTAAGCTGAGCTCAGAGGGTTTGGTGGAAGTCCTGCACCTGTGGGTGGCCATCCAGTGGAGATGCCTGGACAAGGCTACGGACACGTGGCACTATCATTTCCCCTCTGGAGAGCTAACCAGAGCTGGCTGAGCAATAGAAGTGGTCAGCACAGACTGGAGAAAATAAATACAGTCAATGGCTGTCAGTTTCCACGGGCACATCTAATTCTGGCCCCAGTGAAAGGCCTGGAGCCCACACAATGACCACATCTCCTGGCCTCTTCTACACTGGCAGAGCTGGGCTGGCTTTCCTGATGACCATGAGTGAGCAGTAAGAGCACCTTTAACTCTGAGCAGCCAAGTGAAGGGATGGGGAAACACTGGTGTGTTAAACCGAATGTGCCGGGCACCCATGTAACTATGTTCTGAGAATATGGCCCTATCAGCATGAGGTTCATGTAACATGGGCTCATGTTGGCAGGAGCAGATTTATATGTGAACAGATTGGCAGGTCATTGTAGGTACAGGTGACAAATACTGCCAAAACCTGCCTCCCACCCGATGGATGTAGGCTGTGACCCTCTTTTATCTAATTCATAGTCTGCAAAACCAGCACCCAACTGCTATCGTCTTAATACACTCTACTGGTCGTGTTCATGACACATGAAAAAGAAGTTTATCTTTTTCTCTTATAAACACTGTAAGATAAAATAGTAAGAGAAGAAATAGAGAAAAACAGTTCTCTCCCACTCGGTATACCCAAAACAATATCGCAGGGGCAATTCTTTGAAGCGCTGTAGATGAAAAGATACTGAAGAAAGCTCTAGACTCCCTTTCCAGAAAAACACAGCGTGGCTTCCCCCAAGGTTCTAAGACCCAGGCATCTCTTCCTCCGGGCTATTCAAGTATGTTATGGTTCCAAGCATAAAGGCTGGGCCGTTTTATTTCTTAAGTCTCCACCATTCCTGCAGCGCCTAGAGGCGTGCCCTGAGTGTGCAGGAACCCAGTGTGCCTCACTGCCTGGCCGCACCACTCTGCCCGCAGTCCTTTGCAACGTCCACACTTTACAGGCGGGTCTTGACAACATATTAACACACAGTATTTTCAAAAGTCAAAAGAGACTTCTAGGAATCTCTCATACAGAAATCATCTAAAATGTAGGCACGGCTTACCCAAAGATGCCTCTCAGTGCATTATTTATTAAAGTGAAAAGCTGGGAGTGTTGCAAATGCCCAACCATAGGAGAATGGGTAAGTAGGCTGTAGCCCAGCCGTATAATGGAATATTGTACAGCCACTGAAAATGATGCTTATAAAACCTTTTTAATGGCAAGCAAGATGATCATGAGGTCATGTTAAGTGAAAAGGGCTCTATTCATAGACATACTATGATCTCAGCTCTCTCTTAAGAAGACAAAAGAAGAGGAAAAAACCCCGAAAGGGAACAGCTCAAAATGTTTACAGTAGTTAATTAATAGGATTAGGACTCATTTTTCTTTTCTTCACTACTTTTTTCCAGATTTTCTAAGTGTCTTTCTACTTTTATGGTCAGCAAAACATGACTTTTTCTCTCAAGCTCAAAGGAGACATGAAGAGCTCATGTGATGGCAGAAGGGCCCTCCGAAGCCTGGGGCAGGCAGGTCCTGGCCCAGCTCCTGCCCACCCTGAACTTGTGACGCTTCGAAGGCTCAGGCTACATTGCTACGTCTTTCTGCTCCAGCTCCTCAAGGCATCTTCATGATTCTGGTGAAGGCCAGGGACCCTCTCCAGAAGATGCTATTCACACATACACACAACACTTTACCCACATCCCAAGCCGGTGCACCGTCCCCTCATGGTCTGAGGAATGGGCATCTCCATGGTACATGCTCCTGGAAGCCCATATAACATATTGTCAAAAATAATATAGTGCTTCCAGCTTCAAAGGAACCCAAAATGCAGAGCTAGCAGGCCCTTCACAGATGTATAAGGCAGAGTCTGTCTTCTCCTTGTTCTACACAGATTTCCCTCAAACCTCACCTCTGTGGGGCTTCTGCAAAGCCCACTCTGCGAGCCACCCCTCCCCCACCTCCCTGCTAAGATCCTTCGGTTCTCTCGCTCAGCTTTTCCACCCAAATCTGCCCTTCTGAAATACCCAGAACCCGAAACTCCAGGGGTCTTAACAGCGTGACAAGAATCAAGGGCTTAGGCTAAAGGAATACAATTCTAATTGTGGACTTGCGGTCATCAGATAGCATGTGAGTGTGCGTGCATGTGTGTGTAGGTGCATCAGTGTGGCACAGAGCACCCCCTCACCCCTAAAATCACAGGGACGTGCACTGTCTGCACAGAGGGCTGACACAGCCCACAGTCGGGGGTATCACATGCCATTGAATATATGCAAGGATTTTTCCCAAAGAAATCAGTCAGCTTCCAAATCGCCCTGTCAGCCCAGCCTTTGGGACTGGTTCTCCAGGAATACCATAGGGCTTTGGTGTCTTCATGACTTTCCTGTGGCCTATCACCATGCCTTTCTTGCCACTGCCAGAGAAAGTACTGGAATGGGCTCTTTAGAGAAAAGCTCTCTCTCTCCATTTTGTGCTGGAAAGGAAATAATAGGGGCACCCCCCCCACACACACACACATGCCCATGGCTCTGAGATTCCTTTGATATGAAGGTAAGTAGACTCTACCAGGGAGATAGAGACGGGAGAGGGCAGGGAGAGGCGCAGCCGTGGCAGACTCCTAATGGGGGAAATCACCACCCTCGTCTCCGCTCTGGAAACCCTAGGAGGACAGCCTGTACACTCTCATCGCTGGGTGCACAACCTTACCAAAAGGACAGCAGGGCTGTCTCTATTGCCCTGCATCCATCCATCTCTCAGAGAGCAGCATGGCACACGCTCCCTTGAGGCTTGGGGTTCATATTCTCTTGGGGCCAGATGCATTCTCCTCCTAAGGCAAAAGATCCCACACTTTAGGGCCTCAATCATAGAGAAAATCATATGGCAGAGAATCAAGCAAAGAGACCTGAAACATATGGACTTGATTTCACTTCCAATAAACAGGCTGTGTGAAATGGACTCACTGAGTGCCTGAGAAAAACGCCTTGCATGTTCTGCCAGAGCCCAGACATTTCCCCAGCAGTTGGCGTTTCAGCAAAGCAAGAGCTCCCTCTCCATAAGAGGGTGGGATCAATGCCTTCTCCCCCATGTCACGGAGCTGAGGTTGGGGAGAAAATGAGATTGATGGGAAATTTCTGGAAGGGAAAGTGCCACGTGCAAAGCAGTGGGCCTGCTCTTTGTTGGAAGCTTTTGCATTAAATCATTTCAGAAGGAAGTTTACCTCCCTCCTGAGACCCCTCATGGGGAAATGCAGACCTGGCCTCCTCCAGCACCTACTGAGCATGTGCTCTGTAAAGGAGCCCAAATCTCCAAGGCCCTTGGAGGCATCAGTGCCGTCGGGACTCAGGGAAGGAGTTTCCAAGCAACAGACCCTAAAGTCTGTTCAGGGAGCTATACCCCTCAGGGTCTGCAAGCTCAGGGTCTCTAAGCTGTGGCTGAGAACCCACCCAGATCTCTTTCCAGGGACCAGAGCTTTTATAGGGGCTGATACTCCACCCCGGGGGCCCCCCAGGAGCAGGAAAGGAACGGCCCATTAACACCTCCAGAGAAAGACACCTGCCCTCTGCTGTCCCACAGAGCATTGGTCCTCTCCTGCCCTTGATCAGGTAGGTTATCTCTGGGTACCTGGAGGATGGCTGCCGCCCCGCCACCAAAATCCTTCCCCAGCATCATCAGCCTGGAACTTCAAAGCCCTCTCTGCCAGCACATTTCCAATGACACATGCCCTTATCTAATCGATGGCGGTGATCTATGAGGCCAGGGCGACTTTCCCACCCATTCTCCCTGATTATTCCACTTGTGTTGACAGCCCCTTATCTCCTGAAAGCCAAAAAGGATGCTGGTTCCCTAGGCTGGCTTGCAGTGGTCCGGGCAGGTTGGCGGAGCCCCCACAGGAGGTCCCATCAGATACGGCTTCCTAGTTTTTCCTCCCATTCACACAGTGTAGAGAAGGCTTTCTCTGCATTTCAACCAGGAAACTCGTTCTCTTCCTTCATACTCCATTCCTTCAGCACTTCTGGGCTAGGCACTGGGACCCAAAAAATGAGTAAGAACGATGAATAGGAGCTCACAGTCTAGGAGAGGAGACCAACCAGGAAATGAGGGATTAGAGGACCTGACAGACTACAGGATCTAATAGAGGGATGAACCATGGGAGGGGCTGGCCAACCGACTTGCGTCTGGTAGAAAGCTCTGCCGGCAAGGTGACATTTGGGCAGGGTTCTGAAGCATGTGTAAGAGTTTACCTCTTCATTCAGAAGCTTCGGGTCCCATTTAAAAAATGGTCTAAAACGTGGGTGTTTAATCTGGGTCTGAGAAACCACTACAATGTGACTATTTACAAAAAGTGTGTATCCTGATGTTCAATGTTCTGAGGAAGAGGGTTGTTATAGTCTTAAAAGAGTCTTATCATTCAAAGGAGATCAAACAGGACTAGAGTTTAGAGGGAAGGAAAAATAAAAACAAGTCAAGACAAATCTCTGCTTTTAACAGAACTAAGTATCTGAATGGACAGGTCCAGCTCAGCCTCTTTCTTCCTTTATCCCCACTTCCATTTCTCCTTCCCCTGCCCTACCTCCCACCACACACACCCCCCACCCAGAGAAGTGGCAGCATCAGCAGAAATGTCTTGTCAAAACCCCATCTCTGCCCCCAGCCCTTCTTCCGTAGAAGTTGGGAAGAGAGTCCCTTTGCAGAGATGAAATCCTTCATCTTCAGCCCCACTAGACCTCCTGACAGACAACTTCCCAACTCACATCGCTGACCTGATGTGGTCACAATAATTCTGATGTCATTTAAAATAGCAATGATGACCTTTCACAGGGCACTTACCTTGTGCCAGAAGAGGGTGCACATCTTACACACACTTCCATTTCTGTGTGTGCACAACCCCACGTGGCAGGTATGACACTATCCCCATCTCACAGACGTGGAAACTGAGCCCCTGAGAGGGTAAGCAACTTGCCTGCGGCTCCACAACTCAATGAGTGCTACCACTGGGATCTGAACCCAGAATGCCTGGCCCCAGAGCAAACCTGGTCTTCACTCCTGCACTCCTATGCCACCGGCCACCCTCGTCTTCCAGCTGGTTAGGTTATTCTCTGCACCCACATCTAAACTGTGTACAACACCCAGAGGTGACATCCACCTCCATGATACACGGTCCCATTCTTGTGGCACATACCCGCAGCAACACAGGAGGGCTCCCAGGAGGTGATGTGCGGTAGTGAGCACCAGAAACCAGGGCGGTGGGGGATGGGGTGCCTAACACTCAGCTGGGTGACCCCCCCCCACCCCGCCGAAAGTCTCAGAGCAACGTGATGAAGTTTCCATTCTAATGTCAAATTTCAGATGGAAACGGGTCAGGGAGACCCATATTTAGCTCCTTTTGTCAAGGCCCCCTGATGCCGGGCTCTGATAGGGGAGGACAACCAGAGGAAGACAGTCAGCAGGCCTAATGTGGACGGGACTGGATATGGAACTGAATTAGATGTTCAAGTGCTTTTCCATATCCAACCCACCCTTCAAGGCCAGCCCCATCCCACCGTCCCTTTTCATGGACTCTCCCCCATGACTCACGCCTGTCATCCAGGCCCTCCTTCTGCACAGGAGCCCCCATCAGGAGTTAGGTTTTCTCAGATTGTTTCATGCATCATCTTACCGTTGAGCCTACACCATCCATAACGGGGACAGCACTCCTGAAACGTTTTCATTCGGGGTTTCCTTACTGGTAAATCACACACATCTCCATCACTATGGCTTATACGTGGTGAGGTTGAGGATATGATGCTGGGAAGTTACCTGACAGCTCATTCCAGCTATTCCCCAGGAGAGA
The DNA here is from genome assembly GCF_048773025.1 of Camelus bactrianus. Taxonomy (NCBI): domain Eukaryota; kingdom Metazoa; phylum Chordata; class Mammalia; order Artiodactyla; family Camelidae; genus Camelus; species Camelus bactrianus. The sequence goes on from NC_133558.1 coordinate 8,574,554, forward strand.
AAAGAAAAGCTAGCCACGTCTAGCCCAGGGGAGTCCAAGAGCGGAGGTTTAGAAACAGCAGGTAGGTAGGCAGGAGCCAGAGCCCTTCCGGGCTAGTGGCAAGCGTCCCAGGTGGGTGGCCTGAGGCAGCTCCTGCCTGTAGACCCAAGTGAGAGGGGCAGGGAGGTGGGGAGAGGGCCCCTGGGAGAACAGAGGTCTGGGGTTGGATGCAGTGGCTGCAGTGGTCAGGGACTTGGGGACAGAAGAAAACAGCCAGAACCATGGGTCCTGCTGTGTTGGTCCCATACAGCCAAAGGACACCTGCTGCACCTTAGCAGTTGTTATTCTGGGGAGTGGCCTGGAACAGCCTCTCTCAAGCCTGCACCACCATCACACATCTGGACAAGCCAGGAGTCAGAGGCACTACCTGCATCCAGGGAACACAGCCAGTCGCACCAGCCACACTTGTCCCATAGAAGCAGCCACCTTCTGCACTAGAGGCAGGCAAAGGGCAGAATGCTGAACAACTCGGCCACCAGAGTCACCTAAAGGAGACCTAGCTACTTAAAAGAAAACGTAGGTGACTGGGTTGGGGAGGATGACCGGGTAGCTCCATTCCCTACCTTCCCTCCTAAGCGTGGGGCTCAGAACGGTGATCAGGATGGCTGCAGAGAAATAAAGAAACCTGTACTTCCTCTTCCTAATTGAAGTGGGAATTCTCGTCACACATCTAAAAGGGTGGGAGACTTGTGCTAGCTCCCAAAGCCCCCGCGTGGCCCCAGACAAAACCTCCGTCCCTGGTGGTCACTGCAAGTTTACACTCTCCAGAGAAACACGATCTTCACTCTATGTGTGCGTGAAAGACAAAAGACTTTAAACTAGGCAACTCCTCAAAAAAAAAAAGTAGGAAACCCCACTCAAGAGGGGTTATGCTTTAGTGAAGGGATCACAGGTATATTGACCCAGCAAATGTTTTTGTAAAAAAATCAGTATATTTCCCACAGTCTAAGCTTTTGGCCTCTTTTTTTTTTTATGGAAAGATCCAGAAACATTGGGTTTCTTCCCCCAGAGCCTCCTGCACGACAACAATCAGTTGGAACTGAACGGTGGCCTCTGTAGTTGGGTGGTGTGGGCACCTCCTGTAGGTGCCCCCCAACCCCCACAGCCCCTAAATCCTTCTCATGCTGGGAATCCCTCTGACTTCCTCTTTGGTCAACAGCCAGAGAGACCTCTGTGTCTTTAAAGGGCTCCTGTGATTAGATTAGGCCCACCCCACCCACACTGACCCTTCTTTGGCTGTATAACCAATCAAAGGAGTGACAGCAGGGGCAAAGGCCATCTTAAAATTACTCCAGCCCAGCTCCCTCATTTGCCTGTGAGCTCCTGAAAGCCCCGCCCAGAGGAAGATTTGAGTATTTTCCCAAGCAAAGTGCCTCAGACGTCCATCGACATTCCTTTAAAACCCCGCTTTGCTTCTATGTTCTTGTGGTAGTTTTTACTCCATCAAAGACTCAGCAAGGTACTCCAGGCTTTTTAAAACTTATTATAAATCTCCCCATTACCACGGAGATTGTGTCCCCAATTCAGGGCTCCCTGTAGGCAGTGGTAATAGGAACAGAGCCGGGAAGGTGGCAGACTCCATCTTGGGAGTGAGCAGGAGGAAGGGAAGAGGAGCTGAAACTGCTGTGAATCTGCCAGGTGCCCGGGCTTCCCATCCCCTCAGCTGAGCATCACACTAGCATCGTTATCCCCTTTTGTCCAGAAAAGGGAGCGGAGGCTGGGAGTGACCACAATCACCCACAGTCACAGACACATGGCAGGGCCCACTACGAATTCAGTTCTGAGATCCCAAAGCTTGACATTTTCCATTTTCCGTCCAGGGAATTGCTCTAGCGGGAGGGTGGAAGCAGAATTAAATCACCAGGCCTCAGAGGACCAGGCGGGTTAATAAAAGAAGCCCAAAGCCTTTGGGCCCCACAGGAGCCCAGCACAGAGTTGAGAAGTGATGCTGGAGGGCAGAGGCTGGATACTGCTTGGAGGGGGATGAGCCGGAAGTCAGGATGGGCTGGAGGCTCGACGTGGGAGAACCACAGTGACTGCTGTCCTTGAAAGGTAGATGTCCTTGCTCCTGTAGATGTCCTCTGTCCTTGTGGCCAGAGCAACCAAAAGAATATTATCAGGAAGGAGAGTGACTGGGGAAATGGGCCGCTGTGGTGACTGGTTCCCACAGACGAATAAGGAAGCCCTGCAAGGGCCCCAGGCGCCTGCCGTCCTGGCAGAAGGAATTGAGCGGCAGTGGGCTCGCCGCAGACTTCAGCTCCAAGAAGCAGTGTGGCAGCAGCAAAATCACAGCGGGGCCACACCACCACCTGCCTTGAGGCCCAGGAACGCAGGTCCCTGGAGGGATAAATACCTCGGGGTGGCCAGAGACCTGCCTGGGGAAAGGAAAGTAGCACCACGCTCCAGGCTTCCTCACCAAGAAACTACGGATCTCGCCCTTCAGCCAGAAGCTGGGGGAACAAACCAGCTGTGAGACCATCTTCAATTAAAAGGTGCAGTGTTTCTGGGGATGATCAGAGAACAGTAACCAAGCCCTCCCACGGCTGGGGGCAAACTGGAGCCAGGGCTGTGGATAATCATTAACAAACCACTTCCCAGAGCACTTCCACCTACATCAGCTACACATTTTAGACCACGGATGAGGTGTGGCGAGTGGTGGGAAGGTGGTGACGACTAGAAACAGAGAAGTCCCCGACAACTAGGTGTCTGTGTGTGTTTGGGGCAGGGTGGTGGAGACTTGTAACGTTCGGGGCTGCCCGGCACCTGCACCCCTTGTTCCTCGTGGGAAGCTCCCTGTTGTGTGAGTACTGGTGGGAAGTACAGCTTCTTCTCACTACGGAAGCCAAGCCGGGGGTCACTTTCCCAGCAGCCTTTGCAGCAAAGGCATGGACACATCTGGGTTTGGCAACCAAGGATACCGCCTGGGCCTGACACAAGGAAGGAGAAAGGTGGCGAGTCCAGGCTGGCAGTGGGGGCAGCAACATCAGTTTTCAAGGGCTTCAGTGGCAGTGATGCCAATGACAGCACCTGTGGTTCAGGGCCAGTATCATCACAAGCATTGGGGTCTGTCCACATTGGGTGGGTTCCTCCGTGTGATCTGGACTGATTCCAGCTGCCAAGCCTTTCTTTGTTCCTCCTGTTTTCCAACCCCGCTCCCCACCACCTCCCCAACAGAAATGTTGGGGATGAATTAATGTCTTTTCAAATTTTTCCATTCTACTAAAATCAGTCAGGTAATTTCTGTTGTGGGCAGTTAAAATGCTTCTCGAGAACAATGGGTTTATGAGCTCTCTGGACTCTTTTCTGGAAAGATTGATTTGGGCACAGAAGAACCACTGAGGGCCTATAAATAAAGCAGCCCGAGACCCTGGAGGGACTTACTGGAAAGGGAAGTGGAATGGGGGTCGGGGGAAGTGGGCTCAAGTTCTGATTCTGGCACTTGGAGTTGTGTGACCTAAGCCATCTTACATCGAGAAAGCTCAATTCCCTTATTATAAAACTGGGATAACGAGACCTTCTTCAAAAGGCTGCTTTGAGGACAAAATGACACGTAGGTACCGTCCGACCCATGAAAGGTGTCTGCTCATGAATGTCTGCTGAAGTCAACAACGCTTCCAAATAAAAACTGCTCATGTCAGCTCTGAGAGCTACAAGAATTCAGAAGAGGTCAGGGCCAGGGAGGTAAGTACACCACAGTCCGGCAGTGGGTAAGGTACCAAGACTTGAAATTAAAATGGGTTCTAAGTCTGGCTTTGCCACAGATGCAATGTGCAAAAACCATCTGTGAAATGGGGCTGATATCTGGCCCTGCCAGCTTTATCAGACTGCTGAGAATATGAAATGAATAGTATAAAGGAAAGTCCGCTGGAAGGAATAAGCCTATTGCAAGAATGAAGTTCCTGCTGAGATTCAGTAGCAAAAAAAATCCCTTGAAAAAAACAAACTGATGGCGGCGCGCTCTGCCCAGAATCCCTGGGCTGGATCCTAGATGCTCTTGTGAAAACAAAATGCAGAGCCTACAGGCATCAATTGGGGTGCCAATTCACTTGACACCAAACACACCCCTGGCAAGGACTTCCGTGGGCATTACTAGTTGTACGGGGTGGCGCAGGGAGGCGAGGTCGTGCAACCATAAAGGCGAACGCAGCGTGATATGTTTAGCTGAGCACCTTATCAGCGGCCCCTGGTGAATAACTGAAGCGCAGCTAGTGGTCCAGGCTGTAGATCAGGACCTCTTTCCTGAGAATCACCCCTACCCTTGGTTGCAGCTGATATCTGGACAGATCTATGCTACTGTCATCACTAGAATAAGGGTCTTGTCCACAGAGCCCAGAATCACAGAAATGGGCAAGACCAGGGAGGGTCAGGGTGGCGAGGAGTTTACAAAGCCCCTAATTGAATGCAGAGATCCCTGGAACAGCCCAGAAGCCAGCCACGGGCCAAGGCTTCCCTCCTCCAGTCTTTTCTCTTAAAGGGACAGTGTTCAGTTTTCCATCTCTGGACCGGATGACAATCCCTGGTGCTGAGCTGATGAAGGTTTCAGCAAGTCCAGCCAACCGAGGAGAGGCTAAAAGGTCCAGGATTTGGGGCTTTCTTGTTATTTGAGGTTTTGTTGATTTTTTAAAATTTTGTTTTGGCAACAATTTGCAAACAATGCAGACTTTTTTTTAAATTCAACTATTATCGGTTTACAATATCGTGTTAATTTCTGGTGTACAGCATAGTGATTCAGTTTTTATATACATTTATATATATATACCTTTTCTTATTCTTTTTCATTATAGGCTATTACCAGTGCACACTTTTTCTTTCTTTCTTTTTTTAATGGAGGTACTAGGGATTGAACCCAGGCCCTCATGCATGCTAAGCATGCACTCTACCACTGAGCTATATCCACCCCCAACTCCCATTGCAGACATTTTTTAAAGGCAAAAACCTAGAAACTAGGCACACCGGGGTATGTGTTTGCCCCTGCAACGCTCACTGAAAGCCTGAAAAGCTAGAGAGCTTGTGGGCTGCCTGGCGGTGTCAGGTGGAAGCAGCCCCTTCACGGATGAGGAAATGGGCGGAATCAAGTCTTAATACTTTCTCTTCCACATAGTATAATTCAAGGCCCTGGAGGAGGCCGGGATACAGGCACACAGGTAATAAAGGCTTGTAAGGCTCCCTATACATCCTGAGGATGCTCCTGCATGGAAGGGGAAGGGGGTCTGACTCCCAGGAGAGGGTTCTGCATGGGCACAGCGCTGGAACAAGTCTGGCCTGGGGCTCCGGAACATCCGGCCACTCATCAGATTGGCACAGGACCATGGGGAGAGGTCCCAATGTCTTAGACACAGCAGATGCCCTAAAGGTGTGTCAGAAACAAACGGAGAACCAGGAAGAGATCAGGCTTGGTTCACTCTGTTCCACGGTGAGTAGGGGTGTGTCGGTAAGGCCCTCTGAGAGCAGAGAGATGTGGCTTGTCACCTTCCCGCCTCCACGACTCACTCATCCTCCTCTCATTTACACTCCGTTCTGAGAAAAACTTGTGATGCTCAATCACACTGAAGTCTAAATGCCCACCCCAGGAGTAGAATTACAGGAGGAACTAGCACAGACTGATTAAAGGCCTTACTAGGTACCAAGCACCTGGCAAAAGGCCGTTCACGCCTCATATCCTCCCAATACCCTGAGGAGACACTGTCATCCCCAACTCACAGGCCGTGAAGCCAAACCTGCAAGAGTGAAGATCCAAATTCACAGCCTTGTAAGTGGTAGAGCTGGGATTCACACCCACATATCCTGGTTCCCTCTGCGTATCTGTGGCTCATCTTGAAAAGTCTGTTGCAATTCGACAGGCGGTAAAACATGACTGCAAAGGAAGCCAGTTGTAATCATAGATTTTCATGAAATTATTCATTCAACCCACAAACACTTATTAACAGCTTCCTGGGGAAGCAATGGGAGGGGGTACCCGGGCTCCACCTGGTCTTGTATTTTCCACTACTAGTTTCTGTGCTTTAGAACCACAGTTCCCAACCTGAATGTCTTGGGACCCAAGGCATCTAGGGGTCCCACAGCGAACTCGCAGGGGCACTGCAGTGTATTTTAAATTTTTGAGGAAAACAGTGATATTCAACATCTATTGGATGCTTCAGGACCTGCTAACTCAAAAAAGTTCACAGTTTCAATATTGGATTGCACTGCCTTCCTTTCAATAATATCCCATCTCTATGACGCTTGGTTTTTGGCAGTTGCTGTGATGAAACTAACCAAACACAAGTACCAGGCAAAATTCAAGGTAGGACAGGAAGTGAGGGTGACTGTGTTCTTTCTGATTCCATGGTTTGAGAAAGGTGCCCCACAGGCACACATATCTCAGTATAACTCATTCTGATTATTTAAGAATGAAATACTAGATAAAAAAATAAATTTCTTCTGTATAGTACAGGGAACTAACTATATTCAATATCTTTTAATAACCTTGAATGAAAAAGAATATGAAAATGAATATATGTATATATATGCATGACTGGGACATTACGCTGTACACCAGAAATTGACACACTGTAACTGACTGTACTTCAATTATTTTTAAAAAGAATGAAATATATAAATATCTTTATTCTTTCAATTCATGTGTTATTTTTTCAAGCATCTGCTATGTTGTTAGGATAAATAATATCTGGATCTTATTATCTGGACTGACAAAATGGAATTGCTAGTTCTTTCTTTTGGCCTAGGAGCACCATGAAAAACTACTGGGACACTAAGGGCACTGTGAATGGAGAATGGATGGGAACCTTTGTTCCAGAACATTCTGTGTACACTCTCCCCTCACCCATAATTTGAAGTTCTTTAAAGGCAGGAGCCATCTTTTACTGGTTACTACTTTGGTTTCCTATCACAACAGTCCTTGGCCTTTTTAGTACTTGTTCACAGTTTCCAATAAAAGACTGAATCTAGCCTTGGCAAGCCCTTAAAGATCCACAGAAGTCCAGTGAAGTGTGAGTGATACAGGGGCTCCTGACACTCCAGCCCACAGGTCCCACCAGCTAGGGGGCAGAGACGTGTATGGGACCTTCTTGATCCTAGAGAATAAATGCAATTTTCTGAGCTGATACAAAGTAATGTAATCAACTGTCTCTTAAGGGTTTTAAACACACATGAAGCTCTAAACTTTAGGTAGAGATCATTTTAAACTTCTTAGATTCTGTTTTATTTGAGTTGAATCTATTATCATGTCATTGATCGAGATCATTCTTTCCAGTGTCAAAAGGCAGACCCTACACCTCCAGGAAGAAGAGGCCCTTGGCAGAGAGGGAAGGGTCAGAGGTGGTCGGCAGCAGCAGAGTTCAAGTTCCAGCCCCTGGTTATCTCCCAGCTGGAACTCTCCAGCAGGAGTTGCAGGCCTGCTTGGGTATCTGCTGACTGGGAGAGTGAGGATAACCTGGTTGCTTAGCAACAGCTGCAGCCCGCTTCACTGAGAGGGTAGTGGGGTGAGGGGAGAGCAGAGGAGGTATGTGTTCACGGTGAGGCTGAAGTTCTAATCTTGGGCATGTGCCAGTCTTCTATGTGGGTATCTCAAGACAGGACCAGCAGGAGAGGATCCACAAGACACCTGCTCCCACAGGGCTCTGGTCCTAATCAACTGGAGATGAGATTAACAAGCTGAAAATGCCACTGGAGTCCATGCACCTGTCTTTAGAGCTGGCAAGTGATGATGGTGGGAACCTTCTGTAGACTGCAACAAGGAAGGGTTGCTGCCCCACTTGGGTCTGGGGACAGGAAGACAGGGATGTGGGGTCCAGAGAGGACTCTTATGGTGCATTTCTGCTGCGCTGGGAAAGGCATTATGGAATCATTTTTTTTTTTCTTTCTGTGCATTAAGATTAAGCAGTCATCAAGGGTTTGATGAGTAGAACCGGCCAAATTGTCCTATTAGCTCATTGAATAACTGAGCGCAGGTCGATTTCTCTTGGAGGAAGGTGGGTGGGAGAAGAGAGATAAGTATTAAAAGCAGAAGGGGTGAGGGTCAGGTAAAGCACAGCACCTAAAACACAGCCACTCACCCGCGTCCAGGGCTTAAAGCCTCCAGAATGTACTCTGTGACAGGCACAGCACTCACAGGGCAGGACGATAATAAATAACAAAATACACCAATAAGTAATAATGTGTAAGAGTAAAGTCACTGTGCCCTCCTCAGGCATGTCTGCTCCACAGAAAGGGGACTTGATCTCTGCAGCTCAAGTCTCCTTTAAATTTTTCACACCCTATTCCCATCAGACATGTTTATGACTCTTCACCTTTATCTTATCAGTAACCTCAGGACAGTGAGTTTGGACAATGACCCTTATTTTCTCAAATAACAGCTTTGTATTTACAGTTCTCTGTTCTCCTTTTATTCCCAGACCCTAAAGGGTCTTCACACTGATGTCCCAGGGGCCTCCTGTTAACCCAAAACCCCCTTTAAAAAATTGTTTTTTGGTTTTTGGGAAGGGACATAATTAGATTTATTATTTATTTATTTATTTAAAAAAATTTTTTTAATGGAGGGAAGATTGAACCCAAGACCCCATGTATACTAAGCATGCGCTCTACCACTGAGCTATGCCCTCCCTCCCAAATCCTCGTTTTTAAACCCAGGCAAACAAACTTGCCCTGCGTTTACACTGGACACATGCCCAGTGAATCGGCAATTCTAGAACCACTGACTGGAAAGCTGATTCATAGCAGTGCCTCCAACCAAACTGCAGAGGAACCTCATCCTCCGCGGGAGACACCTGCTGTCCCCTGCCACCTGGAGTCAGCAGAAGTACCGTTCACCTGGCAGAACTCGCCATCGCCTGCTCCCCAACCAGTGCATCAGCCCCACAAAGCTCTCCTCGCCAAACGCCCTCCTCCAGCTGCTCTGCCCGATGGCTTTAACAGGCGCGTCCCCTCCGCACAGCACACATCTCACTGTTAGAGGTTGAGCCATCAGTACCCCTGGGCGTGAGGCTGGCAGCAGGGGCTCGAGACTTTCTGTGCCCCCTGCACCCAGGCCGCAGTCCCAAGTATACCATCCACTGTGCATTTTCTCATCTGTGAAGGGAGGGGACGGGGCTAAAACAGAACTTTCGAGGAATGAGCGTCCCGGGGTGTCGCTGCTGCGCATGCGCAAGAAGAGGGTTCTAACGTCAGGAATCTTGGGAAGTGCTTGTTAAAAATGGGAAAAAAGTGTCAATTCTTGGTTCCAGCCCCATTCCTAGCCTAGATCTCATTCCTCACAGTCCAATCACCACCCTCACCTCCTATGCTCCTGTGTGTTTTGATGGGGTTTTTTGTTTGTTGTTTGTTTGAGGGGCATAAATTAGGTTTATTTAATTCTTCTTATTTTTTAATGGAGGTACTGGGGATTGATTCCAGGACCCTGTGAATGCTAATAAGCACACGCTCTACCACTGAGCTATACTCTCCCCTGCCCCTCATTTTGATGGTTTTTAAAGCAATGTTAAGTACCCTGTTACAGAGGCACACACACAATAAATTGAAGTTTCAACTACCCTCTCCCATCAAGAAAGTTTCCCTGATGTACTACTATTTCGAGCCATTAACATTTATGTGAATCTGCAAGGAATCAGAGAACAATCCCCAAATGATCCGGCCTTTCCCTTTTCTAGTAAAGCATGCTGGAGAGAAGATGGACAGCTGGTGTTGAGGCTAGATGTTCTATAGGACGCCTCCAAGTGTACCACCCATGGTTTACATTCTTCACTAGGTGCCTTGCTAAGTAAGCCACTCATATGCATTTATTTGGGGGGCGTCGGAATAGAGAGAAGACGAGGGGCCAGAGGGGATCTGATGCTAAGCCAGGGCTACCCATGGTGCCACAGCTGGCCTCCCACGTGGCCTCAAGGGAGGGGAGCGCTTTAGCTCTTAGAAGGTACAGTTCAGGGAAGGCGAAGATGTGAACGCATTAGAACAGGCTGGGTAGCACATGCTTCCCACCCACCAATGCACACCCGCCTTGAAGTTGAATGAGTAGAAAGAGGTTTGGTAAACTTCAGAAAAAATCTTAGCAACTGGACATGGAAACAGCTCTCTGCACAATTCACACAGGGGCGCTTTTACCAACCGCTGATATGCAATCAATTTTCTAAAGGTCCAAACTGTATCAGAACAGTGTCTTTAAAAAAATGTCTGACATCCTGTGGGGAGGGTAATAGCTCAGTGGTAGAGTGCATGCTTACCACGCACAAGGTCCTGGGTTCAATCCCCAGTACTTCCATTAAGAAAAGTGTCTAACGTGCCTTTGCAATCTATTTTACTATTAGTCTTTTCCAAACATAGATGTACAAGTGTGCGGGTGTGCGCACACACACGCCTCCTGTTTAGAAACTTAATCTTTGCCATTGCCCATCCTAAGGCATTTGAGACTTGGCCTTGGCCACGGTTTACCTCTCCAAAGGGATTCTCTATTTCCCCCAGCTTGGTCCTCAAGTTCAAACAGGTTCAGCCTCGCCGTACACTTTCTCCTCCTCATACCTTTACTCCCTTCCTCCCTAGTCCCCTTTGTGCCAAGACCCCTCCACAGTCCAACTTAAGTCCCATCTCCTCTGAGACATCTTTCTTGAGGACCCCAACCCTCAAGTAGCTCTCCTTCTCTAATACCTGCTGCCTGCCTGTTATAACTTTCTGAGCCTTTATAACATAACATCTGGAATTTTTAGCCATATTTTCAGTGTTATAGTAAAGCTGCCAACCATCTGCGAATTCTGTAACTGTGAGCAAGGTCCCCCAAACCTTCTAGGCTTCAGTTTATATTAAACCGAGATAACAGGAGTATCTGATTCAAAAGGTTGTTATGAGGATTAAATGAGATAATGCATGCAAGTTACTTAGCACAATGTCTGGCACAGTGAGGGCTTCGTAAGTGCCTTTATTAACCAGCTAGTGAAACTCTTCGGAACAATAAGGAACCACGTCTGTTTCTTAGTGTCTTCCAATGGTCTAGCTTGAGTTTCTGTGCCACTTGAGTTCTAAAATATTTTTAAAAATTGATTCAAAATAACTTTTTTTGGGGGGGGGGACATCATTCCTTATTCAATTAATTTGGACTCTACAAAATAGTACATTATTTCCCTTGGCCAGTTTCTCAAAGGAATAATTTATAGGTATTTTGCTAGCTAGCTAGCTAATAAATACGTAACCTGTTTTTCAGAGATTTACTTTAGTTGTCATGAAACATGATCTTTTTCATGGTTTATGTAAATTTCATGCTTCACATACAAATGAGCAGGCTCTTCACACATGATACAGAAAGTTACACAAAAAGGGCAGGATGCCTGGTATATTACCAAGTGTATACAAAGCAAAGGATAAATGTGTATTTGCTTGTATTTATGTAAAATCTCTGTGGAAGGGAACACTGATAACCAGTAACACTGGGCAGGAGAGTGAGTGAGAGAGCAGGAAACGGGAGGGCGGCTCTTCAGTGCATCTGCTTTTGTGCTCTTTGAACGTTGAACCAAGTGAGTGCACAACACACTATAAAATGAACAGATAAAATTACAACTTTTATTTGAAAAGGAAAAAAACAACCCCTACAATGTCCTTTGGATGGAGGCGGGGGCCCAAGCTTCCGGAGGGAGGGTCAGGACGGATTAACCAAGGAATGGGCACATCCAGGAGCGGGCCAGCCACCGCCCTGGGCATGGCCCTCTTCCAAGATGCACTGGGTGTGTGATAACAAGCCTATAAATCACTCGCTAAAGCTCATACATCACGGCCTGGCCTCTGATAGGGGAATCTTGTTTTTCCTTTCCTGTAATACAAGAGATTCATGCCTTATCCAGAAATTCAGATACAGTGGTGTCACGGGCTGGTCGGCGTAGAGCTGGCCAGATGCCAGGCTGCCCTGTAGTAGCTGTGCAAACGCAGATAAGAGCGTTCGCCTCTTGGGGTTTTAGCTTCCTCACCAGCAACATGCAGGCAGTCATATCCCAAGGAGCAAATAAAGATAACTTATGTAAACCAGCACTCACTCAGAAATGAGCGATAAAGGGCCAGAAACCATCGCCGGGGGAGCCTTCCTAAAAGAAGAAAGCCTTCTTTTCTGGTCTTTGCTCCCCCAGAAAAGAAACTTCCCTGGCATAGCTAACTAGCCAGCATGACTCCCACCCGAGGGCAGCCCCAGCCACGAGCAGGGGAAGCTGGGGCCCCTCCCTGGGGAGGGCTCGCTCTGGTTTGTGTAATCCCTGGTCTGGGGGCTGGGACAAGTCCAGGCCCAGCTCGGTGTTCATTCATTCCAGAAAGGTCTGATCCTGGGACTAAAACTGCCAGCCACTGAGCCTGGGGTGAGTAAGGGCAGGCAGAGGGGAATGCAGGAAGGCCATCCTAGGCTGTCACCGTCACCATCACCATCAACTGCCCTTCCCAGACTTGCAGCCGTGGAATTAGAATCTGGGAACCCCGGGAACAGCATTCATACGTTCAGTATGTTTTTCACAACCACAGATGCACCTAGGAAGCCACTCGACATGCAAACTAACCTCAGGGACAGTATCAGTCCCACTTCTAGGCAGTTCACTAGAAATTCTCCAAATAATTATAGGCATCATTTATTGAGCACCTATCGTTTGCCAGCCATAGTGCTAGATGCTCTATCTTCGCTCTTTCCTGTAAAGTTAGATGCAAACTGCCTCTGTTTTATGGATGAGGAAACGGAGACTCAGAGATGATCTATTTCACCTGCCAGAGGTCACAGAGCTACCAACTGGGTCAGAATTGGAACTTGGGTCTAAGCGCCTCCCCAGACTTTCAGATGCGCCTCTCAAAGTGAGTACCATGCGAGTGTCTGCGAGCTGTACTAGCATCTCAGTTACCTACAGGACAGGCAGCCTTTCCCAGGAGTTGGTGCCAAAGATTCTGTGCTGTGATCCCCTGGAAGGCCTACACCTTCAGAGCACAGAGAGGCCTGGGGGAGAAAAGTGCTCAGGGAAGGACAAGGGCACCAACCGTCACTGAGTAAGCTCGCAGCAGTGGCTGGGGACCGTGGGCCCTGCAGAAGCCGGTGTCAGGCCCTCCTCCTCTCCATCAGAGAGAGGCCAGCCGGCCAGCCTGTGGTGAGGAATTCACCTGCACCGTCACAACATGGCTTTCACTTCCTCTGTCTCCAGGCCCTCCATCATCTCTGGGGCAGCCCCGGCTATACCCTGAAGGGTGGGAGGCAGGGACTCGTCATAAAACCCAGAGGTGGACCGTGGGAGAAACCAAGTGCCCCGATGCCACCTGGCAGGGCAAACCTTTGCCTCTGTCTGCCACGTCAGAAGCCAACGCAAAACAGGAGAGCAGGTGGGAAGGAGGACGTATATTTAGCCAAACAGCAGCTCAACCTCAGCGTCACGAGAAGACGGCGGTGTCCCAAGTGTGTGTGTCAGGACACACTGGCCGCCATGTATCTCCCTGCCATGTCCTTGATGTGACCATTTGGGGGGGGGTGTGTGAGCATTTTTATAGTAACTGTATCTTCTAGTAAAATTAACACAGACACATGTGGAACCACATACAAATTCTGCATTAATTTTTAGAAGGAGAAATTTCCAACTCTAGGCCACGTCCCCAGCTATTCCCTGGGTCCCCTTAAGTATGCATTCCCTTTTCTCTCTTTTTAACAAATATTTCAGAAAAGGTCTGAGAAATCAGGTTTAGGGAAAAGTGCCAACAGGGGGTCTCTCACAGCTGTGCTTGACCCCTGGCACAGCCAGCAACCAGCTGTATCAGGTTACTGTACTGTTATCAATTAGGAGATGTAACAGGTATTATGTATAGAATACACAGTGCATATAACATATATATGACATGCTATATGGTGTATATTATATGATGTTATGTATGTGTACATAAAATGTTGGCCCTCCTGAGCTTCTATGAAACTATGAGAATACTGATTTTTGCTTTTAAAAGGAGAGACCTCTGGTCTTCTGATATATTGGAAAGAGAACAGACTTGACGGGAGGTGGAGGCTCTGGAAAGGACAGAGTACAAGCTATTAGATGGAAATGTACAGAATATCTAGGTGGTATTCAGCCAGTACACGATCAGTTCGAGGCAAAAAAAAAAATTAAAACATGTACTTATCAGTTGGTAAATAGCCTCTGCCCTGAGACTTCTGAGTATCTCCCCATAAGCCAGGAACCCTCCCCGCCTCCCTACGGTCCAGTAACTTGAAGGGTGGCAGCTACAGAGCCAAGACCCTACTCCAGCTCCAAGGTGGCTTCTGTGCCAATGCGCTGGTGCCCAACCATACCGGATGGGGAAATAGTTTTAGTGCCTCCCCTGAAAGAACAACTGAAGTTAGGAGTAAGCCACAAGCATACAGTGATTTTAAAAGAGCACACATTTTGTCAGGATGGAGGGCCGCCAATGGAAAAACCACAGAAGTGGAATTTTTTAAGGCACATGCCATGTAAAAACTCTTAAGGGATTTTTCCGTTTGTAAGCCCTGCTTTGACTCTAATTGCAGACTTGTGTCTTGCTTCCAGGTCAACATTTTAAATGAGGGGAAGAGGGAGGAATCTTGGAAGGACAGAGAGAAAACTGTATCTGGTGACTGGAGGCCAGGGAGAAGAAATGGGAGCAAAGGAGTGAGGGAGAAACTCTTCCGGGGGGGCCGGGGCATCTGGCTCACACTATTAAATAAAGTGAGAAGAGGAGAGCCTTCTTCATCACTCCTGAGAACAATCAGTCATTGTTATTCAAGTGTGGGGGTGGGGATAAGAAACAATGGTGATCTGTCCAGCATCTTCAGCAGGGAGTATTTTCTCCGCAACAGGTGCTTGGAGGGCCAGCAACAGCATCACACATTTGCGTAGACCAACGGCCCCACCCCTGCAGGAAAAATTCTGTTTCAAATTTCCTCATCTGAAACGAAGCAGGAGGGCTCTGACTCTGTCTAATGAGGATTATCTAGCTGTAGGTGTTAGCTTTGTATAAGGTCAGAGACTTGCTGTGCCTGAATTACACAAATTTAAATCCTCCAGGCACAAAAAAGAGAAAAGAGGAGCCATTAGAAAGGGAAGGAGATTTGAAAGATACCATTGCCAGGTTTAAGGCAAGGGCGTGTTTGGATCCTGATTTGAGAGGTCCAACCCTGAGAAGACATTCTAGAGACAATCAAAGAAATGTGAATCTGGACTGTGTGGTGAATGAGAGCAGGGACTTGTTAATTATTGTAGGTCCAATAGCGGCATGGTGGCTAATTGGAAGGAAGGAAGGAAAAAGAAGGGAGGGAGGGAACAAACAGATGTTAACTTAGGTATTCACAGGTGGAATGTAATGTAAGTATTTTGGGTGGTGTGACACTATTTAAAATTATGCAGGAAAATGAGCAATCTGAAAATTAAATTAGGAAAACACATTTATAACAGCATCAAAAGGATAAAATACTTAGAAATACATTTAAGAAATGCAAAACTTGTACTCTGAACACTAAAAAAAAATGCTGAAAGAAATTAGGGAAGACTTAACATAATAGGAGAGACATCTGTGTTCATGGGTCAGACATCTAACACTGTTAAGATGCAATACTAAACCAGAAATAGATTTTGATTTATGGACACAGAAAACAAACTACGGTTACCAAAGGGGAAAGGCAGGGAAGGATAACTTAGGAGTTTGGGACTAACAGATACACACTTTTGTATACAAAATAGATAAACAACAAGGACCTACTGTATAACACAGGGAACTATATTCAATTTCTTGTAATAAGCTATAATGGAAAAGAATCTGAAAATATGTGTGTATATATATATGTATATGTATAACTGAATTCCTTTGCTATACACCTGAAACTAACATTGTAAATCAACTTATACTTCAATATAAAATTAAATTAAAATAAACAATGCAACACTACTCAAATTGATCTACAGTTTCAATGCAATTTCCATCAAAATTCCAGCTGCCTTTTTTTTCAAATTGATAAACTGATCCTAAAATTCATATGGAAATGCACCCAGAATAGCACAAACAATCTTGAAACCACAAAACTAGAAGACTTACACTTCATGATTTCAAACTTACTACAAAGCTATAGTAATCAAGATGATGCGATACTGGCATGTGGAGAAACAAACAGATCAATAAGATAGAACTGAGAATTTAGAAATAAACCCTCACACTTACAGCTAATTGACTTTCAACAACGGTGTGAAGACCATTCAATGGGGAAAGAACAGTCTTTTCAACAAATGATGTTAGGACAACCGGATCTCCATATGCAAAGAAATGAAGCTGGACCTCAACTTGATGCCATATGCAAAAATTAACCCCAAACCAATCAAAGCCCTAAAGGTAAGAGCTAAAACTATAAAACTTTTAGAAGAAAACACAAGAGGAAACTGTGAGAACTTGTGTTTGTAAATTAAAACCATGGCATCCCAACTACATGGGATAGAACCTCAGCCATGCCACTTTCTTGCTATGGCTAAGTGGGTGGCTTAATTTTGCTGAGCTTCAGAGAAAATGAAGATACAACCAGCCTCATGGGGTTGTTACAAGAACTATAAAGAGGCAACACTGTCCTGGCATCTCCCAGAATATGAACTCAGTCCATGTGAGTTACCTGTTAGCCATGTCCTTAGTGAAAGAATATGTAAGCTCCAGAGTGAAGCCTCTCTGGGGACTTGGGTGCAACATTAAAATGCCATTTCAAGATTTAAAAAAGAAACTCCAAGTTACAAAACTCAGTTTGAATTCTCTACAATGCATAATTTTCATACAATCTGTAGTGTACAATAGTTTGTTTTAAAGGTCCCAAGATAGCAGGCTGGAGTCCTCTGGACCCAAAGTCCACCTGAAGACATTGCTTATGGAGTAAAAAGCATTTTAAAATTTTTAATTTGGATGCCTTTATACAGGGTCCCTCATCCCATTGAACCACAAGCCCCACCATTCCGTACTGATAACCTCAGGCAGACCTCACTTGTTTACATCACTGTCTGGTCCCTGAAGGTGATTAAGTTTCTATGCTCTATCTCAAATGCTGTGAAATCTCTTTGTTAGCTATTCAACTTTATTCTTACAAATGTTTGGAGAGCCTCTTTTTTTTTTTTTTAAGACTTTTCAAGTTTTGGAAGGTTTTAATATTCATTTAAATGTTCGCAATAGCTTTAAAAATACAGCTGTAAAATATTTTAAAACACAGACCAGCGCTATCCTAATGGAAGTGTAATACAAGCTACAAATGCAAACTGCTTGCATAATTTTAAATTTTCTAATAGTCACATGAAAAAAGTAAAAAGAAATATATTTTCTATTCTTATTTCAAAGTAAGTCTTTGGGATCTGGTGTGTGTTTTACACTTGCAGCACATCTCAACTTGGAATGGCTGCATTTTGAGTGCTGAAGAGCCACCTGTGGCCAGTGGCTCGCAAACTGCAGAGTGCAGATACAGAAAACCAATGACAAACCATGCAATACAAGACCTTAAAGGAAGAGGTGGGGTTACACAGGAAAAGAACATCTACACTGGAAATTATTTAAGTGGCAGATTCTGGAGCTTTGATAATCATGGTGGTGACAATGGTCATGATGAAGTTTTGAGGTCACATGATTCCATTGCTGGGAGGAGGGTAGGGAGGGAGTAGGAGAGAGGACATCATTCAGGGCTTCCTTTTCTGCTGTGGTTTCTACTTCCGTCCTCCCTACCCCATGCATATTGGAAGTGGGAAAGGACAGGGTTGAAAACAGAGCAAAGAAGAACAGAAGGTGGGGTTGAGAGCTCACCACTCCTGACATTTACCTCTGCTTCAAGCTACGGCCCCAACTCACCAGTGACCTGAAGGTCCTGGGGCAAGGATTCTTCCTGCTACTCCCGACCTCCCCTCCCCGACTTCTGAGGCAGCCTTCTCTATCCCCAAAGAACAGGCCTTCTGGCTCTGCTATTCGAGGAATATTATGTTCTCCCAAGTGTGATATTTTGGGACTTTCTGGCAGGAGGTGGGATGGGCAGGGGTGGAAATAACTCACGAATGTTCTCTGAACAAGGAACCATAAAGCACAGACATCTGGCCCCAGGATCTTGCTGGCTCCAGGGACGTCACTGTAAACCCACTAACACTAATTGCTTTCACGTCTGCTGCCATTTCTAGTGGAAATAAAATGCCTCCCTGGCTAATGGAAGACAAAACGCCCGCTTGCTGTTTGTTTGCCACATTACGTAAGCGCTCTCTGTCCCACCACTCCTCCCGCAGCCCCACCCTGAAGCCCTTTAAAGGGCATCTTGTGCAAAGCCTGCAAGAGCCCCACATGCACAGGGTAACAAGGTTCAGAAAGGATGCCTCCTTAATCCCAGACTAAACGGGGGAGGCAGAAAGAAGGCAAAAGGGGAGCTAGAAAAGGGAAGGAATCCTACTCGTTTTTAATTCATACTTTCAGGAATATCATGGATCTCCTGACTTGACATGAAGTACAAAGACCTGAACCTCAACTTCTGAGTTCAGTTTGACTGCCATAGAAGGGAAAGTACAAGTTCAGGTGAAGCTGAGGTTTAAGAAAAAGGACTCTCAACCCATGGGGCCAAATTCAGTTGCCCTTTAAAATGATTTACAGCAGCTCACTAGGAAGCCTTCCTTAACAGCCCTGTTCCAGCTTGGCTGCCTGTGTTCACCCCCATGTTAGGACTTACTTCACAACGTAGTAACAAGTGCCTTGTCCATCTCCCCACTGACGGCCAGCAGGACTGCATCTTACACACCACTCTATCTCCAGCGCCTTGCCTGGGTCTTGGCAAAGCACGGGCTATCCTTCCTCTCCCCACGACGGTTCTAATAACAGAACCAAGTTTTAGTTGGACCCATGGTTGCCAAGAATAAGAACTACATTTCCCAGCCTCCCTTGCAGTTAAGTGTGGCCATGGGACTAAGTTCTAGCCAATAGGATCTGAGTAGAAGTGATGTACAAACTTCTCACGGTGCAATTCTCCATCTCTCCCTTCTTGTGTGAGTACTGACAGGGGTGAGGCCATCACGGGCCATGCAGGCAAGGACAACACCCTAGGGATGGTGGCACAACAAGACAGAGGATCCTGGATCCTAGACAATGTGGAGCTGCCAGACGGCTTTCAGAGAGGCTGCCATGTGAGAACAAAACTATTATTTTGGGACTGGGTTATAGTAGCTGAAATTATATGCTTAGGATTTATTTGTTGATGAAAACAGACAAGGACACCTCTAAAACAGTGAACCCCACTGTGATGGTTATTTTATGTGTCAACTGGACAGGGCCACAGGGTGCCCCACACAGTAGGTCAAACATTATTCTGCGGGTATCTGGAAGGTGGTTCTTGATGTGACTAGCATCTGAACTGGTAAGACTGGGTAAAGCGGTTTTCCTCCCTCAGTTGGGTGGGTCCCGTCCAATTAACTGAAGACCTCAGCCTGAAGGCTGAGTAAAAGGGAACGTCTCCTGCCTGACTGTCTGAGTGGAGAGATAAGTCTTTTCCTGCCTTTGGACTAAAACTGAAACATCAGCTCTTCTCGAGTCTCAAGCCTGCTGGCTTTCGGACTAGAGCTTACAGCACTGGCTCCCCTGGGGTTCCGGAGTACCGACCACAGCTGTGGGGCTCCTCAGCCTCCGTAACTGTGCTGCCCAACTCCTCGCACTGAATCTCTTCTTTTATTCTTGGCAACCAGCATGAAGTTAATGGTTCTGTTACTGGAGAAGAAGGTGAGAGCTGATTAGAGGAACGGCCAGGGGTCTGTGCTATGCCTATAATTTGCCGAGACCCTGCCAGGTGCTGGAGATAGGGTGTTGTGTAAGATGCCGTCCTGTCAACAGGGAGATAGACAAGGCATTGTCTAATTACACCATACTATCAGATAGATAGATAGATAGATAGATAGATAGATAGATAGATAGTTTTCATCTCTAAGTGGATGGATGGATGGATGGATAGATAGACAGACAGACAGTTTCCATCTCTAACTAGATGGATGGATGGATGGATGGATGGATGGAAGGATAGATGGATAGATAGATATGGCTATAGATATAGATACGCTTCCAATTGATTCTGTTTCTCCAGAGCATCCTGACTAATACACCCACTATTTGGCTCTCATTCTGAAGAGCCAGCCTCTGGTTCTTCCTGCCTCTGTTACTGATGAACAATCTTACATCCCTACCGAGATTAGATGCTCTTGGGCTGCAGAGACGCACCTTTCTCATCACCTTCTTTTGCCTCCACCTCCCTCTATATGCTACTTACTCCAGGCTGGACCCAGAACAGCACTCCTAGATCCTGGAACAAAGGATCATGTTAAAAACAAAGCCCTTTGTCACATCTCTTTGGAGTGCCTCTGAAACACCCTGTTACAAAAGCTGAGAAAATTGTCCAAGATGGCCAAGTTCAAAGGGCTTATCTTAGAATCAAAACCTTCTTCAAAGCAGAGACTGAGTTTTTGTATAAACACCTTCTGCCTAGCCATGAGGTTCTACATAGCAAAATGAAAGTGGACAGTTTGGGGGAAATTAATTTGGGGGGAAATCGAGGTCAAACGGGGGTCAGAGGATAAACTTTTGCAACAGGATTTAGTCAGATGGCTTTTCCTGAGTCACTGAATTTCATCAGGAGAGAACTGCAAACACGAACCCTCTGTTTAACGAAGATGGTGATGAAATAAATCGGGTGACTCCCACTCAGCAACCTCCCTCCTCACACTCACCCAACCGACTCTCCAAGATTGCTCAACCAAAGAGCAGAAATTCACAGGATCTTTCCTCTTGGGTCAGCTCCCACAGGATGGGAGCACTTGGCTGTGCTCCCAGAAGAACCGTGATCCAGCGAAGGTATGTGAGAAATGGGCCCTAACCACCGAACACAGCAGAAGGAGACAGTGGCCAAGAGTCTGACCCCGAAGCTTTTGTCCTCCAAGTGGAGAATGTTTAAGAACTGACACGTTCTCTCACCAGCTCCGGAAATAGCTGCCTGGTCAGAACACAATTGAACCTGACCTTGGACCCCGGCTGTGGCAGGCAGAGGTTAATTTCCTTTCCTCCCAAGGCAGGTCCCAGTGCCAACTGTCTTATTAATCGTGCCTAATTAAATTTTCTGCACAATATAGCAAGCATCTTATCTTGGGCAGTGGGGCCAAGGCATCCCCTGGTTCTTTCCTATGGTTTGAATCAGAAGTTTGATAAGGGGCAGATTTTGCTTAAAAAAAAAACAGTGATGATGGTGAGGAGAAAGGATTTTTTTTCTTTTTTTACTGGTGGCAGCTCCCCCAGGAATAATTTCTATTTGCCTGTGAGAACCTCCCCTTGTGACCTGGCAGGGAGAAAAGATAAGACAGCCATGTAAAGGAGCTCAAGTGAACACCTTCGGACCCAAAGGAAAGTAGGCCAGTGGGTTGAAATAAAATCCACTCAAAAGCAAACAAAAGGTTTGATAAACAGAAGACAACTTGATACCAGCACAGACCTCGGGCCCTCTGCCTACATCGTGTTCCTGGCCCACGGCACTCTGTGTCCACCTGGTCAACACAGCTCTGCTAAGGGACTAGTTGGGCTAATACAGCTGTTCACTTATATATTCATTTATTTCAGAATGACTTCATTGCCTTTTGGAGAAATGACACATACTCCTTTTTTTTTTTTTTTAACTTAAGCAACTTAGAAAAATCTGAAGAAAATGAAACTCTAAACCCCACCACCCATTAAGTTAGGTGACCATGATCCAGTGACATCTTTATGGCCACAGAGGGCTAGGAAGACGGGTGGACTTCTAGATAGCAATAATGTCACAGGGAGTTTACCACACACCGCCTCTGAGAAAGAGGATTCCATTAGTTGAACTCGACAGGTTAAGAAAGAAACTGAGATGAAACGGAATCTGCCACATTTCTGAAAAGACACAGATTGTGATCCTGGTGGATGGGATTCTGAAGGCAGAGTGAACGTCCCAGGCCAGCTGAGGGAGAGGATATCAGAGGTGCAGGTAACGCAGGGAAACAAAACCCCAGCCCCTAAGAGATTTAAAATGCTTTCCTTGGCACTCTGGAGAGATGCCTTAGTTGACATACGGTAGCCTCCTCTGGACTCAGCGTTCTGGAAGCCCGGGCCCTGGCTCTAGCAGAACAGCTGGCTCAGCCTGTGTTTGCGTAGATTACCCGACCTCTGAAGAAGGGAGCATCTCCTCGGTGCTGGAGAAATTCTGGCAAGAACGAGGAGGACGGAGAGGACGGTGCTGGTCACCTAACAGGCTGGCGAGAGAAAGCGGGGAAGACTTTGAAAGCTCAGAGTGTGTGTCAGGAGACTCCCAGATAGACTGATGGAGGTCTGAGCAGTTTGGATGAAAGAAGAAAAAGGGAAGAGAAAGACTGAAGGAGGAGGAGGGTAGGAGAAAAAGACACGTCTGGCAATCTTGATACCGAGAACCAAAACCTCAGCTCCCCCCAAAGCCCACCCCTCGCCCTCTGCCCGGGCCTCTGAGGGGACATTGTTATTCACACAGCAAAGCAGTTTAACCTCGAAAGACAATGAGAAATGCTTTCAAAGTAACCAAGGCCTCGTACCTGATTGTATAATAAAGCCTCAGGATCTCACCCGGGCCTACAAACAGCCAAGCCCGCGCAGTCCTCCAGCCTCGCCGGGAAGGAGGAGGAGCAAGAGGGAAGGTTCCAGGCAAAGCGACACCTCGGATCAGAGAAGCCTGCTGTGAAAAGAGCAGCTCCAGACTCTGCCAGAAGCAAACCTCCGGCTGTGGGCCTGCCTCCTCCACTCCGGAGCAAGGACCCACAAAGACATCAGCTGTCCAGTCTCAGCAGCGGGGTGACGTGCGGCCTGTTCTCCTCAGATGCAGGCACAGAGTGTCACCTGGGGGACCTCTGCCCACGCGGAAGGGTCGGCGGTTGGCCGCACCGACGAAGGCCTGTCCTACTGGCCTGCGACGGGCGCCAGGCCCGAGGGCAAAAGAGCACCTCGGTATTGTCTTCTGTCGCCGAACTGAGGCCACACCTCTCCCCACCCGCTCACCGACACAGGCTCCCACAGGAGACCCGCGCTAAGCCTTTGCTTCCGAGGCTGCAGGGAGAAGCTCAGTGCAGGGGCTCTGGAAGCAGAACCCCGAGTTCAGGCCCAGCTGCTTCCTCAGGTCCCTTGTGCCTCAGTTTCCTCATCTGTGAACTGAGGGGGTACTCGTAGCTACCTTAGCGCTATTGCAGGGACAGGAGGAGCTGGTCCACTCAAAGTCTGAGCACAGCTCCAGGACACAGTAAGGGCCACCAGGACCCTCTACCACTGAGTCTGAATGCCAGGTGCTTGGGGCTAAGCTGTGTCCCTGGAAATTCCCAGTTTGAAGTCCTCACCCCTAGTCCCTCAGAATGGAACCGTTCTTGGAGACAGGGTCTGTCAAGAGGTAATTAAGGTGAAAGAAGTCAGGAGGGTGGGCCCTGTCCTTCAGTCAGGCTAAGCAGCATTAAACCACCTCTAAGCACCCACTAATATTCCAGGTGCTCCGGGGAAACGGGAGGAAAAACAAAACCTGGGCCCTGATCATTAGCATCTTACAATCTGGATGGAGAGAAAAGATGTACGTATTTGGCAATGACTGGAGGTGGCAGTGCGATCACACCGGATGGAGCGCCAGATCGTGGGATGCAGGCACCTGTGCTTAAGCATCCGGAGAGCACCAGAGTCAGCCAGCCCTGCTGTGCACCCACCAACGAAACCAAACCAGCCAGCGAAGACTGGAGGGGGCAAGGGGCTAAGCTGCCCATCTGAAATCAGGCAGGCGGTGCACTGGGAGACTCAGGGTCATCACGGCTATCTCCAGCCAGACACGCTGCCCGGCACAGAGCTGGAGAGAGTCTGAGAGCAACTGCTGGCACTGCCATGTGCTATGTGTGTGACCCCAGGCCCCTCACGTGATCTCTCTGGGCCTCCACAGCTGTAACATGCAGACCGGTCAGCGGCACTCACATCACTGGGCTGTTGCAGAAAGGACTTCAGCACAGTGCCTGGGCCACAGGAAGGGCTGACAAGCGTCAGTCATATTACCACGGGCCTGGACTTCTGATGGGGCTCCCATGGTTAACAGCAGGAATCGGGACATTCAGTAAGTCGAAAGACAGACTAGGTGAATGGAAAGTAACTTTAAACAAGACGAGGGAGGGAGATTACTTACAGAATGGAAACAGACTCACAGACAGAAAACAAATTTACAGTTACCAACGGGGGAAACACAGGAGGGATAAATTAAGAGTGTGGGATTAATAGATACTCACTACCATATATAAGCAGATAAACAACAAGCATTTACTGTACAGCACAGAAAATTATATTCAGTTTCTCGTAATAACCTATAGTGGAAAAGAATCAGAAAAAAAATCTATACTAAAAATATATATAAAACATAAAATACATATACGTATATAAATGAATCACTTTGCTATGCGTCTGAAACTAACATAATATTGTAAATCAACTATACTTCAATTTAAAAAAAAGAGAGAGAGAAGGGAAAGAGAGGCCCAAGAGTCCCATGAATATGGTGTTAGTCATAAGAGGCTGTAACTCAGAGTGAAGGCCATCGTCACCCCAGCCCACGTGGGTAGGGACAGGGGCAGCCTGCTGCTCTTGCGAGTGACCAGGGGCCGTGGGAACTGAAGGGAGCGCTGAAGGGAAAGGGCATCAGTGATGATGTCCCAGGACACCTAGCGGCAGCGAAGGAGCCCCACTGGGCTGCACGGATATGTTCAGTTCACTCCCCAGCCCTGCCGCCCTTTTTGGTGAGAACCCTCAGAATAAGAGGCTAGACTCAAACACCCTCCTCTTCTCATGTCCTCTTAAAGTCAGTCCCCTCCCGGCTCCCACCCTTTCCAGCACTGAACATGCGCTTCTCCTCATGAGACTGTCCTAGAACACGTCCGATTACAGGGGAAACAGGATCCTTCCTGGCCGGCCAGCACGCCCTGCCCTTCACCCACAGGGACCCTTCAGCACTGATGTCCCCTCCGAGGGACGGCACTCTCTCCCCTGAAATGAACGCAGTGTGGCTGAGTCACCCCACCTCCTCTACCCTCCTTGTCTCGGCCACTCAAGCCCAGAACAGAAAACAGAGCTCTTCGACTGTGGATGCTACCAGGAGTGGTCCAGCCCCGAGGGCAGCTGCAGATCTGGGATGCCTTCCCACCCTCATCCTTCCTCAAGGGGAGGCATCTGTCCGCGTCCCGGTCCTGAGGGGGATTTGGTTTCACCTCCACAGGGCATCAAGCAACAGAGCAGAACCTGTGTGGGTTTGGCTTCGATACCTGGGCAAGCTGACTTCTTTGATGGTTCACTTCCTTGGCAGGTGAAGTTCTGTTTTGGACTGTGGAAAGGGCTCAGTGAGGTGCATGAACACAGAGCACACAGGTGCGAGTCTGGCACACAGTGGCCGTTTGCCCGCCAGATCATTAGCATCGTTATCTGTTTATGATGATGGTTAGTGTTCAGTTTTCTATTCATTCATTCAACAAACGTGGACCATGTTTTCCCAGCATCAACCATGTGCCGGGCGCGGGGTCCCAGCCCTCCCGGAATTTACAATCTAGTTGGGAAGACAGCCAACAAACAGGGAAACAGAGAGAAACATCATTTCAGGTGTGGAATGAAGGCTCTGAGGGACTCAAGCGTAGTTTGTGAGACAGGATAACAAAAGGGACCAGGGACGGCCTCCGTGAAGGGACACTGCAGCTAAAACCGAAAGGACGAGAAAAAGCTAGAGGAGGGACAGGGCGCTCTGAGCAGCAGGAAGAGCACACAGGTGGGCCCTGGGGTGGGTAGAAACTTGACGGGTCCAAAGAAGGACAGCAAGTCAGCGTGGCTGGCAGGTCATCCCAGAGGGCAAGTGTCCCTGGGTGAGGCAGGAGAGCCGGGGCCTGAGCTGTAGGCCTTCCTATTAAGAAGTTTGATTTTCATCCTAAGGGTGATGGGGAGTCTCTGGAAGGCTCTCACCTGGAAATGGTACCTCATATAGATGCATCACACTTTCTTCAATTATTCATAACAAACATTTATATCAGTCCATTACTGAGCACTCCCTCTGAGCCAGGCTGCGATACGAATTTTACCTGCATCATCTAGGCAGACACTAGGGTGATGGCAATGGGGACAGACAGGTGGCCAGAAGTGAGACATATGTAAGAGCTAAGAGGGTGGGCTTTGCTGACAGAATGAATGGGGCCCAGGGAAGAAACCAGCTCAGCCATGGCCACCAGCTTCTCCAACTATCTCATCATCATCATCATCATCATCATCATCTCCGAGTCACAATGATCATTTAAGATCGAGATGAATTCAATTAGCCAATGTGTTTCTAAAGCACCAGCTATGAACACGGCACTTTGAAGGACAATGTGTTCAGTAAGAAGCACGCGCCCTCCAGAGTATCTAATACTCCATGCTTGGGGACCCCATCCAGACCTACTACTGCCAGTGGCTCAATCTAGAAAGTTTCCAAAAGACCCTGACAATTGCTGAATGGTCCAGATGACTTAAGTCAGCTCCAAGAGCAAAGCCAGGGGACAAACATCCTAAAGACACAAAGTACCAGTGCTGTTTACCAACGCAGCGGTGCCGAGAGGACAGACAGCATCACATGGAAGGTTCCTACTGCGTCAAGCAGCCTGTCAAAGACCCATAATGTCACCTCAAAATAGCAACAGAGCCCTCAGCCCAGGGACAGCTTCTCATAAAGGCGGCAGGTAAAGAACTGCTGGGATACGGGGTTTTTTCGTCCACAGCTTGAATACTCGGTGTAGAGCACACTCATTTCAGTAAGAATGAATTCGGGAAGACATGGACCACGTTCAATGGACAAGTGAATTATACAACGGGTGCACTGAGGACATGAAAGCAAAGTGAGAAGATAAAGGTGAACGCCTTGGGTCCCCCATCCTCCCGTGCCTGGAAGGAGGGGTTACCTTGTAGGTAAGGAAAGAGAGAGGCATCTGGCTTAACTGACCTGGCTTCCACCCCAGACCTGGACTAAGGCTGTCACTTTTGGAAGCTAGCCACTCCCCTACTCTAAAATCTGCACCAAGGCCACCTCGGGACAGGCAAGACTAAATCAAAATAGGGACTGGACCCCCCCCCCAAAATGAAGGTTGGAACTGTAGGAAACAGTCACCTTTTGAGTAGTTACCTGTCTCTCTCTCCTTAGTTTCTCTTCTGAGATGCCGAAGTCCAACCTAGACGCACAGCCTGATGGACACACGGCTGATAAACTAGATCCTTCTGTATAATATGCAGCCATGGGGATAGTTCTCCTTACATGGAAAAAATTTTATTCTTTTTTTTTAACTCAGGCTTCAGTTTGCTCATACTTCCTTTAACAGAACAAGCCAAGTCATGCAGCCCCTGATACCATGAAAATTACAAAAGTGGAGCCCTAAAAAGGGACACAGAGAAGGCCGCCCTAAATTTAAACCCAGACCAGACCACCACTTGAAGGAATCTGTCTCCTGAAGCCTAGGGCACTGGTTTCATTCAACACTTACTTGGAATTATAAGACATCAAAGCTGAAAGGCATCTTAGAAATCACGCTGTCTGGGACTCATGTTCAAGATTAAGAAGCAGACCCACATGGATGATGCTCGCAGGCACACATCTGGCAGAGCTGGAGGGAAAACCAAGGCTTCCGGAGCCCTGGTCTAGCGAGAGCCTTCCTGATATACTGGGAAATGTTACTCCACCCTTTACTAGCATCTTCAATAATGCAAAGCCCTAGAAGGAAGTCTGACAGCCGCCAAAGCTGACGGGATATTCAAAATGCAACCCGACAATTGTCTGCTCAGTGTTTCCTGGTCGGACTGTATAGCTGGGGAGCTCTAGCAGGTGGTTCCTGGGTTTGTGGGGCTGTTTTTTTTTTTTTTTTTCCCTTAAGTTCCCATCCAGCAGA